>NC_045679.1:6688418-11488418 GCF_003331165.1 Xiphophorus hellerii | reverse complement strand
AATAAATTAGAGGAAATGCTAATTCTGTATAGTAGATAAAGTGACCGTTGAGGGAAAATAGCCAAGTTTTAGCATGTAAAGCCAGTCTTTATTCTGCAACTGTTACTTTTAAGGAAGATGACATATTGTATTATTTTGGCAGTCCTTTTGGCTGTTCCAACCAGCCAATTATACAGGTTTTTTAAGAAAAAAATGTTCTTCAGTGTCCTTCCAACAGATGATTAAAACCATGCTACAGTCTGGTCTGTTGTTTAGTTCTGGATTTTTTAAATTGTACTTAAACACTAAAATTGGCTTCATTCAGCTCAAATCTCACCTCCTCAGTCTGTAAACAATACTGTATTTATTTATGAACTTATAGTCTATATTGTGTAACTACTTTTGATTGTGCTGCTGTACATATTGGTCCTTTAGCCAAGAGATTTTGGCAAGCAGTTTAAATACCAAGAGGTTTATTTGGTAGATAAATGCAGGTTAAGCAAACTATTCTTTAGAGGGGAACAAGGCATACATTTTTTATACTGTCTGGTCCGTGCCAATTGCCCATTTGTTTCCTCGCTGTAGACAATTATCTTAAACCTCTATTTGCTGACTAATACATTTCACATGGTTACAATGTTTCAGTAGTTATTAAGCCTATAAAACTGCCCATTTTTCTTTTCTTTTAATAGAAAATATCCTTAAAAAAATACATCAATGCTGTCTGTTTCCAAGTTAACTGGAAACCTCTTCCATTTTCCATTCAGAAAATGGACGAAGTACTCTTTTCGGAACATTTTGTTCAATTGTCAATTTTTTTGAAGGGCTTTATTTCAGAGAAAATCTCACAGTAAACAAATCTCAGTCCGCATCAACTTCCTGTGCAGCTCTTGATTTGCTGTTAAGAGCTATACAACATTATTCCATTATTATTCTGATATTTATCACATAAAATGAATACAGTAATTCCAACTAATTTAAAACAAGAAAAGTTTAGTCTGATTCAATGTCAGTGAAAACGTTAGATTTCAACTTCAGATTGCTGCATTATTCAAACCCCTGTTCTTTTCTCAAAGTTGCTATCTAAAATGGTAAATGATAAAAGTTTTTAACTAGTTTCAAACATTATCAGATGGTCAGAATCTGTTTTTAATCTATAATTTACAAAAGTGTATTACACTGCAAGTCTTTGTACAAATTTTTTCCATTTTGACTTAATTTTGAAGCTCCATTCACAGTCATTGATGTTGAGAACCAGAGGAGCTGTCTGAAAAAAGTGACTTATCTCTATAGACGGGCAGGAACAGATCAGATCTCACATTCTGCCTGTTGGATCTCTATCACCTGAGGGGAAAAAAGACAAATAAAGTCAGACAGCAAGAACATTACTGATAGAGACTGATTGATCAACATAAAGACGTGAAGGTAATGGAAACCAGAGGGGCAGAAATAGCTCTGAAGAAATTAATCAGGAGTTTGAGGGACTACTTTATATTCACTGTAAATTGAAACAATGAAAGCAACCGTCACGAGTCCAGATCATTCACACAGCGATATATATGTGCGCCCTGTTTTAAAGGCAGAGGGAGGAACTCTGGTAGTAGTCTACAGAATTTATAACTATTTAGTTTGTACAAAATTTAGTGGCCCTAAGTTCAATTGTATATATTAGTGATGTTACGTGATGTGCCGAGGCTTCGAGGCGTGTGTCGAGTAATGGAGGGGGCGTTTCCGTAAAGTGGGTATCGAAGCTTGCTACATTTAGGGGAGGAGCCGAAAACGATGACGTCCGAAGCCTCGCTGCCCGGCTGTACCACGTGACTGCTTCGGGAAGTGGCTCAGATTTCGGCGCGGGGTTTGACAGCTTTAGAAACCCCACAGGCTCCATTCAAAATGTGGGTTGTTGTAGGCGAGTTGCGGTCAGTTGAGAGAGTGGATAGAGTTTTGATAGTTTGGATAGCAGAGTTTGGATAGTGGTTATTTAGTTTGAGACAGTTAGTTTGGTGTTTGGAGAGTTTAGGAGAGAGATAGATAGATAGGAGATTTAGGAGCGCGAGGACAGGATAGGAGTAGGATGGAGCCGGCGAGAAAGAGGAGGATTTCCGCTATGTGGGAACATTTTGATTTGATAAGCCCTAACAAGGCAAGGTGAACTGAACATTTGCAGATGCATTAGGTTTGCTTATGAGGAACTGTATTTTTCACAGTTTCTTATTTTATGTAAAGGTGAGGTGTTTATTGTGCTCCAAGGAGTTGGGGTACAATAATAACACCTCATCCATGTAGTGTCAAAAAAGAGAAATTGTTTGAAACCAAAAACTGTGGAGAAATTGTTGTTTCTTAATAAAAATGCATGAAATCATCCAAGTTACACAAGCATTAGCCTATTCACTACCCCCTCCCTAGTTCCACAAGCACTTTCACTGTGCTCTGCCTGATTAAGCCCATGCCATTTTTCTAGAGTCACAGAAAAACATTATTACACAACATGCCATATCACATGACACTACTATTTTGGGAATAATTACACACAGAGAATACATTCAAACAATATTTTATTATACACATATGTGTATACATAATTTATGTAGACAAATGATTTCGTCCTACACGTTTTGTGAAGTCATTCCCAAGAGCCATAATAGACAAAAATTCAATGCATCACACGTGTTAAGATACAGCTGGCTGTGATTATACACCTGGCCAGTAGGTGGTTTCGTGTGCACATGAAGCTTCAAGAAATGAACCCTTTCTCGAACCAGTTGGCTCAAGTGGTTCAATGCCTCATGAGGCTTCATCTCACCATCACTAGTATATATGGATAAAATATATAAATAGATAATACAGATATTCAGTGGTTACCAAGAATTTTTTGAGTAAAAATCTGGAAAGCCTCTCAGTATTTGAATTACTCTACACAGTGATCTAAAACCGTGTTTCTCAATCCTGGCCCTCAGGGACTACTGCCCTGCATGTTTAAGGTGCTCCCCTTCTGCCACACACCTGCCCTGAATAAATGGGTGATTAACAGGCTTCTACAGTCCTTATAGCATGCAGGCGCTAATGCTATCATTCAAATCAGGTGTGTGGAGCAGAGCCACGTTAAAATATCCAGGGCAGTGGTCCCTCAGGACCAGTAGTGAGAAACACTGGTCTAAAACATTTCAAAATCTCAAGTAAAGTTGAAATATGTTCTAATTTATGCAATTATACTCCTCATAATTTGAAAGTAACTCTCTTTTTATCTTCTTGCTTTGGTCTTTATGTTGAAAAAGAGCAACCATTTGACCTTGACAGCAGAGTGAATAAAGGCCAACATCTTTGCATCGTTTTTTTTAGGCTTGTTCTGTCCTTAGAAACTTATTTCGGTGGAATTCATTGCAATTTTCTTCTTCTGGGTTACTGGAATTCAACTGTATCTGTGTAAGTACCTGCTGCAGTATGATTCCCGACGGCAAACCCTCAGGGTAGCCTAGTTTTGGAGTGAACATTTTTACCTGGCTTCGGCATTAAGCTCCTGCAATGCATGAATAAGGCTATTTGACAATGGTACAAACATTCAACATGCATTCATTTTGGCAAAGTAAAGCAAGTCATACTTTTGCTTCTTTTGTTTTAAATATAGTTCTTTACGTTTTTTGAATGTTTAACAAAAGTGGGTTAATTCAGATCAAGTCTTCTGTCCTGTACACATGAAGGTTTCTGTGAGTGCTCTTCTTTGAGCTGAGAATCCTCCTTCAAACTGAACCAAAAGGTAGACAAGAAGCACAAGAAGTGTTTCAACCAAGTGCTGATTGTGGAAGTTCTTATAGCTGGTAAATTATTAGACTATAATGTAAATTATAGATAAAAACAGATTCTGACCAACTGATAACATTTGAAACTAGTTAAAAACTTTTGTCATTTACCATTTTAGATAGCAACTTTCAGAACAGATAAAGGGTTGACTAATGCAGTAATCTGAACTGAGTTGAAAGCTAATGTTTCACTGACATTGAATCAGACTAAACTTTTCTTGTTTTATATTAGTTAGGAATACTGTATTCATTTTCTGTGCTAAATATGAGAATAATAATGATTTTGTAAATACTAGAGAACATAATATGGGATGCATTAAATTGAATTGTTGATTAGATTAAAGGACACTCTGTGAAAGTAACACAATATATAAAAGTCTTGATCTCACACAAAATTGTCATGTAAATAAATGGAGTAGGTTGAGGGTAGAGGATTGGTTTGATTAGCTCTGGATTACCTAAACTCTTACGACTCAAGTTATTTATCAGGTTTGCATTCACATATGGTTTTTGTTAATCATGTATTTTGTATCTTCTCATCTACTTCAAAATGTACATATAGCTGTTGGTTTTTTGTGGCTTGTTGATGACTCATAATGGTACTCTTTACATGTTAGTTCTTTTATGATCTTTGCCATAAGGAAGTTTTCATTCTACTGTTTTGTTTTAGTTATCTTTGGAGACCGGCAGCTTCGGCTATATTGTCAAGTTGTGTTCAGTGAAGTAGTTTTTCTTCAAGCCAGCTGTCTTTTTTTCTGTGCCAACTGCTTCCTGGGGCTTTATGTTTAGGATGTGGTCTCTCAAGTGCCTGGCTTCTCTCTTGCTTTGCCCCAAACGTTCATTCAGCTCTTCCTCTTTCTTCTTTCTCTCTTCTTATTCTTATTTCTTTACAATGCCAAAAAAAAAAAAACAATAGGAAAGATATTTCAAACATTCTTACACTGCAACTAATAGTTGTGTAATGGGGGTGAAAAGAGGAATTGCCTCAGCTTTTTCATAAACTGTGAGAAGCTTTTTCTGCTTTAACACCAGTTAGCTGTTTTTCTTTGTCTCTACTAAAACAAAACCAAAACAATTGTTTGCCTTTTTTTCAGGAACAATACAAAAGCTTACACACAAACTTAAAGGTGACAATTTTCTCCATACCAAACAAATCAATCATAAAATAATCTTGAAGTTTGCAGAGGCAATTCAACTGTATAATATCTAGGCATAGTCAAAAATCTGTGGAAATTGTTGTTTGAGTGGAACAAAGTGTTTACGAATGTTGATAATGACTCAGGATTTCTTCATATCTTTGCACATGCGTTCTGTGCATATCATATTTTGAATTCTATGCCTCAGCTTAACTTCATTGTGATCTCCATTAACAGAACAATCTGAGACTGACGATCAATGATGAAAAAAATAAAACAAAACAAAACAGAGAAATCAATTGGTATTTTTCTTCTAAGAGCACGAGCATGCAAATCGGATTTTTCATGAAGTCACAATATCACAAACTAAGAAATATATGCTAAACTGGATTAATCTCTTATTATTATCATCATGCAAACTTCATCATCGGCTTGTTGTGCAGCTCCTGAACAATTTCTGTGAACATTTATGATTTCCATGCTGGTTAAATATAGATTATATCAAGATACAAATTCAGACCTAAACACGAGTCTGTTGCTTACTAATTTATTTATCTATTACAAGTGGTTCTTAAATGGTCTGCCACAGCTAGTCTAAACATGAAACCATTGAGCTCTTTGAAGCATAAATATTTGTGAGCCACTCCAAAGTACGATGAAACTAAGTCTGAGTACAGACATGACTGCAGAGAAATTTAGGTCGGGTGTGATGGGTTATGTTTTGGGTGCCCAGTAAACAGGCTTTTTTTATTTAAAAACATAAATGAACATTTATGTAACCTTTCGAATGAAATAGGTCATCAATGATGATGTAAACAGTGACATGTAACTGTGCATGAGTCACGAGAAAATGCTAAGTAGTTATGCTCAGATTAGCATAAAAGTTGCAGAAACCTAAGAAACTAATATTTGCAGTCTTTGAAGTCTATATCTTTAAATGCAAAATCACACAATGATGTGTGAGGAAAAAACAGTCTGCGAAGAAAATGGTATAGTGGCCATGCCAGCTTTTATTTTGGAGTGTGTATCTAAGTGACTTTGAAATATCCTGATCCCACACCTCAAACTCTACTGATGTGTGGTCTTGTAAATGTTAGGAAAAATCCACCCTGTTGGAAATTTACTAATTTGAACAGAAATTTAAAAATAATTAGACTTACCACTTGTCAAAAGGAAGTAAACGTAGCTAAATAGTCTTATATACTGACTTGTTGTTGGTTCAAACTTTGCTCTAATTGAACTGTGAGTCCTTGACTTTTTTCCGCTGCTCTTTGGTGTGAAGAGGTTTCTGATGGAGCAAGAATGAGTGTGATTGAACAATTTATCTTTCTGCTTGTTGTAGCTCATTAGCTCTACTTTGCAGTTAATTTGTTTGCATAAAGCTTGAAAGTCATCCACCATGAATCAGCTAAAACCAATTGTTTTAGTTTGAGAATCGTGGCGCTAAGGTATGATAATTGGTTTAGTGTCGTCATCCATTCCCCTTCTCTCCGTTATTTTAATGGTTATACCATCTTGGGATTTGAGGTCTGAGTCTGCCGCCTCCTTGCCTTCCCCCCTTCAGTCGCTGACTCCCTTCTTGTGCTCCAACAATCCCACCAGCAACTTTGCTTACAAGATAATGAGGTGTGCAGTGCCAGGGTTGGACACATAGTTGCCATCTCCTACACTTGTCTGCTCAGTGTTTGGGATTATGTTAATTGCTTTTCTGCATCTTCGTCTCATGCAGATATGGGACACACATGGACATGCAGACAGAGTTAGCAGTGCTGCTGAAAATCACCACTGCACTCACACATTGATTTGACCAAAAAAAAAAAAAAAAAAAAGAAATAGAAGAAGAAAAAAAACATCCACATTCATGTCATTTCCATAGGGAAATTATTGATTCAGACTTGGATAGTAATCCAGAATGTATAAGTTTTCGCAATAGCAAAGTGGCTCAATACTTAGATGACCCAGCAGAAATACGCATCTGTTCACTGGCAGTGGTTTTAATGCCAGCAATGACTCTCTCCTGAGGTCCTTGATGCAGCCACTGGAGCTTGGCTTTGCTTTTTGTTTCATTGAAGTATTTACCCAACCTGTGCAATACCCTTGTCACCTTCACTGATTTTCTGTCACTTTCACAGTTATTTAAGGGACCACTATTGCATCAACTCTCCAAAATAAAAACTGCAATTTATTTAATTGTATAATTAGTTTTGGGGTCTCTTTTTAAATTTCATTTGAATTATTTGTCAACTTCCTTTTGGTTGTTTAAAGCTTAAGTGATGAGGAATGATGGGAGGATAGACTCTTTATCTAAAAAAGTTGTAAGTGTTCAAATTTGTTGCTTGTAGATCCAAAGAAGGTTGTCAGTTAAATATCAAAAATTAATAAAAAATTAAGAATATAATAATATGTATGGCACTTTTTTTTTTTTTTTACCTCAAACTAACATCCATTTGTAAACCTTTTTTGCCTCCATTTTGAAGAAGAATTGAATAAAGGCTCTCAAATGTTATTTTGGTTCTATTTTCAGTGATTTGTCTGCAAAAAAGAAAAAAAATCCACTTTGCTACTGACTTTTAGAGAGCAGGAGAGTTTGATAGAACAGACTTGTGATGACTCAGACTTGCCTGAGTAAAATGATGCCACACTACTTGCTTGGGTTATGGCCAACACAAAATCTGACAAAACATCAGGGGTAGAGTTTAATCACGGACTCTAAAATTGATTATTTAAAATTGAGATCTGAAGACCCACCTGTTTTTAATGACTTTAATAACTTAATAACCGAGAAAAAAGAAGAAAAAAAAAACATTTATTGTAACTAACAACTCATTTTAGGAAATGTACTTGAGGTTCAAGAAAAAGTTCTTGCTTGGAATTATTTGATGAAAGACCTGTAGTCCTAAAAAAGTGATGTTCATGAATAGATTTATGATGACAGTAAAATGTCTCTATTATAACTTTGTGTTAAGGAACTTTTATGTTGGACTAATTGCCCCTATTAAGTCAAACTATATAATGAAGATACTATATTAAATGCCATAAAACTTGTTCTGACATTAAATCAGACTGAACTTTTCCTGTTTTAGGTTAGGTAGGATTATGAGAATTATTTTTGTTTGCATTCTTGCTAGACATGAACTGAAGATGTTACTTTAGAGATTTAAAAAATATATATATATTTTTCCAAAATATTTCTTTTTTAATATTTTATAAACTTTCACTTGAAACTGTTTCACATAAGTTGCTGGAATATTGGCCCCTTTCTATGGAAGCCCACAATTGTCTTCTTGATATCTTATTTGACATCTTTAGATTTTTCATTGTGTTTTAGGTGTTGCTTTAAAATACATTTGCGTGTGTGATTTTATTTAACTGGAATGTTGAATTAAGAAAGGCAAAACACTACCATCAAACATTTTTTGCAATCGCTTAAAGACAAAGAGATTTTAATGTATGTAAACTTCTAACTTTGAAGAAAGTGATTTTATCGCAGCAATAGATAATTGATGATAATAACCCTAATGGATGAAACACTTTGATTTAAAAAATTATGTCTTTTTAAATACAATGTATGGAAATAATTTATTTCGGCTGTGTGTTTCTAAGATTTTTCATAAATCTCTATATTACAATCATTTTTTTCCACTACATAGCTTTTCCTGTGTTTTATGTTTCTGACTATTTCAATATACTGTATTTTATTTATTTATTATTTTCTTGACATTGTGCCGGTGGCTTTCGAAATATGCTTGTACATTGAAAAACAAAATATTTATAATTTCATAACAAATGTAGATTTCTTTCCATGTTCATATCAGGTTTTTCAATAATCAATAATTTCCATGTCATGGTGTTGAAAAATCATTATGGAAGAGAGGGAGTGCCATGAGTGAGGCTGCTGAACTAAATGTGCTGTCAGGATGTTGTCTCCAGGCAGTTGGTGAGAATTGCTGATCTGACACTAAAGTCTCACACAATATCCCCCAGTCCTGAGCCAAGATAAATATGAAATACAAAGCCCTGCATGCTACAGGCAATGCTGACAGAGGATCAAGTGTAGCATATTGACCGAGCATGAGCTGCTCCGTCATTTAAAATCACACCAATATAATCTGGAACTACTATTCATTTGTGATTGTTGAGGGGGGGGTTGAACCATAGTGAGAAGGTTCATGTATCGCCTCAGTGTTTTCAAATAATTGGGTTTAGTTTTTCAATTCAACTTGCTACAAGATGCTTTGTGCCCCCGCCCCCCAAGTGCTTCTCCTTCCTATTCCCTGCCAAGTTTGTGAAGATTTTTCAACCCTTTTCCAACAAATTAGAACAGTTATGGAAGACTCAAGAAATTAAAGGGGAGTCTTAATCCCATGTGATTATGATTTCACATAAAAGTAGCTTTCTCCACATTGATTTTAATGTTCTAAATTAAGCTAATGATTCAACAACAATACCTTTCTCCAGTGATGATCTCAAGATCGTCTCTGTAGATAATAGTAAAGGAAACTTTAGGATCTCTTTCTGGGTTTATATCTTAAGTTTTTTAAGTTCATTGTCACAACATATAAAAGTTCCAGTGTGAGGTGAAATAGACTGTTATATAGCTCCAATAATTACTCTATAAATTCAGAGTTAAAACTCTTGGCTGCATTTTAAAGCTGCAGAGTTCCTATGGAGAATACTTACAAACATTATCTATGGCAACCTCATGTATATACAAGCAATGAGAGATTATACAAGACTAAACAGTACATAGAGGCACAGACAATTAAATAGTTGTAGGAACAATGACTTTTATGGATATAACTAATACTGGAAAGAGTAACTTTAGTGAGTTTACAATTAGTTGTCTAATAGTTCTTTTACCGTATATTGCATCTGCATGGCTATAAAGATGGCTGTTATGCTACACATTAGAATAAAAACTCCACTGGCCTTCCATCTTTGGGAATGTCTGTGTTTATCTACATATTCTATTCAGTTTTAAAACCAAAAATATGTCAAATGAGAATCAGTGACATTGAGATTGATGGTTTTATTGGAAACAAACTGATTAGAGTTTTGGAGCTCCATTCTGTTCCTCAGTTTCGCAAAGTTTTGATCTGCTGATGCCAATTTTTGTGACTACTAATTTAAAACAAATTAAAACATTCATTTATATTAGGACCAGAGAAAACATCAAACTGAATTCTCTATAAAATACAATTTTACCATAATTTAAACACAAAAACAAAATTGTTATGAAATTGACATTTTATGACATCTTTGGCATCTTTTTATCACAATTAGGACGGCTAGCATCAGTAACCTTAAGAGAAAGTATTTTGATATTCAGCTTATCCTCCAAGACTGTGTATTGAAGAAGAATATTTGAATACTGTATACAAAAAAAGTTATGACTCCTGGTCACTGATTGTTTTTACTAACCAAAAAAATTATAAAAAATGTTCAAAAACTTACAATGAATCCATCCTTCTATTGTTTATGAAAAGAAAAATCTGCATCTCCTTCACAATTGCAGCCAAGTTGGGTGAACAGAAAAACATAATCCTGGCCTTTATATATCACTTAATTTACAGTTCATTGAAAGTATATTTCCATCTTCATGAAAAATGACAGAAAAAATATGGGGGCAATTGTTTATGCACCATCTTAAGGATGAGTTGATTTATTTGGAATACACACGTCATTTTAACACCATTTTGTAAAAGTGTTCCTCTGCAAATGTCGAAATATAATAATGTACTTTTTGCATGATTTACTGTTCTAATATAAGAAAAGAGGCTTGTGCATTATTGAAACCTTCAGAATAAGTGGAACTATCAGAGCCTGGGTCTTTTGCTCAACTGATCCTGGATAGCTCGTTCACAAACAAGCAAGTAGACATGCGTGCAAACTCACACACACACCCACATATACACACAGGTTGCTTTGAGAGGGAAATGAAGTGAAGCAGAAAATTGGCAGAAATGTGAGAGGTTTGCTCTGATATGATCTATGAGATGAAGCAGTGGAGCTTGTCGCTCCATATAATCCAACATGACAGCAGCATCTCTAGCCACCTATAATCCATTAATCACACAAAAAAAGCTCTCATGCATCCGCACGTAGTTATATACCCAATCATGCACTAATACGAAAACAAAGAGGCACATAGTTACTCCAGTGAGACATCACAAAATCGTCCACGAAAACTGTACCGTCACCTGTCAACAGGCATTTATTTTGTTCAAACTATTTCACTTTCTTTTATTCCACATTACCTTTCTTCAGATGTTAATAAACTAAATTATGTTTACGTTTTTGAGAGCTGACCAAAATCCTATAGTCAATGTACTTGTAGAAAACCTTCATGCCCGTTCTAACTAGTGGTGAAATATACACAAAATAACATACTGCATGAGCTCAGTACAAAGTAACAAATATAAAAGAATTAATTTTGGCTGAATTATCAAATCACCAGTAGTAAATGCTTAATATCGACATGTTTTCCCCACAGTTACACAAAACGGTTGAAGCTGTACGTGTCTTACAGATTTGCACATTTCTAGCCATAAATGTTTTTCTTCTTCTTCTTTGCTTAAGTATGAGCCAAACCATGGGATTGTAGCTCTGCTTTTTTTCTTTTTTCAATAGATCCACTAAAAGTTGACATGAATTAATGCCTTGTGCTGCATATCTCTGCAGTAACCCCAGAGTTGCAAACTTGATCCATTTCCATCTTCGGAAGGCTTCATTTGGGTCGATGTACACTGATACCAGCAAAATGACAGATTATGTGATTTTTGTGTTTTATTTGTAGGTCTCTTCATTCCAGGCTTATTCACTTTGCTAAAAGGTACAATCAAAATCAGATTCTCATTCAAATTACAAAGACAGAATTTACATTTGAAGGATGAATTTTTTCAGTGAGAAAACTAAAATGACACAAAGGGCTGCATCTAATCTTGGAAACCTGTCAGACAGATTTAATATTGCCACTATAACCTGAAAACATATTTTTTTCAGATTACAACTGTAATATCAAATCAAACAAAAAGGCTAAACATTTTGATGCTGCTAAATTGACTGGCATTCAGTGGTTTAATCACCTTCTGAGTGACAGCCCTCTTTTTGATCACACATGAAGATTTCAGTCCTCTCTTTGAAGGATGCAAGAAGAGATTATAGAGTCCTCGCAACTCAAGATTTCAGAGCCAGAGTGCATAGTTGCTTTCTTTGTCAAGTGAAGCAATTTTTCTAACTTGCAAGCTATGAGAATTGAATTTTATGTGAAGGAAATTTATAGACGCTAACAGAAAAAAAAACAAAAAAAACTTCCCAAACCCCCAGTTTTCTAACTCTCTAAGGAAATGAACAATGGGCATTCAAAAAGAATACACATAACTGAATTAAACTGCAGAGCAGCTGCCCAGGTTATTTGCATATAGTTACAGTAAAGGAAATAGCTACAGTCTTCCAAAGGGGCTGTTCCTGTACAGTACTAATTAAATACTGAATGACTCATTGCTTATAAAAAAAAGGAGCAACTCAATCACCTCGTTTTCTGTTAGTAAAAGTAACTGAGGATTTATACAATAAGATCACATTTTGATTTGACTCTATTGTAATTGTGTCCCTTTTTGTCTCACTTAGCCATGGTTGCTACTGTTGTAAAGTAATAAAACAACACACATGTTGTGACATATTGATTATTTGGAGAAAAAATGGATGATGAAGCTCATTATGCTGTTTTGCTGATTTTGGTAGGAGTTTAATTTTTTGGTTTGACATTTGATCTATTCCACAAAAGATTGTGGAGTAGATCAAATGATCAATGATTGTCAACCACTTGAAATGACAATCGCTTGTCATTTTCAAAAGAATAAGGCGAACAACCAAATGTCAATCAATCAATCAATCAAATTTTATTTGTATAGCACATTTCAGCAGCAAGACATTTCAAAGTGCTTTACATCATTACAAATACAGAAACACAATGCAACATAGAATCAATAATCAAAACAAAGCATTAAGTCAAGTTCCATCAATAAATTTGTAATTGATTACATTTCAAATACAATTCTAAACAGGTGGGTTTTTAGTTGAGATTTAAATTTAAATTTATGTCCACATTAGGATAGTGATATACACACTATCAACTATCAACAAGTGATACTTAACGTATTATAGTTTTGCAGTTCCTGATTTACTCATTTGTATATAATTTATTGTATTATGTTTGTAAAATAAAACGTCTGTTGAGAGCTTAGATTGATATAATGATTAAAAAGATTGTTTAGTCAGAATCACAGATGCAGCAAAATAAACAGGCAGCTGTGTTTGTGTTTTTTACGAAATGGAAGTACAAGGGAGCTAACAGATAACATTTCACTATAAGACCTTAAACCTGTGGCACACATCAAACCCAAAACCTGAAGTGGTAATGAAAGTTGTAAGGACTCCCATCAGCTATCAGCAAGCACAGTAGACTGGACTCAGAATCGTAAATGGATACTTCTGACCAAGGGAGAACGGCGGTAAATCTCCCTGTCGCTTTGGTGACTGGAGATGTGAAAAGTGTCGACCCCAATATAATGATTGTCTGAACAAATTAAGGGATTTTATTTGTAGATATGTGCAAAGAAAATTTCATGTTTTTAAATAAGAGAGAGGCAAATATGTATGCAGCCATTGCTCTGGTTACTGACTTCAAAATGTTCATCAGAGTGCCACTGCAAGAAACAATTTCTGTGTTGGTTGTTGGGAAGTTTCGTTACTGACCGCAAATTATCCAGGAATATTGTGGCACCAATGTCTTTGAATACGCTTAGATGATATCAAACCATACTACCTCAAAGTTAAGCTCCAATTTAACTGAAAAGCTCACCTCTTATACTACTACAGATAAAGCTTGGCATTTATCAAGTCAAAAACCCTACCCCTGTAAACAGTCACAGTTAATCCAAATGGGACATTGGTGGACAGACACACTGAGAATGCAGCGAGTAAAATAAAATGTTTTATGTATTCCGATGTTGACCGAAGTGTTCGGAATGGCTGTGCTGGTTCACAAAGGTGCAGTTGTGCAAGACTGAATAAAGGAGATGAATGTGACAGCCTCTCTAGCAGTCAGCAGCCCCAGAATATAAACAGCAATAAGCAAATAGGATCAGAGTCATAATAAATCCTTTGCATGTATCATTATGCACTTAGTAACTCAGTGTCATCGCAATGTAGACGTGTTTGGGAATTTGTATTTTCACTCTGGCGAGAGTGAAATAATTGGAATCATGACTTGGCGCCACATGAAATCATTTAATTTTAGAAAGTGGAAAAGTGCTGTTTTTTTTATTTTCTAGTAGCAGGCATAATAAAACTTTTATATAGACTCTTTAATGGTGGACAGTATTTGAAGGCAACAATTTTGAGTGCAGATATCATGTGGCTCAAAACAACCAGGAAAAATGTCTCTCAAAACCTGGAATCACTGTGGGTATGATGCAACATTTTGTAGGCAGGCAAAGACTTTCCAAATACTTAAAGGTAAAATCTACTGGCTATAATCCTTGTTCTATTGGTCAGTTCAATCTTTCAAAATCATTTGAGCAAAGCTGACGGTTTCTTATGTTCACAGAACTTTTGTTTTAATTAAATTCTGTTTAATGTCCTGCATTTGCTGTGTAAAATCCATGAGGTTTCAGTTAAGACAGTTTGACAAATGCATTGATGTTGCTTGTTGCTTCTGGAAGTCTTCTTAGAACCTGGTTGTTATAACATTGTATTTTAGTGTTGCCAATTTAAGAAATAGCCTTGTTTTTGAATCTCCTAAAGGAAGTACAGGGAAAACTTGGACAGAAAATCCATTGAAATTACAGCCTGCAAATTCCTCAACTTCATGCCAACACTGCTAACCACTTTTTCATAACTGTAAACAAAATAAATTTGAAGGCTAAACTTCACCATGTTCTTGTTGATGTCTAAATCTGACCAAACAGCAAAGGCTTTCAAAAATCATGGCGCTACAAACAGCTTCGGGTTTCACCTCGAGGTGTTGTCAGAAGACAAGAGGTCCATTATCAACACTTTTAAAATGTTGAATAAAGCCGAAGTCACAAGGAGTTTATTGCACTTAAAACATTCAAGTGTGTCCTTCAAATTGTTCAACTTTGGGATGGTTATTTTCTAATCAAGACTTCATTTCCACTTATTAACAGATTTGTGGAGAGCTAAAGAGGCTAGAGATATGCTTGTCAGGATCCATCCCCTTGAGTGATTGGTGTTGTGTGTGTATATTAGCGTGTGAGTGACTGTAAATGTGCATGAGTGTACTGGGGCATAGATCATAATCCTTTAATAAATATTTGTGTCACTGTGACTGACATTCCCCGCCAGTGCTCCGATAAAAGTCTCTGTTTGGTGCTGTCCTTTTGTGTCCCAACATCTCTCTATCTCAGAGAGACTGTTTGTTTCAGTCAGAAACAATAGAAAGCAGTGTTGGCAAGAAATGTAGTGGAAAGGGTGCAGAACCAGAATGCTGTGCTTTTCATCCCACATTCCGAGGGGAAAATAATGTGGCAAAACGTTGGGGTTTAATTTTTATTTTGTTTTTTTATGTAGAAAATGTTTCACTTATCTTTTTCATGCAAGAATACAAATGTGGTGACTCTTTTGGTTAATAAGCCTTTATTTGTTATGAATTATAAAATAAAGTCAGAACTCATAGGAGAAAAATGTTTAAACTGAAATGAAAAAGTCTTCATAGAGCAAACAATATTTTTTTGTTTTCTTTCCTCAATAAACAACGTTACTAGTGAATGTGAGTCTCTATAAAGAGCTTTTCATATTTTATGTGTTTTTAAAGGTAATTTTACATGTCTAAATGTGAAAACATCAAGTCCTGTTAGATCTTTGAAGCATGTCTGGTGCTTATGATGTATCCCTGTTTTGTACAATAGTTATAAAGTTTCTTTTTTCATGACATCAGGGTTGCATCTTCTTGTTTTTGCTATTTAATAATCACTCTACAGTCTTGGGATGAAAGTTCTGGGCTCAAAATGTTGTCTAAGAGTTAATCAAACAGGTCAAATAATTACTTGGTGAATTAATCAGGTAATAAGATTGCCATGTCTTTTGAACTTCTTTTGCACTCTGAGGTGAGAAACTTCATCCTTATGAGATAGAGTGAGATTAGGAAACAGTATTAATGGGTCATTGCCATATGGAATTCACACATCTGCTACTTGCGCTATATTGCAGCAGTGTTGCATATTTTTATTTTATACTGAGAGTCTTTGTGTTGCTCTTGAACTCTTTTGGAAATTCTTAGGGCGTTGGTAAACTGTCATTTACTTTGAGCACATTATTTTTGAAATGCAAGGTTGATACACAACAGTGTTACAGGTGTAGAAAAATATGTACATAAAACCTTTTGTTTTATTAAATTACATGCCACTCAAAATGAAAATGAGTAAGCAATAGTGATGTAACTTTGCTTATAATTAAGCCTTAGTTTGCTGGCAAGCCAGAAAACATTTTACAGAGATTTCATGAGTTTGAAATTGTGATTGTATGTAGTTTGCTCGTAATCTGAGCAAACTACATAATACACTTAATAACCCTTAGAACTGTTGGTATTTCTATGACAGAGAAACAAATATGCAAGGACTGATGAGCTGCATTACCCAATGCAATTTGTATCCTGGAAGGTAGTATTATACTGTTAAACATTTCATATATACTAATTTGTTGACAATAGCTGTAGTATTTATGATCTTACATGTGTTTAACAGTTTGTAAAAGGTACTTTGAACTTAGAGAAGAATTCCAAATGCATATTGTGTAACAAACTCTAATAAAATGTAAAAAAAAATATCAAGGTTTGAAAGTTTTACCACATCACAATTTGAAACTATCCTTTAATTAACAAGGTCTTTCTTAACAGTTAGTAGAGTCAGCTGTCTTTATATAAAACAATACTCAAATCACTGATGGATTCCAAGCCTCCCTAAATACCTCCTCCTTATTAGATGTACACACGTGCTCCTGTTTTCAAATATATGCTGATGTACCCTGCTTTTGCAGTGGCTCAGCACCAGACTGCATTCATTCTCTTCTAACTAACAATGTGTTACCACGCTGACTTTCTGCACTGTCTTGCCCTTGCATAGCATGAGATCTAAAAGCATAGGCTTTGAGCATCACTAATGCTGCAGCCAACACTTTAAATTAGGCACTCTGAGACCAGGAAAACTTTCAAAGTTCTGGCAATTTGGGAAGAGGGTAGATCCCAGGCCTATTTTGAGGACTATACTGGAGCACTCAAGTACAGCTGTACTTTATACTTTATGTAGTGACGTCAAGACCGCCATTCTGAACATCACCAGTGTTTTCTTGACCAGATGTTGACACTTGAAGGCAATCTCCCAACATTTGGTTGTTTTATTCTTCCTCCTATAAAACCCCTGCAATTTGAGCGACCGTAAGTATAAGTTTGGTATGCTTTGATTTGTTAACTCATGGATCTTAAACAGTTGTACATGTACCACTGGCTCTATTGTAGATGGTCTTCAGTGAAAATAATTCTGATTTCAAAAGTGCTTTAATGAAGAAACAAAAACACCCGAGGAAAAGTATGTTTTCATCATTTAAAATGTTTCTCCGTATCCTGGTTCTTGGACTATTCTCCAAAGGTAAGACATGGATGTGAAATTTTGTGTGGGACAGATGCCTACTTCAAGGTGGAACATAAAAAATTACTCATTGTTGAATTTCAAAAAACAACAATAAAATACTGATGATCCTTGGCTCTTGCTGTTGAGACAATAAAGAATAGATTCCTTCCTTCAGCAGTATTTGAAAAAGTTGTTGAAGCCTATTGATACAACAATAGACTTCAATGATTCTCCATTGCTCCATCGTTGCTAATATTTGCTTAAGGCAATACTGGAGGGTGATGTTTTAGAGCTCAGTATATGTGCCTGGGAGATTTTTTTTCTCAGTATTCTTTTGTCTTACAATCATATGGGTAAACAGAAGCAAAGTACTGTATGAATGTGTCTTTGTTTATTTTAAGTTAATACATTTATTCAAGAGAAAGTTTACTTCATTCAAAGTTTAGACATTTGTAAGGAAAGTTAAACTCTTCCCCTTCAACTGCTTTATTGAAATTCTGCTGGCGACTCTCTGACTCTTTCAGGTAAATTGAATTGTGAATGTGTTTCAAGACCTTGTCACTCAGCAAAGCAGACTTATCCTGAAGTCAGCTAATAGCCTGTCTTTAAAGCTACCCTACTTCAGTTCTTACCCTGTACACATGGAGATTTGATGTTTAGCCCTCCAGCAAAGCAAGTTATTTTTCTTTCTGTCTCAGCTGTAGAAAATATCCCAAAACTTTTCTCTGTGCTAAAGATGCGCTCCATGTTCTTGTTCTGGAAACTCACTTTTACATTCTATTATCATTAAAGGCTGCAACATTTTAATCAACCAAAAGTTATAGACTGCATTTGATGTTATGTCAAAACACACCAATTAATCAGTGTCTATACAGTTAGTATTTGCTCCAATTATACATGAGCAACATAAAGAGCCAGATTAAAGTTTGTTAATGGACACAGGGATGAAGACCTTAATTTTTGGAGAAATATCCTTTGGTCTGATGAAATGTAGCTGAAGTATTCATCCATAAGGATCACATTAGAATTGGACAAGAGAAAGGGAAGCTGGCAAGTCTGAGAACCCCATCCTGGCTGTGGCACGAACAAGTTATGTAAATATTTTGTTGCAAAGGGGAGTTTCGTGCTTCACAAAATAGCTGTCATCATTAGAAACAAATAATATGTGGAAATACTAAAGCAATATTTCAAGATATTAGCCAGCAAATTAAGTTTTAGGTGAAAATGGGTCTGGCAAACGATTACTGAATCTAAGCTAAAACACTTGCAACGTGTGCTTTGGAATAGTCATCACACAGCCATGATCCCTCAGAAAATATATGGGCAGAGGTGAAAAGGAGCAAACAAGGCGACCTATAAACCGGACTCCATCTGTGTTTATTCAGAAAATTGCGCCAAAGTTCAAGCAACTTTTGGGGAACCACAAAAGTCAACCTTTGGAGAACAAAGGAGTAAAAACTCTGAATCCTATGTTTCACAACTACAAACCCTGTGACATCACAGAGTTAAAATATCACTTTTTAATTTTGATAATCCTCATTGATCTAAAACAGTTTCATTTGTAAAATATTTTGTGAAGGGCACTTCTTATGTGACATTTCTGCCATTTTTATACACCCTGTTAGGCAGAGCAAATTTCTTTGAATCATTTTAATTAAGGATTGTTTTTTAAATTGTTATTATTATTCCAGTAAATAAGTCAGGCAGTTGAAGGCACTATTTAATTTCTAACTCCTCAATTGTTTTATCATTAACCTTTAAGCTCTTGTTCATGAAATGGATCTGCAGCGGGCATTTTTCTTTTTGTATTCATGCTGGCCTCTTGGTTTAGGTCCTACTACAGATGGTCCAGAAGCTTTTTTTTTTTTTTTTTAAATGGTGTTATTTGTCACACTTCCCAGACCTTCTTCTCGAGTGTCGGAGCGGTGGCTCCTCTGCGCTCTTTTAAGGAGTGAGAGGTTATTTAAATTCTCTTCTTCATAAAAACTGCACATTTGGATGAACGGAATACAAATGAGTATTATTCTCCTCTGTTTTCACTTACCCTCCTCTCTGCCCCTACCATCTATCAAAGGTACGTGACGTGACGACGACAAACACAGACTCCATATGACCTGGGACGTGAGTCAGACTCTGAACAGATTCTTTCAGAGGGATTCTCCATTCATGTGTAGTCATCTTCAGTTTTGTTGTTTTATAAAGATTTGGTGAAATGGGATTTCATCTCTCTGTCCCTTTTCTATCCAACATTAATTCTCTGTCTGTGTTGTTTCCGTCTGCCTTTGCCTCTGTCATTTTGCTGCAGGCAAAATGAATAAAATATGGGAGACTAGTGGAAAACATAAAATGAGATCATTAAAAGTTGAAATAATACAGGAAAAGGGTTATCCTTAGAGGTTGAAGCTTAATGATTTTTCATCTAACTGCATAATCAGGTCATAATCTCTCTAAGTCCAGTTCACTGGTTTGTGTACAGAAGTGTTGATGCAAATTTTTTTCTAAAGCATTTAACAAGGGTCTAAAACCACTTAAAAATCCAGGTAAGGGGTATTTTTTTAAGACCTACAATTATTACAGTTCTATGAATATAAAATGGTGTTTTCATACACACTTCAGGATATATAAATACAATAAAAGGGGGAGTTACTTTCTATCTATAAATTCAAACGACGATCCAGTCAGAAAGAGTCAGTATTTAACTACATTTACTCAGTGATGAAAATATCACATTAAGAAATAATTGTTTTTATTGAAATCACTGGAGCCACAATCATTGAAATCCCTTTTTCTTAAGACAGTTAGTAGTCTCCAATAAAATTATTCAACGTTGGATCATGAAGAGAAAGTGTCCTGGGTCCTGTCATGATCTCTATTCTTTAATAATTCAAAATTGTAACTGACGTTAATTTTCTTATTCACAAGTTTGTGACTATGCTGCCCATATTTCTTTAGGTATCTCTTTCTGTCATTGAGGAACTTTGACAGAAAAACCTTTTTCAACTGTGTGCTTTAAAGTATCACCAGCCTGAGGATCTTATACTTACTGACTCATAAGATAATAGAAGAAAAATGTGATAAATCAAAAATTGAAGAGAAGCTTTTAAAGACAATTGTAAGAATAAAGATGATTGATATCCATCACAGAAAGTGTAAAACAGAATTGGTGAGCTATCAACTCCTTGTTTCTTGTTAAAAGCCTGCCAGCTGAGTTCTGTACAACTCGATACGATTAATGGGTTTTGGCTCAGGCAGGTGAAGAGGCAGCTGCTGCAGGAAAGGAATGGGGAGATAGAAGTGCATAAAGTGATTTCCATTTCTTTAAAATCCCACTTCAGCACTCAATAAGTCCTTTTAAACTTGCTCTGTAATATTGAAAGTCATAACTTTTAAAGTTTAGCCTCAAATTACATCAACCTGTGTCTTTAGTCTTTGTTGTTTAATCTTACACATGACAGTAATTCAAGACACAGCCAGACACCATCAGTCCAAACCGATCTGTTGTGTTTACCATTGAACCACCAATCCTTGAAAGCAATAACGTTTTGATGGGGTTCAGCAGGAGGAAGACTCTGTTTCAATTAGCATCACAAAATGAGAGTAAGCTGCAACAATGACATTAATTGGTGTTGGTTAAACTTCAGCGTTTCCACACATAAAAGCTAAGAATACACGTTTACATAAAAAGGAGCTGACGCTCTTCACACAACACTGCCATCTAGTGGCCACAGCTTTCACTAAATTGATGTAACATTGTCAACAAATTGAAAGCCCATGGTTTCTTTTTTGAAACCACAACTTTTAATAAACAATTTACATATTGCCTTCAATTTGTCATTGAAGAGGATTTTATAGCTGTAAACCTGCTAAGATATGGACATGCAAATAAACAGACTGGTTTGGCGAGTGTAGCATTAATCAGAGAAGAGGACAAAACTTAGGTGGGAGAATATGCTGACAAGACAACTATGAGTTGTACCCTACACAAATGTTGCATAAATCCACTAGTGGTGATGTTTTGCTTCTTTAGAGAAAGGAAAGCTTCGGAAAGTTGAAGGATGGAGCTAATGCAATCCAGCAAGAAAAACTCTGAGGCTGCAGAAGTTCGCCTTCAACCTGGACATGGACACCAGTGCAAAAGCAGTAACAACGAAACTGGTTTAGAGCAAAGCATGGCTGTGTTTTAAATTGATGATACAAAAGAAATCTGTATAGCATTTGAGATCATTTTATGTACAGGAAAATGCCTGTATCATATTCAAACATTATTACTTCTGAGTAAACTTATATTTATTTTATTTGATAAGATGACATTTCAGAGTCAATTTTGATATAATAAACTTTTGTATTTTATTACTTTAATTGCAAATCTTTACATTTAATATAAAAATCCATGCAGAGGTGGTGCAGACATAGTTAAATTAGATGTCAAAAACTTGCGAAAAGCAGCCTTGGGTTCTTTTAGTAAACTATCTTCAAATCTGAAAACGAAATCATTTGTAACAACAGATTTTTACAAAAAAATTCAAATAAACTGCAGAGTGTCAGTTTAGTAAGAATTTTATTGGCAATCTACCAGCTTTCATAGATATTGTTTTATATTTTTCTTTGAACAGCTACACCTAAAATATGTTTTGACTAATGCAGAAAATACAGTGTTCCTCACCATGCAGAGCAGATTATTTTAATTTAATTCTCATTCTCATCAACTTTTTAGTTTTACTTTGGCCTTGATTCACTATGATCCAGCAGCAAGTGAAGTTCAACTTTAGTGAATCTACCTTATATCTGCTATTCTTGATTGTCAGAGGAACTTTCTGTTACACTCTTTAGCTTCCAGTCGCCATTTTGCTTCATCCCTAAATAAGTAGCAGTTCATCTTAGGGCATAAAATGGATTAGTCATGCTTTGTGAATGAGCATATAATTATGAAACTCTCTTGCTACATACACAGTGGCATTTGTGTGACTTATCCAAAGAGAGCACAATATAATAAAACCAGAGATTTGGTTTTGAATAATGAGATTTAGAGCCAGTTTGTCCTCTGAGGGTTCATCAGCCAGAAGTTTTAAGTCTCTTGAGTGGGCCATAATGACACACAGTGATTTACTGTGGAGCTATAATCTGTCTATGAAAAATTAATTTATGACTAGCCTTTTCCACGAAAGGATCCTATTGTCTGTTAATTAACCCTTTTTTCCACAATGGAAGTGTATATGTGGACTTGCGAAGTGTATGGAAGTCTCTTGCAAAAGTATTAATTCTTAAAATATTTCAAATTTTGTATTATTCATTGTCAAGAGGAAGGTGAGAGATACCAGACCCAAGAATGCAGATAACCTACAAGATGCTGTCAAAGGAATAATGTCAGAACCTTAAGCTGATCACTCAACCAAATATTGTGTATAGAAATTAGCATTCTTTTCAGAAGCCTGACATTTCTGTTTAAAATACAAT
Source organism: Xiphophorus hellerii (assembly GCF_003331165.1). Classification (NCBI taxonomy): domain Eukaryota; kingdom Metazoa; phylum Chordata; class Actinopteri; order Cyprinodontiformes; family Poeciliidae; genus Xiphophorus; species Xiphophorus hellerii. The sequence goes on along the minus strand of NC_045679.1, from coordinate 11,465,405 downwards.
TTTTATATTAATCTTATAAATACTGAATTTTGGGTTTTTGTTACCTGTAAGGCATATTCATCAAAATTAAGAGAAATAAAGGCACTCTATGTGTAATGAATGTGCATAATAGGAGTTTCATTCTTTAAAATAAGTGACAGCACTGTGTTATATTAATAATTTGATATAATAATTTGATATATTATTATTTGCATGTTCTCCCTGTGCATGCGTGGGTTCTCTCCGGGTACTCCGGCTTCCTCCCACAGTCCAAAAACATGACTGTCAGGTGTAAAGAAAATAATTATTGTTTGGTGCTTAATATAGCTAATCCACGACATGTGTAAAGGTATAGCCAACACTTTAATTTGGAATAGTTTTCTGTTGAACATTTGGGAATTCAGCTGAAGAAGCAGGCCAAAGCAGGGCCTTTTTTCCTCCCCCGCTGACAGACACAAAGCTATAAAATTTACACTCTGATAGGAGTTACAGACTCTTTGGCGCCTCTCTCCGTACCTGGCGCGGCCCAGGACGAAGTCGTCCGCCCTTTTCGCCTAGACAAAAACCAGACATCGGGGCTGTGATGAGGGGAGTTTCTAAGTTTCTAATTGGTCAAAGAACGAAACGCCTTGACTGCATATATTAAATAGGGAAACTCCTCTTTCATTAAAAAGTACAAGTCAGCAAGCCAACGGAGAGTTTTTTACCATCTTTTCTCCACGTTGGGCGCCTTTGTCTGTCTCTGTGTTCGTTTGTCTTCCCTTGTGTGTTTTTATTTTCATGAGAAAATGCATATCTCTGTTCCTCTGCAGCTTTGTTGTTCATTGCTTTGTATGAGATTAAACTCTGTGATCTGTGACGTCAACACGTTGTGTTGTTTCGTTTTACCAGCACGCCGTCGCTCCACGTCGCCCACTGAGAGCGTCACTCGCCAAGGACTCGGAAGATCCCGGGCAAGATTAAAGAGGAAAAGAGCCAAACGTTTTGTCCAAAGCTAGCATAAGATGATACTCTTTTTTAATACAGGTTAATTGGTCTCTCTAAATTCTCCCTAGGTGTGAGTGTGTGTGTGCATGGTTGTTTGCCCTGTATGTCTTTGTGTTGCCCTGAAACAGACTGGCGACCTGTCCAGGGTGTACCCCGCCTTTTGCCCGGAACGTAGCTGGAGATATGCACCGGCAACCCTCCCGACCCCATTAGGGACAAAGGGTGAACAGAAAATGGATGGATGGATATTATTATATTGATATAATGCTATTGTATTATATTATTAATTTTCATTAGATGCACCTGTGCTCATGTCCAAGAATTGAGACAAAAAAAGTTAAAGTCAGATCAGTTTACATTCAATTTGAATGTTTTGCAGACATCTGTTTTCTTAAGTAGTATTTGTGCCTTCTGAGCCTGCTTGTATCACATGTCCTACACTCATTCACTCATACAATGAGTGAATGAGTGTAGGACATGACAGAACAAAACAAAATGGCAGCTTAATTAATACACATTGACATGCTTTGGTCTTTTATTCCAAAGAATTGATCTTTGAAGGGTTAGCACCACTCTAGATTTTGTGTAATGAATGGCATAAAGAGAATATGAATACATTTTGAAGGTGGCTCATTCATTATTGTCCACATGGCACAAAGAGGAGACTTAGGTTTCAGTTAGTTCGACTGACTAATCTGCCAAACACTAATTTTCAATTTGATGTCTGGACCGAATCACATTGGGCAGAGCTGTTAGCTGGACTGAATGGAAAAATGGGATTTCCATGAAGCATTTCCAGTAATTTAAAAGCTCATAATTTCATACAGTGACTGATACAGTTCGGCACCATTATATTGGTTGTGAATGCATTCATAAAATGAGCATTCATGGAGCTCTTTCATGTTGGTTGCTTGTAGAATTGACCAGTTGACATTTTTATATGATTTTGCACCTACTATATGTGATGGGATGAGTATGTACAAGAAAACTAAAAGAAAAAACATCTTTAAAAATTTTTCTTGAAGGGAGATGAAAACTGAGTAGAATACAAAATAATAATAAAAAAAAACAGTAAATAAAGGTTAATAAATAAAGGTTGAATCTCCCAATTTTATAGCCACTGAAGAAACCCCTTTGTGTCCTGCACTTTGGAGGATCTTGCTATATAAGCTCAAAGCAGTCTTGTCCAATTAATTGCTTTATTGGTGTTGCTGAACTGCTTATGTTGTCTTCATGAATATTTCATCTATGTTTAAGATAAGAGCAATATAGACTAAAAGTGTTTATTTGGTATTTAGCTACTGTAGTGGAGTTTATTTGTTACTGTCAGTTTAATTCTTTAGTATTCTGAACCAAGTCTGTGCTTTTAAAATTTATTTTTTTAATAATGGTAAATGTCATACATTAGACCCTGATTGTAAACAAAACAGATGGAGATGTGTATCATTTGTTCATTACAGTAAGCATTTGCTTCCAGGATGACTTCCTACATAGAAACTACAAGTTTTGTCAAAAAAGAAGTTATTGTGAGAAACAGGAAGTTAATGACTGAGGCAAACATGAGAACATGCACCACAAAACAACACATTCTGGAATAACACTGATGAAAAGTGGACCAGGAACTATGATTTTTGAAACCTGATTCCAGAGTGGATACAGAACGTAGGTTCCATGTTTCTGTTTCTAAGAGTCACATCGTAACTCTGGTGGAGGTTTTGTGGAGATGCACTGTTCATGTGGGAGAACTTGAAGAGTGGATGACATAGTTGTGAACAATTCACACAAGTAGTAATGGACTCTTATGCAAGATCTGCAAGAAGAAAGCCGTAAGACCTGCTTAAAGTGTGCTTGGAGCAATATATGTATGCTACATTTATATTAGTACATGCCAATGCTATAGCTATATATATATATATATATATATATATATATATATATCAACTGGACACACCCCTGTTGCATCCCTGCACCTGCCTCACCGGGGGCTCATCATCAGCGAAGTAGCAAAATTGCTTCCCAGCTGCCTGCCTGTCTGCCTACTCCTGGGTGTACCACTCTGTGAAATCACTGCTAAGCACCGCTGAGCCTGCCAGCAAGCATGTATTATTGATTTATATTGAAAACTGTTAACAAGATAAAGTGTGGACTTGTACTGCTTTTGCCAAAAATCGCGGCAACAGAAAGTGCCAGGTCTGCCTTTACTTTCTGCTGCAGGTTATACATTCTGAAAAGTTACTTTTGTTTACATTTTTTTGTCTTCTGTAACAAACATAATTGATCTCATATTCATATGATGCATTGATTTATATTAACTTATAAAGGTTTGTTGCACGCTATTGGACATTTCAGTTCCAGGTAGGATTTTTTAACTTTTCTCAATAACGTAAACTCCTCATTCAGTGTTTTAACAGATGAAACAAAATGTCATTAACTTCCATAAAGTTTAGAGTGTAAGCACAGTTCTTTCACTGTTATCCTGTCACAAAACTATCAGGAAAAGGCAGAAACATGCGAGCTGTCTACAAGGGCTGGGGTAATAGCAGGGTGCCACAATTATAAGCACCCCTGCTGTTAATATTGTTTAAAGGCCCCTTTTGCCAGTAAAAAGAGAACTTAGTCTTTTCCTATTGTATTTCAAAACAAAGATGGGTCTTTGATCATCCCTCTTCACACAATCTCTCTAGATCATTCATTATCCTCTCATGCTCTTCAGCTCAACCCACAGGCTTTCTGAAGGATTCAGGTGTTGGAAATTAGGTATTTATGGAAAAAGGTTGCTTTTGTTTATCTTAATTTTTATTAATTTAGACCAAGTTTGAATTATTTTTATCTGTTAAAATTTACAATTATCAGTTTTTGGTTAGTGGTCACCATATTTCTGTTTAAATGTCCTGCTACTTCAAGGAACTCTTGACTGTTTACTTTAAGCAGGAACTTTTAAAGTGAAACAGGTTCTTATTATACTTAAGGTGAGCATGAGATGTTTTACCACATATTTAGTCTTTGTTTGACACCAAACCAACCAGAAGTGTTTGTTCCTGACCAGCTCAATGTCAAACTAATCTAACCAAAGCACACAGTTGCAAATAATTTTCTGGTATAATTTGCAAACGCCCTTCCAAACAACCACTACTCATATAAATGTCATTTAGTAGTTGCAATGAAGACTTACTGACCTAAAGATGTCACACTTTGCCAACAACAATGTCCATCTTAGTTTGTCACAGTCCCAGTTATTTCAAATATTTTTTTCATTATTACATATATGGGTGCATCTGCCTCAATTCAATTGCATTTTCTCTATTATTTCATATTTTGAAAAGTTTTTTTTTTTTTTAAATAGGCCTCTGTGTCACATCGATTGAGTCTCAAGTTGATTAACAACTTAAAAAAAATATATATATGAAAATGCATTGCAATTTGATAGAAATTATTAAGTTGCCAATAAACAGTTTAGTAAAAAAAAATTGTTTTTAAGTCAAATTCATGTACAAGTTCAAATTAAAGAATGTTTTCAGTTGTTTAGTGTGAGGATATGCCACTGAAAAAACTTATAGTCACATCTGAATAAACTGCTTAGAAGTTGATCAATACAACAACTGATTGAAAATTGGAATAACATTCATTAAAACTAAGCTGCAGGGATAAAGCCCTGATTTAGTAATGTTCAAGCTACCTCTAGTGGTCAAAAGATGTACTTACATGCATACCTAATAATAAAATTCTAAATACTGAGACAGTAAAGACTTGTGTGTGTGTGTGAGTGTGTTTGTGAAAATACAATAATCTGTGTTTCTGTGTGCTTTATTGCATTTTCTGACAACAAAAGAGATTGGAGAGCATTGCATTGTTTTATTTGTATATTTGTCTCACAAAGCCTGACAAAGTGTTAAAATAAATATTTAAAAAGACAACCATTTTGAGGGTTTAGAGTCCTCTACAAAAGTTTAGCTAAATGACAGAAACGGTTAAAGGTGGGTTTTTTTGTAAAGTAAATTTAGTCACCGGCTTCTGTTGCTCCAAATTCTGCGTTCCAAAAAGAATTTGAAGCAGTTTGGAGAAACTGCAGGTTTATTGTACTACAAAAAAAATTTAAATAGCGTTCAACTGAACTCACTCTTGCTGCAGTTGCAGGTTGAAAAAAAGCAAAGATGAAAGAATAAAAGATGTACTGTAGCATTCTTTGAGGCTAATAATACGGTTCTTTATTCACTTTAGCATATTATTATAAACCAAGATGTCTATAAACATTGTCTATGCAATTAAAAAACTAAGAATTTAGTTACACAGTAACAAGAAACAAAAACATTTCACGATTACTTTGTTTCATTCTGGTAAAAAGTTTCACTGTTGGGCTTTTAAATAAATATATTTTTTCTTTTTCATTATTTGAGGCTGAAACACACAAACTTATCCTCAGCTCTTCGAAACAACAGAGCAACCCTCAGGACCTGGTTAGACATAAACTGCAGTAGATACATCAGATACTGTTACGGAAAACGAGTACATTTACAGCTTTGATCAACGATTTCCTGGCTCGAGAATTATTAATCGCTGCGATTACGAGAGCTTGCCACTTTGTACACATCAAATTCGTTTTAATGGCTGCACCTGTGTCCCTCCTGCCTCCACCCTGCTGTGATAAAAGGTTTGCCAAATGTGCAGTGACACAAAAGTGAAGGCAGTAATGGCAATTTGTCAGCTGAGAAAGAGCATGGACAGATCGTTTTTGGCCTTCTGTACGTTGCAGAATTTTTTTAATTACTTTTTCTGCATGAAATAATTCTGTCTTTCGTAAAATAATTTAAGGTGAAGCACAGTAACGACACTGGAATTAAACACAAGACAGGAATAGAGGACTACAAATCTTTATAATTCAGTTATTTCAATAAATGTAATAATGATCATTAATACACTACCACATTCTACTTAGGGGTATAACTATTGCAAATATTTTTGTTGCATTTTGTTTTGTCCTACATGAATTTTTACCTTAGATACATTTTGGGGACTTTTTTTTTTTAATAGGTTTAAATAGATCTGTTCTTCTGACACTAAATGAGAGGTTTGTAAGTGAACTTTTTTATGTCATCTTAATACTGAAGGTTAAAAAAATTGTGTTAAAATACTCAGACATCTAGAGAAAAATCAAACCTTCTAAACTGGAAGATTTAATACAATTTTCATATATTTCTTGTTTAATTAAGAAAAATGTACTATAATCTCTAACCAAGAAAAAAACCTCCCAGGTTTTTTTTTTTTTGCCTGCTTTCTCCCTGTAATTATTCTGTTCAAACTATTGAGAATTTAGTTTTGCACTCTAGATTTCCTGCTTTTGAAACCTACTTCTGCATGTAAACAACTACTGTGGCCATGGTAATAACACTGTTAAAAATGACAAACAATGCTAGAATTGCACAGAACATCAATAATATACAACAGTAATGTTGTAACTAAATTACAATTACAAAACAAGCAATAAAAGAAAACAATTTTAAAAGCATCAACTTGCAACTGGAGTATTCTAGAACAATAAATGAAAACAAATAACCAGACTGTTGCTAAGATATTTTCAAATTTCAAATATGCCTTGTTTTCCAATCAGATAACAACAAATTTAACTTCAGCTTCAACATTAACTGGGGTCTCCACCTGAACAAACTAAAGAGTAAGTGAGACTTTCCAAGAGGTTGTGCTATTTATGTTTAATCTTACTCATAGTGTTGTACATAGGTTTTAACAAAATTGACATGCAACTTTCAAATATTTAGTAAACTTCTGAACGAGTAGTATATCCGTGTACAAGACATGTCAGGTGTATGGGTCATGTAAATATGTTAGGTTCTATTCAGAAATATAATGGCCATTTTATGCTTGTTTCAATGAGCTTGAAGCCTCGTTCTTGTGTACAAAAAACAGCTGTTTGTCTATTTGCATTTTTGTCACATCAGGGAGTTTAGGCTTAAAGGTTTTTAATTATATAGAAAAAAAAATTGTGAATGTGACTCCAGATGCCCACTGTGCATCTAAATCAAAGTTGTTGTTTTTTTATGTTTGTTTTTTTATTTTAGGAGGCACATTTTAGCTTAGTATTGTATGAACAAACACTACAATATCAGTATAGTTTAGATAAAACTGTTTCTCCTTAGATTTTTTTTTACATCATGTGTGGTTTCTCAAGTTTAAACATCCATTTCTTAATAAAGGAAGTGAGACATTAACACAGACACACAGCCTAGAATTGAAAAAAAATATGTCTATTTTTTTCCCTTGTTTAACCAGAAAAAATGGATGAAGCTGAGGATCTGCAACTGAAGTCTGAAACACAATCAGGGGAGAGAGAACCAGGTGGCCAGGACCCAACCTTCTTATATACTAAAGTAGAGATAGCAATACAAGTCAAAAAAAATATTTTGTCTTGTCATAAGAGGGCAAAGTCATTTCAGAAATTCAAGAATAAACGGTAATCAATTGAAACATTACAATTATTCAAGGTTTATCAAGAAAAAACATCTATTAATTATAGTCATGTTTAAACATTTGACATCCTACAGGCATGTAGGACGTCAAATGACTAACTCATGTCAAATAATGAGTTAGTCACTGAGACCTTCTATTATCATTTTCTGACAGATTAACAGGATAAATACTGATACTATTATTAATGTATTTAAAGCTTTCATTTTATTCACTCATATTTCAATATAACCTTTGAACTATTGGCAAAGATTGGAGATCAAATAAAATGAATACTCAATATGCTACCAAAATCATAGATACATTTGGCAGTGCAGATGTAGCACAATGATCACATGTATTTTATTACCTTGCCATCTACACAGGCTTGAAGAAACCTTCAAACAATATAAACTCAGAATGACTTCAAGACACTGTGCACTGAAAAAGAAAAAATCTGTCTCTGTGAAAGAAAATGAGGTAAGACCAAGCTAAGTAACTTTAACAACTTTATTTTTTTAAAGCACTGGTTTAATCCTTCAATACTAATAAAATTATCAATACTAATCAAATTATTATCACAATTTGCAAATTGTGATTACCTACAAATCCTTCTTAACTCATGAAGCTAAAAAGAAAGATTGGAGATAAACATCTTACAATTTTATTGAACTATTCCATTCTTCAGAAACTGAGACATTAATTATCACAAACACAAACCGACTTTACTGGCTTTCAAAAAAAAAAAAAGTATTTAATAAATCTAATCCCGTTTAATCAGAAAAAAATGGATGAAGCTGTGGATCTGCCATCAACATTAGAGAGAGCATCAAGTGACCAGAACCCAACCGTCTTATTTACTGAAGAAGAGATGGCAACACTAGCCCAACAAAACATCCTGCTTCGTCAGAAGAAGGCAAAGTCATTTCAGGAATACAAGAATAAATGGTAAGCAGTTGAACCATAAGAAATATTTGAAGTTAAGCATGTAAACAATATACTAATTGTTATCATTGTTACCTGGCTGGACATCTATCACTGTTGCGTCGGATGAACTGAAGGTAAGATGGTTACTTTGTCCTTTCCACATGTGATGGTGCAATATAGAAAAGATGAGACACAAACATGGAGATTCCATTAGCATTTAACAGGAAGGTTAAATGCTAATTCTTCTTCTGTGTAATGAACATACTGCGTATTCAATACTTCAGGTACCAAATACTTCAGGTATCACTAAGTAATTGCAATAAATAACCCTGAGATGACATCACAAATAGCCATAATATCCATTTAAATCGAACGATTTAAAAGAACATTCATAAAGACATTATGAATATCCTTTTCATTCATAAGGACATTAGGAATGTTACAAGTGGCTTGAAAACAATATTATTTTTTTAGTTAGTGCTTTAACTCAAATACCTTGTCCCTTTTTCCCAGACCTTCTGTATTTTTAACTGGCAAACTTAAAATATATGACTTTGCTTTTAACTATTTTTAATAGCTTTTACAAGTTTTATTCTGCACAAATAAAACATGCTTTAATATTTAAGCATTTCAGCTTTTAACTGTATTCATTGCTTTAAAAGAATAAGAGTATTTTATCTCTTACATTAAAAAAAGTAACTACAAAACCATAATGCTCCTTTAATGCTGTCTCTTTACTAAGCTTTAAACATAGGCAACCATTACTTACTCATCAAATGTCATAACAATATGGTTTCTCTGGCTTTTGCAATAACCCACAAAGAAATGTCCAAATGGCAAATAAAAAGACCAAAATTATGTCCTTTGTGGGAGAACCGTTTCGAAAAGTGCAAAAATACAGAATGAATTCTGTAATCATTTAGCTGTTTGTCAGCTAGCTTAACACACGTACGAAGTCCGCTAGCATTAGTATTTAGCCTGAAAAAATATGTCCTGTTTTACACGATACTGATCACAAACTGCATAACATGACTCACTTTTTGACTCTCGGCTCAAGAACTTCTTCAACTCTAAAAGGTAAATAACATAAGTGCATCAAAATACAGTTTTACTGACCTGTGATATAGAAAAGATGACACATACTTCTTCTTCTTCTTCTTCTTTTCCTTTTTTATGGCGGTTGGCAAGCAACTTTTAGATGTGCATTACCGCCATCTACTGGAATGCTGACACATACTTTGAACTTACATTAGCGTATAACAGGAAGGCTTATTCTTCTTCTGTGTTGCCACCCTGCTCTATGCCACCAATGCGACAGGCGCCCCTAGTGGCTATATGTGGTATTGCACTGAATGACTGAAATAACACTAAAGAACATGTCACAATGAAAAATTAAGGATAGAAAAAGAAAAATAATGTTGGGGTGCCTATTTTTATACTTTACGTTTTATTTACTGATTACTGTACCTGTTTTTCACCCCTCTACATCATGTTCAAGCATTTATCTCCATAACCAATCAAGAATTGGTCAGACAGACTTTCTATTATAACGTTCTGACAGATACACGGAATTAATACTGCTGATTATTTATAATATATTAAATGTTCTTTTTTTTCCTTTGCATATTTTAATCCAATATTTGTGCCCCTGGCTCACCATAGATTAGAGGACAAATATAGCAAATTCTCAATCTGCTAGCAAAATTATGGATAGCTTTGGCAGTGCATTTATAGCATGTTGATCAAATGTCTTTTTTTCACCTTGCCATCTACACAGGGTTGAAGAAACCTTCAAAAAATATAAACTCAGAACTACTTCAAGACTTTATGAAGAGAGGGACAAAAAATCTGTTACTGTGACAGAAAACAAGGTGAGACCAAACTGCGTAACTTGAATAATTCTTAAGTATGAGTTATTTTTTAACTGTAAGGTTTTTTAAAAAATCACACAGCATGGACACTGTCTCCCTCCCTTGGTGACCAATCGTTACTATGTTCTATGTGCTGTATTAAATGTCTATGGCTTTGTATTTTAAGGCATTAGTTTAATCCTTCAAGGAACATTTCAAAATTGATCATAATAATCTAAATAATCATACAGCATCAGTCAGTTCTGATTACCTGGAAGTCCTTATTAACTCATAAAGCTAAAAAGAAAAGTTGGACAAAAACACCTTACAATTTTAATAAACTATTCCTTTCTTACTTCAGAAACAGATACATTAATTGTCAAACACAAAAACACTACTGCCTTTCAAAAAAGTATTTATTAAATCTACTCTTTACCTTGTTCACCCAGAAAGAAGTGGATGAAGCTGAGAATCTGCAACTGAACTCTGATACTCAAACAGGAGAGAGAACATCAGGTGGCCAGGACCCAACCCTCTTATTTACTGAACAGTTGGCACAAGCACACCAAGGCATGTTGCATTGTCAAAAGATGGCAAAATCATTTCAGGAATACAAGAACAAACGGTAAACAGTTGAATCATCAGAATTATTTGGAGTTCAGCATGAAAATAATCTAGTAATTGTTGTCATGTTTAAGCAATCAGGTCCATATGCAATCAATAATTAGTCAGACAGACATTTTATTATAATGTTCTGACAGATTTATGAGATTAACACTTATTAATTGATAATGTAGTAAAGGCTCTTCTTTTTTCCCTTGCATATTTCAATACAATCTTTGCTCTCTTGGCTCTCCACAGACTAGAGGCAAAATAAAATGAACTCTCAGTATGCTAGCAAAATTTGGATATATCTGGCTGTGCAGTTGTAGCATGATGATCAGATTATTTTTTTTTACCTTGCTATCTACACAGGGGTGAAGAAAACTTCATAAAATATCAGCTCAAAGTGAATTCCAGATCTTGTGAAGAGGAGAAAAATTATGTCTCTGTGACAGAAAATGAGGTGAGACCAAGCTGAGTAACTTCAATAATTAGTATGATTTCGTATGTTAAATCATTAATCTTCCCAGGAACATTTCAATTTACATTAATGAGATAATCATATTGAATTAGTCTATTCTAAATGTCTAGAAATCCTTCTTAACTCATAAAGCTGAAACAAAAGTCTGGACATAAACATTTTACAATTTTATTTTAATGTCACTTTCTTTCTGAAGTCTGATACACAAACAGGAGAGAGAGCATCCGGTGACCAGAAACCAACTCGCTTATTTACTGAAGAAGAGATGGCAACACTAGCCCAACAAAACATCTCGCTTCGTAAAAAGATGGCAAAGTCATTTCAGCGATACAAGAATAAATGGTAAATGGTTGAAACATTAGAAATATTTGAAGTTCAGCATGAAAATTAAATCTACTAATTATTATCATGTTCAAAGATTTAATAAAATAAGCTATCAATAATTAGTCAAACAGGCTTTGTATTATAATCTTCTGACAAATGAATGGGATTAATACTGATGTTATTAATTATAATGTATTGAAGTTTTTAATTTTTTTTCTTGCACCCTTGTTTCACCACAGATAAAAGGAATACTCAAGCAAAATTCTGAAATTAAATAAAATGTATTTTTAACATGTAAAACAAAAAATGTCATGATAATAATCAAACTCACAAAAATGTTGTATTATGGATTTCTTTGGTAGTGCAGTTGAATTACCAAGTGTTTTGTTTTATTTTTACGTTGACATCTCACAGGATTGAACCAACCTTCCAAAAATGTCAAGTTAGTGTGACTTCAAATCCTTATGCAGAGAAGGAGAAAATTTCGATCACTGTGACAGAAAATGAGGTGAGACCAAGCTAATTAACTTCAACAATTCTTATGTATCACTTAAATACTAGCTTAATCCTCCCAAGAACATTTAAATGAATATGGCACTGATCGCTAATAACGTCACTGTTGCCTGGATGTTTGGGTGACAGTGCAGGAATCTTGCCAAGTTTTTGCTCAGCAGTTGGTGTAGGTGAAATTATTGATTCATCAATGCTCAGCAGTTCATTTTTCTAATTAGATATCAATTTGGAAAAGCAAATGAGTGCAGTGAGCAACACTTGTGAGCAACTCGTACCACTATATTAGCGCGGTGTCATATAAAACAGTTTTTCATCTTGAGTTTACTTGTGGTTAGCAAGCAACAATTTGGTGGGCATTAAATTTGACATATTTATAACCTAAATCAGCCAATCACAAACAAAATTAGCTTTTCAGACACACATATGTTTCCCCAAAAACACCGCTCTTGTTTGTACGAAATGAAAATGGTTAAGGTGCAGTGATATAGATTTGGTAGTTTAATGTAATTTGTGATCAGTGCCATTGAATCTGTCAATTATGCACAGGCTCAACATTTAGATATTTATGAATTATGCCATTCATCCTTTTTATTGCAGTTGTTAATGATTTTACAATTGTTCTTTACATAAATATGTGCTTTCCTGTGACTGGTAGTATTGCAGTTATTTTGTGGGATGTTCTTTCTGACAGAAATTTGTGCCGTTGCGCATACAAAACACAGGTGTCAAACGGGTGTATTTCACCTTTAAGACCTTTGATTTTGTGAAAAACATTTTCACTGTCAAAAGTCAGGATGGAAACATTATCAAAACCATCAAAGACCACCTTCTCAGGCCAGGTATGTAAACCTCTGACACAAAGCATTAATTCCACATCAGTCATTCACATACCGTAATTTTTACTCTGAAATCATAAAATAAGTGGACCCAAACTTATCACAAGCTGAGCTAATGAAATGAAAAAATGTTTCCCTACATTTTGGCTCCAGGAGAATCATACAGAATGAAAATTCATTTCTCCTCCGACCACTCCGGCCTCTATGAGCAGCTGCTAGTCTTTAAGTTTAAAAGAGACTGTCAGCATTCAGAAACATTTGACATTATGCGCCTCTTGGAGGTCATCCGTCAAACACCTCAGAATGAGGACTCTCAAGCCAGGTCAGAAGTAGAGAAGAACTTTCAGACTGCAAAGAAGACATCTCTGACAGGGTAAGTAGTGAAACATTTAGCAGTTTGTTACTATTATTTCATGTTGCCCAATGTAACTTGTTTGTTTTTCACTTCTGCAGATGTGAGGTCTTTCTCAGACCCGTGGTGTATCTCAAGAAATATCCATTGCCTAAGAACGTTGCAAACATCAAAGACATAGATATGTCTGTTCAATTTTTGATCTCTCACATTTTTTTGTTGTTCTCAAATGTTTAAACATGGGGGTGATTTGATTATATTAATCCAATACCATGGACTTATATTACAACTAAGACTTTTGCCTGCTATTAATTGTCGTCACTGAAAGCTATATGGCTCTAAATGTACCGTCACTTTTACCATATCAATGATTTTTTTCAGAGATTTGGAGAAAAAGCCACTTAAGTGGGGGAACTACTCTTGGCGATTTCACTTGCTTCTTTATCTAGAGGAGTACGCATTTTCTACCGCTCTTGAGAAATGCAACCAAGAAGATATACTTGTTGTCACTCATCAAAGTGAAAAACGTATACTGATTTTAAAGGTGACACGTCCATCTGAGACACAAAGTCTAATAAATTACAACCTTGTGTCACATTAACAATAAACTTAAATCTTTTTGCTAATGTTGCATCAGGCAGAAGATGTCTCAAACATGTCTAATGTTGTTCTGACTGGATGCAAGGCACTGGTGACTCCTTTGAAGCAGGGTGACAGGATATACAAAGGATGGGTCGATGACGTGGATGAGGAGCAAATCTACATTAGATTTGAGAAAATGTAAGAATGCAACAAAAGTAATTGGAAAGTAACCTATTTTTTTCTTTATAACCTTGTCTATTTTAAGACTATTAATTTAGTCTCCCTATGCAAAAAGAAGTATCAAGTTAATAAAATTAGTTCAAACTATTTTCCAACAAACGAGTGAGTTTACATTTTAAATGTAGGCTTGAATGTGCAGACACTCTATACCGTTTGATTGAGGTTAAGATATTTTCCATAGCACAAAAATCATAAATTTCTGTAAATAAACGTTCGTAGAGAGACACCCCAAAGGACTCGTATCTGCAAAGTACAGTAAAAGATGGCTCTAAAGTGCTGGCTAATGGTAGCTGAATATATTGCATATGTGCGCCACAATTTTCAGATTTCCGAGTCATGAAAAAAAAAACTGAATTCCTTTCAGTTTATGGTACTTTTCATTGGTTTATCATATAAAATACTGATAAAATAAATAGCAGTTTGTTGTTCTAATATGTCAACAGTGGAGAATTTCCACAGATGTGAACATGTTTGCAAGCTACAGCATATTTTAACTTTTTTGTCGTGTTCTTGTTTGGTACTGACTCAGTTGCTTTGAATTTAAACTCAGCTTTCCAAAAGAATACAACGTAGGCATGAGGTGCAGTGTTGTGTTTTCACTTCAAAGAATACCACTACGTATGCAACACAGAGCAGCAGCACTAGCGCGCAAGCATTTACTAAGGGACTTACTCTTCCCTGTTGGGCTATGTTCTGCATACAATTCATGCCTTGCACCTGTAATCCCAAAATGCACCAGGTCAGTATGTAATAAAGTTAACACTACCTTGAAAATCAAGTTGCTTTGCCTGCTTTGCCACTGAAGTAACTACAAATGGTTTCTCCATCTCCAGTCCACCAATGATTGTAAACAACCCAGAGCAACAAAAGGCTATTAAACACATTTTAGCCCGTTCTGCAAAACCTGCCCCTTACCTCATATTTGGTCCACCTGGCACAGGTACGGTATGAGGTTTTGTATGCCAAGACCAAACTGATTGGCATGTAATACAATATGCATTTCTCTTATCTGTGGGTCAGGCAAAACAGTAACTTTGGTTGAAGTCATCAAGCAGATTGTGTCAACTCAAGACTCCAAAATCCTGGTTTGTGCACCCTCCAACAGCGCAACAGACTACCTCTGTGAGAAGATCCTGGAAGAAAACATTGTACCCCACAAAGTGTTTCGCCTTTACTCCATAAGCTACAAAGTGGAAAAGATCCCTCAACATGTGAAGGTCTGGATTCTGTCTGTTTTTATTTTGTTTATTACGACTACAATGAAGGAGAGAAAAGACAGCATGACTAACAATGTTCAATATTTTAGAGGGACAAATACCATAAAGCATTTTTTTGTAAAAGTTAACTTCTATTACATTCATATTAATGTGTACTAGACATGCTTGTATGTGCCGTCTGTTTTAACTACAGATGCACTGTAGCTTTAATGTTGCAACAAACTCTTTTGAGATACCGACCAAAGGGGAGCTGATGACATACCAGATCATGGTCACCACCCTTCAAACTGCTGGAAGGTATTATATTCTACTGGAGATGTCACAATCAGAATACTTCTTTGTCCCAAATACTAATCAAATGATACCAAACATTTATAAAAAAATACTTCACAAGTATGCTGAGCCCCACTTGTTACTGAAATTGTAAAATATTTCAGTATTTTTTTTGCCAACTTTCTGCTTCAGAGAAATTATTTCTTTGATGATGGCACAATTTTTACACAAATTCTCACATATTCAGAAAGAGTCAGAAAGGCTAAATTGATTTAATGAGTTGATGTTCAGATCTGTGGTATCTCTAGCTGATCTCAAATTTGTCATCTTTGCCATGTTCATTCTGAAGGTTCTTATTGTAATTTATTTGATCCATCTGAAGGCATCAAAGAAAGTGGGCCCATTTGCAGCAGGTTGAAATCTTCTGTGAGAAATTCCTTGTTGAAACAAATTAAATATGATGTTTATCCAAGCTGCAACGTGTGCAATGATTAACCTTAAATTACTGTATGTAAACATACACTTCTTTTTTTACAGGCTGGTGACAGGTGGCATTCCTCCAGACCATTACAGTTACATCATTGTGGATGAAGCAGGCCAGGCTATAGAAACAGAGTGTTTAATTCCAATAGCTGGTGAGCAAGGTGACTTTGTTTAAAATACTATATACTAAGCACATATTTTATAGTGTATTCAATGGATTTCTGACAGGATTGCTGAAACCACATAGTGGCCAAGTGGTTCTGGCAGGTGACCCGAAACAGTTGGGACCTATTATTTTATCAAAGATAGCAGAGAGAAACGGCTTGGGTGAGCACCATGCATACAGTGTTATCGATATGTAAAGGTCTAAGTGAATTAATCGAAATACGATTCAAAACATGCCAAACATTTCTGGATTAAAAAAACTTGATAAGCTGCTTTGGTAATTAGATAATCTGACTACCTTAAGAAAATGGAATGAAACATATTATCTTAGCTGTAGATGCTGCAAACTATAATTTCTAAGCTCAGTTTTGCCTTTTTTAAGTGTGTGAAACAGTCAGAAAACTGTGACTATTCACATGTTTCGAGTAGGAAAATAGTGTTCACTATTTTCAGGTGTGTCCATGCTGGAGAGACTAATGACGGATATCAGACTGTACAAACAACACAAGATCAACGGCTTCAACAGTCGCTATATGACTAAACTGCTGAGGAACTATAGGTTTGCTTTTTGTGACATAAATTAGTTCATCTCTTTGCCAATTTGAATCTGGTTCATTCCTAATTCATCCCAAACTTTTACCATTTTCAAGAAAACCTTTTGTATCAGTTTATGGGGATACATAAAAGGCTCAGTCTTAAGGTACTTTTACACTATACAATATAGATTTACCAATCCACATTGTTTCTAATCATTTCAGGTCTAATATCTGTTTTGAACCAATCACATTTCCTTGTTCTAGAAAAACAAGTAGATTATAATTACTTTTAGATCAGTGGTTACCAGAGTGGGTAAGCAATAATTCCAAAGTTTGTGCAAATTATTAGTGTGAAACATCCAATATGACCAAAACTGCAGAAGTAAAGTGGCACAGGGGTCAAATGATCATCACTGTCTTCTTTGTCACTACTGTATATCCTATCAACAAAAAGCTTCCTTCCTCAATTCTCTCCAAATGTTTCCACATCTTTGCTTTTTCTTAGGTCTCATCCTGCAATTCTGAAAATACCCAATGAGTTGTTCTATGACTCCGAACTCCAGTTTTGCAGTTCCCTTGAGGATTGTTTATATAGTAACTGGGAACTTCTGCCAAGGAAGGTAATTAGAACCAAGAGAAAATATCTTGCCATCAATTTCTCTTCATCTCTAATCTTATCTTGTTTCTCTGAGGATCAGGATTTTCCTCTAATGTTCCATGGGGTTGCAGGCATGAAAGAACAAGACCTCAACAGCCCATCTGTTTACAATATGGCTGAAGTGGATGTATTGAAGGAATACTTAAAATCCCTAATCAAATATCGCCGCAGAAATGGTCTAGACAAAATTGGACCAAAGGAAATTGGTATTGTTACTCCATACACAAAACAAGTAAGTATTTAATCTTTATGTTCATTATTAACCCTCTGATGCATAAGTGGGTTCTTTTGGACCCGGTGAGATCATCTTTTTGCAGTATCTTTTTAATGAAAAGTTTTCATCACTCATATTCCAGGTATTCCTCAACAAACATGCCATTGATATCATGCAATTCGAATTTCTAATTTACTTTTTATACATTTTAAGAAATAGCATGTTTTATATTACTACCCTATTCTTCCATAAGTGGGTCCAAAATGACCCGCATTCATTTCCTATGGAATTTAATCGGAATCTTTGCTTCTTACCAACTGTGACTATCAGGAAAAATTTTTTTTGTGAATCATACACACTGAGTCCTAAGTCTCACCCCTGAAGGATAATATTTCACAAAGCAAGAAGTTTTACATATAATTATCTTTATTTTTACCTCACAAATGTGTGTGTGTGTGTCAATCATCAGTGCTGTGACAGTGTTATTGTCACAAATCAACCTATTAGCCTTCTTTGAAGTTAGCTAATACTAGTTATCTAATCAAGCTAGCTAACATTACTGCCTATACTTTATTGTGCATGTGTATTATTTGTGTGCATGTGTTTTATGTGTGTCTGTGTCTCTCTCTGTGTGTCTGACACCCTGGATAAGAAAACCAAAAGAGAAAATGTGGCCCCCGGGGAAGACCCAGGACATGCTGGAGGGACTATGTTTCTCAGCTGGCCTAGGAACGCCTTGGGATTTCCTCAGAGGAGCTGGAACAAGTGGCTGGGGAGAGCAAACTGTGGGCCTCCCTTCTTAGGCTGCTACCCCGCAACCTGACCCCAGATAAACAGAGGATGGATGGATGGATGGATGGATGGATGGATGGATGGATGGATGGACGGACGCATCCATGATACACAGCATAATAGAATGCAGACAGTAATGTTAGCTAGCAAGAAATGGGCTCTTTCTACCCCCCCCCCCCACCACACACACACACACACACACACATACATAATGGACGCTGACATTGTTCCAACACAGTATCATATTAAACATGATTTTGAATCCAAATGACAAAAGCAGCATAAAAACACGTTGATTTCAACTCGGGTCCAAAAAGACCCACTCATGGAAAACTGTATAGTCAATATGTCATGCATCAGAGGGTTAATGTTTTCATGACTTCTATAACTGAGGGAAAGCTCTGCAAATTATTTGTGTCAAATACTGTAAAGACTTTTTATAAGGACAGTCTTTATTACCAAAGCAGCAGAATGTGTAATTCTCTTTGCCCTCATTGTCCTGTTTTATGTTCTGACAGGTGGAGAAGATTAATGCAGCCTTTCACAAAGACAAGGATCTAGTCAAAGAGGACTTGGAGAATGTCCTGGTATGACACTTTTCAGAAATTACTACAATTTTGCTAATATATTAAATAAACTCTAAATTTGTTTCCTTTTTCTGAAGGTTGGCACAGTTGAGATCTTTCAGGGTAAAGAGTCAGATGTAATCCTGATGTCCACGGTGCGCAGCAATCCCGGCCTGACTGCACCTAATCAACATTTCAGCTTGGGCTTTGTAAAGGATGAGAAGGTGAGAAATATCTCATTGTTCTTAGATGTGTACTCCTCACATGTTTTTTAACTCATTGCCAGAGTGGTGGTAGTATATATAATGCAGGAGCATCACCAACCTTTACTCTACTAAAATTATTTTTCTCTTCATTTTTCTCTCATTGTAATAGCACAATCTTACAATTTCTTTGACACCATCAGAACTACTGGAAAAACTTTAAAATACTTCTCATATGTGCAACTTTTTTTCTTTAGTCTTGAAAATGATGTTTATAAGTCTTTTAATAGGATGTATTTGATTTTCTTCTGAATCTTCCTCAAGATTTGTTTGAAAAGAAGATCTTGTTTTAACATTTATTTTTACTTTTCAGCCTAGTGAGCAATTTACTTCCAACACAATCATTAGAGTTCCCTCTACATTTATTTGCACTCAATCTAAAGACGTGCAAAAGCCTGAAAATAGTTGCATTTTTTATCGCAGTTACATAATCTCACCCTGTAGCAAATTTAAGGACCATAAAATAAATCTACATTTATTCCGATTCTTTTTTAAGTTTATACTACTTTGATAAAAGATACATTTATTAGAAGACCTTTGTCATTGGGCTGTCAATATATTAGACCCTATGTATTTACAATCTGAATCTCTTCAGAGATTCAACGTGGCAATGACGCGAGCCAGAAGCCTGCTGGTTGTGGTTGGAGACCCCAGAGTTCTGGAAATAGATCCAGTGTGGAACAAGTATGGCTCTGTATTTTCTTACAAGTACAAGTAAAAAGATTTGGCAGAAATCAGTCTGACATGCCTTGTGTTCTAATCTTTCTCTCTTAGGCTTATCCATTACTGTTTAAGAGAAAGAGCATACCGTGGCATCAATATTTATGATCTGAAGGCAGGCACAGAGGTCGCTTACCCCTCGTCAAGCTCCGGGTAAATGGCAGATTTGCAGATCCAGAGACACTGTTGTCTGCCAATTATTTTAATAATAAATGTTTGTGTTACAGCCCTCAGCAGAAAGTGAAACCAAAGGTCGCATTCAGCTGGTAGAATCAAAAGCATTCAACACAGAAATAAACTTCATCCAAAGCATGTTTCACTATTTCATTCTGACTTAAGGTAATCAAGAATCTGAAGTTTGGTGCATATTTAATGTAGCATATGCAAGACATACAAAACAATGTACCATTCAGACAACACAGCCGATCATACAAGTACAAAACCTTCATACAAAATCATTAATAACATTTCATGTCACGGAGACTTTCAGACCCCAAAGTGAGTATATTCTTCAGTTATCCAACATTGAGGTTTTTACCTGCCTTCCTATCCTTCTCACTATGTGAGATGTTAAATTAAACCCACATCCTGGAAAGAAATGAAAGAAGCTATTATCTTGTGGCTTTTTTTAATCTCCCTATTAGCCCATTTTGAATTTTAAATAGGCCATGTCAGATGCACAGTTCAGGTAAATACAAAGACATGGAATAACTGAAAGTTAAACATTCAGATCAATTTAAAAGAAGTTATGCAGTGGAGTAGTAAATTATTTAAACCCAAAAATGCTTCAATTACATTTATTTTTAATTGTATAAAAATATACTTTATTGTTAAGGAGTATGGATGCTTTTACCAAGATTAGAACAAACCAGAGAAAAGATTAAACAGAAAAAACTACCTCAGGGTAAAATTACCTCAGTATTCCTAACTCTTTTTTCGCTTGCTGGTGTTTTATATAAATAGAAAAGAAGAGGTAACAGTCCGGAATATTTTTTATTTTTTTAAGAAAAAAGTTTTTTTTAAGTATTGTCTTGTTGCTTTGGTTATTTTGGTTTTTTGTTGTTGTTGTTGTTTGTTTTGTTTTGTTTATAAGGCACCAGAGGATTTACTGGGTGATTTACGCACCGAGTAAATCAAAAGAAACAATTCAATTGAATTTATCTATCAACAATTTCCCCAATGATATAAAAATAACAACAACTTTAGAGCGGCTAAAATTGGTGGAATACGGGCTACTCAATTTGACTTTAATAATCATATATTGTACAGTTTACAAGTACTCTTATTATTGTACAAAGTCGCCCTTGCAGAGGTCATGGAGAGACAGGGTGCGCCCCTTTACTTCTCCAGAAAGCAGAACTGTCCACCGAGTAGGTGGAGTTTATAGCCATTTTACATTTGAAGCAACTCGTAATTATCAACTACAGACTTACTCATATGAAAACAATACGATAGCTTGGTTGCATACATAACGACATCGTCTCAAACAATGAATAAATTCAATGATTCGGCGTAACATGTGCCACCTGTTACACATGGCAGTCAGTGGTTGTGACTTACGGAACTCAAATCCCTCTAACAAGCTGGTCTCGACGCTACACCTTCGGCAAAAACTCGTTTTCCTCAGGAAAACTCCTCTTTCATATTTTGGTCATCACTTATTCGTAGGTTGTTCGGCGGCTGACTGTTATGAACTCACCCAGAAGTTGTGACTCTCGTCTTCTTATTGGTTAATCCGGCTGTTTACAGGTGTGTCACTGTTTCAAAGTAACCAATCCGAAAACGGGAACCAGCTTCATATTAACGGAAAACTCTGTAAGCGTTTGCGTTTTTGTTAACATTTCTCTACACTTTTTCGCAATAGGCGTAAAGCTTGGCGATAAATATCCATAACTTCGTTTTAATATATACAGTCATTTTCTGTTTAACCATGGCTTGAAGACAGGTGGCTTGCTGAAGCTCTTTGTTTGTTTAGACGGGAACGCGCCTGCGTGCCCACGCCCTTTATTACAGGTGCCTTCGATGACCTCATCCCCCAGGAGGACGGACAGACTTCAGGTGAGGTCGAGTCTTATTGTGAATCCCGTGGGTGACCTGACTGTTAATAGTGTAGTATTTTGTAGCTGTGACAAATTCCACCGAAGTGGAGTTAAAAACCGTATTTCATACAAAGCTTTAGAAGAGAACAGGAGCTAGTTTTGTGTGCAGCGAAGCACTTTTTATTTATGCCAAAACATTAAAGTGGCGTAGTAAATTTCCACTCGCTTTTTTTAGTCTCGCCAAACGGATACTATGAGCAATTCAACAGCGATAGGAGCCGAAATGGAGGAATTTTTTAAAACGGTAAGTTTGCACCTAAAACTGAGTTAGTCACAACATCATTGAGACCAGAAGCTTTGGCCACATTCTGGTTGCAGTCATTGTCATTTGTTAGACTTAGCAACAGCTGCTTCATAAAGCACATGATTAAAGTTACATTTTACAACAGTAAAACTTAAATGGCCTGCACGGTTGCCTCGCAGCAAAAGCTCCATGGTTTGAATCTTGGGCAGTGGTCATTGTGGATGGCTTTTGCATGGTTCTTTCTGGTTACTCTGTAGCTCCCACACAAAAACATGGCAATGGTTTGTTGGTTACTCAAAATGATCCTTTGGTGTGAGTGCGTGTGTGTAAGGTTGTTTTGGGTATTGGCAAGCTGTCCAGACCATGGTGGTTTTTGATATAAGAATTGGGGGCAGTTGTATAGGGCGGCATTTAAGAGGGGAACAGTGACCAAGAACTACAAAATAAAATGTATGTTATGAATCTGTTGTGCCCTGAAAAGTTTACTACTTGTATTCATTTGCACATTATATTCTGCTAAGTATTAGGAGACTATAGGCTACCTACTTTCTGCTTGAAAAAAATTCTAATTGCTTGCATTTTAATTGATTGGGTGCATTGGAGTCTCAAATGTGTCAAACCTATTCCTTTTGCAGCTTAAATATGTCATAATTTTATATATAATTTTCAGGTTGCTAATGTCAGCTGATCTACTTTAAGTTCCTAATGTGAAGTGATGGACCACCATACACAAAACTAATTTTAGCTATTTGTTTTCTTTTACTGTCACAGATTCAATGTAGTTTACCAAGAATGAACACTTGCAAAAAGAAATGAGGAAATGCAAGTTTGTATATGTATAACGTCATTTACATAAACAGTAATTTAAAGTTCTCTACAGAAAAAACAAAGAACAGAAATGAAAACATTGCCAACATTGGTGTTTGTTTTTTGGCTTGTTCTGACATTTCAAGTAGCCTAATGGTGGTGGGATTTTTGTGTGTAGGTGGGTGAGATAAGAAACCTCATTGAAAAAATTTCCAGCCAAACAGAGGACATGGAAAAAATACACTGCTGCATCCTTTCCTCTTCGCACAAAGGTAAGACTTTCTGGAATATTTAGTGAAGCATTTAAATTGTGTAGCAACTCAGTGTTCTGTTAAGCTCCCTAAAGATACACACACAAAAAAACAACAAGAGCAACAGAAATATGAGAAGTTTAACAGAGCTTTATTTGTTTACAGAAGGGATGCAGAAACCAGTATAGCAATGCCCTGTACGCATATCTGTGCTATTTGGAGATGAAAAAGATTATGTAGCACATGCTTCCAGAATTTAAGATGTGAACAACCAGTGTTTTTGGGATATTTCTATACATTTTCTTTGCATTGGCTAGATTTTGCTTAAATACACTGTTTTGTGTTGTTACACAAAATTACTGAATTACAGTTCTACCATAAAGAGAAATGTAGTCTAAGCTTTTTAGACTGGTTTAGACACAGAAAATGCTGAAAAAAAGAGTTCTTCACTTTATAAAGCAAATTTGTTCAATCTGGGTTTTTTTTAGGAAGTAAAGATGAACTGGAGCTGATAAACAACGAGACCAGAAACAACGCCAAGTTGGTCCAAACCAAATTAAAATGTAGGTGTTACAAAATGGAGTCAAAATTGCTCTCTGCTGGAACCCATGTAATATTTGTGTACATTTTTAATATTTCCATTTGGACAATCATTTGAAATAGGTGCAGCTTTGCTGAACACCAAACTTCCTTAAAAACTTGGAGTGAAGTCAGAATGGTATCATTTGATTGGCAAATGAATAGAAGAGGAAATAAAGTGTATCACTGTCCACTACAGCTCATCATCATTCAATCATAAAAAGTTCTCAGAATATTTTGCCTTGCTATGTAAATTGTGAAGGGAAACCTGGAGCGCATGTTAGTTCCTATCTGATGTGGTTTGTAATTACATTGGATCTGTCTTGTGTATTTCAGTAATGCAGAAGAACTGTTCATCAGAAGACAACAAAACTAATAACTCTGTAATTTGTCGAATTCGGAGGAATCAGGTTGGTACCTAATACTTTAATTTTTCTCATGGATATTAATTTCATTTTTTTTAAATCAAATCATTGCTTCTATACTTATGTTCTGAGAAACTAGTGCCCTCTCACTAGCTTCTCAGTCTCTTTGAAAAAGAAAATTATCCACAGAATAACATCTTTGTTTACAATGAGCATGAGGTGCTTTCATACAAAGACATCCTTTGTTTAAGGCCAAACCCACCAGAAGCATTATTTGTTTAAAAAGCTCAAATTTGGTCTCATCTGACCAAAATAAACTATTGCTGTCAAAGTTCCTGTAGGAATTAGAAAACTCCACATTTATATTTGTGATGTAGAAGAAAAATGGTTAATGAGTTCAGTGAAGTTCAACAAACATCAGCCTTAAATGGCATTTTCTTATCTTCCACATTTTGTAGAAAAACAAAGAAATTGCTCTGTGCCACAGCAAACAAAATAAAAATACATTATAGATTTTTTTTGTGAGATTATGCTGTAACAATAATCCTGATGTCACAGTTTAATTGCATAAAAAATGATAAATTAACAAATATAAGCCTTGTATCATACCAGGTTGTGATTGTAATTGCATATGCCCTGCTTTATGTCATAGGCTGTCATTGTACTAGTCATTGCATTGCAAATTTTAACCTTGGCTTCCAAATAAATACTTTTGCCGACTCCCTTCTGCCAGCACTCACACCTGACTCGTTGGTTTTCTGAAGTCATGAAGAGTTACCATAAGATACAGATTTCCTTCAGAGAGAAATGCAAGGCCCAAATTCAGAGACACCTCGAGATTGGTAAGTCATTATTGCAATAGTATTTGCTTTTTATTTTCAGTTTCAATGCTTTTCTTTGAGAGCAAACTGAGATCAAAGTCAAATCCCTCATTTGTGTTCATAGACTTGGCCAGTAAAGCAGATTCTGGTCTTGTTCTTTACCATTTCTAGTCATAAAATTGCAGGATTGTTTTATTTAGCATGTAAATAATATGACTTGCATCCACTCAATTTCCTGCCAAGATTGTTTTGAGTTTTGTTACTTTATGTATCGCTGAGCCGGAAAAGGTTAACATATTAAACCACATTCCAATAGAGTATGTGTGCGGCTATGTTTTAGAATAGTATTTTGTCTTAATTGAGGCTTAGAATAACACACTAATTGTGACATTCTACGGCAAACTTCCAGAAAAGCGTATAATTTTTCACTTCTTTTGCTGCAATGATTCCATTGTTTTGTGTAAAAGATTTTATTTCATTTTGTAATTTCTAATTTGCCTATATTTTACATGCTAAAGATTCTAAGTACTAATTTCTCATTTGTTTCCCATAGTGGATAAAGTCACAACAGATGACGAGCTGGAGGATATGCTGCAACGTGATAATCTTGCCATTTTCGTATCTAATGTGGGTGAAATCCCAGATATTCTTCCAATACAATCTTGTGGTATTTGAATAAAAAAAATATTTATAGATGTATGTATATAAAAATAATGTCCCTTTTTTACCCTCTAAAAAAGATCCACTTTGATGCCCAATTTTCAAGTCGTGCTCTCTCTGAGATTGAAGGACGTCATCAGGACATCATCAGCCTTGAGTACAGCATTAAAGAGCTACATGAGATATTTATAGACACAGCCATTCTGTTGGAAATGCAGGTAAAATGTCTGCCCCAAAAATAAATGTTCATTGAGAACAGATTTAAAATATAACTGATGAAATGACTAACATTGTGTCTTTTTAAAATTTCCACCAGGGAGAGTTAATCAACAATATAGAAAAGAATGTCACCAGTGCTGGAGGCGATGTACATGCATCAAAAGAAGAAACACAAAAAGCACTTGAATACAAGAAGAATCCTTATAAGGTTGTATCTCTCCCAAGCTTCTTCAAGTCTTTTAGGAGACAAACCAATACTAAAGCTGATGATGAAAGCTCTTCTGAAGACTGCATCAAGTATTCCTGATACACATCAGAACCTTGGAGAATTATTTTTATCAATTGTTTGCAGTTCTTCATTCAGTTACTCACTCAGCCACTAGGTGGCAATGCAACAACATTGAAATATCAGGCTGTACCTCGTCTAAAGTTTCTTCTTTTGTTTAGTTTTTTTTTGTCAAAGAAGTTTTCAAAATATATTAAGCAAAAAATAATGTTAAGCCATATGGATACTGAAAAAAGATTGAGTGTTTATAATTTGATGAATTTAAAATTGATTTAGAAAAGGTAACCTGAGTGTCCAAAATGTTGACTTGTAAAATTATGTTTTGTGCATACTACTTGTTCATAATGAATGCTGTGAAATAGAAGTTTTTAAACTTTGTGTTCTGCCTCTTCAAAATTTGTGGTCTCCTGCTGTTATTAATTAACAAACAGTTTAAATAAAATGTGTGAGAAAATCTGCACAGTATAAAAATAGCTTTAGTAGTTGCAGTCAACTTGTAAATTAGAAATGTACTGATCAGAGTCTTACTGGCTTACGTCTCGTTTTGCCTTTTTGTGGGTCTGATCTGCTGATTGTAAAATTTTGTGTTTTTAAATTAACAATGACATGTAAATAAACTGCTTTAAAGTATAAGGAACCAAAGCTGGCATAATCAACAAAACGGGTAAAAAAAAAAAAAAAGTTTCTTAATAAAATAATGACGATGGAAGAAAATAGAACATAAGTAATTAGGTTAAATATTTTCGATCTATAAAAAGTCTGATGCAAATTTATATTTTGGGATCTAATGTAGTACTAATAACTGATTTAGTCGCTTTACCTACGTAATATGCCTATTAGGTTTATTATGTCCAAATTCCTTTTATATTGTTTATGTTCATGTTATTTATCCA
Organism: Xiphophorus hellerii; assembly: GCF_003331165.1. Classification (NCBI taxonomy): domain Eukaryota; kingdom Metazoa; phylum Chordata; class Actinopteri; order Cyprinodontiformes; family Poeciliidae; genus Xiphophorus; species Xiphophorus hellerii. The sequence goes on along the minus strand of NC_045679.1, from coordinate 11,438,164 downwards.
TATTGCTGCTTCAGTTTGTTTTGTTTTTTTCATTTTTTAATGCACAAACTGGAAAGGTAATGTTCACTTATGGTGTATTTAATAAACAGGGAAAAACATCAGATTTTTCGGTGTGTGGCTTCCAGTTTCTAATCACAAGCTGCTCAGTTGGTAAATTACTTAGAAACTGGATAGCATCAAAAAGTGTTCCCAAAGAGTGTATGCATCATGTACATGGAGTAACTTCAGTAAACACACTTTGATATTGTGCCCTTTGTGAAAGTGCAGTCTCAGATAGCATTGGATTTAATTTGATGCTCCACTGAGAATAAAGTTTGACTAGTGTGGCTGTAAATATATTTTTTAAAGGTTGAAATGATTTTACTCATGCCTTAACATAAATGAACTGTTAACAGTGTAACATTTCTAATAGTGCACATTAAGTACCACATTGTCTTTAATTCTTGTTAATAAATATAAAAACTGAGAATTTACATAAAGGCTTCACTTGACTTTTATCCTCACTACTGATTCTTATTTGTGATGTTGTAGGACACTTGCATTAGGCAATACCTATAGGGTTATAATTGAATGACATTTGTGTAATTTGCTGCTGCACTTGCTAAATGTGCAGGCTATTGGAGTGATAAGAGTGATGCCATATCTATGTTTAATGTATTATTTCCCACATGGTCCATATGTCTTAAAAGCTATTGACTGGCTGTTACTTGTGTGATTTGTAGTTACTTAAAACCATTTTGTTATCACACTTTTCTCTTTGATCTGATTAGAGTTGAAAACAAACAAGCCTGCATTGTGGGAATACTGCCAGGATGAACCCATTGACTTTTCTCTCAGACTGCATTTCACATCCAACCCCTCCGGCCCTCCGCTTGTGCTACCTCAGGATAAAATTTCACAGCACCTTTGTACTTTGCTGAAACCACTGATTTCCAAATTGCTATGGAAAAGTGTGGGTGTATAGAAAAAAGATGACTGTGAATATGGAGATAAAAAAAGGAAAAGATGTGAGGATAAGAAAAAGCCAGACATACAAACATGACTTATTTATTAGATGTGCCAGAGTGGTGAACCCAAAAAATAGAGCTTGACCACAATTTAAAAGGGCTGAGTGATGTGTGGCTGTGTAAAATGTGGGGGCCTGGCCCTCCTCCCAAAGACCAATTAACCATTTCCCCAATCTGGAATGAAATATGAGGAAAATCTGGAAGAATTAGGGGATGAAAAGTCTCATTTTCTGCTTCCTCATGGAGCCTCCATGGCCGGCTTACTTCTTGGCTTTTCCCTGGGCAGCCACAGCCTCCATGGCCTTCTTCACGGTTTCCTCATCACCGAGGAAAGACATGGGCTTGACCGGCTTCAGATCTGCATCCAGTTCGTATACGATTGGGATTCCTGTTGGAAGGTTCAGCTCCATGATGGCTGCATCAGACATATCTGGAAAAGACAACACAAAGAAACCCTGAAATCAGAAGTATGAGTATTTGAACTGATATAAATATATGGCAAGATAACTGTACTAATTGTCATTGTTCCTGACAAATTGCCCCCAACTTTATTTTGGTTAAATGTGCACAGGAAGTCTAAAGCAGACCAATTAAAGTGTATAGTGCAGCCTTAGCACCTCACACTGACTTTGATGTTATGACAGACTGTTTAAATTAAAATGTATTTGTTGCACATAGTGAAAATAAAATTATTTGAAAAATACATTAAAATACTAGATGCTTTTTGTGAATAAAATAAGTATTTTATTAATGACACATTTAAATGTCTATTTTTCAAATAATCTGTTATTTTTAATGAATCAGTGACAAATTTACGTAATTGTTTAATTAACCATTCAGTTTCTTCACATTTATTATGTTTTAAATTAATTACATATTTTTATATAGATATAAAATAATCTGCCTTTCTTATTGTTAGACACTTCTTCTATTATTCCCAGTGAATGAAACTCCCTTATTCATCCCTGACCACTGCTTAAAAATGTACAACCTTTCGACATAAAGGTCGTGACTGTAATGGGAACCAGACTCATGACCCTCTACCCTGCACTCCAGTGCAAGAGTCTTTGCAGACTATTTATAAGCACTGGAATCAAAAGCTTAGTATCTCAAGGTCTTTTCTTCTATGTAAATCTATTCATAGTTGTGTTGTTCTCTGGAATTAAATCTCTGGAAACTATTTAAGAGTTTTAGATTTTATAAATAAAAACAACACAACTGTGCCCGCTTGCTCACTGCAAAACTTACCCTCTAGGTGCTTGACTATGCCACGGAGGCTGTTGCCGTGGGCAGCGATGATAACATTCTTTCCTGCTTTGATTTGTGGAGCAATAACCTCGTTCCAGAATGGCAAGGCACGTGCAATGGTGTCCTTCAGAGATTCGCATGTAGGCAGCTCACCAGGCTTCAGGTCTTTGTAACGCCGGGACTGGAATTAACCAAAACAGAAGCAGACTGTTGCACTTGTAGGGAGCTATATGATGGTTAAGTTTAGGTGTCTCACCTCACTGATGATTTTGTGGTAAGAGTGGTCCTTATCCATAGGTGGAGGTGGGATGTCAAAAGATCGACGCCAGATCTTCACCTGCTCCTCACCGTGCTTCTCGGCGGTCTCTGCCTTGTTCAGACCAGTAAGGCCTCCATAGTGGCGCTCATTCAGGCGCCAGGTGCGAATCACGGGCAGCCACATCTGGTCAGTGACCTCCATTATGGTCCACAGGGTCTGGATAGCGCGTTTCAGCACTGAGGTGTAGCACACGTCAAACTTCAGGCCTGCCTCCTTAATAGCCTGGGCTCCACGCTTGGCCTCTTCCACACCTTTCTCACTGAGGTCAGCGTCAAACCAGCCGCAGAAGCGGTTCTCCTGGTTCCAGCTACTCTCTCCATGGCGGACAATAACTAAGCGGTGGACAGCAGTCATATTTAATAGTTTTCCTTGGATTTTTAGCTCTAAACTAGACACAGAGCCCTCAGCCCTTCTAAGTTGCTCTTTCACACACTCACTGGCTTCCCAACAGTGAGTCCAGACCAACATACCAAAATCTTTTTATAGCGGATCAGCCCCCCAGCATTCCACCTGTGAGGGCATTTCACCCTCTGATGGACACACAAAGCAGACCAATAAACCAGACCACAACTGGGCTTATGGGAGAGGCTGGGAAGGCCAGAGGTCAGGGATAAACCAAAATAGCAACATGACTTTTAAAATGAGATCTGTGCAACAAAAGTGTAAAGAGCACAGTTGGTGGCACATAGTTTTCTCATCCTAAAATGAATGACTAAAAAGCTGACAATAAAACTACTGTGAACAATTCTTAGTGACTTTTACATTTGCCATCCATTTGTTTGCTAAACCTTTGACCTTTTATCAATCTATACATGCATCATCCACCTGTCTTTCCATTTGTCTGCCATCCATCCATTCTTTATTCATTCATCATCGATTTGTGTAAAATCTGTTTCTGTTTTCTGTCAGTCATTGGTCTACTGTGCATACATTCATATTTTTTTTGTCATTCGTCCATTTATCCATCTGTCCTTCTTCCTAACACTCACCCTTCTTGATTCTTTTGTCACCATCATGAGTCCATTCATCCCTATATCTGTCCATTTCAGTTTTAATTTATTCATCCAGGTTCCATTGTCCATTTTTTTGTCCATAGTATTTTTAAATCCATTGCATTTTGAAATTTATAGTTTTATATTTTTATACCATATAAACTTTTAAACTTTATGATTTTCCCTCCAGGGATTAAGAAATTAACTACTATAACGTAATCCATTCATTCATCTGTAGTGCATTTGTCAATAAAGGAAATCATTACTTATAGGTTTAAAACTGTGAATGTGAAATTTTGTACAAATTCTGAGTTGTTTCAAAATCTCTAGGTTTGCAACATAAATTCACCATGAAATTCTTGACAAATATTTAGTCTGATGTTGTATCTTTCTATCAGTCAATACAACTGATAGTGTTGTATCTTATTATGACCACTAGGGGTTGATCTTGTAAAGAATAAGCAAGTGATGTTTTTACCGGTATTATTCCTTCTTTTTTTACTTTTAAAAAAGATGAATTGCAAAAAATTGTATCAGGTTTAATCAAAAAAGTTTATAAAAAGAACACTTATTCTTTTATATAAGAAAAGTCAAACATTTAGTTTACTCTTATATGTTCTTGTGTTGTATTGAACAAATGCAAGTGTATACAGTATTCTACAAGAACAAGTCTTAGAAGCTAAATATTCTGCTGCATTGAACAGGAAATGTAATGCCAGGAAGGAGCAATGCGCAGAAACTCCCAGAACGGACATAATGGAGCTGGCTTGGAAACTGAACCACAAAATCCAAAAGCTGAAATATGAAGCAAAGTGTTCTGTCATCCTCCTGTGAAATTATGATCCACTAGAAAGGCAGAGGTCCAAAAAAAGAATATTAATGGAATTCTAGGATTAATGCCAACCTGCATCATGTGACCTTGGATTGTATTGTATATAAAAAAAACTGCATTGTAAGGAAAAAAAACTCCTTTGCCTTAAATTTCTCTGGTTATATTTTTTAACAACCATATTAAATGTAAGTAATATTGGGAAACTGGTGACCGCATTCACCCGTTTGCTAGTTACAGGTTTTGTTTCAAGTTGGTATAAGAAAATGTAGCCTTTTTCATGTTTTTATTAAATTACTGATTCACTATCAGTGTTTGTTAATACCTGACATTCAGTACTCATCATCTCTCTTGACCTAACAAGCTACAAGTTTGTTATTACGCCTTTAAGCATTTTCATATGGTTGAAAAGGCGACTTAATGATCTGCTGTCTCGGTTGTATCACCCAGAGTTCTGTAAGCATCTTGTCTGCAACAAATTGCCTCGGTGCAGATTGTGAAACTGCTGTTTGAGATGGAAAAAGTGGACACAAGGGAGTTTGCGTGATCACAACTGTTCCGATGACTCAGCCTGCGGAGTCATACAGCTTTCACTGTATATAGAAACACAGAACTGCCTTGGAGGGCTCTACTGGCCTTTGGTGCAAGGAAGAATTACACAAACAGCACTGGTTACAGATCAAAGCACGGTCAAATCCCATACACCGCACTCACATTCAAACTATGTTCAGTGATATTGATGCAAAGCGCTGCAATGAACAGCAAAAATGTATGATGCTGACTGGGTGAGATGAGACTTCATGTGCAAAATGTTGAGCAGGTCATTGCACATTATATGCACAGATTCATGTAATCATTAGGCATAGGAAAATAAAAAGTATAAGTCGGCATTTAAGGGGCATCTAATTAACTGCATGTATAGCCAAGCAGGACTTGACAAAAATAGTTTTTGCAAAATGAAAGTCAACAGACAGCAAACAGGAAGACTTGCCTTAAAAAATTTAAAATATGCCTTTTGAACATAAACATGCAGCCCACAGTATGTATTTATCGCGACAGATAGAAAACAAAGTAGTATGAAAATGTAAATGGGAGGACAATTATGTGCAGTATATTGTTTTTTAATCAAAATAAAAATGTAAATGGTGCGGTCTGAACTTAAATTCAGCTTCACTTTGTAGAATATTTTACTGCAAGCAGCAATTACTTTGAGGTAAATATGGAAATTTATATTCTTGTCCAGTCCTGCAAAGCTGTCCGACCCCTGGCATACTAGACGGCGTTAATCTGTAAACATTAACATTTAAGTCTTGCCACACATTGAATTTATGTCTGAAGTTTTAATGGGCCACTCCAAAGTGATATATTGTGTTGCTTGTGAGAGGACCAAATGCAGGCAGCGGGCAGAGTAATTGCAAAAACATATATCTCTTGATGATAACTTTTAAATTTTGCACTTTTAGTATAATAATTTTACACCAATTATTTCTCATGGATTATCTTTAAGGATGATTTATTTACAGTGATCTATCATTCCTTAAAGAGCTTTAGACAATGTTTTTTTTTTTTTCCAATACAAGTTTAACTTGGTTGTACAAGGCTACTAGTGAACAAACTATACCACCACCTAAGACCTGAGTAGCTTCTTTGTTTATTTAGAATTGACAACTTTGCTCACTGCGGCTTCAAAAAGTCAAGGAAGGCACATCTTGCTCTGCTCCAAATTTCTGCTGAGGGAGGAGTTTACAGAAACAGCAGCCTAATGAAAACTTTTTTTTCCTCTCTGTGATGAGGCTTGGGTTGTTGTATATCTATCCATCCATCCATTTTCTTACACCCTTATTCCATTGGGAGTGGGAAGGGTGCTGGTGCCTACCTCTAGCTGTCAACGGGCGGGAGGCCGGGTGCACTTTGGAAAGGTCGGCAGTCCATCGCAAGGCAGGTTGTTGTATATACGCACTTAATTTATTGTGTGTGGGCAAATCTTACCAACAGAGCTGTCTTCCTTCGTCACAAGCAAAACCCTTTGCCTTGCAAGTTGTAGTTATTAATTAACAATTTATGGTCAGCTGAAGTCAATTCTTCCTAAAACAACTGACTGGTCTGAGGGAGAACCAAGCTTGAGCTTTGTGGGTCACAAAACAGACAAACTGAGACGACAGCACTCTTAACAATCTGTCTCTGTAAATGTCAAAGTAAGGATAGACTTTGAGCTTTGGATATTTGTAGCATATAATGCAAAAAACACCAAATTATATTATATTCCATAATTTTTATGCCAAATTCAGTTATTCACCTTGAATTGGCAACTTGGCTTGATTTTGGACTTGACTTGCTTGATCTGGACAGCAGTCAGGATTTTGAGAAAGGAGGATGGCATCTATACTCACCTGAAGGCTTCTGGGAGTTAGTAGAGAGTCTCTGACCCTAAGGAAGTGCTTCGGTGGTAAAGAAGCTGAAAAGAACCAAACAGAAGTTGGCAGCATGCAGAAGCACATAAATTATAGTGTACCTTTTAGGTTTTCAGCCAAATTGTTTGGATATGTCTGACATATTCAGCAGAGAGTGAGAGCAATTAAGTATGAAGCAGCTGAAGTGACAAAAAAACAGAAACAATAGGAAGTAAATCAAACCAGACATCAAGGAAAGGCATATTTCAAAATGAAGGAGGAAATAAAATTTACTCTAAAGAAAACCATGACTGGAGACTAGATCATAGATCAGATTATCAAAGATTTAAACTACACTAAAAGTATAGAAAATTAACCTCCAAAAAGTCTTGTAAACCAAACCAACACATATATAGGTTTGATCTAAACTATTCCAATGTAATTTTGTGTGTATGTTTAGACTTGGTGATCTACTGGAGTGTGATGATCTCGTATGTCTCTAGCAGCTTCTGACAGTTTGTTTGTGAAGGATCACTGTGTATTTTGCTTCATCTATCATTCCTGTTGCCTTTGTTAGTGTATCCCTAACTGCAAAGAAAAGTATCCAAAAGGGGCATCTTTTCAACAAGATCAAATTTGGGAAATACACTATTATTAGTTGACCTTCCAACAGATTTTCCCATCTGAGCTGTGGATCTCTGGTTCAGCTTGTGACCTCAGGACATTTGATACATGTCTTCCTATCCTCTCTATTTGCTTGTTTCATGTCTGATAAATGTTGATGGGTCCACTGGTCCCACCAAAAATATCTTACGGAAAAAAAAAATGACAATAACATTGACTTCCTCCACAGTTAAGATGAGGCAATTGGTTGTACTATTTTTATTATTTATGGGTGTGCCAGTAAAGGAGGCTGAATACACTTTTCATTTCATCTATCATTTTTGCTTTTACTTCAAAATTATAAATTACTTTGTGTTTGTGTACATACAATCCCAGTAACTTGTAGCAAAGCTTGTGGTTCTAAGTAGACATGTACAAATTACAGCTGAAAAGTTGACACACACCTGATGAATAAGTTGAAAGATGACGTCTCTCTCAAGTTTTGGATTTTCTTAAGAGACAATTTGCCTTATTTAAACCTTAACATGCAGTTTAAGCAGAAGTATGTTTTATTAATAGTTGCAATAATGCTTTGCTTTCTTTATGCATCCATATTATTAACAATATGAATTCTGCTCTGGGACAAAAATGGGAAGAACCAACTTAGTCTTAAAAAAATACATATACAATAAGTATTTTTGCTGCTTTCACTATGTCATCGTTTACCTTCTCTTTGTGAGGAACCTTAACAATGAACGTTTTTGAGGTCACAGCTGTAATTCTTGTCTCTACCAGAAGAAGGCAAACTGTCACGACTGATGCATCAGGAGAACCCATCTCCTTATGCAGTTTGTTTCTTGGATATTTTAGAAGAATATAAATAATGAAGACATCAAACAGCTGTTTGTGATGCTGTAAAATCCAGTCTCAAGATTTCAGATAAATCTGGGTGTTACTTGAGTTTTTGTTTCTTTACCTAAAGAACCATAATGTGTTTACTGTCTAAAAAATGTAATACCAATTTCATAGGAGTCTTTCTCCTCCTATGCCTGTAGCAGCTCTCTCTGATTTTATGCTACTGCAGTGAAAGCCTAGAGAGGCTGCATTGTCAGTTTGGAGAAAGTGCTTGCGTCAGACTCTGTCCTGCTATAAAAGCTCAGCCTGCCGCTGCAGCAAGCAGTCGGGGCTTAAAGCTGAGCCCTCTATACACCTCCCCACCCACACAGACACAAAGAGAAGAGGGAAGAGCAGCAAGTCCCTCCCAACACTCAGCCATGAGTAGCATCGGATATGACCCCTACTATGCCTCCTCGTTGTACAAACACCTGTATGTGGAGCCCACCTCCCGGGTGGTGGTGAGAGGGAGGACCCATGCCGGCTACTCTTCCCGTGCATCCCCTCAATCTTCCTCCCGTCTGCAGTACTCCTCCCCCAGCCGGGTGTTGTTCTCCTCTTCCTCCCCGGCCTCTTCCTTGGAGCGGGAACTCAGCCAGGCAGCCCAGATCAGCTCCGACTTCCGAGCCGTACGCACCCAGGAGCGCAGCCAGCTGCAAGACCTGAACGACCGCTTTGCAGGCTTCATCGAGAGGGTGCGTGAGTTGGAGCAGCAGAACCGTGCTCTGGAGGCAGAGCTACTGCTGCTGAGGCAAAAGCATGCTGAGCCATCTCGTCTCAGAGCATTGTATGAGCAAGAGGCCAGAACTCTGAGAGCAGCTGTGGATGAAGCAAGGGCAGAGCAGCAGACTGTCCTTGGCCAGAGGGAGAGGCTGGAACAAACCCTGAATTCAATGCAGGGTCGATATGAGGAGGAGATGTTGGCTCGGGAAGAGGCTGAGGGCAAGCTGATGGAGGCCCGTCGTGAGGCAGATGAGGCTGCCTTAGGAATGGCCGAGCTGGAGAAAGGTGTTGAAACCTTGCTGGACGAATTGACCTTCCTCAAAAGGATCCATGAGGGCGAGGTGGCTGAACTTCAGGCTCAGGTCCAGCTGGGGGTCCAGGTAGCAGTTGAATCTGAAGCTGCTGCTCCGGATCTGTCCGGTGCTCTCAGGGACATCCGATCCCAGTATGAGAGGCTGGCTGCAAGGAACATGCAGGCGGCTGAGGAGTGGTTTAGGGGGAAGGTGGGCTCTCTGACGGAGACTGTGGCTCAGCACAGCAGTGCAGTTAAAAGCTCAAAGGATGAAGCAGGAGAGTACCGCCGTCAGCTGCAGGGCCGCATACTGGAGATTGATGCATGCAGAGGCCTCAATGTATCCCTGGAGAAGCAGCTGCACGAGATGGAGGAGAAACAGAGTGCAGAGATAGCTGCTATGCATGTAAGTACAGGCATGCTGTAGTGTGATGCTTATGCAGATCTTGTATTATATTTAAGGTACTCACCTTGCTTTTCTATTTAGGACACGATTGGAGAGTTGGAGAATGAGCTGAGGGGCACCAAACAGGAAATGGCACGCTACCTTAAGGAGTACCAAGACTTGCTGAATGTCAAAATGGCTTTGGATATCGAAATTGCAGCATACAGGTGAGATCTAAATACAGATGCATAGATCATCAGAGTGTTGATTAATCAAGTTAAAGTAGTCCTAGAAAACTGTCTTTATTTTTAACAGTTTTTCTCATTTAAAAGAGCAAATTCGAAACTTTGAAGACTCAATGTTCAACTTCTATCATTGTGTAATAAGGGCCAACAGTACCACAATTCAACATGAAGTAAATAAATGTTAATAAACATAATAAATTATTTTAATAAATATGTAGAATTGTATATATTGAATAATAAATATCTCAAATTCCTTAAACATTTAATTTATTTAATAAATCATTAAATGTGAAAATAATTGCTTACAATTTTGATTTGTCATATTTTTAAAAAATAATTGTATGTATTATCTAAGGATTATTATGAATTTAATGAATTGGTCAGCCATATCTGTCAGTGAGTGGGCGGGGCTAGCCCTTCTATGGACAAAATGAGTGTAACTCAGTAACTGTACAGGTTAACTAACATTTGCTAGGTTCTATTTAATTTGACATAATGACTCTTTCAAAAAAATGCATGAAATGAAACAATTATTGTCTAATATTAATAAGGTAGATGATAAACACATAAAAATTATTTTATTTTATTTTAAATTTTTTATTTTTGATTAAATACGTATACACAATAAGTTCTTAAGTATGTATTTATTCATGTATTTGAATTTCATTTACATCACATATATAAACATTGAACAAAATAATTTGCTATTGAAAAAACTAATAATACATGCTTTTAAATTATACCATGAATCAATTCTAACAAATAATATTTACATTTAGTTAGAAAATATTAAAAATCTTAGTTTCAATAATGACTAGAGACAACTGTCCTCTTTAATTATAGCACATCTAAACATTTATTTATTGACTTAATTGAATTTAGCCTCTTCCATGTTTTTTTGGCTGAAACAGGAAGCTTCTGGAAGGGGAGGAGTCTCGCTTCAGTGTTGGGGTTCCTGGGGGCGTGGCCTCCCTCTACAGCCACAGTATGGCGACACCCTCCTTCGCCCGGCCCATGCTCTTTAGTCTGAGCTCTGGTACCTCGTATCTGATGACCTCCCGCCTGCTCAGCTCCAGCACTACTGAGGGCATAATTTCTGCCAGCCACGCCCAGCAAGCAGAGGCCAGCCCTCCTGCAGAAGAAGAGGAGGCTGAGGAAGTAAAGGAAGAAGAGGAGGAGAAGCAGGAAGAAGAGGAGGGTGGAGAGGAACAGAAAGAAGAGGAAGAGGAGCAGGAGGAGAAAGAAGAGGGAGGAGAGGAGGAGAAAGGAGAAGAAGAAGGGAAGGAGGAAGATGAAGAGGCTAAAGAGGAAGAAGGTTAGTGCTTTTATTTTCAATATTTATAAACTCAATAATTGAGACTATGAATAATTTGAAAACTTGATGCGTTTTTTCAGGTGATGATGGAGAGGAGCAAAAGGAAGATGTTGAACAGGCTGAGGGAGAGAAGGAAGAGAAAGATGAAGGAGGAGAAGCAGAGGTCAAAGCAGAAACACAAGAGGAGGAAAAAACAGAAGCAACTGAGGATGAAGATGAAAAGGTCAAAGATGAAGAAATAGAGAAGGGAGAATCTAAAGAGAGTGAAGAGAAAGAGGTGAAGGAAGAATCAAAAAAGAGTGAAGAGAAAGAGGAAAAGGGAGAATCTAAAAAGAGTGACGAGAAGGAGAAAAAAGAATCTAAAAAGAGTGAAGAGAAGGCAGAGAAGGCTGATGCCAAGAAGGAGGACAAACCTGATGTCAAAGAAGCTGCTCCAAAGAAAGATGATACCAAAAAGGAGAAAGTTGAAGGAAAAACAGCCAAGCCCGAGCCTGCTGAAGATAAAAGCACAACAGGTAAAAAGTGAATTCTTTGGTTGCGACAGTGAAAATCTCGGCTCATTAATCAGATAAGACGCTGGCAATGCTGCTTGGTAACATGGTGCTCAATAAAACAGTCTGATAGCCATTTACAGCAACAAGTCAATCTAAACTGCTTCCCAATATCAAGAATAAACCATTAAAGTCTGACCGCACAGTTCCTCATGTCTGTAAGATGTATAACTGCTGAATGCTAACTTGAGTGTTTGTGTTTTGGGTGAATAAATAAAGATATGTCTCTTGAAGCCACATGTGTGGGTTATTTTTTCCTCTCTGTTCAAATTTTGAACTTCCACAACCATCAGAACTCCTTCATTTAAGTACATTTCTGTTAGTATCTTTCAGATCATCAGTTAGAATATACAGTATGTTAAAAATGCATTTTAAAATAGTGAAACTTCCTGTTTTAATGAAACAGAATATCTGAGCTCCAATTATAAAAAAAAGACACCCAGGTTTTGAGTTATTGGTGACTCTTTGAAAACCTAAAGTTGGAAGATTAGGTCAAGCTGATGATGCTCCATTGTGATGAAAAATCTGAAAGACTTTTTACTATAGCTGGTGAAGTTGGTAACCACTTACGTATCCTACAAAGGTGACAGAGATAAATTGTTTTTTAAATCACTTAATACTCTTAAACTATACATAAGACACAAATATAGCAAAAGTCACTACTTAACTAAAATAAAGCAAAAATTCTTATTTCTAGAAGTAGGATTCTGTTGTGACATTGTAAGCAGTCAATATTACTCACTTGTATAAAACAGATGTCTTGTCATTGAGTTGACTAATATGCCAACAACTAGTCAATTTCCCAAAGTAGCATACACAAGGCTTATTGGAAACCCTGTTCTATAAATCTCAAAGCTGCTGTCACATTTGAAATAGATTACTGTATAGAGATCCTAGAATTTGTTTTGGGTACAGTTAAGACAATAGTATTGTGTTTGCAAAAAATGTGTAACACGTCTAAGCAAATTAGGTTAATGGGAAAAATTGTTTCTTTTATTTTCTAATCAAGTTTTGTTGGGAGGAAAAACACGTACTCCATTTAGAACTAATACATCAGAGTGGAGCTGAGATAAATTCAGACTTATCCCATGTTAAAAAGTCTCACATCACTTTTTGAGAGACTTTTTACAGAAAAAGCATTAGCAGTCAGTGTGATTGCTATTTACTATCCCTACAAACTATCATCAGGTTTGAGTCAGATGACTATTTACGGAGAATTTTTATTTTTATTTTTGTACAATTAAGCTTGTGGTTAATGTGGTTCCTACAAAAGCTTATGTCTTTTGTAGGAATAGCCTCCAGTGTAAAACATACCACTACAAAAAAAAGAAAAGCTGATGGTATAGTTCCTTATTAAATTGAATTGCTTAGTTTAAAATAAACATTATGACCAATAAAATGTCTTACTTGCAGTAGACAATTAAATTAAAGCCATATCAGAAAAGATACATCATACCTACTGTCCAACATGGTTGTGGTAGTGTATTGATCTAGGGATGATTTAATGCTTCTGGACCTGTTCTACTTGCTGCAATTAACGATGCACTGCTTTTCAGTCTTTACCACAATATGCTGAAGAATATCCATCCACCAATTAATTCACTCTAGCTCACCCAACTATGACAAGAAAAAGAAATTTAGGAATCCAATTGAGATGCTGTGATGTGACCTTCGACGGGCTGTTTATGCTGGAAAAACCCTGTAATGAGTCTGAATTAAAACAATTATGCAAAGAAAAGTGGGCCAAAATGTATCCAATGATATTAAAGACCAATAGCCATTTATTCCAACTGCAAAAGCTTGATATCAATTACTGTTGCCAAGTGTGGTACAAATCATTTTTCTGTTAAGGGGGCAATTATATTTTTTATATAGAGCCAAGTTGGTTTGTACATCTGTTATCCATAGAATGTGAAATCAATGATTGTAAATTGCTACTCTTACGTACTTAGCTTAAATTTCCCTGATAATTTGTTTGATACTCTGAAACTTATATGCATGACACAAAGCAAAGAAGCAATTAAACTGTATGTTATAAACTTTTATAGTCTGTTATGTACTAGCAGCCATCTATCGATTTATTTTAAAAAAAACAAGTCTGCTGTATCAATGATGTCTACTTATGCATTAATATGAATAGACTGCAGCACTCTTAATCAGATAGGCAACACAAGGTTGCCTTTGTGGTTTTTTGGGTTTTTTTAAACACAGTCTTACACACTTTTTGCTGACTAATGTGTGGACATTTACTTTCCCTGTCATCAAATCAATCATGTCTTATTGGGCTTATTTTTATACTTACAGAAAAAAATAGTCCTTCATATATCTAAAAATAACCAATAAAGCTTCATTTAAAGTCATTCTTTATATTAAAATGAAGAGTAAAAGAGTAAAGTATTTATTATAATATGAAATAGAAACCATTTCCAAAATATCTGGAGGATAGGTTTATTCAAACATAACCCAGTATGACTACAAAAAGGACAAGAGACGATGTTGTTTTGGTTTTGTTATGATATTTATTGAGCAAAGGCTGCTGGGAAGTAGTTCAAGATGAGTAAAGTTATGGGACTGCAAACAGTAGCACCTCATTTATTTCTGTAATTAAATTCAAGTTCATTCTATGCATACAAGGATGCACAATTACATTTGTCTAAGTTGCTCTCAGGTAAACATAACAGACAGTGATAAAAAGCATGTTTAAGGCTAGGAGTTTTCTCAGATTTGTTAAGCTGTCATTGCTTCAGTTACTGGATGTATACTGGTATGGTTATGTGTTTCTCCAACTCATGTTTCGCATTTATTGTTTGTTACTGTTTCTGGCTCAGATGGCATCTTCACAAGTCTAGTAAGGCTTCTTCAGTAGAGTGCATGTCTGCGCCGAGGACCCTCCACCTGCCCAAACCCACCCCGACTACTTTAACTCAAAAATCTCCTCAACAGTCTCATGTTAAGTTATCTCTTTAAAGTGCATTTCTACCAAACAAACAGATAAGAGAGGAAAGTACTCCACCCTTCTGAGCTAGCATGCAGATACCCCATCCCTTCTTCCTACTCCTGGGATCACCTTATAAAAGCAGAAAGAACCTAAAAGAGGATAAAATGTCTCAGTCGCTTGCTCTTCGCTGCATCAGCGGCGAAGCTCGCTTAAAGCTTTCACTCAACATGCAGGTTTGAAGTTTGTCATGTTTTATTTTGGCTTCTCTCTATAATTTGCTTTTAGTGTGGTTTCGTTACATCGCTCTAGCTGTATGTATTTCATTGTTACGTTAGTTCTTTGTGGATTGCTTATGTTCTCTCCTCTAGCTTATGCCCCTCTCACGATTGCCCCCTCCTCTCCTTCTACTTTAGCTACGCCGTCCGGAGTCTGCTCATTCGGCTTCTGCCACTTGCTTGACAGACTGGGTAGACTGCTTCTCTGTCTTCTTGGTGGAAACAAGCTTCTCCTGTAGCACCTCCTCACCCTCTTTCACTGTTTCTGTCACTGTGATGGATTTTGTGACGTGCTTGGATCCATCTTCTCCAGTGGTAATTGTCTCCACGGTTTTAGTGATCACCACTTTCTGGCTGCCATCTTCCTTAACAGGGCTCTCATCTACACCGTTAGCAATCACGTCTGCATCTTTCTTCTCTTTTTCTTCTGGGCTACTCTTCTCCACCTCGCCATTCATGGCAACATCTTTCTTTTCTACCTTTTTATCTTCTGTTGAATCACTCTTCTTTTCAGATTTGTCCTCTTTGGGAGCCTCAGCTTTGGTGGTGTCAGACTTGGGGGACTCAGATTTGGGGGAGCTAGGCTTTAGGGATTCTGCCTTGGGTGAGATTTCTTTGGGTGATTCAGGCTTTGGAGAAGCAGACTTGGGGGACTCAGCTTTAGGAGACTCTCGTTTTGGAGATTCAGATTTAGGAGAACCTGGTTTGGGTGATTCAGACTTGGGAGATCCTGGTTTGGGTGATTCAGACTTGGGAGATCCTGGTTTGGGTGATTCAGACTTGGGAGAACCTGGTTTGGGTGATTCAGACTTGGGAGAACTTGGTTTAGGTGATTCAGACTTGGGAGAACCAGGTTTAGGTGATTCAGACTTGGGAGAACCAGGTTTTGGGGATTCAGACTTGGGAGAACCAGGTTTTGGGGATTCAGACTTTGGGGAACCTGCCACTGGAGATTCAGACTTAGGGGACTTTGACCCCTCTGGTTTTGGGGCTTCTTCCTTGTTGGCCTCAGTTTTTGAAGCTTCTGACTTTGGAACAGCTTTTTCTGTTTTATCTGCTTTCTCATCTTTTACCTCCTTTTCATCTTCCTCTTTATCCTTCTCTGCTTCATCTTTTTCTTCCTTCTCATCTACACTCTTTGATGCGTTATCATCTTCATTCTCTTCTTCTTTTTCAGCACCTTCCTCTTCGGCTCCGGCCTCCTCCTCTTCTCCTGCACTACCTTCTTTTTCTCCACCTTTCTCTTTGTCAGGAGAAGCTTTGGACTCTGGAGCTTTGGAGCACAACACTGTTTCCTCAACTTCTTCCTCTTCTCCTCCTTCTCCGCCCTCTTCATTACCTTCCTCTGCCTCACCCCCCTTTTCTTCTTCATCTTCTCCCTCCCCAGCTTCCTCCTCCTTTTCTCCTTCATCACCTTCACCCTCACCTTCTTCTCCCTCATCGTCACCTTTTTCCTCCTCATCCTCATCCTTAGAAGGAGCACTAGCAGTAACTTTGTCTTTGGTGGCAGCTACAACTTCTTCTTCTTCTGCTGCCTCTTCCTCAGCATCCTGCTCTTCCTCTCCCCCCTCCTCTTCCCCTTCTTCCTCCTCGCCTCCTTCTCCTGGTGTAGCGGAGAGCTCCTGTGCTATCTCTGCCAGAGCCTCATCAATGTCCACCTTATCATCCTCCACCCGTGTCTCCTCGATGATCTCCTCCACAAACTTGTGTTGGACTTTCAGCTTTGAGGCCTCAGATTTAGGTTTGGAGATTTTACTAGAAGTAACAGCCTGGCGATATGGGAAGCTGCTGAAGTGGGTCTCCTCTCCCTCAAGGAGTTTCCTGGTTAGAAACAGAGTCCATTTATTGATCATTTAGTTTGTGTAAGTCCAATGAAACAATTAGGAGTAATGTTTCAATACTTTACCTGTATGCAGCAATTTCAATATCCAGGGCCATCTTGACATTCAGCAGGTCCTGATACTCACGGAGATGACGAGCCATCTCCCATTTGGTGCTCTTCAGTTCATTGTCCAGCTGGTGGATTGTCTCCTAAGAAAAGAAAACAAAAAAAAAAAACAGAAAAATCAACTTATTTAGAATGACAGCACTATTCTCTTATGCGCAACCTGTTGTGTATCTGGGACTTTCTCAATTTTCTGTCTGAGCTTCCACTGCAGTAAAACTCCTTCTACTTTTGCCTTGACTGAGGGTGTTGTTCTAATATATTCTGACGCAATTCAGCATTCTAGAGATGCTGAGCCTCTGTTTCAAGGGTAGCCTCCGCCACCCCCACCCTCCTCCAAACTCTGAGCGGTGTGATGCAAGGACAGAACCAATGAAGGCATCGATCCATGCCTCTGACTCAGCAAGAGAGAAGGGAGGGGGAAAGAGCGTGCACTGCAGTCTGCTTTTAACCATCTGGAAATCTCCCAAGCTCATAAAGAAATAGGAAAGTCCCGCAGTCATAATGCAACGGAAAAAACAATTTAACATGTCTGATATATTACAATTTTGATATTGTTGTGTGGGGAAATTATTTTTGTTTAAATGTATCAAATAACAAATGCGTCATCATGACAAAACAGTGAATATTAAATTACTCCAAAACATAATATTTTATCGCACACACACATTAAGACAGTTCCTCACATTTCAAAATATGTATCTATATTTTCTTCCATGTTATTCTCTAAATAACTAAGTTCGGAGTGTCTCCCTACCTGTAGGCTGGCCAGATCGCTGTTGTGTCGATCTTCAATATCATTCAGCTGTCGCTCCAGGGAGTCCTTCATCCCGCGGACGGACTCCAGCTCCACTGTCTTCGCCTGGAGCTGGCGCCTGTAGTCGGCAATCTCGTCCCGGGCGGACTTAATTGCGTCCTTGTTCTGCTCCGCAGCCTCCGTGAGCTTGGCATAGCGGCACATGAACCAACTCTCCACCTGCTGCAGATTCTGGTTGGAGTGGCCTTCCAACTCGGTGCGTATTTCCCGGAGAGCCTCTGTGATGTCGGTCTTCTGGAGGTCCTTCCTCTCCACGGTTACCTGGGATGCCTGGATCTGGTCGATGAGGTCGCCCACCTCCTCCTCGTGGTTGTTGCGGATGAAGGCGATCTCGTCTTGCAGCGACTGAACTTTCTTGTCTAACTCGGACTTCACCAACTCCGAATCGCCTGTGTCTTTCTTCAGGACGCGAATTATGGCCTCCGTCTCCTCACGGATTCGAGCCTCCTCCTCGAAGCGATCCCTGAGCCGCTGGATGTCCTCCTCGATGTGCTCAGTGTCGAGCTGGATCTGCGCCTTGTCGCGGTGGATCTGCTCCAGAACGGTGCGCAGCTCTTTCAGCTCCTGGTCGTAGAGATCGTCCAGCTGATTGCGGGACACCTGCTTCTGCCGCAGCGCCTGGATCTCAGCCTCGATCTGCTTGTTCTGCTGCTCCAGGTAGTGCACCTTGTCGATGTACACAACAAACCGGTCGTTGAGCCCCTGAAGTTGTTCTTTTTCATTAGATCGTTTGTAGTCACCGTTAAGGATCGAGGTTTGACTGTAATCAACACTATCGGCGGAACTCAGCACAGCTGAGCTGTATGCCCGGGGAGCTGGTGCGTTCACGGTCCTCTTGTAGGATGCGGTCATGGTGGAGCCCGGGCTTGTCCGGGACCAGGACTGGGAACGAAAACCGCTTGAGGGGGTGCCGCTGGGGCGGCCGTAGCCGTAACTGGTTGTTCTTGTATCCATAACTCTCCTGAAGGGACTTCCTATCGTGTCCACCGGGTAACTCATCCGGTCAGACTAAAGTAGAAGATGCACACGGGAATGAAAGGAGACAGTGCTGGCGGTGCAGAGGCGTGTGGGTGTAAATGTGTGTGTGCGCGCAGGTGAGGGGTGTATGGCTTTCACAGCGACTGAGAGAGCCTCCGTCTCCTCCTTATATACCGGAGCTTCTGCCGCTAACACGGCATGTCCAAGCAGTTTTGTTTCGTCCTATGAAGGAAGGGAGGGGATAGAAAGGAGCGTCAGCTGATGGTCCTGGGACCCTGCTCAGCCTGAACCACGTGGCTCAGATGAGCTACGTGGGTGTGGGATTTAGAATAAACTTAGAGACAATGAGGTGATGTGTCTACTTACGTTCTATCCAAATTATAATTGCTTACTCGTTCCGATCATTTCAGCACCACAGACAGCAACAGTCAGCTGTCAGTCGATTCCCCGCTGAGGGAAACAGCAGCATTTCCGTATTACAGAATATTGACAACAAAAGAGCACTCCATCACAGCTTTGCGATTCTGCTGACTACTGCTGAGCCAAGGTCTGCAAGCAACTCTGCTTCATTTATCTTGTTAGTTCAGTGACTCAAATCAAGGTTAGGCGAACATATCTACAGTTTTTATGTGGTGTGCAGCTGTATTCAACCCCCCCCCCTCCTTGAATTACTAACTTTCACGACAATTACAGTTGCAAGTGGTTTGGGCATAAATAGTTTACACTTAGTCAATATTGATAAGGCATATCTGTAGACAGCATTGTTCACATTTCACCACAGATTCTGGATTCTGTTTTGACCAATATTTAGCTCCATCTCTCTTGCCATTAGCAGACTTCCTTGTATCAGGTGAGAAAAAGCCTTCCCACAGCATAATCTTGCTGATATTACGTTTTACCTTGGATATGATGTCCTCTGAGTGTGCAGACCAAGGTTATGAGCAATTCAACACATTCAAATTGCACTAGAAGCAAATGAAGTGAAGCACATATTGTCTGTGGCCATTTTTAGGCTTACCAGTAAGAAGACAGGCTGCTGCATTCTGCACTAGTTGCAGATGATTAATAATTTCTGATCTATACCGAAGTATAATGAATTACTGTAGCCACGATGATATTTAAGCATTAATTTTATTCTCTAGATCCATGTGAGGGGTACCATGTTTTATGTAGCCTTTTATTTATCTGCTAATCTAAAGTGGTAAGCCTGATTTAATAACAGAGCTCACCAGCTCTTCAATTTTAAAACCTCCATTAAAGGCCACAAAAAATGTTTCTCTACCAGATGAACACTGAAATATCACACACACACTCACCCGTCTCTTCTATGTTAAAAACATCATATCCAACCTTTGTACCGGGGTAACCATGGAATTGATATTAACCCCCCCTCCCACTTCCTTTTAAGTTGTGTTGTCTGAGAGTTTTCTCTGAAGGCTTGGCCTCATTAGCCGATTATTGATCACCATCACTCTTGATGCCTTTGTTCATTATTCGGTCACTTGGATCAATGTGAAACCATTAGTAGTTGTTAGAGGTAAGGTGTTGATGGTATTTCTATATGTTTGTTGTGTAATTTTTTCTAAATCAGCAAAATGGGAAAATACTTCCTGAGACATTGTTTAATAAATGTTTCCCAAGAATTATACAGATTTTGAGATTTGAGTTAGTGCTTTCCCCCCCACCCAAATAGAGCAAAGACAATCTGCATTCCCTTGCTGTTCTCTCATTGGAATTACCCTGGGAGCTTTCAAGAAGCACAACTAATGCATCAAGGTTAGCCAATTTTAGCTTGCTCCAGAGACAAGAAGGCAGACAATGAGAGAGAGTGATCTAAAATACAAAGAGAGAGAGAGATGGACACAGTGACTTCCTCACCGTGTGTGTGCTTTTTTAAAGCTGTGATACCTGTAGTAAATTACTACACTTCACCAACAAGCCACTCTGTTGCTGATGTTGCAGTGTCCTTTGCCTTTGTCCCATGACTTGCTTTTCTTTTGTAGGATTTCAGTTCTAGTTCAGCTTTTCATGTAGGATCTATTAAGGGCAGTGGTTGCGTGATGAACATGATGTACTGAGGGTGTGTGGGTACACAACAGTTCTACACTGTAAAAAAAAACGGCCTCATTTTACGGTAAAAAACTGGCAGCTGAGTTGCCAGAAGTTTACCGTCTTTATACGGTAAAAGTCTGGCAACCAAAACTGCCATTTTTTTACCGTATTTCTAAAATACGGTAAAATTCTGGCAACCAAAGCTGCCAGTTTTTTACCGTATTTCTAAAATACGGTAAAATTCTGGCAACCACAGCTGCCAGTTTTTTACCGTATTTGCTAAATGCAGGATTTCACCGTATTTTTGAAATACGGTAAAATTCTGGCAACCACAGCTGCCAGTTTTTCACCGTATGTTGTAAATGCAGGATTTTACCGTATTTTTAATATACGGTAAAATTCTGGCAACCACAGCTGCCAGTTTTTCACCGTATGTTGTAAATGCAGGATTCTACCGTATTTTTAAAATACGGTAAAATACCGTACTTCCTAAAATATTTTAAAAAAAATAAAATGTGGTTTTGCCGTAGTAAATACGGTCATGCTGACTGAGGCATAATATCTACATGAGTGAAAAACACATCCAGACTGTATGATATATTGACATTTTATTGTAAACCCTCCCCCCCAAAAAAAACTTATGGTAAATTACTGGTCTCTGTTCCTACCAGAATTTTACCATACAAATTATAGTACAACAACCAAGGAAGTGTAACTTGTCAAGCATTTCTATACAGAAAGTTATAAAGAAAATAATTTCTAATTAAACAAAAATACAGATTACGAGTAATCCACTTAAAGAAACAATTTCTATTTAAAAAGTCAAGTTAAAAAAAGAACTGATTCTATTTTATGTCCAGTTTCCTCACGGTATTACTGAGATCTGGAAAACAAAAACAAAACAAACAGTATGTGTCCACATAAGAGATAACATATTGTAGAAGACAAAATGGTGATAAAAGGATTCTTGTTCTGGGTTGAGAGTCACAAGTCGCTGAGATCAGACGTTGCTCAGGATGGTTGTAGTCTTCCCAGTCACAGGTTGAAATTGAGACTCGCATGTTGTCAATCGGGTGTTTCCTCTCTGCTGGAAAACAAAAAGAAAAAGTTAGAAAGATGCACTACATGAACATCTTATTCGCTTAAATGTTTGTTTCACCTTTGTTGACTTGCATATGGACACAGGTACTTCAACCAGGTGGTGTGATCATTTCTGACTGAAAATTCAGTAGTTAAACCTTTGTTTGTTGTCAACAGGTGTGATCCTCTGGTCTGCAACCAGACAAAATACACAAACTAAAAACAAATATAACTGTTTTAGGCAATTTATGAAATAGATACTCACCATTTATCTGAGTCTCATGAAGGCCAATAGGTTGTCTTCAACCATTTATGTAAGTTACATTTCCTGCAAGCTAGCAGAAACAAAGCTGTAAATGTGAACACTTTTCATACAGGCAAACAAATTGATACAGCTGAGACAATTTATGCTAGGTTAGTTTTTCTCAGTCACTTTTGGTGCATTTCTCGAGTCATTGTTGGCATTTACAAAACAGTAAGCGCATTTCTCAAAACAATTTGTAGAAACAGGAAAAATAGCATTTGTTTGCTTTCAAAATCCTTAGTTCAGCTCTTAAAATCCTGTCTGTTAACATATCAGTGACTCAAAATAATAAGTTATAGTCTCTCTATGTACAGATAAGACAGTCAAATCGATTAGTCATGAGAAGAGACTACAAAAGGATCATTTACGCCAGTGTTTCTCAACCCTGGTCCTCAACGCCCCCCTGCTCTGCATGTTTTAGATGTGCCTCTACTCCAGAACAGCTGATTCAAATGATTGGATGACAATCAAGTACTGCAGAAGCTTGTTAATCATCCAGAGATACAATTCAGGTGTGTGGCAGAAGGGAAATACCTAAACCTGCAGGACAGGGTGACGCTGAAGACCAGGATTGAGAAACACTGATTTACGCTTTTGCTATAATTTATTCATGGACCATGCCATGGTGATTCAGAAAGAAAAAGACAGAAATGCAGAGAACAAAAAAAGTAGAAAAGGAGCCACAGGACAATCTCCTCAAGGAAAACTGTACAGTGCTGTAGAAATTACATTACATTTTAATTTCCATAGTCACTTTGTTCCTTAACTCCACTGAGGAATCTTTTTTCCTCAGTGGGGTTAAGGAATGAACAGTAGGGTGGGAGGACCTCCATCAGCATCATGTTGTGGGTCTCAGCCATGTCCTGATGTTGGACTGATGGAAACTGGCAGATGTCCTCAGCCTCTTCTGACTCTTCTTCTGCTTTCCTCCCAACTATTTCCTCCTCAGCCTCACTCCTCTTCTTCTCTCTGGCTGTTCACTCTGCCCAGATACTTGTTCATCAGTTCTCAGACATGTAACATTGTGTTGTGTTCTGACTATATAGAGCATAATGTTGCCAACTGATGGTTCACAAGATGCACCTCCAATCTGTTTCAGAAAACTGGTTGATCGTTGGTTGAGCTAATGGTTCATACACTGACCTGTTAGAGAAACTCAGGACTCACTTGGGAGCAATTTACCAATTCAGGACAGATTTAGAAAATAATAGAATATAAATTAATTAATATATGATTCACATTATGACAACTTTAAGACTTATGCATGTTAAGACTTACACAATGAACTGATGCTATTTTGGAAGTTGAGAATTCAACACAGACACGTTGTTGTCCTGTTGTCCTCATTTTCTGTATACACCCTTTATCCTCCGGGTCAAAATGACCCGTCTTCAATAAACCCCCAATATAAGCAGCTTAATTGAATTTTAAACACCAAATTCTATCTTGTATATTGTCACTCACCACAAAATGTGTGAATACTTGACTTTTCCCTCTCCACTTGAATTTCTATAGCTTAAGAAAAAAAATGTGCAAAATGAGTTTCGAATGCATTTTTATTCATCACAGTGACTAATTTTCTTTTACTTTTCTCCAGTGAACAAGAGGATGTACAATACAAAAATATGAAAAATAACATAACCCATTCAACTAATTGGCACATGTAGGGCAGTATGCAAGTGCACAGCCTTTGCAGATATATTTCTTACACCTGCAGCACACAGTATGTGTTTTACAGTCTGAGGGCAGAACTGACATCTCTTCCTCTTACTTGGCTTAGCTGAGGAAGTGGCTGTGGTAGATGGATCCTCAGGTTGATCAGGAGCTGCTGCACTCTGAATAGCTTTCACAACTGCTGCTGAGGCTTCTGTGTGGGGGACATGCTTCCTTCTTTCAATGAGTGGAGTTACAAGTGCCTTTCCTAGCTGCTCCAGGAACACCCTCTTCTTGTTGTGCTTATGAGACATCCAGGTTGGGTTGATCTCTATCCAAATCACAAAGGCATTGTAGGAGGACACATCAATGATGTTGTGGAAGATGACCAGGGGCCAGCGGGCAGTCATTCTTCTGCAGCTATATGCTCCAATCACCTTATCTAGGTTGTCCACACCTCCTTTGTTTCGGTTTTATTCCAGGATGATGATTGGCTTCCTGTCCTCACGGTCACTAATGTCGCCGTCTTTGTGCAGTGTGCTCAGAAGAACTACATTCTTGTTTTTCTTTGGGAGGTAGGAAACTAGAGTGGTGGTGGGTGTGAAGGCAAACTTTGAGGAGAAGACCTCTCTCTCCTTTGACCCAAGCAGTGCAGGTGGGAGCTCAGGCTTGTTCTTTTGAACTGTACCAACCATGGTGATCTTCCTCTTCAGGAGCTGCTGTCCGAGTTCATAAGAGTTGAAGAAATTGTCACATGTCACATTGTGACCCCTCAGTCCCTCTGTCACATCAAGCACAACTCGCAACCCCTGGTTCTTCTCTGGGCATCCACTGGTTGACTTCCCAGTATAGACTTGCATTTTCCAAGCATAGCTTGATTCAGAAGCCACCCATGACTTGATCCCATATTTTGCTGGCTTGCTGGGCATATACTGCCGGAAAGGACAACAACCTTTGGACAAAAGACATTAGCATCAGTGATTAGTATCAGTGTCACAGAAAACAGTCAAAGAAATCAATAGTGAAAATCACTTTTATTACAAATATGAAAACAGATTACCTCTAAATGGAACCAGTTGCTCATCCACTGTTACATCAGGCTCTGGATTGTAGAGGTAGGGCAACCGCTCCACCCACTTGTCCCATACCTCTCTTATGGCTGCAAGTTTGTCTGTCATACGTCTTGCTGGTCTTGATTCACGGTCATCAAATCGCATCAGTCTTGAGTAGGTGTGAAAGAGTTTGACTGGCATTGTGGCTCGGAAAATTGGCCTTCCACTCTCTGCTCACTTCTGCTACTGATTGATCTGAGACACAACTAAAACTTTGTAACATTTTATGGTTTGTAAATAACTCTGTGACCTTGATTTCAACTCCATTTGCCTCACGGGTCATTTTGACCTGAAGACCATCTTTGTACCTTTTTTTGTACAGCTTACATGGAAATGAGAATAAAAGCAACACTGAACTTTTTCTATTGTCTGGGCCAATCTAGGAAAAGTCTTAAAATCTCAAGTTAAAAAAATTACATTTAGGGGATTTTTTGGGGGGGGGGGGGTTTAACACAGTGGCGGGTCATTTTGACCCGAGGACAACAGGAGGGTTAACATATTTTGATCAAGACGATAAAAGCAAATTACAATTATAAAAGCATAGAAGTGTACATAACCAGCTACATGATGTACAAAAGCAAAACTTGCAAAACTAATTGTTTTGATGTGCAGAAGTGACACAGTAATTTGAAGATTGAACAGGTAGTTTTAAGAATTTCAATTCTGTTCTGAGAGATGCACCCAAACTGAGAAAAGCTGTAAAATATTAATATTTAAATTCTCTTATCTTCAAATCCTTCAACTGTCATGGACCCAGTGACTTTAGTGCAAGTATTTTGGGTGTGAGAGTCAAGAGGTCAAAGGAAAATATTAAATAATATCTCTGATGCCAAGCTTTATACTTCTAAGTATTACCAAAATATTGAAACAAAAGCTAACATGTTCTTCAGAGATTTAACTTGCATGCATGAACATTTCACACTCAAAGTAATTCAAATTAATTATTGAACCAAACTTGGAAAAAGTTGCTTCTGCCATTAACAATAACTTTAAGCACATGTAGTCTGAAGTAGACCAGAAATATAATCTATGCAGCCGTTCCTACAGAAACATTAATGGAAGTGTTGCATCTGTGAAGATTAAATGTTCCATATAGTAAAAATATCTAGCTGCAGTGCATGTACATAAACAGCATGGCTCAGAAACTACACATTTCTTTGTCAGTTGGTTAAAGTTAGCTAACTTCAGTTGAAACCGTGAAAGGGACTCACCTGTGATGTGTTGCCCTTCTCCTCCTGAACGTGCAAAAATAGCAGAAATTTGATTTCAAAGACAGTAGCAGCATCTTGACAAGGACCAGGCCTACTGGGCTCTCAGCACCCTAGTTAGCAACCTTAGTTAGCACAGTGACTTTACTGTGTTGAGTTCAGGACACCACTACAGGAACAGAGTTAAAAGAATCTTGCTGCTGATGCTGAAGGATCAAGCAGCAATGCAAACTAGATAATTATTTGTTTACATGACAAATAACAGTCTCCATTTACTGTAAACCCTACTATTTATCACAATAACAAAATGAAAAACTCTCTAGACCAGGGGTCCCCAAACTACGGCCTGCGTCATTTGGTCTGGCAATGCCGGATCTGGCCCGCCTCCTCATACCAGAGAGCATTCAGTGTATTTTTTCATATATTGTATTTTCTGGTTTGTGGATTTCTCTTCAACCACCAGGGGGCTCTTGAGCAGATGTTAAACTAACTTTCCCTCAAATATATACTAGTCAGTCCCAGTCACCGTTTCACTCACGGTTTTTTCCATTTCCATTCTGGGTAAAAATCTATCTAAAAGCGACCGCGAATGTGTCGTAGTCAGCAACCCCCCCCCCCCCCCCCCCCCCCCGTCGACAGTTTCAAAGACAGAACAGCCCCCCCCCCCCCCCCCGCCGACAATAAGTTTCTAAGGTATCTTTCTCCAAAAACTAAGACCGGCCCCCGAGCAGAGAAAGGAACAGCTATGTGGCCCTCGCAGGAAAAAGTTTGGGGACCCCTGCTCTAGACTATTCTCTACTAATAGCACAATATTTAAAACCAAGTGTGGGATTTGTGAAACTTCAATGATGGGTGACTTTACAACTTGTATGATTTTGGATAACACTAGAATTGTTCTTTATTGAAGTTTCACAAATCAGATAAAGGTTTTACAAATCCCACACTTGGTTCTAAATATTCTGATATGAGTTGAGAATAATCTAGTCCAGATTTGAAGAGTCTAGGTGTTGTAGTTTTTTAGCTAGAGTAAATTAAAGATGCTGATTGCAGTGAAAAATTAGGTGGAATTGCCCTTTAGCCATTTCCCAAATTGGAAGCAGCAATTGGAAACCAACTTCAGCTTCATTCAAGCAAGAGGGGCTAACATACAGTTCTCTTAATGTTAATGATCAAATGCTCTCATAAATGATGGTGGCGTTGGCTGTAGGAGTTTGCTTTGCAATCGGTGGATCGCCAGATCGATGCCTGGTCTACTGCTGAGATTTCAGTTTGGTGTATTAAAGGCATTATTAAAAAAGAAACCAAAATATCACACCAGCATTCTGTTCTTTGTAAAAAATTATTTTGCAGTCTTGTTTACGCTTTTACATTGTAGATCTAAACATCAGCAAAATTTGTAATTTTGGCTGATTGCTACTGTTAAGTTTAGGGTAATTAACTGCTGGCAATATTACAATTTTTTAAGAACTTTACAATTACTTATATTTTTACACTATATTTCTGTATTTTCTACATTCGTGACTGTCACAATTATTTAGGATATATGTTTATTCAGTTATGATAATGCCATGTATTTTCTACGGCAGTATAATGCTGTGAATATTCTGGTCAGTAACTGCTGGCATTTTACAATTTTTTACCGTAAATTTACTGACTTTCTTTGCAGTTTCGACTTACGGTAGTTCCATGTAATTTCTACGGTAATGCAATGTTTTTGGATACGACGGTCAAAAACTGTTGGTTTTTTACAGTTTTTTACCGTAAATTTACTGACTTTTTTTACAGTGTAGGCTTCGGCGCATTGCAGGAGTGTTGAAGTGTTTTAAAAAGGCAATGCAGCAGAAACAAGCTCGAACAGCTAAGACAAGCCCATTCTAGCCGGTGTCAGTCCGTCCCAGCCTGTAACCTGCGGATGCACATCCACAGGGGTAGAGAGGCTATTGATCCTCTGAATGGGGTCAAGGCCAAGTATTGCTGGGATAGGAAATATATGTATTCACATTTGTAGGCGTCAAAGTCAACATGACCTCATCGCCACTTCGTATACTCTTCTGAACAGCATATCAGGTCCAGATATTGATATATTGACATAAGGTTTTAGACAGTAAATTAATTAAACAATATCAAGCTAACAAAAAAGGTTATACAATATATCATGTAAACTTTCAGTGTAAAAAATAAGCTCTTCTCATATTCTTTTCTACATTAAGCAAATTTTTATTTGGTTTAATTAATTTAAGGTTTTGATATAAAACGTACACAGCTTGATAAAAGGCTCTGAAAAGCTATTTGTGGTGTTTCCACTGTTGGCTGCTGGTTTTAGCTTTGTCTTAAACATATTCAGGAGCAGAAATGGAATGATGCGACTCAGTGGAGAGGAAGAAGGACACATTGATAAAGTCATAAATAAAACAGGATTGAAGCAACTCAGTGCTTCCTTTTGACCTCATGGGGGCTAACATCTCTTTATATGTGCAAATGTGTTTAGAGATAATTAAATAGGCAAGTCAGTAATGATATTAATACAAAAGCTGCATCAAACTGCCTTTCGCTTATATTTCTCAGCACACATAACTGTGTGTGATGCCCACACTGTTAAACCACAGTCTTATTTTACCTGCAGTCATTATGCAGGTGTCCTTCACCACAGAGTAGGTTAATGTGTCCAGACTGTAACTACTGTCTTCAGGCATTATTGCACCTAAGGCTGAGAGTAAAGAGTAATAGCATGGGGCAGACAAAGAAAGTGGGTAAGACTTTATTTGACGGGTTGTGAATAAGACTGACATGACACGGTCTTAAACATGACATAACACCTGTCGTGAACATGAGTAAGTCTTCATTAATTATTAAACTTGATTAAATGATTAAACTTTAAAAATTATGCAGCTTTATGTTATTAAAGCTAATGTTTAATCAGTAATACTTTTATAACAAATTTATGTCAGATCATGATTTCTTGGTTAATGACAAGTTGTCATAACAAAGACATTTTGAATAATGTCAACTATTAAACGTGTCATAATTTACCGAGTGACACTTTATGACAACAGTCAAAAATATTCATGAAGACGTACTCATGTTCATGACAGGTGTTATGTCATGTTTATGATGGTGTCATGACAGTCTTATTCACAACCCATCAAATAAAG
The DNA here is from genome assembly GCF_003331165.1 of Xiphophorus hellerii. Lineage (NCBI taxonomy): Eukaryota > Metazoa > Chordata > Actinopteri > Cyprinodontiformes > Poeciliidae > Xiphophorus > Xiphophorus hellerii. Next base: position 11,408,857 of record NC_045679.1, on the reverse strand, counting down.
TGTTACCAGAAAGTGTTTATAATCTTAAGGTTAACTCATCCAATCCTTCAGGTTATATGCATAACTTTATTTACATAATTAAGAGCCAGTTTTAATTAGTGGCTCCAGAAATGTACTTATTTGACTAATTTACACAGTCATTGCATTTCTAAACAGTACTGCATCAAATACTTCTGTTTTCATACTCTTGGATCTTGCCATGAGTTTATGTACTGTATGTACTCTTAAAATTAATAATTTTCTTCTTTTCTTTTTTTTATATTTTACAATAATCTTTAATGTATTTCTTGTCCTGTTGTTTTAGCTTTTCTCCTTTTGTACAGGATAGTCATAATTCCAGCCTCTAAAATCAAACTGAAAGTAACCTAATAAACTTGATAAAATATGTCTAGTGATTAATAATGTGTAATTATGGCTTCATTAAGTTTTTCTACAGTCTAAAATAACTTTACAGATGTTCATGGCTGTGAAACAAATATGTAAACTCTAACACTTTATGCATTATGACCCCAAAGACTGAACATTTCAGCTGACATTAGAAGAGAAACCAGTAGATGCCAATAACTGTTCACTTTTCCTATTTAGTTATTTGAAAGCTAGCTCCTTTACTTGCTGATTAGGCTAATCGACAACAATGTGGTGCAACACATTCACACTGAATTTGCATATTAATATCATTAAGCAGATGCCAAGTGATCCAGAACTTCTTGTGTATGGAGGGCTGGCTCAGCATGCAGGATATAAACTGCATCTGGGCTGCAGGTGAGTTGAAAAATTGCAGCTGCCATATGTGTGACCTTTTCCCATCGTCAATAAGAATGTAGTACATAAATTTGAAAATTGAACTATAGAAAGTTTGAGATTTCTTCAATTATAATGTTTAATGCATAAAAAGAGTGTGTAAAATGCCTAACTAAAGCTGGTAAAAAAAGTATATTTATTAAAAAAAACATTTTATTTTCTGAAATACAAAGAGTTTGATTTAATTTTTTATAAAGTACAACATACTGTTTAAACGCTGCATTTGTATGAATGCAACATTAATTTTGCCTATAAACTTTGTAATATGCTTCAGATGTCCAAACATCCCAAATTGATTCTTCTTTATAATTATACTGTTACGCAAGATTCAATACTTTGAATAATTTGTTGTAACATAAAAAGTCATCCAAAAACTGTCTACAAATATTATTATTTTAAATAAAAGTTAAAAGAAAAGTGAACTTTTATTCAGTGAACTGATTTGTAAAACAGTGTTTTGCTACTTGTGCAGTGAAAAACTATTTCATCACGGTCATTTAAAGGGCTAAGGTTTTCTTGGTTTTCTGAGATGGATTGGTTGGACTTGTGAGGGCAACAAGATCAGGTGGTGAGGTGTGGCAGCCTGTGGCAGGTTGTAGATATCTGTATGGGGTGATGATAGTGGGTGGTTTGAAGGCAGTGATGTCATTGAATACATCAACAGTGGAAGGGGGGAGTAAAAGAAGGAAAGGAAGGGAGGGGTTGCACTGCGATCTGCAGTTTATCTGCAATGCATCAGTAGGTCCTCTCTGCCTCCCCACCTCAGAGAGTGAGCAAATGTAGATAGGTCTATTTCTTATATGTGATCCACTGTGGACGTCTCAGTAGCAAGATAAATCTGATTCTTTATTTGTGTGTTTGTTGAAGATGGCTGGCCAAACTCCAAGCCGTGTTACCGCAGACACATATTGATTGCAAACGCATGCACACACATATACAAAAGGGCTCAGCCAAATGGGGTTTAACAACAAATATGCAGATGATTTATTGTTAGGACTGGCTGTTATTAATCAGCTGGGTTAATATTCTAAAATCAATATTGCAAATATGTAGGAAATAAAGACGATTGAGGGTATACCTCCATATAAATCACCTGCTCATTTACATTCACTTGTCGGCCATAACTGTAAATCCCCCAGCTCTGCCTGTTTTGTGGTTTTCTTCACCAGCCAGGAAAAAGAGCGTCTATAGGGGAGTCTCAGGTGCTTCACTTCCTCTACGCGGTATGGCACGGATTGTCAAAGCAGCCCATGCAACTGAGCCATACAGCACCATTCTAGAAGCTCCTTTAGTTCTAGGTTCATAGAATAATGTTATGGTACGGTTAGTGTGTCACATAACATGGTCCATTGACTGGAAAAACATAAAACGTCACTCCTTGTGACAAGCACAAGACATGCTAATGCGTATGTATTTGTTGCCACAGTAGTATAAATACATTGTTGGGTGTTTGGGTTTGATTTGGGACAACGTAGCATCAAAACTCCACCTCCTTGAGTTTCATTCTCAACTTGTATTTAAAGGGGAGATTACAAACTGCACACCGGTTTTTAAATTGTGTTACTAGGCCAGGGAAATCTGGAGTAATGCTAAAATATTTAAACCATTTTTTTATTCAGAATATCAGAGAGCAGATCAAACAGAGATATGAATGCAATTAAACCCATTTTCTGTTTTAATGCAGTTAAAATTAGAGGTGGATTCTAAACAGAAGGACATGAGGATGAGGAAAGTTCTGGCAGAACTCATGGCTGGGCAAAACATGAACGCAACACACACACACACACACACCCACACCCACATAAAGCGAGTGCTTAATATATACCACTCACTGAAAGGTGACACAAAATTTAACATTTTCTATCACTGAATTAAACATGTAGATCAGAGAAAACTTTTTCCTTGTGGCGATCCCACAAGTTGTGCAGTCCTACAGCCCAATATCACATCATAAACTGCCAATGGGTAGGACTACTTTAGACTGATGTAGAGCTTGAGGTGCTGCAGTGGTGCAGGGAGTAAAGCCTGCAGCCCAAATAATGGGTAGAATCCCAACCTTTGCTGCATGTCTTCCTTTTCTCTCATATCCCACTTTTATGTCTGACAACTGTCAAATAAAGGTCACTAGAGAAAAACCTTTACAAAACAGTTGTAGATTTGGTTTTATTTTAATTAAGTAAATGTTATCAGCACAAAAAATTATGTTTATGTAAATCCCTCACATTCAAATGATCCTCCACAATCAACTGTTTCTCAAATTTTAGAGCAGATTCTCCATCTGTCATTTTACTGAGCAAATGAAAACCTAATCTGAAATCCAAAAACATATGATATAAATTTGTTTCCTTGTGTCTCGGCGATAAATGAAAATAATAATGTTATTTAATCTGCAATTTATTCTGCTGTTTGCACCTTATGCAGTATTTGTTGCCACAAATAAATGACTTTGGAGTCAAGCCTGGTAATCACAGTGTTTACTCTAGTCATGCATTATGTAAATGGATGGTCTGACTTGTAGCAAAGCCACCATCAGTTACTCTGAAAGCTTTCTGCTTCTGCTGTGTGTTAAATGTATTGCACACTTAATGGTCACACAACAGTAACATGTTCAGCAGGACCTTGAATTGTTACTTGACATCAGGTAGCCGTTGTAAACAGTGATGTCCTTGTGGGATTTGGTAAAGTTGGTTTTTTTTATTTTTCTTTTGAGCTCTTTTGTCTGGCATTTTGCAGACATTAAACATGGGAGTGCTAGTGAAGTGGAATTATTTCACATAAAGAATCATGTAAAAAACTGATTGTAGTGTTTTACACAACATTTAATTTTGACAGTGAAGCAACAACAGAAGAAATCCATATGGGGCATTTCTTTGTAGAATGTTTGTATATTAATCCATTTCTTCCCATGACTGTATTAAATTTCTGGGTATGTGCATATGAGACCCTGGTTCTGAAATGGATGTCAGCAGGTATTATGTGACTGTGTAAGTTGTCAATATGTCCTAGCACCAATGTCATCTGAAGAAATTTGTTTACGCATGTTAGTTTGTAAATAGATGCATGCAGCACACCCGCAGACGTATATCTGTATGTTGGATGTGGTTGTTTAGGCCTGAGACAGAGACATGGTCCACAGAAGATCAGTGTTTTTTTGTTTTTTTTTCTGTCTACATCACACGTTTTGACCAAGGTTTTCCCTCTCAACTAATTGTCAAGCCAATTTTAGCAGTTTTCTCTCAGGAGTAACCAACATCTTCTTACCACAAGCCAAGCACATTAAACTGCATCATCCCACTGAGGGTGATCACCTGAGACGCCATAGTTATTGCATCTTCCTTAAAGAAAATCTGCCTGACTCAGGCACAAATTTCTCTTTATAGTTTAATTGAGTCAGGTACCGGGTGGGTCAGCCATAGGGTGCCAACTACTATAAAAATAATCTGAAAGATACAGTCCTGTGAAGATGGCAACCCAGACATCAAGAAATCTTTCTGTTATTCCAGCCTCTTTCCTGTTATCACTACTAGTGTTACAGATTTCCTCAAAGATGTTAACTGGAAGATACTTTTTGGTGTTTAATGTCATCCAGTTACATACCAGTCATCCACAGTCCTCAGAAGTCAGGTACTTATAATTTTGCAAAGTCATGCATCACCTTTTTCTCCTGCTACCCCTGCAGTCCTTCCTCCACTGTCTTTGCCCATACACAAGCAGTTTTGCAGTCTCTTATTTATGTCTCTATGACCTCCTAAATCATGTATTGGACATTTTAATGTTATACCCCTCTGTGAATTGTCTCCATGCACTTCCTCGGAAAATTACTTCAGTGCGTATTTTCTGTTGCACCCCCACTACGAGAGAAACCTGAGAGAAAGATAAAGACTTTTAATGACACTTGCACGTGTAACTGCAGCAAAGACTGGGCACGTCTGCCTCATAGCCAAGCACGAGTCATTGAACATTCTCTTTGAGTTGAGGTCACAACAACAATGAAAATCATTCAGATCAAATCCACAGTCACACAGAAATCAGTATAAATTGTCAAAAGCATATTCTCACCGCATCTAAAAGATTTTGCTACAAGAACAAGATTAGATAATTATACTCTAATTTTATTTAATTTTGGCTCACCAACTATCAGGAGCATCTTTGGTCCACTGGCAAACTTTAAATCAAACTGTTGACCTTTTTTTGAGCCAATGATCATGCTTACTGCATCAAACTGAGCAACACATCATTTTACTTCAGATCAGCATTTTGAAATCACTTGTCCTTATTACACTAACAACTAGTCTTTTCTCAGAAAGTATGATATTATGCTGAATCATTCTGGGTGCAACTGATCAATTATTCTTCATCTGTTCCAACAAATTTAATGCCTGTCAGAGAAAATACATTCACTAAGACCATAGAAGGATGGGGTATATTCACTTGAGAGATTTTACAAAGGCTAAAACAAGCAGGAACGAAGTTAAAAACCTGAAAGTCTGAGTCGTATCTTTGACTCAGGTTTTAAAAGATCTTCAGCAGCAATTACCAGTTATGAAAGAGATAAGCTGTGATATGCTGAGACCTCTGTACGGTTTGGCTGACATTGCTCCCCAGTGACTTGTGGAAAACAAGGACACTGCCTGAAAAAGGTTTGCTGTCAAGTATTGGTAAAAAGAGAAGGCATCAAACCTCATATTTAAAAAGCAGTGATGAAAAACATGACAAGGTTTTTATATATTTCTAGAAAGGTTATGAGGGTTTACCTGTCTTAAATATAGATGATTTATGGTGGAGTTTCTGCATTATCCAAATGATGTTCTTAACCAGAATCTGACACAAATATGAAACTGAAAGAACCTTTTGGGTTAAAGCAATGGAGCCTGTGTGTATGCCTTCGGTATGTCTGGTTCCCTTCAGTATTTCTCAGACCTATCAGGGGTTTGCCATAGAGGCTGATTGAGGTGCAGAGAGGAAAGTGGAGTCATGCTGCAGAGGCTGAGCTGCAGAATCATGATCCAGCTGAAAGAGCGGGGATGTAAGGGCGAGGAGGGGTGATTCAGGAAAAGAGGAATAGAAGTAGGTAGGGAGAACATTGTGTTGTGTGTGCTTTTGGGATGTTAACTATCAGTCTAAACCTTGTTATGTAACTGTATCTGTTGCTGCAGAGAAAACACTGATGCAGTGAAGGTGTGGTTTGTCATTTTCATTCTGACCTTGTAATTACTGCTCATCTGTTTATTGAACTTTCAAAGTCGTTGTGTAGTGCAATTTGGATAAGAGAGAAAGAGTTTTATATGACGAGGTCTGACTCTATTAACTGCATGAAGCAGCTAATAATAATAGTATGTTTTAGATAATTGTTTTTCCAGTGTTCTTTCATTTTTTATTTCCTTAGAATTTAGTGGAAAAACCTTTTAAGATGTATGACTTGAGTCCAATATCTTGGGTATTCTCCTACAACGCCTTTGTGGTCACCTAACCCTCCACATCAGCCACATACGAGGCTGATGTGGAGCATCAAGGGAGCATCAGATGCTCCCTTTTATGATGCATAGATCCCTGTAGTGATCTAGGCACTACTGACTCCCTGCAGTAGTCCATAGATCAGAAGCGGAGCTCTGCTCACTTCATTATTTGAAAATGAGCACTTTTGGTCAGCTGGTTTTAGCACTGTACAATGGCTGCTGGAAAATCAAAGCATCTTGTTTTGTTGGTTGAACATCATGTTCTGGAAAAAGGTTATTGGAAACTGCAAAATTTAAAATAACTACCTCAATTTTGCAAAAAACATGCTTCAGGATGTTTTTCGCTTTCCTGAAAAAGAGTGAGTACTCTAAAGGGGACATGGAAACACATTTGTCAAATAAGTTCTGTGGTCGCAACTCCCATCCAATGGTGGGTCTATGCCTTAACAGAGGCACAAAGCAATGGAGCCTCTGTTGCTTTGTGCAGAGGCAGAGGCAATGGACAGAGGCAATGGAGCCTCTGTTACACAAAACTAACAGAGCCATTGCTCTGTTAGTTTTGTGTAACAGAGGCACAAAACTAAAAAATTTCTAAATCTAAACCTCCAGCACGGAGAGGAGGACTGGAGTGGCCGTCTGAAGGCACTCCAGGTTGGGAGTGGTGGAACGCTCCCATCCACCGGTTCGTCTGTTGGCAATCTCACAGCTACATTGCCAAAGAAAATTGTAGTTTGCGCTAATCACTCCCTAAAAATGCATGAAAAGGATGGGTTGTTATCCTAATAGAAATTACTTGTAGACGTTTGAAGCCTTACATCAGGTTTCTGTTTGAGGTTTGCTCCTTTTTGCTGCTTCTCTTTGAAGTTAAAGTTCCATATTTTTCAACATGGTCAAATTCCACTTTTCTCTGATCCCACAACTACTCACACTTTCATTGTGAACTGTGCATTGTAATTATTTTTTACACTTTGGAGTCCAGATTTAATATTTATATATTCACTGCACCTTTAATCCTCATTTCTACAGCTTTATTGACTATCAGCTTCTCTTTGCAAAGTGTAGTTTTATAAGAGCAGCAAGCCAAGTGACCCATTGCAGCAGAATATAATGTGACTTGTACTTACAGCTTAGTGTTTCATAGTTCTCTACCGTTTTTTCTGTTATCTTATTGAAAATTCAAAAGCTTTATTATCAGCTTACTTGGAGTAAGGCTCTTACTACGAGCAGTGCTGCAGTAGGGTCATGGTTGAGTAAGCCGTCTCTTTGGTTTGGGTCATGAAACTCACAGTCAAGCAACCTCTGCTATTGCATGGCAGTGGCTACGGGTAATTCTACATATTTCATGAGATTGATGCAGCCTGCAGAAAATTGCTGTACTCTGGCAAAATGTGTATTTTCATGTGTGTCTGTTTTAGACAGGCCTGCTTCGATATGCTACAAACTCTTTAAATAACATCTGATATCACTTTAAAAAAAAAAAAAAAAGGCTCAGTCAAAATTAAGAAGCGTTGATTTCCTTCCATCTAATTCCTTTTGCTGATCCACAGTCAAAGGTAGCACTTTTTCTCTTTGGGGATAGATCAGAAGGTTCTAGGCCTGCCCGGATATTTTTTTCTTGCACTAAGTACTGTGAAAATCTCCAAATGAAAACATCTAGCGTATATCTTTAGCGGATGTCTGAACCACATCACAGGACTTTCCAAAAATAGGGAGAAGCTGTAATTCTGAGGTCTCCACAGCTAAGCCTTGCCTTCCTCCTAAGGGTGTTTTTTTCAGTAGTTTGGGATCCTAGTCTTTGAGCCATGACTTAGTTGTCATGGCTATAGGTGAGGTTTGAACCTCTGGTAGAAATTACTCAGCTGCTTCTTCACTGAGATGGCATATAGCAATCATTCCTGAAAGTGAATCTATTTTTTAACCAATCAGAACTGATAGTCAAGACATCATGATGCTTTAATCTTGAGGCAGAGATTCACCAATCACCTAGGAGACAATGCATTGGTGTATGTACATAACTACCACTAAAAGGCATGATGAGAGTAGATCAGCATGAAGGAGATCAATACACATTGGTAACAAGCTAAGAAGTGCACTGAGAACTTGGGGACAATTCTGAATTTTCGTTATGTAAGGACTGAATGACCTCTAAAAGAGAATGCAGCCCGCTATAGTGTTAATGCAATCCTTTTAAAAGGCCTAGAAGGAGACCGTCATAACTTTGCAAGAAAATAAAAATTTAACATCTGCACCACAACCTGGTAAAAAAAACAACTAATTAATCTTTTTGAATTGCATATTTGCTTGCCCCCTTCCGTTTTGACAGTGATAGGCATTTATGTTTGCATTTATTACAGCTTTCCAAGCGATAAAATTGTCAAATAAATGGTGCAGCAGAATATCTAAAAAAGCATGACAAGAGATTTGGATTTTCCTTTGAGAGACTCATGCTATACTCTCAGAACACCCTCAGTGAGAGAAAAACAAAAGGAAACTGTCAGAAGCTGACATTCTCCCCTGGCTGACTTACTCCGATGGCTCTGATGTGCTAAAATGCTTCGTCTCAGCCACATGGGGCCAACCTTCATCAGCATATTGGGTTTCCTCTGAGGTTGGAGAGGTAGATGAAAAGACTGCAGTGTAAAAGATGTGAAGTACTTTTCATAAAGCATAAAGTTTCTTTTCTAAACATAGCCACAAAACTTTTACATCTTTTTTCTTCTATTTTACTCTTGTCCCTGTTTGTACTAACTCTTCAAAGACAAATGATGTTATTTAAATGTAGGTTGCACTGTAGTATAGCAGTTAACTCTCCTCTCTGCAGTGAAATGGCCTCCAGTTCCAATCTTGGCTCATCTGCCCATTGTGTTGTATTACAATCTCAAACTTCAGTGTTCATTACTGAGCTTTTGTATGAGAGAAACTAATACAAAGTCCTTTACATTCTCTAAGATGATTTGTTTTTCAGGAATATCTTATATTAGAGTAGAATTGATTTGCACACAATGTTCTGTTTTTTTGTCTTGTTCTATTTTGTTTTGGTAAGACAATTTGAAATGTCCATGTTATTTCCACTGTTTCATGTGTTTCACAGTTATAATCCATTTTAGGTGTATGTTCCAAATAAAATCCCCAAAAAGCAAGTGGAGTTTGTACTTCAAGGTGACTAAATGTGAAATGGTTCAAAAGGAATACTTTTGTAAGGGACTATAATTCCTCGTAATTAATATGTTTTTCAATAAAACTTTTTGAACTGTGCAATGTACACATTGCGTTTGTGTGTGTTTAGCACTCATTTGCTTTGTCCCATCTTGCATTACGCACGTTTACATTTCCCTTATTGTTGGAGCCTATTAAGAATTAGATTAATTTATTTTTTTGCTAAATTATTAATGTTACATGCCCTGACTGGCGACCTGTCCAGGGTGTACCCCGCCTCTTGCCCGAAACTTTAGCTGGAGATGGGCACCAGCTAACGTTCCCCATTAGGGACAAGGGTGTACAGAAAATGGATGGATGGATATATTAATGTTACAGATCTAAGGTTATGTGAATGGTAGATCTATTGTTGTTTGTTTATTTATTTATTTATTTGTTTGTTTGTTTGTTTTGCTTAGACCCTCCTCCTAGTCAGTTAGCCTCCTGCTGTGATTAACAAGCAGAAGCAGCTGCTGTAGTTGATCTGATTGTTTGGTGAAGGAGTGAGGAGTGAAACAGTTTTTCTACCACCCATTAACATAATTAAGTCAACTCGGAGAATATTTCTGTTATTTTTATAAGTAAAGAAAACACACCTTTTGAAATCAGAAAACTCTCCGCGAGTGCATTTTATTTTTTGAGTGAGTCGAAAACCTCCTCTTAAAATTTACTCTGGCATTTTTTGATTTTTGGGAACTTATTATGTTGCAACAATAGCCTTAACACTTATAGTTCCAACCTGAGACTAAGAGGCTGAGCTACATGTATCTCATCAATATTTAGAAACACACATTAAATCAGGTTTCAAGTAGCGTATTACTCATACCACTGAACCACTTGGGATAACAATGGGCTTATTTTAGCTTGTGTTGTGTGGTGAACTTAATAGTTTACATACCACTGTCAGATCCAAATTGCTTTGCTTTTCTTTTGTAAATTGTTGCAGAATTTGATATGATCCATCAGAGTGACATATTGTATTGTTGCTACACTGCAATGGACTAAAGATACAGAAACAACATTAATATATAGCTTTACTTTAATCAATCTTTTTACATCAGTTAATGCTGTTACTTCTTTTAATTTCCCTTTTGGAATAACACAATATTTTTAATTGAGTTGAATTACTCAAACATTGAGGAGACATAAATGTCTTCTAGAACTTTTATGCTTAAACTTTTTAAAATTTGTATTAAAAGCATAATTTTTTAACAGAATGTTCAATTCCCTGTTTATGCTGCTTAAAAAGAAACATTTGAGTGGGACATATGAAACTGTACCAAACTAGAAGATGAAAATATGAACGTAAGTGACAGAAAAGACCAGAAATATATGCCAATGACTGAATATTTTAGCACACTATTGTAGGATTAAAGGAGACATAATTTCTCAAAGATAAATCTCAACCCAGTACCTTCTTTGATATTTTTCTTTATTCTGAATTTTAACAATTTATGTAACATCAACCCTATTAAAAGCCAAGTATGTGTAAAAAAAAAAACAAAAAAACAGCAAATTTAGTAAACTTAGACAATTTTGCCAACAAGAGCAGTGAAATTATGCTAGACATGTGTTGTTTGCTGCAAAAAATACATGGATTTTCTGCATGATGCTAAGTGACTCTTAAGTGGGTAGTGGGGCTGTGTGTACATATTTGATTCTGGATTAGAGAAAATCAACATTCAACATAAAATCAAAACTTTTGAAACTGATTATTTCTTTACAAATCTTTGAAACTTGTTTTTTTAGATTCTTTCTGAAAGCAGAGTAATTTAAATCCATTATTAAAGTGAAAAATTTATATCATATCCATGTCTGATTATTAGTGAATTTGAGCATCTGACTGAAACTGTAGCTACATATTTTCTGTACAGTATCTTATATAATATAACTAGATTTAACAAGTAGTAGAGTAAGACAAGTCCTTAACAATTTGTATTCAGTGAATCCACAATCCACACTTACCTTTTAAGCAAATTGGGAGGATGTTGATTATTAGTCTAAGTAGAAACATTCAATTTAAAAAACAAAATGCAAGAAATAAAAGTAAGGCAATAAGTACTTTTAAAAACTGTATTTATTGCAGCAAAAACAAGCTTTCACAGTTTTACAGTGATCTACTGCTCTATTACCTTGCTTTATTTTTGTTAGTGTTATTAGTGTTTCCCATATTTTCCCATATTTTTGACAGATAATCAAAATATTTGGAGTAAAGATTAACTTTATATTGTGATCAAAGTGTGTTTGGATGATAAAACCAACTCATCGGAAAGAAACTGTTAAAACAGGATAATCAGTTTTTGCTTGCAGTGACATTTTACATGCTGCCTCGCCTTCCTTCTCCTGTTTTTTCCTGCCTCTCTCCATGTGCCGAGCCAACGCCCCGTTGCTGCAGTGCAGCTTCTTTCTGTCTCTGCAGTGAGACAGTGAGGAGGCAGCGGGACGGGTTTTACATGTTGGCAGTTTGTCGTGTTGTAGTTGGAGAAAGAATGTTGCTGGGACCTTTTTTTTTTTTGGTAGATTCAATCACAGTACTGCCTCAGTCATAAAAATTATGTCTTTAAAGGTTTTTGGAAATTAATCTGAAAAAGTGCAGCAGCTCCAGCAGGTCATTTCACTTCAATCCTCCCACTCCCTAAAACATAGTTTTCTTAAGCTATTCCACAAGTTCTGAGGAATCATTAAATGTCTAAACTGAGATGTTCCCAGGATCACTTACTAAAATACAACCTTCAAACTCAGACGTCTGCAAGACAGCCAAAGCTTGCCTCTTTCTCCATCAGGATTACCAACTGGTTTGTGATTGAAAAAGCTGTTCTTTTTCCCTGAAGTAAAATGAAACATTGCCACAGACAAAACCATTGCATTCTTTTTTTTTTCTGGCATCCTTGTCATTGCTGCAGGTAAACTTAAGGAACCAAGTGAACATCTCCTCCCACATTACATCACCCAGCTGTCTGAAAATGGGATAGATTTTTTTAAGCAAGCAGTAAACCATGGTTTTGGCCTCTGAGAATAATTGAAAAGCGAGACCAAAAGCTTAGATTTTATCTTAGAAGATGGATGAGGCCATCAGAGAGTAAGGAAGAGTCGGATGCTTGATGACGATGCTACATGGAAGTTAGTGAACTGATAAATGGAGCTAATCAAAGCCTCACAGAAAAAAGGATTAGAAAAAATCTCAGTAGTTTTTAAATTAACACTGATGGCAAAAAGAAAGCAACTGAGAGCTGAAGTTTATGTAAAGTTGTTTAAAAAAACTTAGAATTTCTATTGCTTTAGCATTTTTTCAATACACCAAGATGTTTTACAGTAATTTAATTTAGTATTGAATATCTGTTTGGAGTCATATCTTAAATTTTGATATTCAAACTGGAGCAGTTGTACTCCATATCAAAAGCAAGAAATCCATGACCAGAACTTTTTTGTGGACTCTGTACTTAAAGCTGTTGCCCTGTCATGGTCACCCGATTGGTACAAATCCTCTGTTTAGCAGCATTTTCAAAATCCAGCATCTTATATGTCTTTTATAACCTACTGATACTCAATATAGCCTCTAAACACCTTCCGGGAAAAAATGTACACAACATATTTTGCAGAATCATCAAAGATCAATAATTTTCTACATAATACAACACATTGCAAAAATACAAAAACTCTTATGAGTCAGCTTGCTGGAATGACTGTTGAGTCTGGTGCAGTACTTTTGATGTATCAAATAGCAACGTTTTTCTTTAAAACTGGAACTATGAAAAAAAAATTTGCCCTCATGCATATCAGTGGTTCAGGCATGACAATCCAGAATAACATCAAAAGCACTAGAGACCTCACCTACATCTGATTACATCAGTGGTCATAGCTCAACAATAAGTAGGAGATAGGCATATGGAGTGCATATGGACTAAAAGCTATAGCTACAGTTATTCAGGAAAAATAACAAATTACCAACACATAGTTTGGGAATACTTTGTTACTTTTCTCAAATGGCCTAGTCAAAGTATGGGTTCAAATATATTTGAGATCTAGGACCCTTAACAGGCCCATAAATGTTGGTAAAGCACAATTTTTCTTCATTAGACTACTGTCATATTGACTGAACTGTATCTGTCCCATGAATTATGACCTTGATTTCTGCCTTGATTTCTGACTTGTGTTACTCCATAACGACACAATCTGACTTAAATTGAAGATCACAACTGCAGTAAAGAGAGACGCCCACTCTGTCAAACTGTGCAACTGGAAGAGGACCAGACTCCTGGCATCTCTGCAGCACCTGCTAATCTATGGAACATTGAAGTTTGGTGAAACACTGCATGGCAAACACATTTACTGTAATCTAGCTCTTGTAAAATTCTAAAGAAGGAGAGAGAGAAAAGATACAAGACACTATAGATTAGTATTGATTGGCAGCAATGCGGGTCTTGTTCTCAAGTGCTTGTGAGTTGCTCTCTCAGGGCGTTGCCAGGTAATCTAAGCCTTAGAGGTCAGCAAGATTCCTGGCAGGTTGAATTAGGCATTCCTGCAGCACCAAAGGAAACCAAGGCATAGCTGTTAAGACCCTTCATGACTGTTTTAAAGATAATCACCTCATTTCACTTTCATTTTTGTTTTCGAAAACTATCACAGGATGCCTATGCGGTGTTGGATGTCGTGTGTTTAAGGGGAAATATAATAAAGTTGAAGAATATGCAAGCTGAGCTTCCTGAAAAGGTTTTGGCAATAAAAAAGGAGACTGAACTAAAACCAGGACGAATTTCATGTGCGTGCAAGTCTTTCCATCAGCAGTTCAGGACAGAAAGAGAGAAAGTTTTTATTATTCCTCTCCTGGGCAGGACAAGGGTCTGCAGTACTGTTATGCCTTGGCTTCAGCATGGGTGACTCTGTGATAATTTGTTGGACGACTGCCAAATGCATTTCGCCCCCCAAAGCACTTTGATTCTCACAGAGTGCGTCTGGCACGCTCTGCTCCAGTGATCAATGGTTCCTAATGGAGGGACGCTCATGTGCAGCAAAAGTTTTAATTAGAACACTTTTTTTCTGAAGCCATAAATGAATTTAGACAAGGATTTCTGTCTTTCAGATGTGTGGGAACAATCTGAAAGACAGATTGTCTGAGGGCTTTACAAAAAGGACATTTCAAGGATTTAATCAGTAATGGAGCAATTTATAAAAACAACTGATAAAAAGTAAAAAGTAGAACAAGAATTATTTAATTTATGTTAATATAAGTTATTTATACTTCCTTGTGTTACCAGTTTGTCCAGCTATCTATCTGAATGTATATATTTGAGAAAATCCACTGGACAAAATTACATATATTTAACATACAACAGAAAAAGGGAAAGGTTACTTGTTGACAAAAATATTTATAAAAAAAAAGAAGAAAAACCCAGTGGTTCAACAGCTGAAATATTTAGAAGACTGAAGTGCTTTTTATTACAATTATGTGTCAGTGCTATACACTAGAAATACAGCATGAGTTAATTGTTCTGTATATTTGTGAATATTAGCACAGCTTAAGTTAGAATCCAGGGACTTCCACAGAAACAAAGTAGACAGAGTTTTGTAGCAAACATTTTAAAATTTGCCCTGTAAAGGATAGTGGTTGATCAATTTTTTCACAATATAAATATTAAAACTTTGCTGTCACCTACAGTTTAAAGTCTGCCAGTGCATGGACTGACCTAGACTGCAGAAGCAGTCCATGTCTATTCTTATTCCACTAGCAAGAATAGAAGATGTAAACAAACAAAAACAGAAACACGTGATTTTTTTTTACCTCTTCTAAATAAAAGAGTGACTAGGATGCTGCATGTATTTGCAGCAAATTAACAGTGTCTCAAAGTCAAAAATCATCATATATGAGTAAAAGGAGGAGAACATTTTTTCTTTTTTTTTAATCTGGCCAGGAGTGGTTGCTTGTGAAGGTGAACTGAAATGAAAATAATTCTGAATAAAAACAAACAAATAAAACAAGTGAAAACCAGAGAACGTCCAAAGACAGTTCCTCACATTTTAAAAATATTATTACTCTCTGACAAAATAACAAAAATGTTTTGCACTGTATGTTTTAAAACTTACCAAACCTTTATAATACTATTATATATACTTCTCCAAATCTGACAATCTGAAGCAAATTCAGTAATTTATGCATAAGTAAATAGACAAACACATTTTAATTAATTTGAAAATAACAAAAATAGAAATCAAGGTGAAGGGGACAATATGTCCCTTGTTGCAGTGACTAGAGCTTTTCAATCTACTTTTTGCACTTTACATTGTCCAGAGCAAAGCTGGCTGAGTCCCAGCGCGTTTAGTGCTGAGGTAAGCACACGTCATTGTCAAGGACAAACACTTCAGGACACTCTGTATGTTTTGGAGGGAGGCCAAATGACGTATGACAGAAAGGTAAGGGTGGTGTGAAGGAGTTTTAGGACATTTTAGAGACATTTTTAACATAGAATGTAATATTTATGCAAAAAAGAAATACAAATTTAACTGAGATCTACAGTATGTATGAAAGAATCAGTGATGCCAAAAAGAGAAATATGTTTTGAAAAGTTCTGTAAAATAGCATTACACTGTAAAAAATATATAAATATATAAAAAGATTTTATGTTGTTTATATGAACTTAGGACACATATACTACACATAACATGGCATTACAAATCCAATCATACTGTTAATAAAACATCTCTGCTGTTAACTGGTATAGACACATACATTCACTTCTCTCCATCACAGCTGATAAAATTACAGTAAATATTAAAAAAATACATTTTATAAAGAAGCTATACAGAAGTTATTTTAAACATGCATTGAAAACCTGAGCAATATTTTATGTTTGAAAAGGAAAAAAAAAAAAAGCACAGAGAGAGTAATAACAGCTTTTGGCCACCAGGTGGTACAGTAATACAAATAATGTCACAATGCAAAAGCTGTTGCAATCTACTGTACCTTCAAGCTTCAAACAGCAGTAAATCATCAGACATCATCGACTGGAAGCATGACATCCTGGAGATAAACAAAGCACCTTTGTGTTTTTAAACATAACTCTTTCTGGTGACAGTGCAACACTGTCTGATTTGGCAAAAACTTTGCTTACACATTTTTTGTGAATAAAATCTTAAATGGCTAAATCATGACAATGCAACTTCTCTTTGAATGTACAGCAGCATTTATTTTAAGTCTTTGGGGTTGATTGAACTGTGTGTTACTTGACATCTCTGCTTGTCTACCAACAAAAAACACATCATAACGGAGACTCATCACCTTGTACGTTTGGGTGTTACCATGGAGCACTAAGAAAATATTACTGACCATTAAGATGATACAGTATTCATATTCATGTTCCTTCCATATTTTCAAAATGCTATGTAGACCTGGCAGGGTGGAGTGCAGTAAGTTAATATTATCTTAATATGACAAAAAATTCATCAGGCATATAATATATAACGGGCCTGACTGTTTATGTTTTTATAGCAAGTCAACAATAAATGCAGCTAATTAATCATTAGACACATTTTAGCCCCATTCTATTTTAACCTGCTGAGCCAATTAGTATTCATGTACTCAAAGCAATAGTCAATATACTTTGCTTCATAAAATGTTTAGAGTTTATTAAATGTCTCATCTTTATGCCATCTGAAAAAATAGAATGAACATTGGTGTGATTGTTAAAATAAACTATTGTTCCCTTTAATGCAAATTTACAGTTTGCATCAGAGATTCTTGTTTTGTCAGATGAAAATAAAAAAAAATCTGAATTTATTGGTAATAAACTTTAAATGTAAATTTTTTGTGAATAATTATCTGTCAAATATTGAAATCTGTGCCAGCTACTCTGTGTTTATTCAATTCTCTGCCTGTTCTCCAGCATCAAACATCCATGTGGGCATTTCTGATGTGATGATAAGCGGTGGAACAAAAAGAGGGAGAGGGAAGACATGCAATTTTAATGACCAGTTCATGTTGTTGTTTTTTTTCCTCTTTTCATTTCTCTGACACAAAAATGTGATAAAAGCAGCCTGACATTGTTTCCATGCTGCCACAACATATGATATTCAATGCATGACCAAGATACTTATGATAAATGCTGTATTCTGTCACCTAATGTGTGTTGTGCACCTATTTCATGCATTTTTTTCCCCCCTTTCTCGATCTATTCCCAGGAAGGAGGTGTCACAGTCAGAGTCGGGGAAGACGTGAGAGTATGTGGAGGCATTCCGTGTCTTTGGCGCCCTTTTCCTTTTGTACCTCACTTATGCAATGTGCAGCAACAGCTCATGTACAAGATGCGTGTCACACAGAAAGAAAAGACGCGGAGCGGCTTGAGTAGAAGGATGCTTGACAGACAGAAAGGAGAGAGCTCTGCAGCAGGATTCCCACGGTGCTGCTGAACATAAAACTGCGTGACTGGTCTCCGCAAGCAGAAGGGAGGAGAGAGGAGAGAAGGGAGGAAGGCAGAGAAGAAAGCAGGGGGAGGGGAAGCAGCTCAGTTCAGTGCGGTGCTGTAGCTGAGTGGATGAGGCAGCAGCATCAGCACCACTAGCTGTAGCATCCTCTCCTTTTGTGGAGGCTGGGGTGGGGGGGTGGAGGGAGCTGTCTTGTAGCTGCTGCAGGATCAACATTATCTGCATACACAGAAACATATCCGGTCACCTCGTCACACGCATCCATGGCGTGGCGGCCAGAGACAAGGAGGTGGTGGTAAGTGACGGGGTAAGCTCGGGGGACAGGAGGAAACAGGGACGGCTGGAGGGATCCCAAACGTGAGGAGGGCTGGAGGGACGGTGACTGGAGCAGAAGCAGCAGCAGCAGCGGCAGCAGTAGCAGTGGCACCATGGCGCAAGCTGCCAAGCAGCTCCGCAAGACCAAGGACCTCGCAGAGGCCGCCGCCCAGGAGCAGCGGGAGAAGGAGGAGGAGAAGATCAAAAAGAGGAATCGATCCAGAGACCGCAGACGCAAGGTACGGATGTTCTACCTCAGGAGGCTGGGCAGGTGGTGCTTACATTCTTGTGTCCATCTTTCCCATCATACCTGTCGTTTTCCCCCTCGCAGGCTCTGTCACACTGCAAACATTGTGCATGATTGGTTGGAACGCAATTGCACAAGTATAATTGCACAGATGGATTTGTAGGCTCAGCGTGTGTGTGTGTGTGTATGTATGTGTGTAACCAGTCAAGCATTGATGCTCTGGTGCAGGTTTTGTCTGCTCCGTCAGATATTTTGCCATCGGGGGAAATGGCTCTTAATACCAGTAGGGATGTGACTAATATCTGCTGTTTGCAGAATAACACACTAACTATGCCATTCATTTCTTTTACCTGAGAACCCTTGCAGTGGGTGCAGCTTTTTCATGTTAACAAGATTCAGTATTTTATATGTGCACATATTGTTTCCTTGCGTAAAGCCCTATACATGCTCTACTCTCTCTCAAAAAGCTCTGCCAGAGTTAGATTTGCTGTCTTCCCCCATATTGCATTTTTTTTTTCTCACTGGGAGAAAATGGAGGGGGAAGATGGAGGTACAGTCTAATAATAGATGCAGTTTTAATGCTTTTGTGCATCTTTTTGGGCTGCAGGTGTTATTTGAAGAAAAATATAACAAATGTTGATAAATTAACATCTAAACCTTTTGTTACAAACTTGATACATGGGATAATATCAGATAAGTGTGATGCTTTCAGTCACCTTCACATTCCATGCCTCCTGTTCACTGTCCTGCTCTAACTGAGCCACTAAGTGCAGATTTGACTGAGGTTGTGCTTCCTTGCTATTGTGTTTGGGTGATTTATAGTGATATGTTTGAGAAAAGTTGACTGTTTGTTTGTGGATCAGTCAGAATCCCGATTCTGATTGGATAGAGACACACGACTTCATTCTGTTTTTAGGTGCAGCATGTACAGCAGAGTGTTACCATCAAAGAAAGAGTCTGATTTTATGTATTTGTATTTGTGTTTGTTCAAATGCATTTGGAAGTGAGAGCATGCTTTCACAGGATGACAAAATTGCACCAAATGAGTTGTATATCAAACATTTAATGGAAACTGTGGAGTATGCCAGGTGTTTGCAGAGAAGAAAGCTGCAGCACTCGGGGACTACAGACATCTTCTTATTTACTGGCTCTCAGCGTGAAACGGATCATTTGTTCTGAATGCCAAATGGTGAAGATGCATTTGCCATTATGAGGCTTTTAGAGAAGAGAGATACTTAACTTGTCAAGCTAACCAGAAAACTAAAACATTGTTGTAGTACAACATAATTATAACACAATGTCTGTCCTTCTAATCTAAAAAAAACAAACTATGATCAGGTGTTTCATTTTATAGTAGGACTGATTTTACCAAATGCTAGATGCTCAGTCTGCAGAACACAGAAAGTACACAAACAAAAAAAGAATCTCTGAAACATGGATTAGTATTCTGAGACATTGCAGATGCTTGAGCACAAGCTTTGCTGAGAATGAATTTGTGTGTTTTTTGTAGATGTATTTAGCCTAACCAAGCAGACAATGGTCTCTCTTTGATCACTAAGCATCTATGCCTATTGGCTTATTTTGTATTCTCTGACCAAAAATAGACTTTGTTCTTGAATTGTTGGAATCCATATGAAAGGTCTGCTGTGTTCCTCATAAGAGGCAGTGTTTTGTCTTGGTGTAGCAGCAGAAACATGAAAGTTGCATGATTCTGCTCAGTTTAACAAGATAACTTTTCTCAGCAAATTGTTTGTTTTAAAAGAAAGGAGCATATTAAGAACACATTCACTGTAGTAACTGTAGTTCTCATCAAATGAGTTTTGACCTTGGCAGTTTATTGCCTTCATGATAAAAGTTTCTTTGGCAGTGAGCCATATTCCAGAGTTTGCATGATCAGCAATATATCGATGAGCTAAAAGTGTCCAATAACTTATCTCTAGGAAGCACCTGCTGCAAGAACCTACTAAATGAAATTTATCTACAGCTCCTCCTTAGAAAATTAGCCTCCTATCTGGTTGTATATTAATGCATTATATAATTGTCTTAGATACAACAAATCTATCCATATCTGACTCTGATAGTGTCAGATTTGGACAGAGCTATTTATCTGAGTTGTTCTGATTTTGCTATTTATGTATAGTTGTCTAATAGAGACATACCCTATAGCACCTGTATTTGCATCTGTGACTGCAATGAAAGAGGATTCTATAAAGTGCTGATTGAATACAAATTCATGCCACATTTAAAATATTTGATTAGATAAGCAAATAAGAGAATCTTAATAAGAGAAGAGAATAAGAATAAGAGAAGAGAATCTGATACCTGTATCTGATAGGTCAACCTTGTGTTGACCTATCAGATACAGGTACGTTTGTAATTCGCTGTAGAAACAGTAAGGACAGAGAGGGTTGCCCATTTGTTTAAAGTGTTTTGCTGGGTTTCATAAGCCCAAGGCATATGCAATACAGCAATAATGGAATGTTCGTAGCTAAAATGCAGCTCTGCCTGTCTGGTCATCCTCCCTCAGCAAAACCACTCTCAGTAACCAGGCCCTTTCACTGTGTTCTTAACATGAACCAGTCTTCCTTCTCTCTGAAATATTTGCTACGTGCCCTGAAGTGCAAAGTCAAAGAGACAGAGAGGAGAAGAGGCACGTGCAGGTCTTAGAGTTCAGAGATATTAATTAGCTCCAGTCTATGTAAATCAAACTCAGAAGCATGGGATCTCTCTTCCTTACTTGTCCCCCTTTAACTAATCTTTCTGTCACTTCCCTGAACTGATGAGCCCTGATATAGCAGCAGGAAAAGTTCTGCTGGCTAAAGTAAATGCTATACAGATTCAGAACAGTTTGCAGTCATTTTTTTCTTTGTCTCCACATCTTTAAAAATAAAAGTGTAGACCATTAGTGTTTGCTAATCTTGGTCTACTCTTACTCAGGATTATGTTTTGTCTAGAATTGTCAACTTTTGATATTTGTGAAGAGATATCTGACCAAAGATTTAAACTGATGTGATTAAAATAGCTTTATATGCAATACCTGTTGTGGCTTTAGGCATAGAAACTTTCTGACCAGGGAGAAGTAAAAAGCAATGTAGCAAAGGATATAGATGAGCAAAAACATGAGTTTTTTTTATTAAACCATACAACCATACAATGCATTTGATATCACTTACTGAAGACGGCCAGTGGAATAATTATTACTGTTGCTGTGATACTGGGACCCCAGTTTGGTTCAAGTTGTTAAATTGAAAGGAGCAATGGACTTCTATGACATGCAGGAAAACAACCCCACACCATAATGCTACAATCATTATAGTTGGTAACATTTATTAGTTTGAAAGAACTTAGGCTTCTCCAGACACGAACGTTGTTCTTGTGACCACATCTTTGCCTTGTCTGGTCAAAACAGTTTCTTCAGAAGGTGGGAAAATTAATTTGGGTGGAGGGACTTATTCCCTTTTAGACACCTTTGTCCATTGTAATGTGAAACTAATGTACAAACAGATTCCAGCTCATTCCAGGTTTTTCTGATCCCAGCACCAATTTTCTCTCTTTTCAGAGTGACAGTTTGAATCAGAGGCCTAAAAGTTAGATCAAATTTGGTGTTCTAACAAAACAACGGTTTCAAATACACATCAAAACTGATTTTGGAGTAGACAAATCTGTCTATTAGAATGGCCATTGCAAAACTCCCACCTACACCTCGCTGAAAATGTGTGATCTCTGATTAAAAACCATTTCCGAAACTAGTCAATTTCAATGAGCTCTGCCAATTCTAGCAGGAAGAAGGGGTTAAATATCCAACTGGAATTAGTTCACAAGCTTATTGGTGGCTACAAAAAGCATGTGGTTGAGGGACAACTTGGTACCAATCCTTGTTTGTTGCACAGTAGATCTGTCCCTTGTCATTTTTGATTGTCAGCAAAAGTATTTCCAATAAACCTATATAGTAAATAGAGGATTCCCACATAAAAATTCCACCTTGGAAGGGTAGACCTTTAAATCAAGCACTGTAGTCAGCAGAAGCCTGATGCATTCCAGTAATACATTATTTTATCAATGGAGTTCATGAAAATGATCAAGATAGCACTACTCATGACGTTACTCTGTAGCATGAACCTACTAGGGAGATTAAGCTTTTACTGCAATGCTTAACATGATGCTCCTTAGGCCCATGCATTTATTTGTTTGTTTTTATTTGCTCCAGGCTTGCACTTACATATAAGTGCCAGATCCAAATGGATCCAGGATTTCATAATGGACATTGCATGCTCTCTTTGTTTCCTCTTTTTAGATAACTTTTTGTGTGCACACATGATATCTTATTCCAATTGCCAAAATTCTGTCTGATATGTCCTTGTACAACATGGATGGCATTATCATTGACATTTTGGAGAAACTACATAAAAATAGGCAAAGATTGCTCTTATAGAACAAGATAGAATTTTGAAAATCTAAATTTTCTTCAATAAACTGTAAAGATCAAAAGGAAATTATGATGACAAAATTGCTAACAGGATGAAATTGTTATAATGTATCCCAGTTTTCTCCATGCAAGGTGAGGTTTTCCATAATGGCATGGTATGGCACATTTTAACAAGTTTCCCAAACAAATGGTATAGATTATTCTATACATTCTTCAGATCTTACTGAAACTATATATATTTTTAAGGCAAGGTAGATTCAGGAGTATGTTTCTACATTCTTTTTTGAAACAAAATGTTAAAGTTGGTTCCTTTGAAAAAGTCTCCAACAAAGTGATACAGCATTATTGGCTCCTTGTGG
The DNA here is from genome assembly GCF_003331165.1 of Xiphophorus hellerii. Lineage (NCBI taxonomy): Eukaryota > Metazoa > Chordata > Actinopteri > Cyprinodontiformes > Poeciliidae > Xiphophorus > Xiphophorus hellerii. The sequence continues at coordinate 11,385,643 of NC_045679.1, read as the reverse complement.
CCTAACATTTTTAAATATATTGCTTAATTTAAAGAGACGTAGTCAGAGAGTGAATCTATACTATATACTATAAGGAGGAATCTTACAGTAGATTATTTGGGGATTTAAAATGAAATTGTTCTAGGTATCCTCTACAAGCTCTCTTATTATGAAAACAGTGTATAACAAGATTTGGCTTCAAAATAGCTACAGCTTGTTCATAACAACCATTACGAAGCTTATTGTGTAAAGTCTTGAAGCTAGGCTAAGGACAGAATAAAAAAAAGTTTGTATAGTTGTATAGATATTTAGCTGTTTAATATTACTTAACACTAGACAGGCAATAATGTGGGGTGAGAAAAAAGCATCCACACAGATTCAAAGAAGTCTGACATATTTTTGCACAGCATTGTACATAGGTGGCACTTCTAGAGATTGTGTTTTTTTTCCTCTCCTTTGAGGAGAGGAAAAGTATATGAGCCAAGGTCGAGCAGAGCAGACAGCACTCATGACCAACCCAAAGCTGCCACAGGCTATATTTACCTGGCTGCCTAGAATTACACTGCATCTGAGAGCAGAGCTTTCTATCTGTCTACACACCACTACAGTGTGCTAGCTAAGCACCTGGTCTGATACTTTATCTGATGTTTCCTCGGATCTGTGTCTGGCGAAACAACCTGGATGATTCCAGAATACAAGCACAATGGAGGATAGTCATCAAACCTCTGTGAAGTTTTATCTAGAGCACTGACACTTTGTGATCTGCAGATCAAAAGAATTGCATAAAAGTATGTCTGGTCAGACGTCTTTTATCTGTGGAACTCATTTTGTTCTGTTAATGCTAGTCTTAGTAGACATTTTTTCAGTTATATGCCTACAATACTGTAAAATGTTGAAGATTTGCATCTTTCTTGCCAGCATTTTCCACAAATGAGTGTTCGCTATCACTGCTTGCAAGTGATAGTGTGTAGCTCTGGCCTGGTGGGATGGGATAAGAAAAGGATGGGAGACTTTCAGCAAAGTCTTTTGTAATATTTAGGTAATTTAGAGTGGCAGATGTCCCTGTAGTAATTATGAATGGATTCAGCACATGGTGGATGGTTGAAGCGGTGGATGAGCGAGTGTCTTGTTGATGCAAGATTGTACTTTTGACAAATTACTGGTAGAACAAAAATTGTTGTTGGGATATGAGTTGGAGCCTCCTACACTGAGTCCTGGATTTCTGCATATTCTGAGCAGGATATATGAGAGATATTCTGGAGTGTGTCAAAAAAAGGTGTACACTCTCCATTATGCATAACTTACCGTGCCCACAACTTCCCCAGTGAGATTGTGGTGGTTATTACCATTATTAAACTTAATATTGAGTCCTGGATGCAGTGTGGAAGAACCTGGTAGCAGTATTGGCAGCTAATCCATGACATGTGACCCACAAACACACTGTGGATCGGTGACAACTTATTGTTTTTAAACAATGATCTTTAAACATGATCCATGTAAACAGTCTCAAACATGTATTATACCCTAAGCTTTTCACATGTGGAAATACTCACATTAGTGATCTGTTTGACCCATCTGAGCTTATTAGCAAAATCCCTAACATTTTTGTGGGATTAATTAGAGGAAAAGTGAAAGTGAGTGATGTGGACTGGCACAGTGCCACACACACTCTCGTATATAGACAAAGAATGTACACCCCCGCACGCACTTAGAGATGTAACACGGCATTATGTAATGGAATTAGAGCTCCTGAAGGTCTGCAAGGATCATGTGGCTTACAGGAGCCAACTAATGCACTGAAGCAACCTCTCCCAGGCACACCCTGACTCCATCATTTTCCTCCACCGCTGGCCTGAACACATTTTATGCAATGTCTAATGAATGTAGTGGTAGCATGTTCAAAAATCAAATAAAATTTTATGGTGTTCTTCAAAATGCCATCAATGAAATCATGAGGTTGTGAATAGTATATTATTGCATGTTTGAGTTTATTTTATGAAATTGATCTCTGGCTGCCAGCAAAACAAAATTTGACAAAGACTGACTTAGTAAATTATAGGAAGTATAAGTTCAGTTAAATGAACTGCAATAATTACCATACAGTAAATTATATCTTTGTCAGTTATTTTATAAGACTATTTATTGATTGATATATTTTTCAAACTAGTCTTTGGTCCACCATGGATAATAGAATATATTTCATGGAAAATACAATGAATCCACAAAGCACAATCAAAAGTTTTAAATTGAAATCAGTGAAAGCTAAATTTCTCTTACTATTTACTAGTTGGTAAATCATCTAATTATAAAACCATTTAGGGGTCAAATAATTGGTAGCATAAAATGTGACAGATAGTGTGATAGTTACTTTTTAAATGAGATATTTACAGTTCCAGTAAATATCTGTAAACATTTTTGTCCATGCTAATTTTTTTCTTTACAATTATCCATACCTGGAAAATATTACGATTCTTAAATTTGACAGATTTTGCAAAACCTCTCCCACCAAAGTTGGGGTTTGATGCAATAAAACTCCAGATTTCTTACTACTTTAAACTTCTTCAAACATACGTCTATGTAACTCCCGTAACTGATTTGATTTTTGTGTCTCTGCATGGTGAAAGGGGGTGCAGAGATACCCCCTTTCACCAGTCAGTCCTGTTATGTGTCGGAGGAAAGTTGGAAAGCTGTCTCCATTTTCTGGCTTCATCTTTCACCATAACCAACTTTCCGTTATGAACAACTTTTTCATAAATGCACCCAAACAGAAAATAAATAAATTTTAAAAAGCAGCACATTTGTAAACTATTGTGATTTTTGTGATTGGGGCTACCAAAAAGGTCTAAATAATATTATATGATTATCTGACCTTCATTCAAGCTTTTCTCTCAGTGATAGCAGCTGGGTTAATGGAAACACCAGGATACTGACTCAAAGCAGGAAAAATAACAACTTTTAAAGAATTTACTGAGGATGAAAATTAACAAAATGCCGTGTTTGCTTGCTGTATTGCTGCGTTCCACTGAACACAGAGGCATCGAGCTGGAAAATTCACACTGCACTTGTATAAATACTTCATTGCTAATTTAATTTTAAACTCTAGATGGAAGACAGAAAACTACAACTCTTTGTTCCCTTCGTTCCATCAGCTATGTGTCTGTTTCTCCGATGTAGCTTACATCTAGCTGCATTCTTCCATTTTAATCTGATCACTTACCACTCTCTGTTTCAAACACTCTGTCTGCATCGTCCATCGTACTTCATTAACTGCTCTCTTGATTGCCTTTTTATACTGCAAGTGTAAAGTGGTCAAATCTTATGCTCCAGTTTTTGCTAACTCAAAGGGGCTTCATTGAATGAAAAGATTAATGACAACATAAAATATTTACAGTGTTTCAACTGTGCAAATGAGTTGCAGGGACATGAACAGAACAGCTGAATAAGTTATCTTCTGTGCACTTGACAGTCATTTGAAAAGAACAAATCAATTTACAAGTCTGTAGAAAGAATCTATGAAAAGTAGAATTGAGCATGCATTTACTTTATTGGTTTAAAAAACTGAAATAGATATGTTTTTGTTTATTCATAAGTAACGGAATCAATAAACCAATATTTTCAACTCAGGAAAGTTGAAAATATAGGAACATTTATTCCTGCTAACATGAATGAATGCTCCTGTTAGCAGAACATTTATTTGGGTTTTTGTGCCCCATAGTTTTGACCTATCACTAATAATTTGCTTTCGTAGCACACAGCCAGATGATTTCTCATCAACATAATTAGCCTTAGCTGTCGCTCTATGAATCACTGTATGAATCACTCAGAGCAACGCTGCTGGTTTAAGGAATCACTGAGAAAAAGTATGGTTATACAGATGGATGAATATCTGACCAAACCATAGAGAATCACAATTCATCATCATTCGCTTTGTCTCACTTGAGCTATGAATTTACTTCAGAGTAATGTTCTCCAAACTTTCTCCAAAGTTCTTAAAACTGTTTTGTCTTGTACTTGTGACTTACACAAGCTAAAACCGCCGTTCATGACCTGATTGTAATGAAGCAGCAAGTCTGAGTCAGCTTTTTTAAGGTCATATGACTGACTGACAGGGCGACAGGGTGTGTCCTGCTGGCTCTGCACCAATACTCCCAAAGGGAAGGCGACCAAGGTGAGAGAAAAAGCATACAAAGACTTAAACATGCATGTAGCATAGATTAAATCAACACATTAATCTTAGATTTGGATTGTGACCCACTCGCCTTCATTGAAAGTCAGAAACACAGCTCAGCGCATTCAAAAAGACAAAAATAATTGAATACATACCAATTTACATTATTTTTTTGTAAAAATAGAGAAGATGACTCAACTTTAAAACATGACTAAAAAAAAACTGTTTCTGAGTTCGTAGAAATGTTGGAAGTAATATACTCATGAAGGAAGAATGTTATTCTTAGGTTTTTTTTCTAGTACTGCAGTGTCTTATAGTTAGGACAAAGGCAGCAGTAATTACAGGTTTAATCATTCTGGTATTCTTGCATGTGCGGAAAAAATCCATTCAATTTGTCAACCTTCTTTGTTTTGCGCAAACCTGACATTTGGGACTGTGCGAGCTGTTTCCAGTTGACAGCTGCACACTTTTCTGGTCACATGTTCAATGCACAACTCAGAGAACAGGCACCAGCAACGGGTGAAGGATGATTGATGGTGTTCTGAATGAAGTGCAGCTTTCTGTAAATGCAGTGTGTCAGCTTGTCTTGCCCATATTTTTAGCTTTCCCTTGTGCATAAGATTTATTATAGCCTGAGCTTTGAAAATAGCTCAGTATCTTCCCATTGTGACACTATGTGACTGCTACCCTACTTTTCACTGTTCACAATGAGTGTAGGGAATAGTTGATACTGCATTTCAGTGAACTTATTTAACCTTAAATTAAATGTGTAATGTTTTAAATGACTTAAAATTGTGAAAATGTGATTGACCGGAGAATCTGCATTTTTAATATGCCGTATTTAATATTTAACATGTGACAGACTTGTTCTGGAAGCCAGGCTGGGTTTATTTTTATTTAATTCACTCTATTTATTTGTTTATTTTGCAGAAATTCTCAAAAACGTCACTAGATATTCAATATCCAGTCCATTCCAACACTATCCAATCATGCAGTGAGATTTAAATGCAACTATACACAACCAAAGTTAAAATGCAGTGCTATCAGATTTAGTTGATCATTTGATGACAAGTTAGTTACTCAAGGACGACCAGCAGATTACATCGAGTCATTGGCTTTGTCAGAATCCTTAATCTTGAGCAAGCATGTGGTGACAGTGAAAAGGAAATACTGCCTTCTAACAGGATGAAACTTCTAGCAGAACCAGGATGAGACTGACTGGTTGTCAAGAGGACAGGGAAGAATTAGGGTCTCAGTTAGGGTCACAATAACGGCTTAGCACCACAATACATTCAAGATCTGCTGTTATTGTATCAACCTTCCAGACCTCTCAGGTCTTCCGGTTCTGGTCTGCTCTGCATCCCCAGAACCAGAACCAAACAAGGAGAAGCAGCATTCAGCTTCTATGCACCACAAATTTGGAACAAACTTCCAGAAAACTGTAAAACAGCTGAAACACTGACTTCTTTTAAATCTCGACTAAAAACCCACCTGTTTAGAATTGTATTTGAAATGTAATCAATTACAAATTTATTGTTGGAACTTGACTTAATGCTGTGTTTTGATTATTGATTCTATGTTGCATTGTGTTTCTGTGTTTGATATGATGTAAAGCACTTTGAAATGCCTTGCTGCTGAAATGTGCTATACAAATAAAATTTGATTGATTGAATAAAGAGGGACAGACAGCATACATAGATATTCCCAGTGTGCATAACTGGAAAATGTGTGTTCCAGTGTGCAGACTAACTAGATTAATATGTGAAAAGTGGCACCAGGTATTGGAAGAGCAGGAAAAAATATACTGCTGTTAATATTTTGCCCAAAAAAAGCACCAAATTAAAGATCTGACTTTGTCTGACTCTGAATACCTTTATAAACTGGCCAATAGTTTAATATTTAGATTTTTCTTTCTCACACCAAAACATTGTTATTATCTAATAGACAATATTAACCAGTTCTTAGTTTAAAAGCAATCTCCATTATAATAATGGAGCGAACTAACAAACATATGTGATGTTAAATTCTTCCTTTAATGATTCCTGTAAAAAAATAAAAATAAAAAAAAATTATCATATATTGGTCATCATCAAGCCAATCAAACTTAAATCTACCTGGTTTCAGTTTCATACTGGGCAATTAATGCATTCCTAATTTTAATTGCACATATCTGTTCCTATTTCCATTAAGCTGACAGGCTGTAGTTGCAGAACATATTGGACCTTGCACATCAGGCCTGACCCTGCTGTCTGGAGCTGGCTGAGTTGATGAATATCTCCCTGTTGGCTAAAATGACCCTTTCTGTGTGAGCCAGAATGCTGAGTCATGAGGAAATGTTTCTGTTGACTGATTTATGGAGCAGTGAGAGTCTTTTGAAATCACACTATCAGCTGCAGCATCTTTCTTTCTTATTGTCATGGATGGAAAACCTTTCTATGAGTTTATGTAACCAACTTAGCTGCATTGTTTAATAACCAGGAATGCAAGTAATTGACTTTATATCTGCGCCTTAAGATTATATTTGTGGTAAATTGCCTCTTTACATATAAACTGAATTGAAAGTAAATTGAACCGTGTAATTAGCAACTTTAATTGCAAATCTCAAATGTTTGCGATTGAAAAATCTGTGTGATCGAGGCTAATGTCCAGAGCATTAACAAATGCAGCTTTGCATTATATTCTGTAAAGTAACTGCTGTGTCATTGCTATTTTTAGCAGCTACAGGGTTCCTCATAGTCATCATGCTAGTTGCAGCCTCACAGCTGAAGGTAGTCGTGTCCTCCTCTTAGCTTGTCCTCTGCCATCTCTTGTGACTTTTTTCCTCCTTGATCTTCAGTCAGCCCCCCTACCTGTACACCCATCAGTCTCTCAGAAAGATACTTACTGGTGTGGATCTCCACCCACTGGGTGATTAGCGATGACCTGCTGTCATTTACACAGACATGCACAGCGGGGAGGCCTTGTGTTCATTTGCTCAAGCTTAAGTGTAGGTCCTCATAGGCATGTCGCTACAAACAATGGTGTTTCCTGCTAGCAGAATTGATTTCTTGTTACTTAGCCAGCAACAGAGCTTCTTCAAATACAAATAATCAGTGATGCATTTCAGGAGGCCGTAGGTTCAACCTGAGGTTCTCTGAACTGTAGGGTTGAAGGGTTTCAGGTCAGTTTATTCTAGCTTGAAATACGAGAATAAACCCAGAGAAGCAAACGATACCACAGAAAAACAGAAGACATTTCAAAATTAAGAACTTTAGTAAGTGCACCAAAAGTTTGTCTGTTTGATCTGTGGTTCTATACCTATCTGGACTTTGTTATTTGTATTTGAAATTGGTACATAAAAACCAGTGAACAATTTAAAAAATTGTGAATTTTAAAATACGGTATGTGGGAGACAATGTCTGGTTTTATTTTGTCTTGTTTTATTTCCACTCATCTTCTTGAAGTCTTGAAACCTGCAAATGTCAAGTGTATATAGAAAATAATTTAGGTTAGATAGATCCAATGTTTTTTTTTGGTTAACATTTTAGGAGGTTTTGAGGTTTCTTTCAGTTTTTACAACTATGGTGCTGGATTTGCTAAGAGTCCATTGTTGCTTTAAAACCCTTGTCACATTCTTTTTTAGATTTTCTCCTTTTAAGTTTGTCTCAATATCTTGCAGTATTTGTGATGACAATAAAGTAGATCATGCAAACTATTTTAAAAGACTGGATATGAATTTGTAACTTCTTACAATCAGAGACTTACTGTAAAAATTTCAAAGAACTTTTCAAAAGTCCCGTACAAAGTAACAATCTTATTTACCATTTATTTAGCAAGCTTTTGAGGTTTGCAAAAATCAGTAAGTAGAAGGATTTCCTGTAGAAGGGTATTTGTCCATGTGAACACCAAGGTATTTATTTTCCTTCACCACCTCCACTGTTTCTTCCACAATAGGCTTTGACCAAACCCTATTTTTCTTAAAATTTACAATAATCCTTGTTTTGTTTACATTCAAAGCTGACTGTTACAACGCAGTCCACTCTGTACTTAGCTTCTTTATCATGTCTGATACACCTGATGACTGCAGAGTCTGTTTTGTACAGGAAGTCGGAGGTGTACAGAGTGAAATGTCTATTGTGTGGTAGTGATAGATCCAGGCGATTGCTAAGGCCTCCACTTGTGCCTTTTGGAGTTTCTCACATAGCAAATCAGACTGAATTGTATTAAATGCACTGGAGAAATCAAAGAACACGATTCTCACAATGCTGCCTGCTTTGACCAGTTGACAGTTGATTTGTTGAAGCAAGTGTTTGATGGCGTCATTAACTTTAGCGCCACAGTGATAAGCAAACTGCCGGGTGTCTTGATATGTGATTATTTGCTTACTTGAGTGGGGCAGCAAGAATCTGTCCAGGACCTTCATAAAGTGGAAATGTCAAGTACAAGACAGAACATCTTCAATCTTCTCTTGGGTCAGGCTAAGGTTGAAGCGTTGTTGCAGAATCCCACAGAGCTTCTCTGCACAGGCCTTCAGGACTCTGGGGCTGACACCATCTGGACCTGCAGCCCTGTTCTGGTTCAGTTTCTCCAGCTGCCTCTTCATCTGACTTCTAGAGTCACGGGAGGTGTGAGGCAAAGAGCTCAGCAGCATCTCCTGATCTGGTTTAAGAGACACTTGAAGAAATAGAAGAGTTAATTGCCAAGGTAGATAAAACATTTGAGATGTGACAGGAATGCTGCAGGTCAAAGGATGATGGAATCATAGGTCAACTGTTTCTGTACTTTAATCATAATAAATACAATTTGTCTAGAGACATACAACCTACATCACCCTTTAAAATTTAAAATTAAAAAAATAAAAATTAAATATTAAACATCATAAAAATGAAAAACATAAATTAAACAAAATTTAAATAAAATTTTTTTATTAAAAATTACATAAAAAAATATTAATTGTTTTTTATCGTAAAGATGAATTAATACCTCTGATTTGCTTATATTTTACTATTACATTTTTGTTGAGTAAAAATTTTCAAATAAGAAATTAGAAAAAATGCTCATATTTTGCAGAATGACAAAAAGGAGTGAATAAAAATGTATTTCATGGAGTGTTGTCCTGTTCAGGGATTCTACTATAGCCAACTGCTAGTACCAGGCTAAATGGAAATGCTAATGGAAGACATTAACAATGCTGCTAAACACTGGTGTCTCAAATGCTTTTAGGAGATATTACAAATATGTTACAGTTGGTTTGAGTTGCTTTGGACCTTTCTGTTTTGTATGATTTGTCTCTGTTGTGTGCCCAACATTCTGCTAATGCTAAGCTGACATGCAGGCTTGTATATGTTGGAGTCTACATCCTGCAGTGAGGAGCATATGTCAGCTTCTGTGACCGCCTGTTGGCATAGAAGTCAAAGATGATGTAGTATGAAAGTCATGAAAGTGTGTTTATGCAAGCATGTCTGCAGTAAATATGTGGTCCAGAATCATGATCATGCAGGCCTACATATTTGTACCTTTTAAGCCCACTTGCATTCACATGTATAAGACAGTCTCACACTAAATAAAAGCAACAAATATTACATTTCATTTAAATGTATTTATTAAATGACAGGAAAAAATAAATCCCACATAAAACTGGCCACTTCTGGTAAGACAGAAAAACATGCCATTCAAACACTACAATAAAAAAGCTTTGCAACTAAAGTTCCCTATGACTATTATTACATCCACAATAGAACTTTAAAGAGTGACATCTTGGCATCTTAAATCATTAAGTCCTGTAAAAAACATCTGCTATCTATGTGAGCACATACCTCCAGGGAGGCGTGTCAGGAAATGTGTTTTTTCCTACCTCCTCAAATGTAAACATGTAGAGTTAACAAACTCTACACAGACTTTATCTTAAGATGTGTGCTTTGATGAGATGAGAGTAAGATATCCAGTTTTTCCAAAGAGCCTGAGAACCTTAAAGGGTGTGACATCATCAACATATAATACCGGGAAATTTAAAATGACTGTTAGCTTCTTCTAGTGGACTGAAAATGAGCTTTGATTGAATCTTTTGACATAGAAATAACCCAAAACGTTTGATAAAATGACGAAACAAGTGAAAAATACCACACAACTTAATTATCCAACACCAAGAGTCTTGGATTCAAGTGCTGTTCCAGGGCAAAAGGGAGTTTTACATTTAAGAAACTATAAGCAGGGGTAGCAATAATACTGACAGAGGTAATTTTGTTAAAAACATTTATGGTTTTGAATGGTTGTACTTGGTTGTATGATCTTGTTTCAATAAAATATGAACAAATTTCAAGTCTATACATGAATCTTTACCCGCATACCGGTAAATGCTGAATAGATTTGTTCAGTTGTAGTAGTTGGTATGCACCGGAGCCTTACGCAGCTTTAAAACTCTGATGATGTGGTGGTTAATCTGTCAACGCTACGATGGGACAACAGCACCTGCAGAGCACATCAATCAGACATTTCTACTTGTGAACACACACACTCAAACACCAGGACAAAGCCACAATTTCTCATGATACATGTAACAGAGGCTTCGTGTGACTGAGTGATACCTTGATGTTGTTAAAGTGCCTTTCCTGGTAAGGATGTTAATTCATCTGCAAGGTTTTTTTTAACTTGGCTGTTAAAAAAATGTTGTTTTTGTTGCCATACTGACACTAAATTGTGAAGTTTTTCTGTTGAATAGGTGACACTTCTTAAAATCTGAAACATTTTTCAATGCAATAAAAACAGGAATACACAAGATGATTCACAAAATACATCACAAAGTCTCTGTCGCTTTTAAAATATCCCTTTGCTTGATATGTTGAAGGCCAAATCCAATGACACTGAACTCATAAGTCAGAGACAGAATAATATGATCACTGAAACCCAAAGTGGGAGCACAGACTGAGCCGTGATAAAGAGCTGTGTAAAGCATTTTTTTTTCTGTCTTGATTGCAAAAAAATATCCAGAGACAGCTATTCACAGAGAAATGAACAAGTTGATGGACTGCAGATGCGGTGCTCTAAATGCTGAGGTTATAGCTTCGAACATACAAATGTTACCAGCTGGGACTGAGTCATATTTTAACTGCTGTAGCAGGACATTAAGATCTGTGTAAATTCACCTCCTGGCATTTCTGTCAGGGTACCACTGACCTTGGTTCAGATTCTTTACAGCGTCTCCTCAAGCCGGTGGAGCTGTTGTGTTGTTTTTGACCATGACCCCCTGACATCTCCCTGTCAGCGCAAAGCGAGTCAAGAAGCAAACCGCTCTATGGGGATTCATCGCTCTGGGAAATCCATCTTTGCTATCACACGCAGAGAAGGATACTTCAGCGTATTACCTCTGTTCTATCACATTTTTGTTTTTCCATACTTTATTTCTAAAAGCAAGTACAATTTATAGCACATTTATTAATACTTCAGTCTTCCTCTTTCACCAATAGGTATAATATTTTTTGCACTCACAAAATTCTGAAGATTTGTTTGCAATGTATAAATGGGATTAAGCAGGAAAAAGTGCCAGAATGAACAGGGATGTCTGTGCAAATCTACTAAAGTCGTGTTTTGGTTTAGTTTTCATTATTTAATGTCATGTTATCTCTTTTTTTTTTACCTTAATTTAAAGTGAATTATTGATTTAAAGCCACATTTTCTCTTCATATGTTGTTCTTGTCTATATCTTCTTTATCACTCTGACTCCTCTATTTGCTGACTGTTTTTTCCTGTCATAGCAGATGTGAGTCTGATGGGAAGTACACTGGAATCATAGTCAACGTGCAGCTGAGTGCTGCATTAGTTACACACACAAGACTTTCAGACACAGGGGCTCTTAGTTGCTTTTTCTGTTTGTGTTTTTGCTGTTTCTGCATATTTGTCAGGTGTCAGAGCTAGAAAAAACTGTCTCCAACTGATGAATATAATGTAAACGTCACTTAAAAATTCAGAAAATTCATCCATCATGTTTTTCCACCACAGCGTTTCTTGTGCGACAGAGTTGATTTAAGAGGCGCTTATTTGCTTGTTCTATGAATGAAACAGTTTGATTTTTCCCATCCAGAGAGCCAGTCTGGTGCTCTTCATTATGTGATGTAAAACATCTCTGCAGGAAATGTTTCATCTTCCATCTGTTGTAAATTTCTATAGAGGATCGACCCACAGAGATACACTTTACCGAACAAATCACATAATGTATCTCAACACCCCTGGAAATACTCATCAAAATAACACCAGATGGGGACCAAAGCTGGAGGATTTTTTTTTTTTACCAACTTTCTGACAAGGTTGTCAGAAACTTAAAAATTCAATCTTTTTCCAATCATAAATTAGGAATTAGACTGACAGCACTCTTCAGGGTGGAGTTTGTAACAGAGAAAAGAAAACTCAGTTATATATTTTCAGTATGAGCGAGATGCTTAAAACTGAAATCAGAGGGAGCACAAGAGGTATAAGAAGCTACTTAAAATCTTTATACACTACTAACTTTTTCTACAAAGGCATACCAGCTGCTCTTTTAAAATGCAATAAAAGAGCATTAAACTCATGTGGGTGCTGGTCAGTGCTCCATCACTTCATACTGTTGTTTTTTGGTCGTTTGTTACTTGACTTTTTTGGTATAAATAGATGTGCCATCTGCTACAGATGCCTATTTGTATTCATCCTGGGAACCTTTCATCGACTTGGCAAAGGAATGAACTGACCTTACACTGCCTTCATTAGATCTCAGTAAGGTTAAACATCTCGCAGAAAAGATACTTTATTCTTTTGAGTTTTCCACCAGTCTGTTTGTCATGAAAATTGATATATTGGGAAATGTTGGCAGCCTTCTGGAAAGAAATATTTCTGATTATAGTTCCAAACAACAAGTTGGAATCGGCTAAAGCTGGAGAGACAGTGAGATTCTGTTATTTTGAACGATGTTGAAGCTGCATGACTTTACTGTTTGTTGTAGATACAGCAGATCGTAAACAGCTTATTTTTGGTTCAATCGGCAGTAGCTCTTCAATGCCAGAGTCGGTGCATGCGGTACTGGAAACAGAAAGAAGGGGTGCTAAGCAACTCGTCACTCTTGCATTCAAACCCAAATGGTTGAAAAATCCCTTACGACAGCAGGTATTGTCTTTTATAAAATAGAAAGTAAAGAACAAAATAAGAAGGAAACTTAAAAAAGAAACCTCCATCTGATGAACTGTATTTGAAAAGCATGTTTTGCAAAGCAAAGAAAAAAAGCTTAATAAGAAAATCCTAGGGACTCATCACCCTGTTCTTAAGAGACTTTTTAGGTGAATGATCAACTAGCAGCTTAGCAAACAAGCAAAAAAAAGTATATTCTTATGGATATTACCTAACATGGACAGAAATAGGAAAAAAAACCCAGCATTAATTCAAATGTAAACTTGGAAAATCTTTCAGAAACACTGTTAATTAAATTTTGCGAGACAGTCTAGCTCTTTGGAAGCTAAATACAAAAATAGTGCATTCAGCTGCAGCTTTATGTTTCAGGAGGCTTATTGTGTAAGAGGCGTGTTTCCTAAAATATCGAGCTCCTGCTCACAATGAGACAGACGGCAGACTGTCTTCAGTGTGGTAAGATACATGATAAGTTTTACTGATTTTATGTAACTGTAGTCACAAGTATCAGATGCAGTGACTCCAACTGAGTGTGTTCAGTGTTTACAGAGCTCATGACAACAGACCTTCAGCCACAAATGGTTTGAGGAAGATTGGAAGATGGTTAATAAGAGAAAATGACCAGCTATTAACAAATCAAAATCAGTAGAACAAGTCTGTGTTGTGGTTATTTCTAGAGCTGGTTGATGACACACTGCTTCCTGTGTGCTGCTAAAATATATCAGTAGTTCTGGCAGGGAACTTCACTTTGGTAAAGACATTGAAGCAGGGCAGGGAGCCCAGAATGTCAACACTGAGTAATGACGTCAGGCGCAGGCTTGAAGAAGCAGCTTTACCCAGCATGCTTTGCCAGCAGCATTTCTGCAGTGCTTATAAATATTGAAAGATTACAAAAACAGAAAGAGAGGGTGGAGAGGGATTGGAAGGTGGAGGATCGGATACAGAGGTGAAAGGAGTGGATAGATAGCTAAAAAACTCAAGAAGTTCAAGTGAACTGGTGACTCCAGGGTGGGGTTAATGCTTCACTTTGCTGCTTCTTACTGTCATTTTCTTTTTATGTGCTACAGGGAAAAATACTCCTAACTGTAATGGAATATAAATCCATCCAGCCAGCCAGTAATTTCTGGCACATAGAGCAATCATGGTAATTCACAAGTGGCCCTATGGTTCATAATTTTGATCATTTAAATGGTTATTCAGTCCACAGAGATACATCACAAATCTTTTTAAAATAACTGCGTTAGGAAGCTTTTAAAAAAGTTGAAACATTTCTCATCCACAATCCTGCTTGCATGTGATAGAGACAGAGATGATGACTAGACTTTTAGTCTTAGACTTAAGTTGCAATTAATACGGTGAAATTATATATTATATTACAGGCACACAGTGGCATTTTATAGCACAATCAAGAAACAGTGTTACCTTCAATTATTATTAAAATGCTGTGTATTGAACATGACTTAAAATAAATTAGACTTTGCAATTTGATGCATTGAGATTGGGCCTCTGTCCCTTTAAGAAACTCCTGCTCTTTGTGACACCCGGCCTTCAGCATGTCATCAGAACAATGTTGCTCCTTTAAGCCTTTTACAGACTTTCTTATGAGCATTGGACTGAGAAGTAGTTTGTATGATAAGCTCAGCAGACTCACTCTTGCTAATTGCTGCTGCCGCTGGTCTGGGGCTGCAGCTCTGGAGGAGGAGCTTTGTGGAAATAGGTGCCGCTTTGTGAGAGCGTGCATTTAGGTGCCCTCTGAACGGTTGCCATGGGAGTTTCAATGCATCTTCAAAGAATGAGAGCAACACTGCAGGTGTGTTTTAGATGAGGAAATAACATAACATGATGTAACACTCTAGACTTAGACTTGCACTCTCATGACTCAAGACTTGACTTGCAATCTTCATGTAATTATGTAACAAAGAAGTGAAATGAGTCTGTATGTATTCTCTCCCAGCTCTGACAGATGATGTGTCTTATGCTGAAACCTCCTTTGAAATTATGCCCTTGAATTATTAGCCAGTGACATTCATGGAGTGTTGACAAAATAATTTGTTCCTTATTGTTTTAACTTTATAATGCTGACCATTACAAAGGCCCTTCTGGTTTGTTAAAATAGTTACACTTGAATAACTGCCTTCAGACATTCGATATTTTTTCTTTCAATTACTCTCTACATTGCTCATTAGGTTGTGATTTATTTATGAGTACCTTTGACAGTGTTAACTGTGAAGACTTGACAACAAAAACTTTAAATAGAGATGATGAACATGGCTCATAATAATGGTTTTCATCTCAATGTAAGAAGAAACAAATTCTCCAAGCCCTGTTTAGACCAGTACAATAGTAAAGGAGTAGCTAATATATGAACACTGGGATTAATAGATTCTTATAAAGTCATTATAAAAACAAAATAAAGACAGTTATTTTTCTTGGAATGAATATGCACATTTTTTTAAAAAGGTAAATACAGACTTGAACATTTTTTAAAATAATCTAAAGCAGCTCATAACAGTTTGCATGTTGATAATGTGAAACGCCAAGATTTTACATTACCCAATTTTTCAATGCCATCTAGTATAGTCTTGCCATTTATACTAGATGGAAATACTCCTAAGAAAAAAAAAAAAATTTCAGTCATCAGAGGCTTCACTTCGACTTGCCGCAGAAAATACTTGAAATTTGAATAGTGCAGAACATCTCATTTTGTAAATAGAGCTTATTTCTAGTATTCGGAGAAGAATATGGGGATAAACTGTGAATGGAAACTGGTTGGAGAATGCAATTTAAAAAGTAAGTCGTAAGGTTCTGCATTTAGATGATTTTAGTGAACAAGATTGATGTGTTAAAAACTTCAACAAGGTTGTAGTATTTTTTAGCATGCAGTGTCATGTTATATAACACATTTGATAAAATCTTCCTGCAATTTCCCATGATGGTGAAATTTACTTCCAGAGTGAGTTCTTCAAAATTAGATTTTTCATTTTAAAATGAACCCTGAATATCAAAAGCAAGTTTTGTAAGATAAGGACTGTATTTATGTTTAAAATTAAGATGTTTTTGACTCTATGTTTTCCAGTTATTTTGCTTCTTGCCCTTTCCACGTGTGATATATGTCTGCGTGAGCATTAGCATGCAGTATGACAGCGTGCACATTATGCGTGTGCGTCAATTTACAAAAACAGGAAAAAAACATGCTTTGATTGTAATGGGCTGCAGAAGCAGTGGCCTGACAGGAGCTATAAATAATTTAGCAGCTCTGTTTTAGCACAGAAACAACAGGAAGATCCTCGTTTTGATGTGTCCCATCTTTTCGGAGGAGGAAGGAGAATGTTGGGTTCTGTGAAATATATCAGCCTGAACGAACCGTTTAATATTTTATTCAGTCTGGGTCTGCTTTTAGAGTGTAAGATAAAGTACAGATCAGTCACATCTGTGAACATTTTATCCTGTTTGATTGAAATGTTGGGATTGTTTGATATTATTTATTATTTCAAATATTTTACCTTCTTGATTTTTGAGAGAACTATGCTCCATTGTCATTCTTTCTGTGCATCTCTAAATTAACTCAAGTTTGAAATAGAAATGTTAGAAATAGAAATATTTCCTTCATTTACCCATCAACTCCATTCTGCTGACTATTGAATTTTAATTTTTTGTTCAGTGACTTCATCTTGTCAGTCATACTCTTTCTCCTCAGTTGGTTTTATATTTCCTTGGACGATATCTGTCTTATGATAATCTAAAATGAACCGTTCACATTTTATTTAACACTGATTTCAAGTGGTTTTGATCAATGTCCAAAAGGTTTTAAGTCTAGCATACAGTGTTTGCACATAATAGGAACAACAAAATAAATATAACTAAAAATAAAGTTCAGTTTATAGTTACAAACATTGTTTGCACACCAGGTAATCATGTAATTTTCTCTTGTTTGTGAAATAATGAGCTAGCAATAAATTACAGGAAAAAGCATATTTGAAAAGAACACCATAGCCTCCACAATTACTGCCAACCTTGATGATGTGTAAAAGATTCTTCTTTTGCCAACAGTTGTACAATCTCACGCCAAGATTTTCCTTTATTCAATTTCTCAATTTAACTAGATTTATTCAGTGAAAAAAGAAACATCTTAGGAAGTAATTGTTTGGGTTTTCTTACACATATTTTTTTCTACGTTTTAAGCTAATCAGAGCATCGAGACTTCCATCATGCTTAAAACAGAAATCCATTTACTAAGCCAGTTTTTAAATAGGGAAGGCAAGAAAACATACCATTCAAACTGAAAATTTATCACTTTCATTTTTTTTCCACATTCAGTCCTCTATAAGAGGAGGGGAAGAAAATTACACAGCTCACTGTTAATGCTGCAAAAAAAGCTGCATCTTGGGGTCTCAGAGCTCAAAATCCATAGTTAGTTTAATATTGTTTAATGTCTCTACCGCCACTGCCAGTCATTATGGCAAGTGTGGTGAGATCAAACATGTACCTCTTCTAGATATCAATATTGTTTCAAAACAAATCAGAGTACAGACACGCAAAACCTACTTTAAAATCATATTTATATATTCCATGTGATTACAGCAATCTAGACTTTATTTAGCTTAAGATTTTCTGAACAAAATAATAATAATGAAATAATAAAAAACTACATTGGGGGAATTAGCTAATGTTTCAAACGACCGAAGGGAAATAAGTAATGCCAGGAATAGTGAAGTGATGAATTAGGTTGCCTCGGTACATTTGTTCCTGTGCTCCACATTTCTGTATTTTCCCACAAATGGCGCCTCCAGGTGTGGAGGTTCCTTTTTCTTGTCCAGACCCCAAGCATGGCGTTAACTCTGGTGTGTGAGCAATCCTGGTAAATGATTTCACACATTTCTATAAGGGGATGATTGATTTGATCAGATTTAAAGCAGTATGGTAGAGCTTTTAAGGGGTCCTACACATTTATTAAGTAGGCTTCTGCAGATAGGTTATCCGTAGTCATTATCTTACATGAATGACTACAAGATTTCTGCCTTCTTAAAAACACTCCTGTCCAATATATTTCATAGCGGTTTGTGCAAACACCGATTTAAAAACATTTGTAGATCTTTGTGCTGCAGATTGTTTTTTAGATGGAAGTTGAAGATCATAGACTAGAATTAAGATGCCATTTGTTGTTTACAAGTACTGGAAAAAATGTGCAAGCAACAAGAGAAAAAGAAGACAACAGAAAAAACTGCGCATCAGGAATGTAAACACAACACGTTCATACTCTGTATATGTAGAACTTGGATCATAACTGAACAACAATATGTTGATACAAATACAGTATATTGTATTGGGGAGGAAGACACAGTTTTAAACATAACTGTTATTTTATTGTTAAATTAGCAAAGTCTGTAAAACATTTACTTGAATGTGTAATTTGTTTTTAGTTGGTCTCCTGGTGAAGAAGTAAAATTCCTACTTACAATTTAAGATCTGTGACCAATTTTTCAATCACCAAAACTCAACTATAAACCATTTAGCTTGGAAGACCAGAGTATTTGCATATTCAATATTTAACCCTATCTTAAATTGATTATGTTTTGATGCTTTTTTTGGGTTGGGAGGACGACTTCCAACCAACTGATTGTGTGACAAAGACTATTGTTTTATGAGATATTATTCTATGTCTATTTTACAAAGATAGGCACATTCAAGATGATCAACATGTCACCAAGCAACTTTATTTTCTTTGTTTGACTGAAGTTTTCCACAATCCACCTGGCTGTGATATGAAAAGATTGAAATTAGATCAAATAAATTGGACAGGATTCTATGTAATTTGATGTGCTTTGATAGGATATTGTTGTGAGCTGGTGGTCGATACAAAAGTGATCAAATTAATTTAAGTCAGAGTGTTGTGCAGTTTCCACACTTTACATTTCAGCGTGAAATGTGAAATGTATAGGTTGTTCAGACTGTTTCTTTTGCGATGCAGTTTTCTATGATATTTCACAATAATTTGCACAATACTTTGTATTCCTTATTTACCCTGGTTGTGGATGCAAATCAACTTCCACTACTCGTATGCTGAACAGAACTAGCATGCCATGTTATACAGAGTGAGTGTATTTAATTATACGGCTTTGTTAATTTAAAATCAGTTTCTGTGTTTGTTTGGGGGTTTTTTTTCTTTTAGCTCTGCATTAAACCAAGGCCTGGAAGGCTTAAAGTTGTTTTCATCCTGCTGTCAGAATCTAAAAAAATTGTTCACTCGCTTACATGTGTGTGTTTGTAGGTTTCCTTGGGAATCTGTCTCCTGTAGTTGAAGTGTGTCTTTGCTAAAGCCCATGAGGGTTCATTACTTTGATCTATCTCCCTCCCTGTTGCTGCCAACACTAACATACCGTGGCGTTGATGCAACTATTTTTAGTTTTGTCCTCATGAGTGTGTATCTGCGTGAGTTTGTGGCGGTAATTTGTCTTAATTTGTGTGTTAATCATAATGAATGATTTTCTTGTTTATGCTCTCAGCCACAAAGAACCACCATTCCTCTGTACACAAACATAATCAGTTAATGTCCACTTTAGTAATTTGAGAGACCAGAATCCAAGCTTTGGTTTGTGCGTCATTGGTTTCAATCTAACAGGCTCAAGCTCTTTGATGCAGAGTCCACTGCTTTGTAAAAACCTTTTGATTTCTTCCCTCCCATAAAATGCATAAAAGTCATCCCTTATTTCGTCTGAGCTTTTTTAAATGTTACATTCAAAATCACATAAGTAAAAAGAGCCATCCTAGAGTTACCCAAGTCTTGCAACTTGAGCGAATGTTTAAACATCTTATTTACTTTTTAAGACAGAAGCTTGTATCTCTTGTTTCTTCCAAATCTGGGTGCCTGGGAGATGAGATTCATGTTGAAATGCACGGAGAGGTCAGAGCTTGAAGTGACACAAAAAGTTATTTCAAAATCAGAACTGACAGGAGCTGTCACTGGAAAAAGTTTACGTATTTAGGATTCTGCCAATGACTTCTGTCAGAGGAGAGCCAGAGTGCACAAAGTCATCAGATATTTCCAGGAGAGGCAGTTTATTAAGGTTCTGTTGGAATTATTGTGTTTCTAAAATAATGACAGCTTTGACACAGAGAAACCATTAAGCTCAAAACACTGTTCAGTAGTATCATGGAGTAGACACTGCTTAAACCATTAGTACATTGGCTGCTGTCCATGAATCCATTTAATATATTCCTCATTGCTTTAAATTTTGTTAGAGAAGACATATCGATTAAAATTTTCTTATGTATTTCAAACCTTTTAAGTGCATTTAAATGACATTATATCTGAAAGTTCAACGCAATGCATAACTGTGAAGTTGAAGGGCAGTTTGTATGTTCAAGCTGATGTGCTATGTTAGGGTTTGGTTTGACATGGTTAGGTCACCTTCAAAATGTCCATGTCAGGATACTCCAGAAAAGACTCTGTTGACATGGAGTTTATTGTTTATAATTTTTCCATTTTTGGATGATGAATTAAAGTTTTTTTAAATATAACCCTGTTTAAAACTTCTCCATAACCTGAACCCGGACCTGTCTGCTGTGTTTCTTGGTCACACGTGACTTTACTTTATTAATGATTTGATTCCTAATTGACAAAAATTGGCTGCACTGAATTTGTCACTATTAGACTCAAAGTAGCTAAAATGAAGCCTTGGCGTAAATTCAAACTGGAAGACTCTCTAGCCCCACCTGCATCATCCAATCGGCGCGTCTCGCTCATCGTCGTCGACCTATCAACGCTGGACCAAGCCACGTCACGGCCAATCACCGACCAAGCCCCAGTCGATAAGGACCTCCATCCATGGCACCTTCCGCTTTCCAGCTGAGCTGCGCTAATCGCTGTCTTTCTCCGTCTGAGTCTCTCCAGATTGAATACAAATAAACAGCACTCTTTACAGGTTTGCATTTGTAAAATGAGACATGTATATTAAATGCTACCGTATGCATTTGAAAACTATAGTTAAGTAAAGTCCTTTGTGTATAAATTCAATTTCATGTTGCTTTAATTAAAAACAGACCTGCTCACCAATCAAAATAGGCATTTCAATAGTTATAATTAAGAAAGTTTAAACGTGTGCCATTCTGATGTTTATAATGTCAATTTTTCCATTTAGAGTCAGCTAAAATTTCCATACTAACGATCTGTCTTGTGGTTTCTGTCTAATACTGCAGCATTTTATGCTTATTTATAGTTTTAAATCAATCTCCATCTGGGTTTCTCTTTTTTCACTCCTTCCATTTATGTGACCATGATATAATATGGCGTCATTTAAACAAATGTTCATGTGGCTTTTTCTGTTCGAATGTCTCTTCCAGTTTCTTTTGCTCCTGTCTCGGATGTGTGGCTTAGCTTTGCACTCCACCATGAGTCACTTCTCTGGGTTTTGAGGTCTGCTGTTCTTAAAAAAAAGTTTTTCTTATTTTTAGTTTTGCATTGTATACCTATCTTTTATTTGTTGCATTGCTTATTTCCGTTGGCTATCATCTGAGGTGGCATTTCTTGCCTTCTGGCAGAATTGATTCTTTTCTACATGATAAATATTATGATTTCTACCGTACTGAGTTTGTCTAGTTCTACCAATTCAGTCTCAGTACATCACTCCACACATTTCTAAAAATGTAAGTAAAAAGACATATATGAGTGGTGGTGTAGAGGTCTGACCCAAACACAGACATGAAGTTGGAATTGTTATTGTATGGTTGTTTAATGATAGATAAAAGAAACTTTTACAGCAGGAGTCTTTAAAGGCTCCAGATCAGCTGTTGCGCAGGTTTAAGATGCAAATCTTCTCCAACACACCTGAATTTGAACGAATGGCTTGTTATCAGGCCGTTACCAAACTTGATGGCATGCTGAAGAGATTATTTATTTATTTTTGTTATTCTTATCAGTCTGTAGACTGTACCGAAAACAAAACATAGCAACTGTAGTGGTGTATGCGGAAAGTAAAAACTGATGAGCTCCAAATTTAAAAATGAAGAACGAAAGTCCCCTGAAGGGGACTTTACCAATTTGGAGAACAAGCGGTTCTCCAAATTGATTTGCACTTCTGTCAGTTTGTGTCTCATTAAATTTTCCAAAAGGATAGTACTATACGACCTCAACTGAAGTGTTCAAATACAATAAGTGAAAAGAAATACATGTATTTTTGTTATTTGTCCATATACTACCATTAACAACACATAAGGTATTGGAAACCATAGTTATCATTAAACCATAATAGCTTCTATTGCTAATGGTGTACAGCTTGTCAATGACCACAATTGTTAACTATTAACAATTACCAATTTGAAACTGAAACATAGGGAATTCAATTGAACTCAAATCTAATATAAACTAGGTTTTGCATAATTTAAGATCCATGTTCTGACTTCAGAGGTAAAGAAAGAGCCACAAATAGTTGTTGTTCTTTGTTCTCTGCTTTGTCTGCTTCAGTTTATATTAGGAGTTATGGAAATAGACACAGCTGCTCTTCTCTTTTTCAGGTTAGGGGAAAAATCAATCTGTTTGAACAATTCAACTGTTTAGTAGTTAAATAGTTGTGGATATTTGCTATCTGTGGATTACACAAATATCATAGTTTGATTATTTTCTTCATATTAAAACTTTACCTTCCCCATGCTATTAGCTATTAGATAGAGGTCTATTTTCTTGTTTTGCAGGTGAGGAAAGTTTATACGCCTATTTGTATTAACTGTGTGGATTTATTTATAGTATCGTCTTGCTAGATGCTGAAGGAAATTTTCTATTTAATGAATGATTAACTGTCTTATCTCAAGCATAATCATCAGTCGCATTATTTACAGGTTATACAGACATAAAATTATTCACTACAGTAGTCAGGCAGCAGTAAGGGATTGTAAGTCAACATTGCTAATACAGTGAACTGTTAAGCAGGTGAGTCCATAAAGAATTTGAAAAAAAAAAAAACAACTCAACGCTTTATAGTTTTTATTTGAACATAGGGAACTTGAAGAAAAGTAGATTTTGTTGCAGGAAGGTCAGAGAGAGAGAGAATTTATACTGTTCAGAGATGTGCAAAGGGAGGGGTTCAGTTAATCAAATTACTTGATGCAATTGACAGCTTGATTGCAAATAGAGTTAAAGAACAGAAAAGGGAGTGAAAGGTTGGATGATGGGAGCAGAGAAGAATGAAATAGGAGTGTCAGAGATAGTGGCCAAGCAGGAAGGAAAATAGATTGTAGCCTTGGAGCAACATGAAAACCAACTCTCCTTTGTGCTTTTGAGGATGGCACCAGATTTTTGCCAGCAACACAAACCAAGACTCATTAACAAGCTCAAAGCCCCTCTCCACTGAATTCAGACAGAAAATGTTGCCTGTCATGAGGCAGTGATGTGGTGTGAATACAGGAGTGAGGAGGGTGAGGAGTGACACAGGTGGAAACTGTACACAGGGCAGTAAATGTCATTAACAGAACAAAGCAGCATGAAGAGAAACATCAAAGGAGTTACCAATGTACAGCTTTTGGCTCTATATTACTTGTCAAAGCATGTAAATTTATTCAACTTTGGAAGAAAGTTCCAAACTTGCCAAAAGTTCCATAGTTGTCAACATAGAATGAGTTGACAACTATGTCTTCCATTCACTTAAAAACAACACATCTAAAGGTAGAGGAACTTGATTTTTTTAAATTTTCTTTTTATTACAAATTAATTGTCTTGTAACAGTAGTGACAAACAACTGTTTGTGCTGCAAGTTAATTTAATTTATGTTTTAATCTTTCATATATATATATAATATACAAAATATGTCTAAAGCAATGTTTAATTTATAGAAATGGATAGCTGTCTAATGCATCTCCACTAATGAATTTCTTATATAAGTCTGACATGTGAGGAGAGAAGAAGTAAAATGTCTTTTGGTCTGAAAAGGGTTTGTGCTTCTTTCAACGACTCAGTATAATTAAACCACTCGGGAATAAAAAGCTCTAGCAGATTCATAATTTAGTCGGTGACAGAGGTGGAGGCGGGGTCAAGATTACAGCGCAGGCATCAGTTATCTCCTCTTCAGGGGAAATGAAAATATTTCATTGTTCAGGGCAGCCGTGTTACGTTAGCTGTCAATGAATGAACTTAGGAGTGGGCGTACAAACACTGACACAGGCCAAAAGACAAACCACAGGAGTTTTTCCTGGCTGAGATCAGACACACAAGAAAAAAGCAGCGCTCGTGGCAGAACGCGCTGAGATGGCCTGCCAAACTCATAGCGTGGGCACAAGTGGGCTGCAAGGACTCTAACATTGTTGTGTTTAAAGGAGAAAAGAAGCAATAAATGTATTCTTACTACCGCAGTCCTTGCAGACTTACTTGTAACCTTTGTGGCTTTATTTGAAAAAAAAAACTGGCTAAAAATCATTCCAGTTGTAACCTTGGATGACAGCAGAATCTGTTTTTGCGAAAGGCTTAAACGCATTTTACCAACAGGCTCTCATTGTCTGTTATCTGTTTCCGTCCCAGGCGGATGCAGCCACCAGTTTCCTACGTGCAGCTCGATCAGGGAACCTGGACAAGGCCCTGGATCACATCAAGAACGGGATAGACATCAACATCTCTAATCAAGTAAGATGGCCTGTGCTGACTGAGTCACACTTATGCAAAAAGTATGAGTATGTGTGTCGGTGAGAGTAAGACTTCAGTAAACATGACAATGGATTACATGTCAAAGTAGATTAGAAGATTTCATTAGTTTTCAGAGGGTTTTAAAAAACTTGAAACTTTAACTTAATATCCTTATATAACGAATATACAACTAGTATTGTGTACTAAATTAGATTATTCTTTTGAATATCACCAAAATATTTATTTTCTTATCGCCTTTATGTGCACTTTGACATTTTTACTTCTTTATAAAAGAAAATTATTTATCATTACTAGCTAAGACTGTAGTTAAATGAAAAAATGTTTTCCACCTGTACATGGAAAAGTAAAAAAAAAAAAAAAAAACACTGTTAAAGCAGAGCGTGTTAAAGCTGCCTGCTATGGCAGGAATGGTTTATTTCTTCAGTTATTAATGTTTTAAGTTTCCACCGCTGCAGAGTAAACATGTTCACAGTGTCTGTGTTTTTACCCACAGAGACAAGTTAAGAGTTTTTCCTCATTGCTCTCGTCTATTGGACTTGTAATTTCTGTAGGAAAAAGGCTTTTTCTGTGTCAGATCAGCTGGTTTAACTTCACATACATTTTTGAGTATTTTAGAAACCTTTTGGCAGTTTGTTGTAAAGATTCGATCTTCAATGTTACAATAGCCTAATAGTTGTATTTTGATTTTTAGTCTCTTCCTCGCTTTCCTTCTCTTGTTGCTCTGTACTCGTTTTATGAGCGGTCCAGCTGTGATTTATAACGCTCTGTCTGTGGTTGTTGATTTATGTTGCTAGGCTGTCTGCCTGTGCAGCCCATTTGATTTGTATTCTGTGTGTTGTAAAGCATTTTTAGCTCATCACCTGCTTCATCCAGAGGTTTCTGATTTCATTTTGACTCCGAAAATCATTTGTGGATTTCAATAAGGCTCTGCATTCCTTATTATTCTGAGTGATTGTTTTACTATTGGTAAAACAGTTGCATTTTTGACAAATATCAGGAAGGATTGCTGAAAGCTGGATGAATCACTTCTAAGAGATGTTATGAACCCAGAGTATTTTATATTATTTAATATAATGTTTCAGAAAAACAACGGACAATATAAATAGCAATAACAATAAAAATATTAATGACAGAATAGAGTATTTTTAACACTAATATGAAAAACATTCATTGATGTTTTCATCAATGAATGTTTGAAGTAACTTGTTGTAAAGTAGTTGTCTTTATACAGCTAATCCACCACATTTAATGCTACATTTATGCAGAAAATATCTAATCTTTCCTCAGATAACCACCATCTGTGAAGTAGTTAATATGTTACTTTAATTGGCTAAAATATAAAGTTCATTATGTATCTTCAATAGTTCCCAGGAAGAAGTGGTTACTTTAGTTTGGAGCCAGTAAACTGTATCTCTGTGTCTAGTTTGTTGTTAAGATTTAGAAAAACTGTTCTTGTCAAATAATTCTTGTGCATAAAAAAGATCTAGATGTATTTAAGTTAGATGCATGTTTTAAAGTGGATGTATGACTTTAGACACGTCAGACAATAAATCTCAGTGGAACACTCATGTGGAGAATCAGCAAATTGAGTCCAATCAGAGGCTATGAAGATAATTAAAGATTCATGCGTTCCAGATAATTTTTCTTCTGTCTTTGTTTAACATGCTTTAATAATTAAGATATTAAATTATAGTTTCATAAATGTTTAGTTTTACCTCCTGTACTTCTGCCCCTTGCTGAATCAATGTCATAAAACAATGAAGTTTGACCATACGTACAGGAAAATTTCTGGTCTTCCAAACGGTTGTTATTCACAGGACTGAAGTCTTATTGAAAACCCGACTTTAGCTGCCAGTGTTTGTACTGTAGAGATTAAAAAATGCAGATAGTGCATGTCTGTCATGTCATTTGAACTCTGCAGCAGACCTGAATTTAAAATGAAGTCTTCAGCATCTTCTTCAGAGCATGAGATAAATACAATGATGTTATATAATTCTGCATCAGAATTTATAAACAGCAGCCAAACCACAAATGTGGAAAGTAAAGACAAGTATCCTGTTGGTCTTAAATTTTATTTGAGCCATAATCTGATACATTTTTGTTTCATTTGTTCAGAATCAAAACCGGTAGCATCCACAATGGCATTTTTCTGTTAGTTGTTCTTTCACATCCCCATGAGTGTGTATCAGACACGTAATCAGATTTTGGAAAAAATAACTCCACATTTTGATCAAATAAAAATACACTTCACCAGCTGGAACGAAACTTTGTATACATTATCAATGACCTTAACCCGATATAAATCCTGCATTAGTCCTCAAAATCAGCTAAATTCCTCTAATAACGATGCTCACGTTTCCAGATTCACAAGACGTTCCTTATAACACCCACATTTCCCTGTTTTTTGTATTCCTTCTGTGAATTTTTTACTCCATGTTGACACAAGGGCAGGTATTTTTATTTGTGATTTATTGGGCTCTGTGTCCTTGCTATAGACACAAACCTGTGGGCTATTTTTAGTATTCTCCTTTTCTCTTTTTGTCTTCATGTTCTTGCCATCACCTGAATTTGCTCAGACATCTAATTACCTTTAATTGTTATACGATACGTTTTGTGACTGTCACTAAATACATGTACATATTTTAGAAAATTAAGATGTCTACTATATAAACTACACACAACTATAATAAAAGAATGTTAATCAGATCTTGCAATTGTGGAGGAAAGAGTTTCACATAGCACGATGTAATAAATATGATCTGAAGGTTCTAGAACAATTTATATCTTACTTAATCAAGAACACACCATTGGTTCCACGCTATTACTCTTGTATCAAGGACAAAGCCAAAATGCAAAGAACTAAGTATACAACATAACACAATAACTTGTAGAGTCACCTTTGGCAGCCATAATCTGAAATAACTTTTTTCTCTTTTCTCTACATTGTATAATTAACAATAATCCAGTCTAGTTAACAATCAACATTTTCTAACATTGTCAAAAGAAACATTGAAACAGAAGTGGTGTACTTAGTTCTTTTTCTTATACTGTTCTAATCTTTCTTTCTTTGTTATTTCTTAATTTAACCAGGAAAGACAACATGTAAAATATAATTTACAAGGATGACCTGAACAAAATAACACTAAGACTTTTTTTTTTTTTTTAATCTTTAGCTGATTAGATTTCATGTTAGATTTAAATGATTCTACCACGTCTTTGTCTCTCTTGGGTTTACATTTCGTTGACGCATAATTACATTTCATATTTAGCAAAACTTAACGCAATATGCTAAAGTACTCTCCCTTCAACAAAGAATTTGATTTATGCAAGGCAATTTTGCTGCAGCAGCTACGGCATTTATCGTCTATCCATCTCTAACATTGTTATGGAGAATGTTTTGCCCACTTTTCTTTACAATATTTCCATATTGAGTTTTCCAGAAACCAATTTTTCAACAACTCTCTTTAGGTTTTGCTACTGTTTTTTAACCACCGAAAAATGTTTCATTCCATTGCAGATGAGTGTTTGTATTTTGTATCTCATAACTTATGAATTAGTTTAGATGTGTGACAGACGGCCTCACATTTGACTCCTGAAGTCTGTGGTGTGAAGACGGGATAAGAGAGGGTGTAACTGAGACTGATACGCAGCTTTCTCCCCATTACTGTGTGACTTTACACAGGGAGCTGCCCACTTGAAAAGAGTGACACTGCAGTACGATGAAAAGGCAGAGAACAGAATGGATCACAGTGACCCCTTGTGGAGAGATTGATTACAGCAGGCTAGCTGCAGCTAAAACATCAATAATTCAAATGATTGTAATAAAAGAAATCTAGCCAAGAGCTAGATGTGTAAAACAGCTGATAGTAAAATGATAATCACAATTACTGAGTAACTTATTGTTTTAATTTATTAATGAGTTGACATAAGACTTTTAATTATTTTTTCTCTTGTACCTTCATCTCTCTTTTCTCCTAAGAATGGTCTTAATGGGTTACACCTGGCCTCTAAAGAGGGCCATGTCAAAATGGTTTTGGAGCTGCTGCACTCTGGCATTGAACTGGAAGCAACCACCAAGGTAATCTGACCTCTTAGCACATTAAAAACTTTAGCTTTAGCTCTTGGTCATGGACACTGGACGTGACACCAGAATTAGATGATCTGTATGAATGCAGATTATTTATTCTAATGTTTTTTGTTTATTATTATTTCAAAAGAGAGATGAAAAAAATTACAGGTGTCAGTGATGTAATTCTATCTAATCTGTGAATTTTTTTTTTTTTTTGTCAGATGGATTCAGGGAAATTGTCCACTTCTCACCTTTATACTGTAGCTCGAGCGGCGGTATTTAGTACCTCCACAGAGATCTGAGTAACCTTGATGCCTAAAATGTAAATTTAATTACACTGGACCTGTTTCTAGAGCTTGTATTTCAGTGTTAAGTGTGGAGATCTAGGCCATTAGGCTGCCATAATTGTCTTCTCACTCTCTTTAATTTCCTTTTTCTGACCTTCCGTGTTTTTTTTTTCTGTGTGTGTGTGTGACCTCCAGAAAGGGAACACTGCTCTCCATATCGCAGCTCTGGCAGGGCAGGAGAAAGTGGTGGCTGAGCTCGTCAACTACGGTGCCAATGTTAATGCTCAGTCACATGTAAGTCTCTCAAAGCTGTTACTCAGTTAAAGCTGGATGAGCAAGTGTGCAGATATTTGTCTGTGTTTCTTGTCTAACTGGGGCAAAACTGCTGAAAGTGAAATCTTGTTTGCATATTTATGCAGTGTCCTCTACATTTAGGTTTACGGGCTGTAATGAAAATGTGTCTCTAAGAGTCTCACTCAAATGATCCTGAGAAACAAACTGACACAGAAATCTACGTGCATTTGTTTGTGTTTCATGCATGATGTTTTGATGCCCAAACAGAAAGGCTTCAGTCCGCTCTACATGGCTGCACAGGAGAATCATTTAGAGGTGGTCAAGTTTCTGCTTGAGAACGGTGCAAATCAGAGTCTCCCAACTGAGGTTTGTGTGTATGAGATTCTCACGGTATGAAATGCTTGGACAAAAATAAAACTAGTTTTTATTAAAAATATGAAGCAGAATGGAATAAAATAACAATATCTTATATTTAAACATAAAAACATAAAAGCAACATTTATTCCTATCGATGTTAAAATAATGAAAATAATGGTTATGGTTACGTTATGTTAACTATAACGTTACAGACCAATTCAGTACAATTAGAATATTACTGAAAAGATATTTTATTGCAACTTTCCATTTCTCTATGTAGAAAAACTCCAGTACATCTGGTTTTTGTTTGGCATCTTAATAAAAATGAATGTATTGGAAGAGAATATTAAAAATTGTAAGTTTATGGTACGTTGAAATGGGCCAGTCCCATTTTTTTTATTGTGGTTGAAGTCAAAGATGAAAGCTGGAGTGTTTTGCAAAGATGAAAAAAAAACTCTTATTAGAAACTGATGCAATAATGGATCCAAATGTATTGGAATCAAACAAAAGTGGTAAATGTTTTCTTTTGTAATAAATTATCTAATTTTTCTGAGCTGTTGCATGTCAATTAAAAAAATATAATTGAAGATCATCAATTTGCCAAAGCAAACATGTAGCGACTGTGGAATAGAATTTCACATTTAAATTCAAAAATATTTTATTGATCCAAACAGGAAAATTAAATCATGGTAATATTTTACAGGAAAGAGAGTGCATAAAGTTAATCATAGCTACATCTCATTCAGTGACTTTTTTACATTCACTTGAAAAGAGAAATAAAATCATCACCAATACCTGGCCAAGAGTAAATTTGTCTTATAACACTGTTATGAACACATTACAAATTCACTTTGGCAAACAGGTCATCTGAAAGCTTAAATATCTTGCTGTAATGATAATAATGCAACAGGTCACAGAAGGAAAAATACAAATAGCAGTATTGTATTTTACTGGCATATGCTCATAAATAATTATTATATGTTATATTTGTCTGTATTATTTTAAAGCATCTTGTTTTCTCTCCTTACTTCTTCCCCTCCATCGTCTGTGCTGTCCCTCAGGATGGCTTCACGCCCCTCGCGGTGGCCCTCCAGCAGGGCCATGAAAACGTCGTGGCGCTGCTCATCAACTACGGCACGAAGGGGAAGGTCCGCCTTCCAGCACTTCACATAGCTGCACGAAACGACGACACTCGCACTGCCGCTGTCCTCCTGCAAAATGATCCCAACCCCGATGTACTTAGCAAGGTATGCACTCCTTCACATTAGGTTTGCTGTGTGAAGAAAATAGCAAATGAATTAAACAAGATGGAGAAAGAAAATCAGAGGAAAAGTACAGGAGTTTTTAAGTAAATCTTAGTGGTTATATTGCAAGTGGAGATTAGGATTTAAAATACAAATAAATGTGTGAAATGTTGTTCATCTCTCTCTCTTTAACCGTCATGTTCTCACTTCCTTTTCTCTGCAGACTGGTTTCACCCCGCTACATATCGCAGCTCACTATGAAAACATGAGTGTAGCGCAGCTGCTGCTAAACAGAGGAGCAAATGTAAACTTCACCCCCAAGGTCAGTTTTCCTGAGCCTTGATGCATTAAACATTAGATCAAGATGCTGCAGTGTCTTTGCATGTACAACAAAATAACAATGTCTCAGCAAACTTTCACATATAATAACCATCTCTTATGCTCTACCATAGATTCCAAAAAATATAGATTCCCTTGCTTCTTCCACTACCGACCAATAGATTTCATATAATTACACATTCTCATTATCCAGCAAGATGAAGGAAAATTGTTTTGCTTCTCCAGTTCATGCTGCATCCAATAATTACTAGCAAAGGGCCCATGATGATTATGGGTAGACTGTACAGGCTGTAGAGAAATGGATAAAAATCTTCCTCATCACTTCTGTTAGAGAAGAATTGCTCACCATCTACTTCCCTTCTCTTTCAATAAACATCATAGTAGAAATCTGCCAAAAAAGGGAAATAATTACTATTATTATTATATTTGTGATTATTGTTTTGTGATTATTCTGATTGTCACTAATGGTAAAAATGTCATATGTATGTAATACCATTAAACATATTCGAATTAGGTATCCAGAACTTGTAACATGTTAATAATACTGACACAAATCAGTCAGATTCACCATTTTTACCATTAGAAATATTATGAGTATATTGAAATTTTCAAAGAATCACTATATATTGTTATGCAGCCCTCTGGCAATGTAGTAATTTACTACAACTACTCAACCATGTAATAAAATGTGAGCGAGAGTTTCATGAACTTAACATAATTGATTTTTGAGAATCAACTGTAAGTGTCAAAGAAAGCCAAGCACGAAAAACACATGTTCAGGATCCAGATACACATTAAAGTTTTGGGCATCATGGATGTCATTGTCTGGTTGGTAGAACCTTGCAGTGGTGCATTATGTGACTGAGCCAGACCTCTGGGTGACCGAGTGGCATTAAGTGGTTCTAAAATCTTCTGAAGTGCTGCTATGACTGCTGGGAAGATTTCGCGGAAAGTGACTTAATATTGTCAGTTGACCTATAAAAGGTTTTAAATAAGGTGGAGGAGCTACCATGCCGGACGTCTGTTTCTCTTCCAAAAGCCCTGAAAACCTTATCTGTGATCATGACATTAGGGATTCCTTGAAAAATCAAGAGATTTTACGTAAAAATGTGTCCTTTGTAAGAAGCTGAAAAAAAGTAATTGTTGAGTATTTTAGCATTATGATGATCATAAACAGAGATATACACTGCCAGTCAGAAGTTTGGACACAACTGCTTATTCAATTCAATGGGAAGTTGTATTCAAACTTTTGTCTGGTATTGTGACAAAAAAAAAAAAACGAACTTAAATTTATTTCAAATACTTTTTCAACATTTTCTGTTTTTCTGGTTGTGACCAATAACATGCAGCAGCTTATATAATTCATGTGTTCTCCAGAATGGAATCACACCTCTTCATATAGCCTCCAGGAGGGGCAACATGATGATGGTCAGATTACTACTGGACAGAGGAGCTCAGATCGATGCCAAAACAAAGGTAGACATTTCAGCTCCAGTCTAACTATACTTTCATGGGAGCTTGTTGATGCACAAAACCATCCCATTGCTTGCTGATTATGTGTTCTGGTGAATTTTCATGCTAAATGATACTGTTATGTAACTATTTTTATGTTTACGTCTGACTTCATTTATCTTGTCACAGGACGAGCTGACTCCTCTTCATTGTGCAGCCCGAAACGGTCATGTTCGCGTTATTGAAATCCTCCTGGAACACGGTGCTCCCATCCAGGCTAAAACTAAGGTAACATTATTGCCACTTTCTCTTCTCTCTGTCAGCTGATGATCAACACAAATAATAACTTGAAGTAGTAAAGCGGTCACACAGCAAATGAATGAAACGTTGGTCAGAAATAGGCCTCTTTCACACAACATTTCTGTTCTAAACCAAAGAACAACTGCCTTTGAACTTTTACTGGCAGCGTACTATGACGTATCCCCATCCCATTATTTTCAAAGCAATGATGGTGAATGTGAAGTAGACCACAGAAAATGCTTCAAATTTAAGTGATGTATCCCACCTTCCTACTTCTGTTATTTTTTTATTGAAGTTATTTCTGAATCTTGTTGATGCTCTTAAATCCTGTGGCTGACAAACTGCACTTCATCACTGCATCACTTCTTCAGTGCACAAAGCCGGCATGCTCTCTTACAAATCAGCTGGTGTGGGGCTGTGACTACTAGGCTCGGTGAGTTAGGGGCATAATAGAGGAGGGTTGACCTCGGCCTTCCTCGCCCGATTGGTCTTTCACATTGAACACATTGAAATAGCAAAAAGGGGCCATTATCCCACCTTGAAGTGTTTTTTTGAAAGGGACTAATGACTCTATTCAGTCAATATTAGGACTTTTCTTCAGCTGATTTTCAGAATAAATTTTCCACTATTAAGAAAGCCACATTCAGACCAATGTTATGCCTCCATTTCTTCCAAATTTACCCTTTGTTGCTTATATTCCTTTATTTCTTCTGTAGAATGGTTTGTCCCCAATTCACATGGCAGCTCAGGGGGATCACATGGACTGTGTCAGGCAGCTACTGCAATACAATGCTGAGATTGACGATATCACACTGGACCATCTAACCCCGCTTCATGTAGCAGCCCACTGCGGTCACCATCGCATGGCCAAAGTCCTTCTGGACAAAGGAGCCAAAGCTAATGCTCGTGCTCTGGTGAGTTTCTGTTTTGTTTTGGTCGAAATTTTCTTACTTAGCCCAGCCATACTACATTGAGTAATCTGAAAGTGATCATTTCTTGAGAGTTTTTCTGCTGGAAATATTTTATGCATTATGTTGTTTATAAAACATAACTTACTTCAAAGGTTCAAAATGAGTCCTGAACTTTTTTTTCCTCTCGTGCCCTCAGAATGGCTTCACACCTCTTCATATTGCTTGCAAGAAGAACCACATGAGGTCAATGGACCTGCTGTTAAAGCACTCTGCTTCCTTGGAAGCTGTCACAGAGGTGAGATGATGGGTCCAAATATCATGTCAAAGTTTTCAAATAGAAAACAACACCTGGCAGTTCTGTTCCACAACTTTGAAATGAAACTTCATTCAAACATGTACCGTAATCATAATCCTACTCAAATAATGTTAAAAATACTACATTAAAAAAACCACATTAATTTAATGTTGTTTTCATTGTGAGAAAGGATGGCATTATATAGGATATCTTACAAACAGTTTTCTATTCCTTTTTATGTATGCATTTTCATTTAGGAGTGAGCACACACTGCTTGCTGCAACTGCATTGCATTAATCCTGCCTCAGACTTTCATTTTTGATTGGTTGGGAAATTCATTCAAGAACTAACACCATCTATTTTAATTTTTCAAAGTTTTACAAAAGGTCTCTTCTACTTGAATACACTAAAAAAACCAAGAATGCTACTGGTTGTATTGCTTCCTATTTAAATCACCGTGATTTTTTTTCTGTCTCTTTCTGTTCATGTGGATAGTCGGGTCTCACTCCTCTTCATGTAGCAGCATTCATGGGCCATCTAAACATAGTAAAGAACCTGCTCCAAAGAGGGGCTTCACCTAATGCTTCCAATGTGGTAAGAACCATTGATATGCTGAACCCAAACAAGTTATTTTCATCAATCAGTGATTCTTATTTTTATCACATTTTTAATACTATCCAGAAACTTTATGTAAAAGATAAAAGTATTGTATTTACTTTTAAATATCATGAATGAAATTTATAGATGGGTGTAACTTTGATGTGATTTTTTTGTTTGTTACAGGAGTATGATTGGACTACCATGATTATTTTAAAAAGAGAGAAATTATTTATTTGATTTAAAAGGGGGACCTAGTACAAAAATAAGTAGGTCTTGAGTTACATCCAGTTTCATCACCCAGTACAACACTGTCACAACCTGGCTCATTGACTATTACAAAAATCTGAAAGAATGGTTTCCAGGTAATCATTTTAGAGAAAATAGCACAAAAAAAGATGTATGAAGTCATTAAAATAGGTCATGTTAATATAAACGAGTGAACATGTTCAATGTAAAGTGAGTGAGTGATAAATTACAGAAACCGTAACGCGACCAAATGCAAAGTAAACAAATTTGGGCCTTGGGGACAGGCATGGCAAAGAGAGGGAAGAGAAAAGCCTCCCCCCTCTACATCCGGTCCTCCTTGATCAGAGGGACGGAGCTTATATGGAGCAAAGGTCTCATAAAGTCAGTTGCAGCCAATAGGTCCATTCCTTCAAATAACCAGGGCTGTCACAGGACTGAGTGAGGATTTAAGTCAGCTGCAAATTTCATCGCAAGGTTTACGAAATTATTTTTTAGTTGACATTGGATTTACTTTATTTCAACATAAGGTGACTCTAAAAATTTATTTGGGAAATGAGCTCCAGATAATATTATTTCATAGTAATGAAAGGATTACAATCACAAAATTTGCCTAAGTTTTATTTATATATATTTTTTAATATATGGAACCATTATCACTAAAAGAAATGTGCTTGTTTATTGAAGATAATGAGATAATCAAATAATTGGCACAACAAAATAAAGTCAAGGTTTTTGTCATGTCAAAATAATGAAATTACAAAATTGTTATCACGTTCAAAATTTCATTGTCTTGATATAATGAAAAGCTTCGGAAGAGTATTGCTGTCACGCAGGAAAAAAAAAATTCGAGAGCTATCACGTTATAATATGCTTCCGTAGAAAACTACTCAACTAAAGACTAGAAACATCAGAAATGGAAAATGGGTTCTGTGCATTATCCAATCAGTATCTGATTTTAGCCGTGGTTTTTCATTGATCAGCAGTATCAACTGTCTACTGCTTAATAGAGCAAAAATTTAATCAGTTGAGTATTTGAGCAGTTCGATTAAGTGTCTCTTTTTGTACTGCATGCATCAGAAAGTGGAGACCCCCCTCCATATGGCCTCCAGAGCAGGACACTGTGAAGTGGCTCAGTTCCTGCTACAGAATGCAGCACAAGTGGATGCAAAGGCAAAGGTATCATCATTTGTACTTGTATTATTAAGAAAAGCAAATTTTTTTCTCATTAGTGGCTCCTTTTAGCATTCACAAAGACTTACATTTAGTTCAGGTTCTGAATATCAAGTTTGCATTGGCGCTGTGATTAATATTATCATTTAATTTGCTGTGTAAAACAATTTCAGCACTATTGTTATCCCCCTGCAGGATGACCAGACACCCCTACACTGTGCGGCTCGGATGGGCCACAAGGAATTGGTCAAGCTGCTCCTAGAGCACAAGGCTAACCCTGACTCAGCGACGACTGCAGGTCACACGCCTTTACACATCGCTGCACGTGAAGGACACGTCCACACCATACGGATATTATTAGACGCAGGAGCTCAACAAGTAAAGATGACAAAGGTGGGGTAGATTATGAAATCATGGTGTCACATTCTGCAGTGTCAATGTGTAAATGTAGCTGTCAAACATTTGTCGTGTGTTTCGTTTTTCCTGTCTCTGGAGCAGAAAGGTTTCACTCCTCTCCATGTAGCTTCTAAATATGGAAAAGTGGATGTAGCGGAGCTTCTTCTGGAAAGAGGCGCCAATTCAAATGCAGCAGGGAAAGTGAGTCATTGCTTAACTCCTGTACCTCAATAGTCAAACCTTAGTGAGGAAATGTTGCTTTATCTGCTTTTTACCATAGTATGTGTCCCATACATACATACATGTTTCTGTGTCATATTTGTGTATGTACATCTCTAGGTTTATATATGTTTACATGTGTATATGTGTGTGGTTGACAGAACGGTCTGACACCCCTTCATGTGGCCGTGCATCACAACAACCTGGATGTTGTTAAACTCCTGGTCAGCAAGGGAGGATCTGCACACAGCACTGCCCGAGTAAGATGCTCACCGATGAGTGTGCACATGCTCACACAAGCCCTCAGCTTATGGAGAAACTCTTGAACCTGTCCTTGTACTTGCTAGAGCTCTTTTACAGAAGCATTCAAGTATTTACTGTGTGTTGCACTCGGACAGGCGTTCCAAAGACCAATGTCCATGCTGGTGTGTGTGCCTTTGTCTATTTCTCCAGAACGGTTACACTCCTCTGCACATAGCTGCCAAGCAGAACCAGGTGGAGGTGGCCAGTGTTCTGCTTCAGAATGGAGCGTCCCCAAATGCAGAGTCCCTCCAAGGCATCACGCCCTTGCACCTGGCTTCACAGGAGGGGCGGCCCGATATTGTGGCTCTGCTCATCTCCAAACAGGCAAATGTAAACCTAGGAAACAAGGTAGGGTAAAATGGAACAAAATGTTTATCTCTTGTATTTTAATATGCGTAAGGTCCTAAAGGAGGCAAGCTAAACTGAACTTGGCTGGTTCTTTTTTGCTGTTGCTTTTCAGAATGGACTGACTCCTTTGCATCTCGTAGCTCAGGAGGGTCATGTGGGCATCGCAGACACTTTGGTCAAACAGGGCGCATCCGTTTATGCTGCTTCACGGGTAATTCACACCACTGGACAAGGGCATGGGTTGACAAGATTCGTTGGATCTGATAAAATACAGAGACTGACATCAGAATCTGAGAGTGGGATCATTAGCTCATTAAGCAATATGCTGTTTCATAGTTCTTTGCCTAATTCTCATTTTTGACAGAGGTCAAAACTGAGAAAAGGGACTTGAGATGAAGGAAAGTCTATCAGTCAGATTCATTGTTTTCATAAGTAGAGGTGCTAACCAAGACGATGTTAACCGTAGCAATGTTACGGAGGAGAAAAGAAATGGAAATTAAAACAGTTGTTTTTTTTAAAAGATTCTTCTTAAATGTAATATGTTAAATAAGATTTAAGCCTGAAACTACTTGATTTAATTTGATAACCTAAAGAAAGGCAGCATCACCAGCAGACTAAATAATAGGCATCCAATAAAATTAGGATTTTTCAGGCATGAGAGACTTAAACTGCGTCTCCAGCACAAAGGCTTGGCTTGGGCTTGAAAAATGTGAACTGTAATTTCTGTAATACAGAATGAGCCATTTGAACATAATGGATCGTCATCAGATGGCATTCTTTTTTCCATAGCCAGTGACATGAACAATCATATTAACTATAGCAATGTTTTTAAAGGAGTAGGTAAATGGTACAGCTAAGACATAATCTGCACTTTTTTGGTGAAATTCAAAAGCTGTGAATAATCTTTACTGTCATTTTGTTATTTTTACACTGAGTCAAACATTTAGGCAAACATGTAGGCTTTTGGAAATAGTAGGCAAAATGACAATAGCTAACAGGACTACAAACATATTTAAATAGGAAAGTATTCATGCCAATGTGATCATTAGTTATTATGTTTTATAATTGAACTTAATAAATAAAGAGCAGTTCAATTATAAAACACACCTTCTTATTTGTCAAGAAGGTGTGTCCTGTTTAGATAATGCATTTTTTGTTGCCATGTCTGAATCATTTTAGATTTATTAATCATGTTGAATCAGGCAATTAGAAACTATTCATAAAGTCTTTATTATCTTCCCTCAGATGGGCTATACCCCACTCCATGTGGCCTGTCACTATGGAAACATAAAGATGGTGAAGTTTCTTCTGCAGCAGCAGGCTCATGTGAATGCCAAAACAAGGGTAAAACTCTTCTGCCAATTTAAGAGCTAAGAACTTTGCTTTATGTCTTCATACTTTTGAATGAATGTACATTTGTTGTTTGTATTCCTGCAGATGGGCTACACCCCTCTGCACCAAGCAGCTCAACAGGGCCACACTGACATTGTGACTTTACTACTAAAACATGGAGCCATGCCTAATGAGATCACATCAGTGAGATATTCAAATATTTTTTTATTTACCTGCACCTAACAGTTTTGAATTCCAAACTCTGCATAGAAATTAAATATGCTGATATTTTATTTGGAAAAGGAGAAAATTCCTGAAGTATATTTCTATATTGCAGAATGGGACATCTCCTCTTGGCATCGCTAAGCGATTGGGTTATATTTCTGTCATCGATGTGCTAAAGCTGGTTACAGAGGAGTCTGTTTCCGCTGTGAGTAACGCATCACCCTCTGTGTGCAATGATTTAAAAATCAAGCTTCAAAATTAGGTTCATGGCAAAAATGTAACTTTTTAAATCAAATTCTTGGAAAAATAACTGAATGCAATGTTTCCTTTCTCTACTCCCACCATTCATCTTACTTTTAATCTCTGTTTGGTTTTTCACAGATGACCACAGAGAAACATCGGATGAGCTTTCCTGAGACAGTAGATGAAATTTTGGATGTTTCTGAAGATGAAGGTAGGTTTTCTGTTAGAATTATGTTACATCATGCAGTTTTTAGCATCTTTCACAGTTATTGGCATCACAGTAAATGGATGTTATAGCTAGTCATCAGTTAAACATGTTTTCTTTTCAGGTTTTAAATTTATGGCACACTTACATTGCATAGAAATAGAAAATCATTGACATTGTAATTGTAGTTCCTAATCACCACAGCTTTACAAAAATAGAAATTATTTTTTTAAGTTTGAATCTTGCACTTTATCAAATTTTTGTTTTGTTTGTTTTTTTAAGATAATTTTATGATGTTTCAACTATGTGTACTTTTTAATTATTGTTTTGAATGCTGTACTGTATGGCCTCTGGGCCATATCTCACTCAAAAAGTAGATTTTATCTCAAGTTTTTGTAGAAATGCACATTTTTATATTAGAATCGTTCAGTGTTATTGATGATTGTGGCTTCAGTGATTTTATAGTTAAAAAAGAATTTTCTAACGTAAGCTTTGTTTCTCCCTTAAATAATTACGTTTTTCCAAAGTGTGATTAATTTGTTTTTCACTCATCTTTGCCAAGTATGCCAATAATTGTGGAGGGTGCTGTTGTTTTTATTGTGTTTATTTCCAACTTTTCCTTATTTAGCTAGAGGAAAACTTCATGGGAAATATAAAAAATGCCACCATAGATATTTGTTTATATGCATACAGTTTATAACCTTTCCTTCTATTTGTTTTGTAGGAGTTTGCCAGCTAACTTTAGGTATGATTGTATCCGTTTCTCTGCCTTGTCCAGTCCGGTGGCTAGTGAATGTGTGCCGTCATCGCAGTTACTTTCATTATCTCTGTGTGTCACTAATTGTCTTTCTAATTATTCTTTGTATTTCAACTCCAGCACTGTTTTCTTGTCTTTATCCTCATCCTCTCTATTGTATCTCTGTTCTTTTTTTCTATTCCAGCTTCTTCAGAAATTTATTGAAAAAATATTATTCCTGCTTTTCATCAGCATGTGTAAATGTCTCATTTTGCTTTCACCGGCGCCCGATGCAATTTTTAATGGGTTTATTATGGACAGTATTCCAATTCGTCAAAAGCGGCTCTCTTCCAATATAATGTTGCTCTTCTTTTTGCAACTTAATTGACCCACTAGCTAATTAAACACATGCTGTGCAGCAGCTGCGACTTTCCTGAAAACAACACACAACCCCATTTGCTGTTTGATATGAGCACAGGCAGTTGCACATCAGCCTTGTTTTTCAAACCTCTTAGTCTTGTTTAATGTTTTTGGCGTTTGCGGAACAGCCTGTCCTGATGGATGTCTGTAAACATCTCTGTCTGTTTAAGTGCCTAATTTAGAAGTCATACATATTATTTCCAATATTATTTCTGTTTAATAACTGAGTTGTTTTCTCCTACACAGAACCACGTTATTTCATCCTTAATCAGCATGCTCACAAACAACCAGCTGTCACCAGGTTGCCTTGCAGTCTCCCTTCCATGCAGTGTACTAAGCTCTCCTAATGATCACTGTCTTACCACTCTTCTTTTTTTCCACTTCTGTTGTTTCCATTTGTTCTCAGTGTTGTTGGTTTGACTCCATTGTTACTACAATGTTTACAGTTGCCTTGTGGCCGTTGTTCTCTGTGGTTTCTCTAAGGCAAAGGGATGGGAAAGACGTGTATTACCAACTATCTTAACCTTTTGGATAAAATCAGCTGAAATTATTGACATTTAAGTGTTATAGATATGTTTTTAAAATACACAAACAATTAATTATATTGGCATGCATCTATATATATATATTTTTTTCCTTGCTATAGAAAATTTGTAGAATTTGGGAGATGAGATCGGCCACCATTTTGCATGGGCTACCTTGTTCTTTCTCCTAATCCTGTTCTCTTTACAACCAGTTTCTTTTACCTTTTGAGATTTTTTTTGTCTTTACTTCTCAGGCATCCTCTTCCTTTTTATTGTATCAACAGGAGATGAATTGCTCGGGCTGGATGGAGCACGCTATTTGAAACTTGATGACTTCAAAGACCAGGATGATGATTTTCTCTCCCCAAAGAAAACCCTCAGAGATTTTGAGGGTGGGACGGGGACCACGTAAGTCAGGTTTCTGAGGTTTAAACCACACATCCTGATTAAATTAGATATTTTTTGCTTCAAAGCTAAGGTTATGCAGATGGTTACTGTTTAAGGGTGTCGCTGTTCAGTGGATAGATTGTTAGTTTCTCTACATGTTGAATCAGATTTCTGGACTTGTTTTTATCAAACAGTATGTGCTATCGTTAACCAAAACTTCATCAAAAGTTTAGTTCAACCAAGTTTACGACCTTGTAAGGATTACAAACTGGTCTTTTATTTATGACTAGTTAGAAATCAGATTCTGTTAGCTCTACCATTATTGTCTGTCTATATATAAAACATTAGCATTGCTTGTACATTTGAATGCCACTGTATATTTTGTCATAATACATAACATCATGCATTCCTGTTGAGAGCAAGCATGCATATGGTTGTTCTTGACAATTAGATACAGAAAACATAATTACCTAACTAATATTTTATTGCATAGCAATATTAAGTGGCTGTGTTCTGCCTTTGATTTTCCTGATTTCCTCCCTCGCAGGCCATACTCCCCTGCTATTCCCAGGATTCCTTGTGTGTCCCCGGAGACAGTGCAGCTCGACCAGGTAGCCTTCAGCTTCATTCACATTTAACAAGCTTATGTTCCTCAATAAAATATTATTTTAAAAAGGTTTTTCTGGCTGTTTCTGTCCTTTCTTTACATTTCTTACATTATGGAGCATTTTTAATCATTTTATTTTCTTCCTTGTTCCTTTTCTGGATCTTAATATTTACCATTCGTGGTTGCGTATGTTTTTTTTATTTATTATTATTGTTCTCAGCACACGCCCATCCCTTTACCAAAAGAGTATGATGAGGATTCTCTTATCCCGAGTAGTCCAGCTACAGAGACCTCGGACAATGTCAGCCCTGTGGCCAGCCCCATTCACACAGGGTGTGTTAATCAGTTAATAATCCTTAATTGCTTATTTTAAAAGCTCTTATCAGTACTATTGCATTAAAACCACCTGTCACCCAACAATGCCCAGGTTTCTGGTGAGTTTCATGGTGGATGCACGTGGAGGTTCTATGCGAGGAAGCAGGCACCACGGCTTGCGGGTGATCATCCCTCCCCGCACCTGCGCCGCACCGACACGCATCACCTGCCGTCTTGTGAAACCCCAGAAACTGACGACGCCTCCTCCACTGGTAGAGGGAGAGGGCTTGGCTAGTCGCATCATCTCCCTGGGACCCTCCAGTATGCAGTTTCTGGGGTGAGTCGAACTTGTATTAGGTCAGTTTGTGCTCAGGAGTCTTAAAGTTTGCAATTTTAAGTATTTCTCAAATATGAGGAGGTGAATTGAGGAAAATAGTATTTTCATAATTACAAATTTTTTCACAATAAATGTTCATCCATTCATCCATTGCTTTTCACTCTCCGGCTTTTGCAGGCTTCAAATTTAAAGGCAGACCATAGTAAAGAAATATCTATCGCAAAGTCGGAACGATGTTGTGGATAAAAAAAAACAATCTGGAAATTATAATCTAGAAAGTTTGGATATTTGACCTGAAAAATGTACAGGAACAAGTGTCAAATGAAGGTTTACATGCAAATATGCATGCCCACAACAGAACATCCCTGCCCAACCAATTTTTTTTTTTTTTTTATCAATTAATAAACATAATGAAACTTTTTTATATACATTTCTAACATCTGCATCAATTAAAACTTGTTTTTAGTCTACAAAAGCAGTTTTAAGTTTTTATTTTTATTGTTTGAAACTTTTTTAATGTCTTATTTTAAGTATTGTTTGTGTTTAAATGCACTAAGTCACACATAACACTATGTGTGACTTAGTGCAGTCTCTTGCATGTGACTTCACATACAAGTGAAGTCAAAACATTAATTTTGTCTTCTAAATTAATGAAGACAAATTCATTGTCAACAACTATATCTAATATAGTTGTTGGGGTATAGTAGATAACGAGTAACCATTTTGTCCTTGACATTAGAAGCAGGGAGAAGGAGCAAGCATAAGGACTTCAGCCAGTTTGACCAGACACATTTCTGTGGCTCTACGGCTGATTCAGAGAATCTCCGTATTGAGTTGTTGTTCTTGGTTTGCAGAACTC
The DNA here is from genome assembly GCF_003331165.1 of Xiphophorus hellerii. Taxonomy (NCBI): domain Eukaryota; kingdom Metazoa; phylum Chordata; class Actinopteri; order Cyprinodontiformes; family Poeciliidae; genus Xiphophorus; species Xiphophorus hellerii. The sequence continues at coordinate 11,341,724 of NC_045679.1, read as the reverse complement.
AGTATCTTTCAAAAATGTTCCTGTGAATGAGCAATGATGCTCAGACAGGACTCATTAAGACAAGTGGAGAGTGAAGAGTGGCCCATGTGGTTTGATCCATTATCGGCTAGGTGAGCTATTCTGGCTCAATTAAGGAATGATCACAAGAACAACAAACATCCTTATTTCAGTTTTCTCTTCAAATTTTCTCTCTCTGACCTCTACCAAAGAGTTCTATTTAGAGTTCTGCTAAGAACCCCCCGTGATCTCAGAATGCAATACAGAATGATATCCATATCTATTCTCTATGAGAAGTTAATGCTCTAAACAAGTCAATGCTGGCTGCAATAAAAACGTTCTAGAACAGACAGTGCTCTGCAGTTTGTAGCATTACGGCATTCTGGTCATAATGTTGTGGCTATTGGTCTATTACTCAGACTTGGACAGTGTTGTTGGTCCGTTCATTTTGGTTTGTTGTAATTCCTACTATCTCCTTGTGATGTCCTCAATTGTCCTTGTTTTCAGCTCTCACCACCCACATTCTTCACCTCTTTCCTCTCACCTATCATCCCTGCAGATCCTCCTCTGCTCATGCTTGTCACGGGTCTGGTTGTGCTTTGTTTGCCTCTGAATTCTCTTTGCCTTTGCTTTACTGAGGTCTTTGTTCATTACAGAAGTATATTGTATTATTCTATTGAAAAACAAGAATTTCTTACACCAGTATAAATATATAATTGCCTCTAACTCACTGAAGACTCTTGATTCAAACTGAAAAGTTTATAAAGACGTTGAAGACTTTTAAAAGCACTATTTATCTTTACAGGCCTGTCATAGTGGAAATCCCCCACTTTGCCTCATTGGCCCGTGGGGACCGGGAGCTTGTGGTCCTTCGAAGTGAAAACGGCTCCGTTTGGAAAGAGCATCGCAATCGCTATGGAGATGAAGTGCTAGAAACCATTTTGAATGGCATGGATGAAGGTCAGTTTCATTTGAACAGGTACTGTTTCCCACAGCAGCTTGCATGTTCTCAGAAAAGTCACTTGTCATCTTGAGATGCAACCCTCAAAGGAAACTTTCTCAAGGCCACTGTCTCAGAAAACTTTGAAAGTCAGCTGCTCCTGATTTACATTAAACTGATAAAAATCCATCGTTTTGCCTCCCTCTAACCTTTGTTCACTTTGCTGTAGACTTGGAGAGTCAAGAGGAGCTGGAGAAGAAGAGGATACGTCGAATCATCTCCACTGACTTCCCCCTCTACTTTGCTGTAGTCTCTCGCATTCAGCAGGAAAGTGATCTTATCGGCCCTGAAGGTGGCCGGCTCACCAGCAAGCTGGTGCCCCATGTGGAAGCAATCTTCCCTGAGACGGCTGTTACCAAGAGAGTGAGGCTGGGATTGCAGGTAAAAAGATTGGAAGACATTTCTGCAGAAATGCATAGAAAAATAACTCCTTGGATATTTGATGTTTCACACTGCCTTGGAGAGAGAGAAACTTTGTGGTCTGTAGTGGCACATTTACCTGCTGGCTTAATGTTGGCTTTCATTGATTTATGTTTTTGAGCTGCTCTTTTGAGCAAATAAGGGAATTATACTACACTTTTAGTTTTTAGGACTCATGTTGACACTCTGCTGCCCTCTTAAGAATATCTAAGCATCATAAGTCATTTCTTTTCTCAGCTGTAAATCGGCATCTCAACCTTTCGGTTTCAAGCACAAGATTAAGAAATTTGCCAAACTCTTAGCTAATATCCCTTTTGACAAATCTAACACAACACATGCACTAGAGTCTAAAAATAAACAAATAACTTGTCACTCTATACAATAGTTATTCCTGGTTGCAGTGAACATGAAATAAGTGTGTGAACAAGTGTACATTTCAAATAGCTTGTTTAAACTGCACTCCTGAATATAAAACTGTCATGAAACGTGGTGAGGGTTGGTGAGGCAGACGCTGTAGACCCAGATGAGATGAAGAAAGGAGATTTTAATTATAAATAAACCCAGCAACAGGTAGCAGGCACAAGGAAACACTGACCACGACTAGACTAGACTAAACATTGACAACGACGAAAAATTGACGAGGACCCGACGAGGAACAAGGAACACAGGTGGAGTTAAATACACGGGAGGGTAATCACAGAACGAGACACACCTGGGAACAATCAAGGGGAGGACAGGACAACGAAGAGACTCAAGGACACAAAAAACTCTAACTAAACACGGAAAAACACAGATCCTGACAGTACCCCCCCCTCAAGGGCGGCTACCAGACGCCCACAAAACAAAAACACAACAAGGGTGGGTGGAGGGGCGCTGGACGGCGGGCCAGAGTCCAAAATAACACAAAACAACCCACCGTTGTGGGCGGAAACACAGGGAGGGCCAAGAGTCCAAAAACAAACAAAAAACAACCCACAGGGTGGGCGGAAGCAAAGGAGGCGGGAACCACGGAGGTGGTCCGGCGGTCGACCGCGGCGCTGGAGGCGGGAACCACAGAGGCGGTCCGGCGGCCGTCCGCGGCGCTGGAGGCGGGAACCACAGAGGCGGGAACCACGGAGGCGGTCCGGCGGCCGTCCGTGGCGCTGGAGGCGGAAACCACCGAGGCGGTCCGGCGGCCGTCCGCGGCGCTGGAGGCGGAAACCACCGAGGCGGTCCGGCGGCCGTCCGCGGCGCTGGAGGCGGGAACCACAGAGGCGGTCCGGCGGCCGTCTGCGGCGCTGGAGGCGGGAACCACGGAGGCGGTCCGGCGGCCGTCCGCCGCGCTGGAGGCGGGAACCACGGAGGCGGTCCGGCGGCCGTCCGCCGCGCTGGAGGCGGGAACCCCGGAGGCGGGACCCCAGGAGGCGGTCCAGCGGCCGTCCGCGGCCCTGGAGGTGGCGATGATGAGCCCCGGGGGACGCCCACAGACGGCGACGACGAGCCCCCCGATGCAGGGTCTCTGGTGGAACGCTGGGAGTCTCGGTCGGAACGCTGGGGGTCTCGGTCGGAGCACAGGGGGTCTCGGTCGGAGCACAGGGGGTCTCGGTCTCGGGTGGAACACTGGGGGTCTCAGTCGGAACGCAGAGGGTCAGGGTCTCGGGTGGAACGCAGAGGGTCAGAGTCGGAACGCAGGGGGTCAGGGTCTCGGGTGGAACGCAGGGGGTCTCGGTCTCGGGTGGAACGCTGGAGGTCAGGGTCTCAGGAGGAACGCTGGAGGTCAGGGTCTCAGGAGGAACGCTGGAGGTCAGGGTCTCAGGAGGAACGCAGAGGGTCTCGGGAGTCGGGGTCTCGGAGGGAACGTAGAGGGTCTCGGGAGTCGGGGTCTCGGAAGGAACGTAGAGGGTCTGGGTCTCGGTAGGAACACAGGGAGTCTCTGGAGGAACACAGGGAGTCTGAGTCGGAGCGCTGGGGGTCTGGGTCTCGGAAGGAACACTGGGAGTCTCAGTCTCTGGTGCGCCGGCTGCTACGGCCTCGGGTGCGCCGGCTGGAACGCCGGCTGATTCGGCCTCGGGTGCGCCGGCTGGAACGCCGGCTGATTCGGCCTCGGGTGCGCCGGCTGGAACGCCGGCTGATTCGGCCTCGGGTGCGCCGGCTGGAACGCCGGCTGATTCGGCCTCGGGTGCGCCGGCTGGAACGCCGGCTGATTCGGCCTCGGGTGCGCCGGCTGGAACGCCGGCTGATTCGGCCTCGGGTGCGCCGGCTGGAACGCCGGCTGGAACGGCCTCCGGTGCGCCGGCTGGAACGCCGGCTGGAACGGCCTCCGGTGCGCCGGCTGGAACGCCGGCTGGAACGGCCTCCGGTGCGCCGGCTGGAACGCCGGCTGGAACGGCCTCCGGTGCGCCGGCTGGAGCGCCGGCTGGAACGGCCTCCGGTGCGCCGGCTGGAGCGCCGGCTGAAACGGCCTCGGGTGCGCCGGCTGGAACGCCGGCTGAAACGGCCTCGGGTGCGCCGGCTGGAACGCCGGCTGAAACGGCCTCGGGTGGAGCTGGAGCAGGATCTGGGCTGGCGGAGAAACTGTGCGGCTTGGGAGGCAGAGGTTCGCCAGCCATGACGGCTAGAGCCGCCATACGCTCCCACTCTGCCTCCCTCTGTAACTCCACCAACCCCGGGTGCTGAAAGCGAGGAACCCAGTAATCTAGCAGCAGTCCCAAGCGGATGGCGAAACCGAGGCGTCGGATGGCAGCGTACGGCTTGGCCATCGCCTCCTTATATTCCCCGATGGTTTCAGTTAGCTCCTTTAACTCATCTGGGTCCATGATGACAAATAAAACCAGCGTGCCTCACCGTACCTTCTGGTCGGGTCCTTCTGTCATGAAACGTGGTGAGGGTTGGTGAGGCAGACGCTGTAGACCCAGATGAGATGAAGAAAGGAGATTTTAATTATAAATAAACCCAGCAACAGGTAGCAGGCACAAGGAAACACTGACCACGACTAGACTAGACTAAACATTGACAACGACGAAAAATTGACGAGGACCCGACGAGGAACAAGGAACACAGGTGGAGTTAAATACACGGGAGGGTAATCACAGAACGAGACACACCTGGGAACAATCAAGGGGAGGACAGGACAACGAAGAGACTCAAGGACACAAAAAACTCTAACTAAACACGGAAAAACACAGATCCTGACAAAAACCATATGATGGACTATAAAACCAGTTTAAGGCACCAGACATGCAATCTTTTTTGTTGTACATAACATGGGCTTTCATTGTATTTTTTTTCTGTTTGTTTTGGTTACATTCCTTATTAACATTTTTTTGTCTTGATAACAGTCAATGTAAAATAAATTGCATGAGTCTGCATTTTGCTTTGCCTTACATTGGTTTGTTTTATGTTTTGCCTTTATCCAGCCGTCCGTCTCTCCTCAGTTGCCTGATTTAAGTTGTGAGCCACACTGACTGAGCTGATGCACTGGTCTGAGTTGGGTCAGATGTGAAATATGACTTTGTTGCATGTGTGAGTATGGCTGTGAGCTTGTTGTTTCAGTTTATTGCACATTTTTTCTTAAGTTCACTTTTAGCACTAATTCCACACTTATCCTTTGAAACTTGATACGCTGGTTTTCTTTATTTTCCAATTTTTTTTCTCTCTCCTGCAGTCATGTTTTTTTCTGGGTTTTCTTAAGAATGTTTTGTCCCCCTGAATAAATTTCAGGCACAACCAATCCCTGATGAACTGCTAACTAGGCAGCTGGGAAACCAGGCAACCTTCAGCCCGGTGGTTACAATCGAACCCCGGCGGCGCAAGTTCCACCGTCCAATTGGTCTGCGCATTCCTTTACCTCCATCCTGGAGGGAAAGTCCACGTGATGCAGGAGAGGGAGACACCACCAGCTTGCGCCTTCTCTGCAGTGTTATAGGTACTGTTTAAAAAAAAAACGTCCAACTTCGAATTGCTAAGGACTGTAGGAAGCTGTGTCTTTGCAGATTAAACTCACTGTTTGTTTTTGTTACTTAGGTGGAACAGCTCCAGCTCAGTGGGAGGACATTACTGGAACCACCAAGCTGATGTACGCGAGTAGCTGTGCCAGTTTCACCACCAACGTGTCTGCAAGGTAAGCAACTCAGCATGAACTTTGTGAAAAGAAAGAAATCTATTACCACCCTTCTTTTTCTCCATTTCTATGTGCAAACATTTAGTGTCTACTGGCTTGAATCATTTGTTCTTCTTTCCCATCCAGATTCTGGCTGGCAGACTGTCCTCGTACAGCAGAGGCAGTGACCTTTGCCAACTTGTTGTACAAGGAGCTCATGGCAGTCCCATACATGGCCAAATTTGTCATTTTTGCAAAGATGAATGAAGTTCGGGAAGGTCGATTGCGTTGCTACTGCATGACAGATGACAAGATGGACAAGACTCTGGAACTGCACGAAAACTTCTCAGAGGTGGCCCGAAGTCGAGATATCGAGGTAAGTGCAAAGGAGAACAGTAATCACGCTGACAGAAAGAAAAAGTGGCAAAGAACTGACTTTTTTTATGTTCTCCCTTATTTTACTTATCAGTCTCAGAGATGTACATTTTAGAAATGTATGTAAAAGTGGATGGTCATAGCCTGCTTGTTTTCTAACATTGGCATGGTTTTCACAGCTTATGGAGGGCATGCCGCTGCACCTGGAGTGTTCTGGGAATTTAGTGCCCATCCGGAAGGCCACTCAGCAGCCTCGCAGCTTCAGCTTCCAGGCCTTCAGAGACAACAGACTGCCTGTTTCTGTCAAGGTCTGTCTTTATGTGGCTGCTCACTTGCCTAACTTTCTATCACTTACCATTCATTCCATTTGGGCTTTGTTTTTATTTTAGTTAGTTTTGGGGTTTAACACACCAAGGATCCTTTCTACAGATGATCAATATTCTTTCCAGATTACTTATTGATTAACAGACACTTAATTATGAACCTGACAGTAACTCTTTTTAATGGCGTCAATATCATGTACAAATGTATAGCAGGGAGTGCCATTGAAACAAAAAGACGATTGCCCACCTGAAAAATTGATGATGCAAACAATAAAAGTTGAATTTATGCCAACTGTATAATAGGATTTGCTCTGTAATATTATATGGAGAACATGTGACATTTAATTAACATTTTTGCCTTTATTGTGAATTTAGCATTATCAATTTAAAAATAAAGCCTGTCGTTTATCATAGAATTATACAATTACTTGGGCATACTGTTGGAAAAGTTTGGTGAAAAAAACGAATAAATTTGAATGATCAGGACTGAGGCAGAATAGCAGTTTTGTCAGATATCAGATTTCTCCTAACATGTTCTAGCTTTCAAAGCCAGAATGTGTTGAAACTCAAGTTCATTTAAATATTATATTTTTCTATGTAACACTGAAATCTTTGAACCGTTGATATTAGACATTTGACATTGGACATTCACATTGCAGATCGCTGTGAAATGATGTTTAATGTCTGGGGAAAACTTGGGAAACCGCAGAGGATATACTGTAGTTCTCTACTGCATCAGAAATTCTCACAGAACCACCATTAAAGTTTTAACACCCATTATTTGTGTGACTTCATCTTGACAAGCTGTTAAATTGTTGACACTTTTTTATGAAGCAGTATACTTAGTTTTTAAATGAACATCCTCCAGACACAATAGTGGAGCAAAAACTGTGTCACTACAAAGAAAAAGAATAAAACCAACTAAAAGAGAAACTTTTCTAAAATTGAACAAAAATGCTTTTTTATTTTTATTTATAATAATGGTTGGGAATGTTTTGCTTTCCCAGGACCTTTAGCAAAACAAATATAAAAAAAAAAAATAGACAAACCATTATCCCTGCAATGACACGTTCATGAAAAGTTCTCTGTTTAACTCTGAATTTTTAAAAGACTGCTATGATTTTTAGTAGTCTGCATAAATACTAAGCATGGCTCTGTACAATGTAGTTTCCTTTTTATTAGCTTCCTAATCCTTCTACTCCCCCTGACTTACTTTTTTACACCTTATTTTTCACCACTCTGTTTCTCTATGCTGGTGAGGTTTAAAGTTACCTGCGGTTTGATTTTAACTATTAATGTAATATTTCAGCCCTTCGCTGTAAATCCAGGACATGCAAAAAAAAAGAAAGAAGTTTTTAACACTTTTTTTTAGGTGATCTCAAATCAACAATGTCAAATCTGTATGTGCAGAGAAAAGAGCAATAAATGCATGAATGATGTGTAAACTGATTCAGAAGAGTCAGCCAACAAATTGATGGAGCTTCCAGATTAAAATTAGATCACACTTGGGAGCAAAGTCTTTGAAAACTACATGGAATTCTGTGTATAAACCTTGTCTTGTCCGTCCTGTGACCATATTGATGTAATTTCATTGTTTTGTACGGTGTTCTTTTTCCCTAAGTACAGTCAGTTCTTTTTTTTTTTCATCCACATCTGTCGGTGTGACTTATGGTACTATGTAGTATCACCTACCTAAATTCTTGTAGCCATGCAACAAACAACTTACCTATCTGTCCCCTGACTCTCTTGGGTAATTGTTTGCATGCCCTGTGTCTCCCTCACTTTCTTTGCCTGCCTTCCAATCTTTGCGGCCTTGCCTGTCTGTACGTGTCTGTCTCACTGTCTCTCTTTCTTTCTCTCATGGTCACTCTGTAACTGTCTGATCTGACAGACGCCCAGGTAAAATGTGCAGGTAAATCTCTCTCTCTTGCCTGCCTGTGGACTGCTTCCATCCCTGTTTCCCCCTGCTTCTTGTCCAATGTTACTGCGCACCAACCTTCGAGGCTCTATGGAGAGATCTAACTCCTCTTTCTGATCTGTTTGTCCTTTCCTCTTACTCCTCCCTTCTTTTTCTCTGCTTCACTCTAATATTTTCTGATGTGCATCGTCTTGTGCACTCTTTCTTTCACATTCTCTTCTGTTCTGTTCTCCACCTACTTCTATCTATTTTTCTGCTTTTTTTCCTTCTTTGTTCTGTCATCTATATGTGCCAGGTCAGGGATAGTAACAAGGAAGCCACTGGGTTTCTGTCTTTTCTGAGGAAATGCACAAAGTACGAGGACTCGCAACACGTCTTGTGTAACCTTAATATAACTATGCCACCTTGTGTCAAGGTAAGAACTTGCCATGATACATGAGCACGCATTTAAACATGAAAGCTTATAAAATGAACATAAATGAAGGTTGTGAAGTCAAATTCTTACTGGGTTAAGAATTAGTACATATCTCAAGTAGCACAAGATTAATAATGAATAGTCATTTTTTTAGTTATCTTGAGAATTTAATAACTCAAAAATGTGACCAGTTAGAATATTCTGATAAATTTGCAGGAATTCACTTTACTGTTGGACTAAAATAGTACTTTGAAAGTACGGGGACTTGCATTTTTGAAGATTTTTACTTATAATTTGCTTTCCATATTGGCAAAATAGATTTAATGACAACTCTCTTGGTACATATCTAAAACTCATGCCTTCTGTTGCATTTTTGACTATGTGGGCCTGTATCTATATTACTTTTTAAAACTTTGTAGCAAAGATAGGATGTTATTAAAATAAAGACGTCATTTATTTCAAAGTTTTTTATGCATGTTTACCAGAGATGCAAACCAATTTAAAGGCTGCTTTATTCCTTTTATATAGTCAGATTTTACTGTTGCCGTTTCCATGTTTTCCAATTAAGATGTTTTCCAGACAATTATTGTTTACCATAAGCAACCATTGTCCCTATTTTAGGTTGCTGGGAGTGAGGAACGCAGGCGAACTTTAACCCCTCTGGCCCTGAGAGAGCGCTACAGTGCACTGAATGAGCCCGGTGTGGGTACGTTTTTATTGTCTGTACTTCAGCCCTCTCCTCATAGACACACACTGGAGATGGGCACAGAATGTTGCTCTGCCCTTTTGCCCAGACCCCCTGCTTCCCTAATCTGCCCCTACTCCACCCTCTCTGCCCCTATTTGTCTCATGTGCACGCATGGCACAAAGACTAAAGCCTTGGATGCAATGCACTGCTGTACAGTATGCCCCAGAGTTTGTGGCAGTGCAGTTCGATGAAAGCACACAAGAATGTGAGGCCGATAGACAAGCAGCCGTCTGGAACATGGCCTGAAGAAGCTCCATGGCACCTGGAAAGTCTGACTTATTCTTTCCTGAGTGTCTTGGATGTTCGAACAACGACTTCTGTGATTGGTTAAGCATGGCGCTGGTGTCTCCACTGCGACATCCAATGGCATGGCAGCAGATACTATTAGCTTATGAGCACTGAGAATGAGCAGGACCTCCCAGTGGAGCTAGACAGAGGAGCCCTTTATACTGGTTTTTGGTAAATGCGTAACGGTAACTCTTAAAGTTAAAAAAATGTGGTTTCCTGATGGAGGAGGGAGGAGAAAAGGTCTCTTCTGTCTATTAAGTACACAGCGCTGCTACATTGCACCTTGGTCCCTCTGTAATGTTTACGGAATGCTACTATGGGACTAACATTTCAATGAACCCCAAAGTCTTACATCTTATACCCACACTCAGTCCTAACCGTGACGATTACTTGGATAAAAACAATGTTGTGGTTAGTGCTTATTTGGCTGGACAGAGAAGAAAAGGTACGTATTATCATTAGATCTTAAGAGAAACCTTGCTCAGTTTTAAATCTTTTTAGTTCACACATGACAAACTGTAATCTTATAACTTTAGTGCTCTTCCAGTTGCTCATGATACAAATTCTTAAGAAAATTGAAAGAAAATGTTTTAATTCTTCATAAACTTAGCACTTTGAGCCTCATAAAAACTTAATAACTAGTCTTACCAAAAGCTCTCCTGGTACATATGATGATAACTAAGGACAGTGCACAAAGCAACAGCCGTACACTGTTAGACCAGGAGCTGCAGCAGTCAACATGGTCTCTCCCATCCACATTTGTGAGATCAACAAAATAATATTCACTGTCAGATATGTTCACAATATATTTGCTAGTTGTGAATATAAATACAGATGGTAATCTTTTAAAATCACCAGCACAAAACAAATCTTCTTAGGGAATCTAATGCTAGTGAATGTATTATATCGTGAATTAGGATTAGGAAACCTGGAATCAAGACATTCCTGATTACAATCTTCTGAGTTTAGAAATCTGGTGTTTTTGACACAGTTTTTTCATGATGTTTGGTGGGTCCTAAACTGCTCCTATTTTCTCTTTAGCTTCAGTGAACGCCATGGAGAGAACTGAGATCAAAATCAACATCATATCTGATCAGCTAGGCTTAAGCTGGGCAGGTTAGTAACTTCAGATTTTTACAAGCTTGAGACAAATACAGCGAGTAAACACAAACTAGTGATTGATTTGATTTAGTCTTGCCTGAGGAAAAGTTCCCTTGTCAGGTTATGTAAACTGTAAGAGAGCTTACAGTTTACAGACCAGGAGATAACCTGTGGTATTTACTTCATTTGTTAGTGATGTCTTTATTTACTGGTGCAGATATCCAGTTTATTTGATCTGCTTTTTCTTTCAGAGTTGGCGCGAGAGCTTCAGTTTAGTGTTGACGACATCAACAGGATCCGTGTAGAAAATCCAAACTCCCTTTTGGACCAGAGCTCCGCCCTGCTCAACCTGTGGCTCAGCAGAGAGGGCAAAAGGGCCAAAAGTGAGTGAGACATTTACAATTCTTATTAAACTGACTACCGATTTACTCTGTAGGGGATTAAGTACAATGTTGAAAGCTGTGGAAAGGCTTTAGATTTCAACCAACAGCAAGCAACAGAACAAATGGATCTGCATTAAAAGAAACTCAGAAAGAATTTGAAAGTGTAACTTTACAAACACTTTACTGTAAGACATGTTCTCATTTTAAATCTTTTCTGTTATTTTCTCTTTTTGTCTTTCATTTTGGTGTGTTTGCTGCTTAGTGGAGAGCTTGTACACAGCTCTGAAGAACATTGACCGTGCAGATATTGTGTCTTCACTTGAGGGTCAGGCCCCACAACAGGGGCCCGGGTTGTCAGAAGAGGGGGCCTGTCGTCTGGCTGACAGAGACTCTACATTGTTGTCTCCTAGTGTCATTAATGGTAAGAAACATAAACATAATATAGCATGAATTTAAGAGAAACAATTTTATCTATCAGCAAAGCCTTATCTTTATATATTTAAATAACAATAGCTTATGCTTGCTTGTGATTATCTTGAAGATGATGATGAAGATGCCTTAATGATCACAAAATCCCTTCTACAATGATATATGAGTTTAAAGGAGAAAATGAAGGTTTCTTTATTGTTTATATTTATTCTATTTACAATAGTTAGAAATTACAATTTTGACAATATCCCAGTGTTAAAAATTATTTGGAAGCAAAGGTTACTAAAAAGAAAATAACTACATAAAGTAAGGAATTAAAAATATGTCGCTCTGAGGAAACAGGCATTTAGCCAAAATCTCTGTTTTCAAACATCAACTTGCTATTCAGTTGAAACATTTACCCTGTTTGAGCCCGAGAAAGTGCTCTGCCGTTCCCCTTCATCTGTGAAAAATTGCCTGCTTCGTTAGAGTGTGGGTAACAGCCATTGTGCCTTGTTTCTGTTGCCCCACAAGAGATCACGGACACAAGGCCTTCACGCATAGTGCACAAGCCAAGAGTTATTAGACCCCCGTTTTTCAGAAGGGGTAAGTTGATCAGAAACTGGGGCTGCATGGTGGTTTGCTGCTCATGATGATGATGATGATGATGATGTTGATGACGATGATGAGTCTCAGACGATGATTTTGAGGTCTGAGGAATGGTGTCGTTCTGCCACCATGAAAATGGCTTTTATCAGCATGCACTAACACCGCCTCTGTGCATTTCTCACTGGGGCACAAGTCATCTTTTTTTTTTTAAGTTACACTTTGTTGCACCTCATAATTTAGATATGAATTATAATGTTTCTACTCATCTAGGAAAACCATCATAGCTCTCCTTTATATTCTGGATTTTAAGGCGATACAGCCATAAAGGTATGAATCTGACAAGCACAGTGTCTTGAGAACATATCCCTTGAAGTTTTTTCACATTTTTTCACCCTTCATTCACATACTTCAGTGTATCTAATAAGGATCTTATGTGACAGACCAACAAGGGGTGCATGACACTGAAGTAAAGGAAAGTGACTAATTAATTCATCTTTTTACAAATAAAAGTCTGAAAATGTAACCTAGCTGCATTTATATTCAGGCCCCTTTACTCTGGATAAAAATCACAAAAATTAAAGTGCAGGATTGTTAGAGAGCTCTAGTAAACAAAAAGCATGAAGAAGGGTAATGTTATGGAGATGTTTAAAACACGGTTAGGTTATAAAACAGTAGCCAAGGCTTTACATTTTTCATGAAGCACTGCAGGGATTCATGGTTCAGGGGGGATAACCAGTTGACATGGCAACAATGGAAAAGTCTTTGTTAAACAAAAGCCTTAAAATTTACTTGCAGTTTTCTACCAGCCATGTAGGGTGCAGAACAAGCATGAGAACATTTTGTCCCACAAGCAAAATACTGTATGTGGCAAAAAATAAAAATTAAAAAAACGGTACTGGAGATCAGCCCGTTATCACCATCAATGCTGGGGAACATGGCAGTTTGATCAAACAGAGACTGGGAAAGTGGTCTCAGTTGGTTGGAAGATGATGTGGATAAATTCATCCAGTCCTGAGAGAAAACCTGTTAGAGGCTGCAAGAGACATGAGACTGGAGTGGAGGTAGTTTAAAACAAAGAATATTTATATTCAGGTGTTCTAATGGTCTAAGGAAAGTTCTGTTGTAACAACAGGGGAGAATTTCTGGCAAGACTTGACATTTTTAATACACAAATACTTCCAAACCAATCAGATGGAAGATTTTTGCTGAAAAAACAAAGGATAAAGCTGGTGGAAGCATAACACAGATGATGAGTTCAAGGTATAGACTGCTAAATACAAATTCTAATCACCCTTTTCAGATTTTTGTTTAAAAAATGTTATTCCTCTTTACAATTATGCACTCTGTTTTGTCGGTCTGACACATAAATACCGGATCAGATGTACTGAAGTGTTTGGATTGTGATTTGAAAAGAAAAATAAAAACAAGGGTATGTGTACCATCTCAATGCACTGTGCAAGAAATTCCTTCCATTTACTATGGATGTCTGGATTACATGTGGGACTGGTTGTGTATGTGTGCACATAAGTATGTGTGTGTGCATACATATCTTTTTGTGTATGTCTGGGATGGACAAAAGAGCCAAAACTGAACAAAATGAAAATGTGCTCTGGGCCTTCATTCCTTGTTTCTGTCTTTCCCTCTTCCTATCTTGCTCTTGCTTTCTTTTTACCTGAGAAAAAGACAACATTCCACACATCTTACTGCAGATGATGTTGGAATTATTTCTCTTCCTCAGGATTCTGTCCAACTTCTTCCTCTTTCAATGAACCTGTGACACAACATACAAGCTGCCCAGCTGCCCTGCTTTTCCTCCTTCTTCTTTCTCCTGCTCTTCCTCCTCACAGCTCTACCTGTCTGACCTCTGACCTCATAAGAACCTCATTTTGACCTCTGGGCCTCCTCTTCTCTTGTCATCTTATTTCCCCCCGCGCTCCTCCCTCGTTCAGTCGAGTGGGGACCCTCTCCTCCTCTTTAAATCCACAGCTCAGTGTGTGTACTACTGTTTGTGCACGTGCATGCTGCATGCCTTGCTGTTACCGTACTGGAGTGTGAGTTTGTGTAAGCATAAAAGTGAGCTTTTTGTTTCAGACTAGCTTTTAAAAGATACATTTGTTTAGATACAGTCAATTAGGTTTGAGTCTTATTTGCACAGCAGATAAATATTGAAAATCTGTTGGATTAACTGAGTGAGGTTATTATTTCCAAAGTATTTTTTACGTATGGGTTAAGTCAGAAGTTTACATGCACACATCAAAGGCATGAGCATCATATTAATTTTTGGGTTTTACTCATCCTTTTAATCCCTTTTCATAAAGTTTGACTGGAGATCAGCACCTTATCACCATTAAGGGTTCAGTCATTCCTAAAAACAAGAACTAATTGTACAAGTTGGAAGTTGTTGGTTATTGTTTGTAATCCACACAGGATTAAAAATTATTCAAAATGGCCCAAATCAATTAAGTTCAAATCAGATAGTTACATACACTGTATATAAAAACACTTTTTTTTACTGACTTTTTTCCTCACAAGCCTTGATGATGATATCATGGCTTTGCAAGCTACCTTAATTCACAACATTTGAGTTAAACAGAGGATTTTAAGGCAGCATGTCAAACACTACTTCCTTGTGTGACATCATATTAAAAAAATGTATTAAAATCAATCAGTCAAGAATTCAGAATAAGAATTCAGAATTAGTTCTTTTTGCACAATTTCAAGATGTCCTGAAGGTGCAACATTTATCGGCTTAACTTAAGTAAATAAATGCAACTACAGCACCTAGTTGGGGCCTGCCATGCAAAGCAATGGCAGGAACCTATTACTATTGTCGGAGAAAGTGTTTCTTTATTCTTTATTTTTCTTCCGTAACCGTTAATGCGGCTCATACTGCTGGGTGCACACCTACAAATGAGGTATCAAAACGTGCAGAAAATTCACGCCATTCCAGCTATTACTTTTGGTGGGATTTGGGCTTAACGTGGCGACATAATTCGCAAAAAACTACGAAAAAAACCCCATTATAAGTCAATGGGAAAAATCCTAGAAATACCCTATTTTTGAGGATTTTCTGTGTCGTCACAAATTCACCTAGAAATGCCATTCAAATTTCATTTTGTAGATACGTCTGTGATCTCTTCGAAAGTGAAGACGGCTCGTCGATACCAGTTACGGTTTGTCCACAATTTGCCTCTAAGCGACCCAAAGTTTCTCATTTTTCCTAAAGTTAGAGTGCGTCTCTGGCTGCTTAGAGTGAGAGATGAAGACAACTTTTTCAGCCCAAATCATTTTTGAAATCGCCATCACGCCCACAAATATCGCACGATTAGTATCAAAATCGGTCCTGACATTGATACGCCTGTCTGCTCCGGTAAAATGTTTTCGAAATTTATCTAGACCGTATGGTTTTCTGTCACGGTGCTTCAGAGCAAAGTCATGCGACAGGATTTTCTGAGGCTGTCTGAGGCTCTCTCCCATGTATTTGAATAGAATTTCAGATCTGGGCACAACATTTCTTTCTCTCATCGCTGTAAATGCTCTGAGTGAGGTACAGATATGAATCTCGGGACTATAGCAGAAGACACATTGACCTCTCATACGCTTTAAACGCTTTTCGAATATGTATTACGGTTCCCCAACAGGAAGGATTTGTTTCCAATGCTTTTTGTCAGTAAAACGTGTTTGCTCAAACACACAATTGTGTGTTTGACAGCTCAGAGCTCAGAGCTCACACCCTGCTGAGACCATTATTTGCCATAGCAACGGATCTCAAGAGGCTATTGGCTGCTGATTTGGACTACAAATACGCATCATTGTAGTTCTATCTATCCTCAGTTGAAACAGATCAGGACTGAACTGGCCTTTAGCACTAATTGCTGCTATGGGCTGTATATAACTGATTTAACTCAGTAACTGTTACACATGGGATTAGTTTTAAACTTTAAAATTAAGCATATTGAAAATTTCACAATAAAAGCCTTGAATATTTTTACATCATGTAATTGCTCTTTTTGGCTTTATTTGACTTTTTCATCCAAAGCACTATTACACATGGGATTAGTTTGGCCCTTTGAAATGAAGCATACTGAAAATTTCAAAATAAAAGCCTTGAATATTTTTACATCATGTAATTGCTCTTTTTGGCTTTATTTGACTTTTTCATCCAAAGCACTGTTACACATGGTATTAGTTTGGCCCTTTGAAATGAAGCATACTGAAAATTTCAAAATAAAAGCCTTGAATATTTTTACATCATGTAATTGCTCTTTTTGGCTTTATTTGACTTTTTCATGCAAAGCACTGTTACACATGGGATTCGTTCGGAACTTTGAAATTAAGCATACTGAAAATTTCAAAATAAAAGCCTTGAATATTTTTACATCAACTACTTGCGTTTTCAGCATTATATAACTGATTTAACCCAATGACTATTACACATGGGATTAAAATAGACTGTTTTGCATGAGCAGCAGATAGATCCTCTATTGCACATGTGTCAAACTCAAGGCCCGCGGGCCACATGTGGCCGGCTACGTCGTTTTATGTGGCCCTCTCCCCCCTACCACCGTTTGACAGCCCCGTTGATTGACTTAAAATAGGTTTTGAGCACGAATTGACTACAAACTACATATCCCATAATGCCTTCCGATTCTTACCAACCAACATTACGGCTTCTCGCCACTAGAGTGCAGCAGAGTCACCTCAAGCTGATTATTAATTTTCCCAGCGAATAAAACTGAAACATCGACAAGCTAACAAGCTAAAGAGCGAAGTCCCGTGATGTTTCAATCGAGGACTTTTACCGTCTACTGCCCCCTGATTTGATGCCACAGCTTCGACTCCACGCAGCTCCTGTTTTGTCCACGTTTGGAAGCACCTATCTGTGCGAACAGATGTTTTCAATAATGACTTTAAACAAGGCCAAGCACAGATCGCGCATTACTGACGAAAACCTACACGCCGTTTTGCGGATTGCCACAGAATAGAACTAAAACCAGACATCGACGAACTGACCAGGGGAAAACGGTGCCAGACATCCGGCCAGAAAACATTGGTAAGCACAAACAAACTACATTTAAATAGAATGAATGTAAAACCAAAACTCAGTATACTGGAATATGCATATAGTTTATTGATTTTGCTTGTGTTTTGTTTATTTACAGAACACAACACAATGAGGATGTGTGTGAGTTGGTGACAGGGTGAAGAGGGATCAGCGTTGTGTTCAAGGACAGTTCGTTGCGTAATAAATAACGAAAAAGTTTTGTGAATGAAGTTGAGAGTTAATATCAAAACTTGTTTTTTATTATTTGTCTGCTTATCTTCAAAGCAGACAAAGAATAATTTTCCCAGCGAATAAAACTGAAACATCGACAAGCTAACGAGCTAAAGAGCGAAGTTTAGCTGAGCAGTTTAAAAATACTGAGCATATTTTTAAACTGCTCAGTTTAAAAATACTGTAATTTTTAAACTGAGCAGTAATTTTACATCCATGCAAACTCAAATGTAATATTTAAAACTTGAATACATAAAATCAGTTATTTAACAATATGAGGTGTTGTTTAAAAATAAAAAAGATAGCAATTTCTTTTTATTGCAGAGACATTAGATTCTTAAATTTATGGTATTCTTTAAATGTTGTAATTTTGGTTCATTGTAAACTTTACCTGTAAAAAGTTTGTAGAAATCTTTAACATAAGGTCAATATATATTTTTAAACTGTAATATGTTGTGTGTGTGTGCGTTATTGAAAATTTATATTTGTGACAATCATTAGGTAAATGCTAATGAACTGCCTTCCTGCAGTTTATGAGCATTGAACTGTTACTAAACAGTTCAATGCAAGGTTCATTAGCGTTAGCATTTTAGCTTCAATAAGCTATTAGCTATTTATTTTACTTTTTAGCAATGTTTAGTATACTGAATGGAGTAAATCAATTACAGAAAATATCCTAGTGATTTCCCACATACTGATGAAAGCAATGACGCTAACATTAGCGTTTCTGCTGATTTTAGCTGATATACTTACTTTATAATACTGAATGGTGCACGTCCGCCTCGCTTAACGTTCTTGCGATTCTCCGCGTGCCACTGATTACGTTGCGGCGTTCTTTAGCGTCGACGCCGATTTGTAGCGTGACGACGCCGGGCCCATGCCCGACGGGCGCGCCTTGGCAGGCCCCGGCTAAATTTCTTCCGAAATTTTCTAGTTGTATTTGTTCTTATGCAGATGCAACAGGGTGGTTAAAAGGATGAGGTCACACATCATTACCGGTTTTGAAAAGCACATTGCAGCTTTACATTAAGCTCTAAATATAGCACATCTATATCTATATCAATAAAATGTTTGTATATATTTTGGCCTGTATTTCTAATTTTGAACCTGTCTGGAGCAGAGAAAATTGACCAAACAAAAAAATTAAATTCTTGGTCTTGCATCTGTTATATTTCCAGTCCAGCACCAATAAAGAGGGGTTTAAGGAAACAACTAAAGCTCAAAGATAATATATTATTAATGCTGATGATGAGTACCGTACATGTACATTTCTGATAAATACTGTGTATGAGTGGGTGAGGATTTTGTACTGATGAATTGTGGTGTCTGCAGTTTGCCGTTTACGTTCTTAACATCAAACTGTGCCTGGCATGCTTTCAGTGTCTGAATTAATCTTTGCTGTGTATAATGTTCTCTCTGTTCAGTGGGTGCATTCTAATCTTGTTTTATGCTAAATTAACTCAAAAAGTGTTTCCTTTTCTTTTACTGTGAAATAAATGGTGTCATTTTAACAATATGCTGTTAACACATTGACTTCTGCATCGCACATAATGTTCAGAGAACAATGCTGCTGCAACATGAAGTCTTTCTCTCATGGGCAAACTCATTAATCATACAGTTGTCTTTAAGATTGTAAGAGGTCAGTGTTACTGAGGAGGGTTTGTTGGGTCTTTACACTTTTTACTGAACTTAATGCAAAAATTTGCCCAAGTCAGAGGGACTCTCAGCATTGTTGAAACATTATCTGCTGGCAGGGATACTGGTGTGAGGGTGTGTGTTTGTGTATGGTTTGGATGTTCAGGATTTATTACCCTACATCTTAACCTCACCTGTGACCCAAAAAAACTACTTCATTCATTATATATAAAAGAATATGAGTGTAGTTTTGTGTGTCTGTGTTTTTATTTGACCGTTGTTAAAACAGTGTATCGTGAAGCGTGTTGTGAAGTGTGGTGTCCTTTTTTTTTTTAGGGCTTTTTCAGTCTCAGTAGAGCTAATCTGTGCTTCACCATGTGTTGTGCCTTGGACACTTGTGTGTGTTTTTTGTTTGTTTTTTTAACAACAGGAATAAAAAGGAAGGACTAACCCTGACTCAGCTAAACTCATTCAAGCTGCCATTCTAACTCATTCCTTCCTGTTCACCCTCATTCTGATGCCACCTCTCACCATCCTGGCCCTGTTCCATCCCAGAGACACACACACACTGTAGTTCATAAGTCAATAAATTCTGGGAATAAAACAAATGCATCATAAAGAAGTATTTCACTCACATAAGGAGCTATAATAATTGATTCTTGCCGCTTAAAAGCCTTAAAATACCTTGAAATCCTTCTTTTAATGCAGTAGATTTGCGTCACACTGAAAAATGTAGACAAAATTGATCTTCGCTTTGCATACATTCATTCAGCAGGAGGAAAATCCCATGGAAATAATTGCTTTTAGCAAAATCAGTAGTGTCACAATTGTTGGTACATCAACTTTTAATTCTCTTTACAAACTCACAACAAGTTTTGGCTGCAGGATACCACTTGGTCTTCTTCTAGATTTTTGACAGTTCCTGGATCTCTTGTTTTCAGAGCTTGCTTTCAGGAGGTGGAACTGAGATTTCCTTGGCAAAAAGTTGATTTTTGTGTCTGCTGAATTATTTATGTGTAGATTTGACCATATGTTTTGCATGATTATCCATGACTTTTTAAACAGTCCAGGTAACACACTCCATGTTATGTTTATCTGTGTGAAGGTGGAACAGGAAAAGCTTTTTTGTGACATTGCTCCCACATAATCAGTTGGCCTATAGATAAATTATAACGTTTTTATTGAACCTCAGAGAAATGCTCTGATCAACTTTAGAAACTAAAAGATAAATTAAAATATTCTACAATTACACATATATCTGCAATGAATTGGTACCAATCATTATGATGGCAGTGTCATTATAAGAAACACATATTTTTCCAACGGAATAAATGCACTGAAGTTTTTGCTTCTGTGCTCAGTGTGACATTAAGCTCCTGTAATAAAAGATGAATTTGTGTGAAGGCTTTTTGCACATCTTTACTACGGGTGCCAAAACGTGTTGAGGTTATATAATAGATAGTCTCTGTAATAACATGTGTCAGCTGTTCTAAAAATTTAATTAAGCTGTAAGGCTTGAAGCTACTACATGCCAAAA
Organism: Xiphophorus hellerii; assembly: GCF_003331165.1. NCBI lineage: Eukaryota > Metazoa > Chordata > Actinopteri > Cyprinodontiformes > Poeciliidae > Xiphophorus > Xiphophorus hellerii. The sequence continues at coordinate 11,321,214 of NC_045679.1, read as the reverse complement.
TGTTCACATCTTCATTACTGGGCCATAATGGGTACTGCTTTTAACATTAAAAGTAAGACAAAAACATTTTTGAGCTGCAGATCTGCTGAATTTCACCTCTGTTAAATGACACATTAAGCACCAAAAACATGTCATTTATGCTCAAACTTGATAGCATGTTGGTTAAATATGTCAAGTTTGGGAACCTTTGCCACATCTACATCCATTAGTATTTAACTATGCCTTTCCTGAGCGTTAGCTTTTTCAGTTAATCACTGACAGAATCACATAAAACATATTTTCTAAATCCATTTTCATTCCTTTAGATAACAGTCAATAGATTTTGCTATTAAGATTAATTAACAACATTTTGAAAATTAAGATTGAGCTAAATATAGTTTAAGGCTTTTAGTGAGGCCAGGTATGAAGGACAACATTAAAAATGTTTAATTTGCATTCATTATTAAAAGTTAAGCTGAACCCTTGCATTAAAACCTGTACTAAGTGTACTTTTCTAGATATATTTGCATGGATATGTTTCTCACAACTATACTTTGGGCTTGATTTTGGATGAAGACCTTTTCACCTTCACTAATGTAAAAATTGCATATGTTTACATAAGAAATCCTAACTACAATCCCCACACGTTTTCCAATGAAGATATGAAGATATTTTTGACTTAAGTTTTACAAGAAATCGGTGTAAGTGACGTGCATCATAATTTTCTAATTCTGTCCATTTTTTCAGCCGTTTGTTTAGCTAATGTTTTAAGTAATACAGAAATTAGAATTACATTCCACAACACTTAAAATGTAAAATTCTTTTAATTTCCCTTGCTTAATTCCTACAAAAATTGCTTATTGTGATTCAAGTGAGATTCAGAGTGCACATGGTGCTCATTAGAAAAATCATAATTACTTTTTGAAGTTTAAAATTACCACCAAAAACTGTATTAATTCAATTTTGTGTTTGAATGTGTATGTTTGTGTCTTTCATATACTGTCTTTGAAAAGCAAATTAAAACTTTAGTCACCTAAATTAATTATAGGTGGCACTCGAATTAATAATAAAAGTTAAACGCCGTTCAAACACAAAACTATATATGAAAACATGGAATATCTTTCATATACTTAAAGAAGCAGTTTGGATTTTTTGAAGCGGAGTTCTTTGAAAAGGTGTTTTGTGGTTATTATCCTAATTGAAGGAGATAACTCTTTCAGTGACCTCAGATTAAGCAAAGAGATTGTCCATAATTTTCTGATGATCTAACAACTATTCAGAGGACAGCTCAGATAAAATTGGATTTGCTCCGCTGTTAATCAAAAAACATCATTTCACTCACACATTCTTACAAACGTTTAAGCCACTGTGAGGGTTGAAATGATGAATATCTGCATATTGGTCTGAAGTTATTCACTCTGAAGATCGTATTAGCTTATGTTGTGTAACAACTGTTATAAAAGTGATGCACTACAAAAACAAAAATATGAGCTAAGTTCATGTGAATGCTTTTCATTTATTTTTACCTTTAAATTAAATTGTTATTCTGGTCAAAGTATGCATTGAAACTTTTTATTTTTTTCAATTTTAACTGGAAGTGGAGCCCCAGATATGTTTTTATTAAGGGAAGCATACAAACTGGCACAGCTCAAAGGAGGTGTCTTCTGCAGGTAAAATACTAATTACACCTAATGACTCCACCGTTTATCCAAATTAAATTAGTTTTAAATCTATTAACTGTGTTTAATGTGAGTATGTGTAATGGTGTGTGTGTGTGTGAGTGTTTGTAGAGGGACTTGTACTTACATGCCCGAGGTACAGAGTAGGATGCATGTTTCTGAATTGCTGCTGTAATAAAGGAGAATGCAAGAATAACACTGTACCTTGCATTTTTCTTAGCAAAGCCTACTGCTGAGTCCCACTCAGGAACTTGTGACATGGGTTGGAACGATAACAGATATGTCAAAGCATTTTTGTTTATTGTGTTACATTGTAACAATAATATTGCAGAGATGACAATTCCTCCAAGCTGCTTTGCTTAGTTTCTGATTTGTATGAAATGAAAGGTCTTTAATTGGGCAAAATTAAAAGACCCATCTACAAAAACGGATATCCTTGCATTAATGTAAATGAATATCGTGCCAACCCCAAAATCAACATGTAGCTACACTCACTTTGCTTTTTTTCTTTCCTGGGACAGTTTATGTTCTGGGAATTCACTTTCTTTCTTTGGTAAAATTTTAAAAAATCAAGAGCCCTGCATCATTCACCTCACAAACAAAGGATGATCCACGAAGCTCTGATGATCCACGAAGCTCTTACTGTTTGCCCTCACAGCTTGCACATTTTGCTGTGTCCCAATGACAAAGACCTGGACTGAATTCTTTACACCAGACTAACTTTCTTACATCAACTGGGCAAAGTATTACTGCAAAAAAAAAAAAAAAAACTTAATTTAAAATGTTCTTGTGTTCTATTCAAGGGCATGCAGATAAAATATAATCGCAGGAGTACTGCAGTTCTGCATTAAATGACTATTTTTAAACATAAAAATCAAACTCAGATAACAGGAACTTTGAACCAATTTGTGCTTAATTTGTCCTGCTATCATTTGAGTAGGTTACTTTATCTAAAATAGGATTTGCATAAACTATCTCTGTTTTGTGACTCGAATTATTATAACTGTAGAAATCAACTTTGCCTTTTTGCACCACTGTGGTTAGTCATTAGGGAGAGTCTACAAATAGAGATCTACTGGATCAGAATTTTGTGGTCAAGCTCCGGTCTCTGATTTTATAATGCTTTGACCTGCCAATGCTTTTAGCCATTTCTCATTTGTTTTTAAAAATTATCATTAATATAATTCAAAATACTCTTTTAGCCTTACACCTGTTATTAGTCATTTATATTAGGGGAATAGTTGTGTGTAAGAACATAGTATGTAAAACAGGATTTTACCATCCTATTATTACTAAAAGACCAAATGAATATTGCATCGATATTGTAAAGTTTCTTTAGCAACTTATATTTAATTTAGCATGACTAGTACAGCTAGCTAAAACTAAAACAGCAATCTCTTTGTGTTTCACAAGGTAGATCCTTACATTAACTCGAACATTAATGAAATGCTGCCAACATTTCCATATTCAGCATTTTTTTTTAAGTTTTGCTGTCCTGTTGCTTCGATGAGCCTCAGACATAAAGTGGCATAAAGTGGCATAACACATTAAAAATGCAGCTTCCTTAGTAACATAGGCATCTCTGGACATCATATGACTTCCATTATCAAACACTTCAGTGATACACAACACTGAAATTTTTCCCCTCAGTAACAGTATCCACTCTGAAGATTGTTGTCAGCATGACCTGGTAGCTCTTCCATAAAGTGACTCTTCCTTTTCAAGCATTTAATTATCAAAACTTGTTTAATTAAAACTAGTTTCTACTTTTGCACACTAAAAGAGCTCCTCTTGCAAATTCTGAGCATCCCAACATTTAAAATCACTGAGGTTTTCAAAGCTCCTGTCATCTGAGCCTGGTTTTAATGAAATGCAGCACCGGACAAAATGTATTTCTGACTGATCAGTCCAAATTCTTAGAATGTAGAGTCTCTACTTGTGTATTGGGACACAGCTAAGCTCCACTGTTTCTTAAGTAGGTTGGAGAAACAGTCGACATACAACCTCCCGACCCTCCCCATGGCTGTGCCTGCTCGGTGTTAGTGTTTCTCTTGTCTCGCCCCTGTCTTCCTTCCAGGTTATGGGCTGGTGCAGGAGGAGCTTGTGTCCCCGGCCTCCATGCAGTACAGCTTGCCCTCTCCATTGGGTGTGGAGCCATACTGGCAGGAAGTTTCCAGCCTGGAGTGTGCGCCCATTGCCACCACGGAGGAAGACACACTAATGGAGATGTCGGATGTTCAGGTGTGGCCAGCAGGGGTTAGCCCCTCGCTGGTCACAGTTGAGGACTCATCGCTAGATGGTAGCAGTCGAGCAGATGACTCTGAGGGTGCGACGCTTTCCTTGCCCTGCAGCTTGGGCCGTCCAAGCAGCGGAGCCAGTGGGGCCAGCGGTTCCATCATGGAGCTGGAGGAAGAGGAGGAGGAGGAGGAGGGGGAGGTAGAAGAGGAGGAAGTGCCACAAGAGCCAGCGAGTGCACTGGCAGAACTGGACAGGGTGAGGGCCAGTGGCGCTGTTCCAAAGGTCAATCTGAACGGGCAAGCGGGAGGTCAGAGGTCAGACGCAAGGAGAGGGGACGGTGTGGCGGTGGGAGGAGGAACTAAAGGAGGAGTTGGTGGTGTGGGGCTGGGCTCAGTGGAAGGGATTTCTCTTGTTGCAGGCCAGCAGGTGTATGCCCAGCATGGTGAGATGACTGGGCTGAGGCCACCGGAACGCAACGGGGACAACCGGTACGTCATCTGTAAGGTGCACTGTCTCAACGCATTATGAGATCATAGTTCCCCTGCTAACATCAAGCTGTGCTTCGTTCTTTGCAGGATGGTGGGAGGTGGAGCATTTCAGCCATACTTACCAGACAAGGACTCCCTGCAGGGCTGGGTGGGCTCGGCATCATCAGGACATGATGGAAGTGTGCCAGGCTTGCACACAGCCCAGGAAGCCCTACTGACTCCGGTGTGTGATACGGGTTACTCTTATGTGCTGCGTGGGCACTTCCTGAAGGGCACGCAGCCTTTTGACAAGGGGCTGGGCTTCTCTCATCAGGAGACAGGCCAACAAGCTTGGGAGCAGGAGCAGAGGCGAGGCCAGGTCAGGTTGCAATGCCGACCACCCGCCGCTTCCTGCGCCTGGAGAGGGAAAACATCTTCATTTTGTTAACTTTTTTTTTTCTTTTGAATACTCAAATTTATATCCAGCCATTTACTTTTTTCAAATCACAATCATTTGTGCTTTTTAATCTTTTTAAACGACTCAGCAATCATCAGGACTGATGATTGGTCATTTTGATCAATTCGAAGACCCAGACTAAAAGGATTTTTTCAAACGAAAAAATTGTTTAACATTAATTTTTCCGATTCAAGAAAGCATCTCAAGCATTCAACGCTGATATAAATCATTATTTGATTGTATTTTATTATCTTTTCTTTGTTCAGAAAGAAGAGAAGGCGGACTTCTCTGCTGAGGGAAAATTTGTTGAAGAACGCGGAATTGCGCTCTCTAGAAAAGTAAGATGACTGTTTGTTTCACATTTTCCATGAGTCACACATGAATTTTCAGCTTCATGTATGTTATTATTTTCATTCCACATAGAAAAATCATTAATTTAAAAGTAGCATATAGGATATTGGTCTGTTTTAAACAATAAAACAAATATTGCATTTGGACAGCATTTGTTTTCAAGGATATATTAACTACTTTAGGTTTTACGTTGCCAGATAAATATACAGTAGCCAGTGGATGGATAGGCTTAGTCTCTGAACAAAATACTTGCAGGCTTTTTTATTAATTCTTTCAGAAATATACAGGCAACTTTTTCATTACCTCTGGTGTGTTTTTGTGTGCACAAAAGCTTGTCAACAATACAGTTTAATTTCTAAGATTTTCTAAACGTTGCAGGACCTTGTTGAGTAGAAAAATATGATCAATGCTTCAGTAGCATTTACCAGCTGAGCAAAATGAATGAGAATGAGTTGTAACGATGTTGTAAAATAGATTAAATGTGATCGTACAAGAGACTTATTTAAACTCACAGCACAGTAAAAACATGGTGGATTTGCTCAAGGTTATTGTGATACCAAAATCTCACACTACCCACACCATCACACAAACACTACAAGTCTGAACTCACATCTTGTCATTGTAGATCAGCTACTTAGAGTGAAACACACAGAAGAGCATACATAGAAGCCACAAGGATTTTGGTTCATGTTGGTTTAAGGAATTTTGTACAGTTAAACGGATAAAAAAACAACAAAAAAAAACAACTATGACTCAGATCATTCAAAGAATGAGAAATTTCATATGGAACAAAAGACAAAATGAGTTAATTTGGTGTCTGATTTGGTTGGTTGACTGCTAAAGCCCTTTGAGACCCTGAACATGTGAGCCATAGTTAGTTTCCTACTCTGGTTTCAGCACTTAACTGGTCCAAGTGTTGTCTCCTTCCTTCCTCCTGCCCTCCTTGCTCCAGGTGGGGATGGATGTAAGAAAGGGTGCTCAGTCATTGCAGCGCACCAGTCTCCGGAGAGTTAAACACTGAAATACAAATACTGCCCGGTCCTTCAGGTACGGGACAACAAAACAAGCACTTGTGCATCCCAGTGCTTGGACAATAACCTGTGTGGTGACTGCTACCAATCTGATAGAGCCTAATAGTTTCTTACACCAACTTTGTTTTTATTTATTTATTTTTGTTTGTTTGGTTTTTTTGTTGTTGTCGTTGTTACTCCAAGTGAGAATCCCTTTTTGTAATGCTTTGAGTGAAAATGTTTGGTTGTTGTGTAAAATGCACAGTCTGCAATTATTTGACAGTAATTTAAATTCTATACTAAACAAATGAAATACAAAGACAGGAAGGTTTTCCTTTTTATTTGAAATATAAGTGGTTAATTCTATGTGATTGCCACGAACATGCTTCAGAAATGACGGGTTACTACTTTTTAAATCAACTTTAGGAAATAAAGTAGAGGGGAAATAAAGTTGTTTTAAGCCTAAAAAAAACATACTATAGCTGAAGCATAGAAAGAAAAGAAGTTAAGAAATAAAATAAACAACTAAGTAAGCTTAAATCTGAGTATGGAAAATTATAGCATTTAGAAATGGAAATATTGTGGGAAACCTACAAAAAGACTGCTGTGTTTTTATTTTGACTGCTTCCTGTGAACAAACTAGCACTGGTGGCAGCCTACATTCTTTTATGGAGTAGCCATACTATGGTTAATATGTGGGTGGCACTACTACCACCTACTGTCAACTCTAGTGGTATTTGTCAATGAATATATTCAGATTCTTTCATTTTGAAATTCATTGCTGCAAATTTAGCAAATCCATCTATATAAACGTCCCGTTTTTCCTGTTTTCTGTGTTTCCGTGTTTTCAAATCATGACATTTAACAGCATTTTACACAGCTTCCCAGCCTTTTCGAAAACTCGATTATATCATTGTCTACGCTTTCATCATAAAATTTTAGAAGGCCAAAATAATTTTGTATGCATATTAAATCCGTTTTTATATTTCTATTGTTTTTTGGGGGGGGTTTTCCAGGACCGGAAACCCACTGCCAAAACACCCACCACAAAAACACGACCGGAACGAAGATGGAAATGAAGAAGAAGAAGAAGTGGGGAGAAAGTGGAGAAAACATACCAGGACAACCAGAAACATCCTCAACCTGTGATCATGAAGCACCACCAAACAAAAGAAGACGAGAACAAAAAGAGGAGTTGAACTTGTAGTTTTATAACATTTGTAAAGAAAAATATAACTAAACAGAGGCATGGTAATTCATTTTTATACAAAAAAAAAAACTATAAATGTTCGTAAAACATCTAAGAAAAAAAGCAACAAAGTGCTTCCTGTGAACTGTAATCGCATGATAACTGCTGGTGCATGCCCTTTGACCTTTTGAACTGTCATTATCTACAAACTGAAGGAGTAAAAACTGAAGGTACAGGGGCCGGCCCGTGCATGGGTCATAGGTCTGTTTAAAGGACCTCATCCCCTCTAACTGGAGTCGTTTGTGAGCGAGTTGAGTCTGTTAACACTGCAGCCAAAAAAAAAAAACACATACAACTCCCTCAAAGGATGGCTGTATATGCAGCAAAGCCTCTGCTGAGCCAATGCTTCTGTCATCGGACCCTTTCTCCTCTTATTCTTAATGTGATATATGCACTCTATGCTCTGTGGACATGTGTGTGCGTGTGTGTGTGTTTAAATTGCTCTGCCGCATGTGTTACCTTGCTTCGAGCTCTGCGTTGAGCCTCGCCTGCCCTCCCCTGATTGGCTTGTTGTCTCTGTGATGTCACGGCGTGCTCGACCTCTGCAAAGAGAAAGCCGCTGGCTCTTCCACGCTTGTGAGTTCTCGTCTGCGTGTATCTACGTTTTTATTTAGATTTATCCTTAAACGAGCTCGCTTCCTCTTCAGTATATGTCCGCTTTGGTTCTCCACTTTGTTTGACTTTGGTAGAGAACTGAATCTTTTTAATTCCCTCGTGTCTTCAGGAGTAATGTGTTTTAAAGACATGGGAATGTTTTTCTTGGAAATGAGTTGGTTGCTTGGCGGCATTGCACAGCAGCTCTATGATAAATATCTTGACTTTTTGACTTTTTCCTTCCTTATGAGCTTTCTCTGGTTTTTCTTGGTACCATATCTCATTTTGAGCCATCTTTATTGGTAGCCCTCGTTTATATGCAGTAAAAATCCCAGGTCTCTTCTATCCATTTTACTTCTCTGCTCCATCTTTTTTTTATCTGTTTGTGTCAGCTGCGGCATCTTGCTGTCAAATATTTATTTATCCATTCAATACAAAAGACATAGAAAGAAGAAATACTGAAGACGTTGACTTTTAAGACATTGTTTGGAAAATTCCTGGCAAGTGTGAAGTTGCAGGTGACAAAATGTAACGCGTGGACAGAGAGGTAGCACTGTGACTGTCCGGTTATCACTGACCCCAGACTCGTGAACTTTCTATATGTGGCTTGCAAAGGTATTTATACTTGGTGAACATTTTCTCATTTTAGAACAACAAACTTCAATGCATTGTATTGAGATTTTATGTAATGGTAAAACAGAAAGTATTGCATAATTGTGAGGTAAAAGGATAAGTATATGTTGTTGTTAATGTTTTATTACAAATAAAAAAGTATAGGATGCATTTTCAACAGCAACCCTGCAATTACAGGTTGCACACATTGTTTCCTTTGCAATAAGTTTTCCTATTTAAAGACATCATTTTTCATTTAAAGCGCCCCCCATGAGCTTGTTGTTGTGTCATGCTCTTTCCATCAAGAAATGACAAAAACAGTGCTATATGTGTCAGAATACATCCCCAAAATATATACTGAAGTTTGTGGTTGTCACATGACAAAATGTAAAGATGTTCTACATAAATACCTTTGCAAACCTCTGTACATTCAGATATAGAACATGAAAAAGCACATAAACAAACAAAATAAACATATGGTTGAAAGATCAGAATGTCAGACAGCTTTGCCACAGCAATAATACCTAACAAAAAGAAAAGATGGATTGATTGTCCAGCAATTATGATCTGTGATGTATTTTTTTTTATTATAGTTATTCATTGTTTAAAGCACTAACGTAGAAAGTCTAATTTCGCTTAAGTTATTTTTAAAAAGTTTGTTTGTTGAGATGGAGTCACCCAAAATCAGTTTTGCTTTCGCTGAGTTATTAAGGCTATTAGTGTTTCACACGTTTAAAAAAAAAAATCAAGCTCACATTACTGAAAGTCATGTATCTTTCAACACTTTATGCAGAAACCGGACAGCAGCACTATGTAGACTTTGTATCACAGTAGCACACATTTCTGGAGCGTCTCAACACTATTTTATCCCACAAGTACTGTAACTGCTACTGTAGCCTGAATGAGTGCAGCACAGAATGAATGCACATATTTTTCATATGCTCTCCATGCAAGCAACCTTCATCAGATAATAGCACATGTTTTATAACTTATCACATTTTACACTCAGGTTTGTTTTTTTTTTTTTGTTCTGCTATGTAAAATGAAAATGGGGTTGAAATACGGATCGCTCGATGGAAAATGAGGATGAGTCTAGGCAGGAGTACCGGAAACGAGGGTTGTGAATTTTGTAGTCCTTTTGAAGAGGGAAATCTATGTATTATTTTTAATTATTATTATTTTGGGGGACCACATGAAACAGAAAGGTTTGTGTACAGATGTGTGTCAGATTCTATTGATTCAGATGAGACCAAAAAGTACTTTTTAATGCGTCTGAATGAGTCCTCCTAACACATAAACTTATGTGTTATCCTAACACATATGTTTATCCTACTTAAGTGTTAGGATAAACATATAAGTAGTGTTTATCCTACTTCATTTTCACACCTGACGAACAAATACTGACCAGAAGCACAGAGATGACTGCATTCATTTATTTGTTCATATCTTTTTAGTTTTTTTATGTTTGAATTGAAATCCAGCACTTTCTAAAATTACTGGCAGTAGCATAATCTTACACTGAAGACTGTAGAGAAATATAACTTTGGGGGAGGCAGAATTAACCTGTGCCACAATTACTGGAACCTCTATCAATTAATATAGAAATAAAATACATTTTAAGCTAAGTACTGATTCAATGAGTAGCATTTTGGGGTTACTGTGTTTCCATAGCAACCACCGGATGTTATCTACATGCTAATGTGAGGCATGGGGGAAGAATATCTTGTCAGTCCATCCGTCACAAACTTAAACATATAGAGTTTGCTAAGGTCTAATGTAACTTTAACTGATAAATGTAAATGGACTGCTCTTGCAGTCATTCTGACCACTGTTTCTCTTTTAACAGCACTGGAAATCTTGTTATGGTGCATTGCATCATCATCTCTCTAACTCTCTATTAGATTATGCTGCTGCAATAAAAGATTAATTTGTTTGAAAGACTTTTATGTATCTCTACCCAATGAATGTGGAGAATGCTCCTTGGAAACATTGTACAATCTCACCAAATCAGCTTTATCTGGATGAAACAGGGCCTAGATTCTCGCAATCGTTCAGCTATATTTTATTCACTAATTTTCAGAGTACAAATAATATCAGTCAGCTCTATGTTAGTCTGTACTCAAATGTAAAATATATTTTGTGTTGTACCTGTGTTAAAGTAGCACTACCACAAATATTCACTCTGTACTCCCACCATTTAGTGCTTTTATTGATAACGGTAGCTTTAAAAGGAAACCCTTCGACCTAATTCATGACGTGAGGCACAAAGCCAAAATTTGTAGATCAGTTTCACAGATTGTGTAAAATAATTTGTAACATTGGTTATTGTTAGTTTTTTTTAGGAGAGTTGAAACTGTCAGTTATACATTTGAGAAGGTTGACAGCTGTAAAGTTATTTAGGGCAGTGGTTCCCAACTGGAGGTCATGACCCTTCTGTGGGTGATGAAAGACCATGCGGTGGGCTCTCAGTAGAATCTCCAAACATCAACTTAATTTTAAAAAGGAATGAGCCCAGCTTATGTTTGAAATACTTAAATAAAAACAATACTCAGCTTGAGGCTAGCATATCTGTCATTACCCATGCCAGCCCCTAAGAGGTGAAAGGATACCATTGTTGTTGATAACCTGTAAGGTTTCACTAAATTAAGCAAAACTAAAATCTCAAAGATGTATGCATTTGATATTACATTATTTTTGTATTGCATACCAGATTTTTGCTTCACATTCAGTGGCAGTTCTGGGATGGGTTTCAATCTGCAGCCAGCAAACATGCAGATCATTGATTCAAAACTCGCATGACATGCTCTTCATTTTAGTTTTTATTTTCAGAGAGCTTGTGGCGCCCATATAAAGAACCACCACTCCTCAAATTTCTTATACTGCTCACTTATAAGAAAATATGTTAAACAATTTTCTTGTTCTTTAAATTTGTTTCATCTTTGAGAAGAACTCTCTTGTACTATGGTAAGCGTCCCTGCCACCATGTTTGTGTGTTTGGTGTGAAAGTGTGTGAGCATGACAACACCTGGTTCCAAACCTTGTCGAATCAGAAGAAGAAAGAAGACATTTCTACCAAGCATGTGAGTGAAGAGGGTGTGTAACCTACGACAATGTATTTTAAAATGAGTATTGTAAAATATTAACTGTTGCAAAGAATAGAGATCACCTATACTCCTTTAGACTGGATACATGACAGTGTAAACGCAATATCATATAACTCTATCCTAAGGAATGCAACCGCGCACATGCACAAAAAACGATGGTTTTTATGAAAATGTATGTATAAATATATGACAAAATATATTTAATTAGAATGCTATGCACCCTCATAGAGTTGTTATGGATGTTCTTTAAGCATTATCTAGTTTAGGCCGACACCCACATCATGGGGAATGTAGAGGCTTTGTAGCTATGACCATTTGTTTTCTTTTCTTTTGTATTGTCCTGGAGAGGATAAACAAACGTGAATATGTATACAAGCCTTTCGATCAAACATGAAGATATGTATAGATCATGTTACCCTGTACACCAGCTCTTACCATTTACAAGACTTAATAAACAGAAAAGATGGGACATAACTTTGTGAGAGTTTCTTTTGTAGTTAAATGCTTAATAATCGTGTGTTTTAATGTTGTTAATTGACAAAGGTTCTGGGACTTATGTTAATTCTGTTGTGAATTTAAATCTAAAACAAATGTTTAAATGATCAAGACTAATTGATTTTCAAGACTTGCAAATTGATGTTCCCAGATCTCTTGTATCAAATGTGCCCTGTTTTGCAAACAAGTATGGACAAAATATATGTATATATTTTTCTGAATGTGCAAAACAATTGGGATATACGGATGTAATTACAGTAAATTACATCTAATTATACATAATGGCATTATAAATTATTAATTAAAATACTTCCTTACCCTTGAGTCAAGTCACCATGATTCTCTAAAAAAGTAAAATTAGGTGCTTAATACAAATATTATTGTAACTTGTTTATTTTTTTCAACACATCAATGCTTAGCTGGTTTGACAGCCAGCAAAGGGAAAACTACATCTCCCAAGACCACCGTTTTCTGACGCCCCCTGTTTTCAGCCAATCAGCGCGCTGCGCCCACGTGATGTTTTGTAGGAATCCTGTCACTTGTTTAGAGTTTTTCCCCTCAAACACGTGGAGTGGCGGCTCTAATTCATTGAAATCAGAGGCATTTACGTTATTATTACTGTGCGCGGCATCGACGCTGCCTGGTGTGTGAGATGTCAGCAGCGGGACAGACCTCCAGGAGCCTGGAGATCCCGGCTGTCCGGAGGATCGCTATCCACGATGCAGCCCACATGCCCAAGGAGTACTCCACGACCCCGGGAGGAACTCTGTTCAGCACCACGCCAGGAGGTAAACATACGTTGGACCCTGACAGATGGTGGAAAGTTTAGGATTTTTGTGTGTGTGCGTTTGTTTTTGGATTATTAGGTTATAAACTTCAGATTCAGTAACATTAACCAGATAAGGAAAACATGCAGTCAGTCATAAACTATTTATAGTGCGGCTCTTTCAGCTGGTGCAGAAACATGTTTACAAGAGGAGGACTCAATGGTGTAATACTAAACATTATAGAAATTAATTCAGCTGCCTCTTGTAAAAACTCAAATTTAAAGGACGCACTGAAAGCTATATTATTGTTTTCCTTATTAGTGTATTTAAAACTGTTCTTCAGTGATGAAATGGACAGTATTTTTGCTGTAGATTTTGAGTTTTTCACAGTAGAACTATTTTATTATCAGCTGTTGTGTTTTGTATGTTGACACAATTTTGTAATAAGTGCTATAACTGAAATTACTGAAAAACTCAACCATTATTCCACCTTACAATAAAATGGGCAATGTATTTTTCTGAAATAATTACAGAAGGTTAAAGATTAGAGATGCAACATGTGTTCACAGTCAACGATGTCATGAACAGAAAGCCTTTAATCTACTGCTGTAAAACAAAATTATGTTTTACTGTTAGTTGTATTGTGTTAATTTAATATTCATTTTACAGTTAAAGTCTATGTATGTTGATGTTGGCAATGAAAACTTAAATAAAAAGAGTATGCATATTTATATTTTTGTTTTAGGATTAATGCTATTGCGCAAAGTCCTAACCAGTCATCAATAAGCTCTCAAATAAAGACATCCTGGAGCCTCCTGGGGACATTTCCAGCATGGGGCCTTTGTTCAAGAAAAGTGTAAAACCATCCTACTTGCTGTGAAAATTTGGCTCAGATGCACATGCTCGTTTTTACTGATAACATGTTCAGTGACATTATCAGCTCAGACCGGTTCAACAGATAATACACAGCGTCATTAAAGTTTGGGACTGAAGTCTAGATTCTCGGTCATAGGAACGCATGGAGAACAGAAAATAGTAACTCACTTGTCACTGACTAACAGCATTTTTCATGCATTTCAGCATTTTTTAAAATCTTTTCTAGATTACAAGATTTATTTAACTCATTTGTGTTCCTCTACATGCTGCGCTGATCAACTACAGTACTTGCACCCGTATCAAATATTTTTTAAAAATGCTAAAATAAATTGGATCCTTTGATCTTAGTAGAATAATCACTGAAAAAAATGTGGTGCCCTTTGAAAAAAATGTTTTACTTCCATCATTCTCCCCACATTTGTTGGAAGATCAAACTGAAATATATAAAATGCCTGTTAGATTGTTAGAAATCAAATGGACTTTACCACATCTTTAGTTAGGTATTAAACATGTAAATGAATAAATACCTGTTTTAACTCTTGTTCTGTTTAAATCCTGATGTCAAAACTGTCAAATTAAGATTTGAGATCTAAAAGTTTCTAATACAATTTCACCAACTGCCAAGGTGCATAAAGAAAGAAAGACTACTTCTCCAAATTAAAAGTTCTCATATGCCACAAATATTGGCACTAAATAAACACAAAATTTTACAAAATGGTCAGATTGTTTTGGAAAAAGGGATCTATAAATCATCTTCGGTTTGAAACATTGAAAAAGGGTCTTACTTGCTTATCTTTGCTCTACAAAAAGGCTATCTCATGCTGGTATCCTAATTCTGTGTTTGACTTTATGAAATCAAGGCCGCGTCTGGCATCGTTGCACTCAAACTGATGAAATAGTTTGAGTGCAAACTATTTGCGTTTGTTTGACTCTCAACTATATGCATGGGTGAGTGAGTGCGCCCAAGTCTGCTTTTGAGAAAAAGTGACAGCATGTTTGTTGTCCTGCGTACTATGAATTTAAAAAGATGGCAAACCATGTTAGAAAAAGCCAAATGTCTTTTGTTTTGTTTATTTTTTGCCATCAATTATTTTAAGAAAATGTGTCCATCTGCAACAACATGCTTATTCTGGCATGCTACATTTGTACTTTTTTTTTTTTTACTACAGTTGTCAGCCAAAGTAGATTATTCTGGGAGCAGCTAATACTTTGTAGCTACACTTTGGACAAAAAAGACACATTTATTTTAGACAACTTTAAAGATGTGATAACAGGTGAAGTTGCACCATAAGTTATTTTGAATTTATTAAATTTATTATGGATTTTTAGATGTTTGTACCATTTATAAAGTTTTTCTTGGTGGAAAAAAACCTACATAGCACACTTTAAAATACTTCCATAATCAGCTGCTGATTCCTTTGATTTTTATAGTCCTGTTTATAATATAACTCTACAATAAATGTTCTTATACATAACTTTTGCCTGCTGTGTTATTGCTGCCACCTGCAGGCACCAGAATCATTTACGACAGGAAGTTCCTGCTGCAGTGTCGGACCTCTCCTCTGACCCGTACGCCTCCCAAACTTCCCGATATTCCCGGAGTCACAAGGCCGCTTGACCCAGAGTCGTCCAGTAATGAAAACCAGCCTGAAGAATTACCCAGCAACAACGCAGATGACCACAGCCTGAACACAGAGGAGAACTCGGGTACTGTTTTTTATTTACCAGCTGACTTTGTACTCTCCTATTTCTGTCAGCTAAATGTAATTTTTTTCTCTCTCTCTTACAGCGGAAGACGCCCAGTTTGAAATGGACATCTAAATGTTAGCAGCAACAAGCAATGAAGTAATGCTGACATTTATGTGGTTATGAAATGGTTGAAATGACATGTCTAGTCTAAGTCAGCTTTATAATCTGACAGAAAACAACCATGTCTTTTCTAATGTCAACTATTTGCTAAAATGTTGAGCCTTAAAACATTAACTAAAACTGTTTTTTCACTTTGTTAGATGTATGACATGTAATTCCTTAAATTGTTTTTTTTTTTATGTGACTTATATTTACTTTGAAAATAATATGATATGAAGTCTATTAATAGGGCTAGTCTAGTTGGGAACCTAGTTTTGCAATCTGTGATAACTTTTATGGCCACATGAGGGCAGCAGACAAAAGTTCCATACTTTGAGATCCCGTTGTGTTTGTCAATTTCAAGTCAATTTATTTGCGTTACTTGCAGTTGCTTGAACACTAAGTGATTGTGAAGTTACATAAATTATCAGCAGAGGTCTTCTTAATATATGACTGTATTTTATTGTCACTCATCAGTTGTTTGTTCCTTAATTTCCAAGATCATTTTAGAATAATTTCATGCATTTTTTAATGAAAAATGAAACCTCTACCAAGATGGTAAAATAAAATATTTTTTGGCAGCAAAATGTTACATAATAAGCTTAGAGTTTTTACAAACTATAAGCTTGTAAAAATTATATATGTTGGAGCTTTGAACTTTTTTTTTTACTGTGAACATCATTAAAAGTCACTGTTAATGCATTCTTTAACCAAAACTAAACTATTGTTTCTTTTCTGTGATGTTTTTTTTTTTTCTTATTATACATCAGAAAGTGCTTGAAGAAAATGTGCAACCATTACAAAAAAATAGCTGAAGCAAAACTGGACACTGCAATACATCATTAACCCAAAACACACTAGTATATCCACCAAGGGCTGGCTGAGTTAAGAAACATCTCACCGCTGAAACTGACCAATATGAGAGGCTAGTGGATGATTTCAGGGTAGAGCTTTTTTTACATAACCCAGTCATATATTGCAATACAAAAAATACATTAATAATTCAAAATACATTAGTATTAAAATTAACCTTAATCCAGAATTTTTGGGTGGAAAAAGCTGATGAAACAGGGTCAGTCTTATCCAAAATGTTCTAAAACAATTTTTTGTAATAAAACACATAACAGTTCTCATTCAAAATTGTCTTAATCTATTGTATTATCAAACACAGCAAACATACAGATGGGTCAGTATGGCCTAAACATTCCAGTTCCACCATTCTTATTTTGTCAGTGTCATTAAAAAATAAGTCACTGAACATAATATGAGTACAACTTATGCATAAAAGGCACAACTTGATGTATTTGTAAAAATCTAATAGTGCTTCTATTAATAGAGTCCATCTCAAGTCCAGCTATTACCTCCCTACTGATTTAATTTCTCTTGCTTTTGTCCAAGTTTGAGATTAGATGTAAAGTGCCTGTAGTTTTTTTTAGCCACTTTTTGTGTCCTCAGTGGCAGCCACACTCCTCCACGACCATGTTCTCATGATGCTTCATCACCATCCTCCCGTTCTCGTAGTACAGCATTGAAAGTGGTGCCAGGCGTGTGGGCACACAAGACAGACTTGGTACCTTGTCTGGTAGGTGTAGCTTTAACAGGCTCTGTAAGGAAAAAGAGAAAATTGTTAGATCATAACTCCTCAAATAGGTATTGGCATCATTAGATATGTACTGCAGCATTTTAGCCTTACCTGCATGTATGCATGGTTAGTTGGAGCGAAGGTCTCATCTACAGGTGTAGGACATGTCCCTTCACAGCGATAAGCATTGAACCGTTTGGGATAGACGATCCACTCGCTCCAGTTGAACTTCTCAAAGTCTATCCACATGTCCTCCTTCCTGCAGAGATCACTTTTCCCCTCCTCCCTTGCAGTGTCTCTCTGCCGCTGCCATTTCTGTCCATGCCTCTTTTTCCTGTGGCTCCTCATCGTGGCGGTGGGCACCCTGTCCAGGTTGACGTACTTGGAGTGTTCTGCAGTGCGGATCAGTGTTGGCATTCGCTGGCTGCGTGGGCTCTGCCTAGAGAAGACCACTATCATCACCCTATTGGCCGTTGGGTGCTGGATTCTCTGCTGCTCATGATCCTCTGTCACCTGAGTTACATCCTCCTCCATCCTCTGAACTGGGGGTCCCCGATAAAGCCAGCGGCGGATCATCTTGGTCATGTTGAATACTTTCCATGCTGAGGTTGAGACCACTGAGCTTGGATGAGCTCTCAGGCGTCCCAGAAGCAGCCTGCTCTCAG
The DNA here is from genome assembly GCF_003331165.1 of Xiphophorus hellerii. Taxonomy (NCBI): domain Eukaryota; kingdom Metazoa; phylum Chordata; class Actinopteri; order Cyprinodontiformes; family Poeciliidae; genus Xiphophorus; species Xiphophorus hellerii. The sequence goes on along the minus strand of NC_045679.1, from coordinate 11,303,241 downwards.
AGCAGTCCGTAACAGAACATTGTTCCCAGTTGGAGTGATAGATGTCTACGGAGGCAGTGGAAGACGCTGTGAAGGCAGGCTGACGGATGTGGAGCTCAGCTAGGTGGATGTTATCACTTGGAGACATGGAGGACAAGTCGAAGATAACTGACCATTTCTCACTAATCTGAAGGCAACCTGGAGAAAAAGAAATTAGAATTTTAGACAAAGATGCAAAAGAAGACTCCATATTTTCCATCTTATTTGAAACTCGTTGGTCAAAAAAAATGGAATAGAATTCAACAGCTTTTCTACCTATTAACTTTAGACAATAAGACAGATGTTTCACTATAATGTTGAATAGGAGTACTACTCACTTTTAGCGGCTAGGCTGATCACAGAGTCGGATTCGTGGATGACGGGGATATCCTCCCTCTCGATGCTGCTGATGTCTGCCGAAGATCTGGTCCGATCCTCGGTCCTCATCGTCCGATAGAGCTGCATCATGTACACCGGAAGCCTGTTTCCAGCGCGTCTGGAGCCGACGGACCGACCCGTCATCCCTCGGAACAGCGCGTCGGGAAGCATCCCATGGAATGGCTGCGCACAGAGACTCAAAACCAAATCCACCAGAAGAAAAAACGCAAACTCCACAGTGAGACCGGTCATAGTTCCCATTTATGATGAAGATACTTTCACGAGCAGATGCAGACTGGTCCCCGTGGGATGCTTAAACACAGTTTTATAATCCCGCCTTTTCATCCTGTAGTCCTTTGAAGAGACGCGTCAAAGCGGGGATGTCTCTGATCCAAAGACCTTAATGTGACAGGTCGTTATGAACCGAAACCAAAATGCTCTTTGTAGTGTATCAGGTGTGAAACTTGTAAAAGGATGGGTGCTTTTCTGTGCGTTACAGATCCCACTTGAAAGGAAGCTCTAACAAAAATATTGGTTAATGAGATTACAGGCCGAAAGACCTGCAGTGATTAATGAGATTGTGAGTTAATCAGGTGGAGGAGCGCTTTCTGTATCAAAGGTCCTGACATGCTTGGAGTCTGTTGGGGAAGAGCTTGCAAAAAGAGAGAGAGACGGGGACTCAAAAACATAACAAGAAATCATAAAAATGTTATTTTAATTCTCAGAATTTATAGGGAAAAGTCATATTTGAATAAAATTTGTATTTCTTTAAATATTTTCTTGCCTGTATTGAAGTCTACACTTTGGCCACTCTATTGACGTAAACCTACTTCTTTTACTGAAGTTAGTTAACACTATAGGAATTGTTTTAATAACGCCACCTCTAGAAGAAGATGTATGTTCTTTATTGAGTGATGCAATTAAATGACTAACAGTTGTAAAGAAAAAAAAATACATCAGTCTGTGAAAAAGACACACAATTTTAAAAAAATTACTTCAATTCAAAAAATACTTTGTTCACCAGAAAAGGATATTAAAAGTTGTCTGCTAGCAATCTTCCAGACTTTTTTGACGTAAATTAGACCATACATCGTAAACAACATTTTTTTTTTATTTTTGTATTTAGTCACCTGACAGGGAAATCTTTGTCCTCCAACCCTGCATCACATGAAAGCTTTACTTTGACAGGCCTGCTAATTGTCACCCATTTATAAGACAAACATCTCACTTAACTTCTTAGCAGTCTGCTAAGCTTTTATTTTTTTCATTGCAGTGATCAAAAAAGGTCTTTGTATTAAAGAAGCATTGTGCTTAAGAAACTCTCTATAGGGACAAAAACTTCAAAGAAAAAGAGAACAGTGATGTTGATGCAAATCATTTCTTTTGCTTTTCATAAACATGTGAGTTTTGTTTTAAGACAAAAGATGTGCCAGATTTGAAATGAATGAAACCAGTTGTTTTGTTTTGTTTCTTTTAATCAGGGGTATAAAATTTGGGCCGTCTGAGCAGATTTGAACACAAAACATGTAATTTAAAAGCATTACAAATCCTAAAAAAGAATAAAGTGGAGACAACACTATACAGGCTAACATTTCTAGCATTTGGAAAACAATAAATAACATGCAAAAATTTATTTTGAGCCATATTTTATGAGAAAAGACAATGTTATGTTCACATAAGAAAGAAGAAAAATCTGTACATTTAACTGCATGCTAATAAGATCTAGACTCACAGCTGTGGGGTGATGCATAAACTCACAACAACACTGAAGTTGATTATTAAATCTGTGCTTATAATAAATTGTGATCTCTCTAAAAATATTCAGACATTCCTTAATTTAGACTAATGTAGAAAGCATAATAGTTATCTTTCACAATGTATTCAGAAATCAACGTCACAAATGACCCGAAGCCGAATTGGCTACTGGTTTGTTCTCGTCGAAAAAATTCACTACATTACATTCAAAATAAAAAAATAAAAATATTTTAAGTTATTACTGAAGGAGAAGGTGGGAAATTTAAATGTTTCTTTAGCAACCTTAGGGAAAAAAAAGATTATTACTCTGATATTTTTCCAAAATGTTTCCCTTCCTCTGAGAAGTAATTAAGTCAGCGTTAGATATTATTGTTAGCAATGTCTGTTTCTCTCAGTATGTGGGCAGCTTTTGTTTGTCAGCTTCGTCCGACTCTCACTATAAACAAAATAGGTCAAGATTAGAATAATACGTAGCTCCTTGTGAGATTAACAATGATGGCCTAAAGATAAATAATTAAAAACTTTATATTTTCATACATTTTTCTGTTTATTTAAAACTTTTAAATATGTATTTGCTTCAGGTACATGTTTCAGTTTCATAATTTGACTTTTCTATCATCTTACGAGGTAAATTTGACCGGAAGTCAGCTTCTCTGAGGCAATCACGAGCACCTGCAGCAGCACAAAACTGATTAAAAGCTCCATCTCAGGTGTTGATGTTTGTTCGAATGAGTCGCGGGGCCGACATGGACCTGCGCTTGTTGGTTTGCTTCATTTTTCTGCCGAATCTAAGATTTTCCTCGGGTAAGTTCAATTTCAGTCGAAAAGTAATTCTTTTCTAGCTCAACGTTCTTATTCCGACACAAACAACTCAAAAATGCACTCGGCGTCTTCAAGGTCCTCGATGTCTGCATTGTTTGTTTGTTTTTTTATTAAATGGGCATTGTGCCTGCGACTTCTCCGAGTCAAATTATAAGTGCTGTAATGAATCGATTACCCAGTGATTTATTTAACATTTCTGTTTTGGGTTTTTTTGTTTTTTTTCCTATATGACTGGCAGATAATGAAAACCTAAAATTTATTTTCTCAAACTTCAATTGTAAGACTAATTTCGAGAGGGATTTTTTTCCTCATTTGAAGTTTCTAAATGCATAAATCGGTATACCAAAAAGTATTTTAGTACCTTTAAATGTTTGTTTATTTAATAGAAAAATTAAAGCGCATAATTTAGCATATCTTCATTTTGGGCTCCACTATCCCTGTTGCATCTGCCCCTTTTATATAATCTTTTTTTCTTCCACTCAAGTTTTAATTAATACTTCCCCAGTTTTGTGACCAGTCACGACATTTCTGTTTAACTTTTTTTTTTTTTTTCTCGGTATCAACTCTGACCTATTCACTTTTTATGCGACTTTGTAAACCTGCTCTTTTGAAAAACACCCAAGTGGAAAAAACTTTAAACATTCATATTTTTTGTTTGCTTAATCAAGTGAGAAAAACTCTTTCAAAATGAGAATAAATTGCACTGTGCTTTCTATCACTTAATTTAGGTGTTAACATAATCTGTACTGAACGGATATGATTACAACTTTTCTAATTTGCACTCTAACCTTGTCTTTGTCTGTAGGCCAACTATTGTCTTGCTCTGAGGGTCAGTGGCAGTGTGATGATGGAACCTGCATTACTGCTGTGTGGAGATGTGATGGAGAAGGAGACTGTCTGGATGGATCAGATGAAATGGACTGTAATGGTATGTCAAAAACTCTTAAAACAAGATTGTCAAAGAACTGTCAGATTTTACATGGCATCTGCTTTGACTTTTTCTTGTTGCAATCAGCCTCCACAGACTTGGATTGTCCAGCTGGTCAGTTTCCATGCATGGACTCTGTTGGCTGCGTAGACATGTCAGCCCATTGTGATGGACAGAAGCAGTGTCCCACTGGTTCTGATGAGGAGAACTGTCCAGCCACAGAAGGCTGCCTGGATTCTGAGTGGATGTGTGGAAACCACATCTGCATCCCCAAAGAACTGCACTGCAATGGACAAAACGACTGCATGGACAACTCTGATGAAGAAGACTGTGGTGAGAGACACAGAGAGCTGAAATAGTTTGTGTGGATCTATAGATTGTTGTAAGAGTAACTTAAATGAGTTTTTGTAAGAAAACTTGCTCTCTGGGGAAAAAAAATATGTGCCAAATGGTTTTCATTGGCTATAATTGAGATCTTTCAGATTGGAAATGAATATTAGAAACATTGTAATTCCATAAAGGGGACCAAACCTTTGAATGCAGAAAGCACCATAATTAGTAATTGCCAATCAAATCTTCCGTTGGTGCTCGTTTTGAGTCTTTGTGATGAAGAGATCAGGGTTTTCTGGGGTAGTTGGAAAGTGAAATATTAAACCATTTAAGCATGTATTAAAAATGTGTTTTCTGACTTGCAGTGATGGGGGTTTTCAGGAGTCTTTATTGGTTGGGTTGTACCAACAGAGTTTTTATTGTCTTTTTCCAGGTAAATGTAGTGAGAATGGCCTTCAGTGTCCTGAGGGAAAGTGTCTGTTTGCTGAGGAAAGGTGTGATGGACACATTCACTGTTCTGATGGCAGTGACGAGCCCATAACCTGCGGTAAGCCTGACTACATGAACTCAAGCTCTGTAAACACGACTGTCTTCATTTTGTAACCACTGTTGCGTTGCATCTGCTTTAGGTCGTACCTGCTCTATGTACAATGGCGGCTGCAGCCATATATGCGCAGATGAATCCTGGGGAGTTCGATGCATTTGTCCTGTTGGACACAAGCTCTCCCCTAATGGAGCTGTCTGTGAAGGTGAGTGGGTCATCGTACTCTGCATGTCATGAATGACCCTTCCTTTTTGAATGTGTTGAATTAAAATGTCTGTCACTGGTTGGTTTATCCATAATTCTTTTATGGTCTATCCTAATCAGTTTCAACATTTTTGCATTTGACTCTCAAACCCATTTCTATTTTTAGACTTGGATGAGTGTGCTTCATCTGTTCCTCGATGTGCACATCACTGCACAAACACCATTGGATCTTACTACTGCCACTGCAGAGAGGGGTTTATACTCAACGGAGACAGTACATGTCAAGCTTTAGGTAAAGTTTTTTCAAACTGGAAATGTTTATCTAAATGTGCGTGTATTTATTTTGGGCAAAAGGTAGACATTTGGACAAAATTGATATGTTGGATTTAAATACTTTTGTGAAAAAATAAATTGGAAGCCCAGAAAAAGCACTCAAGTATCCTACCAAAGTGCCCACACTTTGTACAACTTGTGCTGTTTTTGAATCCATCAGGTAATGCTACCCAACTGCTGATGATGCAGAGGAACAGTATAGGACTTCTGAATGTAAAATCCAAACAGTTCACAGCCATCAAGGCTCCAGTGTCAGACCCAGTGGCATCAACATACGACATTACTAGGGGGTGGTACTACTGGGCCGATGGCAGCGGGAGCATTTACAAAACTAATGGCCGAAACACCTGGACAACTTTTACTGGTGGGTGCATGCTTATTTTAAGTTTGTGTTGCCACCATGGTTATTGTTGGATTCCTGATGAAGCTGCCAAGTAAAAGGAAATGCATGTTTGTAATAAAACAGGACCACCTGGAATCAAAGGTCTAGCCTGTGATTGGCTAAATGGATACCTGTTCTGGACCAATAAGAAGACTGAGTCAATCTACATGCAGTCATCTGATGATAAAAGCTTTACAGCTCTACTGAGCAAAAATGTCAGTCCTTCAGAATTGGTGCTTCTACCCATTGAGAGGTGAGTACAACTACTAAATGCTCATTGTCAATTATTGCAATATTGAACTTTTTTTTATATATCCTTGTTAGGTTTATGTTCTGGATCAATGAAGGTCTGGGTGACAGAGTGACTTTAGAGAGGTCCTTTATGGATGGATCAGACAGAAGCACTCTCGTGGTTCTTACTGCCCAGTTTGCCCACAGCCTCACAGCTGATGTAGCTGCTAGAAGACTCTACTGGATCAGTGACTCAAAGAGGGTGAGTTCTGGAAAGAAACAGTTTAGGATTATTTTTGTCCCATTTTGAGGTTACTCTTGAAATTCAACTAGACTGTAAAAGCCCATCCAAAAACCCTAAACTGGCTATTTGAATGTCCTTGTACTTTTCATGCAGATTTCCTACTCAACCAATCTTTAGGTAAACGTGACATAGCACAATTCAGAAGCAATAACACTGCTATACTATGTATAAACAGCGTTTCATTTTCAGTGTCTTGCTTTATTTACAATGCTCATATTTTAATTCAATATAAAGCATATGTTAAAGTTGTCTCAAAAGTCTTGAGACAACTCTCCAGCTATTGCTAGATGTTTTGATATTTTGGTTGAATTGTGAAGTTCAATACTTTTCTGGGTATTTTAGTGGATGTTCTAACATTTACAATTTAAGAACACTTGGACAAAGCAACTGGGTCCAAAGTGATTCCTTTTCAAAAAACAAGACTGAAACGTCACAGTTCTGTAGACCCTGGAAATGCTTGTGAGCAGTGGACCAAAATATCAACATTTTGAATAGGTTTCTATTTAAGACCAAAGAAATGTGCGAAAATACAGCAACTGTTAACCTAAACATTTATAAGTATTTGTCTTTTTCAGTCCGTAGAGACAGTGAAGACAGATGGGACTGGCCGCTACTCTTTCACAGGGCTCTTTAATAAGAGACCAGCTTTCAGCCTCGCCGTCTTTGAAAGCATGTTCTTCTGGGTTGATCAAAAGGGACTTTGGCAGGCTCCCCAAGACCAGTCAAATCCAAAGAAGTTTATCAGGAAAACTGACTTGCCTCTGCTGTCAGTCTTCCATGAGCTTCAACAACCAAAAGGTAATTTGTGGATTTAAAATTGGTCTTTCTATATGTTGATACTGATGAGGGAAAAAAATGGCAACTTCTAATACTAAATTGTTTTGTAATATATCAAAATGTTTTTTTTCCCTCCAACTGTCTTGAAAAAATTTAGGCTCTTCTCCTTGTGCTAAGACTCATTGTCTCCTCTGTCAACTGACTAAAAATAACCCTGCTGGATTCACCTGTGCTTGTCCATATTTTAAAGTACTGCTACCTGATGGGACATGTAAATGTAAGTTTATAGTAACTTTAGGTTGTAAATTGTACAAAGTGAATCAGATTTGGAGCATAAATGAAATCTTTTGTTTTTAAAGCTTGTGCTATCACACTCATTAGGGGCTGCATTTTCAGAAGAATTTCTGTACTTTATTTTACAGATCCACGGTTTTTATATGGCACTGTAACAACAATCAGCTTGTTGGAGTTTAAAGGCAAAGAGTCCTCTGAAACAGAACTGTTTTCTTCAAAAGAAGGAATCCTGTCTTTTGATGTCGACTGGTTCAGAGAATGGTTGTACTGGGCCAACCAAACTGGCCATGTTCAACGCACCAAGCTAACTCTGGACAAGACTGAGTTCATTTCAACACCTTTGCCAGGTGTTATTTGCAAGAAGCCAAATTGTAGCATAAAAAATTTATTTTGCTGTCATGCAATTTAACTGAAACAAATTGCATTTCACTTTTAGTTTGTCTGCTGTCTGTGGACCAGAGGAGTGGCAACCTTTTCTGGGTGTCATGTGACCAGAACATCATTGGCGCCAGTGCAGTCAGTAGAAATTACCCACAGCAGCTATACCACACCACAAAGGAGATCAGCAGCTTTTACCTGGACTGGCTGAGAGGTGGAATGTTCTGGTTGGAGGAGGACAGGATCTTTGGCATGGGGATGATGGGAGAAAAGGCTAAGGAGCTGCTGCAGATAGCAGGAGGAGTCAGAGGGAATGTCGCCTTTGACCTCAGAGCCAGCAGTCTCCTCTGGAACTCTAAAAGAGGAGGTTGGGACAAGTTTCTTAAATGTTGCAGTATTTAGCAAGTCTTAGATTCCAAGGATAAAGTTCTCTCTGCAGATTCTGCTTGGATTTATGAAGCAAGATGAAAAAGTAAATTTACTTTTAACCACTGCAGTGACTTGTTCATGGAACATTTGTATTGCCAGCATTTAAATAATTGTCTTTTAAAAAGGTAGAATTTTATATCCTTTTTTTTTATAGCCATTTCTGTGTATGAAGAAGTTGTCGCAAGGTTAATATGACTTGGGGGGGATTAAACACAATGTTGGATTCTAGGCCACAAATTAGTTGTGCTGCTATTTTTAGCTCTAGTAATTAAAACCACTCAATTTTTATTGGAGCATTAGGTGTCCAACTACTGAATGAATTTTTCTCGAGGCATAGAAAACTTTTTGTTGGTGTGATCTGTTAAGGTATTATGTGTGGTCATCTTTTCCAGGTCTGACAACATTGAGTTTGCTGAAGGAGAAAAGCCACCAAGCAGGAAGAAGGTGGAACGTCTCAGGCTCAGTAGTGGCTGCTTTTGAGCCTTTCCTTTTGTCAACCTCCAACAAAGTGATAACTTTGTGGGATCGGCGGGACGGGAGCAAAATTCAATCAGTTTCTGTGAAAGGTCCAGTGTTGAGTATTATCGCTGTACTCGGGGATATTCAAACAGGTCAGGCACCGTTCTGTTCCCGAGCTTTTGCTTTAATAAAATTCTAACTTGAGCCCACTTATAAGAAATATTGTCAATATTAATTTTTTCCTCAGTGCCTGATACCCAAGTCTGCAATGTGCCGTCTTGGTTGTGCCATCAGTCGTCCATCTGCCTTCCACAAAATCTGCTCTGCGATGGCAAAAGGGACTGCCCTGGTGGAGATGATGAGGAGCTCTGTATCACTGCCTGTCCTCAAGGTAGATCTATATTTGATACATTTTAATAGCCAACTCGGGTTTTAATCACAGGAATGTGTCTTCACAAAGTAACCAAACATTTTGTTTACTTTTAATTTTAGAAGACTTTATGTGCATGGATAGAAGAAACTGTATTCCCAGAATCCTTCTGTGTGATGGCCGTGCACACTGTCACGATGGTTCCGATGAAGTTGACTGTCCGACGGTTGCAGCTCCTTTATCACGGCCAAATGTCTTGAAGTGTCGCAGCGGCTCAGTGCTGTGTCAAGATGGCACAGAGTGTGTTCTGTACACTCATGTCTGCGACGGAGAGGCAGACTGTAAGGATGGATCTGACGAGCTGGGATGCGGTAAGTTGAGCAAATTTTAGGGGTTTTTGTTTAAAAACAAGTAACAGAACGTAAAGCTCTTAAATTTTCTCTGCTTTGTTTCAAGATGCAACTCAAGAACCCACAAGTTCTACGAAGCCAAACAAAAAGCTTCCTGTTACCAAAGCTCCTCCCTTCACTCTGTCGGCCTGCCTCAGCCCTTCTGTCCTCTGCCCTTCCTTTAAGGCTTACATTTGCATTTCTCAGAGCCAGTTTTGTGATGGCATTAAAGACTGTCCAGATGGCTTTGATGAACAGAACTGTGCTGAGAGATGCCATTTAAGAAGTAAGCCCCAAATATTTAGCCAATTCTTCTTTTGATGTATAAATTTTACAGTGCACACTAAATGTACGGTATGTTTTGTAGGTGATTTTCTCTGCAAGAATCATCAGAGCTGTGTGCCGAAGAGTTCAGTCTGTGATGGCCGCCCTGACTGCCTTGATGGCTCGGATGAAGTGGACTGTCCAAACGTAGCTCAAGGTGTACCTCATAATGGGTTTAAATGTCGCTTTGGGTCCAAACGTTGCAGAGATGGCCTGTCATGTGTTCTCATGAGCCACATCTGTGATGGTGAGAGGGACTGTCGGGATGGATCAGATGAAGATGGTTGTGGTAAATATTTATCCTAAACACTGAAAACCTAAAGCTTTAATCCACCTGGGATTTTTCATGTTTGAAGTCTTTTCAGAACAAAGAACTGCTTTCATCTGAAAATGTTGGACATTTTGATATTGGCCATAATTTATTGTGCCAAATAGATGGCATTCCTTTTTAGCTTAGTAATGGAAGAAAATGTGTTGCATGTGTGTCTAGCAAATATTCAAATGTGTCCCGTACCACTCAATTCTGAATACAAAGTGAGAAGCCAAGACATACCATTAAATGAACCACTGACTTTTTCCAATCAGACGAGCTGAGAGGTAGGAATATTGGTAACGCTTGGAATGAGCCAGTTGGCTTTATGAGCGACGAATTTGGGGGTTGAAACAGAGTTCCTAACTGTGAATTAAATAAAATTAAGTTTAAATTACAATTATCTGTTCTTTGTATAATTTTTAGACACTGCAGGAATTGCAACAATCGCTCCCACCACACCTCCATGCACCAGTCCTTCAGTTCTGTGTCCAGGTTCTTCTAGATGCATCAAACCAACACAGATGTGTGACGGGCAGAGAGACTGTCCTGATGGATCTGATGAGAAATGTGTGAAAAGGTGTTCCTATGAGTGTAAGTGATGTCCTAAGCACTTTACTGCTCCAAAATTCACATTGTTACAAAAGATATTTCATATTAAGTGTATTGAAACTCATGCAAATTTCTTCTTGTCCTCAATAGCTGATTTCCACTGCAAAGACCGTCGAAGTTGTGTCCCACGGAGCCAAGTGTGTGATGGTCGCGCTCAGTGTAACGATGGCTCAGATGAGCTCAACTGTCCAAGTGAAGCACCTCCTGCAGCTCCAAATAAAAGCCTAAAATGCCACTTTGGTTCCAAACTCTGTCAGGATGGTCTGAGATGTGTCCTTCTCAGCCACATTTGTGATGGAGAGAGAGACTGTCAGGATGGATCAGATGAAGACAGATGTGGTATTTATCCAAAAACTACTACAATGCAAATGTGAGATTCAGACTTGATTTTTGTCCCCTTTTTTTTTTTTATCTAGACAGTGCACAGAGAGGTGCTGTTGAAAATGGGCCACTTATTAGAGCTCCTACACCCACTAAAGAAGTAACTCAGCCTCCCACCATGCCTCCATGCACCAGTCCTTCAGTTCTGTGTCCAGGTTCAACAATATGCATCAAACACACACAGATGTGTGATGGAAAGAGGGACTGCCCTGATGGGTCTGATGAAAAATGTGTCAAGAGATGTACCTCTGATGGTAAGTTTTTCTTTTGTACACCACATTTTTTATGCTTTCACTTTTTGTTGCATTAGAACCAGAAACTTAATTGTGAAGGAAATGGTTAGATTTTTTTATTTTTTTCCACAACTTGTAACCATGAGCTGGTGTTCAGCCTCTTTACTCCAAGTGAAATTGTGCAACAAACTGCTCAGGAGTCAGTAAATAAGTACATGGGCTCTTAAATTACACCTCTGTGTAATTTAATCTGTAAACGTATAGCTGCTTGAAGGTCAGAGGTTTATTGGAGAACAAATTGCCTCCATGAAGATGCAGGAATTCAGAGAAATGGTTATGGAGAAAGTTGAAGCAAGGTTAGGTTGGAGAATAATCCCTCACTTTGAAAATCTGACTACAGTTTTTTCAATTATCTGAAAATGAGGAGATAATTGAGAAAATGAGAGATTCTAAGATCTGGTTGGCGATTTATCTAGAAGTATAAGGGTAATCAAGTTGATGCCATTTTATCTTTTGCAGCTCACTTTCGTTGCAAAGACCGTCGGCGCTGTATCCCAAAGAGCCAAGTCTGTGACGGGCGTTCTCAGTGCACTGATGGTTCGGATGAGGTGAACTGCCTGAGCGCAGTGGTTCAAGAAGCTCCAAAAGAAGTGTTGAAATGTCGCTTTGGCTCCAGACTTTGTAATGACAGGACGGCGTGTGTTCTGCTGAATCACATCTGTGATGGAGAAACGGACTGTCAGGATGGATCAGATGAAGAAGCCTGTGGTATGCATCTAGAAGTTTTAATTCGATCACAAATGTTTTCATTTATTCATTAAAAATATATCCTGTCTGATTTTTACTTTGAAGATGCAGAGAGTGCTCCTGGTAATTCTAAGGGAAATGGGCTCTTAAGTAAATCTCCAGAGCCGACTAAAAAAGTAACACTACCTCCCACTAAGCCTCCATGCACCAGTCCTTCAGTTCTGTGTCCAGGTTCATCTATATGCATCCAACACACACAAGTGTGTGATGGAAAAGAGGACTGTCCTGATGGATCTGATGAAAAGTGCATAGAAAGATGTCCTTCTGAAAGTAAGTGGAGTTTGAAGATGCAGTTCTTAAATTAAAAGTTAAAATCTTTAAGCACATACATATTTGCTATTTAACAATTCACTAAGATAACTTGGTACATTTAAAATGTGAACTGAAAACTAACTTGTACCTTTTTCATTTTTCTTCTATAGGGGACTTTCTCTGTAGAGACCGCCGGCACTGCATCCCAAAGACCCAAGTGTGTGACGGTCGCTCTCATTGTAACGATGGTTCAGATGAGATTAGCTGTCAAAGTTTAGTGCAGCCTGCATCGCCTACTAAAATCCTAAAATGCCGGTTTGGGTCCAAACTGTGTCGAGATGGGACATTGTGTGTCCTCCCAAGTCACATTTGTGATGGAGAGCCAGACTGTCAGGATGGATCAGACGAAGAAGAATGTGGTATTTACCATTAGTTAACTTACACTTTATTATATTTTATCAATTTATTTGGGATGAATGTTTTAACTTTGACTTGTAGACTTTACACAGGGCATTTCTCTTACTTTCTAGATGAGAGCTTGACTCAGTCCCCAACACCCACAAAAGAAGTAACTCAGATTCTGACTAAGCCTCCATGCACCAGTCCATCAGTTCTGTGTCCAGGTTCTTCTGTATGCATCAAAACAACACAGATGTGTGATGGAACATGGGACTGTCCAGATGGATACGATGAGAAATGCGTGGAAAGATGTCCATCTAACTGTAAGTGATTAAGGGTTTATTCATTGTTTTAATACAATTGGAGGCATTGACTAAAGATCAAACATGCAAATGTAATACTGCATCTTGTGAATTTTCTTATTGAACTCCATCGCAGATTTCCACTGCAAAGACCGTCGAAGTTGCATTCCACGGACCCAAGTGTGTGACGGTCGCTCTCAGTGCAATGATGGCTCAGATGAGGTCAACTGTCAAAGCGCAGCGCCCCCTGCTGCTAGTACTAAAGTCTTGAAATGTCGTTTTGGGTCCAAACTCTGTGATGATGGGACATCATGTGTCCTTCTGAGTCACATTTGTGATGGGGATGCAGATTGTCACGATGGATCAGATGAAGAAGGATGCGGTATTTATCAACTAGTCGTCTTTTACTTTCCTATCATGTAATAAATAATCCAACTTCAACAATCATTTTAAGACTTTACAAAAAACATTTTTCCATTTTCTCTAGACAATGGGAGCTTAAATCAGTCTCCCACACCCACTAAAGAAGTAGCTCTGATTCCAACTAATCCTCCCTGCACCAGTCCATCAGTTGTGTGTCCAGGTTCTTCTATATGCATCAAACCAACACAGATGTGTGATGGAACGAGAGACTGTCCTGATGGCTTTGATGAGAAATGTGTCAATCGATGTCCCTCTGACAGTAAGTAGAGCTGGCCAAAATGAACTTCAGGTTATCTATGAGAAATTGTGAGAGATGCACAAACAATTAAATGATCTTAGTTTCGTTCATGATGCTTGGTTAGGCTTGACCTAAACTGGCAACAGGAAGCCTTTTCCACCTGGACCCATAATCTCCATGTGCAATGTGATGGTGGTGGACTTACCACCACCATCAGAAGTGGTGGTAGAGTGGTGTGATGGGGTCTGTGATTTCAGCTTGCTATAGGTGGACTCTTCTACATAAAGCTTGACTTTTTACGCTGTACTACTTGAGGAGATGCACTGGAGTTGCCCAGGGAAAGGGGCATTGGGCAGATTTAAGCATGCTCACAAGCCCCTGCATGTAGCTTGAATTTGCAGCAGTGAATATTTCAAACATTTGTGCTCATCTGCCTAACAGCATAGTAGTTGGCCTCCTTGCATTTTTTTTTTTAATAACGCATCATTGTGCTCATTTCAGGCAATGATGACGTCTGGAGGGGTATGACTGACGTCTTTTTCTCCAGCTTTGAATTGGAGGAAGTCACTCAACTCAGTTTTTAAAATTGTGCCATTAGATCTACAGCTTTGTCTCACACTGAAGATTAACCCAAAGCTAAACTTATGTCATGTAGACATTGGAAATATGGTAACTGTGGCCTGAACATCTTTGGTGTTGCAGCAACCAGCAGGGATAGATTTGTAGACACTTGTGGTCCTGGAAGCTGTTGAGCAGAAAGTGTTGAGGACTTGATGGTCTCTGATTAGCATAAAGATGCCTTGTGAACAGACTACAACCTTGTGGCTGCAGAACATATATTCTTTTTTTTTTTTTTCTCACCTCAGCTGACTTCCGTTGTAATGATCGTCGAAGATGCATCCCTAAAACCAAAGTATGTGACGGGCGTTCTCAGTGCGACGATGGCTCAGATGAGATGAACTGTCACAATGGCGAGGTGGCTCCTAAAACACCATCAAAAGTCCCAAAATGTCGCTTTGGTTCCAAACTTTGTCGGGACAGGATGAAATGTGTCCTTTTGAGCCATGTTTGTGATGGTGAGACAGACTGCCAGGATGGATCAGATGAAGAAGGATGTGGTGAGTTTATCTAGATGCTCATTTTACACTCTAAAGGATGAGATTCAAGGTAATAACTTTACATGTCTTACCTGCTCGTCACTTTAAGATGCTACAGAGACTGATGCCCAAAGTTCTGTGGATAATGACTACATGAATGAGTCTCCCAAACCAGTCAAACGTTTTAGTCAGCCTACCACCTCTCCACCATGCACCAGCCCTTCAGTTCTGTGTCCAGGAACCTCCATTTGCCTCAAGGCCACACAGATCTGTGATCGAAGGAAAGACTGTCCTGATGGGTCTGATGAAAAATGTGTGAGAAGATGTCCAGGCAGTGAGTGGTTAAAATATAATTGTATTTTCATTTACCCCTCTAAGCTTAATTTATTGGAGTTATAACCATATTAAACTGTAAATTTTGAAAAAAAATTCTCTCCTTCAAGCTGATTTCCGTTGCAAAGATCGTCGAAGCTGTGTCCCAAAAAGCCAGGTCTGTGATGGTCGCTCCCAGTGCAACGACGGCTCAGACGAGGTTAATTGTCGGTCAGTAGAGTCTCGACCATCTCAGACAAATGCCCTGAAATGTCGCATGGGGTCCAGAATGTGTCGCGATGGGACCAATTGTGTCCTCTTCAGCCATGTCTGTGATGGGGAAAGGGACTGTAGGGATGGATCGGATGAAGAAGGGTGTGGTGAGTCTGCTTGCCTAACATGTAGACATTGCCAGTGTTCAATGGTATATAAAAGTGCAAACTTTACAGAAAACTTCCTTATTGCACAATTTTTAACTGTTTGGATAGATAGGCCTAGGGTAGATTTGTTTTCTTTTTAAGATTGCAGAGAATGATCTTTAAAAATAGATGTGTATTCTAAGAAACTTTCAACATTAACGGCAATCCCTAAGCTTTTCATTCGATTTTTCTCTGATCCACATTTTTAGATGCTGCAGAAACAATTGATGAATCCTCATCCCCCAACAAACAGTTCTGTAGTTTCCCTTCAGTTCTGTGTCCTGATTCAAATGTTTGCATCAACCCGTCTCAGTTATGTGATGGGATCAGAGACTGCCCTGATGGATCTGATGAGAATTGTGTGAAAAAGTGTGCTGACAAAAGTGAGTTAAAAGCGCTTTTTTTTTTTTTTTTTTTTTGTCTTGACACTTTTTGATGTATGCAAAACGTTCTTTTGTTTTTGTAGCCGACTTTCTCTGCAAAGACCGTAGGAGCTGTGTGTCTAGGAGTCTGGTTTGTGATGGGCGCGCTCACTGCTATGATGGCTCGGATGAGGCTGACTGTCGGAGTGTAACTGCTCCACTGCTTAAGTCCAATGTATTAAAGTGCCGCATGGGCTCAAAGCCATGCAAAGATGGCAAAGATTGTGTTTTATTTAGTCACGTTTGTGATGGAGAAATCGACTGCATGGATGGATCTGATGAAGAAGGATGCCAAGAAACGTGTGATGAAGGTTGGTTATATTACCTAACTTGTAAAACTGAAATCTGTTTCTAGTTGGTCATGTTTGTTCACTACTTTTTAGGAGAGTTTCAGTGTGCCCATGGGAAGATGTGCATCCCTGAGAATGAGGTTTGTGATGGCAAGCCACAGTGTCGGGACCACTCTGACGAGGTGGATTGCTGGCAGCGAACAAAGAGCTGTGAACACCGTTGTGCTGATGGCAAACGGTGCATCCCAAAGAAGTTCCTCTGTGATGGAGAGCCAGACTGCTTGGATGGAACAGATGAACTGAACTGTGGTAAGTTTTCAGAGTTGGGTTTTTTTACACAACTGATCTTTAATGGCATGCAGCATGCAAAATCCAATTGTTTAATTTTTGGACTTTCTATTTCAGATTCTGTTCCAACAGATTTTCCTATTACCTCAACATCAGCTTGCATCACTCCTTCAGTTCTGTGCCCAGGCTCATCACGGTGCATCTCTCAACACCAATTGTGCGATGGACAAAGGGATTGCCCAGATGGCTTTGATGAAAAAGAATGCATAGTAAAATGTGAAAACCCAGGTAAGTCCACATCTGCAAACATCGTTTAAACCATATCCTGATGGCATAACTGAGTTCTGCAACCAGCTTTTGGAATGTAGGAATTTTTGGATTGATTTTCATAAAGATTACTAATTTTATTGACCATTTCTTGTCTAAACATTAGCGGACTTCCTGTGCAAGGACCAGAGGAAGTGTATCCCAAAGACTCAAGTGTGTGATGGCCGTAACAATTGTCCAGATGGTTCAGATGAGAAGCAGTGCCAATCAGAACTTGCATCTGCATGTAAGAGGAAAAAATACCAGCACAATAACATGTAATGGTGCACTGTTCATAAACTGGAAAATTGAATGTAAACGCTCTTCCCAGCAGTGAGTGTCAAAAACAAACTTGTGGCGTTTATTCAATGCCTTTGGACAGTAGTGGTGTTTTCTGACATTCTGAATAAATAATCCTAGGGTCTACAATTACACCTTTAAATTTAATTAAAAATGATAAATTAAAGTCATGTTGCAGCAATAAAAATTGGGTTGTTTTGCATAATTTAAGTAGGAATGCTAGTAGGACACCTAGTACTGTACCTAAATTTAAATGCCTACTGACCTAGACCAGCCTCATCACAAGCCAATGTTTTTTGTTTTTTTAATTATCCTCACCAATTGCAACATTCTAACAAAGATGGGGGTTTTTCCCCTTCCTCCATTACTAAGCACCACATTAGCAAATGTTTATCTTTGCATTTGTAAGGTCCACCATTTTTTCACCCCAAAAGTAAATTTGCAGAATTGCAATCAGTTAATTTAATGTAGCTGAACTTCTCTCTTTTTAAAGCTTCTGTTAATGCACCAAGAACAAGGCATGGGCCTCTAAAGTGCCGCACGGGTTTCAAGCTGTGTAAAAATGGCCTGGAGTGCATCATGTACAGCCATGTCTGTGATGGAGAGCGTGACTGCCAGGATGGGTCTGATGAGGAGGGATGTGAGAAGCAATGCAAGCCAGGTTCGTGTTATGCATTGGAAGAAAATGGTGAATGGGTGAGAAAGAGGACCAACATGAATGTTGAAAATGTATTTTCCCCATCAGGACAGTTCCAGTGTTCTCATGGGAGAAGATGCATCCAACAAGAGCAGGTGTGTGATGGGCAGAACGACTGTCAGGACCATTCGGATGAAACGGACTGCTCAAAACCAATTGAAGGCTGCCATCACCTTTGTGACAATAAGACTCGCTGCGTTCCAAAGACCTTTCTTTGTGATGGAGAAAAGGACTGCACTGATGGGTCAGACGAAGATAAATGTGGTGGGTGAATTTTAGCTGTAATCTTTAGACACTTGACACACAAGTTTTCCAGAATCTATTATTTGAGTTCATATTGTTGCAGGTTCGGTAGCCTGTGCTCCACATCAGCATCGTTGCGAAAGCGGGCAGTGCATTTCTGAGGCGTTTAAATGTGATGGTTATCCTGACTGCCATGACCACTCGGATGAGGCGGGCTGTCCAAGAGCCCCTCGTTGCCCGGCACAGCTCCAGTGCCCACACAGCCATGAATGCCTGCAGAAAGAGTGGCTTTGTGATGGAGAAGAGGACTGTAAAGATGGCTCAGATGAGAATGTGAGAACATTGATAGGTCTTTATTCCTTATTGTGAAGAGAGTGAACATTGTCTAATAATCCTCTATTCAGAACTGCAACAACCCTCCAACAAAGTGCAGGAAGTACCAATTTCAGTGCAGAGGCAGCGGTTTGTGTATTCCTCAATCCTGGAGGTGTGATGGAAAAGAAGACTGTGACAATGGAGTGGATGAGGATAAATGTGAGTAACTTTATTCACAAAAACACAGTTTCCACATTTATGAACAAAGGTGAATGTAAAATGGAAATACCTTATGATTCAGTAGCTATAGAACCACCTTTAGCAGCAGTGTCTTGTCTGTCCTTTGACAAATAGTAATTCTGTCCTTTTCCTTCTACAACAATGCTTCAGTTCATTGTTTGCACAAGCATTTTGGTTGAGGTCTTGAATTTAATTGGGAACACCGTTGTGCAAAGGAGATGTATCAAATTCCTACAGCTGCAAAATAAGCTAGTCTTGCAGGACGTTTCAAATTTCACTTCATACAATAAGCTGTTTTTGTTCTGATCACTGTACCTCTTGTAATTTAATGTCTAAATGTCATGGATGACTGAGAATTTACATCTAGTTTGAACGACTGAATCACAAATCCATCTCTGTGCTTGACGGTTTATGTTATGAGATGCTTAACTCTGCTTAAGATGTTTGGCCATATGCTGTTGGGAATTCTACCTGTCAAAAGAACATTGTTCAAGAAATTGTGTGGTTCATTTAGATGCAGCTTTGCATAAAAGGCTCCACAAGAAAGTTTTGGACATTTTAAATGACTCTTCACACCCTGGCCATGGTCTCTTCCAGCTGCTGCCATCAGGCAAGAGATACAGAGCAATAAAAACCAGGACAAATTGCCTAAAAAAACAGTTTTTACCCGATGGCAATCATGGCACTAAATTCAAAGGCATAAGAACTTCTGCTCTTGACACCACTTTGTTATAAATGTAAATTCTGTTGCGACACCTCCAGGTGCTGCAACCATCTTCTGATGTCTAAGTTTATTTCTCATTTTGTACTATTCATTTCTTTATCTTGGTATATTATGTATATACACATAACCTGCATCTTAACTCGAGTCGAGCAAATCTCAATCTCGTAATCTGTTGATGACAATGACGAATAAATCTTATCTTAAAAGTTCTCCTACCATTGTTTTTATAGTAAGGAGGCCTTTTCCTCATCTCCCAAACAAAATACCTGTTCAGTTGTTGGACTGTCTTGTCATGAATTTTAACCTCCTAACAGGCATGCATAATCGAAGACGTTTTATTTTATTTTTTAAGTCTCATGAATATTGTGCAAGGTGAAAAATCTTAGGTGAAAATCATTCATCAAAACATCTGAGACCAGTTACTCTGCAAAGTTTTTGTTTGTTTTTTTTTTTTTAACAGAAGCCATTTGAAAATTGCTGTCAATTCTGTCTTTCCATTATGACAGTAATGCATAACTGCCTTTGGTGTGAAAAATCTGTAAAACTGCTTTACAGGCACCCAAAGGAAATGCCCCTACCACCTTTACCAATGTGGCAGCAAAGAATGTCTGGAAACCAGGCTGGTGTGTAATGGGATCAACAACTGTATTGATGGCTCAGATGAAGGTGTAGGATGTGCTCAACGCAACTGCTCAAGTCCTTCAGCTCCTACCTGTGACCAAAGATGTGTCAGCACCCCTAATGGACCGGTTAGTGAAGAACTGCTGGTGTTGAATTTCTATTCAGAACAGCTTTAACTGTATTTAGATCTTTTTAAAGTGACACAGGAGGACTAATGCACATATTTGGTTGTGTTTTATCTTTCCTACATTAGAGGTGTTACTGCGGTACCGGTTTCAGGCTGCAGTCCAGCTCCAAGTCCTGTATGGACATTGATGAGTGCACTTCAACACCAGCTACTTCGTGCAGTCACCTTTGTCAGAACACTCAGGGATCCTACAGCTGTCTCTGCCACCCTGGCTTCTACCTTGAGCCAGATAACAAAAGCTGCAAGACAAAAGGTGCTGTCAAATTAAATCAAATCTCTGCATTTGATTAGTGGTTTGTGCAGCATGTACATTAATTAAACTTGTCTGAAAGTTTAATTAATATACATTAAAGAAGCCATTAAATACTTAATGGTTTCTAGCATTAAGTCAGAATTACAAAATTGTACTGTCTTTTTGCACCTAAATCCAAACATTTAGGTTTGCAGTAATCCAATCTGTTTGAAAGATGGCTGTTTTTGGTAGACAACTGTCAATGTTTCTTGCAAAGTTCAAATTTCACAACACAATTACAGTTGGTTGCCATTTAGATTAAACAGTTTTGTGTATGTACAGATTTTTCTACTGGGAAGAAAGTGTAAAACAATCAAATTATTTTACTGTTTAATTAAAATCATATTTTTAATTTGTAGATGAGCCTCTGCTTTTGGCTTCGGTGCAGTCCGAAATGCTAATACTTGGAGTCCATAGCGGTACATTGCAGCTTCTCTCCTCTGCTGACCGGCCTGTTTTTGCTCTGGATTTTCACTGGGCTGACCAGAGAGTTTACTGGCAGAGCCCCGACCACCAGAGCATCCGCTGGGCTGACATGAAATCTAAAACCAAAGGGACGCTGACCAAAGGTAGAACTGTCCTTTTCCTGTATTCCCACAATTATTTCAAGGTTTCACAAATTAACTTTTTTTTTTTTCAATAATAAAGGCGTGAAGTCTGATTCAATCGCAGTGGACTGGGTTGGTAAGAACCTGTACTGGGTGGATGGACTGGTTGGACAGATTCTGGCTATAAAGCTAAGCAGTTCAATCATGAAATCTCAGGACTATACTGTAGTTCTTGGGGAAAACCTGGAGCAGACAAGCTCACTGGTCCTGGTACCAGACAAGGGGTATGACTTATTTATTCATTTGTCTGGTTTAAAATTTGTAGAACAAATATTTGAGCATTTTTGTGTCATTGCTCTTCTCAGATTGATGTTGTGGTCTGAGATTGGCAGCATCCCTCAAATCGAGCAGTCTGGGATGGATGGCTCCCAGAGGAAAGTACTGGTGAGCCGGGACTTGAGCTGGCCAGTCAGTCTGGCCTATGACTTCCTGGATGACAGGATCTACTGGGCTGATGAGAAGCTGCACTGCATAGGCTCAGCCTCGCTGGATGGAGACAACATAAAGGTGGGTGAAAACCGGTAAAAGAAATGTGTAGTCTATTCAGTTTAAAGATCTATTACGCCTCCTTGAACAGGTGTGCTCCACATCACTGTTGGTGTTTAGGGTGATGTGCAGTTTTGGTTTTCCATCACACTCTGAATGTTGGCCTAAAAGTTCATTTTCACTCATTTGATCAAAGTAGAGGACTCTCTTCCTCAGGTTTGCAGTCCTACCACTCCCATGAAGTAGCAAATTCCAATAAAATGTGATTTTCTTTTAATAATAATAATTAGGTGACTTCATTAGCGGTTTCTCCCAGATTTTTTGAGTTTTTACTTTCAGTTTTGATGAATCACACAAAATCTTGTTGGCTTTCTTTTACCAGATCCTCCAGTTGACAGAAACTCCAAGCCCTTTTTCTGTGGCGGTTTTCAGCAACCGCATGTTCTGGTCTGACACAAAGAGAAGAACTGTTCGTTCAGCTGACAAGAAAACTGGCAAGAATCAAACTGTTCTTCTGAAGAGACCTGGGCAGCCATTTGGATTAAAAGTTGGTCTTTCTACTGTGATTACATTTGTATGTGGGGGAAAAGTTGTATTGTGAGTTCTATAACTAATGTCACCATTTTAATTTTGTCTTTAGCTGATGCATGCCCTCGCCCAACCACCTGTATCAAGCCCTTGTGATCATCTTCGATGCTCCAATCTCTGTCTTTTGGCTCCAGCTCCAGGAAAATCTAGAGCTGGAGCTCCGGCAGTAAATGCTGCAGTTTGTCGATGTCCAAAGGGTCTGCTTCTTTCTCAGGACAGAATGACCTGCGTTCTTCCCAAAGAGTCATCTTTCATCCTGCTTTTGTCCCGCAACAAAATATCTCAGGTAGAAGTACCGCAAAGAACTGTTTGCCTGCATATATTTTTTTAAAAGTTTAGTCAAAATATTTTTTGTGTTTTAGATCTACTTGCGCTCTATGCGCCGTCACGGAATCGCACTGAAGAAAATGCCAAATGGCCGAGACTTCAATCTCCCAGAAGTACCTGAGGCTATGAGTCTGGACATTTCCTTCTCGGAGCTCTTGGTGTTTGTTGCTTATTTAAGACATGGATCTGTGGATGTGCTAAAACTCACCAACTCCCTATCAAAACCAGAGCTTGTGCTTGCTGGACAAATCATAAAGTTACAGGTATGAATACTATTCCTGGGAAACGGAATAGTTTCCCAGGAAAGCTTACTGCAGCTTTAACCAACCCTTGATGGTTAAAGCTGCAGTAAGTAACTTATAAGTGTTTTTTTTTTTTTTTTACATATTTGTCAAAACTCAGAGTCCTAACTGTAAAATGAGATGGCTAGTCTTGTTCTCTGAGCTACAGCGCTTCACCCCAGTGTAGTCGGCCATGATTATGCAGGCTAGTAAGTGTGGCCACAGATGTTGGATAAACAATTGTCCTGTAACATTAGGTTCTTTTTCTACCATTAGCATGGCTGCAGTAAACTGGCAATCTAGGTTTGTATAAACACTGCAGGGGAAGGTGTGAGCAACATGTACACAAGCATAATTGAACATAGATCTTCATTTGGACTCTAATTGGTGGTTTCTGAACGCAATGCATTTCTGCAACTGGCAGTAGGACCACTGGAAGGAGGCAGAGGAGCTTTTTGTTTTGTTCCCCCAGACTCATGTCCTGACAGTATACAAGATGTTTTACAAATCTAAACACCATTTTATAAAAGTTGACTACTGCATCTTTAAAAATGCAGTTTGGTTTGTTTAAATGTGTTTAAATATTTTTGTCTTCCATCCTAAAAGGATGACTCGGTAACTGCTCTGGCAGTGGACTGGGTGACCTCCAATCTGTACTGGAGCAGCATGAAGAGGCCGGACATACATGTGACGTCACGTCTTGAGAACCACACCACCTCTCTGCTGCAAGGACCCCTCATTGTAAATTTTCATGGCCCTTGGCTGTACAAAGATGACTTCAGATTTTCAGTCAGGGCAAGCCAAGATTTTAATTGCAATTTTAATTCATTTTTGTTCAGGGAGTTGCGTCAATCACCCTCCATCCTTCCTCGGGTAGGCTCTGCTATTTTGCCATAGTAATAATGGGTTCAAGGAGCCAGACGGAGATCCACTGTGCATGGATGGACGGCCGTAATAAAGTAGTGCTGTGGAAGCGGTTAAGCATTCCTATCTCCATGGTTTTCACTAATGATGGAACCAGAATCTATTGGGCTGACACTGGTGAGAAGTTTGAACTTATTCAATGCTTCCATTGCTTTTGTTCCTGCATCATCAAAGTGCTTTTTTTGTTTTGTTTTCTCAGGTGAAGGAATAATAGGATCTATTGGAGTGGATGGATCGGCGTACAGGGAGTACAAAACGGGACCCAATCTGCTTGTGTCTTTCACACTTATTGAGAACTTTTTCTTTTGGGTCACTCAAGACAAAGGTAAGAAAGAAACATGACTTCTGTTACAGATGCTTGAGATGCAGTTTTTCATTGGAGCAAGTTTGATCCTTGGAATTGACTAGTGTTGACCTGTGTTTCTCCACCTCATCCAGCAGATGGCATCACAAATTTTATTTTTATCTAATCTTGTTTTCCTTTCCCCCCTGAAACTTTTTTTGTACTGAAATTCTTTCAGAAATTTTAAATGCACTTTTATCCTATGCAGATGTCACCAAATTGTGGTTCAGTGATGGACTCCAACCGAAGCAGTTGTGGTTCCAAACAAAGACAAAGATATCCGAAATCAGGTCCTACAACAATGAAACCCAGTCGGGTAAGTATAACACAGTTTGTAGTTTACCATCAGAAAATCCCTAATAGAGTCTTTTGAAAAGCAATTACCAAAATGGAGGTCTAAACTGCAATGCAAATGCTTTAGATTAGGAAAAATCCAAATTTCCATAAGTATTACATCCAACTCCATTCACCTTGCATTTTATAAATCACTCTAATTTTTGGGGGGTGGGGATCACACAATGCTTGGAAACAATTTAGCCTAAAGGTTATTCATTTGAGAATGACCAGAAGAATATTGAATACAATATTAATCCATTTTAGTTCTATGCTAATGTGCTTTAACTATCAAACTCTGAAATAAATGGTTGATTTAATGTGATATGTGATGGTCAATTATATTTATGCATTCATTCACACATTGATGCCAATGATGCATCAATCACCTTTTAGTACTGTTTTGTGCATTTCAAATGGATCTTAGTGACTGATCTTAAAAGCTAGTGGAGACATAATGTAGTAAAACATGAGTTTGGTGCAACAAGTGGAGTTAGTTTTCCTAATACTCTTGTACCCTGATTAAGAATCTACTTTTTCTTTAGTTTGTTAAATTGTTCCATATTAACACAGATATCCTCTTTTGCAAGGCAACATGCTGTAAATACTTGCAGTTTCTGCTACTGAAAAGCTACAATTCTGTTTATCCATTTCATTTAGGAAGCAACCATTGCTCAAACAGCAACGGTGGATGTGTCCACCTCTGCCTGCCCTATCCAGGAGGTCGGACTTGTAGGTGTGCATGGGGCTTTTACAGTGTGAATGACACGTCCTGTGTCCCACTTCCTTCCTGCCCTTCTGGAAAGGAATCCTGTTTAGATGGCAGCCAGTGTATCGGGAGCAAGAGGTTCTGTGACGGGCGTGCAGATTGTCCAGACCAGTCGGATGAACAGGACTGTGAGTTTACATTTACTACAAGTAATAAAACATTTGTTCCATGAGTAACAAACAAGTGGTTTACCAGTAACAACAAGATTATGATGGTAAAATATATTTTCATGTTGGACTGATTTACACAAAGCCTACTCTAATTCTGTTGTGTGGGTTTAGTAATATTACAGGAATATTTAACACTCTTGAAAAGTAATCCAAATGTTACGCTGCAATGATTT
Source organism: Xiphophorus hellerii (assembly GCF_003331165.1). Classification (NCBI taxonomy): domain Eukaryota; kingdom Metazoa; phylum Chordata; class Actinopteri; order Cyprinodontiformes; family Poeciliidae; genus Xiphophorus; species Xiphophorus hellerii. The sequence goes on along the minus strand of NC_045679.1, from coordinate 11,277,880 downwards.
TAAATGGGGGATGAGATACTTTGTTGCAACTGCAAATTTATGGCCAATTACCTACTAATTGCTATTAGTCTTAAATGTCTTTTGTTAGGCTGTTAACTTTAAACCCTCTAAATCTGTCTTTAGGTCCAGGATCTGCCTCATTTGGGACCGTAGTTGGTGGTGACCAATCCCCACAGTCTTCCCTTCACCAACCTGACACTCAGAAAAACCCCATTGTGCCTAATGAAGTCTTGGCGTCATGCGATCTCCAGCGCTGCAATGGCCACGGCAACTGCATCACAGAGGGCGAAGTCACTCGCTGCCACTGTCTACAAGGTTACAAGGGAGAATTCTGCCAGACTCGACAAAGTCACCTAGCGATCATCCTGGTGTCCATTTGTCTGGTCTCTGCAGTAGTAGTGGGTGCACTCGTCTTCACTAAAAGGTAGCCTGAGTGTCATGTCTTTGGCAGGACCTTTGCTTCTTTTAGTAAAACCAGAAAGCATTTAATCTCCAGCAGCTTGTCACTAACCATATTTTATTTGGCATCTTGATTTTTCTGCTTTGATATTACAAATTCTCTTGCACACAGTTAAAATTCTGAGTGTGGAACGCTTTAAAGTACACAGCCTTCCAAATCGAAAGTAAACTGACTTGTTTTGTTTAAACAGAAGATGGGAATACATGAGAAATACATCTGCAGATAAAGAGAACCTAATGACAAATATGGTTATTCCAGGTGAACAAGATTCTGATTCTGAGGTAAAAACCAATATCTTTAAGAGTATAGCATATGCTAGCTTACACTTTTTTGAAAGATTTGCAGCTTGTTGGATTTGCAAATATCCTAATGTCTCAAACCTTTCTTTTGCAGGAGCTGGAATCCCCTGTAGATGTGAAGAACCCACTGCCAATTAAATGAATAAACTGCAGATGAAATGAACTAAACTTTTACTGTATATAATAAAAAACATGAACCAAAATGATTTTTGTTGTGATTTATAGAAAAAGCTCTACCATAAATGAAACTGCCCTCATATACACTAACTGCAAATTTTAAGAAATGGGCTTTAGAACAAAGAAGTTTTAACTGATCAGGCAATTTCAATAATTTTGCACCAAGATTTTCAAAACGAGAATATACTAGAACTGAACTTTCCTATTCAACCCTACTACTAATCACCTGCATGATTTGGAGGCTCATTTCCTCTTACCACCAGCTTAGCCTGTATGTTTTAGTAAGACTTCTGTGTCAACTTCATGGCAACATTCTCCAACAATCTGGTTCCTGTTTCTAATTGTTGCCCATTATGTTGAAATTCATAGGAAGAGCCATGTTTCTGTGCTGCCCTTATAAACACCATTTTGTCAGAGAAACCACTTTCAAGTATTTGATGGATGACTTTACTTCAACTTTCTGTTTTTGGTACAAAGCGTATGTGAAACACAAGGACCCATGTAATCATTCTCAGTCATACAGATGGCATATGAAATCAGATCCTGAGGTTGAAAAACTAAATTCCAACAAAGTGGTTTGATACCCAATGGCTAACAAAAACCTGGAAATCAGGTTTTGAATTTGGATGGGGCTCCTGTTTAATACAGAGTATTCATTCACTGAATGTGCCCTTAAAACTTGCTTGCAACTTTGGCAAAAATTGCATCTGTGCAGTGTGGCATGAAAGCAATAAGCATATGGTCTGCTGAAGCTCAGCATGGTTTAATCAGCATTTCTGGTGCTCCAAACAGCCACATGTTTACCAAATGAGTGATTCAAGTATATTTATTTAATGCCTTTTTCCACTTGTGTGAAAGAAAATGTTATGAAACCTAGATCTGTATTCTACTTCATGTGTAAAATAGTGCCTTTTGTTCCTCATTGAAGTTCACTAATCTTCAGTAGTCAATGCATGTCTACTATCCTCCAGTGTGTGCAGAAGCATGCATGCATTGAGTCATACATGATCCTCTCTGGATCTCTGCCTCATGCCAGAGCATGTGAAAACAAACATCTGGCTTTAAACATGCTCAATAGCCTGAGGTGTGCACTGAGGCATTCTCAGACATTGATCTTGAAATGAACTGGTCTGAGGCAATATCTTTTCAAGTTAACATTGCCAGAAAGTGTTTTTGAGAGGAAAAACCCTTATGTTACATGACAAAAGAAACATTGGCTATGAGTGACTAAACAGCATTTTATCAAATGTAGCTTACTTTCAGAGACTATCTCTTGCTTTTGCTAATAGCTAGCTGGTTAGCTTATCTCATCCATGCAGACTAACCATCTCTTCATCAAATATCTACTTTAACCTGAAGATTGGAATGTCAATCATTGCCAATCATTTATGAAGTCATGAACAGACACTCATACTAATTTGTTTTAGTTACAAAAATGATATCTTTCAGCTTGTTAGCTGGTACTTCTTGCATTCATCTGTTTCGGGTAAAAACGTGACCAACACCTGACTTGGTGAGAGGAGGGTGTTCAACTGTCAGAAATGGCCAGTTGAACCCATTTAACGTACTGGGGTTGTGTTTCTCTGTTCAAGAACTGAATGAGTGGCTTTTCTGTTTAGGTGACTTTTATGGGTGTTGATTCCAGCAATGTTTACTCTAACTTTGTCCTCTGTAAATGCCCAACAAGGAAGAAAGAAACTGTTTTAAGATGCTAACATCTTAAAAGTTATTCCAAAAATATATTTTCTTTGCGTTTGGTCCTTTTTACATTTCTAGGTATTTTTATTTAATATAGAAACTTTGTGACATTTGTTTTGAACATTTTTTTTGTTATTGTTAGACCAAGGCTGCCTCTTCTTTTGAATTTGGGAGACTGAAATAAAATTGATATTGTACAAACACAAAGAAAGCTTTCATTTTGTTTTATTTTTATAGGGGCTGTGAGAATTCAACATTGTTTCATTAATACATAAAACTGCATTACTCAATTGCTTAAGCTTTTCAAAACATTGCTAGTACTTTGAGAATGTGACTCATTGGTGGAATAACTTTTTTTTATGATTATTATTAATCTCTTGTATTGAAGCAATGAATTCAGCAACACAAACTCATCTACCCTGCTTAACTGTTTAGCATTAAAATCAGTACACAAACAGTTTCATGACTGTCATACCAATGACTCATGCTAATTTTAAACTATCTTTAGCAACTTCCTGTTGCATTTATGTGTTACATTTTTGTTTATTTTTATTTTATTATTTCAAACATCTTTTTAAAAATAATAAAACAAGCAATCAGTTGGACAGAGAAAACATTTACATACATAACCAAGATCCTATAAGTGGAGGTTGGATTTCATTTCTGTTTTTACCTATGAACTTTTTTCTTTCCACATAATTTTTCTTGTAAAAGGAATAAAATGCTCACTCTTTCATATTTAACTATGTATGTTGAATGTATACATACATGACTGCCGCAGCTCTTCTCTATGTACAAGCTATTTTAAAAGAACGACGGGGTATCATGTCTCATTTGACATTTGCCCAATGCCCATTGTCCTGAGAGTTTTGTTACTGAATATTGCTTCGATGTGGAAATAGTTTAGTTCTCTTTAATCATTCCTTCCCCTTTTTTCTGTTGACATCAGAGGTGCTGATAATCCTTGTCTAAGATTACTTGACCAGAAGAAAAGAGGGAGGGAGGGGGAAAGTAGATACCAGAGTTGAAATCAGATGCACATAAACCAGTTTGCGTCCTTGAGATCATCTTCGCAAATAAAACTATGTAGTAATAAGGAAAAAGACAGTTCAGCTTGCAGCCTTGTTGCAATGACCACATTCTAATGACTGTGATTTGTCTTGGCTAATTTGTGTTTGGATTCAGCAGTGAGCAATTACAGTACCAGTGTAGCACAATGTGGTACCTAGTTATGGTATGACATGGACATATACTGTAAATGCTGTTCAGAAGTGCAGCACTGCCTTCTGAAGAGTTCACAAAAGCTTAATTTGGTTTTGCCTCTCAGTCTGGTTTGCATAAGGGCTCCCTGGGCTTACACACTTGTGTGAGTGTGTGCACACAGACATGTTGATTTTGTCATGTCTTGTACGGTGAGTCTTGCTCTGACTTGTCGGCTCCTCCCACGCCAAAGCTTCCAAACTCACCTACTGTTACCGCTCTGATCAGGATATCATATTTTCAGTAAGTATAAACCTCTCCTGTTCTTCCTTATGCTCATTTAAATTCTTTCCACTTTCACTCCAATGTTCTCGTGAGAGTTTTTTCCAAAATTCTTCTTGTTTTCCACATGCTTTCAAATTTGAAAGCATGTGGAAAACAATGCAAAAATCCAAAAAGCTCTGGAAATCAGGTTGAGACACTAGCCAACCGAAACATGCAACGAGGTGGAAATAACCTTGTGACATGTCAAATTATGACATCCCTGACAAAGGATGTCTGTGCGATGTGGTTCATGTGAAGAGAGGGAGGAGGGGATTTTCTTTCCTTGTTTGTGGGGGGGAAAAAACAGGCATTTGTTCACTGGACTCAGTTTTCGTCCTCTGTTCTCCGCCCATTTTTTTCCCCAGGTGATCAGACTGAAAGGGAAGTTGAAAGAATCTTTAGCAAAACAGACGACTGGACGAGCCAGCAGCAGCAACAAAACCTCCAGCTCACACTTTTGAAGATCCCAGAGTTTTTTTAATTGCTTCTGTGAGTTTTTTTGGTGTTTATATATATATATATATATAATATATATATATATATATATATATATTATATAATTTTTATTTTTTTATTTTTTTTACTTCAGAAAAGGGGTGCAGCACTCTAAAGCTATACTAACCAAATCAATACTATTTTTTAACTGGAATATTGACACAAATTGTTTTGCAGAAACTGATGTACATGTCTGGATTCTGTCTTGTGGCAACTTCAAGTTACTATAGCTCTTTTAGACAGAAAACCCGTGTTATAGATTGAAACAGCATGTGTCAGATTAGTCTACAAATTAAGTTAGGACCTTAAGCTCAAAGCAGAAATGGCAAAAACTGATAGCATTTCGTAAGGCCAAAAGAGTAAAGTCATTTTTAAATGTATTTTTCTTTAAATGGACTGGTAAACTTTGTAAAAAATTTGTTTGTGATGTTGCCCTTAAGATATTTAAGGGCAGGGCGCTAAATCACCAAACAATGTTCTATTCTGTGGAAGACAACGCCTTCAACTATTTCCCTGCAGAGTCTGCAGTTTTAAAAGTTAAGAAGTTGCAGATGATAAACCCGGTGAAATTGTAGCAAATGTTTGTACTGTCAGTGATAAGTAAAACGTTTAGAAGCATATTTAAGCTGGCCCAAAAACGAAGTGGAGATGGTAAATTTAGCTGAATAAAAGGTTAATTGTTTCAAATGAGATCCGGTGACCTAATTATGAAATTAGCCTTTTGAGAAAAGTTTGAGCCATTTTGCAAGACAAAAAAAGAGTTGGGTTCCACACTGTCCATTCTGACCACTCTTGTCAAACCTGTTTTCTGACTAGTTTTGTTCTTTTTTTTTTTTCAAATTCTATGGTAAAACGTTTAGCTTTTGCACGATAAAATGTAGTGGCATTTAAGAGAAAATTTGCTCTACTGTTTTTTATTATTTGTAGAAATGGAAAGATTGCTCATGTATTAAAAGGAGCATTGCCCCAACCCGTCCTCAAGACATTCCAGCTCCTGTTTTTGTCATGCTTGTCATTATCTTTTAGGGTGTGTCCTAACCATTTATTTATAATCTTCCCTCCTTCTGTTCTGCTTTCCACTTAGCTTTACAAAGTTGTAGTGTGTTTCGTCCTCCCCTTGAACTTCTTCTAATACCATGGAAGAGGACCACTGCAGACAAAGCCAGTGCAACAGCCACGGGGCCTGCGTGCCTCCGCCAGATGCCGATGCTAATCTGGTTTGTACATGTGATCTGGGCTACCACGGGGAATTCTGCGAAACAACAGTCAATGGGCATTTGAGTGTACCACTGACCATAAGCATAATTGTGATCATCATCGGGCTGGTGATCTTCGCTTTTGTCTTCGCTAAGCTGAGGCAGAGGCAAAAGAGGAATAAGAGGTACTTGGACTTATTATATAAAATAAATTATTGTGGTTTAGAATGTCTTGGAATGGTTTTGTTTAATTTTGTTTGTTTAAAAGATTTGTCCATGTCTCTTGCTGACTAAAATGAGAACATTCACTGGTGCTTGATTTGTAGCATTAATTAAATATTTTGAATTCTTAGTTGATGTTTAACAGCATTTTTTTATTTTTTATTTTTTTAGAATTGGGGAATTCAGGATTGTATAGCTGTCTGAATATTAAGCTACTGTACATATCTATTTCAAGATATTTGTTTTCTCATGATCAATTCTTTATTCAAAATTTACACCTCAGTTTGTATGTCCTGTATGGTGTTTTTAGTTTTTTGGGGGAGAATTTGTTTGCCTCTCCAGTAGAGTTGCCTTTTGTAGTTTGCCCCTACAGGACATTTGTAGTTTTGCACTCATAGAAACTCATTGATTTGCACCCATGGTATCCATGGGTGTGTTTTCGTCCCATTGGTGTGTTTAATGGAAAGTATGACAATACTGAAAAAAGAAAATTAACTCAATCCCACTATGGGTTGTTTTTTTTTCTTTGTCAACAGAAAACAACTGGCAGCAAAACAAGGCTACAATGTATCAGCTTAATGTGGATAAATATGAAATATGTCTAAGGTAAGCATGTTTTGACCTAAACAGCTTCTTATTTTTGTATATTGATTACAACTAAGAAAAATTATTTACATATTTCTTCTTACTTGGGTCATGTGGGTAATCAAATGTATTAGTCTAACATTACACATACTGTCAATATTACTACCATTGGAAAAAAATGCATCACTTGTCACTGGATCACATTGCTACAAGCCTGAAGTAATTAACTGTTAATTTTTCTAAAAGTAAAATATAATAAACATAAAATAACTGTAGCCTTATTTCTACTTGTTTATATCGGACAATTCAGGCTAACAAATTACTAAAATTAATGTAAAATGCGTTGAAAAGGGGAAGTATAAACTAGGAAGATAGAACTACAACATTGATGTAGAAGCCTATCTAGTTCTAATTAAATTATAACTAAAACTAACCTAATTGAAATTACTTTTTTTTCACATAACAGGAACAATTAGCAAATACCAGCCAGAAAATGCAAAACTGATCAACTAAAACATTTTTTGAAATGCCTAATATAAACTATAAAATAAACCCTGAGGATTAAATATTAAAACAAATAACAAAAACCTGACCTAATGTGAACAATTACAAATTTAATAGAAAATAAAAAACAGAAAATAAACTACTAATAGATAAATACCAAGATTGTTCAAATTAAAGCAGAAATAGGAAATATAGTTAACTTTGTCAGTTGTTGTTGCCAGTTTATGTTAATTAGGTCAACAACTGCTGATACTTACACAGATCAGCCATTTAGCAATTACTTTTCCATTAATGTCATATTTTTGTCATATTTACAGTGCAGTCTGTCATCTAGATGCTAGTTTGTCAGCTGTATTCTTCAACTTTATATTAATTGATTAAAATCCAAATGTCTCTCATTCTTGTCCAGGTAAACAATGTCTTGGATAATTTCCACCCCATCGTGTTCCTGGTTGTTTGAGTGCGACCCTTCCAAACGGAAAGCAGATATGCATTTTTACTCACTGCAACTGACTTTGTGCTGCAACCTCTTAAAGCCACAAACACCGAATTTACTGAAGCACCTTGACTCATGAGCCTGTTTGCTTTATTCAGCTGACACTCTATGCAAAGAATGTTTTCTGCAGGACAAATATGAGGTTATGTTGGATTTTGTTGTTACAATCGTCACTCTTTGATATTTTTTCATGCAAAGTCTTCCAGCGCAATTATGCAAATGTTCAACCACTTTGTATGACGAAGCAGGAGCTTTGGGTGGAGGCATTGATCTCATGAGAACCGGCTTGTTGTGTTTAACTGGTGTTAGCAAGGATTTTTCAAGGTCATAAGGTTTTGATATCTGTATAAACGATATATAATTTACCCATAATTGCATAGTTTTATGTTGGAAATCATTTATGTACTGTGTAGTTCACCGCTTTAGTGCTTTTGGTCTGTTTTTTGTTTTTGTTTTTTGTACTGGTATGTTTTTTGTTCTGTTTTTTTTAAAGCTACACAAGGAAAGTTTCATTACTTTTTATGTCCTGACACAAAATACACCATACATTACTGACTTTTTTATACTTAGAAAGATATGTGGGTCCATTTGATCATTGTCTAATGCAGTGTCATAATTTTCTTTTATCCATTTTATTTCCTTGATTATGCACACAACTGTCCCATAATAATTACAACCCCTACCAATGCAAAGCTAGACTGTATAGTTTTCTGTCCTTCTGTTTATTTAAATCTTTCTTTTTCATTTGTTGACCAGATCATTTGTTTGTGTTTGTTTTGTTCTGTGGAGCATTTGTTTGGCGTAAGTATCCAAAAAATATTTTTCTCTTTAAGAGGTAGCCATTACTTATCAGATATTTGAGCAATATTTTTTTACAGTCTTCCTTGTAAATAACTATCTGATCCATGTAGTGTCTTAATTCATGGATCAGATCATGGCTCTGTCATGTAATTGCATATAAAATTAGCTTCAGTTTAAAACCTCGTAAATGTTTGAGATGTCTGAAGAAGGCAGAGAGTCAGATTGGAACCAACTCAATTCTTATTAGCCACTGATTTGACTGTCTGGTTAGAACCTTTATTTCTAAGAAGTAAGGTCCTTCAGATGGTTGTCTGCTATAGGTAAGATGATGACTGCACTCAATGTCCCCACAGAACTCTTACGTCAACGATCTAGGTAAACCCATTTTAAAGTAGCGTAGTCACTTTATACACTCTACAGCACCAGTAAAACAAAAAGGTTTGTGTATATAAAGAAGACATTAGCTATATAAGTTATGTTTGAAAAACAGCTTTTTCTTGTACAAAACTGAACTATGAGTGTTAAGTAGATCATTTGTAGATTTCTGCTTTAATAATCTGATTTTGACAAACTACAAGACTTGTTTACAGTCACTAGACACATTTCTAACCACTGCTGCTTAACATCTACTTTGGCAAAATACGGTAATTACTCCTTAATTTCTCAGTAGATATTCTGGTGAGTTTAATTTTATCCATCTGAAAATGAAAAATGCAATAAACCTTTTAAGTGTTTTTTATATACACTTAAACAGTGTGTCTAAAACAATATAACAGTTGTCTTTTTTTATTCTAATAAAGTCTATAAAACTTTTTCTTTCTAAAAACTGTCAGTTTTTGTATTGTTTTTATTGCTGTCTTTCAGATTTGTTGAAGCAGCACAGCTATAAGTCTGTCTCTGCTGCACAGTGTCACTGCAGTTAGAAATTAACTTCTGAAAACCATTCAATAAATTAGACTGTCCATTCTGAATTTGCCCACACAAACTTAATTATTAAATCAACTCTTTTTTTTTCTCCAAAATTACCATCCAATCTGTCATTATTTGACAAATTTGATGGTGAAAATCCTTTTAAAATTCTAGACTTTGATTTGGCCATTCTGATTTTGACCAAATTATTCTATATTTTTAGTCTCAAGTGTTAAGTTTTAGGAAATAGCAGGAATGTACTTTATCTGCAGAGTTCATACAGTTGGTATAATTTTTTTCCAATACTAAATTATGCCAGCATTTGAAAACTGCATGTTGTATCTAGTTTATCTCTGCCTAAAACTACAAAGCAAAAACAGAATACATTTTTATCAAAACCCTGTGCAGCACGAGCATGAGAAACTGTGGGTTACCATCACGGACAGGCATGTTGGGTCCATACTGAAAGATATTTTATTTCAGATGCCTCCTGCTCAGCTATGTTAATCTCAATTTCTGCTTTAAAAGCAGAAGCGGGTTTTGATATGGCAGATATGCCTCACAAAATAAGGTGGCATTCATTCAAGGACACTTCAAAAAATCTATCACTTGTGTCCTAAACAGGTTTCCTGTTGCTATCAAATCCTCTATATAAGCTCCTTGTTAAAGCTTAGTGTGTTAATCCTGTCCTTGCATACTCTCGCTCATCTGTTTTGATAAACTGCCAACTTGCCTTGACATGTTGCACAGCAGCCACAGAACCTACCAAACTCCTCCAGCAGGTGGTGCCAGTCTGCTTTAGGAATGATGTGGGCTACACTGGGGAACATCTGCTGCAAAACGGTAAAGGGGAAGTTAGATTTACCACTGACCATCATCACCATCTTCACTTTTGTTCTCACCAAGAGGCTGCAGAGGCCAAAGCACAGTTTCAAATCAAATTCTCATAATGAATGTGTGTAGAATGAAATTATTTAATTTATTTTATTAAAATTATAAATGAAGTTGAAGGATGAAACCTTTTGATTGACTTCAAGGTTATATAGTCTGTACTTTATACCTTTTGTAACAGTAAATTATTTTTATGCATACAAAAGCAAACTCAAGGTGTTTTGTCAATTTCTACCTAATAAATTAGGTATGGACTATTTCATATAGCTTTCTTAGAATTAACTTGTGAAGTATCGGCACTGGGCCTTTTCTCAAAGCCTAGTCCCTGAACTTTTCTTTGTCCATTATTCATATTTCACTCACATATATTTAATTTATTTTTTTCTTTAAGCATTCTCTTAAAGCATATTTACCCAAAAATGCCTCAATCTGTTTTGTAGAAAATGTATTTACTATCTTGACTAAAAAAAACGTTTTGTAGTCCCCCCCCCCTAGAGGCGAGCTGGGATTCCGCGATTAAAGCCCTTAATCATAGCCTTCATATTCCTCAAAAATGACTTCTATATTTTTGTGAATTGATCTGGCTTGTTTTCCCATCTAGTTTGTTCAAAATTATCAGTAAGATTAAAAAATTAACTAAAGTTTGTTTTTCTTTAATCTACAGAAATGTTTGTAGGCACCGATTCTCTAAAATTGACATATGATGAAGCTCTACGTAAGCTTGTGATTGGAAATATTAAGTTATGTGTATACGTGTGTATGTATATATGTGTGTGTGTGTGTATGTATGTGTAACCTACTATATAGGTTAAATAGGTGAATATTTTTTCACAATAAAATGAATGTCCATCAAATTTTCACCTTGCTCAACAAAAGTGAAGACATGTTGCATACATCTGCTTCACTGCTCTCTCTAGGGATCAGCCAAATCTTCACTTGCAGACAGACCAGTAGACTGACAGAATAACAGGTCTAAGGTCTCTGCTGAAAATGAGACAAGCTAACAAAACACATTTGTTTTTCAGTATTATAAGTGTTCTTTTCTGATTTTTTTTGACTGCCTTTCCTTAATAGAAGTGAATTTTAAGGTCTTTACTTTGGGCTATAACTGCTGCTCGTAAATATACATGGAGTTATGGTGATTATATTTTGCTTTCTAATTTTGATCACGATTATGCCATTATTATTGACATGTCTTTCAAAAAAATGCAATAAATCTTCTGCCTAAATATGTTTATGAATACTCTACAGTTTACTTTTAAGTACTTTTAAATTCTTTAGACTTTATGTAAAATGTATAAAATAGTGTTCTTTTTAACTAAGGAAAGAAATATTGTGAGATTTAAAATGGTCAGATAATTAGATGTTCAAACTTTCTTGTATATTACATAAACTACTACAAATATAGGGGATCAGATAATATAGCAGGGTGTTATTTCATTTAGAAGCAATTCCTTAAATTACTATTCATTGACTAGGATAGTTAGATGGTGTACGTACAAGCTGCATTTTAATGTCTTTCTGTATTTGATTGATCAGCTAACATAAACTCCAATACATAAACTCCAGTAGTCATACAAGACCACAAGCAACCAACCTTGGTTACCTGAGAAAGTGTCTGAGACAAGTTCAAACTCATGCCATGTCAACATGTGTTTTTAAAGTAATGGGCAAACCTCACGATTCCGGTGCGTAGCGACATGAAACTTGAAACTTTATGCTAATATTGACTCTTCTGCATACTAAATAGGAAGTTTAACAGTGCTATAGCACTTTCATTATGTAACTTGCTGTTGGGGAATATATTTTTGTGAAGACTCAAAGTTGATCTTGGCCAGAATCAAAGTGTAGAAACCTTGCAGCCAACAAACTTTCAATGGAAAGTTATTTTAGGTCGTTTGAAAAACTTGCCACTGGTCAAATAAAGAGGGATGATGATAAAAGTGTTTCATAAGTGCTTTGCTTTTAAACTTTTCACTGAATATATTATTATGCAATTGGTTGATTTTGGCAAGCTAAAATGTAGCTTCTAGTTACCTCCTGCAATACATTCTTTAATAATAATTTTATGTTGGGTTAGTTATTTTATTAAGTGAATCATCTTGTTTCTCTATGAAAACCAAAAAGCATCTAAAAATAAACTATAGAAGGAAAGATTTATCTGTTGAATAATATTGATAATTTTACACCACGACACACAGAAATGATCTAATTTTATGTGGAAGAAGAATCACCAAGTGTCTCCAGATGGCTGATGGTTAAGAAAGTAGAAAAAAAATACTGAATAACTACCACAGGTGGTTATATTTTTTTGTTAAACTCTAATTACGACCAACCCAGCACTCAAAACACAATTAATTGGAAGGACATTTCCTGCAACCAAGAATTATGACAGCATTAAGAATATGGATGAATAGACAGATAGAATAATAATAAACATACAAAATGGAGGATGGAGTGAATGATGGTCAATGAATGGAAGAAGGGACACACTGATGTAATGTTGGATCAAACAAAGCATGAATGAAATCATGGAATGATGGGTTGATGAGCAATGAACAGATGGATTTCAGGGGTCAAATTCATGGATGGATTAATAATGAATGGCTCAAAAGACAGATAGATAGATTAAAGTTGAAATTGAATGAATGCAATTAGAGATTAAAAACCTTGTTTTTGAAAATGAAAGAGAAAAAGACAAAAATATAGATTAAAACCTGTCGCATTACAGCAGGCAGACCACACATACACATCATATCAGATTAGACGAAATGTTTACAGAGTTTTCTGCCCCTGAGTTACTGAGAAACTACTTAAAATGTTCAATGACCCCATTAGTCATGTGTTGGTGTTTATTATGCTTGGGTGGTTAGGTTTCTTGCATTTAGATCTGTGCTTTCGTTTCTCATTCGCTTTGTTTTGGACAGTCTGGCCCTTTGTGTTCTGTCTTCTCTTTACTTCCGGATTTCTTACTGTTTCTGAGTTTCCCAGTCTCTTTATCAAAATTCTGTATAGACCATAAACCCTGCAGTCAACCAGTAGAATCTGGATAGAACTGAACAGAAGCTCCACCCACAACCTTGTTTATCTGCAATGGTTTCATCCAAAAAAAAAACAATCACAACCTAAGTTGGATTTAAAACTCTCATTAGCACTAAGAGAACTACATTCAAGCATTGAGAGAAAACTTTATTTCTTAAATAGCTGGGATTTAACTTTGTTCAGGTGTTGGAAGGGTGTGAGAAAATATGCTTGCCGCACTCCAGACACGCCTTCACCTGTCATAAACTAGCACTCTCTTGGGTATTCAATATATTCATAACAATTTACATCTGTAAAGCAGAGAGTCATCACCATGTTTCATTGTGTAGGTTTATTACTACATGCAACACCTTGCCAGCATAAAAATTGTAATTAAAATTGTTTTATTGCATTAGTATTTCTTATGTTGTGCCAGATTCTCCCTCAACACCTTTCTTGCTAAAAAATATTCCACTGACTTCCATGAAATACACTTTTTTAATGTCACTGTGGTTATATGCAACTGCTAAAGTATTAATTTTTTATTAAATTCAAGTTGTGATTATACATTTTTCATAGTATTCAACCATCTCTGACCACTATATGTTAAAACTGTTAATCCAGTATTTATATTATGGAGTAATTTGACTATCAGGAGGTCCCAGAGAATAAAAATCAAATTCATATATATTTAAAGAATTCAGGAAATATGTCACTGATCAGGGCTGAAGCATGCTTTTTTTTCTTTGACCCCATCCAAAACTGCAATGCTAATCAAAACCTGACTCCTACTTGTATGGAGGAAAATACTTCATATTTTGGATCTCTTTTAAAATAACATTTCAAATCCATAAACTCGATTTTAAATATACAATTGCATACAAATATACAATTTTGAATATACCGAGTTCAGCAGTTTCGAAGTAATAGTTTTTTAATGCATTGTCATGAAGTTGTAAATTTGAGAAGAGCGTATGTATTTTTAAAAAATGCTTTCATTTAAGCTTGACTGAGACTGTGCCTTAAATAACAGGTTCTGCAAGGAGAACTGCATTGCAATTTCTTGCAGGACCATGTAGTGACAAAAGACTCACCAGGAACCTCACCTTTCTTTTTTGCTCGAACAAAGAAAATAATGCTGTTGTACAGGATGCATAAAGAGCCCAGCCTCTCAGACAGGTCGGACTACATTGTCTGTATACTTTGGGAGGAGAAGCCAGTAAACATGTGGAACTGAGGAAAAGAGAAATATAAAATGCAACTTGGAAAGAAGGCAGTCGCTTTGTTTCTTTGTGTGGAGGGAGGTGAAAATATTGTCCTTAGCCATATTTTTCTAATTTTATCATCATTGCAAATATTTTTCATCATACTTTGCTCCAACAGCAAATGCTCCACCCAGCTTTAACCTAAACCAATAGACATGTACAGCAAACATAAGTTTCCAGCTAAAGCAAACATCTCCAATTCTTTGCACTTTTAAGTAAAAACGGGGGCTCAGTTAGGAAGCAGAGTGCACATTTAATAGACATTCAGAACAAATGGCAACACATTATCCATTTGGGGAAGCTTCTTTCAACAGAGACTGCCTTTTATAAAGTGCATAAGAACACAGTATTTACATAAAACAGAAGTACAAAAGCTGAGAAGATCGTAAGCAGCAGCATTTACAAAAATTCTTTCTTCATTCACAACAGATTGATCGCTAGACATACTCATTTTTGTTCTCCAATTACAACAAATGTAATTTTTATAGCTGATGCGTTGCCTATTTAAAAACTACAATACTCTTCATTTTTTGTTCCCTATCTTCTCATTTCCCCCGTTTTATAACAAGTCTCTGACTCATTTCCCTCACTCAGATGGGTCTCATAGATCAACATCGTACGGTCTGCCGGTGAAGGAGGGGTTGCTGGCTCCTGAGCGGGCCCCGGGGCTCTTGGCCCTGGGGAAGGACACATCTATGTCATCATCGACGGAGGCCGGATAGCTGCTGGCGGCGCTGCTCCTGGGTCGGCTCAGGCTCGGCACCTCCACGCGTCTCGGTTCCCTTTTCGGTTGGCTCCTGGGGCCGAGGACTTCTTCAATCGGCCTCTCTCCGCGGTTCCTCCCGCCACAGCAGCGGCAGCAACCGAGGGCCATGACGATGCCACCCAGGACTTCAAATATTCCACCGATGAAGCCCAGTACGATACAGTAGCCGGCGCGGATGTCTATCCGCGCGGTGGCTGTAGTGATGTCGTTGATGATGTGAGTGTACCAGGAGACAGGGATGAGGGTCAGGACGCCTGAGCAGAAGATAAGAACGCCGGCCACTGTGCAGAGCGCCCACCGAGGTTGGTCTTTCCAGCAGCGCACCCCCGGGATGGCCACAGCAATCCCCACCAGATTCACAATCAGGGAGCCCAACATCAAACCCTTAGAGATCGGAATGATGTTGTTCGAGAAGTAAGTGGTGTCCGTTTGACCACACTGCTGCCTTTCAGTGGCTGTGGCGGCAATGCAGACGTCAAAGATCCCTTGCTCGTAGACCCGATTAGCTGGAAGATTGGTGAAACCTTGCAGAGTCCTCCAATTTGGGGCCACGGTAGTGACGAGACTCAGGATCCATCCGCAGGGAGCCATCACCATTCCGAAGATCAGGATCCCCGGGGTGCGCATCGTCGTGCGGACCCATTCTGTATCTCTTCTTCTGAATAACGACGGCATGGTTGTTCTCAGTCCCTAACCTCGTGTTCAGAGACTAGGTGCGACTGACTTTTGACACCTATGAGTGAGGGCATTAAAAACAAGTCCGACTGAAACTTTGCAGTGGGAGGACACTTTCCAGTTTGCTCCCGTCTCTAAACAGGACAGGTGCGGCGCACCGCGCTGGAGGCGGGCGGGGCTTTTTTTTCTCTCTCTTTTTTTCATCTTCACCTGCTACCAAAAACAAGGACAGGGGCCAGTTTCGACTAGACTTTTTCTGTTTCAAATGTGCGTATCTGATAAAGATCACACCAGTTATAAAACACGTTTCAAATAGTCAGTCAGAATGAAGATAAACCCTCAATATTTTTCTCAAATGCAA
Source organism: Xiphophorus hellerii (assembly GCF_003331165.1). Taxonomy (NCBI): domain Eukaryota; kingdom Metazoa; phylum Chordata; class Actinopteri; order Cyprinodontiformes; family Poeciliidae; genus Xiphophorus; species Xiphophorus hellerii. The sequence continues at coordinate 11,261,535 of NC_045679.1, read as the reverse complement.
TTAAAATTGCGCTACTGATTGAAACTCACACTATATGTAACACCCATCTAATCCACACAGGCTACAAGATGAAAACAAGTCCATAAATTAAGCCATTAAAAAAGGAAATAATTGAGTATATGACGACAAAAAGGCATAAGAAAAGAAAAATCCCTCGAATCTGTCAGTATTCAGAAAGCACTGCTTATCAGTTTAAATTAATACCAACTGGTTTAGTTGATGGCCTTTAAAATATTCCTCATATTATCACAGCATGGCATAGGTAAAAAGGAAAGGATGAGTGAAGAAATCATTATCAAAAATCTGGAAATAAAACAAGAGTGGATTTTTCTGCACACCATAAAATCAACCTCACAGTCATATAAACTTTCAACAGGTTTCAGGGCGACAAAGTGAATGGCTGTGTAAATGATCTGATTTGAATTCAATTGGAAAGAACAATATCATAAAGATAAAATTTTGATTAGATGGCAGTTTGTGTGGAAGGACATGTTAAACTCAAACGTTAGCAATACATGTGAGTTGTTCCTCCACACACAAGACAAAAAAGTATTTTTGACTAAGTATTTAGTAAAGTTTTATAAGACAGGGTCAATAGTCTATGAACTGATTTGTGTTGGGTTTTTGGTGTTTGTATCACTTTGGTTCTTCAGGAATTCTGGTGTGAATTTCCTACCCATCATCCAATTAGTAAGATATTGAGTGAGATTTATTATTCATTCAATTTATTAATTTACATTTGTGTATACTTGTGTGTATGTAAAGTTTACCCATTTTATTACAGCAGCATTACACAGCTTCAGACATTTGTTAAGGTTTTTAGGTTTGCTTCTTCACCCCAAGATTAGTGATCAGTGGCCTCCATCTTGCCAGTCTTTTCAAAACTTCTCACAAATTCATCTAAAGCTTCAGAGACAGAGTCTTGTTTTGACTGTAGTTTGAAAAGGTCAAAATGGCTGCAAGAGAACTATTAATGGAAGGAATGCTGTTCTGCTGGATTCTTTTGTGGTCCAGCATCTTTCTCTTTTCTAAAATGAAAATAAATACTCAGTGAATTTCAATGGGCTCAATAAAAGCCCATTGATATGCATTCAGTATTCCAAACATATCAAGATTCTTTCAAAAGCATCTGTAAAGTTCATACAGCTCTCAACCAGTCTTTAACTATCAACAAAACAGATTAACTTCTAGAAGGAAAGTTAGATTCTAACCCAATGCAAATGATCTTTTTCTTATTGTGACTTAAATCTTATGTAGTTGAAAAATAATTGCCTTTTTAACTGATTGGGATCAATCAGTGATTGAATGCTACTTTATGCTAATATTTTCACTAAAAGTGTGAAATTCCAAGTGTGAGGTCACATTTTTCTGAAGGTGCATGACGCTGTTTGTAGTTTTGTTCCCAGAACTTTGAGAGTTGTGACACATAAAGAGCAGCTGACAGAGGAATGGCAGGCATGTCAACCAACCAGGCTGACTTTGCATTGTCATGGTGATTAACCCTTGATAACATCTTATTTTTCTGTCCATATTTACAAAACTGAATCCTTGTCATCGTGACTATAATCAGATGTCACCAAGTTTTTTTTTATTACTAACATGAAACTCACACAAAAGTCCAAATACTATCCACACCACTGAATTATGTGATTTGTTTATCTGATGTCCTCAGTGAGACCACCTTTGTAAGAGCAGAGGTTTTGCTTGGCTGATGCATGCAGGTGGTTAAGACAATGCCAAGGACAGAAACATTAGCGGTAAACTTACAGGAGCAACCATCGCTTCCCATCAATGTGGAATATGTTATAATGCCATCTACAATGCCATCTATTAATCCATCAATGAAAGGTGACAAGTGTTTTCCAATGAAAAACAATTCTGATTTTCTCAGGAGGGAAGGTCCAAGCAATTTCCCCATTGCCAAGTCTCAATCGTGGTGGTAGAGAAGAGAAGATTCATGCTATATAGCTAACATAGAACCATGACACATTAGAATCATTAGGATGACCATTAAATCCTCTGAATAGTATTCTGGAGTCAAATGTGTGACCCCATAGCTGAATCGTAGCTAAAACTGAGTCAGCAAAAGGACAGTTTTGCCAAACACAGTAGAATAAATAGAAAAGAATCATAGTGTTGCAACGACCCATTCAAAATCCAGAACTCAAACTGATTCAAATGCCATTTTCAAGCGATCTGTGAAGAATGTGATGTATTAATGTGGAATTGGTTCTGATATGCAAAACACAATAACTAAAAGAGGGTGTGCTCTCATTTTATGTTCACTTTCTACACCGAACAGCCTAACAGATTTTTTTGTCTATGTTTTGATTTTAAGGTTAGCCTTGCAAAAGTAGGTTGATCTAGTTGTTTCCTGTAACTGTTGCCAAATATTTACAGGTTTACAGTTTCGACTGACGAGCTGACTGACGAAGTGTTCAGATGCCAATGATGCCATTTTAGATGTTTCATGATTAATTAAAAAGTTGTTAATAAACAAAATATATTGGACACATATGATTAATTTGTATTAATCATTTTTGCTTAGTTCTGGGACAATTATTGAGCTTATAAAAAGCTAAAGAGGTAACAGACACATTAGTCTGAACATATATCAGTACATTTTGTTTTAATTGATTTCATAATATTCTACCTTTGAATCATGAATTTTTATTTGTTAAAACATTTGTTTGAGTTCATCTTTAACATTTTCAAGGCATGCCCTAAAAGCTAAACTTAACAAGGCTTTATTCTAGAACTTCTGCTGCCATCTGATGGCAAATAAGTGTAAAAGCTGTAACATTGCTGGATACACCCATATGGTTTCTGTTTCAAAAGTGCATTTAAACATCCTTATTGTTAATATTGCAGACACGTTGGACCTTGTTGTTTGTCTACTCTGGGTTTAAAGATGTTTTTGTTTATTTTATTACCTTTAGAAATCTGAAAGTGTAAAAGAAAAATAAATTGATTTCTGCACCTGGGCAGACGGCCAGTCAATCACAGGGCAACACACAGAGCCACATCCAACAACAAATGCACGAATACATTTACACCAAACTGGAATTTAGAGGGACCAATTAACCTAAAAGTTCTGTTTATGGATTTTGGAAGGAAGCCTGGGAAAACCTAATTGAGCCACGGAGCAGTCTGCAATTATTTTTAAGAAAATAAATTGAACTATGCTCCCAGATATGTCAATAATATTGTTCAATATAGCAGCTATAAACCACTGAAACTGACATAAAGAACAACAAATCCACGCATAAAATAATTCCAGAATATAACAGAACAAGACACTATTTAGAAATCTAATAATGTAATAAAGTATTTAATAAATTCCTTCACAAAGCCTGGGGTATTTTTTTAATTTTTAATCTTTGTTTCCGTGAACATCCACCAAAGATGACTTATGTGTCATTTATTGAGTTTTTGCCAAGCAGCTGTTATCCTGGTAATCCCGAGCGGAAGTTGGGTTTTCCTGGCAGGAAATTGTCAGCAGTGTTTTTGTTGCTGCTGGGGACTGTTGTGTTGTGAAAATGGCGACGCCTCGTCGCTCCTCCCAGCAGCAGCAGCAGCAGCAGCTGAGCGCCCTGCTGTCCTCACCTCCTCGCAGCGCATCTATACCCGTCAGCCCGCCGGACTCGCCGTCTGCTCCCGCCGAAGATGCTTCCCCGCTTTTCCTTCGAGCTGAAATGGAAAACGTGGCTGATGGTGAGGTAGCGCCGACCTCTCCCAACACCACTTCCCCGGCTCTGGCCCTCACGCCCAGCAGCAGCAGCAGCAGCAGCAGCACTACTAGCTCCCCGACCACCACCGAGGGAAGCGAGACTAGCCCTGGCTCTACGCCGGACTCTGGCGGTGCTAACCCCCGCAGCAGCAGCGGCAGCACTATTAGCGGCGATGCAAACGGCGCTTTTAGAGAGCTATTTGAAGCCTGTCGAAACGGGGATGTTTCCAGAGTCAAGAAACTCGTAGATGCGGTGAATGTGAACGCCAAAGACATGTCTGGACGCAAATCTACACCCCTGCATTTCGCTGCAGGTAACTATATGAAAACATCACGAAAAAATCGATTTTGTTTTGCTATGAAAAGATTATTTTTGTCGAGCCAGAGAGCTACAAGAACAGGAAAAGTTTGAGCTCCGAGTGCATTTAATCGCTGTGTACACGTGCAACAAGTTTTCTTGCGCAACGGAGTGAAAAATAACAGAAATAAAGAAAGTACAGTTTTTTTTGACTTCACGTCACTTTCTGATTTGTCGAAATTTGGCCAATATTTAACTTTCGACAGATATCGTTTCCATCTCCAATGCCGATATTTAGAGATCAGGATCGTCAATTCTGTTGTCCGTCATTTTGACTGATGGAATTTTAAAAAAACGTCATAATCTATTTTACCCGTAATTTTTTAAAAACATAATGACATCCAATTACATTTAATTTTCACTTAGTTTAATATTAAATCTGAACAAGCTGAACAGAGAATCCATATTGTACCATACATCATGCAGATGAATGGATGTCAATTTCCCTACAGTGACAAAAGCTGCTGATTGCGCCTCAATAATTACATAAACAATAAAATTAAGTGTAAAACTGTGAAATAGCCCTTTATTTTAGCACCAAATAGCAATATTGAGTCAGATACTAAAGTAGGGCCGTTACCCCAAGTATTTCTCCCCAATAAATAATGGTTGTTTTTTTCCAAACGACTATTAAAATTTTGATTTTAGGTTTTCATTGTATACTTTTTATTCAGTCCAGACATTATAACCAAAATAGTCACAAATATTTAAAATAACACAATTTTAGTAACAGGATTAACTCTAATAATGAATTCATTAGAGTATTTTAGCACAGTTTGGATTAACTGTTGGTCTTCTGTTGTAATTAAACATTCTTTTCTATTTTTACTCAAGGTTATCATGCTGTGAGAATATTATGCAGTTAGCATATGTAGCATAAAATGCTACATATGTGTACTGGTGGGGTGAAATGAACTCCCTGAAGCATCTGCTGCTTTTTGGCTCCATAGATTTGGTGGTGGAAACGTTTTAGGGGATTCACATCCCATCGTCTTTCCTCACACACCCTCCAAAAAAAGATTGATTTCCCCGTCTAGATGAAACTGTCAGAGCTTCCAGCCTGAACGCATTGTCTGCTAAAATACAGCCGACTGAAGGCGCGCTTTGAGTCCAGCACAGAAACGATGCGTAGCTGATCCTATTTTTCAATATTGGTCAAATGTTAGCTTTATCAACCAGCATTTATGTTAACCTGTTTCTCCAGTGAATCATTATGTGATTCTGTACTTGACTTCTTAGTAGTTCAGCCTCAACAGTGTCATAAAAGTGAAATAACACATCTCTAAGTATTACCTTTGAGTCAACACCCAGATCAAACTGTGTATATTTAATATGGTCATCAGCATGGATGACACAACTGGCTGATTTGAATGTATGCAAATAAATCATCGTCACAGCAAAAAGTGTGAGACTATTTAACATTTGCAAAGGAATTCCCTCAATAATAGCATGCTGCTGGCCATTTTTTTATTTCTAATCAGCACCCTGCCCACTTTCATCTTTTGTCTTAGGTTTTGGACGGAAAGATGTGGTGGATCACCTGCTCCAGACAGGCGCAAACGTGCACGCCCGAGACGACGGGGGCCTCATCCCGCTCCACAATGCTTGCTCTTTTGGTCATTCTGAGGTGCGAACCTTTAACTATTTTACCAATGTCTTTTTGCCCTTCTGCCTTTTAACCGCAATGATCAGACTCATGTCTGTAGCTTTTGATGTTTTAAAGACATGGTCGACAGGGTTGGGAAATATATATTATGTAATATACATGCGTTATCGGTAATATTGGTTATCGACCACAGCAGGAGTATTAATATCGGCCCAAATTTTCATATTGGTTCCCTACGTGGTTCTATTAAAAAAAGTAGCATTTGGATACATTTGATATTTTTGAGTAGGAAAAGCTACGTTGTAGTTTTGTAATGACTCTACAATGGCATTCTTATTAAAACAACAAGAATCAATCTGTGTTTCTGAATGCATTCTACTTTTGTAATTAGCTTAAATATATCACAGTTAAAGAATGTTTTTTTTGTGATATTAGCATTGCATACAGTGAAAACAATATATTTTCTATACTTTGTGCAGCCCTGCTTGGAGCCTTGCTAATACTTCAGGATACCTAATTCTGTAAATTTGTAAAACCAAAATGTGGTTCTTCAATAGAGTATTGATGTAATTCTAAATCCTGTTTTAGGTGGTGTCCTTGCTTCTGTGTCAAGGCGCTGACCCCAACGCTCGAGACAACTGGAACTACACGCCGCTACACGAAGCAGCTATCAAGGGAAAGATTGATGTCTGCATAGGTAAGCCCACAGAAACAGATGCCAACGCCTGTACATTACAAATGGTTGTGTGAATTGTAGCCGTTTACTGTCTCACTGTCCGGTGAATGTAAATGTCTAAGCTTATTGTCTTTTTGCCCTCTAAGACAAAAGTAGACCATTGTGTGAAGGCAACAAAACGAGAAAAAAAAAACTGTGCTGCTTTGTTAATTTCAGCACAATAGAAGCTGTTGGCTCCTCTGTGATGTGAAGACATTACTTCATTTCTTTAGTTAATGCCGTGAATAATTTCTTGATATTAAAATCTGTATTGTGTCTGTTGAGGTGTGTGTGTGCGTATCAGGACACAACCTTGAGTTTTGTGGCGTCACAGATTCGTTTTAGAAACTGTAATGAACCACCCACAGGCTGGATGCGTTCATTTCCCATCTACAATAAAGCATCAAATATCCTATAAATTGCAATTACCGCATCAGTGTTTATACTCATCCTGGGGAGAAGAGGCCATTGATTTTTGTGTCTCACTGGAATTTCACATTAGTATTTCAGTGGCTGCCTCAAAAGCATTACAGAGGTGTTTGGTTCCTTCACTCCACGCCAGCCTTAGCCTTTGTTTGGACATATCTGACATCACATCTAGATGCCTGTCAGTCAGCCATAAACTGAAGCTGGCAGGCGAGAGCAGGCTGACTGACAATAGACAATCTTCTGAACAAAAATAAGCTGCGAAATTATACTGGAAGGAAACAGATTTGACAATATTGATTGATCCATTCTTTTCATATCTCCATCCTCGCAGTTTTGGGTTAGCAGAATGAGTCTTGGGTAAAATAAACAGATGAGCAACAAACATGTCTGTCAGTGTTTTTGTTTTGAACTGCTTTTGTTGTAAAAATCGCTAAAAACCAACTGAACATCCATTAGAATCCATCTCAATCCAGGATGTCTGTGCATTCTTAAAAAAGTCTTAAAATGTTTTTTTTATTTTTTAAAAAAGGAAATTGGCCTTAAATTCATTAACAGGTCTTAAATTTTGTCATGACAGCACTATATAATGTTGGAAATTTAGTTTTTTTAAAATCTTGCTGGATGTTTCTGTCGAGCAAAGTTTGAGTCGTGCGTAAACATATTCATTGGCTTCTGTGCTAGCTAGCTTTTTTTGCGTCTATCATGGGTAAGTGAAAATATGTCACCAGTTGGCTGAACGACATTGTTTTTTGCCACTGGCTTACTTCTGTTGCAAACTCCTATGAGGCTAGGTGCAATCAGTAAAAAAAAGAACAAACTTCTAAGATTAGCACTATTGGGTTTAAGGCTGCAAAGAGCCATATGCACTGCGAAAAGCACAAAGCCCCTGCAGGAGGCATAAACAAAAAATTTACAGTTTTTACTATTATTGATTTTAATACAGAAGAACCAACCATCCCTTATGTTTGTAATGTTTTGGTTCTACATTTCATTCACAGTGGCCTCCAAAGAAAAAAAGAGAAAAGAGGGGGTTCTTAAAAACGGAGTCTTACAAACATAATCTTGTACAGGAGAGTGCAAAGCCAAGATTTAAGATTTAAATAAATGATACATGACATTAAGTTGTGGGTTGTAAGTTGAAAAAATGTGGAAATACCACTGCATACCCATGTACATTATGTGAACAATCGAATTTCATCATTTTGGAGAATATCAAGTGCTGAAACCTCCATACAGTTCAGTCTGACAGAAGGTTAGAACCTGCTAAAAGCAAACATTTTCAGGTCACATTATAAAATAAAATTCTGGCACCTTCAGGACTTCAAGGTTCAGCGTTCATCGTTTTCACCCCTCTGGCAAAAAAAAAATCTACAATACACTTTCTACTTGTCATTCCTCTGCTGGATCTGAACGTCCTTGACTGCAGTAACAGGGGGGTCTGTCACTGCAATAAGGGAGTTATGGCATGCTGTATTGAATACAAATACTCGTGATGATAATAAATGTGTTTATCTTCAAACAGTCATGTTTTAAAACTAGTTTTCTCACCTCATGTTTGTGTACTTTTGTTGAGTTTAGATATTTCAGTCTTAACGCCAAACAAAACAAAGCATGTACAATCTCATTTTAAAGCAGATTAAGTTTAGAATCCGCTATGAACAACACTATGCAATGCGCATTCTGTCCTTCGTCAAGTTGTTAACTTTTAAAAGAAGAAAAGTTGTTCCTAGACATTCAATAATTGGAAATCTTCCAGCTGATATAAAATTTCAGTTTTGGCATTTCTCTGACTTGTCCTTTTTTAGAAGGTTTCAATTAAGGTCACTGAGAAATATATTTCAAATAATTTCTTGGTTTATTTAAAACCCTTGTTCAAGAAATTTGAGCCAAAAAACACAATGACTCATAAGTTGCAGAACTTTGTCTCTTAGTTGCTGAAGTTATAATGTCATCTGAAGTTCTTAGAAAACTTTAAAAACTTTCATTTTCTTCTGGTTCTTTTGTTGATTAGGACTCATGCTGATAAATGAAATCCTTCTCCATTTTCAGCTTCATTGGGTTAAAACTAACCAGTTCATAATTTCATTACCCTTGACAAAAGAAATTTTTTTTGACCTAATCCTATTATCCAAGGTTCTTCAAAGTATAGTTCTGGGCAGTCAGTATCACACCGACTCTGAAAAAGCCTCTGACTGAAGACTGTTGTTGTATATCAGTATTTTTGGGTTTGATTACTGCATAAATTAATCTTAATAAAACACATAGGCACTGTTATTTTTACAGCTACCCATTTTGAAATTTACAAAATTGATTATAGCATAATGCAGCTCTAGTTATAACTAGATGTGTGTTTTTAAAGGGTGGACCCTTAACACAAAGATTAAACTTTAGCTAGCATTACTAATAATGAGAAACACACACATGGCAGCCATTTATCTTTTAAGATTTATTTGCTAATGTTAAAAGTTTTGTGGTTTACTGACCAGTTTTACCTCCATTTAATAACACATATGTGACTTTATAGGCCATTCAACAGTTGCTTTTTGTTTTTATGTTGTCTACAAGAATTATTTGACTTGAAGTTGATTGTCTAAATAATCCTTTTGTTTTTACATTCAAGTGGAAGTAAAGCCATTAAATTATGTCCATCATCAGTCTTTTATAATCTGGTTTGAAGCCAAATGGAGAAGGGACACCCTGCTTTATTGGAGGCGTTAATTTATCGGATTTGAAGAATAGAGTGTTCAATCAAGTCCCTTGGTGTCACTAATTTCAAACCAAGCAACTAATGTAAAACCTGGCACTGATGTAACAATAAACTCCATTAAAATTTTTTATTTCTGATTATTATAATTGCCTTAGCTTCTGACTTAGCTAGTGATGGTGCCTGTGAATGTTTGCCACTAGTTTTCAGAAGCCTAGAGTGAAAACTTTATTCTTTATTTAGCACATAAAAGATTTGAGGTTCTCTCTTACTAGGCGATGAAGCACCCACACTCGAAAAAATCTGATGTCATTTTCATATTTCTGCATTTAAAAGTTGGAAATAATTGGTTATTTTGCAGTAGAGATAAGTAGTTTTACATTTTGAAACAGCTTTAGAAGTTTTTGCTGTTTAAACACCTGAAGGCTTTTATTTGAACTCTGATCGACAGTCGTGCCACGGCACAGCATTTTCTCACTTCTAAAAGTGTGATTGTACTTGAGAAGAACTGCTTTTATTAATGTCTTCCTTTTATCATTTTACACATTTAAAAGCTGCAGGCCTAGGAAGCCCATCTGAATGTGTGTGACTTCTTTTTGTATCGGTTACATGCCTTAGCACAGACGTTGTCCGTCATAAGGCTGCAAATCTGACATTGTCCTGAAAACTAATCCCGCACAAAAATAAAAAAGGATTTGGGTTGTTTGGCGAGGGCTTTAGCAGCTATTATGGGAAAAGCATAATCTTTGGAGATTCAACAGAAAGTGAGTTAGATGTTGACGGTTGTTGATGGAATTGGAGTTGTTAGCTTGCGTGAGGTTGTTTTGTTTGAAATCAGACTGCCATTTTTATAGGCATGGATTTATCCTGTGATGAGAGTTGTAGACCTACAGTGTCATGGCATTTTTTCTGATCTTGTCACGTTACAACCACAAATCTTATTGGACTTTATGGGGGATGTTATTTGATGGGCCAACACAAAATATTACAATCTATAAAATTTATACGCAGACCCTCAGTTCACACACAGTCAACTTAATCTCTTTTGTAGTACTATATGTCGTTACCAACTTTGCATAACTAGTAAAGGCAAAGACTATAAAATATATTGCAAATGTATTTTCATCCCAATATCAGTGTGTGCAATATTCACATCGCAAAGAGTGCAATAACTTTTGGCTAATCAGTGACGTGCGGTCAGGGGAGGCAGGTGAGGCAGAGCATCACCTGTCATCATGGAAGAATAATATAATGATAAGACAAATTATATTGCTATTTTCACCCTGTGTTTTGTACTATAAAGTATTTATTTTTCACTTAGCTTAACCAATTTTGATTATTTTTTCTTCAAAATCGCTGAATTTTCGCAATTTCCCATTCACATGCTCCGAAGCGAAGCTGGTGAGACAGCAGCGAGCTGAGCCTCACCTGGGATTGCGCAACCTCTCGGTAACTGCACTGGCTGCCATTCGATGGGAGCATGCTCCTCCTGTCTGTACGTCGCCAATAAAATGGTTAAAAAACATTTAATAAATGAACTGATTTTCCATCATTTAGCTTATCTATGTAATGTGCAGTGTTTGTTGTCACCAACTGTGTGTGTGACGTGTTCCGTGTGCTGAGGAGCGATCAGAAACGGCAGAGAACAGACTCGAGGTGAGGCAGGCAGTTTTCTTGCCTCATGGCAGGGGGCGCTCATGATCCCAGACATTGTGACTCCGCGTCTGCAGAGTAAGAGGCAGCGAGCTAGTGATACAGGGAAGCTACACGCAACGAGTCTACGTGTAGCTTCGCTGATACAGAGAGAAAAAGGTGGTTTGAGTTGTACTTCAACGTGTTTCCCCGTTGCTGTGCAGCATAGCACTAAATTAATAATATCTATATTTCCAAATTCATTGAGTTAACGGAATTATTCTGTCGCGGCTATGGATGGCATGTGAAAGTATAGTCTTTTTGCCCTTGAATGTTGTCCGCATGCGCGAAATTTCCGTATATAAACAATAACATGCAGGGGGTCTTATGATTTTGATTAAGTCAGTGCCTCACCAACCATGAACCTCACCGCACGTCACTGTGGCTAATATATTCAAAGTGTGATGATCCTGTGTTTTACATTCTGATGTAATCTTTTGCCAGTTGGAGAGAGTCTCACTGCAGCAGATGCTCATAAATGACTCTGACCAAAATGCTAAAAATGTAGGAAGCACAATGAGTAATAAGAGCCCTATACTTATTAATTCTCTAAGGTGGGATATGAATAAAAAAGGCAGAAGTTTTTGTAAATGTCTTTAAATCTGTCAGGCTGTAAGGAATTAGAGCTTTAAAAAATTGGAATACTTTATATGCTCCCCCGTATCTGAACCTGAGGAAAAGCTGAGCCACATTTTATGTTGTCAATTGTGTGTGTATTATTTTTTTTATCGCATTCAACATATTTAATTGTTACGCATGTTACAACTTGTTTGTTGTAACATGTCTTGTATGCTGCTCCAAATTGCTTTTTTCCAGAGCTCTTCTACAAATGGTCTTGCATGTGTCACATTTATGCCAATTGGTTGATCTTAGCTTTGAAATGAGCGTTGTTGTCCTTATAGAAGGAGAACCTTCTCACCAGTTTCAAGCCTCTAATGACATTTAACAGAATCATCCAACATTGCTCTGTATTTAGCTTTCTCCATCTTCCAATCAGCTGAAGAAGAGCCGTCCCACTGCATGAAGCTGTCATTTCCTTCAGGGTCATGAGCGGTGTTAGTTTTATATCACTTAGCGTTTTGAATATAGAGCAAATGTTGAAAAGCTATTTCCTTCCAGTTCAGTTGTGTGCTACTTTTGTTGCTCTGTCACTTCCTTCTCCATTAACACACAACACGGTTTGTGATTATGACTCTGAATCCTTTTTCTAGGCGTCTAGTTGTTGTTAAGAAGCAGCTATGTTCTGCCTCAGTCCGAAAGCAGAAGTATATGCCCGATCGTCTCTGTTTTTTCTTTCCTCTCTGGCGGATTTTAGCAGTGCATTGTTAAGTGTCTCTGAGTCAAAGGGCATGTGCAGTGGGAGCCGCTCAACAATCACAATAGTGGCACGTCGGGAGGCAGAGAATTGACACCGTCGCCCTCAAAAGAGCTAATTTACAGCAAAACGGAGTGCAGGCAGAGTTTATTATTCAGCTCATACCTGTTTGCAAGGCACACAACTCTCTTCTCTTCCTTTTTCTATCCTCGCCTCCTTCAATCTAATCTGAATCTTTATTCGCTCTGCCGCTATTTCCCAGTCTTCTTGTTTTTGCTTTCCCTTCCCATCTTCTCATCCCCTCGCCTCCCTCCCTCCTTCCTTTTTTCTTCTCTCTCTCATCTTCCTCTCCGCTGCATCGCTCACTCAGTCGGAGAGTCGAGAGTCTCTCCGCTCGCACTTCCTCGCTGCCGATGCCTCGATTAGCTCCCCCCCGGTCTTGCTCCTCTCTACTTATCCGTTTTGCTCAGTCGGAAGCTCCCCCTTCCCGATATTGTGGAAGTGCGATGGCTTCGGTGGTCTGTCACGTTGCCGTTTAATTAGGTCCCACTGTTATTTTGCGGCGGAGTGCCTCAGCGAAGCAGTTCGGTGCTGTTTTGTTTTGACATGTCTGTTTACATCAGTGGCATGGCTCGCAGGGCAGGGGCACCCGGGGGCAGCGGAGGGAGCAGCACTAGCAACAGAGGAGGAGCTGCTGGGGGAAGAGGAGGAGATGAGAAGCGCGAAGCAGGGCATGCCGTAACGCTGCCCGGAGGTCCTGGAGCCCTGGTCCATGGAGGGAGAGGGCCAGCAGAGGAGGAAACTGGGGAAAGAAGTGGCGGCTCAGCCAGGCCAGTGTATGGAGCGGGAGGCGGAGCGTCAGGATGGGGACTGAGTGGAGGTGTTTGTCGGGGAGTTTGCGTGTCAGTTCAGGAGCTCAGCTACTGTCTGTGTCTGCCCTGTTGTTGCACAGTGCTACTGCAGCATGGAGCAGACCCCAACATCCGCAACACCGACGGCAAGTCCGCCCTGGACCTGGCCGAACCCTCCGCCAAGGCCGTGCTCACAGGTCAGTCATCTGCAACACACACACATGCATGCACTCAAATGCACAGACTTCCTACAAAGTTTGGTAGAGTCTTTAAGTATTACATTTAGTGAGAAGTGATTTTTTTTTTCATCATACGAAAAATATCCATTCATGAATCATCATCATTAACTTTTATTTAATAAGGATAAAAACTTCTTGAGATGAGAAATCTCTTTTACAAGAGTGTCCTGGTAAATATGTCCATCTATCCCTTTCAATCCATTCATCCATGGGCCACTTCAGCCCATTCATCCAGCCGTCCAGTCACTTTGTGTTTTATTTGTAATCAAAAAATGGTCTGTAAAAAAGCTAAGGGATTCTTAAAACTTTGGCCTAGAAAGTGAACCTTACGCAGGATAGTGCACATATAGACAGATTCTGTTCTGGTTTTTCTTACGCTGCTCCTTTGTCCTACTTTCTTGTTTGTTGTTTTCCCTTTCTGCCCGTTTAGCATTCTGTCCGTAACTGTGGGGCTACAGGCAGTGTCACCTTTCCATTTTATCTATCATCCATAGACACAATCTTATTGTCATTCAGACTACACACCATACGGCGCACACCAGGAAGAAATATTGTTGCAGTGACTCTGAAAGACAGAATCCTAAGTTGATAATAATGAAAAATGTATACCAATTCTTATACATTAAAAAGAAAAGTTAAACATTGCACCTTGCATTTGTGTGAAATATTCAACTGTTACAACTGTTTAGAATCAGAGGAACATCTCCCACACTCTGCGTACCGTATGCGCAATTTATTTCTCACACTTCCCATGCCTTTAAGGTTCCTGTTCTCATTTCAAGCTGCTTTTGGCTCAAACAGCATTCATCAGTCTGCAGCTCAACAGAGCCACTGTCTATGGAGGAACTTTCTGTTTCCTACCTTCCCTGTCCCTCTCCAGTCTTTGCCTCGCAGCTTCTTTTGTCATTCTGCAAACAGCATGAAAACACTTTGAGCCCAGAAGGAGTTGGCACCTCTCATTCATTACACCGTTGGTTTGTGGAGCAAGGATCATTATCATGACTACCCTCATCATCATAAGTGCAGCTTCAGCTAACATGATGCGACCTAAATGATTTGAGTAAACATTATATAAGTCCTGGTAAGAATAAGAATTTTCCTTAGAAATTAAACCCAAATTTTGCTGCAGGTAAATCCAAACACAAATTGCAGCCTGATTGGTCTGTGTGCACAGGAATCGAGTTATGCATCTCAGTTTAATTAATTTTTATAAATTGGTTCCACAGAGAGCACCATGAACGTTGAAGTCTTTGGGTTTTCAAAGAGTGCAGGATCTCTGCTTTGTGGCTGCTACAATATGAATCTTAATACCCAATTAAATACATTAAACATACAAGAGTAGCAAATTAAAGTTCCCTCTCATTTGGCGTTTTATTTGAAAAACTTTCATTTGGATGGAGCAAAAAAAAAAAAGCCTTGTGAATACAGTTTTAATTCAATTAATTTGATTATTATTTAATGAAATAAAAGCTTTCTCTAGCTGGCTTGGCATTAGAATTCAAGTACAAGTTTTAGTGTGATATGGAAAATCAGCCATATCAGTCTTTTCAGTTACTCAGCAGGGAGCAGAAAGATGTATTTTGTAGATTATGAGAAAGAAACGGAAACTCTCAGTGAGTGAGTGATTAGAATAATAAATATAAATTTACACATTTATTCACACTGCATTATAGCCCACATGCCATGCAATGATGCGTTTCTGCAGGAATACTCTTTGATCCACTTACTGGTAATTATTCAAGCAGAGATACATCAAACCATCAGCCAAAGATTTAGATTAACTAATTTTAGTTTGATCAGCTCTGTTTAGTGACTGGGAGGCAAAATACTTCCTGACTCAAAGTTAAGACCGTCCAACATTTTTGGTCTAAAACACGTCAACCAGCCACATATAATTTGCTTTGAGATTTATAAAAAATGGATAAAGGACATACAACCTCTATCAAAAAACCTGAAGGAGAGTTCTTAGAAAAACTAGCTTCATAAGCTAGGTTTCATTTAGCAATACAGCCCGTTTAGTTTGGTTTGTCTTGTTGCTGTTGTTTTCCTTTGTTTTGAGTTTGAATTTTTTGAGGCACAATGTACTTCAAGTGCTAATTATTAGCACTTTCTTAATCTTGATATTGTTTGGAAAAATTGCACATAAAGAGTGTGATTAAGAGATTTGTTAAAAATGTTATTGGGAATAAATTCTCTGTTGTGATTTTCACATAGGGTTAACTGTGATAATGTCACTGAGTCATTCATTGACTTGTTATTGGACATAAGCCACCCAAATAAGGTTATTTTTCATCTCAATTGTATTTGAGTCAAGATTTTTACTGGTCCATTCCAAAACTTACACTTTAGTTTGTCATTTAGAGACGGTGTTGCTGCTGTGTTTTGGACTGTTGTCCTGCTGCATAAGCCAAGTGTGCCAGAGCTTATTTACCAAAATTGATGGCTAGTCATTCAGCTTCAGGACTTTCTGGTTGAGAGCAGAATTTATGGTTCTGTCATTACAAGTTGTCCAGGTCCTCAAACAGCAATTCTGCCATAGGGCATTAAACTACCACCACTGAGCATTGTTGTGGTTCTTGTTTTTCTTTTTTTTTTTTCAGAAATGTTTTAAAGTAGATCAAACGTTGTGTACACCTTTCATAAGGTTCCACTTTAATAAAAATTAAGTTGGTCATCCAGATGTTTTTGGCAAATATGTTTTGCCAGCTGTGCCATGGATTCCATTTTGGAACAGTCTCTCTTATAATGTTTATGCAAGAAAACTGGATTTATCTGAGGCAAGGTAAAGTTATGCAGGGTTCTTTTATGACCTCGTCGATTAGTCGTCCACAAGCTTCTGGAGTAATTTTGGTTGTCCACTGTTCTGTGTTTTCTCCATTTGATCGTAATGAATCTCACTGCAGTTCATTCTAGTCCCGAAGTCTTAAAAATGACTCTGCAATCCTTTCCACGCAGATGAAAGGTCAATGATGTCGTTTGTCATGTGCTCTTGAATTCTTTTAGATGAAGGCATGATGTGTTGCTGCTTGACATCTTTTAGCCTTCATGTTATTGGACAGAATCTATTGAAGTGATTTGTGGTTTTCTTCATGGCTGCCAGGGGTCAGGTCTGGGTGTGGCTGGTGAAATTTACTTCAGCTTTCCAAAACAGTGTAGTTGATCACTTAATTAGTGAATTAAAAATGTGGAGGTTATTACTTGTTTTAATATCGGTTAAGTATAATTTAATAAATTACTCATAATTTAAAAGGCACTTTTTGTATTTACTCAGTTTCTTTGTTTGATTTAAAAGTTGGCAGAGTAGTAAAAACTGAAATATGTAAGAGGCCAAATACTTTTACACAGCACTCTAACTAAATTATCTTCATTTTGTTAGCTACACAAGTAAAAATACTTTAAAATCCTGAAGTTCTAACAGAACTCATCAGCTCTTCTTCACTATGGCTCTTGACATTGACTCTATTGATTTTCGCAGCATCAGATCTGTTTTTGCACGCACTTGCATCATCAGTCCCCATTGTTCTGCATCTGTGGTAAATGAGATGGACCTCTGGTCACTTCAGAGATGAGCCAGACTGTGGCAGAACATGAGGGCCAATGATCCTGTGGAGAATGATTTATTTATCAGGCAAGATCTGGTGTTGGTGTCAGGATTATTAAATGTTACCACATCTGTAGCTAACTACATAGCTGTTGTCAAAGTGGATTTAACAAGAGGGGAACTAAGTTGGTACAGAAAGTGTTGCCACATATTACATTCTCAATGAAGTCAATATGAGTGTGCTTGTGAAATATGATGGCGTGTGAAGTGGTAAAAGTTTAAGATTTATTTTAATCTGTCAAATATTAAGGAAACTATAAGCAGAAACCTCTGCAAAACAATATTTTTGCTTCAACAAACACAATCCTCAACTAAGAAAGATGTAAGATGATGATATAATGGGAGCTACAGTAAACAAGTCCATTCTTGTCCAAAGCAAAAACCTGGTGGTGAATTAATTATTGTGGATATCCGTGCTGATTTATTTTATGTAGAAGCAACTATGGTAACTACAAGTGGGACAGAAACTCATGGAGGCAATTAAAATGTATTAGTCACCTCTAGCATTTCTTACCCCCCAAACAATATTAACGTTGGAATCTATAGGGACAAAAAGCAATCTATAATTCTACCTAAATTAGAAATAGCAATGAAAATGGTGGCTACACCTTCATTTGGATCAATAAGCAATCAAATGCAGAGTGACTCAACTTCAAAGTGGATTAAAAATACAGCAATAATGATCGAGGAATCAGCATAACCCAAGTTGACCAACCTGGACTTTAATATTCTTAAAAAAAAGAAAAGAAAACTAAAGCAAAATCACTGGAGGAGTAAACAGAAAGCAGCACAGATTTACTGTCTAGATAAACAAAACAAAAAGTATCAGCTTAATATCTTAAACGTTTTGTTTTTTAACGTCTGACAGCTAACACTTAACCATTGTAAACTGAACACTTTAGGCTTAGATTTAAGAGGTTCAATCCTTCCAATTTCTTCACTCAGTTTATCCATGCATTGTCTCTCTGGGGCTAGTGTCTACCTCCAAGCAGTCAGTGGGGAAAGATGGGGTAAAACTAGGTTGTCTGTTAATATAGGTTCATGTGAGACAAGCAAGTGTTCACACACAGATTCAGAGGGCAGGGACATTTAGGAATCTATAGACCAATGTAAACGGCACTCTAAAAAGGCTAAACTGTCACTAAAGGAAATAGTTAGTACAGTGTTTGTATTATGTCATTTAACAGAGAGCACACAAAACCACAACATAAAATAAATTGGAGAAAAACAAAAAATGGGACTGATCTGAGGTGAGTCCAGTTCTGTGTGAATTCTTTGGTTGTTCCATTGTACATGGTACAAATCACCAGTTAACACATCAACAAACAGGCCAGAGAGAGACTTGAAATCAACTATCATTTAGCCATCCATTTGTGGGAGTGGATGTAAATTTTTGAGCTTGAATCTGTAATTGTAACCCTATTTTGGATCAGAGAAAGTCTTTTGTACGTCATTAGAACTTAACCAAGCACCATTAATAAATAAACTGAAAATGTTGTTTTTGCAACATTCAGGAAGCTATTTTGAGTGTAGCCTTTTGTATGTAAGGTTGCTCATTAATGAACTAAAATAGGTGTGTGATTCTGGAAAAATGACCATTTATCCCAGCAGGTCTGAAATATTGTCTGATCCTGTAACTGATATGTTTCTTATGAAAAATAATTAAAACATTTACTCTTGGCTGCTTGAAACATCTGAATCAACTTTCTCTTGTCGCAGATGATGATTGAAAAATAACTATTTTACTGTGTGTAAAGACAGCCATTTGTTGCTGCTGTTCTTTGATTTCAGTCAGGTAATGTCTTGAAAGTGCAACCTGTCTCTTTATTTGTATTGACAGGCACTAATTACATAAACTATCATCCTGCCACACTTTTTTCCATTCTGGTAGAATCCTACAGTTGTAATTACTGCAGTAAGTGGTGCGTTTAAGCGTTTAATGCGATGCACGGAGAGGTTGTTTTATTAATGGATAAAGGGTCACGGTTCCATACAAGCTGTT
Source organism: Xiphophorus hellerii (assembly GCF_003331165.1). Classification (NCBI taxonomy): domain Eukaryota; kingdom Metazoa; phylum Chordata; class Actinopteri; order Cyprinodontiformes; family Poeciliidae; genus Xiphophorus; species Xiphophorus hellerii. Next base: position 11,242,293 of record NC_045679.1, on the reverse strand, counting down.
ACATTTTTACCAAGGACATTTCGTTTCCAGAAAAAAATCAGATCAAATAGCATGTGTTTATTTGAAGGATAATACTGCCTTGGTAAAGGTAAGGGCTCCGTTTTCTTTTTCTCCACTTAGAAGCTTTGCTCTGTTCTCTATGCTCTGTTGCAGCACGGCTTTCTGGTTCAGTCTGCAGCAATGAAAGCTCATATTGAGTCATAAATTAGCTATATTGCTCTGCCAAATCCAACAGGCTGCTCTCAGACATGATAAACTCAGATAGAAATGTGAAATAAAATGTGTAAGAAAATGGCTTCTCTAAAAGTGGCTCTACTATATCACAACAATATCATAAAAAAAAGGTTTTAATTTAATGCATATGCAATTTTGTTCAGCTCTGCTTTCACAACAGTTGCTTATTTGTGGTGTTAAAATAGAAACCTACCTATGTTTATACTTATCAAGTGATTAAACAGAACATGCACAAGTTTGCTGGCAAATTATTAAGCACCTCTGGAGCTAATTATGGATGTTTATCAGTTACTGGAGGGAATCTGCTTTGTTCAGCCTGACTTAAGGTGAGACAGGTTAAAGAAGCCTGAGCAAATTAGCATTCTGTGATCAAGCAACACAATTTTAAGCACAACCTCAAGGAGCTCCTGTCTGTGAAAAAGGTGAATGAGAATGTGACTCTAGAGGTGCTCATTTAATCAATTATGCACAGCAGATGATGGACTGCACAGTTAATATTGTAACAAATACTTTTCAAAGTATAGGAACAGTGGAGTTATAGGAACACAAACCTATGAAGTAAACAAGGGCTGGTTGGCTCTGAGTACCAGTCAGGAAGACACTGTTAAGGCTACATAATATTACTGTAGAACATGTAACAAACCTGGCTAGGGGTGCACAGATTGCATTTTTGTGACCGATCACGATCTTTAAATAGCCTGACTTGTGGAGGTGGTTATGATCAATTTTACTTGCAAGTATTGGCTGATTATTTAGATAGGCCCAAAAAATCCAACCCAACCCAACCCAAACCCGTAGACAATGTGTCGGAGACCCAATCCAACTCCACTAATTAACTTTAATTGTATGTCCGAGCCTAAATAAACCCAACGTATTATAATTACGTTTTTACTGCTTTCGTTTTTAGGACATAATTTGAGTAATCAGTGTAACTTCTCCCATTTTTAGCTTTTGTTTAACGTCTTCCGGCACCATTTTGTGGCAACGCAGAGTGATTGATGGGAGCGCAGCACGGTGGAGCTGTGTGCGTTTTGTGCCAGTGTGCTGCACTTGTTGCAGTCTAATGAACTTCTGCCCCTTTATTTCCTCAACTGCCAACTCCTATATTTTGACAATAGTAAGTAGATTAACATAACTTTGTATTGTATATTCTTGTTTGATTTTCTCTGTGCTGGATGTATTGCAGGCTTATTAAAAGCATCACAGAACTCAAGCCCCACCTGACCCGACCATCAAGCAAATAATTTTGGTCCGGTCCTGCCCGAATTATGAGTCATGTTCTGGCTTTACCCATAAATCTAAACTCTTAACACCTGATCGCCGATCATCCAACATTTAATAAATCAACGCAGATTTATCGATGTACCCCTGAACTTTACATTTAATTTTAATTAAATGTAAAGTTCAGGGGTACAAAAAAAACAACATTTAATTGTTTTTTTTGTTTTGTTTTTTCCTTTTTGCTGTATTTAACATTTCATGATATCTAAAATCTTACTTTTAGACAGAAATCCTATTCAAGATATTATTTGAATTTCTCAATATTGGTAAAATTTGTATTAATCAGGCACCTTTATGTTCAGATATTTTTAGACAAACAGGCTGTTTTATGGTGTGGACATTTTTACACATATGTTTCTATAGCATGGTTGTGTCGACATTTCCACTTAGATTTTTTTTTAAGTGTTTATGTATCAACACTGACTTTTTATTTGCCATCTCTAGTATGATAGAGAACATGGAGCTGTTACACAATCAGTATATTTTTAAACCGTGCATTTCTTAACCCCCCACATCTCTACTAAACTGCTTTCAGCTAATTACGTAAACTGTGTTTTGACTGAGTCATGTTTGTTTGAATCATAGCTTTGATTCACCTGATTCCTATCATGAAAAAAAAAAATCTGTTTTGATCTCAGCTGCCTTAGAGCTTAAAAACAGACACATCTATTACTTTTCTACCTCTATTCACTAGTGTGTAACTGAATTGCTTTCATGCAAGGTCAAAGCAGTGATTTGAAGTTCTTTTTACAACTCTGAGGCCAAGGTCACTTTTTTACTCTCCAGTACTTGCAGGTAAATGGGAAATTATTAGTGATAAAATCATAACATCCATTTTTTTGTCATTGTAATCATAAATGGTGAGTAATTAGTTCTACATGTTCAGCAAAGTTTATAGAATGGGTCTGGTAAGATGCTATGATTTGTAATTAGCTGGTAAAATCTAGAATAATGTTTCTTAAAGAGGCTTGGGCTGTCATCAGTTTTGGTATCAAGTATTTATGAGGTAATGTAAAGCACACTACTCACTGAAACTAAGTTCAGTGATACTGAATGGTCCTAATGGCTACATATGAAGCTGTTCTATTTATCTCCAAAGGCAAACTTTGACATAAGTTCTTTATACTGTAAGAGATTAATCTTTTTCATATTAACCTACTTTACAAAACTATAAAAAGGAAATATACAGAGAAGTAGACACAGTACGAGTCTACTTCTCATACTGCTATGTCAATAGTTTGTTCCAACATGTTTCTTTGTCTTATCACTTTTCTGTTAATGTGAAAGTGACTCGACTCAGTTGTTTGGTTAATTAAAAATAATTTCTAAGTACTGACTGGTGCTAATATTCAGTAATGCCTGGAGCTTGGGTTCATTCCAAGTGCAACAGCTAGCTAAGGCACTTGTACACTAACAGCCTGAAAAATCACTTTAGCAAACTGTGGATAAGTAATTGGGAAAAAAAAAACAAAGTAATGATGTGAGAAGTCTCAGGGGAGCCAATGTTGGATCACCACAGGAACTTTCCTTTACATCAGTCTGCTCTGTCGCTGCTGATTGATCTTTTTCTGCCCAGAAAGCAGTGATTAGGACACTTTCATCAAGTTGCGTCTGCCCTTGAACACTCCCCCTTGGATCCAATGATCTCTCAGCCACACTTTTTTTCCTCCTCATCAGCTAATGTGGTGTTTAATGAGCTTGCAACTACAGCACCCGTCCCCCTTCGCTCTCCATCTTTTCATCAGCCACAGTCTCTGGTCTCACTCTCTTTGACACTTTGTCCATACTTTTTTATTTTCTCCCCCGCTGGTGTTTCTGATTACTTTCACTTATTCCATTTCAGCACTTGAAATATTACACTTGGACCCATCCTCTGCCAATCTGACAGGAGCACATGACTCGAAACCCTTTCAGTTGAACCGTTGGGTAATCTTCAGCCAACCACCCACACGCTAAAGTGAAGATTACACTGCCAAACATCACCGCCAAAATTTTATAAACCCAGTATGAGGATAGGTGTTTTATCAAGCATAATTCAGCCAAATTAAGTGATTTTTACTGGGAGAAAAAAAAAAACCCTGCTGAGTTCATTACATCCATCTGTCACTGGTTGGGTTAATAATGTTTCTAAGCTCTTGGTGTTTTACTGCTCAATTGTAGAAAGTTGATTCTATTAAATTTCTAAAGACCAATAAATAACCTATATTCAACAATATATTATATATACATACTGTATAAATTACTATCCGTTAGACACCGTGAAAGAAACAAGTGAAGCAGTGACTTCACCACTACAATGATCAGATGAAAAACTAAAAGGTGCTTGTGTTCAACTCGAACACAAACGATGTGAATAACATTTAATGCACAAAGAAAAATCTAGAGGCCGACTGAATCGCTGTGGCTTCAAAATCTTCACACTGTTCCATTTTTAACTAGCCATAACAGACAAAAAGCGTGAAAAACAAATGCAATGTGAGGATGTTTATATTCACACCTTTTTGTTTCTTCTCTACTTGCATTGCTATAATTACCAATAAACTCTCTCAACTTAAAATAATGCAAATAAATACGGGTGGTTCATTATTTATTGTCAGTGAATAACTTATGTCTTGTGGGGTGTTTTTTATTTTTATGAGAAATATATTTACGAAAGGCTGGTCTACATATCTGAATGGTGAAGCAAAAACAGAAGGAAGGGTAGCATCTACATTTAGTATGTTTAGATTTCTGAAAAAACCTTATCTTCCATCAGTAGTTTTTAATGACTTTTAGTATCAGTCTTATTTTCTACTCTTGTTTTTGTAGTTGGCATCATGTAACATTAGGAAATTTGTGTCCCATTTACTTTTCTGTAGGAGAAGAAACCCAACAATCCTAATTGAAGGTTCCTACAAAGTCTTAACCACTCCTGAAATGTTCCACTTAAAGTAAAATATTGAAGTTTGAAAGGTTTTAATGTAGGAGACAAAAATAACTATTAATATTCATTTGTGTGAACTGTGAGTGTTCAGATTTTAGGAGTGAACGAAATGCTGGAATGAATATTCACTCAGAAGAGAAATTAGACCAAAAAGAGCGACAGTCCATTAGCTCCTCTTAATTACCTCTATTGCTATTCAAAGATCAGCTGCTTCTTCGCCTTGAAAATCAATTCTTTTCTCTGGGCCAAGTCAGCACACACACTCTGACACACACACAGAAGAATTTCTCCTTGATCCACAGTTTTTCATACTTATACCAGACCCACAACTCAAGTTCAACTTTTTGCTCCAGTTGCCATAAAATGTAAATTTACTTAAAGTGACGGTAACACAAAAAATGAAAAAAAGGTACATTTAAAAAACTTTTAATTTAGAGGTCCACCAATCAAACTTTTATGGTAGATTTCCAATTGTCAATTTTTAACCTGGGCTATTACGGCGTGAGCACTGATTTGGAGAAACAAAATCAAATATTTGAGTTTCCGAGCATTTGGTCATCAGGCAGAGCTGATCCAGCTGAACTTCATATGGTTGCATCGGTGCAACTAAGATGTCATATTTTTCAGTTGGCAGATCTGCAGCCGTTTTGTACTTCTTAAGTTCCCTTCTTATAATTGTCTGACCAATTTAAGTTTCTCTATAGCTGATATTTATACCTTATATATTTACAAACCAGATTGACTCTTGTAGCCATCCTCTATCGTTCTGTTGTTTTATTGACTTAGGTTTTTTGTTGATTGTGAATTGGGTAGCTAACTGATTAAGCAATGTGTAACTAGTTTGTATTTTTATGAGTGCTGTGGAAACAACTGAAGTGTTCAGTGAGTGAAAACACTGTAATCTGGATGACAACAAAGAGAGACGTCGTATTTTGAGCTACAGCTGCTCATTCAAGCTGAAAGAATCACAGCGACTGTCACATCAGAGCTGGCATATCTCAAGATGTCCGTTCTAAATTGGTATTGACAAAGCAGGACTTCAGCTTTTTGCTCTCCGAATTGATCTAAGGGAATAGACTTCAGATGAGGACGACTTTCTCTCTCTTTGATGCAAAGCTTTAGACAGACGCAGGGGGTTGTAGGGTTGCTCAGTATCTGTCAGAAACTGCAAGACAACATCAATGTGACATTTTATATAACTGGTTTCTACAGACCTGTGAAGGTCCAGGATTCACTTGGGAATAATATGTCAAAAAGTGTGACCATGTTTTACAATATTGCACCCTTTCTTCAAGGTTCCACATACTGAAGCAGCCTGGAACAAGTAAACAGATCAGAATTGTTTTCATTTTTTGTTATTCCACCTGCTTACTTAATTCCTCTACAACCTTGACACTTTAATAATGCTATTCTCACATACCACAAAATGGTACCTAAACCTAAACAAATTTGTTCAAGTGTGTGAAAAGGTAACAGTGCATGCATTTGTTTTTGTTTCTTAAGTCACCAGGTAGTGACACACTCCTGACCCAACCACAAAGTGACCATAATGTGCTAATTTGTCAGAAAAAACTGCTTTGTTAGAAAAAAATATATATATATGTGTATATATATATATATTTTTTTAACCAATTTTTACAAACTCAAAACTATTGTCACTAGCAAAGCTCAGGATCAGCTACAACCACTTAGTTGTTTTGTTTTACCACTAATGTGCCACTGCCAATTGTTGTGGTATATGAATTTGCACCATTAGAGTAAAAGGAAAAGTAAACATAATTGTTAACATTCAGTAAATAGCACATGTACTGAACAAATGCAGCGTTTTTATATATGAACTCTCGCAGAATATTTATATGCAGAACTAAGTGCAAAATGCAGCGTTCTGTTTCTTAACTTTAAAATGTGACACCAAACCAGAGATGACCCCCAGCTGTCACTGAACTCCGCTACATAAGTTTCTCATGCGACCATTAAGATTAAATCTTCAAAACTTCTTTTGAAACTTCATCTGAATGAAGAAAAGACGAAAATAAACAACTTTACTTGAGCTTTTTTGTTCCTCAAGAATTTATTATCAGATGGTCACGGTTATTTTTTCAGCTTCTGGAGAAAGTTCCAGATGGCAGAAACACAGAAAGGTTGTCTTGATGGAGCTGCTAGCTGGCATAAAATGGACAAGAAAAATGTGTTCTCTGAGTATTTAATGGCTCTCAGACATTTTTATATTGTATCCCTGTCATCTTGTCACAGCTGGAACATCTACTAATCTAATTTTTTTTCCCCTCCTGCCAGACAGATTTTTTCTTGTCCCTTGGAATCAATTAGAGTTTGTGTCCACCGTGTGCTGCCTCTTACACTAACAGAGCTCAATAGAAGCTCCTGGTGCTGTGCGACTGGAGCGAAAAGGGAAAACAAATATAACTTATTCGAAGCTGCGTTCCTGTCTCTCCATGAAGGTTTAGTGCTCCTGCGGCACCAAGATTGCGAGGATCCGACACGAGCAAACACTTCTCTGTTGTAAATAACTTGAAAAAGAAATTGACGCTGTGAGGAAAGGTCCATAGTGGGCAGACAGATTTAACACAGAGGAAAATTGGGCTGCGCTCTTTAACGAACGCAGGCGGAAAATGATCAGATACTGTAGTTAGAGGTGCCATGGGCGTCTGGGAGATGGAGAGAACGCCAATAAAAAGAAAGGACCTTTATTGATGTCAAAAGAGGGAACAAAACAATGTCAGGGAAGATGAAGAAACCTTCTGGTCTGGCTGACAGATAAAGAGATGAATTGATGCGACTTCCAGTGAATGTGAAGAAACTGGAAGAAAAGGGATGGTTGACGGGAGCATATGGAAATCATGCACACAAAGAGCCTCTGTGAAAGCTCCCTCCTGCTAATGCACAGATTAGTCTCACACCTTTAAGTGCGTATGACAGAGAGAAAGTGAATTTGTGTTGCTTTCAGCTCCTTATCTGAGACAAACCCATTGATTACCATGAGGACTGCTGTTCGATTGGTCCCCTGTGATGAATGAACCCCAGTCTTTAGTTCCCCTGAGATGCTCTGTCTCTTTCACAAACCCAGACAGATTTTTCTTTCACTATCTTAAAAGGAACAAAAAAAGGGGATAGCCTAGTGAAAAGAGGCAAAGCAAAAATAATATGTATTTTTATATTATGTGTGCGATGCTTTTTCAGAGTTCACTCACCCCATTTGGGCTCTCTTCCTGCAGCTGAAATTGGCTAGTTTTCCACATCACTACACAGCTCCACAACTCAAAATGAATGATGGTCAGCCGCTATGCAAGAGTAGACTGACAATAAAATGAATTCAAATAAAAGTTCAGTGAATTTACATGAAAATTAAGACAGGGACTTGAGTGTGTGGGTATAAAAGACATATCCATATGCATCACTCATCCTCTTTCAAGATTCTGCAGGTTTGAAATTGATTCTCAATATAATTTGAGTGGGATAAATTTGGAAATATTGAGTTATCATGAAATTTGGAGACTATCTTTTGTAGAAAGAGAACTATGTAAACGTGCCATAAATCTTTTTAATGGTCCGATTGTGATTTTATGGAGTCTCATTGTGTTGAGCTGTCCGGTCCGGTGTGGTTGGAAAGCTGCTATGAATCAAATGCAGGAAATTGGTTGCATGACTTTTTGTTTACGTGAATCGGTCAGGACTGCTACGCTATGGTCTAATCTTATACAAGCTCATCTGTCCAAAAAGGAAAAAAAAACATAGCTGTTTTTAGTTATTTGTATGCAAAAGAAGAGACGATGCTTTTGTGGTACACAAAAGCAGACAAATGTATTTGTAGCCTTACTCCTCATTGAGTGGTTCATTTATCCTGAAAGTAGTATAATTAAAAGGAAATGTCTAATGTTCATCTGCTTGCCTTCAGGCAAGGTTATTTTATGTGTGTTGCACATTTCAGCAACGGGTAATTCAAAGTGCTTTACATGATTAAAAAGAAAAAAAAGTGAATGCTGCTACTCCGTGTTTGGGTGTTTATAGGGGTTAGCACTCGCTCTTGTCTGGGATTGTAAAGTTTTACATTTTGTCTGCTCTGGCAGATGCCACTGGTTGAGGTGATAAAACAAATCGGTGGTATTATATGGCCTCGTCGGAACATGTGCTCAACCTAATTTGCAGGGCACACTATTTTGTATTTTGTCCAACTTTAAATAGCCAAAGTACCTCCACATGACTGAAGTGTTCTGGCCCTTCTTCTTGACAGTGAATAACATGTCATTCACTGTCTTCTCTGTCTTCTTTTCCTTTGGGATACACTTTTTTTCAGTCCTGTAAAACCATTTATCTGTAGCTGCACAACATTAGCCGTTGGCGCATCTGACTGCTAATATCCTGTAACTTTACGTGGCTCTGTTCCAGAGATTCTTCTCCAGAACAGCACCTTTGGTTGGCTTTGAACATATCGACACTTGCTGTGCTATGTTAAAGTTTACATTTATCAAGTCCACTATTTCCCAAGAAAACACACTTTCATCTAAATGTTGGCATTTCCAAGTAGGCATGTTATATTTTAGATAGTTCGAGCTGCTTTTAAATTTCTCTACCTCACTTTAAAATCAAACTAAGCATTTTGTTGCAAAGATTTTAAAACAACCAGCTTTACATAATACCAGAGAGAGACCAAGAAATGTTTGATGATTCTTTACTAAAGCTTCCACAGACGTATTGAGTCCTTGAAATGTTTATTCAGGAATAAAAAATGGGAAACCCAGCAAACGTACCCTGGCTAACTTCTGGATGCACTGAACAAAAGGTTTCTCTAAGGAGATTTAGCTGCTGTGCTCGGATAAATCCCACAACGTGGTTTTTAGTGGTGGCCAGCATCTACATTCAAATGAGAAGGTGGAGGTGGTGACCAGAAAACCCATTATTAATCCAGAGCAGCTCTCCTTGGTGCACTTTTGTGAAGCAATTAATCACATGATGTAAGAGGTGAGTGCTGAAACAACAGTCTTTCACAATTTTCAATCCACCTCCCATTTATTCACCCTCCCTCCTTCTCTTTGAAGGGTCTCCTTGCACACAGATCCACTTACAACGGCGGCTCTTGTGACCTTGCTGCAGCTCCAAGTACATCGGTCATCTCCTGACTCAGAGCCGGTCATTGTGTAACAGCAGATAAACCGCTTGTAGAATAAGTGATGTGTGATTTAGAAACACACATTAACCCACGGAAGCAGACAGCTGGGCTGTGAGGTTACTTGTTTTTCAGCGAGCATCATCTGCTCTGGTGGAGCTGCTTAATACACACACTGTATACTAGGCCCTTACTGCCTATAAGATAATGAAAAATAAAAGCTCACCTTTGCAGATTCACATATGGAAATGCACAATCGGGGCCTTCGTTACACAAGAACTGGGATTTAAATTATGGTTACTGATGTCTACAGGAAGTTACACGCACGCACGCCCCCACACACTCACACACAGTATCATCATTCAGAGGGTTGCTGGCCTGTCCTGGGCTATAACATGTCCTTGTGTCTTCTGTTTGGGGTCAGCCTCATGCACACACTTTACCTCTCTGGGACATGTTCCTCCATACCCCCTAAAATTCAGCTTTACGCGATGTGGAACACCAAACACTTGCATATGATTTACTTCTCAATGTGATGCACCTAGAATTTAAATTAATATCCTTAAATTAGCATGCGGTTTATGACTTGTGACTCAGAGAATCTTATCACGCAATCTGGTTTTAAAGAAGCAAGAGCCTAACATCGTTCTCTGCTTCTTTCCCCCCCTCCCCTTTGTAATGTCATGAAACATGTTTAATTTGCCCTTTTAACTTGCATCCATGTTAACATTTTAGAGAGTCTCACCAGCTTTGAATAATATAAATTGTCTCCCTTTTTGGCTTTACTCAAAGATTAAATGATAAGCAAATCAGAAAGGGGGGATTGACTTGATGGCACAGTCTTGTTTTCAGTTATAAACTCACTCTACTCTTCACTATGTTTAGTGGGGAAGGACTAAAGTGCAAGACAGCAACAACATATCTGTCCCAGCCCCTTTTTGCTGTTTAGTCAGTGTATGACACCACTAGAAATGAAGAAATTACTGCAGCACCACAAAATGCTAATATTAACATCACAAAGGACTGTTTAGAATTAGGGCTGCAAAGTATATTTTGTATTTATTATCATATCAGTGTAAGTAATATGCATATTGTGAAGAACCGCAGTAGATTTCTGGTATTCATGAGGTTTAGGAATCACAATCTCCCACAAAAAGCTGAAATCCATCTAAAGACACTTAAAACTGTCTGTTTTAATGGTTCGAACACCAAGTGCACCTTAAGTACGCAGAGTGGAAATCGTTCTGACTCAGCTGCAAAAACTAAAATCCACGGGTTTTATCAGTTTCTAGAACTATGTAACATTTATTGTTAAAACTTGCATCTATGGTAAAATAACTACTTTGAGTATCTCTAAAAAATGTGAACACTTCTAATCGGAATGCAGAACATAATTTCTTGAGACTCGAGTTGAAAATTTGGTGTGATTGATTTTTTTTTTAATGAATGTTTTGGAAGGCATTTTTGTAGGCAACCAGGTGTGAAACCAATACATAAACTTAAGAAAATATTTACTCAGGTGACAAATAAATAGAGAATTGTAATTATTGTAAGGACAAAACATCTATTTTTCCCAACAAGATTTTTCCCCTGCAGGCCACATAATAGCACATAATCCAGGTGAATTTCTATTGGATTTCTTATTTTTTTGTATTTTCTCTGAATTTGCAAGCCTTGGAGTTGGATTCCAAGACTGTAGTTTTATTTAGAATGCAATTTGATTGGCAATAAAATTGTGGCGGTGGATATACAATTATGTAGAAAAGTTAAATGCAATCGTTTTGTGTGAGAGAAAAACATCACTGACAGTGAGATGGAGAATGATTTGCATAACAAATGTAATCCAACTTGAAGCAAAGTCTGTCGGTTTACTTATGGGAAATTTAACCTCTCAGCTTAAAAATGGCTTAGAAGTCAAATTTGGTGTCTTGACCTTTTTCTTGTTCTGTCTGTTCCTCCTCTCTCTCTCCCACTTTCCTCTGTCTCTCCCTGTTCAGCTCCAGCTTCTGTTTCACCAATTATACTGTGTCAAATCCATGCATGTCAGCTTCCAGATCCCTAATCATCCCTTCTCTCTTTCATCTGTAATCCTTTGTTCCATCCTCCTACCCCACTTTTTCCCCTCGCTGGTAACCTCTCCTCTCTTCTTCGGTCGTCACACATCTCCACCCCTCCGTCTGCTTCACATACTAAACCCATCCTCTCTGTCCCTTCGAGTTTTCGATTCTATTTCTAATTTCTGTTTTATGGCTCTTCCTGAGAGTTAAGCAGCTCTGAATTTAGAATTGCTCTCTTGTTAATTTTTCAGTAGAAATAGCAGTGGTAGAAGTGTTTTAATATCAAAAATAGTAATATCAAAAATGATCAAAATTAGTAATTTTCTTTGGTAGCATTAGTATTCTGCTATGGTTAATAAGTTGCAGCTAAATATTTGAATTTTAAAGAAAAGCAAGTGTATTATATATACCTATATATTTTTAGTTTCCACAAAACAGTAGATGTGCACAGAAATAACTACATTTCAGAAGAATATATGGTAACAGCTGGTATTTATTGTGTTAACGGGGGCATCAGTGGCTGGGGTGGCGGAGCAGGTGGCTGCTGCCTCGAAGATTTCCGGTTTTAATCTGAGTTTTCCTGGGGAAAATCAAGGGGGTAGCATCAAGAAGGGCATCCGGTGTAACATCTGCCAAGTCTGTGTGCATGCAGCTGCGGCTTGGGGGGAGGAGCCTTAAAGCAACAACGTTTATTTTGAGAACAATAAAAGTTGTGCTAAAAAGTTATGTTTAAAAACTATCTGCAGTCTTTTTTTGGTAATGGCCTGGTTGTGGTTTCATTTTACTGCAGTCACTGCCTCACAGGCAAAAAACAAAAATCCACCAGACACATTAAATATTGCATTTTTATCATCAAACAACTCAAAATATTCTCCATTTAAGTATATTTTTTAAAGACATTGATGCTTATTATTGCTCTATGAAACCAAATAGGAAAAATATTTTAAAAATCCCAACATTACATTGCTTTCATGATTTGCAAACATCATACTCCGCAGTTTGTCATCATGACAAATCAAAGTTTTAATAACGATGAGAAAAAGTCAAGATAACTGAAAATTCTCCCCCGATACATTAAAACAGTCCGTACTGTCTTTAGTCATAGTATTGAATAGATTTCAAAATGATGAGCAGAAAACTATGGAAGTCCAAATGTGTCACAATTAAATAAATCAGTGTGTAAATAGTTAATAGTTAGTTTAGCAACTAATGATTTTTTAATATTGATGTTTACCTCAATAAGAACTCACATGTAAAGTCGTGTATTGTGTTATTGTACTGTTGAAATATTTTTTTATTTGCACAAGTAAAAATAAAAAACTAAAGCAGTAATTGAAGAAAGCCATTGCATGCTCCTCATCACTGCTGGAAAACTCTGATGGTTCGTTCAATCAATCAATCAAATTTTATTTGTATAGCGCATTTCAGCAGCAAGGCATTTCAAAGTGCTTTACATCATTACAAACACAGAAACACAATGCAATATAGAATCAACAATCAAAACATGACATTAAGTCAAGTTCCATCAATGAATTTGTAATTGATTACGTTTCAAATACAATTCCAAACAGGTGGGTTTTTAGTCGAGTTTGCATCCATAAAAGATTTACCGGTTACACTCTTACTGTGTTATATGGAACAAAATACCTATTGCTATTTTTATTCCCACTCACGCTCACAATCACACAGTTTAAAACGATGTAGACAACATTTTAATGGGCTTCTGGCACAAGGCTCCATACACCTCTTTCACGGAATTTCGAGCAGGGACTCCGCCGTCCCTCACGGATTTTTGTGCAATTCTATGGTACCTGTTAGTGTCTAGAATTTACAGGGTTTCTGTTACGTTATACCTTTTTTCCCCCCCATTGTCATTGTACCTGAATAAGAAACATCAGTGTTACTAAATAGCAGAGTTTCATGATGAGTAGGAGCCAGTTGAGTTTAGTTTGATTGTTTTTTTTAAAGTATGCGCATCGTCGTGCGTGATGTTTTTTGCCATTTGACATCAAAGTAGGTTGGATTAATCTTGACAAAGGGGAGGGCAATATGGATTTAAAATGTTATCGCAATATTTTATGGTACTATTGTGACAATGATAAAAGTTATTATTACAAAAAACTGTTTATTCTTTTTTAGGTAACTCATCCTAATTTCTGTGAATGCGTGGCACAGTATTCACAGCCCACAAACACAAAATAGCGTAAGAGAAAAAGTTTCACACTTGAAACGGGCTTCTTCATGACGCTGCTTACTCAAATATGTGAGATGTAATCATACCGATTTTTATTGATGCTCTAATGGAACAAATAGTGGAGAAATTGTAAAAATAACATTTCTGATAATACTGTCAGGTTTTTTTAAATTTAATATCAAATTGAAATTTATGGAGACAACAATAAATCATAGTACTTCATCACGATAAATGATATGATAATTGCCCGCCCATACCTTGACATAAGTGGACAAGAAAGCAATTTGACCATGGTGCTTCAGGAATTTATTTCTTTCCTATTTTAGCAACTTTTTAAAGAAATAGTTCGATCAATGTTATTTTGTTAAACTTGCCTTTTTAAACAAGCAGTTTCTAACTAATAAAAAGAATACAATTCAACTAAAGAACATTTTTCCTTTTTATTCTATTGAAATAATAATAGTAAAAAAGAAATCTTCCATTTTCTGTCTGATTATTATTGTTTTCATAAATGGATGAATAAAAAAGATAATTTGTGGATAAGGCTTATGTCTCCCCCACTCTTGTCCTTGGCAGGAGAGACACATATGGGAAGGTGTAAATGTTGTGACTGTAGCAGCAGGGAGGCAGGAGATGGAAAGGGAGTCAGGGCGAGGGAGATAAGGGGGAGGGGTTTGTTTATTTCCCTTCTTTAAAAAAATGATAACTGCGCCCCCAGAGTCCACTGGAGAGAAAAAAAGCCAAAAAAACAAAGGTAGTCGGATGTAGGGAGACGGGGAGACAGATGACTGAGAGAGGGGGACAATGGGACGCGGCATGAGCAGCGGCCGAGACTCCCCACAGCGACGCGTTAAAGACGGGAGGGACGGACGGACATACGGACTCACGGAGGCAGCGCGCGTGCCGGTCCGCCGCTCGTCGCCCAAACAATGAACGTGCTGTGGTCGCTGCCGGCAACACATCGTAGCCAGAGGGGTGCGCACTGAGTGAGAATGGCAGAGACGGAGAACCAGAGTGGGGGGGTTAAATAGAAATAGGAAAGATGGTGTCTTCCCCCCATAGATAGCATGTGCTTTTGTTCATGGTTGTTCTGTTTGCTCAATCATGTGTGTCTCAGTCTGGCTGATGTGCATTACCGGGAAACTGTCTGACACCATGATCTTCTGTAACCATTTAGGTGAATACAAGAAGGATGAGCTGCTGGAAGCGGCAAGGTGAGTACCAGACTCTGCATGCTCTTTGTTTTCATTTCTCTCCTCTCTTATCTTCCTTTCAAGCCTTTTAATGCGCTTTTTAAAAAATACTTTATTGCATCTTTGTTTTCTCTTCCTTTTTTAGTCATGCTAATATTTGTTTTCTTTTCTCGTTTTTATTTTCTTTTTTCATCCATAAATCTTCCAACCTTGTTTTTATTCTAATCTTCATCCCTCTTTAATCCATCTTGTCCTTTTTCTCTTGTTTGATTATATTTTTTCTCCACCTCAGTGCACGCACACACACATACACACACTCAGCTCCCACACCAGTTCTGTATTTTCAGATCCAGAGAGCCCGGTGCTTGTGGGCAAGCGACACTTGTTCGTTTTCGAGGCGTGTTATGGTTTCAGGCAGTTCATGTGGGCTGTCTGCGGGGGGGTGTGTGTGTGTGTGTGTGTTTTATTTATTTATTTTTTTCCGTTTTTGCCAGGCTCTCCCATTTGGAAGTGAAGTAGCTCTCGATTTGGGATTGTGTGTGGGTGGTGGAGAGCTTGATGCCTCAACAGAACCCCCCTCACCCTCCTTTCCCTCCATCTCTTCAAGCTCAACACACACACACACACACACACAAACCCCTGCACACCCCCACATATAAGGAAGCAGCTGGTTTAGAATGGACGTACCCCAGTGTATTGGAGGTCAGAGGGCTGTTTATGTGTAAATCCAGAATGGTCGCCTCCCAGCTGAGCCCATGACTGCCTTATCACCCTGTCATTATGAGGAACTTCCTCTTTTATTTTAGGGTCATGCTCAGTCAGTTCACTCCCACGTTTGGCCTACAGAATGCAGATGTTTGTCTAGTTTATTTATATATCTATTTATGGCCCAGATAGGGCTTCTGTTTGTGTTTGTGCAAAGTTATGCATGGCATGGGAGGAGCCCTGTGGCCCAGCGCACTGCTAGGAGGAAAAATGTTGCATGGATTAGAAAGCTAATGCCGGGTTTCTATCCAGTCTGGAAAAGTATGGAATTTGATTTCAGCATTCTCCAGGTCTGAATAAAATAAGTAAAAAACAAGACACTTTCTTGATTTTATTCCTTTTCTCATCTATTAAAATACCAAATCCTCTCTTCTTTGTGTTCATCTTTTCTCCCTTCATCTTTCCCCATCCCTTTTTCTTGTGTCCTACCTTATTTCTTCCTTGCGTCCTTTATTCCCTTTGTTGTTCCTTGCCTTTTTGTTCCATTGCATCTTCAATTCATTCCTTCCTTGTCTTCCTTTCTTTCTTCCTTCCTTCTTTCATCTTTCCCCCATCCGTCTTTCTTGTGTCCTATGTTATTCCCTTCCTTGCATCCTTTCTTCATTTTGTTGTTCCTTTTTGTTCCAGTGTATCTTCAATTTGTATTCCTTCCTTCCTTCCTTCCTGTTTTCCCATCCATTTTTCCCTTTTTCTCTATAATTTTTTTCCTCCTTGTATCTTTTCTTCCTCCTTTTCTTGTACCTTTATTTTTTCCTTTCATACCTTCAGTTTGTACTCCTCCCTCCTTCATCTTTCCTACTTTCTCTGCCTACCTACTTTCTCTCTCTGATACTGAAACAAGCTTTTTCCTTCGTTCAGTTCCAGCTTCCAAACCAAATATGTTTCAGTTTGTTGGACATGTTAGAACATATTCTTGGCGTATTCACTGATCAGGAAATTATTTGATTTTTGAATTTTCAAGCAACTTGTCACCTGTCAAGGCTGGTCAAGTTTAACATTTCTGTCGCCAGCGGATTTCTTGATGCATTTTTAGCTAAAATAGGTTGGACTTTAGTACAGTATGTAGTAAAGGAAGACAGAAAAATGGCATTCGTATGGCACAAAAGATTTTCCTACAGCATTAGATTAAAATATCAAAAGGATTATTTTCAAGTTTGAGTAACATTATTAATTTCAGCTTCATAATCACATCTAGGTGTAAAGTAAAAGGATCTGCTTTTAATTTTTCTTTTTATTTCTTCAAGTCATTAAGTAAGAGCTTAGGTGGTTTGAAAGACTTTAATGAGATGAAAGTCGGAGGGAAGAAGCTTAGCTCATTTTGTAGAGACTGAGCTAAAGAACATCACCAAAAGTTTTACCTTGTAGTTGCTGCATAGAGGCATCAAATATGAACATGCTTGTTTTATCCATCCATCCATCCATTTTCTGTTCACCCTTTGTCCCTAATGCATATCTCCAGCTACGTTCCAGGTGAGAGGCGGGGTACACCCTGGACAGGTCGCCAGTCTGTCGCAGGGCAACACAGAGACACACAGGACAAACAACCATGCACACGCACACTCACACCTAGGGAGAATTTAAAGAGAGCAATTAACCTGACAGTCATGTTTTTGGACTGTGGGAGGAAGCCGGAGTACCCGGAGAGAACCCACGCATGCACAGGGAGAACATGCAAACTCCATGCCCAGCCGGGAATCGAACCCAGGACCTTCTTGCTGCAAGGCAACAGTGCTACCAACTGCGCCACTGTGCAGCCCTTGCTTGTTTTATTATTTCTACAATATGCTAGAATGTCACATCATATTTAACAGAAGCACTGCGGTTAGAATAATTATATTTAAGTGAATCTTCAATCTAATCCGATTGAAGCAAAAACATTTGATGTTTTTGACGACACTTTCTTCACCTTTCCCAGACTCCAAAAAATTAAGCATCATGGTGTCTCCAGACAGGAGAAAATTGTTTTTGTGGCACATTCCTCGATGAAGACCAAATTAAGTTCTGTTCTTTGTTTTGAAACCTTTTTGGTTTTTAAGGAGATGGAAAACACAAGTGCATTACATGCTCCAGATTACCATCAAGTAATATTTGAAAGAGAAACATACACAAGAATTAATTCATTTCAACAGCTTTCTGAGTTCTAAACTGGCAGAATACATCTAGTTTAAGAGCATAATTTGACATGGAATGCTTCTAAATGAACAATTTTCACAACAACTCTAGAATCATAAATATTAAGAGCATTAGAAATTGTTAGAAATATCAGGATGAAAGAGGTTTTGTTGAAAGTCCTGATGTAGGCCTTCTGTAAAAGTTGTGAGATAGCAAGAATGTAAAATGAGATTTCTGAGGTTCTTATTCTTTAAAGTTGTGATTGGATTTTAATTCTGCAGTCACACTGGGAAGATGTTGGGATTTGAAGCAAGGTTGAGCAGGGAAAAGCTGTGAAAAGAGATTGAGGGAGCAGATCAAAAGAGGTAGAGTAAGAGGTGCAAAAGGACAAGAGAGATGGGAGGTAGATTTGATTGAAAAAGGAGAAGGGAGGCAGCCAGTGTTGGAAAAAGATGAAAGAGTGCTAGAGAGCTTAAAGTCAGAGAATAGGATATAAATGTCAATTTGGCTGGTGGTTGTAATCAGAATTATTGAAGCAAAGAGAAATGGAGAAGACAGACAATAGTAGATGGTTATTGGATAACAAGGCTGCACTTACTTTTTTCCCCAATATGTTGAAACCTTGAGGCATGACTCCACTTGTCCTGGCTGCATCTCCCGATGGCCAGTCGAGTTCCAGAGCAGTGACCTTAAAAACCAAAAACATAGATCAACTTCAAATCCTTTTAGTCGGGCCAAAATACTCGGGGGCGTTTCAGCATGACAGAGCGCCTTCAAATCATCGCCCGAACATTCGAACATTTCCCTGGGTCTCTTCAGTCTCAAGCTTCTGATAACGTTTTCCTCCAATGTTTTTCTTCCAGTCTTGCTTCTTTTCTAAACCTCTGTGGTGGTGGTGGTTGTTTTTCTACTTAATGTGTGCCTTGGTTTTCAGGAGTGGAAACGAGGAGAAGCTAATGGCCCTGCTTACGCCGCTCAACGTCAACTGCCATGCGAGCGACGGCCGCAAGGTAAGAGTCAAAGTGTGCGCACAGAGGGACTGTAAAGCAGTAACGAGCGCATCACTGTCATCTATGCAACTGCATTTTTGGACGGTCATTAGGGTTACAAAGCCAGCCGGCTAGTGTTTTGTTTTTTTTCTCAAGAGAAGCAAATGCTGGTATGACAGCTGTGAGCCTGTTTTAAATAATCTGAGCATTCACCAGCAGGCATTAGTGTCCTTTCTTGGCTGTCAGTCATTTAAATGAATAGATGGAGACACAACTTTTTTCTGAATAAATTAGCACTCATGCTGAACAAAAATGATGCAGCACAGCACACAAAAACCTGTTAGAGTCATGGCCAGAGCCATGGAAGAATAAGCTTTTTCTGATGTCTTTTTTTCCCCCCTTCAGACAAGTTTTGTCAATTTGCATGCCTATTAGGGGTGCACCAATTTTCTTGCTGATCACTGATCTTTAAAAACCCTTAACTGCCAATTCTAATTTTGTCCGAGTTTTTTTTTTGTCTTAAAACTTGCTAAATATAGCAAAGAAGTTGCTAAGTTGGCAACAGTGGGGCAGTGTTGGCAACAGCCCCAGATTCCTTAATTTTGGGAGATAAGCTGATACTTTATTGTATCATAAGAATTTTTATTTATTGTTGTCCTGATTAAATTTAAATTAATGATGTTAAAAATCTTCTATTGAAAATGTTATTTTTATTAGTTTTCCTACTTTGTTCCACAAGCGTAATGTAAGTAAATTTGAAAATATAATTAATTGCACTTACTTTGGATAAGTCTCATTTTTTTAAATAACATCCTGACAAAGCCTATTGCTTATAGGAAAGTTTTTCAAGAGCAATATCCAAGTTTGCAAATGCCATGCCATGCATTCACAGACATACAGTTATCTATAAATGAAGGAATAAATAGTGTTTTGTCATTACTTGTATCAGTATCACAATACTACCACAAAACTATCATAATGTAATTCTAAATCCATATCGCCCACTTCTAGAGAGAGACTGACAGATCACCAGGGCAAATCTACACACGCACAGTTAACACTAGTCATCCCACTGTTGCCAATTTAGTGACTTTGTTTTTATATTTAGTGATTTTTCAGACAAAAAATTGATAACGTCCGAATTTGAAATCAGCAGGCCAGGCTTTTTAATAAATATTGGTGATCAGTCGGAAAATGCAACCAGTGCACCCCTTCTTTTTAGCACATTTTGGATTTACTTTTATTGAAATTGCACCAAATTGCAAGGTGCTTAACAGACGAATCATACCCAGTGGTATAGAATCTGATTGGTCCAAATTAATCTTCATCTTCAATAGAGTTTATTTGTTTGCAGTGGAAATAACAATTCTTCGTCGTAAGTTGCAGCAGACATCTTCATGTGTCCAAATACAAAACCATGCATATTTGGCTAATGCACCTTCACTTCCTAAATATGAGTTCCAAGTACAAATCTAGAAAAGAAGCAGATTTAAAACGGGTTTCTTACCGAACGGAGTTAACTTAATCGAGTAGTTGAAGCAGTCTGCCTTTGATTTGCTGCTGATGAGCCGTGAAGCAGAAAGAATCCTGGGGTTAGACTTGAGGGTAGGAGGTAAATCTGGGTTTGCTAAATTAAATTCTAGGTACAACACAAGTACGCCGGCCTTTGGAAAGAAGCTTCGTGTTATCATCCTGTGACTCCAGCATCTGCAGGGAGCCCTGAGCTTTGGGTTTAGTTCTGCTGCTTTACAGCAACACGTCTGGCTTATGACTGATTAGTTCCCTGAATGAATGGGTGGAAGGAAAAGCAGACTGCTCTCTGGTTTTAGTGGCTACTGGCTTTAGTTGGCGAACTCCCTCTAGTCCTCCACATCATTCCCTTCCAAGCTGACAGAAATATAAAGCCCTGTTTGTCTGGTCTTCTCACCTTATCTTGACAGCAGAGTGACAACGAGGCTCCACTCAGCAGAGATCATTATCCAAACAATTTTAGGATCCCCAGTGGATCCTCATTGGTGTCTCTTGGGGGAATAATCTCTTTACATTATCAAACATTTTCTGAAACGCCGTTTAAATCATCCAAGCTCAAGTGGAAAAAGTTAAACTCCAGGCTATTTCAAACAAGGCGTAGCTCAGTTTCACCTCAGTGATCAGATTCAGACTTTTCTTTTAAAAGATCACTCTAGTTTATTGGACACTGAAGCGAGGCTCGCTGAGTTTTATAGTGGCTATGACAACTGCAGGGCCAATCCGGGACCCAAAGGGAGCGTTTTACCCTTTACTCTCGTTGGCTGCCAAATAAATGCCACAGAAGCCTAGAAAAGGCTTTTTTCTCTAATTATGGGTCCTTGAGTGATTCGGATGATGCTCAGCTGCAGCTCGTGTTCATCATATTGCCTTCATATCCATTTGTGAGAGAGCATCTCCTAGCTGCGATGGGTCCGCGCGCCCTTTCGGGGAGGTGATGCCTCCGGGGAAAACCATGCAATATGAAATCTTCCCAGATGCAGGAGACACACTCATGAGATCATTTCCAATTGCTTGAATTTAATGGAGCGTGAGTACATTATGGCAGCCATATCCAGAAAATAAAAACTGTCCCCAGACAGACAATGAAGCGACCTCTGCTGTACAATCTTCATTTGCGCTGCTCTTTAATTGCTCCACAAAGACAGCGTTCAATATGTTTTCCTGCCTGGTCTGTTTAATCCACGCTGTGTTCTGGGAAGTTACTGCTAATTTAAACCGCTGTGGAGCTGAGAGGAGAGATTTACCGAGTTATACTTTGCGGGTAAAAGTATTAGATTAATTATGAGTGTTAAAGAAATAAGATGTTCATGTTGAAAATATATTTACTACATTCCTTCACTAAGCTGGACTAATACTTGTTGTTTCATTTTTGGATTGCTTTCTCATGTATGCTTAATAACTAAATTTTTCACCTTTGCATTTGAATTATGCCTTTAATGATTTTTCTGGGCATCTTGACTTTGTTTACTGAAGTAACGTGGACGTTTCTAGGAGATCTGACAACTTTTGACTGCAGTAGTAATTACAATAGATCGGAATGAGGGTTTGTAAGAGCGGAGTTTCATCTGGAGATCTGCTGATCAGAGGGATCGACCTTCCTGTTAACTAAAGAGCAGCACCGTAGAATATTAAGAAAAACAAATACCTGCAGCAAACAGGTATTTGTTGTCAATTTTTGAATAGAGAAGAAAAAATGATGATTAAGACTGAGTTACAAATAAATTGTATAGTATCAATGTGCAAATACTGAGAGCATCTCTAAATACACAAATACCTGTTTTTATATCCTAATGTACACTAATATGGACAGTCAAGAAAATCTTAGCACTACTGCAGAAGGTTTTTTTTATATCTTAGCCAATCAGCTCTAAGGAAAATGAGCCCCTGATTTGGCTGCTTTGTAAATGCCAGCCAATAGCATGTCGAGTAGCATTGCGGCAAAAATATTTCAGCTTCCCTAGATGAATTTTCTTTTGGAGATTGAAAGTGAAGATTAATTTTAGATTTCATCTACGAAAAAATCCGTTGGGAGTTAATTGCCACAGAAAAATCTACAAATGATTGAATTTGCAAACAGGCGGGTGTCCACTGTAACCGCAATCAATGTGGCAATTTTCAGTAAGTATCAGTGAAGTTGTGCAGCCCAAAATTATTTTTTCTGCTGCTTCTAACTAGATGGCACAACACAGTTTTTTGGTGTACTGTCTGTGATATTGTCAGCCATGTTTAATGTAACTGTTATAACAGTCACATGTTATTTACCTAAGCTATATTTTAGGCTGACTACAGTATTTTTATTTCATCAAAAAAATCAGACCAAAACTAAAATGTGATAACCACTGATGGAAAAAAAAATCACAGAAAATTTGAGAAAGGTGGTGTGTTATCAGAACACCATTAACTCCTTTGACCCATATTAGAGCAGCATGTTGGAGCTCCTGCAGAAACTCCTGCTTGGAGAAATATATCTAAAGAAAAGAAAACAACTTGGCGAAACCTCAGCATCATGAACATCAATAGCAAGCAAGTGCAACTCTGATGAAATGTAGTTATTTCACTGTGCTTTAAAGCAATAAAATTTTAAAGCATATACATGCCTCTGATTTTATTCATTTTAAAGACAAAGACTAAATGGGCAAATGTTTAACTTAAATAATTTGTTCATTGCAAAAGCATGGGATGGGGTATGGGGGAAATGGAGTGGTCACAGCTGCATCAGTGATCCTTAGATTAAAGAAAAATAGATTTTCTCCAGCTCCTAAACATTTGTTTGAGATGGTGTCTCAGGGACATTTGCTAGGCAATCTAAATAATAGCAAACTGAAAATAATACACAGAAAACCTGAAGCCATTCTGGGATCACTTTCCTGTTTGTAACATGGGGCCATTAAGATGCCAGAACTAACCTTGGAAAAACTGCAGCAGAAGAATCATTCTGTGATCCAGTAAGTTGTCCTGTTGTTTCCTAAAGCTCCTCCATCTCCCCTATAGAGCAGTAAGTGTAGCAGAACAGTTTCTGTCTCAGCTGCAACAGTCCAAAGCAACTTTCAGCACTCTCAAAACATAAAAAATAGGTGTTGTTTCCCTCTTAATGCTAAAATATGCACAACATGACCTTCTTATATCTGATTCAAAAAGGCTAAGTTGTGCAGCAGACTGTTAGCCGACAGAGACAACGTCCGCCTGTATCTCTAAACTTTAAGCAACCTGGGATATCACATGAATATATCTGTTCTATCTATTTAAAACATCTATTTATAAGCAATAGTTTAGAATACTGTGTATTTTTCAATGCCTGAGTGTATGACAACGCTTAAACTTCAAGAGTAATATAGGCCAAAGCATGCACAGGAGGATGGAGTCTGGAGTGGTGGATGAATCAGGGGCTTCAGCTTGACATTCATTTAATGACATCAAAAGCTGGACCGATACTGATATTGGATCCGATCAGTCTTTACCACCTTGGTTTTGTTGAAGCAGAGATAGCTTTACAGTACTTCTGTAATTCGTGACGGTTGACCATGACATATTTTTGGAGATCTGAGTAGGACTCTCTGGTCCAGTACTCAATTGGTTCAAAACTAACATAAAAAAACTGGAATTTCTTTCTTTTTATTGGCAACTTCTCATTGAAGCAAACCGATACGGGGTAACCCAAAGTTCAATCCTGGAACCCCACTTATTCAATATCTACATGCTCCCACTATTTCAGGTTATAGCAAGAAATTAGTCACCATAACTACGGAGTTGATACACAGCTCTATCAGGTGACTCTGAATCAATTCTCAGCATGCTCACTGAATGCTGAGAACAAACAAAAACAAAACGGAAGTCATTGTCTTTGGACCTACAGAGGAACAATCTACGATCAGCACAGCTTCAGTTTTTACATCTATAAACTAGCGATCAGGCCCAAAATCTGGGCATAGAAAACGTATAAAAGCATATCTTTTCATGATGTAAAGCATTTTGTGCTGCCTTGTTGCTGAAATGTGTTGTACAATTAAACTTGACTTGATTCATACTCAGACTTGGAGCTGCAAGTTAAAAGTAACTGCTCTACGGAGCCTAACAGGATTTGTTTTTGCACCATAATAGGTTATGGTCAAATTGCCATTCTGAGACAATCCATTCAGACACAACAAAATTGTCATGAACACTCCAGCAGTAATCATCACAGCCACGACAGAGCATTCCAAGATTCAAATGATTGATTATAATGAAGCTATACAGTAAATGTGGAGAGCCACCTAATGTTCAATTTCCGTCTTTTTGGCTTTCCTGCACAAACAAACCCAGTTCAGGTGCTTCGGTGATGAAATGCAGCATTTGGGGAGTTGAGAAACTGATTGGATACTTTATGCTCAGATGACTAATCGGATAGCTGTCTTCCCTTATATTTAAGTCCTTAATCACACCTAATTCAAATAAATGTGTTTTTAGTAGGCTTCTGCAGAACCTGATAACAAGCAGATTCATTTATTGGAGTTAGGCGCGGTGAAGCAGAGAGGCGACATTGTGCAGAGCAGAGGGGTAATACCATCTAAACTCAGCTAAGTTTACTCATCTCAGTTTGTTGGGTAAATGATTTGTTTGACATGTGACCAGTTTTGATGCTTTGAAGCTGAGTTCATTTTGACAGCAATGCAGAGATAATTGGTTTCTGGTAGCCATTTTTATACTTGCTCATGTGTAGCATATCTACTCGGCTGCAAGCTGCGAGCCTCCTCTACCTACCACTTGTAATCAGTGTAACTCATGGGGGATGATTGGAGTTGTTCCCAATTTGAAGTGAGTTAAACCCATGGTGAGATGGGAAGCTGTGTGAAACTTTCAGAAAGAAGATTGTTTGGCTTTAATGACATTCTGGCATAAATCAGATCCAGCATTTGAGGAAAAGAACCCCATTCCAACTATAAAGCACAGAGGTGGAAGAGTCATGGTTTGAGAAGGATTGGCTTCAGTAGGACCTGACCAGTTCACCATCTTAAAATCAACCATAAAGCCTACTTATTAAATGGTGCTTCGTATAAATTATGACATTGTTAAAGAAAATAACACCAAAAACAGAGCTGGATATTCTAATATATCCTGAAATCCACAAAAAAATGGCTAAAAATCAAGAAATGGAAAATACTGGGAAGACAGAAATCTGAGGAAGACATGGCTGAAACTTGGCGTTAACAGGGAAGGTTTATCTAACTTTTTCCTTTGCCGTATATACAAAGACAATTTAGTCTGGTAAGCACCATTGTCTAACTAAACTATAAAATAAAGTTAAAGTGGCTCATACTGAATACAAGTTTTAATATGCATGGGTTGGCTGCTGGAATACAGGCTTATCAAGGTTTTTATAAAGTTACTTTTAGAGTTTTAAAATGGAAAAAAAAATCTTTCTATTCATAGGCCTTTTACTGAGAAGCTATAGAAAGTGAGAACATTTTTTTCTACCTTTGTGTGACAGTCATGTAGCGCTTTTTTCTGAGATATTGTTCTCAACTGCCAATCAGCCTATAAGAAAGCTGCAATACTTTTCTCTCACTAAGAGAAAATTGACTGTTTTGAAATATTTCTATGCGAGAAAGACACTGATCATCATGCTGTAGACTCTAATGGTACTTCCCGTCACTATTGTAATTAGTTCCAGTTTTCTAGCTTCTGAAACAGATGGCCTGACTAATTCATCAGCTAATATAAGGTAGGTATAATCTATTAAAACACTTCTACAAAATTTAGTGACTCTTTATTCTGGATTTTGTCTAAAGTCTATGAATCAAAAGCTAAAGAAAAATTAATTTCTTTTATGGATAACATATAAAAACAAAAATGTTTTGTTTAAGCAGCAGTTGCTGTTGGGTTTATGTCACATTTTGTTTTATTGTGGTATTTTTACTTGATGTAAAATTGATCCTAAAATTGTTGGTTGCAGATAGAGAATAACTTTGGTTTGAACCAACTCTAAAAGTGTGATGTTAAAGGATTAGCGTAATTTCTCTCCAACCACTGCAGAAATTATGTACTCTCCAAATTTTCCCTGCTTATTTTGTAACGAGAAACGTATGTTTAGGGCAATATGCGGAATGCAGCTGGACATTTTCAACATTTATCCCTCTGACACACACATATGAGTTTTATTTTCAATGCATTCCTTTATAGTACAGCCTTCACCTGTTGAGTGCTAGTGTGTTACCTCATGCACTCAGATGATTGAGGACATATCGCAGAACGCTATTATTACCTCAGCTGAGTGGAGAATATCAACCAACCTCCACTGATCCTGCTGTTCACACAGACATGCTCACATACCACCAACAGCGCTTGCTCTTTAAAATGCTTCCTCCTTCCTGTCCTCCCACTGCTAGCAGTGGGGCTTGTTTTGTGTTTTTACCGTCCTCTTAGATAGCTGAAGCCCCTCAAATGGATCTGTTGCGCTGCTGATTCTATATTCTGCTTTTTGCTTTGATTAGCACACTTCTAGTTTGGGTTTTTCTTCAATCTCCTTCTGTATTGGATGTGTGACTTTGCAGAGATCTTGTGAACGTTTGATCCGTTGGCCAACCCCAGTCCCGTCCTCGCTGGTGGAAATATCAAAGCGCCAGATGACTGAAAAGCAAATTTCAGGAATCTGAAGGAGAAAATAAAGGATTTTCACTTGGAGCACTGTTTAAATTTTAATCATAGGCCCATCCTGTTGAGATCTTCAAGCTTACTGCCAGGGTTGATAATCTCTTTTTGATGAGAGACGTAGATCTTAGGGGTGAACTTTAGCCGCCAAAACAATGGATATTTGATATTTTCCAAAGAGGTTCTCAAATATAGTTTTCCTGTTCTGTGAAGCCCTACAGTATAAACTGCCTTTTTATATACACTCAAGCTTTCACAGATTGCTGATGGAGAATTCCATATAATGCCAAACATTTAACCACCACCACCACCTTTAGATTTACTATTTTATTGCACTGCACCATTCTACTTGCCATTCCTTCTCTTTGAATCATGATTTGCTAAGTTATAGAAAAGCTTTATATTTTTTTACACATTTTGCTCTAAACTAAACTTTACAGATTTTGGTGATTCTACTGCAAAATAACAGTTAATCAGCTGCTTTAGTTTTCCTAAGCAAATTACTTTGTAAGAGTGTGTCGTCGCTGCATAAACACTCTCCTGAGATTGTTTGGTAGTGTTTTGTCGTTTTTCAGAAGATAATTAAGGAGGCACAAAGCTAGCATTTCCAAGCTGGAGATTGTTTCCGTAGTAATTATGTTATTTAAGTGAAATTGTGGAAATTGAGCACATAACAGTTTTATCTGTGTTGTTTAGGTAGATCAGGACTTAACAACTTTAAGTCTAAGTAAAAGGTAGAAAGGATGTTCTTGTCTTCCAAAAGTGATTTTTTTTAAAAGCCTGAGCTGAACTTTTTTCGTGATGTCCTTAGAAAGGCAGCGTTTCTAGGTGGTAGGCAGAGCAGATAAGATAGACAGATGTAGGCTTAGACACCAGCTCGTGTGCTTTTGTGTCCCGCTGCATGAGTGCACAAGAAGAGCATAAAAGAGCTCTAGCTGTGGGTTATTTATCTTCCAAGATGCTGGCAGGGCAGAGCTGTCAGCGGCTTTATAATGTGTGTGCATGTGCGTGCGTGTCAGTCAGAGGAAGCACAGACAGTTTTGCTAATATGTTTATTGATTCCAGTAATCTGACACTACTCATCTTGTTAGAGCATCCACCGACTCATGTCCAGCCCTGACCTGAGTACTTATGCCGTCAAAGTCCAAACTTTAGAGGAATACTACACTTTTCTTAAAGTTCTAATTTCATGCCTGAGATGATCCTGCATTTCACTTCACCTCGGGTGAGGAGCGGGGGGCGTTCCGTCAAACTGGAACCGATGCAAAATCTGCTTGCTCAGCAGTGCTTCTTTCTTGTCTAAATGAGTGGCACTGACTGTTGGTTATACGTTCTGCTAAAAACAGAGAGTAAGTCAATCTGTATCTATAAAGATCATAGGAATGTCATTTTAAAAAAACCTTTACAAACATCCAAAAAAAACTAACATCCTTTGTTCTTGTAGAGTGTACATCGACATTCAGTGTGTACATGCTTCAACTCAAACATTGTTGGATCCCCTTTTCATTTCATTTCATCATTCAGATTTCTTTCTTGTGAACCTGTCAGCTGCCTACATTTAGACTTGGCAGTATGCGCCCACTGTAGCCTGTAAAGAACCTTCTAATGTCGCCCACTGGGGGAAGATTTATTGTCCATAGACTGCTTCAGTTTGTCTTAAAAAAATACCACCAGCATGATGTTTGCTGACAGTGCGACAGTTTTGAGTCTCATTCTTTTGTCTTGGTCATTTGTAACTTTTCTTTGCAAATGGAGGCTTTAGCCATTGGATGCAATTGAACAAATGTCAAGAAAATCCTACTAGGACTGTTGAACTTTATTTAAATATCACTGGATTTTATTTAATTGATTAGTTGTGTTGCCAAGAAGACTGAATGCTGGAATCAAAATTGAATTAAAAGGTTTTTGTTTAAGAATGCAGCCAGTTTATTCAACACAACTCAAAAATTCTACATTTACCCTATAAAAAGGGAAATTAAATGTTGTCATTACTGACACCATCCAGGTATCTTCAATGAGTCGTGATGGATAGTGATGCTGTGGGCAGGGTGGATATTTCGTAGCAGTCAGTCGCAACAGATGTGAAGAAGCCTCTAACTGAATCCTCTTACTGTATGACAGAATCATGACTGTCACAACATGCTATCAGCTCAATTTACAGACAGCACAGTGACATCATCATATGTTGGCATGAACTGCTAATCCATCTCATTTTCTTTTGATTCTCCTCTTTAAATCACCATCGGGCCATTAGAAAAACAAAACGACAGACGTTACAGTCAGGTATATAATCCTTTCTGATTAGGATCAATGGAAAGGATGATTTGAACTTCATCCTTCTTTCACTTTTTTGTCATTTGGCATCAAGTCTGCTGGGATTTGGAGTCATGGTTCAAGTATTATTTGAGTGTTTGACATGCTAATCAGCTTGTTGCTACTGTTACATATTGTCTGAAAATAAAAATAAAAAGGTGAGTAAAAATTCTTCTAGCTGGATCCAAAACCAGAGGGAATAATTGTCCAAAGAATTGGTGCCTTCACCAAAAGTAATGAATAAATGTTGGAAATGACTTATGATTCTGGTGGTATTTGCCTTGTCATGGTCAAAATTTCCCTGGGCTGAAAATCCTGTAATTTTCACAGTTGTGAGACCCACAGTAGAAAAACTATTTCCTTACTCTGTGATCCCTGCAGATTCAGAATACAAAAGTGTGAAGATCAAACATTTACACAGAAATGGTTTTTCTGCCTCATGACGTGCAAAAACCAAATAGTTTCTTAGCTGCTTTCGTGGTTTTTTAAGGAACCAGTTAAGAATGAGATCCAGCCCTGACCTGAGTATAGGAACAGTTTTTCGTGCGACCTTCATTCCGTAGTGAGTTCCTGTGTTTTGTGTTGAGTTGATAATTCACTGTTCGGAATCTGAAAGGGAGACCTGAAGAATAGCATCCTGGCTGCACACGCAGGCGCTTCAACCACACTAAATAGAATGGGCCAAATCCACCCACCGCTCCTCAGTACATCATTTCCCATTGCTATGGCAACTGCTGACAGCCAGCCGTCACCGTTGTCATGGAAACAGCTTGACAGGCTCGTGAGGAAAAATAGGGAGAAGGTAGGATGGAAAGAGGGATGAGGAATAATGGGAAACAAAGAGGGGAAAGACCACTGCTGTAGATTAAACATCCAGTTATTTTGAGAATAATTTATATGCATGTCGTTTTAAGATGAAAGCAGCATTGAGTTTTCGGTTTGCGTTCAGAGGCAGTGTTGATGAATTCAAATTGAAATCCCAACAAAATGCTTAGGAGACGTCGTTTCCTGACTGAAAGCTGTCCTCTTCTCCTTCCTTCCTAATTTGGCTTTTCTTCCCATCTTCTTCCCCTCCGCCACTCTGGGCCCCCTCTTCACTGAAAAGCTTTTAGATGATTAAAACTTGTGGAGAGAGGGATTGCTCTTTTTATTGTTGGGTGTGCTACTGGAACTCTTGGTTCCACTGAAACATGTCATACAAATTTTTATTGCAGTTACTGTGTTTTGGAGTGCAGAAGAACTTTATGCAGGGTGACTACACGATCCGGAAACATCTGGAATTGGTAGTTTTCAGCTCTGGATTAGTGTGGTGTCAGTTTTATTTGCTAAGCATTTTTTTTTTGTGGAAAAAACACAAACATAAAGATATCTGTATGATAAATATAAAAGGTGAACATCCATCCATGAATCTTTCACACCTATTGATCCATCAGTTTAGCCATCTTTGCTCTTCATCAGTCTTTTCTCCTTCCATCCATTTTTTGGTTCCGACAGCCAACAGTTCATCTATCCAGCGTCCCATCGAGCTATTTATCAATTTATCAGTCGGTTTGTCCATCTATTCATTAGCTCATTTATTGATCTTGTTCTGTCGCCTCATTAGTTCAGCAATTGTTTTGGTTATCCATCCATTGATTAGTTTATCCATCCATTTGTTTTTATCCATTCTTTCTTCAGTCAATGCATCCATTCTTCCCTATCATCATTTCAGCCATCAGGACACTTACGTCCTTCCTTATGTCCTTCAGTGAAATATTTTCAGTTTTCGGCTCCATCTCCTTTGAACCAGTTGCAGAAACCCATA
Organism: Xiphophorus hellerii; assembly: GCF_003331165.1. Lineage (NCBI taxonomy): Eukaryota > Metazoa > Chordata > Actinopteri > Cyprinodontiformes > Poeciliidae > Xiphophorus > Xiphophorus hellerii. The sequence continues at coordinate 11,211,152 of NC_045679.1, read as the reverse complement.
TACCTAAAGTTGCTGTTTTCATCAGTCTGTAAATGTTTTAACTGAGGAATCTTTAATTTATTTATGATGGTGTTAACTCTTTCTGTTTTCCTCTGAAGGTTCTGTGAACTGTGTGCTGCTGCCAGTCTGGGCCAGGATTTTTCTCGTAAAAGAAATTTTTTGTCTCAATTGGATTTTCCCGGTGAAATTAAAGTTAATAATAATAATAATAATAGTAATAATAATAATAAATCAGTACATTTATCTCTTCATCCATGTGTCGTTCTCGTAATTTATTTTGCGAAGTATATAGTTAAAGTCTAACTTCTATAGAAATGTCCACCATAAAGCTCTGAATGTTTTGAAAACAAAAATGTTTGGGAAATGCATTATCACATATTCGATTAAGGTTGCTGAATTATTTGCTTTTAGAGCATTCTTTGTGTTCTCCTTTTGAATAATGGCAGTGAAAACCAAACAAAAGTTTGCCATACTTTGTGTGTCAGACTGAATACTCACCTGTCACATCCCACAGGATTTTTACTCGCGCATCTCTTACGTAAGCTGTAATATTTAGAGAAATATTCATTCCAGGCAATTGTGTAAACGGCCTAATCTGATCTTCTGGCGATATTGGTGCTGGCAGAATTTATGTGCTTATGTAAACACAGAGGCAGTAAAAGCTACTTTTTCTTTTCTTTTTTTTCTTTTGCTCACAGCATGGCTTCTGCCCAATTTCCTCTGAAAGCTTTAATTTAGGAAGAAAGAAAAAAAAGTTCTTTTTCTCTTCTGCCATCTCTCATGTTCGGTAATACCTGCCTGTAGCTTTAGATGACAAACATCTTGGCATCCTTAATATAAAACAAGATCATTTAAACCAGTTGTGATTTTTATAAAGTGGCAGCAGGCTCGATCACACACACTTATGTAGTGGCTCATACTGGGTTGCCAGATTGAAGAGGCGGAGCTGAAATTACTCAGTCTGACCCTGGCAACCCCAGCATTGTGATGCAACTCAGGGCTCATGCTTTAAGACGGACTAAGATGCAGTTTTTTTTTTTCTTTCAATTTACTTCTGTTTATTTATTTTTTTCAAGCTATTTGAAATAACAAGTGCTACAGTACAGGCATAGTGAGAGAGACTCTGCATTAGAGATGAGGATGGTGAGTAAGCGCTTACTGTGTCCTGCTTCCAAATGCCGCCGCTGTCACATCCTGTAAATACGTCTCCGCCATCTGTCCCTGCAGCAATGCCTCGCTCCTGCTGGCTGCCGCTGCTTCTCGGATGAACTCGTGAGCTGGCAGCAGAGATCGCTGAACATGATTTATTTTCTAGTGTTTTTCTCTGAAGCTCGTTGGGCATTAAGAGTTGTCCAGAGTTGGAAACATGCCGGCAAATCTCAGCAAATTGGAATGTGATGTAACAGCTTCTTTTTTTTTTCTCCCAAACTGTTCCAAGTCAAAATATGAAACTCGAATGAATATGAAATACTATAGATTTATTACATAGTCATGTTTTTTTATTGCATGTTTCTGTTAATTTCGCTGTAAGCTGAAAGCTACTGAAAGCCAAAATTTGCATGTTACATAAGACCAGTAAGAGGATTTTTAATTCAGAAGTGTTACATTACAGCTGGCCATTAACAACTCATGCACAAGGAGAGCAGCCATACAAGGCTGCTGCTAAGGCAAGATTTGCAGTATGGAAAGTTAAGTGGAAGGAAAATGTGTATTTTAAAAAGGTGGAAAGCCAAAAGGGATAACTGCAATATTGAGGGGATTGTGAGTCAAAGGGCAGTGGAGAATTTAGGAAAGATTACCAGTGACACTCCTGAACCAGTGGCAATGTCAGAAGTTTCCCTCATGATCTGAGAAGATACTGATTTAGATTGTTGCCTGTTGCTGTAAAATCCTCTTTTCATATATATAAAACCAAATTTAGCATTTTATTGGGCCTTGAAGCACAATTCAATTGAATTAGGAAGAAGAGGGAGAGACACAGAATCCTAACGGCTCGAGGTCCAAGGTGAGGTTTTTGTTGTTAGAGATGATTGGGTTGATCATCTGTTTTATCATTTCCAAAGTCAGTAAAGAGGGTTGCAAATAAATTTTTGCTCTGCAAGCCATTAAAATGTATAAAATGAGTTTTTGAACCGAATGGCTTAAATTAACAAACTATCCAGTAGTATTGTTATTTCTAAGATGCACCAGTAAAACTGATTAAAAACTGATTTAATTTAAGTGCAGAAAACTGTGGAATTATGACCCTGACTAAATATCGGTGGGAGATAAACCTTTGAACTTTTCTGAAGGCGTGCACCTGAGTCCAGTGGATTATTTGCTCCAAAGTCAGCCGCTTCAGTTCACGGCTTCACAGATTGTGGTTGACTGATGTTGTGACCTTTGCAACTGTGTTTTCATGGTCCCAACTGATTCCTTTATGGAGGCAGCTGTGGAACAAACACAAGCAGAGGGGGCATGATGCGACTGCACTGAGATTTAGATGGGCTTATGTTCCTTTAAATCTAAAAAGTAAATGGCAAACAAGCTAGGACATTGTGCTAGCATTGTGATATCTAAATTTGAATAAATGTGTCGTCTTGTTATGGCGCCATACAGAGATTGCTTTGCCACGCTCAGTGTGAGTAAATCAACAAACATGTTAATTCAGATTTTACACGCTGTATTATCTCCACCAAGGAGTGCATATGCTGCGCTCCGTTTATTTAATTATCAGCGGGAAAGCTCTAAAAGTAGAGACACATTCACGTGTTCCCATAGATTTGGCTGGCTGAACATTTTCAAGCATATTTATGTTTTACGTCAGTCTTGATTCATATACATATAAAATCTATCAAGAAGTTGTTTTGTCATTATTTGAGGAAGAAAGTTTAAATTAGTTTGGTCATATTTGATCTGGGTGTTTTACGACACTGCGGTTTTTATGTTTATGATTCCTAATAACTCAGACTGGGTTGTTTCTGTGTTTGCTCATGACAGCATGCCTCAGTGATAGGAATCTATTATTTCTTTGCAACAAATGTAAAATAAAGCAACACAAAATAACCTCAATTAGAGTTATCTGTATGAAAGTCAATGAAACCCTTTATATCTTTGCAACATTGATACTACATGATTTTGGGTTAAAATACTTAACATTCTAAGTAATTCAATAATAATCATCCATATTAAGCAAGCCTATTGATATTTTCCTGTTTAATTGCAAAGCCATTGTAAACAGAAATTAAAAGTTCCAACACCCTCAGATTAACTTTAAAAGTAAAATATAAAATCCAAAAATTCTTCAGTTTTCTTTTCTAGGTGTAATTAGTTCTGAAAATAATCTGGGTACCTATGATTTTGTAAACATTTGCATAACAAGATAAATATATTTTTTTCTTGTGTCTGATTATAGTACTCCAATAAGAGCTGAATTTTTAGATAAGCTTTAACATATCACCAGGTGAATGATACTTAATTGATTTTTTCATTGGTAAATTGTAAAATTGGTTAATATCCAACCCTAAAACTGTAAAAGGCCCTGTTGAAGTTTAAGGAAATCTTTTCCTCATAATGTCACTAGGCATAAATCAGTTGGCTGATTTGCTGCCCAAATACTGTACTATGCATAAAAGAGGTTTATGTTTAAGCTTCCACATGGATCTTCTATAAACAGATTTTGTTTCTTTTATTAATTTAATATTTCCCACTACCTTTGGGTTTTTCAGATTTAAACCAAGTGCTACTCACAGTTGGTTCTTTAGTTCATCCCGTTCTGCAAAAAGCTGAGACTTGGTGGCTGTTTGACTGGAAACTTCCCACTGCTGTAGGTTTTCCCTTCAGGCTGGGTGTTGCTCCTGCTTTGAGGAAGACTGGCCTTTGCAGGGAGCAAATGAAGGAAATGCAGCATATGGAGCTGAAAGTATTTCATCCGTCTTATCTTAATGTATTGAGAGGTTCGGCTTCTCATTTACTTTTATAGGAAATTATTCTCAGACTTACGGGCTGTAGATAGGGTTGGGATAAAGACCTGTTCGCTCTTGCAGAAGCTCACTGACTCTAAATTAGCATTTTATCAGCACACACTGTAGAACAAACCTATTGGCTGACATTTATTCTCCATTTTCTGCTGTTTTCCTGCACTCTCTTACTCCGCCTGTCCTCTCTGTCTCTGTCTCTCCAGTCCACTCCTCTCCACCTGGCAGCAGGATACAACAGGGTGAGGATAGTTCAGTTGTTACTGCAGCATGGAGCCGACGTCCACGCCAAGGACAAGGGGTATGTATGACAAAAGCTGTTTAAATCCAGTTGAGGGTAAAGATGGAAAACATCCCTAGAGATGTTCCCAACAGTTGTGCAAAAGACATTTTTTTCTTTGTTTTTTAAGAATCAAAGCATCTTATGTGAGAATAAATGTGTTTTTCAAGCAGCATTTAATGCACATGAACTTTAAAGTAACGGCTGTAAAAGATGAAGTGAAATTTATTATACACCAGGTAACCTCTAAAGTTTCTCTAATATCTAAAGAGTTCAAGATTTTTATTTCCTTAGCCATCATTCTACCTCACATAAACTATATTGCCGTAAGTGTTAGGTTCAATCGTTAAAAAATTACTACCCTACTAAATATTCCACCAACAACGGTTAGTGGTCATATAACAAAGTGGAAGTCATTGAGAACAACAGAAGGTCAGACACAAACTGCTGGGCCATGACGAACTGAGGTCTGCACGTTGATGGGCTACAAACCTCCAAACTTCATGTGGCCTTCCCATTACTTTAACTGTAGAGAGTTTTATATGATTGGTTTCCATGGCGCCTAAGCATTACATCTGCTAGTACAAAGCAAAGTGTCGGATGCAGTGGTGTAAAGCACACCGCCAATGAACTCAAGAGCATTGGAGATGTGTACTAGGGCGTAATGAGTCATGCCTTTCTGACATTTTAATGAACAAGTCTGGGTTTGGCAGTTGCTAGGACTACAGCACTTGTCTGACTATAATATGTTTAGTTGCATTGCTTGATGCAGAGGGGATTATGGATTGGGTCTGAACTTAGAAAGGAACTCTTAGTGCTTCAGTTTGAAGATGGTCACTTCCTGTCCAACCGACTGAAACAATGCAGGGCAGCAAAGTAGTTTAGTGTATAAAACCTTGACTTTAGAATGCCTCAGAACGTCAAGCTAGACCTTCTCATCCAGCATCAGTGTCTGACCTCACAAATACTGTTACGGCACAATGGGTCAGAATTACACATAAACATATTTAATAGTCCCAGAAGAATTCATTACCTTATGAATTTAGAATAAGGTGTCACTCATATACAAGTGATTCGAGACAAGCAAATACTTTTCCCTAAATAGTGTTCATTTAGCATTTTGGCTGTCATAGATTTCAGGTTCTTTTTCTAAAACCTCACCTCCAACAGGTGGTACCTGAGTGAAGAGCAGACATTCCTCCATTCTTTCTAAAAAGCAAATCACTGATACAGATGCTATAGTTCCTAGGAACAAATTCCACTGTAAAGGGTGTTTTGTTTGCGGAACATGGTAGTGGTTTGGTACTTAGCGATCACTAATTCGAGCATTTTTTCCATTTCTAATCGACCGACTACCACCCCTAGTCTATTTCCCAAAGCATTTTTAATTTCAACAACTGTTGGATAGAATGCCAGCATTCCTTTAGTTTCAGCATTACTACATATCTTGGAAATGTTTTTCAAACTAAAGAGACGCATTATTAAAGACAACTCTGTGTTTGCTCCTTCCAGTGGACTGGTGCCTCTACACAACGCCTGCTCTTACGGACACTATGAAGTTACTGAGCTGCTGCTAAAGGTACAAGTAAACACACAAACAGGCTATTTTTAAAGGTTTACCATCAGTTGACATATAGCGGAATTGATATTGTGTGTAAATAGAAAAATCTGATCTAAATTAGGGATGTAAGTAATGATTATTTTAATAATTGATTATTTTGTCTGTTATTTTGATGATTAATCTGGTAAAGGAATTGGCACATTCTTCAAATCTTTCATTTAACCACTTAATAAGAAAACAAACATGTTAGTGCTTTAAATCCAATAACATAGCATTCCTTTAGTGAATTTGAAGCACGTGAAGATAAAATTGTGCCACTTGAGGAATTTTGGGTAAAACATATTTACAGACAAATGTGTTTTTTTCTTACATTCAAAATGTACATATATTTGTTTTACATATTTGCCTTAATTACTGCTCTGATTATGATGTTTTTTTCTGCAAATTACTTTATTTTGAGTCTGTGTGCTCCAGGTAACAATTAATCAACTATTAAATTTGTTGACAATCATTTCAGTGATTGATCTGATAAATCATTTCAATCCTAGCCTAAACTCTTAATTAAAGCTTCAAAGGATCTAATTGCTCTCTTTTTTTTTTACATTTTCATTTATATTGTGTCATTTTTCACTCTACATTCAGCATGGAGCTTGCGTGAACGCCATGGATCTGTGGCAGTTCACGCCTCTGCATGAAGCGGCTTCCAAAAACCGGGTGGAGGTTTGCTCTCTCCTGCTGAGCCACGGCGCTGACCCCACCCTGCTGAACTGCCACAGCAAAAGCTCTGTGGACATGGCCCCCACTCCTGAGCTGAAGGAGAGACTCACATGTGAGCATGGCTGAATGTGACGCTGGTGAAATTAGTGTTCAATCAATCAATCAATCAAATTTTATTTGTATAGCACATTTCAGCAGCAAGGCATTTCAAAGTGCTTTACATCATATCAAACACAGAAACACAATGCAAGATAAAATCAACAATCAAAACACGACATTAAGTCGGGTTCCATCAATAAATTTGTAATTGATTACGTTTCAAATACACTTCTAAACAGGTGGGTTTTTAGTTGAGTTTGCATCCATAAAAGGTTTACCTGTTGCACTCCTACTGTGTTATATGGAACAAAATACCTATTGCTATTTTTATTCCCACTCACGCTCGTGTTACCTTTAATTAGGATTAGCATTGAAAAAACTCATGTTGGAGTTCTCAAATATGCACTAAACCTGACAAATTATTCCTTTTTTTTAAGCATATTTATAGTTACTTCTTCTCTTTGTTCCTTCAGATGAGTTTAAGGGCCACTCTCTGCTTCAAGCAGCTCGAGAAGCAGACATGACCAAGGCCAAGAAGACCCTCGCTCTGGAGATCATCAACTTCAAACACCCTCACACACACGAAACGGCGCTGGTGAGATTAACACTTGTGCTGCTCACATGCTTACACACTGAAGGCACACTGATTTGTCTAACACTCTCTTGTGTGTGTTCGTGTTAGCATTGTGCAGTGGCGTCGCCACACCCCAAACGGAAACAGGTCACAGAGCTGCTGCTGAGGAAAGGTGCCAACGTTAATGAGAAGAACAAGGAGTGAGTGCTCTTTTCAGCTTCTTGTACCGTTCATAAACGCCAAGAGGTTATTTCAGACGCGCCCCGACACTGATTTATTTCGGAGGTGAAGATGACAAGTTGCTTTTCTGACTCGAATAATCAAAGGAGAGTTTGTTCCCGAGTGTATGCAAGGAATTAATCAGGAAAGTGTGATGCCGGTCCAAGATTAATTTTGGGGCCAAGACTATGAGCCAGGTCTGAATTTAGTTTGAAGCCATAAAACTTGTTTTGACCGTTTCTGTTTTTTACAAGGATGTAACATCCTGTGGGTCACAGGCTGGGTTGAAAATGGTGGTCTAGTTTCTAGATACACCAGTTTTAAAACATGAAGCTTTCAATACCACATAACCTCTCAAGTTAAGCCCTTTTTGTAAGGATTTACCAAAAACAACCCCTCCTCGCCCTGTTGCTGCAAGCACAATTCTTTAAAAAATGTTTCCCCAAATAGATCTGGGTTGTTAAAAAATGGATAGGAAAGTAAGCTTTACTGTTTTTAGATAAAACGCTGCAACAGTTGGCACGTCTGCTTCAAATTTATGGTTCTTTGTCTACAAAATCCATATTTAAATGTCTGGATTTCAGTTTAGCTTGTTTTTTCTTCGCAAACAGTGATTAAACACACTTTGAGCGTTTACTCTGGAGTGATTAAGCAAAAGTAAAGAGCCAATAAAGAGCATGGCAGCCCGCCATGAGGCCTCACTCAACAACAGAGATATTTTATCTGTATTTAAATCTGTGATGATGCTGTTTAAAGGAAATCAACCAATGTTTCTGGGAGGCGAACAGTTGGTGTTAAAACTTGCCATATCTGCTCTCTGGTTCTAGTTTCATGACGCCTCTTCATGTAGCAGCGGAGCGGGCTCATAATGACATTATGGAGGTGCTCCAGAAACATGGAGCAAAGGTAAACGAGTCATTTTAAATGTATTTTTCATATCCGTTTTTTAATTTAGCTACTTGGTCAATATTATAAGTTTGACAAATCGCAAAAGTAACATTTACTCATCTTAAATATCTTCTTAGATCAAACATCATGTTTTTGCAATATAATTTGGTTGATCATCATTCTCTCACCTCTGTGTTTTACTGATAGGAGGTTACTTGGGTTTTGTTTTTTTTAATCTAATTTACCCAGAAATTATTTCCCTAGCACACATGCAGATCTTTTTTTTTTGCCAAAATAGATGTAAATCATTAACAATGGGAACATTTATGTGAGTTTTAAGTACATAAAGTGCAGCAGCTCCTTGGAGAGTCCTAACAGCGAGATGTTTGTGTGTGCAGGTAAATGCCCTGGACACACTGGGCCAGACGGCGTTGCACCGCGCGGCGCTTGCAGGCCACCTACAGACCTGCAGGCTGTTGTTAGGATACGGGGCGGACGCCACGCTGGTGTCCCTGCAGGGCTTCACCGCCGCTCAGATGGGAAACGAAGCCGTGCAGCAAATTCTCAATGGTATGTTGCGCTTTGTGTGGGCGGGCGGCGGCGGGGGGTGGCAGGGTAGCAGGAAGAGCACATGTGTAGGTCGTGCTGGGGTTTGGTTGCTAAGCATCAGCTGCAGATTGGAGGATTATCCGGGAATTGTTCTGAAAGGTCGATATTGATATTTTCACTGTGAAAGAGCAGGGAGGTAAGCAGGCTTTGAGTGAGCCGACTAGGGATTGAAGAGACTCGACGTTACAAGTTCTCACAGGATTTTCTGAGTAAAATGTTATTTTTTTTTTAATGAATGAATTACATCAAAATGTATTTGTCCTCATCTAAACCCCTCATGTTTTTACATTACTTTATGAGCACTAAAGGAAAAAGGCAATTTATCCTCTATAGTGCATCATCACCCATGTATAAATTGTTTCACTCATATCTCTGTGTACATGTGAAGAGAATTCAAATACCTTCCTTCCCTTCCTAAAACAGGCGGCTCAGAGTTTGAAGTTATCTTTTAGTTTTTTTTTTCTTCCTACTGATGTTTGTCCAAAGCATATTCAGGCTCTGCCGCCTCTTGATCTTCTGGCTCGCTTCTCTACAGAGAACGTCCCGGTCAGAAACTCTGATGTGGACTACAGACTTCTGGAAGCTGCCAAAGCTGGAGACCTGGATACCGTCAAGGTAGTTTATTTATTTTATAACGCATTTCTGTTAAATGATGGATGATTTTTTAGCCTTTCACTGGAGGATTACTCAGTCTAACTTCTGAAATCAAGTAAATATTTACCTCAAAAGCATAAAGGGACAAATAGATATGGTAAGACATAACGTTCATAAAAAGGGAAATATAAATACACATCTTGACTCAGCATAATCAAAGTTAGCAGCTATAACAGACTAACTTGCTCTGTCTCTCACATTGTTGTTGAGGAGTTTTAGTCATTTACAGCATTGGTTGAATCTACTGAAGTTTGCAGACATTTGTTTTTGCACAGTTAAGGTGTTAAAAAATAATAAAAAACACTTAAAGGTTTTCTAAAAAAGATGCTTACTGAAACCTGCATGTTTCAGCTGAAATGTAGCATGGATTTTATCTTATGCCTTTGTCTCAGTATTTCTTTTAACATTTTATAACTTCATCAGTGTTGCTAATATTTGTTATTTATTGTATTGTTCTTATTACGTGTTCTTGCTTCCCTCTGCAAATAAAAATGTGTTCTTAATAACTCACATGTATAAATAAAGGTTAAGTAAAAGGTGTGAACTTAGATTGAGCAATTATAATCCCTTGATTTTCTGTTTTTTGAAGCAGGTTTGTTGTAGATTTGCTCTTGTGTTTAGGCTCATTTTCCTGTTAATGTCCCAGTCAGATCGGCACAGACAGGTGGCTTCACATTTCAGTTTATAATTATGTGCTTTAATATACAGAAAAGTTAATTGCTGACTTGATAAATGCAAGATGTTAAGGCTAGCTAGTCTGCAAAAGAATAGTGTGTTTGTAAATTGGCTTGAGGTTTTTGCCTCTGATGTTGACATTGTTAATTTTGGGGCAACTTTCCTACTGCCATGATTCTAGAACCGTTCCAAACAAGAAACACTTTTCCAATCTCTTACTAACATGTTAACTAAATCCTGCGAAAAAGTCAAGCAATGGAAAGGTGTTTTTTTTAGCTTCTCTGAGCATCACAGTGTGTTTTTTTTTTCTTTTTTTCTTTTCTGGATTCAAACACGTCCATATTATTCAGTTTTAGACTCATCTGTCCAACGAACACCATTCCAGAAGTTTACATCAATCTGGCTTTTATGCTTTTCTTAGAGAGGAAAGGTTTCCTCCTTGTCCATCTCTAAAGGAAGTCAAACATGGCTGTACAGATATACTTTTTCATATCCACATTAGCAGGAACCTGGTGGAGCTTGATCCAGGATCGTTCAGGGTTCTTGGCCATTTCTTTTAGCATCTTCCTGTCTTCATCTGCCAGATTTAGAAATGTTTTAAATGTCCTCTATAAATCTCTCACAAGCTGCTCCTATCTTCTTTCTGCAGGCTCCAGACATCACTTTCAGTCTCATTATTGTGTTCGTTCAATAATGAGACTGAGTAATGATGTTCTAATCATGTACACCTGCTGTGATACTCTTGTGTATGCCCAGCTGTAAACAGTTTGATATAGACTGGTTATGAACCTTTGGTTGCAGTAGAGCCAGTGATTTTTCTTTTTCTGTGTTAAATAAAAATGCCCTGACCTTTAGAGCGATTCCTTCTGCTCTGTTAAATGTCATCTGATTATTGTTCAATCTGAGTTGAAGGACTTGTTTATTTTTGCCCTTTTTTATTTTAAGAATAATAAAACCTTTATTCTCATGATTGAATGAACCATGCAGCATTTTGTTTTTTTTTCCAGTGATAGTGAACAAATACCAGAGGAAGGTAACAGTCGCTCCAGGGAGACAGAAGACTGATGCCTGGCTTGTTTCCATGTTCGTTTTTAGACAATAGTTGTTAAATGGGTCAAAAGAGGCTCTGAGCCCAGAATGGATGATGATTTGATAGATTAGCAGAGGAGGAGATGAGCTCTGCTCTTTTATTTATGCCTTGGCTTGTTTTTTTTTTGTCACCCACTGTATGTTTTTCTGAGCTCAGATGCAGAAAAAAATAATCCTGTGTTTATGTTTATGAAGCTTCTGTTGATGCTTTCATAAATGATCAGCCTGTTTGATGACACTTGTTCAGAGAGATTTAGACTAAATACATACAAGTGGGATGTAGCCCAGCCAAGATTACTGTTGGCTTGGAAAAGTAGGAATTTGAGTTAAATATTTTCCAGTTTCAGTTTTCCACATTTCAGTTTTTAATTTTTATTTGTGTATTGTCTAAAAGCTAAATCTATTCATTCAGTTAAGTTGTATTTACAAAGCAACTTGCACAGATAAAAAAATCACTACACTGAAATATTAATGACATAAATGAATATCTTGCTGCCAATTCATCTGCTCTTCTGTCTGTTTAAAATCTGTCTCTTCATCTTTCCATCTTTAAATGTATCCAGCCAGGTAGACTGATGTTTAAACCACTGTAAAAAAAAAAAAAAAGTTTGACTACTGTAAAAAATATTTGCCATCCTGGAAAACTTTTGCTTTAATACTTTAAGTTTATTTCAAAATAAATTATCTCTTGAAAACTTTGACATAAAATGTTATTTCATATCAAAGGTATGGGATCCTGCTGTATTTTACTCAATTCAGTAACACTAGGAACGTTGATATCAACTTATGCTGTTTACCAGACTGTTTTTAGGATCAACAGTAGAAACCTGTTGTAATCTTTAAGTTTAAGTTCAACATGTTTCTCTGAAACAAAGAACTAAGTTATTGCATTCCTTTTCTAAGCATTTGTGTGCATTCAATTCAGTGTGCATGTTGAATGTATTGATTGAGGATTCTTTACTCCCTCTTGTTTCTCTGCAGTCGCTGTGCACAGCTCAGAATGTGAACTGTAGGGATCTAGAGGGACGGCACTCCACTCCTCTCCACTTCGCTGCCGGCTACAACAGAGTGTCAGTGGTGGAGTACCTGCTGCACCAAGGGGCCGACGTGCATGCTAAGGATAAAGGGTGTGTGAAAATAAGAGAAACATTCAATTCATTTTTTAAAATTCTTTTTGCGTACAGATTTTTAGCAAAGCAAGTTTTATTTTTGACTCTGTCCCCCCGATAGCGGCCTGGTTCCTCTTCACAACGCCTGTTCCTACGGTCACTACGAGGTGGCTGAGCTGCTTGTCCGGCATGGCGCCTCAGTCAATGTGGCCGACTTGTGGAAGTTCACGCCGCTTCACGAAGCTGCAGCAAAGGGCAAATACGAGATCTGCAAGCTGCTGTTAAAGGTTGGACTCAAAACTCCTCGTCCATCAAATATAATTCAGATCTTTTATCGGCGGTTTGTTGTGCTGGCCATTTAAGTCTTAAATCGCATGCAAACCTGTCTTTGGAAATTAAATCAAAGTGATTTTGAAGCACAAGCGCACTTACTGAAATTAAACAACACCTCCTGCCTTATATTGATGAAGCAATCAATTATTCAGTATTAGTGGAATGTTTGCCAGCGAAATCACTAAATAAGTCATTTTCTTGACCAGACTGCAGACCAATTAAATCAGACTAAAGGTAACTCTAATTGGAATAACTGCTTCCTTTTTCCCGTCGCACAAGTAGACACAGCGCGAGTCTAGTGAGAGCTGCTGTCAAAGCTGTGTAAAAACTCCTTTTTACTAACACTCTTAATCACATCTGATGATGTTTTATTCAGCTTATTAAAATCAATGTTGCACATTAAACTGTTTTCTGGTTGAACTAGTGAAATACTCTTTGATTTCAAATAAGAGGCATTCATTCACAGGAAAGCCTCAGTCGATCTTGTTGAAATGCTGCTCTTTCAAAGTTGTTTTAGAATATTTATTGTGCAGAAGCTGCCAAGTCTACATAGTCATTTGAAAAATGTAAGTGTGCTTTAAATTCACCAATCACAGGTCTTAAATTTAGTCTGTCACCAGATGCTAATATAGCGTTGGCAGCTACCTACCTATCACCAGATGACTGGATGACACCCCAACCATCCCATGTATTTATAGTATTTTTCTGTCTTAAATTTTAGTTTAGCTGCTGTTAAAAAGGTTATAAAAAGTTTGAAATTTGTCTTGAATTTGAATCTTGAGTCTGTCTTGAACCTGTAGATGCCCTGATATAGCATCATGAATTCGGTTAAACTAAAGATCAATCTGTGTTGTTGGATGGACATGTTTGATGTTTTCTGAAAAACATAATTTATTTTTGCTGTCAGTCTGAATCAAGTAGAGATTTTTTATTTTCTACACATGTAAATTTCAATGTTTAGGATTCAAATTAGGGAAATTAGACAGAATTAGGCATACCTTCAACTACCAGATAGCGATAAAGGACTTTCGATACAATCCTTGGTTTGTGTGGAATCGGCTCTAGTGAAACAGCTGATATGTGGTGATTTTGCAAATTTGGTCAACAAGTTATTCCCTTTTACTCATTTTTTTCGTCCTAGGTGGTCATCCTTCTTTTTGTTTTACCCTGTTCTCCATTTGCATGATATTGCCACCACCTTGCTTGACAGTTTGTTCAGTGTTTCTAGCTTTGAAAGCCTCACCTTGACTCCTACAAACATACCTATAGTTCAGTGAAGCTTAAAAGATGCTGATTTTGCTATTTGGGATGCCTGACAAACATCAGGTTTTTCTTTGAGTCACGATTGCTAAAATCCAAAAATATTTCATCTTTGTCATTTTCTAATGTTTTTCTTGCTGTTTTTTCCTAGACAGATGATAAATTATTTTGTCAGAATGAAATCATAAAGTAGGGAATAAAACTCCCACTAGACTTTAGGATCCAAACATCTTTAGAACCAGCAGTGGGATAATGGACAGTTCCAGGACACCGGTGGACACCCAGTGGAGTGGTCCCACAACATCCAGTCCTAATGAGGACATTTTAAATTGTCCAATGAAGTGACAAGTAGAAACTGTAACCTAGGGAACGTTGAGCGATGAGAGTGTCTGCTTTGCCTTCTTCCCTTGTGGTTTCTGCTTCACTGAGCGTCTCTTCCTCACATCTCCGCTTTTTATTATCATTTCTCCATCTCACCGACTCCTTGAGGACTGTCCAATGTCTTCATCTTACTCATCAAATGTCATCCTCTTATTCTTATTGGCATCAGGGCTCTGGCATTTGAACTGGCTTTGTGTTTTCTTCTAACAATGAATAATTTTGGAGCATTTTCCAACTTTTGTTAGCTGAATTTTTTTGTTGTTTCCCCACCGTTAGCACGGCGCAGATCCCACCAAAAAGAACCGAGACGGGAACACGCCCCTGGACCTGGTGAAGGACGGCGACACGGACATCCAGGACCTGCTGCGTGGAGACGCCGCGCTGCTGGACGCTGCGAAGAAAGGCTGCCTGGCTCGGGTGCAGAAGCTGTGCAGTCCGGACAACATCAACTGTCGGGACACGCAGGGACGCAACTCGACGCCCCTGCACCTGGCAGGTAGTGTGTTCTCAAAAGCACAAGCACACACATATCCCTTTTAGTGGGTGAAAATACAATGTTCCAGTCGAATGAGCATCACAAAGGTTTCCAATACACTGTAGATCAGAAAGGTCCGTTAATCCTGAAATATTCAGATTTCATCTTGTTGGTAAAATCAGGTTATAAATGATATATAAAGACCAATAAACATTATTGCCTTTTGAAAAGATGGATTGCAAAAATAATAAGCATAAAATTAAGCATTTTGTATATAAAAAAAATTACTCTACAATGATAGTTCTCCAAACTGTCAATATTATCAAAGCTATGTGTTGTGCACATTAATTTCAGAAATGTTTACATAAATCAGGGATTTTCACTATGGAATAACTTTTATAAATATTCATCAGGCAGACTGCAGTGCTGAGCAAGGCATGCAGTTGCAGTCAGAAGTTTACATAAACTTCAGATTTAAAATAATTTCAGTGCTTTTGGAGTTTTTAATGATTCATAATATTTTTTGGTGGTGTGATGTTGCTTATGTAACAAACGTTGGCAGTGAATTTTAGGAACTGGAAACACAGATTTGAATATATTCTGCTGCTTTTTGTCCTCAAGGTAAAATTATTTACACACACACACAATATTGGTATAGGAATATAATTTTAACAGGCTTTTTCTATTTAAAATGACTTCAAAGTGTGTTTGAATTTTTTTTTCTGTAGTAACACCCAGTTTATTTCCAAGTTTCAAACATATTATTGTTGAAATTCAACAATACTGTCCACTTATTGCAGTGTTATCAATAGCAGCCTAACAGCATGATGCTGCCGACCGCAATTATGGCAACATCTTGTAAAGTGTGTTGGCTCCATAAATGATTAATGCAGATACCTTTTTTATATACAAACATAATGCAGTCAATTTGCTTTAAAGTTATTATTTTGCCTTTTTTTTATGTATTTCTAAGGATTTTGACATTAATTATTCCACTTTGTGCAATGCTCCAGCATTACGGGCAGCTAAATAGTTCTATAGCCTTCTACTGCCACCACCGTCTTCTTGAATTTAAAATCCTCACGTCGATTCCTAAAGACAGACTTTTCATCACTGAGCCCAAAAAGCTCATTTGTTGTTTTGTCTGAATGTAGAAGATTTCTGCAGAAGGTGTTTGGTTTGTCCAGTGAAGCTTCAACGTGCTTCAACATCCAACCAAATAGAAGTATCTAAAAGGGCTGAGAATGCTGCAGCATGTAAATGGAAATGTAGGTAACCTCGTCTTAGACTGCAGCCAGGAACGTGTTTCCTTTAACACGCCAGAAAGTGAAAGTAAGTATATTTTTGATGCCAATCACTCCCTCAGTCTCCTCCAGTTTGTCTGTCAAAGCCGCCCTTTGTTTTCTGGCGCTGCGTCTTGCCAACAGTGAGGAAGTAAACACAACCACGCAACTGCAGCCTTCAGGATGAAGTCATCCTATTGGCCAGCAGGCTCAGTTATGTAATAACATCTAGATCAGTGTTTTACCAGAACGCCTCTATCTTTAGGATTTGACACTCATGTTTTTTGTAGTGGTATAAATTTTCTAGCAGTAAAAATGAAGCTAAAAGAGCTTTACCTATTTGTCTGATCAGCATAAGAAAGCTAATGTTCTTTCAGTTTCTGCTTGCTGATAACATTCAGACACAGCTGCTTGAGGGCATCTTGTACAATTTCTATGTCAAATATTAGCTACAAATGTAAGTATTTATTTAAAATCATGCCCCAATTAGCCAAATGTTTAAAGATTTACATCTCTGTTGTGCTTACAGATAAGGCGAGGCGACCTCAAATAGTCTCACCAGCCAGAAATAATGTTATTTTGGCCCCGAGGCTCAACAAGCCTCATTGTTATTTATATATTCAGCATCTGTAATCATCGTGTCATCAGTTAGAGCGATAACAAATCTGTTTGTTTCACCAAAGACACCTCTCAGACTCCAACAGGCACAAGCAATGGCTTAATGAGATTCATACCTAAATGAACATCCGTCTGTACAAACCAGAGAAGGCTTTCGTTTCTAATGGAAATTATAGACGTATAAAATCAGAACGGGTTTGTTTGGCCTTTAACTGGCTTTATTGCTCTTTTTGTCAGCATTAAGTGGCTTTTAGCATCAAACTCTGGCATAAAAACCTGTGCTGTAAACAGATTTGATGTAAACACCAACGAACAGCATAAATGGAAAAAAACACTTTTGGAGAATAAACTGCAGTTTTTTTCTTTCTACATTGTTTTTATTTTTATGATTTTTCTTGTGTTTACTTCTATAGAGCTTCCCAAAATGAGCATCTAATTTAATCGCTTGGTAGAGATTCTTGTGAGAATAAATTATATTTTAGATAAATGTTTTGCTTACAGGTTTTTGTCTAAGCCAATTTTCATTTCTGATTTTTGTAAACACTATGAATTTTAGATAACTTTGGAGTCTCTTTAAAATATATATTGGTTTTAAACTCATTTCCTGAACAATTAGTATTGTGTGTGTGACAAATTTTAACAGTTCAAAAAGAAACAATTGCAACAAACATAAATAACAATAAGATTAGTAAAAAATGGGAATTGAATAAATAGAAACAAAGTAAAAAAATATATAATTAAATGATATATTTTTAGTTTTAGACGTAAAAACAAAACCATTCACATCATGAAGCAACCAAGCTTTTTAAAAAAAAATTATTATTATAATTTACAATTTTCAATAAAATCCAAAGTTTATACCCCGGAATGTTTAAGGTTCTTCAAAACCTTTTTTTCTTTTTATTTTTAAGATTTCCAGCAAATTGTATTTTCTGTCAAAATATGAGATTTTAACTGTTTGATACCCTCAGAATACCTTACAGTTAGTATTGTTCAGAACCCTGTTAAATTTAGGTTTTACATCTAGACCTGGAGTACATCGCCAAAGAAAAATCATCAAAATATCACCTGAATCATGCAAAAAGCTGATCACCAATTGTAAAGGTTTTATTTGCTGTAATTCTAACAGAGATTATAGCGTCAGTTGTTGAGAAGAATATGAATAAATGTAGACACGTTGATTTATTTATTTCTTTTGTTTTTTTTATTTTAATGTAAATCCAGTTTACTTTTAAAATCCACCTGAAATGCTTCCCCCGACTTCATTCAAACCTTAAAGAGTTTTTTTCGCTCAGGAAAAACTTCCACAGAGCATCGAATCAGACTTACTAGTTGGTCAAGATGAAAATCGGACCAATTCTCTATCTGAGCATTTGGTGCATCCATAGTTTCTGCAATCAATCATTCATTCATTCAGTAGACTGGAACACTCTTAAACACTGGCACACTTTCTGCCTCAATGCACTTTCCTGTAAAGGAAAAAAACCAAACATGTTCAGTTACTTTTTCAGTTCATACAGATGGATACTTGATCCAGCTTCCTCATCTCTAACGTCACAGTGTTGCTTCTTCTCTCTTCTCTGCTGTTTGCTGATTTCCAGCCGGCTACAACAACCTGGAGGTGGCCGAGTATCTGCTGGAGCACGGAGCCGACGTGAACGCTCAGGATAAAGGAGGGTTGATTCCTTTACACAACGCGGCTTCATACGGGGTGAGATGCTTCACCTAGCATTTATATGAGATTAGGGATAAAAGTTGTTGACACGTTCTCCCTGATCATTCTACAAACTACGCTAATCAGCTCACCTATTTGAGCTGCTTAAACCTGAAGGTCAGTATTAACATCATGAACTTTGACCTATGATTTAAGACTTAGTAACAAATTAGCTTTATCCGTTGTGAAATTTGCTGTACTGCTGTAAACCTTAAAGGTAAATCAACTTTATTTTACTGGAGTCCTTGTAAAAGCAACAAAGTTTTTTACTTGAATTTTAAGTTTGTTCATCGGGTTGAATTATAAACAAAAATTTGATGTGCAAGTTTTCTTCCTTGTCACAATTATTCACTACATTTTTGGTCTTTAACATAAAATGGTGTAATGTGATAAATATAATAATACATTTGGTTATTTCTTCTTTAATTGCCCCTTGTATGAATCAGTGTATGTGTAGATTCTCTAGAAAAGATGCGTGATTTAGTCGGGTTTTTTTTCTCCTTCATCTGGAATCCCACGAGCTTTCGGAGCGGAACAATTCTCCTTTTTAGGCAGCATGGCGCTACTAAAAAACTTATGAAGCGCATGTTTGCATGAACGCTTTATGAGCTCTGCGTTGTAGAACACAAACGTAAACACACCAGGGCATTCCCCACTGTTCCTCATAAACAAGTTACAGTGTGTTTGATGCTGAGGAAGGAAATCGAGGACAAACAACAGAGGGAAGCCATGTAGTAAAACAAGAATCCTGACAATTTTTTTTGTTATTTTTGTTCAGCACAACATCAGATGTCATAGTTACCAGACAACTCTGATCCTTTTTTGGTTTTCATCTGTCTCGATCCCCGCTCTCTTCTCGTCCCTCTTCACTTCTCCGTCTAGCACGTGGACATCGCCGCCCTGCTCATCAAGTACAACACTTGTGTGAACGCCACCGACAAGTGGGCTTTCACGCCCCTCCACGAAGCGGCGCAGAAAGGCCGCACCCAGCTCTGTGCCCTGCTGCTGGCCCACGGAGCCGATCCCACCACAAAGAACCAGGAGGGACAGACGCCGCTGGACCTGGCCACGGTAACAACAGGCCGTCCAAATGTTCCCTGTATGAAAATATAACCGTCTCCAAGTGATTATAGCTCATTACTTTTACCAGCGGAGCACCAGGAGAAGAACATGTAAGAGTAAGGATTGTACTTTTTCACTAATGAGGCTCCCTACCTTGACTCCATGTTGGATTTGAGAATCCACAGCTCGCCTTGGACAGAAAACTTTTGCTGCTGACATCCGTGGGCAAGAGGTGTTCCCTAATTACAGCACTTTGTAAAAACATTCATAGCCCTTTGACTTTTTTTTGTTTAGCATTTGTTTTCCACAAACAGCAATATGTTTTTTTGGGATTTTATGAGTCAGCCCAGGAGGCGACAACCTGCGGCTCCGGAGCCACGTTGCTCTTTGGGCCCCTCCACTGTGGCTCTTACATCATTTTTAGGAGTTTTTTCGTAAATTCTTGTTCAACAACAGACTTTTAAAAGTAACTAGTTTCAAACTAAGTTACCTAGTTTTCTTTATTTTTCATATTTATAGAAAAATAGTTGTTGTTCTGGTAATTGTGGATTCATTTTGTTTTAAAATCTTAGCTTAATTTTTTTTCTTAAAGCATTTTATGTAGTACATATTTAGAAACCTGATTTTTGCGACTCTAGGCGAGCTTTATTTTGTAGGGACAAAAGTGGCTTTTGAATGGAAAAAGTTGCTGACCTCTGAGCTAGAGCTACAAAATGTAGATGCGAAGCAAAAGAAGGTTATTGATTCAAGTTTGTAAACAAATTTTTTTTTTATTATTTAAAAGTCTGAAAGTGGTGGCTTAGATTTGTAGTTTTACGCCTCTCTATCTGAATTTATCGGTTCTCTGTGATATCTTCGAAGCTTATTCACATTGTTTTGTATCTGTTTTAAAGTTCTCATTGTCTCTGACCTGAGGAATGGGGGCCAATACAAATATCAGATTCTAATTTGAATAATTTTCCTGCCACTTCATTATGATGAGCTACTTTGGGTTAGTCTACTCCATAAAACACCAATAAAATACATGGAAACCTGCAGTCTAAACATGAACTCAGGTTTTTTTAAAGAACTGTATCTAAGTTTATCTGACTTGCATAAAAAAACAAAGATGGAATCTAACTCTATAAGTTTCCAAGTTATCACACTTTCCGTTTCTCGCTGCTGCAGGCGGATGACATTAGAGCGCTGCTGATTGACGCCATGCCACCAGACGCCCTGCCGAGCTGTTTGAAACCGCAGGCCACTGTGGTGAGTTCCCATCAGCGGTGTTTAAGTGAAGGCTTCTGAACACACATAAAGCAGACAGTTAGATCTCAGCATGTGCAGCCATCTTTAGGAGGCGCACTTTGAGCTAAAGCACCAAAAAAAAAAGAGAAGCAGAAGAGTCAGCTCCAGCGTAATATCTGAAAGGATTTCAGACTCGAGCTTGAACTCTACAGACAGTTTAGTTGGGAGTGAAAGATGTAAACTAAAACTAATCGGACGTGAGAAACGCACAGAAGCAGGAGAGATGAAAGCAGCGGAGCCATCAGTCAAACTGGCAGCTCAGCAGCAGGACATGAAAGCTGCACCAAACTTCAGCCGGAGTGTCAAACTAGTTGATGCATGTGAGCGCGCTAAGAAGTTTCTCTGTTGGCTTCAACTTCCAGCTTCAACGAAACAGTCAAATCTCCCTTTCTCACACAGGTGAGCGCAGGAGTGGTGAGTTCAGGTGCAGCAGGTGGCGTGGTCATCTCGCCGTCGCCGTCTCCATCCTGCCTGTCGGCGGCGAGCAGCATCGACAACCTGACCGCGCCTCTCGGTGACATCGCCGCAGCCGGGGCAACAGGCGTCGCCGACGGAGCTTCGGGGTCTGACAGGAAGGAGGGCGAATGTACGCCAACGGTTTTAGTTTCAAAAGTCTTGGTTGTGTTGTTTTTATTTGGCCAACAAATGTTTATTTAAGAATTAAACAGACTAAATATTAACACAGATAGTGTCCAAACCTTTTGCCATAAGGCCAAAATCATCTTGATTCTGTTTCATATAAAAACATTAAAATTAATTAATTATGACATTTTTTCCTATTTTTATCAACTTAGTAATAAACTAAACATATAGTAAATCTGTAAATCATTGCATATTGAAAACATATAAAGGGTCAGGCTTAACTTTTGGGTAAAATTCCAGTAAAAGTTGCTGGAAAGACCTTTTTAATGAGTAATCCCTCGTTGTTGTGTGTAAATGATGTTTTAGGCTGTTTTCACATGAGTAACAGCCTCCGGTGAACCTACTGACGTCTCTGTCTGTGCAGCTCTGCTCGACATGACCATCAACCAGTTCTTGAAGAGTCTGGGACTGGAGCACCTCCGAGACATCTTCCAGAGAGAGCAGGTACCCTAGAAAACGTCCTCATTCAACTCATTCACTTCTGCAACTTCATTTGTTTTGCTTCCATTTTACGTTGCTCATATTTGTTGTTAATTACAGGGACTGACTCTTTCCTCTGGGATTAAAAAAACAACATTTTAAATCCCACAAACCTGAGGACAGTGGTTATCTTGTAACTTTTTATTCTAGGGCTATAAACATTTTAATGAGTCGTCTGCATTTATTATTTACTACGGTTTGTTTTTGTGGGCACGCATCTGCAAACCTCATGGCATTCCCATCTGCCTCATCTGTAATTTGTTTTTAGTCCTAATTAGAAAATTCTAGATAGCTAAGACGGGCAGAGAGACGGGAAGGAGACAGATGGAGAAAAACGAACAGGAGGAGAGGAAGACAACCGTTTTTCCACAGGAAGAAAAGACCGGGCCGAGTGCCAGAGTAGATTCCCCACAAACGCCGTTCAGGAAGCGCCGATTTATTCCTGTTATCAGCGAGGAGCCGTATCTCCCATCTGATCTCCGTGAACAAATTTGCGAAGCAGAAAGAAAAATCCGCCATAATTTATTTGCATATCAGTTCTGTGATTACTGCCAACAGTTCGGTGACCTTTTCATCCTCCCTCCTTCCCTTTTCATGAATATTTGTCAGCCCTATTTCCTCCAATATGTCACAGATCTTTCTGGCTGTCATTATTAATGAGTGCTGCTTCTTTACGATCGGCTTAAAATGATGCGCATGCATGTATTTGTCAAATGTACATCTACTGTGGGTATGGTAGATCCATCACAGTGTGTTATTTTCCAGTTTGTGTTCTCTCTGTAGCATAAATCTGACGAGGCGTGTCGTTTGTCTCCGGGCAGATTTCGCTGGATGTTCTGGCAGACATGGGCCACGAGGAGCTGAAGGAAATCGGCATAAACGCTTACGGCCACAGACACAAACTCATTAAGGGCATCGAGCGGCTGCTGGGCGGTCAGCAGGGTCAGGAAAATACACCAACACACACGCCCGCACACACACATCTATTGCTTAATTACTGCTTATATAAGCTCATGTTCCTGATAAATGTTGGAACAGTGATAGATTGCAGCAGCATCTGAATCTGAAATCTTAAAGTCTCAGTTTATGTTTGATAAAGTTTTTTAGACACTTTTGTGTTTTTCTGTGTTGAAGCCATAAAGGTAGAATAAATTTTTCAACAAATTTTATTCCCAGTTTGGGGGGAAAAAAGGGAAAAAAATAAATATCCATTCTTCAGTCGGTCCATTAAACTTGGTTACATTTTAGAATTACGCCTTGTTACGACTGGCTCAAGGTCAGACCATGCAGTGGTTAAAGTGCATAAAAAGGAATATTTATTAACAAAAACAACAATGGATTGTGGATGTCAGTATCAGTGGTGTAATGCAAATGCTTGGATGTGGTGTATGAGTGCATATGGAAGTGTTGAAGTGCAAAAACAGACACTCAAATGTGCAAAAGGAGGGGAGCTGAGACCTGGCAACAAAACACCACAAGCATCAAGCAGCAGAGTGGACGCTGAAGGCGACCCAGAAAGTGGAGGGGCCAGGTTTAAATGCTCTGTTCTCCAAATGAACAAATCAGCAGCACCTGTAAAGGGGAGGAGCACAAAGACAGACAAGACACCTGCAACCCAGCCCATAAGGCCCAGGGCCGTAACACGCCTAAACAAAAGAGATTCCTTTTAATTAATACCCCTTGGTTCTGTTTCCATTCTGTCCTGTTCAGATTTTACACAGCATGATGCTGCCACCACTGTATGACATTGTTTTAGACTGGATCTTAGTGTAGTTTATACTAAACATGACATTTTTAGGCTTAATAAAGATGAACAGGATGATGTTGCCACTACAAATGGGATGATTTTAGTCTGGATTTTTATTTTTTTATTTTCTTTTTGAAAATCTCCGTTCTTTTTAAGTTGTATTTGAATTCTCTCTCTACAAATCTGCTTTGAATATCGTTTGGTACCTTTTTTTTATGTTCTTTGTCCATGCATTGTATTCTTGTATTTTTAGACTTTTCTGGCACATTCTTTGACAGAGTGGCTTTGTTTCTACATGCATTTTTAAATGCTAATGCACTCTTATCAGTTTAGTTGAAAATGTGAATAAAAGTAGTGAAACTGGAATGTGATTAGCATAAAACGTCCCATTTTAAATTTCTTTAACTATGATGTTTCACTATTTTTGTTAGAAATTTGGAAAAATTCACAAAACTTTGCCCTCACTTTAGCTATTTTAGGTCTTAAGCGAAAAGATGAACGAAGCGTTTGATTCTTAAGAGTGCAACAGAATACTGTATGTAATCTCTAATTCCATGCTCAGATTTTTTCCATTTTCACCATTTGAGTTCTGAGTTTTCTACTCTGTGTATTCAGGTGGAAACCCGTACCTGACGTTCCACTGCTCCAGCCAGGGCACGGTGCTGATCGACCTGGCGCCGGACGACAAGGAGTTCCAATCTGTGGAAGAGGAAGTAAGCACGTCCTCACATTTCACTTCGCAATCCGCCTGTTTCCATTTCAAGTATGAATATGCATTTAGTTTTTCCTCGGAAAACACTCGAGTGAGTAGACGAGACACAAAAAAACAGCGCCGCAGCCGCTCCGAGTATCAGTGACTGAATTACTCCGGTAATGGAGAAGAAGTGATTGAAGGAGACAGCAGATATCTGTGTAAACGGGCCTAAATTAATGAGAAGCGACAGATGTTAACTGGAATTTCACAGGTAATTTTCGACGTAAAATGACTTGACTCTAGTTTGTGATTCGCTCATTAGGGCTCTGTTTCCATCGTCCCTTTCCGTACTTTTGCAAGTCTGCGCAGCACAGTTCTTGCATTCCTGCTGAGGCTTCACCTTTGCAGCTGAATTCCTCTAAATTTCCCTCGGGTCCCGTTCAGGTATTTGGTTTAATGAGTTACTGCTCCACATCAGCAGTAAATATATGGATTCTGTAGCAGCTGAGATGGCAGATAAGCAGCACGTTTCCCGCGTGCTTTGTTCTTGTTTTTAATGCGCCGCCGCTTGTTGATGTCGCCCTCAGCTGCAGAGCACGATCAGAGAACACCGCGACGGAGGCAACGCAGGCGGAGTCTTCAGCCGGTACAACATCATTAAGGTGCAGACTGGCAACGCTCTCACACTCAGCCTGCACTCGCACATAAAGACACGAGCTATCACTTTTTTTTAACCAGGTTACTGCTTAAAGCTTAAGATTTAGTCAACGTTTTATACTTCTGCACAAACGTCTCCACAAACTTCCTGCCAACTTTCCCCTCTGACTTTCTTCCTCTCTGCAGATTCAGAAGGTTGTGAACAAGAAGCTGCGTGAGCGATACGCACACAGGCAGAAGGAAATCGCTGATGAGAATCACAACCACCATAATGAGCGAATGCTGTTTCATGGTAAAAAAATAATAATAAATAATGTTTATGTATTTAATTAAAACTTTTAAAAATAAAATAAAATCTGAATGATACCTATTTTTGATTGAAATAAATACACATATTTTATTATCTAGGTCATTTAAATCTATTATCAAGTTTTTAATAATTAAATAAAAAAATGTAAACAAAATCTAAACATTTTTAGAAACATAAAAAATAATGTATAATTTTATCTCAAACAATGAATTTTTCTGTTTATGCTTTTATAAAAAAATTATTTTATTTTTGTTCAATGGAACAAAATTTACAAGATATATTGTAAAATTTTGTGTTAATAAAAAATATTTCCATGCTTTATAAAAACAATTTATTTTAAATAGTATCACATAGCTTATTATTGCTAATATATTTATACAATAATGAATTTATAAAAAAACATTTTTCAATTTAAAAAATCTAAATAAATTTAGATGTATTTAGATCTTCAGCTGTTAATTGTTTGGTCAAAATTGACAGTTATGTGCAAAAGTTTGTATTTATTTAAGTGAAGTAAATTTAACAATGCCAGTTTTTGGCCAGGTTTTTTTTTTTGTATTAGTGATTTTTACTCTACAGTAATGTGAAGGTAGGCAGTGGTTACTGTACACTACAAGGTTCTAAAATATTTATTTTTCTGATTTGATCCAGAAAGCGAAAAAAGAAAAAAACTATGACCATAAAACAAGTTAAACCTCAAAATTTGTTCCAAGCTACAAACTTTTCACTATTTGAGAGAAAGAGCAACAAAATGAGGCAGAATTTCCCCACCCATGTTGGAGATTCCCTGGAGTTTGTGGTGACTTTCTCCTGTTTGACAGACACAAAACGCAGCTTGGCCAAGGTTCAGCCATTCATGCTCCGGAAGATCAACTTTGTACTTCCACGTTTTCTTTCTTCCAGCTTTGACTGGAAGCTTGAGCGGATCTCGTTTATCATCCTTCCCCTTTCAACCACACGGCTTACTGGGGACAGCGGCCTCAGGACCGCACCGCAGCGTAGTGTAGTTCTTTTAAGGCGGCACGCTTGCAGAGCTGGAAATCCCAGGAAATAATCTGGCTTCTCTGATGCCTGAAATGGCCTGTCTGGCTCCAGTAATCTTAGATCCTTGTCAGATCGTAGATTTCCCAGGAAAAACATCCTGTGATGCTCCCCGTCTTTCACACTTTGTGAATCAGAGGTGATCCTTCGCATCATTTACTGAGGCATTCAGAGCAACTTGTGTTTAAGTTTCTGACCAAAGCAGAAAATGAGGTTTAAACAGATTTGCTGTGGAAGATTTTAAAAGAAATGTCCATAAGGAGATAAATCGAGAGGGTGTACTGATTCAACAATGAGTTTCTCACGTCCCCAGGTTCTCCCTTCATCAACGCGATCATCCATAAGGGTTTTGACGAGCGACACGCCTACATCGGCGGCATGTTTGGGGCGGGGATCTACTTCGCAGAGAACTCCTCTAAAAGCAACCAGTACGTCTACGGGATCGGTGGAGGGACGGGGTGTCCCACTCACAAAGACCGCTCCTGCTACGTGTGTCACAGGTCAGCCACTCTTCAGGACTTCAACTCTTAATCAGTGAGCTGAAGACTGAAGCACACTGGGTGGGGAATTATATATATTCTTTCCTTCTGCACGTGTCTGCAGACAGATGCTGTTCTGCCGGGTGACTCTGGGTAAATCGTTTCTTCAGTTCAGCGCCATGAAGATGGCGCACGCCCCCCCGGGTCACCACTCAGTCATAGGGCGACCCAGCGTCAACGGTCTGGCGTACGCTGAGTACGTCATCTACAGAGGGGAGCAGGTCAGTGCACCGACTGTATCAGATTTTTCAAAACTGAAAAACGATTCAGATTAAATACTTTTTGTTGGATTTTCAGTTATTACGTTGTTTGCACTAGTACTGTAACTAACGATTATGTTAGTAATCAATTATTCCGTTTCGTTTAACCATTTAAGCTTTTCTACGTAGTATCAATAATACATTAAAAGATGTAAATAAACAAATTCTTCATTTCCTTTTTTAACTATAAACATTTTAGTGGTTAAAATGCAGTTCAGTAGCATCCATTTAGTGAAATGGAACTGGGTGAAGTTAAAATTACTGCCAATTGAGGAGTTTTGAGCAAAATATATTTAAAGACAAAGGTGTTTTTACCTTAAATGCAAAATGTATATTTAACTTAATTACGGCTCTGAATATGGTGTTTTTCCTGCAAATTCTGAAATCACTAATGTATGCTAATATATATTAAGCACCAAATATTTTCATTAATTTTCACTTCTACATCTGGAAAAGATTCGGTTTGTGCTGAAATAACACAACTAAGATCCACATTCATGTTTCCTGTCTTCTTCAGGCTTACCCAGAGTACTTGATCACCTATCAGATTATGAAGCCAGAGAGTCTGGCTGCGCCCGCTGCCACTGCAGAGCAGAAGTCCTAAATGACCATCACAGCTGGAACTGAAGATGACCAGAACAATTTCCTAAACGGACTGTAAGCGAAGGAGGGGACAAACAGTTCACACCTCTGACATGAAATCTCTGGAGCTGACTCTAAGGGGGTTGATGTGAAATAATCCCTCGAAATATGCTAAAAGAGCAGGCTGAGTCGGGTTTAACCTTTAAGTTCAGTCCAAAGTCAGCAGACAGCAGAAATCCATTCTTATTTAGTGTGATAATATGGAGGAGACACGAGTTGTTCAGCCGTTTTGCGACTTAATCACAAAAACCAAACAGGCTGTTTAGTGTTTTGGTACCTGTGAGCCGCTCATCCATTCTGTCCTCACATTTTAATGGTTTGTTTTGAGAGCCGGTCCTCTTTTGCGGTTTTGAATCATTCACAACGAGAAATTTAGCAACGGGTCATGCTGAGAGAAAAGAAATTCAGAGCGTTTAATCTAACATTTCCACCCTGCAGGACTGAACAAGACAGAAGAAGACAGCGTGAAATGAGTCTAAACTGAAATAACAAGAGCGCTGTAGACAAATTACACCCCGGAGGCGAAAAACCAAAGGCTAACGGGACACAGTCGGACCACAATCCAACGCTGCAGACGTTCCACTGCACTCTTGTTAAAGGGACCAGCTTCGCTTTGCATCTAGTGTTGGGATAAATCGGCTCATTTACAGAGTAGCTGGAAAACATTAAACTCAAAAATACGGACGCTAATAATAAAAATAATAACAATACATACAGTACTTTGCAAAAGTATCCATAGCCACTGAGCTTTTTTGCAATTTCACATTATAACCACAATCCTCAATGTATTTAATTGGGATTTTATTTTGTAGACCAACAGGAAGTAGTACGTTATTTTGAAGTGGAAGGGAAATGATCCAATTTTTTTAAAGTACGTTACTTGGTCTGTCAGTTCTCTAATGTTCCCCAACATTCAAGGCCTTCATGCACAACTCCGTCAACATGAAGAGAGTTGCTTGCATTTTATTTTATTTTGTAGTAACAGGGTAAAGAGGGCTAGACTTAGAAGTTTTAGAGGACAGAAAATGTACTAGATTATTCTTCTGTCGACTGAACTGTTATCCTCTATTACATAGTTGGAGTGTCACAGAAATTTTTTTTGAAATTCGTT
Organism: Xiphophorus hellerii; assembly: GCF_003331165.1. Classification (NCBI taxonomy): domain Eukaryota; kingdom Metazoa; phylum Chordata; class Actinopteri; order Cyprinodontiformes; family Poeciliidae; genus Xiphophorus; species Xiphophorus hellerii. Next base: position 11,182,186 of record NC_045679.1, on the reverse strand, counting down.
GGAATTTGTAGCTGTACAATTTGTGATGTACGAAGGTTTAACTGGTTTGAAGACTTTTGCAGCGTACTGCATGTTTGTATTGTGTTTCTGCTCAATTTCTGGGCTAAATTTGAGCGTATATATGATTTTTGAGGTGTTGAGTGCTAAATCTCTCCTCTCTGTTTTTAGAGTCACCTAAAGTAGTTCTGACTTTATCAATAAGAATGTCTAGAAATGTAAAAATACACTTACTGGTGCCTTTCCAGACCATAACTAATATTTTCACACAAGCAGCTACACACAGTTCATTTGGCACAAATTAAAGACACTACTGTGAAGGATTGATTTAAAAAAAAAAAAAAAACAACCTTCATTTTTTTAAACTTTCAGTGCAGTCACTTTAACATTCACAATTCATTTCAGTGTAAACATCCTAAACATTCCACCAGTAAATGTTTAAACTGCAGTAGCGGGACAGACCAGCTCCAAGTTTAATTACTGCAGCTAAAATTTGCCGTTAAACGCCAGAAACACCCAAAACCCAGAGGTGAAATTTTAATAAGTTTATTCCTTTCTTGAATGGATTTTAACTTTTTTAAAAGAAAAAAGTTTAAGACTGAGATGAAGAAACTGAATGTACCGGATTTAAAGATGGAAGATAAAAGGTGCCTCTCCTCAGTTACTCATTCAAATTCACATGTGAAGCTAGTTTTGTATTATTATTATTATTATTATTACTATTATTATTCTGTATCACGTATTGTCTCCGAGATGTTTGAAAGGTGTGTTTGTTTACATGAACCTGCTGCCTTCTCGTCCCTTTCCTCTCTGGCTGTTATCTGTTGCCGCCCCCCAGTGGCCGAACAGTGTAACCGCCCGCTTGTGCTAACGAGTGAAAGGGTACGCTTTTATTTCCAGTTGTAAAATTCAGGAGGGCATTACTGTAAAGCTGTCGGGTGGTGGGTCAGTTGTAAATAGTGATGTTTTCTCTCTGTATTTCACTGAGCCATTCAGATCACAGACTGAACAGATCGCTGGTGTTTATTTATGCCACAAGTTCTCAATAACATGAAGCAGAGGCTGACACACACAGAGAGTTTTCCAGCGTTTTATATGTACACAATACATACTGTCTATTTTATTTTCTGACCATGTTCTCCTGTTGATCGTTGGCTGTTTTCTAATAATGACACTTTACATTAGATGGGACCACATTAAGGCAATTATAGAGTTAAACCAGACTGACAGTTTAGAAAAAAAACCACATAATTCCACTTCAACATTTTCCAGCTGTGGAAAAAATATGTTTCCAGATTTTATTTTCTATACCATTGGCCCTCCCTTACTTCCTCCCTTTGTTATGTTCCTCCTCTTATCTTCTTCCCGTTTTTATTTTTCCAGGTTTCATCTGAAGAGCCTGGCACAAATTTTTAAAATAAAAAAAAGTCTGGAATCCCCACATGATGCCTTTGTAGAAACCTGGTCTGTTGTGCTAAATTATGAAAAGAGACTGCTGGTTCCACACATTTTTTAAAAATTACTGAAAAGTTTCTTTGCTCCGACAGGATTTCATTCATGTTTATACTAATTGTGTGTGTATGTTTTATTATTATTATTTTATTTTATTTTTTTAGAAAGTAAAGTTCTCACTTCGTTATTTGGCATTCCAATGCTTTGGGAAAATCAGACAGTTTTCCTTTACGACATAAAACCAGTGAGCAATGAGACGCTTTGACAAAATAAAAATTTAAATCATTACGGAAAATGCCAGAACGTTAATCAACCTGTGGACAGAATAAATTACCGCAGGAGAAAATGGGGGAAAAACTGATAAGCATGAAATTAGGTTGGCATGGAAATGTCCATCTGATGAACACTGCTCACATTAAGAGAAGAAGAAGAAGGCTATGTTAACAAATCTTTTGTTTATCACCATGATGTCAGTCTAAAATTTAATTAGTTTTTGGTTCATGCAGAATTTTTAATGACATTATTACGCTGAGCATTGTTTCATTAAAAATTGGTGAAACTCCAGATGGGCTTTTTAATGGATGATTTGTCTGTGAAAACAGTTTTTATGACTAATTCCTGTTCAGTTTAAATGGTCCGTCTCTTGCTGGTTTTGTCTCCGTCAGCCATGTTTTTGTGTGTATACTGGAGGGACTGTGTGTTTGTTTGTAAAATAAATCCGTGTTCACTTTCTGGCTGCCCAAAGCATCAGATGAAATGACACATTTCTTTATCCGTTATGTCCGACCTGCTGGTGTACAAATGGTTGTACAGATCTAACGTGAAACACAAAAACTCCTGTATAGAAGAAAATCCTTAATAAAAAATAATTTTAACTTTATTTTACAGTGGAGGTTTCTCTTTTTCTCCTTTTTTTTTTTTTTTTACACAAAACAATTGATAATTAAGGAAAAACATTTGTTAGAACTACAGCTGTACCTAATTAAGTGACAGGTTAGAGTATGTAATTAGACGAGTCAGATCTTTCAGTCCTGAAAATAATCTTTAGGAAAATGTTTGCAATGGGACGGTTCTAAATGTAAATACATTGATTTAACATAAACTGATCAAATCTTTTAAAGAAATTGCAACATTTTACCTAACAGCATCATGATAACATTTGTTTTTGTTCCTTTGTCCTCTTATAAAAGGCTGAAGTTATGACAGTTGCATGTTCTTTCCAGTGGGTGGCGCTGCTAACTAACAACTACTCCAGAATCATTCAGGTCTCAAAAATAATTTCCAGTTTTTCAAAGGAAAACATTTTTCATGTGAAAATGTTTCAAAAATTTGCTGGTTTTATTTTCTTATCGATCAATCCATGTCAGAATGAAGACTTCTAATAGTTGTGGAAAGTGATATAAATCTGTACCTTATTGTCTCTGTTAAAATATCACAATTTTAATCTAAAATAAAACGACTGGAAGTTATGCAAGGAAAATATGCACACACAAAAAAAATCAGCTGGTATAGTCATCTTTGTGTTTGCCTGAATGCTTCCATGACTGATAAACTATTTGCTGCCTTTATATCACTTTTAAATGCCATCATTTATTGATGCCATTTTTTAAACAAAATTTTAAAAATGGAATAAAACACTCACTTTCAAGTTATGTAAGAACATTATTTATTCAACAGTAGATCTTCAGTAATAAATAAATGCACAGGTCATTCATTCCACAATGAAACTGAGGGAAATATGTTTCCATTTGAAGGGTCGATATTGCCATGGTGAACCGGAGAGAGAGATGCGGATGGGACTGAACACAGAGAGGCATATCGAGACGTACAGATACAAACTACACACATCTGTACAAAGTATTGCATTTTTCATCCACTGGCCCCCTTTTTGTCCATCTCTCGGTACAAAGATCGACTCGGTCCGGAATCACCAACGATGTGCAAATCAACCAATAAAATTACAAATACAGTATTGCATCACTTCAAAGTGCTACACAGAGAGAAAGAGGTGCTGACAATTGAAAAAGAAAAAGAAAAAGTATAGAAACCCTAAACATGTTTGTGAGTCTGTATGGGTGTTCAGGTTTGAGTCTAGTATAAAAATGAACTTTTTTGCCTTTATTGGTCTAACACAGTGTTCATCTTAGCCTGAAACTTAGTAATGCAGGAGTGCCCACCAATTGTGATGTGAGGATGTATATATTTTTTGTGCTTGACTGGTTTTGAAGTACAACAGTTAATTCCTGATTGTGTTTTCCTATGTATATAAAAGTGCTCGTTTGGGTGATTTAATACCATTAATAACCTATTTATTAATTATATTAATGAATAGTAATTTTTTATGTCGATGAGGAATAGGCATGGGTCGGGTACCAATTTTAAGGGATGACAAAGATACGATTTAAAAACTTGTAAAATATTTTCCATACAATTCCTAGGGGTTAAAGTCTTTATCGAGAGATACCAATAAAAAATGGAAGGAGTAGTGACGCACCATTGTCCATCCCCAACCTGTTTCTGTTCACTTCCTGTGGAGATTCTACACTTGCCCCTCATTTTCAAGAAAGCTGAACTCCTCCGTTTTGAAGGAACACCGCTCACAATTTGTTAAGAATCAAAAGCTGATATTTCACAATGTAAACAAACTGATCTAAATAAAGATAAATTGTCTTATGGTCTCTTTCTGTGCTTTGTGCCATTAAACTTGTGTAAGAATTGCACCACTTGTTTAGCAAAGATGAATTGAAATTGAATTTAAGGCAGCGTGCTAGCTGGGCCTAGTTGGGAGCTTGCTAGCATGCTTTTAGTAGGTTAGCTGTTACTTTGCTGTGAAAATTAGACTTTAAAACTAAACTAAACATTTTACAAACATCAAAAGTTAAATCCTGAAGTTTCCTCTAACTTTATCTTTAAAATAACATTTAGTAAATCCACACAAATTAGCTTGTTAACTCTAGCTCTGGTTCTTGGTTAGCTAGTTTGCAAGTGAATTAATTTGTTTAATCATCGATGAGGTCTAATACAAGTAATATGAAAAACAATAAAATTGTGCAGGTGCTTATTCTAGATATTTACTTACACTTTAACACTTTTTGTTTGGATAGTCTACCGAAAAACCTTGACTGTGAGAATTTCCTACCGGCCCATGCCTATTGAGGATTTTCAGGGGTCTGCCAAACATTCATCAGTTTACTGTCTTGTAGTTACAAAACAGAAAATAAATGCCAAAAAAACTTACTGGGGGGATACCTTAATGAACAAGGCACAAACATCTTAATGGACCATCCACTGACACCGATGCTTATTTTTGCTTTTTATCTGAAAAACCTTTTTCAAGGCACCAAGCAGGAGCCACTTTGTTCTTCATGTCAAATCACTGTAAGAGATAAAACACTGCTGAGTAGAAGTGAAACCCAGTTTGTTTTAACTTGGGGAAAAATATGAATAGTTTACCGCGCACATGTTTAAAAGGAACATGTGCTTAAACAGACCGTCTTTCAGGGAGTTCCATCTAAAAAGAGAATCCCAACATTTCTGCAAAATATCCCCGAAATCTTTTCATTCTTGTCAGAAAACACCTCCTATTTCCAGAAATATCAGCCCTTTTTGCCTAAAAATATTTATATATGATGCAGAAGGGCTTTTATTGTGGTGTCAGGGGTTTTCCAGTCCATTTACAAGGGGCCCCAGCCTTTTTATTTGGCATCTAGTTCTATTTATTTTTAACCTCCTTCATCTTCTCGGTGAGAAGACGAAGACCAGAGAAGGAAAAAAAGAGGGAGGGGGACAAGTCTGACATGAGAGGCAGAGATGAGAGGATGAGGAGGAGGGAGGAAGCATAAAAGGATGAAAAGGGAGATGAGAGGAGAGGAAGAGGACGTGTGAAGGGCAGGAAGCTCCAGTCGGATCCCTGGCAGAACACCTGTCACTGAAGAGGCTCCTGCTCTCTGTCACCCTCTTTTTTCCCTCCCTCTTTCCTTCTCCATCCGTCTCCTTTGTCCGGCGACAGGAGGGACACCCGAGGAGGAAAGAGGGAGTGCTTAAAATTCCCCCCTTCCTTCCTGTGTCCATCTCCTCTCCTAAAGACCTTGTCTCCATAGAAACAAGCTATCTTCATACTGAGCTTATTCAGTCGGCAGGCATGAACGTGTGCGTGGGAGAGAGGGGAAGATAGGTTCGCTGCTGCTCAGGCCTCACCGTGTTAGGTTTCTGTGGGTGTGTGTGCGCGTGTGTCGGGGTGTCTCTGTGCATGTTGGAAGAAAAGTGTGTCTTTGAGTCGATGTCAGTCCAACACTCCGTGTGAATGACGAACAAGTCTAGAAAAGACATTTCGTTTTTGGTCAACTGGAATAAATCTCTCGTGAAAACTGACTGAGTGTTGGCTGGTTTGTGAAATTAAAAAAGAAGAAGAAGAAGAAGAAAAGAAAAAAAAAAAGGTCCTTTTCAGGCACCGTGACGCTTCTCGCCTCCGTGTCGTGGAAGTACGGACACACTGCAGAGGTCAGTGACACTGAGAGCTCCTCCAGCCCAGTCTGCTCTCACTTTGAGTCAGGATTTGGGGTAAAGCTGTCCATTAGCAGCCGGGTGAGGTCGTGATGGGGCTGTGGTGCAGGTAGGCCGGGTTCACCACCGACACCGGGAAGTTGAAGATGAACGGAGACGTGGGCGTGACGGCCGTCGAGCTGTTGGCCACCGTGGACTTGGGTCCGAGCAACGGGCTCGCTGTGGCCGCGGCTTCGGCGGCACAGGATGTGGCGAGGACCTGGGACTCGAACTGCAGCAGCTGGCCCATGAAGCTGAAGTTGGGCGAGATGATGCTGCGGCGGCGGCGCACGAACTCGAAGGCTTCGTCCAGACGCACCCGCTTCCTCTTCATTAGGTAGGCCAGGCAGATGGTGGCGGAGCGGGAGATGCCTGCTTGACAATGGACCAACACTCGTCCACTTGAGTCTCGTACTGAATCTGGGGAAACAGATTAATCAAAATTCAGAGACGTCTGCTAACAATAAAAGCAATCAAATCTCCAACCAAAACATATGATGATACAAGATCCAGGTTTCTTTCCTGTTTTGAAATACAGTTATTTGGAAAACTACAGATCTCTTCTGTGGAAGGGTGGGCAATATGGATTTAAAAGTTTATCATGATATTTTGTGGTACTATTGTGATAACGATAAAAGTGACAATAATAACTATTTATTATGTATTTTTAAGTAACAATTATAGCCCCACAAACACAAATAATGCTCTTGAAAAACATTCCAATTAGTAATGAACTTCTTTGGATACCAATCACATTAATAAGTATAATTTATATCACTAAACTACATACTGTAACTGTATTTTCAAATGTATAAGTATTTATTGATACTTTCATTGAAAAAAATGGTAAAATGATCAATCCTGACAACAAGTATAGTTTTGAGGGAATTTTAAACACCATTAATTGGAATTTATCATGATAACAATAAATCAGAATTCTTACCATTATATGAAATTTATCATGGTAAAGTATTGTCCACTCTTACTTCTTTGTTTTGCTTTTTTCTCATGCTTTATTAGTTGTTTAGGAACATCAAATAGATTTTAATATCAGAAAGATAACAAGGCTCAAAATAATTTTTTAGTTTTTAAGGGGAAAAGATTTCCAACTCAACCCTAGTGTCACTATAACTGGCTCCTTTAATTATCTAATGTCTCTGCTTTTTCAATGCATTTTTCCACTGAATAAATCTCTTAGTAAACACATAGCATTTACAAATATAAAAGTAAATGTTTATTGTGTTTTAAAATAAGTCATACTTTAAAACCTCTAACGCTTTCCTCGCCCTTTATGTGCATTATTTTTACACCCAGCAAGTAGCTTCTATCACACCAGATGTACAGTGACGCCTCGGCTAAAAACCGCTGTCGTTTTTCTCTCCTACGCACTTTCATGCCTCTCTGCGCTCTCAAACCGATAACTAACCTCAAAGTGAGAACGCTGCAAATCACATTACAGTAACTGAAACACACAAGTGCAACATTTGAATCATTCTCTTTTTTACACTTCCTCCTCTGGCCTATTTATGGCTCCCTCTCAGTGTGCATACACGCTCTAACTTTCTCATGAAAAAGAAAGAAAAAAAAAAACGATTTAGGTAATGGTTTGATTACAGGATTTACAAGAACTAGATTTTTCATCTCGTGTGGCTGAATGCACAAAGTCTGAACCTTAAAGTATGAGGATGGATTTTATTTTTGCAGTACTTCTAAAGAATCTTCTCAATTTTTTACAGACAAATTAGACAAGAGGTAGACTGGCATTGAAATTCACTATTCTTTAATAGTTTGCCCTAATTTGTCTCTGTAACAGACACTCTCATGCAAACAGATTGAAAGCTAACTTCAGCATCGCGTTTGTTCACTCGGTAACACCGGATGAGTCAGACTCTAGTCCCACAGCAGCTAACTATGACGCATACCAGCAACCTTCACCTGCACACACACGCATAGACACCATGCTAACACTAACTCACCAATATGCAAAATAAAAGCACACTTGAATACATAATGCACTCAAAAACAAAAATGAGTTACAAGCGCTGCAAAAGCAACATTTTACCGAGTGTGTTTGTTCTAGTGTGCGGTGCAGATATTTTAGTACACTTGAAATAAGACAAACATAACTTATCAGGAAGATGTAGGATGTTGTTTTAATTCAATAATCCCTTAATATTGATGAAAATTGCTATTTTCATCATGCTGTGATGAAGCCACACAGCACAAAGCAAAACATAAACATTGCAGCCCGTCACATTATGCAAACACACTCCCATAGGTCAGACACTGACCTATGAACTCGATGGCCTCCAGGAACCAGCAGCTGATGTCTTCTTTGTGGTTGTCCTCCACTGGGATGCACTTGTACTGGTAAGTGCCCTCGAAGTGGTTGGGACAGTCGGCCGACACGTTCAGCAGGGCGGAGATTCCGACGCTGTCCAGGACCTCCTTCTTGGAGGCATGAAGGGCGCTGCCAAGGTAGAGGAAGGGCAGGATCTCGACGGGGCCACCCTGGAGACACCAACATGAGGAAGATCTTCACTAGCCATCCCTGAATTAGTAATAAATGGCTCATGTTGGAGAGAACGGAGCATTCGCAGAGGCCCAGTGACTTGACTACAGCTTTATATTTTCTAAATCGCATTGACAAAGCTTCTTATTAGATAGAAATGGGTTTATTATGTGTGTGAGAAACACAGTCGAACTGTTTAGGTTGTATATTTATGGGTCATGTCGATCCCCTGATGAAGCCACATAATTCAGCTGAAATATCGACGTGTTTTTAATGTGGTTTCACTGCGCTGTGCTGCTCGGAGAAGGCCATGTTTGCAGCTGCTCCTCTGTAAGCAAAAGCATCTCGGTGCCATGTGCAATACCCAGGCAAGGAGCTGACGCACATATTATGAATAATCATAAAACTTCCTTGAGAATGGAAAAAATCAACAGCAACATAAAGGTTGTTTTGGCTTTGACTTGTTTAAAAACTATGACTTGCTGATCAGACATTAAATGTGATATTGGCTACCATCTATATGAAAACTTCTTCCTCACTTTTATTTCTGAGCCCCTTGTGAACACATTACCTAATGAGCGTGGGCCCCCCTTTTACCGGACCTGAGAGGTCAACGGGTCAGCAGCCGTCCATACCGGCAGTACAGCTTATTGACAAAACCTCTGTCTGTTTATGTCACCGCCGCTGACGAATTCGGTACTGACACAGAGTCAGGAAATGATCAATATGGCTAAGAGATGCAGAGCAGGGAGGGGCAGAGTGGGCTGCATCGCTCTCGGCCAGTCACTCCATCATATTTGCCACAGGAAGTTGCATCCTTCTCTTAAACTAATAACAAAAATGCACCTGACAGGACAATGAAGTGATTTTCTTGGAGAACACAGACATGCACACAGAAGCTGGGTTGTCTAAGTCTCTTGGCCTCGTGAATTCCAGGGGAATTAAACCCAAAGCGCATGTGACTGCGAGAGTTGCGTAAAATCCGCAGGCTCAAACAAACAGATCACTGTCCAACAAAAAACAAGGCCAGCTAGGTCACAGGAAGTCATCGAGAGCTGAATCGATGCCGAACTTTCAGCCCACTCCATTAGGTGACTTATTCAAAGCATTTTAATCAATTTAAAGTAGCCCCAAGACTGGTAAAAATATGGAAGTTAGTATAAAACATGAGTCCTTCAATAAAGCACTCATAACCCTGGGATCAGTCTGAAAGAAGGCATGGGCCTGTCTGACACTCTCACTGTAGAATAACCTCAATTAAACATACCACAAAAAAGCCACAATGATTTAGGCTACTGCTAAACTGACATAAGATTTTATTTGTTACAGTTATAATAATGTGATTTGTAACATTTATTTGTTTTTTTTTAAATTATTTGTATACTTGAGCAAAATATGGAAGGATGACATGCTAAAATAGGCAGAAACTTTCAGGTGCTTATTGTTTGGATCATGAGCCAGCTGACAGACAGTGCACACCAAGAGAAGAGTTTCTCTGACATCTCAGAAAAAGGAATAAATCATTTTTTAAATAAATTTATTACAAATTTTACATTGGATGATTCCAGAAAACTGTGTAGAACAATGTATGTTCCTACTTGCTAAAAGTAGGCGACAAGACTTTTCTCTTGCTTTCGTGAAAGACAAATATAACTCTTTATCAATATTTCCGGTCACGTAAAACAAATACAGTCTGGAACCTAATCACTCTTATGAAGGTTATGTCTGTTTATGAGCTGAAAGCAGGCTATTGAGGAGCAAATTCACCATAAGGAGCAGAACAGCAACAGGGAAAAACATATTTAGCACAATAACCAGCTGAAAACATTATTACATTTTCCAAGTAGTCATTCTATGAAGTGTTTTCATAAAAACAAGTGTAACCATATGTGCTGCTAGGACATTAAAATGTTGCAAGAAAAAAAAAAGAAATCAAGCAAATAAAGTGAATATAAAACTTGTGAATGTAAAAATGAATAAAATATAGAAAATCCGATCAAAATGTGTAAATATTACAGCCAAATTGATAAGAATGTGATAACTGGTGATTATTATTATATGAGCTCACATAAACTAAAAGCAAAACTACCATGAAATGTTTTCAGTTTTCTTCTAAATGATAAATATGTTATATTATTTCAACAGATCTAAGGGTCATTGTCAGATTTTGATTTGAAACACATTTGGCCACGTTATACATTTCTGATATTTTAAATATCTGAGGAAATATCACAATGATACCTTACAAAAGTAAATATTTTCAATGTGTTCAAGGTTTTTTATTTTTTATTTTCTTAATGCAGGAAACGTATGGAAGCAGAGGGTGACGGTGTTACCTGATCGTTGTGTGGTGTCCCACACGATGAGCAGGAGTCGATGCTGGACTGGCTGGTGAAGGACGGCAATGATTTGTTTTTTAAGCAAAACTCGGGATACTCTGCGTAAAATCTGTCATATCCCCCTAGAAACAAACAAGAAAAAAATATATTATTAACCCTCATAATAATGTCTGATGAACACATTTACAGATAATGAAGATCTGCGAACTGAATGTGCAGCAGGATCTCCCAGCATCTTTCAACTGATTTAAAACATTTTCTTCAAAAGGGAATAATCAGCTGCAGTCTGATCACAGTGGCTTGTGTCAAACCGTATTAACCATGATGTGTCATGTTTACCAGCCGCTCAGACTCTTGTGCTTCAAGCCGTCTGCATCATTAGGATGCAGGCACACACACAGAAAAAAAAGGGGATGCGCCACGGCTTGCAGCAGCTTCTGCTTTCAGAATATAAAACAAAAAACCTGACTTTCCAATTTTCCATTTTTTAAAATTATCATTATTCATTTCAATTTGTCCCTTTTCACTCCACACGGAGGAATCCTCGTGAAATAATACAGGCTGTGCTGAGTGTCACCAACGTTTTCATGTGGCTTCAACGCATCAGCATTACCTCATCCACTCAGCCACTGAGCTATGAACGAGTGGATGTGAGAGATTGGCTATATAAATATATATACATATGGATGTTTCCATATTACCTGACATCATCTGACATCAATTAATCGATTATAATGTCAAATAATTGTGATAACTGTGCACATTATTATTATTGTTATTATTATTGTTATTATTATTATTATTATTAATAATAATAATTTATTGATTGATTTATTTACAAGTGAATGAGTAAAGGTGGTCTAAATGGGAGGTATTTTACCTTTGAGCAGGTACACCAGTGTTCCCTGGGAGTCCCTGAACAGCGCGTTGAGCACCAGGGTCACCGTGCTGTCTTCCTTCACTGAGTCCGAGTCCGGCGTCCTTTCGTCGTACAGCACCACGACGGAGTACATCCCGGAGCGCAGGCGGCCCCGCACCTCCTCGTCCCCGGCCAGGACCTGGTCCAGGCTCAGCACGGAGCCCTTCGCCCTCCTTCGAACGATGGTGTTGCAGCGCGCGTTGACGGAGCCTCGGATGTGCCCGGCGCTGAAGGCGAGGAAGGAGCGGCAGTCCAGCACCAAGCACCGGCCGCCGTCGTCCTTCAGGAGCCGCTTCAGCACCGTGCAGTCCATCTCGCCCAGGTCTTCCATGGCACCTCGATGCAGATTGTGTGTATAAGGGTATGGGGGTTTCACTGGTGTTTAATCTCTTCGCCTTCCGAAGCTGAAGAAAGCTCGCGCACGGATCCTGTGGTGGATTCCCCCCTCGCGCCTGTCTTCTATCTGCGCATCACCGTATCCATTCAGCGTCTTGTTTCCTCCTCTGTGTGTGTCTATCCTAAGAACTCTTCTGTCTTGTTTTTCTTTTTCTTTTTTTATGAATGGGTACATCGCGTCACGGCGGAGGTGACGTCAACCAGCAGCAGCCAATCACAGAGTCTTCGTTTATTCATTGAAAAAAAAAGAAAAACAGCAAAAGACATCAATGAAACTGAAGGCGACAATGAAACACCAGAAGTCAACAGCTCTTAAACTCTTGAAAAAGCTCTGAATGGAAATCAGCTGATAAAGTTGTATGTCCCTCAATCCAAAAGTCACAACTTAATTCAATATTATTTTTCACAGACTCATCAAAGGAAAATTTAATGATCAAATTTTCTTGGCCAAAAATTAAACTTAGGTTAGGAAAAAACAAAATCTTATGTAGCCTGAAAACATTAAATTAAGAACCTTCCCATATGCATCACCATACTACACTTTACGGCATTGAAGATTTAAAAAAACCAACAAAAAAACGAATGATTTACTTTTTAAAACGTGTTTTAATGCACAAACATCTAGTAAGTGCATTATGTATTTGTTTTCAGACCACCAGAGTCAATATTTTGTATTTACCACAACTTTATTCCTGACCTTTTGACTGTGTTCTCTGTTCGCCATTGTGCCGTTTGTTCAAAAACAGTATGATGAACCCTAGAAGAGAGCATAATTAAGAACCGAAACTGACTCACCAAACTTCAACCTGTTTGTACAGGATAGAATTAGTAGTGCAGTACAGCTAGCTGCAGCAGAACCTTAGAATATCAGTGGGTTTAAACATCCAATGAGCCTCTAGCTCTAAAGCTGTGAGGCTGTTTATGAATATCTGTTATTTGTTGTGAACAATATGAAAATCAATATGAATAGTAGTTTTAAACATGGATATTTTTGAAGATGTGGCTTTCTACTGATGATTAATGGCCATAATGACAGAAATTAATCAAACCTCAGTAATATACTTTCTGAGTTAATAGGATGACATAATGGTTATAATTGTATCACATAAGAAACATTCATAAGCGGTAAGATGTTCCTGCATGCACTAGACATGAACTTCAGGTATTTCAATCTGTACTTAACTTAAATATTAATATTATTTGTGTTACAATAAGTTAAGTATAAATTGCTTTAGATTAGGGGTAAAAAAAAACATTGATCATTACATTATCATTGCTATGTGCTTAGTTTTATTACATTCCCCAACACTTTATCTAATCATGTAGTATTTAAAACTCACCTATAACTCCGGCTCTGTCTGTTTTCGGTGCTACGGGACCTCAGGTGGGAGTGCTTACGTCCCTGCATGCATGTGCGTGTGTGTGCATAAGTCTGAGCGCGCATCGACGTGTACGTGGGTGTGTAATCCTACAAGCGGATGCAATTTGCATCTCCCATCACACAAGCCTCAGAGCGTGCTCAGGTATTTGCATGTTGATCTCATTTCCATGGTTACAGGGGAAAGAGAGCAGCGAGGCAGCAGATGACAGGAAGAGAATTCAGACAAAAACAGACTGAAAGCAAAACAAGCTCAACCTGGAAGAGAGAGAGAGGGAGAGAGAGCAGGTGGAGGGACAAATATGGATGGGTAAATGTGGCAAAATATGCAAATGTATTTGATTTATGATTTATATGCAGATGCAAATCTGTGTTAGAAGCTTTGAAATGTTCACAGTCTAATCGAGTTTGAAATGCTTAGAGGTATATCTCATGTAATCACTAGTTTATATTGCAAATTCTCCCATCTAATTGAGTCATGTCTTACTGTCAGATGCAAATAAACAAAAAACAACAAATGCAAGGAAAACACGGCAGAAGTTCATGGCAGTGACACGTTTATGATATGTTTAAACTACTTTTGTAAAACCTCAAAATTCTGTGTTTTTCTACAGAATTAGATAATTCTACAAACAAACATAATTTGCTATGATAGAAAGGTCACAATGGTTCTAATGCTTCTTGTCATGAGAAGCTCTTACCTATGAATTACTCAAGAGAGGGACTATTGTTATGTTTCTACAGCTCAGAAAGAAGCCAGTTTCACTGCCAGCAGCCTGGCAAGAATACAGTTGTTTTTCTTTGTCGAGGTCATAAAAACACAAAACGTAACACAATTTGTCAGATATAACAGTCAATCTACTACAAAAGAAGAGTAGGAATATCCTTTTTTGTCCCACAGGGGGGATATTTCTGTGCAACAGCAGCAAAGTGACAGGCAATCAAAGCAAGTAGATTCAAACAAAGATAGAATATAAAACATATAAAAACAGAATACAGAATACAATAAAAATACTGTACAGGGAGAGCAACGTTTCAACATAAATACTGTTATTAGTTATTAGAAATAACCTGCAAAGTGCTTTTAACTGAAAACTAGACACGCAATAGAAAATCAGCTGATTAAGGTCTTTCTGTTTGCCTGCTCAATAGACTGAGATAATGGGTGGAGTTAGTAGGGTTTGTTTTGTCCCATCAAACATCCTCTATGATTAATTTGGGGTAAATATTATCTCCCACTCCTCTGGTTTATGGTGTACCGCAAGTATCTGTTCTAGGGCCCTCACTGCTTCCTTTACAGTGGATTTGAAAAAATGTACACTCATCTGTGAAATAAGGTTTTTATAGCTTAAGAAGGACACCACGTTGAAAAATTACCATTAATGTCTCTGGAAAGCAGTATTATTTGAACAAAACAACAACAAGAAAAACTGCTAGAGGGGAAATGTGAAAAATAAAAAAAACAGTAGCAATCTGGTTGGAAAATAATGCACACCCTTTAGCTAATATTAAATGTAACAGCTTTTTTTTTAAGTTCAGTATCAGCACTTATCCTGCTATAATACACACTTATCTACGACTACTTTACATAACGGGATTCTAGTGACATTTGCATCATAAACCCACTGTTACAAAACAATGACATTATTTGAGTGAAAGATCAAATTTATTTATAGTTGAAATGTATAGTAAAAATCTTACCTTATATTTAAACACTTTGAAATGTTTTATCATGGTCCAGTATTTTACTTAACTTTTATTTTTGTCTATCTTATTGTCCACTTTCTCTTTGAGCAAGTGGGCAATAAGCAAGCAAAAACAAAAAATTGAAAAAAACCTCAGATAAGGAGTGATTTAAAACTTTTGCACACTACAATCAATGCTCTGAAAATCTGGAATATTCAACAGCTGAAATCTCACATTTGCATTTGAGCGTTGTTGAATACCAACAAAATGTATTCAGATTTGATCCCCAATTTGTCCTTTCTGCGTGTCCTAATTTGTGCCAATAACTGATTCTGTTATTTTCAATTTACAGGCAATATAAACAACAATACACGGAAACAATTCCTCTGCCATAGACATGGTAAGATGGAAGATGCAGAACAGTGTAGGGAGAGGAGTCGAAGCAAAGGAGTCAGAGGTAGAGATGGATGACTGGATCTGATAGAATATAAACAGAAAAGACAGGAGACGACTTCTTCTGCTGGACTGCAGATACTGACGCATCACATGTACACCATGCTGCATTACTATCAACCCCAAACAATGCCTTAACCAGGCGGGATGGTGCTGCTGCCGTAGCAACAACAAAGAGGTGTGGGAGGGTGGAGAGAGAATGGAGTTGGGGTGGGGAGGGACTCTGAGGGGATTGGCCGGAAAGAGACTCTGCGGTGATGTCATCGCTCTCTCCCTCCCGCTGCTCTCTGGTGTCCATCCATTCATCCCCTCACATCACATCCCCCATCTGCACTCCGTTATCCGTCAATACAGTGGACAAGAGGGAGAGGACGGGGTAAACAGCTATCCTCCTCCTCCTCCTCTCTTACTTGCTCCGTTTTCATCCTCTCAGTAAATAACAGAACACAATTTAGCATGCGACCAAATAGCATCCGGGATTCTTCACATGATATCGTGCAATGCTGAATTTGACCTTGAAGCAGAAATTTTTATAGGAGAGGTCTAATGTCAGTGTGACACAAAACGCGTCACTTCCATTTGGTTTGATTTAACAACACAGGTGGGAAAAAAATACCTAAAGCAGCCCAAAGTTATTGGAGAATGTAACAATTTACAGCTGTGCCACAGCTGGTGGAGCACTTCCTGTATCAAACACTAATTTCTGCTGTCCTTATGTCCTCTTGTCCTTGAGCGAGACATACAACACAGATTGCTCCTGGTACTCAAGCCGATTCCTGCAATAATACGTCTTGCGGGTTAATGCCATTGAATAGTTACTCACTCAGAAGCTATTCTGATTTCCACTAGAAAAGGAGGTGGAAGGCGATGCGCCATCATTTACCCTCCTGGGCAAAACATGTACTGAGAACAAAACATTTAAAGTGTCTCCAGTCAGAATCAGCATCCAACGGGAAAATAAAACTCCATGCAAATCAAATATACATTGAAGTAAATGCTACTTTATAATCAATAAAAGGGGATTTGAAGTATTGCGCTTCAATCTGCTAGGTGTCAGAGAAGAAATCCTTCTCATGAATGTGTTTCATAGGGGATAAAACTAATCATGTTTGGTCAAATATTTCCTTTACACCATTTTCACGTTTTTGAGACTGTTTTGAGGCTGTTTTAAGGAAATTTGTACTGGTTTTGAACCCTCTAGGACTAATCTGGATTTGTAGCAACATCAACAAAAAAAGAAAACAACAAAAGATGTATCTTTTGCAGGTTATATATTAATTGATTAACCCCTAACATAAAAAAGTGATGAACTGCTCTAACCCTTTAAGGCTCTGTTGTTGTTTCAAGCCTGGTGGCTGTGTTAATCTTTTATTTAGGTTTTGCTGTAAGCTCTGCAGCCTGATGAGAAATATTTCTTTGATAGTAACAGTTGTGTCTAATTAAAGCCACTAATTGTCTGCAGGCCCAGCTAATGTACTCTGAGTAATCAGTAGAACAGTTAGCAGGTTGGTGTTTTCAAATCCAAATCAGTAAAGACGAACTAGCCTAATGTATCAATAAAAACAACACACCAGCACCCACTTGTATCGCTGCATCGTCTACACATTCTGAATTTCTCCCTCTGTCTAATCCCATAATCCACGATTAAGCTTTGACTGACTGCTGCGTTTTCATGAATCAGTTTGTATCGTTTTATCACGTGTTTGTGTTTATCGTCAGACAGGCAGAAAGAGTCCAAGTGAAACGAAAGATGAGAGCTGTATTAAAAATAAAGGGGAAAAAAATGGTTGTTATGGAAAGAGGGCAGCAGAGAGAGAAACGGGATGAGCTAAGCAGCGGAAGTGGGCGAGAAGTGGCATGGTGGGGGCTGTTACTCTGTTTGGATCTGATCTATATTTTCTCTTGGAGACACGCTGATGCTTCTGCAGCACCGATATGAGTTTTCATAGCTGGCACTATGAGCTGTTTCACCTACTCAGTAGAGCTGATGAAACCTTAAGGCATAATTTCCTCCAAAATATATATTTTTTTCTGTGGTATTTTGCTAGTATGCTAGTATTTGAGCCTGCTAATAAACGGATGTCTAACATTTAAGAAAGTAATCCATCCAAAATAAGTTAGGGTCCAATCAGGGTCACTTTAAAATATATATGAGAGAACATTCAGTAAATTCATTAGTTGGAATATTATTATGTTGTTGTTTGATACATTCTTCTAATATTATGTCTACAAAAAATATATATGTTATTGTTCTGCGATTTATCTTTCTGTGAAGGACATTTCAGAGAGCTTCCACAGCAGAGTTTAAGGCTAAAACTCTGCGGGCTTGTTTTTCAACCACCACCCTGTTTGCCCAAAGCAGCCTGTGGCAACTGTGAGAGTTAATAAGTAATTTGCTCAAAAGGTCACAAAGTATTTACCCCAACTTCTATGCAGCACTCTCCTACCTACTTACTATGAACCCTTACTGGTCTTCTTTTTTTCCTCTGCAGCGTAACATTTTTTTTAAAGGTGTTTAAAGTCATGATAGCGTAGCTTCCGTTTGAAGAAATGTTTTGTGTATTTTTCAGGTTAAAGTTGTATTTGACTGAGAAGATCAATAAAGAGCAAATAGGCAATCATTTTTAGGATAAAAGCTGGTCCTTAAAAGAAGAAAGACAAATACACAATAAAATAAATGTTGGAACACCATCGGTGGAAATAATCAGCAAACTAGAACTTCTGTTTAATTGTTTCAGATCATCCATATAATTTTTGATATTGAAGATTATCTATATAATCATCAAGCCCAGTTGGTTTTAATAGGGTTTTTTCCACAATAAATGAAATCATTGTTTGCAAACATACAAAAAGGGGGGCAATACTTTTTTCAAAGTGCGTAGATAGAAGATTTGTGACAATGTTTTAATCACCTGATCCATGAAGATTGAAATCAGATCTGCATTTTTCCAAACAGATAACATTTCCTTTCATTATAGTGTTTTTTGCATTGAAAGCCAAAAAAAACCCTAAGCCAAAACAGATATCACCTTATTCAGTCTCACTCACATGCAACAACAAAAAAATTCCACTATTCAAATCTCTTTTCATGTTTTGAATATTCAAAGCAGGTCAGGATGAAATCGGCAGATCACATCCAAAGCTATTTTTCCCAAACATATACTTCTGCAAGCGCATTGTCCTTTTTTTTTACGTCATGCAAATCTCATTTTCAAGCAAAATACAAATGTTTAGCTTCCGAGAACAAGGAGGAAACTTATGATCATAACCAGAAGGAAGTGATATGTTTTAATGCCCTCCACTTATAAATATTGTCTTGTAAATTGGGCATGAGCTCGTCACTGGATAATATCACAGGCTGGTGCTTAGAAAGACGTTTATACAAAGGTGACACGCCAAAATGAGTCAAAACTTTAACATCACGTCTGGTTCAGAGGAAAGCTACATCTAAATGAACAGAGATTTTTTTGGTCTCTTTGGGAACGTAGCTGTGTTGTACACTTATCCATAATTTTCTTAACTACATCTCCACTAATTCTCCTCATCTACCTTTCTGTAAGAGAAAAAATTCTGAAATTATTTAATTTCTCTTAACAAAGACCAAGATCATTTTGGCCCAACGAATTGTTGCTATTTAGAGATTAAGGCAATTATGGCTATTTTTGTTTTTTGGGAAGGTGTTTTAAAAAATTTGTGTGTTTTTTTTTAAACACATTAATGACCAAAGGTGTGTTAAAACATGCAAGTTAGGTTGTATTACTGTCAGTGATACGTTTATGACTGACAGTAACAGTTTGTTTCCGTCTGTGTCTAAATATAAATCTATTGCATTGGACAATGATCAGCATTGTCCAATGCTGAGCATTCCTTTTGGGAATTTTCATGTATTTTAGAGTTAATTTATGTGACAGACTCACACAAAGCAGTGCATAACCATAGAAACAACAAAAAAATATGTGACAAAATTATTTACAGCTTAAATTCTGAAAGGTGTGGATTCACCCCCTCTTATTCTGATACCACCAAATAAAATCCAGTGGAACCAGTTGGAATTGTCTGTGTCTGCTCCAGAGGAGCTCCAGCTGGGACCAGTGTCACCAGTCACACCATGAAGGAGAAAGTATCCCATGTCTTTCTATAAATTATAAACTCAGGATGGCTGAATCTAAATATACACTACATAACCGTTGATTTTATGTAAATTACATTAATTTGCACTGTTACAAGAAGTTTCTAGGTTCATGTTCTAGTCAGGGGTCTTTCTTTGCTACATGGAGTTTGCATAATCTCATCATGTTCAAAACACACGCATGTTAGATTAACTGGTCTCTCTTAATTTCTCTTGGCTATGAGAACTTCTTGTGTGGGTCAGGGCGCATGGATTTTTTCTCCAGTTTGTCTCTGTGCTGCCTTGTTTCGTGTAAAAAAAACATCCACAAAGCTGGTTTTGCACAGGAAATAAAACTTTGCTTTGCCTTCTATCATCCATGTTAGGAGGGACAAGACCGGATTTAGGGATTAACCTTGGAGATCCTTTTATCGTCTTTCAATATGTATGTTTTTGTTCGTTTTTCGGCCGCTACTTTTAGAATTCTTGGTTCATCTGTTTATTCAGTCGGCCGTGGTTTTCCCCTCCAACCATCTTAGAGTGTCTGTAAATGGACAAATGAATGAATGAAGACTGTGAGGAGGATTAGCTCTAGGTCAAATCATGCCAGGACTAGAGCACAACTTGTGTGTGTGTGGGTGTGTGGGGGGTTGCATGTCTGGGTGACATGATGCAGCGTAAGCAGAACAGACACAAGGATTAAAGACAGGAAACAGGAAGCTTTGAGTGTTTTCCCTCATCTGCAAACAAATCCACTCACACATTTATAGTTGCTATATATGTAGGACATTCACTGTTATTCTTAAATCAAACAATTTAAAGTTACATTTCACTGTAACACAACCCAGCGCTCTTTTCCCTGTAAAGGGGCAAAGGTAATCTGACATGAAGCAACAACCAAACCAAGCACCACACAAAAAACAGCAGCTACAGATCGATAATAGAACCATCACCAAACAGCTCAAAATCATTTCAATTTGCTTCAATTCTTTTTCACACAGAGGAGAACTGCTCATTATCTCCAGACATCTTGCACTTCGGGCTAATCGGCCTAAAAGGACAGCGAGTTTTCTTTGGTTGCCTCAGATGCAACCTGACAAACCTAGACTGGGTTGCCATGTCCTTTTATTGTTGCAAACCATTTCTAAAAACGACCAAGTTGTTCTAACTCTTACTTTGCTGACATTGAGTTTATCATTTAATGTGCCAACCAGGCACTGTTGAGTCTAAGACGGTGCTTCTACAACTTGCTTTTGTTTTGTTTTTTTATCCTTACATTTCCTGATCTAAGGTTAAACTTGCTGGGACTTTCACTCCTATTTACACAAATCTTGACCTTCCTTTAAGCAAACCCATCAGAAGAGAGACCGACAAGTCTCTATCTAAGAACACTTTCAGCCATTTTAGAAGACATTGTTTTGTGTCTGTGGAGAGACATTTTTTTTGTTACTTCTTGTGCTGACCCTAAGTAGATGCTGCCCTGAACAGTGAGCCGTCTCCCATTCTTAAGAACTGCCACTGTCTATGAAGATTGTTGTCTTTCTCACTACAGAAAACCTTCAGTTTTATAAGGAATGGTCAGATTCATTGGGCAGGGGTAATAGTGGGTTCTTGGAGATCATCAGCAAAGTATTTTCTCCTTGGTGTGTTAATCCATGACAGAGTGGCTCTCTCCACCAAACAGGCCAGCTTCTGCCGTTTCACACGGAATAAAATGGCTTTAAACTGTTTTGTTGCTGCTTGTGCTACACAAATAAATAAACTTAATGTAAACTTAACTGCAACTTATTTTCTGACCATGGCAGTGCAGACCTTTTCGCATATTGGATCAGTTCTATTTTTAAAAAAAACCAGCATGGTTAATTTGTCTGATTATGAAAGTTGTAGCAGGCAGAGAAAATATCATGTATGCAGAAATAAAAACTTATCAACATAGTAGCATGTGTCTTTCTTTTGTTTATCATTGATAAGTGAACATAAATCAACAAAAACCAATCATGAGAGCAAAAACTGAGGAGAGGAAGAGGAAGGGAGGACAAGATTCCTGCAGGATGATCAAGAGGAAGCGTAATGTCCTTGCTAATGTGACAGTCAAGAGACTGAACTTCCTGTAACTAAGTGTGTGTGGGCGTGTGTGTGTTTGCTTAGGAGCGCAGCTAGTCAATTGCCCAATTGCTTGACAGCCAACATGATTATCAGAGTCACAAAACACACTTAAAACACTTCCCCCCTCGAGGGAAGCTGCCGGAAGCACAACCAAGACTCGCCTCCTCGTGGCTTTATCTCAGTGGGTTTCAATGTGACACGGCTGAATCACACTGTGTCACCACATTTGACTCATGCCGCTTGCTTGGATTCTTTTGAAATATCCGGCTCAGTTGTGAAAGGTCAAGATTGAGTAGATTATTACCAAACTTTAACCCCGAGTCCACTTAGGAGCTTGTAGACGCATCAAGAAAAACAAGCAGAGTTTTTCTTTAAAGCTGTTCTGTGTAGTCTCACCTGTTTTTTTTTTTATTACGACCTATAAATAATTTAAGAATTTGTTTACAACTGTTGATTGTAGATTAATGTAGAGATGTATAGTTTAAAATATGACCATGGCTTTGAATATTTTAGTTTTGTGTGCAATGAGAGAGTTTCTAAATAACATAGCTGTGAGAAAGGTGGAACTAATCGGATTTCATGTGATAAACCAAGACAAGCAGGACACAGATATATGTAGAGCCACCTTTCATTGAAACTGCAGCTGCTGATGTCTCTACTAACTTTTAACATACAGACATATTTCTTTGCTTGCGGTTCTTTGCAAAATAGCACCAGTTTATTCAAACTGGAGATTGAGCATCAGGTAATGTCAATTTGGATTTGGACTGGGCCATTTAAACAAGAAAATTTGCTCAGTTATGCTTTTGCAGCTGTGTGCTGGTCTGTCATGTAAAATTTCAAAAACATAACGTGAAAAACAATAAACAGTTCAATAAGTATGAATACTTTTTAAAAATCCTGTAGGTTGCAGTTCTTTCTCACCGCTGTGTTTATGGAGGAAAACCAAAATTTGAAGCTAATCAGAAAACACTGAAAAAAAGTACAATTAATTCTCAATATAAACATTTATCTCAAATCCTCTGTAATAACAGTATGAATGTGACCCTACACACTGAGATGTACATTTTCTGCATCATATCTGGTCTTACTTTACAGGAACAGAAGGCAGACTATGAAACTGAACTTGTATCTGGCAGATCACGAGCTTAAATCCACGAAAAGCTAAAATTACTACAAGGATGGAGCCAAAGGCGGCGCAGTCTTGACTCCAATGTGAGCACTTTATTTCTAATTCTTTCTAAAATCGATGGTTCATTTTTGTACTGCCTTAAGAACCCACAGTAGAGCAGAGGGCAACCTCACCTACACTTTGGATCAGCAGATTGAAAGCCATTTATAGGGAGGCTCCCACACAACTCCACATAAATATACGTTATACCAAAAACAAAAAAGAGAAAGCTGATAAGTAAACAAATGTATTACATAAAATATTATCATGGAAATAAATCAGTCATATGGTGCAGCCTATTGAGAATTAGATTGATTTATTCACTATTTGCTTGTTTTTTTCCACCATTCAGGGCCTAGAAAAACCAATAGGAGGAGTAGTTGCTGTTTCCTTGAAACAGGTTTGTTATTATGAAGCTAGATTAACATGTGTGGGAGGAGACCAGTATCTGGATAAAACCCCATTTTGAGTAGGAAAAACATCCCAGTTGTCTTGCTTCTCCAGGACAGAAATCTTAACCATCGCTCCCAAACGCAGCTATAAAAAAAAACTCAGTGAAAATGTGTTTTAACACAGATTCATTTTATTCTCCAACTTTTGTTGATTGATAATTTTTGAGATATGTCCAAATATATTCTATATCTCTGAAAGCAAAGCGGATTGACTGTTGTCTTTCAGTTACATTATCTCCTGACTTTGCATACATCTAGATCTGCAACAATAACAAATGTCCCAGTAGTTATTGCGATGATCAATAATGTTGTTTTGAGACCATTTACAAGTATTACATTGACAATGGTACAATTAACGCTGGTCGCTTAACACTGGAACTGGAATATATTTTAAATATCTACAATAAAATCTGAATATGGCAACCAAAAACAATAAATAAAATGGACATAAAAAACACAACCAAAACCATAAATTAAATGAATGTTGATGTATCTATAAATAAAGTTGCCCTCCAAAAATATTAACAGAATGGAAATTACTGAGCTACTGAACTCTTTTTAAATGGTCATGCAATGAACTGATTCATTACAGGTGGTGTGAAAACTATTTTCTCCTAGCAATAATGTCAATTAAAGGTAGTTGAGTTAAGATTAGATCAACTTTTAGAAAAAGATATATTCAAAATATGCAGAAAACAAATATTCGGATCCCTGACCATGTTTGATTGAATGTTTTCATGCTCAAATCCACATCTGTATCTCTCATCTACTCAGGTGAGCTGCTACATAGAATTACTTGTCAGATAAAAAGGGTCAAGCCACATTTACTGGACCTCTCAACTAGTCTGATTGCATTTTGGCTGACATGACACGATATTTTGCCTTTTTTTTAATGCACTCTGGCGTATCTACTTTGACTTTGTCATGGATACTAATTGTCTCTTATTGCTGGGAGGCATTCTGCTTATGCCCTTTGCTTTGAAACGCTGTCCATTTAGCTGGCATTTTGGTTAAACTCAATTCTTTCACTTCTATCTATAGAATGTTATGTTTTAAGATAACCCAGACCCAATTGTGGTCACAAAATATGGTTTAAATATGGTAAATCACATTCCCTCTGCCAGGAAAATGCTTCCCTCTACAAAATATTCTGCTGCTTGTAGCCTGCCAAACATTTATAATTTTAAATTCTAAGCTAACCAGGAAACACTTTATAACATTTTAGAGAATATGACTCTTTTGATTGAATTCTGTATTTCCTGCTCTTTTAAATGTCATGTTCATCACATTAAAGGCAGGCAGTATTCTGGGCAGTTTGTTACATCTTCAACTGTTGGAGCCAAGCAAACCCCAAGAGAAGGACGAAGTGAAAGTTTGCTGGAGTGCAACTCCTACTCAGTACATTCACTGAAGCCAAAACACAGAGCCCTCCTTGCAGTGTCTAAAAATATGTTTGAGTTTTGCGCAACTGAGAGAGGACTTTTGCTGGCACTTACAATGTTGCAAGCTCTGGTATCATCACTAATTGGGTAAAAACAAACATGTCTTCCACTGGCATTCAGCCTGAAGATAGAGCAAGATTCCTTCTATTGGTGATTTAGTCACTCTCATGAGCGTAAATGAGACTGTAATAAATAATTTCAAAAATATTTTTTGCATACGTTGTGCAGTATATCCTATAGAATTCAACAAAACCTGACTATGTTTTTATGTACTGTGCACAATACGACATGATGTGAACTTTTAAGTTGTAATTTTGGTTGTAAATAGGCACAGACGAGGCCCATGCAACAGTGCTGCTTGCCAACATGTTTTGTTTGTTCCCTTTCCCTGGTTCCGTCGTGCAACACTCCACCTCCTCTATTTCCTCCAAACTGAACGTCACTGGGGGCAAAGCCATCACCCCGGCAGCTAAAAACAGGTCAAGTGTTGTTCCGTGATGTTGAAAATGTTAACCTCAGCCCTCAGGAGAGAAGGGGAGCATGAGAGAACGAGCATCATGGGAAACGGGAGGAGTCAGGGTGGTTGGCATTGTTTGAAAGACAAAGTGAGATGCAGCGAGCGAGTTTGAAGAGCGGCGCGTTTTATCCAGCTCTGCCGCAAACCACTTACTTCCTCTCCATTCCTCCCACTCTGCTTCTGAAATCACATCTGCAACATTGTGGAATGATACTTGTGTTGAAATTTGAAATTACAATAAATTCACTAGAGGATGATGGCTACTCCCGAAATAGTCTTTGTGGGTAGTTATTTGTGGCGTTATCTCAGCGTGAGGAGCATTCGGGTCAGGGTGGAAGCATTAAAGAGAACTAAAAGGGGCCGCATCATTTCATTAATGTAACCATAATGAATTCCACTGGTTTATTTTTAGTGGGAGTGTGTTATGTAAGAAGCTTTCATTGAAAAGGTTATTGCTAAAAAAAAAAAAAAGAAAGGAAAGGAAAAAAACAAAGGAACTAAGTAGAAATAATGTCCTTTTAAACAAAGTGGAGAAAAGATTTAAGTAAAAGAAAATTATGTGGTAATCTCAGTAGAAATTGTTGGGTTTATCACTAAAAACTAATGAAATGCTTAATAAACCAATTAGAAGAACCATGTGGCTCCTATCAAGGGTGGATTATCCAATGATCATTGTGGACACAGGTAGGGACGTAGGGAAGCTTCAGAATGTAACTTTAATTTTTTTTTAAATTGTTTGTTTTTTACATATTTGTTAAAATTATCATTATGCCGTGACAGCATAAGATATGTAACCTGTGGAAAAAATTAAATTAAATTAACAAAAATGAGCTCCTTTGTCTTTTCCCAGTGCTAACTGCAGAATATACTACTCAGTCAAAAACAACCAATCAGAGCCAGGAGGAGGGTCTTAGCGCTGTTGATTTGCATCGTGTATGCGCCCACTCACCCGCTGCGCCTTTCTTTCTCCTTCACTATAGTTGGTGCTAATTCGCCATGGTAAGGCTAATTAGCTTGGACACCAATGACAGCGGATAAACAGTTTTCCTGTAATGGTGAATTGTTTCTCCGCATTTAGCAGCACATACACAAACATGATCGATAGCGCTAAGACTCTACTTTTGGCTCTGATTTGTTGTTTGTGACAGAGCGGTGCATTTTTGCAGGCAGTAGGAGGCATATGTGTTCAACATAAGGGAAAAAATTTATATTTTTGCAAAAGTCACATACTACAGTTTTAAGGAACAAAAACAAAAAAAGTTGTTTTCAAATTTTAGATATTACTTCCAGCCTGTGTATGAATTTATTGCCTGATTTTCTTTGTTAGTAGGTCACATAAGTAAGAAAAACAGCTTTTTATGTTGTGACTTGTCTCACTGCAGTAAATGGTAAAACTATATAAAGTTGTTATATTTTGAAGCTTCGCCTTGACAACACCCTGAAATATTAGCATGAGCTCTAAAAGCACAGCACTTTTATTAGTGGGCTGCCGAAAGTGGAAGGGATTTAAATTGTGGAGGCAATCATCACACTCTCTGAAAGCTTTCACAGTTTAGCTTAGGTGTGTGATCAGTTCTAAATGTGATTCTTATATTGTAAATTGCTTTATTTATGCATGAACTTCCTGAACCATCTGCAGGAAGCTCTCATCTGTTCTGTGGAGATGAGAGGCCAGAAGCTCACTTACAGTAAAACCGGAAATACTCCTGACCTAACGTGAGTTCCTCTAACACATACACACACGGAGAAATTATGGGACCACTTGCTGCCATAAGTGATAGTGAACCTGTTTTTTGGTGGAGTGCGCCTGAGGGGTCCCTGGTGGATCTGGGCAGCTGTGCAGAACTCGGCAGCTCAGGGAAGATGAATGAGACAATTAAACAGAGCTTGATAGCACCTCTGTGACTAATGGTTTCCTTTGCTGCCTGTCTGAGCACAGACAAACATTAAATAAGGAGCAAAGTAGTATTTTGGTGCCCTTTGAGGGTTTTATATGAATTGATTGCATACACAGGGGGACTTTTCTTTGTTAGTAGGTCACATAAGTAAGAAAAACAGCTTTTTATGTTGTGACTTGTCTCACTGCAGTAACTGGTAAACTATATGAAGTACTCACCCCCATTTATGTTTTACTTATTTTATTGCTTTCAATATAAGTTAGTTTATGAGCACAACTCATTCTGGAAGCAATCTTTTCAAACTTTTTTTTCAAAATCAGTTTAATTTATTGAATTTATCAAAACATATTGTGTTTATTTAAAGCATTTTTTTCTAGCACTTTTTAAAGCATTTTTTTTTTCTTTTTTTGGCAGATCAGAGGTCCGCAACCAGTGACTCCACATAATGGCACTTAATACCTTTGGCTAAAATTTAAAAGGAACTAGTTCATATTTTGAAGTACAGATGTAACAATAAATGCAGGTTTTTAACTATTTTTAATTTCTTTTCCTGCAATATCTATGATTAAAAAAAACAACAAAATCAGCCTCTTATGTTTATCTTTATTTTAAACTAGGCCTTATTGTTTTACAGACAATAAATTTCACCAGTTATTGATAAACATCAACTGTTATCAGTTTCAAGTCATATTTTCATAATGGCTTGAAAATATGATGCCAGTTTGCCTTTGCAAAAACTAACAAACTTTCATTTTGTAAAGAGTACTTCACTCTGGACCTGGAAGATATTTTAAATATCCAAAATAAAACCAAAAACCGTAAACAAAATGGAAATAAAAGCTACTTGGAACCGAAACCATAAATGAAATAGAAATCTATAAACAAAATTGCTCTTCAAAAAATATTATAGATCAAAAAGGAAATTACTTTAGCTAATTTTAATTTATCATGCTTAGAAATAACATAGTTGATTTCTCTGTTATCTAAACTCAACACAGCTTAGATAACATGATAGCATATTTCTGCACCTGTTATTGTGCAGAAATATGCATCAATTGACACGGTGAAGGTGCATCTCTCTGATGCACCTCCTGTTGTGAATACTCCGTCTGTTTTGAGGGCTTCGTTTACCTTGACTGCATGTTGGAGTTTGTTAGCTGAACAGGTAAACCTGCTGTTTTTCTGTCCAAACATGTGTCGCACTTGCAGGGGGTAGGGTGCACTTCCTTCGCTTCCTGTTGTACACACCATAACGGCCAATCAGTCCACTGCGAGTGGACCGACAGAGCGGTCATGTGGTAATTAACTTTGCTCATTAAACCCGACCTCAGGCTTTGTTCTGCCATCTGGATCCAGCATCCGTCCTCCTGTGTGCGAGACTGACTGACAAACTCTTGTTTTTCTCCAAGATAAAGGACAGAAAATGACCCCTGGTGCATTATTCTGTTTATTTTTTCAGCTTCTTTTCCGATATTTAATTAGAGATCTGGGATTTTATAAATAATCATGCTGCTGAAAAACAATGAGCCCTTAGTTTTTACCTCTGCACATTAGCCTAATGCATTTTTTCCTGCTGTAACCTCCTACACACTACTTACATACGAATGACGCACACAGTGCATTGTATTACAGGATTCCTATCTACATAATGAATGCTAAGGCTTTAGCCTACTTCTCAGTGAGTTGCACTTCATTGTAATCTGCACACACTTCTGCTCAGCACATTCCTAAAATGCACTCAATGCGAAATTCACAAGGATATTGTTAAGACCGCACAGGCAACTTATTCATAAATGCAGCTGAATATGTGAAGAGGTGGTCTGACATGCACATTCCAAGTCAACTAAATTCCTATGTAATTATGTGAAAAGACTCAAGAATAATAAAAATGATTTGCAGCCATTACTGAGTACAGATTCTTCTTATTCCTGCTCTACAGAAAGCAAAAAGTGAAATAAAAAAAAAAGGATATAACCAAATAAAACAGAGCCATGTGCTCCTATGCATAAGATTTACTATGAGTCATTTTGCCTGTCCCAAACAGTAGCTAACAGAAGCTTTAGCTGACAGCCAAGTGCAGGAGGAACAATGAGTCATACCAGCCTTGCTCACAAGAACCCCATTTTCTGCCAGATCCTATGTGATGTATGTCCGCCAGTGTGTGCACACGAGAGACAGAGAAACACTGACAACTCAGAGATGCAAGCAGGGCAGGCGTGGATACAGTCTTTACAATGGAGTGTGTGTGTGAGGGGTGGTGGGGTGCTGCAGAGAGAACAGGGGATCTTTTGTGTTGTGGATCGTGTGACAAATAAAATGTTCCTGAGATCGATGAGGGATCACACAGCCTTCAGAGGTCAACGTAAACATACCGTTATTTTACAGCTCTTCATTGTAAAATAATGGGTCATCTAATAGCTTAAGGAATATCAAAGTTATGGTAATAGTATTTTTCTAGATTGTACTTCTTACTCATGCAAAATTTAGGACAGTCTATGAAAACCTGCATGCTTTTCTGACATATTGTGGAAATTTTAACAATTGCGTATTTCTGCAAATCAAAGGGAGTTGTGGTCACATTTTGTGGCGAATACCTGTGAAAATCAACTCTAATGGAAACAGGAATTCTGCTCTCTACCAGAAAAATCTCAAAAGCAAATTTTTGATTATCACTGGACTGCCTTAACCTTAAGTCTAGACTCACACAAGACAAAAGAGTTTGGTGTGGTTGAACATCTGATTGAAGACAAATCTAAATAAAATTATGTGAAACATCCCTAAGTGGGTTGCTGAAGCTCAAAATTTTTTAAATATGGCTGAAATAAAACAATTGTGCATAAAAGAAAGGGCCAAAATCTCTTCAAAGCAATGTAGAAAAAAACATCCATTTTTGATAAGTGTTGTACAGCCAAGGGTTAGGGGATAATTTTTTTTCCCTATAGAGTTGAGTTAGTTCAAATAGCTTTTTTTTCCATTTGACAAATAAAATAATCATTAAAGAGCTAAATTTTCTATTCACCCAGGTTTTCCGCTATTAAATTTAGTTTGATCTGAAACAATTGAGTGCAAAAAAAAAGAAAAAAACAAATGTCTAAACAGTATGTTTTTTTTTATTTTTTCAGGCAAGATGTATACAATTAAAAATATAAGCAGTGTGCGTGTGTGTATTGGTGTGAGACATGCATACTAAAAGGAGGCAAGACAGGATCTGTATGACAAACTGTTGCTAAGCAGTGGTTGTTGCTAGGTGGGGTGGAGGGGAGTAAGAAGTGGGTTCAGGTTTGCAGGCAGTGATGGAATCTGAGGGTTTACCCATGTTCCCTTGTGAGCACATGACGTGCGATCCTCTGGAATGAAGTGACATGAATACTAATGCTATAGAGTTTCTGCTTCAGACACGCACACCTCCACTCAGGAACATCAAGGCTCATCCCGAACTGAACTGCAATAGAGACAGATTGCAGTTTTTAAAAACAAGACTTGCATGTGAATGAATTCGTAGTTTAAAAAAATATAACATTTCTGAGTCTGTTTCAGGTTCCACAATAGAAGAATGACTCATCTGTCCTGCCTTCACTTGCAGAGCAATCAAGGAACGCTGCAGAATATCTGGCAGAGGAACAGATAAAGCACAACCAGCGCCCCCCTCGGCTTTCCCTGGCACGATCAGGAGGGGGAAAGCCTCGCAGTTTGCCGGCATCCCTCCTTCACATCTCCAGACATTCCCCCAGCATGTAAGGCACACATGTTTGTTCAATAAAACACAGCCGGAGGCTGCGTGTCCCCAGTGTAATCTCATTCTAATACGGTTTGATCCAATCGGGTGAAGGACACACTGGGAAGGTTGGCGGGGCGGGACACAGGCAGCCATTTGTACTGAAGGTCCTGCGACGGAGGATCCAAACACCAGTCGTAGTTCTTTAGCAGATATCTGCAAGCTTCCTGAAATATAAAAGCAGAGAGTGTTTTCTATTTTCAGTGTGTTTACTGCAGAGCGAAAACAAAGTGTTTAACCGAGCCAAAGTTTTTTAGGTTTTCGACGTGCAAAACAACAGCCCCCACAATATTTTGATTCCAAGTCTGAAATAGAAAAGCAGCCCCTTTTAGCAGCCAAGCTTTAACACAACGTCAACTGTTTTGGACTGAGAAGGTAGCAACAAGTCTCATATTTGAATTCAGACCCATATTTTCACATCTACTTTAGTTTTCAAGCCTCCTCTTAAGATCCTGATGTCATTCCCAGCATTTCTCATTGGCTTATCCTGCAGCTGCTGAGCCGACCAATCGCGTCTCCCCTACCCTTCACTTTATGAATGAGGATTTTCCTGATGTTGGGGGAGGAGCAGGATGAATGAATGGGGAGGAAAGCGATGAGGGAACTGAGGAAAGATGCTGAGGGCGGGGAGGGGGGAGGTGGGGCAGGAGGAGTGCAGGGGGGAAGGATGAGGGAAAAAGAGCGATGAGTCACATCTCTGACCTAGATCCCCACAGACTCCTTGTTACTCTGATTATATCCTCCTCAGTGTGTGAGCAGAAAATGGTCATCCTGTTAAAAACCAGTCAAATGCAATGGATTACCAGTCGGATCTGCATTTGTAATAAAACAAAATTGTTGGTTTTCTCTTGAACTAAGCGGAATAAGTTTCTGGGTGTTGAGAACCTCCACAATTATTGACTCCACTGTAACAGAGCTGTAAATAGTCTTAAACTTAGTTATTCTTTTACTGCAGAATCATAATTTTAACATTTACTGGGGGTTGAATATTTATTTACCTCGCTGTGAACTTGTCTTGCTTGTTACAGATCTTTAATAGAAACTATTTGGTCTGATCACAAACATTGCAGGAAGGTTTGGCATAAAACAAAAAATGAACGCTGTGAAAAAGCTATACATGTCCTCTTTCAGGTATGGTGGAGGATCGGTGATGCTGTGGGCCTGTGCATGGCACCATGTATATGAGAGCAATTTATATGAAAAAAGTCAACATGGAAAAGTAACCAGATCTAAATCGTATAGAAAGCCTGTGAAGTCTGAACACATGAAGTTGGACCCAGGAGAGAGCTCCAAAGGATCAACAAAGACAGAAAAGGTCAAAGGTCTCTCTAACCCCTGCTAAAGGAACATTTTTCATATTATTTCCAGCAGAGTGTCAATAAATGTAGCAATGGTGATTATTAACCCTCCTGTTATGTTCGTTTCTAGGGTACAGCAAAAATGTTCGTGGGTCAATTTGACCCAGGGAGTGTTTAATCATGCAATAGTGTCAGAAACCAAAAAATTCCTCCAAAACATTTTTGTATCTGATTATTAACTCCAATACTAACCATTTCAATCAATATTTGTGCAATGATGTTTTATTATTTCTCAGAAATTAAGGATCAATGACGACAACCTGCTCATTTACTCATTTGGACATAAAAAATGGAATTTAGATTTTTAATGTCCACTGAAAAAAACCTAGACACAAAAAAACAATAATTTCCTTGAAGTTGACCTTTGGTAAATTATTTTATATTATACTTTTTTTTTTTTACCAAAGGGTGATCTTTATAATTGAACTTGAGACACACATACTGTTCTGGGTCAAATTGACCCGCTGATTAAAATCAAGATAAATGAGTCATGCAGAGAGTATTTATGTTTTTCTCCACTTCTGCTGAGTGTCCACTCAGTGTGGGTGGAGTTTGTCCACAGGAACAGAAAAGATTCCCGTCAAAGGTTGTGTGAACACCTGCTTTCTCGCAGTTTCCTAGTGAAGTAAAGAGAATAGTGAGAAAGTGGGCTTGTGTGTGTGTGGTTGCGTGTGTGTGTGTGTGAGTGTGTGTGTGGTGAAATATGGTTCATAACTGCAAGGAAACATATAGAATTGGACATTTTAAAATCTTTTTTTGCACTTTAACCTGACTGCCGGGTCAAATTGACCCGAACAGTATCGATGTAAAAAGTAGACCTAGGGTTTGGTACAAATGTGTAACATGAATAAATTTTCAACTTATGTCTAGAGTGCACCTATTAAGACAAATAGAAAACGTTTCATGCAAAAAAAATGCTTCTATTTTTTTTTTTTAATTTGTAAATTTTAAAACGGGTCAATTTGACCCGGAACATAACAGGAGGGTTAAAACAACTTAATTTAGTCCCCTTTTGGGATTATAAGCTTGTTTGTCAAAACTTATGAGTTCAGACCCAATTTTCTTAATGGGGACAAAAATGTTCATAAAGCAAATTATTCTTCTCCAACTAAAAATATTTCCAGAAGTTAATATGTGCAATTAATGTACAAATTAATTCAATAATTAATTTGTAAATTAAGTAAATCCTATAAAAGGAACAATATAAATTTCAATAACAATGTTTTGTTGGATTTCTGTTCTTCATTATTTGATCCAAAGGTACAAGAATGTACAAATTATAAACTTATAAAAGTGTTAAGGTTTTTCTGTCAACCGGGGACCAGTTTCAATAAATAAATGGACAAATGGTAGGTGAAATAGACGTTACTTTAACCTACACATTTTCTTCTGATTTATGTTTCATGACCAATGCTTTTTCTTATAAGGAAAAATAACAAATCACCAAATTAGAAAAGAAAGGACAATTGGCTAACATTTCTTTGATTTCTGTTTAGTGAGAAAAGATCTCTGGTAATGACATCATCATCTTAAGCCAGCGAATAGAGGAGAGGGTTGTGTTTACTGCTGCTGTGTTGATGTACTGACAAGTTGTCAAAGAAAACATTGAAGCATGAGTTTTGTAGCAGAAGTTTTATCTCGACTCAAAGACTAAAACTGATGTTGGGGGGGAAAAATCTCTATCTGGACATCCCTATATCCGGCTTGATTGACTCATATGTGATATATATGTGTGTGCAGGGTGTAGGTGTGTTGAGTCACTTCTTGGAGCTGCATTTCAGACAGCTTGAGATACCACCCACCAGCGTGTTGCATTTTTTAATGTAGGACATGTCAGTGATGTCAAGGTAAATATAATCTACCTACGCACGTTAAATAACACGCTTTAATTGTGTTAGTTAAAAATTATATACATTAGATGTGCATTTCAGCACCTGGAAAACATTGTAGTTTAGTCATAAGCACAAGTCAAGCTGTATGAATTAAATTTTCTTGTTATTCCTACACAGATTGCTATAAAGGACTGGTGAGCTAGAAGTTATTGTCTTCGTGTGTTTGTAGAGGTTACTCCAAAAGAAACGTGTTATTACTTTGAATCAAAATGGCCTCATGTGCAGAAAAATATTCCAGCTGAACAATGTTTTTTCAACTTGAAAAGAGGTTAAAGATACAGAGGCAGAGAGACAAAATAGTTAGCAAGTTCCAGAATGAGTTTATGCCTAGAGATATACCACAGAATTATTAAGCCAACGATGCAGAGCTTCATCAAGCCTGGCAGCAAGTGTGAGAGCATGTGCATGCACAGAGAGGCAAAGACTTTCTAACAATGGTTTTGTGGATGAGCAAGTAAAAAAACACTCAATTACAAGAACATCAAAGACGGGAGAAAATTCTGTAAAATGTCCAAGAATGGACAGCAGAGGACTGGTGCAAAGGGTTTCTCCTCTGGTAATCATCATTCCTTTCAGTGGTTTGGAAGATTTTTTGAGAGATTATTTGTTTCATTTCACTCACTCATTGCAAAATTGGTTGGTCATGTGAATACACAATGGATTAAAACAGTAAAACAGCAGAAGAGATGACTTGTCTAAGAAAATAAACATTGCTCACAATTCTTGTTCTTGAACGCTCCCCAGCCTGACTGCGTGCATGTACAGTACATGTGAGCTTTGTGGCTATGGTGAGCGGCTGGGCTGCTGTGGTTACGGCTCTGCGTTCTTCTTTAGGTAAATCGAACAAACAACCAGGTATTCCCATGACCATTGATCTGTTTACAGGATACCTGGTGGTGGTTCACCTCTCAATTAGAGTCTCCTGGTTTTAATGTTGCACAGAATCGTCCTGACAACAGCCACAGCATCTTATTATATGCATTTTTTCAGAGTACAAAGTATCTAATGAGATAATTACAAAAATATCAATACATTATTAGCTGCACAAAAACTTAAATATAATTTCTTCAATTAAATGGAGTAAAACCTAAATATACACAGGATAGAATAAGCTACTCCTATTGGTCCAATTCAAACTCAAGCTAGTGTAATTATTTTTGTTGGTTTGTGTATCTAGAAATCCTTTTTGTGTGTCCTAAAGTAATGAAATCAAAAACACACAATAAACCACCTTTATGACATGGTACCTCATCATCTATGTTGGTGAAATAGTTAGAATAGCAAAAGCAATATCTGCACATATACAAATTAATAAGACACATTAGTAAACACCTATATATGAGCAGACAGCTACCTGTTTTAACAAAAAAAAATCATAAAAAATTCTAAATGAATTAATTATATATTTTTCAGTTTTGTAACTTCTCACTTCTTTGTTCTACCTATTTTCTTTTTTTGTTGTTTGTACTTTTTCACAAATAGGTTTATCACTCATCAGGAACTACACAAGACAACTTTAATAGCACCTTTAATGAAAAGCAGTCATATTCAGCCTAAGGGTGTGGCTGAAGGTTTTGAGCTCACCTTAATAAAGATCTCAGTAAGGGTCGAACCAATGCAGCTTCTGGGCCCATTGCCAAAAGAACACAGCAAATGCTCCTGGCCTGCATTCCTAAAGAAAACCAGAGCATACAAGAAATGTCAAAGAAAATGTTGAGTATTCTAGAATTTTCTATTTCAGTTTTCACAAATATTCAGGGAAGTTTCTCTCTAACTAATAAAGGCCTGTAGTAAACTGCTATGTGATAATGTCAGTTACAGAAGGTGCCAAAAGAAAAGAAAAAAAAAAATCTGAAAATAGACATTTATTGTCCGAAGTTGTTTGTCTGTCTCCCTCTGTCATACCTGAAAATGTCCAAAAGAGAAATACGTGGTGGTAGTTTCCATCCTCTAGTCAATAACCTGCCCATTCAGGCCATCTCCTGTGTCTAATGTATCCTGTCTTCCTGAAACCTGAGCTCTGATTAAAGGCAAACAGGAAGCATTAGAGATGTGCAGAGTCTGGAAGCAGTTTGCCAGATGGTTGGTGTGTGTGTGAGCGGAGAGATTATTGGTGTTCTCGCTGGTATCTTTCTAACAATTTAATGTACTATTAGGGAACATACTAGAACATTAAAACAATTGCCACACTGCGGAGTCCTGTAATGCTGAGAGAGAAGAAGCGCTATAGCAAAAGAACATGTCAAATATGATGAATGGAAGGAAAATGAGTCCAATCTTGAGTATAATGCGGTGGACATTATAATTCATTTTACTGCGTAAAAGTACAATGAGCGAGCAGTCTAAGACTCCCTGACCCAGACACCAAATGTACGAACATTATGTCATATTGGTAATAGATATATTAGATATAAATTGTTAGAAGAGAAAGCAGTTCATGAAAAATGCATTTAGATTAAGGAAGCTGTGATCACATTCCAAATATTGGTTCCCAATAATGGCTTTTTTAAATACCGTAATTCACTTAGGAGTCCATTAATAAACTCAACTTAATACTTGTTGACAGTCAACTGACTTTGATTTTATGTCCGCTCAACCCATAGTGTTTGTTGTGTGGATGAGGTATCCACGTCTGTTTTTAAAATTATTTATTATACCAATTGTTTTATTGATGGAACAAATCTGGGTTTTCCCTAATAACCTTTAAATCATGTTCACATGAAAACAGAGTGTGCTGGCTGCTGCAGCTCACAGTTTGAATCAAGTTACTGGATCTTTGCACAGAGTTGAGAGAGCAACTAAAACACCAGTTATTGAATTTTATGTCGTTCCAAGAAAAAGGGGTAAATTTTACAACAGGAGAACAATTCTTATCTTAAATTATTTCTACAAATGATAATGTTTGCTCCCTGATGGATCTGTTTTGCTCACTCCTAAACATTTTAGACCACCAAACAAATTTTTATGTTTTATTTGCACATTGCATTGGCATTTACGCGTTCTGATCAGTGCAAAATTAGTAACATTTCCCTTAGCACTTCTATATTTTAAAAGGCTACATCTACAATAAAACGATTTACATTACAACCCTTAAGAAAAACATCTTCTGAAATAATTCACGGGTTGAGTTTAATGCAAAAGCCAGACAAGCAATAAATACTAACAAATGTTTTCTTAGACAAGAAGAAATGATCCTGATCTCAAATTCCTCTAAAACCCACTCTAATATCTGCTGCAGTTGCTGAGATTCCTACCTGACTTGGTAACATTTCTGATTATTTGGGGTCGGAGCATGTGTGGGCGTTTGGCTAATGGGATGTTAGCTTGCCTGTTCACTTCCTTTCGAAAGAGCAAAGACACATGAATGCATAAATGTACACCATGGCAATATACAGTGGGACTATGTCCAACAGAAATACACAAGAAAACAAGAAC
The DNA here is from genome assembly GCF_003331165.1 of Xiphophorus hellerii. NCBI lineage: Eukaryota > Metazoa > Chordata > Actinopteri > Cyprinodontiformes > Poeciliidae > Xiphophorus > Xiphophorus hellerii. The sequence goes on along the minus strand of NC_045679.1, from coordinate 11,144,358 downwards.
AGATGAAACTGTGATGATTGTAGGTGGGCTTGTTATATAACAGGACTGCAGTCATTAAATTAAAGAGCCAGGTGGCTTGAAAATAAGGCAGGAAACTATCACGGCAGACAGTAAAGCAGTTTCCGGATAAGCTGACAGATGGAGAAGCAGGGTGAGAGGCAGATAGAAGAAAGGGGAAACAGACTGGATGATGAAGGAAACCTTGGAGAAACAAAACAGCAAAAGGCACAAGCAGACACAGTCAACAATCTTTATGAATCTTGTTGCAGCAACTCAGTAGCAAAGAGGAAATTAATGTTTAATTGTTAACCTCCATTTTTTTAGCCCTACTAGTTTCTGCAAAAGACAAACACCTTAAGTTATAAATACCATAATGTAAGAGGGGGAAAGTCACAAAATATCAATGAAGGCAGGAAAAAGCAAGATGCAAGTTTTTTTAATAAAATCATGTGGCTGAGATGTTTTTCCAGTATCTGTATGGAAGCTTCAATATCTGGAAACAATGGTCACAACTAAGGCAAATTGGAAAAAAATGTAAAACTGTTTTGTAAAGTATGTGTTTATTTAGTGCATGTAACACATTCATTGTGATATTTACCAACATTTTAGATATTGCATATATAACTGATATGGTTGAGTTTCAATAATAACAGTTTTTAAATTATGTCATTAGTACAGGACACAACATTTTGGTAATGAAAAAGTTAAGAAAAATGCGGTAGGTTGTTGCATAATTATAGATTAAAAAAATGACAAAATTCAACTGTTGTTCCTATTCGTGTACAAGCTAGCAATAGCAGCCTAGCTAGCTGCAGGTTGCCAATGTTTTCCTCCATCTTGCTGCTCTACCTTTATACACTCTAGTATTATGTTGTTTTTTTATTGTAAAGTGTGATTAAGGTACATGTGTTAGCAGGAAATCCTTTTTTGAGCAACAATTCATCAATCTATGGTTTACAGAAACTCAGATATACATTATTTAAATACTCTATTGCATAAATACACCTGCAAAAGGCAACACTGTACCAACAATGTTTGATGAAAAAAGATTTCTTTGCATTTATTGCATGTGCCAAACTTACTGACTAATGTCTTAAGGCCTTGCTCGCCCGAAGCTGGGAGTCATTCCACTATTGAATGCATTTTTAGACAAAAAAGAAACTAATTTACAAATTAATTTTAATGACATTTATGGACGATAAAGGCAGTATAATACTCCATCTTTTGTCAAACCCCAGGTATTAAATCAGTCTGGATGACTCACCACATAGATTCATACCCCATTTTTTTGTTATCCGTTTTTTATAGCTTTATTTTTTTAAACCTTTTACGTCACTGCTGCAAGGAAAATCTCCTCTGACTCATTCTTTAACCCTGCCCCAATCTGCACGATGCACTAAGGGAATCCCTGTTGGTAAAAATAGGTGTGGGGCAGGGGGACAGTTACTAAGGCAGCAGCTACCTGTCTGCTCATATAGATGTTTCTTTTCTTAGTTCAATTGTCAAAATACATTCTAGAAATGAATTCAAACTAAGTTGAATTATTCATTCATTTAAAACTGAATTCAATACAACTAGTTAAGCATATTATCAAGAACTACATTGATCAAGTAGGTGTAAAACATCTTTGAACTACTTGTTTATTTTTTTGGACCTACCCATTTCTGCCTGTCCAATGCTTTCTGCTGAAACTGACAAAGTATAATAAAGCATCAAAGTTTTGTCTGAAAACCTAAATCTTTTCCCACAAAAATCCTGCTGTTACAAGTGAACCCTCTCCGGTCACTTCATTAGGAACACCTGTTCAGATGATTGTCAACACAAATAGCAAATTGTCCAATCCCATTCCAGCATCAGAACGAGCATCAAAATGGGGAAGAAATTGTTGACTGAATGTGGTATTGTTGTTGGTACCCGATGGGTTTCTCTGAGTGGCAGAATGCTCACACGTAAAAACCTCCTGGCTTTACAGGAAATGGTCTGAAAAATAACACAGGAAAGAGGCTGCAATTCACAGAGGCTTTGCAAAAATAATAGTTTGGAAACAAGTTTTCAGGTTTTATGAGAATCAATTTCAGCAGCCATTTTCAGATGGGCACACGTTGGTTCCACTAGTACCTCTAGTAACTTCTTCCACAATCAGCATTTACTAATTCATCCTTCCCAAAAGGTGTCAACTAATTTACATTATTTGAAAGACAAAACGATGATAATATGTATGAAGCGTTTCATTGCCTTTGAACAAAGTATCAGTAAGAGTCATTATTACGCCATCAACGCAAACCATGTCAGTGTTGTGAATGACAGCTAATGTTCCAGTGTTGAACTGCTGAGGGGGGAGACTGTGTGTTTGCAGCTCTGCTGTGAAAAGCTCCAAGTCAACAAGCGAAGGTGAAAATGGCTTTGCTAGAATCAGTGCTGCAACTAATGAGCTTCTAATCAGATAGTTTTAGTACAGAATATTGGTATTCTTCTCTTTTGGCTACCCGGCAGTATATATTTAGGCATGCAGAGAACGCTTAAAGACAAAGATAGGTGAATAGTTTCCATGGCAACAGATGCATACATTACCAGGGCATTAATAAGCATGAATGGGAATAAACATGTGAATTGAGGAGGTGAATGAAAACAGAAAAGGGTCGACTGGGAGAGGAAATAGGTGAATGGCCCCAGATGAGGTTTTATTTGTCCAGAGAAGTCACAAACATTTTTTAGGCTCGCATTTTTACACTTCTCAGTTCTTCTCAATACTTTAAAGATAATGTATGTAGAGCATAAATACAGTAAATACAAATAAATTTAATTATAGTTGTGGTGTTATAAATATGTAATTCCCAGAGTTATAGTATTCACCTATAACACAATTTAAAGAAGACCTCCACAGTAATGTTTTGGGTGTTTCTGACAAATGTTCGCTTTTTCACATCATAATCTTCTCCTCAAGTCATCTGACCTTCTGTTAGTCTTTCAAGTACTGAAATGTAATTTCTCAGCTTATTCAGTTTTTCCAACCAAAAGTGACGCCCTTGACTACCACAACAACAATAAAAAAAACCTTGCTGCTGAAAGAAATAATTCTTTAATTTCCTTTCCTTTGTAAATGTTTTCCGGAGCGTGAAAAAAAAAAAAAAAAAAAGACTGTGCTGAAAAAATACCTAGACAAAAATGCAACCTTTTATTCTCTTGCCATTTTAATGAAAAAAGGCTCTTTCTGACACATTTCCTCAACATCCTTAATGTGTTACAATAACTGAAAGCTTCCTGTCTCTTTCTGCTCTAATGGTCAGTATAGTGTGTGTTACGACATTAAGCCACAGCAGATTAGCAGAGGAATCAAACTTTGAGTGATGGTGCAATAGATAATGCTCTGTATGGTTCTTGAACACAGGTGAGTGTATAAACTTCACCTATTCTGGTAAAATCACAGAAATTCAAAGTAAATACTCATATACTGGCATGACAATTCTGGAAATACTTTGGGCCAAGTATAACATCAAGTCTTCAGTGCAAGTCTATATTATGAAACCTACACCAACCGAGAAAGACCTCCCCATTCATAAGTTTGCACCTACAAGCTTGCCTACAGGTAGCAACTGTTCACATGGACGAGCCAAAGGGCTTCTTTAGAAGTTTGTTGTGATCACATGGGACAGAATATTGAGCTAAAATGACAAGAAATAATTTTAAAAGTACTCAAAGTGAGGCCTTTAAACCTACGAACACGGTGTCACCTGTCGAACACGATCCTGTTTCAACTGGATCATTGTACAAAGTTGATGAAATATCGAAGAGCAAGGACTAGTTTCTCATTCTTCACAAATCAACAATTGAAAGTGTGATATCATAGCGCTTCAGAATCATTGCATTCAGGCCAACGATCCTGAATGAACAGGAAAACTGTGTTTAGAGAGGATAAATCAAGCTAACCTTAACATTCTGAAATGACTTTCCCAAAGCTCAATCCTCAACTCTACTGAAAATCATGGAATATATTTAAAATCCAAGTCTGTAAACCAACTAATTTAAATGTAATTTAATAATTAAATGTCAAAGAAGGACTCATAATTATGTGAGAAGAGTGTTAATGGCAACAAGAAATGTAAATGTAAATTTGAGCATGTATGTTTATTTTTAAACAGTTTTACTTAAGAAAACATTCACAACTAATTTATTCCCTTTAATAAATCATTAAAGGCCAAAATGATTATGCTACATGCATACTAATTTTATTATTGCATGCTGAAAATAATTCTGTGCTCTAAAACAAATCTTAGAGGTTTAATATAAACCTCTAAGATTTCAAAGTTAACAATAAAAAAAAACATGCCTTGAAAATACATATCTTAACACCATGTGTGCATTGGTCAAATCTGGTTTTAAATTTTAAATGTCCTCAAATTGAATCAGATCAGAGGTATTCAGCTCTGATGTATAAACAAAGCAACAGAAAGTCTCCCATGCCTCCCCTGTTGTTGGGTATGCAAAGTGATCTAAATCTACTATTGTGAAAGTCAACTAGGAGAACTAAAAACCATACCTCCCACTCCATCTTTCTGGCAGGAAGCTATCGGGCTGCTGGAACACCTCTGGGTCACGGTGGATGAAGTAGCTGAGATACATTGCATCATAATCTTTAGGAACACAGAAGTCTGCGAGGGTGGATTCCTGGAAACATGCAAGTTTTTAAAATATTGAATGGAAATCTGTCCTTGTGTCTCTATAAAGGTTCATTGTTAAAAGGAACAATTCTAAATTTTAAAAGAGGTTTATGTTTTTCTTTCTTCTTACACCTTAGGTTTGACAACTTTTACTTCTGGACTCAAATTTGCTCAGTAACTCATTTTCAAAGTATAAATGTAAAGTCTATCATACATGGAGTTTAATAACCATTTTAATACAGGTGTATCTAGTCCTTGATGGAAGATACCTTTGCCCTCCTTGACTAACCCAATTAGGTAGCTTAACATAAAATGTTGCATATTTTAGTTCCACCTGATGGAGTCCCCAGTTTTTTTCCACCTGACTGTGAATATCAATGAGTTCCAGCACACTTTTCCACAACCATAAACATCCTGCCACATAATTTTAGAACAAACTCCTTATTATCTATGCTCAAGGTTGTACATGTATTTTTATTTTATACATATAGAATATAGAATTTTTATTATTTTTTAAAATCTTGTCAAATGGAAAACAGTTGAGGAAAGATTTAGTCTATTTTTATGGTTTTGCTAAACTAAGACGACTTATGACAAAAACAAATTCTGACCCGTGTGTGGTGACACCGATTTTATCCTTTACTCATTTATTAAATAAAAACTTGGGCAGGATAGAAGGCTGTGAGTAAAAAACAGAAAGCTCGACTTTTTTACTCCCATGTGGGAAAGTAGCAGTCAGGTGATGCTATTCATTAACATTAAGTGCAACCACTTCTAACTATTTTAAACACCCATGTATCATAAAGAGCTCTAAGATCCCCTTTGTATCAAAAACAGAATTTTAAAATTGAACCAGATACACCAGACTCTCCCCTGATAACAGCAACTATATCTCCCTAAATATGTCATTTCCTTCTAATATTATCTAAGACTTCCACGCATCATAAACCACCAGGATCAGAATGTTCTGCTGCACAACCTAAAAGAATCAAAACTTTCCACTTCACAGAGTCACTGGCACACATCTGCCCCACCGGAGACCCTGACCTCCCCGCTTGCTTCCTTCCGGGTTGGCCAATCAATCACAGAGACAGATCAATGCCTCCCATCGGACTGTTGCGTAACACTGTTTGATGAGGTCATAACGATCACAGAGAGCTGTAGCGGGAAGAGGCTGGGTGGAGAGTCCTTGCGCTGTGCACATTAATGTACTTTAAATTGAGCTAAAAAGTGATGAGTCAGATTAAATAGGTACATTTATTGTGTTTTCTAAAATAAGAAACTGGTGTTTATAATCTTATTGAAGTCCTATGTGACATCTCAAAAGCACAAATCTTTCCATAATTTCTAATTTTTTGCCGTTTCTCTACACTTTAAGTGGAAAATTCAACAATGTCCCACTTTGCTGACCCAGATTCCCAATGCCAAACGACTCTCAGAACTCCTCAAACACCAAGTCGCTGCATCTAGCGGTCCTAGCCCCGATATTTTAAAGCACAGCATTCTGCTCAACTGTAAGCAGCATGTAGGCCTCATTAGAAAGGAAATGAGTCTTTTTCTCTCTTGTCACCTGGTGCCATCTGGTGGAAGAAAGAGCAGCACAAAAGCTCTAATTTTTAGATTCAAAGCTTACCACGTGAACTTATCCAGCTTACCTTTTCAGCTATTCTGCGTCCACCAATGAAGGGCGGCCACAGTCTCTGCACCTCCAGGAGAACTCTGTGAAGGTGATCAGGATTACGGATGGCTTCTTGACGACTTTCCCTCTGATACAAAGAGTTGTGAAGCATAACTGTTATTACTTTCAGATGGAATTTATTTTACATGTCGTACGTTAACGGCATTAACGTCACGTTTTATGCTGCTAACATCTGGAAGGTTTAACAACAGACATATTTACAGAAATCTCTGCTTTTTTTTCGTCTTTCTGGCTAAGAGGATACTTGCATTCCTCTTTTGTATCAAGTGCCTGTCTTTGCATACCTGTTCAGGTCCTCCAAGAGCCAGAGTGAAGGAGGTGAGCAGCGATGCCAGAGCTTTGGGAATGAGTGCTGAGATGAACAGTAGGAGATGTTGAGCAGCAGAACCAGAGTTGGGAAATGGCACGGATCCCAAAGCGCCGACAAAACTGGATTTACATTGAAGCCACAATAAAGTTAAAGAAGTGGTGATCATGATAGTTACAAAAAATCATTTGTTTTATTTTTGGTGGGAGACAACAGAGGCCTCAGTAAGGCTCTAATTCTTACAATTTGAGATTTTGGGTGCATAAACCAGTTGCCAGTTAACCAAACAAACATGCTCAAAACTTTGGAAAGTTAGTTTTTGCTGAATATCTCTAAATGGAAAAGAAATTACAGAAGAAAGCTAGAGAAAGAATGAAAAGAAGCAGAAGAGGCCTTTTTTACTCTCTGTACCACATCGAAGTAACCTGAGCAGCCTCACCCCTGTGTTTCATTCTCTAATTTGTCTTTGATGATCTCCATCAGTTTGCTTCTGGCATCCAGAGCTTTGGCGAAACCTGATGTCCACCAAGGTACCTTCACATTTACTGGAACCGAGATTAAACCTGCCAGCACAAAGATACCCAGTGTCTAAACCAGGCAAAATAAAGCAGTGAACTAATCTAAAAAGAGGAAAAGAATGCATTTGTATTGCAAATTAATTTTATATATATAGATTTTCCCTTGTAGATAATGCCTGAAACACACATCTGCCTTATCTGCATGAATTAATGCAGTTTTGTCTTTCCCATCTTGAAGACTGCTTAAGAAATAATTATCCATCTCATATTTATAAATGTCAAGGAAGAAGAAAAATCGCATATATACTCAAATGGAAGTTAGATTTTTCACATTTTTGAAGTTATGTTATAGCAATAGAAGCTTGATTTATTTTAAGATATTTTGCACATCTTTGCCACAGGTGCCAATAAGTGCTTTTTCTTACACCTCCAACCTAACTCCCCCCATGTCACTCTGGTGCCCATGTTGCCCATATAAACACACTGTTGCCAATAAATGTTTATGCTTTTTCTGTGTGGATCTACCGTGCCAGTGTTCTGTGCAGAGCTCCATGATTTCCTGGAAAACCTCAGGCTGATCCTCGGCTCGTACATTCAGGAAAAGACCCAACACCAACTCCGCCCCCAGACGTTTAAAGATGGAATAAACACACTGTGGCTCCCCACTAAACACACACATACACACACGTTTGGTTAGGTCAAACTGTAAATTAAACTGAAAATTCCTGCATCCATATAATATACAATTGGGAAAAAAAATTGGTGCTTGTTTCCTTAGCTTATTGTGTTGATGCCACTTAAGGAAACTGAAATTCATTTTGGCAGAATATGGAATTTGCACAACTTCAATGTGTTAAATAGCTTATAGTGTCAACAATAGCACACAAGGTTTACATAACCTGATTGAGAGGTTCTTCAAGCGGTGATCACATACACTGTGAAGAAAAAGAGTATATATCATTTAAAATTTTCACAAAGAATCAATTTTTCTTAATTGAAACTTTTGAGTGCATAAAAGATAAATTAAAGGCCAACACTGTTCTTACCTGGACATGTAATTAGTTGAGGATTCCAGACATGTTCCTGTAAACAAGTGGTTGAGAGACAGACGGAGGAGGAAGGCCTCCTCACCTGAAACATAAACACAACCAGAGATTCATTTCAGTACATGTGCAAAGACATGGACGACATCAACATGAGGGACTGTATCTGCATGCTTACCATTCATGGTGACAACAGTGTCTCCATATATGTTTGTCATAAAATCAGTTGGGTCCTTCAGAAATATGTTAGACTTTTCTAAAACACATCACATAACCATACAACTTTAACAACGAAGCTTAGAATGTCAAGACAGCATTTGGGGATGTGCAAAAAGCAAAGCAGATAAACAGGAAAGTCATTTTATTGTAATAGGAATCAAGTGCAATCATAGAAGTATAGACATATTTCTTTTAATGTAGTCTTAAAAGTACAGATTCACAACACTGTACATTCAAAGCAACCTATGTTGATCTGAAAATATTTACTCTATATATTGTATAATAAACAGTCACATTTGCAATTCAATCAGCAACTAGAAATGTGGCGAATTATAGTTAAAAAAAATGCAGTTTCCAAGACAAAATATAATTATTAAACTACATTGAGTTAATTCTTTGGTCAGGGAAAGCATCCTAGCTTCTAATAAGTTTATATTAGAAGCTAGGATATATATATATATATAACGTATTATATTTTGTTTGTTGTATAGCGTAGGATAATTTGCGGGTTTTAACTAGAGAAGGCTAACACGCTATTCGACTAAAAAAGAGAAAATGTCTAAAAACTGTTATTTATTTCACAGAGGAACACCTATAAACATACCACAGAGCAGCTCTCGCGCCCCCTCGACAGAGCAGATAAAGACGGTCGGTTTGTTCATTAAGCGGCATTGGAAAACTCTGCTGCTGTGTTTTTCAATTCTCTGCAGGCAGAAGAACACCGGATCCCGGTAGAAGTCCAAGGTCTTGTCACCAAGCAACGAGACACCTGCATTTCCTGGTAGTTTAGACATTCAGGACCGAGACATATGCGCTTTTATCTCTAACTGAATAAGTTCCTCAAAAAAAAAGAAATTGCAGAAAGACCGCGTTCAGCCTGCTAGTAGTAATATGAAGTTTTAACTAAACAGAACTGACTTCTGTATCAGGTTAGTAGAAACCAGCTAGCAATGAATGTTCGCCTGACCAATGTCCTGAATGCTTGCGAATGTCAGCAGACGACGTTCGACGCGTCAAAATGAATCGGGAGCGCGCACAGTTTTACCGAGAAATGGAGCTAATAGCTGCCTCTTTGGCTGCAGTGCGCACTCCCGACACATTGGGGAGGGGAGAACAGATTTTCTCAGGGGAACAAAGTTTCGCACAAACGTCGGTCAAACTTAAAAATTACCGACATTAAAGACTACAGAGTCAAAAGTAATGATGAAAACCCCACCTCTACGATATGAATATAAGAAACATTATAAATGACAATTTCATTTGAAAAATGTAGTACAGAGCATTAATTTTAATGTATTTTTAAAAATCAGTGAAAACGTCAGTATTTTAAAACGTCCAATGCTTAGAAGAATATAGGATCAAAAGTGTAGAGTACCCAAAATGTGTACTCTATTAACAGTAGAATTACTTCAATATATTTTTTACATAGAGTACTATTCCCGGCCGGGGTCTTTCTGCATGGAGTTTGAATGTTCTCCCTGTGCATGCGTGGGTTCTCTCCGGGTACTCCGGCTTCCTCCCACAGTCCAAAAGCATGACTGTTAGGTTAATTGGTCTATCTCTCCCTAGGGGTGTGTGTGTGTGCGGGTGTGTGCGTGGGTGTGTATGTGTGTTTGCCCTGTATGTCTTTGTGTTGCCCTGTGACAGACTGGCGACCTGTCCAGGGTGAACCCCGCCTCTCGCCCGGAACGTAGCTGGAGATAGGCACCAGCAACCCTCCCGAACCCATTAGGGACAAGGGTGAACAGAAAATGGATGGATGGATGGATGGATGGACTATTCTCAGTGGAGCTGAGAATATCGGCGAGTGTAACTAAATCAATAAATTCTTCTATTTCATTACATTTTCAGGCCACTAGATGGGAGCACCGACCACATTCTCCCTGTCCAGGTGTGCCCTCTCTCTCTTCACGGCACGAGGCGCTCTGTCACACTGTTTGCCTCTCAGTGTCACTCATCTGAAGCTCGTGCGGTTCAGGTTCCGTGGGCAAGCGGCGGTCCAGTAATTTCTACACTTAAGCGGGAATATGAGAGGGAACTAAAACCTATTTGCTCCTGTTTTATCTGGATTTAAAAGGCGAGGAGCCTTTAGCAGGTGGGGTAAGATTTTAAAAAGTTGGACATGTATTTTGTATTATTATTATTATTATTTTTTTACAATACTAGTTTGAATTCACTAAAGACATGTTGTAATTTGTGTGACTTCATTTGTCATGGATGCAGGATTATGTTATGTGATTGTGGCTTAGTGTGTGAATGGCTGCATTAGAGCCCAGTTATTAGTATTGGGGGTGTTTGTAAACTGTTTATAATAATTATTATAATTCGTCTGGCAGTGCAATTTCCTTGAAACTTTCATTGAAACTTCCTTTAGTTCTGCAGTTCAGTCATTTTATGATATGGCTAATCTTATATATTATTTGAGCTTGACGTGTGTCTACCTCACAATATGGATTCTTAAACATACGGCAGTCATAGCTGACCTGTGATATGACTGGTAATAAGAGGGGATCCACAGGCATCCGGTCATTCTTTGGCTTGAGAAACATGCAGTAAAATACAAGTGCGTCAGTAGGCATTTACTGCCTGTAGTGTAGCCATTTGTTTAGACAAACAGAACAATGTCAGTAATATGTCATTGCACACATGCGGGTGCTTCACTGCTTTTCCCTGAAGCTTTGTCGTTTTGCTGGACTGCAGTTTCACACAACATCAGGGTGTCTGCAATTTCTTACTCAAGTTTAGAGAAAAAGTGTACGATATAACAAAGATACTTTCAGTATAAATCAGTTAGTCTCACAATCTATCAACAATTTAATTTGAAGGATTTATTGCACAACTTGCTACTTGCTAAGTGACCTACATCGCCTTTTTAGGAAGGCACAGATGTTTGTACATTTGAATTTAAGATTCAAGGCTTAGTCAATCAGATATATATATATCTATTAAACACAGCAAAAACAAAAAGAAACCTTGTAATGGCTTTGTACAACAATAGACAAACATAATCTAGAGTACCGTATAATGCAAAGAAACAAAAAAACACAGCTGGATTCACAGGCTGATCGGTCCTCTCTCAGACCTGGTTGACCAAAACTTTCTTGATTAGCTCTTAGGTTCTTTCTAAGGTTTGAACTCAGCTGTCAATGAGTCTGCACTTTCAGCGTAGATGTCATAAGGAACTAATAAGCTACTTAGAAGAAGCAAAATTTGGAAGAGTTTTGAAATCATTTGAAAATATGGCACTATTCTTACAGACCTGAATGTAAGCATCAGAAAACATATACAGAACACTACTAATACCTTATTATAACCTCCTTTAAACATTTACATGTTGCATTTCATACTATACTGTCTCTAGGTAGCTTTGGTAAAAACAACCAAAGCTGGTAACATCCAACACAGATGTCAGATTGGGTGGTGGTTATTGAGTTCGAAGTACAACTGAATGGTGATGCAGTTTTGGCTTTGATGCAACAGCCCAGATCTAACATTCTGAAGCTACAATAAGTATTTAACTCATATTTATTTCCTGTTTTTGTCAATTAATATATTTATTTGGCCATAATAACACACTCGTGTGATAGTGCATAGATTTTGAGTCTTTTTTTGGCAAGTTAGTCTGTTGTGTCTTTAGAGTTTCTGATAGATTTTAATTTTTTGTCATGGTCAAGACCTCAGCCTTCAGCACCTCCTGTTGGTGATTCACCAGTTCATTTCCCCATTCTCTACCCAGATGCTCCAATTTCATCCTGACCCTCTATTTGGTACCCATAAATAAACTGTTCCATAAGTTCTTAACTGTTTCATCAGTTTGTTAGTCGTGGCATGAGTACATGTTTTGATGAATTGTGGATTTAAACACCAATAAAAATGCTAAAATCTCACAATTTATGTGTACATTATTTTCCTAAAAGTTTAAGATTGCTTGCTATATATTGATGGTGGTCCCGGTCCCCTTGAGGTTCAGCTATCTAACAAAATATGATTGATTTTTACCCCTGATCAAAGCAAAATAACTCTGTGGCCTTCAGGTGGTAGATATTATTCATTTAAGTCACCTTTTATACTCCAATATGAGTAAAGGTGATGAGCATAGAAAATCACTTCAAATGATTGGTCAGCAAAACAAGAGCGAAATGCTGCCCTCGTAAAATGTTAACGGAAGGTTGGTACAAAACGTCCTCTGAAAAATCATGGCCTTTCAGAACTTTCAACTTTCTGTCTGTGTGGTGTGCTGATGTATTTTCCTTCTGTCAATTGCATCCTCTCTCTCCCATCAGTTTGTCTAAAAATGTTTCATCAATAGCAAGAGTTTTGTCACGTGTGCTGGTAAAATTGCCAGCACACGTGATTGATTCCTACATATGATAGTTTTATGTTTCCGTCAGTCTGTGGTGCTATTTGTCTTATCTCCCCTGGCCTGCTTTTTCTGTTTTCTCTTTTGAGTCCTTCCTCAATTTTCGTTCACCTGATTCATAATAGTTAGACAAAGACATACTGTATATAGATACTGTAAAATGTGTGTGCTTTGAATATACTGGGTATTAGATCCTAATAAAGTGGTTTCATCAATCTGGACTTTGCACAATATTGTCAGTTACTGTAAGCCTGAATTAGATGGAATATTTTAAAATTCTTATCTAAAAACCCATTCATTTTTTTATTTTCAAAGCTTCATAGTTACATGACTGTACCATTTTAGTCTGTTTTTTTTTCATTATTAGCAATTTCCTCCTTGATCAGCTCTGATCATTGTTCAGATGGTCAACTACTGAATTATTGGATTTTCCTCACTGAAACAAAACTTTAAATTCCCTCTTCCTGTACGTTCTGTTTTGAACTTTTTAAAGTTGGAAAAAGACTAAGGACATGCAGTGCACTCAACAATAATTATCTTCATGAGGTGTAAGCACTCTCATAAATTTATCTGTTGTGTTAGAAACATAATTTCATATTGAAACATTAAGAAAAGTTAAACATTTAAGTTTGAGTGAAATAGTTGGCTTTACATACAAAGTTTTAAACTTCTGCATCATATATATCATCAATCAATAAATAAACTGTGCTTTTTAGTTGTTAAAAGTGTCCAGGAACTTTTCAATGGATTCCTTTATTTATTGTTTTTCTGGCATATATATATATATATTGTATGGCTGACAATTTCCCTTAGGCAATCTTCAAATGGGAACACCAACAAAAAGTGTCATTGAAGTAACTCATGTATGTGTTTGATTTTGATGAGAGACATTTGTACAAGATAACCACTGCTCTAAACTTGCCCACAGCTACAAATAGAGCAATATTTTTAAAAAACTGAAAACGCAAACTGCGACCAACAAGACCGAACAAGGACCCATGTTTTCTAGCCACTGCACACAGAGCGAAGGCTGGTAAGGGAAGAGCAAAAGTGTTCCAAAGTTGACTGAAAACTGCGGCACAAAGATGAATATTCAGGTCAACCAGTCTCCATAGAAGTCATTTATTTTAAGGCCTCTGTGTAATTCTTCACTGGGGCAGACAGTCATTTTGGAGGTCGCTGCATGCAAAAAAGAAGGAATGCAATGGACCTCTATCATTTGCAGTTATGTATTTGTGGATTCACCTGTCCATGAATTTTCTTGTGGAATAGAACTCAAAATTATTTATGGAAATGTGACAATTTCCTCACTTTTTAAAAAAATATACCACACAAAATGCAGTTTAAGAAGTTAGAAAACAAATATGCTATTTGACCCACTATTGGCTGCTGTTTGCAAGGCAGCCAATCCACGAGTCATTTTCCTTTGCACTGATTGGCTGTACCCCTAAGGACGGAGCTGGACAATTTAAGGAAGATTGTCAATGTTAACTTCTGCAGTAGTGCTATGATTTCCATAGTGCTTGGGAAAGCATGTTAAAACATATTTGTTGCTTGAACTAATAAAACAGAGACTTTTTATAGAGTTTCAAGTATTCATAGATATTGACTAGGCAGCTGTGGTCCCTAACGCTAAGGAATACTGGGGGTCCACTATATTTTAAATGAATGAGTTTGTAGATGGTAAGGTTCTTAATAGTAACGCAAGGAATAAGCTAAAATCAAAATCAGATAGTCAGACTTTAAAAAAACCCACAAAGAAATTACATTTCTACTAAGCTTAATCAGAAAACCCACCTATCTGAATTTTGGCATGGAAAGTTAGAGGAACATGTGCCACCCTGAACTCCATATTCAATATGACAGCCTCTGCATATAAAATGGTGGCTAAGTTGCAGGTATGAACGTTCTGTTTACATTTCTACTAGTTTGTATCAATTTAACCCACTGACACACATGATGCTGTTAACTTAGTGTTTATATCCATAGAGCAGGGGTGCCCAAAGTCGCTCCTCGAGGGCCGGCATCCTGCATGTTTTAGTTCACTCCCTGGTGTTTTCAGCAAGTCAGTATTCTTCTTAGGCCTTCTAATAAGCCATCATTAGAAGGTGCATTAAACCAGGAAGAGAACTAAAACATGCAGGATGCCGGCCCTCGAGGACCGACTTTGGGCACCCTGCCATAGAGGATAAAGTTGATATATGACATTTCAGAGATTTTGATCAAAAAACAAATATTTTGCCTAGAAATCGTTTTGAACATTTATCATTTTGTGTTGCCAGGCAGCTGGATTAAAACACAAACATGAAGGTTATTTGCTACTCACATAAAACTGATCACTCCAAAACCTCAGTGAGGCGGTTTTATTGTAGATGCACCATCTTTTTTACTGTGGGAAAATCCCTGTCAACAAAAGTGTAGTTTTGTAAATCATTGGAGGACTTAATGAGACCCACATTTTATTTTTTATGATGCATGAATTAAACTAGAAGGAGTTTCTGAAATAATTTTTAAGGGTCTAAGTTAAAACTTCCTCCTGTTTTAAAAACGGTTCTGAATTTTAAAACGTAGTGAGAGCTCACTCATCTCCTTAAGATTTTAACCTGAAAAGAAATCAAACAGGGTTGCTCCTCTGGTAATGAACCCTGGCTGCTGCCTTCCAGGAAAACTTAGATAAACCAGCTTTACTTTGCCAAGATGTTTGTCCTTATCCACATGGGTGAAACATTTTACACAGAGTCAAATCTGTGAGCACATTGGACTGATCCAGTTCTGATGACGTGAGCCTCTGGATCCTCATCTTTTCGCGTATCCTCTTATTTTTCCAAGAAAAGAGCAGTATTATTCCCTTTCTTAAATTCTTATGTGAATTTATCATCTTAGATTATAATAATCCCTCCATGCATCATGAAGAAATTGAAAGCCTAAGAATGGCATGCATCCAGTTCTGGGCAGCAGCCAGCAGGCTTCAGACCCTGTAAAAGTTCCCAGGTATCTGTAAATTAACCAGACAGCCAGGTAAAATAATGGCATTTTGTGAACAGCCGAGTGTAATACAATAACCTGACCTGCTGAAAAACAGAAATAAAGAGTTGAAGTGGCTGGTTCAGGCATCAGGCTCTTTGCCGTCCTTTTTTAGCCATTCCCTGCAGACATTTAAGAAAGACAAACAGCCTTCAGGCTAATTTTGAGCCATCTGTACCAACGCCAACTCATTAGCCTGATTTTTTCCGAGCCAGCCAGAACTTATTCATTATCATCGTCACCTCACCCACATATGTCTCTACTCAGTTAATGGTAGGGACGACTTTAAAAGCTCTTTGTTTTCTTGTCTTGTAGATGCAGATAATTCCATTGTTTTATTTGTCTTCAATGTGGAGCATTTATTATGTCATCACAAGTCCCTCCTCCATCTTTTAATTCCCATACATAACACCATTTAACAATTAAATCTCAATTCATCTGATGGGATTAGGCAGTCGTACTTAGAAACATTCACTCATTATGAGTATCCCATCAAGCCAAAGGATTTTTCCATCTATTGATACCTAATGAAAAAAAGAAAAATTTTCTGAAACTTAAAATATCAGATTTACAATAAATCCAGCCTTGTTGATTCCATTGGAATTATAAAATTACACTTCAGTAGCTGACCATTAGCAAAACAGGATTTGTGGTAGTTTTTGCTGGTCTGGAGCACACATGTGTGTGTTGGTGTAACATGTTTTTTTCTAACAATATTATAAATGCGAAGTTTCTAAAAAAAAATTGTGTATTTTTCAAATTGACTTTGTTTAGTCAAGAAGTTGTGTCTCCAGACATTTATGGTGCGTTCACATCAAACGCATATTGAGCCTCACATGCGTTTACATTCAAAGTCTATGTGGAAGCGTGTCGAGGGCAGTTCCGGCGCGTTTTGAACCGTTCGGAGCGTTTTGAGCGTCGAGCGCGTCCGCATAGAATATTAATGTAAACCAGACCCGCCTGACGCTCAAAACCCGTTCGGTGTGAATGCACCAAAAGTGCACACACGTCGAACTTGAAACGTCAGACGCGTTTTTGAGGCGCGTAACGCGTTTGGTGTGAACGCACCATTACCGAGGCATAAAGTTCTGTTATTCTGCGCTTGACAGTAGGTGGTTACCATAGCAACCAGTATCTGACAGCTCATCCGCTTTTTCTGTTGGCGTCTGTATCTGTGGTATTAGCTCTGTGTTTTCATTATTACAAGTATGATATTTTGACATATTTTACACAAATTTAATCATATACAGTGTTTTATGTGTAAGTTTGTTATATTTTGTATATGTTTTTATCTGTTACTATTAATGTTGTGCATTTCCCCTATGCTTAAACTGTTAACTGTTGCTAACTGCTGTAGCTGCCATCTGCTCATTGCACTGTAGTTTGTTTAGGGTTATTTATTATATTTTATTTCATGTTTAGGGGCAGACGCTGCTGGACGGATGTTAACCACCAACTGGATTTCCTCTTTTGTAAGGTATGTTTTCATTTTTGATGCAAAGAAATGTTTCAGTCATCAATTGTCTGACAGTCTTTGAAAGCAGAGCTATGGCATTGCCCCTCAGACCAAGATCAACTTTCGCTATCACCTTGTTGAGCTTTTCTAAGGCCCTGTTTACACGACAACAATTTCGACGACAAAAATGGAAGAGTTTTGTTGTGTTTGTACTGTACATTTACATGTACAGTACAAACTGTGCCTCTGGCACAGTTTGAGAACGGGTTCCAGAGTGCAATGGTTCTAAGACGTACCGGTGTCCGTTGTCTTCTTGTAAACAGAATAAATGGGTCTTTTCTGTCAGGGAATCCATAGCTCATGCGTAGTATGACGCAAAACGTAACTGCTTCCTACAATCCACAGAAGAAGAAACTACTGACAATGCTGGTGTTATTACAATTCGTGTTTCCACATCAGATACGGTCCCCCCAGCGTCTCTTCACCGCTCCGCACCGCCCAGGTGGCAAAATACACGCGTGCGTGTTCAGCGATCGTAACAAGCACGCGCTTGTTCAGCGCTCTTATCTAGATAACTACGGATACCCTGAAAGCTCAAACAACGTGTTTCAGCGAAGTTATCCCACTTTTTTCCAACTGCACCCTAATCAGACACACATAGTGCGTGTTTTCCCCCCAATATCTGGGGGAACGGTACCTGATGGGGAAACGCGAATCGACGTGCCTTCAGGTAGAACTTTTTTTTTTTTTTTAAATACATGCCCACTTAGTTTCAAAGAACCTAGCACCAACTAGTGGCTTGGCGAGGGCATTTTTTTTACACATCTTTTCGATGTGTACCGTTACTGTGTATGCAAATATTGTATTTAGAATGTCTTCATGTAAATGTGTTAACAGAAATGGAACAAAAATAAAATTTTTGTTGAATCATTGTCATGTAAACAGGGCCTAAAGTCACTGATTCTGATGCGGCTACTCCAGTAGATGCTGGCAGAAGACATTGCACCCCCCACAGGAGACATACAGTAGATGACATACAGTGTTTTGTAGCAATCCTACTACTGAATAACTGAAAATGAAAGTAATCTGATACAATGGCCTATTCAAAGTCAAAAACTTTGCCTGATGGACATGATGTTCCTGCAGAGTCTTTGCAAATTTTTGCAAACCTCATCAGACTGAACAAACAAGTAAGGGAAAGCTGACCGAAGTCCCTCCACAATGACTTGAGAGAGTGACTAGATGAGGCAGGATACATCTATTTATCTCTAAGTGATTTCTGCAAAAGATGGCAACTGAATTGTGGTATTCATATCTATTCAACAACTGTATTTAATTGAAATTCTTTTATCTCTTTGATGAAATTAGGATTTTATTATGAAAATGCATAATATGATGGTATGATACGTGGACTTGAATTACAAATTCTCCAATTTAAGAAAAATTAGTCAAGCTTCTGTGGATTGGTCTGAAATAATATTACATTACAACTTCCACAATTCTATTGGCACCCACCCAATATCTCCAATATAAGGTACATCAGCTGTGGAGCAGCATAAGATGAGCCTTTACAGTATTACACTTATATCATTGTTCAGTGTTTATATTTGGTTACATATGTCGTAGTCCAACAGATAAGCTGAATGAGTGCATTTATCTTGTGCAACTAACTGGAAGTTAGTTTGTAATGCTTGATGTCTAATAACAAATTTTGGTTAAATATTGTCAGTAAAATAATTCAGGAACAGGAACTCTTTGCACAGTTACTGATTCTGTTTGAATAAACTGACCTTCTTAGTAGAAACATGCAAATCATTAAGTGAAACATTACACCCCTGACTTAAAGAAGGATTCACATTTGAAGCATTTGTTGCTTTTTAATCAGGCTTATTACAAGATGCGTATTTCATTAAGTTAAGCACAATTTAAGGAACTGTTGAGGGTGTGTTTTGACATGTGCAATGGTACTAAGATAAAGTGTGAACCACAACAGAATTAACTTAATCCACAGGGAGGCACACAAAAGGCCAAGGCTTTAGCCTTTCCTGTTTTCTGCTTTTATCCATACATGGCTTTGTATGAAAGTGTGCACAAAGGTTTTGTGTAGAGCCAGATACTGGAAGTAACAACTTCAAATCTAGATCCAAGGCTGTGAAATTTTAACAAGTTCCAGAATTTGGTGGTAGAATTAATAGATTTAAATTATGTGCTAAATTCACTGATTAATTTTGCTGAGCCATTTTTTTCAGAATCAAAAATTGTGAAAAATTTAGATTTAAATCCTGAAATGCCTCACTAGTCTGAGAATATGTCTTGCCTTCCTACAAGTGGCACTTTTTCTGACATTCTTGACTAAGCTTAAGTTGTTTTGCTTTCACGCTGGATGTTTGAACAATTTAGCAATATCCTGTTTTATTTGAGCTCCCAAATAACATCTTTTAGCAAAACAAAAAGGAAACAAAATATTACCTAAATGCCAAGAGGCTATTTAAGGCTTTACTGCACAGACCTTTCCATAATTTACATGGCATATACACTACAACAAGGTATGGGGTAATATCGGAAACCTCCTGTTTTGCGGCAATCAGATTTTTCTGAGCCAACCCTATCTATCCAATCAGAATTAATCTATTCAATTTTAGCAACTAACTGAAGTTCAGATGAATGTCAAACTGAGATTTTTTGCTGCTTAGAAATCCTTTGTTTTTGGGAAAAGTTTTCAAATGTATAAGATGTAAAAACAAAAGAGGATTACATATTCTTATCACTTTCATTGAAATAAATATAGATTCACACTTTGTATATCTAATGGTATTTAATTAATCCAAATGAATTTAAAATATAAAATTTAAATATATCTTAAGTCTTGACTTTTAATTAAGTCTTTATTTTCTATAAATCAAAGGAAAGTTCAAAATATCGATACCAAAACAAAAGCTACAGTTACATAATTACAGCTTAGTTATAACCCAACAACAAACACTGAAATGTATAGGTGTGTTCAAAATTAGTTTTCTGGTTTTAGTATCAGTTTGATGTTCTGCAGTGAGATTTTTACTTTGAACCAACAAATGACAATTTAAAGACAATCTCACAGTGCCAGTGGGCTACTGTATATCGTGTACATGTGTAATGGACTACTGTGATCAAGCTAAATGTATTAGCTGGATTCAGTTTGGTTCCATGATAGTACTTTTACAAATGGAGAAACAAGTATTTAAATTAATCTATGGAGTTTAAGATTTTTTTCTACATACCTCAATTAATTTATGCTGCCATAGAAGTAATGCTCAGACCTGTATAGAGCTAGATAGTTTAGATTTTTTAGAAAAAATCTAAGAAAAAAATGTTTGAATCTGTTCAGTTGTGTTGAACTTTAACACGTGTTTTTTGAGTGCATTAAAGCTTGCACAAATGGTTCAGAGTATTTGCACCATTGTTTGCTTTATTCAGACTTAGCCAGATAAGTATGAACACACCCTTTATAAAAAGCTATTTATGAGTTCTTATGACTTCCTGTTAGTTTGTTACAGTTTGAGGTTTGGCTTATTGGTGTTCTATTCAGAAGTTGGAGGTATGGACTGGGAGCCTCTACTCCTCTGCTACAATAAGTACTCTGTTCAGTTTTTTCACAAAGTACGGAAATCCAAATTTATTGGGGGGACACTTGTAAAAAACTGCAACCACTCTTTCATGTTTTTAATTTAAATTAGAATATCCAGGAAATACCTCCCAATTATTGGCACTTTTATGTCCAGCTTTATTTCTTACAGTATTTAGTAGAGAATGTTGAAAAGTATGTGACTTTCCCTTACTCAGTATAAAGATAATCATTTACTGTGGAAATTATAGAGCTAAAGACAAAAACATTGAGCTTTTAGGATTACCTCTACCACAAGGGGGTTTCTGGCCTTTCCTACCAAATTCTAGTTCTAAACAAGGCTTCTGTGCTGCATAATTTTATTCTGAGTCTGCTGTGCGTACCAAACAAGTGTCTCTTCCCACCATTTCCTGCTGTTTCTGTCACTTGACATTCACAGTAAATTCACAGTGAAGCTTTTACTTCACAGTGATGTAAAAGCTTCACTGCAAAACCAGATAGATTTTTTTTTTTTTTTTTTACGTTTTGGCAAATCCTTGCAGAGTTAAACTGACAGAAGGTCTGCTTTCTGTTTGACACGCCTAAAAGCATTTAAGATTCTGCTATTACATCATAATCAGACTTTTTCCACCAGCAGTGAGTTGGTTGAGATTTAGAGCTTTGTAACTCTAGAGCAGGGGATCATAAAGTCTTCATAATGTTGCAGCACAAGTTCTTTGTTTTGGACATGTTCTGTGTTTTTTGGGATAATTGTGGTTGACGTTGCTAAGATCACAGCGTGCCAATGATTTTCATAGTTGGTTTAAATGTCAACTGTTTGTGAACATATGAAACAATCGGGTTTCAGAGAACCAATACGTAGACTGAATGATGTCTTCACTCTTAAATGTTCTTGTTTTAGACAACCTTGCTGATTTTATTCAGGATTTAAGATGAGCTCTTTTATCACACTTACATCTCCATCTCTCCATGGGTTGACTTCTCTGTGCAGAAACAGTCAGTCAGGCCGCCTTGCAGGCTGCTGCCATCAATCACAGTGATTACTCTGGAGCAATTGTCATAACAGCCTGAAACCTAATAACCGACTTGAGTCCAGATAAGGCTTCAGATGAGTCTGGATCCAGACTGTGAAACCCTCCATTTGGGGACGTCTGACTGATCTAGTCAGTGGTAACACATGCCAGATGGTACATATCATACACAGACCACATTAGTCTTGTTATTATGCATATTCCTAAAGAGGACAGTTGACTGAGAATGAGGTTGAAATTTTAGATCCATTTAAGTTCTTATTTTTTATTAATATTTATGCCAGATGTATAACCTTTGTCTGCACTTGTTAAGTAACTTCCTATCATCTTCATACCATCGACCCGTTGGTCCGTCCGTCCCTTTTTCCAGTCTGTGGTTTCTAGATGTCCATTTTTAAAGTGTCACTCACTATTGTGTAAATATCTGCAATAGTATTTTTTTCTGTTTTGTACTCCTTAGAAATGTCTCAAAAGTATGGAAACTTGGATCTGGAAATCTGTAGAACTTGGAGAAAATTAGGTGTAGGAACCCTAAATTACCTGGAGAATTATTATTATTTTTATTTTTTTAAAATTTTGCAACAATTCTCACTCATAGCTTTTTAATATTTTTGTGTTGCTTATGTGAACTCATTAAAAGGAATATTATTAACAAGAGCAAACCCTAATAAATGGCATCCTAAAATGCCAATTACTAACTTTAGAAACTAACATGAACAGATCCAACTTGACTTTCTTCAGGCCTGAGATGAAATTCCCTTCCTTCAATAACATTCGCAGATGTTACCAGTGCAGAACCTAATCTGAAGAGCGCATTTTTGGGAGCTATTTTAAGCCTCTGATTTGGGGCATCATTGTGATCTACACAGGACTGAGTCAAAGTCAACTCTTTGTGTTTATGATGTGGTGGGAACATGTAATCCGGTGCAGCTGCATGGTTTATTAATGACATAGAATCTGTTGATGCTCTTGGTTTCTTTTTGAGGCTAACAGTAAGAAGTCGGGTCAGACATTACACACAGTGTGCAGCAAATTTTCAGGTGAGCCCATCTGTCTGTGAGGTAGTTATTACTTTGCTAAGCATTTGAAATTAGCAGAGGATAGAATGGAAATTATGATTTATCCCCTTGGCAACAGTATCCTCCTGCAGCCCCTCCACACACAATCTCACACAAACACACAGTTCAGCCTGCTCATAATCTGAGGTGTGAGAATATGAGTGAGAAGTATTTATTTACGTCCTACGTAGCCAGAAAACAAGTGAATGTTGGAGCCTTTTAATTAGCTGCAGATTTCAGCAGCACAGTGGCCGCAAGACAGAGTTCGTAGTTTCTGTGTTGTTGTTTTATGTTTTAGAAGAAATCTTTGTAAACTCATTCATACAGTGTGAAGCATCACCAGGTTTTAAGAATACTCAGTTTTAGGTTGTGCATTCAAGATGGAAGATTCGAATTTGGTGTAAACCTGTTGCCATGTGGTTCAGAGGAGTTGAGTCACATGTGAAAAAAATGTATTAATTATAAAGGAGGGAAGTAATTTTACAAAGACTTGTAAGCATGTATGTAGTTTCTGTGTGACCTTATACAGTTAATCTATTATCTTTTCCTTTATCTTTTTCACAGTCATATTTAGATAAATGCTTCAAAAGAGATTCAAATTGGATTACAAAAATACCTGCTAACGGTACAGTTTTTGGTTATTCTTTATTTTGGAAGCATCTTTTTATCCTCACAAAGTCAGCAGCAGTTTCTACCATGCTGCAGTTGTTTCTTAGGATTAAGGGACCTCACTGACAATCTGAACAACTCCACCCCTCTCCACCTCACTGCTCCACTGATGTGTCTGTTAAACGTTGTTTGTACAGGTTATATTTATTTACACAGGGGCAGGACATAAAACAGTGTTTCACAATAAAAAAGCACCTACACTGTATTACTGTTCAAGTACAGCAATAGGTGAGAACGTAAGAAGCATAGATTATGGTTTAGGTCGTATTCAAAACATTGATTTTATTAGGGGAAGATATTTTTCTCTATATTTGCCTGTCTAGCAAACACCTGAAAGTTTTCAGACAAAATTGACTTGGAACTTTTCCATCACTTTTACTAAAAGTAACTCTGGCGTATGACACTGCCACTACTAAGGCAGCAGAATATAAATATACGTCTATGGTAAGGAAGAATAGTTGGGAATGCTGCAATGATGATATGGCTTGCGATAAATAAACAAATAGTAGTGTTAAAATCTTTCTGCTTTCCATTTAGACCTGAGATAATGAGCATTGCAGCCAAAGCCACCAACATGTTTCGTGTGGGTAGTAATTTGGAAAAGTGTCCAGTTCTTGAAATTTCACAGTTTTTTAAAATGATTGTATAACTGTGTGATTTTAATTACTTAAAACCAATTAATAATCACACAGATATCAATTAAATATTTGCTTGGCATAAACCACTTTGAAAACATCCATTTACTTTGTAATTTCTGTCAACTTATGCATCTTCTGGCCCATCAAAAAGTAACATTCACATGAATTGTGCAGCTTTGCTTTGAAAAGTCAGTGCAAGTAAAAGTGACTGATACAGGAGAGGAGGAGAAGCAGCAGTGTCATCCTACCTGGTATTAATTGCCACATTATTTACCACAAACTGCAAAAGGGCAAGATGACCTGCACATGTGGCAACAGCAATAACAACGATGGCAGCAAACAAAAGAGGAAACTTAAAGGATATGGAGTCAAAATTCAAATTATTCCCACACAAACTAACAGACATGAATTAAAAACACATTATGTCCAAAACGTGCTACTCTGCGGAGTCTGCAAAAAAAACAAATCTGTTCAGTCACAGAGTTGAACAGATTTGTTGCTTCATTATTCACAGAGTGCTAATTAAGCATCTAATACAGATTGTTCAAAGCAATTCACTGTTCTTCAAGTTCTATAAATGCATTGTTTTCCTGAACTCAATTAATAATTCTGAATAACATTTTAATATGGGCCATATCTGTGATTATAATATTGTCTATTATCAACCTGCTCCACAGTAAAATAATACTGTAAAGTTTTCTTTTCTGACTGATTTCCGTGTTTTATTCAATTTGAAAAGTTTTGGATTTTTTGAATCCTTCTCCCGAGTGATATTTTTGTACAATGAGATTTTTTAAATGTCTTTACAAACTCTTTGCAAGCTTGCAAAGCTTTATTCCAACTTTAAAATTGTATTATGAAATATAGCTCCAGTTAGGACACTAACATTCCACCTGGTAAAAATACAGAAAGTTGATTTTTGTAAGTGAGATTTGCAAAAAAAAAACAAACAAAAAAAAACTGGTAGCATTGTGACTCAGTTTCCTTCCTAATTCCTAATTGGTAACTTTGAAACTGCCAATTAAATGTAAAGTTTAACCTGTGATCGTATTGTGCTTGAATTCAGACGTGGAAAGTAGCAATTAGTTTCCCACACCTCCACTAAAGCAAATTTATCCAGTCAATATAACTGGAATGAAGTACATTTATTTATAGATATAGACGTGGTATTAACGTTATTAACTTATGTTTAAAGTTAGGTATTCAGTGTCTATTGGCAGTGATGGTATTAATAATAAAAGCTGTTTGCCGCACAGCCAATACAAAACAGACATAAAAATCCGCCTAACCTTTTTCTGCCCCTGCTTTACAAAGTTTATTTTGTTCAGCTCAGCTCTGTGTCAGTCAGTTGTGAAATGAAATCGGTGAGCTGTGAAAACACGCCTCCTTGGAAGGAAATCACTCCCAAAAAAATTGCAGCCGCCACTCAGAAATTCTTTTCCTTCCTTTCCTCAGTCTCTGGATTCTCTCTGTCCTTTGTCCTTACTTAGAATTTTCTTATTTATATCTTTATAATTTATTTTAGTGGGAGTAATTGAGTAATCAAGAAGCAGGAAGACAAAAGGACAAATGAGCAATTTTCAAAAAGAATTGCAGATGCAGGGACTATGCAAGGATTTTTAATCTTGAAGTGATAGAAACCTATGAATGATATTCACAGCTTTTTTTATAATTAATGTTTTCAGATGATTGTGCTGCTGTTCCTCTTCACTGGAATGATTAAATTATGACTGTTAGTTAATAAAGGAAAGGAGGACACAATCTCTGAAGGGGTTTTACCTCAGAGACCTCAGCTAGACATTCTAAAAATATATTACCTCAATCTAGGAAAATACAACCCAGATTTCCAGTGTGTTCCCTTAGCTTAGTTTACATGTATGCATAAGTTTGTTTGCAGACATCATTCTGTTTGAAAAGGAATATATTTTTATTGAGTAATGGTAAAAAGATTTAAAATAAGTTATGATCAAGTCACCCAAAATTCATACAAACCTGCCAACACTAGAAAAAAGAGAAGCCAATAAATAACCTAATTGTAGAAAGTAGCAAAAACATCTGGAAACAAAACACATGATTTAAAATTCACCAAAAATTTTTCAACTATGAACTTTTCTGAATTTAATATGACCTTAAAATGATGCAAATGTTTGATTGGATTTTGGTGGACAAATTGAACTGCACAATATCTGGAAACGGGTAAGAATAACACAGGGACAACTCTGTTTTTTTGTTGGTTGGTGTATCACTCTACCAGCAGATAAAATATAGAATACACTACTTACTATACAAATAAACTATTCCTAAAATAAATAGATAAAAAAATACTAATCTTACCATAGTAAATTGCAGAAGGGCTGGTAAATGCTTGTGTTGCAGATTTTTCAGATTGCACTACGGCTCATTGTTCTGCTATAGGGCTGCAAAGATGATGTAAAAAAAAAAAAACATTTTTAAAAATTTGGTAAAATTAGGATTCAATGTACTGTTTTTGAGTTTGCTGCATGCTCCTTATTATCCATATAGTGTTTTCCCTTAGCTGGAGCCAATCCCCTTTTATCCTTTGCCCAGACAAGGCTATGCAGGAAGTATGTGATCATCCCTTTTGTCTTATGAAAGCTAGAGCATTTTTTTCCTGACAGATTTAGAGTGCAAAAGAGCCGTTTATGCTGTTTGTATTTTTTAAAAATACTCAGTGGGCGCTTGATTGAAAGATTAGGTCACTGAGGATCACAGGATGAAAAGAAACTCCTCTCTAATCCTCACATGGTCTTCATGTGTTCAGAGAACTGTCTCTTTTAAGTACTGCTGGTATGTAGTGTGTAGTGGGAGTGTTCTTAGGCCAAACACAGGGCGATTGTGGTGCATCCTGGGTAAAGTTATTTCATTGCTCTCCTCCATCTGATCATTTAACTAAAAATATATGTCAGAAAGTGATGCAAGTCTGCAATATCTGTGCTATAAAAGCTATCCATGTGATTTCTTTGCCTTTTAAAATCCTAATTTCATATCTACATAAAAATATATTCTGAAATATCCTACGTTCATTCTCTCATAGCAGTGCTGACACAAGAGTCCTAAGCCTGCAGATGAGTCCCAGAGAAATGAAACTTAGATAAAAGGTAATGTGTCTTTAGGATGTAGGCATTGTTGACAAGGTCGCCTCCTTCCAGTCCATCAGGTGTCGATGCGGACCCTCGAGCGAGATAAAACCAGAGAGTCGCCATAAAACAGGAGAGACAATGATGTTGTAATAGGTGCTTAAAACTGATATGGTTCCCACAAGTCAGTCAAACAAACCTCCGCTGCTGTTCCTCACGAACAGACGCTTACTGTAACATGATAATCCTTTCTACAAAGGATATTATTATAGCTTTTGTATTTTTCCTATATGGACATAAGTGATGAGGCATTTTTTTGTATCTAAATGGTCTGAAATGTTGCAGAGGCCAAATTTTACAGAAAACAAAAGATAGTTGTGTGCTACTGTCATGATATTTCTGCTGCTGATAATTTTACACAAAATATAATTGAAATCTTGTAAGCGTTTCAAATATATGTAACATTTTTTGACAGGTTTACTGTTAGCATAAACATGTAATTATTGTGTACCTTGTAAGTTAGACTTCAGGGATGTTTTGTATCATAATTATTCTTTACAAATTAACCACGGTTATTAAGCTTTTTATGGTTTATAAAAATAATAACAAGTCGACATCATTACAGTGGAACCATTACTATTATCTAGTTTCTTGTTTTTTTCACAGTGTTCATATTTTATTCCAGTGAAAGTCTTAAAAAATGTTTCACTCTGTCAAACTGAATCTTTGAATGCTTTCTGTAGTGTCACATGTGTTTTAAGGCATCCAAATTGTGAACTCGCACATTTGGTCAATAAATGCATCAAAAACAGCATCCACCCTACACACTAAATTTGAGTTTACTTTAAAAAATCAGACAAAGGCTATGTTATACTTTGTACATAAATGGGGGTTGTCTGAATTTTTTTTTCTATCAGATAACTCAGATTTTATTGATTATGTTTTATTTCGGATATGTATGTTTTTACATTTCACCTTGTGCTTTTGGTCTGGTTAGCATGTTTTGTTTCTTTCTTTTAGAATTTTGCTTTTATCTTTTGTTAGAAACAGATCAATAAACTAAACTAAAGTTTGATTTAAAAACACGCAGTGGCAAATCGCTAGACAAATCCAAGATTTGTACTTATAAATGACGTCAGCGTCAGTGAAAAGTAGAACAAAAATAAAAGTTGCTTTTTTAAAAACACATTCAGGTTTGACCTTAGGTTTATAAATACATCCTGACCTTAACTACTTTTGAATCAACTAAATGGCTTCTTGTCATGCTTAAATACATTTTTAAAGCCTGAATAAATAGTTATGAGACTTAATGCCATATGTTATTCCTTTATGGGAAAAAGTCCTGGACTGTTTATGAAGTCTGGTGATCTACAGCAAATCTATTTGAGAAAAATAAACTGTTTCCAGGTGAGAAATGATATAGTTAACCATACGTTGTTGGTTCACTGTGTCTAATACAGTTAACCATATGTTGTTATAAGCTGTTAAAATTCCCATTTGTGGCAGATTTCTGACTATTGACCTTTGGTGGCACAGGAATGAGGAAGAAATTTTTTTTTCTTTCATGACACCTTTTAAAGCACTGCCCTATTAAGTTATCAAGCTATTAATATGACCTCTAAAGAGAAACTAACAGGTTGATTTATTCTGGCGGACACAGCTGGTGCTTGTGACGGTCTAAATGCCCTATAAACATCACACATTATAAAGCTGTGATCCAGCTTCTTATTTTTAGCTGCAAATGTTGCATTTTTGGCTTCTTTATGCTGCCACAAGACGGACACACAAGAGCAAGACATTCAGCCAGTTTACAGACGCATGCTGGCTGCTATTTGCAGGAAAAATGCAGACCTGTAGCAGGAGCCAACAAAATTACTGTCTGACTGTGTGTGTGCGTGTATGTGTGTGCATGGTGTGCGTATCATCAGGGCCATAGCATGGGGTGATGAGGACTCTCCTCGGCTGACCTCGGTGCAGATGACTAGGGATGGCCACAGCATCACCTCCACAGTAAGTCTAAAAAGATCCAACTTGATCCAGTGAATTTTGATTATTTCACACACATTTATTGATTCCCATGACTAATTATTGCTAACTTATCAATTAGATTTGCTTTAGATATTTTCAGGTTAAGGACAAAACTTAACTGTATTTTATTGGATCACAATTAGATTCTGATTATAAAGTGAAAGAATAATGAGATAGGTTTTATTTAATTATTTTTTTTACAGATTAAAATCTGAAAAGCGTGTCATAGATATGCATTCAGCTTCCTCGAGCCAATACTTCCACAAAGCACTGCAGTAACAGCAGCAAGCTTTTTTTAGTGGATGCATCCAGATGAGTCGAACATCTGTAGAATAAGACTTTGGTTCCATTTTTCTTGTGCGTGAACATCGGTTTTTCAAGTCTTGCCACAGATTCTCTAATTAGATTTCAGTCTAGATTGCCTGGGAAATTCAATCACATGAAAATACTTAGCACTAACCCGTCCTTGTGGATCACATTTATTGGAACTATTGGAATCCTTGTTGTTAATACTTTTTACGCACTCCTTTTACTAAAATGCATGTCGTACAGTCCAATTATGTGATTGTAATTTAGAGAACCATTTTTTGATACAAACTAAGCCATGTTCCTTTATGCTGATGTGTCTGGATTTTAAAATGTTTTATTTTGTCACTTTTTATTCCTCTCACAGTTTTTTGGACGACGTAATAAATAATGGACAACAGCAGCAGGAGCAGCAAGAATTCTTGAGCTCTTTGGAGACGGTTTTTCTCACCATCTTCCTCTCCATCATCATTATTTTGACTATGTTTGGCAACCTGTTGGTTATGGTTGCTCTCTGCAAGGACAGGCATCTGAGGTGAGGTTGTTTTGGGTTGTTGTTTGGTTCCTGAAGTAGAAGAAGCGTTAAAGTTCTCAAGTAAATAAAGTAAAGTCATCCTGCAGCTGGTTGGATATGAACAGCAGTTAAACACCTTCTTATCTATTTTTTAATTAGATACAAAGATTAGTTTGGAAATGTCTGGGATTTAAGCATTTACTGGAGAAAAGCATTTGTACTTGGATTATTTATTCTCTGTCACAATGTCTAAGACTTATGTCCATCTATTCTCAAATCAATCGTATGATTTGAGACTGGAAAATGTGAAGCTTAGACAAAAAGAACGCAGAGGAACCCTGGCAAAGAACTAGAACTGATATTTATTCTTCATGTTTCTGAGTAAGCTTTCCTGTTTTGTTGTTTCCTCTTAGAAGAAAAAAGACCAGCTACTTCATCGTCTCTCTGGCGTTCGCTGACCTGCTGGTTGCGCTGCTTGTGATGCCCTTTGCTGCCATCGAGCTAGCCACCGGCCAGTGGCACTTTGGAGAAATTTTCTGCCTGGTGCGAACCTCTCTGGATGTTTTATTGACCACGGCATCCATCCTTCACCTCTGCTGCATTGCACTGGATAGGTCTGTGTCTGCGATAAGGACACAATACAGGAGAATTGAAACACTTGTGTTTTCTTCTAAAGCTCTGACATGGATGGTTGACATTTAGACTTTTTAAGTTGGGAGCAGCAGTTCTCAAATTTGAAAATAAGTCAGGAAGTTCCCAATACTGTAGTTTTCAATTTATTATTTCTTTTTTCACTATTTCCCATTTCTCTCCTATAGAAGGTATGCCTGGGCTAGTGACTGAATGCTTGGTTGTGTGTTTTTGAGGGGAGGCATCATTAATGGGGCTATTGCTGACATTAATTTTGTGTACCCTTCTTGTTTTTCTTTCTCATATAAATTACTGCCTACTAAGTACTTTTGTCATTTGCAATATTTCTCTTTAGCACAAAGAAAATTAAATTATTCTAACTATTCTGCTTTCTATTATTCTTTTCTCTTTCAAAGGAAGGTACAGCAGGCCCAGATATTCTGTGTTGAGCGGTGTCTCTTTCTTTGAAGACATCATTGATAGAGCTATTGTTACCATTTGCTTTGTGAACAATTTGTGTTTTTCTTTCCTAGAATGTCCCCCAAGCTCCCTGTCTTTATTTACCAGAAAGTGCTATTAGTAGAGCTCATGGTGCCTTTAATTCTGTGCATTCTTTCTCATAGAAAGTTCTCCTTCCCATGTGCTTCTGTGTTTTTTTTTTTTACTATATCTCTTTCCTGTAGAAAGCCACTGACAGAGCTGATGCTACTATTAACTTTGTTTTCTCTTCCTGTTTCCTGTTGTAGAAAGGATGCCTGGCCCAATAGCCCTTTGCTACCTGCCTCTTTTATCTGGTCAGAGCTATTAATGATACATACATGGTCATGAACTATGTGTACTAACTTTTATTTTCTTTCCCATGAAAAGTACACATGCATTTATGTTCAGCTGCGTTTCTTACTTATTTTTTTACACTGACTCTGGTTCTGCTGGTGGTTTCTTCCTGTTACAAGCAGGTAATTCCTTTCCTGGTGAAAAGTCAAAGAGACGTCTTAATCATTTCAGTTTAGCTTACTCAGATACGCTTTTACTAACTGGAAATAAATTATCAAGCAAATTTGACTTAATTGTGTTACTCAATGTGACTACATGTAAGTAGTTCCAAATCTATGTAATTGGATTTTATTTGAATGACTTGAACTGATTTAAATGAATTCTCTCAAATAGACGAGTATGAATGCATCATACAGAATAACGTCCTGTAGCTCAGTTTGTCACCATGGAAACATCTGATTCACAGCTTTGGGACTCTAAACATCAGCTCTAGTTTTACAACTTAAAAAATATAGTTGTCTGCCTCCACCCCATTTTGCTGGTGGGCACCACATTTTGAAAACCAATGGTCATTTTATTAAATGAGTTCTATGTGTAAATTGCATTCAATTTTGATCAATGCATGTTTAACACAGTGTATAATGTGCAAATCTGTGTTTGTTTTTCTAGATATTACGCCATCTGCTGCCAGCCGCTGGTCTACAGATATAAGATGACCCCATTCAGAGTGGCACTTATGCTCATCGGTTGCTGGGTCATCCCCACATTTATCTCCTTCCTACCCATCATGCAAAAGTGGAACACTATTGGGATAGAGGACATTGTGAGTTCTCAGTAGCTAAGATTGGAAATGTTGAAAAGGTGTTGAAAATAGTGGCTCTCTTGTCTTTGCTGTTCAGATTGCTGACACAACAATATTTTCTGTGTTTCAAAAAGCACAGGTGAGTTTGTTCGAGTCACAGATTGCCAAACACAGACACACGAGCCATATCATCAACTTATAGTCAGTTTTTTTTTGACTAACAGTCTTTATTTCCGTCTGTGATGAGACAGGAATGCCGTAGTCAAAACGTTAAAGCCATGTGGAGTGAATAGAAATGTACGCTATGATTTTCAGATTATTAAAAAAATGAATCCCTGTATCATATTTCTTCTTTATTATTATCCACCATATTTGGCATATCTTGTAAAATTCCAGACAACTAAACTGAGGCTTGTGAAAATGCCAAAAAAATGACAGAGTTGTGAATAATTTGCCTAGAAACCATGGATTATATTAAATTGTTTTTACATGTTGAGGTTCTGCTCCATCTGTGCATTTTTTATTTATCCCTTGTTGTTTCTTAGCAGTTCCAGGGCAGCTTGCCAGGCAGACTAAACCTTTTTTAGTTGAAAAGGATATTACTAAGTACTTTTTTATTATGGTTTTTAACATAACTGTTTCTTCAGGCTGTTTGGAATAAATGATGGAAACCGTCAGCTTGGGTCTCTCCAGAGTTCCTGTGTTTATTCTAAGCTAAACTAATCCTCTCCATATAGAATATATCACGATTATTTCTTTGTCTCCTGTCAGATTGAAGAGAAGCAATCCCTTTCGGGAGGCTCCAACACAAGTTGTGTGTTTCTGGTCAACCAGCCTTACGCCTTGATCTGCTCTGCCGTCGCCTTCTACGTGCCGCTGGCCCTCATGGTTTTGGCCTATCAGCGCATCTATGTCACTGCCATGATCCATGTCAGGCAGATAGAGACTCTTCACCGTGCCGGCTCCTTTCCGCCTACACATTCGGACCAGGTCATAACCATACAGTCTTCCAACTCCTCGGATCCACTGAATCACTACCGCCTGAGGACAGCGACCGGGCCCTTGCCCTCAGAACAGTCTCAAAGAAGACACAGACGCATGCGCATTGAGACGAGAGCAGCAAAGACACTGGCGATCATAATGGGCTGCTTCTCCCTGTGCTGGGCGCCATTTTTCATCACGAATGTGGTGGACCCCTTCATCCATTACTCTGTACCCTGGCAGGTTTGGACAGCCTGGCTGTGGCTGGGGTACATTAACTCAGGATTGAACCCCTTCCTGTATGCCTACCTGAACCAGGCTTTTCGAAGGGCGTTCCTCGTGATTCTTTGCTGTGGAGACGACCGTTACACTCAGCAGGGCACCTGCTCCACAGGCTTCCACAGGCCGTCCTCCGTCCAGTCAGTCAATGGGACCTCCATGGCTCTGAGGTAAAACACAGGAAAAAAAACAACCACATTTAAAGATTCTTTACTCCAACAATAATGCTGGGTTCCAGCTGTAGTCAGAGTTGGAAAATCCTACTTCCCAGGCAGAAAAATCAATTGCATAGCCTTCCAAAGTTGAATGTGTTTCAATATGGCCGTATCTCACATGAACAGTAGTAACATTTAGTGGAAACGTGTGCATTTTACAAGACACACATGTAAAAGTGAATCTAAAATCAATTCAGCCCCTGAAACTCTAAACTGAACAAATTGAAAGTTGTCTTTGCTTACTGAAGTAAAGCTTAAACATATGTTTGTAAGAGCTATTGCGAACAATGTTTGTAGGTGTCGCCATGTTGAATTTCCGACTTCTTAACTAGAACACAGTTACCTCCGATCTGACAGTAAATCCAGTTCCAAGTTCCCAATTCCCAGATAACTGGAACGCAGCATGAGGCTGTATTTCTGAAATATAATTGCACATCAAGCTTATTGTCAGAGCAGTAATTATATGTGTGAGAGTAAAGGTGTAAATGGACTTGTTAGAGTGAGCATCTGCATGTGGGTGTCTGTCTCCTACAGACCCGTGGCAAAGAGAAAACAATTTCTACCTTTGGTCAGAAACAGATCTAAACATCACGTTCATCAAGGCAACACAAGTATTATATTATTGTAAAGAGTATAGTGCCTATAAAAAGTATTCACCCAATCATGATCAATAAAATTTGGCTTTTTTGATAATAAAATTTTAAGATAAAAATACAAAATAATAAATAAAAGTCAAATAGATATTAACTCCCTTCCGGTTCATATTTAGTAGACCCACTTTCAGTTGCAATCACATCATAGAGTCTTTGTGGACAGGCTTGAACATCTGGATGCTGTAATTTTACTCCATTTTTCCTCACAGAATTATTCACAATCTGATATTTCATAGGAATTGACTGTGAGCCGTACTTTTCAAGTCCTCCAACAAATTGTATTGGACTGACGTCTGGGCTTTGACTGGGCCATGTCAGAACATCTACCTCATTCTCTTCAAACCAGTTTTGTGTAGCTTTGGTTGGATGTTTTGTTGTTTTGCCGGAAAATAAATGTTTTCTTTCAGAAGGAACAATGTATCCTCCATAATTTCTCTATATTTAGTAATTGGTGCTCACCAAACACAGTATCTTGTCTGATGGCCAATAAGCTAAATTGTGGTCTCATCAGACTAAAGAACTTTCTTCCTCTTGACCATGGAGTCTACATGTCTTTTGGGATACTCTAATCGAGCCTCGTCGACCTCCCAGACACACGTGTCTTTATACTAAAATCATTTAAGACACATTCACTGCAGTCTGTATTCTATTCATTTTCAGACTACAAGCAAGAACGGGCTGGACTTATATAGAATTAGGCAAGTCACCTATGGGATGAATATTTATGTAATCACATAAATATTAGAAAATACATTTTCTAATATTTTCTATAATAATAGAAAATACATTACATATTTTTATTTGTAATTTTTTTTTACAGAAACTGGTATTAAATTTGATACAGTCATTGAAACATTAAGTGTTTTTGCAGAGGGGGGCTGAACACAGATGGACGCAAAGTTTTTCTGTTTTATATGTGGAAATGATTTTTAAAACTACATACACTGTTCTTTTTCTAAATTATGCATCATTTATTTTGGCCTGTCACATTAAAATTAAGTCAATCTACATTGGTGTTTCTGGTTATGTGATGACAAAATATGATAAAGGTCATTTTGTCTTGAGTACAACATGACAAACGAAATCACTATGCTCGTCATAAATGTATATTAGCAAATACCTTTATGAATCACAAATCCTGATTTAAGTATAATGTATATTACAATAGATGTAATAGTGTTTTTCCACAGTAGGGTCTGTGTTAACGCTGGTGATTTAGTTGAAGGCTGAGTTTGGATTTTCTGCTTCTTCGAGTCAGGTGGATGATGAAGGAGGCGGCCTTTATCTGTCTGCACTGTTTAACATTTTCACAAGTGCTTCACGCTCAGAGAGAAACAAAGGCGAGCACATGATCACTTACAGTCACACAGATGACGGATTCATTGAATATGGAATGTAGACTTGACAGTAATCAACATAATGAAAATGAATTCAACATTTTCTCAAAATAAATCCCAAGGGCGTGAAATACAAAGAGAAAAGAAGTCCTATTACAGACTCCTGAGGCATCCCACAGCCAAAAGATGATCTTGAAGTATCATTCTGACACTTTACATTTTTAGTTAAAGAAAGAAATAATTCCCTCTCGTGTTTTTCCTTCAGCTGTCATTGTGAGTGTATATATACACAGTGGCTGAGCCGATATCTCTGCTCTAGTCTTAGAACTTTTGCCTGGAATACCTATTTTGTGTGGGCTTATGTTTCTCTACCATCTCTGCACACATTTCTTTGGGCTCTTCATCTGTGTGTAGGAAACAGTAAAGACAACCAGCCTTAACTCCAGTCTGATGTCGTCTCTTAAAATCCGTCCATGACTCCATGGAAAACAGACTCAATCAGATTACTGCCGACATGACACTGGAAAGTCAAATTACAGGAGGAATCCTGTCGTGTTTTATCAGGGAGCTTTAGACCTCTAAGGCAGGCTTGGAGGGCTGAGGGTCTGTTGAGTCAGCTTGGTGTTTTTCCATGTATTTCTTGCCACTACAAAGAAACAGAAGTGTTTTCATTACCATTTAGCCTATAGGCAAATTTGAAATGTTGATATGCTTGTGCTGATGTCACTACAATACACAAATAGTTAAGTTTACTTCTCCTGATAACACTATTGTTTTGTTTGTGGTTCATACAGAGTCAGACATTTGTACTATGAAATTCTGACATACAGTGTGCATTGTAAAAAGTATTCATACTTTTTGAATCTTCCCACATTTTGTCACTTACAACCCTAAACTTTATTGTTTTGGGGGATTTCTTGTGATGGACCATTACATTAAAATACAAAAAAAATGATTCACAGTTTTCACATACTGTATTTTGGGAAATAAAAAGATGAAAACTGTATCTTGTATCCAGGTTCAATACTTTGTAGAAACATTTCCCTGAAACTGTAGCTGCTAGTTTAAGGGTGTGTTTCTATCAGTTTTGATCATTTACAGACAGAAATTTTGCCAAGTAGCTCAAACTAAGTCAGACTGAATGGAGAGCATCTCTGAGCAACATTTTCAAGCTTTGCCACGAATAGTTAATTAGATTTAAGTGTGGAATTTGACTCAGCCAGTCTAACACATAGTCATATGTTAGGATGACCCAGAATCATGACTTTGATCCAAATCCCTCCATTGTATGTGTGGCTGTCTGTTTAGGGTAAGTGTCCTGCTGGAATGTGAAATTCTGCCACACTGTTGAGTTTTTGAACCTTCTAGTCCATTTTCTTCCTGGTCTGGTCCATATTTAGCACCATGCACCTTCCCATCAACTTCTCTGTCTCTTTTAAAGAAGAGCTTTCCCACAGCATGAGGCTGCCACCACCACATGTCTCTGGGGATTGTCTGTTTTAGAGACTTTGATTTTGAGGTCAGCTCTACAAAGGGCAGTCTATTAAATTCCACGAATAGAGTTATAATACTACAAGAAAAATAGTTGTAGGTCAAGGAAGTCAAAATCATGGGAGAATAAGGCGTTAATATTACCAGAATAAAGTTGTAGTACTAGGAGAAAAATAGTAATTTTATGAGAATGCCAACATGAAAATAAAAAGTAAACAGAAAGTTGACTTCTTGTCAAGTTATATTCACCAAATATGGAACGTTTGAAGGCAAATAGTTGCACTATTTATTAGAGGTATTGGGGTTCAGAAATATGAATAAAAATACAGACTATTTTAGGATTTCCATTGTAAAAAAACCCCGAAAACAAATCATGTCTAATTTTCTGTTTAAATTACAATTAGATGTTATATATACAACAACCCAATGCAGTACATTGAAGTTTGTGGTTCTAATGTGTTAAAATGGGAAAAAGCTCAAGGGACCTGAATACACACTTGATTTGTGTTTGGTATCAAAACAAAGTTGGACACTTCTTTCCCCTGGAATATAGACTGTCTTCCTGTTTTCTAAAAGTGATATCACAACAAATCTTAAAGTTAAAACATATTTTGTAAGATAGTTTGACTTGTTGGCATTGCTAATGAACTTGATAAAATGTTTGAATGCAAAAGACTGAACAAAAAGGGGAAGTAAAGAGTCGAAAACATAAACAGAAAAGGAAAGAGAGAGCAGTAAGGACATGAGAGAAGGCAGAGAGCTGAAAGAAATGACTGTAAGGAAGGAAGATGAGGATGGAACAGAGAGAGAAAGACCAGGAACATGGAAATATGGAAGGAAACGTCAAAGAAAGGGATGATCACACTGCAGGCTCTTATGACGTGTTTTTATACACTGTCCTCATAAATTCCAGCACATGTGTGTGTGCACACTTGTTAGCCCTGTGATGGACTGGCGACCTGTCCAGGGTGCATCCGAACTCTGCTGCTGATGTAATCTATTTTCCTACCTCCCAACAGAAAAAGGAGACTTTGAAACCTCCCAAAACTTGGCACAACTTTTTGTGTGTGCATGTACAGCATGTAGTTTTCAGTTTCTGTTATTGTAAAGTATACATTGGCTGTCAGAGCTTGAGGGCTGGCTGAGACACCCAGAGAGAAAGAATGCACTATGCTCTGATTAAACCAAATTGGAAACTTTCAAAAGTTATGGTTAAACATGAGTACCGTGCTTACAGTGAAATAGAGCAGTTTCTGTTACCAGTCAGTTTTGACTCAAACCTTAAAATGCTAAAGCTGACATTTTCAATTCATTGGTCAACATTACAGTGAATCCAAGCTTACGTCCAAATCATCAACAGCAGCAACTTATCCAGAGCCCAGAACCGCATCTTACAGAAAATGTCTTAGATCACCTAAACACGATATGTCCTCTCAATCAAACAGATTGGGAAACCTTTTGTCAGGGAGTGTGGGCAAATATTGCTAAGTCAGCATGTCAGTCAAACAAAGACAGCTAAAATTATTGTTTCAACAAACCATTAGTTTAAGGGTGTGCACACATATGCAACAAGGTTCAAGGTTTGTAGTTTGTTTTGTTTTGTTTTTTTAACATCTCCCCAAGGATTAATCTCTTATCTATACTCTACACTGTACATGTCATATTAAAGAGTATAAAAGTTTGTGCTTCATTCATTAGAGTCCCATCATTTTACATCAGGCATTTGAACAGCTCTGAGAACATTTTGAGTTGGGGGTTAGGGTAGAATTACTAAAAGGTTAATTTGAGTATTAAATATCAGATGTGGCCTACATTTTTTCTCTGTGTTTCAGTAACAAGTAATTCTATCAATTTTTTGGGAATTCATAATCTGCTTTGTGTTTCAATTTTCCTGTTCCCCTCATAGATTAATGCATAAGAGGTTATCCTCGATTTCTCTCAAATGGCTTCTGTTCACTCAACCTTCACATCTTTATCTCCTTCAGAGAAGCTAAATTTAGCACTTTAAACATAATGCATCCAGTCATCATAAATTAAAACAATGTGAAAATAAATCATGCTATACATTAAAAACCCTAACCAGTTTTTCAATTTGTTTGCACGAGAAAGTGTATAATTCTTGAGGTTTGGACATTAGAGGAAGAGAAACAGACATGACAATTTGTCTCTTCGAGTGTTAGATGAGCGAGAAAAATATCAAGCATCAAATCAAGACTGTCAAATT
The DNA here is from genome assembly GCF_003331165.1 of Xiphophorus hellerii. Lineage (NCBI taxonomy): Eukaryota > Metazoa > Chordata > Actinopteri > Cyprinodontiformes > Poeciliidae > Xiphophorus > Xiphophorus hellerii. Next base: position 11,104,745 of record NC_045679.1, on the reverse strand, counting down.
GTTTCAGTAACAGGATCTTTGTGATTCTCTGCGAGTTCCCCTTCAGCTCTGACTCAAACAACTGTTCTAAAAATAAACAAAGTTTTACTAACTTTTCTATAGTTTTTGAACAGAAGATACCAAAATACAGAAGCCATGTAACTTGGAAACTAAATAAACTCCAAATTCTTAAACTCTCTTTGTAGGAATTATTCTCTTTCCAAAATTTTAATGTTCCATAATTATTAAGAGCCTGTGAAGCTGAGCTTCATGCTGCAAAGAAATTTAAGAGCTGTTCAGAAACAGGCAAAATCTATACTCAGGAATCCAGATGGAATGATTCTTTATTGGATAGCCCTCAAAAAAATAGAGGCATTAAATATTTATTTTAACATTTACTATTCAATTGTAAAATAAAAAACTTGCAGAACTTATTGCATTGGTTATATTTATGTAATTTCAGATCTCTTTGCACTTATCCCTCCATGTTTCCAAGGAAAAGAGAATTTAACAAAAAGGGATACGAAAATTTTGTGCTGAATGTACAGTACAGACCAAAAGTCTGGACACACCTTTCTAATTTAATGGGTTTTCTTTATTTTCATGACTATTTATAAAGCAAGAAATCCCACTTATTAACCTGACAGGGCACACCTATGAAGTGAAAACCATTTCAGGTGACTACCTCTTGAAGCTCATCAAGGAAATGCAGGGTGTGTGCAAAGCAGTAATCACAGCAAAAGGTTGCTACTTTGAAGAAACTAGAATATAAGGGGTATTTTCAGTTGTTTTACACTTTTTTGTTTAGTGCATATTTCCACATGTGTTATTCATAGTTTTGATGCCTTCAGTGTGAATCTACAATGTCAATAGTCATGAAAATAAAGGAAACTCATTGAATTAAAAGGTGTGTCCAAACTTTTGGTCTGTACTGTAAATATGGCTCAAGTTTGAGAGAGAAGTCACTCTTGAAAATTAGGAGTATGAAGCGCAAACACTAATGAGGGGTTAAGGTAAATGTATTGAACTGTCACAGTGCAGACATTCGTAGGTTCATGCAGAAAACCTACTTTACGTAAGTTATACCACTGTCACTTAAAAGAAGGCATGCACGGATCCATGTGTTTCATTATGTGTCATAACAGAAAGTGTACTGATTAAGCTGCAATATAAAGAGCACTCCACACCAAACTACTGCAATAACAACTGGTAATAACACACGTTTGCTTAATTTTAATTTGAGAGTTCAGGTCACTATGATACTTGTTCTGTAACAGCAGTGGGAATCAGTTGGCTGCTTTCTGGCTTTTTGGCTTAAATCAATTGTAGTGACAGGGCTGGTATTATATCCTTAATTGAGCAGGACATTTTCAAGAAAAGCACCAGTAGACGCTTAAGTTCTTAAAACGTGCCGTCTAGAGTTCAAATAGTATTACACAAATGATAATCATTAGAACTATTGATGTAAGCCGGTCATCATTACTGCACACAATCTGTAGATCATACAAGTTCCCTAACCTCTCAGGACTTTCTGTAAACATTTTCATAGATCTCTTATTAATAATCCCAAAACTGCACTGGAAATTAAAGTGTCCTGTAATATCAGCCTATTGATTCTTACTGGATACTGCACATTTGGTAACTTTAAATAGACTAGATTCCATTTGTATGATGAATCAATGCAAACAGGAAACACTAAAGAGCTTCCACCTTTTTTCATTCCTCCCAGTTTGTTGAACTCCAAACAATCACATCTGTATTTCAGTGGTGCACACAGGGGTCAGTAGTGAATCTTTAACCATTCAGCCTATTTTAGCTTCAGGTGAAGTACATACTTTACATTTCTCAGTCTGCACAAAAAAGTCTGCAACAGTGGGTATCTGAAGCTGACGAGTGAAGGGCTCAGTTTAAATCTGACAAAAATACAGACACTGAGCCTGTGCACTCGGTGCAGCTGCAATTTAATTTCAGTTTAAATTTCAGACATTCTTAAGATTTATTTAGTTTATTTCATATTTCGTCTCTCTGATCATGTGTTTTTATTTAAACCTTCTGCAGCAGAAACGTTCCCCTCAGAAGCAGATAAAATACAGAGTAGTTAATTTCAGTTCTGTACAATGCAGGTAAATTGTTTTTGAGGAAATTGATCATTGTGCTCCCAGTTCAGTAAAGTCTACCTGCATGCCAAAGCAAATATGAATTTAATTTTGGGGCATTGTGCTGGCAGCACTCTGAGTGAGTTATTGTAGCACTCCAGCCACCACAGCTCTTATGTGTATCACATGCTGCCAAAGCTGTAGCTTCAGATAAATGAATGGCTTTAGCCACGTTGCTGGTACAGAAAACAGTCCACTCCAAAATATACCATAGTTCAGGGTTTCAGTGGTGGTTCTTGCATGAATGGTGCTTAAGGGACCCTGTGCTACTGTTGCCCCTCAACCAATTAAAATACAAGAATGTATCTGAGATTCTGGTGGCCCAAACTGAAGTTCAACCTTTAAGAAAGCATTTGTTACCTAGTCTCCTGATCGTCCTCATTAAGCAGATTATAATACATTATAGTCTCTTTGGGGGAGATCTGACACCACAAACATGTCAGATCTCTATCTCATTCACAAAATCCATTGAAAACTTGTTTAGGGTACAACTAACTGGCAAGTTATATTTTATTATCTGACCACCACTGTGGGCAACTACCCATAGCAAAAACAATCTATAGACATTAAAAAAAAAGTAGGGCTAAAAAGGTACTCCACTTGGTGAAGATGCGCACACGCCTCCAAATTGTGTCCAGCTACACTGTGCTGTTTGTTTGGCAATCTGAAGTAAGCTGTGAGTGTTTTCAGGCAGTAGTTCAAATGCAAAGTCTACCTATTTGGTTCTACTGAGACCCATGAAAATCAGCTGTAGGTTTTTAGGCGTCTAGTTTCACACATTTAAAAATCCTGTCGTTCTTGCTTTAACACACGCTCACAGAGCAACTGGTATTGTATGAAAAATATATAGCTTATTTCAGATAATTGTGTAGATACTCAAAGACCTTTCAGATGTCAGGATAATCACCACACCACATTCCAATATAAATCCACACGTGAAAACAAATTGATATTTAAGAAGCAGAATTATGGCCAGCAATGTTCTGGTCTAACAAAAACAGATGAAGTTTGGATCAACACAAATTGGCCCCAGACATCTTATCTTGAAAAAAAATCTTCCAATGGGTGAACGATGGACACCTTTGAGCTGACAGACTGGCTCGATCCAGCCTTGATTTTGCTTTTCTGCACGTTTTTCTGAGACTGGTATAAAGTGCAGACAGCTTCTAATAAGTTTCAGCTTTTTCCAAGAGATGGTATCAGGACGGGCCGGTTTTTCACACGTTGGTTAGAAAGGCTGACTGGTGCATAAGCATATAGCTTACTAATATTTAGCATTGGCTTAGCTTCTTAAACTGCAACATCAAGCTTAAACATACAAAACTCCAAAGCACTTTGTTAAATGATTACCTGTCAGTTGTTTTAATGATGTGCCCCCCCATTGTACGCAATACTTGCAGGGGTAAATGACAGCTGTCCAATGACTGAGATCAAAGTACTACAACAGACCATGAGTGGTTTTTCCTGTAATGTGCAGTAAGTGTGAAGTTAAACTAGGTAAAATTTAAGCCCAAATGAGGAGAAAATTGAGAATGATTGAACGAATGCAAATAAGATCAACCATCAGTTCAATGCCCTTATGTAGAATCTGGTTTGTACATCAAAATGCCACAAAAAAGATCTCTAAAGGCTTTTGCTTGTTATCGAGTTGTACATCTATAAGCAGGAAGTGAGTTGGTTTTACTTCAGTGGAATGGGAGAGGATCAAGAAGAAAATCCTGGCAGATAAAATCGGTTTTTGGCCTTATCTGAGAACACCAGGCCTGTTTGGAGAAAGGAGCGGCTTTTCTTTTGATCTCTGACAGGAGACACAGTAGAGCACAGTGATGTGGATAAAAGTAACTTTAAACTGTAGAAATTTAAAATTAATAATAAAAAAAATATATTTACATTTCCATACATTAATTTTTACAATGACAAAAACAGGTATGATGGAATAATAGAAAACAAACAAATGCCAAAGGATTTTTCTAATGACATGCTAGTATGCAATCATTTTAAGCTTTTATTTAGATTGTGCTGATTTACCAGCAAGTTTAGCTGAATTCTTTTAAAGTAATTGGAAGCAAACAACAATAATGAAGCTGATATGGACGCTAGAAAGACGCTTGTGATCTGTCCAGAGACGTTTTTGCCCCAGAAACCCAGAAACCAGTGCGGACCGATGATAAATTATTCTGTTTATAGTTTTGTTGGTCATTGTTGAAGTTTCCTTTCCATGAAGAAGCTGAGCTACAATCTTTTCCAGACTTAATTTTCCTTCTGAGAGCAGTCCCAGTTAGGCTAGTGCTACATGTGCAAAAAGCATTTTTGATTTGTTTAGCTGCAAAAATTGTGCCAGTGTGTGTTGTGACATAAATAATTCTATCCAAGTGGTCTGGTTTAGATTCTTCTGCAGTCTATCTATAAAACACTTATTAAAAATATTAAAGAGAATCAAAAGTATGTGTGGATATGTTTTCCTCTTATTCCCAAGTTAATGGGCAACTTAGCTTCCACAACATATTTTGATGACTTACCCTTAGCTCTTATAACCTAACCATATTTAGATTTGTTTTTTGTGATGTTTATAAAGAAACTTCAAAATCTTTCACACCAAAAGACAGCAATAGCTGCCCACAGTGGTGAGCAATAACTTTTTATAGCTATCCATGTGATACCAAATGACTTCCTGCAAATTTTACATTTAAACAATGAGAGTGCATTGGATTACGTATTGCAGCTGAGGGAAATGCAACTAAAATCTAAAATAATAGACTTCTGTCTGAATTTCTGAACTGAGAGTTGATTATTTTTCTTGCCATCATATAAGTTTTGTTAAGGCAGACTTGGACGCTCTCTTATTTAAAGGAGCAGTATGAAGGATTTAGTGACATCTAGTGGAGAAGCTACAAACTACTGCCAATCTATCATGTTCCTCCCTTTTATTTTTTCATGCGTAGTAAATATGACATTCATACATGTGTTGTTGCAAGGTGATTGAACTGCAGCTTATTAACCTTCTTACTCTCTCTTCTTAAACGTACTTTGGATTATTTGGTACAAGACAATATATAAACCTTGCATACAAGAACCCAACTTCAGGAAAAAGGAGAGGTTATTTGAAATCCATTTATGAATATGTTTACTGTTTAGAGTTGGCAACAAGGTTTAAAAGGAAACTTTAAAGTATGATTCCTAAGAATAATATTTTGTTACCTGCGTTTTTGCTATCTTTTTAGTTCAACAATAAACAGGAAGTCAAAGATCCACTGACTTTCACGCAAAATCAGTCTTGGGCGCACCCTTACGATACTAGTATCTATTTGGGATACTTCATTAGCATCTACTTGGGCAGATACCAATGAAAATGCCTTTTAGAAGGAAGAGTGGTTATTTTCTTTTCTTGCTGCTAAGACCAGAGAAAAAAATTAAAAACATACTGACTACAGGTTGTTGTCCCAGTAGCCATCTTCCAATCTCTGTTTTTTGTGTGGTTGAGGCAAGTTTAGGGGGAAAATAGTTACAAAAGATTGTTATATTACTGTCATTTCAGTATGTAAAAATATTAGCTTTGTGCTTTTACATAAACTAGTTTAGTGGAAAAGGTATTTCCCAAACATAAGTGATATAAAGCGACTTTTTAAAGGACATGCATTTGTTAAAAAGGCCACTTGCTGGTCACACCAGCTCATCATGCTTGGACCTGCTTTTATTCTGCTAAACTGCTTCTCTGTTCTTGTGGGAAAACACAACGTGTCTCCTTTTATTTCCCATTAACCCACAGCCGCGTCTATCCTGTCTCATTGCCGCAGCATAAAAAGATGATGAGATACAATTTGATTATTTAATGTTCCCAAACCATAGTGGGACAAAATTAAAGGAACACAAAGCTCCCCTCTATCTCGTCTTGATCTCCTTTAAAGGTCACATAACAGATCAGTTGATGTTTTGTTCACAAACGACAGAAATGTTGATGTTTTCAGTGTAAGGAGATGAACAATTATTTCAGTTCAAGTAGCTGGACCACAACAACATTTGGCTTTTCCTGCAAAGAAAATGTTTTTTCTCTCTTTTTTTTTAAACCAACAGATTGCACAAATATTACAATTTATGATGCCTTTTAAAATGTAAACTCAGTAGGATGAAAGAATTCTCCACATTTGGAATGTTAGGCTTTCTAAAAAGGTTCAAAGAGGACATTTGCTACATTACTACTAGAATTTTAAAAGCCCTTTTGTTCCCATGAGACAAATTAGTGAAATACCATAAGGGCCGACATTCTCCCGTTTCTCACTGCCAGTAAGAGAGCGTACAAAGAAGCCTCAGCTGTTCTGCATAAATCTGAATTTGTATAACAAGTGACAGCTGGCACATCCTAAACAACATGAAGTGATTTAAAATTACAAAAACGTGCTGCAAGACAAGTTACCGTCTTGTTCAGCAAACTCTCCCAGGATATAGTCAGCTATTCATTTTTCATAAACTGATGCTGGCAAATTTGATTTGGCAAATCCCTGTTTCCTATTCTTTTTTTTTTTATTATTGAAATGTTCTCTTTTGATGGGGATGACAGATACTTTTGGGTCACAAATAAAACTCAGTATTGACTTCATACTGCCTTCTACTGTCTGAGGAAAGACCCATATTTTAACCCATGTGTCAGTAGGACTTACATCTTATATAACGATAGTACAACCATTAATAAATGGAATTTCTGCTGAGATGCGATTTTATTTTTTTTTAGGAAAAGAAAAAAAATATTTCATGTTTAATCAGATTTAATGTCAAGTAGTGCGAAAAAGTAGATTAGCTTTCGTAAATGTCTGTTTTAAAATCTGAAAATCTCATTGCTTGACCTTACAGATTAGCTTGATGACCTATCTTGGCATCCGGCTCAAAAAGAGTTTTGTCTGAATCATTTTGTTTTTACATTTCCGATATAGAAATTCAAACAAAGCTTTTAAAATAAACATCATGATTCTTGTGTTGTGACTGTGAAATGCAAGTCTGTTTTTTCATTCTTTTAATAGAATGATTATATGTTTGGACATTTTGAGTACACAAGCAGCTGCAACTGTTATTTACGTTCCTTTCTCTTTAAGAATGTGGTTTAAAAAATTAAGAAATTACATTTGTCTTGGCTGTGTGAAGCAACATGACCACTCTTACCAAAGTCTGCTTTTGTTTTACTGATTGGACACTTGTGACATCGTATCCCTGCAAGAGTGCTGACTCAGCAAAAGAGAGACAGAAACCAAGAAGGAGAATCCCAATTGAAACTAAACATGATCAACTTGACAGATTTGGGTCGAGATAAACGTTTTGTTTGTATCATATTCTTTGCTACTGTGTGTGAGAAAAGTTTTGTCTATTTTCTCCAAGTGGAACTTTGACATGAATCTATTTTGCCCATTAAGTTTTAATAACTTTTTTTTTTTTTTTTACCCTTAAAGCCACATTAGACATTTCTGTGTAACAGCTCAACTATTATAACTTCATGGAGTTATTTTCTACATTAATAACCTTATTAATGATGCACATATTTTAGAGTGTGACTCAAACACACTGTTTACCTTTGGTCTATTTGGCATTAGGGTTATTTATGTGGACTGTCTCTTTTAAACATTCTAGTTAATAAATAACGTATATAGCTTTCTTTCTGAGAAAGCAGGACATTAGCATGTGTGGTTTATGTGTTAGTTTTCAGATCCTAACAGGTTTTTCACATTTTATCATCAAGACCTGTCTTAAAATATATGAAGTTTTCTATTTTTACTCTGTTAAGAATAAAAGACTGAATCATAGCCTTAAAAGCGTCCAGGAGGTCAAACATAAAATGGGCTTCTGACTAATGAGGAGGATGTTTTGGCACTATGACTAGGATCAAATGCAATCCCAAGAAAGTGTTCATGTAACTGTTTGAAAAAAATATTAATGTTAGGTTTTTTTAGTAACTAACAGATGGCTGGATGATCATATTCTTTGCATCTCTTGTGGATGGTAGCAGATTTGAGCTCAGTTTTCAGTTTGTTGATCTGGAGTAGAAAGATGTTACCACAATGCCGAGATGGAAATTTCCTTACTGTTCGACAGTGGATGCTATTTCTATTCTAAAGACAGCAAAAAACAAGGTCTAGAGAAGAGAAATGGTGGTTTGTTGTTAGTTTCTTCTGGGAAGAAAAAATAAAGGTACATTTTAAACTTTCTCAACTCAGTTAAAGAACAGTTAGAAAAATTATTCGCAATTGGGACATTTTTAAGGAATTTTTCAGTTTTCCTGGGAGTATTCCAAAATATGAACCCAAACTCAGACTGTGCAAACTACAGAAAAATTAGAAACCATCCAAGAGTTTCCTCTCAGACCCAACATGCCTCAGGCGGGCCAGTGAAATACTACATTTCCATGACTGGACCATTAGAGAAGGCCTGGAGAAGAATGTATCAGTTGGAAGTAGTGTCAGGAGAAAGCCTCTTCTCTCTAAGACAAACATGGGTTCATGACTCCAGAGTGTCATGTTGCATCCTATGTAATCACAAGACCTCTGGAAGAATGTCCTTTAACAACAAGTGAGACCATTTTGGAGATGTTTAGCCAATTATAGGGAGGCATGTTTGGAGAAAACCAAAGAGTTGTGGGGTCAAGTGTGAGGCCATCTCTGTTGAAGCTTTGTACAAACTGAATCATTCAACCAATAAAGCAATCCTGTGGAAACGATAGCTGAGAATAATAAAGACGTGCAGAAAATGGAAAACTCAAGCTAAATCTGCTAAGGTGGTTCTGCTAAATGTGTCAGTAATTCCCAGTGAGTTTGATTCGACTTCCCTTGACTTCTCCCTATTACTGTTCCCAGCAACTCCTACCAAGATCTCTATGGCAGTAGTTTACAGCATTAAAAATTTTCAGAGCTCTACAATAACTGGGAGAGTTTTTTTTAAAGATGTTTATAACTTGAAGCCTACTTTCTTGCATTAAGACTTGGTTAATGTGGACTAACAAAGTTTTTGTCTCTTTCAGATTGTCCTTCCTGCCAAACAGAAGCTACAGCGATAATGGCCAGACAATCCTTGCCATCGAACAAGAGTCTCAGGACTCTCTTGGGCCCCTGTGAGGATAACTTTACGGGAACAAACCTGTGAACTGCTCATCAGATTTAGGGGACATTTAACTCCAATGTCTTGGCATCTGTGATCTTAAACAGTGTACTTTAATGCTAGCTGACTTTCCATAGTGATGCAGTTCCCTCATGATCCTTGGCTGTTTCATAATAGCAATGTAATAGCTCAGTGAAGATGAACTTTGCTTACAGAATGTGACATACAAGACAACTGCTGCTACTCTTAAAATCTAATGTTTAATTTAAAAAAAGTACAATATAAGTGCGTTTTTGAGGTAAGCATAAAGCATATTGAGGTTGAAATGGAGATCTGATGTTACGCTTTTATTTTATATTTTGAAATGTACAAACTCAATGTGATTTTTGAGCACTAGATGGCAGTAAAGCAACCATTGATGTCCTTCTTGCCAAATGGGAAGGCAGAATATGATGTTTCAATTAATAATTGACAATGAAAAGCTGATAAATGAATGTATCTTAACAATAACAAGGGTTTACCTCCGTTAGGTTTTTGATGTCTGGTTGAACGCTGACTGTCTCCAGCCCAGAAAACGTCTCCCAAATTATGAATTTTAAGGTGGATAAAAAGCCATCCATTGATTCATGTCTGTTTTTTCTTTATTGTTCAACTCTCATTTTTTCCCCCTGTCACTCATGAGTTTAGGCTTTAAATTTCATGAATCAAAATAAAAATAATTTTGGTTCATGCTTCAGCAAAAAGGAGCTTGTTTAAATCTTATGAAGCATTATGATCTGATGCAAATCTCATTGATCATGTTTATTAAATATAAACATGATATATATATTTTACAAAATTCTTGGAATCTCTTGCAATTTCAATTAAGTAACTAAGGTCAAATTGCAACTTATAGTTTAATTTCTTTTCATCAGTGTCTTAGAGCTGTAATCTAAGACCTCCTAGTTACCATAAATATAATTGACACAGATACCCATTTTTTTGCCCTCTCTGTAAAATTAGTAGAAAGTACAAATGGCTACATGGAAATATCTTTTTCACAATCAGAGTAAGACTTCAAAAGTTTCAGACAAGGTGTGACCAACAAAGGCGAGTGAAGTTCTAGCTTATATCTCTAGCACACAGAGTGAGGAGAATGGGGGGTAAACTAAAAGAGGGAAAAATGCTCGATTGCCCATCGTTGTGCAACTGCAGCAAGGAGTGACACACCTATCACTATGTATCCATAACGACCATTGGACTCTATCGACAAGGCAGGAAAAGCCTTAGCTCCTATAATCACATAGCAAACCTGCTGGAACTTTAACTGGAACTGTGTGGTGTGGTCAAATGATACGAAGATTGAGATTTATTTTTTCCTAGCAAACACTCAAGGGGAGTCTCTAAGAAAAAGGAGTACTATGTGGGAATGCTACCTGTTAGGTGTAGTGGAGGTTCTGTTTCTCTTCCAAAGGTGGCATGTTAGAGTGTATAGTGTCTGGACATTTTGGAATGGTTTTAAATAAAAATCCAGTGACTTCTGCCAGAAAACTGAAAATAGATTGCTCTTAGGTCTTTCAGCAGGATAATTGTGGTCAACTCAAGACAAATGACTCACTACACTCAGTAACAACCTTTTTTCTTGGTCATGTCAGTCTTCAGAAAGCAAGGAGAACTGAAGAGAATAGAGATTGTAAAGAGGAACTGTCAAAGTGTTTCTCAAAAATGTATTTTAATTCAAAATGAAGAGAACAGCAGTAATAAAATATTTTTTAACTGATTACCTGATTGGAAATAACATAACTTCTTGCAATCGTACATCAGAAGAAGGAATGCATTACCCTTTTAAAAACATTTCACTCCTGCACACTTTAGTGTGTTTTATCTGATCCTAAGGCTTTGTCTCACAGTCCCACAGAGCCGATGCAGTATTTTGGTTTTACTCTAAGGTGGTGCTAATAACAGAAAGATATTTTTAACCATACAAGACATAAAGCCAATAGTTTGTCCTTTTAAGGACCGAAGGAAACCAGTAGTGTTGCTATTTTGGTGAGAACCAAGGCCTAGCTGCCTTTTCTTTAACAAATCGGTCCACTGAGAGGGGAAAAATGGTTCTTATTTCATTCAACACATAAGAGGTCAGGCTGACCTACAACTTTAAAATAAGAGTCGTCTTACTTTGTCTGAGAAATAAGCATGTGCACAGTGGCTGCCATGTGATCACATCAAAACACAATAAGTTTCCCAAATCAATTGACATTTTTAGCCATATATTTGCTCTTCTGCTCTAAAAAAAAAGAAAAACTGATATTTCAAAGTAGTTCAAACAAGATTACTGACTCAGGTAGTGATGGCCATCTGAAGCCAGATGTGTGGCGTGTACCGAGTAAAAAGGGGGCGTGTCAGATGAAGCCCCGCTTCGATGCTTGTGTCCTCTTGGTGAAAACCACGTGACTGACAACAAACGATGCCTCGCATTGCATGGGTCACGTGACTGCTTCATTTTGCGTGTCGGTTTTCAAAATAAAAGCGTGATGAGCCGTGCCGCTTCATGGGTTGTTGTATTTGATCGCGCATCAGAGGAGTATTTGTTTTCAGCAGTGGCCGAAATAAAACCTTGACCAACATAGTTCATGTGTATTAATGATTTTGATGATGGGACTCATCAAAATGTAATGTTTGTTACCGGTTTTCTCAATTGTTGATAATGGTATATTTTATGACTTTATATTTGTGTGTTTTTATTATGTAAAGCACTTTGAAACTGCATTGTTGCTGAATTGTTCTACACAAATAAACTTGATTGAAATGGAGCCAGCAAGAGGGGGAAAAAAATCTGACATCTGGGAATACTTTGAGATTATCGCTCACAAGATTCTTAAATAAAAATAATTAACCTCCAAAATTCTCACCTTCTTGAAAGGTGCACTATTTCTTTATTCTGCAAAGATATATCAGTCTTGCACAGCAGAAACAGACTTAAAACTGTTGGAAGAGTAAAATTCTGGCTGATGAGCCAATAGAAATCCAAGAAAAAGAAAATTTTTGAAGAATTTTAGTTTTTCAGGAGGCAAATCAAAACTCAAAGAATACTGTCTGCCCCAACAAGCACTGCACTCCGAATACACTAAAACAAATGTCTATTGTCAAATCAGTCTGAGTCACAATGCTCCCACAGTTTCAACAGCAGATGTCACTAGTGAGAAATGAATGAACCACCGAGTAATGAACCTTTGGGTGAAACAATGGGCTGGGAAGCTTCACTGCTTCACGAGGCTTCATTTGGCCATCACTAAACTCAGAACCTATAGTGTCATGTTTGCCATTGAGGAGTCAGGGAGAATAGAAAACTTACACAACATGAGGGAGTCACAGAAGCCAGGGGAAGATCAACCATAGGAACCAGTAGAGAAGAGCAGAACATGAGAGACTGGGGAATGTGATTACTGGCGTGAACGCAGGAGAGCTTAATTAGCAGAATGGATGTCAGCTGTGACATCCTGACCTTAGCTGCGTTTCCGTTAAAAATTTGCTCTGCACTTTGTTGACATTCTACTGAATATCGAAAAGCACAATTTTGAAACTTAATTAAAATCACACGTTAATAAGTTTGTTAATGCAATGTCATTAAAAAACTTATGCGATGCCATCATCTTCCTACAACTTCCTGTTATCGTTTCCGCCTGTATTAACGTCCCGTTGTTGATCACGTGACTCGTGTGACACAGAAACTTTTTCCATTGCAGTTTTGAGATTCTGATACACCTTTTGTCGTGAGTTTTTTCGAAATTGGCGTGTTTCCATTAAGCTAAGTTTTTTTGTAATTCCAGTTTGCACAATTTTATTCAAGCTTATAGTCCACAGTTTTTGGACTGTGGGAGAAGGCCGGAGTGGCTGGAGAAAACACACAAAGTTCCTGAAAAACTTCCAAAATAAAACAAGAACTAAGATCTATAACCATAACTAAACACTGTGACTCACAAAAGAAAATAACTACACGTATAGCACAGAAACGGAATGAACAGAACAAGGTAAAGAATGAAAAATACTGGATACTCAAAGTCCCAAAGATTATGATATATAGTGACAGTTCAGATGGAAAGGAGACATTCAGGACGAGTTGTTGAAATTATTTCTCAAGCTTGAATTAACGACATCCTGAGTGCTGTTCATCTTAGGTTTTTATTTTTTTATTTTTTTAACTGCCATTAAAAATGTGTGTTTATGGAAATTGTAGAGAGAACAGGCTGGGGAATAAAAGAAAAAGCATGTTTAAGTCTAGCCACTAGGTGTAGCAGCAGCACCGGAAACTGGGATGGTCCTCTGTGGATAAAAGTCTGTACATAAGTCTGCTTATTAATAACAAAAATCTACAATAATAAAAACAGCAAAAAATATGGTCAATGACATCACCTGCCTTCCATTATTATTATATGAACAACAAACTTCAACATCAACCAAATAATTACTCTCGCAAATTAAAATGCAGACAGACGGGCCTTTTGAAAGTTAAAAAAGGTTTTCCTCAATCAGAAGAGGAAAAATATGTTTTACAAAGTAGTTAATGTTATTGTTGTTTCTGGAATTACCAAGTGAGAATCTGTATAAACATTTGCCCTTATTAAAAATATAAATGATTTCCTTTTTTGCCCCTGTTCCATCTTTGATCAGGGCTTTCACTGGGTTTGTGGTTTTCAAACTTTTACAGCAGAAAAGCTGATATCATATGAAGTTTTGCAAACTGAACCAAAGGCAACAAAGGTAATAAGCAATGATTTAAACAATCTGTGGGTAGTGTACGATAATTCAGTACATGTGTGACAATTTTGATAAGTATGATTTACAGTGATCTAAATTGGTATAGATGACGAATACAAAGAGTAAGAAGTAAAATGACTTTCACCAGCCGACAAAATCAGAGTTTAAGTTCAGCATTGTGGTGATTCATTTATCAAACATATAAATAATTAAATTTATTTATTTTATAAACTAGATATTTTGCACTAGATTGTGTTCAAAATTAGATGTAACATGTGTAGGAACCTTGTGTAAAATAATGCTGATAAGTTCCTTAAAACCAGGAATCCAGTTAAAGGAATAGGAAACCTGCTTGTGAAAAAAATCTGAGAGTAAGTTATTAAGCTTGTGGCTTTGTCAGCACATTAGTTACTATGTGTACCTTCAAGAGAAATGTTTTTTTTTTGTAATGGATAACACATGTCTTGATTCCCACAGTGTCTCCGAACTCCGCACACTCAGCACTACTTCAGAGAAGACTCGTCTGGAGCACTTGTACTTTTGCAGAATACAAGTGCACTCTGTATATTACTAAAGTGATATAAGTGAATTATAAACAGTCGATAAGCCCTTGCTACATGTCAAACTAAGCTTTAACAAAATTACTATCCTGCTAGAAAACAACCTAATCTAAACCTGAATTTTAGAGATCAACAGTGGTATGAATTCTAAGAAAGAATAAATGCTTTTAAAGTTCCAGATGATAAAGTCTAATATTCTTTAGTCAGGATGGACTACATAGTATGCAATACAGTACTCCAGAGTTCCTTGCTTTCTGGATTTTCTGTGTCCACTTGCACCAACTTTTCTGATTTTACAGTCATAAAAGTTGATTGTTAGCTGGTATTTCTTCCATTTCAGATTCACTAGGGGGCGACAGGCCTTCTACTCAGGTACTCACTAAGGAGTAGTTTTGCGTTGCTCTTGTTATGGGTGGAAGATAATAAATCGCTCGTTGTTGAGGAAAAGTTGCATGGCCATGCTAGGAGATTTATGGTAAGTTGCCGTGTATATCGTAGAGCTGATCTGGAGATTATGGGTTTCGCACAGGTTTTTTTTTTTTTTTTTTGCAATTTAATGTAATAGATTGATTAAATTAGATTTTCTTTACAGCTGGAAGTGTGTATACAACAGGTACATCTTCAAAGAAGAGTTGCTTTTGAAGTGGCTCAATTTCAAAATTACTCATTCTGGCTGGACATACTATCTTTATCAACTGTAATGATTCAGTAGTATTTAAATGCGCAGTCTAAGTCTGTGTATTGAAAGCCAAGACTTTAACTAGACCATTCCAATATCATCTTGTTTTTATTGCCATTCAGAGGTGGAGCCACTAGTATATCTTGAATCATAATCCTGCTGCACAACCCAACTGCACTTGATCTTAAATCCAAATCCTGAAGAAAGGCAGCCAGATCCATTACACCACTTCCAAACTTGCTGTAATGTTCTTTTTCTGAAATGGTGCATTAGTTTGTGGCCAGCTGCAATAGGATGAATAATATCTCAAAGGTTTTTTGGCAAATGAGAAATGGGTATTTATGTTTTCTTCCAAACAGCTGGATGCAATAGATGCATTTTGCTCTTTCTTATTAATAGCTATTATTTATGTATAACGACCGTAACTGCGGCAAGTGAGGTCTGAAATGCTTTAGATACTGTATTGTTCTGGGTTCTTTTAAGAATGTGTAGATGAGTTGTTGACGGGTTCTGGGGAGAACTTTGGTCGGCCTGCATCTTCATGAAAGGTTGTAGATGATGTCTCCATAGTCTGATAGAGTCCCATATGATTTCACAAGCCTTTTAATAAAAAAGCATAAACAAGCATAAACAAAAATTAATTTGTTTTTCATATGTTCTTGAATTTCTTTTCATGGCCTGAGGTGTTGCTTTTTAAAGTTTTTTAACCTACTTCCTGTTGTTAGTCAGGTGTGTCTGGCAGGAGTGAAACTGTCCCACAAATGTGGTAAATCATTATTTAACAAGGGCTGTCATTACTTTTTCTCAAAGTGCCAGGTTGGTTTTATTACTTTAAGAAATAAAATCAGCAATTATAAATGCTGGTTCCACAGATTGCCTTCGTCTGAGGTATAATTGTTATTTTGTTGATGATGTGAAGATTAATATGTGACTAAAAAGGGGAAAACTGAAAACATTTGCAAAGTTACTGTTTTTTCCAGGGTAAAGCAGATTTTTGTTGCTGCCACTGTTATGAACTCATGTGGTATCAAACTCTTAGAGGCAGACTGCGTGTCATTTGCACAGCACAAATACACTAGGACTTGCTGGAATTTAGTCACCATGGCAACCCTCATCCACAGGCACTGGCCCCTCCTCCTTCCCCTTTGCATCCCCTGTCCTCTCTGCCCCCCTCCGATCCACATACAGAAACGAGACAACGACTGCTGCTCCCGTCATGCTTTGCAGTAGGAAACAGGAAGAAGCAAGTAGACACACCGCCAGCAGCCAGGAGAGTGGGGAGCAGCATAGGCTCAAACTCCAGACTGATGGTGGATGAGGAGGCACCACGCGTGGAGGCATGGCTGATGTCGCCTCCGGGACGCACTCAAGCTGCTGCTTCTTTGGTGAGTCCAACCCTCCCTTGAGCTGTTTTTCAACACAAGTCATGTAATCGCATGTAGAAAGGGCAGCAGACCTGCAGACAGATGGATGCTGCCGGTGGATTTAAAGCTACAGTGCGGTAATCCTCTCAGATGGAAAAGGATGAGGGGGTTTTGGGGTCTCTTGCCGAGAGACTGGCAAAAAGGTGATAAGGAAGGCAGGCAGAAACACTTCACATCTTTAGATTCTTATTCCTTTTTTTACTTTTTTTTTCCGAGCAGGAAATGACACAGATACTTTGTAGTTTAAGTTTCAACAATGCTTTAAAATTATGATGCAATCTCACCAATAACTGAGTACATTAGAGGAAATAAGCAGCCACATCTTCCACCCTGACAATGATGGCATTGAGTGCAACACTCATAGATAAACCCACATGCAGATCCACACACAGACCCTTACTGTCTCACATCCAGTCCATTTCAGCTGGATTTATTCCTCCTCACTCACTCTCTGACATGATTTGTTCTATGCATTCAGTGATTAGACTCTGGAGGTCAAACATGCCAAATAAAATAAAAATAAAAATGATAAAAAAAATAAATGCATTTCAATATGTCAGTATTTCCCCCGCAGGATAAAAAGGGCATTTGGCAACGGCACACATCTAAGAATAAATACTTATGTCATTTATTAACTGCAAATCCAAATGAAAGCAATCATTATTACATCAAATAAATGTGAAATTAAGTAAAATAATAAACTGAAATATAATTTTGCTATTCCTTTAACTTTAATTGTCTGTTGTTATCAAAAAATTAACCTTAATTTCGGATTGTTCACCCTGATCAGCAAATATTAAAGGGTGTTAAGTGGATTATGGACAACATTTTATTTGGACATAATTTAGAGGTTGTGTGCAATTTCTTTTCTTTTTCTATGCATACATTTATTAATGACTAACTTTATTTATTAAATTAGGAATATTAAAATATGTAGAATTTCTAAGCTAAAGTGTGACAATAACAAAAGGAGTATTGACTAAATTTAAAGCAATAAACAAAACACATGACTCACATTCATAACTCAGACTGATCCAAAGGCAATAACACAACCTCGTACCTTCAATGTGGTTTTAATTATGTGTCCGAATATTTGTTTTACTTGCAAACATAAATTAAACGTGTTGAATTCTGCAAAACACATGGGACTGGGTAAATGGTTTACCTGCCGGCAGGATGACGACCGTAAACGTAAAACGAGATCTACAATGAAATGGTTTTGAATGAAGTAAATCTCTTTTTGTCTTTTGTCAAAATCTGGGGAAAAAAATTAAAAGAAAATTTACAGACGCCCTAAAGACATGTTGAACTATTTTGAGAAGAATGGACAAAGATTTCGGTGTCTAGATTTGCAAAGCAAATACAGACACAAAAGATCTGCAGCTGTTACAGCTAAGAATGTTTTTGGGTTTTTTTGTACAACAAAACACATTAAGTGGTTTTGTTGTAACATTACAAATTAATAAAGAAAGGTCCCAGGGGGATGTAAACAAATTTGAATATTTGAATTAAAAGGTGTTTTTGTCCTAGTCTTGTGATGAAGGTTGAGCAGTTTTGTGCCGAGGGCAGGTTGGGCTAAACCAACTCTAATTGAACAGGATATTGTGTAGTCCTTCAAAGTGATGGCAGGAGATATCATTTGTGCTATATTGCCTTTGTCAAAAAAATTGTTGAGCCTGTCAGAAACTTCAGCTAGATTAATGTTCTAAATGTAACAAAATGAGATAAAGCAAGGCTGATTAGATTTAGATGGTGGAAGGTTGACATTAAATGAAAACTAATCTAGTGCAATTAAAAATGAGTTAAAGCAGAGCAGGATGCCAAGTCCACGATACTTCCTGTATGATCTGCAGGAAAGTCAACATATTTCTCTGCTTTCCGATGTTCAGTGACAAAAAGTGTGTCATACTTAGAACGTTAGACCAGACTAACATTGTTATGTTATGATCCGTAAATCATTTTCAAATCAAGTTAAAATAACAAAAAATAAGTTTTTTTTTTACTTTAAACAAGCTTTGGGGAAAATAAAAAAAATTATAATATAATATATAATTACAGAATAAAATTTATAAGTAAGACCGAATAATTAAAAAAAATAATAATTTTACTGATATATTGAAGTATATGAAGATTCATTCTTTTGCAGGATAAAGTACTCAGAAAAAAACTACTACATATATAAACTAAAAATCTGTAAAAATGCAGACAATTCAGAGTAAATTTATTGTGTAAAGTCAAACATGAAGCAACTTATTTTTCATGGCACATAAAACTGCTGAATAAAATCACCTTTTTAACATAGCTGTCTTGCCATAATAACTTACTTGTGAACAAAGAGAATATAATTAGCTAAAATGCATAGAAGGCAAAAAGTCAAACTGACTACAGATAGTCTTTACAATTCCAACAACATTTACATTTTCTGGTAAACCCTTAAAAGCAATTACATTTTTATTGCATCAGCATATCCTCGCACAAAAAACATATAAAAAATATTTTCTAAAACTTTTTATTTGAATACCTGTGTTGCCCTGCAGAAAAAAAAATACTGCATTATACAAATATAGTGGGGGTTTTTTAAACAAGAAACCACACCTAAATCTCCCTTTATTATTCTATTTAGATACATTTCTTTCAATTTAAAGTTTCTACTTCACTTTCAATAAATAAAACTTTAAATAAGTAATTTGTTTGTTTAAATACAGTGGGGAAGACAACAGAACAGGCCATTCAAATAAGGAACACTTGTGTTTGCTCTTCCTGTCAGAAAATTCCCAGAAAACTAGTAGAGTGGCAACTTGGGATCATCAAATCTTCATACAGACCTTAACACACTATCTGCAAACCAACCAAAAACACTCAGTTCTGTCTTGCCAACAAATGTAAATGTCTGTACTTTACGATTTTAAGTAAGACTGGGTTAATGAATGAATGAAATGAAAACACCTCATATACCTATTGGATCATCAGTGATTCTGCTATTTGGGAACATTATTAGAAAACATAGCATAATACCAGCATATTTTAAGTACAAAACTAATGGAATTCACCACAAAACTGAGCATATTTTTACACGGTAGTAACTTCAAGCATATGGAGAAATTCAAAAAACACAAAATCAACCTTCTTCCAAAGTTTTCTCCATATTGAAATCCTGTGGAGTGAGTTGCAGAGAAGAGAGCATGACAGACCCAGAACATCTATAAACCTTGTGAAAAGATTAAGTATAACATAGAAAAATAAGTCATTTTGAGGAAAAACGCTTGCATAAAGGATGCATTTGCAGCAGAATAGTTAATAATTGTGCTACACATAATTTTAGGTCAATGTTAAATTTTTTTTAAGTGACATTTTCTGTTTGGCTCCTCATTTCCTTCCTCCTAATTTGAAATCTCAGCAGCAGAGGATTGCTTCACTGACCTTCTCAAGTGACCAAAACATTTCTGCTACCAAAATCCAAAGAACCTTATCTCGTTTGATTTCATGTATGTGACTAAATTTGCCACCAGGTGGAAATGACATTACATGACATGGCATTTTTTAAAGCTCTGAAACGGCATCATCTCATTTAGGTGGTATGACAGCGTAACAGCAAAAACATCAGATTTCAGATGGCTCAGACATTCAGAACTCGCTCTGATTCCCTTCACTTCGGTCTGTTAATGGTTCAACCGGCTGTGGTAATACTCAGCTCCGTGCAAACACCCCCTTCACAAGCACCGCTGCTGCACTCATTTTTCAGCATGTTTTTAAGACAACATAGTAAAATCGCATTAAGATAGATTTAGGTTTAATCATCACTTCGACCCAATCATTTTGGAAATTGTCATTCAATGAATTCTTGAGTCAAATATTTTATAAATGACCGACCCAACTGAAATCAGATCTTTACACGTACTGCATAAAAGACGCAATCTTATTCTTCTCGCTCTAAATCAGACTAAACTTTTCCTGTCTTAGGTCAGTTGGGCTTATCTAAAATATTTCTACTTATTAAATACCAGAGTGATGAGCAAAAGTTCACACACACCTTCTCACTTCGGCCCCGGGGGTTTGTAACTGATTTGGAGGAATGCACGTCTGATTCGTTACCTTTTCTACTTGACGTCCTTTTCTCGTACTGCCATCTACTTTGTGAAGTTCACCAGTCCATCCTGCAGCAGAAAGATCAACATTTTTTTCTAGATGTTGCAACACTCTTTAGGCCCAACTCTTTAATTTTAATTTCATCAGACTGCAAGACATGTCTCCAAAATTATTACTGAAAACAGGCGAGGAAGGTTTAGCTTAATCTCATATTGGACTTTAATGGGAATAAGAGTTGTGTGTGTTTCTGTCCTGCTGAGTATAAACATCTGGTTTCAACTTTAAATAAATATCAGATATGGTTTAAAATTCTGCAACTGCTTTCTGCAATTTTTGGTTTGCAACAACTGATGTAGGCAATATCTGACTTTATATTTATGTCTCTTAAGTTATCCTTTGATGTATTGGGTTTGCAAGCCAATCAAATTAGTGTGAATCTTGCAGCTTTGAGTAACAAGAAACATTTTCCATTATTTTAAATAAGGGGAAATCCCTTATTTAAAGTAAGATAAAAAAAAGTGAAGAAATTATTCAAAGTTATTATTAAGGATCAGGTGATAAAAATGTTCCCGCAATTTCTTTTTCCTAGTCAGAAGCAGAAATTACACATCCTAATGACTAGAATAAACTATTACATGTTTATTTTGTGTTACGCAAACACTCCTTTTCTCACATTTACTTTATTTGGTTAAAATAAAAACATTACACACCTTTTCCATTTACATAAATCAAAGCACCATCTCTCCACTGGTTAGTTTTATCTTTTGTTTGCCATGTAATCGACTCTGTCCACAGGATGTATTTAAACAGTGTGACATGTTGACACATAAGGTTGTTCACCGTTTTATTTTCTTTCTGCAATCCCTATTGCCGACCCAAACATCCCACAGGAAAGATAAACACCACTGTCCAGTAAAAAATTGACTATATTTAACCTCTTCTCTAAAGCCACACACAACATGAGGTCACACCCACTCCATGGGATCAAGCCAATAGGAAGCAGGGCGAGGGTGAGCAAAGGGCTCGTTCTTATCTTGATATAAATTCTGAAAGAGATCGTACCCTCATCTGCTGAGTCTGAATGCTCGGATGACGAAGCAGAAGTCACGCAGGGAGCAAAACAAAGAGAGAAACAGGTTTAAAAAGGAGCTGCCAACTCAGATTAAGACAGCAAAACTTCTGGTCATCCATAAAGCAGTGACTCTACAAGTAAGTACATCATTACTGATGAGATTGTTCACATAAATTAATGCCTGCAAGTGTTTTTATTGCCTGCTTAATGTTTTTTTTATTATACTGTTTCAAGATTGTATGGTTGAATAAGTAGCATTAAAAACTTTAAATGATTTTTTAAAATATTAATGCAGTAATGAATGGGGTTTTTTCACTTCATCTTCTTGGCTTTATAGTCTGAGAAACTCAAAACTTTAGAAAAGAAGTTTGTCTTTCAAGTATATTTCATTTTAGATTAAGGTCACCATGATTTAAAAGAAAGGACTTCAAAGAAGGAATTGTTACTTCGACGCTGCTGTTGAAATAATATGTTACACCTTCAGCATAATTCAGCAGTTTTGTATTTGGCAAAGCGTTGCCGCTTGTTTATCTCATAATTTCAAATTGTGGTGATAAACTGTATCTTTGAGCGTATAGATCAATAAAATGACACCCTAAAACGCTCAATTCCTCGACTTGTACCTTTAATAAACGCGGCTTAATTGCACCTTTAGTAATCTTCCTTTTAAAGGGTGTCAATGCTGCCGTCAAGGTCAGTATCAAGACCAGATTACAGCTACTAACCTGCAGCCAAATGTTTCTATTACTGTGATACAGACAGGCCACACATGGCTTCATTTAAAGGAAATTTGTTTGTTTTTTTCAAATATAATTAACCATGTGTTCTTATAAAATGTTTTAATTTCAACTTTGTAGACTTTACACCTGATTAAATGAATTGTTTCCGTCCCTTAATAAAAAAAGACAGGATTGGCCCTTTGATTTATTCTCTAAGCAGGAGCAGGGTGCTATTATGTCAGGTGATAAAAGAAGGAGAGCGGTGATTAGAAAAGGCTGGCAGAAAGACCTTTAATCAGTCGCTTTCACTGTTGTTCTGAGCTGACACTTTGGTTCATTTTATTTGTCTGGTCCCCAAAGACCCTTGGTGGGACTCCAGCAGGGATCAACTGTTAATAAAAACTTTTTTCCAAGCTGTCGGTGAGAGCGAACTACCTCACAACAGTAATCCAGTTTGTTTTAAAAATAGAAAAGGGTCATTATTCGTCTTCTGTCATCTAAAAACGTCAGGTGAGATTTATAGGACCCATCTCAACAGAGGTTGATCTTTGTAGCCGCTTCTTTAAAGTGAACATTGCGACGCAAACTGAGCTCTCTATTAATTCAAGGTTAAAACGTTTCTAAAGATGATGATTTTAACCTAAAAAATAAGACAATACAAATTCAATTCCTGATTAAAATACTTTGTAAAAAGAGTTTGGTTTTTTCTTTTATCTTAAAGTAAACAAGGAACCCAGTCATCCTGGTTTCACGTCATATTTGTTCCTGAGAGCCGGCGCTGCCTCCGGAAGTCTAAATCACAACACATAGCAGTGTTGTGATGGCCGAGGCAGATTACATGTCAATTAGAGAGCTTTATGGTTTCTGACACATGATTTCTGCTGCTACTCAACAGACAGTAGCCTCGTTAGAAAAGCCTTCAAATAATCACAAGTTTTATTTATGAGTGTCCTGCATGTGCAGATCACTTGACCAACGAGTCTTTTGACAAAGACTATCATTTCAGGATCGTAAAAGTCAAGAAAGCGTTCATCGTTAAATAACTCTCTGCAAAATAACCCCGAATCTTCGGATTTCTGAGACAAGCATCAAAATTAAGAAATATTTCTCACAGTTTTTTTTTTTTTACTAAGCCAGTGCCATATTTGATAATTGTTGTTTTTTTTTCTCTGTAGCTATATGATTCTCACAACGGTAATCAGAATTTCAGCCCTCTGATTGGTATTAATAAACAAGACTTAAATTAATTTTTTTAATCAGAATTCATAGACAGCAGCTGGAAATAACACCCTAACAGTGTTTATTACCTCTGCTGCAGTGAAGCAGGGTTTACAAAGCTGTGTTTTATAAGTGGTACTTATAAACACTACTGCAAACAGGCGATACACACACTGTTTTTAATCAGGATTTATATAAAAAAGCAGTGGGTTATGTAGCTACCTTTTCATAAGAAATATTTCTAAAAACAAAATACTACACACAGGAGTTACACAGAACATTTCAACCATTGTTGAAATGATGAAGGACCAATAGTGAGTCTGCACCCGCAGTTACTTAATGATAAACAATGTTACAATAACACTTTATGCTATTGATTGAATTTTATTTTTGTTTTTGACTGGCACTACATTTAGCAAACTGAAAGCAAAGTTTTGATGTAGTTCGTCTGAATGTTGACATGAAATTCCAATAAGCTCACTTCACATTAGCGGCAGGATGAAAATTCAGAAGATTGCCAGAACAATACGAATACTTTAAAGTTTATCAATTCAGCAATTAATGCGGCATTTCTCTGTTGACGTGCAGTCAGACCCATAACAACTTTTTTAGTTTGTTTTCCTGTCCAATTTTAGTTCTGGCTTCTTGGCCAGCACTTTTGAGTTGTTTTATTGTCCTTATATAGAAATACTCTTAGTTCTCTCATTGTGGTTGCATACTTGCCTTTAACACAACCCAGACAAACACACGTCAGCACATAGTAAAGATGACAAAACAAGGTAACACATATCTGTACCTTAGATAGTGCAACTTCTTTCATTACCATTAAAGCATGAGTAACAGCGGTTAGTTTTGCTTTTAGTATTAAGACATAACCAAAATACCTGGATTTAGCTCAGTAACATGGAGAGGTTAATCTGCACATCAGTGATGCTACGTTGTGCTCTCACGAAACTATCTAATTATTTGTTGATTCACTGTTGGTCCATTGTCTTCGTCCAAGGATAAGACTGTACAGTTAATGTGCAATTTGGAGTGAATCTTCCCTTGGACGGATCATTCTGAGAAGTTTACAGCATGATTTGCCATAAAAGATTTATCTAAATGAAATGTGACTGTGGCCTGCTGTAACTCCAGAAAAATTAATTCACTTAACTCCTGGATATTATGGGCTGATCTCTATAGATGAAAGAAATGCCTGTGCATGAAATTCCCAGTAGATCTGCAGTTTCCCAACCAACAATCACGTTTAAATCCTCTTTCTTCTCCATTCTGATGCTCGATTTTATAATATAAGTGCCTAAATGAATTGAGTGATTAGCCAAGTTAATGTTTGTGTTGACAAGTAACTGAACAGGTGCACCTAATAAGAGGGTATACTAGACCACTGCATTGAACGCCATTGAAAACCTCAGAGACATTCCACCAAATATTGACTTTTGAACTCTTTCTGAGTCAAAATATTAGCATTGTTGTTCCTAAATGAATGTGAACTTGTTTTCTTTGCATTATTTGAGGTCTGAAAGCACTGCATCTTTTTTGTGATTATGACCATTTCTCATTTTCTGCAAATAAATACTGCATTTTTGCTTGCAATTTTGAAAACATGTCAGTAGTCTAATGCTCATTTTATTCAAACATTTACTCAAACAAATACCTATAAAAAGCTAAATCAGAGAAACTGATCTTAAGTCGTCTCTTAATTTTTTCAGGAGCTGAATATGTTTTGCAGAATACAAATATTTCCAAACTTTTGCGACAGACCTTAAAGATATTGTACACAGATGAATGGTGTAAGAATCTATCCTTCTTAGATCAGAATCCTGTGTTTCTGATCTAGGAACGCAGCTGACAGCGTCTGGACCTTCTCCTTCCTCTCCTTGTGCTGCCTCCTCTTCTTCAACGAGACCATGGAGGAGGTTTCTCCAGACACGGAAACCCCGTTGGCCCCCCAACCACCCCGGCTCCTGGAGCGGCGGGTTCGCCAGCAACAGCCGGCAGTTGCCGTTCTCAAATCAAAGCTGAAAAATGGCTTGACCTGCTCTGGCCCAAAGGTCCGGTCCACTCTGATGGGGTTTTTCCCCGTGGTGCGCTGGCTACCAAAATACAAGCTTAAAGAGTACATCTGGGGCGATGTGATGTCTGGGGTCATTATTGGGATCATTCTGATTCCACAGGCTATCGCATACTGCCTGTTAGCAGGAGTCCCACCCATTTATGGTCTGTACACCTCATTTTACGCTAATATCATCTACTTTCTCATGGGGACGTCCAGACATGTGTCTGTTGGGATCTTCAGCCTCATGAGTCTCATGGTGGGACAGGTAAAGCACTGTTTCAAAGAAATGTATTTGTTCCTGAAGAGTTACAACCATTGTCACTTTTATCACGTTTTGAATATTGGCTGTTGATGCTGTCTCTGTAGGTGGTGGTTAGGGAGGTTTTCCAGGCTGGTTTTGATCTCAATGAGGACTCCACACCATCTCCTCATGAACTATTTAATGACACGCTGGACTTGAACTTCACTCGTAAACCCGAGCTCACCGTGGAGCTGATGGGTATGCAGTTGGGGAAAGATTCCTACGCCATTACCGTCGCAGCTGCTATTACATTTCTGGCTGGTGTCTATCAGGTAAAGGAAGGCAGGTGATTTCAAATAGTCTTATACCAAAGTCATAGTTAGCTACACGCATTCAAAATGAAAATGTATTATAAGATCCAGTTTTCTTTTGCAAAGAAAAAAATCAACTGTTACCAGGATTAAATTATGCTATAATAACTATGATTATAAGTTCAGTCATAGATTTCTGAAAAAATAGGGGAAAAAAACTGAATTATACCAATAACAGGGAAAGGTGACAGTTTTAAGACAAAGTAGAGGCAGTGATATAACAACATATCTGCAAGAATTTTGTTAGCAAAACCTTAATTTGGTTCTTGAATGTAAGGTTTTGACACTTTATTCTTTAATAGTTCCTGAGACTGTTTTAGCAGTGGAATCAATAACCTTGAATAGGTAAATACACAAAAGTCATACATAAATTGTATGCTGCTTCAATTTTGTTTTTAAGCACATATTTTGTAAAAACTGCAATTTTTTATTTGTAAGCCTCAAGGATGTAAGACTGCTCAGAATGTCTGCTGTTTTTGTCTCCAATCTATCAGATTTTGATGGCGGTGTTTCGGCTGGGCTTCGTCTCCGTCTACCTCTCGGCCCCCATGCTCGACGGGTTTGCCACGGGAGCTTCTGTCACCATCCTAACTGTGCAGGCAAAATACCTGTTGGGTCTAAAGATTCCTCGTCATCAGGGCTACGGGACAGTAGTCGTTACCTGGTTTAACATCTTCGCCAACATTCACAAGACCAACCTGTGTGATCTCATCACAAGTGCCATCTGCATCACAATTTTAGGTCATTCATCTGTTCTTGCATCTCAAAATCTCAGTGTTCTTGTTGTACTTTATTCTCACATGGTATAATACTAAATATTTTTATTACAGTTGCTGGGAAAGAGATCCAGGACCGCTACAAGGACCGCCTAAAGATCCCCTTACCTACAGAGCTGGTTGTCGTAGCAGGAGCTACGCTTGCTAGCCACTTTGGGGAGTTCAATACCCGATACCACTCCAGTGTTTCCGGTCACATTCCCACAGGATTTACTCCACCTCAGGTCCCCGCATTCAGTATTATGCCACAAGTGGCACTGGATGCCATTCCTTTGGCAATCATTAGGTAATTTGTAACCAAACTACAAGCATGTTTGACATTAAAACGTCTCTTGTCTTGTCATTACAGACCCAATCTAGCGGTTTTATGAATTTCCAAATATAGCAAATGTTCTACTCAATGATTTAAGTACATTTTTCTGAAATACACAAATCCAGAATGTATTCAAAATTGCCAATCTTCTTATTTTAATATTATAGTGACAAACTTAGATTAAATGTTTAAACCACCAATAATAAGGTGTTGAGAGAATGTGGTCACATTAGCTCAAATATTTGTGCTGGTTTCTCATTCAAAAACTAAAGTTGAGCAAAAAGGTTTTGCCGGAGTGTCATTAAGTGACCAGGAATATCTAAAATACAGTGAATGCCAGGTGCATTTCTTCAAAGAGTCAGTGAAGTCCATTTGGGTTCTGGGTTTGCCTGATTTCACCAACCCCACTCTTAGCCGCAACTTATTATTTGACTTTTTTTCTTTCAACTCTAGGATAACTTGCTGAAATACATTTTCACAATTACTGAGCAGTTTTACTCAAATGCCTGAGAGGGAAAATAATCTTACCCTTCATGTTTAATGGGATTTCTTGCAGTTTTGCCTTCACCGTTTCACTGTCTGAGATGTTTGCAAAGAAACATGGATATTCAGTTCGTCCCAACCAGGAGATGGTGGCCATTGGACTGTGTAATGTCGTCCCCTCCTTCTTTCACTGTTTCACCACAAGCGCTGCGCTGGCAAAAACGATGGTGAAGGATTCAACTGGCTGCCAGACTCAGGTGAGTTTCAGGCCATGAAAAAAAAAAAAAAACCTAGCGTGGATTTTGATCAAGACCGAGAAACTAAGTCTTCTAAGTCAATAAAACCACAAACTGGATGCTGAGAAAAAAAATTAAATGGGTTGGATCCAAATTTTAAATCAAGAACATCAAATATTTAATTGAAAGTAGATATTTCCATACATCCAGTAAAAATACAAAGTTTTCCCTGCTGCTTGGCACTAAATCACTCTAAATGTTTTGAGTTTTAGCCTATTTTGAATTTCGAAAAAATTTTTTTGTATTTGCTAAATGTCAGATTGAGAGATTTTTTTTTTTTCTCCTAAAATTCAGAAGTGTTTTTGAATGATGAAAATTGCTCCTGAATCAGTAATACCAGCTCTGACAACATATTTAGACCACAATTTAAGGAAAAATATTGGTAAAAAGGTTAAGTGTATCTATGTAGTCTATTGGACTGCTCTTTCCTTATGATGACATTGTCCATTGTGAAGAGCTACTGCTTTGACCCTTGTTTAATGTTTTATTATCTGTCTGATGTTTTGAGATGTAATGTCAATATTTCCACATATTGTTCTTTCCTCATGATGCAATTAATTTCATGACAGCAAAACATTACCAACAACATCTTTCCAGCCCCTTACTTTCTACTTGCGATGGCGTTCTCAGGCTTAGAATCTGACGCTGCTATATTTTGACTTTTTCAGGTCTCGAGTCTGATCAGTGCCCTTGTCGTCCTTCTTGTCCTCCTCTTCTTCGCTCCATACTTTCAAGCACTTCAGAAATGTGTCCTTGCTTGCATCATCATTGTGAGCCTTCGGGGAGCACTGAGGAAGTTCAGGGATGTACCGGCCAAGTGGCGAGCCAGTCGAATGGACACCATTGTTTGGCTGGTTGCCATGTCAGCCACAGCTCTGATCAGCGTGGAGCTGGGGTTGCTTGTTGGCATTGTCTTTTCAATGAGCTGCATCATCTATAAAACCCAGAACCCAAAGGTTAGTAAGTTGATAGATATCCTAGAACATTGGTCGTGTTCTCCAGTTTTCAAGGGCCGGTGTCCAGGAACTTTTAGATGTTCCTGTTTCAATGCACCTGAATCAATTGATTGGGTCAATAGCATGACTGTTTGCCAAAAAGGTAGTTCAGATTATTTGATTCAGATGTGTAGGACAAGGAATGCTTCTTAAAGTTGTTGGACATTGACTAGTTTGAAAACCTTGTACTAAACATTAAAGATGACACGTTTACAAATTGATACCATAACTGCCACGATCTAATGTTTGTTTTCAGGTCTCCCTCCTTGGCCGGGTCGACGACATTGATCTGTATGAGGATGTGGAGGAGTACAAGAATCTAACAGCCCCAAGTCGGGTTAAGATCTTCCGTTTCCAGGCTCCTCTGTACTTTGCCAATAAGAACTCTTTCCTCAAATCCCTCTACAAAGCTGTCGGAGTCGAACCTTTCTTGGAGCTGACAAAGAGGAAAAAGGCAGAGAAGAAGGAAAAAGACAAGTCCAAAAAGCAAGCCAAGACAAATGGGGAGACAACCAACTTTGATGTCTTTGTGGAGCTTGTCCAAAAAGAATTAGAGTTCCACACTATAGTTTTAGACTGCTCAGCCATCCCTTTCATTGACTCAACAGGCATGGCCACTTTCAAAACGTTGGTTAAGGAATATGAAGAGATCGGTGTAAGTGTGCTTCTTGCATGCTGCAACACCTCAGTCATCGATGTTCTCCAGAAGGGAGAATTCTTTGGGAAGAATAACAAAGACATAAGTAGCCTGTTGTTTTATACAGTTCATGCTGCTGTTCTTCATGCAAACAGAGCAGCAGAAGAAAAGAAGGCTGAGGACTCTGTGGTGTAGATTGACAGGAGGAAATGGTTATTTTCCTTTCGTGCCTTGGATAGCGCTGAAAGAATAACAGAGAAACTTTGTTCATAAAACAAAAAGGTACGAAGAGTAGACTTAGAAGAATGAAGAATGTGTGCATATCCCCTGGAGTAATGATGAATGATGCTTTTTTGGGGATAAATTTGAAGGTCCAAAGAACTGGTTTGTAAAAAGCCAGCAAATATATATGCTGATGAATAAACTGTGTTTGAGAAATTTCCCTCAATATTAAATTTCTATTTTTCTAAAATGTGACTTAAGGTTGGAAGGGAAAGTGATTAAAATCATTTCACTAGTAGCAATTAAATCTGTTAGTGTGTTTTGGTTCACCAGGTTTCGACTTTTGCTCTCCCTTTTTTCTGCATTGTTACAGATTTTAATCTATTACCTACACAAAGGACTGAGTCACTTTTGGAATATTATGTCGCTTTCTCCCATGGAGTCTCTCCTTCCTTCCTTTCTGCACAAGGGAAAGGAACTCAACTATAGGCCAAGCCAAACACACCCATGGCTTTATACCCAAGAGAGTGCCTGTGCATTATTTTTAATTGTTAAGTGTAGATGTCTTCAACGTTTTTATGAAGTCTGACTAGACGTATTTTGGAATTGCTTTAGGAATCTTATCAAAGCATTAAGAGGTATTAAAACAGATATAGCACTCTTGAATTTCTGAAGGAAAGCTTGTTTAACCTAACTTGGTCATTGTTAGAAATATGTTCAGGTAGGAATGAGTGGCTTTCGTTATTGATTTATGAGTTTTCCACCAACACTTGTGGAAAAATAAAAGCAATTTAGAGAGAACATACAAAGTCCATATAGTCTTTACTCCACACCTTCAGAGTCCAGACTTGTAAATTTAGCCACCATTTCCTTACGTGCCAACTGTCACTTTTGCTATAAATCATTTCTTAAAGGCTGGTTAAACTCTTCCTGACTAGCGGAAGAGAACAAGGACTTTGCTCGTCCTGAGAACCTTGCATTTAGAAAACGGGTCAGTAGAACACGCTTGTGCACATACCCTGTTCTGAACAGTCAGCAGGAACTATAAAAAAAGGTTTTGAGTATTAGATCGTTTGGTGCTTTTAAAATGTTTTGAATTTTTACTCAAGAATCCAGTGGCAGCAGGTGATGTCTCCAGTGTATTTTGTAAAATCTTTTTAATCGTTTTGTTTTTTTAATCAAAAACTTTGCGACTAGTGAATAAGCTCAAACTGCTGTGTTTTATTTTTGTGTTAAACTACTGTTTTTCATTGTCTCTTGTCCTGTTGAGATCAAGACTGATAGCACGTCTAACTGTACAATGTGAAAAACCTTACAATAATATGTAGACATGATCGTAAATATGTACTGCATTACTATTTATATAAATTAATTAGTAAACTCTTACACACACTAATTTAATTTGTGTTTAGAGGTCTCTGTGTGTAATTGTAACATCCTTTTGTT
The DNA here is from genome assembly GCF_003331165.1 of Xiphophorus hellerii. NCBI lineage: Eukaryota > Metazoa > Chordata > Actinopteri > Cyprinodontiformes > Poeciliidae > Xiphophorus > Xiphophorus hellerii. Next base: position 11,073,202 of record NC_045679.1, on the reverse strand, counting down.
AGCATAGCCTTTCAGGATTCAGGAAAATTTTGTAATATTCAGTACTTGGAATAAAATGAGTCTTTAGTAAAGCAAGTGTCTGGGCTCTTTTATTAAAGGGGGTTCCTCAGTATTTTGCAATTTGGATAAAATATGGGGGCAACTGGTATTTCCATCGTCAATTAGAGTATATCTGATATATATTTATTTGTGTAGTTTACCCACTGCTCACTGAATGATATTCCTTTTTCAAAATACTCTCTCTGAACCCAAGAAATGCTTGAGAGTGAAAAAGCTAGTCGATCCTAAAATACTTTGTCCGGTCCATTTGGCACCAACAGCCACGCTATCTTCAAAGTCACTTAAATCCGCTGTGTGACGCTCAGTTTAACATCAACAAGTCATGTTTAGATGCCTAAATGCTTGAACTGCTGCAGTCTTATTTTAGTATTACAAAAATAAACAAATTAAAACTCAAAATAATAAGTAGGAAGGAAAATACCACACATCCACAATCTTTCCGATAATGCATTTAAAAACAGTCAGCTGTACATAAGTAACCATTAGGTGCCAAGTTAACAACATAATCATCATACTTTCAAACACTGAAGTCACGTCTGGTGAAAATAATTCCTCCTAACCACTACCCTTTCTGACTTCACATGAAAAGATAGGGGAAACTTTAGAAAATGTGATCCTCCAAACAGAAACCACAAACCTGTTAACAGTTTATTGACTCCAAGTACGCAGGTATTATCCAAGAGGTTCATCTTTTACTTATTAACGGTAAACAAGCTGAGAAGAAGCTCGCTGTCCACCCTTGCGGTCAATGATTGATATGCCTACGTGCAAATGTATAGCCGGTGTAATTAAAGCAACACACAGATGTAGTGAGCCTAACATTTTTACCAAGACGAGAAAGGATTGGTTATGATTATCAAAATGGTACCGCGCTGAATTACATACACGCTAATGTTTCTAGCCAAGGTTGTGTCAAATTGTTCTAATAATAATAACATAATTTTAATCTGACGTTTGGTATTTTAGTGATTTATTTGAGTTTCTTTTTGCAATGGCAACAATTTACACAACAAAATAATTCCATATTTTTAAAACTAGAATTTGTTGTGGATTTTGTACAACTTCTTTGACTAAAAGTTTTTTGTAGCCATCAACAAGATTCTGGCATAACTCTGGTAGAAACAGTAGAGGTTCTTTAATAAATCTGGTTTTAGGAATGGTCAGCACATTTTTGTTTATTGTTCATCAATTTAAAAACTATTCAGTGTGTGTTTTGGATCAATGTCCTGATGGAACATTCAACTATATTGTTTTTCAACCATCTAACCTAAATGTCCTCATCCTGTGTCATCCCCCAGACTGAAGCCTGTAATGAAATGGAAACTACAGAAACACCAGTGTTGCTGTTTTACACTGCCATTCACTGAGAGTTTGGGCTATTTGCCAAGATTACGAGAACTATATCTGCAAAACTCAAAACCAAGCTTTTGAAATGAAGGACACTGTACAAACTGTCAAGCATAGTGTTGGTCACATCATAATGTGGACTAAAATAACAATTTAAAGGAACCCTGCTATTTCCTAAAAGAAAAGTGGTCAAATACCCAGCCAGTATTGCTCAATGACAGCATAAAAATATTGTCACAGTGAAACCTGCTAAATAAAATTTAATCACACACTTAAACCTTTTTGAGAATGTCTAGATTACACAAAATCCTCAAATAAATTCAAATGTCCACTTAATTCTTCTTTTAAAAGTCATTGAAGTTGTAGAGTCATTCCACCCCGGAAATAGAAACATGTGATAAGAGGTTAAATCAGCCATGTCATGCAGGAGCGAATGTGTTTAACATGCATGAAGGGAGCTGGTAGTCAGCTGATAAAATAAAGACATACGGTATGTAATTCACAATTTTACCTCCCGCCTAAGGCTAAGAAACATGGGAAAATTAAGTTTTTCTCATTAAGTAGTAACCCTTGGACAACCAATTGTGCTTATAAACAAAGAGGGAAAACTTTATTCCTATTGAATCAAGTTAGGGACAGTATAAATAATAACATGCTTCCAACCCTTCCACTAAGACTGAGCCCAACCACCAGAAAAAGGAAGCTCATTTCAGTCACTTGTATCTGGCATCTCGTTTTTCTCTTTTCATGATCCATATCTCCAGGCCATAGATGAGGCTGGAATGTAGATGAACTGGTAAACTGAGACCTGAAGTTTATAACTCAGCTCCTACCTTACAGTGACACAGCACATTACTACAGACAAAACCCTAATCTGTCTAGCAATCGTCTGTTTTATGCTTCCATCACTGACGCATAAAAAACTGAGATACTAGAACAACTTCGACTGCATTAGAAACTGAGAAGTCCACCGTTTTTCAGTTGAGTACCAAGAGTTCAAACTTGGAAGAGGTTACTGTCATTCTGGCGGAACAACATTGTTTTTGATGTTATGGCTCTAGATGCAAAGGGAAATGCATCATCTGCAAAAAGCACATGAGACTTCAAGGCTTTCCAATCTGGACATCCTCGTCACCATGACTATGATTTGAGATCCTGTCTATATCTCAAGCAGCATCTCTGACGTTAGGGAATCCAAGTCACCAAACAAGCCGGATTGTGGGCCATTATATGCAGACATATTCCAGCTTTAGTTATTTATTAAAACTTTAAGTAAAACAAACCAGTAAAAAAAAAGAAAACTGTCAAAATGTGAAGTTGCCATGGAAAAAACAGTTAATCCTTATTGGTTGAAACAAAATTAGAGATCAAGCGGGAGAATGTCTCTAAAACTAAAGCTCTAGCATTTTCTGGACCATATGCAGTATAACTAAATTTAAGGCCAATGCAGGAAATATCAGCAATAATGCACAACTCTTAAAACACTGCTTCTGTATTTTAACAAAGCTTTTGTTGATTAATACTTACAGACTATATTTCGAGTTCTGTCGTTCATCTCAGAATGTATTTTTACATCGTTTTGAGACAATTCAATCTTTTAATTATGTGAAGAGCATTTTCTGGGATCAAACTGTGTGTATGTGAGAACTTTCATGTTTTATATTGTCAGTGTTTTCAGAGTCCAGTAGATGTGAATGATTAGTGGGCCTGAGGGAAAATTTATGTTTTTCCACAGTGAAATTTTAAGATTTTTCCCACCTGTTTTTAACATTCATATATTTTGCAAATATATTAAACACATTGCTGGAGTTGGCACTACTAAAAGCTAAAAGACTATTTTATAGCTTTTTTGGTATCAGAAACTTTTCATCCTCCTAACATACCCTCAGTTCTTTGTAGTTTAGTCTCTTTTATGGAGTTATCTTTACAAAGATTTACTCTGCAATTTCTAAAGGAAACACCTACATTTTTCTAAGTACCTCGTAACTTGAAGTAACTCTTTATAATGTGAATCTTTAGGTAAACAACTCCAAATATGTTGTTTACTCAAAGATTATGCAAAACCTAAAACCTGAAATCACCCGTTTCAGTTCTGCCCTCTGCTGTTCAACAATGGAGCCACAGTCTTGTTGAAACCAACAATAAGGTGGAAGATTTATTTTATTTTATTTTATTTTTAGACAAAAGAACAGTTCTGAGACCCATACTTTAGTTCTTTAACACTTTATTTGCTCAAATGTTCAAAAAATATCTTTTCACAGATGAAGTGAAACAAATGTTCATCTCATCTCATTGGTCAGTGCTTTTTTCATCATAATACCACAAGGAAAACATAAACACCCAAGAGAACATTCAAGGAAAAAATTGCATTGTATGTGGAGACAGTTATTTATTTTGGTATCTGTCCATGAATTCAGTTCTGCAGTCTGCAGCAGTAAGAGGTTTTTATGGTGCATTCATTTTCATGTTTTTTAAATTAAAGAAACATTTTGCTCTAGTTTGTGAGAAACAGTAAAAACACAGCACAGTTACTCAAAGATAAGGCAAATGAAACACAAACGGGGCTAAAATGTGCAAAAATAAAAACATGTAATGCTTGTTCTAATAACAGATCTCCTTTTATGCAAGAACAAAAAAATAATGAACATAAGTAGTTTCCATTTTCTACTGGCCTCATTCAAGCAGCAATAAGGAAACAAACAAGTTTTATAAAGGGGAAACTAAAGGATTTTAGAGGCTGTAAAGTAAATTCAATTATCTTTAAGAGGTCCATATTATCACAATTTATACCAATCAGTCTATAATTGCTACTTGCAAAACCAAAGAGGCTTTTACTTGTCTTCTGGGCTTCATTTACCTTGCAGATGAACACATAAATAAGCTGCTGGACACACAAAACATGTCCTACCACACCTGATCTTTTTGATTTTGTCCGTATTTTGATTAAGATGTATTTGTATTTTTGTTTAACTCAGCACAGACAGATCACAATGAAAACCCCGAGATTTAAATCAACAAAACTTCCATCAGCTTTTCAAACAGAGTAAAGATTTCAGTGCGGTTCTCCATTGGTATATTTCTGTGTTAATCTTAAATACTATAATGACTGGTCGTTTACTTTCATAATCTGTTATTTCAGTAATCTTGATAAAACTTTAACCAATTCTAAAAAATATTCTTCAGTTTGCAACTTAAACACAAAAGGATGGACAGCTAAGGTGCGTGCATGTACATAATTGAACTGGACTTAAAGTGCAAACATGCAATTAAAATGATCTTTTTGAAGTTATCCAAGTTACAGTTGTTATTAAAGATCAATATTGTACATTCCTCCATGCACACACAATCCAGAGGATATTACATCAACATATACTTGGCAGTAGAGGAAAATAAAAAAATAGACTCTTATCATCATGCCCTGCTCATATTTAAGTGATTACCTTAGAGTGATTGTTGTGTTCATTAGGTTACAGCTGAATTGTGAAAAGAAAAACAAAAAAACTAAGCAAAATTACAGCATCAGTCTGGTTTGATTATCAGTGATCATTCTGCTCTGTGATTGACTCTGTTGCTCATGATTGATCCTAAGGAGGTAGGACTAAGTATAAAAACAAGAACAGCAACTAAAACAATTCTTTCAGATCTAATGCCGTCACACATAATTTGTTTTTCCACAAGGAATATATGAGACACACAAAAAAGAAAAACACATTTTTGTCACATTTTTGATTTGATTTTTTTGATTTTAAGAGGACATGTACAGCCATATTTCACTAATAAAATTCATTTCTGCTCTCACTAGGAGAAGACATTTGTGTTTACAAGTTTCTCACATGTGAATAGGTGTAAACATTAATGCCTGGAATGAAACAAACACTCTCATGTGTTGTTAATGTTATCGCCACCTACTGGCACTCTATGGGTGTTTCAGCAATTTGGTTAAAAATTTTTAATCCGTGGGAATTGAGACTTATTTATATAGACTTATATATAAGACTCACTTACTTTTAGAAATGGAAGCAAAATAGTAGAACAGTCAGGAACGACGTCATTATTTCTTAACATCTTCGCCAGAAAAAAAGTCTCATTTGGAATATGCAATGAGTTGTGTGAAATGTCTCAGTCTTCGTTATCCAAATCACACAACTGCTATAAAACTAGCTCCAGTTGATTCAGAGCAGAACTGCAGATAAATTAGACATAAAATAAGGTTTAGAGGTAAAATGTTGTTGTGCATGTGAATGCCAAAGATAGAGATAAAACGTTCTGTTCAGATGTTATACCAATATTTCTATTTTCCTCCCAAAGTTCTTATAAAAACATAAGTAGATGAAAGTTAAAAAAAAATGCAGGCAAAAGAAGGCAGATTTCATGCAGGCAGTAAGATTTGATTCAAATAACCCCCTCTTTAAATACTTCTACACAAAAAACAGGCAAAACCTAATTAAATGTAATATATGATGTCACTTAAAAACATCAAAGTTGAGTTTGTTTCTACAAAATGAACATTTCAGCTTCATGCATTGACCTAATAGTCAATTTTCTGTTCACTGTTGTGAAAACAGAAGGCAACGCCACAGTCACAAAACTCTTAAGAGCTTTTAATATTGGTCAATGTCTATCAGTCAGCATCAACATCATAGGCGCCTCGCACTTACAGCAAGAAAAGGTGAAGGCAACAACTGAAGGTTGTTTTAAAGTAATGTGACGTTTTGAGGAAAGGTTCACTTATCTGCCGCCGGTCCGGCTGAGACAGGGCCGGCTGTGTCTGAAGTCCATGATGTGTACGGCCGTCTGGTGCCACCAGTAAAACATCACCACCACCAGTACATGCCACAGCTGGTGGCTGGCGCCGATGTAGTTCACCTGACCTGGAAGGGAAGAAAAAAACAGAAATATATATATAAAAGAATCTACTTAAAATAAAGAAATGAAGTTTATAATCAAAAGAGACGTTTTGTCCAGCTAAATAAAACTTGCAACTGAAAATGTCACATGATCTTCTGAAAAAAAAAAAAAAAACCTGCTTATAATTTTTGATAAATGTTTACAAAAAAAAATTTCTCATGTCTAAAGAACCATCACTTTATTTCTGTTTTTAGATTTTGGAAGAAAAATAAAAGACAATATCTTTGCAATAAAGTGAATGGGTACATTTTCTTCTATTGGATGTGGAGATTTGTGGAAAATTATATATATATTTTTATTTCCTCTAAAGTATGTTTCTATATAATCATGTCTGTACACTGTAATATTGAAATCAACATTTTTGCTTCGGCACACAATTATGCCCTATAAAGTTGATTCTGAACAGTTTCCAACCAAATGTCCAAAATGGAAAAAAATAATAGATGTCAAATATATTACCGATTCCTTTAGTCAATCTTTTGTGGAAATTTGCAATTATTCCTACAAAAAATTTTTTTTTAACTCCTTAAGGCTGTATTTGTTCTTATATCTATAATTAAAAACATTAGTTGGTTCTTTATTGCTTTTTGTAAAAGTTATTAACAGCTACTGCAAAAGCTTCAAAGAGCCGCAGGTTGCAGACCAACTAAAATGCTTTAAGATCAAATAATGTTTCTTGCTTCTTAGACATAAATTAATGGCATAAAGTCTGGTCTGTGTTAGAACTTAAATATAAGTTGGTATTTTCCACAGAAACACTAGGACTTTATTCAGTTCGTATTGCACCGATTTACAGTGAAAGTCATCTCCAGAAACTCAGCAGATTGCTTTAATAGATCACAGCCATGGATGATGTTATTGGGAAGATTTGTTGAAATCAAACAGAATCCTGGGTTCGCTTTTTAAGTGGAATTTAGATACTAAGTCTCAGTTAGTGATACTTGGGAAATTCCAATGCAGGTAGTTTCATGACTGAATGGTTTTTTCATCAGATCTTGGAAATCACATCACAGAGAGACAAATGAAAGACAAAATAAAATCTCACCAGGGAAATATCGCTCTGGAATTTTGGTGGCGTAGAACAGGAATGCAGATCCAGCTATCAGGTACATTACAATCACACGAGGCAGAAACAGCTACAAAGTAAATGGATTGCAGATTTTATTTTTGGTTTTCTTCTTGATTTCTTACGACACTGATTTTCCTTCCGCACCTGCACAATCTCAGAAGCGAACCCTTCACTCAGCCAGATCCAGTGGCAGGCAGGAATCACGCCGACGCCCGCCACGCAGCAGAAGATTGTCGTCCTGATAATTTTCCAGTCGTTGCTGAGGTAACGAGGGTGAACCTGAGCGCAGAAGATGGCCAGGATCAAGGAGAGCACCGTCAGCAGGTAGACCTGTCGCCAAAACTGGAGGGGGGGAATTAGGCATAGTCAAAGTCTTCAGTAGGCGGATATCTTTAAAGAGACATAATCCTTGGATGGGTTGAGAGGCAGATGCTAAACGTCTTCACTCACAGCATTACAGTAGAAAGCATAGAAGATCCCAGGAACGTAGCAGCCCAGGATCCCGATGGAAATGCCGGCGTAGTCCAGCGCCAGCCAGCGGCGGCACGTCTTTTCCAAACGGTGGCATGAGAACAGGTGGTATCCCACTGAACACAGCATGCAGACCTGGAGGGAAAACAGTTCAACTTTAATTTATTTAAAGACCAATAAATGAGATACAAAGCTATTTCCAGCAACTAGATTACTGTTGGTATCGCAATCACACGTTTCTGCATCTACAACACGTAAATTTATCATTTCAAGACATCCACAAAATACACAGAAGAGTAACTATGCAAAATGTAACATGTAAATAAAACCAGTCGAAGTCACTGGTTTAAGTCAAAGGTTTTTGATTTAATTACTGGTTTCTAGACAAACTGACAAAAACACACAGCTAATATTTATTTATGCCAACTTCACTAAGATGAACTACTATTCACCTACACACACCTGTTAAATGATACTGCCACCACTGTGTTTAACCGTGGTAGGATGATCTCTTGGTGATGCAGCGTTGGTTTTGCCCCAGATGAATAAAACACATTTTTCACCAGGTTTTGGGATATTTTAGCTGCAATATGAATCGTTTTTTTCACATTTCTTTTAAAAAAAAATGTTTTTTGTTCTGTTGCTTTTCGCAAATATTCTCAGGAAGGTCACTTGCACTATACAGGCCTCATGTTGCTACATAAAGTACATAAAAAATGTAATTGGTAAAGTTGTTTGTTTTTATTGTTTATTCTGAGAGTCTCATGCTGCCAAATCCAGACATACAAAGAACAAAGGAGATATTTGCAACGTGCAGAACACACCCACTGCTTTCTGAAATGATTTCAAAAGATGTTTCAACCAGGTATTAATTTGAGGATGTGCACAATTATGCAACTACTTTTTTATATGTTTTTATTTCAGTTGAACAGCATATGTCACATTAGAGATGAAAAAGTTCCTAATTGACCTAATTTAGTTGACTTTTAACAGGGTTGTGTACACGTTTTTAATCTACTGTGACTCCACTGTCAATACACACCTGAGAGGGTGCAGCTGACTGAACCTGCAGCAGGAAAAGTAACCCTACATGAATCAGTTTGTTAAAAAAAAAACAAAAAAACAATGAATCAGCTCACCAATGATGGACAAACAAAGAAAATTCTCTGAAAAAAAAAAAAAATCAACTGTAGCAGCAGACTACAGCAGCTGTTACCTGGAAGCAGAAGAGCCCTATAGCGTAGATGACGTAGTCTTCTCTGTTTGCTCCAGCGGCTGGTAGTGTTGAGGAGAGGTCATTGACCCCAAGAGAAAAAAAAAGGAGAAAACCCAGAAGGTGGCTCCAGATATTCACAGTCTCATTGGATAGAATAAATATACTGTAGGGAAACGAAAGCAGGAAACCGTAAGCACCATGTAGAATATCTCAAAAGGTTACTTCACATGTTATGTTTATTAAATAAAATGTGCGGCTGGTTCATTTCCTCCACATTTGAATAAACAAGGAAATATATATATATATGTATTAGCATTTGAGTCAATTAAGAAAACATTTCAAATTGTTTGAAATATATCTACTCATTGAAATATATCTACTCATTGCCACTTATAGGTGGCAATGAGTAGATATATGTCACGTAGAGTTGTGCAAATGATGAATAATGGTTTATTTTGTCCAATTTCACCTGTTTCAACGACTGCTGAGCTCTGGAAAAACATATTTTAGTTGAGTTCTTTGTGATATAAATTCATGTGTTGAGTCGGCTCACCTCTTCAGACAGAGTTTGGAGGTCAGGTGTGCCCTGTAGCCGTCTGTGATGTAGGGGTTTTCTTTGAGGAAGAGGGGGATTTGTTCGTAGGTGTACAACCGAATCCTGTGCGGCAGCAGCACCGGCCAGTGCTGGTAGCTGCCCAGCTCTATGTAGTGGGCAGTTTTCAGCAGCTTCTTCGGCATCTTCAGCAGCATCTTGTTCTGGGCTCCACGGACACGGCGAAGCAAGCTGGAGACGTTAAGGCTGCGGGGTAAATTAACAGGGAAACACAAGGATCAAAAATGTAGCGACGTGTAAACAAATAGGGAAAAACTAAGCAATAATTCCAACAAAAAAATATTTAAGGATGAATTTAAATGTTACGGCTCCAAGTTCTGACAATAAGTTCTGAAACCAGCGAAGCAAGAATGTTCAGTTTTTTTTTTCCTTTTTTGCTAAACTGGTTTGTTGATGTTGCCCAGCAGGCTAAACCTAAGATGCTAATGCTAACAGGTTGATAAACTTGTATAAAAATAACCGGAAGCTCACCATTATCAGTCCGACTGCCTTCGAACAGGTATTGCAGCCATATCCGGGCGGCTGTTAGTTTTACGCGGTGGTAAAACAGAATCACATTTTGGTAAATGTACACATTTTAATAAGCTAACATATAGTATGAGTGTAGGACCTTGTAGCAGCATCAGACCTGTTTGTTTGGACTGGAAATATGGAAGCTGTGCGTTACTGCCACATACTGGTGAGAATACAACATTGCCTCTGGAGCCATTTATTAAACGTCAAAACTAGAAAAATGCATTATATTACTGTAAGTTACATTTACATTGAATGGAATTTTTCTATTTGGCACTTGCCATAATTTACACAATAATAATAATAATACTTATAGTAATAATAAGCTACAGTATCTGCAGACAGTATGTAATTTGGTCTAAATCTGATCACATAATTGGACTGTACTGGAATCACTTGAATTAACCTGAATTTATTTTGTACCACTAGATTCTAGTGGTACAAAAAGTTGGACCTGTCTTCCCAGTAAAGTATCTTGAGATGGCAGTTAATGTTGGGAGTTACGTGAATAAATAATTACATGTACTAATCTCCTTTCACACATGGACCCACAAATCCAATTATATGTTAAAAGCAAGATCATTGGAGCAACCTTTTCCTGGAAGCCTTATAACAATAAGTAGTAGGTCAGTAAATAACCCGTTAACCATGTTTTGTGTTTGTTTGGGGCCTTTAAATTACAGGTATTTATTTCTTTTTGAGAATATTTCTTTAATCTTAATTTATTTTCTATAGGCTAAAAATTAAACACCAGTATATATACATCTTGAGTGTTGCTATTATAAAAAAATCCCAGTTATGCATTTGACGACAATGTAATTAAAACACAGCTTGTTTTCTGACCTCAAGGTCTTGCTTTGTTTGTTTATTTAATAGGCAAGGCTTATGACCACAGAGACAGTTTTTTTATATACAGTGATAGACTACAGGGATTAACTGTGGTCACAATATTTCTCTCTGGGTTTTCAGCTGTGGCAACAAGCATTCCTTCATTCTTCGTACTATTAACCACACATTTGCCCAGTATTCATCAGTCAGCAGAGTAATTGCCCTTCCGGTTATGAGGAACTCATCCTGTTTCTGCTTTTTTAATTTGCAAATAATAAGATAGATTTTTAGCCTTTTGTTTTGAAATTTAAAATAAAAGAAGGTCCAACCACACCCAAAAATACAACAGAGATCGCATCATCCATTTTGAGGGAGGGGGAGTCATTATGCTGTGTTATTATATGAGGCGTTTGCTGTCATGATTTAATTCAAACGGTTTGCTGAGCTAAAAAACAACTTGGAATCCACACTGCATCCTTGCACACTCCACAATGAAATATGTAATTACAGGGCTGCTGCATCACTAAAGGACAGACAGGAATGAAGTCAACATCTCACCCTGACGAGGTCTGATAAAGTTCAGCTTTGTGACAAGAAATTGATCTTCTTGCTCCAATGTCAAAGGACTTGAAAGACAAATAAATTATGAGTTAATCAATATGTCGATGATGACATAACCCCTGACTCATGACATGGTGATCACTGTAATTCACCATTTGGGAAATCACATTTTGGATAAGCTTTAAGCATACGGACACACCAGGGGTGTCTGAAGAGCGTATTCAGTTACAGTTCCATCTGCAGTGGATTAACACAATAATGATGCACTTGTTTAAACATTTTGGATAAAAACACATTGTGTAGCTGATTTATAGGACAGTCAAAGTTGTAGAGCATACAAATTTTAATAAGCCACTGGGTTGATCTCACACAAAGTGACATGTTTTGTTAATTCTTAAAGTCATTGGGACATTATTTAGCTTCTTATGCTGAAAGAGAAATATTTTAAGTCTCATAAAGATTTTTGAATTTTTTATTTTAGTCATATGTTGGTTGTCTCTGTGTTTTTCTATTGTGGCATTGTTATCTATTTAGTCAGCTGATCTTGTAGAAGGCACAGGAAGAGAATGATGTATCTTCAAAATAAAAGTCCATACCAACTATGTCCATGTTTTCCTGGCAGCCCCAGTGTTAATAACTTGTTCTAACAGATTTCACATTATTTAAAACACAAAGTCAGAAATAAACAAATGGTATGTTGTATCTCTATTTCTGGAACAATCTGTGCAAAGAAACCAAAGACAGTAGATACATTTTTAAAATATATTTTAAAGAAAATAATAAGATATATTCTATCAATATTGACTCAGTGGAGTGTTGTAGAATTACAAAAATATATCTTGTTTTCTTTATTATTATTATTATTATTATTATTATTATTATTATTATTATTATTATTATTATATGCATTTCCTGTTTTGTAATGAAAGATGTAAATGGATAGTTGATTGATGCTTTGTTGCTTATGGTGACCTTGAAACATGTGAACTATATAAGATTTTGTTTTTCCTTCCAACTGCTGCTTTTCATTTTAAACGTTTGTTTAAATATCAGCATGTGACATGTTTAAAATGTAAATGGTTGAAATAAACAAACAAATGGGATGACTAATTTGTTATTTCAAATGGTAAAAAATAAACTGTAAAAATGATTTTGTTATATTTATTTTAATCTCGGAGGCACCACTAGTTGACAAATTTCAATTAATTCTCAACTTTGGATTATCGTCCATAGAAAGAAACATACTCAAATGGATTTTTCTAAATCTGCAACGTCACAGTGTCAGTAAAAGTAAAAGACACTGTGTAAATAAATGAGCGACAAAGTCCACAAATTGTACCCCGCATCAAATATATTTACTATCGTCTATCTGTATTATACTTATTCCAAAACTATTTGCATAATTAACTTTTTACTTTCAACGAAGTAACAATTTAAATAAGACTCAACAAATGTGTTGGTTATGTTTTATGTTTTAAACACGAGTTTATTGGTGATTTTTTTTTTTTTCCTTAAATAAAAACCTGAGTTGGTCAGCATAATAGTGAGGTTCTTTAATCCTGACAGGAAGTCGGCAGGAAGTTCTTTGTTTTCATCGTGGGAGATTTGACGGTGGTGCCTACAGCTGCGCGCAGCGCGCGCCCTGCCCCTCTCTGCTGCTTTCCTTACTGACGTCGCTGCTGCGCACACATGCATAGTCAAAACAGCACCGACTCAACATGTGAGCAGCCGGCCAGAATCCATACTAACAGTAGTGGCTCATTTCTTCAATCCTCCCTTGAATTAACCGGGTGCTGATATGTAACGCATGGACCATGGATCGGATCTGGACGCGGTGCCAAATCCTGCTGCTGGTTCTGCACGTTTACTCCACGAGTTCAACTCTCCCTGAGGAAGACGCGTCCTGCGATGGAGCGTTTGATATTTATTTTGTTTTGGACAGGTGAGTTATGGTGGCTGTTAATTGAAATAGTAGTTTCTACAGGAGAGACTGTCTTTGTCTCAGTTTTGTCCATGTATGGCTGTGTTTGTCTTCCCTTGTCCCGCCAAATGCAAAACACTCCTCGTCTTATATTAAACATCCCTGACCCGGACTTAGTTTATTCATTTTCAGTATATATTATTTTTCATGGTGTCTTAATATTTTTGCAATATATGTATATTTTTAGTTACTTTACAAATTAAACATAGCTGCTGCTCTAATCTCTGACTTATGCAGGCATCATAGAATCACAGCTGCTCTTAATTCTCCTAGTTTAGTTTTTACTGTTAAAACTTTTTTTTTTCTGTCAGTTTATGGGTCTCTGCAAAGTATTTTAGAAATATATGTTGGCTTACAAAGTAACTTGTTTTATTAAAACCACAAACCCCAAAGTGTTTTATTTGAATTTTATATTGTAGTCCGTACTTGTAAAGTGAAAGGAAACTCATATTTTAAAATTGCAAATAAAAAACTGAATTTGTGTTCAGCCCCCATGAGGCAAACTCTGTTTCAAGGTACATCTCCACCAGTTTTGCACTTCCAGAGACTATAATATTTGCAACCCAGCTTAACCTCAGTAAGATTGGATAGAGAAAGTTAGTAAACAGTTTTCTGCTCATGTGAAATCTTGCATCACATTTTCAGTTGAACTTTGACTGGGCCATTCTAACTCATAAATTGTCAGGGTTTTTGTCCTGAAGGAAGGTGAACTTCCACCCCAGTCTCAATCTTTTGTTCTTCCACTGACAGGGTTTCTGTGAAGATTTGCTTGTATTCAGCTTCCATCAAACCATATTGTGTTTTCAACGTGTTGTGCAAAGATCATTTTCTTACACTCGTACCATTTTGCATGGACAAAACACCAACTGTGTGTACCCAAAATGACTTGTGGCCAGCTGTTGATCTGTCACATAAAATCCAAAATAAATTCAGGTTTGTTACACAATCTTCAACGTTTAAAGTGTTTTTTTGTTTTGTTTTGCTTTTACAGGTCAGGCAGTGTTTCTAAACACTGGAACGAGATCTATGGCTTCGTGGAGCAACTCACCAGCAGGTTTGTCAGGTAATCCAAATAAAGGTTTTACACATTATTCCTCCTCTTTTTACTCTCAAGAGAGAAACAAATATCCTTCTCCTGCAGATTCAAAACAACAAACTTTTACGAGTCACGCATTCAGAAACAGACATTAACACGGAGCAAACCAGAACTATTTAAGTAGTGGCTAGTCTTTAAATACAGTCCAACAAAAGAGGGAAGGGAAGTAAGGCATGGCTTTTTGAGGTTGCAGACGTCACACAAAGCCAACAACTGCTCCAAAACTCCTCTGGGTAATGGTGTGTGGTATCTTTAGTTCTAATAACAGGGTGGGTAAAACTGGACCTTAGCATGCAACAGATGTTAAATCTCGTTCTGACCTCTGCAGTCACTTAAAAGATATTAAAAACCAAAAGCTGCAGAAAGAGTGGTAGTTAATTTTTAGCTCAGGTTTTCGGGAAACATTAAACACATTCAATGTTTAATAATGCTTTATGACGTGATGTGCTTCAGCCCCAGGATGAGGGTCTCCTACATCGTCTTTTCATCCAGTGCATTTGTAATACTCCCTGTAACAGGAGACAGGTAGGTTTTCACCTCTTTTTTTTGCTTTGTTTTACAATTCATCTTTTATTTTTAACTAAAAATAATGCACAGAAATGTACATTTTTCTCAAACCCATGTTGTTTTGTGATTTGCTCCAACAGGTCTAAAATAGAGGAGGGTCTAAATGAGCTGAAACAAATCAAACCTTCTGGTGAAACATACATGCACGAAGGCTTAAAAGCGGTGAGCTGAGCCACAATGCTTAATCATAATCTCATAAAAGCATTTTGTTCGGTCATATAACCTCAACAATGCACCTCAACCATCCACTTTTTATAGCCCTTAATAAGCTTCTGTGATAATTCTGTCTGGATATTTGACCACCTCTTGATGGCAGAAGTAGTGGAGTTCATTTAAAATAATTGTTTTCCTGGAACAGATCTGGCATTTGAGCACAGTCCACAGTAGGGTTGAGTTTGGGATTTGGCCAGGCAATTCCAAAAACTTGATATAGTTGGGTCCACTATATCTATTATCAAAAGGGTTTGGATATGTGATTTGGTTTATTGACCAATACAAATATATCCAAGGGTGTTCATGGTTTCTATTGAGCTAAGTTAAAGAAATGAGAGGAAGTAAAAAAAAAAACTGTTCCATTTACTTCTGTGACAAAGACTTGGCTTGTGCAGAGTTAGTCCAGTGTTCCTAGTTTTGAAAGCCTAGACTCTCCTGATCATATTTCTTATTTTTATGGCTGAACTGCTCAGTTTTTGTGTTTACAGACTGTAAAAACATTTCTTCAGATCATACATGACAAGTCTGAGCTTCAAAGTGTTCATTTTGGAGCAAGGGCTTCTTGTTTGGTTCTCAGTTCTCAGCTTTTAACTCGTGACAGTTTTTGGAAACCAGGTAATATTGCCTGACATCTGAACAACTTGAATTTTTTTTTTTGAAAAGTGAGAAGACATCCACATAAAGACCTCTAATAATGCCTTGTGGTGATTGAAAGGGGATTTTAGTTGATCAAATGAGCTAACCATTGTCAAGGCAAAATTAGGATAGGATTTACAAGGTAAAGAAGTGATATTTTCATTTTGGTTAAATACTGGTCAACTTTACCAACTGATGTTTTGAGTTTTGGTGGTTCCTGGGTTGTTCCTGAACACCCTAACATTTTGTCATTCACTTAAAGGTGACAGGTTAGCTCTTCTTCCAGACTGTGGCAAAGTGGCGTAAGACAAAATTAACTTGTACATATACTGGAACTCTTGATCCCCAGAAATGGCTCTTCCTAAGAATTGTTCCGACATGCTGGGACTTTCTTACTGACCTGAATATTGGTCAGAATGAATGTTGTTCAATTATTTTTACGTTGCAAAGAGAAACTACTGTACCTGCTGCACTGACTGATGATTACCAATAGTTACAAATCATTTAGTAATCTTTAGAACTCCTTGTTGCACCTGGTTAGTAATGATTCAGATAAATGAATGGAATATTTCACCTGTCAGGTGTCAGAACAGATGAAGACCCAAACTTCACTGTCATCCAGTATCATCATTGTTCTGACTGATGGCAAGCTGGACATCTACCTGTATGAAATGAGTGTGAAGGAGGTAAAACACACACACACACACACACACGCCCACCCACACCCCCCCCCACACACACACACACATGTGCATACAGAAATACAAGCTGCTAAAAATAAATCTAATAGTAGAGGATGTGGGTGTGGGGAAGGTTTGAAATAATCCCCACTTCATTTTTTTCCAACTGGACTATATTTATGTATAAACCAATGAAGAACATAGCAGGAAAATAACTTCATCTAATTTGACCAAAACAGGTTTATTTTTAAGGCTTTTATCAGTGCTGACTTCTGCCTGAACTGAGGGTTTAATTTTAATTACTTTGCCCTAATTACCTTTTTTTTTTTTTAGCAACTTTCATCTGCTCTGATCTCGTAAACTGTGGGTCAGTGTTGTTTGAAGCAGAATTTCCTTTCCTGTGTTGTGATTCCCAGGCTGACAAAGCCAGAGGATTTGGAGCCAGAGTGTACTGTGTCGGGGTTATGGGCTTTGATCACAAACAGGTAGGAGGTACCTCTCTTCTTTTACTATTCACTCACATGAAGCCATCTAGAACCATGAGAGAGAAGCAGCTTGTTTAAATATTGACTTTTTATTTGCCTTTCGGTCTGGGTAATTCTATGTTATGTTAGACTGTAAGGACTCAAAGAAAAGCCTGTTGTTTCTGTCCCAGTAACCCTCTTTGACACTGTTGTTTAGTCTGAGGTCAACCAAACCTTTCCGGGATATGAAAAGTAAGCAGCTGAAAGGTGTTTGGAGATCCTGGTATATGAGATTTTGACTCATCTGAGAGAAGCCAATGTGCAGTTTTAAGAATGCGTCCTCATGTCTGAGCAGGACAAACAGAAATATCCTTTGTTGACTGTAAGAACCATCAGGGAAATGAAGCCATATACATTAAAACCCCACAGTGATTGCGAATCACTATGGTGTGTCATGTGGTCTTTTCCACAGTCTGCAGTGCCTCATTACTCCTAATGAGATTTGGAAGGCAAAGGAAAACTCTGTAATTACATTGGAGAAATGATATACTGCATTATTGCATCTTGTTGTGCATCTTTGAGTTGTGTCAGCATCAATGGTGCTATCAATCTGTGTGAAAAATAATATGAAATATGATGCTAAGATGCTCCTCTCCCTAAATGTCCCTTGAAGTCTTCAGTGCGAACGATCCTCTGCCCAGTTTCAGACCCACAGCTCTCACTGGCCTACAGAGGAAGTAATTACATCATTCTCTAATGATATAATGCCAGAGAAACTTCCTGCTTTGCTATCATTAGCTAAAGGCTGCAGACAGCTGTCCGGAGCTTTCATCTCCCAGGACAAGACTTGCCCTCCTTAAATGTTGCTGAAGCAAAGAGCATCGCATCATCACAAGGCAAAGACCTCCCTGGAAGGCATCTGGATGAACTTGCAGAGCTTCACTTCAAAGTCCCTCCAAATGTTTTCATTCCCTTTGGACTTAAAAATCCCGACAGTCAACTTTCAGCAGGTTCTTTTTTCTTCAAAAATACCATCCACTTGGCTCCCTGCAACTCTATGATAATCTGACTACCTTTCCTCTCTCTGATGTAGAAAGGCGTCACCATGGCATAATCATTGATGGCTATTTGGTTTCCATGGTGCTGTGTGGGCTTTCCACCACCCATTTATACCAGAGCACTTTCCTCCACATATTTATGTCCCCTAAATGGCTTGTGGCAAATTGAAAACTGGGCTTCTTATGTCTTTTTTCTTGCAATGACTTTATGCTTGTCAAGTCTCCATAAAGGCTCGATTTGTTAAGTGCATGACTAGTAGATACTCAGTCCTCTGCTGTGCATCTCTGCAGCTCCTCCAGGGTTACCATGGGCTTTGTGGCTTGGATTAAACTGTTCAAGTCTTGGGTTGGTTGTTAATTATGCAATTTCTGAATGCAACTGATGTTGCTTATGGGGATGAGAGTACACAGAGCTAATTATAAATATAAGTTGCACTTTTCAGATTTTTATTTGTAAAAAAAAAATAAAAATTACTTGAACACCAATTTTTCTTTCACTTCACTGTTTTGCTCTGTTTTATGTTGACAGGTCACATCAGTTACCAAAATCTTATGTGTTAGATATTGAAGCTTGGGACAACATTGTTCATGGACAGAAACAGAACTGATCCAGTCAAAACTACAGCTACAAACTAGTGATCAAAACAAAAATATGGGTGTAGTGCTCGACCTGAATATTCAGAGTCACATGAAGACAATTACAAAGTCTTCCTTCTATCACATAAAGAACAACTCCAAGATTAAAAGACCAATGTCTCAGCAAGATCCAAAAAAACTCAAACACTTCATTTATCTTTAGTCGCATTGATTACTACAACAGTGTCTTCTCAGTCCTGAACGCTGCTGCTGGCATTCTCACTAAAACCAGGAAGATAGAGCACATAACCCATAACCCTAACCCTTACACTGGCTCCCTGTAGTTCAGTGTATGATATAAAGCACTTTTAAGTGCCTCGTTTCTTAAATGTGCTATACAAATAAACTTGAATTGTAAACATTTTCTACTTTGGTCACAGCTTGCTGAGATAGCAGACGGCACAGAACAAGTGTTTCCGGTTCTTTCTGGATTTCATGCCCTCAAAGACATTGTCAACACGGTAAGTTTGCGTTGTAAAATTCGATCCGGAAAATCTGCACAAATTGGTGCAAACGCATGTTAGTCTTGTCTGGTATCGTCTTTGTGCTTCGCAGGTCCTGAGACAGTCGTGCAGTGACGTGTTCACAATAGAGCCGTCCAGCGTCTGTGTGAATGGTAGGTTTGTTTTGAGGACTTTGTTTTATCTGTAAGGTTGTCCCAAAAAGTCAAATAATTGTTAATGACTGTGTCAGTATGTGGAGTAACCTTTTTGTTTTTGCTATTTATATTTCTGTCATGATAACAAATTTTACTGGACAGTAAATTCTCACAAAAATGATTGCGATAATCGATAGCATTCCTGTTTTAAGACCATTTCCGAGTAGTGTGTTTATAATGGCATAATAATTCAAGTTTGCCATGTCTAAAACCAATAAACTTTAACTTTGTAAAGAACTATTGAAATTGAAATAACCAAAATAAAACGCAACCAAAAACAATAAATAAAACGGAAATAAAAACCACATTCAACAGAAACCAGAAATAAAATGGATAATGATGTCTGTGTAAACAAAATTTCCCTTTAAAAAATATTAATCACGAGAATGAAAATTATTCATATTGAGCTCATATTAATTTACCATGTGATTAATTAGTTAATTGCTTAATGCGACAGCCCTTTATACATCTTTAGATATATTTATAATTTTTTTTTACTGGATGATTTAGCCTGGGAGTGTCTTAAATTTCTAAATGATTCATTTGGGAAGAAAGTGACAACATTTTAAGATGTTTTGGTCATCAGTGATTCCAGACCCAAACAATAAAACAAATCCTTTGGAGAAAACCTCTCTGATCCACATAATGTCCCCAAAACTGTTGCTGAAGTTGGATAGGGTGAGGCTAGCTCTCTGGTGTGTTTTGTGTTCGACTTGGCAATGTGTTGCTAAGACGAACTTGTGTAATCAAAATGTTTCACTGTTCTTTGTTTTTGGCCATGGAGTGTCATTCCAAAAGCTGCAGGTCACTGAACATCTGAAGATGTCGTTTCCTGACCACAGGCCAAACATGAGAGTTGATTTACTCATGTTAGCATTGCAGGTACATTCGTTTCTCCTCTACTTGGCTTAATATTTTACTGAAGTACCTTTGAGACGTCATCACGTGCTCAAGTCTTCTTGGGTGTGTCGTTACGAGGTTGACACTTGTTTGGGTTGTTTTCTACTCTTATCTGTCCAGATATGTTTGATTTAAACTCTGACTGTGACACCCAAAGACGTTCACAGTCTGCTCCTGATGCTTCTCCTTCCGTTATCTTGGCTGTGTGTTTTGGTTCATTATCGTGTTGGAAGATAAATTATAGGCCTGATTGTTGGAATGCATTAGCAAGGGGAAACCTTCTGGATGGGTTTCAGATCTACAGGGGAAACATCAGATCTCCAGCTAATAAACATTATGGTTGTTGGTCATCTCTGACTGACTCCTTTCTTCCTCGCCCAGATTTGTGCATTGGCACGATCCAGTTTTAGACGTCTACAGAGACTTTATAAAAAATGGCTTCCTCAATTATAAATTATACTCAGTCAGCTGAATTTACCGCAGGAGAACTCCGATCAAGTTGCAGTATGTCAAGGGTAATCAGTGGAAGTGCCTGAGCTCAGTTGTGACTGAAATAGAAAAGGGTTTGGATATTTATGTATGTATAATCCTAATATATTTAAATTTTTTAAAATTGTATAAAAATATTTTAAGACCGTTTATTATGGCCAGATTTTAGTTAAAAAAAAACTTTAGTCAAATCAGTTTTACAACAACCCTGTTACAAAATGTAGAAAGAGCAAAAGGCGGTGTGAAGACTTTCTTTTGACATTGTAAGGTGGAAAAGAACTAGTTCAAGTTGCAACATTTGTTTTTTTAAATTTTCATATTTTTTCTTAGAAAAATTAGAATTTTTTAATTGTCTATTACTCACATCACATTACTCACCCCAAATCATAACGTCATACATCTTCTGATATTTTCTTATGACTTTTAGTTTTGCTCAGTTTCTCTATGATAATCTTCTAAAAACAGGGGGAACCAAAGTGGGGCTCTGTAGAAACATGAGCACGTTTTGTTTATGTATAACTAAATGATGCCATGAGGAAGAGGAAAACTCCACCTACAGATAAACATTGGGGGGGTCCTATCTTGCTCTGAATAAGTACGTTTCAGATGACAACTTCAGGGATTTTTTTCCAGAATGACAGAAATTTGATGTTGTCGGCTTGTTTTAAGCCGACAAGCCTTTACAGACTTTAATTCAGTTTAGAATATTTTGGATAAACTAGAAGGTAAAGGTTCTGAGAGAAACTGCTGGAAGTGCTCATCGTTTTGAGCTGCTTTGATGTTTTCCTCTCCATCCGCCTCAGAAATCGAAGATCTGCCAGAAATTCCTAAAATAACTACGACAGTGAAGATTAAAGTGTGTTAAAAGTGGAAGAATGGCAGGTTGAAGAAACTTCCAGATGGCTGAAAAAGCATTTATTATTGCCAGTGATTCTGTAGTCAAGTCCGTTTTATTTGGCATTGTGTAAAAGTGTCAAATGAAGCTTGAGCTGCCATCTGATGGTGGCATATGTGACATCAGGTCCTATTAATTAAATATAAATTAATGAAAAAATGTTATTATATCCTCAGCAGATCAGATCATTTGGAGCTATTCTGTATTTCACAGTTATAGCTTGTCAATTTGGCTATAAACCTTTGAGGTTGAAAATAAGCAAAGACTTTGTGGTACTTTTTTATGTTCTTTTTTATTATTTTATGTATTTTTTGTCTTTTGTATTACTCTCTTTTTTCTGCCTAATAAGACAAAATATGAATCTGACCAAATGTTTTTGGCTATGCAGTTTAAAAAGAATATAGAGTTTTGTAAACTTTATTGGGACTTTAACTGGAACTGGTGCTTCGGTTGACTTCTTCAAACACTGAAGCTGCTTCTGGTCCAAAAAAAAGGATGTAAATGTGGAAAAGTACGGTAGAGAATCTGTGATGCTGTGGACCTGCTACACAAATTTCACTTAGTTTTAGATTTTGTTCCCTCCACTAAATGAATTTACTAAAATTCAAGATTAGGCAGACTTGATATTTTGATAATAAAAGCTGACATACACTATTTAAAGTCTTGTTGTGGAGGATACTGTATTAAAAAGTCACTTGTTCTTGTCATTCCCGTTTTATTATCTTCCAGAGTCTTTCGACGTAGTTTTAAAGGGGACCGGATTTAGTGGAACCAAGAGGATCGACAACCTTCTCTGCTCTCTCACTGCCAATCAAGTGACTTACTGTAAATGACACACTCATGACATCTCATACCTGTTTGTTACGGTCCAACCAGTAAGGCACAAGGACAAAGGCATATATGAAAAAATATTTTCTATTTATTTTTCCAAAAGTCTTAACAAAAGCCTTTCAACAGCAAATCTCAAAAATATAACAAAATGGGCCCAAAAGAAATCAACTAAGGCATACCTAACTCAGGATAATAAACCAAAAACTGACCTCACACAATGAACACAGGGGAATTTATACACAAAGGCTAGCCTACACAAACGAGGAGGGGTGGGAAATGAGACAAAGACAAACAATGCATAAACATAAATAAGTAATTCAAACCAACACAACCCCGCCTCTCGCCTGGAACGTAGCTGGAGATAGGCACCAGCAACCCTCCCGACCCCATTGGGGACAAGGGTGAACAGAAAATGGATGGATGGATGGATGGACATTTTTACTACAAAACAACTATAAAAACAAAACAACCTAACACCAAAATTATTTAAGGACTTATGCTATTAATAGAGAGAGAGGCAGGTCCTTTAACATCAAGTCCCCGGTTTCCAGCAGCCTGATGGTTTGTTCCACTTCCTGGTTTGCCTTTCAACCAGTCCTCTCACTCAGCCAGTCCTTCAAACTCAGCAAAACAAAATAGTTAATAATTCAAATAAACAAAAGGAGTTTACTAAATGTGTGCACCCATAATAGTAAACAACCTAATGCAATAAACACAAAAAGAGTGAAATTATAAATATATTGTGTGAAAACATTGAAATAAATACTAACACTGGGGAAACGATGGAGGAACCTCCACACTGTTCATGGTTTTCAACTACAATTAAAAACTGTTACTTGTTGCTACTGCTGTAAACCACCCGAAGGAATCTGTTTGCACCAATGCTTCATGGAACATCGACAAGGCGCCATATTGCTCTCTGGGAAAAACTATCAAGTGCCACTTGGAACAGTGTGCAGATATCTGAGCTGCAATGGAAAATCGGGAGCCATGGCAGTGAGAAACAAACAGTAGCTGCCTTTTATCAGTGGTGGCGAGAGAACAGAGGAGACATTATGAGGCTGAGCACAGGGAGGGAAGAGATGCTCTCTGCCCATTAGTCTATTAGCAGATCGATGGCATGAGCTGCGCTGAGGTCAGTGTCACTGAGAGGACGAGCACACACAGCATGTGATTCCTGTTGAGCTGCTGTTAGCAAGTAGGGAAAGTGTTTACTTAACTCCCAACTTCCCTGTGGCTTGTATAAAAATTAACTTAAACAGAAAATCTAACAAAGATGCTTATCTTTTTAAAATGATTTTACCTCTAAAGTTAAATGTCAAAACAACAAACACCGCATGTCATTAGTGTACAATATCTCCAGCTTTATACAACGTGCCCTTATTTTGGATTTATTCTGTTTCTGTGTTTTTCCTCACAGATGAAAAGCCGACAGTTGTCCAAGACGGCTATCTGCTGTGTCCAGCTCCTCGTCTGCATGAGGTTGGACAGTAAGTCTGCAAACAAATACAGACTTACTGTATGTAAGTTGGAGCTGTATGTAATCTAATAGTTACTGTATGTAATAGTTGAGCTCATTAATACCTCGACTATTAACGAGCTGTACATAAAAACAATTGCCTTACGTCAAAGATTGTTTAGATTGTGACAGTAAAATATTAAACCTTTTTTCAGAGTATAATTGCACAGTAAAGCTGCAGTAAACTAGTTTTGTTCTTTAAAAAAAAAGTCAGGTCATTCAGGTTTGTCATGTGTCCATAATTTTAAACTTTTCAATAATTGCTGGATATATTATCAGGTGGATTAAGTATTACCTTGTAGCCATTTCCTGTCTTATGTAGATCAACACACGTCTGCCTTGTATGAATGATTTGAACAAAATCTGTGTGGCATGATCGAAGTGAAAGAGGAAATAATTTCCAATTTCTTTAGCACTCTAATTGACTTTTTAGAAAATTAAATACAGAGTACATAGAAATAGCATAAAAATAGACGCCAATAACTATGGCATCTGTTTCAACGTTTTCAATATTTCCCCCCACTTTGTTAAATTAAATATTAGTGTTTTCTAGTTTTCAGTGTCAACTTTTGCAACTGCAATATAAGGCTTCACTTAGTTTTATTTGGGGGGGTGTTGCATCTTCACTAGTAATTTAGCTTATTGTAGAGGTAGTTGGGTTTTGTTTTTTTTTGTTTTTTTTACATTGGCTGTTTTGTTACTCATATGTTCCTTGGAATCCTTAATTATGACTTTTCAATTTTTTATTTTTTTTTAATGAAACACTTCTGAGTGTGTTAAGAGAAACCAGCACAGAGTTTGCGTAAAGCTGTCTCCAGGTTTTGGATAAACCAAAGTAGGTTTGGCCTGGATATCTCTTCGATTTAATGAGCCAAAGCCTATTTGACCATATGGACCTCAAATAGAACACTGTCATTTCTCCCATTTGGGAAACAATCTCTACAAACTGCAGAAATCTTTGGGTTTTCTCAGATCAGATCATCCGAATTTCTGCATAATCTACAGCAGTGAATAAGAAAATCTAGTCCAAGCTTAATTGCAAGAAAAGTTTTTTGTTTTTTTCCCTCCTCTAGTCCTTCATTATCTCCAAATTTAACCTAATTTGATGTTCTGATACGTCGATACTTTTGTCTTCTCATTTAGGACTCAGCAGTTTATTTCCTAACAACGAATGTTTTCCTGGGAGACGCTGTTGGAATAACGTGTCTTCTTCTTTTTCCGAGGATTTTTTCAGTGCCTCTGTTTGTTGATTACAGATCAGTTGAAGTGCTGATTAGCCTGAACAATGGACAGTCGTACATCTCCGCTCCCATCGCCATATACGCCACTTCATGCGTGGGTATCAATTTGAACTCTGTTGTGCTAAATAAAACAACCTTTCTGTTGGTGTAGGAGAAAATCTGAGAGAGAATGTAGGCAGCACTGCTGTTTTTATTTTATGTTTTATATATATATGAACATATTTGCACAGTTAGTGGGGATCACATATTTTGTGCCTTGTTTGCTGCAGTCAGATGGCATCTGGGTGCTGTGGTTGCTGCTGGCTTTGTTGCTGTTACTGGCTCTTGGTTCATTCTGGTGGTTCTGGCCTCTCTGCTGCACTGTGGTAAGTTTTCATTTCATTTATTTCCATTTTCTTTTGTTTATCAGGCTTTTGGTCACAGATTCCAAATTCATCCAAAGAAGAACACAAAGGTGGTCGACCTAAGTTTCTATCTATTTCTAATTCAGTTTAAATGCTTTACATATTTGTGACTGAGATAAAACTTCTGACATGCAAATATAAACAAGGTAAACAGACGTTTCTGTGCTTTACAGAAGTCATATTGGATTTCGGGTCTCACTGACTAATGCAGCTAATGGAGCACACACAAAAACACAAGTGTGCCTGTGATTACATAATATACAAATAATATTATATTGCTAAATATATATAACTTAGCATTCTCAAGCAGTCTCAGGCAGACAATGCAATTAGTATTAAAAACTAAAAAAAAAAAAAAATCTAATTCTTAGAAATCCAGTCTCCCATATAGCTAAAAATAGGCTGGATTATTCCAGTTGATTTATTTGATTTGAAGCCCATAAATTCTGATTACCGAGTACAAATGGAAATATTGGTACTTACCATTAACCAGGTGTTTTTTCCATTCTTACTACTTTTGGTTTGTTTTCATAAAGAGTATTTTATAACTACATGTAACAAGGATGCCGAAGGTTGACATTTGAAATTCTCTTTTTTTTTTAAACCACTGTTTAAAATGTTTGATATTGTTTTCACACAGGTCATCAGGGACCCTCCTCCCTCTCGTCCTCCTCCACCGCCTCCTGTTTTTGTAAGTGAAAAAGTCTTTTCTGAAGAACCCCCATGTTTTTGGGCAGTATACCTCACGCTGCCATCTTGGCAGAGGTGATTGAGAGAAGATCTAATTTTGGGTGAACGCAGAAGGAGCGTCGGTGGAGCTTGGGCGGCTGACAGAGAAACGCTTTGGCAGGGTTCATTTGTTGAGCTCGAGTGAGAAAACTGAATTCCTTATATTTCTGTCATACATGGTGGAGATTAAGTTCTAGCCTGACTGATATTTCACAGTAGCAAGTTAGTGTCAATAGACTTTTACTAAATCATATTAAAAAAAAAGGATTTTGGAGGCATAAACGTGTGTATATTTCTTTACCCCCTAATTTTATTGTAAAGTATATTTTGATGTTTTTTCACTCAGGAACCAGAAGAGGATCCTCTGCCCAAACACAAGTGGCCTACAGTAGATGCTTCGTACTACGGAGGCAGAGGTCCTGGAGGAATCAGACGCATGGAGGTGAAAATTTTAGAGTATAAGCTGGAAAACCTTTTCAGAATTTATTTTCGTAAAGTCTGCGTGCGCCCACTTCCTGTAGGTGAGATGGGGCCAGAAGGGATCCACAGATGAAGGGTCGCGACTGGAAAAAGCCAAAAATGCCACAGTCACCATGCCAGAGGAAGTGGAGGAACCCATCATTCCTCAGCCCCCGCCAAGACCTCCACCTGTTCACAACTCCCCGACCCCAACCAAATGGTACACTCCCATCAAGGTGAGATACGATCCAACTTATCCGTACAGTCTCCAAAATAAATAATATTTAGGCAATTTAATGCAAATTTTCTTCATAAAAAGTTGCATGTTGATGTCCTCTTCAGGGGCGTGTTGATGCACTGATGGCATTACTGAGAAGGCAGTACGACAGAGTGGCAATCATGAGGCCAACACCTCAGGACAAGGCAAGGAGCAGCCTCAATACTTCACTACTACACCAAATACAAATGAATCTGATCATTATAAATCATAGATTATTATTTTTAGGTTCTTTAGAAGAGCAGAAATATTTTTCAGAATAGGTTTTCACATATAGATTTTCTTTTAAAATGAATAAACATATTTAATTTGATAAAACGTATTTAGAGTTAATCTTAGTTATCACCCAGACAGATAAATAGCAGCTTTCTGCATACACTTAGCTTACTGTAATTAGCAGCGAACTCTTGCATGTACAGTATTGTCATCAAAAGAGAGCTCACACAAACACTCTCTAGTGTAATAGGATTAGTTTTTTGTCGTTGGTTTTTAGTGATGATGATTATAAAAGCAGTTTGTCCATTGGAATTCAGTAAAATATCATATTGTTCTTGCAAGGTGTTAAATTAAATACAACCTCAGATGAACAACCAGACATGACTAGATGTTTTTATTTAAGATTAATTTATCAGTTTTGGACAAATTGTTATTCCACTCTTAAAACTGCTTTTTGATATCATCCATGTCAAATTCCAAAACACTGTTAGATTTGCTCATTACCTGAAAATCTGATGTATTTGATGGTTAGAATTGGTTGTTTGCTTGTAGCGTTTGGGTAATTACTTGTTTTTTTTGGGGGGGGGGGGTGGAGTTGTTCTACCTAAATTTGAGATATTAATGGAACCAGATAATATATTTAACTAAATCATAAAATAGAAAATATAAGTAATTTAGCAAATCTGTATCATGACTTTATTTGAAAGCCTAATTTAGGTTTTAAAGTTGTCAAGTTGCTTCCACAACCACATTCAAATAAACCAATCGAATGATGTGTAGGTCCCCATTTAGAATTGTGGATCATCTCTATATGTTGACTTGTGATTACAAAGTTTGACTTAACAAGAAACATGCATAAGAGATATATTATCTATTACAATTGTGCTTTTTAAGACTTATTCTTGGTCATTTTCAGCAACACTATTCACCTTTCTGTTGTCTTTTAGGGCCGCTGCATCAACTTCACCAGAGTTCGTTCTCGCTGAGGTGGATCAGCTTTCACTCTCTAGTCTAGTTTTTTTTCGCCAAAGATCATCAACACCTACTTCCAGAAGTTAATGTCTAAACTTCTGTGTATTGTAAATAAACGTCTTGATAGTTAAACGGATGGTGTTACAACAAACTACGTATGTAAAAGTGTTTGTGTGTCTAAGGAAAAACAAAGGAACCAAATATTGATATTCTGTTTATTCAAAAGAGAAAATGTCTCTTTCACAAAAAAAAAATCTTTCATACAAGTACCCCCTGATGACATAAAAGATGCACAAGAATCTTTAAAAAAATATATAACAAAATGACACATAGACGATGTGCCTTTTAAAAACATGAAAAATGCATCATCACTTTCACTCAAAGCTGGATATTACAGGTTCTCTCACAAATCTACAAGCGGATAAGAGAGGCTGGATCATCTCTATACACACATACAGTTTTTACTTCACTCTAAACAAATACTTGTTTTAACATAATACATGAACTGGTGTAAAAGCTTACCATCACAGAGCCAGCCAACCTGCAACAAGCTCATCGTGAAACTCATGGTGAGTAAAAGAAAACAAAAACACTTTTTAAGCTTCTGATACAAAATACAACATGATTAGAAAGGATACAGTGACTCATATGAGCTGGAGTCACAGAATACTATGATACACAGCACAGGGACACACACTCGGGTGCATTTAGTTTGCATGATGCTGCTGTCACTTACATAATGTAGCTTTACATGGAGCCACATCGAACATTACTTAAATGCTGATAATACTTATCACATGACTTTACTGTCCAAATTCAGATGGATGATTTGAAGGTAGAGCCGCGTCACCGTGTACAAGCAACTTATAGGCTGTAATTTATGACACAATTAATTCATCATGGCTCTTTCTGTCCATAATTCTTATTCAGCAGCTGTAAACATGTTGAACGTCCATTTACTGGTACTTAGGAATACAAATCCATGCACATTTTTGCCTGTTGTTCTTTTAGTGTGTTTAGATGCTTTTAGTTTTTTTCTTCAAAAATCCTAGCTTCACGATGGAGTTATGTTTCTGGCACTTACGTTTTCTTTATGTAAAATTACTGGCACTCTTTGTAGTCCCAAAGGGTTGAAACGAACTTCTTTATTGTTGATGATGCTTCAGCTGCATCCATTGTTCTGCAGGAGCATGCTTAGATCCAGAATGTAAACTTTGGCCTTAGGAATATAAATCGAAAGTATCAAGTAGAGAAAACTTCTTAAGAGCGGTTTTCTCGGTGGAGAAGGGAAGATCTGGAAGATAAAACAAAGAAAAGGTTATTATTTTCCATGTTGGCTTATTTCCCTATATGAATTATTTATCAAAATGTTCCTTCACTCACCTCAGAGACCTGCGGCTGTCTTTCTCCATGTTGTTTTCTGGTCCTTCGCTCTCATAGGAGGCCAGGTGCAGCTCTGCAACAATAACACAAATTCAGTTTCATTTCCCCGTGGCTTACAAATTTGATAGTTGATGTGAAAGTGTTCTAATTTGTACTGACCGTCTTCAGTGTAAACGGACGTGGTGACCAGATACTGAAGAATGCGGCGGTCTCTGTCGAATGGACAAATTACCTGGCGCCAAACCAGGAACTCGCTCACTTGCTTCGCCAGCTCCCACAGTTTCTGTAAAAATGCCGCAAAAACAATAATCATGATGATATGCATGTATTAAGGTTTCTAAGGCCAGGAAATCTGTCCAGTTTCCACACATTTTAAAGGTTCAAATTCTGAAGATTTCCAGACACAAATGATCAGAATTCTCAGTGTTTTTGAAAATTAATAAGAAAGAAAAATAATTCCCATATTGTAAGTTAAAATGTCTTATTTCACTGGCAGATTATTTCATTTATAGCAAGTGCTTTTTCCATAAATATTAAGAGATTGTCTTAAAACAACCTCCTACTTCTTGCTGAAGTTTCTTACAAGTTAGTTTTGTCTTATATTTGCACTAGAAACTACACTGTTTCTCGTGTGATTCAAGAGCTCCTCCACAAGGGGGGGCTGTTGGTCTGCATGAGAAAGTTACTTCTCCAGTTTTTATTTTGAAAAATACTTTGAACTGACCTCAAAGTTGATGTGTCCGTTCGACAGCCTGTTGGCGCAGCCTTCGTTCAGGAAGTAGATGTCTTTAATGAGGAGGCTGAAGAATGGAATCACAATCTGCAGGAAGGAGATTTAGTTATTTTAAATGTAGAAGAAGAAGGTTTTTCTCTTTCAATGAGCAGCACGCTCCGGGTTCCCTCACCTTCTCCTGGCTGCTATGTGCGGTCTCGGACCTCTGGGTGGCGCCGCGGAGCGCAGTGCGGTAGTTGCTGAAGTTACTAGACGGGTCCATCTGGTGCTGGATGAGATCACACACATCGAACGTCAACAGACAACAAAACCATGCTGACGGTTCTAAGATCCACAGCTGAGCTGAAAACTAGAGCATCTAATCTGCGAACTGCTGACGTGTGTGTGAATAATTCTGACCTCCAGGATTTCAAACTTGTCTGTGTTGACTTTATTCCAGGTTTTCTTCAGTCTGGCGACCGGACTCATGTTCATCCCAGCTGAGAGACACAGGAGAAAGCGTTTAGAGACAAAGCGCAGCCTGCAGAGCTCCAGGCCTCCGCTAACTGAGTTTAGACTTCCCTAAACTGATTAAAGTCAGCCTAAACTCCAGCTGGCACTGCATTTGTTGGCTTTAGTCAATTCAGTGGCTCTACTCTACAAAGACACCAAGGGAATAACGGCTGACTTTTTGTTTTTCCTCCTTGCCATATTTTACAGCAAAAATAACCAAAAATTACAGGACACTGGTACAGATTCTTAATAAAAATGGATCAAATACTCACTGATGATTGCCATGAGAGAGTTAAAGTTGCCGATGTTGAAACACTCCTGAGCCACATCGATGAAGAACTCTATGATCCGCGCTCGGTGTTTCTTCTTCGCTGGCTTGAATAAAAAGAAATTTAAAAAAAGAATTAAAATCTGCTTCTAAATATATGAAAAGCTTAATCTCCATTTAAATTTTCAGCATGTTTACATGCATATACTTTCCTTTGTTGGGCATTGTCAAGTTGTTTGGGTTATTTAAGTTTCAAAGAAGTAGTTTCAATATTGTTTTAAAGTTCGTTTGTTTGTACAAACACCAACAAACCAGAAGTTTCATCAATAGATCAATAAATTCATCAATCAGTTACAGATACTTTTGATTTTCACTATGTGTTTAATGTCTGGAGGAAGAGAAATACACAACACATCATGGTTGATTGTTTTCTAATAAGTGCCTTAGGGAAGAAACTAGTGATTATTTCAGTCATCAATTATTCTGACGTTTAATCGGATAAAAAAAGAAATGGGTACATTTTCATATTTTTTCATTAAATCACATACGCCTTTTTTATACCATGTCACGAATACATTGAAGGATGCAAAAATTATATTCCTTTTTTAAATAAGAAAATTACTTTAGTAAATTTGAACTAAGCTAAAACTTTTCCACTTGAGGAGCGTTGGGTAAAGCATATTTACAGATAAAAGTGTTTTTATCTTAAAAATAAAAAAATGTATGTACATTTTGTATAGTTTTGGCTGAATTAAGTTTGATTTGGCAATTGGTACCCCTTAAACCCCCGAAAAGGTAACATATGTGTTTTTTAGTTTAGATTTTTCTATTCATATTAAAATTATGCACCTATAATAATTAGAGATTGTTCTCCAACAACTAATTTGCTTGTTTGTGTGAAACATACCATGCAGATCTCTGTTGCCACCAAGTAGCTGAGCCTGTTGAACCAGCTGACGTAGGCCTCCAGGTTACTGGTTTTACATTTCCGGAAGAAACCCTGGAGGAGGAACAGAAGAAGAGAAAGACGTGATGAAACCAATGAACTGTTAGTAAACATTTAAAGAAGGACTAGGTAGAAACTCTTCCAGAACCACACCAAGTAATGCCTGCATAAATATTAAACTAACTTTAGTGGCAATGAATTATCTTTGCTTTAGTACTTCATTTTATTTTGTCAGAATAACAACTACAGAGTAGCTACATTGGAAAAAAGGAAAAATGTGAGATTTTTAGCTGCTTCCGTTCACTGCTGCTGTTTTATATTTGCTTGGTTGCTAATTTAAGTATCATGTTGACAGAGTTTGAAAAAATGAGATTCCTTGGTTAAATTCTCATATGATGTGCTACATCTGCTTATTTCTTAAGTTTTCCCATAAATGTGACAAAGAAAGCTGCTGCTCTTCCACAACTTTCTTCCTTAATAGAACCTGTCGGCTTTTCACACCCACACAATCTGCCACCGTCACACTCTGACACGTCTCTTTTTACGTACATATGCTTTCTGGGTCCCCTGGCTTTTCCATTAAACACGTGGTTTCTAATGTGGCAAACCTGTTTTCCAAAGGTCCTCTTACATAAATAAACATTATAAAAGCTGCGTATAAATAAACTGGACTCGGCCGTGATGATGCAATCCCAGAGGTTTGAGGCTCCACTAAAAGCTTACACAACACCGGCATCCCACTCCACTCCAAACTTCCCCCTCTCTACACCTCAGGACCCCTTTTTTAGTGACTCAACTGCTCTTTTACACAAAGTGGCTCTTATATAACTGCAGCAAAGCAGGTGGGAGCACAGCAGCGGCAAACGCCGACTGAGAACGACCCTTCAGCTGATTTCTAGGATCTCTCAGTTGGAAAAGAACCTTCTCTCCGATGAACTGAGACACACACAGCAAAGGCTCTTTTTGTTCTCTTCCAGACGTTTTCAAGAGCTCAGATAAAAATAAAGCAGAAAGCCGAACAAGTCCCCTTCTATCTGCCGCAAGACTCTTTCATGTGGTTTCTGTGGCAAATAAACTCAAACTGGAGATGACCACAACACTCAAAGGAGGCCCAGAACACAATCAAAAATCGAAAATCAAATCAAACGGCTTAAAAATAACAACAATGTGTGGTTCGTCTGGGTCGGATCTTTGATGTAGATAATTATAAACAGGTGATTTTGCTGTGTTTTCAAGCTTTCTTGAGAATAAAGCAGCCCTAACCCTAACCTATCATTGCCTCATGCTGAAACTAAAAACAAAAGGAAACTGCTCTGGGCTGTCTGGGCTAAAATATGTGAAAATTTAACAAGACTGGATGAGAAATCACACTCGTGTGAAATATTTGGTCAGAAGCACACCACGACTCAATATCTTGCAAAAATATACCCAACCTTTAGTACATTTTATTACCTTCAAATACAAGCTTTAATGTATTTTATCTGGATTTGATTTGATGAACCCAAACTAGAAAATTAAATCTGTATTTTTTTTCCTTCCATTTCACAAATTATAACTAATTTATGCATAAAATGTTTCTTTACAAGCTTTACCTTGTGGTTTTCCAGAGGATCCTTCATCGCAAAAGACTGAATAAACTCCTCAGGACCAATGAAGCTCAGTCTGTCCTAAAGGCAAACGTCAGGCAGAGAAAAGTCAGAAAAAATGACAGGTGATGCAAAAGATGATATATTTATTCTAATTACTTTATGTGTCTGCTGTGTTAAAAACTGATAAAACACAAGAGTGACCGTCTGGCACCAAGCCCTAAAACAGAACTGCTAAAAGTAACCTAATTCTTATTTAACTGGTAAGAGGTTAGTTATCTGACCTCTTACCAGTTCAATGTGTGTCAGCTGCTGAGCGAGGATGAAAGGATCGTCGCACACGCTCAGTATGTCGGCCCTTTGAGCTGAAGCCTGTTTGGTCTTCAGCGAAGCCGGACGTTCCTGCGCCGCAGCGTTGAGCGCAGCTACGGCTTCCTCGTACTGACCGAGGGCGGACAGGCGCTTGATGAGACGCTGGGTCATCTGCTGCATGGCCCGCCAAGAATACTAGAGACACACATGAAGACACAAATGAACTAAATAATGACACTAATCTAGGTGTAGTTCCTACAGATAGATGGATGGATAGAATAGTTGATGGCTGGATGAATAGAAGAAACACAAGACAGGTGGATGAATGAGTGGTTGGTGGGATGGATGGTTGGATGGTTGGGTGGTTTGGTGGATGGATAGATTGATGGTTTGATGGATGGGTGGGTGGTTGCGTGGTTGGACGGACTGATTGATGAACTGATGGATGGTTGGTTGGATGGTTGGTTGGATGCTTACCTCATCCCCTCGCGCCACGTGGAGCGTCATGTCCTTCAGGCATCGCATCATGCGGTCGTCTCTGAAGTCGTATGGAAAGGTTTCCGTCCACTCTGTCAGCAGCTGCACCAGTTTCGGCGCCACCTCACGGAAACGGATCTGAACATTTTGCAGACGGCATAGAGTCAGTCTAATGACGTCATGACGATCATTTAAAATCTGTTATGTGTGAATATGACTTCTTATTTCTGGTGTCTGGATTTGGCATAAATCTCTGCTGCACTGCTGTGAGATCTCTTTCTTTCTTTATTCTCCTGGATTTGTGGGTTTGTTAGTGGGAGTGAAATTGTGTGGGACTAAGTGAAAGTGACAGCGCGTGAAATAAATACACCTGCACATGTCTGTGCCTTTGTTTGTGTGTGTGTGTGTGTGTGTGGAGGTCCACCCACCTTATCCAGCAGGGCATCTCCGGATCGCTGCTGCTCCACACACAAGTGACAAACCCTGGTCATGAGCTCATATGGGTGCAGGAAGAGGCGTGAACTCAGCAGGAAGGTGAAGACATATGACCTCTGAAGATCAGGAAGCAGAAATAAGTTAGGATTCTTTTACAACAACTACAAAATTTACTGCATAATCCTTAAAAAAGTAGAACGGCTACATACATCAGGGTAATAATCCACAGTGGGAACCAGATGCTGGATCAGCGCCTCAAGAGAAGCTGAAACCAAGCTGTTGTCATGGTAACACATCTCTCCATAGCTGGTGGCGACGCCGTGACCGTAGAGCCGAGCTTTCGCCGCAGCCCCGTTGTTCCGGCAGGAGTGTTCACTGCTGCAGCTGCTGCTCGTGTGGCGGTACGCTCGGCCCGGACAGGAAGTGCTGTGCTGGCGAGGGCTGTGGGGCTGTGGCGAGGAGTACGGGTTCTCCGAAATGGTACAGCTGCTGCCGTAATGGTGCTCCTTGGCACTCCCAGAAGAGACGGAGGTGGTCCGATACGCGCTGTGAGGCTGCGGCACATCGTAAGGGTTTTCGGTTGGGGAGTAGGGCCCGTTGTAGATGTTGTCTCTGGACAGTTTCGGAGCAGAGCCGCTGTGGTACGGGCTCGGAGGCTGAACGTGGTTGTTGTTGCCGTACGACGGGCAGGAGTTGAACTTTCCTGCGTAAGGGGTTGTTGGGGGCATGATCACCTTTAGAAGAAAAGAAGAAACACAAATATGAAGATGTTAGAGGTGGGTGCTCATACTGAGCATGGATCTGCTGATGTAAAGCAGGGGTTACTACTTTCACCACATGCTTGCTCAGGAACCACAACAGCTGAAAATGTAACAAATGTTGCAATCTTGGTCACCAACTGAACAGAGTGTATCGAGCTATCAGGTGTGAAAACACCCTATGGGTGGTTAAAGAGCATTGAGGTCACATTTGTTGTAAAATGGAGCTATAAAAAAGAAAATAATCAAATTGAATTAAATTAAAGATGATAAATTAAATTTCATATCTGCATTTTCGGCCCCAGATATGTTTAGAGAGTTTTTGTTTTTAGAACCATGTTGTGAAATCCACTTAAAAAAACATCTATTCTCACACTTTTTATGCTATGTTAGAAATACATGAGCAAAAAGGGGAACTAACCCTGCATTGTGAAGCCGTGTAAAGTCTTCGCCCTATTTTTTTTCAATTTGTGGATATGTTGTGGGTGGAAGGGTGGAGTATATTTCAAAAGAATCATTAGCAGTCATTTTCAAACACTGTTTCAGTGTAAAATATCCATAATCAATATAAGCAGAACCAGACAAGTTTCTAAGAGGTATTGAATGAAGCAAATTTACATCAACTAATTCCCTTTTTATCCAAAACCATCATATTTCTTTTTTATGGTGAACCATTTCCTCAAAAGCCACTGCTACTGTTTTAAATTATGGGGCTTTTAGGTTTAAGACTGGCTTAATTGCAGTAAGGCAGAGTTATAATGACACGTTCTCACCACATCATTTAATCCAGCTTTATTTAATGTATTACTTTTGTAGTTAGCAGACTATCCTTCAGTCAACATGAAGACAAAGCTATATCTCCTGCAGTGCTGTAGATTTCCTGGTGTTACAGTATCCCTGTCCACCTCATTCCCTGGGAATGTGGTTGATGTTTAAACTGCGTTCAGCTATTGAGAAAATATCTCACTCTGTCTCTCAAAGCTGAGACTCAGCAAGTGTCTGTGACGATAATCGCACCTAATCGCTCAATTTTAGATCTCCTCTATTTGTTATTTGGTGCTATCAACGCCTTATAAATCCATCTTTTTTGGAAATGTTTCTCCAACGAGTCGATTTGTTGGGAATTTTACAAATGGGCTTGTAAGAAATGTCTGCTCCACCCTATTTCACTGTATCTTTTACAACATTCTTGAAGTGAACTTGTTGGCAGTAGTGCAGCATGTGGGCGGAAAACATCATGACAAATGGATGATCTCTCAAGTCAGCAATGATATTCTGTCTTAACAGTTAAAATAATTGGATCTGAGGTCGGTAAGCTGATCCCAGATCTCCAGTGGAGCGTGCGTTAGCACTGGAGCCATCTTTATTCTGCTACTGTCCATGAATTGCATGCATATACGACTGGAACGTTTGGCACACACACATGCGTGTGCCAGAAAACCCCGCAGGAATCCAGCAGAGTTTTGTTTGTCCATTCCTGCGCCAACTGTGGAGTCTGTTTCAGCCAACATCTTACACACTCTCTCACACACCCTCGTCCACCGTGGCGCCTTGCCCCGATGCCAGTATAATCCAGACTCGTATGCACAAGTCACACACAAATGCAAGACGGGAGGAGCAATGCAAACATGCAAACACACACACAGTCACAAGGATACCGCAGCTTCTGGCATTCTGCCTGAGGAGGCCTGTCCAACTCTATGTTCTGTGATCTCAGCCTGCTGTTAACCTTCTGACTCGGTTAAAAGATCACAGCGTTTTTACCGAAAAACAAAGTCAAAAACGTTAAAAGTTGAGATAACATTCCAATCACTAATATTTCCTCTGCGTCTCTGTGTTTATGTTTTCAGAGGGGTAACGCGTCTCGGAATTTGAAACCAGTGGCGATTTTTCCAGACCCACTTCCTGAATAGTTGACCCCGTTTTGGGTTGTTGTGGCTTCCACGCTGCGGTGCTGAAATTGCACTCTTTCTAAATCATAGGTTGGATTCCCTTTCGGACAGATTAAAAATGGCCTCGGGAAAATAGCTTCATATTAAAGGGGATTGTTTGCATTCGCTCAGACTTTGAAACTGCAGCCTTATGGGTCGGTTTGATGTGGGTAGACAGAAATGCAGAAAACTTTTCCTCTAGTACTGGAAACGCACCAATCATTGTTTTGTGGGAAATTTCCGATTACCTTTTTTTTCTGTAAATCTTTGATCTGTCGATATTGACTGAAAACAATTCTGATTTTTCTGTATTCTTATAACTTCCTGCCACAGTCACACATTAATTATTTATATTTTAGAAGCAGAGGCGATCTCACAAAGTTTGCTGTTAAAATTAATTTTGAGTACATTTTAAATAAAAAAATAACATTTTCAACTGTCTTAGCATCTCTGTGGTTAGCATAGTTAGCATTAAGCAGCAGAAGATGGAGATTTCCCCAAAATTTCCAACATTTCCAAATAGAGTGTGCCCCATTACACACATATTTTGAAAACAACATCACTTTGGTTTGTTCAGCCTTCCTGTTATCAGCTGGAATTCTTGCTCTCTTTATAAGAAGTACATTTTCCACACCGATACTGAAAGAATCTTCTTCTCTAGGTAGCTGCATTGATACCAGAATTTTGTTTTTACTGATAGAAAACAAACTGGAATTCAGAGTTTCAGACCAGTCAGTCAGTAATCCTCAAGCTAAAAATCGACATCTAGTCAAAAGCTACTTTCTCACTAAATTTCTCCATACAGATCTAAAATAGTTAGCATGCTTTTTGAAGCCAGTTTTGATTGATTCAAACAGTTATGTGCTTTTTGTTGTTTTCCTAATGTTTTGCATACCTTTTTCTTCTGATGCACCATCTTTACGGTTTCCACGTTCAGCGTGGTTTCAAAACAAGCACAGTGCGTTGCTGAGACCAACGAGATGGTGGGGGTTCTACAACAATAGAGGCATTATCTCTCCTGTCATGGCATTAACAAAAACACAAAAACCCCCAGGAGGAGATCAGAAGAGATCAGAGCACATTGGACACACACAGCAGCTTTCACACACTCTGGCTCCTAGGATCACTTTTCAATCAGTTGTACGAGTAAACCTTAGTTTGAGCCAGAAAGTCAGAATCTACTCTCAATGTTTAGGTGCAAATGTAAATGTCTGTGTGCTCTTGGGAAGAGGAGTACCTCCAGACCAACATGTTGACTTAAGCGTTTCGCAAACCTCAAGGACAGACAGCAGCAACTCCAAAAATTGTGCAAAACAAACGTTGAGGTTTCACATTTATGCACACACAGCACTGACCGACAGCAAAACTTTGCACTCATGAAAAATAGCATGCAAACAGTCTGCGGCTAGCTCGGTCATTCTGACTTGTGCTTATTCAAAGCAAATTGACTGTACATACTGACCAAAAACAAAACAAAAAAAAAACTGTTTGCACAGATATTCCCAAGACTTCCAGTCAAATTCAAATGAAAAAGCAACTCTCATCCTTTTAACCACTTGTGAAGCTCTATAAAGTCTGGATGCTTATCTGAAAGCAGAATACAGTTTAATTAGTACAATAGAAACCTGTGCTCGTTATAGGCTGAAGTCCAGCATGAAGCATAGGTTAACACACACCGAACATTTGGGAGGTTTCTGGGACTGAAGGAACAACCTGCATCTGATAAGAGTAGCTGTAAAACAGTTTGTCAGAGTGGAACAGGCCAACATAGAGCTGCTATCTCTGCTGAACTCTGCACCTCACGTACTTTGACACCAATAAGACAACAACAGGTATAAGGTGTGAGCAAGGAATGCATTCAAGACTGAAGGACATTCCTAAGTCAGACTTGTTAACCTGGACTTAGATCACGACTCCTTTGTCATCCATATTGCAAATGAAAGGTTTTACATGTGCTGCACAAGTATCCAGAAAACAGAAGGGAGTTAAAGTTTCACGTTGAAATTTCTCTAGTATCACACTGTCTGTCATGGGTGACATTCAGGTTATGCAAAGAAAGACTAAAGTGCAAAGTGATGTGATTCATTTTCATTTAAATACTTTTGGTTACACCCAGATGTGCTCTTGGCCACTAACAGATTCATATGTATATCTAATGAGATCTAAGAAGAGCCAACAAAACTGCTAAATGAAGCTATTTTGAGAAGAAAATGAAACCAAGAATAGATCTCAGCCACCATCTTTGTTATAAGGTCAAAAAAAAAGCTCAGAGGTCAAAACTCATACATTTACTAGTTTAGCAAGTTCTTCCTGCTACTCCTGATTTTGGGTTTTCACTCGCTGTAACTCTGTTGAATTAAGTTAAAAAGTTAAAATCAGGAGTAACCTTCCAAGGTTTTGGTTTCATTCTAACAACTGATGCACTAAATAATCAGAAAGTGATCAAAATCAGCCTTTTTTTCTTTTATTGGCAGGTTGGATATTGACATTCTGGCTTTTTCTATAATTTTATTAAACTCCTGGTTTAGTAAAAGCCCACTTAATTGAAAAGACACACATTTTCAATGCAGTCTTTTAAAACAAACATTAAAATATACAGTAAATTTTTAGAAAAAGTTCAGTATAGATGGATGAAATCTGTTATGCATAAAGTGAAAACTTCCACCTTTTTCTGTCTTTTAACACATAATCAAGTAGCATGTTCATTAGTAAACTAATTCTAGTTTCATTACAATCAAATAAAGGTCAGGAACTTGTGACTGGATGCACAGTAGTTCTATCCTCAAGCAAAGCCAAAAATTGGTAGCGATCAATAAAGAGTGCATTTTTAGTTCTAACAC
The DNA here is from genome assembly GCF_003331165.1 of Xiphophorus hellerii. Taxonomy (NCBI): domain Eukaryota; kingdom Metazoa; phylum Chordata; class Actinopteri; order Cyprinodontiformes; family Poeciliidae; genus Xiphophorus; species Xiphophorus hellerii. Next base: position 11,032,534 of record NC_045679.1, on the reverse strand, counting down.
AACATAAACACAAAATAAAGTGAGCTTCACAGAAGTAGGCATATTTTAGCATTTTCCTCATGCCAGTTGAACAACACAATCAACCACTTACTTCCACTTAACACATTTGTGTGTTTGAGAGTTACTGAACGTTGCTTTAACAGCCCTGGTAACTCACAGCCAATTCATCATGCAGCTTTCCCACGTCATTCACGTAGCGGGAAAAGTGCTCTATAACGAGGAAACAGCCCAGAGCCCAAACAAACGCTTGAGGAAGCCTGTGGGTCAGAAGGGGGATCCTGCAGCCACTTTAGGCAGACCCAGTGACCATTACAACAATCTGATAAAGGAACCAGAGCCCAAACCAGATTCACGGATAAACAGGTTATCCAGCAGAGCATTGAAGCAAGGGATACTTTGTGGTTTCAGGTTGGTGTCACAAACACACCTGCTGCTTGGATCATTTGGTAGGCTAGTACAGTATTAACCCAGAGACAAAAAAGGATAAAGACACTTTATCTCCTCAGCTGCAGGGCTCTAAGCTCTCACACACACAGTTTCTGTTGTCTACAAACCTAATTCAGAGCTCCTAAAAATAATTAGAAAGAAATCTAGCTTTCCGCTGGGATTTCTCTAACTTTCTTGGTATTTGGGTTCAAAACATCCATTTGGTTGGGGCTTGTATGTTCAACAAATCATGACATTTGCTTCACATTTACCAGTGTGGTCATTTCATTTCATTGATTTTTTTTTTTTTTGGAAATCTAAAAAAAGCTTAAAAACCAAAACAAATAATGAACTGGACAATAAGTTATCTCAAACTAAAGACAGAGGACAGCATCCAGTATAAATCAGTGTAAAATGCCCTTTACCCAGACAGGAGGATCGTTTCTTTTTTATCTGTTAGATAATAGAATAAGGAATAGTGTCTGAAAACATTCAAATTCTGTATTTTTCTAGACTTTTCAAGACTGTAGGAACGCCTTAGACCGTTTGTCACAAAGGTTTTTAAAAGCTTGTTGAAATTTTCCATAATACCATTCCTACTTCTTTTAATGAGGTCTGGAGTGACCAGAGTTTTGTTTACAGTATGGACCACACACACAGCACAGACCCTCTCCCACCTGTTTCTGCACATTGCCAGAAAAGCTAAAATATTCTACACAATATGTACTTGAGGAGTATTATTTACTTCATTCTATTTTCATTTTTGCTTAAGTCTTTACATTAAAATAAACATTACATAAAACTGGAATCCTGTATTTTATAGATTATACTGTTTTTCTGCAGCTTTTGGCAGGGTAAATTAAAACAAATTAAAAACACTTATCTTTTTATTTAATTTCACCGCGAATTACATCAAATCACAAAACTTCACCAATTACTACATTGTAACTTTATTTCAATATTTTCAAATCTGATATTCTCGCTTCTGTAGTAACAATATCTAAGATTAACCAATAATTTGAGATGGTAGTTATGCTGCCTGGAGCGAAAATGCTTGTTAGGTGCTTGAAGCTGCCAGATTACAGCCAATGAAGGGAGGAATAAAGCCTTTTTTTTTTAAAACAGTCTGGCCAAACATCAAGCTTCACACACATTTTCCCATTCCTTCCCTACAGAGACACACACACACACACTCAAAATCTGTAAGTTTCTCTCACACACAGCAGACCACACGCCTGTTCCACATTATGAGCTTCTTACTGAGTCATAACACAGTTAAAAAAAGTAGAGGCTGACTGTAGAGAAACCATGCTGTGCAACCACAGGTGCTGGGTGAGTAATGTTTGCTTCTATCTGACTGCCAGCCTAATTATAAACTCACATGGGCGGTAAACAATAACAACAACAAATGCAGCGACTCCACGGGGAAGAAATTGGACATTGTTATTATCACCTAGAGAGGTTAAACTTTGCATTTGTCTTTCAAAGAACCAAAAACTGTTAGAAACATGTTGGTATCACGCTGTTTTTAGGATGCTCAGTCTTTTTGTGATACTTAATGTCATTTAAATGTATGCAAGTACATTGTCTAAGAAAAAACAATTCAAGTGAAAACTATTATGCTGTAGGTGCAGCTAAATGTAGACATAACGCTTAAGCAAGGAAAACTTACCTCTTACTTATGGCGCTCAAAGTCCGAATAAAAGCGCTTTAACTTGAATAAGGACTATGTCTATCTAAACTATATATAGTATCTTCCACACTATCGCTAAAAAGATCACAAAGTCTATCAGCAATGTGTCCGTATGGCAGTCTCCTTCATTGTGTGTCTCCACTCCTGATATTTGAGTCAATTATTTGAACCAGCAGGGCTGCGTTGACTGAGCCCCACAAAGCGAAACGTATTCAAATGACTTCACTAGAGCCGGGAAAACTAGCCAATCAGCGGACAGGGGCGGCAGCCTCAAAGGAATACACGGACCAATACTTGAAGACCTGGCACAAAAATCGAAATCTACAAAGATTCTGATTGGCTGAGTCTCTTCTCGGTTGGTTCTGTGTTTTCAGGGCTTGCAAGAGGAGCTGGTGTTTTTGTTGGAGAGCTGAAATATGGAAGGTGTAAGGTTTCCACCTAGGAATGCGTTTCTGTGTGTGTGGATGTGTGTTGGTCTCGGTGGCTTACGAGTCAAAAGGCTGTAAATGAAGCAGTCTATAAAGAGACAGACCATCAAAAACTACTGCATAACTGTAAAACAGAAGAACAGAGATGTTTACAAAATAAATATTTCAAAGTAATGTGGATTGTATGTAGCCCCCCGGAGATCTTTGTGGAACCACCTTTTTTCAAAACTGTTTTTATTAATTTTCCATTTTAATGAACCAACATTTTTAAACATATTAACATTCAAAAAAGAACAAGACAAAAACAGAAACAAAACTCCACCCTATCAATAAGATATGGTAAATACTGTAGATAGACTGAAATACAAATTATAATACCAGTATATGCTTTACACATGTTTCATCATAAGTCTTCGTGGTTCATTTTATTTAATCTCTAATTGTACTTCACAATACTAATAGTCTTTTCATGGAACTACCTGAAAGTGAGGACCATGTTTTACTGAAATTACAGCTGTAAATCTTGTAGTTTTGCCTTGACCAGGTCAAAAAAAAAAATCTGTATAAAAGTTCATGAAGAGGTGTTAAAACATTACGGTCTCTATTCAACAGACCTTAGATGACCATCGGTTTTCCCTCACTGTCTTCTGCAGGGCTGTGTTGCTAATGGAGTGAATTGCATCCAGATTTCAGCACAGGTTTTTTGAAGCAATTTTCTGCATATACAGTAGGTGCTCTTTACTTCTGAACTTTGCAATCAGTGGAGCAGCTGTTAAAAAGGCAAATGTGCTAATTTTCAGAACTCTATTCATTTAAAAGACTCCATCTTTCTATGTCAGATCTTTACTTATGTCAAACTATTCAAAGTTATGTTGAACTATTTCTTGGTGTAGCCCCACAGCTCATACACTGTACCTGAAATAATTTTTATTCATATTGACATCACTTACCTCCACTCTAATCTGAAACAGCTGAAAACGTCAAGACCAGCTTACACTCACCCAGCCTGAATGAAGCTCAAATTGAACCTGTGGTTTGAGCAGATTACCCCATGCGAATGCCTGCATGTTGTTTTAAAGAACCAGTGTGTAGATTTAAGGCTTTGAGTCTTTGACTGCTTGTGCACATATCTGACACAAGTTGGCCCATTTTTGTACATATTTGGGGCCATTCAACATTTTTTTGTTGCCTCATGGACTGAGATATGATGTGGTGGTACAAGGAATTATATAGATCTGAAGGTTTAGTTTTGATAACAATCAGTTACTAAAAATGCAGCTCATAAACTACACTACAATTTAATTTGTCTTGTTTTAGTGAACCTGCTTTAATGGGGGTTTCTTTTGGGCACCTCATTTTTCCAATAAAAATTTAACAGGATTGCAATGTGTGGGCAAGATATCTCAATTAATATACTAATTGGCAACAAAAAGTTTCTACTTTTGATGTCTATATTAGAAATTGTGTCCTTGATGAGCGGAGGTGCAATTAAAAGAGGGATTCATTATGGTTTTAAACTCTAACATAAAAGATTTTAAAGAAAATTTACAACCTTTTGGGTATCTTGATTCTACTTTTCATCAAAAATGTTTACGATTGTGGGATTGTAAACACGTTTTATTTTTTACTTTATTTGATCACTTTCCCACAATATGTGCTCTGAGAACTCTTTAAAGCCAGTCAGACAAATGGAATATGGTTTAGCAGCAGGGCCACGCCTCAACCACCCATCTAACTACCCTGCAGTCTGGGTAATTAAAGGTGTGGTTGCATTTATTTGTCTTTTATACTCAACTCTCCTGCAAAGCACTGTCCACCTTCTGCTACTACCAGATGTTTCTTTTTCAACCCTTGTCAATCTTTCAACTCTTATCCATCATCCCAACCTCATTCGTCCTCTTTCCCAGCCTGAAGTGCCCTAAATTCCTACCTCATTCGTCCCCTATCTAGACCTCATTAAGCCCTCACCCTTCATCCAAATCTCTATCATCCCCCATCCATTTTCCCATTGAGCTACTGTCGTCATCTGTTAGCCCTGGTTCCTCATCCATCATTCCTACCTTGTTTATCCTTTCATCCTTCATTCATATCTGCCTCATCCATAGATCCTTCATCTCTCATTCTTCCTCCCTACCTCCGTCACTCCTCATTTCTACCTTCTTCTTTCCTCATCTATTTCTTCACTACTTCATCCACCATCCACACCTCTTACATTCATCTCACACATTTCAAGTGGTTCTTTTAATTCCTTATCCGTACTTTCTTCATCATGCTTCACGTACTCCTTCTTTCTTCATCCCAACATCCTTCAACTTGCATCACTACCTCCTTTTCCTTATATGATTAATTCTTTCAGCACCTCATTTAACTCAATTCAGTTCATTTAAATAGTGCCAATTCACAACACATGCCATCTCCAGGCACGGTACAAAAAAGCACTTTTACGTTAGAGAAAAGTAAGAAGTTCATGGCAGTGGCAGCTCCTTTAGTGACTTCATCTTGGAGAAAGATGCAACTTAACAGATGATCTCTGAGCTGGTTTTAAAAGTTAGTTAGTCACAACCAAACCTCAGCCAATAAACATGTCTAGAAACACTGAAATACAGGACCAAGTGAGTCATCTATTGCAGGAGGAAGGTGCCACAACTAAACAGAACGCCAGACGTGATGTAGCTTCTATTAAGAGATAAAAACCAAAGGAAAAGGTTACAAATTTAAATAACAGCAAATAAGGAGAAGAATGTAGCAAAGGATTCCATTCTTTCATCCCTCGTTGCCTCCATCTTTCATTCATACCTCTGTCATCGCTCTCCTCACTACTTCTTTCATCCCTCATTTTCTGTAACCTCTCACCTTCTTGACATATTTGTTCACCCCTGCCCTAACATCTGGGAGGGTCCTTATTTGGCCTTTAGGAGTCAATGTACTGAGGCAGAAGCACCTCTCTGAGTCTCCATCTCCAGCAGCAATTCTCCAGATTCCATCAAATTTGCTTCTCCAACAACATCCACAAATCTCTCCCAGAAATCTTTTAAGCTGTGTGTTGTGGCGTGGTCCTTGCCAGTAAATTGCTTATGCTGCAGCTCTCCTAAGCCATTTAATTGCACCTGATTTGTGTAAATATGTAATCTTAGTTGTTGACTCTCAGTGGGAGTATAATCCCTACTCCCAGGGAACCAAAAGGATTTCATCATCCCACAACCTAAGAGACGTCATTCAACTTATAACAAAGTTTTGCCTGAATTAGAGAGAAATTCAGGAGATCATGGCAACAACATTCTTGGAAAACAACAGAAATACAACATTTACATTTTTTACTGGTGTTTTTATGGCATGTCCATGTAGATACCAGTGAAGTTGGACAGATTGAACTTTCACTTAGTATGACTGTACAAACACATTTCATACACCTCATCTGCTTTTCTAAATGTTTAGAGCATACTGTAAATATATATATATAACGCTCCTTCCCACGTTCTAATTTCACTCAATGCATGGCAATTAAAGCAAGATGGCTGCACATACACCCTCCCCCTCAATTACCACCATCCACCTCATCCAGGCAGATCCTTTTCTCCCTTGCATAAATGTCAAATTACATAAACACTGATTTAGTCTTGCAGCATACCCAGGTTCTGAGGTTGTAGGCGGCACTCGGTTTCTCTGATCACAGACGCCTCTTACATTCTGACACATCACCATTCAGGCAAAAATAGCTGATTTCTGACTCGTTTGGGGCTGCGGGGTCTTCTCATTTCAATAATCCGACTCCTACGCTCCCACGCCAGGCACCCTTAGCACACAGCTTCCGGCTGTGGTCATCTATTCATGGATCTGAAGCACTCTGAGACAAAAGCACTCCAATGCAGGCAGAGACGTGCAGGCACTTGCATCTTTCACTGGTAGTAATTGATGTTCGACAGGCTCTATGAATACTTTTAAAGACTTGTCTCCTTTGGTGAATGGTTCACATCGCCGGCTGCCAAAAGTGTTGATGAAGATTTCCTGTTACAAATGAAGTCAAAGCTGCTATTGTAAATGTGATAGAACCCAACTCACGCCATCATATCTTCAACATCTGTTTGGATTGTTATCTACTGGATATGACATCACACTCTTTTTGTTTGGCATTACCTGCATTTATAAAAGATGGGCTTTCACCAAATATTTGCTGTTGACAGTAGACTAGTTAAGTAGTGTCTTGCCCAACAAGGTGTAACCATGACCTCTTCAGTGGAAGCAGGTTTCTGGTGGGTTGAGGTGTCACCTTAAATCAGGATGACATTTAATTACATTTATGACATAAATATGCAAAGTACAATAAGTATATCTTTTACTGGTTAATACCCAGCTAGGAATTGACCATATTCTTCTCAATATGAATAAAAAAAGTTACAATTTATGTTAATTCCTTGGTTCTTCTTGAAAAATGTTGGTGTTTTCCACAATAGAATATTCATCGTGGCTTTAAAGACACATATTTCTTCATTTTATTTTCTACTCATAATGTTGACCTCTTTTTCAAATATTAAACTCTCCAAATTTGATGGGTTGATAAAATTTTGGTCCATGGTGGTTGCCAATTTCCACCACTTTTAGAAGAACATAAAAGGTTTGGATCAACTCACAAAACTTGCGACTGAAATGCAGCAAAAATCTAAGAGAAATGCTTGAAATAACGGCTTTGACTTAAAAACCTGTTTCCTGGTTAAAGTAGAGTCTTTCTGGGAATAACCACATTTTTCACACCCTAATAGTAAATGTCTTCTTTCTTTTTCATAAAAACATTTAAGTATAAAGTAATGCCAAAAGGTTTTAGTATAAAAACTATGATCTTCCCTTAAGATTAATTGTGGGACATTCTAATGCTCAAATTTATTGGTGACATTTTTTCAATTTCAAACTTCAAAGCTTTATCAGGAATAACAATGAGAGCAAATTCCTTTTCATTGACTCAGTAAGGGTCCTCATTCGGTACACATGCTTTTTGACATGTGGGCATTTTGTACCAACCATGCAGAAAATCTGCCTGGGGGACATTTTGTACCTGCTTTGACAACCAATCTACTGTTTGTATAGTTCGGCAAAACACCCACAATTAAATAATATTGGTCCCTCTTTTGGTTTGAACCGGGGTTATAATTAAATTTTATTGAAGTGCCCTAATGGAGATAATTCTTTTTTACATTTGAGCATTTTTGTGATAGTTTGTCAAACAAATTTGCAAAAGACTTAAAGATAACAGGGAAACAAGTCAATTTTTATTTTTATGTTTGGATAAAATGGCAACACAAACATAAAGAATGTAGTCATACATTGCCAGCATCTCAATGATTTCAATGCCAATGTGAATTATATTGAGACCAAAACAATTAATTGCACATACGCAACAATATATTTGCATATTTAGAAGGGTTCTGAACATTGTAAAACTCTGTTTTGCAATTTCAAGTGAAATCATGTTTGTTTCCAATGGAAAAATGTTTTTTTTTTTTTAAATTGGTTCAAATGATGAAGAGTGTTCTCTGTAAAATTATACAAGTTGCAACATTTAATTCAAAAATCTTTGACTTCCAGTGAATTTTGGATTTCGGGGAAATTGTGACACACAAAACAAGTGGTGTAAGCCGCCAGCAGCAGGGGACATGCATGCTGCCATGAGTGTGGATGGGATTACACAGTGACAGCTGTGTGAGATCATTACAGTTCGGGAAAAGAGGGGAAAGAAGGGAGGGGGTTGAACCCGAGAATCGTGAAGGGAGTGGGCTATTATGAGACTTAAGAGCAGAGGGGTGGGGCGCTTTGGCAATACCGCTTCTTACTGTGAGGAATTCCTCTAAGTGTTGCATTTAGAATCTGCGATACAGGATGTCATTAAATGTGATCACTGGTGCTTTGCATTTTGGCTAATATTTATGCATCATGTTAACCAAGTGATGAGAAACAGAAGCCTGATATGTGGGATAAACAGAGGGGTGTGGGTGAGGAGAGAAACAGGGAAAAGGAAAATGGGTGACGCAGGCAGGCCTTCCAGTAAGAGGTCTGACTCAGCCCCTGGAAGCCCCCTGACCCTGTCTAGAGACAATATGGGGGCAATAATCTGTGTTTTCACTTTGCAGAACAGAAAGGTCACTGAAAGACTGCAGCTAGAAAACATGTACACCACGCAGCCTCGACTGGGTTGAGATCATGGTTGTTTTTTTTAGCTTAGTCTTTCACTTTTATCAGTTTTGATCAACCTTGATAAGGCATCAGATTAAATTTAGTGATGTTTTGACTGCAAAAATAACATCTGTGAATCTTTATCACCCCTCACTTTCTAAAATAAACAACCCATAGTCAATCATAAAGACAATGTTTTTATTTCGTTGAAGTAACTGTTTTCTGTAAAACCTCATTAATGTATTATGTCATTCTCTGTCTATGAGTTAGTTTGGTGACTATGGATACAACCTCCACAGCACACAAAAAAAATCCCTGTTTCAGCATGTTGTAGCCTTTATATGGTGAAACAATAGGGGAAATGCAGGTGTTTGGTTATGCAATCGGTGACTAAGGTTTCAAACGTCAGTCGTCATCTGCGAGTGCTTTCTCCTGCTGTCAGCCTCGAGTGGGCTTCGAACCAGCAGAGAGGATCTGTTTGAGTATCAGATGAAAACAGTTGTCCCTTTCTTCTCCTCATCACTGGCTTGGCAGGGATGGAGTTCTCACTCATACAGAACGATAACGCAGCACAACAGGAAACAAGGGCCGGCCGCTGTGGTTACCTGGTTATATAATCCAGACTAAAAGAGGAAACTAAAGTGCAGAATCCATTTTCCAAATGACTTAACTTTTCTAGGACCTAAATGACCCATTATATCTACTTCTCCTAGTGATTTATTCTGTTCAGACACTAAAAGAACATTTTCACAAGTTCATTGTTCAAAGCAAAATGTTGCAAACCATAAGATTAACTAATAATCCCAGCAATTGTACAACATCTACAATTTGCACGCAACCTTGCCTAACTAAGGATTCCTCAATTGTTTTTTTTCCCCTCGAATATACACTACTTTGTGAGGTTCTCTTATGTAAAATCCTAATAAAATACCTTGCAGTTAACACTGACAAAATCAGAAAAAGAAACTGTGTGGATACCTTTCGAGGCACTGTGCTTCTTCCAGTTTTGTGTGTGATTTGGCGTGGCACACCAATGATGGATGATAGTAAGACAGACGGCCTGTTTCCTGCATGCACCCCTCACTTCCATGTCACACACACAGATATCCTTTGAGGATGGGAGGTATATAACAACTTGACGTGCATGGCCCACATTTACACACACAGACAGACCCACCTAACATCCTCTTTGGGGAGAAAAAAAACGCTGAACGTTTTGTGCAAACCTGCACCTAAAAAAGAAAAAAATAGGATTTACTAGGTCAGCCAAAAGGTTCCACCAAAAAGTACAAACTGCTTTTCCACTGATGAAAAACATCTGAATCACTGGGAGGTTTTTTTTTGTTTTTATAGTTGTGACTTGCACTTCTTTAGAAATGTGCACAATCTTGTGTGTGTGTGTGAAAATACAACTCATGCTATCATGTGGATTTAATATAAAAGTCAGGACCTTTACAAAGGAGTAGACCACATCTGTCATCTCTCTCTCTCTCCCCACCCCTCTTACATTCTTAATGATACCTCCACTCCCATTCATGTTCACTGTCTAATTGAAACTGACAGTCCATGCAAAGTAAATATTTACAAGGAGTCAGTGAAACACACATGCATGTAACCTTCTCTTTTAAAGACACAGCATAGTCGCGGCTTTCCTTGTAGTTTCATCCTCTGTATCTGCATGAAATGCCCACTCTGCTGTCTCTCCAATCCAAGTAATAAAGTGTTAAGCCAACAGAGGGTTGAGGTGGGATGTGGGCTGCCCACGCTCCTGCTAAAAACAAAAGTATAAAGATACATCTGGGATTGAGCACAGACTGAGAGTGTTTTGATTTACTTCTGTAATTTCTCTGTAGCTCCGGTGGTTTTACTGTAAACCACTCCTACACTGTCTGCAGATGTGGCATCGAATCCAGTGGGAGGGGATGGATTTGTGTAGCTGTGTGCTTGTGTGTGCTTCTGCTTCCTGCTACATGTCCAAATTAAAATAGGGGTTTGTCGGCATTGTCCAGTCAAATTTCCACCATTGCAATGTTTTACTCAGAATGATAAAGTATAAAGTAGTTCTGTAGACATCATTGGCTTTTTGTTCTTGGTTGAATGTGGAAGAAAGTGGAAAAAGCAAAGTAGAAAAGGTGCACCATGCCCTAGAAAAGTGTTTAAAGCATAAAAAGTCTATCTATAAATGATATTCTTCGGTAAAAGCATCTAACAAAAATATTTAGGAATGCCCCATTCTTGAAGTGATTATGTCTACATGGTTAATTTCTCCTTTTAAACCCAATTTCATATGAGTCCAGAAGCAAAGACCAATTTTTAAATTGCTTAATTTTTTTATTTTTCACACGAAACTAGCTCATCACTTAATGAATTCAGTTTTCTAATGCTTAATGAGATCAACAGCTCTGAGTTTATTGGTAATAATAATTTAAGGATAATTGCTGAAGTAAAATTGGTTTCACAAAATGTAATAAAAAGGAGGTGAAAGAAGGTGTTCTGGTCAAATCAAATGTATTTTTTTGCTTCTAGTGTTCCCCCTTGTAGAAGGGAACACTGGTGTGGGAATGCACTTTTAAGCAGGATCTAAATCACATCTTGGTGCAGTTATGAAATCTAATTCAAGTATTGGATGATTCATGCATGAATTTCATGATGAAATCAAATGTCTTTTGTTCTAAAGCTGTTTGTGTTAGTAAGTTGTGGCCAAAAGAAACGAAAAAACTAGACAAGTTTGGACAGGGTCAGACTGGGCTTGAACTCAGGTCAGTCATTATGACAGTCTGAAGATAAGCACTTCCAGTAATGCCCAAAGAAATGTACTTCCAAACGTTTCTGAGAATGAAAAACAAAAGAGCATTTTTTAATAGCTTGAAGTTATGCAAATGTCACAGATATGTCACAAATTTTGTAGGTAAGCTTACTTTATTTAAATAGTAATAACTAATTGGACCTTGAGGAGCGACTCTAGACATATTTTGAGGTCCTGTAGAAACTAAACCAGACTTTTTAAGCCTATGAGCTTAAGATTTGGTTTGACTGTTTTTCAGTGTAGTGGAATGAAGTGATATACGTCAAATCTTTAAATCAAACCTTATTATATTTTATCATTGTATTTTTACATAATTCTTGTGTTTTCTTTATATTTGCTCTCAGGAATATTGTCCAAGTCATTCTTCTCCTCTCTGACCCACTGTCCTTATTTTTAAGACTAGAGGATCTGTCCCATTCTTCTGCATAATGGGACAGATATAATATCTATATTCGCCACTGTGACGAAGTGTAAGCTGTCAACATGTAATGCAAAGAATGCAAAGGAATAAAAGGGCATCCTGGACTTTCTATTGTCTACTGTGTCAATAGTCGGTGGAAAAACAAACATATTTTCACCAAGGAGCGGCATTGTTTTCCATATACAGTTTGCTGCCGGGGCCCTGATGAAATCAGTGTCCATTCGAGTGGCAAACAGCTGAGATTGTTTGTGCTGCTCTGAGGCTGCAGGTGCACAATCAAACCCGAGGGAAGGAAACAAACGAGGAGGGGTTTGAATGTGACACAAACAGGAAGCAAGCAGAGTGTTCTCTCTGCTCAGCGGGGCACACAAAAGCTTCATTCTAAATTTTGCTCTGGTACAAACTGTTTTTGAGGCCTTTTAGGCACTTACATAACATGGTGTTATGAAAGATATTGACTTGCTTAATTTACCACATTTTTTCCCCCTAAACATTTCTTTTAAGATCTCGGTCTCCTTTCCCCTTTTTGCTTCCAGACTTTAATGTGAGAACAAATTTGAGTCAGTGAGGGCTCTGGGCAGAGGGCCACTCCAAGTTCAGGACTTGGCTCTTGGGTTTGAACGAGTTTTGCCAAAGAAAATCTCCTACTTTTATGAAGTCTGCTTCATTTCCTTTTTTAAATCAGACAGTCTGGGGTTACAGTCTTATCCCATAAAGATTTGTGATTGCTCAACTCTTTATAAGGACCCCAAGTTACAATTCTTACTTTGACTTCTTTGAAAACACATTTTCTGCAAGAAACAAGAAAAACGAACTTAAAAACACTAATAACACAACTACATTTGAGCAGTTTCTGGAAAATTTGACCCAAGCTACTGATTGATAGGTACTCAAGTTTACAAGTTTTAAAGCATTTTATTTTTAGCCTGCTGACATTGCACAGGAAGTGGGGGCTTCCATGTAAACAAAACCAGAATAAGTGAAAGGAAACAATATTGATATTTACTTTTTTTTTAACATTTTGATACCTAGACAATGTTTTGATTCTACAGTATATGCATAGCTTAGACTTTTTCAATAAAATCTTATAATAAAACTGCATGTTGGAAAATCTTTATAGGCAATACACCTTTTTGCATATTTCCACTGTTTTGACTATCTGTTGATGTATCACCCTAACTTTAGCTTTCTCCATCAGATTCACGTCAGAGCTGTGGTTGGGTCACTCCAATACAATAATATTACTTCCTGGCACCTAAATCTGCCAAGAATTAAACCCAACAATTTTGTGTTTAACTGTAAAAGAAGTGAACCTGTGAGGCCTTTGACCTTAATCAGGTTGCAGAACTGACTAATGTTCTTATATATTGGTTACCATCTGAATTTATAATACAGAGTAGTTTTTATTTTCTCTCATTTATCAATGTATGCTACTTCTATAATTGTATTCTTTGTGTTTTTGTAGAATGGTTTTCTGTGAAAGCCATGGAAAAAAGTTATTAGTAATAATTCATTAAAAATGGGCGATCATGCATTGAATCAAGGTTTAATGAATTCTTTACAGCTCCAGGAAAACCAAAACAACTTTTATGATGTGTTTACGTTATGTACACGTAGTATAGTACAACATTATTATTGTCTGCATGCAAATTGTGAGGTTTGTGTGCGTGTCATTGAGGGTTGACCTGCACACTGTGGGAACAGATCCTTTATCCATACAAGGAGCAACAGAAGCTTTGGAGAAGAGGGGAGGAAACGGGTGGGGAGGCTGATGGGGTGGGAGGTCGCCTTTTCAGGGAAGGACGGAAACGAAAAGAGAACACTCTCTCTGTCTCACAACAAAACCCCTCCCTCCGGCCCGTTCCTCCCCCCCCCCCCAACAAGTGCACATAGTGCCCCTCTCCCACAATGAGAGCGCTGCAGCGTGGCACAACAACAAATAGTGCGTCACTAACGAGTCACGGCAGACATTACCGGTCGTCTGCATTTGCGTGGCTTCTACTGAGTCCCGCCACTTCAAATGTGTTTGGAGACGGTTTGTTATGGGAGGGGTCCTGTCTGTGTTTACCTCTCGTTTTGAATCCCTTTAGAAGCTCTCTTCGCTTACTCTTGTGTGGTTGATTGTATAGTAATCATAGGATTACTTTAAATCAGCTTGGTTTGAGTTTAAACAGCATGTGATGCTCAAAGTTCTCCAAAACCATTGGCATTTGCAGCTTATTTATGTAACTCAGAAATGCAGATAGGCAATCTTCCAGTAAGGCTGAATGTGCTGAGATAGTACTGTAAAGCTTTAAAAAGTTTTTTCTAAAACATTCTGGGCAGATGTCAACAATCTCTAAGTTTTTCTTACTTGATTAAAAAGTGTTTTTATAAGATAGAGGGAGATGAGCTACAAATCTTATCTTGATTCAGCAAATTATGAGCACAACCAGGCCGAGGGTTTACTTCATAAAGCAACAGTTTCTCACTTAAATCTGGGCAGCAACCCACTCTTCAGTAAACACAAAAAGGGAGGGAACAGTTTGCTTGTTTTTAAAGTGAACTGCTCCTCCAGCTCCACTCATGGGAGTGATTCATGTTCCTGTTGCAAAACAGAGAAACAATAGGGAAGAGAGGTTGAAAAGCGAGCAGGAAAACTGTGTAAAAGGTCCATCAAAGGTGAAGCGAATACATTAAAAAAGAGAAGCACCTGTTATTGTGGCCTCTCACTGGAAACACCAGGTTTGTTTACACCTCTCAAGCACTCAGCCCTGGTACCATTTACCAGCTCATCCCTAAATGTGCTGTGTGCTCGTTTTCAGGCATAGCAACTACAGTTGACACCAGAAGTTAACATTTTCCAACAGGGACACTGTATAGGGGGGAATAGTTATGACAATTCTTATTGCCCCTGACCAACAGGGGGCCCTCCACAATTTATTTATTTATTTTTTGTTCATAGAAATAAAAATTTTAAAAATTGGGTCCTGTCAATTACAACATTAATCATATTATATTTTCAAAGATTGTTTTTAAGCAGTAAAAATTTAATGTTCCCACTCCCAGACCAAAAAACACATATCCATATGTCAGTGATTATTGAAATCACTGACTGATCAGTAGTAAAGTCCATGAAGTTAAAACTCCCAACTAACAGTTTTTTTCAGACCAGCTTAAATCAAAAACAGCAAAATTAGCAATTCAGAGTATCTGATGAGTTTCTATCTCAAGGTTAAACTGAAACTGGGTTTAACTGAAACTGGGTTTCAGTTTAACCTTTTGACCCCCAATTTTTTTTTTTTTTTTTTGTCTGTGATTCTCAGTCACGCACTCCTAATTGCTGTCATTACAATTGGCCCTTTCATATAAAGCACACACCCTCTCTGCCTTCACAGGCCATTGAATGTCTTTTCTTAAAATACGACACACACTGTTGCACTTTTGAGACTTGTAGTGCTTGTGGAGCTCGTTAGGCTGCAAAAATTGAGAATATTAAACAGTCCTGGGGGGATGGGTTTGCATTTGATATATGGTTAGTAAATTATGCACACTTTGCACAAAGTTTATTAACCATGATGCTTGTTATTTGCAGTCGTGCTGAGCATTAAGCATGCTCCTCTGTACTTGTTCCAAGAAGCAAAGA
The DNA here is from genome assembly GCF_003331165.1 of Xiphophorus hellerii. Taxonomy (NCBI): domain Eukaryota; kingdom Metazoa; phylum Chordata; class Actinopteri; order Cyprinodontiformes; family Poeciliidae; genus Xiphophorus; species Xiphophorus hellerii. The sequence continues at coordinate 11,016,973 of NC_045679.1, read as the reverse complement.
AAAAGAAGCATTCACAGACTTCAGCTAAAAAGCTAAGTAAATGTAATACTGCGAAACTACGTCACCATAGAAAATGCAATTAGATACTGCATGGGAAAAGACCACAAGAAAGCTCCATCAAAAGGAACTTGAAGTTTGCTTTGGGTGTAGCACGGGAAATGTAACTTCGTTCATGCTTTTAACTTCACCAACAGTCTGACTACATGTATTTTTAAGGCTGTCAGATGGGAACACAGTAATGATTGAACTCTAATCAGCCTCAAAGTTGTGACAGAAGACCTTTTCACTTAACCTACCATGACCTGCACATGTCAGCAATCTCATGTCTGATTAGTCTGTTGCTGTAAATGTGTCCAGTTTACAGGGAGTGAGCACAGGACTTGTTTTGTTTCAAAGTCTATATATTGAGCTAAGCCGTCTGATATGTTGCCGGCTCTGATGGTTTGGAGGTGAGTCAGGCAAGCATCTCCTGACAGCCATTGTGTTTGCAGACTGACCTTTATCACAGAGATGGAGTGGAACAGTACAGACTCCATATCAATTTAGAGCAAATCGGGCCTGATTTTATTTACAACATTGCTCCAGTTCATTGGGGTTTTAACCTTTTTTAACAGTTCTTTCTAAATACACATTACATGTCAGTTTGCTTAAGTCCTGCCCTTTGACTAAGACACTGCAAACTTAAACTAATTTCTCTTTCAAACATTCTGTTGTTTGGAGCTGTGTTTGGGAACAATTTCCTAGTAAAGGACAATTCTGATTGTAGCTTTACTTGTCGGACATATAGATTCACGTTTGACTCTAGAATACTTTGATGTACAAAATAGGTCATGATCAGCTCAGTAAGTTTAGGTCCTTCACCACCACGCTTAACAGCTGTGAGGAGCTAATGTGGATTTCAGTGCTGTGTAATGCCAAATTCTTTTGACAGAGAGAAATGCTACAGAAGAAAAAAAAAGCCATTATATTCACAATTATTTTAGAATTTTTCTAAAAATAATGTCATAAATTTTAACATCTAGCATGCTAACTGAAGCCTGTGTGGTCTGAGATTAAGTTCTGCTAATTCTTTTAGCATCTCACAGTCCACTTAGAGTAAAATTGAAGGGATGCAGTGCTTTGCAAGCTATTTAAGATAGCTTTGCAGCTATCTTAAATATTTTCCACTTACTAATGATATCTTATACTCTAGGGTGATTGGAAATTTCCTTCTAACTGTTCCCAGATTGATGGACTTCAACCATTCCTTTTTTAAGATCATTGCTGATGTGTATCCTCCTTGCCAAAACTCCTACATTTACAGCAGTTATTGTGTTTGCTGATTATCAGTTAATTAAAAGCACTGCAAGTGTATTTAGATTTTCACAAACAGCTGTTCTATTTGACGTTGTTTTTGAGTTTGGAGTAATGAAAGAATCATAAATCTGCAAGCCTTTTCATTATGTCCATACTGTATATGTAAAACCCTTGAATTAAAACAAGACATTATTTCTTTTAACTACAGTAAAATATATGTGTGTGCTTGAGCTGAAAAATGTTGCTTCATCATACAGAATTTTCCTCAGTGATAATCGCCTGTTTCTCTTGTTTTGATGGAGCTAAGCTTTGAAAAAGCAGATGAAGACCTCCCAGCGCATTTCCATTTCTCCAGCTTCCTTACCCTTCTTGTAAAATTGTTTCCTCCAGTCACCTCCCAGACTTCCTCCACTCAATTTCCATTTTCCGTTTCTCATCAGGATGAGTGCTGGTTCTGCAGATACATCTTTGTTTTTGCAGATTGTTTTTCTTTTGGCCCTTTTTGGCTTGAAACCTTAAAATAACTGTAAGACTCAAACAGTTGGTTGGGATATGAGATGGTGGATTCTAAGCCCATTGCTTTTTCCCAGAGTAACGCACATTTATATCAACTGTGTTAAAGTGACTTAAAGATTAAATTTTGAATATGATGAGAGATAGATCTGGTGAATCGTGTCCAATCAATATGATTTAATTTCAGTTCTGATCTATGTATGTGGTTTGAGCTTATGAGAAAATGAGTTAAAACGCTCATTTAACTGAACTTTATATGAATACCTGCTTCATTCATGTTTTTTTTCTCAGTAACAGGTCACTCAGTCATATATATATTGTACAGAAATTACATCCTGTTGTGTTTGCCTTCAGCCAATCAAAGCTTTTCTGCCATACTGGCTTTAATCTTACTTATCTTAGACAAGGGAAGCAGCTTTCAGTTCACTCATACAACAAAACAACTGAGGAATGGAAACAAGTTGGTTCTGCTGAGAAATGAATAGAAATGGAAGATTCTAGATGAAGTTACAAAATATTCGCTGTAGATGATGCACTATTCACTGGTAGCAAAACTGCCAGCAAAACCGAATACAAATGTAAAATCCAGACTGGCTAAAAACCAAAGCAACAAAATTTATTGGTGTAATGATTTTGTGTTTAACACATTTTAGTGGAGTTTAGTGAAGCTAAAGTTTAGAAAGAACTGCCTTGAGCTTTGAAGCTCAATTAATACATTATGAAAGAGAACATTTTAGTCCTGAGGGTAACTTAATGTCAGTATCAGAATGAATGTCTTCAAACACTCTTTTGATCAGAATGATACATTGGGCTGGATTTATTATGTTTATTGCAGTTTGAAGTCCAAAACAAAAAAACCTTTTCATTAGCACAAGTCCCATCTGTGCTAATGGGATCGTGGCAGTTCTCGGAATAACGGTCAATGACATGTATTAGCTGAGATTCTGGGACGTGTGTGTGTCAACCTCCTCGACTGCATATTCATTAAAAAAGATCAACTTTTTCAAGGTACAACCTACAGATGAGTTAGTTTCTCATCGAGTCCCCCTTCTGATAACATGTAATTAGTGACCCCAATATGTCACTTTTTTGCTAGAGGTAAGTAACAGAAAGCCTTGGAGACTTTTCTGCACTCCCTTACCATCCTCTTCACTCTTGATGTTGGCAACTCATATTTGAGGTTTTCCTCTCACAGTTCACGTTATTTAAGATTTTGAATGAATAATTGCAGACGTAGGTGTCAGACGCCTACATCTGGAGCCATTACCTGGCCTTAGATGAATGGCATGTTTCTTTCTCGTTTGGTAAGCTAAAAAGAAAAAAGGAAATTGAGTTTTACCAGTGAAAAAATAAAGAGTATAAAAATATGTGAGAATTTATTCAAATGCATATTCTTTTCAGGAAAAATAATAAAGTAGTTTCTGTTATTAGAAAAAAAAACTGTCAGGATCATTAATAATAAATGTGCATATATGTGAATAAATTGTTGCCTACTGGGCAATTAAAGTATGATGATCATACTTTAATGTCATGCTGATAGCACAAATTGCTATTCATGCTCATTCTTGTGATCTTTCCAATGAATATCAGATCATTTTCTTTCAGCAACTGAGCTAAATAATCCTAAATAATCCCTGTGACTCAGTGTGACTCACACTTTCATCACTTTGCACATACACATATTCACAAAGCCTCTGAGTTGTCCCCAGGGCAAAAGTGACAGCTGCTCTCATATTCACGTTTCACGTATTTTGGCAAAGAAATATAAAATTTATTCAAAGCTACATGCACACACGTGCTCTTATGAGCAAACTGCATTATTACAAAGCAGCTAACGAAGCAGCCAAATTAAAAGAAAACAAGCAAGCTTCAGTTTATTCCCACATAGAAACACAAATGTTCACAGATCTCATCACGTTCAGAAAACAACTCTCCATCTTCCTGTTTCTCACTCTGACCTTTCGCTACATCGCCTTTCTTTCTATGTTCTTATGCAACCGGAGCTCACAAATACAAAAAGGATGTGTCACTCAATTATTGTATTCATAGATGAAGTAGACAACAGGCTTGCGAGCGTCCTTCCATTAACCTGCATGACTCATTCAGTCTATCTGCACAGGTGCTTAATGCCACAGCATTTCTGTTCTTTTAATAGTTTGTTTAGTGGCTTAAAAATCAATAGTCGCAATCTCTGTTCTCCCTCTGAAAACTGAAACCATTCCACAGTCAAGCTTGAGCAAATATGCCCAAAGTTTAGGACACAAAAGGTGAGAGCGGAAGGATGGAGAGCTGGGAACGGATGCCAAAGGAGGCTGGCATCCGTTCATTTTCCAGAGAGGGAAGCGGCGGGTTTGACTCAATGTTTTCCTAACATGTTTGCTTGAACATGCAAAAAAAAACTGGAGGGAGTAGCGGAGACTCTTCAGACAGCTCCATCCACATGTTTGGTGTGTTTTTGTTGTTTTAGCTGCTGCTGGAGTCACATCAGTCCCAATCCATTATCTCTTCCTGCTTGGTTCAGTTGGCCTGATCCTTAGCCAGGTGGTTCCTGTCTTCTACCTACCAGACTCAGGCTGTGGGTGGAGCTCCCCACAGAGTCAGTAAACCTTTCTATATCACATTAATTGTTCGCAGTTAGATTTTTATTAACAACTAGAACTGTTTTTGCTGTGGACTTTCTGCTTAGTTGCTTTTCTTACTGCTTTTTGCATTTTTTGGCTGGTTTTACCAAGCAGTGTGCTCAGTCCCAGGCTTTTAATTAATCCCAGCAGTGTTATTGACACAGTTTACAGAAATGTAAATCCCACTGAGCTCAGTTATCAAAACCAGAAATGTGAAAGTGAAAACCAAACACACAACACATGTTAAGCAATGTAAAATCACATTTTTTACCACTGTGATTTCAACAAACTGATGATATGTGCAGGAATGTTTTATTTATGCAGTTTGGTTTCCATAAACAACAACACTGCAACCTTTAATCAGCATTTTTTTACAGTGCATTTGTCACTAGTAGCTTCAGTTCTCACATAAGTATGGGTCAATAAATTAGTCTGGCATATTGATAGTCGGCAGTTCTCCAACAGTGAACTTTTTGACACGTACTCACTTTCCTTATCATCCACCTCACTGGTGTGTGGTCACATGATGAACTTCTCCCAGCTGTTTCATTCTTGTTAATTATTGATTTGACTGTAGATTGACGCTAGTTAAGGCAATTAGCTTTTTTCTACAGTCAACTCATTTCTTTTGTTGGTCCATGCAAATCTGGTTTATTTAAATTGCATGTTCTGTATTTTTGTGATTTTATAGTGCTGTGTTGTAGCTTATTGATTTATTTGACATGTCAACTTTACCCAATGGATGGGACATGAAGTGATAACATGATTGGTCTGCAGTTGAATTGTTATGAGTGTTAACCAATCAGAAGTTAGGATGCATTTGACGAGTCAAAGAAAGATTATTTTCTAATGGAATGAACAACAGAAAATGGGAAATAATTTAATAATTAAATAATCTTATGATTTAAACACACAATAAAAGCAACTTTTTAAAGTGGAACTAATGGTCTTTATTCATTTGTATCTGTAAACATGAATGTTTATTGTTTTTTTTTAAATGTATGTAATGTATTTATTACAATCTTATCATAATATTCATACATATAAACTTTTATTTTCTCCTTAACAGCCAGCATCAATAACAAGCCAGCAGTTTGTAAGAAACTATTTCTTTGCGCTGAATATTTTCTTCCATTGAATGTTTGTCCCCAAATTAAAAGTTGGATTTTTTAGAAAAAGAAAAAGAAAACATTCAATGGAAAGTTTTGCTACTACAATAACATTTTAAATGGTTTCACACACACAACCATGGATGCCAATGATTCTGTGGGGAGCTGTAAAATGGAGAATTTCAACAATTTTTGCAGGTTGTGCACTTAGAATCTTTCCAGGCCAGGGAACAGCACTGTAATCCTCTCAGCGTGGGATTCAGGCTCATTAAAGCACACCGACCCTCTCACCCTGAGAAGATCCATCACCGGCTGAACTGTGACCTATTTTTTGGGTGTGACTCTTTCTTTTTCAGAGACTTGGTTCTGCAGTCTATTATTCAACATCCTGGGAACGAAACCTAAAATTCTGCACTTATCCCAAGCGCCAGCCTGGTCAGTTTGAAACGCTCCAACTCACAGATTCCCATTCATCTAAACATCTTATAAGTAAAACCACTTATCCTTTTTTTTTCAGGGTCAGTGGGGGAGCTGGAGCATGTCCCAGTTTACATTAGAGGTGAGACACTGTATCCTGGATTATCACAGCGCTTTGTGAAAGTTTTTCCTCACCAAGAAGGAAACCAAGTGTCTGATGTGTTTTGTTTATTTTTGGCTGTCTCTTAGCAATAAAAACCAGCAGGTTAAACTACGTAAACATTGGTGGAAAGGTGGAAAGTACCAATATAATATGCTGTGAAGCCCCCAAGACTTTCATTTCAGCTGGGAAGTAAAACATCTGCCAACAGCAGTTTAGTTTAATACTGACTAGAAAAAGAAACATAAAACATCCTGGAGTGGTCCTGAATTATACTTATAGTTAACAAGAAAAAAAGTGACATAGTTGTAGAGAATATAATATGGTGCCTTGCAAAACTGTTCATATGGCTTGAAGTTTTAAAAAAAGCAGTATTATGTTTTCCAGCCACATAGTATCATTTTGTACCTCAATCAAGAAATTACCTAAATGATTTAAAAGTAATTTGACTAAAAGTAATTCAACACCTTGAAATTGGGCCTGTGTCTTTAAGAAAGTTCTGCTCTTTCTGGCACGCTGCCTTCAGGATGCCCTTTATTAAACCTTTAACAATGTTTTAACCAGCTTTCCACTTATAAGTAGCTTGTATAATGAGCTCAGCAGATGCACAGTTCCACAAGGTGTTTGCTAATTGCTGCTGGCTAGTCTGAATGAGCTGAGTGAGGGAGCTGCGTCTTGAAGTCCCTCCAAGCGTTTTGCACAGCTGAATGGTTGCCAGGGGAGATTAAAGGATTTCTCAAACATGCATGAAAGAATCAAAGGAGCACTCCAAGTGTGTTTTTGATGGGGAAATAACATTATACCATAATGTAAGACTCAAAACAGTCGATTTTACTTAATACTGCCCCTTTAACATTTTGCCAGTGTATTTAACTGGGATTTTGTTGTGATAGACTATTACAAAGGAATGCATAATAATATACTGTAAGTAAAATGACACTTGCATTTTTTGAATTTCTTGCAATTAAAATCAGAAAAATGTTGTTTATTTTTTTCTTTATACATGTTCTCTGAATTCATGCAATATGTAAGCACCTTGTCTTCTTGGTTTTACCCAAATCACCTCATAGCAGCTCTGGCTGTCTGTTTGGAGACATTGTTTGACCATCTTTCCATCTTTGCCTCCAACCTGTTGTAGTAATGCATCCCCTCAGCAAGACGCTGCCACAAACAGACACCCAGTTGGACTCAAGCCTCACTGCTACATGGTTTGTGACAAACCTGCAACAGGATTTCTTATGGTTTTATTTCAGAAGGGAATGCATAGAGTCTCTACATCTCGCCCAGCGACCCAATGGAACTGCAAGGACAAGTGAGTATAGCTAATAGATGAATGGTCCCAGAAAAATAAACATATTTAAGGAAAAAAAATAAACAATGATTTAATATATTCATGCCAAACATTTTCTTGGAAATGCTTCTTCTTGTACTTTCCAATCATGCACTTTCAGTTGATGTAAATGTCTTTTTGCTGCTAAATACTTTTTTGTTGTCCAGCATTTCTGTGTGTAACAGTAACTGTCACCGATTTTTGCTTTCCCATGATATAACATGAGACATAAGAAAAGTTAGAATAATTACAGAGTCTCATCTGTGTCTTTAGCAGTGAAACATCAGCAGGTATCGAGTTTCAGTCTTCCTAAAACCGGAAGCTCCACACAATCTGCCATTCTTTCTAGAAAGCACTGCTTGATCCTCCTCCCCCATAGACAAGCCCTACTCTCCAGCTCTCACTCTTTATGCTGCAACACCTCTCCCTTGTGTTCCTGTTAGGTACTGCGCCCAGACTGAGAAGGCCCATCCTGGATTTGATGGGAGGGTCTGAGGGTGGAGCTTCTCTTTTGGCTGTTCTGCAAACAGCTCAGACACAGGTATATGCTTTGAAATACTGTAATCCAGACTGTCCAAAGTGAGTACAGGCTGTGTGGAAGTTACCATTAAGAGGAATGCTATGCAGAGCCAGCGCTGTGCAGTTAATGGAGCTTGCAGCCAGGCAGCCAGATGTTGCTCTCATCTGATTTGATAATAATAACCTGACCAACAATGGGAAGTTTTTTGGCTGATCTGCTAATACTTCTGATTTCCATAGGACACGTTTATGCAGGTAAGATGCTGCAGAGATTATTTACTCCTACAAAATATGCAACTGGTAGCAGAAATGTAGAAGAAACTAGGTTGCTACTTACTAAATTCATCACATAACTATATAATTGAAGAAACCATAAATATTTTCTCAAAAATAATTAATGTTTACACTGTATCTGTTAGTGTTTCGTTGTTTAATCTAGTCTGTTATTGTGAACTGGTAATCCTGTAAACTGGACTATATTTGACGAGATGTGAGGATTTACTTGTTTTGACAGTAACATGTTTGACTTAACTTATAAAATACTCCCTTTGACAAACCTGTAATTTACAAGCGTAAACACAAACACAAAACAGTTTATTAGGAGGATGCAGCACAGAGCATAAATTAATTTGATTTGCTTTTAAATAAGAACATTACATGTGGCCTTGAATTTTGCCTCAAATAGTTGCTCACCGCCCCACACCTTGAAAGACACACATCCTCATTCAAGGTGTCTGCTTCTGTAGGAAGATTACTAATAATCCAGAGTGCGCTGTATCATAGAGGCAGATTAGGTCGCACATGGGTAATGGGTTATACTGACAGTGGGTTTATAGGCTTTATGCAGAAGCTACATGCTGGGCCAGCCTGCTGACAGGGTGCTTCTCACTGGGACCAGTCTTATTAAGTGCTTTGCTAACAAATTTCAGTAGTTGCAGATCCAACTCATTTTCCAACAATGAATTAGAAGGGATTATTTCTCAGTTTTCAGGATTTATTTGGGTAAATAAAGTGTTTTGGAAACCATACTTAAAAACTGAATATTGCCTTCAATGGTTGGGGGTTTCCTATTCAGAAAAGTTGACTTTTTCCAATACAAAACCAAAAATGAAATAAGAACTTTCTTTCATAGATTACATTGGTGTTTATTTTTGGAGCATTCAAGGGTTATTGTTGTCTCTGCTAAACACCAGCATGTCTCTCTGACCTCCATTCACTGTACGCTGTGGGATGTTTTCACAAATTGATTATCGTTTTGACTGAGTGTTCCATTACTGCCATTTTTACAGGTCAAATCATTGAAAGCAAAGATAGCTTTGCTTTTTTTAAATATTCACACATTTAATGGAAGGCGAAAACCCGCTCATCTTCTGTGAAGATCTTAGAAATTTATTAAAAAGAAAATCAAAGCAGCAGCACAAAAATGAAGGAACACAGCAGACAAATCAAAGATAAAGTTGCAAACTAACTTCAAGTCCAATTATCATAAAACAACATCTTTGAATGTGTCACAGAGCGATGCTCAGTCCACCATCTAAAAATAGAGCACGGCACAACTGAATCAAATAGATGTTTTTTTAAAAATATGGATTTCCTATTAAAATATCACCATGTGTATTACAAAAAGAAAAACATACCACAGATGATGTTTTAAGGTGCCAATTACAACAAAATGTTCAGCAGAATTTTTACAATGAGTGGAAAAGATTATAATCTTTGAATAAGCACCACAACAGATTTCTGTTTGACTCATTTTGATTCAAAATTGACCTCATTTCATTAAGATGTTGTTAGTCATACCCAGTGAACATTAGCTAGTAAGCATGTTAGCATATCTTAAAAACAGTGCAAGCCAAATGTGCTATGCAAAAGAAGAGTATTATGTAATGTCCAAACCACGATTAAACTGCAGGTTTAATCAATTCATTAATCAAATAACAGGTTGGGATCAATTAAACATCTTTATTTATATTTCGGAACTGTGAGATTGCTATTTAAGTTCCACAAAATGTAAATTGCAAAAAAAAAAACATCCATCTAATGTTGCCGTTGTATTCTGGGTGGCTAAAGGGTCAATTTGTGTCATCTGGGTCAACAGAGAAGTTCAATTAGAATCAGAACATTTCATTAGCAGCTGCTTCTAAATGCATTAACTATCATTAACTGAAGTCAGATCGAAGCTGCAAAGTGCAGAATAGACACCACATTGGCTAACAAGTCCACTAGCATCAATGAAAGAGTGAGTCATCATTTATAGTTAAGTCTAAACTTTTAGGTCATTAGGACCACCTGAATCAACACTTAACAAAACATTTACATTCCAGTGAACTATTTTCATTTCCATAAGATCAAAATCACTTTTCAAAAGCTTATGGCTAAAAAAGGCAAAAATATATGAGTAAGAAATGAACAGAAAGAGTTTTATTGCTCTTGTCACAGCCCAGTTCCTCATCTATTTCCATCTTCCTTGTTGCAGTTTCCTTCTATGGCAATGGCTACATTCACCTGCAAGCAATAGAAAAGTCCATTCAGACGTTAATCCACGTACGATTTCATACCTCAAGTCAGTCTGGGCTACTGCTTTTGGCAGCAGGACAGAGAGACTTTTTGCTTCTTGAGCTGATTTCCGGACGCCTGCAGGTAAGCCCTTACAAATGGAGTAAAATAGAAGAAGCGATCAGCCACAGCTGGAAATTGTTGTCTTTGTTTCAGTCTCCAAGAATATTGTGAGAAGACAAGAAACAGTTTGTAGTTCACCATCATCTAAAGTTGATCTAAAGTGAAGAGCAACTAGGTCTCCCTGGATACATATAACTGGAGAGATTCACACATTTAAAGAAAGGGAATCTATCTTAGCATATTGCGGTAAAACATTTTAGCATAGATATGCTGGGTTTTACTATACAAAGAAGAGTCAGCAAGAAAACACATCATTTAATGTCAGAATGTTGAAGCTGAGATAAAAATAAACCCTCTGGCTCTGGTTTTATGCCAGAACATGTTCCTTCATGAATGAGGCTGGAGAAGAAAACCATAACTGTGCTTATTTGCTGCCCTTATAAAGTCACAAAACCTTGGTCAACTTTAGAGCATGAAACTATAGCAGAACAGTAAGATAGCAATGTTTCATCGCTCTCTGTTTGCTTCTCATCTCCTACCTCTCACTTCAGGTACGACTGAACCTGGGCTCAGGTGAGCGGTTGCTACGTTCAGAAAGGGGTATCCATCTTAACGATCTGGCCTGGCACACAGTGGATCTAAACCATACACACCACAACATCAACATGATTGTAGATCGAAGTTCTCACACTAGTCTCCGAATGCCAGGACCAGATTTGGAGCTCAGCATTGAGGATGGGCTCTTTGTTGGTGGGACAGCTGGACCAAACCATCCTTACCTTCTAAACATCTCAACTGGGTTTAGGGGTTGCTTGGATGAGGTTGTCTTCAATGAACACAACCTGCTGTCCAGCCTTCAGCCGTATTCTGGGCACAAAAGCATCCACGAGGTATCCCTGGGTTGTAGTCCGCAGTTTTTAGCAACAGAAGAAGATCCTGTGAGATTTTCCAGCTCTAAAGCCTTTATCTCTCTCCCACAATGGGAGGTCCTGCAAGAGGGGACATTTGAGTGTGAACTTCACCCTTCCTGGACAGATGAAAATGGACTTGTGTTGTACAGCTCTGGGGGTGACGGAGGGTTTGTCTCTATTGAGATCAGAGACGGTCACCTTGTGGCCTCAATAGGAAATGGAAAGGGTAGTAAAACTGAGCTGCATTCACTGACACATGTCTACAGCAAGCACACCTGGTACTCCATCCAGCTGCTCCTGCAACCTGATAGCATCCAACTGAAGGTAGGCAAGGAGTTAGTGAAGGCCAGCTTGAGTCAGGAACTTCAGGCCATCCAGCTCAAAGGACCTCTCATCCTTGGGGGACTGGATGATGTTGCTGTAGGAAAAGCAAGAAGTGCTGGATTATCTTCTGTTCCTTTGGGAGAAGAAGGAAGAGGAAGATCATTTAAAGGATGCCTCCAAAAAATTAGAGTGAACACTCTAAAAACTGGCTTACCTCATGCCATGGTCACCAAAGACATTACTGTGGGATGCAACATAGGTCAGGCTCCAAAGGTAGTGATCATTTCCAATCCAACAGATCTCCCTGACTTTGATGTTACCACAACACAAATGATCAGCAACAAGAGGACCATAAACCTATTGGTGCTTCGAACCCTGGAGGTAGCTGAAGGAGGCCAGGCACTACTTGAACCCAAACATATGAGGGTAGGACATGTTACGTTCTGGTAGTATCTCACAAATATTTTCTGTGCTGCTTGACAAATTTACATGTGTTTCCATTTGCACATTCCGCCAGGTGAATATTGATTTTCGCAAACTGGGGATCCATCCATCAGAGCTGATGTGTCGCATTGTTGACCCTCCTGTTCATGGTCAGCTACATTTGAACCCCAAACCAGATCCAGATGGGTTGCCTGAGGAAACACAGGAGAGAATTATAGGAATAGGAGCAAAGGAGAAGGACCGATCTTTCAGCATGCTGGACCTGTGGCAAGGTCGGGTTATGTACGTTCACAGTGGCTCAGAGGACCAGAATGACTTCTTCATGTTTTCAATCTTCTCTAACAACAAGAAGCCGCTGCCTGTACTTCTGGAAGACAACCATGTGCACAGGTTTAATATCAGCATCACTCCAGTTAATGATCCTCCTGTTCTCAGCTTACCACAAGGAAACCTTTTCACTCTGCCGGAGAAGTCCAAACGACAGGTAGACACATCAGAATTCCTTGATATATAACACCTTGAATTATTCCACTTTAAGACAATCAAATGAATGTGTTCTTCATGACAGTTGACAACAGATATGCTGAGAGTCTCAGATCCTGACAACAGTCCTGAGGATCTTGTTTTTAACTCAATGGGGAACCTTAATTCTGAAGCTGGTTACCTCGAGAACCTAGATTACCCTGGCAGGTTAGTTTCGTGGGATGTTCTCACAATACCTTGCAAACCTTTTTAGAAAGTTTAACCCCTTCACTGTCACCCTAAAATGTTTACATGTCATCAAATGTGTTCATGAGGACAGCAAATTCCTAATGACACTTAGGGGTTTAGCATCTATATATGGGTTGTAGTTGTAACTTCCAATAAATCTTTAAATAAAGCTTGCAAGCACTCATTTGGCAGAAATGCAGATAAATGAGTGAATAACATGACGATGTTGCTCTTCCAGGCCCATCAACCTGTTCTCTCTAAGTGATCTGGAGGAGGGTAAGATCAGCTTTGTGCACACAGGAGTTTCTGCTTCCAGGCTGGTCCTCAGAGCCAGTGATGGGCATAGAGTAAGTAAACATATGGCTACTTTGCTAAATTCTAACCAACTAAGTAAAACTATTTTTTTTTTAAAACATTTCAGAAGGGTTAAACTGATGTTTTCCTCTTTGTCAGTGCTCTGGCTATTTATCCTTTTACACTGCATACTGCAGCTTAGAGGTGCATAGCATCCTTCTCTTGTGGCAAAGAACGTCTTAGCAAGAATTTATAAAGACTTTGTAGATATATATGTATTCAGGAGTGATTCAATTTCTGTGGGTCAAAAAATGGGGAAGCAAAAACATATTTTCCATTAATTTTTCACATTTTGTTTCCTTTCATATTTACAGGTCAGCAACGCTGTAGTTTTAAGGATCATGGCAGTGACTCTGGAGTACAAACTAGTGAATAAAACTGGACTGGAGGTGAATCAGGGAGAATCGGCCATCATCAGCACCAGACACCTTGCAGTGCAGGTCAATGTGGCTGATAGTTCAGTGGATGTGTGGTATGATGTAACAGACTTACCACAGTTTGGCGAGATCCAGAGATTACACTCAAGTGGTGAATGGAAATCCACTACCTTTTTCTCACAGAGAATTCTGGAAAAAGAAAGGATTCGATATATTAGCACCTACCGTGGAATTCAGACTCAGAGCAACATTACAGACCAATTCAAATGCAAGATAGTAATCAATTCAGCTGCCAAAGAGGAGGTTGTTTTCCCTATAGAGATCCACTGGATTCAATTGAAGGTAACAAGGAGCAAGATGGAAGTGACCGGCCTTGAGAGTGCTGTTCTCACACCTGAAGACCTTCATGTGATTTCTAAAGGTGTTAAAACCAGTGAGCGTGACCTTTTCTACAGAGTTCTGACCGTTCCAAAGAAAGGGCGATTGTTCCTCAACCAAATGGTTATGCAAAAGAACTCAACCTTTAGCCAAGAGAACATCACAGAGGGTTTGGTTAAGTATGAACTTTTTAACAGGCTGCATGATGACACAAGAGATTCCTTCAGCTTTCAGGTGTTCTCTGCTCATGCTGCTTCAACACCTTATGACTTCAGAATCAACATTAAAGCCGAGTCAAGTTCCGTAACCATCATTAATAAAGGCCTTTTAATCCTTGAAGGAGCAAGTAAAGTAATTACGAAAGATATTTTGTTCACTCACACAACAAGTAACCGGGAGGTTCATTATAACGTAACAGTGAGCCCCAGGCATGGCCAGTTAAGGAAGATCAATCTCTCCAACTCAACTTCCATTAACGACAACATACTGACTTTCACCAATCAGGACATCACAGAGGAGCGAATCATGTACGTTCACGATGACAGCGAGACCAAACAGGATTACTTCACGTTTCAAATTGCTGTTTACAAACCGCACAAAAACACAAACAAGAAGGAAGATGGAAACACAGAGGAGCACACCTTTAACATCTCTGTGCAACTTGTCAATGATCAGAGACCAGTCAGGGTTGTTGATGAGGTCTTTCACGTTGCCCGGGATGGACAGAGGTTGGTGACACTGAAAGACTTGCGGTACCGAGATGATGACTCAGATTTTGAGGACAGCTGGCTGGTCTACACTCGGAGGGGGATTCCAATGGGGGAGCTGGTGCTGGCCAGTGATCCAAGTCACAGGCTGTATGAGTTCACACAACGGGACCTTGAGCAGGTTAGCATCTATTTCTAAATAGATTTGATGTAGGGGGTAACAGAATCATTATGTTAAAGCTTTTATACACTTACTGGGAGAAGCTTAAACATTTTTGGAAAAGTCTGCACTTCCCGGTTTGTTTGCTCAAGCAGAAAGTTGGAAATTTTAGAACAATATTTATAGTAAATCTAGTAGTGCTTTAAGAAGTTTGAAAAAATCTAATAAATCATAAGAATTTATTAGAATGGTAAAAAATGGAAACAGTTGGCCACTTGCTGTTTTTTGCTCTGCCTTTTATTTGTGTAAAGCAGTGGTGTCTTCTAACCACTTCTTTGATTTGGTTTGAAGTTAGTTGTTTAAATATTGTATCCTTTCTAAGCCATATTCAATGCCATATATTTTGTCCTAACTCTAACTGATTATTGTGTCCCTTTCTTTCCTCAGAATAAGGTGTTGTTTATCCACAGTGGGGTCAGTTTTGGCCGCTTTGTGCTTTTCGTAACAGATGGAAAACATTATGTTTCAGCCCTGCTGGAGGTGAATATATATATATTGCTTTGCATCTTATTCTTTTACTGTAAAGATAGTTTTATAATTAACAGTGAAAAATGCAGTATGTTCTCTAATTTGTTTGTTTTTTCCTACAAAGTGTAGGAAAAAAACAAACAAATATGTGTATGTCACTTTCCTACAAAGTGACATATACAGTAAGTTGAAATCTTATATGTCAACGATTTTAACTGTTTGTTCACAGCCACGTAATTAGATACAACTGATTTGGTATAAAAGAGAGAACAGCACTCAAAGAGAACAGCAACTTTAACAATCTCTTTAAGTCAAATTAGTCTTGAGTGTCATTTAAAGTAGCCAAATGTTCTCATAATTTCCAAAAGTGGTTTTGATCATTTTTCCAGAAGGCCTTTAAAAGTGTCCTGTTAACAATGGCTCCTTTGATTTGAGTTGGATTCATGTAGTTGGATTTATGCTGATATTTTAATCCTTAAATCAGTCATAACGTGATTATTGTATATTTCTGAACAATGTTTTTGTGTCCATTGGGGTAGGTGATGGCACAGGATCCATACCTGCAGGTGGAGAACAACACAGGCCTCATGGTCCAGCAGGGTGGGATTGCAGCCCTGACTTCTGTTAACCTCAGCGTCATCAGCAACCTCGACATTCGGGATCCTCAGGAAGTGACTTTCGAGGTCTACGTTCCACCTAAACATGGCGTTCTCTGCTTCAATGATGGGCAGAAGGAGGCGATCATAGGAACTGATGCCATTTCAGTTTTCACCCAGAAAGATCTGGTGGCGGGGCGTCTGGCATATCACCACAGCGGAGGTCACGAGTTGTTGGATGTTTTCAATGTGACGGCAAGAGCAAGGGAAAGAAGTACTGAGAGGCGGACTGAAAGAGGGAGGAGGGAGGTGCATCTAGATATTGGAGTGCCGGTGAAGATATACTTAGAGAGTCATCACAGACCTCCAACTATAAAAACCAACCGTCCAGTTGTGGTGGCCGAGGGACAGAACACCTCCATTAGCAGAGAAGATGTAGAGGTGAGAGATTCATCATTCCCATCCCATGACGTATATGTGTCAATACTATTATTCTGTCAACAACAATTCCCTTTTTGTGTGTTTTTACACCAGGTTGTCCATGAGGACAGTTTACCCTCAGATATAATTTTCACTGTCCAAGAACCTCCTACAGTGGGCATCATTTATAGAGTATCAGGCAGCAACAATCTGGAAAATGTTCGTGGAGAAAAACAGGACCTTGAAAAGGTGTGTTCATTCTTGGTCCATGTGGACAGAAATTGTTCCATATAATCAGCAACAAATTGTGTCCTATCATGACAACATACTATTTACTATTAGACATATTGATTGTCTAAACTTACAAGTTTTACTTCACACTGAAAAATGAACTTAGAGAAGAAGTGAGGGGAAAAATAAATAAGTCCGTCTCTGAGAATTAGAAAAAAACCTATGTAGTTGTGAAACCTCATTTTGTATTTGACTTCTTTACTTTGCATCGATGTGACTGACAACCATGTGTAAATGTAACTTTTTTAGCTTGCATAATAACAAAACACATATTATATTGTATTGGGGTTTTTTTTTCATTGTACTCAATTGCTGTTTGGTAAGTGACCAGATGGTGGTGCTTACCACCACCATGTGGTTATCTGAAGCACACGTCAACAGTCTTGGTTTCTAACAAGATTCAAGAGTGAGTACATTTACTCCTTAAATATTGATAATGTAACGCATTTTTTGTTTGTTTGTTTTTTCATCTCATTATGAAGTTAGCCCAGGCGAGTTTCACCCAATTATTTACTTAGAAACTGTGTTTATATATGCTTTGGTTCTGTCCAGGGTTTCAAGGAACAGCCTGTAACTTCCTTTACCCAAGAGGATCTCAACCAGAGATCAATCAGGTATCAGCAGCAGGCTGTAGGAAGCATCAACGACTCTATCGTCTTGGAAGCAACCAATGGGGTGACAAAGGTTGGACCTATCAGGATGGTGATTGATATCATACCTATCCTGCTTCCACTGCAGGTAGCAAACTTGTTTGAAAAGTGGGATGAATAAATGTCTAAAACCTATTAATGGAGCTCTGTTTACAAATCTACTAACTGCAGTATTTTTTTGTCCTTCTTGAATCTTCAGGTGTTGAACTTGACCCTGGATGAAGGGTCGTCCCTGCCACTCACATCCAGCATAATCAAGGTTGCCAGTCATCACTTTGCAGGGTTGAATTTCCTTTATCAGGTTATTGCTCCACCAAAGTTTGGACACTTAGAGCACAGCCGTATCCCGGGGATGTCTATCAATGCTTTCACTCACACAGAGGTACGATTAAACACATTTATAAAGACCCATACTGTTAACTTTATTCTTTGTTTTCAGAGATAAAAATAACTACAGCATACCCTTTTATTACAATACATAAATAGCCTAACAGTCACTGTTAGTTTTTTGTATCTAAGTGAATTATTACATAGATTTTATTTCAGTTTGAATCCTTTCTTTCATTTAACATAGAAAAAAAACAGATTTCCAAATTTACTATCTGAACTGGGCCATGTTGGAATTTAAATATGTGTCTAGGTGGAGCTTGAGTACATCTCCTATGTCCACGATGGCAGTGAAACACTGAAGGACAACTTCACAATTGTAGCCAATCAAACTGAGATGAAAAAGCACAGCTTGCCATGCACTGTTTACATCACAGTCACACCTGTCAATGACGAGACCCCTGTTGTGACCACCAACCATGGCCTAAAGGTAGGAAATTCTCCAAAATATGTTTATGTTCAAAAGACAGTTCTTTAAATGGTTTGATCTGTTTGAGTCATTGATGTCTAGGAGGGTATTTTTGAATTGTTGAAGAAAAGTGTGTGTGCTCCAGGAAGCTAAAACAAGCTAAAATGTTGCATTGTCTGTTGCATCCCAGACAAGCCCCCTAAAGTTGTTTGGCTGGAATTCAGCACAGAGAAAGCTTGATTGATTTTAAGTATTTCCAAAGGGTATAGCAGTATAGCTCTATCTCTCTTGTGTTGGTTTTTACAAATGGTTCGCAAAACACAAACTATTTAAATAAAATAAAAAATCAATGTAGAATAATTCAGTCCATGTTTGACAAGTCCATATGATGCAGTTTTTATACTTATCACTATTCAGCGTAAAACTACTCAGTTCAAGTTTGCTTTAAGTTTTCAGCCAATGATGTTCAAGCCAAAGGGATGCACTGAACCAGATGCTAAACTCATTATTTTCAGTGGGTAGCAATTAGCTTGTCATATTCCCACAGTGCTCACAAATGGCTTGCATTTCTTCTTTATTTCTCTTGACCACATTGCAAAAGTCAAAAATGTTACCACATCAAAGATCTTAAAGTGGTTGAGACTTTCACAATGCTTGTTTTACTGTCTTTGTTATCCAATATCATCAGCACAACAAAGCACCTCAAGAAAAATGTATTTTCTTGCTTTAAATAAGAGTCTAAACATAAATAATGCAGGGAGTCAAACTTATGTCAAGCAATGTCTTTCATACTCATGGCCTACAATAATAGCTTACTCTTGCTTAACCAGAGGTCACATGCTGTGTAAATGAATACCATGTGGGAGTATTTAAGAATAAAAGTAGTTCTTGTTTTTCAAATAACAGGTAATGCAGGCGTCAAATAGTTGGATTTGTCATAGAATGTAGAATAAATATTCTTGTGTTAGTTTATTAAGAAAGACAATGTAATATTCTTTCTGTTTTGCCTTTGTGATGCTGCAGGTTTGGGTGGGTTCTGTAACAGAAATAAGCACAAATGAACTCAGTGCAGATGATGTGGATACTCCACCTGAGGGCCTGGAGTTTGTCGTCACCCCACCGAGCAACGGTCACTTGGCTCTGAAGAGCGCCCCCTCCAGACACATCCTGAATTTTACCCAAAATCACATCCAGAGCAAAATGCTGGTGTTTGTGCACAGTGGTAAACACATATTTATAGCTATTTGTACTGTCAGTGTCCAAATGGGGCTCTGTTGTAAAGATTGGTTTGTTTAAACTGTCTTATCCCCCCTGCAGGTGCATTATCAGGGGGCTTTCACTTTCAGGTGAATGATGGAGTTAACTTTGCTCCTCGGCAGATCTTCAGCACAACAGCCTATGCTCTCGTTCTTACCTTAGAGAAGAACCACCCTATGGAGGTGTACCCAGGTATACCTCACTCGTCAGTCCTCACAAGTGGCATTTCTTCTCAACAACTAGTATGAATTGAATATAAAGTGGCTGAAATGTCTCACAAACACATACAATTATTATCACTAAGGTAACTGGAAAATTGTGCATAGTAAGGCTGCTACCTTCCACTGTAATATACAAAACTGACTCTAGGTGGCAATGCTACTTTTGGAATATACAATATTAAAGCAAATGTAGCAGTGCATCTTTTAAATTTAAGCAAAAGTGGTTTTATTTGCACTCTTGTTTATCTTGGTAATGTGACTAAATTAGTTATTGCAATATTCTCAAGCGTGGGGCAACACGTTATGTTTGCCATATTTGTGATGATAAGGGTATTTTAACATATATTTTTTGGAAGAATAAACATTGTGTATGTTGTAATGTGAAAAAAAACAAAGGAAGTATAAAGCTAATGCAAAAATATGCTTCGGTTTTATTCATAATCCTGATTGTCCCCAGGGCCCTTCTGGTGTGAAGATTTTTTAAATGATTAGGTGTTTGAAAAATTTAAACAGAATGATTAAGATGAAAGAAAATACTTTATTTTCTTTTTAACTGATGTGTGCCTGGTGCTTTTCTATAATTAAGTAACATGTTAAGAGCCCGTTGTTGCTTTTTTATTCAGAACACAACCGTCACTTGCAGAAATTGAAGACCATAGCTCACGTAAAATATATAGCATGGCTACTAAAATACTTAGTAGCCAGTCAAACATTTTTTTCTCTCCTCTTTTGTTCCTCTTGAAGGCTCTGTGACACCAATCTCAGAACAGGAGCTTCAGGTTGTTACTAACAACATCAGTGACATTGGAAGGAACCAGTCTGTGGTTTTTGCTGTGACTGCACCTCCTAAATTTGGACGTCTGGTTCTACGAATGCCTGACAACTCTTTCAGAAACATTTCTACATTTACACAAAGCATGGTAGGAATGCCTGACTTTTTCTCTTTTGTTTCAGCGCTTCAAAAGATTGAAACAGTCTGCGAATAGAAAAAAGTTACATAAGCACATAATTTTTTTTTTCTAAAATGTATCAACAAAACAAAAAAAAACAGTCGTTGACCCATGTGGTCAAAATATTTCATTCTAAAATACCATTTCTTGGAATTCATTGTAGTCATGTGACATTCTTTTGAACATATACTGTATATCAGGAGTCCAAATATATTTGGCATTTTAATGCCAAATATATTTAATCAGACATCTGAATTTATGCTTTTTCCTGTTAGCATGAACATTTTGCATGTGCACGTGTGTTAGGTAATGTAGCAACATTTTATAAATGAATGCACTTGAGTCATTCTAGCAGGCATTAAGATTTAAAATATGTAAAACCATGTGTTAATTACTTTGGATTAACTCATATTTATACCTTTTCTTTTTACTTAATATATTTAATTTTAATATATTTGACTAAAACATACGGAATTTCAAACTGATAACTACATTAACTCCATAATTGTGTTTTCCTAATATTTACTAATATAATATTGACAACTAATAATATATTTCCTGATATTGTTGACAAATTGCAAACAATTATTTTATGAGATAAATATTATTCAACCCAAAAAATGATTCAATTGTAACATTTTATAAGATCACTTTATGTCCTTGGGAAGATTTTATTTAAATATTCATAAATGGAAGTCTTTCCCTCCTGACCGGATCATCTCTCTCCCTCTCAGGTGAATGACGGACTGATTCTGTACGACCAGAACCAGCCAGAGTCGGTTGGGTGGTCAGCTGCGGACGCCTTTTCTTTCACCGTTTCCTCTCCTCCAGCTTTTCTTCCTCCACACACTTTCACCATTTTAATCTCCTACCAAGCCAACGAACACCTGGGCAACCCTCATCATAGGACTAGACTACTAAACAATGCAGGTACTGAATCACTTTCAGCTGGACACAATTCTCAGAGAAAAGTTCAAAAAGGAGGAATTTTCCATTTGTTTGTGTTTGCAAGGTGCCGTGGTGGCTGAAGGAGGCAGAGTGACCATTGACCGCTCTAAGCTCGATGCCTCTAACCTGCTGGGAAACCTTCCAGAGTCGCACAGAAAGGACCACCACATCATGTATCGAGTGATTTCTCTGCCCAGACACGGAGCACTGACCATACAGGGACACAATCTCACCAGGTGAGATCCTGCAGAAGTTGTAGATTTTATCTTTAAATGTAACGAGTCGCACCCGAAGTGGCCTAATTGCAAGTGTTGAAGTAAATTTGGAGAAACATTTTATTTAATTTTAATTAAGTCTTCTTTGGGTTTTTGATATTTTTTCACAGCAGACAGTCAGATTTCTCTCAGGCCACCCTAAACAAGTTTGGCATCATGTATCTCCACGACGACTCAGAGACAACGAAGGACAGCTTCACTTTTCGAGCCTGGGTGGCTCCTTTGCATCTTCCCTCTTCCTCCTCTTCATTATCCCTGTCTGCCTTTTCCTCTGATTCCTCTTCCTCTTCCACCTCTTTCTCTCCTCTCTACTCTCCTTCATCATTCTCCTTTCCAGCACTGGGCACAGCCTCTCATCGCCACCCTGCAGTGGATAATGTGGCCGTGACAGAAATGTTCAACATCACTGTGACGCCAGTCAATGACCATCCGCCGCTAATCAGGAGCAGAGCTCCGAGCATGAAGGTTGTGGTTGGGGAGAGAGTCATTCTTGGACCTGACAACCTTCAGGTGAGCCGGTGTTCTCATTTTTACGAGTTTAATTTTCCAGCTGTTGGACCCTGAGGGGAAAAAAGGTGCAACCTGTGGTATTTGCTAAGGAATCACTAGTTAAAAATCTATTATTTCTTCTATGATATATTATTTCAGACAAAGAAAAATCAGCTCTCAAATATATTTTTCTAAATTACAGCTAGAGGTGGAGCTAAGGGCACCGGATTTTCCAAGACCAGCACTTTTTGCGGCTTGCAAGTTTGGGGACATATTTGTAGTTTCTGGAAAATTAATTGACGTAGATGCATAATTTGTTGAAGGAACATCCTGTTATAAAGATTTGTTATAAATTTGATCAAATCTAACATATCTGGACATTTTAGGACCCTTGGGCAACATCTGGTCTTTTATTTTTCCACTGGCCCGCAGGAAATCAAAAATAAATGAACCCGTTATTCTTATAATAAGCTGCTTCTATCTTGAAAAATCTGTTTTTATTTTGAATACATTTCTACATACATTTTGCAAAGTTCAGGAGTGTGCCATTGTTAGAGTCCTTTGCATGAATAAAGAGAGAAAGACGCAGGTTACTGCAAGAAATCTTTAGTTCATGCAATTAGAAAGAAAGACTGATGGAGAATGTAGTTTTTAATTAAAAATAGAGGCTTTGCATCAGTGCACTAAAAACATCTACATGACTCATTTAATTAGAAACAACATTCTGGATGGATGTAGTCATCTGTTTTTCTTAAACTCTTGTCTGGACCTGGTTTTATAGAACTTCCCGTTTGTTCTGCTCATGCAAAAAAAGGACAAGTAGTACAGGAAGTGAGAATAATTTGGTTCTTGTCCAGACAGTGCGCACAAAAGATGTGGAAAAATTAATTTATAGCTTTCTGAATATACCCCGATTAGTAATTTAGAAGCCTTCATGCCTCTCCAATTTTGATTTTTGTTTAAACACCCTACAGGTTTTACAAATAGCTAAGATAGATAGATAGATAGATAGCATTTATTGTCATTGAACAGAATTCAACGAAATTTCCATTGGAAATTTCGTTGAATTCATGGAAATCCTGGTGGAAATTTCCAAATTTACTAAGTTCTCTGTCATATTTTGAATGCCATCTCCTGAACAAAATGAACCAATTCCACTCAACAATGTGTTCATACTACTTGTTAAAAAGGTTGTTGTGCTTTGATTTTACACTTGGTGAATTTCTCTTTTGCAAAATATTTTTTTGAGTCTTTTCTGACGACTCTCTCTTATTTTTTTTAAGGTTGAGGATCATGACACGCCACCAGAAGAGCTGCACTACCTTGTGATCAGTAAGCCCAACAATGGCTACCTGACTTTGGGAGAAAGACCTGAGATAGTGACCTCTTTCACCCAGTATGACGTCAACCACGGTCGACTACATTTTACACAGCAGGTGAAACAGACTAATCTCAATTCTTATTAAAACTGCGGAACAGTTTTAATTTCAATTTTGGTTTTCATTTATTATCATTGCCGTGATTTCTTCTATAGGGTGAGGTTTCAACTGGAGTTTTCTACTTCAATGTCACCGACGGCCATCACCGTCCGCTCTACAAGCTGTTTAGTATGGAGGTGGTTAAACCGGCTGTATCCATGGTTAACAACACCGGCCTGTCGTTGGTTCAAGGTCGCACGGCGGTGGTGCTGACAACCAACCAGCTGGCGGCTCAAACCAATGGTCAGAGACAGGCCAATATCTCCTACACAGTCACCAAGCACCCACGCCATGGACGGATCGCCATCAACGACCAGGAGGTCACCACCTTCCGGCATGAGGACCTCCAGTTTGGGCGGGTTGTCTATCACATGACTGATCTCAGCGAATCAGAGGACAGCTTCCAGGTGTCAGTGTCAGCCTGGTCTGCTGGTGTTGACTATGGGAGAGTGACAGGGCAGACAGTGAATGTTACGGTGCGTCCTCTGGTCTACCTGAGAGAGCCAGTCAGAGTACCAAGTGGTATCGCAGTGAAACTGGGCAAAGCCATGATTGATGCCTCCGAATTGGCCAGAATCAGCCGGGTCGATCCAGTCTTTGAGGTTCTTTCTCCACCGAAACATGGAAAATTAGTCAAGGTAAATCCATTTGATATGATCTTGTGGTCTATCAGCGGCTAAGAGCACTTTTTATTTCATGAATATTCATTCAGGTCAAAAGCTTATCTGAAAGATGTTCTCCATCCAATAATGCAAAATCTTCTATATCCTCTGCAATGATTGACACCCTAATAAAAAAACATAAATTGATCAATCCTGGAAAACAGGATTTTAACAAGAGTATATTTTTTCTAAGTTGTAAAATGCTGTAAAAGCATTTTAAAATCCTTTTACAGCATTGTGAAAGTTTTGATTGAGAATACATGACATGATGTGACACAGAGGACAGCTTCTCCAGCTACTCATGTTTTTGTAGTTCATGTTTTGTTTGAAAAATATTTCCACAGGGATGGAGGTTAGAATGGAAATTATTGCAAAATTAATTAAAGCTCTTAATTCAATTGTTTTGTTTCCACATATGCAGATTACCTACGACCCAAACCACGCGTTAGAGGCACTGAAGTCATTTACATTCAGGGATGTCGTTCAGGGCCGAGTTGCCATAGAAGAGACTCTCAGTGACGGCAACAACCAGATTCACAGTAATGAATCCTCGCTCACAAAAGCGCGAGGTCACACTCCAGCCACACCCCTCAACGATTCCTTCACCTTCCTGCTGAAGGCCGGGAACGTCCAGCCAGCAAAGGGTGAGCTTCACTTCACCATCTTCCCCCACCACCAGATGCGTCACGGCACAAGAGGTGTCCACAAAGCGCACGATGCGAGTCACGAACGCACGACCCCCCAGTTGGGAGCACACAACAGAACGACTCTGGGAGCTGGACACAGAGACTCTGTGACACACAGTACAACTGCCGAGAGCTCGCACCCTCACATTTTGTCAAATAAAAACCACAACAAGACTCAGCGGAAGGTGAAACCCCACAGCCGCTGGGGGAACCGAACGCGCAGTCATGGAGAACGATTGGGGAGCGTCCCAGAGGTAGCAGTGGAAGAAGGCCACACTCATGCCCCACAACCTCACACTCCTCCGGTACCAGAAATGCCAGTTCCAATAAGCCCTCCGATCCCCGACCTGGTCCAAGTGGAGATCCTCCCCCGTCCCGCCTCTGATCCCCTCCTCATTATCCTTCCACTGCTGACTTGTTTGCTTCTCATCATAATCCTGGTGGTTCTGATTTTGGTTTTCCGGCATCGCAAAGAGAAACAAGCGAGGCAGAGATTGATGCATGAACTGGCTGCGGTGCAGCTGCCCACCGAGGACAGCCCATACCTGGGCCAACCGGAGAGAAGCATGACCATGCCCAATGTGCTGGTCACCCAACTCGGCTCCTCAAGCTGCCCCACCTCCCCCAGGATCCCCATGAGCCCAAGGAGGAGTCTGGCTCCAGGAACGACCTTCTGGGGGCCGTTTGAATCCAACTTAGCAGGCAGGGATGGAAATATCAGAGGCCGTAACAACAGCGAAAGAGATTCTGGTGATATGCCCCAAGTTTCTCCTGCAGAATTTAAAACCTCTTGGAGATCCCAGTCTCCAACTCTTAAAGACAGCCAGTATTGGGTTTGAAGGCAAGTTCTTCATACATAAACTGTGCCTTATAAAGGTGTATTAATAGATATGTTTGCTTTCTATGGGTCATATGTGGCATTTCAGGCTGATCTAACTTATATATGTATATATTTTAGAAAAGACCAAAATATGCATTTTCCAGCTAAGTGGTTTAGTTTCACTTGAATTGTTTTGCTAAACTTTGCTCTGATGATAGAAGATGTCAATGTAAAGTGACTTTTGTTGTCTTAAGGGCAAGAGTTCCCTGGGTTACAGTTAAACAAATATGTAATGAGGAAGGTTGTTATTATACCTTTTAATTTGTTCCCAGACAGCTAAGTTAAACATTAAAAACAAACACATTAAATGGCTAACATATGTCTCAGTGAGGTAATAAGTTATTACAGAATCTCTTTCCATAAATTTGATGTTACTTCCTCTAACTTTCATATGTAAGCTGTTAGATTGTATTTTACTACGTGTGCCCCTTCAAGTATTATAAGTTCTACGTATGCAACAAACAAAGCATTGCAAAAGAATTCATACCCCATGACTTTTTTTTTGCTATACTTACAACTTTCAATGTGTTTTATTGGGATTTTATGTAATACACCAACACATGGTTATTGGACATGTTTCATTGTATTGTTTAATGTATTTTTAATCTTGCCGTCCTTTTGGAATACAAATACACGTTATGCTCCACAAGCTGTTCAACGTGATAAAATTATCAATAGTGTTGGCAGATATTACATTAAGCACAAATATAAAGACTGAAAAGACAATAGTTTATTGTATTGTACTGGTTTGCTTTGAAATTCTTGAAAAAAAAGATAAGATGCATTTAAAAATAAATACAAGTATGTAGGGGCATAAATGCTTGTGCAAGGCAATACCTGCATTAGCATTGTTTTGCTTTTTGAACTCTCATGTTTCATTGGTCAAGGTTTGTAACCATTTAAGGCAATGAACCGATGCAGCAGCTATTGTTTTATAAACAATCACCTGTGAAATGTACATGAATGATATAGGCTGTTACTTCTTAAAATGCTACATTTTTGTCATTTTGAACCTCTCCATTGTGTGCTTTATTAACCTGTGTTGTTTTACTCTTTACCGTTCAAATGTAAAATTGTTTTTAATAAAATATGTTTCTTAAAAATTACTGTTCGTGTAAGATAATGAACTAGAAATTCAACGTTTCTAAAAAAAACCTCTCAGTTTTCTATTGAGGTAAACCATCTACCTGTCTTTTGATGGTAAAGTTGCAGATTTTTAAATATATAAACTCTCTCTTAGGTTTCCCTTTAACCCTCTGATGCATGAATTATGATCCTTTGTGTCAGAATTTTTTTTCCATTTTTTAAAATTCTTTTCTTAAGGCATAAAAAAGGTAGGAACATTTTTTTGTAAAAATAATTTATTTTTTATTTTTTATTTTTATGTGATCAATTGTAATTTTGTCCAAATACAAAGTTGTTATTTGAAAAATACATCAGTAGTATTGTTCCTTAGGGGTTATCTGATGTCATAATATTTTTTTTACTTGCAAGAGTCGTCTACAGTAGAAGGAGGACCGGGTCGGTTCTCATGCTTTTTTGTCTGTCGGCCATATTGTATTTAACAAAAATAATTTCTTGCATTTGCAGCTGATGGCCAGTAGTTGATGGTATATTTTATGATGCATTAGTGTCCACTTCAGTGGTCTGTGTGCATTTATAACATAAAAATCCACAGGAAGCACAAGAAAATGGCTTTTAGATAGCTGTCCACTGTAGTGACCACTATGCATGAAAGGGTTAAGATACGAAGCTTGCAGATTTAATGCATTTTGATTTCTAAAAGTAAATAAAATATTTTGCAATTTTCTCTTTTCACACTCTACTTTTAAAACTTAAAGTATAAAATAAGTATTAAAATAAAAGTATTAATATAAGTGAGAAACAAAAGGTGTAAAATGGAGAGTGAGTAAAGAAGGAAAGGAGGCAGTTCTAAATAATAAAGGGCCTGCGGCTAAGGTAAACTGATCTTAACTTTGTGATTGTGGTGTCAGGTATCAGGGATGTTACTGCCTACACTGGAAAATCTAGTTATAGAACTCTCTTCCAAGGCATGCATTTTAACTGATGACTCCCAATATATGCAATTTATTATTTACTCAATATCTAGATGGGTGAAGTGGCCTCTGACATTTTTAAAGTGAAAGGAATGTATATTATTGTGCATTTACTGTAGAGTTGTGTTATTTTTTAAATATAAATTAGGACAATTTCTAAGAAAAAAAGGTGGACTAAATATAACTTGCAATACTGAGGAAAAAACAGCATTGTGCTTTAAGACATACGTGTAAATCAGCAGCTAAAATTTGACATTGATGACAAGACGCAGGTCCAAAATTATACTCCGAAAAACATTTTAAAAAGACAGAGTAATTTACTCACTGAAATCTTGTCAAAGTCATGTTTCAGTTTTATTTAAATATTTGAAGGACACAGTTAACTAGAAAAGTGAGGATTGTTCTGTTGTGCAGACCCAGGAAAACTAATGTGAAGCCTCACCTGCAAGAACCATGTTTAGCAAAACTGCAGCGTTTAACTGTAAAACCGACGAGAATAGCTATTAAAAACCGTAGTAGTGATAGGAAACGTGTCTGATCATGATGTCAAACTAAGTCTGGACCCGTATGAGATTCTAGAAGAACCTTCAGCAGAAATACCACAATTTTACGTTATTATGATATATAACAAAAATTTAAGACAAATATATATATATATATATATATAAACAACTATGCAATGATATGCATATTGTTTTTTATTCTGCATGTACAGAAATAGATGTTTCTATAAAAATTATTTTTAAATCTATAATATCAATATTTGTGTGTTTTTCTGAGAAAATTGGAAGTAGGCGTCAGCTAACACCCCCCCCCCCCCCCAACAGTAGGTTGATTTTTTTTAATAAACAGATGTGAAAAGTGGTAAAAAAAATAAAAAAAAACCTTCAAGAAAATACTAAGTAAAAGTTAGATATATAGTTCTGAGGTAACTATGCCTATTGAACACTCATTATTTTTGCAATTTATAAAGAAAATATTGGCTTATTAGTTGAGTCAAAGACTGTATATTACTGATTACTTATTACTAATGTTTACTAAAGAAAAAAAATTTACTTAAAAATCTCAGATTGTGACCTTCCTCTGGTAGCTAACATTTTTGCAACAAGAAAAAATCCACACAATTTAAATATTTTCAGATCAGATGTTTTGTCCAATGTCAGACATCCTCAATGAAGTAACCTATTGTGCCTCAAGGCTCCTTCCTTGGACCTCTCCTGTTTTCTTTGTAAATGTCATTCTGTTTACAAGCCAACTGTACATTTCCTTTAACCCAAATGGAATATTTTAAACTGAACACACATTATTACTCCATCCCAGATATCAAATGCAAATGGATAGCACGTAACTCCCTGCAGCTAAACATGTACAAAACTTGGGTAATCTTTTTTGACTCAGATGTATGTGACTCACTAGTACACGCCTGAACTCCATTCTTGTAAAAACCTTGTATTCTTTTACTGTTACTTCACCTTCAAGGCACTTCAGTTATGTTGCTCAAACATTTTTCATGTAGCTCCAGAGACTCAGCAAGGTCACTGTAAAGAGTTTCAGATTTCCGATTCATGCTGCATCTCCAGTACATTTCAATTTTGCAACTTGTCTGATCCTGCAAAAGTTACGCAAATTGCACATCACACAAAGTGCAGCAGCCAGAATAATTACGTACTAAGGCGAATATGTGGAACATATTGGTTCCCCATATTTCTGCTCTGCCAATAAGCAAAGTTCTGTTGGTCATACCAGAACCTTGACTTAGGTGTGAAGGAGCTTTTTGGGTTTATTCGGTGAAACACTCTGCCTATGGGGATCAGATTAGCATTCTCAGGCTGGTTGTTTCTTATGTTACTAATTTTAGTTTTATTTGTGTTTAATTGTCTGATATACGTTCTTATCACTGTTTAAATGTGTTGTGTTATCTTGTATTTAATTTATTTTTTTACTCTCTGGCATTTATTTTTTAATCACAACATTTTTGCCTTTTTCTGAAATGTGTTGGTCTTTAATCTTCTCATGTAAGGCATTTGCTACTTGTGTTTTTGAAAGGTGTTTTATTCATCAAATGTATTGTGTTTAAGCTCATCATTATTATTATCATTGTACTCTATATCTGGAATCACAATGACATCAGACCTGGTTCCTGCAGTTTAGACTGTGAAATTAATTTATACAGACTGTTGGTTCAGCAAAAGACATCTGACCCATATCCAGATTTGTGAAAGAGTATTTGCCAATTAACAGATTTCTTCTGTTTTTGGGGTTTTTTGTTACATTTAAATGTCTCAGTTTGTAGCTAATGTTTGTGAATGTACAGTAAAAGACAACAGTGAATACAAAATACAATAATACAAATATTTTTAAAAAGGTGATTTACTTTATTAGGGTAAAAAATATATATATATCCAAACCAACCTGGTCTTAGGTGTATTGCAGCCCGGTGAAGGAAGACATTTAGCCTTTAATTAAGATCAAAATTATTTAGCTACAGGGAGGTGAACACTTGTGCTTCAGTTTATCATGCTATCTGACCCAAGTGTACTTAATCTTTAGGTCACAAACTAAACCTTCTTCTTTCCGCCAGAAAGCAGAATTTAAGGATACATGAATTACAGCAAGTAGTCAAGATCCAGAAGAGGCAAAACAGCCCCAGATCATCATGCTACTACCATGTTCCAAGGTTAGTGTGATTTTCTCTTTTTGAAATGCTGTCAGTTTTATGTTAACTGCAAAAAGACACACAACTTCCAAAATGTGCCAATTTTACACAGGCTGTCCACAGAACACTTTCCAAAAGGTCTTGAGGATTACAATTTGCTTTGTTGCAAATGTGTTATGAGCCTTTGTGCTCTTTTTGGCCAGCAACGGTTTTTACTTTTGGGACTCTCTGACACCATTTTGCAAACTCTTTTTGTAATTGTCAAATCCTTAAGCATGTTGGGCTTGCAGAGTTTTAGATGTTCTTCTTGGTTTTTTGCGACTTCCTGAAGGAGTCGCACAAACACTCTAGCTATGGCTAGCCTATCCAAAGCTAACAGCAGCCTATCCATGCTAATGGACAGCAAAAGGAAGTAGGCGATTCAGCGGGTGACCAGCCTCAGCATGCTAATCACTAGCGCAAGTGACTAGTCGCTTTCTCAGTTACCAGTACTGGCTCATTATTAATCAGATCAGAACCTGGCTTCAGATTAGATAACCTTATGCGACAAGGAAGCAAACACCACTGGCTGCACAATAATCCTAATTTTGACTCTACATCAAAGGCATGATCTAAACCTGTCTTTTGGGTCAGGTGGGTGAAAGGGGATAACTTTCAAACTCCAGACAGAAACTGGAGTTTAAATTTTCAAATGCAGAAAGACGCATATTAGAACAAAGGACATTCTTGCTGCAAGGCAACAGTGCTATCAACTACACCAGCATGCACCTTTAGTCTGATTTCAGAGTTAGTTCAATGATTTGACACTTTTAAATGTAACAAACTCTATAAGGGGGCAAATACTTTTTCACAGCACTTTAAATAAGAAGGGAATGTAGAATAGATTGTAAAACTTTGAAACTGTTGCAATATCTGAATTGTCCAAGGGATAATATTTTATTTTATTTTTATAAAATGTTTGAATTTCTCCAAACTGCACATTCCAACAATACTGAGCGGGTTATTCAAGTAAAACTTACACATGGGATAATGATTACAAATGTTAACTTAGGTTTCGATACAGGCTGTTTGGGAAGTCTTTTGTCCGTGTTTTATGTTGGTTTAGACCCACATCCCTTCAGGAAGAAACAGGAGACAGTGAGATGACCCAGAAATCATGATTCAAACAGCAGCACACTGAGGGCTGCTTTAAATGTTGCATGGAGTGCTCACAAAATCCCTGGAACTGGTACACTCATCAGAGCTCTCCAGATAATCCCACAAGTTGTCCTGTGGCTATTTTTGCAGATGCACACCTTCCAGAATGCCAGATGGAAGATCCATCACATCTTCAAGTTTGTTTTTTTTTCCTTTTTCTTTCAAATGCTAAGATGTCGATCATCAATCCTTTGATTTTGTACTAAAGTTTCCTTCGATCTCCTTCAGGCTAGCGCTCCCAACCTCTTTCCTTATTTGGCCCTGTCCTATTGGTCAATGTCGTATTTGTGCAAGGCATCCTCTAACTTGGCAGTGATCTTCTGGAAGAAGCTGATCTGCTGGCGCAGGTGATGCTGCATCTGCATCCGGAAGTCCCGCACACGCGTGCGGTGGAAGTGCTGGATTTCTGCTAGTGTGGCACAGGAAATGATGTTGCAGCGATCGTGGAGCTCGCCCTCCTTCTTTGGACAATCTTTCACCTTGGTCAGCGCACCTGGTAAACAACAGAAAAGATTAAATGAAAGTTAAAGTTCACTTGTTTCCTCCTTGATATATAAACTTAGCAGCGTACCAGAAGATTGACAAGATTGAAGTTGTGTCAATTTTGTTTAGATTGGTTCCAATTGGTGATCAAGGGTAGAAAACTGAAAGGTATTTTTCCTATTTATTAAGTGCAAAACAGGGTTTTATTAATTTACTCAGTAAAGCAAAGAAGAGAGAGTTATGGAGCTGACATTTCAAACAAGTTCAGCATCTTATATTAGCAGTTAGCACAATTAGATTTGTAAATCTCTTAAATGTACAAATAGATGGCAACATTTCCAAACCAATCCAAGCTACTGGCCCTGCAAACCCTTTCAGACCGGGTAAAAAGTCTCATTGGGAAGAAGCTGACAAAGATCACAGCTACCATGAAAAGCAGAAATGAGACTCTGAAGTTCCCAAACCAGCCAACCTCTTGATCTCAGCTACGCATTAAAATTCTCAGAAACAAAACAAAAAAAACAGTTAAGAAAAAACTTTGTGCATGCTGCCTCTGCAGTCAGTCTTTTAAATAACTTTTTAGTTTTGTGGATAACATTCCTATTTGCAGCCATCTCAAAATCAGCAACATTGACAATCTGATCTTGTAACTGTCTATAAATCCTGGTTTGAAATTATTTTTCAAACCCCTCAGTGAAAAGAAAAATACATTATTTTTGATAGAACTGATATTCTATAAAGTGTTGGCAGTGTTCTTGGTACACTGACCTGAAAATGTTGCCATTTTGTCATAAATCTGGGAATTATTCTTTATACTTCGTTAAACCAGGGCAAATAGATATGCTTAGTTTCATATGAGTGTTATAGTAGAAGTAAAGCCTTGCCCTCCACTAAGTATTTTAAGTAAGTCATGTTTGTCTTTCTAACATAGTTCAATGCTCCATATGCTGGCCTCTCTGCCATGGCTGCTTTTGTTTTTAGGATGATTAGATAAAACACGACACCAAGTGACAATAACTGGATGAAACGTGTTAAGTCCGAGCCCTAGATTTTTAACAAAATGTTAGTTTAGGGTGATCACAAAAGGTAAAAGTAGAAGATGAAATGTTTCATCATAATCCAAAATTTTGAACCTCCAGAACTTGAAACTTTAACAGAGATGTACAGTAGATAGTTTTGAGAGACATGGAGTGTCAATTTTAGATGACACTCTAGGATTTTTATTTATGTTTATTTTGTGAACTGGTTTTATCCATTGTTGTGTGTTTTGGTTACTGTATGTACAGAACTTTTGGAAGACAAGGCAAGTTTGTAAATGTTCTCCATAAATACATTTGACATTACTGCTTGAAAAAGGTGCTAGCCTCATGTCTAGTAGACACATTTCCTGCTCGCTACTTATACCGTCTCCACTGAAATAGCCTTTTCTGATTCACCCAAGCTTGCTTTTGGCACAAAATCTGAACTCCAGTAGCCTATTTAGTCAGAGCATCTACCCGCATTCACAATGACGACATCAATCTGACTTTAGTTTGACTTTTTGGGTTTGAGTTTTCCTTATTTTGTAAACGCACTAAAAATGAGCTGGCTGGCTTTTTCCATGCTTCTTTGGCATTACCCAACACCCGAGACATGTCTCAGTGCTTAATCTGACTCAACTTTTAGTGCGGAAGTGGTCTCAGCAGACCTGACTAATAAAAACGGGGATGGAGAGGAACTAAGAGTGAAGCCCTGACATGGCAACAGGAAAAAAAAATGTCTTTCCTTTTGTTTCTCAGAAATAAACAAAAAAATAAATAAATCTGCCCTCGCACAATCATAAAAGCGAGAAGGACTTTGCTCTCCCCCACAGCCAAGGCGATTACAGCGCTGTAATTTGAACTTGTGTACCGCAGTCCTGGTGGGAAACATCTACCAGAAAGAAGAAAGGGGGGAAAAAGTGG
Source organism: Xiphophorus hellerii (assembly GCF_003331165.1). Lineage (NCBI taxonomy): Eukaryota > Metazoa > Chordata > Actinopteri > Cyprinodontiformes > Poeciliidae > Xiphophorus > Xiphophorus hellerii. The sequence continues at coordinate 10,982,560 of NC_045679.1, read as the reverse complement.
GGACAGAAAAAGAGGAGGAGGGGAAGCTAATCTGATCCTAAAGCTGCTCTGTTGCTGCATTCCTGCAGTCTGGGGGCAACATGGGACAAGAAGCCCTGAAATCTTCGTTCATTTGAATCAGATGTAAACCTTTTGCTCTTTCCTCGCAGAACTATGATTAACAAAACTGGAAAGAAGAAAGCTTGCCCTTCATTTGGATTGTTTTTTGCACCTCAGTGCCACAAGTTTCAAAGCACAGCTGCAGGACAAATAGTTTGACCAAATATAACGCTGTCAGATTAAACTTATATATAAAACTGTACAATAATTCTATTTCAGACTATATGAATCTGTAGGTAAGTTTTGTCTATACAATGTATAGAAAATGGGACTAAGTCTTCAGTTTTTGGCTAAAAGTACTAATTCCACCAGCCTGACAGCAGACTAAGCTATGCATTAGGGCAATGAGGTCACAGCAGTTCTTCTGCTGGCACATGCAGAAAACTTGGCAGCAGCAGTCTGCACTAACTCAACACTCAATTGTTATCATGGGGGAATTCCTGCTCTCCCCATTCATTAGAAGAATCAACGCTGTAAATTTTTTGTGGTATGTAAACAAGCTAAAAATTTAAAAGATTTACTTAAAGGTGTAGATCATTCACCCCAAACAAGGAATCCAAAGCAATTTTTCTTTTATGGACTTTTGCTTCATTTATTTGTTGGATTTAGTAAAGTTTGAATACATTTATAGAAAGACAATCAAAATGGGCCGGCCAGACCTAAAAGAATATCGACCGGAAAAAGCCTGAACGGTGCACTGTTTCTTGCAACATCTTTTTTTTTTTTTTTTTTTTTTGCTACTCAGTTTCTTTTCGGTGATGCTGAAACATCATGATCAGCTGTGTCTTGTGACCTTAAAAAGTCAGGACATTTCCCCCATCAGGCACCATCACAGCAATGTTGACCTCAACGTCTCATATCACATCATTAACAACTTTAATCTGCTTTAATCTTTCCGGTGAGTATCAAAAAACATAAGTGTTTTTCCAAGTCAAATAGAAGGTGATGTCATGTCAGTCTCAGGGACATTTTCAATTGGGGCTGCTTCAATAGCTCAGGGCTGACATTGTACCAGGAGAACGGAGCTCAGTGGACTAAAAGAATTGGTGCCTCTAAGTTTGGCAAATGTCTGGCGTTTGCATGCCAGCAGCAACTCCCTCCTCCCAACCTGCAAGGAACTAACAAGCTAACTCCTCTGGAAATGCTTTGTGAAGGTCTATGTGTGTGTGCGCGCGTGTGTGTGTGTGTGCGTGTTCTTACATTGAGGCTCAGTACTTGTGTTACAATGACCCACTGGTTTCAGTTTTCAACCCAGATTTACTCAGCAGTCGGGTGAATGAAAACAGATGTCCTCCTTGGTATGGAAGCACACAGAATCTTTGCATATTTTCTTCCTTCATATTTGACGTTGTTAATGGAGAAATTAAAGCCTGGATGAACTTTAAACGCTGTTTTGTTTTTTTATTTAGATGGGAAAATACAGAATCCTGTTTAAAACTGCAGTTTTGCAGAGTGGAAAGGGAGAGCCAGTGGCCTCCAGTTATTTAACACGGACACCACTGTGTCTTTTTCCCCCCCTTCTCACATCTGTATGTAGCTTCTGATGCATACTTCTTTCATTACTCACCACACAATATTCTGAAAGCAGTGTGAAGTCAGAATGTTGAAGACAATAAATTTGAAGAAACATACCACAAAAAAGTGGTATGTTTCTTCAATGCAGAAACATATGAAAAGGTTGTTTTTTTTTCACTCTTACTGATGAAAATTAGTTCACCCACAGAGCGCAAACACGGTTCCCCACCTTTCTGCACGTGGATGATGTCGGGGAAATTGGATAGATGTCCTCTGTAGAGGTCCAGCAGATCAGAAATGGGTTCCAGGTCCTGCCGCGGCTGCTCTGCAAAATACTCCCCTATGGCCTCGTAGGCCTCTCCGGTGTAGGAGATGGCTTTGTTCAGGCCTGTCGAGTAGACCTGCTGATCCAGCTCAAACGCCTGCGCCAGATGCTTGAAGGACTGCCCAACCTTCTGGTACTCCTTTTTGAAGCCCGTTATCTGCTTGCGGGCAAACTCGTTGATGGACGTGTTCACCACAACAATGTTCTCGTCCATCTTCTTGGTGAAGCTCTTAAAGCCCTCGATCTTGCTCTCGACTTCCTGAAGGTCCAGGGGGACGACTGGAGTGCTGAGACCAAAAACAAGCAGGGTGGACAGTGATGTTACTCTGTGTGAGCTCGTTTTGATTCCCCGTCCATTAAAATCCAATCAATCTTGTTGTTTTACCTACTGAGTCAGCAAAACACTTGGGTGGTGTTGGTCATCAGCATATGCTTCTTGTTAGTGAGATATTGTTTAAAACTAAGCTGCAGTATGACGGTTTGATGGATTATAAAGAAGAAAACCGTATGTACCAGAGAGGAGTTTCGAAACGACTTAAAAATTAATGTGCTGAAAAATTATAGTTTCTTTTTTTAAAACATTAATTTTATTTTATGTGTTGTTAGGCTTGGGCAGCGAGACTACTCAGTGCACTCTGTGTACTCTCTGTTTTTCTTGTACTATTCAGGGTATGATGGGTTTAATTGTGTCTCCTGAAGGAAACCCTTGTCAGAATTATTTCTATTAATGACTCTGTTCCCTCTCTTTGCTTTTCTTTCCTAAGTAAGTACTCCTGGCTCAGGGAGTGTTTGCTTAGCTATGCTTATATGTTGTTTGAGTTACTGTCGGAGCTATTGCTATCTTTTCTTTCCCATAGAAACTATTCCTGAGCTGGTGCTTTCATATATTTTTTTTTTTTCCTGAACACAGCTTCCTGTCCTCTCAACCCCCAGTCGATCACGACGGTCTGCAACAAACCTTTCGTCCATTAACAGGTTTTTAACCTGTTAGATGCATTGCATCTATTGTTAGATGCAATGCATCTAACAATAGCAATGTTACCAACTTAGAACATCTGGCTGCAGACTCATAGTGTCCTATTTCCCTTTCTGAACTCTATCAGACTACCCTGCACATTAAAAATTAAACTATAGCCACTCGAGATGTGCATTGCTTTCCAAAGGTCAGAGGGCATTTAAATATGTAAATTACTCCCGTGACTCTTCTGTGAAGCATTTTTATGGCACCTAGGCTAGATCAGAGCCAGCAACAAAATAAACAAACAACTGTGTGTATAATAGCAGTGGTATCATTAAATATCTGACCAATTGTTTTTATGAATTGAGTTTTTTTTTAAGAAACAACACAGCCAGCTAAGAACGACTGACTCAATGAATAATTTAGTGCTGTACTTCAGTTTATAGTCCAACCATTAACTTGAGTTTTAAAGGAAAGGAAAACTGACAAATCTCAAAAGGCAAGTATCAACGCAAAGTCCAATAAAACAATATAAAAGATCAAAAGGACATTCACTACTTTCATAAAAACTGACTTCCTTAAGTTGTTCTGGATTGTCATGAAATCCTTATTAGGGTGTAACCAGTTCTTCTATTTGTACTACAACTGTGTATTTCTGATGACAATGATAAGGATTAGAAACTATCTTCAGAGAATGACCTAGAATTTCAGATAGTGTGAGCTACAAGGACAAGTGTAATATTTTTTAAATAACAAAGCGATGTAAATAAACTAAGAATCTGACATATTTGATCTTTACAGTCCTACTATAATTGTATATCCCTTCTAATTAACTGGGTATGTCATTTAGAACCAATACATTTACAAACCTCAGTAATCTCAGACTCCAGCTCCCATCTTCTTTAGGGATGAACTTCTTACCTGATTGTTAGGAAGAAGTTTGCGCCGACCAAGTCGTCCCTCTCTGCCTTTCTCTTGCCCATTTTCCAGGCTTTCTCGTCGGCCCCGCAGGTCAGGAAGTGCTGGAAGACGTCACAGTGGGCCAGGACGGGGTGACTTGTCATGTGGTTCATCCACCAGATGAGACCCTTCCTCCTCTTAGAGATAAAGTCCTCCTCAAAGCGGCCCGTAGCCTGCTTCTCTGGCAGGTGGGGTACCGAGATTACAGGGAAGCGCTCAACGAGCCGAGCATAAAGCCAGTCAAAATGTTTATACCTGCAGTGAGATAAGTTTGAGAATCAAATGGGAAAGCTTGGATGGATGGAAAAGGAGATTGCACAAACTGAATACCTGCGGTTAACTTGTACATTAGTGTGCGTTGGGGTGAGGCCATAAGACATATAGCTCTTCATGCCTTTGAACTTGGTCTGCTTCGTGGGGTCGTCAATGGTGCATGTGAATGGGTAAGGGTCCTCCTGCCACTCTGGTCCATACTTCCCCATCACCACACAGATCCTGTCCCCGTCTTTGACAAAAGCAGAGGCCTCCCCGAGCAGGAAGGCCTCTCCGCCAGACTTGACGAAGGTGGAGAACCTGTTGAGGTTCCTCCCAACTGTAGCCGAGCTCTTGGCCTGTTGTTGCTGCTGCTGCTGGCCGGTCCCCCGACCTGGCAGCGAGGTGGTGACCGGGTACAAGGGAGGGGTGGTGCCTGCCTGAGCAGAAGAGCTGTCGTCCCAGTCGTCGTCCCAGTCATCGTCGCTGCCCTGGCTGGTGTTGAAGCTGCTCCCTCCACCGCTGCCGACCTTAAACCTCCTCTGGGAGTGGGAATCTGGCGACGTGTACGAGGTGTGGCTGGGGGACTGGGTTATGGTTTTGGGAGAGGAATAGCCGTTGTTGCTTGCACTGGAGGTGATTTGGTCCCTGATGATGTCAACGTAAGAGGCAGGAAAGAGGCCAACCTCCCCTTTGCTGTTCTCCCCCTCCAGCCAGCCCTCCAACTCCTCCTCACTGAACAGAGTCACCAACTCATTCTCTGCTATGGAAATCTCTCCTGGGTTTTCAGCGTGAAAATCATACAACACTTTGGCTTTCAACGCCATTGTTTCACATTTACTAAATGCTATCTTCAGATCTAAGCTCGTATAAAGTTTCCTTAAGAACTCTCTGGTCAAAGTTAAAAGATCGTCCTTAAAATATTCATGAGATTCTTCAGTTTGCGACTTTATTAACTACAATCCAAACAAAACAACGCTGCATAAAACAAGAAGAACGGAAGACAAACAGCCTTGTATCCAACACCCACCTCCTCTCTCTCCGCCGCTTTTGGTGGGTTCAAATATCATCTGTTTCCACGCAGACATCAGACCTCATTAAAGATAAAACGTGTATCTTCTGCGAGCGGAAAACGATCGATTGAGGTCGAAAGTTGACAAACCTGCGTCGGCTGAGAAAGCGGCTTGTTTCCTTCAGATAAAAAAAAAAAGCCAGGACAAAGTTCCTCTGGGATGCTGGCTGGTTAAAGGCTCCAAGCTCAACACGTAGTTGACTGAGTAACGGAGGGTGGAGCCAGCTGCAAATTCAGTCAAGTCGCCTTCAGTTCGGTCATGGAAAAAACAGCGACTGTCCATGAGAGAGAAATCCACACACACACACAAAAAAAAAGTGAAATAAGATGTGATGTCATCACTGCGTCAACGAGTAAATAGCTTCTTGAATAGTCAGGAAAATGTGGGGATTTGGAAACCACCTTCAGGTTTAGTGGTTTGTGAAAGAGTTCAATTTTGAAGAGCTTAGTTACATGTAATACGATAAGACGGATGTACGTACGAACTTGATTCAATAACCAAGTTTCTTGTTTAGTTGAAAATGATTTATGTAAGGAAAAAGTACGTGTTACAATAATTGATTTATATATTTTGTGATCGCATATAGATTGAGTTTTTGTTGTTTTGCAACTTGAGAATATTTTTTTTTATAAATCAGTTTTGGCGTTTTCGTTAAAAATAAAATCGTGTGATTTAAAAAGCACTTTACATTTATTTAAGGTCGTAATACATTCAAGTATATTTCATACATTTACTTAGAAAAAGTATTCTTTTCTTCAAAATATGTAGCTATTACATCTTCAAAAATACAATTTAATTTAAATTGTAAAAATAGCACATCTATATTATTATTATATAGATATTGCACACCTCTGATTTCGGAACAATTTTTATTTTTCATATATTGTGAATAGTCTCTCATGTTTTTAATACAAAATACATATGCACTTTTTAAAGTGATCCTACACATTTGCACATCCCTTGCATCGGATTACGCTACTTCTAACTGCACAGTATTTCAATCTTGTCCCTTCTGTTAAAGTAGTTTTTAATCTAACACTGTTGCAACATGTACTGCAACTTTCCTTTCAGCTGACGTTACAGCTTTAAAAGCATGCTAAGAACTAGGTAATGTAAAATAAACTAAATAGTGAAATAATTGAATAATAACAATGCTTGTTGTTATTACTAGTATATTATTATTAGACTGCATTTTCCTTATTGTCCACTAGAGGAGGGTGTTACTGCAGACACTTCAATCTTCCGTTCAACTGACTATATAGGATGTTAAGAATAAGACGATGTAGAAGAAAATAGGTATTGGGGACTATAAAGTTACATAGATAAATCTAATTATATGCTCTTGTTTAAAATTCGCTGTTGTAATGGTGTTGTTAAATACAAATAATTGCAGGTATCATGCCATTTATCTTTTGGAGCGGCAGCAATACTAACGTTGCAGATAGTTAGGAACTTCTTACCTCCAACATGTGTTCCGGTTAGTTTATCCTAGTTGCACCATAAATCGTCCATCACATTATGAGTACGTCATCATACAGTTTTGTTATTGTTATTATTATTGTTAAAAAGTTAAAGAAAACAAAATAAAAAGAACAAAAATGTTTGGTTGAAAGAAGAATTATTTTATTGTCCAGAATTTTTCACAAAACACAAATTTAAAAACAGAATGTGCAGAATGTGCCTTGAGTTGTGCCATGACAGAAAAGCTGAACCATGTCTGTGTTGTGTGTCTGTTTGCCATCTCTGGGGAGCAAAACAGGATGTCTGATTGTCATTTCCCAATGTGAAGAATGTACGAGAGACTCTCCAGATAACACAATTAAGTCTAATTTCACCAGACTCAATTAAAAACAAAGGGAACAATGGTTGTGTTCATGCTGTTTCAGAGGTGCTGCAGGAGGATGGTGGACCAGGACGTCGAATGTCATGACTGCGGCTCCAGACGGGGAAGGACAGGGAGGATGAGGTTTCCGAACGAGGAGTCCTGAGTGATGAAGAAGCCTGAAGAATGTGCGTGAGCATGCTGCGAAGAAAACAAACAAAAAGAAGGAATTAAAAAACAGGCATTAAGACTGAATCTATCAGGCTGCAGTTTTGGTTTGGTTTGATTTCTCACCTGTAATGCGGCTCTCTGCTGAGCGGCGATGTGCTGCAGCTCTGCGCTGTCTCTGAACTCCTTCATGTTTGGTCTGGACAGTGGGATGCTGCGGGATGAGAGGATGACAGCAGCAAAAACATTTACAATGTTCACTTGGCAGCTCTCGTCAATCTTTGCTCCAAAAAGTCTCAAGTTGGAAACATTTAATAAGTCTCAGTTTTAGATTAGGCTTTACGTTTGTTAGTAAGTGACAGTAATGTAAAAAAGGTTTAATACTTTGTCATAATGCTAAAAAGTAGACGTTTTTTCAAAGGATTATATCTCTACCTGGCTCCTGGGACATTCATGGACTGATTCTCCCTGAGTCGCCTCTTCTCCTTCTCCAGCTCAGCCAGGATTGCTACTCGTGCTTTACTTGGGATGGCTGAGTGACAGAAACAGGACCAGATAGACACAAACACAGAATGAAAACTTACAAAATATCAGACAAGAATAAATGAAAACAGAAGGGATGGATTGCAAGACAAGCTAAGCAAAACTCTCATTGTGGGTAACCTGACTTCATAAATATAAAAACTCCTCTATAGAGGGAAAGATTGTGATGCGATTTGTCAAGTTGACTATTTTACTGCAAGTTCTGTGCGTCCTGAGATGAAAAGGGAAGTTTCACAGATCATCCAGATAAGGCTTGAAAAAGAAAAAAAAAAAGTGCCCACAGCACTTCCTTCAGAGAAATGACCCTTCACATTCACAAAGAGAACAAAGAGGTGATGGTAGTATAAAACATTCCATTCCTACAAGAAACATAAAAAATAAAAAATGCAAAACATAGTATATAATTATTTTGCAGTTAATGTTATGTTTATGATGATGGGTCGTCAACATTTTGTTATTAAATACCTTTGTCACCAAAATAATGAATAATAATTCAACAATCCATGGACTGTATCCTCTTAATAATAACAACTTACTCATTTATTTAATTAATTAATTCAAAAAGTTTGCACAATTCAGAATTGGAGTTGTAAACAGAGTTCATTACATTGAGGACTTTTTTAAAATATCCCAGTCTGAGGTTAAAGGGGGCCAGGAAGCAGGAAGATTTCACCACTAGGTCTCTAGAGGTTATAGCTCCGCCCCTGCAGTAAACAGGAACTTCAAGTAGCTAAAAACAGTTTTAAAGCATTACCTTGTCCCGGTGGGTTAGCAGCCATGTACCTGAAAGGCAGGAACCAAAAGGTTGGAATGAGCAGCGACTAGAAATAATATAAAGGATTTTAAATTTGTGTGGCTTTCGTTTCTTTTACACTCCAGCCTGCTAATGTTGCAACACGAAGGAGCGTTAAATGTGGCCTGGTTTTTTAACAGCAAAGATACGCAAAAGTTGAACAAATGAAAAATCCCGCTATATTTGTTTAGGAACACCTGTAACAGTAAAGCCGGGTGTTTAAAATAACCACAAAGCTGTGGTTGTGAAATGTTTGAAGATAGTCGAATTTTACTTCTGTGTTTTACCCGGCTTGTAGTTTAGATGGAGGCAAAAAAAGAGGAGGTCTCACTATGATTATATTTCGGGTACTTAGAAAGTTAGCATACTGGTGGCGATTAGCTGGAAGGAAACATGCCTATATGAGAAACGTAAATATATTCCCTTTTTAAAAAAAAAAAAAAAAAAGTTGGATAACAGTAAATGTTCAAATTGTGATATATTGTTTATAATTTCTGAACATTACAAATACCAATCAACATTAAACATCCCAAAATCGATTTATTGAGTTTTCCAAAATATGTCCCAATAGATGTTTAATTAACATTCAATCCCAATCTTTGATTAAGTAATTCATCTTTTCTACTTCATTTAAAAATTCAGGACTTTTGATTCCCACTTGATAATTAAAATACTTAATACTTTCAAACTTGAACTATGCTGTTTTAATGCAATCAAAAGTATTTTCTATGATGCAAAACACTTTGAACTGCCTGTTGCTGAAATGTGCTGATATACAAATAAACTAGATTGATTTTACACTGATAGATTATATGAAACAGTCTGTGACTTCCAAGAGCTATCAGTTTGTGAAAATAATAAACCTAATTTAAATTTCTTCCTAATGAAATGTGACATTGTATGTTTTGAAATGAATGTTGGAGCACATGAAATTGTGGAGGAAACATGGGCTCAACACCGCGTGGCTTTCTGAGGTCAACATTTTTAACCATAATTTAGCTTAAAAACTCCAACTATAAAGTTACTTTTTGCTTCAAATCTCGTTAATTCTGGCTAACCATTAGCATTAGCTCAAGGCGGTTTATGGCTAATTTGCTAGTAAAATAGTAGAGCTGTAGATGCATCTAATTCAACGGTCAGTTTACGCCTCTTCTTAATAGACGATCTTTGGATTGTCAGCCGTTGACGTGTTTACAACCGGGGTCTTTTAGATGAACATCCGGAGCTGGGCAGTGTAGGTCAGCTGACTGTTGTGATCAACTAGCGGCTGTTGTTAACATCTCATCTGAAGAGGAGCTTGAGGGAGAAAAACCATCTCCTCTGTCCGCCTAAACGCACCTAGCCGCTCGCCAGCCGCTAAGCCCGATAAACGGCCACGTCTTCCCGCCCTCAGCAGGGATGAGTGTCGGCGCTCCGAGAGGCCTGGCCAGCTCGGGGCAGAAGCTCATCACGGAGATCCTCCACCCGCTGTCCGCCGCCGAGGAGCCCCTGTCCCCGGGGCAAGATGTCACCATCAGCGCAGAGAAAGATAAGGTGAGGGTGGGCTAGGAGCTAGCTGTGAGCTTATCGGAAAACACGGGGAAAAAAAGAGAGGTAGACACCAAACTTAACTCTGTGCAGCGAACATATGGAAATTCTAACTTGTTTGCTTCCAACATCGTAAGTAGGTTGGAGCTTGATTTTTAGAGATTAAACTCAAGTTTGCCTTTTGAACTGAATCAAATCTCATAAATCAAAACCGAAAAAACTTTTTTTTTTTAAGATCAAACAGCTCACAGTGCAACATATAGTACACATTTTGTCAAGCGAAAACTAACATCTGCAATGTTTTTTTATTGAGTTTTTCCGTGACCGATCAGCACAATGTCGTGCATAACGGAGACCACAAGCTTTTTTTTCAATAAAGACTGAAATCTGTGTCCACTCTTTTTTGTAAAATAGCTCAAGCTTAGACAGATTGGACGGAGAGCATCTCTACACATCGATTTCAAGCCTAATCAAATTCTTAATTGGATGAAAGTCTGTGCTTTGACTAGGTCAATGTGACACATGCATGTTTAAGGTTGAAGGAGGCTGCTGGAGGTTGAAACTCTGTTCAGATTATTATCTGTTAGAAAATCCACAGATCAAGTATGCAAACGGAAATATTTGTGTATTCTTGTATTTTCACCCCATTTTTTATTTTTTTTCACACATTTCTTGCTTGACAGCTACTCAACTTCATCTGTTTTCAGCTTAAAACACACAGCGCACACAACGCATAAGCAGGGTAGAGGATAAATGGCCTCCTTAACAACCTCTGAGTGCTGTGTCAACATAGATGGAGCATGCAAGCAGGTCACAGAGCTTTTTACTCATCTTGGAGCTGCGACTGTAGCACCCGTCTCAAATCAGCGGTTAATCATTGCCAGTAAGAGCACCCAAAATTTGCTCGTCATGGTTTCTTGCTCTGAGTGTTGTTGCTGCTCTTGTCCTTCTGTTCTCTCTTCCTGTTAAATGCAGGACAGTGAGGTCACTGTAATCGACTTAACTGGAGAAATACAACATCACTGGGAAGTGGAAGAGAATGAGACGTGGTGTTTAACAGATAAAGATCTTAAACATGTGGTGTGGATTTGTTTACAGTCCCCTTTACTCTATAGTCTCTAAAATAATTCAATTAAACTGCCTTTAGATTTCATTTATTTAGTTGTTTTTTTAAAAAAATCCAGCTGGTACTTGGAGTGCTTTAGAGGTTTGTTAGAGAATGTTAGCAAACAAATATAATCATGGAGAGGCAGAAACACAGGTCAGGGATAAAGAGGAGACAGTTAAAGCAGGGTTGGGTCATAAAACAATATTTAAAGCTTTAAACATCACATGGACCACAGTTCAGTCCACTATCTTAAAAAACATGACACAACTACTTGCCTATCCATCAGCAGCTAAGGACCAGAATGACACTTAAAGTATAATATTTTTTTGTAGATAAATGTTTCTTGGCATTATATTGAAAATGCTTTTATTTAAATATAATTTTCCAATTTTCTGTTTGCATAAGTTTTTGGGTTTTTTTAAAAACTAAACATATTAGTTAAGTTGTAGTTCTATAGTACGTATTCAAAAGGTAACGTAACATTCGTGGCTCTAAACAGGTTTTATGTGGCTGAGCTGAGGGTAAAAATGTTTGTTTGGGTTGTAAAACTTGCAGACTGCTGCCCCAAACAGACATGGTGGTGGCAGCATCATAGTTTGGGATGCTCTTCTTAAATACAAGGTGGAAAAACTGTTGAGGTGCTCCAAAAGATGCGAGACTGCTGAATAATCTTAAATATTGAGCCAATGAAGTGTGTTGGATCAAAGTATATTTATATTCAAGTCCAGACCTAAAACAATTTGATAATCTGTAGTAAGATGAAATGAATATTTTCATGGCTTTTATATTTAAAAGCTGGTAGAGACAAACTCCCAAAGACCTGTAATTGCACTAGGAAGTGGTTTTTGGAGGTGAAAGGAAGAATAAAAAATGCTTTTTTCCCAGTTTGTGGTCAAATTACAAGCTATTGTCATCTAACACATCAAATGATTCATACTTTCAGTAACTTCTTCTCTTTCTGGACCCAACAGAGAAGTGTCAGTTGCTTAATAGTAAAAAAAAAGATCAAACTAAAAAAAGCAGTTTCACAGTTTAATTTCCAGTATACGTTGTTTGCAGCTTTGCTGGCCTGGTTGTTCATTCACAGTAATGTCCTGATGCAGTGTAATTATCTGAGCTGTGATTACCGGAGCCGGTCAGCAGTCCAGAGGTAGATTTCCTCTGTCAGCAACCTGTTATTGTGTGTTTTCTGTCTGCCAGCGGTAGACGTAATGTATTTGTGTGTGCATGTGAAGTGGACTGAGGAAAGGAAGACAGAGGGGCAGTGCTTCTCTCCTCTTCTCGTCACGCTGCCTGAGTTTGACACGTTGCACACGTATCCTCTTTAAAAGAAAAAAAAAAAGGAGATTTAGCTGAAGCACTGGTTTTCCTCACTTCCTGTGGTGCACTTCACTCCATTTCTAGGTGAACGTTCTGCATGTGAGTCAATGTGCATTGTTACTGGGTCTGTTGGGAAAGTTTGCAGCTTCCTCCAAGACTGAAAAAAGAAGCCCTGAATTCTTCCTGTTCTGTTATGAATCAGAAAGCTGATCTGGGGTGTGCATCGTGTTCACGCTGTCCCGACAACGCGCCATTGACGATGAAAAACAGCTCTGTCAGCGTTGCGGTCGTTCTATCAGGGAGCTCTTTGTCTGCCAGCCTCCCTGTAAGAGCGCCACCGTGACGTCGCTGTCGTGTTCCTCGTTTTCCCGGCAGGAACCGGGCCTGACCAACGGCACGCCGGTGGAGATTTCCAGCCCCGCCTCTGCGTCGGTGCTGCTCAGCAGGCTGCAGCTGGACTGCGAGCCGGAGGCCGACGCTCATGACACGTTTGGCTCCGGAGAACCCCGCGACCTCTTCGTCACCGTCGATGACCCCAAGAAGCACGTCTCCACCATGGAGACGTACATCACCTACAGAGTCTCCACGAAGGTTGGTTCTCGGCTCATGACATGCTCTGCCTGGTTTTAAACAAGCTCTAACTATATTTGACTAATCCTTTAACAATCTTCAAAATTGCACTCCGCATCATTGCGGGACATAAAACCTCCACCATGTTAAAGCTGCAGTATGCAACTTTTATTGAAAAGAAATGTGTTTTTTTTTTTACATATTTGTTAAAACATGAGATAGATCATTTGTGAAAAAAATCCTGCACTCCTCCCTGCAGAAATACAGTGCTCCTTCAGAAACAACTTCTCTGCGAGGCTATAGCTAGTTCCCCACACCAGAGCTAGTGGTGAATGCTAAAGCTAATTAGCATGAATAAATAGTTTTTATGTCACGGTAAGTTGTTTCTCTGCAATTAGCAGCGACGGGGCTTTCCCATGCTGCACCAGCACCGAGAGCCTTTCCTCTCCACAGCTCTCAAGAGCACCACAACTATCCACATTAGTTGTGAATACAGCTAATGTATTCACAATTTAGCAGCGCGTTCACAAGTGTGATTGACAGTGCTAAGACACGCCTCCTGACTCTGATTGGCTATTTTTGGTCGGGAGCGGTGCATTTCTTTAGATGGCAGTAGTAGCTCAGGAGGAGATGATGAATCTTTATTCACAAATGATCTGTCTCATACTGTCACACCGTGGTGATAGATTTAACAAATATGTTAAAAAAAGATGTTTTTTATAGAAGTTATATACTGCAACTTTAATGCTTATTTTTTTCTCCTTGTCATAAATGGATCTGCTCAATTTAAAGGTTGCATTTTTTTCAAAAAATAATTTTTCACTCTAGAAATGATAAAATGAGCTCAAAAGCAGAGTTCTTTAATCCTAAAGCTTCAGACATAAAGTTGAAATTACCTTCACTAAAGCTTGGAGGAAAACCTCAATCTTACTTTGGAAAGAAATGCGTCAGGAACAGCAAAGCGCGTTTCGATCGCAGCGCTGCCATGAACTGAAAGTCCCTGCAGCCAGGTTTCCGTGATTGGAACTGGGAGAGAGAAAAAAAAAAAGAAAACCTTTGGCTTCAAAACTGACACCACTGTGACGGTGACTTCCAAACATATGGCAAGAAGTGTTTACATTAATGAGTATGGAAAGGCTTCTCCGAGGTCCTGACCTCAACGCTGTTTAAATTAGACGGAATGAGTCAGCAAAAAGGAGAAAAGTTTGTTTAACTTCACTAGTTCTGTTATTTTAAGGCCTTCAACAATCCAAACTGAAAACACAGAGGAGTGCCAAAAACGACCCGCAGCTCCTTCATAATGTCATTCTGAAGGTTGTGATGAAGTGAAGTGTGTCAGAAGATTTTGCTTCTATATTTAACAGCTATAAGAAGTTTGTGCTTCCTTGTTATTATGGCAGTAATACACTAAATCTCAGGACTACATGGCGACAGTTGCTATGAGCAACAAGGCGCTTGGTTTCTGAGGCTGCACAGCAGTGCCTCAGCCAAATAAGAGCACAAAGTGTTAATGGGGACCCTGTGTGTGTGTAAAATGTGTTTATTTCTTTCTTTTTCCCCTCCAGACGACACGGATAGAGTTTGACCTTCCGGAGTACAGCGTGCGGCGGCGCTACCAGGACTTCGACTGGCTGAGGATAAAGCTAGAGGACAGCCAGCCGACCCACCTCGTCCCTGTATGTCCCACAAGCTTCCCCTCTTTGCGCTGTGTTCCTGTCGAGACTCCCCTCATTCACATTCCCTCCCCCTCTCCTCTGTCTCCAGCCGCTGCCAGAGAAGTTTGTGATGAAGGGTGTGGTGGACCGCTTCTCCGAGGAGTTTGTGGACACGAGGATGAAGGCTCTGGACAAGTTCCTGAAGCGAGTCGCGGACCACCCAGTTCTGTCTTTTAACCCACATCTTAATGCCTTCCTGACTGCCAAGGTAAGGCAGTGCTGGACTCAGACTCTAATAAATCATCTCAAGTGTGCCAGAAAAGGAAAACAGACCTGCAGAGATATGAATGTAGAACACAGTAGAGAATCTTTCACAGCGCTCTCTGCATGTAAAAAGTCTTTAAATAAATCCATCCGAAACATCCTACTTTAAAAATCTCTATATATTTTTTTTTATACAAAATCACTGGAAATAATGCCCAGCCAAGTCCTAAAAAAATAAAGTAACTTTAACCAACTTTAAAAAACATAAATGAATAATGTATGTAAGGATGTAAATACCAGTTATCCACGATTTTCCATTGTGATATGGCAGAGATCTGCAGCTTGTGGCTCTTTGGTTCTTCCTCAATACCTTTTAAATGGACTAAAAATAGTAAAGAACCAATGAATGTTGTTAAAGATGGATAAAACAAATGAAGGTTTTAGCAGGTTTTCCAGATTTTTTTTCTCAACTGCCAATCATTTGCGAAATAATTGCAATAATTTCCACATCAGAAAGCTTAAAGTACCAGGAATATTCCTTTATATCGATGTTCCTGATCAGTTTTTGGGTCCTTTTTTTTCTTTTTTTTAATCATATATCCATAGACTCAAATGCACCCATCCTTTATTTTTTTCTTTATAGTAAAACCTAAAAATATGATGGTTCTTTTAAAAATAACAAATTTAGAAATGTATAAAAGTTTTTTTTCTTTGCTTTTTTTTTAAGGTCATTTAACATTTACAGCTCTAAATTGATGAGAGAAAACTTTTTAGTGGGTAAAGGTTGCCGACCCCTTGATCTGTGGTGTAAATATGATGACACCCAGTTACTCAGGATGTGACTATACAAGTATAGTTACTCACCAAAACTTGCTCATGTTTACGGTAAGGCCAGTCATTTAAAAGTTCAGAAGAACTTGAACTGCTATAAACAAGTCTGTAGGTAAACTAGACTTTCTTTACCATTCTGTTAAGAGGGAAGAAGAAGTCCCCAAAGTTCACAGTTGTTATAAAAAGTGGCAGCTTAACATGACCAGGTTTCCATCTGCTACACATGTTAATAAATAGGGCCTCTTTTGTTTTTTTTTTATCTTACTGGTTACCCTGACGACACATGTCTTTGCAGGACCTGAACAAGCGTCAGGGTCTGGCCCTGCTGACCAAAGTGGGCGAATCTGTGAAGAACGTGGCCGGTGGCTACAAGCTGCGGGCGCGGCCGGCTGAGTTCAGCGCCATGGGAGAGTATCTGGACACATTCAGCCAGAAACTGGGAACCATCGATCGCATCTCTCAGAGAATCCTCCGAGAGCAGTCAGGTATAATCAGAGAGCCTGCTGGACACAACACACGCAGCAGTTCACTGCAAACACACCATTTTACACCATTATCTTTGTGCACTTGAAATAAGACAAAAGTAACTTTCCAGCAAGAAATTGGAGCTTGTTTTAGTCAATCATTCTTTAATATTGACGAAAAAGTAATGGGACCACTGGCAGATAAATTTTTTTTTTTTACGTATATCCAGTACAGTTAATAAATAATAAGGAATTATTGACTTAATAGAAGCTCCTATATCTTCTTGAAAAATTGCTCTTTAGTTTTGTCTTATTTTAAGATGTTTCCACTAGAAACTAGACCAAAAATACATAGCAAGTGTCTAATGTTAACTGCAATTTTACATCCATTCTAGCAATAAACATACAGCTGATGATGTTAATCTGAATGAAAGTTTGAACCTTTTCATCATAAATCTAAACAAACAGGATGTCTAAAATAAGTTGTATGTGTGAAAGAGAAACTCTTCCTGCACTCAGCAGTGAGGAAAGAGGAAAAGCCGCTGACCCCGCTCACCTGACTCATGCATGATGTGTGATGCTGTAAATACCTGCCTTGTGAAATGCACCATCTGTTGGGGCTGTTGATGTGCGGCGTTGGACACAACCATGTTCCCAGATAAGATGGGGACTATTTATAAGTAATCAGTTGCAGAGAGTGTGCCGGACTGTTTAGTCCCAGTTTCTTCTCCAGTGAAGAAAAGAGAACGATTCGCTCTCTGGATAACGCCTCGCTCAACTTAGCCTGCTGTCCTTTCATTTTTGCTCCCAGAGTACCTGACGGAGCTGCGTGAGTACGGCGCCGTCTACTCCACCTGGGCTGCGTCAGAGGAGCAGCTGCAGCGCCCCCTGGAGGGCGTGGCCGGCTGCGTGACGACGAGCTGTGGTGCTCTGGAGGATCTGAGCGACAACATGAGCCAGGACTTCCTTCCTGTTCTCAGAGAATACGTTCTCTACATTGAGTCTATGAAGGTAAGAGCGCAGTTAGATCAATGTCATCATAACTCGTATTAGGAATGCAACAATATGAACATTTGGACTGATATTATATATATTTCTCTACCTTTTTGACGCCTTTGGGGAATAAAACCGAACTCATATCATCTTCAGAGTCATTGTCATGTCCGCAGCCGATGCTTTCCAGCAACAGTCAGCCTTGCCACAAATCTGAAGAGGCCTCTGACCAAAGACTGTTGCAGTATGAATATTTCATCAGTATCATGATGAAACATAACTGACTTCATTATATTTTTGTGAAATATAATGAAGAAAGAAAAAAGTTTCTTCCACTTCCTTTCAAACCTAGAGCTGCATCCCTATTTGCTCCCAAACTAGAAAAGGTTCCACCAGTGTTTTTTTTTTGTTGTTTTGTTTTTTTGCATGCATCATGTCCGGTCCAGCTCAAGACTCAGCAGAACTGTCTGCGTCTCACATTGGTCACATGCTGTTTCTCCGAGGCTGCGCTGTGTTCCTACTAACTTGGAAAGCTTTCTGTCTGATAACAGAACGTTTTGAGGAAGCGAGACCAAGTCCAAGCCGAGTACGAGGGCCGCCTGGAAGCCGCCGTGTTGCGCAAAGAAGAAGATCGGACGCCCGTAAGCAACGCTCTTCCTCTCGTTTGATTGAATTTCACAATTGTCTATTAGGATTGTTTGATTTTCAGCTGGTCCTAGTGAACTGTCGCCGCATCTGTTGCATGCCTAAAGAGTAAAAGTGTGTCTCGATTCTTTTCCCCCCTCCACGCTGCAACTTGTAGTTTTGAGCCCGGTCCCCGCTAGCTCTAGTTTTGTCTGCTCTGCTGCAGATTCCTGTGGAAGTGGAGAAGTGCCAGGACAAAGTGGAGTGTTTCAATGCTGACCTGAAAGCAGACTGGGAACGCTGGCAGCGGAACAAGAGGCAAGACTTCAAACAGCTCCTCACGGGCATGGCCGACAAAAACATCAACTATTATGAAAAGGTACGCGGGCCGAGGTCGACCTGAAAGCAGCCCAGATCGCCGCCGTGTGATGTCACAGTGCCCTGCAAAAACGTTTTTGTGTTTAATGCAACGACCCCAAACTTTTGTGTTGTCTTGAGATTTTATGTGATGTTGCACAATCAGGACGTCCACGCATTCTTAAAAAGTCGTCTGTATCTAAAAATAAAACAAAATGTAAACTGGCCTTAAATAATCAGAGTCATTGACACACTGTGCAAGTCCAGCACACTCGACACAACGGCAGCGAAAGTTGAACATTTTTCAATTTTCTTATGTTGCGTCTCAAGTTTGCGTGTCATCGTGCAAGTTCCATAGTACATGAATGCAGAGTGAGAGATGTCACATTCTGTAAGTCAAGTTATACAGAAGGATCCCCCAACCCTCACATAGATTTATTGCTTTTTCTGTCTTAAATGTCATTCAATTATCATTAATAAGGTCTTAAAAAGTATTAAAATTGACTTGCTGAAACTTGTTGACACCCTGAGAGTTCCTAAGTGGATCGTAAAGGGTATATTGGTTTTCCAAATTATTTCAAATGAAAATCATAAGCGTGGTATGCATTTGTATGCACCCCCACCCCTCTTTATCTTAATACCCCTAAAGGAACTTAGTGCAACTAACAGCCTTCAGAGCTCATTAGTATGTAGTCTTTCTCTTAGTGATTTAATCTTGCTATAAATACGGTGGTTGTGTGCCGACCTAAACTGACTCTTCGTTCCAGGAGAGTTGGGTTTTGTAGCTCTAGAGGAGCTTCAACGATCTGCAGCTCAGGTTGAAGAAAACATTACCTTTATGTTAGAGTGGAGCGAAGAAGTAAGCCAAAACAAGTCCAGTTTGCAATTTTCCTAAGTGGTTCCGAGACCACTTCCAACTCACAAAGTAGCAGAGCAGATTTTGGGAGTAAAAAAATTGACTTTCCAATGAGCTATTTTCTAATAGTCACTATTTTCTCTGTTCCCATTGTAAAAATGGCCGACCTGCTGAGCACCGTTCCTGGGCCCGTTTCAGTTGTAGGTCCGTGTAGGACAAAAACGCAGTCCGGTCAGGGCGGAGCTACTAGCATCGCACAACACGGCTCAGAAAAACGCCACTGCTAGCAACAAGGAAGAGACTCACAAGTGCGACGTGAAGCATTTGTGTTTAACCCCGCCTGCTCATTGACCGTCCAACTAATGGTGGAAACACTCTTCTGAGTACAGCAGAGCATAAAAGTAGCATGTGAACTAATTTTACATCTCTGTAAGCCCCGTTTAATCCATGGTAACATTTCCAAATTAAAATATGCTTTACTTTTATTTTTTGTTTTTTTTTGTTATTTTGTTTATTTCAGAAGATAATCAGGAGAGGTATGAATTGTAATTACAAATAAATCTCCCCTCTGTGCAGAGCCAGGCAGCGTGGGAGTCCCTCATAACGCTCCTCCAGGAAAAACAGACTGAGGACAAAACGAGCGAGACGAACTGAACTGAACTGAACGTGTACTTGAACGTCACGCTCAGCCAAGCCAAGGAAAACCAGCGACAGGGCAGCAGGTTCTAACCACCAGCGGTCCGCCTCCTGCTACCCTGAGAGAAACAATGACGATGACACGGAGAGCGGCCGCCTTCCAGGCCGATTCGGCCTGGGAAGAAAGGTAATGAGTGGTGTGTTTGAGGTCGGCTGGGACAGTGGATAATCTTCTGTACAGATCCGTCTTTTTTTTCTATTTTTATGGACTTTTTCTACCTAATATTTCAGATTAACGGTCGTTTTTGTTTGTTTGTTGTTGTTGCCAATGCTGCTTGTGTTTATTTATCTACATTTGTGGAGAGATGCGTTTTTCGTCCGCCCTCTCCGTTTTCACACTGAGCCAAATGGGTATCGAGGACCGGAAATGCCGCAGTTCAATATATCAATAGGTTGGTAAATAAATATCTATATATGCGCCAAGTCAATTAAAGTTGTAAAGAAATTAACACCTTTACCGATTTATTATTTATTAAAAACTTTATTAAAAAGAATAACGAAATGAGAAAATTTATTATTTTTTGAGCTAAAAGCAGACATGATGATTTTTTCTAAATTTACTTCACACTTTCATCTGCTTATTTTGTTAGAACGGGTAATGAAAGTGTTTGGGCGGGGCTAGCATGGCTACAGACAAGAGGATTGGTCTACAGTTGAATTGATATGCAGCCTAACCAATCAGATTCGATACTTTTAATAATTTCTTTCTCAAATGCAGCACAGAGCATATGACAAAATTGAATACATCTGAACTTAGTTGTAAATAATGTGATCCATTGTTAATTTTTCATTAATAAATCTGGAATTATTTTTTAATTATTAGCTAAATTTATAGGTTTGTTTATTTAATGTGATACAATTTTATGTGGATTAAAATAGTATATATATATAAGCATATAAATGTTTATTTACCAAATTTATTGGATTGTGGCCTTTTGTTTTGCTCTTGACGAATGGGAATAACTGCAAAAAATTTTGAGTTTGATTTTTATTTTGTTTTTCTTATTATTTTTTGCTTCTACTAGAAGGTAAAACTCTGAAATTGTTACATCAAAACTTTTAATTTGACTAAATAATTTTTCAGCTGAAACATAATTGTTTTTTTGGATCCTTACCTCCAAACATTATCACAGGAATATCAACCTTCACTCCCTCTACTGGCTGTTTAACAACATTTCATAAATATTTTCCTACATTTTCTTCCAGCACCAGTTAAATCAATAAGTGTCATTATAAAACCAAACCAGAAAATATCTTAGTTTTTTCATTCTGGGCTCTATTGATAAGTGTGTAACAGCACCACCTAGTGGCAAGGGTTTACTCTACTTCTCATTCTCTACTGCTGGATTCGGTTGTTAAAGTGGTTGTAACGATCATTTAAAGTCACGGTATTTTAATATTCCAGCCTTCCTCGACACGCTATTAAGTTGGGAATGTTAAGTCGTGTCGGACATGGCCTTGGAATAACTTTGAGGAAAAAGCAAGTGCTTTAATGCAAAAAAAAAAAAAAAAAAGTTTAGAGCTGGAAATAGTGAATCATTCAACCCTGATGGAGCTTAAAAACCGCCCAGTAAAAATTAGATTTTGCTTCAGAACGGCAACCTGTTGCAGGACCTACATCCAAGGTGATTCCATTGTGCTTTAATATATTCAGCTACTTATCAAACAGAAACTGCATGAAGCCAATTGACAGAGCAAATCCTTTCCAGCATACATTGGTTCAGCTTGCTCTCACAGTATTGACTTTGTGCAATCATCTGCAGAGCTGTGACTCAGTTGGAAAATATTAGAAAACACGGAAGCAGCCTGCCGAAAATATCCATTTTTTCCCCCTTATATTCTTTACTTGATCTCAATTTTAAAGGGGAAAAGAATCACTTTGCTGCCCTCGGATCAAACGGTGCTCCTTTGATTGCCCTCAACCACAGGAGGAAGATGAAACCTGCTGAAACGTCATAATTTATTTCCTCTCCTCAGTGCTTGAGTCAGTGAGGCTTGGCGTGAAGTAGCAAAATGTGACCAAGGATTTCAGGGCAAGCTCAGCTATGTGACATTAACCCAACACCATGGTAACGTTTAGTTTTTGTTCATTTTTGCACAGATGTAGCCTCAGACAGTATTATCTGTCTGGTAAAAGAAGAGATTTTCAAAATAAAGGTACAGTTTTTTTTTGTTGTTGTTTTTTTTAAGATTTCTGTTTTTTGAAGCTGATGCCACATTACCAGACCTGCCCTCTCTACAACCAAACATGAAGGCTGATTTAGTGTCTGCAACTTGTGGATGCTGTCAGCTTCCTTGTTTTTTCTTCCTCATTCTTATTCGCCTATCTTGACCTTTTTAGCCTTTTACAGCAGCTGCTTCTATAACTGTTCTATCAGATGTGGGGAAAAAAGGATAAAAATGAAGGAAATAAAATGCTTCTTTTTTTTTGGGGGGGGCCATGTGAGGTCCAGAATGAGGTCATGGTTCCAGGTAGCTATGACAACCGGAGGCAGATGTAACAGAGGTTCAAACTAAAAGCCTGAATGACTGTTACTGACTGAAATATCAAAATATGAGGATGCACTAAAGAGGGGAGCAGAAGAGATCCAAATACTTGTTTTGTTTTTGTTTTTTTGTAACTATGATACTGCTGTATTAAAACAAACTATTTTTAAAAATATTACATTGAATACTCGCTTAAAAAAACGGTGACTTTTACAATTATTGGCACCCCTGGTAAAGATGTTTGAAGAGTCTTAAAATAAGCTAATCCTTGCCAGCAGTCTAATCTCACAATAAGTGACAATGTAAAAACAACTGTGGCTAATGTAGCGAGCCACTAGTGATGCTGTGGGAGTGAAACAGGCCCTCAGCATCATAGATCCTCCCCCATACTTAACAGTGTGCATTATACATCCTGTTTGTTCCGAGTAAACTCACCTGGAGTGTTTCCTCATCGAGCTTTGATGATTGTAATTTTTTTTCTGTGTGTGGGGAGATGATATAAAGTTGGGTACAGTGCATGTTTAGTTGACTTGAGTGGCAAGTTTTCTTGTCTTTCCCATTTTGAAATGATTAGGAGAAATTGACCTCCTTTTGTAAGTCATATTTCTACCTCCATTGAAACGAACGCCATCAGTTGCTAATTTAAAGTTTCTTGATATTCTGATGAATCTAAAAAAGTATAATTTGTTGCATTTGTTTTATAGAAATGGTTTCGGTGCCAATAATTAACTTTATTTAAAAACAAGTTTCCTAACC
Organism: Xiphophorus hellerii; assembly: GCF_003331165.1. Taxonomy (NCBI): domain Eukaryota; kingdom Metazoa; phylum Chordata; class Actinopteri; order Cyprinodontiformes; family Poeciliidae; genus Xiphophorus; species Xiphophorus hellerii. The sequence goes on along the minus strand of NC_045679.1, from coordinate 10,959,544 downwards.
TTAATTTGCTTTCTTGCTGACTAAAGAGACTTGGACTTTCAGTAGGAGATCATGTTTCTCAAAAAAGCTGAATTTATTTATTATTATTATTTTTTTTACATTGTTTTACCAGGAGTGCTGATAATTGTAGAGGACACTGTTATCAAATAACTAATTGGAAACCTCTACAATGGTACACAGAGGTCCTGACCTCTAATAGTGGTAAGAATAGAAATGTTGGAGACCAGTTTAAATGAATCCTGGTAATCATAATAAAAATGAAACAAAGGGAAGAACTCCAATGTCAAGCTTACATAATAATTTACTAAGCAACTAAGCTAGAGATTTCCACGCCTACTTTTTGCTTAATTTGTTTTAAACGCACCCTCAGTGAGAAGTATCTTTTTTTTAATTATTATTATGAGCCGGTACGAGTGCATCCACGGATCTCTTCCAGGAAAAAAAAAACATTTTCCTTGGTGTTTGGTTTTGTAACACCAAAGTGAAGTAAAAAAAAAGTGTTACTCTTGCATTAAGGGAGACATATTTTGTTTTTTGTTTTTTTAGCGTCCAGTTGCATCCCAACGGCCGCCATTTGACTCACTAGCGAACCCACTGAACGGGTGTTTAAGTCGGGGACGTTTTTTTCTTTAAAGCTCTTAAGCCAAATGTCCTCTTCTCCTTCCTGTGTGACTTCACACGTTTAATTAGACCTATTTTTGTTTTTCTCTGTTCCACCCCAGTGTGCTCTGTTTACGTCCCTGATTGTACATTCGAATGTTAATAATTTGTTGTAATTATAAATAAGCTTGTATACTGATGTTTTGATGCAATTTATCTTTACCACATTTTTTGGATATACTGGACCAACAATAAAGAGAAATAAATGACGACTCATTTGTTTTTGATTTGAATGCAATGAGAAACGCTAGTTATGTCAGAAGATGTGCCAAAACATAACGGGACTAATACGGTTTTGTTAAAAGTCTTCAAAACTTTATGTTCATTTAAATGGATGCATGAACAAAAAGATACATGAACAGTAAAACACCCTGTAGTGCATCAACACTACAATAAGAACATTTCAACACAGAGAAATTATTTTAAGCTGCAGCAATAAGTCTAATGTATAATAAAAGCATTTCAAATTGTGTAGTTTTACTTTTACAGAGACTAAATAATGCCTTTTTCATGGTTTGAGTGCAAATGCAGACTTCAGTGATCAAGTATAAAAAGCAACAGCGAAAAACATAAATCATGTAAAAATGACATAAAATAATATTTACAATGCTTAATAGAAATAAGTCTCCTACACAGACTAATTTTTAACTTAATTTTTGGTAAACAGCTGAAACAGTAGAACTTGTTAATGTGACCAAATATACAGTCGCGGTAAATTCTAGGTATCAACGAGCTGATCTTTACTGAGTCCCACAATAATTTATATCTTGAGTGTACAAAACCAAACGCCACTGATTCCACCAGGCCATTATTTACTAAACAAATATGAAGTAAAAAAAACAAAAACAAAGTCCTCTTAAACACTGTACATAAATACAATAGCATCACAAATTAATAATCATCCCAGCAGATATAGGCTTAAAGTAATACATTCAATTTCCCAGAATATTTCTTCTGACGAAATAATACCAATCATAGTTAATGTTCTGACACATTTCAGCTGCAATGCAGTTCAAAGTGCTTTACATCATGAAAACATAAAAAAATGATATAGTCACCAATGACTGTACGCAGTGACCCAACCCGAACCCTGACCTGAACCCAACAGGGAGTCCAAGGATATTTGAGTTTAAAATAAAAAACCAACAAGTAAAAAGTAGAGCTTTGTAAATTTTAGGTGGCTGGGTCAACCAGTCTGACAACAGCATTTCTGAACTGGTACCAAGCTGAAATAATTGCTTCAAGTTAATAAATCTCCAGTGTCGAACATGTAACATACGACGGTAATGAGTAAAATCTGAGAGCCAAACATTGCCCCGACTTATGTAACGTTCTCAGTTCAGATTCACTCCCTAAATCTCCAAAGTGTTGAAAGCACCCGGCGTGCGTCATTTTCAAAATGACTTCTTCTTTCCTAACAGAAGCCATAAACACAATCTTCTGATAAAGTAATCTGGACGATGACGTTTTCCTGTAACCTTTGACATAATTTCAAAATCTTAATGTTTTTTTTTTTTTTTTTTTGCTTTTGTCCAGTGGGTTTTGCATATTTGTCAGATTTGAATTTCGTTGTCCTTGTGACAATGACAATAAAGATTTATCTTATCTTATCTTATCTTAAAGTACCATCCATCACACCACAATGGAAATTATGGTAGGCAGATATTTTCAAAAATGCTGCGTTAGCAGCTTTGAGGAAGTGGCAAACACTTACGTCTCATTTCCCAGTTTGCTTGTAATAGAAAGAGCTCACTGTTCATGTCTGTGGTGCTTCTTCAGTCTCCCTGAATCCTCACGTACTCTTGCTTCTGAGCCGACCTGCAACCGACGATGCTGGAGGAAGAACACACAGAGAATGAAAATGAGACGGCGTGTACCAGGAAGAGGTCTCTCCGTAGTTTTCTGTGGCGTACCTGACGGGTATCATGGAAATGACTGTGATGACGCTGGAAATCATAAAGACTAGGCCTGGAAACCAGGTCAGACTGTTCTGATAGATCTTTGTGAAAGCAGGAATGTAGACAGCGCCGGCCACCTTTAGAGTCATCTGCAGAGAGGTCAGAGCGATGCCTGACAAAAAAAAAAAAAACATTCAAAAAAGGTGTTGAGGATAAAATTCAAGAAAAGAATCATAAAATAAAAGCTGTGTTGAAGGACCTTTTTCAATTTTTATTTGGTTTGAAAGATTTTAACTGATCTACTGGGATTGGTCAACAAAGTCAGAGAGGCTGGGTGAACCAGCTAAACCATGTCTTATTTCTAGTAAATGACTCTGCAACTTGATTTCTGCATAGACTATTTAACATAAATAGTCTATGTTAAATAGTCTATGCAGGGCAATAGATATCTCTGAGGCCAATTTTTATTTAAGGACCAGAAAGCCTGACCCCATAATGACTTATCTGGTTTGTATCCAGTTAAATGAAATATCTAAAAACAGTTCATTGTTTTTTTGTGTGCACTTTGAGCGAACTGTGCTGAAAAGGACAAACAGAGAGACTTTCATAAGGAATAAAAACATATGTATTTTTCTATAGGCAAATATTGCTTTGAATTGTGTTTTCAGTAGCGTGTTTTGCTACCGTCACACATAGGCCCGGTTCAGGAACTCACCACATCGGGACGCAGGAACCTGCTGAGAAACCAGGGCCCTAATTGTCGGCATCGGGATGAGCGCAAAGAGGTTTAATAGACGGGCTGTGGAGACAAAGTTGAATTAATTATTATTTTTATTCTTCCAGGCAGCGTCCCCCTGCTGCTTTGGAGCTAATGCTAACTTCTTTCGCCCCAGCTAGCCTTTTCCCACCCATGTTGCTTGACTTCTTTCTGGTTGGCTGGATAGCTAAACTTATATACCTTTAGTTTCTTTAAATGCTAGTGGATCTTGATCAAGATACAAATAAACTTGGCAGATAAAAATGAACAGGCATGTTGTCAAATAAACTAAAAATTGTAGAGAAATCACATAAATATTAAGCAATCTTACCAACAACCCCTGACAGGGGCGCCACCAGGAATCTTGGGCCCCATGACAAAAAAATTTAATTGCCCCACCACCCCACCCCGCAGCTGCTGTTACAATTTCTTGAGTCTATCTGACCCATCAAAAGCGTCACAATTTTAAAGGCTTGCAACGGCCTTGCTTTTTTTGGTTCAATACTGATACTAGCACAATTTTACATGAAACAGTCTACATACAGTATTCAAGCAGGTTGCTTAAATTTTTTCTATTAGTTTTAGCTTACTGACATGTCTCTCCCCATGAGCAACAGTCATAGGCAACGTGGAAAATAAACATGACGCAATCCAGACTGCTGTGTTGCATTTTATTCAAGCTGCAGTACATAACTTTAATAAAAAAAATATGTTTTCTCCATATTTGTTAAAGCTGTCACCATGTCGTGACAGTTTGTTACGAGACATAATCTGTGAAAACAATCAATCTTCTCCACCTCTTCCCTGAACTACTATTGCTGGGTAGAGTAATGCAAAGTTCTGGCCAAATACAACCAATCAGAACCAGGGGGAGGGTCTTAGTGCTGTCAATCAACCTCATTCACTCACTACTAAATATGCTAATGATGGAAAAACAACTTATCGTTATTGCTAGCTACAGCACAGAGCAATGGGAGGGAGGATGAGCAGCCACATGAGATTGTGATTGACAGCACTAAAACTCTCCTGTCTGATTAGTTGTTTCTAGATTGTACTGGGAAAAAGCAGATGAAATACATTTTTCACAGATTATTCTTATACCATACCGTCACAACATAATGACAGTTTTAACAAATATGTAAAAAAATATTTTTTATAAAAGTTACATACTGCAGTTTTATTTTCACTCAGGAGAGGGCAGGTCAGGAGGGACGTGGGCCAGAGCTGCTGCTGACTGACTCATCTGTTGTTAAGTGTGGTAAAAGGTACAGGTCCAAGTTCAATATATGAATATGTTGGTAATTTTTTTCCTTCGTTCATAGAATGCTAGTGAAATGGAGGCAAACAGTAGTCTGAAGCTGAGCTAATTATGCTAAATGGTTGATAATCTCACACAGTCTACCCGCCTCTCTTGGATAAAAACTGGGTTATAAATTGACACTTGTTTCTTTCTCTCTCTCTATTTCTCTATTTTTTTGAAAACCTGACTTTATTATTTTTCTTGGCAGCATAGTAACAGCCACAGTCGTTCTTGTCTTCTACTGACTGCTGCTGAACCGTCAAGCTCCAAGCAGGAACGAACCATTTCATGCAGATCCAGGGGAGTTCAGGGCAAATATGGATGTCTGCTTTTTGCTCTGGGAGGGGGAACATTTGACTTTTAGTGCTAAAACCTATTTTAGAAAACACAATATGATTAATTCTGTAATTGACAAGGCCCCAATTTATTTTTTATTTCTATGAAAAAAATAAATCAATAAAAATTTCGGAGGGCCCCCTGTCGGTCAGGGGCCCTTGGAATTGTCATAACTTTTCCCCCCTATGCGGCGCCCCTGTCCCCTGACAATATGCTCTTAGGTTACAAAACAGATTGAATTGATTTGTTAAACAGAAATACCACCAAAAATAGTTATACAAGCATAGCCTATTATACTTATATAAAAAAAGCAAATGCCAAATAATTTCCAGTTGTTGTTCTTGTCTGCACACATGCTAGTGTTAGCAATGCAGTACAGCTAGCTAATACAGGAAGTCAGAAAAGTAGAACTTCAACGCGGCTTAAAACGAATTATTAGCTACCATAATAAAGCATAAAGTCATGTTTTGTTGCAATTCTGTATTTCACTTAATTATATCCCAGTCACTTTTTTATACCCTGGAGATTTGGCAGATATTATATAGTACTATAAAAAGCACACTGCTGTTTCCTTGTGAGTACAGAATGTGTTATTGTACTGCTGTAAGCTTTCAGCACTGTGAAAATCTGAGAATAGGAAGAGTTTATGGCTTCAAATCGTTTTCACTTCCTCTTTCTTGTTCCTGTGTTTTCAATAACTTTAGATAAGGCAGACTGAATGGATGAAATTGCACAGCTTGACTTTAACAGCCCAGAAACAGAACAACATCAACACCAACTGGTGTCTCCAGTGCCATTAGATGTTATATTAGACAACAGTTTGTGGAAATGATCCCTCATGGTGCAGTTCTGAATCAACCAACACGCTCAGTCTCACCAATGTAGAAAAGGGAGGTCGTAGTGACGAAGGACATGACGTAGATCCCCACAGCGAACGACAGCATGCCAATCAGGATCATCGTTTCGTCACCGACGCATTTCCGGAACACGATGACGCCAAGGAAACTGGTGATGAAAATCCCGCAGCCCGCCGCATTTCCGTATCCCACCTCGAGAGAGAGAACAAAGAAAGAAATTTAAAGCACAGTTGAAAGATACTGTGCTTTACATTTGTTTGAAAGCACAGTATCAAAAAGTATTTAGCCACAAGCCAACAATTACAAACGTGACGTTACTTGTGTGGCGGTCCAGCTGAGCGGCGATTTCAGCACAAAGGAGCCCAGGATCTCTATGGCTCCGCCCACAGCAAAGTCGTAGAGAAAGGCCGCCGCAAACAGGAGAGCCACGTTCACCATGTTTACCCCAGCACAACACCCGACGAGACGAGCATGACGGGAGGCGTGGGAGAGGAGGTGGTAGCTTTCCTCTGAGTCCTCGCTGTTCACTCGTTTCACCTGTCATTGTGAAGGAAATGCAAAATGTGCTTTCAGTGGGAGCGTCACAGAAAATCAGAAACCTGGAGAACTACAATCTGTAGCTGCACCTTTTCACATTTTGCCATATTACAGCCCCGAACGGAAATGTTTTATATATTAGCACAATTGTTTCCTTTATTTAACCAGATAAAACCCCATTAAGATCCACATATCATTTGCAAGAGGAACCAGGGCAGAAAATCTGCAACACACAAAAACCTGGTTACGTTATTGATTTTATGTGACACTATCACAAAGCGGCTCATATTTGTGAACTGCAAGGAAAATGATACAGTTTTCTGTTCTGTTGAAGCCTAAGCAGTTTGTTAAAGAACATAAAGAAAGTTAGCGAACCTGTTGCCAGGACAGGTGAATGTCTTGCATTCTACAAATCTGGTTTTATGGTATCGTGGTAAGAGAAGCTACAGGAAGTCTTTGCAGTTTGCCACAAGACATGGAGGGGAAGAACAAACAGAACAGAACAAAGCCGAGCTTTATGGCCTGTGAGCAAAATGCCACATGTAGCAGAAAACTTACAATTAGCATCATCGTACGTTTCATTCTGCTACTTTGTTTTGGTCTGTCAGGCTATAAAAACATTAAAGTTTGTGGCGGAAACATGATAAAATGTGAAAAAGCTTCTAGGATATAAACTTTTGCATTTTTTTTTCTTTTTTTTACCTAAAGCCAACTATGAAGCTGGCAAACATGTAACAGCAAGGTTTCCCCCAGAAAACTTACTAAACCCGGTGGTTGGGTGCTAGGGCAGCCATTCGTCCAGCGGCCCGTCGTGTTTTTGAGTAAAAAATTGTTTAAAGTTGACAGGAAATTTGAAAATATCACTTGATAATTATGTGGTATTGAAAGAGTGGAAGATTAATACCTGAACACCAACTATAAAGTCTTAAAAAATGCAAACAATTTAAAAAGACATAAATAAATAAGCAATGCTTAGCCTGGTGGTGGCACAAGTAAAGCCTGGTGGCCCGCCAGGCTTATAACACACTGGAGGAAACCCTGAACAATCACTGTGAGGTATGACGAAGGGAGTGCACTGACCTGCAGCAGGGCTGCAGCCAATATGAAGCAGAGCAGGTTCACGAGCGTGCTCACAGAGAGCAGGACGGTTCCGTTTCCCAGACTGGAGCTGTAAAGCAGGAACAGATGACCTGACACCAAGCTGCCCACCACTCCTGTTAACCCATACAGCAGCTCCACTCTCATCATCACCTGCGTGGCAAAAGAACAGGAAGTGATTCCTCCGAAAGGGCAAACGAACGATAACTGAAAAATGCAGCTTCCATGCCGGCGGAGCCACTTGCCACACTCCAAAACCTGAAGCTACACTACAATGTAACAAACAGTTACTTCTAGAAAACATCGACAGTCACATGATTCAATTTGACACATACAGGAAAATGAGAAATAAAACAAAAGTCCCAAATGTTGCAACAAAAGCAAATATTTGAGAATAGTGAAAGCTAACCTAAACCACTCCTTTCACATGTGATGATGTGACTGTGTCTGTCTTCGCATTAAGAGGGGAGAGGAAGCTGTAAAGTGGTTATGATGGAGCAGGAGAAATAAAGGCTGACAGGTGAAATAAAAATAAAGGTAAATAGAATCACAGATTATTAAGGAGAACATTTTTTTTTTTGTCATACCGGGTTTATATCAGCCAAAGCCTACAAGTGTTTCTCAATGACTTAGGATGCCATTGAAAGGTTAACTTCCTTCACTCATTGAAATACAAGAACAACATGTCAACTCATCCTACACAGATTTAGGGTGAAATACATCACATTTTTATTTACTTATTCATTTTATTTTTGATGATTATAATAAAAATTAAAAAAAATCAGTTTTTCAATGTTAAAGAAGCTGGTTGTTCACTGAGTGCTGTATCCAAACAGAAAGTTCAGGGTAAGAAAAAACTGGAGAAAGGCGGATAACTTGGATGACTGCAGTCTGGAGAGGAAAATGTGTTCAAAGATTATATGCCACCAGGTTGAAAAACTTTATGAATATTCTTACCATGATAATATGGTGAGATTAGCTGAAGGTCTTCTCAGTTTGTGCTATGCTACCGTATGCAGCAGTGCTGGAATACTGCGATATGTTAACTACAGCGGTAGTCTTTGTTTCCACGGCACACAGACGTATCCAGGACATGGGGAACAACGGCCCATGAGTTTAGTCACCTGAGCCAGTGATAACATCTGCAGCGGATTACCTGGTCAAAAAGTATCGTTTTGTGTGCCAACGTCCTCTTTTCAGATTAAAACCGATTTTGGAATTCATATGAAAATTGAGATCCTGCTGCCTGTGTTCCAGGTTTTTTTAATTTTATTTTATTTTTTTAAAAAAATCAAAAACAGATTGTAGTGCACTTCCCTCTGCACACAAGGTTTATGGAGATATTGATTCCACTTTCCAGCAGGACTCGGCAACTGACCATGCTGCCCATGGTAGTGCAAACCCACCAGCTCTAAACCCTACAGAGAATCTAAGAGAGTTTTCAATAAGAAGATGAGAAAAAGGAGAGCTGAATCTGGCTAATGATTCAGCTACAAGCTCATTGTGTTCCTGCCACCCGTCTCTGAAGCAGCAATTTATTTTACGCAGGGCTCAGAAAGTTCAGGTATTTTATTTTCTGCAATGGGTTTTACTTCACAATTCTCTCAAGGTTGTGGTTATTCCTGTTGCTTCAACACATTTTGTCCTTCCACTAAACTTTCCAATGATGACTCTGCCCTTAGCTCTGTGTGGACAGGCTGCTTCTTTATCAGTGTCCATGTCTGGCTTACCGACTTTGTGGAGGCCGATGATGACTGTATGCAGTCTTTTAAATGCGTGTGTACAATAGTATTAACATTGGTCTTATAAGACAATAAATAATTCATACATATGAATGAGATATGCTAATTTTGAACCTTCTTATTTCCGAAAATATACTTTTAAATTTATTGAGATGCGCATTTAGTTATTTCTTCATGTTTTTAACGACATTTTACCCAATAATAGTAATTAAACTATTAAAGTTTTTGTTTGTATGACGGTGGGAATAGATAACAGGTAGCCTTTCAAATCAAAACTCACTTTACGTGCTAAACCACCAACCTTGGAGCGATCAGCCGCCGTGGAGCCGAGCGACGCCAGAGTCATGATGCCGGGCCAGTAGGCGCTGAAGCCCCCGGAGAGCCCGAAAACCACCGCGGCTGCAAACATCAGCTTGAGCGGAAGACCGAAAATGACCACCAGGAGCAGGGCGAGCCTGGACAGCAGGTACCCGCTCAGGGGCACCACGATGGGCGCCCTCCTCCAACCGCGGTCGCTGAGACTGGCCAGGACCAGCGCGGGTATGATGGGCGTGAACTGGATGATGAGGTTATAGGTCATGTAGAAGTTGGTGATGGCCGTCTGCTGGCTCTCCTCGCTGGAGTGACCGGGGTCGGTGATGTTGGCGGTCCTATCCCTCACCACCATCTGCAGAGCGGTGTCGAAGAGAGTGCTGCCCAGCTGCTCCAGCACGATGATCGGCTCTATCTGCCGAAACACCGCGAAGGCTGCGTGGCACAAACTCGGCGTCGCCATGACTTTGGGTGTTGGGCTCTTCAGAGGGACCAACAGTGACTGGTTGCTGCGGTTGTTGCTCTTTTATGAAAATCACAATGAGTCGCAGAAGTGAACTGCCTCTGACTGGGAGGGACTCTGCCGGCCCATTTCCTCATCTGTTCGGTGCGATCTGTCAGCGTCTCATCCGATGTTCCCTAAAATGTAGGAACCTAACCGGTTATTCATCAGATGAATTACTATAGTGCTGGTGATCAGTGCCAAAAAAAACAAACAACCTTTTAGGAATTTTCCCAGCATTTTCTCAGCCTTTTATTCATGTATTGTTTCCTGAAGGACCTGTGTGAAAGTTGCGACTGACAACAAACCTGGAAAGATTATTTCTCGCGGATCACTAAATGTTCATTGCTACTTTCACAGGGTGACCCTCTGCAAAAAACAGAATCTACAAACTTTCTCTAAAGTGTCACTGTGTTGGTTGATATTTTCATCTTTTGATAAATGGAAACCTATAGACAACATTTGGGAGCCTTGGGAGAAAAAAAAGGGTTGAAAAACTGGCTTTATTGATTCTTCATTAAGGTTTCTGCCAGTTATTTACTGTCCAAAACCAACTAACAATATTTTTTTTAAACCAGCTTTATTAGGTCTTAGTTGAATTTAGAGCCTTTATGAGAATACATTTACAAGAAACCACTTATCTAACTACTTCTATTAAGAAAAAAATTAAAGTTTCTAAACTATAAAAGTCAGTGGCACATGACTTCTAAGACATGTGCCACTGGTTTTATTAACTGACATTAACACAGTATTTTGATCTTGTTGAAGTCCTGTCTGTTAGGATATAAACGATTCTGAAAGTGTGTTCACATCATCACTGCTCTAAGCGCAGGTTACATTCAAAACTGGGTGTAAACCACTGATAAAAGGCTTTTGTGTCGACAGGCTGAACTGTTACGTTCAACAACGGCACTGTTTACTCTCAGTTTCTGTTTCAGTTCTGTTTTTAAATGAAAGGCAGTTTAATAAACTTTCATTTTGTTAAAACATGTAAATGAACCACTCTGACACCACGCATGTCCAGGTTTTACTTTTAATGAGAAAATATCCATAATATGTGTAGTAGGAGTATACTGTGAGCCTTACATGTGCTATAAAATAACCAAGCAGATTATGAGCATACAAGTGGTTAACATAGGAACAGAGGTTATGTCGTATATTTAGCAAAATATTACTGGTTTAATCACACACACACACACACACACAGAGACAGCGTGGGTCACACACCGACGCCTCTTGAGTTTCTAAAAGGAGAAAACTGAGCTACCAGCATTTAAAATGACAAATAAAATCATCTCTGCACCTTGAGTTCAAACATAAACGCATCATCATAATAATAATAATATATAAATCACAACAACTCCTCTGTGTGTGCATGGGACTGATTGTGAGAATAATCAATGAAATTTGGGAGTTGACTGAAGATGATCAGAAAAAGTTCTTGCAAATATTCCTCCTCATTTACCTACATGTGAATTATTAAAGCTTAAAATGCTGTGCTGAAATGTTATTTTGTAATTACGTACTACATATTTCTATAAAGGAAGTAAAGCAAAGAATTTGCTTGTAAGTAGCGGCAGCAGCTGATGTCACGAGGACTGGAGAACAGGTTTTACCTGTTGGTTTTTTCCCCTCCTACTTGTCCTCCAGATTCTTTTCAACGCCGCACTACAATTTATCTAACATGTGAGTTTGTGGAAAAGGGACACAATTCCTTTAAAAAAGTAAACGTGAAACATTAATAACATTAACTGAAGATGAAATGAACCGTTCAGGTTGCTACTGGCACTTTGTTTCCACAGTAACAGCAGCTTCTTTACCTCACCCACTACAAGAGTTAATACAATCAGATGGTAGTGTGTGTGTGTGTGTGTGTCCTTCATCTCATTTTCTCTAAAGCTCTCCTGAGAGTAGGTGAGGGGTGTTTAAGTGTGTTTGGGTACACAGAGGTTTAGTCCCATTTTGAAAGACGCTTGTTAGGGACAGACTGCGACCTTTGGTTTAAAGAAATCGTTTTATCCTCATGCCTGCAGCATGGCAGAGAAAATAACCTCACAGGTTAGCTATGAAATAGAAATTTGCCTTTCTTTTAAATTCCTGTGAAAGATCATCTAGGCCTAATAATTAAGCATGTTTCCACAAGACTACTGCAAAACTACGGTACACTGTTCCTACGATTTAAAGTCAATCACTGCAAAAACACAAAATCTTATCAAGTATTTTTGGTCTTTGCACTAGAACCTAGCTTAGCTTACTACACTTGAATTAAGAAAACTAGCAACTTTTCAGCATGATCTAGGATATTAAATTACATAAATAAATCCTTAATATTGATTTAAAAAGTACTAGTTCTGATTTTTACACTTAAAACAATACATTTTTCTCATGTATTAAGTGTAAAAATCTGACATTGGAACTTGAGTTATATAGTTTTTCATCTATATTAAGAAACTGCTGACTTAAAACAAGCTGTTATATCTTGCTTAAAAGTTACTTGAAAATTAGTTTTGTCATATTTCAAGTGTGCTAAGATACCTGCACTAGAAACCAGACAAAAAATATTTCCTACGATGTTGTGTTTTTGCAGTGAAGATAAGCGATAAGTGCCTGGAGTTTTCTCCAGCTTTATGGACCATAGAGTAACAGAGCACCTCCCTCCCCCACCAGTTGCTGCACGTTTCCAGTCAGCTGGCTAAAAGCAGCTGTGTATTTTTAGCCACAGCTCATTCTACTTACAAATTATAAAAACCGTATGCGGAAAAACAAGACGAGCAGGGTGCAGGCTGAGCAGGAATGTAGTCGCTTAACATCAGTTCCTGCCGCTGCTCTGCGCTTGTTTCAGTTTGGGGGAAAACAGTGCAAAAAAATCCATGCACACAATCAATACTTCTTAAATAGATTTAAGAGCTTCTTTTTTTTTCCCCCCCTCAAAATAAAATTTTGTTTTGGTATAACGACCTTTTTATACAAAACCTTTCCAGTATTCCAAGTCAAATTTTATCTTCAGCCACATGTTCACACATCAGAAACACTTCGCTGTAATACATGAAACAACTGCTTACATCTGAAAGCACAGGTCAACGAAGCCAACAAAATTGAAATAACTGATCTTCAGAATATAAAACAAACACTTAATTCTACCTTAAGCCTTAAAAATCTGTGGAATTTAGAGATTACAGACAAACTTTCAGTCTGATGTGGTTCCATCGTCTCTCTAGGTCCTATTGACGGTGAAGTAATACAGATAAAAGAGAATCAAATACATCACACCCAGCAACTACTGACAGTCTAAGGCAGAGATAGTTTTTGCTATTGTTTTTTTGCAGATTTACTTACCAGCATTTAACAATCCAGGGATGCTGTCGATCCGGCACTTTAAATTTAATAAAGATACTTAAACAAGTGTAGAAGTTCCCATTAACATTTGAAATAATGTGTGCACATCCTAAAACAACGTGGGTTTGAGAGTCAGTGGTGCCCTTTGGTTGAGTTCCTCCAAGACACCGTGGTCCTTCTGCAGCGTTGTAAAAGGTTCAAAAATGTCGGAAATGTCAAAAATGTGTTCATGCTTTCTCTTGGCTTCGTCTTTCTTTCCACAACACACACGCACGCACACACACACCTGGTTCTCTTCCTGTTGAGACTTCAGGGTTTTCTAAAACAACCGCAAGTCCATTCAGCAACTCTCTGGAAACAATCTTTACATCTTAGCTCTTAGTTCAATCATTAAACTGCAAATAGATAAAAAAAAAAAATAAAAAAAATTGACAAAAGTCACTCAGCGTCTACCAGCTTGTGGAGACGATACGCCTTAAATGTCGAAACCTCCGTAAAAACCCTTCTAACATGTCAACTATCAAATATCAACCTCACTGTTACACCTTCAGTTCTCAGGTCCCCAAACTGATGCGTCTCATCAGGCATCTTGTGATCATCAGGATACAGTTAGCATAATAAATACTGGTTAATTCTCCACTCTTTTCCCCCTCATCATCCTCATCATCCCACTCTGTCTCCTTCTTCACAGTCCTTGAAAAGAGTTGTTCACTCTTCCTCCTCTTCTTCTTCTTCTTCTTCTTCCTCTTCCTCCTCTCCTTCCTCGTTGGCATAGATACCAGCTTCCCACTTCAGCGCCATGTTGCTCTTCCTCCTGGTCATCCTTGTTGCCTCCAGAACCTGAAGTAGATACAATGTCCAATCAGAGTCGAGCTTGGTGTGAGCAAAGTAGTGAACAGCAGATGACATGAGAAGATGTCGTTTCCAAGTAAACAATGAAGTAAAAGTCAATAAAAGTTTGCTTGCTTCCTATCTGTTTTGATATCACTTGTTGATAACTCAGGAATGCTAGGGTTTCAGTTGTTCCGCTAAACTGAAAGCTGTCTGGGGACATCTGAGGGACGCAGCTCACACTATACACTGAGAGAGGAAAAGGAAGCGGCTGCAGCCTCCTGTACTCAATTGTACAAGGTAAAAAACACCTAAATTTTGAATAAAAGTATTTTGTGGCGCACAAAATAAGGCACATGGTGAAAATTACAGTTTTGACAAATGTGCACACATTTTTTAAAACCTTGCAGATCAAATTATAGCACGATGTACTAACAGCATAGTCTATTTAGGGACTGAATAATTATTTAAAATGCCATCATGGGGAAACTACCGGTAGTTGGACATTTGAGACTGTATCAGGTAACATAAAGTGCTTTGATGCATCCTTGCTAGAAATAAATAAAATTAAAATGGAGACTGTACAATTGGATTACAAAAGGCAAAATATAGATGAAGACACATGCAGAACCAACACAACAAAACTGAACAATGCAGTAAGACAACAAGCAGACCTGGGATCAGATTTACACCCATTTTTGCTTCCTTTAAGAATTAAAACAAGATTTACATGTATAAAATGCATTGCTTTCTTAGTTCAATGGAACTAAGAAAGCAATGCAGTATCAAACTGCAGTTTGTAAGTATCAAACTGCAGTTGTAAGTATCAAGACATTCAGTGGTTGTCTAACTGTGAGTAACCAAATACCTCTATAGTTCAAAGACGAACAAGAGTGTGTGAATTTTTCTGACCCAGGTCTGTTTGTAAGGGCGGTTAAGGGAGCGGCGAGATTTCGGGGCATATTGAATACCTCAGTGGTTACTTCATTAGCCCGCAACAAATGTGCATACTGAGCGACCAGCAGGAGAGAAGCAACAGGACAGAAAAGTCAACACATGATGCCATCATGAATAAAAGAATCACAATTCATCATGTAGTCAAGGCGAATTTAGTTTAAGGAATGTAAAGAGGTTTTGCAGTTTGCAAACTGTTCAAACTGTTACTTTGTGTGTCCTTCTTGGCATATTTGCATCATGTTGGGTCATAAAATGAAAGGAATCCCCTTTATTTTGCCTCATGTGAGTTCTCAAGCTGAATAATATGTGGGAACAGAAAGCCCCAACTTCAGTGGCGTACTTTCACTTTGATTTTCATGCTTCAGACGGGGAATTTCCCCTTTTCTGTTGACCAGTCTAAGCTCATGCCAGCTGCTGACTTTATTAATCACAACATGTGATGTCTGAGGTACTCTCTGTAACTATCTAGAATTGTCACAGAAGAGCTGAAGGCTCATATATCCAGGGAACAAACAAAGGAGGATGGGTGAAAGAGATTTACACCCTCCATTCTGTAATATTGTATTTGCTTATTTAAATCCTAAATGTGAAATACTTACACTATTGTCCTCCATCTTCTCTTTTCTCTTCACCTTGTGCGTTTCATAATCTTCCAGAAGCGTCTGCATCAAGTTTTTGGGTCGTGATCCTCCCGAATCCTCGCTGCCAGCATCAGACAGAGCCCCTTCTGAGGGGGAGGGGGAGACCGGCGGTGCAGGCCGAACTTTCTCAATTTTCCCTGAAAACCACAAATCAAAGTGACCTTAAGTAAAGCAGGTTGTTTTAACGAGCTGCTTCCTTTTAGGAAAATATGTTCACAGATCTAGTGTGTTGGAAAAATATCCATGCCCCTTACATTTTTGAATACCATGTTAGGTAACAATAACAAGCATCAACTGGAGCTTTACATCACAGACAAATACAAAGTTGTGCAAAACTGTGCAATGAAAGGAAATGATTTATAGTTTTAAAAAAATATGCTAATGTAAATCTGAAAAGTCTGTAATGCCTTTATAGTCAGCTTTCCTGAGTTAAATAATGGCAGAAGAACATCTGCTGCAATTGCAACTGCAAGTGTTTTGGGGAATTTCTACCAAGTTTGTTTAACCACAGACATAAATTGTGTCATTTTCTACTCCGAAACAGTTCAGTCTCACTCAGAGTGGATGGAAAGCACCTGGTAACATTAGTTTTTAAATCTTGCAACAGATTCTCAATTAGATTTGGATGTGAACTTTGAACACATAAACATGTTTTGAACAACTCCATTGTAGTAATGGCTGTACTTATGGTTGCCATCTGCTAAAACATGCACCTCTGTTTTTCTTTGTGTTGATCTATCATAAAATCTTATAGAATACGCCAAATGTTATGCTTTTAATGTGACAAGAACAGTCAAAAACTTAAAGGAGTGTGAATATTCTTGCATGAATTGTGTAAAAGTGTGACACTATTACCTGCAGTCGAAACAATCAGATTATTTATGATTATTGGAATAATCGTCAACTAATTTGGTAAATGATTAATCGTTAACTGGAGTAAACAAACCCCAAAACAAAAGTAATTTGCTGAAAGAACAACATAGTTAGAGCAGTAATTAAGCTAAAACTGAAGAAAAAATATCTACATTTTGGAATTTAATATAAAAAACACTTTGATCTCCACAAGTGGCATAGTTTTAGATTTGCCTGGTTAAAATTCTATATACAAAAAAACATCCTGTTAAATACCTTGCTTGTTTCATAAAAAAAAAAAAAAAAATCAATAGATAATCCCTACACTGTACTCTTTGCTACAAATGATCAAACGTACACGAAAGGAATGCTATGTTATTACATTTTAGGCAATAAAATGTTTATGTTCTTATTTTAAAAAGGAGACGAATTATTATTATTCTAACATTGCATAAAAAATGCACATAGTTAAATAAGAAATCTGCAGAATGTGCCAATTTCTTTATCTGATTAACCGATTAATTGTCAGAATAATCGATAGCATAGTTGATTCCCAAAACATTCAGCCCTAGTATTAACTAACCTGGCGCTGTCCGTGCTGTCAGGGTGAGTCTAGCTGGCAGGCTGTTGCTCTTCATCTTGTCTGCGGGAGCAATGGTGCCGTGTCTCACTCCCGTCCTCACCGGTCCGTGACTGTTACTGGGCGCGGCACTGGGCCGGAAGACGACGGTGGGCTGCGTCTCCCGCTGCTTCTTCAGCTCTTCCTCTCTCTGCTGAGCGGCTCGGATCTCCTCCTCGATCATGGACAAAGTTTTCTGCTTTTTAGAGCGCAGGCGGAATGGGCCTTGAGCGGTTGCTTCCACCTCGGGGCCTCGAGACGCCGCCGCCGTGCTGCGGAGCTCAGCCGCCTCAGAGTATTTACTGAAGTAGCTGAACTCCGGCTTCTCTGGGCTCGGAGGAGATGGGGGGCGGTAGACGGGGGTCGGCCTGGGGACGTTAGCTGGAACAGGAGCGGGTGTAGGAGCTGGAGCCGAGGAGGCGAGCGCCCGCGTGTAGGACGACTGGATTTTGATCCGTGGGCCTCCGTTTCTGGGCCTCTGCGGTGGGGAAACGGGCTGGGAAGGCGGAGGAGAAGGAGTCTGGAGCTGGGAAAGTCGGGATGAACTGGAGGAATCCGACGCCACTCTTTCACCAGACTGTGTGTCCGGCTGCGGGGACGGGATGGACGGCGCAGGACTGGAGGACGCAGGCGACTGGAAGCTGGGAGCTCCAGTAGAAGACACAGGTGAGGATGAGACTGGCACTGGGCTGCTTGTGGAGGCAGAGGATGGAGACACTGGGCTGCTGAGCTGGGAGGAGTTCAGCTCCCCTCCGTTCTGAGCGGCGAGGGCGCTCTGGATGGCGTTTTGGACCAGGACCCCGGCGTGGAATTCCAACTCGTCTTCGTTTGGGCTGCCGCCGGTACTCTGCCCGTTGATTGGAGTTGTGGGCTGAGGGGTGGGGGGCGATACTGGAGTGAGTGGTAATGGAGTCGGGGGTAGAGATGCCCCGCTGTCTGAAACATTATCCAAACTGAAGAGAGTTGTGTCTTGAGAGCGGATGGACAGCTCATCCAACCCAGAGTCAAACTCTTCTGGGTGGAACGGTTGGCTGAGATCCTTTCCTTCTTCCTGCTCCGGCAGGATCGTCATCACGGCTCGGGCGCAAGTAAATTCTTCTGCCAGCCCCTCGTTAGACCACGTCACGTGAGTCTCTCCGGTTTCTGCAACAAAGTCGCTGATGCCTGGGCTGCTCCTGGTTCCGGATTTACAGAAAGGTTTGGCAGAGTACAATTGAGGAATGAGGTTCTTCTTGGCAGCGTCTCCCTGCAGAAACTGCTTCCTGGCAGATGAGAAATCAATCTGATCTTCCAGAATGTCCTCCTTCCTAGTTACATCAGGATCAAAGGTCACCATTGTTGGGGGACCAGACATGTGGGGCTGCAAGAACACATTAGAAACATGGCAGTGAAAATGAGATGAAAACTTAAGTCATCACAAGCCATCAGCTTTTTCATATTACAACACATTACAACTGAAAACTATGGAGAGAAATTTGTTCCAATATTATTGCAAGCAAAGTAATTTAAAAATGTAAAATTGGAAAAGAAAGTATTTCAAAAATAAAAACTTTGAAAATTTGCAATGTGTGTACAACAGTCAAACCTACATTAATGCAGTTTCCTATTTTGTCATATTTTATTTTTTTTTATATTTTATTTTGGAAAAAATAGCTGAACCTACATGAGTGGAGTTTGCTATTTTTCTCAGATTTAATTTTTTCAATTTTTTTTCTGAATGTTGTGTGTGTATGTTACCTGAGCGTATGGATAGGGATGATTTTGTTTCCGCTGTTTCCTCTCCTGATATTTCTTTAGAGATTCCAGCTGGTCTCCGTCCAGCTGCTCTTCCAAAGGCACCTTAAATGATTGAACAGCCCAACAACTGATAAATCAACCTGTCAGGGGGTCAGAGTTCACAGAAAACCAAAGACTGAGGGCTAAAGTCTACCTCCAGAGGAGGATTCCACCAGCGCTGTGCAATACCAGGGTTCTTCTTGACTGCCTGGTCTTTGATCAGCTCCTGGCGCTCGCGTTCCAGTTCCTGAACCTGGACAAGAAGAGCAGTTTTCGAAAAAAGTGTGTGAATATAAACATATTAAGTCGTAATGATTTTAATTCATGATTAGAAAAGGAAAAAGTGTTCTACTCAAAGAAAAATGTATCAGAGAAAAACCCAAACAACACACCGGTGGGTATTTTAGCTGTGGTAGTGGATCTACTACACACGACACACATTACCTCTTCTGATGGTCGCCTCCTCGTCACCCTGACCTGCTGCTCTTCTCCGGGTGTGAATAGTTTTGCTGGTCGTCTCTCCTCCTGAAATGCTCGCAACTCAAACTTGACCGCGCCATGCCCCGACTCATCTCCCTGGATGTGACCATTGGTTCTTACGGCAGACTCCCGGTGGGGGAACGTGCTCGACCTTTGCTCCTCCACAGTGATTGATTGGCGATTGTCAGACACACACACAGAAGAAGATGTTCCGTTGACACTGATTGGTTTTGTATGCTCTGACAGTGAGGGGTCTCCATTAGTGGGAGTCTCTGAAGCTGCGTCCAGCACCTGATCCAGGTAGCTGATCTCCTGTGAACACATAAAATAAAATGAAGAAAACGATATTTTACAGGCAGAAATGGGAAAGAAGGCATTTTGATGCAGAATATAGCTAATCTTAAATTGTACAAATATGTACTGTATCTTTTAATCATATCACTTCAAATAATTTGGACACAAAAAAATCTATAAAATTGAAAAAATAAATTGTACAAAACTAAGACATAAAATAAAAATGAATAAATATTCTAAGCATGTTTTCTTAAATCAATCAGCATTTTAACAAAATGAAAAGTAAAAATTCAAAACATTTGACTACAGAACTCTGGAATATCAAAATAATTACTTTACACCAACAATCATCCAGAAATCGTGGATGAATGTTTTTACAAAATAGATGGAATAAAATGCAGCATACTTGCACCACCTCGCTGTCTGGTGTCTCTGCTTTCACAACTACACTCTGGCCTTGGTTGCTGGGGCTTCTGAGGCAGCCATGTTGGACCTGCTGGCTCTCCAGCTCCATGTTTGCAGGTCTGTCAGTGATAACGCTGACTGATTCCTGGAAACTGACACTCTTTACGGCTCGCTCTCTTGGTGAAGAGTCAGTGGCATCCTCGGCTGCTCGCCACGGGTTCTGTGTTGGCAAACAAACATGTGCCTCAGAAGGTAGTTTAGTCACAACAATTCAGGCTCAAAAACAACAGTCAAATCCACTTAGTAAGAAGATTAACTTCTGACTTTTCCCTGGACCCTCTAAGAAAATACACACACACAGTTCCTGTGTGTGTAAATCTGCATTGCAGCAGGAAAGTGTTTAATCCTCTGCTATCCTATAGTGCATTGACTAGCACTGACCTCTAGAGGGCACCAATCATACGCTGCTACATAAACTGTCTCAATCAAAAAGGCATTTCTAAACTGGTATAAAATAACTTGGGAAAATGATGTGTAACATTTTTCTAAATCTAACAAAAGTCTTGGACAAATGTGAGAGATAATAATGATGCTTATCTCTAGAAGTGACTCATGTTTTCAGTGCCCCTGGGTGTTATTGTTCTACAACAAAAAACATTTATGTATTTTACTGGAATTTTATATAATACAGCAAGGAAAAGTTAAAATCAAAGGAAAAGATGATGTACTTTTTCATTTTTCTTTCACAAATAATCTGAAAAACATTTCAGGGCGGACATTTGTATTCAGAAATAGTTTTACACATCTACAACCTGAAATTTTTTGACCATTTTTTTTTGCAAAATACCTCAAAATTATTGATATTGACTGGACATAATCTGTTAATAGCAAATAAATCCTGCCACAGAATACTAATTCAACTTAGGGTGCATTCACACCAGCCCCGTTTAGTCTGCTTTAATCAAACTCTAGTTTGTTTCCCAAGAAAATCTGATTCATTTGGGGAATGTGTGAATGCGCAATCAAACTCTGATGTGAACCAAAAAGAGCTAACTCTGGTTCACCAAAAACCTGGGTAATGATTCCCCTAAAGTGAACTCTGTCAACGTTCAAATGCACATACAGTATGAATGCAAGCGGATCGGCATTCATAAATGCTTTGGCATTTATGAATGCAAAAGCAGGAAGTGAACTATAGCACAGGGCATTCTGGGTTAATGTAGAAAAAAAAAAAACACGAGTCTAGACCTAGAAGAAGAAATGGCTTGTGGTCTTTCGCCAAAACTAAAGAGAAATCCTCTAAAAGCTAAAATCTGAAGCCACTCCATTTTCGTTTACATTTTGCGAAGAAGGAAGTTGCGCTCATGTCTTCTTCTGAGGTTTTCGTCTTGTGTCCTTCAGTGGTTTTTGGTGCAGTGCCATCACAGGTGATGTGAAAGTGAAGCACACCAAACTGAAAATGTAACAAATCTGGCCATTTTGGTCTCCAATCAAATCGACTCTACCAAACTATCAGGTGTGAAAACATCCTTAGTTCTTAACTTTGACTGTAAACCTCCCATTGAGTTTCAAGATTTTTCTGGCCTCTGTACATGTTGAAGAGAAGCATCCCCACATCATAATGCTGAAACCACCATGCTTCACCATGATGATGGTGTCTCCATGTTGATGTACTGTGTAAGGTTTCCATCACGTTTACAACAGACCATCTTCTCGGCTTTCTTTTCACAACTGCAAAATAATAAGATGTGTGGCTAATTTTTAAATCACTGTATTATGTGTAGCTAATGTTTCACTTTCACTGAGATTTTCCAAGAAAGTAATCCGCCCAGGAATCAGAGCTCCTGGTTCAGTGACCCATCCATACCAAACATTCCTGCCCTGCTGTTCAACAGCAGCTACATTTACACACTCCTGTGTTTATGACCCGTCCCTTTGTTCTTCTGAGGGTCTCTGACAAATAATCTATTGGCCTCCACTTTTTAAAGGTCTTTGCACCAACGGCTTCTTCCGTAAGCGTGTGTTTATCTCAAAGAGAAGCTGTTAACCTTTGTGTTTCCAACTTTTGAAAGTGTGTGTGGAGATTAATGAGGGTCACTTGAGCAAATTGGCTCAACCTTCAGTTAAAGCATGCAGTGGCATAGGAAAGTGGTGTTTGCAGCTTTTTGAACCTCTAACAGAACCAGTGACAGATCGGACCCGGACTTATCATCGCTCAGAGGGGTAAATCTAGGTCATTTTCATTATGTAGCCCTTCTCTGCCTGCCTGAATCCCCTCAATCCTCTTTTTGCATCTTTTCCTTCCTCTTGTGCTTCCTCTCGCCACAGAAACAGAGACAGCAGCCAAAGGAGTCACATGGTGGATTATAGCAGCCTGCTTGCTGAAAAGGACTTCTTGTCTGTCTCATAATCAGGCAAAGATTTTCTTCTACACTTCGGTGTGGTCTTCTCCACCCTCCCCTGAGAAAAATTGTGGGTTTGAGGGTATTTGGCTCACTTAGTTAGCTGAGTCCCATAAAAAAATACTTATTTAATACGGTCCTTTTGAGATAAATACACCAGCACATTGTGTCTATTTTCCATTAGACTTAACAGACTTACAAAGATGTCCAACAGGATGACTTGAATTTCAGTCCGAAGTGAACTTGGACGCTCCATGGCATTTGAAAAATTTGCCTCTTTAATTGTAATAACTGCAGATATCAGGGAATCATCAGGTTAGAGCACACCGTCTATCTCTGAATGAAGTGCTGCAGATTACTGAACAGTTTGTTTAAGCAATTTTAAGCATATGTAATGCATGCTACCTAAAGCTAGCACAAACATCAATGAGTCCTTTCAAAACAGAGAGTACGCACGCTAGCATTAGCCTAGCAGTTCAGGAAATGTCACAGAATAAAAACTTCCAAAGGAGAAATTTATTGAAGACTGTAGCTGTGTGTGTTGAGTAAGATTTCTTTATGAACAGTATCTTTTATAACATTACGGTAGATTTATCAAACAAGTTAACCTCTTGTTGGAGAATTGTATGGCTCTTTTCAATGTTTTGAGAACCAGAACACAATTGTTGAACAATTACTACATTGCTTTTAGTAAAGCGTCAAAATATTACACAAATACAGAAATAGCCAAACACTTGACTAAAATCACCAAGTAGAGGAACACAGCTTTAAAAGTCAATACCATAACATAATGATTCGCTGTGGTCAAGATAGCAAGGAGGAGAGTTGCAGTAACTCACAATGCAAATCCTGGATGTATACAGACACAAACAGGGAGCAAGGAGGATATTGGGTGAACCAAGGAGTATTGATTACTGGATGCAACACAGGTGAGTAAACGAGTAGATGGGAAGCAGCTGTACAGAAGGAGGAAACTGAGGCACCGGTGAGGTAAAAAGCAACACTAGTGACTAACAATACAGCAGTAAAATGAAACATATCTGGAACATCTCAACCAAAACAATCAAACTAAACTCAAAATCCAGTAGATCTCTCCAAGTTTTAATAAACTTTTACCAACATTTTAGCGAAACAGCTGTCAGATTAAAGCAGTTTTGCCTTTAAACAAGTCAAATAATTTTTTACTGTTAATTATGTCAGCGATCATATGAGGACCAGATGTAGCCTCTAATTTCACACTCCCATCGAGCTCACTGTATATGCGACACATGCATGATTGTCCACGCAGGAATGTGTGTGCTTGTGCAAGTGTAGGGGTGTGTGTCCAGCAGACAGAACAGAGGGGGAGGATATCCTTTTACTGCCTCAGGAAAACAGAACTAAAGTACAGGAATGTCTCCTATGCAACACAATTCTGCTTCAAATGCAAGACTGAAAAAAGGGTGGCTGTGACTGCGCAGCGGTGCATCCACATCAGTGTGTGTACTTATACATGAGGTGTGTTGGTATATGATTTTTGTTTCACACTGAGGTGAACACACACATTCCAGGCATAGCTTGCTGTCCTCAAGGCGCAGACTTTAATTCTTGTGATGAAGGACAATGTTAACCTTTCTTATCCAAGGAAAGTTAACAAGGAGCATTTCTGAGAATGAGTAAAAAAGAAAGTAAGAAAAAGTAAAACTGATCATCTGTAGAGCTGTTATCAGGGAGGACTTTCATTGGTATTAAAAGGGGTGGAACTGGGTGAATTATGTGGAAACACATACCAAGCACTGTTAGTCAATCGTGGATGTTTCTGAGCCTGCTGCGCTCTAAATCTACAAGTTGTCTCCATTCAGAACATCTGGAAATGCTTACACTCTGGCCGTCATGCACAAAAATCCCCGGCAAACACACAGACACATAAACACAATGTCAAAACATACGCGCTAAGCTGCATGCTTAGAGAAGAAATCCAAACCCATCCTGACCAGAAATAAAAGTCACATAATATTTTAAAGCCTTGATCATGGATTTTTCTATAAAACTTTCACCTCAATAAGATACAGCCCTAACTTTAAATACCACAAACAGTCTTCTATATTAGCTTAAATCTGATGATTTGGATTTTAAAACTCTGACTTCAGAATAATCATTCCTGTGTCAAGCAAGTACAGTCGGTTCCTGGCTCTGTTTCTTGGATAAATACGATCCTGTGGAGTAACTGGAACTGTCTGCAGGTTTGGCCTCCTCTTCTCAGATTCAAACAACCTGGACTGTGAACTCTGAGCAAACACAACTGTCCTGTGCGTATTCATGACATCAGTGAGTATAGCCTAGAATTAGTTTTTTCATGACAATATTCAAGCTCAGTGACATTTTAGCATCAAGATTAAAATACTGAAGATTGCATCTATTGCACATTAGTCCTCTTCAATAAATATTGTCAAAACGCTGCAAAAAAAAGAAAAAAGATTCATCCTCACCTGTTGCTCTCAAAAACACCAACGGATTCATCTATTTCAACAAAGTCAGCTTTGGATCCATGCTATAGCAAAACAATCATTTCTACCATTAGTGTGTCTTCTTCTCTTAATCGTTATCCGTTTTCCTATTCGGTTCTGTCCACTTGGGTCCAGCCCTGATCCGTCCTGTTCCAGATTGCGCGAGTACTGGACTTTTCCGCGGCCAAGCCTTTTCCTCTCCTTCTTCCCCTCCTTTTCCTTCCCTCCCGTCTCTTTCCTCTCCTCCACAAAGCCTCTCCTTTCTGAGCGGCATTCCTGTCAGCTGCGTGGAGAGTCGTGATGTCATGGGCTAAATGTGTGCATACGCCCGTAAGCGTGCGCGTTTCTCCAGATGCCCACATGCACAAAGCTACCTACTGTGCAAGGTCTTTCACACACACACACACACCCACGCACACACCGGCCTGAAAAAGCATCCACACTGCGCTTCCTCATCACACACACCCAGGTTCCATTTGGCCCTCCAGCTTCTATCAAAACTGGGGAAAAAGCAGAAAGAAGCAGGTGGGGCTGCTATGATGAAGAGATGATGACTGATTGGGGTGCTGGCATTTTCTGTCATCATCTGTCTGAAACCTGTGACTCAGTATCTTGTGAGGGTTAGACAGACTTAGGGGCTGCATTCACAATTTAATGAAAACAATGAAACCTGCAGCCAGATTGTAATGTGAAGCCTCTAAGCTTCAAAATATTTTATTATAAGACAAATTAAGGGCAAATAAATACTGATCTGAGACGTTTGAGACATGAGCATAAAGTCCAAATTCTACTGTAAATTACTTCAGTAGTACGTGAAAACATTAAAACAAAAATGTCCACATTTTGTAACATTATAAAAACAAACCTCAATGTATTTAACTGGAGTTTTAGTGCTTAGTTGTAAAGGAGGAGGAAAATAAAATGTTTTAATTTTCTTTCTTATGAATAAATACTTGACATACTCACAGGAGCATCCCCAGCATTTTTCAAGGGAGGGGCTGGGGCATGGCTACCCCAGAGAGTTATGTTCATGTCAGAGAAAGGCATACATAAATGTAAAACACAATAAATAATTATATAATAAATATGGAATTTAGTTCCTATCTGATCAGAGGGACCGGCCAGATGGAAATCCAATGTCTATGTTGGTCTGTAACATAAAAACTCAATAAAATATATTAAAGCTTGTGCTTTCTACATCAAATACTGGTGCAGTGGTTTAAAAGTACTTTACATTGCAAAGTACTTCACAAGGTACTTTAAATCTTGTCAACTTTCTGCCAGAAAGAATGTCAAAATCCTAAGGCTGTGTGTCTGCGGGTGTTTTGTGTGATCAGATACATGTTGGGACATAGGATCTGTGAAACCAGAGCTGACCTGAGTCATGGTTCACTTTCTCTGCTCACAAACACCACAGCAAGACGTAAAGGAGCTGGAAACACTTTCCTCAAATTTACAAGAGCCATTACAGGCTGCTGCAAACAAGCAACACAGGTCAGGATGTATGGTAATACCTAGTAAGAAGGTGAAGATGTGGTTCTGGGCTGACATACTACATTTATTCCAGTAAACAGTTTGAGGAAACTGAACCAGACCAACAACTATTCAGTTTTTTGCTGATTATTGTTCTTTCAAGCCACTTTGTATATACTAACCTCAAAACGGAGCCATTTTGAAATGAAACGTACTTCAAAGCATGAGGTATTTTTTTGGTGGACTTGTCTTTCATCAGCCCAGACCACAAAACAGTTGCAATTAGACTTTCAATTTAATGGGTATACTAATTTTGAACCCAAACTGATGGAAATCAGAAGAGTTTGTGGAGAGCAGCAGGGTGGTCCATAAGTCAGGGGACTATTCTAATGTGAGTGAGACAGAGGCCTCAACAACAGCATTTATGGGCCCCGTTAACAATTATACATATCAGAATAAAACAAGTGGTGCCTAACCCTTTGGAACAAGTCTCAGCCCCATAAAAGAAACATAATGAAAGTAAACATGAGCAAAACACGTATTATTTTCAAATGACAATGCACAAGCTGTGGTCTCAAACTAAAGGAAATATAATGAAACCTAATCAGTCACACAAAACTGGGGCACTAACCCAATTATGGCCCATGTGCACCGGAGAACTCGCATCCAGGCTGATTTTCCTGCAACACCGCATGTCAGTGCTAGTGATCTATAAAGAGATTAGCTAATTACAGGGAGTCCAGGCGACGAACAAACTGGAAGCTAATAGCAGAAAAACAGAGAAGGTCAGGAGGAGGATAGTTTATTTACGTGCTTTTGTATGTGTGTAATTACTCGCATCTGGGTCAGTTTTATGAAACCCATAAACTGTATCGCCCAGAGCAATCTTAAACACAGGAAGTGGGCTGTGATTGATCCAAAAGGCAAATAATGAAACAATAAACTGTAAGAGCATATTGTAGTACTTAGGAAACAATAGTTTACACATTATTGAAGTCCAGGCAGCCTTCTGTGCTACTGATAAAGTATACAATTATATTTTGTTGAGGATTGCTATTCTATATAATGCAACAACCCTAATTTTTGACCAAATGTAAACTTTAGTACATAAAACATTAATTGGGCCTGAGGGTGTTTGGATTCTAGATGGTGACAGGACATTTTCCTTCAGGATTTTGTTGTCAAGAACAAAATCAACACCACCACCATATTTAACTGGCAGCATAATGTTTTAGTTCTGAAATGCTGTGTTTGTTTCACACCAAAGTTCTACTTTTGTCCTGTAGCTGAATATTTTCCCAAAAGTCTTGGGGATAACAGAATGTTTTTTTCTGGGTCAACAATGGTTGTAACCTTGGACACCATGAATACCATTTGTGTCCAATCTCTTTCTTAAGGTCTAATCATAAACACCAACCTTAACAGAGGCAAGAGTTGAAGTCTGTGCTTTTTATATTAGACTCCATTCTATATCACAAACTAATCTTTGTGGTAGCAACACTTCAAAATATGCACATCATAAAAAACTGTTTGGACAACAATGAATGTTAGCTAATTAAGTACCAGGCATCATGGCTCTTTAAGCACAACATATATTTGGAGACACTTGTTTAATGCAGTATAAAATGTTCAGCTAGTAAGGAGGTTGTACATGATAAGTCATGTTCAGTTAAATAGAAAATAAAATTGAGTTTAAAGAGTTTGGTGGACAGTTAAGGGGTGTTTTTAGCAGGAAGGAGTGTTTTATATTTATGTTTGAACTTCAGAACATAATTTATCTATAATTTACTGGAACTGACAATGTTTATCTAGAGAGTAAGACCTTCCAGGCAATACCATCTTCCCGAAAGTAATTCCTTCCACTTATGGAGAAGCCTGGTTCATCATCCTGATACTATAGTAGAAATTTATTTAAGAAACAGTCTAACTGCATGATAAGATCATTTAAGTAAAAAATGAGGAGTACATGTTTTTTAACCTAAAAGTGAGACTAAAAGATGTAACATACTGGATAAAAGCCTATCACAACTCACAGGTCATTTCAACAGGAAATCAGGACATTGTGCACAGTCGTATCTGTGGAAACAGCAATCAACACAGGAAATAAAACACAAATCTGAGCCCATAGCACAATAAACAAACAGATGTTCACTTTAGGCAGCAGAAAGTGATCAAAAATGGAACGACTTGGCTCTGATGACTGATTACTATTAGTGACTCTGAAACATCTGTTAGCCAAACAAAATGACAGAAACAGCTAAAATCTAAGCTGTTTCTAAGCAGAACTAGTATATTATAAAAGCTGCTGAATGTGTATCTTTATGCGGTTACACAGCCCTCCAATCTGGCAGAGCAATGTCAAATTGCAGCGCTAATGAATATTAATAAAGGCAGTTCTCACCTACCCATCGCCACAGAGCATAAAACAAGAAGACTGAAATCATATGAAGGTTCCTTCAAGTTTGAGTGCTGAAAAAGAACGTGCAACATGTCTGGACCCATAGCAAGCTATTTGTGTCCCTTTCCAAATGTCTCTCGCCACCACTCACACACATCTCCGACCCCCACAGACTCCTTCCCAGAGCAGCAACAAAGGGCCCCGCAGGAGCTTCGGTGCCATTCTCCAGACAGAATACTAATGCTGCACTCCACAGCAGCGCCTCCCAACACACACGGCCATGCACACCGACATGCTTACAGACGAGAGCCCTTCAGAAGGAAGGTCTGTAGCCAGAGAGTGCGGTGAATTGTGTGCAAGGTCTTTAAACGCAAGACAGACAGACCGATTAACGCTCCCAACAGATGTAGTGGACAAACTGGGATAAACATGATCTGAGGGTGACAGAGAAGTAGTGCTGTATTATTTTCTCCTTAGACTAAAGGTTATGACATTGCTTTGGTGTGTAATCATGTTTTTATAATAATAGCCATAGCTTTGTAATAAAAACACTACTTATTTGGGTTGGCTGTCCACTGAGTGGTTCACTGTGCGTCTGTGTGTTAGATAATGTATACTCACAGAGTTGAGTAAACAGTGTTAGAGTACAGGTTGACCTGATCTATCTGAACTAATAACACAGTCATTTGTTTCTGCTTCTATCATCCAGCTGTGTTAAACATAAACATTGGCCAGTTATGCGTAACAAGGTGTATCATAGATTTAATAAGTTACAGTTAAAAAAATAATAATAATGTAACCCGTTATCATATAGTTCTTACTGTTCAATGTCCTTTAATAAAATGTCAGAGGAAATTTCATCCGATTGTACGGAGCAGTGCCACCCATGTCTTAACTGTTTCGGCTCATTAGTATCACACATGGTTCTTGTTTATAAGAAAGAAAACTGGCTGTTTGGAAAATCTTGATGTAAAAACTAAAAGAGAGTTGGTCATTAAGCAATGTCATGTTAAACAACAGAGTCCAGAGTAGTTACAGATTTAAACTAAATTAAACAAATATTAACTCCATATTTTGCTTTACTCTTCCAACTCTGTGTACATCTGATATAAATCTTTTCCAACTACTGCTTTGGCTGAAATATACTTTAAATTTATCTCTCTACTTCTGATTAAAGTAAAATTTAGTCTTTCAATTTTCTAAATAGTTAAAGTAAACTGCTTAAATCATTGTTATAAGAACATTAAACCTCTTATTCTGATTTTAAACAATAGGGACCAACTCTTGTATAATGAGAAATAGCTAATAAAAACTAAATATCATAGCTACTATGTTATTTTAGCCTAAATCATTCAATAAGAGTTGCGCTTCGATTTAAAATAACATATTTTTTGTGTTAATTACATGAGGCTGTGAAACTGTGGCATATTTACTCAAAGTTATATTATTACAAGAATCTCATGGCTAACTGGACAATGTGATTAGATCTTAAGTTAGGTTTTGGACCAATGAGAACTACAGTATGGTTTCTTATAAAAACAAACAAAAAAAATCTAAATCAATTAACTGTGTTCAAGTTAAAATACAGCAGATTTGACAAAAATCTCGTAAATGAAAAACTAAATGTTTGTTGCCACAATTTCAAGAGTTGTACAAATAGAGACGTATTAAAAAAAATATTCTACACACATGAACCAAAACAAACCCAAACTGTAAAGGTTGTTTATGACAAACTATGTTCACCTGAGCCAATTCCATATTAATAATAAGAATACGTGTTCCTACAAATACAATCAGAAACCCTTCAGTGTGACCAGTGTGCTCCCTAAAGAAGCAATAGTTTTGGCCGTTCATGATGGGAAGAAGCAAGCAATAAACTTAAAGAAACAATTGTTGCTGTCCATCAGTCTGGGAGGCTTGAATCACTTTTCCAAGACATTTATAGTCCATCATACTACAGGGACACAGATTACACACCAGAAAAGAACGTTACCACTACAGTCACCAAGCTTCCCGAGAGTGAACGCCCCGGCTAATTCAACACAGGGTCAGTGCATGTAACACAGAGAATGTGCAAAAACCCAAACGCTCCACCTATTTGCAATAGATCAAACATATGACTCATTTGAGGTTTTAAGGATCTTTCACAACAAAATGGAAGCATGACTCAGGTTTGCTAAAATTGTATCTAAAAGAACCTCAGAACTTTTTCCACAATGTCTTACTTTTTGTTATTGTTCTAAACCCAATACTATGAGCAAAGACATGAATAAATGTTGATCCATGTTGTTTAGAAGATTTTTTTTGTAAATAAACTTGTAACTGCTCCAATGAGAAACATGTCTCTAAGTTTAAGGTTTTTTTCTCAGCTGAACCTTCCAGCAGCCACTCAATCAGTAAATGTATGTCATTGAGATCATCATTTCCCATTTTAAGAAGGAAACTGAGATCAGGTCTAAGAACTTCCTTGAAATCCAGAATAATATTTGTGTAAACGCACCTTCCCGACATTTTCTCGGTCTCCATTATTCAATAGTTCAATTCACCCTGTAGTCCGCTGAGCAGATTCCTTTGTTTCATATCAAATTGTCACATCACAAACACACAACAGTACACCAACAATGCATTGCAATGATTTGTTCTCCTTCATTCATTGCTGAACTGTTTTAAATTCTTAGCCATAAAAGGGAGGAAGAGGCAACAGAGCTGCCAAGAAGGCATTTTTTCTTTAAACTCATGACTGAATGAAAACCTGAAGGTTGGGAAGTTTGAACAAACACAAAGGAAGAAACTGGTAGTGAAGGATGACTGAATTGTGATTTGGGGCTTTTATGTGGCTATATGTAAGGATGGGGAGAAAAGGCCACTCTAATCCTCTCCCAGTATGAATCAAAATACTGTGGTATTTTCTCCACAGGACACAGAGTGCATAGACCACACAGAGAGTCTAAATGCTAACAGACCATTTGGCAGCTTTCTTTTTTTCAATGGACATGACGTATCTTTTGGGAGACACAGACACATGAGTGCACTTGTGAATTTTAAGTAAAGCTTTGGTAAATTTTGTTAGTTTTAGATTTAGGCCTACTTTAAAACTTTCATAAGCACTGTCATACAAAAACATCAAGTTCAGATCAAAAATAAAGACTGAAATGATTAAAGACGAGAGATGTAAAATAAGCAAATGTTTCAAAAAGACCAAAGTTTTCAAGGTATTTGTGTCTACAATGAAAAGTCCTGCATCTCCATGCTGTTGCAAGGTGTTTATTCCAAACCATGACATAAAGCATGTTAACATGTGTGTGTTGTCAGGACAGAGTGAATCTTCTCACTGTGAATGTTCTCACTAGCTTATAGCATTAACCTGCCCTGCAGTGTGAGGCCCTGAGAGGAACACCGAGCTCATCAGCGGACTATTTCTGGAAACTAGCTCATTAGCCTCAAGTATTTAGACAAAGAAAAGAGGCTTCACGCTGGACTAAAACAGCCCACGATAAACAAGTCTGGGCTTGAGATTAGCAGTGTTGGCCAATTATTTGAATGACACTATTTTGTTGCATTATCTAAATGTTTTTTTTCTAACAAAGAGAGATTAATTTTTCTATAAAAACTCACAACAAAATATTTACATCGTTGAATGTGAATATATATGATTGGATATACAAATAGTTTCTCTGTACTTACATGTTGTATATCTATAAAGAATAATTATAACCTTTCAAGTGTTTAGTGGCTAACATTAACTAACACTTGTCTATGTAAGGCTTTGTTCCCTTGTGATGTCAACAACCTAAGACAGGGGTGTCCAAACTTTTTGCAAAGAGGGCCAGATTTGATAAAGTCAAGATGCCCGGGGCCAATAGTTTGTTCGGACATTTTTTAACTACAAAAGTGTCATGCACTTATAAAACAATTTTCATTGTTACAATTATCTTTATTTTTCAAATGACAAAAAAACCAAATATAAGCCAGTCAGGCAGATGAGAACAACTCTAAAAACACAAATTCTGCTTTTGAAATACCTTAAATTTACATGAGTTTAAAAATATCTTTGCCTCAAGAACATTTTAAACAGGTGTTATAAGTAATGCAAAGTTGTCTGTTATTATTAAATCTTAAAACAAGTGAATTTTGCTCTTGTCATTTACAATATCTTTCAGAAATTAATAGTTTTCATCTACAGGTTCATAACCAAATCTTACTCAAGAGTTTAATAAAAATAAGTGCCATAAATCCAAGTGCATAAATGTTCTTTTGGCTTTTCGCTGCTGATAGTGACAGACGTTACCGTTCAAAACACTCAGTTTCATGTCCTCAACTCTCAGTGCCACACTGTTACGTGCCAGGCAAACATTTGCAAATTCTTGCTTCTTCTCAGGGCAAATGTTCTCCACCATTTTCAAAACACAGTTTTGATAAATGTATCTTCAGTAAAAGGTTTGCCATGTTTAGCTATTAACATTAACATCGTAGCTTGCTTTGGTGGTATTTTCTTTTGACTCAGGCCCAAAGAAATCGCTGTTGTGATGCCAGTGCAGCTTGGAGCTGCTTCAGTTTTTCAGCACGGTCACTCCCTGTTAGCTTGTTGTATGTGTTAGCATGTTTAGTCTGGTAGTGTCTCTTTACGTCAAAATCCTTAAACAAGGCAACCGTCTCATTACAAATTAGACAAGCACAATTGCCTTGATTTTCAGAAAAGAAGTATTGTAATTCCCATCTCTCTTGAAAGCGGCGGCCCTCACTGTCAACTTTCCTTGTTTTCTTTGCAGTGGCCATGGCAGAAATGAGTGGAGAGGGGTTTGCTGCACGGAGGCAGAGACTGATAGTATTAAAGTGGTGCTGCCACCATTTGGTGAAAGGAGGAATTACAGTTTCAAGTTTTATGATTTATTTATTCTGTTTCACAGTGCAGGCGGGCCATAAATAATACATTATGAGACCGAAGCTGCGGGCCGTATGAAATCTGACCGCGGGCCGTGATTGGCCCCCGGGCCGGACTTTGGACATGCCTGACCTAAGAGAAAACAATATTCATGCTAAAACAGTCTTGTGTAGGTTGGGATCTTGCAATAAGCTACAAAACGTCTGCTGCTCAGTCTTTGCCCTCCAGGCTTATTAAAAAGTCACAACATCTACAGCTAAGACCATTTGCTACAACTTCATGGCTCCTCCATGACTTCTTCCAAAATCTAACTGCTCTGCACATTATAAAATACCAATCTGAACGGGTTCTGACTAAGAGTCAGAACTCTTAGTCATAAGGCAACTTGAGGAAGAATGAGCCAGACAGACTATTATTAAACTGGTAATGGGAGAAAAGAGTAATTGGATGCACCAATAAGGAAATTTGGGACAATATCAATAGTAGCAACAGTTGAAATGCAAAAACATCCTTGAGGTTTTATTACTCAGTAGGGCTTTGAGGTTACAACACAGTTTCATACAGAAAAATAGGCTCCGCTTTCTCATGAGCAAGCTCTAAGATGGAAGGGTTTTGCATTAGTTCACCTTGAAAATGATCTTCCAAATTAAAAACATTCAAACAAACAACCATGAAATGTAAACCCGTATCTCGTCTGGTGTGACACTGTTTTAGCACTAAGTGGCACTTGTTAAGAATCCAGTGACATTTTTTATTTACTCGTTTTCAGGTGAAAATTATGCCCGATATGAAAGATACATAAGAGACAAACTGTTTGCCAGAAAAATTCCATTAAATTGACAATGAGCTTACCATACACTAAACACACCCACTTTACTTCTGACACATCACTGAAAACTCAAACTGTGTACTACTAATTAAAATTACTCCAAATTTCTGTCATCACTAACAGCTATTCTTATATTACATTGTGTGGAGTTTTTTAGACAATTCTCAATTCTCCCCTTTTTTCTGTCATGGCACAGTGTCTTCCAAGTAAAAGTGGTGATAGCTTACGAAAGATGTGTTTTTCATCTAACTGCATTTACCCAAGAGTGACATCTACAACTGATAATGCCATCATCACAAGTGTCAAGTGATTTTAAACAGATACAAGAAAGTGGTTTGTGTTAAACTTCCTTTTAAATCATTTTTCACCACACAAGGAATTTTTCGCAAGAAGGTTTCTAACCATATAAACATTCTTCTGTTGTTTAGGTCTAAAAATGAAACTGGTTGACAATTGAACTTGGAGGAAGCACCTCTGACCCTGGAAGTCAACACTTTCCTGGATTCCCAGAGCAAAAGATAAAACTATTTTTACTTTCATTTCAATGTAGCTGAGAGTGGCAGAAGTGCAGCTTTTTTTTTCAAATATTGAACCAGTTTCCTCTGTTTTTTGCACTTCATTCTTATCTGTGTGTCTGAGTGTGTTTGTGTAAACAGTGTTTGTACTAGCAGGTATTTTGTGATCTGCTTTGTGTTCAATGAATGGTTTGTGCTGCATAGTACAACAATAATAATCGGTGGATGTTGTGGACAATAGTGGGCAATGGAGGTTGTGTAAGTGAAGCCATTATATGGCCGAGTCGCATTGTTGTGTTTCCTGAATCTTTCAAATTCTCTTCCTGTCTGGGACACAAATATAATCACGGTGGACATAACGCATTTCTAATACGGATGCTCGAAAAAAGTATATTATTTAGCTTAGAAAAGAAGCACTAAAGCAGAGCCCTTTAAAAATGTTTAAATTGTGACTAAATCTGAATTGATAAATGGTGGGAGAAAAAAAATCTGCTTTTTGATGCATGGAGCTGGATCTTACCCTTACAAGCTTTGATTATCTCATGGCACAAGGCGGAACTCTGAAATGCAGTAAGTGTGTCACCTGACCAGCCTATGGGGAGTATCACAATCAAAGAGAAAATCAATTGGACAAAATATGCAGGATGTGTGAAACTGAAAGCAAATATTTTGAAACAAGAGACATGAACCAAAAATGTAAGCGGTCTTTGGATAGAAAATTCTACCTTGAAGATAATTCCCTGAAATGCTAAACTACACCCATTGCAACCAGAGTAAAACAAAGTGATGTGATTGTAACAGCTCGGACAAACTATTCCCACAGTATCCTATTTCACCATAACTGTGCAGCTGCTAGCCTGTTGTGCTAGGAGTCATGCATGTCTAGCAGGAAAACGCCAAATTGCTAAGAAGGACTCAGTTTTTGTGAAGTGGAAAATCTGTCTGGAGGCATGTTGGGGTCGGAGGTCAATGTTAGGTCATTAATTAATTTATAATCGCATCTTAAGACTTTTAAATTGTAATCAAATCTATTTGTAAAGTGCCTAAAGATTCCCACCCCTGTAATGTATTAACAAGGTATCTGCAGGTCACAAGTCAAATTTAAGACTTTAAAGACCTTTTTAATGTTAGTAAATAACTAAAGCAACATAGATATTTGGTCACACTTTGCTTGTACAAATAAGCCGGACAAATTTCAAATTGTATCTACCAAATACACAGGTTGTGTTTTTAAAAACTACAATTCTTAAATATATTTGTAAACTGCAGTAAAGAGCGACATCTTGGGGCATCAAGTCTTTATGACAACTATTAGATGCTATTTGCATGTCAACCGATTCTTATCCTAAAAGTAAATGTTTTGAATTTGCTAAATGTTACTTGGATTGCAATTGGAATGCTTTGATCAGATGAGACTTTGGATAGGTCAAAATTTCAGAGAAAAACACTCCAGGTGGATCAAGTGTCAAACTAAGGATAGATTTATGAAAAGGTTCCCCATGTGCACTGTTATGTATGGTGGAGTACCTGTGATGTTGTGGGGCAGTTTGTCTTCTAAAGTCCATGTTAATGTTGTTTTGAATGCATCATAAACTTATGATTCTCATGGTCACAGTTTCGAGGCAAAATGTTTGGGAACCACTGATCAAGAGAAAACGTGCAATGTCCCTTGAAGCTCCAGTCTTGTAAAGTGTTGTTCTACAGGCAAAAAAAAATGTTTAATGTGTTTTAAAAGGGTTCTGTAAGTAGTATGAGCAATGAGAAACCACAATCACACATAGACTCTACTGTGTCACTGTCATTTATTCCCAGAGGTTTAACAAAAATAGCCACAAAGTGTCATTCACAGCCTAGAGACCTACATAAAGTTGCACAAGTATAAGAAAACGTTGTTTAAACACTGGGAATTTTTTTTTATTGTTCAGTCTGAGAGCTGGCCAGAGGGACGTTCACATGACTTCTTCTTCATGATCAACACCCAAGATACATGTTTGACGTTCTTTTCAAGTTATCCACTCACTATCAGCTGATGCATGTAACTCATGAACAAAGAGGTGACAGTAAATAAGCCATGACACAAGCTAGTGTATAATTAGTCTGCTTCCTCTGCTATCTTCTCTTATCCGTTTTTTCTATCTCCACAATGCCTTGTTCCTATTTCTACCTCGGCAAACTTCACCAGCATCAAAAAGCTGTTATGTAATCTGTGATTATATGTTTCAGTGTGCGGGGTTGGCTTTCTGGGAAGAGGGTGAGGTCTGAAGGAAGAAGACATCAGTGATAACTTTATTGTTCCTGCCAGTGTTCTCACAAACTCTACTTTGCCAAAACGGGCGGAGGTGGAAAATGTGCTTCCCTCAGACACGCACTGCACAAAAAAAATAATCTGGATGCTACTCTATCAGACACTGACCGTCCCAGTGGGAAAAGAAGCATGCCGAAAATCCCTCTGGACAGACGCTAGAGTCGGCTGTGATCTTTTCTGTCACAGAACCAAGCAGAGGTATTGGCAGACACGCTGCCTGAATTGGCAGCTTGATGATTGGCTTCACTATTTCCACAATCAGTAACCGATTTCAAATGATGACCACACAAAACAGCAAAGGCAGATTGAGAGCTATTTTAAATGGAGTTTTACAAAAAGCTCTAAAGATTATGTCATCCATTTATATTCAATCCACAAACCACAAACGTATGCAGATCTGGTTGTCCACTTGAAAAGCCAAGAAGGGAAATAAGAGTACCAACCAAAGAGGCTGTACAGAGGTTCATGGCTATTCTGAAGTAGAAATCCACAATTCGGGTATTCATAGGACAACACTAAGTGCACGACAAATCTGGTCTTTATGGAACAGTGGAAAGCTAAGTCCTATTTCCAATTTGTCACAAGCCATTTAGGGGACACAGCCAATATGTGGAAGAAGATACTGTGGTCAGAGCTGTTGAAAGTTACAAAAGACTTCAGTCTAGGAGGGAGATTCAACTTCCAGAAGGAAAATGACTCTAAACATACACCCAAAGCTTTAAACGAATAGTTTAGATTAAATCATAGGGTTTTAAAGTGTTAAATGGCAATCTGATTTAATTTGAGCAAAGAAGAACTGGCAATACAATTGCTGTTTCAAAATTCAGGAGCTGAATCTTTTGGAAGTTGCATTTGAAGTTCTACTAAGTAACAGCAATGCGACAAAGGCTGTCAAAATTTGAAGGCTCTTCCAAACCCAGCCCACAAATCTGTCATCCTTTCCCCGATTCAAATGATGGGTCTGGTCCTTCCCAGCCCATCCTGTCCCAACATTTATTAAGGGCAAATGAGAGATTTGTGTCTTTGTAACAACAGCATATGAAGCAATAGAGTGGGAGACGAGTACAGTTATAATGTAAGCATATCAAAAACTGATAGTACAAAAGTTAAAACCAGTGGTGTGGTTTGACTTTTGTCATTTGCATAGAATAGTTTTTTTCCCTAGATAATTTATTTAATTATCTCAATATATAAATATTTAGAAGTTATTAAATAAGTCATTTAAAAAAACTCAGTAAGATTCCAAGATACATTTTTACCAGTGGGAGTTCATCATATAAAATAAATTAAAATACATGGAAGTTAGGTAGGGCTGCAACTAAATCTGAAAAAGTTCAAGGGTGGATGAGAGTTTTGTAAGGTGTTGTGTTTCAAAAGTTTTTTTTTTACCAATTGCTTTCTCCTGCTTCTTTTCAGCAGATGGCTGCATTTGCAAGGCTTTGCAATGTACACTGCAGCATGAAAAACAAACATAAGCTGTCAAAAATAAGAAAGCATTGCAGACTGTGAGAATATTCACCAAGACAAACCACTGAAACGTCCATCATTCCTGTGTCAATAAACGGGTCTGCTGCCCTCTGGTAAAATGTCATTAACTCCACTCTAAAATCAATCAATCAGTCAAGTAAAACTAATCAGCAAGACTAAAGGCAATGAGACAACAAGGTCAAACTCTTCAAACTGGAAGCTGAAACAGCAAGACTGCATGTTCTTATTTAAAACACCCAGATGATGGTTTTCTCTGGACTTTAAGAGTACATACTTAAAATCTTCAGACATGCATTGGAATTGATAACACTCACACCCATCATCAGCAAGATAACACCACCCTTCAGAGATCACTAGCGGTTTCAAAGTCTCTAGTGAAAGAACTGCAAGTTGCTTGGCAACAGCAAAAAAAAGAAGAAAAGAAACTGAATATAAAAAGTTCAACATGAAAATAAAAAAATCAGTTGCAAACAAACAAAATCAGACTTTGTGCTTTTTTCTGCGTACTAACCACATTTTCACATCTTTGGTATCATCTTCAAACACTTTTAGACATAAATCAGGGTCAGTTTTTGACACAGACAATATGGCTCACTACTCAGAGTGGCATCTTGATGAAATGACACAAAGAGCAAGGACAACTAATATACAGAATCAAAAATAGTTTAACCACTTAATAGCTTGCAAACCAGCTTTCAAACAACAATACATTAACAGTTAAGAGAAAAAGCTGATTTTATGACCTGAGATATTTCAAAACAGCTCAACATGTCCTTTCTGCATAAAAAAGTGCCACACTTCTTTTTACCAAGTGACCAGCAATGTGCAGTAGGAAGTGGGGGAGGAGCAGTACTGCATTGCTCTATGCTCTTAGCAACTTGCTATATTTAGCTATTTTTCTGACAAGAAAAAAAACCAGAATCGGCAGGTCAGTTTTTTTTAAAAGATCTCTGACCGGCCAGAATACTGCAATCAGTGCAGTCCTACTTTTCTATCGAAGTGCCGCAGCAGAAATTTAAGCACTTTTCAAACCATCCATCCATCATATACTCACTTGTCCTTGCACAGCCACACTTTGTGCGTGTGTATGTGTGTTGGAGGAATGACATAATTCATGCCTGAACTGCCACTGCCTTTTACCCTCATGTTTTCAAAATGGCTACATATGAGTGTTATGATATTTTTGACAGTGGACAGAGCTGAAACTGTCTGTACAGCAACCATAACCACAGAGATTTATAGTCTGACTGAGGAACACAGAAGTCTGCCAAGGGAATGGTTAGCAATTCAATCCTGTCTTTTGGCAAGATAGATGCCCAAACTGGCCCAAATCTTAAAATTGCTGTGTTTCTACTTTAGAGCAAGAAAAAGCGATTGATAGCCTGTAAGAGGCTGAACTGCGGTATAAATGAATGTACGTGGCTAACAGTGTAAAAATGTAGTTTAATCCACAATATTAGATCAAAACTAACAGTGTAGAAAAATAAAGCATAGTATTTTTGTGAGAAATAGTACAAGAAGCAGCCATAACAAAGCTGTTGCTATCTTTCCACCATGTTAGTCAGTCTGTGGGGGATGAAAAGCAGGTTAAGGTCATTCCAATATGTAGGTTAAAGTGATGCAGAAGAGGACAGAGAGACTGCTGCAGCAAACAGTCTGGTCCACTGACCTCCTTTGGTCGTCTCTCTTTCTGCAGTATTATGTGTCCTCCACACTTTAAAGCTAATCAAACTGATTGTTTCTGCTATCCTCACACACAATGACCCCCATCGGACACACACAGGCCTACACCTTTCACTTAAGCTAATGTTACACTTTCGCTTTACGTCCGGGCACTTAAAATGTCTCAAAGTAATATTTCAAAGCTACTTCTGACTCATTTCAGTTTAGTTTTTATTTTATTTTATTTTACCTGTGTGATGAATGTTGATGATGAAACGGCGCTGATTTCTTTTGCTTCCCTGCTGCCGACTAATCAAGGGATAATAACCGGGATTAGTTTGGTTTTTTTTCTTTCTTAAAGAAAGGACAAATGCTTAACTGACCGGCTTACGACGGAGCTACTTCTTTTCCTCAGCACCCGACGACCGGTCAAACGAAGCGGGGAAGCAGCGGAACCGATCCTCCTCGTGCGGTCCCAGCAGCCGTTGTAACGGTAACGGCTGCTGCCTCCAACTGGGATGGCACTGAGCTCCTCTCACACGCCAGCTTTTCCAACCGGCCGTTCTCTCCTCCCCCTTTTCCTCCACCTTCTCCTCCTCTATTTTTCCTCTCCAGGCTTTCTCTTCTCCGCTTTTTTTTTTTTCCCCCTAAGAGGCACGCGTGATGAATAATGAAAGGCTCGCGAGGTCCCAGGAGTGTTTTCTGGCCCGTTTTCTTTTTTTCAGAGCGCGAGCCGAACACAATGAGGCCGACCCGCGTGGATCAAGTTACCACCGTCCTGCCTTTCATTCATTCATTTATTCAGCCGCTAAGCAGTCTGACTGCAGCCCTGTCAGCTTCCCCTTCACCCTGTCCAGCTTCACCTCCCTCTCTTCTTCTTGCAAATGCGCTTTGGTGAGTTTTCAAGAGAACCAAACCAAGCAAATTATTCATTATCTCTAGCTATGTCGCTTTCAAGTAGACTTCCTTAATTAGTTTCTTTAAGTTTTTTTTCCCAAGTTCTACCTTAACTCCGTTCTTTTTTCTTTTTTTTTTTTTGCTTTATTTTACATTACAAAACAACTAATAATTGTGTAATTTTAGGAAATAAGACATGGTATAATTTTTTATTTTTTTTTTCAAATGGAAATCTGAAAAGTGTGGCATGCATTTGTGTCCAGAAACTGTAACCTCCAGTCTCCTGAGGAATGTCTCTACCAGTTTACCAATTTATGAGAATTAAATGTTTGCTCTTTCTTCTTGAAAAAAAGAAAAAAGTCATGATCAGTCTAAATGAATGGAGAGCATCTGCAAATGCCAATTTTCAAGTCTTGTCATTGTTTCTCAATTGGATTTGACTAACAGACTTTTTAAATTTGTATGTGCTAAAAAATAACAAATATCACCTTTCTCCCACTTCACGATTATGTGTTACCCTGTGATGGTCTGTCTTATCCCAACAAAATTTTAATATAGAATATGCAAATGGTACAGATTGAATTTTTTAATTAATTAATTTATTTTATGATTATTACTATGTCCGACTGCCCCAGCTCTTTTGTTTAGGAGAACAGTCTGGTCTGCAGGCCAGCTTGTTTTGCTTCTGGTCTCTTTTAGTACAAAGTGAAACTGCAGTGCTATGTGGAGTATGTGGTTTGTCTTTGTCTTTCTAAAACAGACAAAGCTTTACCTGATAAAAGATGTTGTTGGGATGGCTGCATATTTTTGTTCCAAAGGCTGAAGCTATACCATGACCTTTCCACTAATATGTCCTCTGTGTCCCATGATGGAACTCTGCTTTTCAAAGAACATTGAACATTCATTTATTAATTTTTAATGTTTGATCTTTAAAATAGAGGCAGCAACCTAGATTTTTTTTTCTCTTTTGTCTTTCCAAGTGTGAAGTGTCTTGATCACAAAAGAAGCGCACAGAGTTCATTCACGCTACAAATGGAACAACAAGAGCTTACATGTGCAACTTTCGCTATACACTGAAATATATGAAAAGGTAAAAATATCTATTTTTCTGTTAGGAACCAACATGCTCTGTATTCAGTCAGCTATCAGTAGGAGAAGCAGAAAACACGTCGTGTCACACATTTTACTAGCTGCAAAGAACTTGCAGTCTTGTCATTGTCACAGCACTGCGGTTGTCTTGTCTTTCATGTCTTTGCTAAACTTTTATCTGGAAAAAATTTTGCTTTGAACCCCAGATCGTGACAGACAGTTGTTTTTTTTTCTATCTTTAGAGTTGGTGTGAAGCCAAAGTTTGTGACAGAATTTTAAACATATAATGTAAAAAAAAACAAAAACAAAACGCTTCAGGGCTCACGTAAACCATAAAAAAGTTGAATCTGAATTGGTAAACATTCATTACTCACCATGGCAGATTGGTGGTCTATCCTTGGAAAAGGAGCTTCAAAGCCATTTGCTGTCATTATGGTGGCCTCTTGGCTGTAGCCTGCACAGTGAAATTTGAGTTATTGTTTTCATAGGTTTACTTGTTATATATGACCACATTTGAGAATTTTGATTGTGTTGCAAGCAGTTCCTTCTGATTGTACCTGAACCAC
The DNA here is from genome assembly GCF_003331165.1 of Xiphophorus hellerii. Classification (NCBI taxonomy): domain Eukaryota; kingdom Metazoa; phylum Chordata; class Actinopteri; order Cyprinodontiformes; family Poeciliidae; genus Xiphophorus; species Xiphophorus hellerii. The sequence goes on along the minus strand of NC_045679.1, from coordinate 10,916,362 downwards.
TAAAGCATAAATGTCCTCACACACAAAAATTTCAGATTTGTTCACATCTATGTAAAGATAATGACTGCGCCACTAAATAGGAAAGTGAAACAAAAAATTTTTTTTCCTCATCATGCACATAGAAATGTTTAAAAGATGAACACGTGTGATTTTATGCAGATTTTAATTCTAATGGATCATTCTTAGTAATATTAATCTTTTCATTCTGAGAATCTAACTTCTTTCGCCACTTGCCTTACTAGTTTAATAGTTTCTGCTGGATGGATGTAAACTAATTTTGTATAGCCTGTATATTATGTGTTCCCACAGGATATGTGCAGTGGTGTTAAAGAATTTTTCATGAGTACTGAGAATTATACTGAAAGAGAACATTTATTTTTATTCTGCATCCTGTGTCCTGTCACTTATACTTGTAACAACATAAATCTGCTAAAGTTAAACCTGGCAACATTGAGAAATTATAGTGCAGTCAAGGTATTTCTACTTCATTTACATACTCTTTGGTGTATGCCTTTAGAGACTACATGTACACGCAGTCTCTAAAGGTATAAAAGTCACATTAATTTGGGGCTTTCAAAGATTTCATCATTAACAATCATCTGGAATGATCAAATATCTAACTGGATATTTGATCACTTTTCTTGGCAGAATTGAAAGAGTTAGTTTAAATTGGAGAAGGTGAGATCTATAGGAAAGTCATTACAGAAACTTAATGTTAGCCTACTTTATCCATTTCAAACCCTGTTTCATATGATCCCAAAATGTGGAAAAACTATGTGTAGCTCTTAAACATCTCATCCAACCTGTCACCAAACAAAAGGAAAATGGATTATGAACCAAGGTTAAAGTCTGTTATAAAAATGGAAACTGAAAAACTGTCGGTGTCCACATTGAAACAAGTTAAACATCACAACTGATGTATAACATGCCCACTAAAAAAGAAACTCCTGCTCCAATTCCTTCAAATTCAGTTGCTGATTCACTGCCAGTGATAATGGCACATTGCAAAAAGGTGAGTAGAGAAATGAAGACAAGAGGACCGTTTCTCCAAATTCTTTAAATTCACCTCAAATTTCAGCTAGATGATTGAAACTTGGTTACAGCTTGCTGTTCCAACAGGACAAACAGCCACAACACACATAAAAAGGTCATCAAATTTACACGAACCCTACCAATTCTGCCAAAAAATAGTAATCAAACATTCAGCCAGAACTATGATGGAAGCTTGCCTATGAAAAGTTTATGGTAGAGGTGTAATTATCTCATGACAAATTACTCTAATATTAGAGGTGGGTGGATTAGTCCAAAATATCACTAATATTGTTACCAAGTCGATATTAGTGCTGGATCAATACTATACTTTGGTTTCATATTTCCTCTTGAAATTTATTTTTTTTTGCACTTCAGTTTCTCAGCCCTACCTAAAAGAATGTTGTTTTGATTTGTTCCCAAATGATAAATTTCTGCACTTTGTTTATTCAGGAAAAATGCACACAAATTTGTTTTGTTTGTCTATTATGTTGATATGTCATTAAAGTGTTTGGTAGACACCAACTTTGCACAAATTCTATTCTAGGTAAATAAAAAGGAAAAAGAGTCAGAATTTTGATGATATGTCAAACTTAAATAATAAAAACTGTCCGTATCAGTATTGGTGATAGCCCAGTATTTACCTGGTATCTTATCAATACCAAAATATGCCCTGTTTACATATCACACACCTCTACTAAATACTATATAAGTGGGGGTAGATATTTAAGCCCCTCTGTTTGATTTTGACTGAGTGAATTTGAGTTAGACTTAAAACAAGATCATATCAACAAGACTGAATGTTTTTGTGTACTTAATTCAGATATTTTGTTCTCTCTAATGCCTATCAATGTGGGAAAAAAAACATGCTGTCCAAATGTTCTGAGTATAATGTCAAAAAATTATGTTATGTAAAATTTGAACCCTAACAAAATATGCGTGCTTTGTTAGTGGCAGTGGATATTATGATAGCTGGGTGCAGTAAGGACAGCTTGTGATCTCTTGTCAGCAGCCAAAGAAAAAAGTGAATGTTAGAGACAGATGGAAAGAACAACAAGCAGGAGACAGCAGGGGGTTCACTGGAGAAACTCAGCTTTATTGACAGAAGATGGAGGGAGAGGTTACAGATGTCAGAGCAGAGAGAGAGTGGAACAGAGGACGTGACAGAGTGATAGGGAAGTACGGAGAGAGGTGTGAACAATAGAAAATGGCTCCTTAATTTTTGTTTCAACAGTCCAAACAACCATGAGGGTAGAGAGTCAGGAAAAGGGAGACTCCTACAGATTCACATGAGTACTGCAGGCTTGGCAGTGGGACTGGTAAACTGAGTTTCCAATGTGTTTGTCCTTACTTTACATCCAAACAAACAGAAACCCGTTCGGGGAAGCTGCATTGGTCTTCCTACATTCCCAAACTGTGAAAATGTTTTCTAATGAAGGTATTTTGTTCATTACCTGCTCAATACTGGGAAAACAGGAAAATAAATTTAAAAAACTCTTTCCAGCATGCACACTTCTGGATACTTTTCTCAGCGATAAAAAAAAAAAAAAGTAGGATGAGGCATGTTTTATCCAACCCAGGTGAGCAAAGAAGGATTGTTATTCTCATTGTCCTCAGCCTTGAGAGCCATTCAGTTTGCTTGGTGTAAATAAAATATCTCATATCACAAGAGTTTTGAAACAACAGTTGCAAACAAATGGGGGAAGAGTTATGTGTGGTCAATGGTGAGATCACACACAGCAAAGCAGTGGGTTGAGTGAAAATATAAAGATCTTAATTGTGCGCTCAAACAGTGACTAAAAAGGCATTGCAGAATATTTCTAATACCATAATTTGAATTATTCTCTATACCTACAAACATGTGGTAAATAAATGCATCATTAAATAAAATATAGAGGGTATTTACATTCTTTTTCAACATAGGATGCCAGATTCTGGCATACCTGCTCAGTACCTAATTCAATAGCTTGCTGGATTTACTGACATTTGCTGTAGCCAGTCACATTAAAGCATATTTTTGTTTGAAGAGTAAAATGCAATTCCATAGTGGGAGCTCAGTGTGTGATTTGTGGACAGAATCACCTACAAAAACATATTCATGAGACCACTTAAAGCTGGAATTGTTATTGTTTCCACCAGAGTTAGTAGCCAGAGCAGGAGGGGAAGTTAGATTCTTTAGTAGAAGATCAGGGTCAGTAAACGAGTCAATAAATAACTGTGGAGAAGTATTAATGTTGTGTTTAATGTTGTGTCTAAAAATCAGAGTGCAGAGGCACATATCTGGTAAAGTCTTGAAATTCTCGCACTATTTTAAATATCCAGATTTAATCTGTTTATATATTATATATATTTTACACTTTTTAGAAGTTTTTTTGTTTAAAAAAAACACTGCTTTTGGGTTTTGAAATTATTATTTTATATGTGAAGACACAAAATATTGTGTTTTTGTTTTCCCAAAAATATTTCTGAAATCTCATCTCTGTCCTGAACTTGATTTTTTTATTCCATCTCATCTTGTGAGATGGATGTTTCATCACATTGCTTATTCCTGATAGAGGTCAGCTGCACAGGAATCTAATACCACTAATTGTCTGATTTAAAACTGGAACAGGTCTGACTGGTGAGTGAATCATGTCAAGATCAGAGTTCATGCATTAAGCACGTTAGGTGAGTTTCCTGATTTTTTTTTTTATGGCAAACTGGAGTTACAAACTCCTTCCCAAATCCTTGAGAATTTTTAGCATCCTTCTAGCCAAAGGCTGCGCTGACTGTAGAAAGAGCTGGCAGTGCTTTTAGTCTTTTTGTTTTTGTAAAAAGTGTAGTATTTTCCACATCAATTAAGTGATGCTACACAAAATACTCATTAAAAGCATGTAACTTTTTTTTTCCAATATAAGAGCACATGTACAACTGTAACACCAACATAACTTCTGTGTTAGTAGTTGTAAATTATTTTACGTTTAACTGTTGCATAATATGCATTCCCACACTGCAGAGTGTATTTGTTTTCAGCTGCCTGTGCTTTTAATAATTAGACACACTGGAAAAGTTGGCTGTTTTGATCCTACTCGCTGCCAAATGGTGATCCGGACCTTCCTATAGGCTTGTGAGTTAGGAAGAACAAGAATGAGAGGAAATGACCTCAGCAGTGGAGCTGTTGGAGTTAGTGGTGGAAGCACCAGAGGGAGAAGAGAGCGAAAACAAAAAGTTTCTTGCGGAAACACGCATCATTGGATTTTTGAGTTTCAAAACAAAACAACGTGTGGTTGCATAAGAGAAGCAAAGAAATAAAAGTCTAATAGAAACATCTATTTATCTCTATATTTTGTTAGAACTATCATTGTTGTAGAATGAACAGGCACGTAAAGAAACCAAGGCAACAAATACCCACCTCTCCTGTCTCTGGAGAGAGACTCTGTACAAAGAAAAGTGTGGGTTGGTTCAGGTCGTACATTTCTCTGTGTGATTGTTTTTATTGGTGTGTGTTGAACAGGAGGCTGAGGGTTAACAGAGGAGGATGTGGCCTAACAGAAGGAGTTAAGGAGAAACAAGTGATGCTTTGTTTGAACGCTTAATAGGCTGTAACACCAGGGGAGATGATTTGGTTGGTTGATGTGTGACTGATTGTCTGTAAAGCCTTGTTTACAGAAAGCTGATGCTGTTTGTCAAATAGCCTATTGTTTTTCTTCACCTTTGCCTGGACTGACTTTTCCATAATCATAGGTTTTTGGCACAGATATTCTCATCCCTTAAGCTTTTGCACTTTTTGCCACCTCAAAATCACAAACTTCACTATTTTATTGGGATTTTACCTCATAGACCAAATAAATTGGTGCATAATTGTAGAGTAGAAGGCAAATGAGATATGGTTTTCAACTTCTTTATTAAAGAGAAGTCTTAAATGTGTGGCATGTGTATGTATCCACCTCAGTGCTATTATATCTACAAGTCTCTATCGTCTCTGCTCATCTACGTAGAGACTGAAATCAATGCCCATTCTGTTTTGACAGGATGGAGAGTTTTTGTGAACATGAACATTTAGTCTTGCCACAGTTTCTCAATTGGATACAAGTCTAACCTTTGACTAGGCATGAATAATACTAACATTAATATATTTTGGAAGGTGAACCCAAGCCTTTTGTTGCCTCTAGCAAGTTTTCTTTCTGGGATTTCTCTTTCTTAAGCATCATCAAGTTTGACATTGACTTCGACTAGCTTCCATGTCCCTCTTGGAGAAAAGCATCCCCACGTCATGACACTGCCACCAGTGTATTTCACGATGGAGATGGTGTTCTACATCATGTTCAGTGCCAGGTCTCTGCTATACACATATGTTGGCTCTCATCCTAATAAAGTCCCTTCTTCCACAACTTTGCTGTGGCCCCTCAATGACTTGCTGGAAGCAGTAAACATAAATATTAATTACTTTCTACAAAGGTGTTTTTCTTCCTGCCACTTTTCCATAAAGGTTGGATTTATCTTGTCTTCGTTCACTTGAGCTGTTGTCTATTTAAGAATATTTTTGAAAACCGTTGGTTATTTTTCTTTCATTTCACCATTATATGCTACTTCCTGATGGTCTAGCAAATAAAATCCCAATAAAACACATACAACATGCATAATAGCTCAAGGGGTATGAATATTCTTATCAACAGCTTATTTTCTGCATCTTTTTTGATGATCTGAATTCACAAAATACCGCATTGTCTGATAAGACAGCAGGTGGAAGTGTTATAGAGGTAACGAGAGAGCAAAAATGATCAGGTGGCTAAGCAGAAAGTCAAACGTGAGACAAGAAATGGAGTGTGTTGTGCCAGTCATTCAGAGTCCAGAGGAGGAAGCTAGAGCTTCTGTTAGTAATCATCCAAACACAGCGCAGAGGAAGGTGATAATAAAAGGTTGGAAGAGGGAGAAGACTCAGTCACATGAGGATGCAGCACTGGCACCGTTTCCTCTTGTCCGTACCTGTGGTGGGGGTGAGGCCGGGCGGCGGGGATATGTTTGCTTCTGGGTTTGCAGGGGGTGAGGACGCGCTGTCCGGTTCGCGCCCGTCAGACGACAGTTCCGTGCTGACGGCCTCGGACGTGGCCGGCCGTCCCGACACCAGGTCGGCGGCGGTGCCGTCGATGATGGAGATGTCAGTGACCGTCTTCTCCCTCAGGGATTTCTCATCATCTTCGTCGATGAGCACGACCTCGGCCTTGACTGCACCGTCAAAGCCGAGCAGCCTCCTGCTCTCACTTGTATCCTCAACGTCCTGGTAGCCAAGGAATACCATGGTGACAGGGTGCTCCGTGCTGGCTTGGGGCATGGGGCTGAGCTCACTGCTCTGATTGGCTGATGAACCTGGTTGGGTTGTAATGGGAGCAGAGGAAAGGGGCATCATGCCCAGCCGGGTTTCCCTTTGGAGGGTGATCTGGGCTGGTGGACTGGAAGGAATGGATGGTGGGGCACAGGAGGGCGGTGACAGATCGTCAACATCAGCAGGAGAAACGTAAGCTTGAAGTGGAACTGGGGTCACCGTCACCTGACCCCTCCCACTGTCTCCTCTTCCTCCTGCATGTGAAGGCCTGGCAGCTCGCTGGACTAACTCATCAACCTGTGCAGAGCTCCAGCCGTTCTCCACGGTGCTGGTAGAGACGCCCCCAGAGGAAGTGACCTCGTAGACGACTTTCCTGCCATCATCGTAGACCTTGACACCCCGCGAAGCCGCCTCCAATGGGCTGACGCGATTGGCCGACAGGATGCGCTGCTCACCGGTCTTCGGGTCGTGCTGAACGTTGATCTCCATGGCGAACATTGCTGTTAGAACAAGAGGTGTGGGGTGGAATGGGATGGAGGGGAGGGGAGAGTGGGTTTGAAGAAGGAGTTAAGGGGTGGGTTGAGGGAAGTGAAAAGGGGGGTGGGGACAAAAAGGTGAGGGGATGAAGTGGGAGGATCCAAAACAGTTTCTTAAAAAAAGTGATAATTAAAATCATATCTGTTAAGATGTTAGTAAATTATCAATTTATCCAGAATATTAGGGAATCTAATCAGTATGGGAAACCAAAATATTTTACTGTCAACATGTTGATACTGAGTCAGGATAAACAGATAATGGTAAACTTGTCACCCCTTATAGTTTTGTATTCAACTTTCCTTTTTAAATTAATCAGTGTCTAAAAATGTTAATTAATGACTTCTGACTTTCTATTTTTCTCAGTGTATTAATATGGTATGACATGGAAGCCCACTCCCAAAGCCACTCTTCAAAATTGGAAAGACAAAAGAACAGACTTTTCAAGCGAGGTGATGAAGAAAAATCAACTGGACCAAACTTTGGCAAGTCAAGAAAGAGCAAAAGTTAAAGAGGATAAAACAACTGTAATGGAGAATTGGGTCAAAGACTGGCATCTTGGGGTCATCAAATCTTCATACCAACCAGAAGATGCCATGTATTTGACAGCTGATTGTTTGGGTGATGCAAATAAAATGACCTTTTCTATCCCACCATCACAGGTCCCACTTATTGGAAAAAGAGGGTTGTACAAAAGTATTAACATCGCAAGACACTGACATTATAAAAAAACAACAAAAAAACAAACAATTGTTTTGCTCTAATATTTTAAACTCTATTGAATAAATGTAAATTTTTTCCAATGTGAGCTCATGCTACTGCAATAACTTTGCAGATCATTATAGAAGTGCCAATAAGCATGAAGGTCGCTGTATAAACCCAGCTCCCACTGTGACTGCCGCAACTGCACTGCTGCTAAAGTTGAGCTTTTGTTTTTCAGGGCTCACTGCACAGTCAGCAGCCCTTTATAGTATGTAATAAATTGAGCATGCAAGATAGAGTACCCATACTTTCAAACTATGTCATTATTTCTCAGATGCAGCATGCATTTCTATACTAAAAGTAGTTCAGATCTGCTTTTTCCAGTGATAATACTAGTAAATACACAGGTTTGCTAATAAAAAAGTAATTGAAAGCATTATTCCATCTTTGATATTTAAGAGCTTTCATTTATGTGAATATTTAGTGAAATAACTTATCCTGATTTACTTTCCGAGAACTTCAGAGTTGAAAATTGGCTCAAATGTGCGCATATAGGACTCGTCTGTTCTTCTAGTGAGGTCATATTAGTCATAATCCCTCTTGGCTCAGACCCAAAACCTTTCTATCCTCTCCTCCCTCCCTCCCTCCCTCTTTTTCTCCTCTCTTATTCTTACCAGGTCTTGATGTGGTGTGCTCTCCAGAGGCAGGTCGGCCGCTCCGGAGATAAGCGGTCAGGTCTAGGTGGTTGGGATCGGGATCCGAGTAGTCCGAGACGGGGGCGGACATTCTGCCGGCAGCATCTAGTGAGCGGGAGCGCAGGAGGAGAAATGGCACATGGTCAGTGAGATGAGAGAGAATCACACTCAACTCAAACTCTGGGCTGTTAGAGATCCGTAAACATGAGCACGCTGGGGACACGCACACACTCACGCCCACACACCTCAGTGATGTAAAGCCACACCCGTGCGAAAATAATACACACACACACAGAGCCCAGCCTCTCTACAGGAAAACTAACCCCACCCCTGCGTGACCCTGACCACCCCATCCACATAAACACCGTCGCACTCTCCCTCTCAGTTTCTGTGTTAGTGCCAACACTGGTACCCCTGAGGTACAGTGCTTATGCAGCAGAAGTGTGTCCAAGTCCATGATTGTGTATTTGTCTTTCCATATACGTGTCTATACGTGTGTGTGTCTGCAGAAACAATGCATCAGGGGCTTACGAGGCTTGTTGGTGAACAGTGGGGAGATAAAGGCAGCGGCTAGAAGGTGCAGAGTCATGGCCTTGTGTGTAGGCGTGAGCTTCAATAGTCTCGCTGAGCTTCATTGTGTGTGTGAGTTAGTTTTGGTTCAGTGCATGTATATATTTATGTCTGTGTGGAGGCGTGTGTGTGCGTGTGGCTGGCTGGCTGTGTGTTTGGGGGATTCAGGAGCGAGCTCTGGCTTCCATCTCTCCTGCCTCAGCGAGACTATTATTCACACACCCGCCATGCAGATGCACACAAACACAGTTCAGGGTCAAGTTATTGCACTTTCAATGTATGCGTCGGGGTGTGTGTGCGTGTGTAAATTTGTTCCATTTTCTCATTACCACAGCCTTAAATTGTGCAGTTTCATTAATGCAGTACAATGTCCAAAATACACAAGCAAACAAGGCCTTTATAATAAACCACCAAAGTCAGCAAAAGTAGATGATAAAAAAAAAAGCTGCAGCTGGTTTAATCATCATGAGTTCATCCAAGAAATCCACTTGGCTTGGACTACAGTGTCTTTACCTTGTTTTGCCTTTGCAAAATATCTTATGGAACAAATACATTACATTTAAACAAGGATATTAATAAAGTTCATAAACTGCAATGAAAAAACAACCTGATGCTACTCAATGTATCAAATTCTGAGGATTAATTCACTCCAGATTAGGACTGACTCTCCAGAGCCTCTTGGACAGATAGAAAGTTGCCAAAGTGTGGTAAATTTGGAAGTTTCTGAAGGCCATTATGACCCTACTAGACTCTTTCAGTGCTATCCAAACGCAATGTATTATCTTTGGTATCACATTGGCACTAGTGTGGAGTTTCTGCACCTTCATCATCAGTTTCAGTCTACAAGTAGAGGTGGAACCGCCATCAGTATTTTCATCAGCTTAACCAGCAGTATAGGAGGCTGCAGTTTATTTGATTTCCTGTACAGAGTGCTGCAGATTGCTAAGGGTCATGACCTGTGCTAAAATTTCAAACCAGGCAAGTGCACTGTGGATTTATCTTGGCGAGTGCTTACAGAAAAAAAAGAAAGAAAATATTTTCTAAAAAAAAAATAAAATCTTTTTTTTAAAATTTATTCTTGGACTGGGACTTTTAAGTCTAAAAATGGTTTTCATGGCTTTATAGATGTTTTTTATGACTGTGATTATGTGACTGTAAACTTCTATTCTAAACATTGTTTTAGCTGCTTGGTGAGCAGCAGATGTAATGCATACATCATCCACACCACCAAAAGGATTGTCATGTGAGCAACATGGCCAGTCTTGTCTGGCCATGTTGCATAATATGAGGCCATGTTATGGCCTCATATTATGGCTAAGGTTCCGGTGATCTGGTTGCACCCTTACTGTTCCTCAGAAAACCTCTCCGACAACTTGTAAAGATCATCCACAGTTATTTTTAATGCCAGGATGCAATTTTAGTTCAATGTAAAAACAAAAGAGGCATCATCACGTGTGTATTTTTCATTCGTCTTACCTTTTTCCTGGGTCATCAGACTCTGCAAAAAGACGAGACAAAATCTATTTAAGCTATTGCAGCAGAGCAGGCCAACAGAATATGAATCTAGTCTATGTTGATCTCTAACTGATCTCTAGTAGTTTATTAATATGACTGCTACCTTAGTGCTATTCATATTCTTTGTGCTGTCAGGTTAATGAGGTTGCTTCATTGTTTTGATTAACATTAGTATTTCAAATTAACCAACAGAGCACAACAGATTAAATATAAAAAAAAACAAGAAGCGTTTAGGTTGAATCCTTTCTCCGAGAAACCACATTGTCAGTAAAATACCAAAAAACAGATTTAAAATAAACTAAAACTATAATTTGTGGGCAGCTGACATTTATTTTAATGCCAGAGTACAGCACTAGTCAGGTAATTTCAGTATTTTCAGACCTTTCAATTAAATGTCACAAGTTACTACATTTTTTAGGCTTTACAGATTAAATTTTATTTTTTTTACCTTTTGCAGGTCTTCTATGGAGCGCTCCGTCTCTTTCAGACGCTGGCGAAGAACTTGCTCTTTGGCAGAAATTTGAGACTCTTCACTCTCAAGTGCACTAATCTCAGACTCCAACCTACAAGCAGACAAAATCCCTCAAAAAGGTTGATGTTTGTACAGGTGAAAGTTAGATAATAGTGTCATGTACATCAGGAAACATCTCTCAACTGTAATGTAGCTGAGGACTGAGCTACAATATTACTGTTTTGACTTCAAGAAGAGTCAGTTTCCTGGTCTTTTTCCCCCCATAAACCTTGACAATTTTTACACATCGTCACAATTCTCCAAACTACAACACAAACAAGGCTGTGTTCATACAAAAGCATGTCCACTCCATGCTCATAGATTTTTAAGAGATGGTTGTAACAACAATACTAGGAAGTTCTCTGGGAGGAGGACCACGGCTTGTTCCCTTGCTTCAGATTATGTCCCTCGGGGGAAATGTGGTATTTGTGAGGTCAGAGTGTGTAAGAATGTGTGTATATGAAAGGTAAAAGGGTTCAACACAATACCACATTAAGAAGCAGTCCTTCTTTAGTGTTTAAGTGGAGCTCACTCTTAATTTAGTGAACCTATGAGGTTCTGTCATAATCTTTGGGGTTATGACAGCACTGTTTTATCTGAGGGACATTTTACCCAAAACACATCACTGAAATTATTAGACCTACTGTAATAACTTGACCTGGTTCAAGTCTGGACTTCGGTGGGAATTCAGTAAGTTATCTGGGAGCGGTGAGGATGACGATGTTCTGTTAGATTTGTGGATGTTCCTATGAAATTACACAGGAACTAATTATCCTGTTACATTTGTGCTCATGGTCAAAATACTTCTCTCATGTACAAAGCATGCACATACGTCATTGTGGCAGCAGTAACGTTATCAAGCTGTAATGTCAAATTTCCATTGGATGCAAATAAGTTTTTTTCCCCTCTATTTACACAGAATTGTTCTGAACCAAAAAATGTCTCTTTGCCTCTTTAAAGTATTGTTTGAAGAACAACAATTAGTTTATTTTAGGGTGGGTTAGGGTCATCTAAAATGAGAAATTTAAGGGTTTGTCTTAACAAAAGGCACTTTAAATTGTCCTTGCTTATGGAAAGACTTTAACAAACATATCACTGTACAAGACGGGAACCAGAACTCTAAAGATTGTTATTGGTTGTGTTGCCTCATTCTGACCTGGGGGGGTTGGATGCTTTATCATTTATTTTCATATGTGGATTTTGTTCTGAATAAAAGAACTTACAAAAGTATTCATGTCTTTTCAAGCTTTCTTTTTTGTCACGTTTCAACCACAGATTTGAAAGTATTTTTTTGAGACTTTGTGAGAAGCGCCAACACAAAATGGTGCACAAGAGTCGAGTGGAGCTTGCTTTCAAGTTGTTATTGAAATAAAATTTCAGACCCAAGTCATATTGAGTATCAGACTGGATTTTTGCCATCAACAGGCAACATTTCTAGCATGTTGTTTTGCAAAGCAGGTAGAGTCACGTCAATTAAGGATTATTTGCACAGCATATTTCAGCAACAAGACAATTCCAACTGCTTCATATCACAAACACTTCTTGCAGTCATCAATTATTAAACAAGCAATAAGAATTACATTTTGTGTAATTCTAGAAACTTTGCAGTTTTCTAGCAGTTTGTTCCATATTAGTGGTGCATAGAAGCTGAATGCTGCTCCTCTATGTTGGAGCCATACCCTAAAAGACACAACTGATGTTGCAACACATTTCTAGAAACTTTGGGGGTTTGACTACAAGTGGAGACCCACTTTTCAGATGTTTTTCTTTAAATACTTTTGAAAAATGCTTTCCTACAACAATAACTTAAAGTTTGTTGTTCTGTTGTGGCAAAAATATTTAAAAGTTCAAACAATTTGCAAGAAACCATGGCTGAATGATGTTTGGGGTGTGTCCTTGTGTGTTTGGACGCTCAGAGCTTGTGGATTTCACACAATATAAATTGCCTTAAATTGGATACAGAGATCCAACTTAACTCTGTAAAAGCACATTTACAATTAGCTATTCTTCTGCCAAATAAATAATGCACATCACTCCCTCTGCTATGTGCACAATTTCTTGCTAATTCTCCCATTTGTTTTAAAAAAACAGTAATTGCCTCATCAAACACACATTTTTGTTTATTTAATATGACTGCAAAACTCTTTTGCTGATGCACTCAGACTCGCTGTCTGTGGGATCTAATGTGTTTATAACATAAAAAATTAATTAGAATTTAATTTTAACTGTCAGCTGGAAGAAACAGTTAAATCTAAAGAAAGAACATTTATCTCAATAATCCATCTGACTATTAGATTAGATTAAATGTGTTTATGTTATTTAAGTCTCATCTTTCAGTAACATCTTTAAATTATTTTATGTCTTACAGAGGCTCGTTGGATTTCAGGAGGCTTTGATTTGGCGCCATCTAGTGTTTAGAACAGTAAACGGAGACCCTGATGTTGCAACATCAGAGTTCCACGAAGCTTCCTAATAATCCTGGAAGGACCACAACACTTGCCACTGTACCCGCCCTGTTTCCGAACTACAGGCCACCCAGTTGCCATGTTTACCCCTGAGAGGCCAGCAACCGCTTTCTATGTCATACATGAAGGTAGAGCTGCACATCTGGTTTCATGTGTGTGTCCACAGGGTGAGACAGTGATCCAACGAGATAAACAAATAAGACCATGATACAGTTATTAATTATATTCTCTGTGGTGTGTGTCCTTTATTCTTTTTTCAATTTGTGCAATTCACTGCTACCACTGTATGATGCCACCAGCATTTTGTTTGACAGTTCTTGGGTTTGAAAGCTCACTGCCTCAATGTGGCCAAATACCTCAGTCTTTATCTCACCAGAGCATTTAGCTTTTCTCCAGAAGATATTTGGCTTGTCCGTATGAGTGACTGCAAAATTTGTTTTTAAACAGCAACTTTGTTTCATCTGAGTTTAGATCTGACGGTTTAAACTGGGTATTTTAACGTGACAGTAATCCTAAACAGAAGGAAAAACTGTTTTGTGAATGAATAAATCAGCCTTACATTAGTTTCTGGGAGACTGTTCTTGTTTTTAAGTTAGCATCGCGGCCTTACATTCACACACAAAGCTTTCTCTCACCGTCTAGAGACTTTATACAACCCATTGTTTAACGTTCAAAGGATCCAGAGAAGAAGGATAGAACTTTAAAAATAATACACAATGCATTCTGAAATTTGGTCAATGAAAGTGCTTTCTCAAAATGTTTCCTTAAGAAGATGAGTACAGCTGATTTATTCCTTTCAACAACTCGGTGTCAGACTGTTTTTAATTAAAAATGTAAATGTAATGTAACACAGCTGAAAAGACAATTTCAAACAAATATGCTAGCAGATGTTAAACAAATCCCTGCACTGCACAAAATATGGGAATGCTGCAAACAAGAGCAATTTCCTCAAATGTCTTTTCATCCTCTGCATTTTTCATGGGAAAATTAATCTAGATTTGATTATTTTTGTATTTATAAGCAGAAAAAAATCAAGTATACCATAAACAAAAGAGTTTAGTTTAATGATGAAAAGAATTTGAAACCAGGATGTTTATATTGGAATTTAAACTGCTCTAAAAAGGGTCCCTTCTATTTTGGTGGGAAACTTTTAAGTTAAAACTGCAGCATTCAGAAATTAATCTATGGCTTCAAAATACTCTCAAAGTGTTTGGTATGAGTTGCTTTCAGATGGTATTAGTAGTATGTAAAGCTAAAACTAAAAATCATCTTGAGAAACTTTTATTTATGGAAACAAAACAAATAATTTTTATGTCTTCTTGTCATTGGGAGCACCCTCTATAAACAAGCTTAAAAATAAAAACCTTAATATAAAGACTAGTCTCACCAGGACTGTTTGATTCTGCACCAATTAGATTTATTAAAAAGGTTTGACACATACATGACATTTTTTCTTTGTTTGTGTAAACAAAAAATCCTAAAGATCCTCAAATATAGGTCTAGAAATCTATGAGAAAAATCTGCTCATGTAAATTTACCCAAATCTTCAGACAGGGCAATAAATCAAAAGCTAAAAAAAAGTAGAGATGTAGAAAAAAACAAGGTTGGATGAGGACAAAAGATCATCAAAAATAAAAAAAAACTATCCATAGTAATTTTTTCATAATAAGATTATGCGCTTGTGATAAAAGAGTAATTCAATTTAAGGCTTTTTGACATTTTTTTATTTATTTATTTACCAAAGGTGCAATTGCCCATAGAGGGCGTTGTAGCTTTAATAAAAATTGATCTCATCTTCCATAGAGGCAAGAATTCAGGTTAGGAAAGTAAACCAACAAAAGCAAATATTTACCAAGCGGCAGTGTGGAATAAAAGTGGACTGCCTGGGTTGGGGAAACATTTTCTAAAAGCAAAGCACACTCATACACATTTATTAGTTCAATCAGTAACTTTGCAGACCTTTAAGTTTTTAAAGGACTGCAAGGTATTTGTCTCCTATTTGCAAGAAGGTCACCTCCTTAGGCTTGATTAAAAAACAACAAAAAACACCCTAATGTAACTATGGTAGCTTGTTGGTACATGATGAAGAGAAATAATATTGCATAGTGAAATGCTGGCAACAACAGCAAAATGAGTAGGCACATTCCGTCTGCTCAGAGCTCAGAGCTGGACCTCTGTGCAGGCATCCAACATGCATCACACTTTCCCACACCTGGAAAAACTACAGCTACCTTTCTGAAGCAAAAAGAAAATTCTGCAAAGATTATGTAATAGGGCATCTCACTAAGCTTGCTGCAATGTGTGAAGCTTGCTGCACAAAGATCTCCTGAGTTTAGTTCAGAACTAACAGGTTTTCTGGTCTGGTAATTTATTGATAGCTACAACAAGATAAGATGCAACAACATTGATCTGTAATGAGAGGAGGCCAGGAGTTCGCTAGGGAACATCAGACGGACTTTGATTACACACATAAACAATAATGTTTGGTTATGCAACTATATTAAACACGGATGAAAGCGTGTGAAAAGTGGGCCAGGGTGTATTAATTACATACCGCAGACCCACAGTTAATTTTGATACGTGCACTGTCGGTGTAAATAAGCACACAAAAGCCTCCTCTTGCTGCATTGCTCTTGCTTTAAATAGAGCGGTAAAATATAACCGGACCATCTGAGGCCGATGTGTGCACAGAACGGAAACCACACCGATCCCTCACAATGATGGCGACATCTGCACAAAGCCGTCTGCTGCGACATAAAACGAGCAGTAATCCAAAAGAGGCACGGTGTGGGCAAGCATGGGTCAGTGCCACCCTGTGAAAAGACCTTCCTCTGCTAAATATCCCTCTCTGAATTTACTTATCCCAGCCATGTAATGACAGACAAGTCTGTAAAACCACAGCGGCTGCAGCTACACGCTTTTATTTGTGCAGACCCTTTGTGCATCTCTGCAGAGTTGGAGTCTTCTTTTCCACACATTGAAATGTCTTCTGTTATCTCTGTCTGTGCTCGTCTCCTCCCTGTCAGTTTCAGTAGTTAAGTACTGTGCTTTGCCAAAGTATCCACCTCCTTCAACTGTATAGCTAGAATAAAGGGGACAGAGTACAGATACATGCACATTTCAGGTTTTTATTCATAAAACAAGTAAAAACCACCCATTGTTTTCCTTTTGCCCTACATTTGTGCACTACTTTGTGCCAGTCTGTCAAAGAAATCTCAAAAAGACACAGAACTTTGTGTCTACATACAAAAGGTTGAAAAGTTCAAGGAATTTAAATACCTTTGCAAGACATTGTATGAAAAAAGATCATATTTCTTAATGTGATTTGTAGTTTAAGGCTTGCAGCGCATAAAGCCGTCGTTGTTCTCCAGATGTTTTGGTGGGATTTTTTGTTGTTTTTAACAGCATGTTTTTCATTAACTTTTTACATTCCAGGGAATATTCTGAAGGGACGGTTGTTCACTTGTAGCTCAGTAGCTCAGTTGTTCTCTGAAGACACACACAGCTGTTCCACTTGTATGCACTCAAAAACTAGAAAAAACTGCAAGGCATCCATAAACCCAACTCCTCTGTCTTTGTCTCTTGCATTCAACATTCTAATGCATGTTGCATTAGAATACAAACAGCAAGGATGAACAGGGCGTCTGGACTGAGACTGCATTTCCGAAACTTTTTTGATGTAGGGGAATGGAAGAGTGTGTGCTTTTCATCACAGAAATCCAGGCTTTGAATTTGATCACACCTTTACACACCATATTTATCTCACTCACTCTCTCTCTCGTACTCCAGCGTGTTGAGATAGTTCACTAGTGAGCCCTAACAGTTCACCTCTGTCCCTCTCAGCAGTGGAAAGACTCCAGATCCCCCTCTTACAGGATATTCTGGGACGATGTCCCACAGTGAGTAAATATAGACGACACACCCTCAGTTTAAAATGTGCATACACATACACACACTCACATGCTAACACGTGCTCGCCTGTCTCTGTCCTCGCCTGTTCAAACATCTACGTAGAAATATGTCCCACCTTCACACAATGTCATCAGACAAAGTGTCGAGTTTTTCAGCATTCTTTTTCCACCTGAGGTGAAAGCAATAAATTACAGATACTCAAGAATCAAAAAGTCCTTCAGTTCTTTGCACTTCATCTAAACGTTTTTGAGTATCCTTGCTTTGTCCTTTGATACTTTTTTTGATATTTAATGTTGCCTCCGAATCCAAATCTTAAAGAAATGAATGAGGGAAGCTTTCAAATTAACAGAACACCTTCTGCTCTTTTTGCAAAGTAATTCCACTTATTTTTTTCTAGGCATAAGAAATTGGGCTATAGTTTCAACTTCTTAACAGACTGTCATTATTATAAAGGGGTCACACATTCAAGTAGCAAATAAAAAACTCTTTAGACTTCCACACAAGTTTTCTGTGATCTTTACTGGATGAATAATTTTAACCTCACACATCTGAACTAGGGATCCAAGTTATGGATTAATGACTTGAGCTAAAGTTGATTGATCTTTTCAATTGGCTAATGATAAGCAGCCATTTTCTTAAAAACTTGAGTTCTCTTGTAGGAAAAGTTCAGAATATGTTGAATAAAAAAAAAAAAAAACATTCCTTTGTGACCGCTGTATTAAGTACTTACCGAATAAACAGAATTGGGTGGCTTTCTCATATTATTAAACTTAGATATATTTATAAAACATAACAAAACAGGAACCTCTATTCTGCAACTTAAAAGAAAAAGATTAAATTTAAGGAGCTTTTTGAGGGCTTACATTTCAAAAGAGATCTGCATTAAAGTGACATTTCTCCTTCCCGTTCTGGTCAAGTAGTCCCCAAGTCAACTGGCTCCTCTTAAAGATGACCAGCGGCGCCCTCTTCTGGGTGGCGGCCAAACTACAACTAAGCGGACGTTTTTACTTAATCAATTGGAACTCGTTAGCTAAAAACAAGTTCCAATCGGTTTTAAAAACCAACGAGCAAAAAGTCGCTTCATTGTTTGCGTCCCTAACAGTGGCGGCTGGTGCTAAAAAAACTGAGGGGGCGCACACAAACAAACAAATGAAAAACAAACAAAACAAATCTTAAAAAATAGCACTATTTGAACATGAATTTTGCCCTCCTTTCCTTCTGCCCTGCAAATTTCTCAATTACATTCTTGTTAAAGTCAGTCATCTCTGTGACTAGTCTTTTCTCCATTGACAACATGGCCAATGCATTTAGCCTGTCCTGAGTCATTGAGTTTCTCAGAAAAGTCTTGATTCTTTTCAGAGTTGAAAAGCACCTTTCAGCTATGCTAAGTTTCCCCCAAAAACTTAGCTTCATTGCATTGTCTAGGTGGCTGCGGCTGTTTTCGTGCCGTTTGCATTTTTCTGAAAGATGTTTTAAGTCTCTTACCCCAGTTGTTGTCCACATTACCTCTGTGCCAGAACTTTGAAATAGCAAACACGGAAAGCAGTAAAATGCATTGCAAACGTAAACGTGAATCGACCTAACGAACTGCAGCTGCGCTAATGAGTCGAATCGGGGATTGTCCAATCACACAATGTTTTAAAAAAAATTAGCCAGTACTGACGCTCTACCAGTAATGACACAACAAAATGGGTGTGTCCGGGACTCAGAGCGCTGCGCCCTGTGGAAAACCTTAAACAACCAATTAAAAGTCAGCCTCAGATCACCTGCTTGCCAAAAGTTGATGCGCCTACATACACTCTCATTAGGACGGCGCCCTGCACATAGGAAGTGTGCACAATGTGAGCAATTAGAATTATGTATTTACTATTTTAATAAATTCTAACATGTCTATTGGACACACAGTATGAATAAATACATTTCTAAGTATTTTGCAGTTCAGAATAGAAATCATTTATTATCTAAACAATTTAAAGGGGGCGGCGCCCAAGCGCCCCCTACTGGCCAGCCGCCACTGGTCCCTAATCTGAACTCGTCGGTCTAACAAAATGTATTGCAAATCTGACATCCTGGTTCACAACAAAACCAAGATGTTTGGAAACCTGACATTGTAAGACCTGAACTGAATGCTGTATCTAGATTCAGTCAAAACTTTCTGCTGTCTGGTGAAAGCAATACAGTCAGGATTTATTCTGGCGCCACATACTGGGTTTGAAACTGAATCCAGTAGTTTAAACAACATCCCTTTTTTGAAGCTTGTTCAGGTTGAAATCACAGTTTTATTGCAGTGTCACTGCTATTTCTGTCCTCTTTCAATGTGTTTTAGGCCTGCTACAAAAAATAAAAATAAAACACAAGCTGTGCGATAACAAGCTTAATTGGTTTTTGTAAAGTAATTAAAACCACCAAGAGCAATATGTTTAAAAGGGTGTCAGAAAGCAGTTCTGTCCAACAGCAGCTGAATGAAGTGAGTCATATGAACAACTGTACTGGAGCGACACAATGCTCGCTCTTTGAGCATTCACTGCTGTGCTGTTTATACCAGATTGACTATTGGCTCCGTGTTCCTGACAGCGTCTTCTGTTGATGTTATTGCAAAGCAAGTGATAATCCACAGCATTCAACAAAGTCTCTTTCATGCACTGAAGTGACAGATGAGGAGTTGGAGTCGGAGTGTGAGCCAGTGATGGCAAACTGGTCCAGAACATCTGGGTCTGCTCTAATCTCACTATTCATTTTTCTTCTACTGTAAAAAGCTGCTGTGATTCCATCAGGAATTACTTTACTCTTGATGACATTAAGGCTATAGTTAGATCTCTGTCATGTTAAACTGTTAGGCATTTACACAAGTTTGGGTTTACTGATTTTATTTGCTTCACTCAGAAACATGAGATTTTAAAAAATTATTTAGTAAATTTCCCAAAGATTTGGAAAAACAATCAAACAACAACAAAAAACTGACCGTTTATCAAAATCACTTCAAGGCAAAATATGCACCTGAATTCATAGAGGATTTTAATCCAATATTTGTTTTTAAGGAAACTAGCCTGAATGGACCTGTGAAAAAATACTTTAAAAAGATATGTAGTCATTTTTAATAAGTTTTAGTACAAGATTGGTGAAAAAAAAAAGATCTATTTTTACTAAAATTTTCTTTTCTGTTTATAAAAGCTGCAAGCTCCACAAAAAACCCCATCTGATTTCAGGGAATATAACTGCAGACTCTTTTAAATCATTCTGCCTCTGTTTCAGAGAAGACACAGAGCAGCACAATCTATTCTACATCTCAAACCTAGTGTGATGCTTGCTGGCACTTTATTCATAACATGATCTCAGGCCGTAAACTTCACCAGGGAATAAGAGACTGTCTTGCAGTAATGTTAAGTGGGAATCAGGAAGCTCCTCCCAAAGTCACAAACAAGGGAAATTCATGCAGGATCACATCACTCATTCCCTTTTCTTTATTTTATTTTTCAGTCCTCTCGGTATCTGTCACGCCTCCCTTTCAAAGTTACACCCTGCTTTTCAGTTGCTCTCCTTATAATTTTCGATCGACATTACACATTTTCTCGCTCGCATCAATAATAAGCATCAGCTAAGACGGATGCTGCAGTTGATGTTTTGTCTTTGATAGATGACCTATTTTGGTTAGCACATGAATAAAATGTAAAAAAGAAAACTAATAAACAGCAAACTACAAAAGCACAAAGGGAATCCAAATAGATTATGTGATCTGTATGTATCTGTAATAAATCGGTCAAAAGCTTTTGCTAGAAAACAGAGCAACAGCATGTTTAGCAGATGTGGCAGCTTTAATTTACCGGTACAAACATCCGTTCAGCGTCAAATTGTCTTAAAGTGTGACAACATTCTCACTGGAAATCTGCAACAGTGTATTCTGTGATGAAGTGTAACATTTGAACAAGCTATCCTGCCAAGACGAGCACGAGAAAAAACCCCAAATCCAAACAGCAACAGTGCATTACCTTTGTATGATGTCTTCGAGCTTCTTCCCTTGTTCTTCATCGTGTTCCAGCTGTTTCCGCCGTGCCGCCTCTTCCTCAGCGCCCATTCCCTGGAGAAGCCATCGCTCCCGCATTGCTTTAGACTGCAGAGGACACAAAACCGGTAAAATAAAGGAGATTTAGGTGTCAACACAAAACCAGTTATATTAGCTCTCTGTTATGAATTTTAAATGAAGGATATGAAGCTACAACTTTGTCACAGAGGTTACTTTCTGAAACATAATTAAAATCACAGTAGACTGCAAGGTGAAAGGTGAAATGTCACATCCCAAAAGAGGTACCTAGGTTTTTTTGGGGGTCAATTTCCATTGTTTTTATTTGCAAACTTAAACTTAAACACCATAAAACATGATAGAAGTACCTCTAACACCCCTTAGCATTTATAGGTGGCTCTATGTAAATAACATTTCAAATCATTTTGGTGTGACATTCAAATAAATTACTATGGAGCCACTATAAAATTGCAATCTTGAGTGTGAATGTTGGGTGTGAAAACCAAAACTTTAGCTGTTTAAATTGTAAAATGCCGCAGATGATGGCAGCTAAATGTTGGAAATATTATGCCTGTGGAAAAGCACAAGCCATCCACACAGTAAAAACAAGTCTCAAAATGTTTATAGATATTTTGGGGATAAATAACTATTAGTATCTGTTTTGGCCGCGGTTCATGCAATTGAAATAACAGAGTTAAAATAATGATGGCAGAAAATTCTCATGAGTCCTGAAAAAAAAGGTTTTACATTAAGGTTTACTTAAATGTTAAATCTGTTTACAGCTTTATCTGTTTCCTTTCACCTCTGCAGGGTTTAAATTAATAAGATTTACTATGTTATTTAGGCATTACAGTAAATCTTTGAATGAAGTTGTTTGGTTCATGAAGTATTTAATATACAAAGACCACAGGGTCGCCAGTCTTCTCACCCACAGAGCTTGGTGGGAATCCTTTATAGAAGCCTCTGAAGCTGTGTTTATGTGACTAACGTCTCCATCTGCCCGTACGGCTTCGTTTGTTACCACAACAGAGTCGAGTGTGAACACTCTGCTTCACCTTAGGCTGTTTACACTCCGTTGCTTGACTGTAGATCTGGGAGCTTAAGGTTAAAAGTGTGAGGAGCTGCACAAACACTTAGAAAGCATTTAACCACCTGCTGCCAGAATGCAGCTGCTCACATCAGCACACTTCAGCACATTGCATGCGTCGCTCATCAGAAACCTGAAATCTATTCTAATTAGTTGTGGTTTTGAAGATATAATCCATGCACATGGTTCTCACCAAAATTTATTTGGAATGTGTATAATGAGATATATCTTTCAGGAGAAATCCAGTAAATAGTGAACTTTAAGGATTATGTCAAGCTGACTTACAGGAAACTTTACACTTTGGATAATTGGGCTATCTTCAGACATCTAGAAGATATTTATCAATTGTGAAAATACTCTGAGATCTAAATTCATGTATGGACTTCACACACAAGATGTGTGTGAAATCTACAGTGTTTGATGGGAAACCCAGTCTTAAAGTGCTGGTTGTGGTTAAACTTTGCTTTGGAATCAGTAAGATATTTACACGCTCCAGGACTCAGATCAACGCCTCCTTTCTAAAGGATTTGAAGCGTGCAGCCTTGAGGTCCTTATCAAACTCTCTGGGCTCCAGTTCCCATTTCCTCTCCCAGGCCCGCTGTGTCTCTGGAGAACGCCCAACAAAGCCTTCTTCATGGTGCCTGGCCGTGTGGCACTCAGGGGTAATGGCCATAAAATGCGACTGTGTTACCAGCTGTTGATTACATCGGGAGTTCACACACATTGAGGCAGTATGTAAGATTTCTAAAAAAGAGAAGGACAGTAGCTTCAGTCATTAGAGGTCAGAGTGCTTTGGTAGAGAAAATCCAGTTTCCTTTTCCTAAAATTTAAACCTTTATCAAAAAGTATTTAAGCTTGAAATGTGTAAAATTCTGATTTAGGCTAAGCATTTCATCATCTTTTGCATACCGTAGTTTACAAAATGTCCTCACGATCCTGATTTACTATTATGTTGTTGCGCTATGAGATTGCAAACTGTAGTCAGAACTACATCTATTTGGGAATCCTACACTACCTACTGTATACTTCAGTTTACACATCAGTTATTTTATTCAATAGCATTTTACAAGCCTGTCTATTTTAAGATCACCAGTAAAAATAATCAATACTTCCTTTTTCTACACCTTCCAAGCCTGGCAGAGCAGTGCTTACGCCCAGTGGCTAATCAGGGATCAATAGCTTTATTTCTAAACATACTGAAATATCCATCCATCCATTTTCTGTACACCCTAGTCCCTAGTGGGGTCAGGAGGGTTGCTGGTGCCCATCTCCAGTGAAGGTTTTGGGCAAGAGGTGGGGTACACCCTGGACAGGTCGCCAGTCTGTCGCAGGACAACACAGAGACAGACGGGACACACAACCATGCACACACACACTCACACCTAGAGAGACCAATTAACCTGACAGTAATGTTTTTGGACTGTGGGAGGAAGCCGGAGTACCCGGAGAGAACCCATGTATGCACAGGGAGAACATGCAAACTCCATGCAGAAAGACCCCAGGCTGGGAATCAAATCCAGGACCTTCTTGCTGCAAGGTAACAGTGTTACCAACTGCGCCACTGTGCATACTGAAATATCATATCATTAAAACATGTAACCACACAGCTTCTCTGAAATAAGAACGAAGTCTGGCCTGAGATTAAACTGAGGATAGCATCATGGTTCAGATGTCACACATTTGTTGTGTATGTGTTGGTGGGGAAGAGTCTCTGTTTGACTAACTTTTATGAAGGGAGCACAAAAAACAACATCACTGTTTCAATAAGACTTTGAAGTATCATAGAAAATGTGTTTTCCAGGACCACTTGTTGGAGAAATATTGCTCTGTAGCAGCATGTTTTCTCTTGATGAACTTCTTGGCCTTTCCCGTCATCCACAAGCAGTAGAATAAAGCTTCTTATTTCAGCAGATTCTGCTCTGCCATCAGAGTTTTTCCACAGTTGTTTATCTTTCGAGTTTGCTCTTTGAACTGTTTTTTCTGCTTTGACCTTTGAGAGTTTTCCGTAAGGGTTCTCAAACTTCTGAAAGGTTTTTTTAAAAATTATTTTTATCAACCTAAAGAGACATTTCTCATTTATCTGACAAGAAAAAGTTACCTGACACCGTTTTCTTCAAGAACAGCTCGACTGTTAACAAAATTATTTCTTATAATCTCCATTTATGAAAAAGGTAGACTCGCATGGCTTTAATCAATGTGTCTCTCCTTCCCATAACCCTTAAAAGGGTGTTAAATTCTTGGAAAAAGTCTGGTGTGTGGATTCAAACCTGTTCAACAAAGGATTCATTGAGGCAAAATTTGTTTTATCACTCTAATTTGTGATTGGATTGTGTTTTTATTGCAAATATTAAAGCTGGCTACTATAGATGTTTTCAGAATAATGAGAAACCACACATATGCTCGTACCCACCCAGTGTGTCTAGAGCTGCAAAGCCTCCAGGATTTTCCAAATAAGTCTTTTTGGAAAAACAAACAACTACATTGCAGCAGGGCAGCACAAGAAAATGAAACCCAGCAGATGTGTGAAACATAACCTAAAATCTTTTCATTATTTACATGTGGCTTTTGACTGTTAGTATTTATTCTCTTAGTACCAAATGAGTTTAGTTTGATTCCCTCTGATAAGGCTTACTCTGCTTTTTCAGGTTTATAAGTAAAATAAAGTCGTTTACCCTTTGTTTAAAGAAAGGAATTTAAAGAACACCACATAGTTAAATCATTAATTGTATTTTTTCTACTATTTTTTCCTCCACTGATGAACTCTTAAATGCCTTTTACTTGTTCACTGAGTCAAAAGCAAAGGCTGGGTTACCAGTTGTGGTTGGCAATAAGTGTTAGACGTTTTATTTATGGGTGTGCTTGGATTTAAAAGGTTTTCTTCAAATAAGAAAACAACCTTTGCTGTTTTATGCCTGCACACAAGCCAAATTGAGTGTTGGGCATTTGGATGGAACCGGTTCAAGTCACTGAAGAAGTTATTTGTCCAGCCAACATGTATAGTTGGGCCCCATATGGGTTTTGCTAGAACACAGTTCTAGCAAAACCCAGTTGAAAACCCAGTTGAAAAGATTGTCTTAGTCTAAGACTTGTCTAAGTCTAAGTCTTAGTTGAGCAATGAGTTTATCCACTGAACTTGGGTAACACGTGTGTAACCCACATTGGTTGGTTTACAGGATTAAATGTGAGCAATAGAGTCAATCCTATGCAGGTTTATGCTGTGAGTCCGAAGTGGTCAAAAGTCTGGTAATGGGTATAAGTAATCAAAACTGGTAACAGATGTGGGACCCATCTGGCCAAACCATATGGGTTACACCTGGGCAAACACAAGCCAAATACTTTAAACATGTGAAGCCCACATGTAGTTTGTTGGGTTAAAATGCTAAAGGTAAGGGGCAAAAACAGGCTGATTTTGTATGTACTAATACAGTCAGTTGCTATGAGGCCATTATGTGATGTATTGAGCAATTCAATAAACAGTGCATTCTATATTATGACTTAATTAGCTGGTATGGACCTTATTTCATCATCCAAGCTGACTTAATTCTGCGTGGCATGAATTAACTCAGCTTATCAACCACATAGCACATTTTGTAGGTTCTGAGGTTCATGAACAAACCTACCAACCTTAACATGCTGAAGCTGTAGCACCAGTTCGTCAAGCTGACTTCTTTTGTCATCAATTTCAGTTTGTCGTTTCCGCTTCTCCTGAGGTAAGAAGAAAAAAAAAAAAACAATATGAAAAATTATTTATTTACATAGAATGTTAAATATTTGACAAGGTGAATGTACTTATATTCAATTGTAGCATTTAAAAATGATTTCCGTTTCAGGCTGCTTGCATTACTAAACTGGTTCAGGATATTTTGCCCGTATTTATTTTACCCTTGAGAGAGAACTGTGAGAAACTGAGACAATAATGAAGTGGGATTGTTCGCATGGAGGAAACAATACATCGAAATAGCTGGAGGTCAGAGTTTATCTAACTTTGAGAGGGGTTAAGGCGCAGACCAATGCAGGGAAGATGGATTAGACCTTGTTGCCGAATATAAACTTGAAGAAAGAAAACGATCCTTGACTTTGGAGAGAAATGGATGAGGCTGATGTGTGGAGGACAAACTGCCTGCACAGGGAAAAGAAGATGTCTATAAAACACATGGAAACATAAACACAAGTCATTCCAGGACAACCCTTCTTGGGGCATGAGTACATAAGATACTAAGCATGTGAACAGAGCTCTCTCACTTTCTTTCTGTGGGAGTGAAACAAGGATTTCTAGGACATTTCCTGTCGGCTAATTATAACTTTCAGGGAAAGCCCCCAAATGTGAATAAACGTTAGAGCATGGCTAAAACAAAGTAGAGTCATAGTGAATTTAGAAGAAAGAGTAGAATTGACTTTGGCGATGGAAATAGAGGAAAAAATGGCATGAAAAACCCATATTAATTTGGAAAAAATAAAAACGACAGCAAATTTGGGGCGCGACTACACCATGATAGACATCTTCCTTTCTACTATCTTAGCCATTAACAATTCTTGTAGATCTAGCTTGAACCTTGTCTCAGCTTAGTGTCACCCTGAAACCTTTAAGGCATTTAGCAAACACCCTTTTTATCATCTTATTATATCTATGTTTTATTATTTTTGTTGCTATGCTGGAAACATTAGGTATCAGAATATATTAAAGAACTTCAAAATGAGTTGATCTGATCTTATTCTTATATCTACAAAAGATCATTTCAAAAATACATATTAAATGTGGAACAAGAATACCAATGATTTAAAAAAAATATATAAAGCATTTAAAATTGGTCCAGTTGTGTAAAGAGTGAAATCTTAGCAGCAGGTAACAGCATTGTAACAGCTTGAGGAAGTCAATGATGGTTGTGAGATTAGTGTGCTTGTTTTGTTCCACAGAATTAGCAAACAGGCCTCAGGAGGACCGCGTATGAGCTACAGCGATCACTTTCCACACGTCTCCTTCGTTCTGTTCAGATAGAACACAAAAACACAGCTATTCTACACACATGGTGAAAAACTCAGCAGATACAGTTTGAGAGCTTAGTGCAAGCTGGAAAAATATCTGCAGCAAGACAGAGGTAATTTCTGTCTTTCTGTCTCTTTTGCTCAAACACACGCGCACACCACAAGCGCCTACAAAGCACCAGTTCCCATGGTTGGTAAAGTACAGTCATAGCCTCAGCGGTATGGCTGACAGATGTCAGGGGACTGTTGAGAACATGTGGTTGAGGATTGAGCTAAACATACAAATGCAGACACACACGCACATTTCCTTTAGTTTTTTCCTATCCTCCTAATAGTCCAAAATCTTTGGATACCAAATTACTATCACATGCTAAAAATGAGCACCAGCTGGATCTAAAGCTCACTAAATCGGCAAAGTAACAATGAGCTATTATAATAGCAAGTTAAGAGCTGAGGGACCTATTAAAAACCATGGAAAATTAGAATTAGCCATCTTGTAGTCAAACAGCTGACTAGCATACAACAACGCTGCTCTGCGTTGAACAAAAAGATCTAAAAGACAAAAAAACTAATAAAGTCACAAGAAAAATTTAATGAATGAAAGTAAGAAGTGTTGCAGCTTCTTCTGGACAAACTGGACAAATGGGCTACTTCCACCCACACACACTTGTAATGTGGAGCAGAACTGCATAATGAAGCTTGCTTTGTTGATATGAATGGGTGATAACAGCCTGTAGGCAGAATGGACTTCTTCTGGCCTATAACTTAGAAAAATGAGCACAACTTAAATTTAAATGACACCTGGATTTAAAAAAAGGATAAATTATTGACCATCAATTGAAAAAAATATATGAGGGATTCCTGCAGTACTGTTGTAGCTGGGAACTTTCACTTCTCTTTGTGTTCAAAGAACTATCATTGTCTTGAATCATAAACAGATTAATTATCAGGCAGATTAAAAGGTGTTCCTAAAGTCAAATTGAAGAAGCAGGAAAAAGACCCTCAATACTGATCTGTTCACTGTTTACTCCTGCCAAACAAAGACATCCTCCTCTTCCGAAAAATATGTTGACATTCTCAGTGACACACTCACGACTTCCCACATTCTGACTCACAGTGTTTGGCCCCACTTGGCCTACTGCTGCTGCTGCATGGGCCCTTGTACAGAAGTCACCACTTTTCCCACAAGTGTTGGCACAATGTGAAAGAATGACGGACACGCTCAAACAGAAGGTTGTGATGTATTGTTTAAGTGTTTAATCTCCAATTCTAACGCCTGTTTTGTAACACTATTTCTCAAAAAACTTTTCACTAGCTTTAGCACATTTTTTAGCATCATGTTAGGAAAGACAGACAAAATATTGAGACGAGATGAGGTCAAAACCTTCCTTGTAGACTTTTCTGTAAATTTAAATATAGTTGAGTGAAGACATGTTGGCCTGAGTTTGAATGACACCTGTAGTAGAACTGTGAAAGGTCTTGGTTCCTAAAAGTTCCCCAAAATAAAGAACAGCAACAACAAAAATATGTAACCAAAGTTATATATGCACAAGGAACAGGCTTTTTGTGCACATAATGACACTGATTGTGGGTGTGTGTGTTTAAGCAATCTTCATGACACTGTTAAATTTTTCTATTGTGTTTTCAAATCTTTCTATACCAATCTTTCTTAACAAAAATAATCAACCAAGGCAATTAAACCAAACAAACTGAACCAACGAAACAACTCAACTTAACAAACTCAGCCAAACAACATTACAGATACATTTAGAAAGAATCATGTCTAACACACTTTAAAAACTCTAAATGAATTGAACAAAGAAAAAAAAAAAAAAACCCATAAAATGAACCCAAAATACAAAGAAAACCAGATGATTCAGTGGCAGAAAAAAGGCTGTAACAAAGAAAGGTTTCTGCTGGTGAACCATCTTGGACCGATTAAAATGGTGTTCCAAATAAGAATGCTGCTAAACTTAGAAGTTCAATTTCACAC
Source organism: Xiphophorus hellerii (assembly GCF_003331165.1). NCBI lineage: Eukaryota > Metazoa > Chordata > Actinopteri > Cyprinodontiformes > Poeciliidae > Xiphophorus > Xiphophorus hellerii. The sequence continues at coordinate 10,887,046 of NC_045679.1, read as the reverse complement.
ATGCCAAGTTTTAACTGAAAAAGATCCACATTTTATTCTTTTAATAGCATCTTTTGTTTTAAATTATTGAAGCTTTTTATTTCCATTTTGGAAAATGTGTGTGTGTTTCATTCACTTGCCTTTCGATTTCAGCAGTTTTAGAAAGATTATTTAAAAACCTTGGAATTGTGCTTTCTTTTAGCCATGGTTGTTAAATAAGGAATGTTTTCATTTCTGGGGTCTGGAATCTCAGGTTAAAAAGTTATATTTGAACAAGGAACTGGCTTTTTGTGCACATAATGTCTCAGGTGATATGTGTGTGGGGGCGTGTGTGTGTCTTTTTTAATATAATTTTCATGACACTTAAATTTTTCTATTGTGTTTTCAAACCTTTCAATTAAAACACAAATCTTTACCAAGTCAAAGATTAGTGTTTAGTGTTAAAATATATTATGCATAAATTTTCTTTGGTGCTACTCTAACAGTTCACTGTAAGTCAAATGAGAGAAAATGGCCTAACATTTGTGGTGATAGTAGTCAAGTTCCCATAAAAAACTTATTTGGTAAAAAAGAAAACAAAAATCTGTAATAAGCTGTCCTCACTTTCAAATTATCTGCCAAATACAATGTGACAGTTATGTTGCAATTCACACAAGTGGATAGTTAAACAAATGTTTCTTAGGCTTACTGTGCTAGAGAAAGCTACACTTTTTCTAAAGAATGAAAAAGTGAATCCTGAAAGCATAAATAATGTCAAACAATGCCAATTTCCAGAACATAAAAAGGACAATCCAGATACAAACAGTCCTGTATACTAAGATGATATCAATAAGCAAAATGTTGGACTTTCAGACTGTGGGCATTGGTTATATGGCAAATAATTTTTGCTTGTTTTTTTAAAGAACGCTTTATATAAAGTACAGACCAAAAGTTTGGACACAACTGTGTGTCCAAACTTTTGGTCTGTACTGTATATGTATATATATGTAAAAAGAGCTGAGAACACATACCTTATTCTTGCTCCTACTCTTTTCTCTGTCCCTTGGTAATTAATCCAAGTTCCCTTTAAATTATTGCATAGAGAAATGGAGCAGAAGCTGATAAATCATCCGTTTTTGCATGTGACTAACATAAACACTCTGTAACAATACTGTATATCCACATGCATTAGGCAAACATCAGCATTTTTTATGCTTCATCAGGAAGAAGGGGATTATGCTATGAAGAAGGGGATTGTTATTAATGTAATCCATCAGAACAGGTCAACAGGACAAAACAGGATTTTTCTGTTGTATTTGTTTTTGTGACATTTTAAGCTTAAAATAAGTTAGTGTGAATCTTTAGATTTTTTTCCACTTTAAACTCCAAGTGAACAGTTTTGTTAATTTTTTCTCAAAACTTGATCATGCCTCAATTGTGCAATACTAATGCATAACATTTTTTTTTTTAACATAATACTTACTTCATGTCAAAGGTAATAATGTGCCTCGTTCACACTGAATTCCGCACATTGATCCTTACACACTCACACACACAAACACTGTTCAAATCAGGAGAGCTTCAAAAGTGACACACACATTTCAGGACCAGATGCCAACAAAAAGTTTAAATTCCGCAGGTTTAGGCCTGCATAACAAGTGTTTCTTTCAGTAAAGAAGGTGTAACATGTTATAAGAAGTTATAGAAATACTTATTTAGATTATTTTTCAAATAAATTATAATTTGTACCTGACGTTTTTTGGGGTTTGAAATAGGAGTAGACAGGAATGAAAAGGAATGTACACTGCAGGTATATAATACAGTTGGCAGGTTACACATTGAAGGTAGTCTAGACAAATGAAAAGGTGCAGCAGTTAACATCTTATCTGCAGTAAATAATTATCCTAGCATCTTCATTAAGTGTAAATGGAGATAAGTTGTTAGCACAGTCTTGGGGTAAAAGTCATTCTTACGTCGACTCAGACTAAATCAGATTTCTTCTTTCTTAGAGCAAATCTGATTTCAGAAACAGCAGAGTGGTTTATATGAACACTATTTTATGATGCATTGAACTATTTTATGCAACATAGTTACATTCAGACAGATATCTAACTGTAAGATGTTATCAGGCTTTTATCGTTTCAACAGAACCTCCCCTAAAAATCAGACTCCAATTTCAAAGTATGGTTCTGAAGTTGTTTTTGAATAACAAAAAACTCCAGGCAACATGTTATCAATCTGAAACCATGCATAAAATGTATTTATGTAAGTATTATTTCGTGTGGTTTTGCACTCTTTATTTGAAATGAGCAACAAAAAAAAAAAGTTAATGAAGGGAGATGAAAGTAAAATAAATGTTCTCAGAACACACATTAAAGCAAATATTGTTTCACAGTGTTTATGAGGTGGGAAACGGAATGCTAAGCTACATAAACTCATCTTTATGAGCTGGTGAAAATGTTTTTGTCCTTACAACCAGTGGAGCTCAGAAAGAACATGTTTTGATCTTGCACATCCAGGATTAGATCAGACCGATTACTAATCAAAGTTCTGCTGATGCTGAAGTTGTGAAGAGGGCAGGGCAGCAGATCAGATTGGTTACATTCTGTACATGCCAACACACCCAGCAGAGAAATCTAACTGGGAATATCATCTTCCATTCTGTGGACAGCCATACCTGAGAGCTTAGAGAACACCAACTGAAATGGACGCGAGCAACACGTGTTACTGGTGTGACCACACACTTAGTGGATCTTTGCATTTTACAATCATATCACCACTACTATATCTCAATTCATAAATCTGTTCAATTAAAAAAAAAAAAAAAAAACTTTTAAATTTTTCCATGTTGCAAGAAAAATGTGTTTTCATACTCTACTGTAAATGTTTCACCACTCTTGATGTAAGTATTTGCTGCAAATGCAAATACTTCCTTTCTCACAAAAGGAAGTATTTGTGAGAAATTTGTATTTGTTACATTTGAATAACAGCATGCTAATTTGGTATCTCCTCAGCTAACAGTCGTATCAATAAATGCCAAGTCAGCACATTGCTGAAATGTATCGCATGCTGATGTTACACGATTACAGCAGCAGGTGGTCATTATGTGCAAGAAGTCCAGCAAGGGAGAAAATAAACTGTGTGCTCCTTGGAATTCATATACAAACATAAAAAAAACAAAAAAACATATGGCTCTAATGAATGTGGCTACGGTGTTTTGCTGAGAACTTGCTACTTTTCAAGCTTTTTAGTTGCAGTTCTGTCAATATTCTGCTTGCATTGCGCAGCGTCTTAAAAAAAAGTTACTTCACCCCTTTGACTTTCCCACATAATTTCACATCATAACCACAAACATCAACATACTCAATTGTGATTCTGAGAAAACGATGTTCTTACAGTCTTTCATGGCATCCATTTTATTTACTTTGGAACCCGTAATAAAACCCCACACAACTCCTCTGAAGAAGTTGCCTAAATTGTAAATATAGTCCAGCTTTAGATGGGACCAAACTTTATCCCGTACATGGAAATTGCTATGTGGCAGGAAAAAAAACACCCTACACAGCACACAGAAAGGCATCATTGTGCTGCAGAACTACTTTTTTCTGAACAAGGACGGAGAATCTGGTCAGAGCTGATAGGGAAAATGGAGGGAGGTAAATGCAAGAAAATTCCTGTGAGGTGTTGCAAAAGATTTAAGATTGGGTAAGGGTTTACTTTGTACCATGACAGTATCACTGAAAAGCTACAATTTAACGTACTTTCAAGACTTAAAGTCGACTGAGAATTGAAAATTACAGTTTCTAGATTCTTTATAACTTAACTCAGGGGTCTGAATGCTAACCATGTTTTTCAGATCTTTATTAGAAAACATTCTGAAAATGAATTCATGTAACCCTTTCTCTTTGCAATCATATGCATTTTTCTGCTGATCCGTCATGTGGAATTCCAGTCAAATACATTGACATTTTTGGTTGCATAAGGAAAACACATGAAAAAGTTCAAGAAGTTTAAATACTTTTGTAAGGCGCTGCATATTATTCAATCAAGAATACAATTGGAATACATTTCCAAAGTGTGACAAGTTATAAAGAAATCCATTCTAGCCTCTTGTGTCTCGCGTCTCTGCAAAACTCCCACTCAAACTCAGATACACACACACAGAAGTATGCCACTAATAACATACAAACACACACTCACAAACCCAAAAGACCAGTAGGTCCAGGACAGCTGCTGCTAATTTTAGAGGGCTTGTAACTCCTGCTGTGCCCGAGACCCTTTGCTCCCCAATACGACACACCCCTTCTTCCTTTTTCTAAATGACTTTGCCCCAAGCACAATCCCCCTCCTCTATAAAATAAAGTCAATAAACTCGGTTTCCTTTAGCGCCCTGGAATCCTGTTTGCTCAGTCGGTAATAGTCTGCATCTACTCTGCCAAATATTCACAACCTATGACACAATTTTGGGGAAGCTGTTTAAACAGATCTGATTTTGTAAGACAAACCTCAGAAATACAAGAACCTGAATTTGCTCTATAGTGTCTCTGCTGGTTCTAAACAGCCAATAATTAATGATAAATGAATAAAGAAGGTAGAAATAATATTTTTATGTATCAGACAGAAATGTGAGAATGTCCTTTTTTGATTTTTGTTTGTTTCATCATGGGACTGTATCGTGGAAAGCATGTTGATAAAATATTCTACACCTTTTCTTGGGAAAAATACTATTACAAGGCACTCTTAATTTTCTGAGACAGAACTAAAGGCTTAACAAAAACACAACCCTTGATGTATGGACATTTAGAGTACTGTGCTGCAAACTGTGTGCTGGCAAGATGAACACGGGTCCCCATCCAGTATTTTTAGGCCCAGTTGTCTTAAGTATTATACTATTACTAAGTTATTTTTATCACATTTTCACCAGAGTGGCTAATAATTTCCTTCAACATACAGTATGTTACATATTACAGTTTTGGAACATTTAATTTGACTTTACAGTTGAGTTTGGGCCTTTCTGAGGAACTGTTATGTTATGTCCTTTGTACAACAAGGGAGTGTGGTTAATTATTGCATTTATTTATTTTTACAGAAGCACAGTTAAACACAGCTTATTGCAAAATTATTTTATGAAGTCGAGAGACTTGATGAGAACTAAAAATGTGGTAATGTATGATTTTGCCAAGGAGGCCAAAATTGTAAGGGTAAAAAAAAAAACATTTGTTTTGTGGGCCACAAAATAATAATGGGAAAAAAAATAGAAAATAAAACAGGAAGAAAAAAATCCCTGTGGTACCGTTTTTCATCTTTGCTGCTCAATAAGTTGCTCGTAATTTTTGAAGTAAATATTCTGATTATTGATAATTACCTCACATCACTTCCCTTTGAAAAGACAAAGATATTTTGTTTTTCATTTTGGGTTGGATTGCTTTCCTTATTTGGCATAAAAAAGTTAAAATCTTTCCTTAGCAACAATAACAGGGCATGGGTCAATGCTGGCTGTATTTAGTCAAGTTTAATCATTGATTATTGATTCTTTTCCCTAAAAAAATTATAATATATAATAGAAACATTATTATTAAAAGAGAAATACTTTGTGTTGTACCTAATTATTTTTTAAGATTGAATTTCTGAAATTGTCTGACAAATTAATTGGAGGATATTTTGCCTGCAGTTACTGTGATGTAAATGACAGATAAAAGGAGTCCCATGCTTATCATTTCATTACAATTTCATTAAAATTATCTTTTTCATAAGTTAAAAAGATATAGTTTGAGGTGTTCCCAATCAAACCTACGCTTGATGTAATTTGAACTCCATCAGAATATTCACCAATAACGTGGACAGAAATTGGTAATTTATTAGTGTCAGATGATATCTGTGAAACCACTGGCAAGGTTCTGGTGCAGTCGGTGCCTGTATGAGGAAACAGCTCAAACTGAAACATCAAATGCATGTGAGCAGCCCAGCCCCCCCACACACTTATCGAAGGCCATTACCCTGACCCTCCACTGCATGCTGCCATCACAAATCTCAGTGCATGTTGTAGTCTAGCAGCAGTGCCAGCAGCAGCTCACTCTCACCCTGCCCTAATCACCACCACCTCACTAAATATATACTGTACAAGGATTTCTTCATTTTCGAAAAACCTGCAGAGATCTATTCCTCACTTATATTTAAATAAACCTAGTATGTGGTTTGGAGGGGGTTTCTGAGCAAAAGTCTATTAGTCTTGCATGTAAGAGTCCTGAGGCATCAACATAGACATAGCACACTTTGAAGTGCAGAGAGATTATGATTTTAAAGATGATGCAAAAAAAAAAAAAGTGGCATGTTTGTGCTAAATATCATAGTGTATGTGGGTTATATCATTTTTGCCTTGTTTTGTACTTGGCGTCAGACAATTTGGGGTCTTTTGCACACAGTGTGTGTGTTTTAGGGGGCCAACTGAGAGTCCAGAGTGCTGAGGTCATCTATACAAACATAACAACACAACAGAGGAGTCAGTGACTGAGTGCATGCAGAAACACAGACTCTTGTATGTACTGTATGTTGTCATATTGCTTGTGGCTGGAAGGCTATTTGGGTAATGGTTAATTAGAGCGAAGAGTCGCTCACCATTCACTGGCTGATGCTGAAACCACATGCAAGGTTTTTGGTGAACGAGCACCTATTTGCAGATGCGCTTAAAGTATTTTGGCCACCCTGACCAGAAAGCACTCCAGATCGCTTTCAAAATTACATAGTAATAACAAACTAATTGTGGGTCTGAATTTAACAAGATGACATCAATGCTGTTTTCTAATCTGACCAATTAGTGTTCACAGAAACTTGCTCAAAAGGAGATATGTTCATAAACACAGCGAGAGTTTTGACTGTTTGGCTGACACATAACATTAATTTTGATTTCTTCTCTCAAAAGAAAGAAACAATTTATGCTTTTCTCTGAACGAAGAGGGAAAAGAAATTACAGCTCACTGCCTGGTTAAGTTGCTTCAGCATCTAACCAGACCTGAACCACAGTGAAAGAATGAACGGTCTACAGTTATAAATAAAAACACAATAACTGTTTTTAGATTAATTATGCCGGTGGTCATGCCTAATGAATTTTGCCAGGACCGACCATGAACGTAATCGACCTCAACTTACCACGCTTCCCCAGAAAATTTATCTTTTTCCAGTCTCTATATGAAAAAAAAAACTTCTGAATAACAGAATAGGAAGTGTTTTTAATGTTGATATTTTCAGTGTTTAATGTTGCATCAAGCTTAGCAGCGAGCAAATGTCGGAGGTAAGTTATGTTCACAGTGGACCCTGGTCTGTTCCTGGTTCAGAATTCAGACTTCCCTGTGGAATGTGACTCCAAATTATTTTTCAGAAAACCTGCCTAGTCATGCATTTTTTGGTTCCCAACCTCAAACCCACACGAATATCACGCCGTAATTTAATACAGCGTTCATTTAGAGATGCATTTATTTGGTCATTATTATGAAGCTGCAGCTAGCATGAACAGACTAGCTGTTCAGCAGCCCATAATCAGCAGCCCATAATCCACCAGCTGAAGCATTTTTCTCACAGTAAAACATGAACACAGATTAAAAAATAAAAATGTTCAAAATATTCTCATTGATGCTTCTCTTGTTAGAGTAGAGCAGATAGAACAGAAATCTCAATTTACTATAGTTTGAAAAATAAGTAATTTGTATACAAATATAATGATTCAATTTTTAAAACAATTGTAAAGCAGACTTTATCTGTATAATTATGCCTGAATTTTAGAGCCATGAGGACCATGATTTATGAATGATGCAGGCCGATCATTGCAGTGAACATTACAATGACTTCTGTCTGATAACTATTATTAATGTCAATACTTTAGCATCCAGCATGGTGGAAAGTGGTAGAAAGTTCAATCTCAGAATTATTGTCACATGCCAGTTTATGTTGTACTGCTGTCATGTTTGAAAAGGGTTCACAAACATTTGAGTATTCTTTTAAAGCTTCCTACTTGGCTCAAGTTCTTCTGAAGTATTAATGAGGACAGAAATTGATGGTGATGACAAGGAAATCTCAGGGGAGTGATCAAATATTGATGAAATCCTTAGTCACAGACGGGAGCTGCTTATGTACATTGTGCATCTATTCAAAGGGTTTTATCATAGCTGGTCATGAGGTAGTGATCAGGAACAAGGTTTTAGGAGAATACAGATTCAAAACTGCTGGTTTTCCTTCATAACGCTTCTATGTTTGGATTCAGTGAGATCCAGAGAAAGTGTCAGATTAGCCAGTGGTTTTTCACATTGCTAGGAGCACAGAATAACACTTTAGAAACACATGGGTCTTTCAGAAACTAAGGGAGTGACACATCTGCTGATTATTCAATAATTATATTCAAATGTCTGTAGTTAGGATCAGGGCAATGGGCACTAAATAAATTTTCCTTCCCTTAAATGACTGATTTGAGGATATGTTTAGGGTTACCTCACATCTGGAAGACCAATTTCCACCAAAGCATTTGAAATGTTGCTCCAGTATTTCCACACAATATTCTCTCCTCATGATACCATCTATTTTGGGAAGTATGCCAGCCTCTCCTGTAGCAAAACAAGCCTACAACATGATGCTGCCACTTCACAGATGGGATGGAGTTCTCAGCCTCACAAGCTTCCTGCTTTTCTTCTCCAAACGCGCCGTTGGCTTCTTCCTGTCTGAGAGGCCTTTCAGTCCATGTGCACGACTCACTCTTTGCTTTTGTTTTAGGTATGATATGCCCATCTTCAATCAAAACAGAAGCGGTAAAATACTTCTTATTTTGCAGTTTTAAATAAAAGCAATTTGTTCACGTTATAAAAGTTTGTTTTGCATGTGAGTCAGTGTCTAGATACAGTGATACTTTTTTGCAAGGTTATCACGAGAATCTCATACTGTCCGCTGCCTAATGAACAGCATGAACCGTCTTCAAATTATATTATATAATTCTTTTCCTTGCAGCTCCACTGACAAAGACCCAACAAACTCTCTGTAAGGACAAAACAAGCGTGTTTTCCTTTCTTCAAACTGTGAGAACTTTCCACTCTGTTCCTCTTCAGGTCTTATGTGGAGGCTGGTATGGCTGCCATCTTTCAACGTGGCCAAAATAGTTTCTCCTTCTGTAGCTCCAACAACTCTCCCCCCCTCCCATACATCCACAGAAACATGCACACACGCTTCTCTGTTTACGTGTGTGTGCGGGGGTGTGAGGGTGTGTGGGGATGTGTGTGTGTGTTACGCTGTGGTTTCTAACCGGTGCCAAATTTAGTCGTGAGCAGTGAAGTCTGGTGCAACTGTTGCTTCCGAGTTGTATTAGCACAAAGCCAAACATTAGCACTTATTTCAACGTTACACATGACGGTAAGTATCCAAATGTATTACTGAGAGACCACCTCAATGTAACTGAAAACTTCAAGCATTTGGCCAAACCAAAAACTGAAAAGTTGATTTTTCCACCAATGTCTCCATTACTTAATTCTCCTTCTATTAAATAAGACATAAAAAAAAACAAAACGGACACAAATATCAAGACAAATGGGACAGGATTATGAGACAGAAGGCTGGTGAGGGAGTAAAGAACATTACAACTGGTGCAACAAGAACGGACTTTGTTCAACGTGAGGAAAACGTGTAGGAGACCCTGACGTCATCCTGAAAGGTTTCCAGCTTGCATTACTTTGAGTTTTTGGTTCAGGATCTGTCCCGAGTGCAAGACAGCGGCACAGTTTAACAAATAAATATGACTCCATCTTTCACAACAGATTAAGATCTGGGCAAATATAGGTGGAAATTACAAAGATACACAACAGACAAAAGTTGCAAGTTAGCTCTGTAGCCAGGATTTCAGTAAAGTATCAAATTAAACAGTCTCGCACTCAGTGGCCAGTAGTGCACATTCATACAGAAATCTCCTGAGTCTGTCATTCACTTTTTAGGTCAACATTTGAACTTTTGCACAAATAAACAAGCAAAAACCAAAATGAAAAGGTTTTTTCGGTTATTTTGCAAGACAGATAATACATAGAACTAGTGACAGAAGCACAGAAGCTGAAAGGACCGCATGAACTCTGAGGTGAGACACTGAAAGAACCTGGATGCAATGTCCAACCACCCCGGAGTCCCTTCGGTTTTCACAGATAGACGGTAAAACAAACAGACCGGAGGTCATCGTAAGAGAGCAAAAATGAGCAGAGTGACGTGAAAAGTGAGAGTTTCAAAGACTCACCGCCAGGGCCTGCAGCCTCTCTTTGTGGAGCTGAGCCTCCTCACACGACATCCTGAAGGGGAAGCAGGGGAGAGGGAGGTAAAAGAAGAACAAGAGGTGAGATTCTCAAAGAGTCCCTCAACTCGGAGATCAGAGACGGTGAAGGGAGGGAAGTAGAGGAGTGAGGAAGAAGAGGTAGAGCAGGACAAGGAGGAAGAGGAGTATCCAGATGATTTCCTTCCTCAGTTATAATCCAAGCAGAATGAAAGACCTCTCACTCGGTGGCCATGTGCCTCACACTCAGCCCACTGCTCACATTCTCTCTCTGTCTTTCTGTCACCCACTCTTTCTTCTGCTCCGTTCGTCTCTCCTCCCATTTGTCCCCTCTTTTTCCTCCACCCTCTCCCCCCCCCTTCTTTAGGCATGAGCCATGTGTGATTAAACAGCTGGGAGGAGCAGCTGAGAAAGGGATGAAGCAGAGGAGAGAGAGAGACAGAAAGAGAACGATGGGGTTAAAGAAACCCAGGGAATTGGGGAGAGGATGAAGAAAATTGCAGATGTAAGGAAAACTGTGGGAGACAAGCGATTTTTCATATTAGAAAGGTGAAGGAAGGTGCTTGAGATGCTGAATAAAAGATGAAGAGGTAGAAAAAGAGCTGGTGTAGAGACTCCTATAGCTCTCACTGGGTACAAAGTTTCTTATTTTCATTTTATGGAGGGGAAGCTACCTCCATTTGGTTTTTAAAACTATCTATTTTTATTGTGATGAACAAAAAGAGGACAACAGTGTGTTAATAAAGACCCATGATGAACACGGTGACCGCAAAATACATGCCATGCTGTTGTTGGAATGTTTAGATGATTTATGGTTTTGTACATTGTGCATAATATTGGAGCTTTTTCTTAATCTTATATGCGAACTCTCTGCCATCTGTTTATGACATAAGTATGAATAACATGCAAGCCACCGATCCTTAGCCCAAGTAAGTATGTTTTCAAAAGGTTATTAGTTGCAGGAGACAAATCTGAAATTTAAAATATGCAAAAACTTTAAGTAAAGTACATTTAAAAGCTCAAATCATTTGGAGTCAAATCCAAAACAATAGCAAGTCCATTACAATCCAATAATACCAAGACTTGTTAAATTTGTTTAATCGAAAGAACTCGAAATAACAAAAATAGATAAATAACAACTGAAAAAAGTTGTTAAAGTTCAACTAAAAGCCATAATGAAGTATAACTCAGCCACTATAGCAGCAGTCTACTGTACATTTATCAACTGAAATAGTAAAATACTCCTGAGAAAAAACATAATATAGAAAAGAAAAGATAGTGATATTTGGCTGTGTAAGACAATGAGCTTCCTAGGAAAATTATATAAAACAGTGTCTCAGAAAAGCCTTAAACCTTTTCTCAGACCAACAAAATTTTAGGAATACACAAACAAAAGAAAGTTTGTGAAAATGGGCCACAATAGCCTGTCTTTCATTTTTTATTCCCCTATATTTTAATTTGTTCACCTGAGTTTCACCTACCCCTCTTCTCTTTCCAAACCCTTACTTTATGCCATCTTTATCTTATTTCACAATCCTGTTTTCATTCCCTTTCATGCACCTGCCTTCTTCCTATCAGTCGCCAACTTTCTGTTCCTCTTCCCTAATTTTTACCTCTACGTCTCCTTCCACAGACACGCATCCTTATAAGGAGAAACAGCAGCTGTAGACATTGCTTACCCATTTGGGAATACAGAAGCATGTAACACACACACACACACACACCCACGCACACACACACACACACACACATTGGAGCAGAAACACTTTAAAATATAGCAGCCAGGGACTAACTCCGAGGGAGAGAAAACAGCAAAAAAAAAAAAAAAGGATGAAGGTGGAACAATAAAATGCATTTCAGCAAAATGATGAAACAGTTATACATAAACTACAATTTTCATTTTACACGTGAAATAGGAAAGAATAAACATTCCTTATAATTCAAGTTAAGAAAAAGGTAACCAAGTATGGGTTAAGACCCAAAGTGGTCATTTAAACCAATGCCAGATATTCTGATTGTCCAACAGTCACTTGATTTAATTAGATAAGCATTTTTGGCGTGATTTTTTTGATTGTTTAATGTTTGTAAAAGCACTGAGATCCATTTTGATGAAAAGTGTTAGTTAAATAGATAGATGGATGTTTGGGTGGATGGATGGATGGATGGATGGATGGATGGATGGATGGATGGATGGAACCTAGAAAATAAGGTGTTGGCCAACTGGGTTGAACCAAGTTTTAGAAGAAAGACATTTGCTTAATAGTGTTCAAACTAAAGTAAGAAAGTGTTATTCAGTTTTTTGTTGTTGTTTGGAACTACTTCTCGAACAGATTCAGAAAACAAAAAAACAAACTATGCATGGTGTAAAATATGTAAACTATCAGGTATATGAAAAGAATTGGACTGGGTGGATAAATTTTACACTATAGTTGTCGTAAAAGTACAGAATCTCCAAGAGTCTCTGTACTTTTTCTTGTAATAAAAAATTCTTGTCTCATGCATTATTAAACTTTTAATTTTTTTCTGAGGTGTTGTTCCCCTTAGCTTGTGCCAAACCCCTAAATCTTCATCCACTGAAATGTGGTCACCTTTCCTCCCTCTTTAAGCCCTTCATTCTGGGGTGAGCTACGCCGGCGGGTCGTCACTGGAGACAACGGCATCATTGTTCCTGAGCGTCGCCACAACGAGGCGGTGACCTCACTGCGCAGCCAGCCCAACTCGCCCCCCTTTCTCCCCCTGCCCGCCTCAACCAATCCCAGCCCAGAGGTAATGACCTCCAGATGTGGAACTAGAGGCAGGAAAACGCACACATTAACTCTCACACACAAACAGAAAAGTGTAACAATATGCAAAGCGCGAGTAGGAGGCAGAGGCAAAGAGCCAATGAGGACAAAGAAAGAAAGTCAGACAAATTGTGTATTTGTGTGTTGCGTTCAGTACTCCTACATTTCAGTTTTACTAAAAAATGTACCCCAGACTCATGGACAGAACGTCTACTCTTTACTAGAGATTTGTTTTTTTATTACAACATAACAGTCTACTGTACGGTACAGTATGTGTATATGTGTGGTAAAAATAACTCCTTTCAAGCAGACCTAAATCTGTTCACACTACTCTGCAAGTGCCACTTTATATTCGTTATGAGAATGAAAATAAAGCCCTCATGTATCAGTTATTAAACCTTGAAGGCTTGTCGTAAAGGTTAGGGGGAGGTTAGGTTCGTTTAGGGTAAGGAAAGTAGTAGTTTAGGGTTAAAGAGCAAAAAAGAGAGAAAAGAGGAGGAGGCGAATTAAAACAACTCCAGCAGACATATTTCTAGGGCAACAGACTGCCAGACCTTGATCTCATTCATACTTTATACATTACTGATGGAAGTTGAGCTATGTCTGGATGTCTTTAAGTACTTCACAATAAAACCTTTTTTAAAAAACAAGGTTTTTTTTGTCTTCTCTTCTTCATTTGGAATATAGTTATTCTTACATTTTTCATTTTCTGGTGCACAGTTTCGCATTAAACTTTGAGCATCAACAAACAAGGGAAAAAATAAATGTCTTCTTTTTCCAAGTCAGTTATTTTTGTGTCCTAAGATCTCATGATATTCAAACTCTACAGAGTGGCTGAGGCAGCAAATTTTAGTAGGGTAACCAGGCCGCTCACTCAGGAACGGATCGGCACCAAAGCCAGTTTGCAGTACAACAAAATATTTTCTTGAAGCAAATAAACACACCTTTATCTTTATAAATATATGCTGTATAAGCATATATCACTACTGCCACCAACTGTTTTGGAGGGGAACTGTTTGTTCCGGCGGAGTACTCTACTGGTGAGTTACTGTACCTCCTCTTGGCCCTGGCCACCATTTTTTAACCTTGAAGCTCTTGTTTTGAAGTAAAAATTAAGTAGTTTTTAAGATGAGACGGATCGTTTAGTTAGTTGACAACACAAAGTTACAAGAGCATTAATTAAATAGCCCTCCTCCGCCTTTTGGACTGTAGACCTGGAAGTCCTTTTGGGAACTCAGAAGAAAAGTGCATTGGCGACAGAGCAGAGCAAGATTTGAATGGATTGTTAACGACATTAAAATGCTGTTAACAATCCATTGTTAACAACAAGCAAATTGTTACCAACTAACTACGTTGAAACTGACATATCATTGGATGCTTTTTATTAGAGATAAAGTTAAGGGTTATGTCACACATTTTTAATCAGTCTGAGGTGGATGGGATTAATGCAAAACTGAAAATATTGGTCAAACCTAATTTGAAATATACATCCCTAAAATAGAAGCAGAAAAAAGTAGTTTGGAAACAGAAACACTTTCAAGTTTGGTTTTTTTTTTGCATTTGGATGGCTTTAGAATTTGATGCACATTAATCAACAGCAAAAATATTGGTTATATCAGAAAACCTAATTGCAGAGTTTTAGCCATGCAGATTTGTGTAACATTTACTTTCATGGTTCTCAAACTGTGGTACAAGTACAACTCATGGTGATATTCTGAAGACCAGTCCATTAAACTACAGCATACATCTTTTTACAAGAGATTCTACATAAGTGACTGAATTTCAGAGAACTCGTATGTGAAAAACATCCACACATCCAGAAAACATTCTTGAAAGTAGATGAGTTGCATGCAGATAAGGGGCCGACGTCCCCAGCCATCACACTTGTCACAACCTCAGCATTTTCTTTAGCATCAAAATGTCTTTTTGTGTCTTTTTTATATGCATACGTTTTCATGACCCTGCATATTTACTTTTATTATTTGGGAATTGGCTTAGTCCCTTTTACTGCGTCAGTGTTTCGGTTTGTGAATGTGCTGCTTTGTATGTAATTGTCCAATGAAAGGAAAATAATGAAATGTAAGATGCTGCTAAGGTTTTCCTTTTCTTCTGCCTGTCTTCAGCAGGGATCCTGTGAGATCTGATATGCATTATTTATCCCATTAGTACCCCTTCAATACTTGCTTGTTTAATAAATAGCATCAGCAAATGGGTCTTCTGTGGCCTCTGCAGTCCACTTTACCGCAAATACGATCTCATCTTTCTGTTGAATAAACTGCGCCGTGTTTGTAGGACTTAACAGAAGCATCTCAGAAGAAAAAAGACGAAGTGAAGGAACAGTAGCATGGGTCCTACTTGAGTCCCTTTTTCACAATTAAGACATTATTAACTATTGATGCACCAGTAAAGCCCGTCTGTTTCACGCCTCAATGCACTTCTCTTGCCTGCCTCATGGGTGTGGTTCTCAAAGAGTGTGCTAAGAAAAGTCAATGATTTGTCAGTGAAAGAGCTCCCCGACACCTGGTTGAAACTTGGTTGTGACTAAGCATAAAAATATTTCAGGGTTTGTCATTCAAGTTCAATAACTCCTCAGCATCTGCTGACCATAAAAAGCTTTGCAAGCAGTTGAAGTTAAGTCACAGACTATGAAATCAGCATAAATCATTTGTTTTAAAAAAAAGAAACCTCACAAAATAAAATCAAAATATTTGATGACGGGGCGTGATGGCGTAGGGGATAGCGCGACCCATATTTGGAGGCCTCGAGTCCTCGATGCGGCCGTCGCGGGTTCGACTCTCGGACCTCCCTCTCCATCCCAGTTTCCTGTCAGCCTACTATCATATAAGGGACACTAGAGCCCACAAAAAGACCCCCTGGAGGGGTAAAAAAATATATATATATCTGATGACGTGAGATGCCTTCAGACTTTGAATTTACTGCAAAAAGTCAGAACCCATTGGGATAGAAAATTAAATAAAAGAGTGTCTATTATGATTTGAACTTATTTTAGAAAGGGGAGTTTTTTGTTGTAAAAATCACATTTAACTTACTAAACAATCGTATGCAGTCAGGAAACATTTTCACAAAACGTTTCCAGAATGTGGTTGCTAACACAAGTCCGTCTTTAAGCTTCCTTATTTCTTTGTGCCAAATCAGCTACATGAGATGTCCATACATTTTGCTTATATAAATAGTGTCAACATCACTGTACTAACGACTAATACCAGCAACGTTGTATTTTATGAAGCATTGCTCATTTCCATTTCCACTTCACAACTGCTTTCCACTGCTGCCGGAGCCGCAGCAGTTTAGCAGGTGATTCATTGTACTGGCTCACCTCTTGCATAAATCACAAAGAGGTGGAAAGAAAACATCTCAGGTCCGGCTTAAATGTGTTTTTTAAAAATGGGAAGGGATCTGGTGTATTGTGGTCTGGGAATTTTTAGCTTGATCAACCCTGCCAAAGACTGAAACTCAAAAAGCTTTTTCCTGTCACTAAATGATGATTCTAGGAGCAACTAATTGCAACAATATTTTTATGCAGATGCGTCAATGGGTGAAGAAGATCAAAGTTGGTTAATTTCCATAGCGGCTAGGTGTTTTAATAATGATGTCAGAGGAACCGTGGAGATGTAAAAGAACTGAGTGATTTGGATCCCACAAGGTTTTTCACTCTGTGAGCGATCTGGCAGATGTTGCACTGATCCAGCGAGGATTTTTACGAGGATATTTGCATTGTGTGGTTTCGGAAGCCAACAGCCTGATGTGACAACCACCTATTTCTCTGCTGTCTAACTGTGACATGTTGGGCTCCTCCATAGCATTGAACTAAGGCCTCAGGAGGGTTAAAAAGAAACAGTCCCAAAAAAGAAAATCAGAAACAAAATTCTGACGGATGCATTTCAGGTTTGTGGGCTTTATGCTTAGCCATCAAATCCAACATTTATCGACTTGTAAATGTTTTATAAACCTTTTATATGAGCTACACTATTTTATTTTATTTTTTTCTCAGTTCTTAGGAACAGATTTAATTTTGACCGGTCTTCAGATTGACCGGCTGTCAAAACTAATCTCCGTTTCTGCAGCCTGAAGCCATTCAGTTCAGAACGTTATCTACTGAAGTGAAGATACTGATGACTCATAAGCTCTCTTCAGAATCCCACTTTAAAAAAGCTGAACTATTCACTCACTTGCAGGCATCTGGGGAGTCAACACTATACATATGCCATGAATTTCCATACTGTATAAAAGGAAATATTAAAATTATATTTCTAACTGAGGGCAGATGTCCATGTCTAAAAACAGCTCAATGCTGGCATAAGAACACAGAACATTACAAGTTTTAAGCTTTGAATGTTAAACTCCCACAGTCTTTGTCTTACTACTGCACTGCTGGCATTACTTAACTTCTATTCAATTCACAAGCCGGCTGTGGGCAGCTCAGGCAGTATGAGTGGGAAACATATTGACAACTGGAGGAGTCTGCTTTTTGAATCTGAAGAATGAACGGGCGATGGAGAGTTTCCCTTAGCTTGTCGCTCTGGATTTACTTGTAAAAAAATCATCAACATCATATTACTAATAACTACTTATAAAGGTGATAAAATAAAACATAAAATAAAACAGTGCAGTTTAAAAACAGATAAAATACCAAGAAAAGCAGTAAAAACATGTTTGTAGTAACATACACCATAAAATAATAAAAAATGCAAAACAGGGGAGTAAATTCATCCCCCATAAAAAAACTAATAGAATGTGTTTGTTTTTTTAAAAAGATATACTTTAGTTATTCAGGTAAAATAACTGGCTAATGTCTCATTAAGATTAAAAGTTTTGTATATTATATATATATACATTTTAAAAATCCCACATGGAGGGAGACTGGACTGGTGGACTGCAGCATGGCGGATTGTTCTTGCCTGCAGCTTCCCCATTGAAAGTGCTAAAGCTTACTGCACCAAACACCTGCATTATACATATACATATATATATATAGCAGCATGTATAGATTTCCATTGGGAAGCAAAAGTGAATGAAGGGCTGATGTTGCAAAAGAATAATCAGGTCCCACTCTAGAGAGAGAAAGTGATGCAAAAGCAAACAATAGTTCCGGAGTGTGGCCTCAGAGTGTTGGTGAGCAGCGAGGTGAGATGTTTCCAGGGGGAGCTGTGAGGGCGACTGAGGAAAAAAAAAAAAGAAGAGGGATGCAGTAAGGAGAGGGAGGAGTGTACAGGGTGTACCGCGTGTCCCCGCTCCAGTCATGACTGAGCTGCAGCCTCACCATGACGGAGCTCCCGTTCCCATGACAACTCAGCCTGTCAGATGGAGGGATGCGGGCAGAGAGAGGAGTGATGGCGGGGAGCAAAGATGGAAAGATAAAGAAGAAGATCTACTCACGGGGTTTTGGCAGAGCCGTTTCTTTGCAAAGGTGCGTCTGACATGTCTGCAGCCACCCGCCTCCCTCTGCTGTCCTCCCTTTCTCCTTGTCCTCTTCTTGTACTTCTGTCCCCTGGTGTCTTTTTGACAGAGTTGTGTCCTCCTCTTCCTTCTCTTCCTCCTCCCTTTCCACCTGCTTACCTCCTCCTTCTCTCCTGCCTTTTCGGTGTGTGGTGGTTATGGATGTGACAGAGCAGCAGCTGCTGCTGTGCCTGCATCACCCCGCTCCACTAGGAGGAAGAAATGGGTGGAAGCATGTTTCTGTGTGTGCACATGTGTGTGTGTGTGAGAGAGAGAGAGAGTGAGTGAGAGAAAGGGAAGAAAAGAAAAAGAGAGAACAAGAGGAAACATAAAATATGAATATATAAACTGAGATGAGGTTTTGCAAAACAAAAAAGGAAAAAAAGAGATAACAATGGAAATGCAAGAGAGCAGAGAAGGAGGGATAAAACAGATGATGAGAGAGAGTGGACAGAAAGCGAAAATGGCCAAAATGCAGCAGAGAATCAGAAGGAAAGAGAGGCTTTAGGGAGTTGCTCTATAATGAAAGGAGTGGCCAACCTGCTTACTGGAGATCAACCTTTTCCCTCTGAGGTGGAGGGAGTTTCTTTTAAAGAGGAAGAGAAGAGAAATCACCTTTTAATAAAAATGAAAAAATACTAACTTCACAATGAAATCTTCAGATCTAAAAGTGGTCAGAAAATAACAACACATAGGACTGAGCTTATGTAAGATCGACTCTTTTTCCTTCTTGTCAAGCATGAACTTTTTCATAACTTAAGATTACCAAAATTATTTCTATTGTCTAAATACCAGAATATTAAGGAGGATATTTTTACAGCTTATGAATGACTGTTTTCTTTGAATTCAGAAGCTTACAAACCATAGTTACTATGCCTTTAAACACTTTAGGAAACCCCTAATGCTGGTGTGATTTTTTTTCGCGAGCATCTGTTTGGTCAATTCACAGCACCTGAATTCATTTCAAACGTGTATAAATGTGTTTTAATGCATCAGCATAAAAACACTCTATTGTGCAAAATCATGGAAAAATTTAATCAGCTAAGGTACTATGAAGAAAAGAAAGAAAGAAAGTGACAATCTCATCAAGTCTGGTTCATCCTTGGTCACAATTTCCACAAACTTGAAGGTATTTTATGTGCAATTTTTTTCATACCTTTCAGAAAAGAGACAGGTTCTGTGTCCCAAAGACAAAGAATATTTTTCTGTGTGTGAAATCCCTCAAACCTAGAAGCAAAGCGAATGTGAAGATGCTGGCTGAAGCAGGTAAAAGAGTGTCCTTGTCCTTATCTACAGTGAACGGAGTCCTGCAAGTGTCTCCAGAAGGGGGGGGGGGGAAACAATCACTGCAAAAGCAACATAAAAACTGGGATTATAGTTTGGAAATATCTGGGCCAGAGAAGATACACTGAAGGTGATCAGTATATAAAAGTCATTAACAAGCAAAAACAAGTTCCACCACTAGGGGATCCAGTTCCCGTTTTTGAAGGTTAAGCTCTTTTGATAACTTGATCAGAGAATATCAAGCAGGCTTGACGCCTTTGGCGTCTTACTAAGGTCACAACCTCATCCCACCAGTATGACAATGGTCTAAGTACCCAAATTTATGTTAACCTCTGTCACCATGGCAGCTGTTTGTATGGGGTCCCTGCCACTTAACCGGCTGCAATAACAAGGATCTCAGCAAGAAGCTATAAAAGCTCTCTTTATTATAAATACTGGACGGATATACAATGGTCCCTCTAGAACAGAGCTTTTAAATGAGGCAAAAGTGCTCACATCTCCAAATTACACATAGGGGTCATGGCTGACTGTCCCAGAACTTGGGTCTGGAAAAGAGCAGCTATATCTCAGGCGACCCCACACATCCTGGATACAAACAGTTTACACTTTGGCCTTAAAGTCAGCTCTATGGATGCTATTTTCTAAAACCAGTCAGCTCAGAGGAAGTATATATTTATAAATGTGTTTACTGAGAGCTTAACCAAAGGGAAATTGTTTTTGAACACAGACTTGGTAAAAAAAAAAAAGCTGATTTTGATTCAAATAACTTCCTTCACAGTTAAGGTGGAGGTGCAGAAACCTCCCAAATGAAGAGTGAAATGTCAAATATCATTCCCATTAGGGTAGCATCACTGGTTGGACAGAAATGCAGCAGCGATAAGCTGGGTAAAGTACCAAGAACACAAAGTTTGGGGGAGGGGGTTTCCTAAATTTGCCACAAATTGATGTTATTTGGATGGTCTAAAAGATTCTGGAGACTGTATACTCTCTAAATCTGATGTGCATGAGGCTAATCACTACGAGTTTCCACCATTCCTATTTAAGAAGGACCACAAAAAAGAAGAACTTTAAATAAAAATCTTGGAGGCCTTTTTCTTGTGATGTATCCAAATATAATTATGGTTTGAGCAGTTAGCAGTAACTTTCATGGGGGTTCAGAGAAAATGTGTATCTCTTGTTATCATTTCTAACCTCAGAATGTTGTACTATGAAGTTTTGATGGGAGTCCAAGCTTTCTGTAAACAAACAAGACTTGTTATAATATCTTTTAAAGTGAGGTTATAGTGAAAACAAAAGACGGCAGCTCATGAAGCTAAAGGCTCCAGGCATGTTATCTATTTTCTTTAATAAATTCCAGCAAGACTCCAGTCGCTACTGAAAGTGAGACCTGCTGAAAGCTGTTTAGTCTTTGGGATCTGGCTCCAGATAGTTGTCTAAACAAGAAGCTCAGCAATGTTTTTATGGGGTCTGTAACCTGCTGCCGGAGTGCTTAGCTGCACTGATTGAAGGGTAGAGGGAAAGGCTAAGACCATCTGTAAGTTTTTTTTTTCTTCTTTTTTTTGTGACTTCCAGAACCTACTTTTTTTTTTTTTTAAACACACCATCCATCAGTTTATATTCTTGTCTTTATTGCTGTTTTTTGCAACAGTTGCTCTTTCCCGTCGTCTCATCTCGATTCACATGGCAGAGGCCACTTCTCATAAAAGTACCAAGATGTTTCGCATTGCTCACAGTCTCACATTTATGTTTACACTTTTAACAAGTTCTCCTCAACATGTCTCCCCCCTGCGTGTGGCCTCCTGTCTATCTCCGTTTCCTTTCTTGACAGTCCGTGTTGAGCTGGTTATCATGTTGCTTGGTATGCCAGTTATTCAGAGGCTGCTCCACAAGTTTTGGTAGTGACCTTAAAAGGGCATCACACAGGCACCCTTCACATATTCTGTCACACACACACACGCACATTCTGACTCTGCAGGTTGAGTGTTACAAGACCGCCAGAAGCCGATTAGTCATTTGAAGTGCATTACAAACCCTTTGTGAGCTGTAATTTAATATAACGTTGTAAGAATTTCCACACACAAACTCGCCAGCATGTGGGAGAGTTGGGCAATTTTTTCTTTGAGCTCAAAAAGGAAATGAGTATTGTTACAGACTCATTGAATTATGTTTTTTTTAATTAATAATAATAATAAACTTGAGTTATGTTACATATTTTTCTAATCCATGACTGTCTTTGTGTAGTTTGCTCAACTTTATACAGCAATTTGAGTTTCCCCACACATGACTGTCTACCAATATTTTAAGATTTGTTCAGAGAGGGGGAAAACAATCCCTCATTAAAATGTTTTTAACAGAATCAAACAACCCTTAACAATACCCATAAAATAAATGCGAAACTGTTTTCACATCTCTAAAGTTCTTTTTAAGTTCAGTGGCAAGGAACATTTAATTCACGACCTCCCGTTTCTTTGGGGTTTAAATATACCCTGATGTGGAAACTCTTAGAAATTCGAAAGCTGCTGCAGCTTTAACTGGAACCATGTCCTTTGCTTTGAGGAGTTCAAAATATTTACTCTGACCTGCTTGAAGAGCTTCTTCTGCAGGATCCACAAATTACCACAAAACACAATGGGGAAATCTACTTCAGATTTTCCCAATTCACATCTTTCTCATTGGTACCAGGTCTGCCTTAGTCCAGCAAAGTTTTAAAATCTGTGACTTTTTAAGTTGGAGTATCCTGTAATAAATATAAAATCTTCAAAGCACAGTTTGTGAACTTTGGTACCTACATCTTAAAATTCCCAAAACATACCACCTTAACCAGACCTGATTTAATGACCACAGATCCAATACAGGTCAAAGTTAAAGCTCATAAAGTATTGGAATTAATTTTCTTTTCATATTTGAATGTGGGCACATTTAGTCAGCTAGTCAAAAAGCTAAATATTTGGTAAATATAATTCAAATACAAGTCAGTCTAAAAACCACTGCAGTCACTAAACAACCAAAGACTTTTGTCTTAGAAGAGAGAAAAAGTGCTTTCAAACTAATTTTGACTTACTCCATACTTACAAACCTGGAAAATAGTAAATGATAAACCTTTTCGGATTTTGCTAAATAATATAGGGGTCCTTGGACAAAATAACTATCACAACATGCCCAAAGTTAGGTACTGTAGAGGATCTATGATGCCACGTGTTAGTCATTTAGAGAGTTCATGGCATCATAGAATATTTGAAAAATTAAAAATGGTAAGTCACAGCAGAAGACAACTTAAAGGCCACAGAATTCTGAATGATCTATGTTGTGCAAAGACCAATGGTCAAAAATGACTGTATGCTCCAACCATATGAAATGTTATGGAAGAAGGGAGAGCACTATTGTTCAAGTATTAAGAGAAAAGTGTAACCAAGTGTAGTACATGTGAATTTCATACAAAAAAAGTTTTGTAAAATGAGCACTGTAACTTCCATGGGAATTTCTTTCTTCAAGTGTGAATAAAAATATTCCAATCAAATTTGATTTGGGTATTAATAACTCACATTCTTCTATCTCCTGGGAGTTTTTCCCTTTTTCTGTTTGGCTCCCAATTACAATCAATCATCAGCCACAGAGAAGTTCAGAAATTGTTTCAGCAAAGAATAAAACTTTAGAAATGCAAGACTTGCCTAAGTTGCATCATTTATTTGAACTATTAAGGAGATCTCTCTGGATGCCAACAGCTTATTTGAGATGCCTCAGGAATCTGCACCAGAGGTAGAAACTTAAAAAAAAATTGATTAGAAGCATATTTAGAAAATCTCAAGAATATTTGCGCTTTAAGCCAAGTTCTCCGTCTTTGTTTGTTCAAGATATGTGATGTGTTCTGCTTCCTCTGCACTAACACTTCCCTGACAGTAGAGAAGCTTACTCAGAGCTCACATAAAGAGACATGACAACTATCTGGCAGAAAGACGGGTGACAAACCTGGCAGAGAAACCTCTCTGACAGAAATGATGAATGAGGTGTCAAATATACCAGCTGAATGAACTGATATCCCCTTTCTGGACACTTACTATTAGAAGTAAGAATAATCCTGCTTTTGAAGGTGCTGACAGTGTAGCACAGAGTCGATGGTTGCAAATGGGATGCGTAAATTTAACCAACTTCTGCCATCTTGTGGGCATGAAAAGTCATCACTAAGAGATCCAACACTGCGGCGTCAACATGGAGATGTTGTTGCATCATGCAGTTATTAATAGAAGTGGCGAAATGATCAGCAGCACGTATGTAGCGTCTAGGTGCTCAGCCACGACACCTTTGAGATGTAAATTATGTTGAACTGAAATACTTACTGGAGCACTGTGAAAGGAGAACCAAAGGTGGCCGTGTACGAAGATGTGGGGATGTTTTAGCATTAAATGTACTGTCAATTTATTTTCAAAATCTAAGCAAGGTTGAAAATGCGCTACATTAATATTTTTCTTGTCAATTTGTCTAATCTGTTTATTCTACACATGTTGTTGCTGTGTTAAATATGATCAAATATTTTTTTTGTAAATTAATTACCTCCATCTTGTAGCAATATAGCCATAAATCCTTGTTTAATTGGAGAGACAAAATTACTTAAACCTGCAATGACAGCAGGAATCCAGTAGAGGTCGCTGCTTTTCAAAATTTAAGATTAAATCAATCAGCAAGTAAACTTTTAGGCTTTCAAGAAAAAAATATCTAAGAAAAAAAATGATTTATGTCCTTTAACAATATCAGGTATTGTCATGTTACTTTGTACAGTAAATTTTATTTGATGGCCGATAAAGGCAAACATAACAGTAAACTACAGTACAGAGGTACATAAAAATGGATCACTTCAAAAACATTTTTATTTCATTAGTTATTGCTGAATATTTAATTGTGTCCAAAGTAAATAACATGACAAAACTTCTACAACATATCTTGCTTATTAAATATACATTAATGTTTATTTAGAGCAAGAAAGGTGGTCTTTTTGCAAATGTTAAGCAGTACTAATTGTTAAGGTTAGTTTTAAAAGTTACAAACTTCTTACAACGGTTTGTGTCCGAAATAAAAGGTAGTAGAAGAAATTGCAGTTTAGAAACAAATAAAGCAACCAACACAGTTTAATACCAGTGTTTGACGTCAACAGGAAGAAAACGGTACAATAATAAAATTTTCATGAGGCCAACTAAATGAAAAAAGAAACGCAACTGTTTGACCCACTTCAGCTGTGGAAATAAGTTTGTTTACCACAGTGGTGATGAACAATTCATGAACATTCTGGTCGGGAACCGAGTAACAATGAAGGATGCTGACATCCTAACTGGGAATATAAGTGATTAAGAGAAATAAAAAATTCAACAAAAGAGCTTGGTTTCTTTTTCAGTGCAGGTACACAAACAAGTCAGGGTTACTTCCATTATAGCACTCAAAATGAAATCAATATGAGATGAAACTTAGAGATATCTCGGAGTTTAAAGTTTGTTATCACGATAATTCATAACACGTAGATACAGTATATCAGCTCAGTCTATATGTAAAATTATGGAGTTGCTTAATATTTTTGGAAAGAGCAAATGCTATTTATATACAGTTATTTTATGAGAAATGTGCAGATTATTTACCGTTTACAAATGGTCATCATTTTTAATTTATTTAAATCAATGTTTTCCCCCAGAACAAAAGCATAAAAGATCAGTTAAAATTTCAAAGCAAGAATTTGATTATGAATTCTACATGGAGGTGTAAATATTTGCATGTGCTTCAACCAATATTTGTTCAATGTTTGTTACCTGTCCCTTTGCAAGTTACATGTCAACAAAAACACCAAGTCCTTAATTTGCCTCTTTTCTAAGATATCAGTGAAGTAGAGCACTCCAATCCTTGAAGGTTGAGGAACAGTTTTTATATTTGCTTCTGTTTTATAACAGCTATGTCAAATAATTAGGTTATTATAAACATAAAACCGATGAGGAAATTTAACTAAAAGTTGTAGGACGCTGGCTGAAGAGAACTAAAGTTTGAGTTTACCTCTGAAGTCGAGCCTCCATTCAGATGTTGGAGATCAAACCGCATTTGAACAGGAAGAAGCAAATATTACATGACTTTATGCCCCACCAGCGGAAGGACTTACCAAAAGTGTGACTCCTTGCCAGTAAAAATGCACAGGCCTACAATAAACATGGCCAACATGCAGGCCAACAGCTGGACTTTGCATCTGCTGCGCTGTCCTCAGACGCTCAGCAGTCATTCAGCATTCACCTCAAAGGAAAGTGCTGTTAAATGACATGAGGCTGACTTGGGCTGACTATATTTTTCACCTATAAGCAGAGGTGAAGGGAAGCAGGCATTCAGTGTGTTGGCCCCCACAGCGTGGAATCAGTTGCAGTCTGAACTTAAGATGTCAGAAATGATTTCACTGGACTTATTTCGAGCAGTTCTTAAAGATAGGCAACAAGATTCTATGAAACAGTGTCATTGTTTTTAAATAGTTTTTATTGTTTTATACTTGTGCATATGTATTAATTGTTTTTATCTTGTAACCAGGTTGCTATGTATTGCAATTTTTTTTGCCCAGGTCCCTCTTGAAAATGAGATCTAGATCTCAACGGGGTTTACCTGGTTAAATAAAGGAATATACTGTATATACAAAATATATAGAGTAATTAAGGTCAAAGTTCTCAAAAATGTCAGCTTTACTTCATTGATGGGACAGACAGGAAGACAGACGACATAGAAACAGCAGTCACCTGATAATCAAGATACTTTTTTTCCCCCCCCAAAAAAATGTGTTCAACAAGGCTGGGAAAGCCCTTCAAGCTCTGGGAAATCCAGTAGCTCAGAGGAGGAGATAGAAAATTGTGTGGAGACCTCTCTGCTCAGATGGTGAGGAGGAGGCATGTAAGTGCAGACAGAACAGCGGCATTGTGTGTGTATACAGTAAATGCACAAAACAAATGTTGGTTTTGTGGGTTTAATGTATTCATAACAGCATGCTTTTACAGGTTAGTGTAGTAGATAGGTGTGTGTGTGTGTGTAAAACTGTGGCACTCAAAATGAAGGCCAGGGCCCCCGAGACAAACGTGTCCGCTTACCGGCTTGGTTACCATGACGACAGGGGGATGGGAAAGGCTCTGTTGGAATTGCCATTAAAATGGAGAGCGGTGAGCCACTGCATGCCTGCACATGTACACAACACATTCTCATGAGGACAAGGCACTTGTAAAATACCCATGTATCTGACCACAGTGAGCATGCAACCGTTACATCTATCAACATGCTAGTGCTGAGGTAACAGCTAATAAAACAAGTGGGTTGTTGTAATGTGCAATCCTCCCCAGTCCTTGCCATAACTATAGTGCTGGGAAAAATGATTTCTCCCCTGCAAATGATCAAACAAATTTCAATAACCTGACTAAATTAAAAAATCAGTTTTTAAATTAGTCCATTCATTAAAGATGAAAAAGTTATGAACTAATTGAGCAAGATCTCAGGAACCCCGAGGAAACATGAACAAAAGTCAAACACCCACAGATTCTAACAAATACTTGATGTTACAACTTTATTTAAACAGTTTTATCAATAAACAGTGAACACTTTAACCATCCTGACTGTTTTCTAACAAAGTCGTGAAGAGTGGCTGCACTGAAAGTTCCAACAGAACCTCAAGAAAATGTTGTGTTTTTTAAAGGCCTTAAATGATTAACTTCCCACTGCAGACGTGTGTTTTCCTGATGGTCTTAGTTTTCTAAGTTGATGTCCATTTTGTTCCCTCACAGATCCTGTTTCATGCTGGATTGATTACATTGCTGCTTTACTGAAAAATATTTGTAGCATACAATCATATTTAATATATTTTTTTTCAGATTAAGATTCTTTAGCTTACATCCTTTTTTTTAAAGTTTCTATCTTTCTAATTTAAGTTGCTCCTTCCACCTACCCTCACTACAATCTCAGCTTTCTTTTACTTCATATTTATTTTTAATAGGCTGCCAGATCAAATGCTGGATATCCAACCTTATGTCAAACCACATCATCGTATTTAACCAAACAGAGATGCTTTTGCTCATACCATCTGAATGATCAGAAAAACGCTCATGACATTTCTTGCACAGTCACACTAACCCGTGTTGTTCTTCCATTGCACACGTGTTTATAGTCATGTGACATCATGCTGAATCAGGCACTTCTTTGATGTGTTCGTCGCTAGAGAAAGCATTAGCATATCATTGAAGAGCATCATTCTGTTGTGCAGTTCATCTTCAAAGGGAATACAAAGAAACATATTTTGCATTAATGAAAAATTAAATGTAGAAAAAAAAAAGAGCTGACGCTTAAAATAGATCAGCAATAGGGTATCTGAGCTGACACTATTAGATAACTGAAACTGAAGTGCAGAATTGGGGAAGAAGACCCACAAGATTTTAGACAAGAGCAGCATTAATTTAAACATGCAGGTAGTGTTACAATAGAATGATTTACTTCAAAGTAAATCTAGGTATAGGGATGGTCAAGTCAAAGCTCCGACTTGTTTGCGCATTTTCACAATTATATCAAATAAGTAAAGTAAAATGGTAACTTCAGGATGCACATAAGGTAATTAAGTATGATCATATTAATAAAACATGGCTCGCATATGAACATAGTCCTGAGCAAAGGGCTGTTTGGAGATAGAAAAATATGCTGTCATCCTAATCACAATTTACTAAAAGAAATAAACAAATAACTGGTAGAGTGGTATAGTCAGTAAAAAAAATCATTTCATACAGCCATGTTTTGTAACAATATTTTAGCAGTTTCTTAAATCCAGCTTCAGAAGAAGTCATCCTTTATATCAACAGGAATTATTTCCCTCTAATGTGATTGTTTCCGAGTTCTTGCAGCAGATTGAGTCAGAACACTGGCAACAACAGAATTGTGATTTCACACCACGGTTGGGCTCTTTCAACACGCAAATATTCAGGTCATGCAAATATCTCCCTGATAATATGTGTAAAGGCAGAAGCTTCTCTAAATAACATGGCAACAATAATTAACTGCTGCAGTCAAACTTTATGTTCATGTTAATTTGTGGCTTTACGACAACCGGCTCCAGACCATGACCTTTACTTTAAAGGGTCTGTGTCCTCCACACTGACATGTGAATCTTGCAGCAATTGATGTGTGGCCGTTGGATGTGCGTCTCATTTGAGCTTGCACTGTGCTCACTGACCCGTACGTCTCTGAGAAGTGACAAAACGCGAGGAAAGCATTGAAAGGAAAGATTTTAAATAGTTAGGATAGAGCAATGATTGTGTATTCTATTATTTATTTGCTGCAAGTATGAGTCTGCATTATTCATCCACATAAGGACATGTATGACCCGCTTTGCAATAAGTTACCTTTTTGGCGTGGATGTTTTTCTCTTTCAAAGTATAGGTAAACTTTTTTAAAATATATTACATTTACATGCTTGAATAAAATAACATTTTATTGTTATTCTGAGCCCCTCACTGCCTTGGGCAGACTCCATTACTAATGCTTTTTTCTTTCCTTCTCCTAGTCTCCTAGTCTGTGTATGTTTGTTTGAGTTGAGTCATATTGTAGGCTTTCAGCCCTCTGAATTGAATAGAGCAGAATGCTGCATCTTTTATCTAACAAATATGATTGAATCACATGAATGGGTAGCCCAGCTCACCTTTTTGGGTCTGTACTGCACACTGAATGAATGTAGATACGAGTTCATATTTTCCTCTGGCGTTAGACAAGAATGTTCAGGGTATCTGAAAGTTTAGCCTACGGCCTGGATATGAAATGGCATTGGAAGATGCGATGGTTTGTGTATTTTTGTATTCATTTATTTTATTACTACAGTTATTAGAGCTAAAAGAGATACATAAATGTATCTTTCCTGCTTTGACAGACATTCACTGTTTTTGCCTTTTTGTCACACTTCATAACATGTGAAGACATTCAGAGTAAATACTGGAAGCAGTTTAGAAATGGTTATTTCATTTTTTGAAGGAAAAAAAAGATGATCTAAACCAACCTGCCACAATTGAAAAAGGCAGTTTAATCAGTTGCCCCAAGGCTTGCCTGACTAAAAACTCCTCAATGTGGCTGAAATGAAGCATTCTACAAAAAAAAAAAGAGTTCACC
Organism: Xiphophorus hellerii; assembly: GCF_003331165.1. Taxonomy (NCBI): domain Eukaryota; kingdom Metazoa; phylum Chordata; class Actinopteri; order Cyprinodontiformes; family Poeciliidae; genus Xiphophorus; species Xiphophorus hellerii. The sequence goes on along the minus strand of NC_045679.1, from coordinate 10,857,145 downwards.
TCAAAGACTCAATATCAGTTGTCCTGCAAACATTAGCACAATCATCTAGGAATACACTTTTGCTCTTGATGCCATTTCCCTCAATAATCAAAATCAACATTAACAAAATGCTTTTTGCATTTACTCTGGCTATTTGTTAAAATTAGTTTGGCAATCTGAAACAAATGTGACAAAAAAAGCAACAACAGGAGAAATACTTAAAGCAGCAAATACTTTTTTTGCAGCGCTTCATATCTTCTGCGTTTTGAATGAGACATTTTCTGGGTCAGCCTCTTGGTTTTCAGCTGAGATTAAAATTACAGTTACTGAGCCCGAAGAAGCTTAAACTGTGTGCGATCTCAGTCTATTAGGATACAATGCTGCTGCAGATTTAGGTTTCTTATATAAATGTGAATAAATTATTCATGTTCAGCCAGTTCTCAAAAGCTGTGCATATGTGTGCGTATTTTTATCTTTAAAAGTGCACAGCTTAATTAGTGTTGCCACAGGGATCATTTTTGGCCCACCCTCTGCTGACATCATAACCTGTTTGTTCATCTCACGAACATCTGTTCCCATTCAGTGCAAACAATTCACCTTGAGAAATGTGACCCTCTTCACAGTTCAGACATGACATGCAGTTGGTATGATTTAGAGCAGCATCTTTGAAAACAAACAAAAAAAAAAACACTTATAGACTCTATATGCAATTCACTGCACAAGGGACACACACACACACATATATATATATATATATACTGTATATAGCATATAGCCTATATCTGATTATCATATCGCTATGCTACTGAAAAACAGAATCATGACAAGACCTAAAAGGTAAAAATTATATCTTTCTTTTGCACATGAGATAAGACACAGTGGCCCAGCACATACAGTTTTCCAGTTTCATACAAAACAAAGTTCAATGCATCGTGTACGCTAATAATTTTGTTTCAGAAGCAGCACTAACGTTTCCTCTGATCACTTTTAATAGACTGATGAGTTCAAACTAGAAATACCCTAAAAGAGCAGCTTTTTTATGCTTTCAAGTTGCTTTAAACAAGCTGAAAACAACTTGTTTAAATGTTTTCATTTAAACAAGTTGCTGTCATAAGTTTGCTTCACTCAGTATCCTGGGTTTGTTTGTGCTAGCATTATGTTGCGGTTTACATTCATGCAATGTTTTTTCAAAAGCTAGCACTACCAAACTATTAGATAAATATAAATATTTCTTTTCTTACACGGTGCATTTTTGGTAAATTATTTGTTTGTTTCTTTATACTTACCATTCTTTGTCCCAGAAGGTGAATGGGCGGGGCCGGCCCAGCATTTCCTGTTTAAATTGGTGTATGACGTCACTGATTGCATCAGCGGGCACAACCAAATGGAGGATTTTCTTATTTATATTGTATTGTCTGTTTTCTTTAAAGTAACCCTTTGAGTTGCCCTATATTAAATGTTTTATTTTGCACTTGTGTTTATGTTTTTGCAGTTTAGTTATGTAGATGAGTTTGTAAATTAGATTAATAATTATTGTTTAGATTTTGTTGTTTGGTTTGACCCATTTTCTCACGTAAAGTCCAATGAAGTGCAGGTGTGTTGCCAGTTCTGTAAAAAATCTGTAAGATTTTGGCTACTCAAGAGGAATATCAGAAAAAAACCGATTTTAAACAATAAAATCAAGGGTCATTGACAGCGCCAAGACCCTCTTCTTGCCTCTGATTGGTTGTTTCTGATTGAGCTGGACATTTGTTCAGACGACAGCAGGACCATAGAGAAAAGGCAGAAAAGCTTGATTTTTATTTACTATGTAGACATAGTGATAATTTTGTCTACATAGTAGACTTGTTAGTTTCTTTTCCTCCGCTTAGTAATATGCTTAAATTCAGCGGGTCGTCTCGTCTGATCTGAGGTCTAATTTTGCCTAATTTTGTCTACTATGTTAAAATTTGTTTCCTGTCTACTGTGTAGACAAATATGAAAAAAATAACATATAGTTTTTATTAAAAGTTATATACCTAACTTTAATTTACTGAATTCTGCATTTTTAAATGTTGAAAGCAGAAGAATTTATTATTAAGAACATTACTGTTCATTTTATGTTTGCAGGTTTTTTTGGTTTTATTTTTACCGGTTTCTAGGTGAGCCTACCTGAATTGTAGCTTCAGTTTCTGGTTTTTAGCCTTACAGGAGTGGCATCTCACATAGCTCCTCTGAGCTCTGACAACAAGAACTTTTCAACCATGCAACAACCGCTCACTGGACATTATTTCTTCCTCAGATAATCCTCTGTAAACTGAGGAATGATTGTGCATAAAAACTTGGTGAATCATCTGAAATACTCAGACCAGCCCATCTGTACCCAACAATGATGTCAGTGTTGAGCTTCCTTAAACACCCCCTTCTTACACATTCAGATGCTCAATTTGGACTTTAATAAGTTGTCTTCACCCAGTCTAGATGCCTAAATGCATTGACTTGCTCCAATGACGATAACATTGATAAATATTACAATGATGATAACTCTGGTGATGTATATCTGTTTTCATCTTTCTTCTCTTTCTCATCTGTACGTCCACGCTCTGCTGTAATGGAACTCTATCCAACTACATAAGACATGATCTTGTAAAAGATCTGCTGCTCACCTTTAAGGATGTCTTAAAGCTACTAGCAAAAGTCTTTATGGAACTGCAGAGGTGAGGTAGTGAAAATGTTCTGCTTCGAATGAGAATGGCAAACAGAAATGCCATTCTGTTTGCCCCTCATAGGGTTACTATGAGGGTAAATAAAAAAAACACAATGAGGAGTTTTTCAAGTTATGGGTTTTGTAGATCCAACAAAACGAAGAAGGAAAAAGCTGAAAGGGTGTGATGATTCAATGCTGATGGAAACGAGCAGCTCCACCTCACTCTGAATCCCAGGCCTTTTGTCTTGTCTCACTAATCCTTCTCACACCCCGGTCTCTTTTCTCCCATAACCCACATCCCAGTCATCCCTCTCCCAATCTTTCCTGTGCACATATCTCCTCATTTCACGTCAACCATAATTCAGCTGCCTCCTGGTTCCGCTGCTCGCTGCTCTTTGACCTTCTCACTTATTTTATCGCCTCCTTCTCCCCTGCCTCCCCTTCTCCTGCACCAATCCTGCCCTCTGGAAGCTCTGGCTTCCCAGCTGTGACCCATGCACACTTCTCTTCCCTGTGATCCTGTTAAAGCTTCATGTCAGCATTAATGTCTCTCTGCACATATTAAAGCAGACAGGCATTGTCAGGGCCTGAAAGCTGGCGGCTTAGTCTAGGTCTGCAGAGGCTTGTCTCCTTTATTGTAGTTTGTGTGATACAGACTGTCTCTTGCTTTTAAATAAGATATTCTTGACTTTGTGTGTCTTTCAAATACATTGTGATTGTGTCTGAAAATTCTCCTCTCCTCCTTTGTCAGGGACACTTTATGACTATTTGCAGGCTTGTCCAGCGTCAGTACTGTCCTCACGTAGAGTCAAGCCAGTTACAATGCATGAATGGAAGAAAATGTTATTTTGAAGGTAATGTGTATTGATCAAAAAAACAAAAAATTTCTGCTTTCTGAATTAATGCTGCTGTCAGGGAGGTTTAATTGATCTTTGCCCAGGGCGCAGATACTATCTAGTGAGAAGAGACGGGTCTTTTCATCTTCAGTGTCAAGATTAAGATTCGGGGTTATTTCCTGAAAAAAAAATCTGACTGATACTGACAAAACACATTTCTATGATAAAATGACCCATTTTATCACTACAATTTAGGACACCTGAATGAGGTGAAACTTTACTTTCCTAGAAAAGTCCCCCAAGAATTTTTTTTTATGTAACATAATAATATAGCACTTAATACATTACTAAAATGTATTAACCTTTCCCCACAAACAGACACTGTATTCTCTCTACGACAAAGCAAAAAGAAATACTTTTTCTCACCCCTTTCTTCCCTCAAACATTTCCTCAGTATTCTCTTAAATCATGTTATTTCATCACTATTTATCTTCTCCCTGTTTCTCCTGTCCACTCAAAAAACTTCAAAGTTTCTTTGCTGCTTTTTGTTCTCACTGTTTATTCCCATACTGGCTTTATTTTATTTTTTTCTTAAGCAACTGAGCATTCCCGTCCTGGTATCAGTTTGTTGGTTGCCAAGACAACCTACCGAGCTAAGTTATTTATAGCAGCAGATCAGCATGAATCCCACCCAGTAAAGGCGTGTGTTATTTTTTTTCATGAATTCGTTCCTGTGTGAGGCCGTTTTAACAGAGAAAAAAGTAATTCTGCAGTAGGTAACCTGTCTGAGATTTCAGCAAAATAAGTTACAGTTTATATAAGTCATTATAATTTGGAACTGCATATACATAACCTAATGTTGCAGGTGTATGTAATTAAGGCCCCAACATCAGTGAAGTCAACTTTCAGAAGGAATGCATTGCTCTTACATTGTTCATTAATGATATTGTGAGATTGAACCTCAACACAAACCTGCTGGACACACACTGTGAGCTGCCTCAGACAGCCCAGAGTTACTATATGAGAAGATTTGATATATGTAGTAGCCTCCCAGCTGAAAGCACAAGCTGACTCTCAGGGGGCCATCCTTCAATGAGCTGTATGAGTTTGCTGACTCCACCACTGACAGGACCACCAGTGGTGTAAAAACTTAGGATTTCCAAAGGTTCTGCAGGTGGAAAGTTGCCTAACAAGAGGGGTTTGTGTAAATGTACACCCTAAACAAATATATTTTAGTTTTTGCAAACCAAGCTAAAGAGCCTATAGAAATATATTTGTTGAATTTCTAGGCTTTTGGTCATTATTCATTTGGCTATTATTCATAGAGTGAAACTATGGATGTTTCACTCTATGAAAATCTGAGCCTCATGCCATTATGAAAAGGATGCTTGAATTCACAGTTAAATTTTTCACAGATTTGTAAAATTTATATGAAAAGGATTAAAATTATTATTTGGTTTACAGATATTTAGAATTGTTAACAGAGTTTTATAGAACCTGTACGAACAAGGGTTAGTTTGACTTTAGATGTCTAAACGTCTTCGCTATTTTTCAAATTCTAAATGTGTTACATTTTTTTCTTTCAAGTTTAACCCAGCTGATAGTTCATAGCTCATCAACCATCATGAAGTCTGTTTGATGGATCCAAGAGCTTACAAAAAGAATAGGGGGTAAAATAAAAATGCAGAACAAGAAAGAAATCCACAAGCAACATATACCGTGGTTGCAAAAAGGAGAAAACAATGACTTTGCTTGCTTTTGTTTGTTCAAATAAGATTTGGTCAAATCCAGTGCAAAAGCAGAAACAAAATTACCAGTTAGTGCTTGTTTGGGTTTCTATATTAAGGTCACACATATTTTATATACACCTTACTCTCACAGAGTGCTTCAGTGTGCAGAAGCAAGTGCCTGACATTGATTACAGACCAAATTAGTTGTAAACACAAAGCACATGAAAAACAAACTGTAAGCTGTGGGAGAGCTTCTGTCCAGCAGCCAATTCAGCAAGTTTGTTGGTAACTTTGTAAAAACTTTAAAAACAGGGAAATAAATCTATTTCCCTCATAATCACAACTTGAATTCAATATTGGAAATTATTGTCTGTGTTAGTTTGTCGGTTGTAAGGTGGAATTAACTGCATTGTTAATAGAAAACCAAACTGTAAGCTAAAAATAAAACATGAGACTAAAGGCATGTTTAGCATGTTTAGTCTAGAAGTAGCTGAATTTTGTCCAATGTTTTTATTGTTGTGTTTCCAATAATTAGAAATCATTTAGGTTTATAGCTTTTTTTATGGCTCCAACCTGCCAAAGACTACAGATGAAAATTCTGTGTTAGATTGAGGTATTAATGTTGAATAACCCGAGCTCTTAAAATTAAATAGATAAAATAAAAATTTAAATACATTGCTGTGTCTGATGCTCAATTTTACCAATGTAGCATCCTGACTGTAAAGTGGTACTTTATGACTATACATTAGTGGGTTACTGTGGAAACAAACGGCTATAGATTGAAAACCTTTTTATTGTTTGTCTTCTTCCAGTGTGTGTGTGCATTTAGCTGTCTCCCGTCTACATCGATTGCAACCAAGGCCGTAGCTCCTGTTACGTTACCATGGAAACGAGCCTATCGCTTGGGAGCCACCGAGAAACTAAACACCCTCTGATCAATAAGAGTCTTTAATAATATGTCCAACAGAGACGCACACAAACACACATGCAAAACGGAGACACACTAACCCAGACTCAGTAAGTACTGTTGCGCTAAAGGAGCCTTTTATTGAGATGCTACAGTGTAGGATGAGCAGAAAATAGCTGGACTCTTTTGAAGCCTAGTGAGACACTTAACTGAGTGCTGCCAGGAGAAGTCATGGCAGTTGGCAAACTGCTGAAGAGGAAAATCTGGAGTGCTATCACTATTAGTCTCACAAAATGTCTTGAAAAGAGGAGAGGCTCAAAATGACACTTCTCATTGTGAATTTTTATAACAGAGTACTTAAAATATTACATAAATTTACATAAAAAGTTGTGTAAACTAAAACTGAAACTGTAAACATTAAAATAACAGTGGATGTATGTTACATAGAGGCTAATAGTGATTACATTGTGGCACAAATAGTGAAGAAATTAGACAAAGACAACGTGAGTAAATACAAAAAGCGGTATAGCCTGTTATGACTTCAATTTATGTACCAAAATTCAGTAATTCAGTAGATTTATTAGTATACCACCTAAATGCCATGTAAAATATATTTAAGTTTTGTGGTACAACATGAAATCAGTGTATTTTAGAAGCAACTATATATATGTGTAGCATAACAAATATTTAGACTGTGTATATAGTTTTGTGGTGCATCATTAGCACACTGTAGAAACTCTATAGAGATGCTGAATTTGTGCAAAACGTTTTTTTGCCAAACAGGTAGAGTAACAGGAGGCATACAGTAAATGAGATGACAAGCATACTCTCAATAAAAGCTGATATACAGTATGTGTGTCTGTGTGTACTCCACTCCTGCAAAGGGCTCTACAACCCAGCACAGTTAATCAAGTGACTGTGGAAAAAGATGGCAGGACATGTCATATATAATGAATGTGAAAAGAAAAAAAAAACAACAATTCAATAAATCAAGGTGTTTTGCGTTTCCATATTTTGGACTTTATTCTGTTGTGTTTCTTCTGCTTCTTGCATTCAAAGCTGTTATCAGTTTCTGACTTTCTTGTTGGTGTTTTCCTGTTTTACTTTGATAAGTCAGGTCAGTTCTCTTTACTTCCTGTTTCCAGCCTCATGTTTAGCAATGATGTGTTTGTGTACTCTTTACAAGTTTCTGATCCGTGTGATAAAGTTTTATTTAAGTTTATAAAAAAAATATAAAAATTATATATAAAATATATAAAAATTGTTATTATTATAAATAACTATTTCCCCAATAAAGTATGTTGTTCCAACTAATTTTGGATCCCTTTAAGCCTCTATGGTATTTATTGCTATGCTAATTGCCAAAACAATTTTTTTATTGTTTTGCAATAGACTAAATAAAAATAATACATATAAGAATAGCAGTAAGCAGAATAGAGCTTTTTTAAAGCCTCACTTAATGCCAAAAATAAGTACAATATTTAATAGCTTCAATAAGTTATTGGTTTTTGAGGCTTAAAATGCTAGCTGTGAAAGAAAATCTTGAAGAGAGTCTTCTTGTAATAATTTTGAATGCGGAAAACCCCATTGAAATTACTGTAATAGTTGTTTTATATACTTTCCTCTTAGTGTATAATCAAAATGATAACAACCAGTTTAAACACAATAGAGTCAAATTCCAGCATTTAATTGTCCCTTCTTTATTTCAGTGCATTTGACAAGTCAGTGTCCAATATTTTCCCTGACATGTGTTGCTATTATTTGCTGTGTTGCTTCTCAGTACTTATGGGACTAAATTAAGCTGTGTGTGAAGGAATAATACATCAACATCCGGGTTTATTTCACAGACCTTTCTTCCCTCTCTAAATAGGCCAATGATCACCATCTGGTGCTGACACACATGTGGAGGAAACAAGTAGAGCCACTGTCCCTCATAGCATCCAACTATGGACCGCAAAGTATAGTAAAGCCTGAACTTTACTTCCCAGCGACTATTATTATAGTTATGTTTGTTGAAATCACAACATTATGACGAATGCTTTTGAATATTACTATAATACACAGTGGGCTTGATGTGTCGCCAGGTAAGAACTGGATGCCTATAAAATATATGTTGTAAAGTCTCTTTTGCTTTTATTTCACCTATTAATTGTAGTTCTTACTTTTATCAGCAAGTGGCGCTGTTGAAACAGAGCGGTTTTAAAGTACCGGAAATTGAAGCAAACTCTTGTTTACGTACGCTGGCACTCTGACTGAGAAAACGGAAGAGGACATTTTTGAGCCGAGACTTGTTGAGGCGACCACTTTATGGCCACATGAGTAAAGAATCAAGATTTCTGGTAATTAATGTCCAACATGTATTATTTCCCATGTACGAAGCTGAAGTGGTGTTACTGACGTCATGTCTTTTCGTTTGTCCTTTTTATTTCAGTTTTCTGTTAAATGTTTTGCATCAAAGCTGTTAATAGCGCTGTTAATTCGCCATTTTGCTGAAGCTAGGAGTTTTAAACTAGTATTAAAAGGACCATTTACATAACAAAATACTATTTTTGCTGCATTCCTTAAACTTTATTTTTCAGTTTTGCAACTCAGAGAAAATGTTCTTTTTGAGAATAAAGAACCCCTTTTTTGTTTGATGTTCAGCATGCTCCATTTATCCCAGCTTATTTAAGTTTTCACTTTTTTATTTGAAGTTCTATCCCGGCTTAGACGTCATACATTGTAAAAGTACATTTTTCTGATCATAGTTTGTTGTGACTGTGGACCACTGATGAGAAATAACGAGGCACAGAGATATTGAGCTCAAAAATCTCATGGATGGAAGAAGGTGAGTCAGAGCATGGAGTGTAATGTAGCATGCAGGCCAAAACTAGATCACTGAACACACCAGTATTTCTTTTGTAATTTTTCATATCGGAGATGGGCGGCATGATTTCACTGTCCCAGTTCTGGCAGTAGTGCATTTACAGTGCTAACGCTGGAAGCAGTTCAGGCTTTTCTTTGACACAATTATGTACTTTAACAGTGGTGGATACTGTAGTTTAGATGGGGATTTTATTTATTTATTTTTTTATTAGTTTATAGTGTCAGATTGTATGCTTTGGACAACCAGTATTTCCAAAAAAACAAATTTCCCTTTCTTGTAGGGAAATGTGCCATCCTCTCTGCTCTATACATCAAAATAAAACTATTTTCACTGGTACTTTCTCTGGTATTTTATTCAATGGATCTTACTCTAAAGGTCTGATATGTTGAAAAATTATGAGGGTTTCAAATCTGTAACATTTTAAAAGCTTGTCATATATTGATGTAAGCAACTAGCCCTTTGTCTATTAGAACTCATGGGAATCCTATTTTTCAGTGGAAGCTCTTTTGCATCAAATCTGTCACTTATATTCTCCATGAATTTTGACCATTAGTTCCAGGAGTGCATATTAGCTATCCTTTGATTCAAGTTCAAGTTCGGAAGTGGCAGTACACCCTTCCTGTAGGATTTCTGCTAATGCATTTTAGATATTTAGGGTCACTTCCCTTTGAAAGTAAGATTGAATCCAATATTTAGCTCATGGACAATTCCATCTGAGATCCAGTTTTCAGGCCACTCTGCCCTATAAATTAACATGTTTTAGAAAGCAAGCAGTGCTAATAAGGCAATTTGGGTTTCCCATTATGTGGAACTAAAAATAATATAATAAATTTTAAATAAAGTCTTGTACACTATTCTGCCCTGCTTAAATATGACGACCAGTGTAGGGAAAGGAATATGATTCAGTTCAGCAGTCCAGGTTGAGCAATAACTCAACTGTTTTATTTATAGGTGGGTTTTCTCCAAAGAAATATGAGAATCCTACAGTCACTGAAATGCTTGGCATGCAGTTTCTTTTGAGGCTGCAGGTTGACTTGACTGAAACGTGTTTTTTTTTGTATATTTGGACTTAAAAAAAATCCAGGTAGAGGTAGACTGTCTTCAGTGTCAACACTTTCATATACGGAGAAGGTCCACAGTAAAATATGGCAGTTTTTTTTAGTAAGTTTTTATTTAACAAAAATATGTTTAAGAATATATGTAGAAATTAATAAATTAAACAAATAAAATCAGAATTTTCTTATAACTCATAACTTCTTATAACTACAACTACAGAGTGAAACATTGTTTTATATTCTTATGTGTTTGTATGTATATATACATATGTATTCTTTTGTTTTTCTTATTTCATTCATTAGGAATAAGGAGAAAATCTGTTGTGGCACAGTTGTGTTTATTTACAGCAACAATTCTGGGTCTTTCTGCATTGAATTTTCATGTTTTCTCTGAGCATCCCTGGGTTTTATCCCGCTACTCAATTAATTTTAGGTTAACTGGTTGCCTGTCATGGACTGGTGACCTGTCCAGGGTGCACTCTGCCTTTTGCCCAATTACTGCTGGAGATAGGAACCTCCTCCCCCTCCCCACCACTGAAAGGATATGGATGGATGGAACCTCTATATTCCTACGAATCTCCCCGAATGTGGTTAAATAAAAATTGTTTGTTAAAAAAAAAAGATACGATAATTTATGACCATGGCTCTTTGAAACCCAATCAGCAGCAGAGGCAGCCACTCCTCAGCCAACCATCCACCTGTGAAGCAATGACGCTTTATGCATAGTAAACAGGGCTCTTAAAGAGACATCCACTCCCCCACATGCTAAAGAAACGTGGAGGGCTTCCTTTAAGTACACAGGGGGCCTAGAGGGCAGGCTGCCAGGGAATATATGGGGCTAGACAGCCTGCTTACTTGTAACACAAGGTCCCTTTACAGAATTATCCACGCTCCGCTGGAGCCGCCTGTCCCCGCCCCCTTCCGTCCCTCCGACAACACACAGCATCCATCCTCATGGGCTCACACGCTGCGTGATCCACATCACAACCGACTGAGCGGTGGCTTGGCCGAGCCTCATGGAGTAGTAGGACTACTAGTAAGAGGAGGTGGGCTGCTCTCGGCTACCTTTTGTTACTTTCCCCCCTTTCTTCTTTTATGGAGTCGCCTTTTTGTCCGGAATATCGCTGCATCCCATAGCGGTAAGTGTCTGCTGCAGATGCTGAAGGGGAAACGGGACTATGGAGCTATTGTCTGTTGCTGAGCCAAGTTCAGATTTCTAATTAAAAGACAACGCTGGGGTCAGATTTAATTAGATCGATCCATTAATGAACAAGAATCGCTCAGTTGTACGAGAATCTGTTAAAACTGCTGTTTAGACAGAATATCGGTATTTCACATGCACCTGTCTTTACCAGCAACAGTGGCCACCTTATAGCGCTTATTTAAAGCATAATTGGGTATATGCGCAACCTTTTTTTGCACAGCCAACAAGAACAACGTGAGATTTTTTAATGTATTCTTGCTGTGTGTAAATATGTCGCCTCCGTTGCCGAGCAAAATGTGCTTTCAGCCCAAGAGGGGGGAAAAATGTGGCCCGTTTCCCCGCCCCCCAACATCAGATCCTGGCTATGTCTCTTCCAGCAGCACCCGTAGCCGTGCAAAGACGCCGCTGATCCCTCAAAGACGGAATTCCCAAGCCTATTAGGGGTCTTTATGGTCTTTTCAGGGCAACCTTGAAATTAAATCAGTGTTGCATGTGTCATCAGCATGTCCTGATTGCCTCTTCTTTCATTATGTTTCCACTGCAGTGCCATGCATTTACTGTAATGGCTTATGCAGGGGGAAGAAATGAATATAAGACGTTTAGATCCATCACATTTTGTTCTTGTGGAGTGAAAATTAGGATTTAAGATGTTTGTAATGCGCTGATAAGGTATTTAAATAATAGATTTCTCTTTATGTGGGCAAAAATGCATTCATTCTCGGCTACAGTTCTAAATTGTACATTGTGACCAGGGATTGAAAGTAAATAATATGTGAAGTCACTATTACAGGAGCCATTGCTACTTATGTTGAGTCACCTGCAGGATTAAATCTTGCCTGTCCGTTCATTGCATGCCCTTAACCAACTGTGTGCATGCACAGTTGCACTGAACCCTCCTCAGCTTGGCTGAGCATTGAAGACAAGAAAGCATTACCCACCCAGAGAGGCAGCATATTTTCACCTTCCATCCTAAACGGGCATCTTACTGCATGTGCTGGTATATTTACGGGCGTGTCTAAGCTCGTGTCTGTTGTGTGAGCCAAAGCAGACGAGTAATGTTATTTAGCGGCCAGATGGCCTGTAGTTGGACCATCAGGTGAGCCTTTTCCGTGGCTGTCAGTAGGATCTGGTGAACGCTGGGCACCTCTTGGATCCCAGCCACAAACTACACAAGTGTGCACCTGAGTGTGTCTCTATGTGGTTGCTCTCATATACAGTGAGTGTACGCTCACTTTTCAAATTGCTGCATATGTTAGTTGGCATAGGCTGTTTAGTAGATGCTTGGACGTGTGCATTTTCCTGTTGATGCTTAGACAGCTAGCCACGCTGAGGTCACAGTGACATAATTTGCCTAAAGCATAATCATCACCAAGAATGACTGTGTGGTAGAGGCCTATGAAGGGTTCCAACTTGAAAAGTATGGAACTTCCTTTTATAATTGTCCAGGTCTGAGTCAGAATGGAAAAATGTTTGATTTAACTTCTAAGTGTGTCTAATCGTGTCTTATGCAAAGGTTGTAATTGGCTTATTTTAAATCAAAATGCTTTTCTTAATTTGGCATGTCAAACATTTTGATTTCCCACTGATTAGCTAAGTTCACTCACTTTCAGATAACAAAAATAGACTTTATTACTATCTGATCTCAAAACAGCCATAAGGTCAACTGCCATTCTAGATTTTAAATTGGTTCTAAGAAAAACACGTGAAATGGTGTAAAATGGTGGTGGCAGCACCATGCTCTGGTCATACTTTTTCTTCAGTACAGGAGACAGGGAAGCTGAAGGGATGCAGAGAAATGTGCAATCTTGAGCTGCATTTAGGTTATGTTTAAAGGTCTGTGATCTATGCATGCTTATTATGCCTCACATAAAAAAATATGAGACACTATTCATTCTGAATTTGTTGATAGAAATGTGACAGGAAAGATTTCTGTGGTATAATATTCGCTACTTATCATGACTAGTCTCCAGGTACAGAAATATTAGAGGGAATCCTGCAGGACAGTGGACCGTCCACCGAGGCCGATTAAATAATTCATCTCTTGTGTGAGGTTGCTTCCTCAGTGATGAATCATAGCGTCCACATGAAATTCAAGCTGCATCCTGATCAGCTGTGACAAATTGCTTACAGAAACTCGATACTGTTGTTTTCATCTTTTTGTATTGGTCCATTCATTTAGCTTTGCATTTATGCACATGAAGCATTAAGAAAAAAAACAATTCTTGCAACGAAGAAAGGTTGAGTTTTACAAATCAAGACAAAATAAATGAAATTCCGTCTGCTTTCTTCACTTTTTAAAAAAATAATCAGATTCCAGTGAAGCTGCAGAAAGAAGTGACATTTGAACCCATCTCTAAAATCCATCCTGAGTAGGGACTAAATATTGATTTTCCATGCAGTCTCGCACCCATAGACATACATGTATGGGTGGAATCACACATAAACCTCCTCCATGTCTCAACCCTAGCAGGAATTTGATTACATCTAGACATGGGGGGCAGTGTTATTAGTGCAGTGGTGGTGTCTCGATTGGGTAATAGATCTGTCACAGCGATGCCCCCTGGGAATGATCGGCCCTATTGGGCGAGATAAGACCTGTCACTAGAGAATGAGTGACCCTGCCTTTATTTGAAAACGCTGATACATACAGGTGATAAATCTCTTGGTGGGTGAGCTAGAATGGTTTTGCCAGATTGTGCAGTGTGGCTTACTGTTTAGCATTTCAAATTTGAACATCACCACATATAGACATATATCTTAAAATCATTCATTCATAAGAAAAACCATCAGCTGTAGTGGTTAGTTAAAATTTTTATAGAAAAAGACCTGGCCAATCCTAAAATTCAGAGAGTTTAAATCTGCAAGGCAGGTGTAGTCCACTGCATGTCCCTGCAGCACTGCAAAGCAGCATTTTCTATTGAGGGAAGGGCTGCTTTGCAGTGCTGTCCCCTTGAAAGTAAGTTTAAAGAGATTGTCAGGATCATTTTTTGGTTTGGGATAGTTGTCAGAATACCCCATCAACCTGCTGCAGACTGATAGAAGCAGAGAAAAAAGGGGACGGATCCTGAGAGTTAGGCTGACGATGTGTAAGACTAAAGCCCATTTTGTCCATGTTCAATTCAGATGTCTTTGCGATACACTTCACAATACAAATATACCAATTCACATACAGAAATATATAATCTAAGAGTGGGACATTAACACATTAAAAGTAATTTTAATGCGTTAAAAATTTTAATGGAATTAAATCCTTTTCTTTTAAATGCAAAAGTCCTGAGCTGGAACCTTCCTTCTGTGTTTCTGGTACATCCATGAATCTGATACACAGGCTGTATTAATGCAATGGATGACAAAATAGCTTTTTTTGGTACACTATGAATTTTTGCCTCAGAAAGCAATTTGATGGAACAATGGAAAAGACTATTGTGTGCAAGTTGTGCAAAAAAGCTGGCCTACTACTAAAGCTGTTCAAGCTTAAAGTACCATCTCAATGCAAAGCATGTTGTAACTGTTGTCTGTGGGAGTTAAAATAGATTACTGAGGTGCAATCAGAGGTTTTGACAGGCATTTAATTATATACCTTGGATGTCAGCTAACACATTTTACTTGCAAAGAGCTCATTAAAGAACAAAATGATAAAATAACACACTTTCTTACCTGAGAAGCTTCACTTGGTATACATATGGCTGATGGTCAGAGATGTGACCCTGCTCAAGCTATCCAGCAGCTGTTACATATTGAAATGTCTTTCTGTTGAAAATATGCATCCGATTGATTTGTTTCATAATCATCTTCAAAAAGTGTTTTAAGCACAAGGGTGGGCACCTCACATTCTGTTAGACAACTCTTTTAGAGAAAAATGTACTTGGCCTCTGCTGTTTTATTTGATGCATCATCTATCCATGATGGTCTGTTTGTCTTATAAATCCTGCCTTTGAACTATCTTGCATCACAAAAGTGTATTATGAAGGGATCTGTTTGCTTTAGTTGGTGTTAGAACTTAGGGTTGTTTTGAGATGGCTTCCCTTCCTTTGTCTAGCTAGTGCAGAGGAAGACAACCAAACTTAAAAAGTGGCAAACTACTCTTTGACCCATTTCACAAACAGGCACATGTGTATTGGTATAACTTGGCATCTTGTTGTGACTGTGATGCTGCTGTCGCTGTTCAAATGCCACTCAACTTGTTAAATAAACTGACATTTATTTTTGGCTGGTAAATCCCGTGTGTCCATCTATCTGTCATTGGTCTACTGCGTGGTTTGGCAGGTCATACCCTCTTTGTCCTGTTCATGGTTTCGTGGGGACTTGTGCTTTTCTCCAGCAGTTTAAGGTTGTGCATTTTGGATGCTGCTAATTTCACATGTAATGAATCAGATGTAGCTAAATATGGAATAACAGCTACAGATTCCTGTCACCAGATGATAGAGTTTGTATTTAAACTAAGACTTTCATGCTCAGTATCTGCTGTGGGAAGCAGATCCAGACTTGCTTCTTATGTGTGGCATAAAATGTTCAGAAGTTAAAAGAATCTTCACCCAATGTTTTACTGGAACAAATCTAATTAAAACAAAAGTTGCAGCACAGAATTGTGAGATTTTCCTTTCTCTTCAGCTGGGGTAAGGAGAATGCGTAGGTTATTGTGATGATTCTGAAATAGCTGAATGCTCAGATCAAAAAGCCCATTTGATCTCAGTATAGACTAAAATCCAGATATGTTACAAGGCAGCATGAGGAAAAAAAACTTGCACTGGATCACTGAATGTTTAAAATGAAGTGAAAACACATGGGACACTCGTGGGAAGACAGGATTTATTTTCTTAAAAACTTTTAATCATATGCACAGATATCTGTGCATATGCAGATACCTCTAGGCATTTTCTGCTTAGTGACATTTGTTGGGCTGCAAAGCAACACTCATTATTTTTATACCTTAACAAACTGTGCTGCTTTACAGAACAGAATAGTTGTGAAACTGTAGTTTATAGAATCTAATTTAACTTTAGCTTCCCAAATGTTAAAAATATGCCACTAATTCGAAAAGCTAATTAGTAGCTATAAAGACTCATTTGCAAGTTGGCATGATTTGTTTCTTTTGTCATACCACATGCATGAGAAATAATTGAATTTGACAGAGGAATCACGAGTTTGGGATAAGACCACTGACAAAACAGACAGCTGGGCCATTGAGCTCAAACATTTTTGAGGCCATTTTTAACCCTGTCATTTAATTGTCCATTTGTCGTGTATGTACACTTTGTGTACATACTGTTGTTTTTACAAGTCATATGTACTTTGTATTGCAAACCAGCTATGCAAAAACGGTTTTAAGATAAAACAAATTTGGCAAAAACAGGAAATCAGTGTTTTCTGACTTTTGTTTTTGTTCGAACAATGCTTCTTGGATATAAATTGTGCTGTTGGACAGCCTGCTTACTTTCCCTCGAGTTGTTCCACATTTGTTAAGGAAAATGTATTTATGGATTGAGCAGCAGGGTTGAGTATGTGGACTGCATCCATAAAAAACTTCCCAAATCCTATCTGCCAATGCCAAGCAGCTTATTCCACTATTGATGCTTGTTTTAAGCACCTGGTACACCTGGTATTGACAGTCAGGTACCTGATGTCTTCTTCAAGCACGCCACATTTGACTAATCTGGGAAGGGCTCATTCCTTGCTGCAGTTGTCAGCTGGTGGTGGGCAAAACCAAGTTGCAGCAGCAGAGTGGAGCAACACAACTGTGTGTTGACAAGGTGGTGGCCTAATGAGGCTGTTGTGGCTATGTATGATTCTTCCATGCAGTGCTGAGGCCCTTACTGGCTAATGAATGGATAAAATTAGCACTATACCTTGTTTCTTTAAACTGCCAATGAACAAGAGTCATGGTTTTTCATTGTCAGAGAGGCAATGATACAGAAGATTTGACATCTTCCTTACAGATGTGGCATTTTTAAGGAAAAAACAGGCTTTTTAATAATATAAGTGTATATTGCTAAGAAGCATAGTTACGAGAAAATCGGTCAAACAAAAATTTCCCCAGGTGTTTGAATGAGCTAAGCAGGTACTGCTATCTGTGTATATACTATGGAGAAATGGATTAATAGTTCGGATTTCTACAGGCCATTAGAAACTGTGTGATGTTGGGAAATCTTAAGTTTTGTTGCTCATGTGGATGCTTTTTTTAAATATTTACTGCCTACCCTGCCTTTTTCTATGAAAGCAAATATGTTTCAGGAATGATCTAAGAGAACAACAACAAGCTTGAGGTGTTGACTTGGTTTTTAAGGTCTCCAGTGGAGCATCTGTGGATGTGCTGAATAAACTACTCTGATCCATGGAGAGCCCATCTTTCAGCTTCCAGGACTTAAAAGATCTGCTGCTTACATGTTGGTGCCAGACACCACAGCACACCTTCAGGGGTCTGATGGAGTCTTTTCTACCATGGGTCAGGGCTGATTTGCGACCAAATGGGGACCAGCAAGCTTTTGGGCAAATCTTCATAATGTTATGGTCAATCAGTTTAGTAAACTTAGTAAAACCATTGATAAAGATAAGCCAGGGGCGTGCTGTGGTGGCGTAGGGGATAGCGCGACCCACGTTTGGAGGCCTTGAGTCCTCGACGCAGCCGTCGCGGGTTCAATTTCCGGACCCGGCGACATTTACCGCATGTCTTCTCCCCTCTCCTTCCCCCTTTCCTGTCAGCCTACTTTCATATAAGGGACACTAGGGCCCACAAAAAGACCCCCTAGAGGGGAGAAAAAAAAAAGATAAAGACAAGCCTCTGAACATACATTAGGATAAGTTTCTCACCAAATAAAACTATGCAAGTTTTTAGTTTTTTATCTCTAATTCTGTGTCCTTTTTTTGTCCCATCTCTTGTACTTTCTGTTTCTCGATTTGCTCATCCCGCTCTGCACACCTGATTGAATTCAGTGTTCTGTCTGATATATAACACCTTGGGGAGAATGGATTGGAAAGAAGGAGGTTATCTTTTATGTTAACTTTCGCTTACGTGTATGTGCATGTCTGTATTCTTTTAGGATGTTAGAGAAAGCTTGCAACAGCGGTTCTCTAAAATATTGTATAATGGAAGATTGTGACTATTCTATCCCACGGTCATATGTAGATTCTGGTTTTGTCAGAAGTTGGCTTTGTAAGAAAAGCAACGACTTTACAGTATGAAAAAAATAATTCCCATGGAGCACTTTAAAAAAATGCTACAAGGAAGGATTGAAAACTATTTTTAGCACCAAAGATTCTCTGTTGGCAAGAGTGTTAGCCATGGGACTTTACTGTTTCAGTCTCAGGAAGCTGTTGTTCAGTCAGCAGTAGAAGAGGGAAGAAGCAAAAGAAAAATGAGATCTGCATATCCTGTTATCTATGATTCTTTTTCTCAACAAGCTGCAAAGTGCATATTTGCTATCTGGTGACAGCTGGAGTGTTTGCGCATCCAAAAACCTTCTCGAGTTTTATTGTAGCTGAATATCAACTGCTGAACAATTGGACTGTTTGCAGGCAATATTTTGCCAAGGCTTTGTAGTAAAAATCAAGAAACTGAAAATCAGCTTGAGAGCTGAAGAACAAAAGACTGTTGATACAAAACACAAAACACTGCATATAGGTACCAAAAAAACCCCAACAAACTTATTTCCTCCTCTCAGTTGTCAGTGGCTTCAAAAAATTACGACACAAACATCCGAGTTTATTAGAAACATCAAAAAGGCAACTTTGGTCCTGATGTTTGTTTATTGAAATGGGCATCTCTCAAAAGATAAAACACCTGAAACAATATGAAAAAGAGTGTTCCCTTTTCGTACCCTTCTTATGATTACTGAGCAGTTTGATATTTGTTCAGTTGGAAGCTCTCCTTGTCATGACCCTAATCTTTAGTTCCCTTCACAGATTATCTGTCAGATTTAATTTGTGTTTGGGCGGACAACTCCGAAACGTTAATGTTACTTCCTGTCAGAAGAAACATGTTGGTGAAATTAAAAGTTTAACTCGCACTTAAATCTGCCATGGGTGTCAATTTTGCACTGAAGTGGAATTGCTGATTGTGGCACCCTTGGCAAAAATTGCAATAGTTGCAATAGCCAAACAGGGGCAGTTTGGCTCACTCTTCTCTGCATGTATGTTTTAATTAAGTCACATTGGATGTTTTTCAAACATGAATGGTCTACTTGAGGTCATGCTACAGCGTCTCAATTGGATTTTTATGCACTCCAAAACTAATGCACTCCAAAACTAATCTTGTGGGTCATTTTTACCCATTCAGAGGTGGTGTGCTGGTGTGCTTCAGAGCATTTTCCTGAGCATTCGAGTGCACTTGACCTTCGCAAACTGTTGGCTGAATGTTTATCTTCAGGATTTTCTGGTAAAGAGCAGAGTTTATGCTTCCATCAATTCAGATTGCAAAGCAGCAAATCAACCCCATGCCATGACTCTACTGCCGCCATATTTAATTGTATGATTTTCTTTTTCTGAAATTTTGCGAGTTTTATGCCAGATGTAACGGGACGCACAACTTACAAAAAGCTCCACTTTTGTCTTTCCAGTTAACAGGATATTTTCGCAAAAGTCTTGAGGTCAATGAAGTTGTTTTTTAAGCAGATATGAGACAGGTCTTTGTGTTAAGATGCAATTTTTTCTTAGTCTATTTCTTATTGTTGAATCTTTAACACTGAATTTAACTAAGGCAGGTGACGCCTGCTTTGACTCTTGTTCTGTAATCTTTTGTCATCTCTCTGAGGCTTTGATTCATTCTTAGAGTAGTTTTGGTCCTGGCAAAAATGATTACTATAATTTTTGAAAAATCTAACGAGAAATTAACTGACGAGCAGTAGTTAAATAAATGTGTGAAACAGTTTGTTTATATGGATGAAATGGCATTAAGTTTGGACAAAATGAGGGTAGGAAGGTACAATTTACTTCTTTCATTCACAAGTGGTAAAACTAAACTGTGTGTAGAAAACAAATTACTGTAGGTGGGAACTAGTGTTTGTGAACCTGTGAAATAAGATGTTACTTTTTCAGTCTGTTTTGTTTTGCAAAGATTGTACCTACTGTGCATGCAGCATTTTGTACTTTTAACCTTAAATTGAAATAGAAAGGTTTTAAAGTAGTCACACCAGCCTGTTTGTAAAAGCACAAGAAGTGCTGTAGTTTTATCAAAATGCAATTCTAGCTCAATCCAGGACAACATAAAGATAAGAATGTGACAATGGAAGGAAATTATTTGAGGTATTCACACCCAGCTTCTGATTTTCGACTCTATGCCAAACTTGCTGTGGCAGGTAAACAACTCTCAATCGGACATCATCTTTCTGTAGGAACACAAATCAACTGGAGATCAGGAGATGGGTTTTCAAATGTGATATTTCTGCGCTCAATATTTCACTTCCAGCTCCTGCTGTCTCTGATTGGAGCACAGTCACAACTAGAAACAGCCATCACAGCTGAGTGGTCGGGCTGCGGAGATACTGATGAGTGCTGACAAGTCCTGTGGGCTACTCGCTTGATGAGCTTGCCCCTGGGTAGATGATCTGATCTTGTCACTTCTGACTGTAATTAACTGGCACTGAACTAGAATAAAAATTCTCTTTGGATATTATTTTTGGAGCGTATTTTTAAAATGTCTTGAGGTTCCGGGAGAAGATAAATTGTGTTAAGCCCTTTCCGTGACTATAGGCCCAATTGTTCTGAGCCGTGAGGCCGGTCTGCTGAGTGCTAAATAAATGAGTGTGGTGTAAACTGTTTGACATGGAGTGTGGGCCCTTTAAATTTTTTTTGATTTGAATCATCTGTCACAGAGCCTCTGGTAAAATCATCATGTTCACAGTCAAACTGTCACATTCCCATATTTCTTCAAATGCATTGCCTCTGTACTCTGATGCTTGGTAGAGGAAAAAAAAAAAAGTTAACCTGCACGGTTTTATATTTGGTTTTCAACGCAAGAGCTCAACAGATTTAACAATTGAGTAATCGATACGTGAATTTCCAGCACATTTCAGCTTGTTTGGGTGCTTGGGCAGCTGCAAACCTTCTATTCTTGTTGGAAGCCATGTTTGATTGCTCTTTTAAGTCAGTATTGTCGATCACAGCTGCAGTTCTTTTGTGGTATTGAGAAACTCAGATTGAGAAACTCTTTTATAACTAAAGTTCAGTCAGATTGGATTGAGAGAATCTGTGAACATCAATTTTAAAGTCTTGGCACAGATTCTGAGTTGGCTTCAGGTCTGGACTTTGACTGGGCCACAAAAGCAGATGGATGCACATCGTTCTAATCTTTTTCTTTGTGGCTCAGGCTGCATTTTTAAGGTTGTTGTTCTGCTTCCTGGCTAAACCTCCCTGACTTCTAACAAGTCTGCCTCCAGAATGACCAACTAGTCAAACATTTTCTCATCAACTCTTAACTCCCCAATCCCTGCTGATGGAAAACATCCCAGATCATAATAATAACATGTTTCAGATTGTTTCCAGAGTGATGTCATAATAAGGGTTGCTTAAAATATGCGTATGCCGATTCCCATTTAGTGGCATAAAGATGGAACTAAATTGACATACAGTACAGACCAAAAGTTTGGACACACCTTTTAATTCAATGAGTTTCCTTTATTTTCATGACTATTGACATTGTAGATTCACACTGAAGGCATCAAAACTATGAATAACACATGTGGAAATATGCACTAAACAAAAAAGTGTAAAACAACTGAAAATACCCCTTATATTCTAGTTTCTTCAAAGTAACAACCTTTTGCTGTGATTACTGCTTTGCACACACTCTGCATTTTCTTGATGAGCTTCAAGAGGTAGTCACCTGAAATGGTTTTCACTCCATAGGTGTGCCCTGTCAGGTAAATAAGTGGGATTTCTTGCCTTATAAATAGTCATGAAAATAAAGAAAACCCATTGAATTAGAAAGGTGTGTCCAAACTTTTGGTCTGTACTGTATATTGAAGAAAAGATTTAAAAATGAACCTACTTCTTTTGCCCTGCTAACTTTAATAGTATGGCTTCCAGTCAGAGCCTTTTTAAATTCTCACTGGTTGGGTTTACTCTGTAAAAATTCAGCTTAGGGACAATTTGTGTGAAGTCACAGACTGTTGACCTTATTAGAAAGAAGTCTGAGTGTTTTTGTTACTACAATGATAGGAGATTGGGTTTTACTCAAAATCCCAGGAGTCAGTGTATTTTTACTGGAGTGGCACTCAAAAGTGTTCTTTTAATTCTGATACATTCCTCATTCAGTTTCATGAATTCACAACTGTCATCAATTATAAATCTGGTGACTCTAAAACAAGCTTCTGCTACCATTTAACTAAAGCTATAGTCTACAGAGAAGTTGCAAATGATCATGGGTACCTCATTTTATAAAGATGTATATGTAATTCATATTGTATAGCACTATAAAAGTAGTCGCCAATATTTGGTGAAAACACAGGCAAAAAAATTTACTTACAAAAGCTGGCTGTTTCTCCAAAACAAATGAAAAAGACAATGCAGATTTTGTGTTAGAGTTTGCCAAGAAGCCAACAGCAACCCTGACGGAGCTGCAGGAATTTCTCCCAAGCATCACTTTTCCTCCACATGTGACAACCTGATACATACTGCAGGTCTGGATTGAAGATTAGGGCTTCCAGACAGAAACCTTTTTGTTTCAATAAAATAAAGTCTGTGGCTACATGTGTTGCTGTCTGATGAAACCTCACCTTAATTTTGACTACAGTTCCAAAACGTAAGTTTAACATAAGAATAACACATCATCAGCTCATCATAAAAATAGTATAATGACTTTAAACTTTTATTTTAAAACCAATTTTCTTTCACTCACGTCCTGTAGAAGAATACGCTGCTTTCGTTTTGAACATATAAGTGGAGGTCCAGTAGATTATGGAATGAATGAAGCAGAAAATCTGATTTTGCAAAGAAATCAGAGAAATTCAGAACAAGCTGATTTAGGTGCTTAATTATTATTTTATTGTGATTGGAGTTTCATTGATATAAGCTGCAGGTAATACAAGTGAATCATTTTAGCAGTTTAAGTGAAACACTAAAAAAACCCTCATTGGATTTTTTTTTTTTAAAGTACATTTCATTAGTACGGTTATTTGATTTAATTTTAGTGGATTTTTTACCGCAATAAAAAAATAAATAAGTCAAACTATTGTTTCTCCCTTCTGCTGATATAAAATGTCACTGAGTTTGAGGAGGTAATTGAAAGTGAATTGAGATGGATTGAATTGGTTTTTGGTAGTACTATTTTTATGGATTTTTTTTGTCTCTCTTTTTTTTTTTTTTTGGTGCCATGCAGGCTCCTTCAGGCGTCCAAGCCTATTCAGGTGAATGCTTGTGGTTTGAGTGAACCGTGAGAGCATCATCCATAAAACAGAACACCTCAGTTTAAATTCACTCGACAGCTATTCGCCCGGTTGACGCGTCCTTGAAAAGGAGAGTGAGTTTCCTCTGCGACAACAGCGAGTTAATGTTTGCACTGATCTTCCTTCAACAGAAGACAATGATAGATTAGAAGACGGAATAGAGAGGAATGATCCGTACAGGACCAAAGTCTTCCACTTCAGGTTGTGTTTCATTGACATTTACAGATTTGTTTTGCTGAAACTCCAGCGAATTGCTTTAAGTACTGGGAAACGAACTGATTTTTGGCATCTAATGCAGTCCTGAGCAGGTTGGGTGGAGTGTTAAATGGGTTAGGGACAGGCACTTAGGGACTGATTAGACCTGCCAACATCAATACTGGCTGTCAGGGTGTAGTGACTGAAGGAGATTGAAGTGTTTAGTTTCAGATTGGCGCGGGAGTTGGACGCAGTGAACGTGAGAGGTTTTCAGTTAGCAGACCGATGGTTTCAGTCTGGGATAATTTTACACAACAATAATAATAATAATAGCAGTTATTCAACAACAGTGAAATAATAGTTCCTGATGCCACTTCATAATATGCTGCGGACTCTTTTGCAATATTTTAATATGTTTAGTTTTGGTTTAACATCACTAAATACCAATATATTTAAAAATATGATTGAATGGAATTGTGTTCTGTTTTAACAGTACAGTGACATTATTTAATATTACTGGTAGAATACATTTTTGCTCTTTTTTTTAAAAAGCAGTTTTGTGTTTATGGGACTATGCATTCTTAAAAGTCTTGTCATAAGGCATCTTCTGACTGAAGTAATGACACGACGCTGAACTGGCTATCTGACGAAAACCAAGTTCAATCTTTTATAGAACCTGTTAACAACTGGCTGCAGCAAAAGTACTGGTTGAGCACTGGAAATGCTTTGTTGCAACAACAAAAAAAATGGTTTTAAGCATTAAACAACCTTCAGCCACACAAAGAAAATCAACTTGCATACATTTTGTTTTAGTATTTGTACCAAGAAACCAATTTCATTTTGTTGCCATGTTCGATTTTGGTCAAGGTCTGGCAGTGCACAAAGTAATATTTTTATAAGTTCTGGCTGAATTGAAAATGTTTGTTGATAAATAAATATCTGTCAACAACTGAAAAGGTTATATCTCATAGAAGTTGTACAAATGGTGCCCTACATGTTGTAGAATGGAAACGTGCAAATAAGTCTGTCTTAAAAGAATTACATTCTCCTTTATAATTCTGATTTTCTTTTTTTTTTTTACATTTTTAGACATGTTTTGCATATTTCAAAATATGAAAGTGCACCATAATAAACAATATGTTCTCTTAATTATAACGATGCACACCAAAAAGTATTTCTTGATGGTCATAAAACCAAACAGAAAAGTGCATATTTGCCTCTTGATTGCAAATTATAAGTCTTATAAATTATGCTGCACTTAAATCAAAGCCACTCAAAGTGACTGCTGGGACTACAACCTGAACTTCTCTGTAAAAAAAATATCAAAAAACCCTCTCCTTTCAGTTGCTTTTTACAGATTTTATTATTTTTCTGACTTTTGATTTAAGCATAAAACAGATGCTTCAAATGACTAACCTTGTGTCCTCTGTACTCAGTGATTCACAACAAAGTGTTTCCAGTTCCACTTAGTCACGGTGCGTTCAAAGACACAAGAAAAGGTTATTTTTAATTGTCAGGCCAGTCACCACTCAAACCACTCCACCTGGAAATCTGCCTGGTGAATGGAGGTACATCATTTATTGTTCACATTTGAAAATGCTGTGTTTCCATCTTTGTATTTCACAGATTATTTTTGCAATAAAAGTTTTGTTTAAGATTAAAGCTGACCAATTTTCTCTTCTACCACTTGTGAAATCCAAAATGAAATTCATGCCTGTACAAAGGGTATGACCGAAGACTTTATATATTTTCACATCTGTTGGTTGTACTGGTGACATTACGTTTGTTTCCTACAGCAGAGAGGTTCTGCAGAGGCTGATATATTCTGTGTTCACGCCATTCATTATTCAGCATTGTGCAGTAAAACGACAGAAGCTCAAATTAGGAACTTAATTCCCTAATAGGCAATTAAAGGCAATTATAACTTCATGAAACATTCATGACCGCTTAATATCGACTGAGGGTCAGAGCTTTAAATCAAAAGTAATTGCAATGTAATCCATCTGTCCGTCCGTCCGTCTGTTCATTCATTCATTCGTTTATTCTCTTCCACTTCATCCGGGGTCGGGTCGCGGGGGTAGCAACTTAGCTCCATGGGTAAAAGCCCGGCCACCAGGCGCTCGCCATCGTGACCCCCCCTCCACGCCTTGAGGGGGGTCTATGTAATCAGATGTTTTTATCTTTAGGAAATAAGCTTTTAAAAACCACCCATTTCTTTTAAAATTAGCAGGGACCTCTTATCAATCACTAAGCTAAAGCAATACAAGCCAGAAAGAAGACATTCCTGCCTATTTTACAAAGCGACATGAAAACAATGAGTTCCATCAATCTCAAATTGAGACTTAGTTTTTGCTAAATGTAAATACAACTGTTGTTTTTCAGTTCAAACTTGTTTTCTTGTGTTATTTTGATCTCAATTAAGGACATACATTTGTCAGTAATTTTTAGAAGTTTTTTTTTTTTTATTTCAATCAACTACCAACATTTTGAATTTGATCAAGAATCAAACATTTAATACAGCTGCTTTTTAAAATAAATAGCAGCCAATCTGTTAGATGTAACCGTCTCTAACCAGCACAAATCCAGGTTTTTTTCACACATTATCTATGCTCAAAATTAATCTGACTTTTTCAAAAAGCTGTGCTTTATTTTCTCACTAAAACCAGGAAGATGGAGCACATCACTCTGGTTCTAAAGTCCTTACACTGGCTCAGAGAATAGACTTTAAAATACTGTTGTTAGTTTATAAATCACTGTACTGTTTAGCACCACAATACATTAAAGGTTTGCTGTTGTCAACCTTCCAGACCGCTCGGGTCTTCTGGTTCTGGTCTGCTCTGCATCCCAGAGCTCTTACACACTTCCAGAAAAGTGTGTAAGAGCTGAAACAGTGAGTTGAAGGTAGACTAAAAACTCACCTGTTTTGAGTTGCTTTTGTATCTTAATTAATGAAACACTAAACAACATTTCATGTGTAAATGGCGGCACTTGGAAAAATGTAATGTTTGTTGTTTTTTGTGTTTTGTGTAAAGCCCTTTGAACTGCCTTGTTGCTGAAATGTGCTGTGCAAATAAAAATTGATTTGATTTAGGAATAATGTCTTTTCACATGTATAATTGTTTCTGTGGAAATGCAAGTGTCATTTCAAAGCCTTTCGATAACGTTTCCACAAATATTTTTTCTGACTTAAAATTATTGGTGAGTCTCAAGGCCAACATTCTCAAAAAAAGAAGAAAAAAAAAAATTTTTTTCCAACACATTCTCACTCGATTTCTGACCATGCGTCACATATTGACGCGAAGGGTACCTTGCTTCGCGTCAATATGTGACGATTTAGGAAGGTTCCTTCAGCGTCACTTGTTGACGACTTGGGTAGGTCACATGTTTTACGTGGATTATTGACGCGAAGGGTTCTCGTTACTGCTGCCGAACCTTCAAAAATCCGACGATTTGGTTAGGTTTAGGGCAAAAATTACGGTAAGGCATAGGGTAAAACCCCACGCGTCAACATTTGACGCCGACGGACCTTCCACTGCGTCAATATATGACGAGTAGGGAGAATGGGTTGAATTTTCCCATTACATTATTATTGTCTGATAGTGCAATTCTTTCTTGAACACTCAATGCAAAGTTAATGAAAAAAATGGACTGATATGTTTACAGGCCACACAAAGTGGCAGTTTTTGGATTTACTACATTTTACAGAAAAAAAAAGTTCTGCTAATTGGAGCCTACGAAGGGAAACCCGGTAAATTTCTTTGACTTGGTGATTGATCAAATATTGATAGTAATAGGTCTTCTTGTTCCAATGGCACATCAATATCACAGTGGTAGTTCCACTAAAACAGAGTGCGATGGGTAGAAAGTGTGTGATATGATCATATGACAGCTCACACTTGATGTTTTTTATGTTTTCCACAGAGTGAGCTCCTTTGAATTTTAAGAGCACATAGTCTCCTTGGAGACAAGATGGCGTCCCACAACACTTTACGCAGCTACTCCATCATCCCCTGTTTCATCTTTGTAGAGGTAAGTAGCTGTGTGTGGGCTCATGGGTGCAAGTGAAAAGTCCAATGTATACGATTCTTAGAGGGGTGATCATGTAGATGCATCGAGGATTCATGATGAACTGTAGCAGCCTTTCAGGGAGAGACAAAAAACTTATCAAAGTTCACATTTACTGTTGGGTTATGTGGAAAACCTGCTGCAAAATTGGTTACTTTTGTTGTTGTGTTTAAAGGAGGGTTAGAGTCTGACTTTTTGCTTGTACTGCATTAGAGAGTTGAGCACGATTACAGTGATACTGATTTATTTATTTTTTCTTTACTAGCTTGTGTCATGATAGATCACAAAATACACTGTAAGCTACTTGGAAACTCTTGTGATTTGTTTCAAAATGTTATTTAAAGTTTAAAGCAGAGTATGTCTATGTCTAAATTCTGTCACAGTAGTCCTGCAGTATTTCCTCTTTTGATTTTTCAAAATAAAACAGGTCAATGTTAATACCGATCATCTTTATTTCACTGCTAGCCACTAAAAACTGTAATTGTTTTATTCCAACTCTCTAGTGATACAGAAACGATATGTATGTCTGAGTGAGGATTTATGTAATAGCAAATGACCTTTTTTAGGAGAATTATACACAGCTTACCAGAGCCTAAATGAGTAGAGTAAGTGGAAAGCATAATGTTTATTTCTGTGTGTGTGTGAGAGAGGGAGAGCTCTGTAGCCTATCCATATTTAATTATGGTGTCAGCTGAAAGTCCTTAATCAGAGAGTTGTCTCAGGACACTTGGCTTTCTTCTCCCCTTTCTTTTAATATTATACTCTCATTAGCACTCATTTGGCCCCTCATAAATTTATTCAGTGTTTGCTTTTCTGTTACACTTACATGTTTGAAATATCAAACAGACCTTAATATCAGACAGTCATAGCCTCTTTAAATACAAATGTAATTTATTAATGCTGTTTTAAGAAACAAAAGATCTTTGTGAGTGCTTCACAGTGTTTTGATTTGATCTTGCTCCTGATTTAAAGTGGTTCTTTCCTGCTATCCTACGTTGAATTAATGCTAGGCTGTTACCAGGGTTTAGAACTAGAGTTAGGACTCTGTTAGAAAAACAAAGACTTGGCACAAAGTAAGCATTGAAACCAGTTTGGTCAAATTACTGTGTCATCAAGGTGTTTTGAAAATGAGGTGATTTGCCATATAAAAGTTGCTTGATCGGAAAAACTTCAACACCAAAAACATCAAACAGAAGACACTTGTAGGGAGGATAAATACGTTTTCATTCGGCTTTTTCAGTCCTTTGAGCGATTTCTTATTTGCATCCCATTATTATTATTTTTGACCCAATATATTGATGTTTTTTTTAATCTGAAACTAAAAAGTAAAAAAAAAATCTTGCTACAAAATATGTTAGAATTGCAAGAGAAATATATTTAATATCAATTAATAAGATAAATATTTAATAATGTTTTGCTTTATGACATTTCTTTTATTTCATCATCCTCTATTGCTGTGCCTTATTGCTGTGCAATGTGATCATTTTCCAGTGTCATGGCTAGAACCTGACATTAAATGTTTAATTGGGCTTTGCTAATTATGGCTTTGCAGTTTGTTTACTGATGTGTCACTGGGAAGGAGTTGAAGGAAAACCCTAATTACATTGTTGATGTATAAACACTTTTCTGTATAATGCTGCCAACTGCGTGTACGGGGGATTCAGACAGATATGATGCTGAATCTCTCCAACAGATCCACTTTACTGATTGATAAGAGGGAATCTAAATATTGATTGCAGCCATAAAGATTGTTTTTTTATGTTGTTCTGGTACTAAAGAGCTCATATCCTTGCTTTTCAAATTATAATTGGATTTCTTTTACTGTTGTTTTAATCTAGGTGTTGATTTTTTAAAATTTTTGTTTTAGTTAGAAATTCATGTGAATGTCTGGTGTCGATGACCTGTGTTACTCATAAGATTATTTCAGGAGAAGACAAGCTTGTCTAATTTATTTGATTAAAAACAAAATGGAGTTATGCAATTCCATCTACCACAGTGATTTCTGTTTCATGGGAATTCTAAGCTCTTTACTTCATATCGTCAAATAAGTAAAAAGCTATTAAACAGCTTTTCACTGAAATTCCTCCAAGACTAATAATGAATACTTTATGGGAAGATATTTTATGAGATTTTAAACCTTAGTTTTTAGAAAATGAAGATACTTGAAGAATGTCTGGCAATAAAAAGAAATCAAAACCCAGGATTATATGAGCAGGTTGTGTCAAGTTACTCTCAATGGCTCCTTTTATTGGGTACAATTACTTGCTAATACAAATAGCAAAGCATCTAGTCACACAGCTGCTTTGCTGTGTGAGCAACAAATTGCTCAATTTGTCTAACTAAATTGAGCAAGTTAGACAACTTGCTCAATTTAAAAAGGAGCATCAGAATGGGAGAAGAAAGGGGTTTAAATCAATTTGGACATGTTGTGGATGCCTTGTTTACATGAGAGGAGAATGGGAAGGCTGGTTCAAGATGGTGGGAAAAATTATGTTCAACCAAACAATGGATAGTAGCATCTCCTAATGTACATTACTTCAAATGTGGACTGCTTTCCTTAATTTTCTGAGTTATCTCCAAAATGTACACACCTTCCAGCAGATTGATGCATAGTATCACAAAGCTGAGTGTCAATATATATCGAATTGTCAGGGGAATATTGTTGAATCTGTGGATGAAGAATCAAACGAGTTTTGAAGCAAAAAGATAATTTAAACCAGCTCTAGAAAAGTGGCCGGTGAATGTGGATGCATGTTTAAATTTCAAACTGTGTAGTAGAAGCATAAAGTTAGTTGAATATTTTAACGATTTTAGATCATTGATTTAGCTTCAGGTTAAAAATCTTCCATTGTTTCTGAAAAGCGTCTTCTGTGCTGCAGGCATCAAAGAGGCCTTGGACATGAACAGTTAAACTTCACTCTCTATATCATTAATACACACATCCATAAAATGGTGGATCAAAACTCTTCTGACTTATCAAAAGGCACATCTGAACACAATAATGTAGAATTGGAATGAAAGTCGTTCTGCTGCTGTGAAAGCACTTTGTTGCTCAGCAGGAAGGCCGACCCTCTCAGGTAATATAACTGCATACATTTGTAGATTATAGTGGAAGGAATCACATACTACTTAATTAGTCTTTTACACTAGTATTGGCACAATACAAATGTAAAAGTTACATTATTGGGGCCTGCCATGCAAAGCAATGGCAGGAACCTATTGCTATTCACCCAACAAGCGTCTCTTTATAATTCTTTATTTTTCTTCCGTAACCGTTAATGCGGCTCATACCGCTGGGTGCACACCTACAAATGAGGTATCAAAACGTGCAGAAAATTCACGCCATTGGAACTATTATTTTTGGTGGGATTTGGGCTTAACGTGGCGACATAATTCGCAAAAAACTACGAAAAAAACCCCATTATAAGTCAATGGGAAAAATCCTAGAAATACCCTATTTTTGAGGATTTTCTGTGTCGTCACAAATTCACCTAGAAATGCCATTCAAATTTCATTTTGTAGATACGTCTGTGATCTCTTCGAAAGTGAAGACGGCTCGTCGATACCAGTTACGGTTTGTCCACAATTTGCCTCTAAGCGACCCAAAGTTTCTCATTTTTCCTAAAATTAGAGTGAGAGCCGATCTCGGCTAGAGTGAGAAATGAAGAGGTTTTTTGAGCCCAAAATAATTTTGAAATCGCCATCACGCCCACAAATATCGCACGATTGGTATCAAAATCGGTCCTGACATTGATACGCATGTCTGCTCCGGTAAAATGTTTTCGAAATTTATCTAGATCGTACGGTTTTCTGTAACGGTGCTTCAGAGCATAGTCATGCGACAGGATTTTCTAGGCTGTCTCAGGCTCTGTCAGTAACAGTTCACACCTTGGTGAGAAACTTATTTAACATAGCAACGGAACGCAAGTGGCTATTGGCTGCTGATTAAGACTACAAATACGCATCACTGTAGTTCTATCTATAGTGGAACCCTCAGTTGAAACAGATCAGGACTGAACTGGCCTTTAGAACTACTTGCTGCTATGGGCTGTATATAACTGATTTAACTCAGTAACTGTTACACATGGGATTAGTTTGGAACTTTAAAATGAAGCATAATAATAATTTCAAAATAAAAGCCTTGAATATTTTTACATTATGTAATTGCTCTTTTTGGCTTTATATGACTTTTTCATCCAAAGCACTGTTACACATGGGATTAGTTCGGAACTTTAAAATGGAGCATAATAATAATTTCAAAAATAAAAGCCTTGAATATTTTTACCTCAGGTAATTGCTGTTTTTGGCTTTATATGACTTTTTCATCCAAAGCACTGTTACACATGGGATTAGTTCGGAACTTTAAAATGGAGCATAATAATAATTTCAAAATAAAAGCCTTGAATATTTTTACATCATGTAATTGCTCTTTTTGGCTTTATTTGACTTTTTCATCCAAAGCACTGTTACACATGGTATTAGTTCGGAACTTTAAAATGAAGCATACTGAAAATTTCAAAATAAAAGCCTTGAATATTTTTATATGACGTAATTGCTCTTTTTGGCTTTATTTGACTTTTTCATCCAAAGCACTGTTACACATGGTATTAGTTCGGAACTTTAAAATG
This sequence comes from Xiphophorus hellerii, assembly GCF_003331165.1. Taxonomy (NCBI): domain Eukaryota; kingdom Metazoa; phylum Chordata; class Actinopteri; order Cyprinodontiformes; family Poeciliidae; genus Xiphophorus; species Xiphophorus hellerii. The sequence continues at coordinate 10,824,617 of NC_045679.1, read as the reverse complement.
AAGTATACTGAAAATTTCAAAATAAAAGCCTTGAATATTTTTACATCATGTAATTGCTCTTTTTGGCTTTATTTGACTTTTTCATCCAAAGCACTGTTACACATGGTATTAGTTTGGCCCTTTAAAATGAAGCATACTGAAAATTTCAAAATAAAAGCCTTGAATATTTTTACATCAGCTACTTGTGTTTTGAGCATTATATAACTATTTTAACCCAAGGACTATTACGCATGGGATTAGTTTGGCCCTTTGAAATGAAGTTTAACAAAACTTCCAAAATAAAAGCCTTGACAACATTTTAAATCATACTGAATGGTGCACGTCCGCCTTACTTAACGTTCTTGCGGTTCTCCGCATGCTATTGATTACGTTGCGGCGTTCTTTAGCGTCGATGCCAATTTGTAGCGTGACAAAGCCGGGCCCAAACCCGACGGGCGCGCCTTGGCAGGCCCCGGCTAAATTTCTTCCGAAATTTTCTAGTGAACATTCCTATACAAGGACAGAAGACATCAATATTCTGGGTTTAGTAAGACTGAAACACTCAGGGTTGTAATTGGGGCCTGCCATGCAGAGCAATGGCAGGAACCTATTACTCTACACCCAACAAGGGTCTCTTTAATCTTTATTTTTCTTCCGTAACCGTTAATGCGGCTCATACCGCTGCGTGCACACCTACAAATGAGGTATCAAAACGTGCCGAAAATTCACGCCATTGGAGCTATTACTTTTGGTGGGATTTGGGGTTAACATGGCGACATAATTCGCAAAAAACTACGAAAAAACCCCATTATAAGTCAATGGGAAAAATCCTAAAAGTACCTTATTTTTGAGGATTTTCTGTGTCGTCACGAATTCACGTAGAAATGCCATTCAAATTTTATTTTGTAGATATGTCCGTGATTTCTTCGAAAGTGAAGACGGCTCGTCGATACCAGTTACGGTTTGTCCACAATTTGTCTCTAAGCGACCCAACGTTTTTCATTTTTCCTAAAATTAGAGTGTGCCTCAGACTGATTGCCCCTCTGCTAGAGTGAGAAATGAAGAGAATTTTTGACCCCAAAATAATTTTGAAATCACGCCATCATGCCCACAAATATCGCACGATTGGTATCAAAATCGGTCCTGACATTGATATGCATGCCTGCTCCGGTAAAATGTTTTCGAAATTTATCTAGACCGTACGGTTTTCTGTCACGGTGCTTCAGAGCATAGTCATGCGACAGGATTTTCTGAGGCTCTCTGAGGCTGTCTCCCATGTATTTGACTAAAATTTCAGATCTGGGCTTACAGTACGCCATGGTTGTTGCTTTTCTTCCTGCTTACACGAATCAGGACGCAGAATAGTGACGTTTGTCGAGTATCAATGACATTCAGGTTGGATGAATCCCACCAGGACGTTAGATCACCTTTGAATCGGATACGCATCCGATCGGTCTGTGTCTTTCTAAGCAGTCATTCCTCCTGTTGCTTCTTATCATTAATGGGTGTTTATGTGTTCAGTTTTAAATTTTTCTTATAGAGAGACTGGTCCCTCTATTGTGAATTTCTTTCAATAATCAATTGACATTACAACGACTTAATAGCCTTATAATTATAATGGATGAATAAATGTTTGTTTTTAGTTTCACCAAGGGATTGTGCCTCTTCCTGAAAACCAACAAAGGCAGCAGAAAGTTTTCTGTGCATGGAGATTCAAATTAAAGTGGGCTTCATGCATAACACTCAGGGTGGCCATGGTGACAGGACGTCAGGCTCTTCAGGAGTTGAACCCCTCTGAGATCAAAAATCACAGGAAGGCTGAAGCGAACCGCTTTGGCTGTTTTTGTTTGAGCCACGATGTGACTGTTTGGAAGTTTACGCTTTCTTTAAAACTCTTTGACACTTGATGATAGACTTGATGTACTTTGATATTTAAATATTGATGTGAAAGCAGGTGAATGCTCATGTTCTTGTTGGAGCTCTTTAACAAATTCTATTAAATCTAGCCATGAATGCTTATATGATTGCTTTTTCTCTAATAGATTGATTACAATAGCCTGTCATCAGCAATAGTTGATTCTGACTATCTGTAGTTTTATTGTCTTATTTGCCCAGTTTTCTCTGTCTTACTTTTCAGATACAAGATTGTTTTATTTCGGAGCTTACTCATTTTCTTTTCTTTCCTTTGCCATCCTCTTACGGTGTCTCTCAGTTTCAACCTCCACACTTGACTTATTCTTGTTTTTCTAACAGACTCTTAATCGGCAATTACTACAGCAACAAAAAAGGTTATGCACAGGAGTTGACAGAATTGTGTTGTCATGGGATGTGCTAAAGGCAAAACGCAGCATCCACTGAGTTTAATGATCCTGAGTGCCTCTGTTTAAAATCTGTCTCTAAATCACGCATGTACATGACACAGTTGGTTAAAGAGCTGCGAGTGTGATTTTGCCTACATGGATGCACACAAGCAGGCCGTCGATGATGGATGACCTCAAGTTTTGGATAAACCATATTTGCATCAGTCTGCTTTCCTAAAACGGCAACGTTTCGTAGTCAAATTACTGAGTTTATTTATACAGAGCTGGTTTACAACAAGACATATCAAAACAAACATTTCTATTTCATATAGAAACAATTTTTTCAAATCAATCTAGCTGTAAAGACAGGTTATATACATTCCAATTCAATCCCAGTTGTATTACAATTAAGTTAGTTTGTAATGCCAGCTGGCTCAAATTTAATTGGTCAAGCAACGATTAAGTATGTCATAAGAAAAAAAAAAATGATGGTATCACACTGTCAATTGTACATCATTCATTCTAAGGCACGTGCAAAGTATGTAACAGGATGTATTGCAAATGAGAAATAGCCTACATATAGATTTGACGGAAGTTGATGTTTCAGAAAACTTTTAACTTCACATTTGAATCTACCTTTAATGGGGCGTCAGATAAACCAACATGAGTAAAAGATAGGAAAAAACAGGCAGCTCTTGGCTCATATGGCTCACAAAAAACATTGTACGTTAACATTATTGCTCTCTTAGTGAATGATGCAAATTTTATTAATTTACTTATTCATGTATTTATCTACTTATTATGTAGAAGACAGGAAGCAGAGTCACGATAAAACTTAAAGCAACAACTGTGAAACACTATGGGAAAAAAACTGTCAAACAGAAGAAGTTTTTGCCTGAATAGTCTGCATCTGTGTGTTTTTTTTAGAAAACGTTTCAGCATAGGTAATACAACTTGGTATAAGTTGGTATGGGTATAGAACTTGCTGCTGGTCCTCTCTGAAGTCTCAGCCCTCTTTGTTTGCTGGGATCAGAAGCTTTTTTCTGCTGTAGCTTCCTAATTCCTCAAAAAGCATGTGGTGATACATATATATGTTTTGCCTTCTTTGATTTTTGTTTCCATTCAATTTAAATAAAATGTCTCAAGATAATTGGGGCCTGCCCATAGCAATGCATAAGGAGAGCAGTGACTGACTTGCGAAGGGACAAGGGAGCACTGGGACCACCAGGGGGCGATGAGGGAGGACTGGGAGACACGACATAAAAATGAATGACAGGAGTTTGAACCTCCCGTAGTTCTAAGAGCGGTTGTTTGGATCCTGGCAGAGCTTTTTACCGTGTGCGGTTCTGGTGGGTCGTCGGTTTATGAGCTTCTTTGATGTTTGCCGAACTGGTCCATAAATTTATGCAAAACTGTAAGCTTGAATACAATAACTTAAACTTACTACCTGTCTCTTGGTGTTTTATTCACACTCGGCTCCTCAGCCGAACCTTTCTGACTGCCTATTACCATATTTGTAGTCAGGTGCCTAGCCTTAGTTAGCAATACATGTGACTTTATCCACAACAACATAGAAGCACAATTTATGCTGTTATGGGAAGATTCTTACTTGGCCTCACTAGAAGCTCAACAATTCAGAGTTTCTGATAAATCCTTTATTGTCACTAGCTAAATATCATATTCACTGTTCCAGGTAGGGGAAGCCATGCCTTGCTGCATTTTACCATGAAGTTAAGTTTTATATCCCGACCATCAAAGACAAAAAATAGATATTAAAACAATTGAAATCTGTATTGCTTTGAATGTACAGTTGGGAACCGAAGCCCCTTAGCTTTTTCTTTTTCTTGAACATGTTTATCTGTATTTGTTTTTTCTTGAGGCAGAACAAATGTTTCTCTCTGTCGTTATACAGTGTTAATAAAGTTTTTTTTTTTAAAAAACATCCCCCCTTCCCCCCCACACCCAACAGACTTCTTGTGGCTATGATGTTGAACTGTGATGTCACACATCCTGTTTGTGACATCACTGGTGACTGTCTTTGTATTCCCAGATTCCACAGAGAAATTCATTTGCAGTTTAAGGTTCGAACGAGAAAGAAACAATGGCGGAGAAAGATTTCACGTTACAAAAGTTAGAGATTCTCCAGAAGAACCAGATGAAGCTGAACAGTGAAAATGAGCAGCTTCAGAAAACAGTGGAGAGTCTGAAGAGGAAACTAGAGAGACTGAACAGGACCGATGACTCAACAAATTGGCATGTAGAGAATTGCAAACTCATAAGTTCGAATGGGTATTATAAAAAACAAATGATTAAAGTTAATTTGGAATTGGAGGAAGCGAGAACAACAATTGAAAGAATGCAAAATGATTATTGCAACATGCAACAATTAACAATTAAACTAGAACGGAAGCGGGCCATGGCAAAAAATGACGCGGAAAAATCTTTAAAAGAAAAGTCAGAAAAACTGCTGTGCCTTACTAGGGAGAACGAGGAATTAAATAAGGAGATCGTGGCTTTAAAAATCAAGATAGACAGAATGGAATCCAGGGTGGAAAAAACCAAGATTGAGCCACAAATTGATCAAACACAGGAGGAAGAAACACCAAAACCGAATATATTCCGGAGAGTTGGGCGTATTTTTGTTGACATGTATAATTCGGGAACGCTGAGGTACTGGGTGCCACCCTGGATTTTTTAATAACTGAAAAAAATTTCAGGTAACTGGACGTAAGTATTGGGGGGTCACTGTGTTGTGAAAACTGGTATGAGGAGGTGGGATCATTCCGGACTAATGCAGACAACAGATCATGAAGGCCTGAGCAAGTGAATCTTGCATTTTGATTTTTTGATGATTATGGGACAAGATATTTTGAATTTACTTATGATGATCATACACCATATATAAAACTGTAATTGAAGTAATAATCAAACAATGTGTTAGATACAGAGGCAAGGGAAAAAGGCAAGTCCGAACATGTCTGGACTTGCCCCAGAGCTGTGTCCCAATTAAGGATCTGAAACTAAGATGGTCACGAGGAAAGTAAGGGAGGGAAGCAGGGTATATGTGGGAATGGCTGGGACTTTCCGATGAGGTAGTTGCATGCTCAAGAGGTCACGTACGCCTTATAGAGGCATGGGTTGAAAGGGTATATAAGGCCAAGGGGACCAAGAAGAGAGGTCTGGCACCCTGGAGCCATGGGGAAGTTGAGACTTCGCACCGCCAGAAGGGACAAGACCCCTTGACCCTCAGCCCTGGTTCCTGATTTGGCTGCCTTACTCTGCCTCAACCCTAGGATCTCAAAGTTGCAGCAACAGACTTGGAGAAAAGACAAAGGTGACTGAGTGATGAAGATCTGAAGTGTTCGAAGGACAACAGCCAGGTCTGCTTTGCTTCTATTTCAAAGAGGATTTTGACTAGTCTGTAACAAGCGCACGTTGTACTTAGAGGGGGCGCTACCGTTAATAGGAGTGGTTATTGAGGTTGTGCAGGTGTGAGGGCTACTCAGCTGATTGCTTCTTAACTGGAAAAGGCCATAACTCTTGGACTGTAGGTAGTTAAAGGCTAGTTGAGTCTCCTTCGACACCAGCTTAGATAGATCATCTCTACTAGACTTGCTTCAGGGTAATACTCGAAGGCTTAGAGATTTTTTGGACCCGTTGGACGGAGAGCTGGTCAGTAGTCACTCCTTGGATGTTGTGAGGTTGAGGGCGGGGCTGACTATTGCGTAACGACAGCTGGTACCATAACGCTGTGGGGTTAGCGACAGCAGAGAGGAGAACTTGGGGGGTAGCTGGTACCAGGATGTTTGAGGATAGCGCCAGCAGAGAGGGGAGCTTGGGGGGTTGCTGGTACCAGGATGTTTGGGGATAGCGCCAGCAGAGAGGGGAGCTTGGGGGGTTGCTGGTACCAGGATGTTTGGGGATAGCGCCAGCAGAGAGGGGAGCTTGGGGGGTTGCTGGTACCAGGATGTTTGGGAATAGCGACAGCAGAGAGGGGAGCTTGGGGGGTTGCTGGTACCAGGATGTTTGGGGATAGCGCCAGCAGAGAGGGGAGCTTGGGGGGTTGCTGGTACCAGGATGTTTGGGGATAGCGACAGCAGAGAGGGGAGCTTGAGGGGTTGCTGGTACCAGGATGTTTGGGGATAGCGACAGCAGAGAGGGGAGCTTGAGGGGTTGCTGGTACCAGGATGTTTGGGGATAGCGACAGCAGAGAGGGGAGCTTGGGGGGTTGCTGGTACCAGGATGTTTGGGGATAGCGACAGCAGAGAGGGGAACTATCAGTGTTTCCTCAAGAAATGCTTTACAAATGTCACAGTTAAGACTTTTAAGACATGCATATTAAATGTGCAGCTATTCACATGAAGTATTTAAAATAAGTTATGCTTTATGATATTTTCTTTGCAGAAAAGACAATAGAACAATAGTTAATTGAGAACTTTCTAAGCTCTTCTGGATGCAGATCAGAGCATGTTTACTTAGGGAATATTAGAGCAGTTTACCATATATTTATTTCTCTGTTTTCTTAATTAACTAAGTGGGAGGAGACATTAGAGAAGGAAAAGTGGAAAAGACAGAATTATTAAAGTAGAAGTTTAAAGTATACCGTTGTCTTTCTCATTCACCCAGATTCCTTAGATCAGGGGTCACCAACCTTTTAGAGACTGGGAGCTACTTCACGGGTCCAGAGTAACACGAAGGGCTACTTGTCTGATACAGACATAAATTGTCTTGGCTATATATATATATATATATATATATATATATATATATATATATATATATGATTACATGCTGCCTGATCATGTTAATGTTAGGGACTACTGACAGTAGTTATCAGTAATAATTTACCATGGCAGCTATGGTTAATTGCTATTATGTGATCAGAAGTTCTTAGTTCAGAGTTTTGAGTTTGATTCCCTTTTGGAGCTTTTCTGTGTGATTCTAAATTGCCCACAAGTGACTGAGAGTTTGGATTGTTGCAGCAGCAGCTGTACAGCTGGACGCACTGAGAGATTTTCCTTTAAATTAAAAAAAGAAAAGTTATTGTATTTCTATTATCCAACCCTGTTTACTAATAACAAAATTATGGAGAAGAAAAAGTTCTTTTGTGCCAAAACATCTTGTATGTAGCGCGCATCAGTGTGAGTCTGTGGGGGTCAAAGGGCACCCAAGGCCTAAATCTTATTGGTCAGTTTGCTTTTTCTGTGAGCTAAAAATGATGAGTGGAGTTTGAACCTCCCGTAGTTATAAGATTTCGCCAATCCTCCTCTTTCCGTGGATCTCACTGCTTCGCTTCAATGTCTTTATTATTTAGCATCGTTTGTGTAAAAAAAAAGAAAAAAGAAATAAAAGGGTGCGCTGCTTTAGTGGTTTAGTTTTGTGCCGATGTTTGCGCGTTGGAGAGGTGGTTGTGCTCCTGCAGGTCAGGTGCAGTGATAGTTTTGTACCTTCCAATCTGTCAGACATTTTTTTTCGACATCTGCTTGTGTCAGCCCGCAGGTGACCCGTCAGCTGTTCAGTTCACAAAATCACAAAAAAGCTAATAAACCGACAACCCGCCAGAACCGCGCACTGTAAAAAGCTCAGGCAGAACCTGAGGTTCAAATGATGAGTGGTTCAAACTCCAGTCATCATTTTTAACTCACAGAAAAAGAAAACTGACCTATAAGATTTAGGCTTCGGCGTTCCCCACCTCACCAACTTAAAACTCTGAACTAAGAACGTCTGACCACAATATAGCAATTAACCATAGCTGTCCTTACTGATAACTATTGTGCATAGTCCCTAACATTAATATGATCAGGCAGCATGTAATCATATTTACTTAAATGAATTTTTGTTGTAAAGAAAATTTATGTCTGTATCAAACAAGTAGCCCTTCGTGTTACTCTGAACCTGTGAAGTAGCTCCCAGTCTCAAAAAGGTTGGTGACCCCTGGTCTAAAAATAGCCAGACTTACCATGATTTTATGTAAAAAGAAATCAACTGTTAAGTACTATTTTTTAAAAAAAAAATGGTTTTCACTAGTATTTTAACCATTTTCTTTCTTTCCAACAAGAATCCAAACAAGTGTTTGTAGTTGGAAGTTCTCTTTTCCATGACATCATCTTCATTCCAAATTTCTAAAATCTTCAACATTTCAAGGTTAGAAAATTTGTATCCCTAACCTTCTTGAAAACAAGAAGGTTAAAACAAGAATGTCTTGCATGGCAGGCACCTATTGTTCCACACCTAATAAAACGTCTCTTTATTGGGGCCTAATATTAGCCTGCATTATCTTGTTATTTCAGGTTAAGGCACTGGCTTGCGCAGATAGTGCCTATCTATTAGCTTTAGCCTTTAACCTAATGCTAATAGATAGGACTACAAAAACGCCATATCTCTAGTTCTAACTAACACTGAATTAAAACAGAGGGCTGAGCTGCCATTTAGAACTACTGGCTGTTTTGCCAGTAAATAACTCATTTAACCTAAACAACAATTCTATATGAAGCTTACTGAAAATTTCAAGATAAAAGCCTCAATATCCCTCTGAGGATAGTCACAGATTGACTTCCATGCATTTCTGAAAAATTTCTGAGCTCAGCACACACCATCTTTCTCTCATCGCTGTTATTACTGTGAGTGAGGTAGAGAATATGAATCGTGGTACTATTGGAGACGACAAATAGCCCTCTCAGATGCTTCAAACGGTTTTCAAGTACGTATCACGGTTCCCGAACGGGAAGGAGTTGTTAGGACTGCTTTTTTCTGTCAAACTGGCTGGCTCAAAGAAATAGAATTCTGTCAGCCCTGAGTGTCTGACAGACGAGCTTCATTACCATAGCAACAGAACAAAGAACAGGACAGGGCAGAGCAGCTGATTAGGACTACAAAAACGCATCACTGTAGTTCTAACTATGGCAGAACATGCAGGTTAGAACTACGACATGGCAGAACTGTCAGTTACTACAGAGGAGGACTGAGTCTGCCTTTAGAACTACTTGTGTTTTGGGCATTTTATAGCTGATTTTACCCAACCATTGTTACTCATGGGATTAGTTTGGACATTTAAAATGAAGCTTACTGAACATTTCAAAATAAAAGCCTGAATATTCCTCTCAGATCTTTCAGAAAAACAAACTACTTCAAACTACTGGAATTCTGTCTCTTCCTGTCTGCTTCATCACGCGACAGCTGAGCTGCTCTTTAGAACTACAATGACTCAAGGTTAGGACTACAACATGGCGGAACTGTCAGTTACTACAGAGGAGGACTGAGCTGGCCTTTAGAACTACTTGTGTTTTGGGCATTTTATAATTGATTTTACCCAACCATTGTTACACATGGGATTAGTGTGGCCATTTAAAATGAAGCTTATTAAACATTTCAAAATAAAAGCATTGACAATTTTTACATCAGGTAATTGCTCTTTTGGGCATTATAGAAACGATTTAACCCAATCACTGTTACTCATGGGATTAGTTTGGACATTTAAAATGAAGTATACTTAAAATTTCAAAATAAAAGCCTTAATACTCCCCTCTGGTTAGTGCACGGCCGTAGGCGGTGCAATAATTTTAGCCTGTATTATCTTTCTCTCTTAGGTTAGTGCGCTGCCTTTCATAGCAAGGCAGTACATTAACATTAGCACAAACATTAGCACTTCACTGCCCTCCACTAGTGCACCGCCATAGGTGATGCAATAATATTACCTTGCATTATCTTTTTCTCTCAGGTCAGGTCACTGTCTTGCGCAGTAGCTAATCTTAGCATTGATGCTAATTTTTAGCATCCGAACACTGGGTCCAAACCGACAGGCACACTTTGGCAGGCCCCGGTTAAATTTCTTCAGGAATTTTCTAGTTATTGCATTATTATTTCGAACATAATACAGTTGCTTAAGTAGCACAGATATTGTAGGTCATTTGTACTTACAATGACAAGTACATTTTAGGGCTCTATTTAATGTCATTTGATCTAAACACTGTTTTAATGACCTTGTGCTCTCCATGTTATTATTCTGTTGTCATAGGTCTGTCTATATCTGTTTTATATATGTTTTTCTCAGGATTTTCTAGCTTTTCTTGGTTCATGTCTCTGTAATATCCAACATCTTCCTTTAACGCCACAGCTAAAGCTCGTTCCTTTTAAATATAGCTTAACTATATTTAAAAAAAAAATTATTTTAATTTATTCGTCTCTCATTTTCCTATTTTTGTTTGTGCTTCCCTGCTTACTTGTGTCTTTGTCCTTTTTATTCTCCCTCCTTCCTCCTCACCCTGCCTGTCACAAACAGAAGAAGGCAGAAGGATGCCTCTGTCACATGACCTAAAGAAAACACCCTGATTGGATACGGCGACGAACATGTAGCTCAGTGCCAGGGGCTGTGCGACATAAAAGATGGTTATTCTTGAACATGCCACTTGTGGCACTTTTTCGTCTGTTAGTTAAAATCCTGATTATATTTTGCTTCCATGACATTCTGCTGCAATGAAGAAACTCACACTATCAGAGCGAAAGCAACAATGTTACTAAAAGAGAGAAAACTGTTTGCTAGGAAGCTGGAACACAGGGGATAAGAAGCAATGATGAGACAGAGTGGAAGGGGGAAAAATAAACAGGAAGGAAGTAAAACATCGCTTATTTGACATGAACAAAGGCAGATCTGAAAAGGCAATCTGTAGAGACGGAGGTGAAAACGGATATACTCTGAATGAAGTTACATAATAAGCTGCAGGCATACATTTTGTTAAAAACGGGTCAAAGTAGACTCGTCAGATTTCTGTTAAAAAACAAAAGCCTTAGAGCAGCATCTTAAAACAGCATTATATTGTCAGTAATATACAGTGCTCACCACCTTGGATGTGTTTCTTTTTTATTTCCTATGATGGACAAAATTTAGATTTTTTTGACAAAATATTACAAAAAAAACCCCTCTTCAACGGAAAAATACATTTTTTTCTGTAAAATAATGACAAGTAACTGAAAATACTTACCATAAAATAAGTGATTGCATAAATATTCAACCTCTTTGAAGTGACTGACCTAGTTCAGTGCTGCAATGAGAAAGTCACTCATAGCAGGTTAAAAAAACTGTGGGAAAATTGATGGTGAATCTTAAGAAAGTTCTTTGAGAACAACATGGAGCTTTTAAGCTTCTTGGCATCAAGCCCTGGAAAGTTGGTAAATGTAGAGGGTAAATTCAATGCAGCAAAACTGTAGAGAAATCCTGGGCGAAAGAAAACTACGGCTCTGGACAACATCCTTTCCCCAGGAAGACAAAGACCTGAAGCCTCCAGCTAAAGCTACACAGAAGTTGTTTGAGGACATTTAACATGGTGAATGTTCTGAAGTGGCCCAATCAAAGCCAAGACCTCAATCTGACAGAGAATTTTTGGCAGGACTTAAAAAAGGTCTGCTGATTCTATGGCACATAATGGAGCTTGAACAGTTTTGCCTGGAAGAATGGAGCATAAATGCAGCGTCCTGAAGAGAAGACCCGATTGAGACATGACGAAATATCCAAAGGGGCCTCAACTAAATGCTTACTTGAAGTGGGTCAATATTTATGCAATCACTTATTTTATGTGAAATATTTTTATCTGTCACTATTTTGTAAAAATCAGTTTCGACTTTGATATCAAACGGTTAGGTTTTGTAAATTCTCTTTGTCAAATCAGTCAATTTTTTTTTTTTTAAAAAGGGTAAAGCAGCCAAGGAGGTGAGCACTTTTAATAAGCACAGTAGGCTTCTGAACCCTTTAAAAATGTTTCTTTTATCTTGCTCAGCATTTTATTTTCCAGCATGTGAAATCACCGTGTTTGTCATCTCCAAAGCAAGGAAACAGTCAACAGTGATTCACAGGATCTGATGGTTTTTTTTTATCAGTTATTTCATGGTTGCACTGCTGAGCAATGGGATTTACCATCAGGTAACTGCATTCTGGATAGGTACTGATCAGCATATGGGCTAATTAAAGCTGATGGTTTGGACAGGAAATGCAGCAGTGACGACAAGTGGAGAGTTTCTGCTTCCTTTCAATAAAAGTCTGCTGTAAGCACAGGCTGTTATATTTCAAATTAGTTGTGAAACCATCTGAAGCCTAAAACATCCCATAATTGTCTGATTTTTTTTATTTATTTTTTTTATCTAAAGGAATATGGTACATGGCGTCCAAGAATAGAGCAGAATTCAATAAAAAAAAGAAGACCTTTACTCCACTAGTTGTACTTTGCAAACAGATTTTGCTTTTTGTTAATGCTTTAAAATAATATCTTAATCATTGTTAATTTTAATAGTGCTGATTTATAATATGGTAGATAGCATTAGAATTAAAGTAAATTTAGCAAAAGCTGAGGAAAATCCGAAAGAATAGCTCTCATGTTGCTTCAGTTTGACATCAAAACTGTAATGCCAGGCTCTGTAGTTGACGGGTTAGAGTTGGATGCCTATTTCTGTCAGTATCTTCTCTAGTCTGCTAACATAACTTGACAGTGAACTGAAAATCTGTGAGTTTGCGCAGGATTTATAAGATCTTTGTAAGATCTTTCTGTCTGACTTTATGATGTGTGGAGGTGACAATTCAGGTTAGATTTGTTGTATGCAAGTTATTAAAAGTAGGATAGAGCTGAGTGAGGACAATTTTGAAAAAAAGGGTTTGAAGATGAAAAGAAAGAAGGTAAGATGGTAACTGTGCTCAATTTTCAATTTTACTGCCAGTCAGACTTCTAAATAATTCAGTATTAGAATGAATGCATAATTATTTAAGAGAGTTATTTATTCATTTATTTATTTTTGAAATAAATGTAAAACTTTGGGGGTGGAGGGGTTGTAACTGAGGAATAAGTCGAAGTGTTCTTTACTACCATCATCCAAATAATACATAACTAGAGAAAACCTCACAATGTTTCTGGTACTCTGTTGGAAAAGAGTAAATAATTTCAAGCTTGTTTTGTGGTACAAAACCATAAATTTTCTTTGACTCTGCAAGCATACCTACACTTAATTAGGCAGATCAAAGTGTTACCGACTAATTTATTAAAAGGATTATAACCACTGTCCAATTTGTTTTGATAATTTGCTAGTTCAAGACCTTATTATCATGATACTTTATGATTAATAAACTATTTTTGGAATTTAATGTTTTGTCCTGGATTCCCCTTGTCCAGATACCTTGTGGTATTCTGTATATCAAGGTACATGTTTTACTCTAACATTTAAAGAATATCCGTGGAACCGTTTTATGACTGCCAGTCTTTTCGGTCTGCTGTTCACTTTGCTAATGTAGCATGACGCGGGCTGCAGACTGAATTTAATAGACCTATAAGTTACACTTTAAGCTGCAGAAAGACATTTGTTCAGGTGTAGAACTGTCATATAAAACCAGCTCATGAAGACTGTACAGAAAAGCGAAAGCAGCCACCAGGGATTAGAATGCACCTCTATTTTCAGTTCATTGGAGTTACCACACTTTGACATTTTTATCCAAAGGTAATTATAGCACTAATTCACGACCAAACGTGTTTTGTCACGGACTTGTTGACACGAGAACCGAAGAGACAGTTGAAGCTGGAAAAACAGAAATTGCTTTTCCTTCGTGGCCCATATTGGCAACTTGAAACAGCCTGATGATGCTTCTCATGTTTAGTAGCTCACTAGTTCCTTTTAGGCTTTTGGGATTTGTAGTGCAGGGAAATATAACTAAGTGGCATTTTAGCAATATAGTGCAGAGTACATAGACAACAATAAAATGTAATGTGATCAGCATAAAAAAATACTCGAGTTTTGAATCTCTGACTCTGACGGTCATTGGCTGGAGTCAGTCAAGCAGAAAATCGTTTTTGGTCATCTGATGATTTTTGATTCATCTTTCATATTCTGTGTCTTCCAACTTGGAATTTTCCTGTTTTTGAATTATTTTGTTCCCCAAAGGCATATGTTGCAGTTCAAGCAAAATATTGTTTTCATTTAAAGCTCCATAATATATAGTAAAACATTATGTCAAGTTTTTTTTTTTTAAAGTGCTGCAATATTCTTTACTTTATGTTTGTAGATCTCTTTTGTCTGAGCCTTTTTAATATGCATTTCCCCCTAAGCCTGACACTTCTGCATTCCTTCAGTGCATTACATGACATTTTGGGAAGTAAAGGAATTTGCATTTTAAACTATGAATAACAAGCATCTTTGCATAGTTGGAGCTTATTTGCAAAGGTGTTCAAAATTATGAAAAGCATCAAGATTATTTGTATTAATCTGACATTTAATTTGCTTGTTACTGATAGCTGTGGGCACTCTTGTGACAATTTACTATCAGTACATAGACTATATGAATGCATATTGTTTTCAAATAAGCATCTTATTCATAAAGTGCAATTAAAAGTTTTCAGATTTTCAGAGCAACAGCTACCAATGTGATCTTTGTAAAATATGCCTTCACTCGCTGCATCATTTGGAAGAACATATTTTGTTACCAAGCAAAGATTTGCATAGACACACACAGATAAAGCATGCACCACACACACATACAGACACACTCACACCTGGACACCACAACATAGCCATCTGTTAAAAGACTGGATGAGCCAATGCAACACTGTTAACCATCAACACACGTTTTTTCAGAACACCAACATTCCGGATGACTTCCTGTAGACTGTTACTATAAAATTAACTTTAATTAAAATACTTTTATATAAAAAAAAGAGGCTTGACTCTAAAGAGATCATGCTTTGTTGCAGAAATGTGCATAGTTTAAAGCAATCGCAAGTTTGTTGTTTAAATGTTACAGCTATTCATTTAAGATAAATTGGGAAAAGGTTATCAATTTAACTCAGCTGCTGATGGCATTTTGTCGTTGACTTTACAGCAATTTGTCATCATGAGCATGAATGTGGTAACAGGGTGGGTGAACAGCTAATTTTTTTTCAACAGGAAGAAACCTCCAGTAGAGCCAGATCAATTTGAGAAGCATCTGCCATGGCAGGGAAATGGGTGGAGATGACAGGAACGAAAAACTTATGTGGCTCAGTTCAGAAAACTGACGCAGCAAAACAAAAAAAACAAGCCCTGAGCCAGAGGTACTTTCTACGGGAAAGAAAACCAGAGGGAGTTCACATGATTAATGGCAGCCATAGCTCTGTTAATGAATCATTTCTGAAAAGAGAGATTTTACTAGAAGCACTTGGCCATGCATACGTCTATAAAAAGACAAACGCAGAAGAACAAAAAGTTTAAAGCTGGTCTGTAGTGGACCCATCCGACAACAGTTTGAGTTCTAGTTATTTCAGTGCCACTTCAACATGTCCTTGATCAGTATTCACACTAGTTACATGAATTTTGGGGAAATCTACTGAATATTTTTGGTAGATTTCAACAAAATCAGATGTCTGTCTTATGGACTGAATCAGTTTCTGTAGTGACAGTGACACTTAGTGTTGGACACAGGTACTACACACTGCTTTCTTGATCGTGCTTCCAGGATCACACAGACCTCTATTATTGCATTGTTTAAAATGGTAAATGTGTCTTTTTTTTCCAGCTGTCTGCATGCAACACATTTTCTCTGCTTTTCTACAGTCCAGTGTACAGATTGTCCTAAACTAGAATTAAATTTAACACTGTCACCACATAGCCTTCTCTTCTTGCTTAACTTATGGAGTGCTTTTGGCAGCTTTATGGCATGAAATCGTTTCATCTGTCCTGTTTGACGTTAACCCAAACGGCTCCTTCGATTGGCTAGAGTTGCAGCACATCATCGGATGAAAAGCACAACTGCAGCTGATTTTTAGAAACCTCACTGAAAGCCCCGCTGTGCAGTGTGGTGCATCTTCTGTTCTACTGCCGGTCCATTATCGGTGACTAAAGAAGCTATATATAAACAAAATATATTTATATAAATGAAAGATGCCTGCAGCTGCGTTTAGAAAAACACATCAAAAGGAGGCCAGAGACAAAAAGATGATGATAGTGGGATAAAAGGATGAGGGGGTGAGGGAGGGAAGTGGAAAGGGATGATGATGGTTTGTGTGTGCGTGTGCATGTGTGTGTGGGGTGGAAGGGGTTGGGGGCGGAGGGTTTGCATCACAAGAGTTAGCATGTGATCGAGGAAAAAAGGGGAGAGAGAGGAAGAAAGATGTACAATTTTAGAGGATTTATGTTGTTTTGATTCAAATGTGCTTTATTACCTCAGAGAGAAGAGAAGAGCAACGTTCAAGAAGCGGCCTTGAATAGTCCTGTTCAAGAAAACAGATTCTTAACCTAAAATCTGTATCAGACCAGCCTTAACTTGCAGTAAAAGCTAACAACTCTCTCTTTCACTTTTCTCCCGCTCTCTCCGTCCATCTGGCCCCGACATGTTTTTTGTGCAGCTCGTCATCATGTCTGGCACCGTGCTCCTGGCCTACTACATGGAGTGCACGGACCTCTTCAGTGTACACGTGCAGGGCTTCTTCTGTAACGACGCCGAGCTGATGAAGCCATACCCCGGCACTGAGGAGTCCAGTTTCGTCCCTCCCCTCATCCTCTACTGCGTGGTCGCTGCTGCTCCCACTGTTATAGTGAGTAAAAAAAAATTATTCTACTAAAGTTGTCCTGTGATAATTCTCATATTTATGGCTTTGTTATATTTTGGATTACAGATTATATGCATGTGGTGCCTGGATTGTTTTTTTTCTTTTTATTGTTTTACCACAATTTCAAGTTTTGGTTTTTAATAAAATGAAATATTTTAACTATATCTTGTTGTATTTAAAATAAAATACTTGCACATTTTATATTTTTATTAATGGGTTGGTATTATGTGTTTTCCAGGAAAATTGTGCCATTTTACAGCACAATCAGCTAACCTTGTTACCTTCAGTTGTTATAAAAATGATGTATATATTCAACATAACTTAAAAAAAATTTGACTTCACAATTTGGCGCCTTAAAACTGGCCTCTGTCTCTTTAAGAAGCTCCTACTATTTCCAACACTCCCCCTCCAACACATCATCACAGTCATGCTTGTCAGTTACTCTGTTTATAACTACTGCACTGAGATGTAGTTGGTCTGATAAGCTCAGCAGACACACAGTTCCACCAGGTGTTCTCTAATTGCTGCTGCCACTAGTCTAGAGGAGCTGTGAGGAGAAGGCGAGAGGGAGGTGTGCTCTGTCAGGTGGAAGCTCACCTGGAGGCTGCAGCTCCAAGGAGGAGCTTTGTGGAAATAGTTGGTGCTTTGTGAGATCACACGTTCAGGCACCCCTGTATGGTTTCCACGGGAGATTAAAGGATTTCTCAAACATGCTGGAAAGAATCAAAGCAACACTACAAGTATGTTTTTGGTGAGGGAATAACAGTACAACATGATAAAAAGTTTTCTTGAACATGTGTAAAAAAGAAAAATAAACAAGTTTTTATTATTAAAAACATGACAAACTAATGATGGTAAAGGGCCGCACTGGGTTAACTCGGACAATCTCATCTGTCCGTGTATCATTCAACTCCAAACCTCTTCTTTGTTCTGTCACAATTATCGATTTATTCCATTTTGATGATCATGCTCCAAACTTTGCAAGGACTGACCACCCTGCTCAATGCTTCCTAATACACACAAAGCCAGTATCCTTCCCATTCGTACCTGGTGATGTCACTCCCACGTCGACACACCTAAGTGTCAAAGTCGCCTGCTCCTGTCATATCAATAATTACTTATTTCATTCATATAGCTCTTACAGAGCCTCAGTGAAAACTTATTTTCACTTATTATTATTAACTGTTTGGTGCAAAAAACAGATTGAAAATCGATTTATTTTTTACTGCATGTTTATGTCTGTTAAGGCTAAGATGGAGCGGCACTGAAAGCAGCTCTTTAAACCATTCAGACTACGAACACAACAGAGACACAAAACTGTCAGATGACTTATTACCCACGATAATAACTCAGAAATAGTCCAAATTAGGATGTATTTTTATTTCTTTCCTGCTTACGGAAAGTTTCTGTTTATATCATAGGTTTGTGGTGCCTTTCTATCCTAAAGAAATATATAAAACTTCAGATATTTCACAAAAAGATACTAACATTCATGGAAAAAACTCACATAACCTTATATTAAAGCAGAAAGTACGGCACCCTCCATAAGAAAGGCTTACAGTATTCAATTATGCTGCATAACTGACCAGTACAGTATTGCGAGGTAACGCAAAAGTATTGCGAGGGAACACCAAAAGAAAAAAATTCCCCATGTCCACTAGGGGGCTCCGTAGAGGTGCGCTTTATAGTCCGGAAAATACGGTAAATAAAATGGGATAGTGGCATCACAGCAAAATTGCATTCTAGCACAATTGAACATTGTGAATTCCACACACTTGATCCCAGTGCCCATGCACTGTTCTGAACAGAAGCGTATCCAAACTGACACACATATCAGACATGCCTGGACTTGGTGTTTTCCCAATTCTCCTTTCCTTTCCCATGTTTTGACCTATATAACACATGATTTTCAGTACACTAGAAAATATTGGAAGATAGAAAGCAATGCGACAAGTACAACACTGTTTTTAAAGGTCAGCAAATATTGAAAGTAATTTTAAAACATTCTTTAAGGAAAAATTATAAAGTTAGCACTTTAACCTATGTAAATCTGTCTCTACCCTGTTAAAGTTGTGAAACCATTAATCATAAAACAAGAAGAAATGAAATTGCTCTAGCCTGGTCATATCCTGAAGTTTGGGCCTAATCTTTATTTTGAGCATAACATTTGCTGGTAATTGCAGTACTGAAGTGTGAAGCTTTACTCTAACAAACACTCCCACTGGTCTTTTTTGTTGAGTTTCTTTCAGCTATTGCACATTCCTCTTCCTTGGCAGCTTTGGGCTACTTTCTGTCATTTAGTAATTGCAAATCTTAGGAAACACAGATCCCTTGTAGAGTTTTTTTTTTTATCTTTAGGCAACCTGATGGCTAATCTCGTATCAGCTTCCTCTAGCTCTGATTATGGTAACTTGATGATGCATGACTTTTTATTTCTGCTTCACCTCATGACCACAGTCCACTGCAGCCACAGCATCGATGTGTCAATATTATAAATTAGTAAGTGGGTCAGAATTTTCTCCAGCTAATTACAGAAAAGAAAGTTTTGGTCCCAAAAATGCAAAGAGTGAGATTGGCGTTGAACTAGATTCAATGAGGCTACAGATACCAGAGCCTATAACAAACCAACACATCATTATAGACTAACTTTTGTCATTTAATAAAGTCTTTAATTAAAGAATATTTCTTGCAAAACAGGATACAAAGAATTCTAGCACATGATTTTATTTTTAGATTGTTGTAAAAGTATCTTTAATCACCCATGTCATGAGAGATCTGTTTACTCAGAAATAAAGCAAAGGCATGAAGCATTTCTTTAAAATGCTCATTGGTTCTAGAATCTTGAACCAAATGTGAAAACCTGAGCTATGTAGAAACCATTTGTTTCTTTAAATCTGTGTTTTTAAATAAATGTTAAATGTTATGCATCTATTTTGAATTTGCATCTTTGTATTTTACAGAGTTCCTACCTCATTAATTATTTTTTTGAAATGACTTTTTGCATGGATGGTGCTTACAAATACTTACCTTGAAATGTTGAGCTGTAGAGACTCCAGTGCAGTCTCCCATGCAGATCCAGCCATATTTATCAATGTGCTCAGCGTCTTTCGGTCATTAGCAATGATGCTGCTTCCTCAACCGATCGTTGCACAGAAAAATTTATGTGGTATCTGGCAGTAAATGCTGATAATCTAAGTCTTTTTCAAGCACGATAACCTCTTCTATTTGTTTCTCTTTTAATTTTCGTCTACTATTTTGTTCCCATTCCATGCTAAATGATGCCCCCTTTATATTTTTGTGTTAATTTTCTTGCTCATCTTGACACTTGTAATTATTAATGTTGGTAATCTTTTCCCATGTCAAAAGACTATTGGTTAGAAATACCACCTGTGAAATTTGCAGCAGTTAGCCACCAGGTGGCAGTGTTGCTCCATTCTTACACTTTATTCCAGACATCATGACTGGATTCCTGTCCATTATCAAAACAAACCATAATATAGGTATTTTTTTTGTTTGATTAATTTCTCCAATTTTATAGTGATAAGCATGTGAAGTAATGAGTCAAAACAGACCACAAACGTTTGCAAGAGTGTGTTATGCAAGAGTATTAACATTGTTTAAACTGGTGACAATATTAATCTTGATATGGATTTTAAAAGTTTCTTCAACTTGAGGTTGTTTTGTTTATCTAAAGTATATTAATTACTATAATGGAATAACAGTAATTTCAGTTTTTCTTTTCACTTTTTATTTCAGTTCATCAATGTTGATTTTGGGATTAAAAACAGTCTACTTTTTGTGTATTTAATAAATGTTTATTGCATCATAAAAATAAATAAATAAATAAAAACACCCACATGTTATGTTACGATAAGTAGAGATCAATTGTGAAACAGATTGCCCTGTTTATTCTCGGTCCATCTTTTTAGCTCTGGTACAACCAAGCATATAACTTTTCAAAAATTGGTGCAGATCAACAAAGAGTGAAGACTGAATGAGGTAACTCCTTGGGTCGGCTTGGCAATTTAACGGAAATCGGAAGAATTATATTTCCGGCTGGCAATAGTGTGCTGTATGTGGTGGTGGTATGTGAAGCGTAGCCACTTTATTTTCTGTGGAGAAAATAATTGTTTGTGTGTCACTGATATAAGGAGCTTCTTCAGCACCCTTGGGCTTACTTCAGAGACTCTGTTTAGGATTTAGTTTTTTTTGTTGTTTTTTTTTTTTTTTTTTTTAAAGAAAATCCATTTTTTATGGTCAATACATTTCTATTCAAGAGTAAAGAATTAAATTTTTTCTTTATTTAAATATTTCTAAGTATTTCTGCTAATAGTGCTTAGACATCAGTACAAAACATAGTTTCTAAAAAGTCGGAATGTGAGTTTTGATAGAATGATTTTACAAGTCTTATTAAGTATGACAAAGAAAATAAAGTAATAAAACATATTTCAGACTTTATTCCCTAACCCACTGTCAAATGCATGCATCTGTCCACCCGTCCGTTTGGCCCATCCACCTACCAGTTAGCTCATTACCTGCTTTCTATCATCACATACTTTTATTATAACAGGTTTTTAGAGCTTTCAAATTTAAATCATGTCTACTGTAGAAAAATACCTGCCATGCAATCACAGGGAAGATGTTTACTTGCACTTTAAAAGTCTTAAAAGCCCTGAAAGATGTTAAAGTCTGTACTTATGACATACAGACGGTGCAGAAAGCTTGAAAATACATCCTGCAATTTCTACGAAATTGTATAAACATAATGGTGGGACACTTTGTATCAGCTTTTTAAAAAGAAGTGTTTTGTTTTACATTTTCTATCCAGTACTATTCTTTTCATTAATCTTATGTTTTAAAGCCCACTCAAGGAAGATGAGCATGATGAACGTTTAGTTGTACACTTTGTCACTTTTCCTTATCTCAGGTTTCACCTCTTTCTCAGCAGATATCCACCGCACTCATTTCAAAGTATCAAGAAGCACTTAATCATGGTTGTAATTGTTAAAGCTGTCTGATTCCTAGACACACACCACCTGTTCTTTTACAATAAGATATTACAGTCCATATGCTTCTTTGTGTCTCGAGCGTTTATAATTATTTATTGTCATTATCTTTTTGATGCTTTAAGAAAGTGCTGCTATGGGTGTGCTTATCTAATGTGCCATAGCAATCCTTGTGCCACAAATAAAACGCATCACGTTGCTTGAGTTTTCTGCCTAAAGCTAAGTGTTACTATGAGTCAGCACTCCACAATGCATCACATATTGATCCTCTCAGATAGTTTTCATCAGTGTCACAGTTCCTTTTTTTTGCTGTGAAAGTGAATCTGTTTTTGGTTTTAAATAAAAATTCTTCATTAGTAATCTGAATCTTCTTACTACTGATTTCCCTATCATTCGTTTATACTTCTGTCATTCTTCCTTGCTATTTGCATGAAAAGGTCCCTTAGCCATGCGTGAATACCCTAAACTTTTTAAGTTGTGCCCTCTGTGTGTTATAATGGTGTATAGATTGAACCTGAGGCTGTGCATTTAAATCTGTTTCCACTTGTCTTACAAAACAAAGAAGCAGCCAATAAAAATGAACAACGACAGGGCTGAGATGCTAGCCAATTAGTACAGACACAGTAATTTAAGCAGAATTTTCCACATGGCTGGATCACCGAGGATCTGTGGAGGTTAGATAGGTCGAATTCCAGCAGTAGTCTATAAACTTGTTCAGTCGTGAAGAAGTGTCTGAAACTCGGTCCAGTTCCCTTCGGTGCCAAGACAATGATGGATAGAATGGTGTTGTTTATGAAAAAATGCAGGTCCAGCAGAAACACAGTTGAAATTTTTGAGAAAGCGGTGATCCCATGACAGCCTGTTGGAGTTTAGCAAGAAAAAAAACAACATATCCCTGCATGGGAATGGCAGTGACAGTTTATTATTTTTTAATCCTTGTCTATTTTTGGAAAAGAAATTCTGTATATTTTTCTGCATACCCTTTCCATACTTTAAGTCACCTGAATTAAATATTTTGACATGTTTTTTTTTTTTTTTTGCCCCCTTATGCAATGCAACAAAATGTAAACAATGTAATATCCCCAAAAATATTCCTATGGTGGATTATTGAAAAAGGTATAAATAATTTTTGGCACAACAGGTTTTGATCAAATGTAAATAAAATTATTTAAGTACATATCTTTTTTCAAAACTGATCTTTGCCATTTGTTTTATTACTTTATTTGAATAAAAATAATTTTAAATCTAAATCTCCAAATGGTATGAAACATTTTGGGCTTAACTGTACCAGAATCAAATTAGTTGCAAACCACAATAAGTCATCAGCAGAAATTCAACCCATAATGCGTGCAACATGTCTCCAAAAAATTAAACAAAATGAACTGCTTTTTATTTTTTTGCATATTACATTAAGAGTTTCTACGTTTCAAATTTATGAATTAGCAAACGGTTCCTGTATAAACAAGATGCTAACTGTGTAGCAAGCAGCTTGTCAACTTCTGCTTCAGAAGAAGCAGAAGTTCGATTTATTGTGGATTTAATTAATTTTGACAAGTAGAGTTCTTTACTTCACCTAATTAATATTGATTTGCTAATTAGGTCATTTCACATGTTGTTTTTCTATGATAAATTCAGCTTTACATATTTTGTAGCATATATTTAATGTCTATATGTCAGAAATACATACACATTATTTTGGACTATTACTCATTAACCCTAGAGATGTATCTAAAGAATGGATACACAACTTATCACAATCCTGGAAACTGAAGAATTAACCACAGGCTCTTTTAAGCATTGGTGCTGAATTTGAAATGCCATAGTTGAAACTGGCGATGAGTAAAACCGTCTTGTCTTCGATGGGCTGAAGGCAACAGTTCTGCACAGGAAATGGACAAACTAGATAGAAACTGAATTCAGCATAGAAATTTTATCGAATTAAATGTTTCACAGCCTTAAAATACTGCACACTAAAATTCTGTATTTTTTATTTTCTTTTTACTACAAAGATACTGTTTAACCTTTTCATTTTCTGCTCAAACATCATTGTGTCAGTTGAACTCCAAGTTGTTCCTTGGCGTCTGAAACAATTCATGCCGATGGTCGTTTTCAGTCAGTTTCCATGACATTTCTAGAAAGGAAAGGGGAGTTAACATTACATGTAACAATGCAGTCATGCAGTAGTACCTAACCTTTACAGTAGGGAAGCAGACTCCAGTGATACAGATACTTTAAGGCAAGATGTGGCTGTTTGGAAATGTTAACGCCACCAGCTGGAAATAAACTCATGTGCCAAGTATGAAGTACTAAAATGCTTAGAGGACGATTCCACTAAAGTTGTTGTTGGTGTTTTTTGTTAATTCTCAACCGACGCAGAATCATAAATGTAATCAGTTTTTTTGGGGGTTTTTTTGAGTTATGATTTCTAACATGACTGCTTCATGTAGGCTTGGCAATGGTTTTATGTACAATTTGCAAGAAGTATTTCTTTTAAACTTTTCCATATTTTACTATATTGCAACCACAGATTTCACTGGATTGTATTATATGTTGTGCTGTATTATTATATTTTATAATAAGGAGTTGGTATAAACCAGTGGAATGGTTGTGTGAAAACCTAAATCCAATTGAGAAACTTTGGTAAGATAAAAAACCTGCTGTTCACAAACACACTCTGTCCAGAAATAAGCTATGAGATATTTTGCAGGACGAGCAAAATGTTCAGTTTCTGTGTTTCCAAACGTACAAAATAACTCATAAGAATTGAAGCTGTAATAAAAGCAAACTGTGGTTCTAAAAAGCCTGGACAATGAGAGGGACTAAACAAAAATGCAGTTCATACTTGCACCATTTTATTTATTAAAGATCTTGAAAACCATATTTAATTTTCCTTCTATTTTCCAGTATTCCATTACTTTGTGTTGACCTGTCTAATAAAATCCATTGAAGTTTTCTTTTGCATGGCATTGACATGTAAAAAGTCCAAGGGATGTGAATACTTTTCCAAAACACTCTCAATTTTTGGGGATGTTTTGATTTATTTTTACCAGCATTCACACATCGTTTCTTTCTTGCAGATGGAAGAAAACAGTCACAAGACAGAAAGGGGCGGGGGAAAAATGAAAGTGTTCTGCGGCGCCAAACAAACTCTTTTAGAAGACAAACAAATAAAATAGAAAGGCTACAAATTTTGTGCTAATATGTAATAACTGCATCCACAACCTCCTTTTAAAACACACATATATTCTGTAACAGCGTGCACCACCCAAGGCGGCATTCAGCAAGTTCCATTTTGTGTGTCCAGCAGCAGTTTCTCCATTAGACCTGATGTAATGTCCATTCCATAATGGACCTGAAGAAAGGCTGCATTGGAACACACTCGTTTATGAAAACAGGCCAAGCCGGGACAAAATGTCCTGATGATTTTTCATAGTATTCCAAGAGTTTTGCTCTTTGTTTTGCCTTGTTTGTGTCCCTTTCTGTTTGCCTCTTGACCTCTGATTCTCTATTTCTTTCATTTGGCTATTTTCTAAACTCATGTAGATCTTCATCGGGGAAGTGTCCATGTACGTGATGAAATCAACAAGGGAAGCTCTCCTTGCCCAGGAGAAAACGATAGTCACAGGAGACTGTTGTTACCTCAACCCGCTCATTCGCCGCATCATACGCTTTATAGGTAAGAGCATCGGCACGTCTCGTTGTCTGAGTCCATTCGTATCGAGGGTTAGTGGACGGCATCTGCACATGTTCTTGTTCAGCAAACCTTACTTGTACAAATACATTCAGTTTGGAAGTAAATCATTGTAGTTGAGATGGATCAGAGTTGGAAAAGGGTCAGTTAAGAAGTACAATAATGAACAGTTCCATGCAAAACCCTTAACCTTGTCTTAAAAGTGTTCAGCTTTTAAAGGGAATATTTTATTTACCTGAAACGAGTGTCAGGTTATAGTGAAGAAAGTAATTATGGATAAAAACTTGATTTACTTCAAGGCTACGGGCTTTAATTTCTTATTTCTTTTTTACTCAAATACTTATATTAAAAAATAAAATAAATTACACATAGCAAAACCTCACCTTACCAAGGTATAAGATCTGCCCATGTAACATATATGCTCAATATACTTTACAGTTCTTTTCCATGAATTGATTGGATCAATGTGGCGTTGAAGGGAGGTGACCAGCCTGTGCCACTGCTTCGGTGGGTTTGAGTTGTTGAGTTTAGAGTCCACGCCTCGTTAATCTCCCCCAGCAATTCTCCTAGCTAAAGTTATCCCTGTTACTTGTGCAACTTTTTCTACCACAGTTTTTCCTCAAACTTAACTTTCCATTGACATGTTTGGATACCGCCTTCTGTCTATTGGACAACTTGCAACATCAGCACTCTCTCCCATGATTTGGTAGGCTATAACATGGATATGACGAGAAAAATAAAAAAGGAATTTGGGGTATTTTTTTCGCAATAATAGAAATAAAAATCTGAAGCATCTTTCTGGACGAGTTGCAATTCCAAATCAAATTGCCTAATTAAAATGCTGTCCAGTTATATTTTCATTAAAATACTTTTCCCTATATGTAGCTGCAGAAAAGTAAATACTAGTTCAAATATTGTCAGTATTTAAAAAAAAAAACTAATTATGAGAAATACTTGTTATTATTATCTAAATAGTTGCGGCTAACGTGTACACAATTATCTAGCTTTGAACTGCTTTCTACATTTTTAATGGTAATTAGTTTCAATAAATTAATCTACCTCCACTGTTCCATTTTCTTTATTTCCGCTCAAAGATTTAGCAAAACTCTGCCAAGTGATTGAAGATCTTTTGGATTTTCCTTGTACTTTTCAAACCATATTTCTCGCCCTTTAAATAACACCCCTTCAATTAGCTAACCAGTCCTGAAATACTCTTCAGACAGGTCACTTAAGTTATACTTCCATCTTTTTTATTGAGTAATTTCTCCGATTTAAAGGCTCACTGAGGCTTTTCGGCTCCTATTCTCTTCCCCTCCCATGTGCTCCCCTCTCCCGCTAATCTCCCTTCTCTGTTTCCCCCGATGCCCTTCACACAGTCCCCGTTCCCCTCGCAGACACCCCTTCACACACTCATACACATGCGCTGAGCAACCACCCTACACCCAAAGCCTGGATGACAATACAAAGGACAGTAATTTCATGGCTAAGCAGGCTAGATAATCAGCAGCCATATTTCACAGCAAACGGAAGGCAGACACAGACACTGGTCAGGGTTGGTGGGCTGAAAGTGTCAGTGCAATCATTCATATTAAATCCTGATTTTTTTTTTCCCCCTTCTGTCTCTGTTTTCTTCTCTGCTCCATTCTCACTTTTCCTTTTTGCTAATAGACCATATTTCTTTTCTCTTTTTTTTTATGATGCATTTGTAAATGCTGATAGCTAGATTAAAATAAATGCCCCGTCTCTGTTTGATCACCTCCATATTGCACCTGTTAACCAGGAGAATGAGTATTTGCATTCACTGGTCTGCTTCAGTGTTTCTTCATTCAGGAAACACTGCGGCGTATTCAGTGGAGCGATTACCTACATAATCCAAGTTCTCAATGAAAAAGCTCCCCGCTGATACGTAGTCGCACCGATTTTTAAGAGAAGTAAGCCTGTGCATACAGTCTTAGTTGAGCTAATCTCTGTGCATTCTGAGGCTTCCTTGCCAAATAGATTAGTGTGAGTGGAGAGTGTGTGTTAGCAAAAAATCGTCTCACTTAGGTTACACAGGGTTCCCAAACAGTCTGGAAAATTACAGAATTGAATTAAACTTTTCCCAGGCATGAATAGACATAGAAAAGACATTAAAACTGTTAAAACTATATGAAAATTTGAATATTTACAGACTTTACTATTACCTATCCCATTACCTAAAAGTTCTGTTCGTCCCTACTACTGTAGACATATCTGAAATGAAATTTAGTGCAAACTTTTGGCTAAAAAGGCTAAAGATTCATCATATTTAGGTGTAGAAAAGCATGAAGTGTAAATGTGAAAAATGCTAATAATAATAATGTTTTACAGAAACCTGGTGTGCATTTGGAGCTCATCTGGTGGCTCTGTGGTTTGGATGATTGGAACCCAAATTAACTCAAAACAAAACTGATGCAAATGCTGCTAAAGTTTGCTTTAGTTCTGTGAGTTTTTACTCACTCATATCTGCTCCCGTCTCCCAGGTGTGTTTGCATTCGGCCTGTTTGCCACAGACATCTTCGTCAATGCCGGCCAGGTAGTGACAGGAGGCCTCTCGCCCTACTTCCTGTCTGTCTGCAAGCCCAATTACACCGGCACAGAGTGTCGGTTCAATCACCAGTTTATTGTCAACGGAAACATTTGCACTGGGAATCCCATTGTTGTGGAGAATGCACGCCGGTCGTTCCCATCCAAGGATGCTTCACTGAGTGTTTACTCTGCTGTGTACCTGACGGTAAGTAGGATGCGTCTGACCCTGTGGTTTACTCTGTGGGACCTTTTGAGTCAGCAGCAGCTGCGCTTCAGCTTATGCTTATTTCACCTGTATTTAATCCAAACATTCTGTTGTTGTTGTTGAAAACTAAGGTGAGCATCTTTTCTGCTACAAGTTTAATTTGTGTGCGTTTAACAAACCTATAGAGATACAACAAGGAGTTTTTTCTCATCATTGAGTGTTCCTTTATATATATATATATATAATAATAGAAAACATTGGATAGTGCTTGCTTAGTAGGAGATTTGGCATAGCTAAAAATCAAGATCCAGACAATAGATAAGACCTTGATTATAGAGGAAGAAAAGCCAAAAGGTTCAAAGTGACAAAACACAGCAGCAAACTTTACTATAAGTAAATAGAAGAGATGTTTTCTAACTTCATGGTCTAAGGTCCAAATCTAATTCTAGTTGAGGTCAAAAGTCCAAAATTACCAGCAACGGGCAAATCTGTCATTAAATTGGTTTACTAGCATAAGAAATGGGTTGGATGCTCAAAACGAATGGTTTGTGAATCTAAGCCAGTCTAATTTTCAACAGCATTGCAAGATGAGCACTCCAGTTTTAGTCATCGTAATTGTTACTGACTGGAGTTAATATCAGCATGCTGCTTTCAGGTCTCTTCAACACGGCTCTCGTTTGAGTCTCCGGTGAGCAGGCAACAAAACAAAATCAATCTCCATTTTTTTGCAGCTGTAATGTAAACACACTTCTTTCATAAACTGCCTTTTTGTTATTTGTCTGGTCTTAAAGTTTTCAATACCTTGGTTCTGGAAAGTTTAATTTGGAAACAAATGCTTAGCTATTCTCTGTAAAGATAAACACACTACCATCAACATAAAGTAAAATCACAGACTTGCTAAGGAGCACACTGTGGGTATTTCTCCATGTGGATGTATACATGGATTCTCAGCATGGCACTGGTATAAAGCAAACATTGACTGAACCTCAGATTTTTACTAGTTTGAGACACATTTCTGATGTTTTAAATCAAAGCATCTTAATTAATATTTAAATGTAACAAACAGTAAATCATCACTAGCACAACCCATTAAAAAGCAATAAGTTCATGTAATTAGCTTACTTCTTATTGAATGTAATTAAAAACATCTGAACCTGGCTTCATTAAGCTTAATACACATTTTGGTATGAGTTAGTTGAAAGGAATTCTAAATCAAGAGCTGAACTTTAAGTCATCTTTGTATGATGTACATGTTTTATACAAAAATTAACTTGCTGCCAGGCGGTTTTACCCCAAAAAATAGTCATTCAAGTCTCTGGTTTCTAAACCAGATAAAAACTTAATCTGTAACAGGTGATCACTACTTTGATCCAGAAAACTTCACACACACCCACACACGCATACACAATTTTTGCAAGAAACAAGTAAAGTAATTGAGCGCTCCACACCAAAGCAATACAAACATGACTGGTAAAAAGGACCGGCATGATGTGTAAGACAGCGTTTAGTTTTAGACACAGAATTAATGCTATCAGTGCGCAACAAGTGCCATCCATCCATCCATCTTCTTCCGCTTATCCGAGGTCGGGTCGCGGGGGTAGCAGCTTCAGAAGGGAGGCCCAGACTTCCCTCTCCCCAGCCACTTCTTCTAGCTCCTCCGGGGGAATCCCGAGGCGTTCCCAGGCCAGCCGAGAGACATAGTCCCTCCAGCGTGTCCTGGGTCTTCCCCGGGGCCTCCTCCCGGTGGGACGTGCCCGGAACACCTCACCAGGGAGGCGTCTAGGAGGCATCCTGACCAGATGCCCGAGCCACCTCAACTGGCTCCTCTCGATGTGAAGGAGCAGCGGCTCTACTCTGAGTCCCTCCCGGATGACTGAGCTTCTCACCCTATCTCTAAGGGAGAGCCCAGCCACCCTACGGAGAAAACCCATTTCGGCCGCTTGTATCCGCGATCTCGTTCTTTCGGTCATGACCCAAAGCTCATGACCATAGATGAGGGTGGGAACGTAGATCGACCGGTAAATCGAGAGCTTCGCTTTTTGGCTCAGCTCTCTCTTCACCACGACGGACCGGTACAGCGCCCGCTTGACAGCAGACGCTGCGCCAATCCGCCTGTCGATCTCCCGCTCCCTTCTTCCCCCATTCGTGAACAAGATCCCGAGATACTTAAACTCCTCCACTTGGGGCAGGACACCCCCCCTGACCCGGAGAAGGCACTCTACCCTTTTCCGGCTCAAGACCATGGCCTCGGATTTGGAGGCACTGATCCTCATCCCGGCCGCGTCACACTCGGCTGCGAACCGCTCCAGCAAGAGCTGCAGATCACGATCTGATGAAGCCAAAAGGACCACATCGTCTGCAAAAAGCAGAGATGAGATCCTAAGGCCACCAAATCGGATCCCCTCAACACCTTGGCTGCGCCTAGAAATTCTGTCCATGAAAGTGATGAACAGAATCGGTGACAAAGGGCAGCCCTGGCGGAGTCCAACTCTCACCGGAAACGAGCCCGACTTACTGCCGGCAATGCGGACCAGACTCTGACACCGGTCATACAGGGACCTGACAGCCCGTATCAAAGGGCCCGGTACCCCATACTCCCGGAGAACCCCCCACAGGGCTCCCCGAGGGACACGGTCGAACGCCTTCTCCAGGTCCACAAAACACATGTAGACTGGTTGGGCGAACTCCCATGCACCCTCCAGGACCCTGCCGAGGGTGTAGAGCTGGTCCAGCGTTCCACGACCAGGACGAAAACCACACTGCTCTTCCTGAATCCGAGGTTCGACTATCCGACGGACCCTCCTCTCCAGGACCCCTGAATAGACCTTGCCAGGGAGGCTTAAGAGTGTGACCCCTCTATAATTGGAGCACACCCTCCGGTCCCCCTTTTTGAACAGGGGGACCACCACCCCAGTCTGCCAATCCAGGGGAACTGCCCCCGATGTCCATGCGACATTGCAGAGTCGCGTCAACCAACACAACCCTACAACATCCAGAGCTTTAAGGAACTCCGGGCGGATCTCATCCACCCCCGGGGCCCTGCCACCGAGGAGCTTTTTAACCACCTCGGCGACCTCGTCCCCAGAGATTGGAGAGCCCAACCCAGAGTCCCCAGGCTCCGCTTCCTCAGTGGAAGGCATGTTGGTGGGATTGAGGAGGTCTTCGAAGTACTCTGCCCACCGGCCCACAACGTCCCGAGTAGAGGTCAGCAGCACACCATCCCCACTATAAACAGTGTTGGTGCTGCACCGCTTCCCCCCCCTGAGACGCCGGATGGTGGACCAGAATCGCCTCGAAGCCGTACGGAAGTCTTTCTCCATGGCCTCTCCAAACTCCTCCCACGCCCGGGTTTTTGCCTCAGCAACCGCCCGAGCCGCATGCCGCTTCGCCCGCCGGTACCCATCAGCTGCTTCCGGAGTCCCACAGGCCAAAAAGGCCCGATAGGACTCCTTCTTCAGCCTGACGGCATCCCTCACCGAAGGTGTCCACCAGCGGGTTCGAGGGTTGCCGCCGCGACAGGCACCGACAACCTTGCGGCCACAGCTCCGATCGGCCGCCTCGACAATGGAGGCACGGAACACGGTCCACTCAGACTCCATGTCCCCCACCTCCCCCGGGACGTGTTCGAAGTTTTGCCGGAGATGGGAGTTAAAGCTCCGTCTCACAGGGGATTCCGCCAGACGTTCCCAGCAGACCCTCACAACACGTTTGGGCCTGCCAGGTCTGACCGGCTTTCGCCCCCACCACCGGAGCCAACTCACCACCAGGTAGTGGTCAGTGGACAGCTCCGCACCTCTCTTCACCCGAGTGTCCAAGACATACGGCCGCAGATCCGATGAAACGATGACAAAGTCGATCATCGAACTGCGGCCTAGGGTGTCCTGGTGCCAAGTGCACATATGGACACCCTTATGCTTGAACATGGTGTTCGTTATGGACAATCCATGGCGAGCACAGAAGTCCAGCAACAGAACACCGCTCGAGTTCAGGTCGGGCGGGCCGTTCCTCCCAACCACGCCCCTCCAGGTCTCACTGTCATTGCCCACGTGAGCGTTGAAGTCCCCCAGCAGAACAAGGGAGTCCCCAGGAGGAGCACTCTCCAGTACCCCCTCTAAGGACTCCAAAAAGGGTGGGTAATCTGAACTGTCGTTCGGCCCGTAAGCACAAACGACAGTCAGAACCCGTCCCCCCACCCGTAGGCGGAGGGATGCTACCCTCTCGTTCACCGGGGTAAACCCCAACGTACAGGCGCCGAGATGGGGAGCAACAAGTATGCCCACTCCTGCCCGACGCCTCTCACCTTGGGCAACTCCAGAGTGGAAGTATGTCCAGCCCCTCTCAAGGAGACTGGTTCCAGAACCAGAGCCGTGCGTCGAGGTGAGACCGACTATTTCTAGCCGGAACCTCTCGACCTCACGCACTAGCTCCGGCTCCTTCCCCACCAGAGAGGTGACATTCCACGTCCCAAGAGCCAGTTTCTGCAACCGAGGATCGGACCGCCAGGGTCCCCTCCCTCTGCTGCCACCCATCCCACACTGCACCCGACCCCTTTGGCCCCTCCCACGGGTGGTGGGCCCATGGGAGGGGGGGCCCATGTTTCCTCTTCGGGCTGAGCCCGGCCGGGCTCCATGGGTAAAAGCCCGGCCACCAGACGCTCGCCATCGTGCCCCCCCTCCAGGCCTGGCTCCAGAGTGGGGCCCCGGTGACCCGCGTCCGGGCGAGGGAACACCAAGTCCAAAGTTTTCCTTCATCATTGGGGTCTTTGGGCTGCTCTTTGTCTGGTCCCTCACCTAGGACCTGTCTGCCTTGGGTGACCCTACCAGGGGCATGAAGCCCCAGACAGCATAGCTCCTAGGATCATTGGGACACTCAAACCCCTCCACCACGATAAGGTG
The DNA here is from genome assembly GCF_003331165.1 of Xiphophorus hellerii. Classification (NCBI taxonomy): domain Eukaryota; kingdom Metazoa; phylum Chordata; class Actinopteri; order Cyprinodontiformes; family Poeciliidae; genus Xiphophorus; species Xiphophorus hellerii. The sequence continues at coordinate 10,791,442 of NC_045679.1, read as the reverse complement.
GCAGCCCATGGAGGAGCGCAACAAGTGCATTCTAGCATAATGTGTCTCCTTATTTGGTATACGGCCTATTAGTCGTTGTTTTGATCAACTGAATAAAAACTTTTGAAATATTTTTGCTTTGAAATGAGTTTACTTCTAAAACATTGTCTTGCTTTTCTGAGCTGAGATCATTGACTCATTTGTACCATTAGTTCATTCACTGAAAACTACCTTTTTAGTCCAATCTTGTAATCTTACTCTCAGTTTAACAAAAGCTCTCTGTTTTGAAACAGTTTAATTCATCTGATGCAAGGCTTCACATCTTCCCTTCACAGCTTTGTTTTGTCTGTCTTGAATTGGTAAAATGTTTGACGGCCCTTCTGTGGGAACGTCTTTCTAACTTTATAGATCTGCCTCAGCAGAGGAGCATGGACTTTCAGCGTTCATTTGGAACAAAGACAAGTTCATAATCTTTGAATCCTCTCCCTTGTTCCTAATTTATTTCTCCCTCCTCTTCGTCTCTAGATGTACATCACCAGCACAATCAAGACCAAGTCCAGCCGTCTGGCCAAACCTGTGCTCTGTCTGGGCACACTTTGTTCGGCTTTTCTCACCGGCCTCAATCGAGTGTCTGAGTATCGAAACCACTGCTCTGATGTCGTGGCTGGATTTATACTGGGATCAGCCATCGCACTGTTTCTGGTAAGGGCTAAAAAAAAAACATCAGCTGCAGGTAATTCCAAATGTTTTTACAACCCAAACGCATTTTCGCAGAAAATGTTTTAAAAATAAAAATTAGGAAGACATATCCTGCCATTGCCATTACAGCAAAACATATTTTTCAGCTATGTCTTTTAGCTTGCAGATCTAGAAACAGAAATTTTGTCCTTTCTTCTGTGAAAAATACCCCAAATGCAGTCGGATTGAATCGTTGGCTAACCTTCCCCTCAGGGTCAAATCATTTTATCTTGGATTGTTTATAAGGTTTTCCTCAAGTACTACTTTAAATTTGACTGCACCTAATTTCTTACCAACTCTGACCAGCTTTGCTGGTATTGTAGCCTCACAAAATCAATTTAAAGTCACAACAATAATTATCATTTGGTGATTACAAATGATGCAATATCCAAATCTTTAGTCTTAAACAGTTGTCAAAACCAGGTAACATTTTCATCCCCCACTTTATAAGCATGTTTTGCTTGGCGTATCACCAAAACTCCTGATAGTTTTGGTAAATCTTGGCAGTTTACCTAAACTGCCAAAATTAGGTAAAATCTACTGGCATTTGTAGTTTAATCAGTTAAAGGAAAGTGGAAAAAAAAAAGATTTCCAGAGCTGGATCCTGGCCACATCTTTTTTTTTTTTAAAGCATATGTTATGATCAGAGTTTGGAACGCACACGGGCTGCAGTCGAAGTGCTGCTGAATTCAGGCTTAATCTCACTTGATGATTAGTCATAGGCTGCTTCGTTTAGCACTACAAATCCATTAATTCTGAAAATTTGTCATCACTTTCTTTCCACTGCAGCTTGTTTAGCCATTTTTTATTGATTTTAGTGACAAGAGAAATAAAGATGATTTATCAGGAGGGTAAGCTTTAACCTGTGCTCCGAGAGGGTCCAGATACAGCTAAGGTTGGACAGAAGGTTCTTGCTAAGTATCCATTAGTTGATTGAAAGAGTAAAAGAAAGAAAAAGTCCTGATGTTGCACCTGCATTTCCACTGAGATCAGCAGTTGCTCTTATTTCTAAAGAGCATACTGAGGAAGAAATTCAGGACAAGGAAAGGGGGAAAGTTGAGGTAAATATCAGGTTTAATTAACAGCTGTGTTTAAGGTGATGTGCTGTCAAGCAGCTTAGCTTCCACCTGAAATCAGATTGACTTAGTCAAGTGCAGGTTTTCTGCTTAAAGTTTAAATTGCTTGGGAGTAATTACTTCTGAAACCTTTAAGATTTTTTTTTTTTAAGGGAGGTAGGGGGCAGTTGAGGTAGACAACTCCCTATAGAGGAAGCAAGGTAAATGGATCCAGCAACAGCCTCAGAAGCCTCATTACTTGTAGGTTCCGCTTGGCCCTGAGGGGGGTCAGAGCAGGAAGAGGTGTGAGAAGCAGGCAAGGACACCGAGGAAGACTCTGAAGAGGAAATGTGGGATTAATTTAGGTGCTCTGCTTGGCCTGGTTGGTAATTTAGCTGAATTTACAGCCCGCATGCCACGAGTTCAGAGAGAAACTATAGATGGTGTAATTGTACTGCTGCTCAGCACCTTTCAATCTATTTTTGTCCAGGGAGTTTCAATGCTGAAGGTACTAATTTACTCTGACTTTAAAGAACAACTCCGGTTCGCGGGGACATTCAAGAGAAGAAAACCACAACAATGCATTCAAAGCAATCTCTTTCAGCATTACAGACTGGATGTGGCAACGAGAATGTATTGAAAATAAAGTTCAGGCACCTCAGGAACAGTCCAGAGAAATTATCATTTGTTTTTTTATGAATAATCATGTCATAGCTTTTGCTTTTTAGCTGTGAAAATCCTGTTGGCTTGGAAAATTCTATGACTTGAAATGAAAGAAAAAAGTTGAAGCTACTTTCTGGCCAACTCCTTTTGAATATGTATTTTTTACTACCAATAAAACAACATGAGTCTCCACTGTTCAAGTAAGAACTGTTAAAGTTAATTGTGAAACTTTTAACAAATAACTGGATAATTTTGTCTTCCCCTGGTTATTATTATTATCTTTTGTATTACAATGTGTTTTTGTTCCAATACTGCAACATGTTTAGAATTACCAGAATGTTCACACCGGTTCAACTTTCCTGTTTTTATCATACGTACATACATTCACATGTTACTACGCTTTTTAGTTTTTAGTAAGTATTTCTAATAAGTATGTCTAGAATGTTACAATCAGTTTGTGAAGAAAAAAATCCAAAATATATTGCACATAAATAGTAAGACACTTCAACTGTTCTTCCACTCTTTTTAAAAGCTATTAACCAGCATGTTTAATATATTATATAAAAATATGTAATTTGCTTGTATTTTCCTGACTTTTGAGATATATTTTTTTCTTATGAACAAAGTGAGTTAAAATAACATTATTTTCTTTTTCAGAAACAATAATGTTGATGCTGACTTTACCCAATATGTACATGTCAGTCTTGAAGACTTATGCAAACTAAATTTAGGAAAGAGTCTAAATCATCTACCCTTTTACCAGTTTTTTTTTTAAAGTATTAAAATGTGCAATTATTTGAAAATGTTTTTCTGTATCCTAACAGCCAATATGTTATAGGAGATACAATGCTATAAAGCATTTCATTGCATTCATACCCTTGATGTTTTTGTTGCACGTTGAAATCCAAAAGCAAATATTGGCTCACTGCCATGTTCACGACATTTTAAGTGATCTGTATCCAAGTCTTTTCTAAATCTCAACTCCTGATGCTTGTTGTTATTCTACCATCTGTGATTTGTATGTCAGCAGCATCCCCAGTGAGACATTTGGCCGAAATTTGGTTGCCTTTATTATTATTATTATTACTTCTTCTTTTCATGCACACAGCTTGCTTGCTGTATTGCAGAGATTGTGTCATTTTGTTGAGTTACTTGTGTGTTTGTGTTATGTGATCTACTCTGTACTATGCTCAGCCTGCCTTCCCGTTGAAGAAGAACTGAGGAGAAAGCAGAGGATATTTCCAGCCAATGCATTTTATGATGTTTCAAGGTTTAGTGCTGAGATTATAAAGCTGACAGCAAATTTTCTTCTGAACAGAAAGGAAATAATGCTGGTGTTCTGAACATCGCTATTGAGTGAGTTAATACTGTTGAAACGTAGTGAGTTTTAAATGTATAGCAGGGAAAAATAAGTACCAGGTATCAAAAACAAATGACTCCATAGACAATTTAGTATGAAGTGTTATAAAAAGTGGCACATGGAGTAATGAACACGCATATGCACATTCAATACTTAATAAAAACATATTTTAGTCGGTGAAAGGTTCAAGACAAGTATTCACATGCTTTGCTTAGGTGGGATTTTAACGCCATCCTTCCACACAAACTATATTCAAATCTTGACATTTTTGGGGTTCTCTTTTGGATCTGTAATTTCCTGAAAATTTGTAACAGATTTGTACGGAAGATGTCTAAATATATTTCTATGTATTGTTTCTTCAGCATATTGAGTTTCATCACCTAACTTTGCTGTTAATTTGGTAATTTGGCTGTGATGTGCAGAACTGTCTTCCTCTAAACATGGTGTATTCAAAAGAAACAAGATCAATTTGGGTCTAAGATATTCTGCAAACATAAATATACTTCTTTTCAGCTCTAGAGCTTTTCCTTACACGGTGAATGGGGGCTGTTGTCATTGACTGGATTAATTAGTTTTCATTGAAAATCTGTACCTGCTGATTCCAGATTATTATCTGCTGATTTTTATGTATTTGTTTTTTTTTACTTTTCTGTAAAGTCGTGATAATGTTGTGGTGAAATAATCTTCTTTCCATTTCTGGATCATTGCTCCCACATTGCTCACTGGCACATTTAAAAGTTTAGAAGTATATCTGTAGGCAGTTTTATCAGTGTGTTTTTCAAATATAAGCCAGTGACGCTCTTGAGAGGGTGTTTTACTTTTCATGAGATGTATCAAATGCCTTTTCTTGAACAACTCAAATTGAAGTCTAGATTGAGAATAAATTTTCTGATCGAGAAAATTTATTCTCGATCAGAAAATCGATCGAGAATGAAGTTTTTTTTAATTTATGGAACATTCCTGATGTTCCGTGTTCAACATGGAACCTCTTGTCCTTGGGACAAAAGGAGAAGGAGCGATTGCGGAACAAGTATACTTTTAAGTGGCTGACCTATAAAAATGGACATACATTGATTCAGGGATCTCCAGGGAAAGATTAATGCAAGAAAGTCAGTCATTGCCTCAGCGGTTTTTAGATGGCTCATTTCCATTGTATTAACGGCACAACATGAGCTGGGGAGGGCTGTGTCTTTGCTACACGAGGGAATAATAGCCTGAATGAAGCTTATGAAGATCCTGCCATGTGAACACTATGGCAGTTTGATGGATTTGCAATTCTTATGTGATTTAATCCATAAAGACAGAATAGAAGCTGGGTGTGTATTTAATCACTTGGTTGTCATTTTTCCAAATAGAAGACGTCTGAATTGACTCTGCAGCTAGAAAATATCTTCAGTCTTATCCGTTTAAGTGGCAAATTTGACACATACACTTTTGTCTTTGTCTTACATCATGCTGATCTGATGGCTTGTAATAACGCATCAAAGCAAACCGATTTTCTGGTACCAAATTGAATCTTTAGGCGAACCTTAACATGCAAGTTCAAATTTTACCTTGGACCTGGAACAAAAAGTGACAGCTTGGCTGAGGCGCCTTGCATCAGCGGCAGGACACAAAATGAAGCGAAGCAGTTTCCTGTGGTCATGGGGGAGATGTGCATCAATTGGATGAAAATTAGAATGCTGGAGTCATGCAGAAATGTATTTAAAGCAGCTGCATCAGATTACAGTTTAGAGTTACTCTGACAGGTATTGATGTAGGGAATTCATTGTGATGCTGGGGAGTTATTTGCCGATTCTGGCCCAGCTGCTCTCGCCTCTTGGTCTCAGGGAACACTTGAGACCCATCGCCCCTGAACCGAACCGCTGCAAACATAAAATCCTCGAGAAACCTCCAGCAGTGAGTCGGCCTGCTTCATTTTCTTCTTTGCCGCTGCCTGAGGGCACGGTTGGTGTCTGGTGAGGTGGAATCTCCTTCAGGCAGCCATGTTTGATTAACTAGGGGATGGAGCAGTTCAGAAGTCCTGCAACCTTGCTGGCATGTGGGCTGTTAAATGGACCTGACTGCTTTTTAAAATAAAAGTGCAGTTTGAAAGAAACTGTAGACAACTGCATAGCTGCTTTTGTAAATATCCGGGTACCAAAAAAAATAAAGAGAAAATCCTTCATACTTGAGCATTAGGTTGTTAACACTTTAAATAAATAAGAAAAAAATAACAACAGGCTCTCTCTTTGGATTATCCCCAATGTACAAGAAAGAGCATTGCACTTATTATGGTAATAAATGTTAGTGTTTGTATTTATTGTATACATTTATTTGTATCAAAGTCTCAGCATTAACAAAGACTGATTAAAATTTAAAAATAGAGATGATGTGCCAAGCTGACTTTTAAAGACTCCCTTAATGTTTCATTGATTTTTACGCCCATATAAACTTCATACCACAGCAGTAACTGTGGTGAAGCAGAACATATGGTCACATCTTTCTAGAGAATCTCTTGGATACTGCTTTTCATGTTCCACGGAACGTCATACTTCAAATATATTGCTGGGTTTTTATGTGAAGAATGAAATGTCAACTTTTTATTATTACCAGATTAATGTGGAGGGCAATCCACAGCTCAAACCAAGCAGGGTTTATGGACAGTGTTATGTTGGTTAGATTCAACCTCATATTGTGAAAGTGCTGATGCTTATTCAAACCCTCTTCTGACCTGTGTTTTCACTTTGACATTAGCAAAAGTACGGTAGCTCTAAGATGAAGATTTTCTTGTATGTTTGGCATTTAGAGAGTTTTCACCTTTAACTGTGGAAGGAAAACTTTTGTCATATAAGTCTAGACTGAAAAAAAACTCAACTGCTAAATTGATTCCCAGGAAATCTTTTGCAGACATCAACAAGTCATTAGAAGGGTAAATTGATATCATTTTGGAGGGCACCCGACCTTTTCTTGAGTGCTGTTCTGAGTCTGACATTTATGTAGTTAAGCAGTTAGTTATTTAGCAGCTGTTGTGTGGATTCATGTGAAATGTGAAAATAACACATGCATATTCATATTTATAAAGTACTTAATTAATAAATTAACACTATAGTTGTGGTTAAACCTAGATGAGACTTGAACATGACATTGGATTCACAAGAACGAGATCAGACAAGATTTCAGTAATAATAAAAAAACCCACTATCTGTTCCCTACTACATAAAAATCACATTTAAAGTGATCAAATAGAGATTTCTTTAACGGCAATAAAATCTGTTATAGAAAAAACTGCCAAAACACTCAATGTGATACTTTATAAAATCAATGCCATGTTCTTGAAAACTCAGTTATGTTATAAGGTAACAAAACAAACTATATTCATCCACCAGTAACATTCTGAATCTACAGCATTCTTTTCCTGTCCATTTTTTTTCCTGTCATGGATTCATGAAACCCATGAATTGGATTTCATAAATTAAATTCAATTCACAAATTCACGTATTGTTCTTTCTTCTAATGTTCCAATGCCAAGCTGTTTACTCAATTACGAAGTTAATGCTAGCATATTTACCTTCTCTGTGGTATGATTTGTTGGTGATTGCAGGCACTTGTGCAGACAAAAGTTACATAAAATATTGTTGTTCTACTTCCCATAATTAATGGTTTTTTTTGGTTTGATGTCATAGACTTGTGATGAAATACTTTAATCAGGATGTCAATGCAAAACTTGGTAAAAAAAAAGCTTTGATCTGATTCCATCAATGGCCCTGTTGCTTCCTGTCACAAATGTCTCTTAGGATCTAACAAGATGTCTTCACTCTGTAGTGAAGACAGTAGCTGAATAGCTACGATAAAATGTTTTGCCTTGAGTTCAGTGAAAGACTGGGTTTGATTTTGTTTTTTGTTTTAACAGATGTCACAAACCTGTTTTACTGATTAGCTTTTTCTGTATTTGTATTTTCCAGGGCATCTGTGTTGTGAACAACTTTAAAGGAGTTCAAAATCCAGCAACTAAACAGAAGACGGAGGAATACCGTGGATTGCCATTGATGACTTTTCCTCGTGTAGAGAGCCCACTGGAGACCCTCAGCGCGCAGGTAGCTCAAAACCCTTAACCTGAGATCCCCACAACTCTAATTTAATCTTTTGTTAAATCTTTTTTTTATTATTATTATTGAACCTCAAACTCAAATATTCTCTTTAAAACCTCATCATTTGGTGCTTGAAACTTGTTGTAATATACTATAGGTTCATTATCTTCTTTTTACTGACATTTTTGCCTGCAATTTTAGTTTTAAGTTATAAATTCATTCTTTTTCTTGCCTACTTTCTTTTCCTTCTGTCGACACAAAGCTATGACATTATGTTAGGCATGATATTTGCACCGCACTCCTTTCCATCAAAGCACACCACGCACCAGGTGAAAATAACTGTCCTTTGTTTTCATCTTCACACCTTCCCCCGCTTCTGTTTTCCTCCCTCATATTTCCTTTCTTTTCCTTCTTCCCTTTTCTACTCCTCCTCAAACGTGCATTTTCCCAGAACCACTCGGCATCGATGACGGAGGTCACATGACTAAGGGGGCAGCACCGGGTCACGTTTGCGTCTCCACAGCACTTCCAGGCACAATGACGAGGACGCATGCCACGTGGCGCCGAATGCATACAACAACAACAAAAAAGAAATCACTCCAGATTTATCTGTTTGAATCACCCGGAGGACAGGATACTCCATGTTTGTAGTGGTTTTCATTTCGCTTGGCTTCTCGCTATTTGGCCAGCCAAGACCCACAAATCTAACCAGTGCGAACTCGTCAGAAAGCCAACTCACTGTAAGCACGGGTTGTTTTACTCCAGGTATCTGAAAGCCTTCGAAACATGGCGCGTTTCTTTTGTCCTCCAGGGTGGCTCTTTGTAGTTAGCGAATGGTGTTTTGTACGTTTTTGTATGAGCGAGTGCCGTAGCCTACCCTGACAATGTCAAACCTGCACACTTCCTGTCAGCTGACTCACTGTGTTACATCACACCCTGTCAGATGAAATGCCTCATCAGTCACCACATCCATTCCACTCAGTCTTAAAATTCTGCTATGGGAAAAAAAATATTGATGTTGTTGTTATGTGGTGTTTGTCATTTGTACAGAAAAAAAAGAGACAGAAATGTTCTTTTTATTATCTCTGTGCATTAATTGACCATTATAAGGTCATATTTTTTAAGGATTTTTGTTAGTCTGTATGACTATTATGATCCATTTGGACCTGTTTGCCTGCTGTAAACCTGAATATGTTTTAGTATCAGTTTAGGTGTTTGGGGGAACAAGTCTTGTCATTTTTGGAGGAAACATGAGGAGGGTCACTGGCATCCTCTGGGACTAAATGCGGGGTCTGGCATCAATTGAGATCAGATGCAATATTTGAAAATGTCATTACTCAGAAAGCTCACTAGGAGTGTCATTCACCCCAATTTCCTGATTCACTCTGATGTTGAAAACAATGCCTTGAAAGCACTCCATTGGGTCTTGCATGTGTCAGATCCATGTAAAGATTCCCCTTGTGTGCTTGTTAGAAATACGTCTTTACTGAAATTTTAATGGAGGACATTTCTAACAGATAGATGGGGTAACAAAACTAGACAGTTTTGAGTAAAATGAGGCGATTGGTGTTTTTCATGCAAACCCTGCCATTGACGCCTGCTTCACTTTTCCTCCTTGAGGCACCCCTTCCTCTCCCTCACCCACCAGTGGATTGTGATGCAATGTTGTGAATCCATTTCCTATTGGAAGATAAGCCCAGCATGAAGAGAGAAGTCGATGATGTTTTATAGATATTACTCATTATCATTGTGATTATATGTCTTTTCCTTTAAGAACAAAAAAAGCATTTCGTCTGAAATGCTATATATATATTTTTTCTTTGTTTGTCCAAAAATTAAATAGTCAGTAGCATCTGTGCGCTCTCTTGTGATTATTTTTATTTTTTGTGCCCCTGTGTACATAATAACTTTCTTTTATCATGTAAAGTATTGCTGCTGAAGATTGCTGTCCCAGTTGACTGAGATTGCAACTTACCTTGAAGGTATTCAAGGTAAATTTCTTCCCTTTAGTTTATTTGAATACCAGTGGATTTTTTTTGTTTACTTTTCCAGCATACAAAACCTCCCAATTGTTGAAGCTCATTTCCTCGGTTGAACAAACAGAGAAAAAATCCCATGTGTCCTATCTTAATTAAAATGTAAGTTCCAGTATAGTATAATTTACTATAACTAAATTTTGATCTGTATGATCATCTTGATTTTAGAGATAATACTAATTACGCAATTAGTATAAAGTAGTGAAAATATTAAACAGGGGTTCCATTTCACTAATTTCTCATTGTTTTTGAATTAGCACCATTGTTTGCATTTTGCCATGTACACTTCCTCACAAAAGCGCTCATACCATTTGAACCTTTCCACATTTTGTCACGTTACAAATAAAAATAATTTTTTTATGGCATTTTATGACATTCCAAATTAAAAAATTATGAATTATTAGTTTTAGTAATATATTTAAAAATTCTGTTTTTGAAAAGGTAGGTCTGCATTTGTATTTTGAAACTTCAAAATATTGCTATCACACCTACTAGAAATAGTTTGCCACTGACCAAGATACTAAAGGTGTTGAAACAATCACAATGCTATGTGAAATTGTGAAAAAGTACTATCTGTGAAACAAGAATATTGACATCTTTGTTTGGTTTGTTAGGGAGAATAATGAACATTCAAGTTAGTTTGTTCTGGTCACCTGCACATATTTTCATGCCCTGCCCAGCAACTGTTGGTCCACACCCTTGCAAAACTGCACATGTTGCCCAGACAAGTGATTAGAATGCACATGGATATGCACAAACTAGGTTTCTTATTGAGTTCTTCACCAGATTCATCCTGTTATTACCGCATCAACTTCAGGGATGTTTATGTCACTGCCTAGCAAGAAATACACACACAGAGGCACAAAGAAAGCTGACGGCTCAGCGAGTGCACTTTCTCTTTTGCTCTGTCAGGTATTCATTTCAGCTGTGACAGCCTGCGCTTACCCTGCAGACACACTGGCTAAATAGATAGGAGCTCTTTGTGTTTGTGTGTGTTGGCGTGTACACACAGCAGTTTTTGACCATACGATGATCTGAAAAAATTTAATTGTCGGCGCTTGGGAATATGCCTACTTGTCCAAACTAACATCCCCTTGCAGTAGGAGTGGAAAAGAGTGTTCAAGCCAAACGTTTTAGGGATGGAAGCAAAGTTTGGAGTAGTGATTTCAGACAATTTTAAGACCACAAACTGTATCTCCGTAATTTGCTTATGAAGTGTGAATTGAAGTTAAATTATGTTCATAGCTCTGATGTGTTTTTTTTTTTTTTTCTCAAATAAGATCTTTAGTTCTTTCCTTTAGCCTACAAAAAGACCTGGACTTTTTCGATAGAGAAAAAAAAATCCAACCATGCATTGTCTTCAGCTTATCTAAGATCGGTTTTCTGGGGTGACAGACCAAGAAGAGAAACCCAGACATTTCTTTAACCAGAGCTACTCTTCAGCATAATCTGGGGGACCCCAAGGCATTCCTAAACCAGAAGGGATATAGTTGCATAGTTCCTCACAAGTTGTGGGTCTGCTCCAGGCTCCTGTGAGATGTGCTTGGAAAACCAGCAAAGCAAGGTGCTCAAAAGGAATCCTGATTTGATGCTCAAACTGCAGCTCAATTTGGAAAACCAGTGATTGCACTCAAGTATTCCCTGGGATGGTATTATTCTTCACATCATCTTAGTCCCGTCGTCCTACGAACCATAGTTAAGGGGTTTAGGGTGTTAGGTTAGGGAGGCCAGAATTCTTCTATCCATTTTTCACTTAATCTTGCCATCACACACTAACATGATGCTAAGATACTCAGAGTTCTATGCTTGGGGCAAAGATTAACCCTTGACCTGGAGGGAGAAGTCCAGCCTGTTCTGGTTGAGAACCATGGACGAGGAGGTGATTTTCATCCCAGTCACTTCAAACTAAAACAAAAGAAAATATTAAAATAAAAACTATTTGTGCAAAGAAGAGAGATGCATTTTTAATAATGGATCATGTCCAACCCATAACAAAGAAAAGTGCATGAAATTAATCACTTGAAAACTGTTCTGCTGTGTTTGGTTGTAAATGTTCTTTGCATTAAGTAACATGTCAAAGCCAGAACAGTGGTTAACAATTAAAAAGAGAATATTTCATTTAGTGATTGGTTGGCACCAAGATTTGAGTAGTAGTCTGTGTTTTTTATGGCAACAGTAGTACAAGAGCACCAGAATGCTCTAAGGCAAAATAGTTTATTCCTGTCTCTTGGTAGCCCACAAATTTGGCTCTGACATGTTAAATAATGACTTCAATAAACCAGGAGTGCATCAGTGAAGTACAGGACCAACATTATACAGTGATTCATAATTACTGTTGTGAATTTTCATAAAATCCTCTGCTTATGTGCCAACCAGTTCTTCTTTATGATAGTGTCTTGTGAATGCTTTATACAGTATCTTTCCATAATGTCTTACACAGAAAGTCTGCTGATGTTCAGAAGACTTATTCAAGAAAACTCCGTTGCCACAGTATGCATTGCCAAAGAAATGAGACATTAAGCCATTGAAGGATGTCTACAAATCCCCAATGGGTTGTATGCCGGAAAGATGTAAAGCCTGTGCAAGACACACAATCATAAAGACTCATCTAGCTGGGTTCATCTATGGGTCATAATAAGACCCTTAAACTCTGGTGAAATAGTTCATTAAGCTTAAACCGGGAAGAGTCATCATATCAATCATCAAGCTTAACGTCATGGCAAGCAAATCATACCTGAAGAGATTGGGCTTATCTCGGAGGTAAGATATTTCGGGGACAAAAGGATGTATTCTGCATGAAAGGAACGTGGAAGAAAAGAAGCTGAAGGAATTTGAGAAGAATGAAATGGAGGCGGAGAGGACAGAGAAACATGGCTCCTCACTGACAAGCTTGTGGGGTTCAGCATCCCTCTCTCACTCTTGTCCACTACTACTTCTTCTATTCAATTCTCACTTTCCGGAGGTCAGAAAATGTCCCAGCAGGATTCAAATAGCAAAATTAGATCCACAGTGAAGATTTCAGGTCAACATTTAGATAAATTCCTGTGTATAAATGAGGACCTTAGTAAGAGAAATCTTTTTTATCATTTCCAGAAGCTTGGCAGGGTTCCCTATCCAAAAGGTTTGTGGAGTTGTGTTTACAGGTTTTTTAAGGTTTTTCTTGACAAAACAAGGAAAGGCAGGCTTCAGAAGTCTGGGAGCGTGTTTGTGTGTTGGTTAGTCTGCTGGTGTGACTGGGTATACTGACAAAACTGGTTGGACTGGTGTGTTGAGGGCTGATTTGGTGAAGTCTGGCTTGTTTGCTGGTTATCTGTTTGGTACCGTTCAAGCTCTCTCTTCCTTCTCAGTGCTGACTGTAGCTGCAGCTTGATTGCAGTGATTTGACCCTCAAGTTCTGACAGTTCTTGCACTAGTGGGTTTCGACCAACTTGGCCAAGACTACCGTCACCCACTCCTAGGCTGCAACATTGCGTTGTAGTCTGTCCAGGTCCTTCTTGTCCTTGGCCCAAAACACGTCCTAACAGGTCAGAGCGGCCATTAGAGGTGGTCACTATGGGCATGTGTTTCTCCAACAAGGGGAGAGTATGAGGATGAGGGTGGGGAGAAGGGGGAGGTGGAGGTGGAAGATCCTGGGGGGATGGATGTTCCAAGTCATTCTGAATATCTTGCGGAAGAAACCTCCGCCGGTTGCAGTGGGAGGATTCTGGAGGATTCCAAGATGCTGACTGGTTGTTTCCTTCGTTGCACCTGGGATAAGGCAGAGAAAAAGTGAAATGTCAAGAAAGAAATCTAAATGCCAAGGTGGGTGAAGTGTGAATCATTTTAATGCAACATGCTGGTAGGAATACTACTCAAGTAATCTTAGAAAACAGCTGACTGGTACAGACACAAAGAGAACATGCTTTATTTTTTTTGCCTGAATTTAGGAGTTGTTGTGGCACATAAAATAATTGCCATGCGTGTTAACAACTACCGAAGATACACAGGAAGTGACACATGAAGTTCTGTACAACATTTGGACATCATTCTTGAGGTACTTATTTTGGCATTCTTTCATATCAGCCTGGATATTTTCTGAAATAATTTGTGTTGTAATAAACTATTTGGTGAAGCGGAATATTACTTTTTCTGAAATTTGATTGTGCTGCTATATTTCCTGTTGTAATGTTGCCGTGTCACAACTTCATTCCACAACACGATGAATGAGACGAATAATTTTGGATGGACTTCTATAAAAAAAAATTTAATTGCGATATGTACAAAATTCATTTATACTCAAAACTGACCACTATGGTGAAAAACTGTATTTGCAAGGATTAGGGACCACAGCTGCCCAGGCATAGTTAAAATCCACAAATCCCCTCTAAAATGGTCCCTGATGAAACGTTACTGTCATACTTCCTGTTGGTGTTCTATTTGCAATTATGTCACTCATTTGTTTGTAGTTCATAAAGACATTTCTGTTTAAATCAGCTACTGTTCTTATTATTGTTTGACTTTGCTTTACTGTTGAGTCTGTAAATACAGCAACCTTTTTTGTAACAAATCAGTGATATCCTATTCATTTCACACAAATATGAATATGCTTAGATGTTAACACAAAGGATTTTGTTAACATCTATTTTAAAAAACTTTAATACAGACTTTATATTAGATTTATATCTAGCATCCTTCTGTGCCAGCAGTGATCCTAACAATCCTTTGCCAGCCAACCTGGAGCTTCAATTTTACCTTGGAGTTAAAACCGCAATGCTTAGGAGAGCTTTAGTTTGACAGAGCTGCCAACTTTTAGTGGAAGCATGCATCACTTTGCCATTCCTCTCCTTTTTTTTTTTTACCTCTTTTCTTGCTCTCAGGAGTGATGTGAACATTCAAAATCCTTTAATCAGTGTCCACTTTACAGCATGTTTATTTCTTCTTTTGATCCTGTTTATTCCTCATAATCATGATTTATGAAGGGTAATTTGGAGCCACCACAAACAATATAAGACAAATTTGGATTCTATTTCCCAGGAGTTTGAGGCCAACCGACTTTAAGAAAAACAGTTGCCGAGCTGAAACATTTTTGTAGATTAAAAAAGCCTTCTTGGACTTTAGTCCAAAAACAATATTTTCTTTACGATGCACATAAGGAGGAAAGATGATTGAGGAGTAATTTAATGAATGGTGTTTAGCAAAAGTATTCATACTCATTGACATTTTCTATATTTGGTCATATCTTTGTTTATAGGCATAAACTAATATATTTTGGGGGGGTTTAAAATGTTGAAAAACTCCCAAGAAGATTTCATGTGTTTGTATTCAGCCTCACTGTGTCTTGTACCGTTCAGCTCTAAGTCTTTGGGATATGAATCTACCAGCTTTACACTTCTTGAGACTGAAACTTTGATCATCTTCCTTTGCCATATAAAGCTCAGTGAGATTTGATGTGGAGTGCATGCGATCATCATTTTTCAAGCATGGCTGCTGATTATCAATTGAATTTAGATCTGGACTTTACCTGCGTCTTTTTAATCCCAAGATGATTTGATGTAATGTTTTGATCTAAATGAAGCTATTCCATTGCAATTGGTTTGTTTTCTGCTTAAAGACTAACCTCTGTTTCAGTCTTTAATCTTTAGCAGCCTAAAATAAGACTCTTGTAGCATTACCCTCGTTCCAGATGAAAACCAAAGCTCTTATTTTCTAACCTAAACCTGCTTTAATCTGTTCCAGAAACCTATACATGAGCTGACGTGTTACTTGCTTTTCATGATGGTCTTTGTGCAATAATGTTCTCTGACAAACATTTGAGGCTCCTCACAAAACATCTGCGTTTATACATTCAATTACACACACGTGTAATGCAAGGTCATGGCTAAAATTTTACATTAGATTTTTATATCAAGTCGTCTCTAGAATCATGCTCTACATCACATAAAATCCCTAACAAATACACAAAATATGTGGTGATAACATCAAATGATAAAGATTTAAAGGTGCAATGACACTAAATATGAATTAGTTTAACAACTGAATGAGAGTAGAGTCTTAACTTTTTGGTGTTAATTTAACTTTATTGTTTTATTTCAGCCAGCTCTTGTGCAGTGAAACATATTTACTGATGTTTGATGGATTTTGTCAAGCCAGAGGAGGAACTGCTTAATAGGTCAATATTTTGTTGTGAACCAAAAACAATTATTACACTACGTTATCGTCATACAGTCTATTCATATAATAGGAAATAGAAAGGGCACCATTATAGCGTTATTATCTATTTACTAAGTGTCAGACTGTTGTGAATTAAAGCGTATGTTGTATTTCTTTGGAGGTGATTTATTTAATTTCTCAGAGTTGTTAAAGTGATATGGCCAAATCTGTCTGAGCTTGAGCTTTACTGAAGAGCTCTCAAAATCAAAAGCTATTTTTACCAGAGGAAAAAAGTGACGAGAAGAATCTAATGAGATACTCCTAACATCAAAGCTTACAGATGACATATCTGAATATAAGAACATAAGAAGAGTTTCATCTTAAAATGATATTTCCGACTATCGACCTGTGCTCACGGCATGGCAGTGGTGAAAGAGAGAACATTTTTGAGATGAGGAACACTTTATCAGATCTCGTAAGCCCCAGGTCATATAATAACCACACCAGTTTCAGGAGGCTTAAGAGTACTGCAACTTATTCCCATTAGTGTTTTTTTTACTGAATACATTTAATAATAATAATAATAACTAATAGTGTCCTTATAGGTAAACATGCACAACATTCAACTATGAGTTAAAACATACTTTATTATTTAGGTTTAAAACTTATTTCTGCTTTTTTCCTCCTTTCCTGATTATATACAGACCACATAAAGTTGTCAGTTTGTTTGATAAGCTGATATAATGTGTGTTACATGAACATTGTTCTTTTATTATATGAACTACTGACTGAAATTCCAAGCAAAAACAATTATATTTATCTAAAGAAAATGAGAAATGGTCAAAATAACGAAAAAGATCCAGTGCATTCAGACCTCAAATAATGCAAAGAAAACAAGTTCATATTCATTTAGAAACAACACCAATGTTTTAACCCAGGAAGAGTTCAAAAATCTAAATTTGGTGGAATAACCATGAGACTTTTAATGGGGTTCAATGCAGTAGTCTCTTATTTTTTTTCCAGAGCTGTATACCATGTATAATTTTTTTTTAATCCATAAATACAATTTTTTTATTTTAAAAAATAAACTTTGTAGAGAACAGCTACAACTGAAATTTCCTAACTTTATTGTGTTGCAGTGTAGACAGTTTTTCATAAAACAATCTGCATACAATCCATTTTAGGAATCGAGATGCAAGAAATTTAGCATATTTTGCTAACTCTAAATTAGCCGAGCTAAGAATAATACTCTTTGGAGAGGAAGTTATTATTGAGGGAAGTGGACTTTAAAGTTTGCTTTTCTCCAGTATCAGAAGCATCCAGGGAAGAAGCAAACTGCTGCTTCCATGTTTCTTTAGCCACATTTTTAGCAGTTAATTCAGGCTGCTAACAGGGAGTGAAACTTTATCAGATAACGTAAAGGCTGAAGGTACGTACTAAAGCAAAGTTCTGTTTCATCTGTAGGAGCTTTCAAGCTTTATCTACCTTGAGACATCTGGGAAATGCTGAAAGCCTTTAAGAAATCTTAGAGTTAAGGTAAGAGTCCTGAAGGATTCTCGACAGAAGACACACAGAGTCAGAGCTTTATGGCTAACTGTGCCAGTTGTGCTAATTATTAATGTAAGATTTCAAAAGTTTAAATTTTCACTTAAGAAGTTATGTTGTCTTTGTTTTAGAATAATAGTGAATCCCTGTTTTACTGCAGTTCAGACATGTAGACTCCTCCTTTCTTCTCACACACAAACCTCTGCTACTGCTATTAATTATTGATTGATTATGTCAAAAAGGTTCCTGCATAGTTCCAAGTAATGAATGAATGATTTAACAGTTTAAAAACACCTTTCCTTTTAAATGTCAAGAAAGATGCATTAGTTTTTGATTTTTAAAACTCATCATAGAACATATTATTCTTTCACAAAATGATGCTCTTCTGTTTTGTGGCATGCAAAAAAAAAAAAAAAAAGAAAAAAGAAAGAAATATAGTTTATCATGGAAACTAGAAATTGGCTACAAGGATTTTGGGAATCAAAGCTTTATCAAATCAGAAATTGGAAACTGTCCACACAAAAAATCTTAGATCGATGTATCACAATTAGCATCTACTTCACTTTCAAGAAAGGAGACCTGTAATCTTCTGCTCCCCCCTCCCTGAAATCAACATGTTTAGCTATTTTTACCTTGACATGGATAGCACATTCCTATTTTATATTTTTCCACTTTATACAGAAATATTGCTTAGGGAAGGACATTTCAGTGTAATTTGTACACATTTCTGGTGCATCCAGTTCAAGGGGTCAAGTACTGAGTCTTGTAACTATTGATTTCATGTTTTTCCCATGCTCCTACACACCATACTTCTTTTTATTACAAATAATCCCAAAAATATATCATATATATATGATATATGATTATTTATTACAAATAATCCCCAAAATATATCATATATATATGATATACTGTATATGATTATTTATTACAAATAATCCCAAAAATATTATATATATACAGTATATAACTTTTATAATGGAATTTTATGAAACAAGGATGACCTCCCATTTATGTATTTTGAATCTTATGAACTTACTGGTGTTTTCCACAAGATACTGAACCACCTGCTCACCATATAGTAAAGTCTCAAATTAATAATAAGGCCTTTTTTGTTATTGTGTAATTGGCGTATTCCTTTATTCTGTGATGACTAATAATCTATTTTAGTTTCAAACTACACAGCCTGCTAAAACTGTGAACCTAGCCCGTGTGTGTGTGTGTGTGTGTGTGTGTGCCCAGTGCAGACTACAACCAGTTAGCTAAGATCTAAAAGCAGTTTAAATGATTATAAGGTGGTTGCAGAGTGAGCTAGCCTTTTACTGAGAGGGGATTTTGGTCTCAATTTAGTTAATTCTTGTTTTGGATCAAGGGAACGCTTACCTCAGATGTCTCTCATATTGTGTTTCCCTTTGTGTGATCGATTGAGTAATACCACCTGTTCCTCGTTATTCTCGGCCCCCACAGAGAATTGTCTCCATAGACTAATCTCACATCGCTTCCCAGATTACTTTTTGTTTCTTACCTTTGGTTTGCATCGCCAGGTTGATAAATTCTGAAAATCCCAATGTTCTCTTTACTTAATTGAGTTTATTGCTTTTTTAGCTGCTTTTCTTATTGCATCTTATTTCACCTGCCCTTTTTTGTTAGCATTTCATCAATAATGTTTACTTTCTATTCATTTAAACTGTCTGTGGGCTCACTTTTCTAGTTTTGGCTCAGTGTTTCATGACAAGCACAAAATATGGATTTTAAAGATCAACTGGAAGCACCCATGATTTCATTTCATTATTTTTATTTTGTCCTTGTGGTGTGTGTTTCCAGCTTGATTCTGAAAACAGTTTTAATTGGTCATCTGAGAATATTTTGACCTGCAGACATTTCTCCAAACTCAGACCGACAGGTCTCTGATGATTTTTTTTTTTTTTCTTGACGTTCCTGTTGATATAGTTAGGAAATCTAATAGGTTGTAGTTTAATCAAGAGCACTGATCATAGCCAATTAAATTCTAACCTTTTTGCTCTTTGCTGGTCATATCGTATCTTCCACACAGACTAACAGCTCTGCACCTGAACAGGAATATAAACTGATACTTTCAGACTTAATGCTGTAAGGAAAGAATTGGATTATTTTACTGTTTGCATTCCTGTACAATAAATGCAAGACCCATCAAAGTGCAGTGCAGTGCTTGCAGCTCAGACATTCCACATGGCAGCAGGTTTCTGAGATGTGGCTAATGAGATAGTAATAATTTCTGACTTTTAGACAGCATGGAGGTATGACGCGAAGGAGTTTGATTGAATGAGGTAAGTCTGCAAGGGTAGGAGGTCTATTCTCATTACCATAGGCATCCTTCACATGGACTTGTCTCCATAATTATTATGTATATTTAATCCCCACTTTGTGCACTTTACCTCAGTGTCCCCTACTGTTCTAAGTAGAGATGGATGTGAAATATACAGAGAAGTTGAACTTTTAGTGCAGAGTGGAATCATTTGAAATTAAATGTGTTTACTAAGCAAACACCCTGATAAGGATTTTCTGATCAACTGATCAAAGTTGTTTAAAATTACAAAATTAGCCAATATAGGATCCTGGTCTGCTTCAGTCATTTCCACTTTATTGTAACTTTGGCCCTCTTAATACACACACCAGTGACCTTCTGGACATTACCACATCGTTTTTCTTTCTTTCTTTTTTTTTGGCCCAGCTTATGTTTTCAAAAGAGCCAACTAAAACAAAAACTAGAGTACTAAAACCTTCCAACAATGTGCCATGTAAAACAGACATAACTTTATAATATATTAAAAATAAATAAATATAAAATAAATATATTTAATAAACTTACATCTTGATCCAGTTTACAATATTCCAAGAAGACCAGCTTGAACATTTGATAGGCTCACAGTAGCATGTTTTCCTTCTGTTTTGATATGACTAGTTGATAATTTGGCTCGTAGCACATTTTCAAAATTCAGTGAATTATTTGTAGCTAAAACTTTGAAGGTTTTGGAATTTAATGACTAATTTTCTTGCTACGCTTTGAACAGGTCATGTAATCCAACACCATCAGATAGGACACTGTGGCAGCCAGTACAATCTCACCTTTTCTGTGACACTATAAGGGATGAAAAACATTGCTTGAGGTTGTTAGGGGAAAAAACTATATTTGTTAGATCAACACCACAATGTCAACAATCTAAAAAAACGCCTTTTCTGCCCCCTTACACAACAAACCATCCTGTAAGATATAACCTGGCTAACTGATATAAAATTACATCAACATCGACGACTGGGAGTTGACGTTAACCAAGGAATTTAAAAAATAAAAGGAAAATTACAACAGATGACAAACTTACAATCATGAAGTGTATAAGTCCTTTAAAAAAGGACCAATATTAGAAATGAGAGTCTTTTGACTTACCTCCTGTCTGCCTCACTATTTCTGACAATACTCTGACGTCAGCATCAGATTATTTTCTCAACTCCCTCAGATAATTGCCTTCTAAGAGATTGACCATTCTATTTAGTTCCTGATTAAAAATGGGTCTCTTAACTGCCACTTGGATGTTAATTGATGTCACTCATTCGCAGGCTGATAATTTGACCAATGGGGCATTTAAGTTTGGAAAATTGGCTCTCGGCTGGAACTGCTATCCTGTATTTTTAGTGTGAATGAATGTGAGATTATATGGTCCATATTTTATTCATAATGACACTCCAGAGTTCAGCATGATTTCTAGCATGAACGGTTTCGGTAACATTTCCAGTACATTTATGGTCTGGTGTTTAAAGTTCAAATAGTAGAAGTAGTGGGGAAGAGAAAGAGAATCTTTGCTCAGTAAAAAGCAGTTTTTGTCATTCTTAGTAAATGACAAAAAGCAGTTTTTCGTTTGTTTAAAAGAAAGGAAAAAACACAACAAAACCTACCTATTTAATGTAGCTTGACAAAAGTTTTAATGAGCCTAAATGTCAAGTCAAAACAACATACTGAAATAAAAACAAATAATTATGCCACATCTGCATAGTTCTGCCAATGTAGAAGAGGGTTATCTGAAATCAACTTGGTAAAATAAACTAAACTAGTGGGAATATAAAATTGTCATCTAAATTGTTCATTTTGCTGAAATAGAGCTACAAAGAGTAAAGTTTGTAAGACAAGGACATTACCTTTTTTCAGGCTTGGTAACAGTTGGTAGTTTGTCATCGATGAAGACAGAATTAAGGGCTCTGTGTAATCTCTGGAAAACAATCAACACATCATGTAATTTTAACACTTAAATGTTTTGTCTTACAAACAGCATGTTCAACAGACTAGAATATTTAACTCAATTCATTGAGTGAAAAATACATATGCAGATAGATTACACAGACTAATGTCTTCAAGCTTCAAGAGATGCAGAAAAAAAAAAAAAAAAAAAAAAAAAAAATATATATATATATATATATATATATATATATAACTATATATATATATATATATATATATATATATATATATATATATATAGTTGTTGTAGCTGTTCTTTTATATAGTATGTATATATAAAGATTGTTATTTTCCAAAGTTACATTTCATCTGACACAAGAGGAAATACTCTTGCAGGTTCCAACAAGGACCTTAGAAATACAGTGAAGTCTAAAAGTACCAAGATAGCTAAATCAACCAAATATGTAGCTTTAAAAAAACAGTAAAACTTCTTAAAGTTCAACTTTTGTGTGCTTTTGTGCATTTAAAAGGGTAAAAAAAAAAGCAACAAACACTTCAAAAAACAAGTCAGTTGTATTACAGTAACAGCTGTTTGCAAACCTGACTTATTTAATTAATACTATTTAATTGGAAACTTAAAGAACTCAACAAAGGTGTGATGTATGCTAAGCAAAAGTACCACTAAATAATTAACAGTGAAATTAACAAACCTCTGAGGCACTACAATATTATATCTTAATTTTTGTACTTTAAAATTAAATTTTCTTTTGCAGACAGCATCTTTCCTTTCAAAGACCTTTTCTAAGATACACTGAGAAATCTTCTCCTGGTAATTGTGAAATAGTCTCCTAATGTTTCTGTTTATTTTTTTGTTCAGTTCAGTGAATCGGTACCTGACTAGTGTGCAGCCAGTATTTGGAGCGTGGCTCCTTGACCCTCGGGATCACTAGCTTGTACACAATGTGTTCCGCTATCGTGGTCAGAAGAGATAAGGCCACGCCTACACACAGCATCACAAACAGACCAGAAAAATGCTTTATGCCCATCTGCAGTGTCTGGTGAAAGAGAGGGAGAGAGAAAGTCAGATGTAGAGAAAGAAAGTTAGTGAAACACAGAACCAAGTGGGAGACTTCAGAGCAGAATAAAGACACATATCAACTGCAAACTAATAGTTTACATGTAGGGCATACAATGTGACAATTATCAGGAAAAAAAGACAACTCAGCAAGAATTCTCGGTTTTCTCTGTAATGCTTAGACCAAAGCATCTAAGACTTTCTGCTTGATAGTCCAGGACAATAAGACATTGGACACTGATGTTGCTTGTTATGTTTGTCTCTCATCATTATTTTGGATAAAAATAAGCTTAACTTTCAATTCGTTATGGAATCTGGTTTACTTATTCAACAAAAGGATAAAGAAAAAAAAGCTCATTCACTTCTACCAAGAATACACAGAACCATCATCCCCTAATGTTTTACCTTATTGACTATCATATGGATCTAAGCTTACAAGACTGAATCTATTGGAATTTCAATTTTATCACAAACCTCAATGTTTGGCAATCCGCATTTAAGGTGTTAGACATTTCACAATGGACCACATGTTGCAGTTTCTGCAGCTCTGCCTGCATTCTCATAAGAAAACTATTTACTGCTGAGCATGAAGTAGCTTGTGATATGGTGCCAGCTACAGTGATTACATTATAAAGTCCAGAATACATGATGGATTAGATTCATCATTGCAGTATGTTAACTTGGCCAGCTACCTCTGATGAAACTTTGCAGAGTGGAAGCCCAAGGTTCTGTAAAAGTTGGACAGGATGGACATTACTGGTAGATGATTGCTGGGGAAGAAAATCTCTCAGGAAATGTTCAAAAAACAAATTATTTATTGGACCCTGAGTTTATATTGTTGGGACAGAAGAAGAGTAGTTTTAGCAAAAAATTGTGACCAAGCGTGTTGGGTTAGAGAAGATACCAGGAGGAGTAATATCATTCATCATTTTAAATAATGATGACCTCAACTTTTCTGAATCTGCTCCTTAGGATAAAATAATATTGCATAATGCATTACTGTGCATTCTATATATTGCATAATGCATCACTCTGCATTCTATATATAAAATATTTATATTTCTAATAGTGTGATCATGTTTCTCAATTAAGATTTGAGCCAAATTTCTTTGTATTTTAATGTCCTACATTAAACTCATCTTTATTATCAGCTTTCTCTAAATTTATTGAAGAGCAACGTGACGTTTGACCTTCCAAATTAAATAATATTTAATTTATTGATCTAGAATAATTTCTTTTGGAAAGTCTGAGGGCTGGATGAGTGATTCATTAGATTTTTCCCCCCTTTTTGTAGCGTTTTAGAATCTCCAGGCTTAATTAAAAAAAAGTACAATACATAAATAAATAGAAAATGCTGAGTAGGACTAAACCGCGCCAGGCTGCTCGGTAATTCATGCTGCTTATATCCCATTATTTTCCTGCTGATGTTGTCCAGCTCTCATTTCTAGTGTATGAAAGGTAACGCAGGTAACACAGAATCTACCTTTACTCTACTTTGACTTTGCACAATTTACCTGCCATTTTTAATCTATCAGTGTATCCTCGTGATCTCTGCAAGGTACCTGTGTGGAAAAAGTTGTGATATTAAGCGACAGACAGATAAAAGAGAAGAAAAATATATTATCCGAGCAGCTGTCTCTGCTCTAACTTTGCGGAGGCTAGGTTGTGATGCTGAAAAATGAAATGCACCTGGGGCAATTTAAATGTCTGCTACAGAAGATAGAATCTACAGCACATCTCAGTGGCTACGCACTAGAAAATGGCTCACTTTGGCGTTACCGACTGTTTGGCATTGCAATATACCCTTTATCCTACTGATATGATCCTCCTGAATTATTTACATTCAGGTTGCATATGTATTGAGGTTATGCTGTCTTTTGCAGGCACATTATTATTATTTTTTATTAATTTGATGCAATCATTAACAGCAGAACTTAAGCTGACCGCCATTCACTTCAAAACATATAATCATGCAGACAAAATAATGACAAAGTTCCCCTGTGTGCACTTTTACTGAGTCAGGAGCAATTTTGGAAAACTACATCAATGCTACAACAATGTAACTGGTTGGAAAGATGGCCTGGTTGAAAATGGATAACTGCTTGGAAATTGCAGAATAGCACAGACCACGGAGCATTGATTGCTTAGAGGGACATAGGTGGTTTGACAGCAGGAGAGTCAGAGGCCAGTGTCTCAATTAGAGAAGAGCAATTACTGTATAAGGAGGCTGTGGAGAGCAAGGAATGGGTTTTCAGAGTTGGACCAGAAAGTTGGTGAGACTACAAACCAAATCCCTTGTGTTGAACGACCTAGAATGGAAACATTTCTATTTATTCATGGGCCTTCCAATAGTATTCACAACCCTTGAACCTTTGTGATATTACCACCAAGATCAATGTGTCTTATTGAGTATTTATGTTCAAAATGAGGGGATGACTGTGAAGAGAAAGGAGAAGAATGTGTGATTTTCATAATGTTTTATAGATAAAAGTCTCTATGTGTGGGATGCATTGAAGGATTTGACATCGATCCTTACTTGTATATAAGTCTGAAATTTGACTGAGTCACTTTAACACTATTGGAGCTTTGTGTTTATGTTTATGGTTGTTTATGGTGAGCCTCTATAATGTTGAAATGGCTTTCCACTTAAAAAAAAAGAAAAAAGATTTGTTCATGACTAACTGTTGCTATGCCAGCAGATTCTCTCCCTCTCAGCTGTGGATCTCTGTAGCTCCTTCAGGGTTTCCTCAGGCTGATTTATGTTCCCCTTCCTCCAGTTTACCTGGACAGTCATGTCTTTGTGCAAGTGTTGTCCCATATCATTTCCATTTTTGCATGACAGAATGAACCGTGCTCTGTAATATATTTAAAGCTTCAACACAACTTTATACCTGACATGTCTAGTGTGTATCTTGTTCCTTGATGCGGCTTCTTCACTAATGTTCTCCAAATAATATGAGTTCTTTACATAACAGTGACATTAAATTACACACTGATTAACTTGTTTTATTAATTAGGTGAGTTTTGCATTTTATAAATTTACAGCTATGATGCATAATTATTTTTATGAATCAACACACAATAGTGCATAACTGCAAATTACAATACATTGAAGTTTCTGGTTGTAACATGACAAAATGTGCAAAAGTCTGACGAATATGAAGGCCACTAAAGTGACGATATTGTATTTTAAACACCCTGAAAGTTTATCTTAGAGTTAAATTGTTCTTTTGCTCTTTATGTGAGATAAACAGCAGCACATAAACTCCATTCACTCAACACCTTCACACTTACCTCAGTCACAGCAAAGCTGCGCTTTCCGCAGGGCACAACCTTGTACCATTTGTCATGCAGCATGTCCATAAACCCATCGGATTTGTACTGACTAACAAGCTCTGAGAAGTTGGAGGTCAGCGGCGAGTTCTGAGGGAGGCCTATGCCGTATCCTGCCCATAGCAACACAGAAACAAAGCAGTCTCATTAATAGTTATACTTTTGTAGGTGTAAACATATAGTAAACATGTATTTCACTTCTTTTGAGAAGTCTCATAAATAACTTCAGTGTTCGTCCACGTGTCTCAGCAAGCCAGGAAAGTGTGACAAATTCTGCAACAGCCAATTACAAAAGTAACCTGGTTGCACTGATTGATTTGAATTGTATCCTGAAGGCTTAAGGGTGCATTAAGTAATTAACAACAGCACTGGAATCTGGGGCTGTGGTGGCCTGTAATGGAAGCAGGCGCCATGGGAACATTTCCACAGCGGGAGGAAGAGGATGACTAAATGGAGCAGAGATTAACTGTGGACAGTGGAGATTGTAAGCTTTTGAAAGCCAAAAAGATTAACTACTGTGCATATGTTGAGTGATTGATATTGTTAAATTTAGGGTGTTTGAAATGAAAATTGTTGTTTGTTTAAAACCATACTGGTATGAAATGAAATTAAATCAACATATCAAGAGTTAAAATGAGTCTGTCGGTTAATAACAAACAGAACATTTATTCAAATGAACTAAATATTATGTCTCATTTTTGAATAAGAGTGATTTTAATTATTCACCTAGGGAAAAGTCAGAAATGAAATGGGATTTCCTTTGCTCTGCTCGACTGATTTGACAACAGAAAACAATCAAAATTTTGTCCCAAGCTGAGCAGTAAGATTTGTGTTTTTACTGATCCTGACAACTTGCATGGATGCAGACATGACTCAGTAGACAAGAGGTCATCTTTTAATTAGAAACAAAATGGGTTTGGTTGGTGGTAAAATTGTCTTTGGGAAAGACAAATTGTCTTTGGGAGCCTGTATTTTCTTTCTAACATCTTAATATGCGCTCTTTCAGTAAATGCAAACATCATCCAAGAATAATTTGGAGTTACATTCAACATAAAAATCTGCAAATATATGTATCCGCAAATACTGAACTGCTAGTAGGCGGGGCTCCTGTACTGTAGATGTGTGCAATTCTGATGGGTTGCAATTAACCCTCATTTTCTGTTGTCTTTTTTATATTTTTTTCATTATCATTACTGTTGCTTACTAAACAAACAAACAAACAATTGTAAAGCTCATAACATTCAGATATTACCTTCTATGGCAAAAGGTTTCCCCACTGTAAGCGTTTTACAGTCGGCGTCTATGGAAACCTCATAGTCCAGCAGGGCTTTATCCATAATGAAAGCATCCAGTTTCTGAGGGTCAGCCCTGTAATAAGACAGACAGAGGACTATAGAGGAGTCACCATCATCCCTTATCCTATTAATTAGCATTTCAGTTACCTTTTGCTCTGGGAGGCTAAAGGTTATGTGTCTCTTAGTTGTGTTGTGAAAGGTGAGGCAAAAGTTTATCTTGTTCTTCCAATGAGAATTATTCAGAGGAACATTTCAAATGTGAGGCAGCGAGCTGCAATGGGAAACGTATACCGACAAGCAGTTTCTATGTTATATCACAGCAGCCATTGTAATATTGTGTTGCATGTCACTGTGGGTCTTTCTTAACCAGCACATGAGAAACAAATATATACTGATGATGCAAGCTAAATAGTTCCTTATCTTATAAAGGTTTAACCAAAAATAAACAAGGTTTGATTGTCTAAAATGAATTTGCACCAGTTGATGGTTCATCTATTTCTTCCAGGGGTGTCAACTTTATGCTGCAACACTTTAAGCTGTAGTCCTCTCATCTGAGAAATATAGGGATTAGGGAAATGAGAAACGAGATCTGGTGTAATCGTTTTATGTTTCGAGTAGATTTCTCTAGGAAAACTTACACAGTTTTTCACAGAAAAGACAACAAAAATGTACTGTATATACAGTTGTGGTCAAAAGTTTACATACACTTGTAAAAAACATAATGTCATGGCTGTCTTGAGTTTCCAATAAGTTCTACAACTCTTATTTTTCTGTGATAGAGTGATCGGAACACATACCTGTTTGTCACAAAAAACAGTCATAAAGTTTGGTTCTTTCATAAATTTATTATGGGTCTGCTGAAAATGTCACCAAATCTGCTGGGTCAAAAATATACATACAGCAACATTAGTATTTGGTTGCATGTCCCTTGGCCATTTTCACGGCAACTAGGCGCTTTTGGTAGCCATCCACAAGCTCCAGGCAAGCCTCAGGTCGAATGTTCTACCACTCTTCTTGACAGAATTGGAGCAGTTCAGCTAAATGTGATGGTTTTCTTGCATGAACCTGTTTCTTTAGCACTGTCCACATGTTCTCAATGGGGTTTAAGTCAGGACTTTGGGAAGGCCATTCTAAAACCTTAATTCTAGCCTGGTTTAGCCATTCCTTTGCTACTTTTGATGTGTGTTTTGGGTCATTGTCCTGTTGGAACACCCAACTGCGCCCAAGACCCAACCTTCGGGCTGATGGTTTTAAGTTTTCCTGCAGAATTTGGATGTAATCCTCCTTCTTCATTATCCCATTTACTTTCTGCAAAGAACCAGTTCCACTGGCAGTAAAACAGCCCCAGAGGATAATACTACCACCACCATGCTTGACAGTAGGCATGGTGTTCCTGGGATTAAAGGCCTCACCTTTTCTCCTCCAAACATATTGCTGGGTGTTGTGGCCAAACAGCTCAATTTTTGTTTCGTCTGACCACAGAACTTTCCTCCAGAAGGTTTTATCTTTGTCCATGTGATCAGCAGCAAACTTCAGCTGAGTCTTAAGGTGCCTTTTCTGTAGCAAGGGCTTCTTTCTTGCACGGCAGCCTCTCAGTCCATGGCGATGTAAAACACGCTTGACTGTGGAGACTGACACCTGTGTTCCATCAGCTTCCAAATCCTTGCAGACCTGCTTTTTGGTGATTCTTGGTTGACTCTTGACCATCCTGACCAATCTCCTCTCGGCAGCATGTGATAGCTTGCGTTTTCTTCCTGATCGTGGCAGTGACACAACTGTTCCATGCACTTTATACTTGCGAATAATTGTCTGCACAGTTGCTCTTGGGACCTGTAGCTGCTTTGAAATGGCTCCAAGTGACTTCCCTGACTTGTTCAAGTCAATAATTCGCTTTTTCAGATCCACACTGAGTTCCTTTGACTTTCCCATTGTAGCTTTTGTGGCTGAGTCTAATCACTGGGTCAAATGAGCCCTATTTAAATGGGCTCATGAGAAGTCAACAGCTGTAGTCAATCAAAATCACTTACAAGAAGTGAAGAGGCCATGACATGAAGCTAATTTGATTGACACAACTCTCTACATCACCAAACTTGACAATTTATGTTGCTGTATGTATATTTTTGACCCAGCAGATTTGGTGACATTTTCAGCAGACCCATAATAAATTTATGAAAGAACCAAACTTTATGACTGTTTTTTGTGACAAACAGGTATGTGTCCGATCACTCTATCACAGAAAAATAAGAGTTGTAGAACTTATTGGAAACTCAAGACAGCCATGACATTATGTTTTTTACAAGTGTATGTAAACTTTTGACCACAACTGTAGATATTCTATCCTGGTTATATTTTTATACACAGTCAGTGGCTAGCTTTTTAAGTAAAGTAATGACAGGAATTAACAAAAAGAAATAGTTTTTTCCCTCCAAACCCATCAGAGAGCAGAAAGCTGACAGCAAAAAAATATCACAACAATGGCCTCTTAACTATACTGATAGGAAAGCATCTGGAGTGCACACAATGTGTCCCAGCATTCATCTACCACAGCAAGCTGTACTAATTAAACGAGAGTGTTGACACAAATTGTGCAAGCACTCCTCAGGCTAAAGAGCAAACACTGTGTGGTATTGTTCTGCAAAGCATTATCAAAACTAAGTGTGGAATGTCATATTGCAGACAAGGTTTTCAGACATCGCTGCAATATAGTAAATTACTGATCTTCAAAATCATGTGATGTTTTTATCTTTGGAGGTTTTGTCAAAGAAATTAACATGTTTACTAAACAAATATACATCAGCTTAGGCTATTTAGGTTTTAAAGCTAAATTTCATATTTAAAACATGATTTCTGGATAATATCCTTTACCACGTTTTCTGAATTTAAGCTGCTTTTTCCCCTCTGGGCTCATTGATGTTTAAATCTTCCAAAATGTAATTTATCTCTATATGCAGTGCTGAAGGTTAGTGTTAAAATAGCTTTGTTAGAAATATTTGTCTTGCCTAAAGATCTCATGAAGTGGCCTTGCATTTTTTTCCAGAACTTTGTAGACCACCGGCCAATAAAATCAATATCTGTCTCCAAGTTCAACCAGTTTATTTAGATTCTTCACAAATACATTAAAATGAGTTGAGATGTTGAAGCTCTGTGTCAGGCCTTCAGAAATTTCAACTCTGAAATAATGAAATAGACTTTTTAACCTCTATTACATGTTTTATTTTTTTTTTATCAAGGGCAGCATTTGAAATCCTGCTCTATCCCTAACTCACTGTTGCTGGCTCATTATACTGATTTGAAATATGTTGAGGTTTTCAGCCTTCATCTTAAATCCAATTTATTTAGTTAATGAAGCCACTATTTTCAAAGAAGATGGAAAAACATGTCTCCTTTTCTGAAACATCCTCTTT
The DNA here is from genome assembly GCF_003331165.1 of Xiphophorus hellerii. Lineage (NCBI taxonomy): Eukaryota > Metazoa > Chordata > Actinopteri > Cyprinodontiformes > Poeciliidae > Xiphophorus > Xiphophorus hellerii. Next base: position 10,760,550 of record NC_045679.1, on the reverse strand, counting down.
TCTGGTGACAGAACATGTTTTTGTGTTGGTGCATGAAAAATATCACAGGATTGTTGCTGCAAATTATGTTAGATGGTAATATTCAAGAAATGTGTATAATTACATACGTATACATTTTAATATATGTGTTTCGACTAGACGCTCTTGTCAGATTAAAAGTACCTGGTAGGAACTTTATTTTTGCTTATTTTGGGTTTTTCTGGCTTTGTAGTTTGGTTCATTTTTTATCGGCTGAATAATGTGCAAAACTGAAAATAAAACTGGGCCAAAATTTAATCTATGAGGTACACCAGAAGTAAACTCCTCACTCAGTCAGGCTAGAAAGTTTTTGAAGAATCTTTTACCAGGGCTGTCAAAAATTGTGTAGCATACTCTTTCTGCTACTTTAAAACACACGTATGAATGTGATGACTAATATAAAACCTACAGTCGGTTGTTTAAATTCTGATTGCCAAAAGCAATCAGAACTTAACTGTAGCTACTGTAGCTACTGCTACAGCAGGTTTTTAAGGGTCCAAAATAATATGTAAAACCATCCCCAAAAAGCACCTATTGAATATATGGCTGGGTGGTAATTTAAATTCATATGACATATTAAAACAGAAGTAAGCAGATAAATTATGAAAGATTGACCTTTGATTTTTATTTTTATATTATGATAAATTAAGATAATCTTCAACAAATTTCTATCCTATTAATACCAAGCCATACACACATCCGTCATTAAAACCAACTCCAGGTCATTTTCACTTGAATCAGTGGTGAAAGAGTTCTCTGTTGAAAAAGAAACATGCGATTAAACTATTGCTCAACCTTGTAGAACCTTGGTGTAGTAGATTTTCTATAGTTAATGTTTCTTATAAGGAAATATTTTTGCTAAAACATTCAAACATGAATCCTATGCTTCTGTTGCAGTTTGCATGTTTCTTGTTCGGTTGAGTTTTCTTTCCAAATGTCTCCTTCCTTTGCCTTCATTCGAAATATCTTTTAATTGTTCTGTGAAGGTTTTTGCTGATGTAAAGTTTTTTGTCCTCATAGTTCACTCCTGTTATTACACTAGACAGTGGTATTATGCTAGAACTCTAAAAAGCACAATGAAGTCGCTGATACATTATGCCTCGTCCCTGGCTGACTGCACCTTAACACAATGGTTAGTTCTGCAGCACACTTGTGACATGATGGCAAGCTGTAATTCTCTACAGAGGACATTATTCCTGTGACACTGTAATATATATATATATATATATATATATATATATATATATAAATAAATAAATAAGTAAAAAATAAATCTCTTTTCATCCTTGTAAATTGTGTCCTTGCCATGGCCTGTGTTGCAGCTGCCTTTTCCCACTATATTCAGCCATGCTCCACAGGGATGCCAGCTGAATGTTGAAGCAGCTTAGGATGACAGCAGTGGCAGGGTAAAGAGTAGGGTGGGATCTGAATACAAACAGACAAGCTTGGGGTGGGGAATGACAGCAATAGGGTTGAAATATTTCCCCCTTTTTTTTTCTTCTTCATAAATGCCGACATTCCTTAGGCGCGCATGCATCTTTTATCAAAGAAGATATCGTATTCAGATTTGCAGAAATGGCATAAGGAGATAGCTGGGTCAACATTATGAAAGATGACATCAGAATATGAATCTGACTTTTATGTGTGCCTGCATGATATACAGTATACACCCTCTATCCGATCTGTTGTCTTACTTTAGATGATGTATGCCATCTGGTGTTGCTGGAACATTGTATCTTCTCATATACTCATGCATCTCAGGGAAACTCTTCTTGACGTAGTCCTCTGCACTGCTTTCTCTCACTGTAGCAAAGCGGAATCCCTGAGAGGGATGGTGCAACTGCAGAGGCGAAGAAAGAAACCAAAATTTCACCTTTAGAATAACTTTTACTTAAATAAATTATCATTCTTCAGTTCAAATCTATTGTTTTTTGGGGTTTTTTTTTAAGCCATCTTAGTGTTCTGGTTTATAATCCAACATAACATTTGGTAAAAAATAAAGAAATATAAGCCCTTGAAAACTGGACTTGTCTAACAAAACAACTACTTGTGGAAAATTAACTATTTAAAGTGTCATCTTTTACCTTTGGATCATGTATCCCTGACAGCTGCTCGTAGGTTTTCTCCCCAACCATGACCGCAGCCAAGTTAGCAGTGTAGGTGGACAGACAGAAGAGGCAAAAGATTGCCCAAAGGTTCATCAGCAGGCGACCAGTCCAGCACTTGGGGGGTTTGATGGCTACTGTTCTCCCAAAGAGAATAGCATAACACACGTTAAGGGCCGAGGAGAAAGAGAAGACGCGGTCACGATTGCGTCCACGAGGGGTCATTCCAAAGGGGCTGTGCCACTCATATAGGGTGAGGAAAACAGCGGTGACGTGGAGGGAGACGAAGATGCCAAGCCACATAGACCAATGGAGAGGCCACATGAAGGCGCCAATGGGTGCAGCTGTGTCACGGGTCCGAACCTACGCAGGGCAGGTGCAGAAAACTTTAGAACTGAGTTGACTGAAACATAAGAGTTACTATCATTTTAATACTATATTTTCTAATTCATTTGTTGTTCTGTTTTTTCATCCCAACTTAAAATTGTAAAAGTTTGACATTCCTTATGAAGAAACAAACTGAAAACATATTAACTTTTAATAGAGAATCAACATGGGTGATGATGTGATACTTTATGCATTTGTTTGAGGCAGCCTGTTGGAAACTCTGTCATAATCCTTATAGCTCAAAACTGTGTGTAGTGTCTTAAAAATAATGAAACGTTAATATCCTGGTATTGAATAAAATCGCAACAAAATTAATCAGAGAAGGAATAGCCATTCTCACCATCCACATACAGTATCTAATAGTGATTTCTGTCAGATTTTTTTATATCTTAGAAAATAAAATTAGGTTTTACTTAAAAGTTTGGAAATGCTTCAAATTAAATTTGATATTTTTCCAAAAGTTTCAAATCTGGGTAAGATCATTTTTACAAGCAATAGATTCTTTTCTACCTACATGGGGAATTTGCTTATAAATATGTACTTTATAGAGACACAACTAAAAATAAAGCCATTGTTAGCAATAGCTAAAGGAAAACAAATCAGAGTACTCTACTCTAGTGAACTGTCAACCCAAACATAGCTGAAGTTTTACCTTTCCAGTTACACCACAGGGGGAAGAAAGAAAAGTGATCACCACCATCACTCTGTCTGTCTGCTGGCGAGAATAGCTATAGTAATTGTAGTAATAGAGTGCCCCCACGAAGCTGCACACTCACCAGTGCAACCCTACATGGGGAATTGCATTAGGGTCCAATAAAGTAAGACTTGCTGTAATAAAGTCCTGCTGTATTGACAGCGACCACCAGAATACCAAGCAGAGAGAATTTAAGGGAGGACAATGACACAGAGAAAAAGATAGGCCAAAGAGAGACTGAAATAAAGAGTAGGAACTGGGACTGAACAGGCAATCAAAAAGTAGTCAGAGTGAGAAGGATAGTACTGACCAGAATCCCCAGGCTGGTGGAGAAGAAGGGTGATGTAAAGTCAATGACTTGACTTCTGGCTGAATTAATGCTGAATGATGTCACTGCCAGGTGGGCAGCACCACTTAGTAGATCGCCTACCAGTCCCGTCCAACGCCCATTCTTGTACCCTCCATACTTCCCGTCACCAACAATATATAGGTCAAAAGTAAAGCCAATATCCTCCGCCAGCTTTTCCAGCAGGTCAACGCAGTAACCATAGCAACATTTCTTCAGTTCTGTAGGAACAGATCCGTTATGTCCTGCAAGTTTCTGGAAAAGTCCTTTCAAAACCGAGGTCTCATTGGTAAGCGGGTCCAAGCAGAGCTGGCCTGCTGGACACATCCCATCTCCATCCACCTCACGGGTAAACACAAACGGATGCTCCACCAGCGTCACCACTCGCATGTGCAACCGCGCAGATCGGCGCCAGTCTCCTCCGCTACCAGACCCTTGATGGCTTGGCCAAGCCCCCTGGTCCATTAGAACTCTCCCTCTGCGCCAGCGTCCCAGACGGGTCCAGGTTGGCTGGCCAAGAGGGTCCAGCTGGAGAGACCAGATGTAGTGATGGGCCTCTGAGATGATATTCTGACTTTGGCTTTCTTTGGATATGAAACCACTTTGGCCCTCAAATGACGTGTTGGCCAGAAATCTAAAGAAAAAGGAGGAAGAGTGAAAGGGTGAAAAAATACAAGAAACAAACAGGAAAAATGTGGAAAGAAAAAGGACACAATAGAAGTTAAAAAAATATTTTTTTATCTTACTTGACACAAAAATTTAAAATAAACTGCATACTAAATATTCCCTAAAAGTGGACTTTTAGGATCATTCTAAACCCTCTATTATATATTTCAAGAATCACCATAAAGTCAATAAACATACCGGCACAGTGAACTTTAAAATATCTTTGGAACTATTAAATGTATATAAGTATTTTGCGTATTCATCAAATCATCATCTCAACACTTTCTTTGTAATACCACATCATCATCAGATCTTTATTACAGACACAAAAAAGTTTCATAGTAAAAAGATAAAATAGACAAAATAAGAAGTAAAAAAATCAAGATAAAAATAAACATGACACATAATATAATAATATTATTCACTGAGTCACAAATAAATAATGGCGCCAATGATCCATTGAGGAAATTCTCACTGTACTCAGTGCAGGGTTTACTAAAATTGCAATTTTTTTATTGCATGACACAAATAATCTACACATGCATTTGTACATACGATTCATGAGCACAGCTGTACACGTGGACACAGAATTATGTACAAATATATGGCTAGCCATAGAACCATGTTCTTATTGAATACATGAAATTTTTCATCTTTCATGTTAGCAGAGTAGTTAAATAGTTTCTTTTTTGTTTGTTTTTCGGAATCCAGCAGGAAAGAAACACTACGACATAGTATATAAAGGTGACATGAAAGGAAAAAGAGACATTGCTTCATTTTTTTTGTTTGCTTTTACAAACAAAAATCTGAAAAGTGTTGTGAGTATTTTTATCGCAATCCCTCCTATTCTGTTACCTCTAAATAAAACCGAGTGCCACCAATTGTTTTAAGAAGACCCTTAAGTTGAAAGCAGAGTAAATAAAGCTGTTCCTTTAAAAACTTTAGTGAGCAAACAGTTTCATGAAAACCAAGCAACACGCTAGACAGGTCTGGGACAAAGCAGTCTGCCTGTGAGAACTCACTGGCCCGCGGATTTGCAACAGGAATCCAGACCAACTCGTTCCATGGGTGGAACAAGAATACTTTCTGCGCACTTTACCTTTTCATCATCCTGAACAGCCACAACAGTCGGTGAACCCAAATATTTGCAGGTTTGTACCATCACCACAATGATACATTATTAAGTGTTGTGTTTTAGGACATGGTACAAAAAATGGCACCACTGCAAATATACAGACATGGCTATATAACAGGACAGAAAAGTGAGAATTAATCTAAGATGCAGATTGTGCATTCCGGTAATCTGGTCATTGTGGAAAAGCGGCAACAAAATAAGTAGCATTATTATACATCATGAGCCAAAATGAAAAAGTTTAAATGAAAGTATATTCATGTGTCAAAAATGTCTGTTCACCGATGTTCTCCATTTAATTTGACTGAACTGGAGCAATATTGGGCAAAGAATGAAAAAAGCTGGTAGAGGTATAAGTGCCTCAATTACTTTAGCAAAAATATAAGCATGATTTGCTTTTCAGATTTGTATTTAAAAAATAAAAATCTTGAAAGCTATGAATCGTTTTCTTCCTGCTTTACAATTATGTCCTACTTAGTGTCTCCTTTTCAATATCTATAGCTGTAGCATAACAAAATGCAAAATAACCCACTGAATTAATTAGTTCTGTTAAAAGGAAAAACAACCCTTTTTGTGTCATATGTTTAAAGGAGCACACACTGAAACAACACAGAGAACAGCTTAAATCATAAAATAAAGTTAGATATTCAACAGAATACTTCCAAAGTGCCTTTTTAAACTCATTATCCAAACATCCAATGTTATCCGTGTGTGATTTACAGACTTGAGTTAGTTTCTACTTGGTTCTATACAAACAGTACTGGGCCTTGGTAGCCTCAGTAACTTAGTGGAGTGCTTGAAGTGTTTGTGTGTGTGTTTGTGAGTGGGACTGCACACGACAGAGCATGGTCCAGCGGTCAAGCCATCTCTTAAACTGAGGCATGCCAGCTGTCTGAGAATGTCAGATACCAAAGCAGATGCAAACACTTGCACCCAAACAGAGGAAAATACCCACACCTGCCCACTGAGTTGTATAAGCTTGGATGTGTGAAAAAAATAAAATAAAATTGAATTTACTGTGAGCAGGTTGATGTGCCCCCCTCTGGCATGCCCTCGGGAGGTACTGATGTAGCTGATGTGACCTTTTCCAAAATATATCTTTTCTGTCACCTTGCTCAATGGAAAAACACCCTTTCCCAACTACATGTTGAGTTTCACAGTTGTTTAACAGGTACTAAGCCAACCTGACAACTCCCCTACTCTGTTTTAAGGTCAGTGTTTTTACTTCCGCCATTAGTGAAGAGCAGCTTTTCCGACTGCACACAGTGGAAACAAGACACCTTTTGCACATTCCTGAAGTGGAATGCAATGTTTTTCTAACTGCTGAAGTTGATATGTTTTTATATATATATATATATATATATATATATATATAGGAGACACATACAACACATTAAGGCATTTAAATACTGAAACCTGAAGGTTAGTGCCAGGTTGTTTGAACAGACATAGAGAAAGAAAAGGCAAGGATGCAGCATTACAAAGCTAATAGAATACCGCAGATGTCAGAGGCAAACCGAACAGCTGGCCCTGACGCTGACCGCCCTTGCTCGTTTATAAATCATTAATTTTTTTCTGATTGAAAACACATGCAGTGGTTAAAATGACATACAAATTTCCACTGTGTCTAAGCCTCAATGGCTCTTTTGTGCCATGAGTGAAAAAGCAAAGCCTAGGCTGTCATATAGGCTGGGAGCAGAAGTGGAAATGGAAAAATTACTTGTTCTGTTCTGTCAACACCATATTCACATGTCCATCACTAGGAATTTAGCAAAGTGTATTTTTCATTTATTTATTTATTTATTTATTTTGCCAAAAAGACCTTATAATATATAATATAAACTATCACTAGCACATTTATGAGAAAGCTTTGTATTGTAGGCTACTGTAAAGATTGAGCTGGAAATAATCACAACTATGTTTAGAAGGGTCAAAAAGATGCTCTTAAACCTAAGAACACTTCTCCAGCTATCAGAAAATAAATGTCTTGGCATCATTGTGAGGTTTTTTTTTCCTGCTAGTGGTTTTGGTGGAGACAGCAAAGAACAAGGAGGACCAGCTCTCCGGAACCAACAACTAGAAGATTACAAGTTTGAGAAAAAGAAGCATGATCACCAACACGTCACAGCAGGTGCTTTAGATTGGAAGGACTAAGGTAGCATTAAGTTTTTGAATAGCCCCAACCTTGAATCTTTTAAAAATGCAGGTGATGTGGCAGAAAATAAACCCAATTTAAATGAGCTTTACCATGTCTAATAAGAAGTTGAAACGAATATTCCTCTAGAATTATAGCAGGACATTGTTAATGCTATAAAACTGTCTGGTTTCTCTGCAGCTAAAATCTGCAATAAACTCAAACGTTTGCAATATGTTTGTTTATAATCAAAGTTGATGACATTCATGCTTACGATGAGAATATACAAACCTCCTCTGACTAGCATAGTACATTGTGCAACTTTTTTTTTTTTTTAAATAAAGCTCTCTACACTGGTTCATTTGTAAGTAAAAATAAAAGTTTAAGAAAATTAGCTTGACATTGACTGGTGTGAGATTGAGTGCTTTGGTAAATGTCACAACTTCCTTTGCTTTAGCTTGAACTGCTACATTATTTTTCCATCTTTCTGTTTAGTTCTGCACATGCAACTTTATAGTGCAAAATATAAAGTTTATGAGAGGAATAGTCTGGATTTGTCAAAGTAAGGTTCTGTAATATTTACTATTTACATTTATTTTTTTTCTTTACAACATGACAGAACATGACAGTTTCCAGATTGGATCCAAACTGTGGTCTGCAAGTCAGTGCCCTCTGACCTTAAAACTTATGCAACTCAGATGGAGTGTTACTGACCTTAAAGCTAAGATTAAATAAAGCCTTTCATTATTTTTATAGAAGCTGGGATGCTTATGTTTAGTATTTCAGTGGAAAGAATTTACCACGTCAAACTGACAAAACATTTACAAAGTTTAAAAATGACAAGAGACACAATGCTTGGTTTGCCACCTCCTCCCTCTCTTTCCTGGTTGAACAAAACCAGCCCAGACATGTTTGCGTAACACTTTGTTTCCTCCTATTCAGATCTACAAGCAGCAATGATGGGTGTAACCACTGAGATTAACTGCAGCAACAAGTTTTTAGATCAGAGTCCAAACCAATTCTTGCTCATAGGAAGTCAAAACTTAGTCTCTGCTACTGAGACGGGACAATGGCACAGAAAGGACTTCAGCTAGACGAGGACAAATATTCTTGTTCCATCTGTTTGGATCTGCTGAAGGATCCGGTGACCATACCCTGCGGACACAGCTACTGTATGAGTTGCATTAGAACCCACTGGGATGAAGAGGATCATAGGAAAATCTACAGCTGCCCCCAGTGCAGGGAGTCTTTCAAAAGGAAGCCTGTTTTGAAGAAAAGCACAATCTTAGCAGATTTAGTGGAGGATCTCAAGAAAACTGGACTCCGAGCGGAACTGGATGACCACTGCTATGCCAGACCAGGAGATGTGGCTTGTGATGTTTGCACTCAAAGGAAGTTGAAGGCTGTTAAGTTTTGTTTAACCTGCCCCGCATCTTACTGCGAGTATCACCTCCAACCTCACTATGACGCTCCACCTTTACAGAAGCACAAGTTGGTGGACCCTTCCAAGAAGCTCCAGGAGAACATCTGCCCTCATCATGGTGAGGCGATGGAGATGTCTGGTCACCCTGATCAGCAGGGTACCTGCTTTCTCTGCTTGACAGATGAAAATAAAGACCATAAAAAAGGATCAGCTGCAGCAGAAATGTCTGGGAAGCAGAAGAAGCTTCTGGTGAGACGACAGCAAATTCAGAAGGGAATCTGGGATCGGGAGAAAGAAGTGAAGCTGCTTCGGCAGGAGGTGGAAGCCATCAACGCTTCAGCTGATAAAGCAGTGGAGGACAGTGAGAAGATCTTCACCGAGCTGATCCGTCTCGCCTGGAAAAGAAGCGCTGATGTGCAGCAGCAGATCAGATCCCAACAGGAAAGCGAAGTAAGTCGAGTCAGAGAGCTTCAGGAGAAGCTGGAGCGTGAGATCACTCAGCTGAAGAAGAAAGACACTGAGCTGGAGAAGCTCTCAAACTCAGATCACAACCGGTTTCTACTCAACTACCCCTCACTGTCGATACCCAGTGATGCGACACACTCATCCAGCATCAAAATCCGTCCTCTGAGGTACTTTGAGGATGTGACAACTACTGTGTCAGAGCTCAGAGATAAACTGCAGGACATCCTGAGAGACACATGGACAGACATCTCAGATGCAGTCGCTGAAGTGGACGTTTTACTGTCAGAACCAGAACCAAAGACTAGAGCTGGATTCTTAAAATATTCACAAGAAATCACTCTGAATCCAAACACGGCAAACAGCCATTTGTTATTATCTGATGGGAACAGAAAAGCAACGGTACTGAAACAGAAGCAGCTTTACTCTGATCATCCAGACCGATTCACCAGCTGGCTCCAGATCTTGAGCAGAGAGAGTTTGACTGGACGCTGCTACTGGGAGGTGGAGTGGAAAGGGAGGCGAGTTGACATTGTAGCTTCATACAAGTCAATCAGCAGAGCAGGGAACTTAGATGATTGTGAGTTTCGATCTAACTACAAATCTTGGTCTTTGTATTGCGACAGAAACGGTTACACGTTTTGGCACAACAGAATAAAAACTCCAGTTTCGGGTCCTGTTTCCTCCAGAGTAGGAGTGTACCTGGACCACAGAGCAGGTACACTGTCGTTCTACAGCGTCTCTGGAACCATGACTCTCCTCCACAGAGTCCAGGCCACATTCACTGAGCCGCTCCTCGCTGGAGTTGGGTTTTATAAGGATGGGATTTCCGCTGAGTTGCTGAAACTGAAATAGTCCAAAGGGATTTGAGCTCATTATTGTGCCATTTCTTGTGTCACTCCTCTGAGATTAACTCTTTAGGGTGCAATGCGATTATCATTTTTATGGTTTTATGTTGTTGGAGTTTGTTTAGGGGTCATTCCATGTTGTTTCTGCTCACATAGACCATCACTGTTAAGAAGGGTGTTTATCCACCTATTCCCTAACCACACATTCTTACATGATTCAGTTCTAGCCAGTAAAATTGTAAAGCGATGACATTTAAAGCAGAGGAGTCCTGGTGGGATTCTAAGCTGGAGTATGACGCCTGACTGAATCATCGTTTGCGCAGCAACCTTAAATCAATGTCATGCCCCACATGTTCTGGCCTCATATGTCACCTAAACATATTCTAACTCATGTTAATATTCTTTAATGAGCAAGAGAAAAGTTGAACATTCCCATATTACACGCTTCAGAAAAGCATCAAAACTGCTTTCTCCTGACACCAGAATTATGGGGGGAAAAGAATTGCTGCTCCTCTTCTAGTCACACATAAGCATCTGCCAAGCGCATTGTTTTTTCTTAAACCAATCTTGCCTGAAGCAAACTGTTTTACTTACACTGGCTCAGGAACAAACACCTCTGAGAAGACATTTATCCAACAGCATTTTCTATCTTTACAGGCCATCAGGCTGGCAGATCAACGTAATGCCCCTTTCTTTGATGGGTGTGATTCCCTCTAACAGAAGTTATGTAAACGTAGATCATCTCTGGTGTAGTGAAATTTGCAGTGCCTATATATATACTTTTTAGAGAATTTTAAGAAAAGAATCCTCTTGTTGATCATCTACATTACATGTTATATAAAGTTTATTTAACTTGGATACTAGAAACTGGTGGAAGAGTCCAACAGGAGGCTCCAAAGAGGCTGATGATAACACTAAAGGATTTCTAAACAGGCCTTGTGTTGCATTTCTACATGCGACAATAACCTCCTATACTCGCTGCATGCCAAGATAAAAAATTATATATATATAATGAAATCTTCCTGACAAAAATCTTCTAAAACCTTAGTATTGGCATGTACAGTATTATAAGCTACAATTTAGGCCACAGTGAAATATGGTGGTGGCAGCATCATTCTCTGGGGTTCCTTTTCTTCAACTGGAACTGTATTTTTGTCAAGGTGAATTAAGTTAACATGTCATATTTCAACACACCCCCAGACAAGAAGACTAAAACATGAAAATTAATCAAAAGAGTCGTGTCTGTTTATTGAAGGGTGTCTGTACATATCCAACAAGGATGTTAAACCTTTGGTTTTCAGTCTGTTTTTACTTTTTTTTTGTAAATGGGAATAAATGTGATTTTTTTATTCATTCAATTGTACTGGATAAACATATTAAAGGTCAAATAAGCTTTGAAAGTCTTGACTTATGACAATCTGTTTTTACACTATAAACACCTGCCAATGAATACAAAGGTTTAGATTTTCTAGAACCGGCAAATAAAAACCTAAATTGAGACATGATGAAATAGTCATTAAGTGGGAAAATATTCTTCTTCGAAGCAACATTTCTAAAATACTTTTATTGTTTCAGATAAATATCTAAATGGTAAGAAAAATATTCAGACTCCTGAAACTGCAGAAAAAAATTCACACTGATTAACACTTTTTTTCTCACAGATTATTTCACTATACACATTTTGCTTACTTTAACTTTTTTAATTATACAATTATCTAAACACAGACTAAACAGTATTAGGTTTGTAAAAAAATAAACATAGATGCTTTCAGAAACTCAGCCAAAGGTATATTTTAAAATTCTAAATCATTAAATTTACTTAGGGGAAAAATAGTACATTTAAACATCTGGAAAGATTCATTATGTACCAGATATTTAAAATCAGATTTTGGGATCAGTTTTGAACCTCAATAAACTTTGGTTCAGAGCCTTCAGGTGTTGAATGTTTTAACCTATAAACATCAATAATAAAGCACACGTCTCACTTCTAGTATGTCTGCAAACTGTCATTTGTAGGACAGACATCATATTTTAACATGAAGTCAGTATTTTAACATATTTGTTATGTTTTCTCCAAGTATCAAGTTGAGTGACTCTGCTGACATTTTGCCCAGGACATGCAGTTCTTAAACACAGGATCATTATAGTTGTCTGACGTATAAGGAGCCTTTCGAGCAGATGTATTTTTGCTATGAGTCAGCTGCAGAAATATGCCAAGGACATTTGTCATTTTAGCTGACACATTCAGGGATTGCTAATCATAAATGAGAGGCCTGTTTTCTATACCTCTGCCTGAAATAAATAAACCCATGTTTTCAATAAGACTACATATTTGGAGGGTTAGATGTGTCTGGTTTATTATAGTATCATTGAATTTGCAACTCCAACATAAAAAAGATTTTGATGAAAGAACAAAAATGTGACCCTTTTCAGAGCCTGGCAGCTTATTACAAAACATAATTGTCACAGTAATGGCCCAGCCCTTTGTTTCGTCGCTATTGTTTCTGTCTATGTTCTCCCAGCTGGTTGTTTTGGTCCTCTATTTGTGATCTTTGCAGGAGTTGGCATGTGAGTGTATGTACCAGTATGGATGTGGCAATTTGTCTCACTCTTTCCGGTCGAATTTGTGGGACTTGTCGACTATTCCAAACATATTCTACATCAACTCAAGTCTCTTCACCTTGCAGTGGATTTTTTTCACCTATGTAGTTAGAAATGCAAGAACGTTTTGTTAACTGCCTGATCTAGCAAGGCTTATGCAAGCAGCACCTTACCAGCCAAATCTCCCTTCTAGTCTCGCTCTGCACCATGCCCCCAACTTCTTCCTCCAACTTGCCATCAGACTGGCCCTGGCACTGTGGTTTCCTGTTTCAGGCAGCCTGGCCATTCTCTGCCAACACAGCACCCTGCTGCTTACTTTACCTTCCCTGAGCTGCTACCTTGCTTTCCTGCCCATCAGGATTAAGCTTCCAATCAACAGCAAACCTGGTCAAATCTTCAAACTGCAAGCTTTTGAATTCACACAGCTAAACCTTGCATACCATATCTTCTGTGCAGGTAGATATACTGTATATATACACTGCTTTTGTTTTGTTGACAGAGCAACAGATAATCATGGCATGTGTTTGTAATCTAGGTTTTGGTATTTTGGAAGAGTTTGAGGTGTTTGCCTCCTGAAAAACATTTCAACAGAGAACTATTACGAGATACTGTAGTTAGACACATTAAAGTTGACTGTAAGCTATTGAATGATCAGAGAGATCAACAGACTAAAAGTGAAAACCAGTTTTAGCACAACCGTTGTAGAACGTTAATACATAAGATTTTGGATTACAGAAAATTTTCCTGTTTTGCCTGGAGAATCCTTGAGTGGATATGGTTGGTGACCGATATTAGATAAATAAAGTAAAAAATAACCTTGAAAATTAGACAGAGAAATATTCCAGTTGAGCTCGAAGGAGGTCAGTATTAGATACTGTGATAATAAATGCAATAATTTTCTACTGTAACTTCAAAACTTTTATGACGAGACATAATTTCATGTATGAGTTCTGCATGTAATAACACTCACTCAGTGTTGAATTGAATAAACGTGCTCAGTTCAACGCAAAATAGCATGAAAATGTTATCAGCAAAAAATAAAACATGTACACACACACATATATATATATATATATATATATATATATATATATATATATATGTATGTATATATATATATATATATATATATATATATATATATATATATATATATATAGAGAGAGAGAGAGAGACATATTTATCAGTGTGTAAAATATAATACCTGAAATGGAAAACTGTACACAACCGACAAGGAAATGAACTACTTAATATTTATAAATGTGTTTTTAAGCACATAAACAGTAATATTCACAAGAAAGAAATTTTTGAGATGTATCTCTTTTTGATGCCATTGGTGTATCTCGACTAATTCATCTTCCTAATCATTGACTGTGACGCTGCCTTTTTATACGTTTTTTTTTGTATTTTTTTTTTCTGAAAGTAGCATAATTACTTGTTTGTGCAACAAAATGACAGTCTGTGCCTGCAAAATACAGATTACCACCCTTTTAATATTCCCAAACAGTAGAGTTTAGTGATGACTGGGATTTTTCTGTTTTGTTTTGGTGACACCTTTTAAATTTGCTCTATCACAGAATGTTCTGCATGTGCTCAGGTATTCATTGGTACAGCGACAGGGCTGAGCAGCTGATATTCTCCGTACAGTATGTGTACGTCACACCCCTAGTTAACTTTTTTCTAATGAGCTCCTCCAATTCTGACAGCAGCAGTGATCTCATAGCAAATGATAATATAATTATATCAGAAGTTTGTTAAAGATTACATTGTATTTTATGGATTAATATAATAGTGGGAAAATTATTTAAACAGAAACTGATCAAATGGATCATTCAGTTACGAAACATCAATAAAAACAGCATGCTAGTTTCTGAGCAGACTTGCACAGATTACTGAAAAAAAAAATGCTGCAGTAACTCTGAATTCCTGTAAATCATTTCATTGCAGTGAAATTTGTGTTGAGAATTGTCAGCTGTCCCTTCTGATTTATTATCTTCACATAATGTTAAGTGATGTGGCTTGAAAAAATTTCCCCACAGGACCAAGTGAGTGAATGACAAAAGGCGCAGCTCTCAGAGTGCTCAGTGAAAGCACTGCAGTGATACAGGGGAGGGTGATGGTGGTGAGAAAAGGGGATGGGTGGGTGTTCTCTAAGAAGTGACTGAAATGATGAAGAGTTTATCTGCATAATAATAGTGCCTTGATCTTTCTCTAAAGCTTGAGGAAGCAAATGAAATGATGAATGGGAATTATAGAAACACAGGAAGTTGGCTACAGTAACCATTCAGCATGTCAAATAAAATCCTTATAGTTTATCAGTTCCGCCATCACGAGTCATTTCTCCAACGTTGTTTGCATTTGTTTCATTTTGGTACGCATTAATTATTCATGCTAAACAAACATGTCAAGCATTAAAGATATTTATGAGAAAAACTAGAAATATTCCCATTGCACAAATTAAAGTCGTAATGTGGAACAAGCAGAGATGTTTCTTATGATGTTGGTATTGGATTTTCTGAGGGATGTGTAAACATTTGGTTCATCACATAGCTGTACTACAGAACCAGAAAATGTTTGACTGGATATAATCATAACCTTAATACAGTTTGTCTTTTGACATATTTTTTTTCATTTTAACTTTTATTATGTCTTGCAAAGCGAACATTTGCTCCACTCAGATTTACACTTACTTTTATTTTGGGAGACCTGTGTGTTTATGGGAAATATGAAGTTTCTTTTCTAAAACAAACATGATTGCAAGTCAAAACACGAGCAGAGGTCAACAAACAACAATGCTAATTATTTAAATTGGTTAGATGCACTGAAACCCCTAAGTGTGACAAACAAGCACAAAAGTTGGGGAGGTTCTGTAGCTTCTCTGGTCCTGTGATGCTGAAAAAGCCTTCTTACATCTTCTACAGATACCTTAAGTCCAGACTGTTCAGTTCAGAGAACTGCCACACAAACTACTTAAAAGTAGTTTAAGCAAAGTGTGGCAAAGTAGTTTGCCACTACTTTAGAAAGTAGCTAAATTCTGTTACCAAACTTAGTTACTATAAAATAAGACTCAACCCAATATGAGGACTCTCAAACTGTAAAGTACTCTTGTTAGTATGTGGTGAAAAAACCCCCCCAGATAAATTACACTTCATTTTCTGTAATGAGAAACATCAATACAGCTCTGTTATATTATGCATCATTTCTCATTCATTCTTGTGTCAGCACGTTCTATTGGTTTATCTATAGATATGCCTTAGGTTATCGACCGTAAGAGAGAGTTGGGTAGCAACTGAATACAGCTACACATTTACAGCCCCTCTCAGTAAAAAGTTGTACAGTGCAAAAAGCTGTAACAGAAGCATGTTAATATTTTTATCTAAAGCTAATGTGGAGAATGCATGCATGTATTATTCTGCAACACTTCAACTAAACTGCCAATATCCAGCTTTTACGAAGCCACAAGTAGCATAACTGTCAAGCAGTTGTACTGCACGCCTTATGCAGCCTAAAAAATATGAGCTAGAGTAAGACGTACTAAATATGGCACTAAGACAGGATTTTTAACACACAAAAAACAATGCTGTTTTTTTTACCCAAAATTTGACAGGAAGCGACTATTTATATTCCACAGCTGAGTTTTCAACCTTCTCTGACAAGTAAGTCAAAATCATTCTGCAATTAAATATCTCTCCACATCCAGACTTACCTTGCAACTGTCACAGTGATGAGCCTAATGCCAAACTGTCTCATTCTTGCAAGTTTTCTTTTTTTATGAGTACATGCCATACCTGAACGGTGCCTATTAACAGTCATCTTTGGCTGTTTTTATATTCATTAAAAAAAAATATTTTATAGTACGTCTTTTATTTCATTAGCATTATTTTGATAACTTTTCATTTGGACATTAAACATTTTTCTGTAATTCTTTTTGTCAAAATAGATAAATCCTAAATTTGTTGACCATGATTTGAAAAAGTGCAAAGGGGAAAAGACCAAGCAGATGAATACTTTTCATAGGCACTAAAACATTTTTATGATCTAGTGCTAATGAAGATATTCCTAACGTGTTGCCAAAAAATAAAACACAAAAATAGTTAACTGAGCAGAGTGTCCTGAACACAACACTGTAATTATACCTTCCTTCAGGTGGAGCTGGGGGTTTTGTCAAGGTGGGTGCAGTTGTCACAGTTCCAATTTCTAGTCATGTCTGAAATGAATAGCATCTGCTAGAAAGCTACAGATGAAGAAAGATTTTATTTTTTAGTCCAAGAGTACATCCAGTTCAACAAAAGAATAACTGCACCTGAAAAAATCAAAGTGTTGCAATGGCCAATACAGAGTAGAGAACTGTGTCTGAAAAGAAGGGTGGTGTTGAGAAGGGATGTGGATGAGAGACACCAGCTTAGATTGGGAGAACGTTTGGAAGGTCAAGCAAACTAATAGTACAAAATAAGAAGACATGGAGATAGACTCGCAATGAAGAACAATAAATGCTGAGAATGACTTCAACAAGGTTTTAATTTAACAGTGTGCCACTTTTTTGCTTTTTCTCTCATGACTGATTTCTGTTTCAGTTGGAGTGTACAGCATATATCTCACAAAAGAGGGTGAAAATAATTTTGGAAGTTTTTGATTGAAACAACAGAATGAGGTTCTTCGTATTATCAGACCTATACTCATCAAAACGTTTAGGTTTTACTGTCTTTGGTCTCCAGATGTCCTCTTGTTTTCAATGCAAAATGTCTGCCCAGTGCTTAGTAAAGGGGCATTCAAATGACTGAATAACCGGAATTGGTTGCATGGTCACCCAAAAATATATTAAGGACTTCTTAATGACTTGGTAACAGAGAATTCATGCTATAAATGTTTCCCCAATTGAATTAGATAACAATGTTGTCTTTCATTGCTGTAATTTGTCCTGACTCAATTTGTACTGCTTTCTACTTTCCCAGAAAACCACTAAGAGATTTAATCTCAATCAATGCTTTCTTGGTTAAAAAAGACAAAGGCACAATGCTTTCAGAAGCCTGATATTTGAGCTTAAAATATCCATTTTGATTGGTCTAATGTGATGTTCTGGTTTGTAAGACACTATCCATATAATATACTGTGAAATTCTTATAGTGCAGTACATTTATCCTTTAGCTATATGACTGAGGCATGATGCATGTTAAAAAGTTTTATCTATGTAGTTTCTATGGTACTGAATTTGCTGTAGCTTGCTGGACTCCAAAGTATTTATCAGTACCATTTTTTGCAGGTTTTGCATTAGTTCTTTGTTTTTAAAATCAAAGTCATAACTATTTGCTGCAATTTAATTATATTCAAACTCTTTCTTGTTCACTCACATGTTTTAAAGCTACATTAACTGGAACCCAAATCCCCTATGATATCACGCTTTTTTCTGATGAAAAACACCTGCCCACATTTGTCATCAGCTTTTTCCCCTTTTGACCACTTGATGGCTTGGCCAGCAACCCTGCTGCAACCATAAGTCCATAATAATCATGCAATAGATTCCCCTGAGGGTTTGAACGTCTAGGCTGGTGACAGACAGAGCCTCACTGCTGCTCATCTGTCACTTGGTTTTTGCTTTCAACGCTGTGCTGATGACAACTCATCCCTCCAGGTTAGGTCGTTCACAAAGCACCTGATGCAGTGAGCTCATCCAACAAAATCCCCAGCATCTGAACAGTCTCAAACTACTAATGCCTGCAGGTTTAAATACACAACGGCAAATGATGTGATGCGCATATGCCAAGGATGTTCAAGATGGTGTTATTTGCAAAAACTATTTAAGAGTTGTCTGCGCTCATAATTAAGAGAGGAAAATTTAAATACAAAATGATGACTAAAAGCCAAGCAATTGCTGTGCAATAATGAGATGAAAGTTGTAAATTTATTAAGCAACATTCAGTTTAATAGTGTAACAAATTCTATGTAAGGTAAACCCTTGAACAAGATCATATGAAACCTTGAAATCTGGAAACATTGACATTATTTAAAAAAAGATTAAACACAATCTAAACTAAATATTGTAATTGGACTAAATGTTTTCATTTTCATGTCATCTTGACAACTCAAAATAGTTTGTACATAAGCCATTTTCACCCAGTTGCACTTAAAAACACACACATTTATAGATGTGTAGGCAGATTGACATGACACAAGAGATCTTTAAAAAAAAAAAAAAAAACTTTTAACTTTATGATTGCAAGACAACTACTCTACCCTCTGATCCACAGCCACCTCAAAACCACCTGAAATTTATTTTATATTGCAGAACAATAACAAAAGACATTATGAATGTATGCATAAAGACTTTGAGAACTGCTGGATTTTGCCTAACTGGGAGCCTGGAAAGCTGCTGTGCCTGGAAAACCTTAAATAGGAGACGGACAAGCAGTATTCTTATCAGATTAAATGAAAGAGCACGTATCAGCTGTTCATATTTACAATCTTGCTCTTGACATTATCCAAAGCTGATATGAGTCCAGGGCTAGACATCCAGGTAAATTTAGCTGTTTGTCCTTTGGCTAACCTTAAATGACCCCTTCACAGACATGAGACTGGCTGAAAGTCATTTTATCCATGTCAATAAATACCACAGGTATAAATATAACGCATAAATATCATTTGGGTGGAATTGTTATAATTATGCAAAAGTTAAGAATTATGATAAAAGATTGCGATATTACTTAAGCTATAAGTATATTTTAGTATCTTAATAGATGTATTTATTACCTTTTAATTAGACAAGACAAAAGTCCTGCAAGTGTAAAACTAAATGCAACATTATGATCCCAAAACCGGGTCTTAATAATAGAAATCTAAGGCTCATATAAGCAGCTGCTATAAAGAAAAAAGTTAGCAGTTCCATTTTTTTGTCCTCAGCTTAAAGAGTAATTAAGAAAAACCTGTTATCAGTCAGAGTGGAGGTCAAGTTAAGGTTTAGAAGATTAAGAAAACAGTCTGAGGAAAACAATTCCCTACCCCACCGATTTTTTGCTAATGAGCTATAAAGAACTGGGCCTATGGATGTCCAAAACAGGCCACTGGTATGAACATGAAACAATGAAGGCCATAAAAAGATGTGGATAAATAGCAAAAAAAACCTTTGTGGTATGAATAAACATATTAGGAGGAAGGATTACTGGATTGGTAGTAAGTCTACTGACTGACGGGATAAAGATAAACACAATACTCCAACACAGCAATTACTTAAAATTCAAACAGTCTTAGATATTGTGACAGAAACCTTTTCTAGTTTATTGAAAATTAATCTCAGTATATTGCAAAATAATTCATGAAGATTTTGAGGTTAATAAAATTTAATGAAGTTGTGAGGAAATTATAAAAAGGACATTGGAAATAAAACTAGATAAGTTTAATAGTAAGGTGTTCTATCTTACAGCACCAGTGTTTTAGCACAAGGCTCAGTTTACCCTATAGAGGAACGATCCAACGGCAGAATTTATTTTGACCGAGTCTGAGTCAATCAGTTTTGGACATCAGAGATTAAATTTTTGTGAACCTTGTATCACTCTGGAAGTCAGGCAGTGACCTCAGATTGTCAAGATTTGAAGAGCAAACTGTCAGATTTCCTCCGTAGGAACAAGCCCTGAGGGACACCATTTATAAACAAAGAAAATCAGTAGATGTACTTATTTAAACTTGCATAAAACCTGAATTCAGAGAAAAATGTACATCTACAACAAACTTTGTCAGTCTTATAATTGACAAAATAATATTTAAGCATGTTTGGAGAATTTTATGCTCCAAAGTATCTAGAGTGGTGATCAAGCCCTAATCAACAAGTTAATCATCAATAGTGTAGTGTAGTAATGGTTTCTAATCCACAATTTTGTTCCTCTAAAGTGTTGAGTGATTTAGGTGTGAATGAGTTGCTTGTTGATGTCTCTTTACAAGACAGCCAGTTTAATAACACTATTTGTGTTTATGGTCCTATTTAAGAGTGCAAATGTAACAGAACATAAAGGATTCCAAGCTGAAAGAAGAGGTTATGATATAAATAACAAATATACAATTATATTAAGCTTTAATATAACTCTGCACTTCGCCTTGGTCTTAATATCCAATTGCCCTGAAGCGCGCCAAGTCAAAATTACTCCCAAAATACAGTCTGACTTTTGCCACAAACTCTGCTTATTCATTAGATTCACTCTTCCTCGGGCCATTAGAAGCTACTGACCCATCTAAATGTTTGGGAAAAATAATTCCTAAATGGATGCTGAGCATTATGTCTTGCAGTACTTTGCCAAGAGAAGAAATGCTGACAATGAATGGAGGAAAAGAAAAAAAGAGACAAGTGAAAAGCTAATACTAACTGCAGTGAAAAGAGGAAAAACATGTTTTTCTATTGCTGTTCGCAAACATGCAAAAAGTGTTATTTGTAGTCAAGCAGCTGGTAAAAGTAAACCAGGTTGTCATTCATAATAAATCCGTTCTCACATTCTAATCATAAGATGGTGCACAGATCTGTTGCATAAGGGGTTATTCTAGACCCAGAATCCCACATATGAATCTAAACCTCATCAGGTAAATCCTCTGCCTTCGCAGGGTCATTGGCAGGTTTCCAAAAGGATAAAACATTTCTGCTGAGCACCAGGGATATGTAAAATCAAAGCCTAAATAATGATTAAACAAAGCAAAGAGTCTTCCAAACAATCTCCCCTGGCTCATTGAGTAATAGAGATCTAAACAATTGTGTCCACTGCTTGTCAGAAGTAAACATAAACACATTATGAGCATAAGACTCAACTTAATCTTGAGCTTTGATGTAAAAATGGAAAAATGACAAAGCAAGGAACTGTAAGCAATGTTAAAAAGATCTAGTTCCTCAATTTTTAATACACTCTGTGTTTTCTTTCATCCACACAGGTTTTACATTATACAAACAAATACAAATGAAGCCGTGCTCAAACACATGCTCTTTGTAGCCATCAGCAGGTTTGTGTCTTAATTCTGCTTAAATATGATGTCTCATCATGGCAGAATCTGTTACTTTCCAGGCACACTAAGCACTTTTCAACTTCTAATCTTGACTCCAAATGTTTTTCTGCAGTTGAGGTCAGTGCTTTCCTCAAGCTAAATGTCAGCCTGTTTCACTCATTCTACAACCTGTTTTGACATGTGTTTCAGATCCCCTGTAGGAACAAAACAGTCCTGTGACTCTCTCAATGCCTGTGGTGGTAGTGTGTTACAAACATTGGGTGAAATAACAATAAAAAAAGGACTAAATTCAACTTAACTTCAAACAGACAAGAAGGTGGTTGAAACTTTGGAATAACAAGCAGTCAATGGCTGTGTTCACATAGGAGGCAAATGCAACCCAAATCAACTTTTGCCCATATTGGAAATCATATCTGCATGGCCCAATTCTGATATTTTCACCACCCAAAAAAAAAAAATCCTTGCTAAACTGAGGACATACAGTTGACACTATCTCAAAAGACAGATCTATTTTTTTTACAATGTCTGTCATGACATCTTAAACTGCATGACTTAGGTTAAACATTTTGGCTACGCATATCACGATAGTTAGCAGTAATGTTGGCCCATTTCTCCTTACAGAACTGGTGAAACCGAGCCATGTTTGTAGGCCACCTTGCTCGCACATGCATTTTCATCTTAAATAAATTAAGTTTGATTGAGATCAGGGCTTTGTGATCCAAAACATTGACTCTTTCAATCTTAAGCCACTTTTTAACCAGTTTGGCACTACGCTTAGGTCATTGTCCATTTGGAAGACCCATTTGCACCCAAGCTTTAGCTTCCTTGCCTCAGGAATACTAAAGATTTGAGAAGTCAGGTCCTTCCAGGAAAGTAACCAAATTAAATTAATTCCAACAGATCTGTCAAGAAGAGTGTTTGAATGTGCTGCCAGAAACATACTACGACCATGAATACGGCTAAAAAAAAGAATGAAGTTAAGGTATAACTTGCTTAGGATTGCTTGACTAAGTTTGGAGTACAAAAAAACCCATGAAAAATTCAAGCATGTTGTACCTTAGAATGATTCAATACTCAGCCTCAACACTAAAAGGCTGAGTATTGATGTGACATTTATGGCCTGAATGAGAGTTGCTTTACATACATTTATGTAGCAAATTTCATGCAATAAATTATTTAGAGACAGGGCCAACCAAAGAGTGTAGAAATGATATATATGATTACATGCACAAATATACAATTGAAGTAGTTGAAAAGAGGAAAAGCAGTAGAAATTATTCTTAGTAACAGAGGAAATTAGCTTGACAAATCTTTGCCTTCTGATGTTATTGTTTCTTCCATGCAGAACGACTTTGTCATGCTGTTGCAACAATAATGTTATGAAGCTGCAGGGAAATTAGCAGATCAGTAACAGAAAAAAAAGCACACAAATTTGTGGTTGTTGCATGCTGTAATTTCCTACCTTGCCAAGAATTCCCCTGAGCTGCCATTACTCTGTTGTGCATCCATACAGTTTGTAGTTCCAGGTATAAGCGCCATGGCTGGATTCTCCTGGGCTGCACTGCCCACGGCTCGTGCTACAAACTCCAGCGAGTCCTGAACATAATGATCCAAAGAAGGGGATCCCATCATGCCATGTGCAAGTAGCCCCAGCGGTAACCCATCTGTTCTAAGCTCAGCCACATTTTGGCTGTCCCCCAAAACCCAGTGAAACTCCGGGAGGGTCATTCGAGTCGCCAGCGTCCATAATCGGCGAACTTCCCGAATGTCGCACCCAAACGTCACCACTCCCCGCGTGGAGGAATGTTCTCTCAAGGCCTCCAGCTGCCTCATGAGACCCTGCTGCTGGTCTGATTTCGAAGTAGAATTTGATGAATAAGACGATGCAGTTGGTGATGAATATGATGGGTGTAGCACCTCTACTCCCAGAGGGGTGGTGGTTGCCTCTGCCGAGGATGATGGTGAAGACGGAAGGGGCGGCAATGTTGTTTTTGTCAAGTTGACCAGCGTGCCCAAGTGGAAGCGGCTGTTGTTCTTGATGAGGACGAGGAAGTCGTTTATTTTCCACTCCTGACAGAGGACAATGCTGAAGTCCCACCATCCGTTCATCATTAGCAGATAGTAGAGGAGCTGGGACGGCGGGGCCGCTACGGTCCGCATTGCCATTTGAAAATGAAGACGATTCTGTGAGAGGCAGTAAAACTTCCATTAGAAGATGAAGCAAGAAAGACACAATAGTTCAAATGCTCTTTATATGTTGCATATATAAAGAGGAGGTAATAAGCACTAATGTGTGTGTTTTATTTAGTAAATATATTGTGATAATAACATCAGAATTACACCATATACTTATGCAAATTATACCTTAACTTCTGTGTGAAAGAAGGGGAATGACAGGGATTTGGCATTGAATACATAAAAAATAAATTGCAAAAAGTCTTAGAAAGCCAAGGAACCAGTTAAACCTATCTGTATTTAAACAGCAATCCTGCATTCTATCAGCATCAGTTAATTACTTAATTTGATGATAAGGTATTGCACAAGAAGCATGTCATATTAAGCAATAGCAAAATGCTCTCCCAGGACATTTTGTAACCTTCTTGTTTATTTATGTGAATGACACTGATCACTGCCATAGCTCTGTACTTCTGGATGTTCTAGTTAGTGCCTGTTGGCCAAAATCTGGAGGTGGGAACATAATTTCACCCTAAGTCAAGCGCAACCAGTTGCTCCTTGAAAGATTTCAGACAAATGAGTCAAAAATCAACGAAAAGGTTTTCAAAAACTATAGAAAATTCACAGAGAGCTCTACGAAACATGAAATTTGCAGGACAATTTGTCTCCATTTAAACAATGACTAAAGCACTCAACTGTAATGTCCGGTCACTACTTGCACATCAATTCCAAATTAACATTGAAGTTTGGAGGTAGGAGCATCATAGTGAGAGCCCTCTTTGAGCTAATGCCACTGGCTTAGCGACCAAAGAAAAAAGATGAAGACATGAAGATACATTCTTCATAAAAATATAAAGATGAAACAAGGATGATTTTTTCAGCACAGCAGTGATCCCACACCTAAAGCCATGGAAACTCTGAAGTGGATGCAAATAAAAAAACTAAAACTTTTTGAATGTTCCAATCAATCTCCCAAAATTAATCAAATCAAAAATTTACACAGGAGGCCCTTGACATTCAAGATTTTAAGACAGTTTGTATAAAAGAAAGGGCCGAAATCACACCTTCACAAAGCATGAAAAGAGTTTCTCAGGAGATTTCTCAAAGCTGCCACTGCTAAAGGATTATATTCAAGGTTTTTTACCTGTGCAATTCCACTTGATTACACATAAGTCAATGTAATTAAATTTACTTCTTTGTATGTCTAAATCATTTGGTTTGTTAAGAACACCTGATCTGAATTTTATGCCTACATGCCGACAATAATAAATTTACGTTAAAAAAATTGTAATACATAAAGAACAAAAGAAAGAGATGAAAGATTAAACAATAAAAACACTTTTGATTTCATCGGAAACTGAATGAAATGTAAAAGAATAACATGCAAAAGAGGAGGAAGATCGTTCAAGAAAATCGAAGGAAGGTCAGAGAGAAAGGACAATGTAGCAGCTCTCTGGTGAAATGTAGCAAAGCATGAACAAAAGACTGAAATAAAGTTGTATACATTTAAGAGGAAATAAATGTATAAAGCTTTTATACATTTATATCTTAAATAAAGGAAATAAACACATTGAATTCTTATCTTAAATTCAAGGTGTTCCTAGTGTAAAAACACAGTCTGCTGGATATAATAGATTGCAATCTCAACGTTCCAACCCCAATGAATATCATTACTCACATCATAAGAGTTACAGCTATGTTCATGTGTAGACACTTTTTTCGCATAACTTTGAGGAAAAACATCCAATATTTCTTTCATTTTTTCCCCCATAGTACGGGCAATTCTGCAAATGCATGCGTATATATTTTGTGATGTCATCACCAAAAATATAATATAAACAGCACAGAATTGACAGTCTTCTTTTTCTTAGCTCTTTTTTTCTAAAACTCCTGCAGTGGAAATCCAAACATCTAGACTAAAATGTGTTTTTATTGTCAGTGTACATTTGTTGCAAAAAAAAAAACAAACAAAAAAAACACACCACAGTTTTAAAAGAAGGATTTTACTTCCTCTAGTTTATTAAAGAAAATTCACTGTTTTTCTACATTTTATTTACTTTCACTGTTTTCAATTGTATAAAGCCTAGCTGATAAATCCCACTGTTGTTGAATCAATCTTAGGTCAACAGATGCTTCAAAGTTTACTAAGTCTCAGAGCGTGGAGTTATGGTTGTTAGTTTCTGTGAGCAACTAGAAAGGTCTTCCAGTGTTTGACCCACATTTACAGTAAAAACAGCAAGGATAAGCACTGTTTTTATATGTTGGTTTGCATCCTGTCTGTTTCTGCCTGAAACAGACAGGATGCATCTGTCTGTAGTACTGACAGATGCAGTCATGTCTACACAACGTGCAAAGTGCTTTACAGCAAAAATATTAATCTAAAATCAACAGTTGTTTGAAACTTTAGATGTAGAAATAGTAGAAAAATAGCTGATAAAAAGATTAAACATGATTCAATAAGATTATAGTCTCTGCAAAAACACTATAAGCATAAATAGGATCCATTGCCAATTAGAGGAAGATAAAATAGAGAGTTAGAATTTATATCAAGACAAAATATGAATAGCTCAAATTTGGAATTGGCAAAGTATTCAGATGAAATGTAATAGATTTGAATTAGCAATGAGGGCTTAGGAAACTCTGGCATGCTTAGCACATGCTGGTTATCCAGCCAATTATTCAGTTAGTTGTTTGTCAGTACATGCAGGGAGTTTAAAGGTGCCTTAGAAATTCTTTACAACTTTAACACAAGCTTTGCACTAAAAGTCCATTAGGTTAAGCTATTGATGAATTTAATTTATCCCATTAATCACTCTGTCCAACAGGCATGCAAAAAAGACATTACTAATCTTATTTTTGCATATTCATAGATGGGTTATTTGTATAAAAAAGTGCAATAAAAAGCAACCCTACATGTTTTATTTCAGATTTAGAAGTCCTACATCAGGAGAGGAAATTGTAATGCAGTCCACAGGGCATCAGACTCTCACCTCTCCTCAATGCCCATGAGGATTTATTCTCAACTGCAGCACTTCTGCAATGTAATCTCCATAAAGCTTTAACCCTCTCTTTTTTTCTTTATGTAAGTAAAAACTGAGTAATTTGTAGAAAGCTTAGTGGCCCTGTCTTTAAACAAATGCCAAGATACTGTGAAGCCTAAGTTTCTTGGCTGTTAAACACAACATCTGGAATTTTTCTTTTCCATTTAAATGTACTTTTTACTATGACTATGTGATCTAAAGGATACCTACTTTGACTTCTTGTGCAAACTGCACAGCAAAACAGCAGACGCTGAAAGAATCACGAGAAACTGGACAAACCAAAGATGATGGAATTGGTTGGGTTATTGATCTTCTTGTGATTAGATGATGTCTTGTAGAGAAAGCTTTCTGTTCAATAATAAATTCCAAATGAAACCTCAAATGCTTCAGCTTATTCATCTGCAACAGCTGTACTGCTTATGGGCTGCACAGTGTTGCAGCTGTTAGCATCTTTTCCTTGCAGGAAGAAGTTTCTGGGTTTGAAATCCTGCCTCAAGTCTTTCTGCAGGGAGCTTACATGTTCTCCCCCAGAATCCCCCAGAGTGGGTTTTCTCTGGGCACTCCTAATTCCTCTCATGGTCCAAAAAACATGACTGTGAGATTAATTGGTCTCTCTAAATTGCCATTAGGTGTCTGTGTGTGTGCCTGGCTGTTTGTCCAGTATAACTCTGTTGCCTTGTGATGGACTGATGATCGGTCCAGGCTAAGCAAGTATAAATAATGAATGGATTTAATGATAAGGCAAAAAGTTATAATGCTACTAGAACTGATAGGATCTGGGTTTAGGCAAGTTTAGTTATGTTCCTGTAATCAGATCTCCCTCACTTAATGCATGTTTTCCTCTCTTTCACATTTTCATGAGTGAATTACACATTAAATCAGCAATTTGTCAATAAACATTTGTTTTAAATAAATCCTACATCAGTATGATTTTTGTATCACTTCATCTGCAGCTACAGCCACTGTCCCTACGAAATAAATGTACTAGAAGTAAATATGTGTTTCTTCTAAAATCCTCACTGTAAGACCACTGCAATAAAATATTAAATTGTTCAAGGCCTTTTGCACAACTCAACTACTTGTGCCAATAAATGTGGAGGTGGCTGTAGGACTTAAAAAACCACCACTTATCTGTCTCTTTCATCCGCACTCAGGAGGAGCTCATTATTCACTTTAACAAGTACATGCGCTGCACTTTAAAGTGCTGTAAAACACAACTGGATTGTGTTAAAGAACCAATGTTGCTCTTAAATGACAGCAATTGTGCAGCAATTACTGTCTCCTGTTCATTAGAAAGGACAGAGACTCATCTCAAGTTACTCAAAGGGATCCAAATTAATTTTCTAGAGCATCAGAAATGCAATGGCATCTGTCAAAGTGAAAAGATTAGGTAGTTTTAGATCTACTACAAATCTGTGAAGTAAAAGAGTTCTTTGGGAGAAAATGCTTCCTTAAACAGTTGGGAGTGGACAGTGTGTGCTGAAAGGTAGATTGATGGAACTGTGCAAAGGAAGCAGAAAAGGTGATTGAAAAGGTGATTGTAAATCTGTAAGAAAATGTCTCAACCGGAGATTTAATATTTTCCTCTGTAATAAGTAAAACAGAATTCATAACTTTCTGGTAGCAAAGTAAAAGTTATTCAAGAAATTAGAGGGAGCTTTTTACAAAAGTATTATTTAACTTTATAATAATAATTTTGTGTTTCTGGGTTTGAGCAGTGAAAACTAAGCTGTTTTGCATCATTACATGATTTGCATAAAGTAATCCAGTGTTTAAGGGTTAAGTGCGTCAGTTCAGACCATTAGGGATCCGATTCTAAGTGTCCACTCTGACTGCTATGATAACTCTTTATTATTTTTTAAAATGTTCTAGCTCTAATCAAATATCCTGCTGCACATTTTTGGAAGCATTTTATTGTAGGGCATAAATATAATTTTGTATATCATTATATAATGAGATACTGCTAGTTGCACAAACTTGAGTATGTCAGACCAACTCAGGACAGTCTTCAATTAAAGTTCACATCTAGTGGTATATTACACAGTTTATTAATCCATACGCTTCAATATATTATCAACACTGCACTGCCAACAAATACCACACACTGCCAACTCCAAACTCACTTTTCTCTGGGGCATGACATCCTTCGCTCAACACCTTTTCCAGTTTTTCCACAAGACAAACCAAGGACGGATTTTCCCACAATTTATGAATTACGCATACTTTACCTTTGTCTAATCTTGAACTTCCTTTTGCAGAATTTAGTGAGACAAAGACCAACCACATCAAAAAACAAATAATAAGATCCTCTTCACGCAAAATCCTTAATATTTTGGTGAAACTGTTGTCAGACTTCAGATGGGAGTTATTGAAACAAGATGGAACCCAAGGGGAGCTGAGTCAATTCTATAAAACTTTCAGGTAAACTCCTCGCACTCTATAAAGCTGTCTTATTATTTTTCCTAGCAACTTTTTCTGCCTACTCCAAATTCCATCCAAACACCTGTCTATCCATCTACCCCTCCATCAGGCAATTTTTTGTTTGTCAGCTTTATCTGTACATGTTATTTCACTTCAGGGATCCAGTTTGGACTTTTAACACCTGCCGAATCTACAGAGGGAAGGTACCTTGTGCACAGAGCAGGAAATTAGATGTTAGAGCAGGAACACACAGACACACACATGCATGTTAAGCTTGTAGGTGGCAAGTATTTCAGATCCCTCTAGTCAAACTAATTGGTTTGGGTGTGGTGGACAGCATATCTGTTTACATTTTAAAAAGGGAAGAAATAAATAACAGAAACAGGTTGTGTGACAAAGTGCACAAATTGTGCATAAAACACTCAATTAGCAAATAAACTATTGATGAAAGGCCAGAAATCATTTTAAAGTATTTAGACTTTGAACTTATTTAGGGTACTTTTAATTCGGATGCAGGCTTCAAATTAAATTTCCAATTAGTGTTTCGCTGAAGAGCTGAATTTCTCTCTCATGAAGAAGACAGTACTTGTTTTGGCCCCTGCAGTCAAATAATTATCATTTCATAACAGTAACTAAATAATTACTTTAGCTGATTTTTAAAGAGGAAAAGTCAACAGGGCAGTAAATGAAAATTAGTTATTGTAATTTCCGACTCTACTTTCAGGCACACAAATGTAGAATAGCTCATCTTCCCACACAGCTCATCTTCCCAGTTGAATTATTTTAAAAACTAAGATCCATTTGACATTAGATTAAATATAATTGTCAAACACACTGGATGCTCTAGAGGAGAAGTTATCAAACAAAGCAAAAATTGAACTATTATTCCATGTGATAAAAAGTCAGTTTTGTGGAGATAAAGAGAAGCTTTAAAACGCCAGATCACTGCAGCAGTAGGTGGAAAAACAAAAAAAGGAACTCACTTCATGTTTTTTCAGATGTATCTAAAATCAAGATAGGTGATTGAACTTTAAATGTAACTTGGTGTTTCAACATGACAATGAGCCAAAATTAATATTTTATGAAGAATCTAGAGAAAGGTAATTCATTCTGTAGACGCACACAAGTTTGTGTTGCCCTGTTAGATAACCATCTAATTAAAAAATATATAAATAAATAAATTAAAAACAAACATCAGTTAGAAGTTTCACGTTAAAAAAAATCTGGAAACGTTCGGCAGATTTTTTCCCCCCAAGACACTGTAAAAGCGTTTTACAACGGAAATGAACAGGAAAAATCATTAGTGTTTTCAACACGTCAACAACTGCTGTTTTGCGAAAGTGTCATTATAATAAAAGGCCAGAGCAGCGTGAGATCACAATGCAGTCCCACATTGATTCTTGGGGTAGCTGATCTGACTGAGTTATGCAGATGTGCTCAGTCACCAAAACGCTGAAAAGCTCCTGAATGGATCTTCATCGCGGTTATTAAACCGGGCCGAGCTCTCTTTCCTCAGTCATTTTTAAGCGGTTGGTCAAACAACATGACACATCCCCATCTCTTTTCTGCAGCCTCGGAAGTTTTCCATTTCAGCACCACAGAGCACAATGATCGTCTCCCCATGCAACGATTAATTTGAGCGATTCGGTCAAAAATAACCATGGATATAATCAATGCCTCACTGCAGAAGAAAGATAGGAAATAAGGTCTAGCAGCAGATGGGATGCAAGTGCATACGATGATCAAGGCCACCAGCGGTTGGAAGAAGTGTCTCCTCCTCCATTATTTATAGGTTTATTAAATGGTGAACTGAGGACAAATATTCCACAGAAACTGAAGTCAACTAAGCCTAATAATGAAACAAATACAGGCGTAAATGAAGGTAGCTGTGGTAACAATCCAGCCACTGTGCGTAGGTAAAGTGATCAACAGTTAACAGTTTAGGAGAAGCTGGGAAGAAACTTTTTTTTTTTCTCTTTACCTCACTGTGGCGCGGGAACTCCCTCTGCACGACGCTGACAACTGGCACCTGGAGCGCCAGAGACACGAATTCCAACTTAACGAGCTCGTCCCGGTTCCGCGGGAAGGCAAGCATAGCGGAGATGCCCTGCACGACCACCGTGTGACACACGCTCTCCAAGAAAGACAGCGGGTCTTCGTCCTCAGGAATGCCCGTGGAGGAGTATGAGAAGGCTGGCAACTCGCCCAGCGCCGATCCGACTGCCATAACAATCTCCAGGGATAAATTGTAAGGTAGCAGCCCGGCCCGGTTCAGAGCCTCAGCCGCCAGCAGGACCGAGTCCCGCGGTGAGAACAAGCCATCCTCCTTCGAGGGATTCCCATCTCGCTGCCTCGTCTGGCTTTTACTCCTACTTGTGCCCCGCTGATTGTTTGTGGCGGCTCTAGTTCTGAGGTTTCCATATCCAAGCGCACCGGCACCTGTTTTAGCCGGCTTTCCTAACTCCAGCGGCTGATCTCTCTGTAAAGCTCCCTCAGCATCTTCAGAACTGCTGCCAGGAGCTGTGGATACCAAGCGGGGCTGGACGTGCAGAGCTGCCACCCGAACCGTGTGGCCGATCCGCTTCAGCACCTGGCATGGCTGCGGGTGCGAGTGAGCGCACGGCGGGAGGAAAAGGAGAGCGCACAGTAGGAGGCACAGAGACGGCGAGACCCCGGTGCCTGCTCGCGCTGACGGGCCATCCATCACCATCATAATCCCGGTCGACCTCGTCATCCCCGCTCCACAGCTGCGCCGGATCCCCAGTCCAACCGCGCAACAGCCCACCAGCGGGGCCGCACCGTCGGTGCCACTGCTGGCCCCCCGCCTTTGCTCCTATGTGTGCCACTGAGACCAGCTGCAGCCCTCTCTCCCGCTCCAGCTCCCGCGCCGGCTCCCGTTAAAGTTGTGCGTTTCTCCTCGGACACAGACAACAGGCTGTTGAGGCGCAATATCAGACAGGAGCCGCGCACAAGCAAAAGATGATCCTCAAAAGTGCTGCTTTTCATCTCAAAGGATTTTCACATTTCAGGACAGCTGATTACTGACAAAAACCGGCCAGCCAAACAATAACATTTCCATATATTCCAGCAGGAGGGTACTTATATTAAGAAGAGTGTGTCCAGAAAAGAAAAATATCGACCAGAGATTAATGCGCATCAAACACATTCCAAAACAGTGAAATCCTCGACTGCAAAAACGTGTTGGTCATTGGTTTTTAATGAAAATTATCCCATTATAATCTCCGGTGTAGGGCCCAAGACGGTATGTTTCTTCATGTTAATCAGAATTAAAAAAAATAAAAATACATACAAAAAAAAAAATTACATAAAAGAAATCAGCCAAGTAAAACCTTTGAAGAGCGCACGCGCGGCTTGGCTCGAGCCAACCTCTGTACTGACACTTGCACTGGGAAAGACCTCCGAGAGTGCGGTGTTTTTACGCAAAGAGAATTAACCCCATACCTTCTAACTGGGCCGATAAACTGTAAATGCTTTAATGTTGTATTGGAATGTAATTATATTAGGCTGAATGCAAAATAAGAAAAGCAAGTTGTTGTAAACAGTTTATGTAATGAATTAAACTCAATCTGTTAACAGGGCTTTTAAGTATAAAATGAAAATAAGTAAGTTAATGACATACTATTTAAAAGATTCTTCAGATTATACATATTTTACATGTTGTGAAAAACGTACATTAAAGATCGTGTTATGTTCCTCCTGCTATAGAGTTGAGGGGAAAGAAAGAGGGAAATTCATCTTACTTCTATTCAGTGTCATTTGCATGTGTTGTGTCCAGAGCACAACACATGTCATCTTGGAGCCTTTTACATGGTGCAGAAAGGTCAAAACCCACTATTATAGAGAGCAGCTCCACAGTTTCCCATTAAGAAAGTACAAAAAGAGGAGTAGAAAGCAAGGGATAATGGTGAAGAAGACTGTGTGTCAGAAAGGCTTTGGAGTTGTAGGGCAAACTAATTTATCTTTTTGGTAATAGACACTTTCAGGATTTCTATCATCATAATGGCTGATGCAAAGAAGAAAGAAAATGTAATTCATTTGAATAGGTGCTTGTTTTTGACGTCTGTGTTGTAGTAGTCTCATCACTGAGATAGAAATTGTTAGATTTTTTTTTAGAATTAAAATATGTATGAAAAAAACATATACATCTTGTTTTCTTTATTTATTTTTACACTTATTTTATCTTATTAGATGGAGCAATGCTACAGATGATCATGTCAGCAATGCTTCTATTTTGTGTGCTTACAGAGATCCACAATTAGTTGAAAATGTTCGCCTAAATGTGTTGTAATTTTCCAATTAACTAAAAATAAAAAAAATGCACTTTGTGACAAGTGAAAACTTAGAAATTTAAAAAATATATGTATCTTTTGTCATATTTTTCACCCATAGAGGCCGCCATTTTTCATCTGCACAATGCATGCTGGGGTGATAGCGCAATTGGGTCCGTTTTGTGCTGGACTCTACAGAGTAAACACAAAAAATCTAACTCTAGCTGAATTGCTTAACACTGTTTGACTGGTGACAATGCCACACTGTGTCGCTGTTGGTTATAACAAGAAAAAAAAAGAAAGAAAAAGAAATTACCATGGAAGTAGCTTCGGAGACAACTTCCTAAGGACCCACAGCTGTGAACTCAACATTTCTCTCCAGAGGACTTTGAGTCATTTGTACCAGCAAAACTGATGAAGGCTCTAACAGGTGGTCGTTACCTTCCTTCACAAACTAAAACCAGATGCCAAGACACTGGGAGAAACATCAAACAGGCGGCGCTGGAAGCTGAAGCTGAATGTGAAACCAGCGATCTGACAACGGACCAAAGACCCGACCCTAAACAGCTTTTACTGGACAGGACACAGAGCTACAGAACTACTTACCAGATCACACAGTCCAACCAGAGGTGCGTGTTATTTAGCAGCACAAACACAAGCTTCTTCAGTCAACTCTTTCCACTTCCTCTGTTTGGTCCTCCTCATCCTTATTAATCTTATTTTGGGTAAAAATAAAATCGGTCTTCAGTTGCACTGTTCTTGCTATATTTAACTTTGGGAATTATTTCCCTAAAATCTTACTTAAATGCTCTTAGGTACAATGTTCTCAACCCTGTCTTTGTGTTCCTTCTTCCATGCACACACCTGTTCACTTGAATCTCTTTCTTTACATTTTAATGTCATCTTTGTCTGCACCCGTAAGCTACTTCATGCTTTTAAAGTTCATTCGATTTCACAGGCCTCTCTACCTGACGTGTTTATTTGGTTTGTCCCATGTTTTGTAGATGTCTGTCTGACCCCTTGTCTGGGTAAATATTCATCCATGTTTTCATGTCTGCTCTCCCAACCCTTTACTTTACCTATTACTTCTCCTGCTGATTCTCCCACCTGCCTGTCAACATGTCAATGTGACTGCATGACTGTGTGTCTCCTTGTCGTTCTAACTCCCTGCATGTTTTCCTTCCCGAGAAGCTTGTGCGCTGTGTGGTGCAGCTGCAAACATTCCTGTTGCTTTCGACCTGCCAGACAAATTCTCCACATGGTTTAGTTTTCCCTTTCAGACAATGAACTGTTCAATTCAATTCAAGTTTATTTAATCAAGGACAGCACAGCAAACAATTTTACATAACAAAAACAAAGCAAACTCTTTTTTTTCAAAGGTTTTCAATCCACAGGCTAATTTGCAAACCCAGTCCTTGGTTGGACGTTTTCTAAATGCAGTGTTTATACCTTGTGGGTCACAGATCAAGGTTGTACAACCTCACAAGCAAACATCTGACCATATGAACTTAATTTTACAAAAATACAAAGAAATCAGCCAAAACAAATTATGCACATAGTTTCTATGATTTTACAAGAATTGTAATAAAACTTATTTTACAAGTTTGTCACGTATTTCAATGTCTCATATTTACTTATAAAGATGCTCAAAAAAATCTTTATATTTTCACATAATTCTAAACTGCGCTAAAATAATAAAATCAACAAATCAGAAAAAACATGTTTTCCTCTCTCATATATTAATATAAATGATCCAGTCTTCCTTTAAGGTGTGTAGCAAAAGTGTGTTTTCAGTATTATTGCTCAGTGATAATTCCAACTAAGGGCCCGAGGTGAACCGTTCCAGCTCATTGCTTTTGCAGAAATTCAGCTCATTTGCTTTGTTTCCAGAGCTCTCGTTCTGTAACAGATTAAGGTCTGGGTTTGGATTTTAATCTTTTAAAATTCTACCTAAAGCAGTGTTTCTTACAGAAATGATGCCCTGAGCAAACCCATTTCTCTCTCAAAGGAACAGAAAAGGACATATTAAAAGTCCCATTGTTACCTGTATTTTAAGGAATCTCTACTCAGTGTGATTTGGATTTTGAATAAATGTCATCAAAGTTACTCAAAAACAGTGGAGTAGGATATTTACTGTATCCTTCTTCAGAGGGCCAACCACTTATCACTAGCTGTACATGCATATAAACAACATAAAGTTTATTTTCCCCACCCCACTTCAAAGTGATTGTTGTGCCCCCTGTGGCAAGGAACCTGAAACAAAACATAAACAGGAACAGGTAGAGTAAAGAGCAACCTGTGCGGCCAACAGAGGAGTTACCACAGGCAACGTGATTTAGTAGTTAATACAGGATCTGATAAAAAAGGTATCACAATAGAAGCTTCAGAGTGCTCATACTTTTCATAATGTCATACCTGATTTTCCCTTTTATTTCGTATGTCTGCCGGTGCAGGCCAGGATAGATATATCTTCAGAATGCGATTCCATTTATAGCACCTAATTTATATTTTTTAATGATGATCAATGATCAAATAACCGATTGAAAGATATTTTGATTGAAGACTCCTGCAGTAAGAAGTAATTCAACACCAGTGTGTATCAAATGTTTAGCGCCTTCATGTTAACCTTTCAGAAGAACCCAAATGCAGACATGAATGTGGCAGATTGAGGAGCAAACCTGAAAAGCTTAATAAATTAACTGAATACACTGACTTTTTGAAACAAACAGGTTGCAAAATAGACAAGGAAACAAGAGCATCTGACAAGTGAGTTGAGTAAATGTATACACTGGAGAAAGTGATTGAACAGCGGACAAAGGTGAGTTCATCAGACATCGAGCAGCTGAGCTAGAACCATGAGTAAGAAGCACATCTCGATATTATGACGGAGAAATGTAATGCTGTGGAATTTAACAGATATGTAACAGAAATCATAAACCAAGACTTCAACATGACATAAGGCATGAAACAAAACTCCAACACATAGGAAATGTAAACTATGATGAATGCTCTATTGCAGGGGTCTCAAACTCCAGTCCTCGAGGGCTGCAGACCTACAGTTTTTAGATGTGCCACAGGTACAAAACACTGGAATGAAATGGCTTAATGACCTCCTCCTTGTGTAGATCAGTTCTCCAGAGCCTTAATGACCTAATTGTTCTGTTCAGGTGTGGTGCAGCAGAGGCACATCTAAAAGTTGCAGGACTGCGGCCCTCGAGGACTGGAGTTTGAGACCCCTGCTCTATTGCATAAAACAAACTATTTTTTTTAGATTGATTTTATTAAGTAGTTAGGTCCCTCTCACACAAGAGGGCAGTGTGGTGCCGGAAGCAAGAGGTGTGGCTACCTGACCTTCAGGTGGAGAGAAGATTGATTAGTGTCAAGCATACAGCTGCTTGCTTTTGCTTGCCTCAGTTTGCTTCTCACTATTTGGTGTGTATGTGTAACCCATTGCATAATGTTACCACAAGCCCTGCTCCCTCTTTCTCTTGACCCTTATTTTGAATTTGAACAGTTGTTCTTCCTGCCATCCAGAGGACACTGCTCATGGTTTGTGCCTCTCTGGTCAATTGCCTTTGAAAGACTTCTTAGCACTTTCAGAACCTCTATCCATTTTCTCCACTCATTGTGTCCTTGCAAGGTCTTATAGGTTAATTCCTTTCTCCTGCAATCTAAAGACAACAGGCAGGGCACAACATCAAAAGGT
Source organism: Xiphophorus hellerii (assembly GCF_003331165.1). Lineage (NCBI taxonomy): Eukaryota > Metazoa > Chordata > Actinopteri > Cyprinodontiformes > Poeciliidae > Xiphophorus > Xiphophorus hellerii. Next base: position 10,723,129 of record NC_045679.1, on the reverse strand, counting down.
CACCGATCCATCAGATGGCTATAACCAATCAAGGGTTTGCTTGGACAATATGAGGAAGAACCTGGAGAGAAGCCAGGAATGACAACTACAACAGGAGAAAGGTATGTTTTGCAATTTCAAATCTTCTAGCTGTGTAGCAACAATTGCCCACTGTCCAGCTCGCATCTTTAAATCAAAACATGCTAGATGACTGTGCTACATCTAATGCTTAGAAACATTCTGTTTGTGAAAATAATTATACATTTGAAGAATTGCATGATAATTTTACATACTGTGCATTCATTGGTGCCTCTGGGAAAGATGTGTACAGAAGCCTTAAAATATATGATTGAAATATATGGTTGTCTTTAAAATACAAGTCCTTGTGTATTTTAAAGACATGATGACTTTTAAAATACCACTTTTTACCGCAGTGCCATATAAATAAAATCGATGTTGACATTTATTTAATTCACTCTTTCTTTGTGGCTTTCTAAAAAGTTTTGGCGACATGTCAAGTCTCTTCAATTTATTCCTTCTCTTGATTTCCATACCACATAATCAAGTTAAAATATAAAAATGCTTTCCACTAGACTTTAGTGCAGAAGTTTTATCATGTTTTACTCGCCCCAAAATCAAGCTTGTGCACTGTCCATAGACATGCCCAAAACTCTACAATCGTTGGTTACCTCCAACATCTTTTCTTTGATTGTTACAAGTTGCTTTAAGCCTTTGCCCATTTGAATGGTGAGTTCTTTAGTTTTAATAACATTTATTTCTATAAAAATGAGCACCACTCCTGTAAAAGTATCATCTTCATAATTTAAGTTGTCTCTTTCACTTTACCCTCTCCTACAAACTGAGCAACCACTGCTATCGTAAACTAAAATGATCTTAATGCTCCTTAAATTAAGTTGAATGAATACAGAAGAGTGCTGATAAGACTGTACTCTGTCATGCTTCCAAAAACAGATTAATCTCATCTGATTAAGTACTTCCAACAGTAATCCTTTGAGGACAGTAAGAGAAAAAGTTTATGCAGTGAATTACTCTACCAACTATTAAGTTTGCAGGTGTCTGCCACAACATATATTCATAAATGCAGAATCTGTAAAGTTTTCAGCTATTCACTCACTTGTATAACACACATCTGCCTGATTTGAATGGCAAGTCCTCTTGTCCTTTGCATCTTGAAGACTCATATCAACTTTTGGCCCAAAGGAAACAAAAATTCATTAAATGCTAATTGAAGGACTCTAACTGACTTTGAAATAAAGTACAAAACTATTTCAGTTCCATTTATTAAAACTAAACTGGTTCAGTGAGGGGTGTTGGGGCAAAAAGTGTGGTGTTGGTGATTTTATTAAAATGATGGGTGTGGCTGTACTGTATATTAAGACATTACCTAAAACACACAGTTTACCTCGCATCTAAAAATAAATCAGAAGAAGTATCAGAATGAGAGTTACAACTTTTATCTGTTCAAAAATGTATATTCAAACACAATTAGCTTGGGTATGTCCAGTCATCATTGCATTCAGACAGGAGACAGTTTAAGTTTACCAGAGATGAACAGATTTTGGTGTGAAATGTTATCAATCCCAGAAAAGAAGGAAAATACCTTGAAAGATGCTCACTGAGACTAGTAAGACAGTGATACAGGTCATATGGTGACCTGGGCTACAAGGCCAATCAGAGAAGGAATTATTATTTCAAGAGCAACATAAAAAGGAAGATTACGGTTTACAAATGCACTTAAGGACTGCTGAGTGATAAATCCAAAACCAAAGTATTTTATTTTGATGACCATCTGAAAACTGCAAGCCTAGAAACAGAGTCCCAGCTGTAAAGTTTTTTGGTGGCAGCATCTTGTGTGTTTGCTCCTACTACTACTCGTTCCTCCCTACCTTTTCCACACATTAAGTGTATATTTGACGGCATCATTATACCATAATAAATGAATAAAATGAAGTTTGGATTTGAATTCAAAAATGGAAGAAGTTTGAGTTCTTCTGACAGGAGAATATGTGACACGTTTGTCTCCCAAGTATGCCTTCCAGTCATACATTTTTAATTTGGAGTCGGAATAACCTAATATTTGTGACTGCTGTCAACAAATAGATTGAAGGAAAACATACTTGGAAAAATCTCTCCCACAACTCCTGACAAACATTGCTATAGCACAATCCAAAAAAATCAGTCTGCTACCCATTTAGAATAGGAAAATCTGTTAATTATAACTTACCTGTGGCTATCTTTTTCTTACATATGATTTTAAGCCAAACAAATCAACCATAAGAGTGTGAGTATGTCCTAAATGCACGTACATTAAAAAATGAGGTGATACTTCAGTAGAACCAGATAACAATTGGTATTCAGGAAGTGGATGGATTTCCACCAGGGCATTTTGGGGCATGAAACATCCACTTACTATTGATGTCTGACAAACTCATAACTGTGCTGTCTGGGTAGGTGTGGAAACCTTGATTCACTGAGACAGCCAAAGAGATGCCTCATTTTATTTTATTTTTTTCCTTGCCCTCATCAGTACACCATTTCTTTCTAATCAAATAGCCTTTTTTGTTGGGAGGAATGTTAATATTTCAGTGTTGTTGAGGCTGGCTAGCATTCACCACACACACACACCCGCCCACGCACGTCAACACAGTCAAATGAGATGGTTTAGTGAAGCGAAGACTTCAGTAATTTATGCCATTGACAAAAGAAAATGCAAACTAGAACTTTGCAAAAAAAAAAAAAAAAAAATATATATATATATCTTTACGTCCAGCTCATTTGAATATATAGTCACAAACAAGGTTTGTAGTTATGGATGTTCATTTGCAAGAAGGTGAATCAGCCTATCAAATGGCAGCAACTCGGTGTATTTAGACATCTAGATAATATGAGCATGACTTCCATAAACAGTTGTGTGGGTGAAAATGTCATTGTTGATGTCAGAAGTTAGAGAACAGTTGGTAGTGGCTTGATATGATAGAAATATACATTAAAAGTGCATAAAAATAGTCACAAAAGCAACAAATAGCACCTTCTCACAACCAAGGTATGCAAAATACCATGTCTAAATGCAGATCACGTTACAACTTGTAGCAGATTGGCTATAGCAAGAAAACACCACACCATGTACCACTTCTATCAGATAAGAACAAGAAACTGAGAGTACAATTTGCATTGGTTCAATGAAATTGCACAATGGATTGAAATCGTTTTGCCTGGAACATTCGAGCAGAAACTGAAACATCCATTCTGTCTTGAAACAGTTCAGGCCGCTGCTGGTGGTGAACTTTGTGACCCCAGTTAATATCATCATGAATAGAGGTCACATTTTTTGAGAACTTTGCATTTAACTAAGTTTAAGATATGGAAGCATCAATTTTATTTTAGACAAACTATAACAAATGGAAAAAGTTGGAGTTACGGAGCTTGTTCAAAAATGTTTAGGTGTTGAACTATGAACGTTAATGCAGTAAACTCATTTTCATTTTCTTGTCACCTTTTAATATCCATTTGAGCATTGTAGTTAATACCATAGCCACCCTAAGGGATGTTACTGATCATGTCTGTCTCTTTATGTTGCCAGTGTTTCTTCTGATGGCTATCAGGACAATGTACCATGTCATATAGCTCAGGTTATTTAATGACAGTGAATTCGTAATATACTCCATAGCCACTGTTAAGAAAAATGATTATTTTTTGGTGTTTAATATAGCCAATATACGACATGTGTAACAGTTCTATACAATACTCTTATTTGGAACAGGTCTCGTCTGAGATGCGGAAAGCAGACAAAGCAGGGCCTTTTCTTCCTCCCCCGCTGACAGACACAAAGCAATAAAATTTACATTCCGATAGGAGTTACAGACTCTTTGGCGCCTCTCCCCGTACCTGGCACGGCCCAAGACGAAGTGGTCCGCCCTTTCACTTAGATAAAAACCAGACATCGGAGCTGAAATGAGGGGAGTTCCCAAGTTCTCTGAGTGCTGAGGGAGTTTCTAATTGGTCAAAGAACGGAACGCCTTGGCTGCATAAATTAAATAGGGAAACACCTATTTTGGTATAAAAATTACGTACACGGAGCACGCAGAGAGAGAGAGAGCGGCCGCTATTTTTTGCCTTTTTGTATTTGTTTTGTGTTTGTCTGTCTTCCCCCTTGTGTGTCTTTATTCTTATGAAAAATGCATATCTCTGTTCCTCTGCAGTTTTGTTGTTCATTGCTTTGTATGAGATTAAACTCTGTGATCTGTGACGTCAACACGCTTTGTTGTTGTTTCGTTTTACCAGCACGCGGTCGCTGCACGTCGCCCACGGAGAGCGTCACTCGCCGATCCCGGGCAAAATTAAAAGAGGAAGAAGGAGCCAAACGTTTTATCCAAAGCTAGCATTAAATAATTACCTCTTTTTTTTAATATCACCAAATCTCAATCCATAAGAGCTTGTTTTGCATTTGGGACAGGAACTTCACATTATGAAAATGCAGCTGAAAATATCAGGAGCAACTGAGATATACTAAAATGCCATCACTATGCATCAAAGTCTTAAAATAATGTTTCAGAAACCTTGTGGAAGAATTAGGACAGTTTTAAATGCAGAAAATGCCCCAACTTGGAACTAGCAGGTTGTACCTAATAAAGTAGCTAATGAGTGTATAGCACTTTGAAAAAAATAAATCGGTGAGTGCAGATGGTTTTTGACCAATTAAAGTCCTTTTCCAGTTTTGAGTACAAAGACAGTTTAACATATTATTTAAACCTATTCAGTTAATCTTTTTCATCTCAGCAGCAGCAGATGGAATCTTTATTAAATATAACAACCCTAATCAGGAGTTTTGAAATAGATCAGCGTCACTTTAAATTGAGATGAGAATTATAACAACTAGGAAAAACATCCATTTACTTTGGGTCCTTTTGGCTGCATATTCCTGTATAGTGTTGCATTCATCCTGAAGCTTTCATAAGCAACAACTTAATCAATAAATGACAGTGTGCCAGCCGCACCAACTCGTTTGACTTATGAGGTGGTATGGGTTGGCTCCATACATGCTAAATTTTAAGTCTTTCGCTCCAAAGTTCTATTTATTCACACAGACATGCAGTGCTTGTCTGCTGCTCTTCGGACCATTGTCCCAGAATTCAGAATCCAGATTCAATAGTAGAAAACAATGCTGTTTTCACCCCAAGGACACCAAAGTGGCATGCAGACAACAAATTGGAGAAGTCTGTCTGTTTTCTCTTTTGCTGTTTGTTTTCAGTTTTTTCAGCTCATTCCTTTTTGCTATCCTATCCAGTTTGAACGTTTTTGACAACTGGCTTGTTAGACTGAAAGAAATGAATAGCAAAAATGAAAGAAAGTTTTAAGTCAGAAACATTGCCTCAGAAATATACATTTTATTCTGAGTTCTGTTTCTTTCAATGTCACTTAGAACTTTAAAAGCTCAAATGCATGTTTCCTTTACATTCTCTAAGTAAATAGGAAAAATGCCTCAGAAGAAAGCTGTGGCATTTTCACTTCTGTTTTATAAGAGAGCTGTAGTTAACATTTTTTAAAACATTATATTGTTTCCCTGTTTTTCCAGTTTCTGCTGAAATATTAAGCCTTGCATTGTTGTTAATACCTCTAAAGTTCAGGCAAATTTCACAAAATGTTGCTAATATTTAGCAGTAATATATAATCATAGCATGATTATATATTACTGCATGAATAGGATATTTTATCTTATTCATTCATGTTAAAACTGCATAAAAATATTTTACTTGATTTATGGAAACAGTTTAGTTCTGCAGACACGACAAAAATGAAATGTTGCAAGATGCATACTGTGTCTCATAATTGCTTTTGCAAACATCAGTAATGCTTAATCAATAGGTTTTCTCTCACTAATCTCAGATATTTATTTCAGTACCTTGTGAGCATTTCCATTTATCTAGTAAATGACATCAGCAGGAACAATAAAATGCTAATATTGACAAAAAGCAGAAGCCCTATCCTTTTATCATACTTGTATTAGCCTCATGCTAACTGCTAACAAGTCATAATAATCTACAAAGTATATTTTCAGAGGGGTTGAGTTGTATTATTGACCCTGAACCTCAATGTATTTGGACAACCAGAACTGCAATGCATGCTCACTTGAGAGAAAGGAATAGGTTTGTATGTATCATTGTTTTCAAAAATTTTAATTTATTATTCAAAAGTTATTCAAGTATCTCAATAAGCAAAGCACATTGTACAGGTTAACTACATACAGATTGATATTTTCATTGTTTTCTTTTGTGATTATTTTCCACTTACAGCTGATGACATTTAATTCCTTGGAAGATTAAAATATTACAGCAAATCAATGAAATAAACATTTTATTGAGTTAAACATTTCTGTTAAATGTATTAAACAGACATGTTTAATACATTTCTGTATTAAACATTCTTAATACAGAAATGTGCGCTTAATTTATGCTTAATAGCAGCATGAAGTTTTTTATTTTCAAAAGGTACTTTTAATCTGACAAATGAACCTCATCAGACTAACTCATAAGTAAATTAATTTTGTTTATACCATTTGCTCTACATTGGTACTGCTGTTTAAAATGAATCCTTTCACCGTCTGGGTACTTGCTTTGACGCTGTTCCTGATGAACATTGTCTTGTATTATATTAATTTTATGTTCTAACGTGGTATTTAAAAGTATTTCAACCTCTCTGTCCACTCAAATGAACCTAGTGCCATATTCCATTCCTAACAGGATTGTGATTGGCTAACAGAGGTGTTACCTATTCCCAACACTGCCCCCTATGGGTTGGGAAGTTTGATACAACAGTCAGGGGATCCATGTGGGTGAACACTTTTCTTAAACCAACCTTTTTTTCAAGCAATGTGGAGGAAATAATTGTTTTCATAAAGACCCGGCTATGTTTTTACAAAATTATATCTAAAAGTATATCGGTCATGGGGTGTGAGTTTGTGGATTGACCATCATGCAGACAGGAGCTGGAAGCATGGATAGAAAAACTTGAGAAGCACAGTAAGTCAGAGCAGAACAAAATACATAAATCTAAATGAAACCAGCAGGGAACATCTGGAGAAAATAACAGAGTATAATGGGAAGAACCAGCCAGGAGAAACTGAGAATGAGTTGTATATATTCTGGAGAGGTGGTTACTGAACAAATAACTGATGGTTGGTTAGAAATGGGTTGCAGGTGTGAGGGGAGAGAGCAGAAGACAGACTGGGGAGAGAGAGAAAGTGGTAGAAGGGGTGAGTACACAAGGGACTAGGAAATAAATCTAACACTAAAGAATGACTAAATATAATTGAACTAGAGTAACAAAAAATAACTACACACAAGAAATAAACATGAAGTAGAATCACTAAGGAAGGCCTAAGTAAAGTAAAACAGAAATAAAAATGAAACTAATGAGTACAGTATAAACAAAACAACTCAGGATTCTAACAATATGTTGAATAAGTAGTTTATTGGAAAAATTTGGTGTAGTGCTACCCTGTCATCTCTGGCAGAGTGGAGAAAAGAAATCTGACAAAAGAAATTGTCAGCAATGACAACCAATGCATCATTTTTAAACAGCAGATTGTGCTGAGGTTAAGGGATTTTAGACGGATTACAAACTATTCCAGAACAAAGTAAAAGCAAGAAAAATGTAAAATATTCAGTGTTTTTTTTTTCTTTTTATTAAGAATAATTCGGTTAACTGTTTTTTTTTTTACATAAAAACAAGTTTATCAATTCCTCATTGAATCCTAAGTAGTTCTGCAATAAAACAATGTGAATGTCAAACAGATCTGGAAAGGTGAATACACGTTAGTACATTTTGATAAAGAAAGAATCAGGTAACTATTTAGCCTTAAACTAAATAGTATTTCACATGCACCAATGTTCCATATGAAATACACAATGCCACATGACTTTGTTAATATGCTGGTCAGAGAGGGTCTGTGCTAACAGATGCTAAGCCATATGCACAGGTGTTAGTAGCTCACAGTTCCATATTTTCTTCTATAAGTGCGTTAATGTGCACTGAATGCAAAACAGAGCTGATTCATCTGTTTATTGTTACCAGCCTTCAATATCTCTGTGTTGATGAGAAAATGTTTATCTAGTCTGATTGTCATTGACAATAAGAATTACCCCATTAGCTTAGACCAACACAAATGCCTCAGACTGCTGGCCTGCTACCAAAACAATTTTACTGATGGATAAACCTTTAAATCCATTCCCTCTAACCACTTTATCTAGACAAGAGTATCATTGAACAGGACTTTATCCCCACTGAGAGTGAACAAGAGGTGGACCCTTGACAGACTGTCAGTCCATTACAGTTCTAACAAGGCAGAGAGACAACCAATGCATGCTCCTACTCTCGTGGACAACCAATTAACAATGTGTTTATAAAGCAGTTGTCTGACAGTAGGAATAAGCAGAGCCTATTAAGAAGGGGGGGAAAAAAAGCGTTCACCAAGCCATCAGGGCTTTCCAGCGGTGAGATGACACTCTGAACCTCTACAGCATGCTTCCCTGGTTAAATACAGACTATGTAAAAATCACATCTTGACTATTTATCCCACCTTCAACAAACAGTTTGAGAAATACATTATTTTAGCAAAAATTGCCTTTTTAGACAAATTTATGTCGATACCATCTCAGAGGATGGTATGCAGAACTGCTAAAGATAATACTTTTTATTATGAATTTTGATTATATATATACATATAAACAATATAAACAACTGTTAACCTTTATGATATGTTTTTCTCAGTGACGTGCGGTGAGGTTCATAGCTGGTGAGGCACTGACGTCATCAGAATCAGATTTGCAAATAGATGCATAGATTGACAGCAGTTTACAGGTTATGTTTCACTTCTGCATTCTTACACATACAAACTGTAGCTCACAAAACACACATTTCCTTAAAAAACAAAACAAAATAAACAAACCTTTCAGCTCCGGCGTTGGTCTTCCTTTGGTTATTATCTCCTGCTTCGATTGAAAGTCCACTTGAGAAAACTTTTTTAGTGTTGTAATGTAGTCATCCATGTCGAAAGTCGGGATAAGCGAGAGGAAAAAAATCACCATCTCTATTATAATCTATCGCTGCACTTGACTTGCTTCCCGAATCGTTTAGCCTAGCTCGCTGTCACTTACTCGGCAGTTGAGGAGTGAACAAGACGAACGTCTGGGATCTTGAGCGCCCCCTGCCATGAGGCAAGAGAACTGCCTGCCTCACCTCGAACCTGTTCTCTGCCGTTTATAATCGCTCATTACACGAAACACGTTACACAAACACAGTTGGTGACAAAAAGCACTGTACATTATATACATAAGCTAAATTATTGGAAATAAGTTCACATATTAAATTTGTTTAAACCATTTTATTGACGCCGTACAGCAACATGCTCTCTCCGCTTAGCAGCCAGCGCAGAGCCAGGGGTTGCGCAATCCAAGGTGAGGCAGAGCTCGCTGCTGCCTCACCGGCATCGCTTCCAAGCATTTGAATGGGAAAATAAGAAAATTCAGCGATTTTGAACAAATAAAAATCGAAATTGGTGAAGCTACATGAAAAATAAATATTTTTTAGTACAAACCACCGGATGAATATAACAATTTAAATTACTTTATGATTATATATTTTGTTTCTTTCCATGATGGCTGGTGAGGCACTGCCTCACCTGCCTCCCCTGACCGCACGTCACTGGTAAAAATCACATCTTGACTATTTATCCCACCTTCAACAAACAGTTTGAGAAATACATTATTTTAGCAAAAATTGCCTTTTTAGACAAATTTATGTCGATACCATCTCAGAGGATGGTATGCAGAACTGCTAAAGATAATACTTTTTATTATGAATTTTGATTATATATATACATATAAACAATATAAACAACTGTTAACCTTTATGATATGTTTTTCTTTTTTGGAAAACCTTACCCTCTCAATGTTCTCAAGATTTGTTGTGCTTCCCATACACAAAAAGAAAGCTCCAGTGTATAACAAGCATCGACTGTGCCTACATTTTGAAAAAGGCAATCTTTCTATGCCTTTTTTCTCATCAATACATGATAAAGCTTCTGTCAGTAAAAATCCAAGCAAACCTGGAAAGCACACAGATTTACACACACCCACAAACACCTGCACTGACAGATCTTGGCACATACTGTTAGACACAATCACTAATTAATAGATTTGACTGACCTGACTGCCTTATCCTATCTCACTCCCACTGGGCTGCTGTGTTGTCTCAGTCATTAACCATCTAAAGTATGATGGACTACAGATTTCTGTCTGTCAGACAAATAGATTTTGTGATGCTTAGAGAGTCTGAGGGACAAAAAAAATCTTATCCTGTAGCTTCATCAGATACACAACAGGATACAAAATTCAAAGCCAATTGAATTATTTGTGAGGGTGAATCCTGTAATCATCATGAATTAAAACCAGGTGAAAACATAGTATGGAGCAAAGCTGACAGAGTTGGATGTATCGTGTCTTGCAAAAGGAGTAATTAACTCAAGTGCAGTCACAAATTCCTGTGAATTTTATTGAGATTGTATGTAATAGATCAACACAGAGCAGACTTCTATTGTGAGCTGATAAGATTCAGAACACATATTTTTAAAATAGCTTGTAAAAAATTTTTTGCATTTTTATTCACCCCTTTTACTCTCCTGCCTTTAAATAAAACTCGGTGCAACCGACTGTCAATATTAATCATTCAATTAGACCGTGAAAATTAACCTCAACTATTCTATTAAGCTCTCAAAGATATGTTGGAGAACAGAAAACAAAACAGGACCAGGAAAACATCAGACAGCTCAGATATATAATTATGGAGAAGTTTAAAATAGGACTAAGTTATAAAACATTATCCTTATCTTTGATAATTTCATGGAACACTGTGCAATCCATCAACACAAAAAACTATCCCGTAGCTGCAAACCCACCAATATGATGTGGTGGCATCATATTGTGCAGATTCTCCTGTGCAGATGGAACAGGGAACTTGATTGAGTTACATAAGTTGGAAGGAGTTAAATGCTGGACAATTCTTGAAGACAAACTGAGATTCATTTAATATAATTTGAAAGTTAAGTACTTTGACTACTTTCTGGATGCACTAAAGGTTCAGATGGCATCCAGTAGGACTGAACCTCTGACTTATTGGCAATACTTCTGGTAGGCTGCGTATATTTCTTGTTGTGTGAATCTGTTACAGATAACACAATCATAATTGTAGCGAAAGGTGGTTGTACAGTGTTGATTCTGTTTGGGCGGAAGACAAATCGATTCATATTTTGAGATTTTTTCTTGTAAAAGCTTTTTAAAAAAAATCAGCAGCCTTTTCTTTCTACCTAAACACTTTCCATTTTATAAACTTCTTTGAATTGATTTCTCACTAGCCTGGCCTTCCAGTGTAATTCTGTTGGAAAAAGTTATCACTCCCACTACAGTCTGGGCTTTCTCCCAATAGGATATTGGGCAGGTTTTTTACCGGCTGAGTTTCTCACATGAATCCCAATGAAATGCATTGAAGAGTGTGGTTTTTACATCTGACAACATTCAAAGAGTAGAAATAGTTTTGCGATAGTGTGTTGCTCTTTTTTTTTTGTTATCCTTGCCTGACAAAAGGAGTAACTGTAGGTACCATATGCCATTAAGATGGTTCTGTGACTAACTGGTTAAATAGTTTACCATACCCCTTTCACTGATTCAGTTCTGTACCCAGAAAGTAAAGCTACATTGTTGTTTTGTTTTTTTTCTCAGTGGTTTGACGATAACTCTTCATTTACACTTTTTATAATGCCTGGAGAAAGAAAATACTGGAAGGCAGATAAAATGCTGAATCTGAGTGTAGCCAATCTTGTGAGTCCTGTAGTCATTTAAATTAGATTTTACACTGCTATGCTGTTTGAGACCAATTGGAAAGTAATGATCAACTGATTTTGTTACCCTTGGGCCTAAAGGTCATGTTGTACTGCTCCTCATCAGATACATTTTGTTCCAAGTGTCTGTAATCAGAGTTTCTCTTGATGTTGACCTTCTGCCTCAACGAATCACTGTATGTTTGCTCTTCTTTAATTATAAAGTCAAGGACTTCTTGAATACTAAGTGTTTCTGCCATAACGTGAGTCAATAAACGGAAGCTCCAATAACATTTTTTGTTGGTGTTGTAAAAAACACTTGTTTATTGAGCTGATAACCTATTGGACAGTTTTTAAACAATCAACACAATGAGGTAGTGTGGGCATCACAATGGGTAAATAATGATTTGCTTTGTTCTCTAAGTAAGCTTAAAACATAGATAAAGTGATACATGCTTTAATAATTGAAATTATTTTTTTAGTAAGGTTACCATGAAAAGCAATGTGAGCACACATCATTAATCTGTATTCACTGCTGGCAGGAATTGGTTCATATTGTATTCATTGTTACAACAGACCAATAAAACTTATTCAGAAAGCTCTTCTATTTGACTTGTAGGTCATCAATGCTTATTACAACAATGCAGCAAGAATGTGTAGTGGTAAGACTCATGTTGAAAGCATTCTACCAGTTTCAAGTTTTATAACATTTTAAGCTGAAAAGAAAAGCAACTTAATACTTTAAGGCAACATAACATTTGAAATAGTTTCTACAGAATTCTAATCAGACTTAAGGTTACAGTGGCTAATTATTATGATAAGTATCAAGCTTGGCACATGAAGAGTAATTATCACATAACTGAAATTAAATAAAAAATGTTTATATTTGTTAATATTTCTACCCAGACTGATGATTCTCGAAATGAAAACACACTTCATGCAGAGGTGCAATGCCATTTGTGGGAAATAGTGTATTTCATCTGGGAGCAGATTAATTGTGAACTACAGAGTGTGATGTTGCTGTTTTGAGTATCAACAGGTGTACACAACAGAGTAGACTTGCTAGTAATTTATTCTGCTCTGTCACAGTAAGAATCATTTAACAATTGCAAAATTGGATTTTGTCAACACAAAATCCTTGAGAGAGATGAAAGAGACACTCTGGCTTTAGTTTGGATGCAAATGTTCATCATCTGCAGCTGAAAAACAATATTAACAGATTCCTGAGCAGCTTAAAAATCTCTCATTAGGAAAAGGGATTAGACAAGATTGCTGTACATACCACTTATTAAACTCAAATATGAAATGCAGGTGGTGAAAAAGTTAAGTCTTGCCTCAGTGTTTACTCAGGTTGAGAAATGACTTCAAGACTCATGTTGACTCAAATAATTTATTCATTTTAAGCACCAGTATTGTTAATACATTAAGAAAAATCAGTTTTTTAAGCATTCTTATTTGTTGTTTTTAGTCAGTTCTGTATGCATCACAAATCTCAAAAGAAAATGAAGCATTTTTAAGGTGTTTATACCTGAAAAGATAAAAAAAGTGAAGAGAGAGCAAAACAGCCAAAATATGAAACAAATATTATGATGGATTACCAATTTGCTCATGTCAGTTCAAGCTGATTTTTATTTTCCACTGAGATATTTTTTTTTTAGTTTAGGGGTTTAAACCAAAAACTTCCAATAACTTATAGAACCCCATGTTTTTTATGCATGCGAATGAGACATTGCTAGTAGAAATGTTTCGATGTTCTCTGCACTGAGGACCAGACTGTCAAAGTTTGAGAAAACTAAAACATGAAATAAATACATATACAAAATAATTCAGAACTATTGGACCAGGTGTTCAAAACTAGTTAAATATATGTGCATATGTAGACCTCCAGGTCCCACCAACATTCACCATGAATAGCCTCTTCCCTTTATTTTTGATTCTGAATCATTGCTCCTTCCTCTTCCTCTTCCAGGAGTTTTTTTAAGCATTACAGACATATCCAGATCACTCCATACGCTGTTTGTCAGTTGATCTCCATGCATTTACCAACTATGCCAGACAACTGCTCTTTCAAGTACCAGCTCATTACATTGCTAAATAACCAATAAGATGCGTCAGACTGCTCTATAAGTCAAGTTATTAGCTGAACTGACAGTGTTGCTTCACTGCAATTGCCTCATTCTCATATTTGAAAAGGTCAAGCACATTTAATGATGGCTCTCAAAGGATTAATCAGAATTTTTTTTTGTCATTTATCTGTAATAGAAGCAACTCATTATAGCACTTGAAATGATGTGATGTAATGGAGGGCTTTTCTGTGAACTCTTTCATTTTGCTGCTTCTTGGGGAAGTCAAGTTGCTTTTGGATGAGTGGACTGAGTTAAGAAGTTTCATTACTGATTAAAATGCATATACCTTTAAAGCTATAAATCAATAACCAAATACCACTTTGATAACATAATTATTTTAAAGGTTTAGGCTTAGAGTTCGATAATTCTTAAGGGATTCAACTGAAAATATGCTAAGTGTTTTATGTTTATGCTTTATGTGTTTTATGTTCAAATGTAAATAGAGGTTTTTTTTTATCCCATTCCATCTTAAATCAGATACACTCTGATTTAAGATGGAATGGGATAATAATGCACTGTTGGACTAGTTCAAAAAATCTTTTCTTTCAACATTGTTGTGTGGAATTCAAGAGGAGTAACACATTTGCTGTCAGATGTCTTTAGACTGATTTATTTTTCCAGTATGAACTCAGAATAAAAGGTAGAGTAAACTCAAAGGGCAAAGCATTGTGAGAAACCTCTCTCATCAAAGCAGAATTATAGACAACGATATATACTGTGTATATATATATATATATATATATATATATATATATATATATATATATATATATATAACCTGTATATATGAGAGTTTTTCTTCTGCTTCATTTCTTTTTATGCAGATGACAGGATAGCCTTGATTTTCTAGACTGATGCAGGCAGTTTTACAAAAATCTCTTGAACCTGTATTTTGGTAAGCTCTCTTTCTCAAACATTACCAAACATCTTTGGAGTGAACCAAAAATATTGCATTTCTGTATTTCGTATTTGAGGTAAGCGAAGTAGAGACAATCCATCCCCCATACAATACAGTGGGACTTATTAAGGCATCATGACTACAGCGATTTCAACTCAGTTTCAACTTGGTTCCTTTAACGTATAAGTTATGTGATTATATACTTATTAGATTTCTTTTTTTTATAGGTATTCTGATTAATCTTTCAAATCCTAATGGGTGGCATTAACTACCAGCTTTTTATCACTAATTGCTACATCATTTCACCTGAATTTTAATTCTTTTTAATTGCACTCAAATTTTCTGTATTATTTGCATATAACTTAAATCTGTTGAGACTGATTTTACAGAAGGAGTGAAAGTACAGTGGCAGGAAGAAGGCCAGTTTTTGTCTGTCCAAAACCCCAAGCTTTGGCCTGCATCTTGTGAAAATCAGCTTCATAATCCAATAATATTGTCGGCCCTCTTATTTCAGAGCAGCACTGCAGTCAGCGGTTCATTTCTTAACTTTTCCCTATTTTCTGTTTTGTACAGCCAGGGGATTACTGGCTCGGCAGGAGCCTTCCCAGGGGTATTGTGCCACTAGATGGCCTGAAATGATCCGCTGCTCCCTAACCAGTGCCTTTTTTGAATGCCTTACACTGTCAACCCATTTCAAATTTTTTTCTCAATAATTACACATACCCTTTGTCTTCTGTTTTCCCCATTTATCTTGTTTCATTAGGACTTCCCTGCTTTTCCCTGATATGATCGTGAATGTACTTTGGACTTACTGTCTGTCCATTCATCCATCCAAAATGCTCATGAATTTCAACAAGAATGTTAATTTTGCCTGGCCACTTTAATATTATTGTCATGTGGTTATTTTAGAAATGGAGTCTTCACAAAGTTATGAAGAGTTAATGAGGTAGCAATTAAGAACCAACTAAATTTCCCTCGAGTCCATTGTGCGGGACAGAAGATATGCGAGTGTCATCAATATTAACTACCTAGGACATAGTCCCCATCCATCATCCTGGCATTCGAAGCACTTTGACAGTGTCATCTATTACACATTGAATATGTTACTTTTGTGAAATGATACATGTTGATTTTGCACAAAATTGAGATTACATGCATAAATAAATGAGGCATACACTTAGTCGTTTCACATTGTGAATTAATATACGTCATGTTGAAAAATATCTGAATGTAAACAATAAACAACATTACACAGCAAAATGTAGAGATTATTTGGCATAGCTCATGGGCAAGTTTAAATCTGGGTATTGCAGCAAGTAAAATGTTTTCTCCCCTCTCTCCTGTATGAGGGGCCGTTTAGGACAAAATTTACGTTTTGTCTCTCACACACTACCAAAAACTCTCGCATACTCCAAAAAAGTAGCCACGCACACTCCAAAAAATTACGTTTTGTCTCTCACACACTACCAAAAACTCTCGCATACTCCAAAAAAGTAGCCACGCACACTCCAAAAAATTACGTTTTGTCTCTCACACACTACCAAAAACTCTCGCATACTCCAAAAAAATAGCCTCGCACACTCCAAAAAATTACGTTTTGTCCCTCACACACTACCAAAAACTCACGCATACTCCAAAAAAATAGCCTCGCATACTCAAAAAATTACGTTTTGTCTCTCACACACTACCAAAAACTCACGCATACTCAAAAAAATAGCCACGCACACTCAAAAATTACTCACGCACATTCAAAAAATACTCAAATTGCGTATACACACACTACTAAAATGTCACACACACACACACAAACGTTAACTTTCTCGCTCACATACACTACTATCAGCTCGCTCACATACACTGTACTAACAGCTCGCACATTCACAAACGTTAACTTTCTCGCTCACATACACTACTACCAGCTCGCGCACATACACACAAACGTTAACTTTCTCGCACACATACACTGCTAACAGCTCGCACACACACAGACGTTTATCTCTCACATACACAAGACTAAAGTTGAACACACACACAGTACTAAGACTCGTTTTATGTATGTGTGAGAGCGAGACTTTTTATGAATGTGTGAGAGCGACACTCTTTATGAATGTGTGAGAGCGAGAATCTTTTTGAATGTGTGAGAGCGACACTCTTTTTGAATGTGTGAGAGTTGTCACGGAAGAGGCGGGGCATAATTTTTGGATCAAACTGCGCATGCGTAGATCCTAAACTATAAGTTTCGATTGTTGACTCACTGTATGTTCTATTACTTAGTATATTTGTGCTTTTAAATATATATAGAACGTTTAACTTTCTTGTAGATTAAATGTGCTATAGAAATAAATGAATCTGATTGATTGATTAAAAATAGCAAAATTGCTGTAGTACAATCTGTCCACTGGGAATTTTGCTATTTTTAATCAATCAATCAGATTCATTTATTTCTATAGCACATTTAATCTACAAGAAAGTTAAACGTTCTATATATATTTAAAAGCACAAATATACTAAGTAATAGAACATACAGTGAGTCAACAATCGAAACTTATAGTTTAGGATCTACGCATGCGCAGTTTGATCCAAAAATTATGCCCCGCCTCTTCCGTGACAACTCTCACACATTCATAAAGAGTGTCGCTCTCACACATTCATAAAAAGTCTCGCTCTCACACATACATAAAACGAGTCTTAGTACTGTGTGTGTGTTCAACTTTAGTCTTGTGTATGTGAGAGATAAACGTCTGTGTGTGTGCGAGCTGTTAGCAGTGTATGTGTGCGAGAAAGTTAACGTTTGTGTGTATGTGCGCGAGCTGGTAGTAGTGTATGTGTGCGAGAAAGTTAACGTTTGTGTGTATGTGCGCGAGCTGGTAGTAGTGTATGTGAGCGAGCTGGTAGTAGTGTATGTGAGCGAGCTGATAGTAGTGTATGTGAGCGAGAAAGTTAACGTTTGTGTGTGTGTGTGTGACATTTTAGTAGTGTGTGTATACGCAATTTGAGTATTTTTTGAATGTGCGTGAGTAATTTTTGAGTGTGCGTGGCTATTTTTTTGAGTATGCGTGAGTTTTTGGTAGTGTGTGAGAGACAAAATGTAATTTTTTTGAGTATGCGAGAGTTTTTGGTAGTGTGTGAGAGACAAAACGTAATTTTTTGAGTATGCGAGGCTATTTTTTTGGAGTATGCGTGAGTTTTTGGTAGTGTGTGAGGGACAAAACGTAATTTTTTGGAGTGTGCGAGGCTATTTTTTTGGAGTATGCGAGAGTTTTTGGTAGTGTGTGAGAGACAAAACGTAATTTTTTGGAGTGTGCGTGGCTACTTTTTTGGAGTATGCGAGAGTTTTTGGTAGTGTGTGAGAGACAAAACGTAAATTTTGTCCTAAACGGCCCCTCATACTCCTGTCTGTTTCTCTCTCTTTTCCTCCTCCAGTTTGTCTGTCACACGCATCCTCTGCTATTTATTTGCTTTGAAAGACTGTTGATCTAATACATGAAAGATAACCCTCAGCGAGCTCAGGAGGTAATGAAAAAATGTTTATATGCTACAGGCTCTTTTTCACCGGAGTCGTTCTCTGCTCTCAGTTTAGAACCGCGCAAACCTTACCCTGTCCTTCATGTAGCAACAGTGGATCTTTGTAGTTTAGATTTCTGTAGTTTAGTGTAGGAATGCACTGGCACATCTTTCTTTTCAATCTTTTATCAGTTTTCTCTTCAAAGTCTTCACAGACAATACAAGGGTTCATATAAATAAAAATAAAAGTCGTTTAATTATTGCAATTATCACCATCACAATGTGAGTTTTCTCAGTAACAGAGAACACACTCGGTGAAGGATGACGGGGTGCTGATGAATGTTTTAAAAAAATCTAACCTTTTACTGTAGCCCGTTATATCAGATTTGCTTTGCAAATTACAATTTATCTTAACATTGTAGCCTGATTAACATGGTTAACTGGTATGTCCAATTTTATTTTTGATTTAAAATGAATAAATTGACAGGAATGACAAGAAGCAGAATGCTGGTTTTAAAGGTTTACCACATTTATTTCTACATTTTACATAGCAAAACATACCTTTCTTGCACTTGCATTTAAGGTCATGGTGGCCACAAAAAGTAAAAAATAAAATAAAATAAAATCATTCTCCTCTCTGAGAAGTACAACTATAACAGACTGGAGTCAGACAAGACTACTATTTGACATGAAAAAGCTTTTTTCACATTTATGTGCACAGAGGGGAAAATCCAACTGAAGTCACTTACAAATTGAGTTTAGGGTGTGAATCACTGAACAGGATTTCATTAATACCGAAACTAGTTCAAAGTCAACAGTGGTCCAAAAACAGTATTTGTAGCCTATTGGATGACTGCAAGATTTAAAACTTGCAGTCATCACTGCACACGTAATGAAAATGGATTGTAAACACTTTAGGATTCAGATTGTATTATATGAAGAAAAATGTGTTGGCATCATGATGAAGTCTGTTTTATTTATAAGGGAAGAGAGCAAAGTTGACTTAATCACCCCCTGCACACCACCACACTGCATGACAATGCAGAGCTTTTTTTCACTTTTTAGTGGAGATTAAGATAACTTTCTTGTAGGAAAAATTGTGGAGGAGAAACTGCACAGCCAACAGCATTTAGGAAGTTGTCAGTTGTTGAGAAAATTTGAGTGGCGATGTATGAGCTGGTGTGTTTGGAGACTGGAAGTAAAACTCATAGTAAAGCAAGACTTAGAGATCAACAGGATAAAATAACTACACCTCAACTTTTCTTGTCACTGAATTTTACTTGAATACTAAGATGGGTTATATATATATCTACTTGTACAAATTAGATGTACAAGCAGTTGGGTTTTGGCATTGGGCCTTACTGCACATGCTGATGCTGAAGCCCTGAGCAGTAATGTTGTGGATCCTGCTGTACTACCACTGGTAAAGGTAGCAGCTCACCTTTGTGCATGCAGTGGGTAAAGGCTGATGGAGATATATTCTTGACCGAGGAATAGCACTGATTTCCCAGCCAAGCTCCCCTGCTGCTTGGCCATAAACAGATGTGATGGTTGCTTCTGAATTTCCTGTTTGAACTGCTGTTTGATCTTCTAACATCTGAGGAAGATACATTTAAGCCCAAAAATAATCATACCTCTGGCAGATTTAGGTTTAAAGTTTAATTTTATCAACAAGGTTTTTTTTCTGCTTGGAATTAGTATTATTAACATTTTTGAATACACATACAAGAAGTTAAACACGGTTCCAACAGGAGAGGTACCGATATATAAATGAGAAAAAGTTATTTGAAACACTCGGTCTGTAATGGGAGCTGAAAATTAGGGCGCTGACTTTAAGTCTAACTGTACAGTTATGGTGTATTATCAAAATATTACTGAAGATGTGCAAAAACCTGATCAGTTATAAGAATGATTGAATTTCTATATTGCCAATAATTTAATTTCTGTTTTATATTGAGTTAAAACTAAAATATATATATATTTTTAGAAAGGACAGTACTTGTTCATCTTATTTTTCATCAGAAGCAAAACTCTTGGTCGGATAAATATAACTTTAAATCTTAATTTTCTAAGTGTATGGATAATTTAACATTAACACCTAGTATTTTGCCAGCAGTATCAGTAGGTTTTCAAACTTGATATCCACTTTCCTTCAGATACCAATAAATGTGTCAAGGTCAATCTCATTCACATTAATGATGAGCTCTATATTCTTTATGTGTCTTTTTAATATTTTTATTTATGCAAGTAAGATTTCAATGTTGAATTTATTCTGAATAAAGCAAGTAATGTCAAATAAAGTAAAAAGATAATCATGATATTCATCAAAAACTATTTGCATGAAACATGGATGCATTTATGACAAAATATCAACAGCCATGTCCTCCATCATGTCATTTAGAAATTGGTATATCAAAACAATGCCAAAAAACCCAATATCTCCACTCTGGATGCAGCTTCATTTTGGAAGCATTGTTTATCCATACGCCTGAATTCCCTTAGCGCATCTCCACCTGAGATAATAAATCATAAATAAAACAAATTAATTGACAGGATACAGACAAGATCATGGGCAGGAAAAGACACAAAGTGGAATTAGTTTTGGGGGAGCAAATCTGTTACCATCATGCTGTGTTGTAGGCATTTAATGGCAGCCTGTGAGGTTGTCCACCAAGTTACAGGCAGGAACCGGGCCACCTGCCAGAGGGTTGTACGTATTCCTGCTGCAGATGAGCTGAGAGGAGTAATGAGGGCTTTGCTTGTGTGACTGGTTGGCTTCCATGCCTTCTGTCAAGTGGTTGGCAGCCCTGAAGGAAATCCCTGAGGGATTATGCAACCAGCAGAAACAAGGAAAACTACCTAAACAGGTAATTTACATGCTGCTTGTTTCATCAAACAGCTACATAAAACAAATCATGTATACCAATGGTTAAAGCAGAATTAATTCTGACCCTGTTCTGCTTTCTCTTGATATGATGGAGGTGCCAAACACAAAAAGAATATTAATCAAAGGAGTAGATGACACAATTGAATTATTTTCTTAGCCCCAGAGATATTAGATGTTGTAGTAACTCATTATGAAGTTTCTTTTTTAAGTTCTCTAACTGCAGGGAGGAAGCATCTCCTATAGCTATCTGTATTGAATCAAAACTGAAAAATCCTCTGACTGAAGACACGGTATTGTAGCTTTACTGTTTTATGAAGAGGATGCTCAGGGTGTTTTTCATTTTATGAGACTTCTTTCCAGTCTGTTGTTGAGGTCAACAGCAAGGTGTATAAGGAAAACAAGCCAGTAACAAACTATTTTCCTTGTTTTACATCCCTGAGAAAAGAGCAAGAGCATGTCACCAAATGGATATTTCACAATGCTATAAATGCCACTAATTTAATGAGGTACCACATTTCAAAGATGAAATAGTTTACATCTGCAACTTTCAGGGAGTGGGATTCTACTGGATACCAAGTTTGGCCCTGCTGGAGGAGTTCTGGCTTTCCAAGTTGTAATTGAGATGTTAGTTGATATTCTTATTTTTCTGTTTGAGAACTTTAATAATCCAGTTTTGGAGTAAAGAGAAGACACTACAATGCTCTTCTTACCATTCTACATCTTTGACAATGATATAAATACTATTTGACATATTTGTGCTTCTAAAATCCACTATCATTTCCCTTATAACATTCATGTTGAAGATGAGATTATTGTTCCCATTCTATGCCACAAAGTGTCCCACCAACTCACTAGATGACCAGCTACTGCAGGGTCATCTAGTAATTTCTACAGATGGCAGAACCCTGAGTTGTACTTAAAACCTGAAGTGAACATGGTAAAAAGGAATGCTGAGAGTACAGTCCCCTGTGGCATTCCTATGGCACTGATCTGGTCAGACAAATCCTTCAGCCTGTCTAACTGTGGTGCATTTGTCAGGTAGTCATTAATCCGGCAATTATGGCAGCTTCAAGCTGTATCTTCTGACATTTATATTCTGTTTTCAAAGCTAACACCACAAGGCAGAAATAAGTGTCATCCATTTCTTTCCTCATACATTTCTTGGTTTCTCTCATCTTGTTTATGCTAAGGAGGAAATGAATGTTCACACAAATGCCAAAATAATATGTTCCATCACTTTCCTCAGCTTCCATGTGAATTACTGACACAAGCAAAGGCATCTAAGCATTTGTGCGGATGTCAGAATTGTGTTGTACAGTATTTGGGATACCTTTTTGTGAATGTTAACTTAAATGTTGAATGCGAGGCTCATCTTATTCTTTGCTGCACACGCAGATTCATAGTTCTTCAATCTCACAAAGTGTCACTTGTCAGGAAGTTAATAATCCATAGTCGATCTGAGAATGTTCACGAATAAGCCTAACATGATCCTCTAGATGTATGCTACTTTGTCCAGAAGAGGGTGCTGAAGCACATGGAAGTTGGATGATGATTACGTCCTTAATCCTAACCCAAGGGATGTTAAGTAAGCTGCATCAGGATATGAAATTTGTTTACTTCTTTAGATAAGGGAGTGAGAGAGATTCTTGGATATTATTTTATTTATAGAAGACAAGGAAATCCTCCAGTAAAGAGTACATTTTCAATAACAGTTTAATCTTTTTAGCTCTCTTTAGAAAATGAAAACAGTTTCCTTTATTGTTAATCTGATTTATTCAGTTTGATGGGTAGAAAGCTCATTATAACTAGAGAAATGTGGATTTCCTGCAGAAATGCAGTGTGAATGCTGAGAGTTGTATATTTTTAGTGAAAAATGAAGAAGCATTTGAAGTCAACTGCAGAAAACTTGCAGAAATGTAAACGTAGTTAAATGGTGAAAAGTGTTGGAGGAACTCAAGAGTTTGAATGCCTACAACATTCACACTATAAGAGGTCACCAGAGAAAGATAAAAAACTATTTATGTTGGGAATGAATTGTGCTTGAGACAGATTTAAGTAAGCTTACTGAGTCAATTGGTCTTCATGAGGAGTTATGCCCAGCCTGCAGAATTTGGCTGTATCCTCTCATTCAATGCAAATGGTGTATCCGCTCTTCTCCCATTTCTGTACCACTTTTTTTTCTCTCACTGAGGCTGGGGCATCCTGATAATACACGTCTCCTCTCCACTTATTCTTTTTTCCACCTCTCATTGATCTGGCATTGAATGCCAGTCTTTTCTGATCTTCAGCATTTCCCATCTCTGGAAGATTTAGTCCTACTTTGTGTGTCAAACTCTTCCATCTCTCACCTGCTCACCTTCACCTGCTGCCATCTTGGAAATGAATGAGATCCAACTGCTTTTCAAAGATGATTATATAAATCTTTCACATGGCATATCACAAAGGTCCAGAGACTGGCTAATGTGGGTCAAGTTTTAGCTCTAAATTGCCCAGAATGAGTTAAACCCTAAACCATAGAATCCATTAACATATTAGGACTTGCACTTCTCACGTGTACCAAGTAACCCTTACCAGGTTTGAGGTTCTAAAAAATCACAAGCAATTCTTTTGTGCATCCAAATGAAATTAAAATACCAAGTAATTACACATAATATGGCAACAAGTTGTATGATTTGTAGCTTGTTTTGAGTTTAAAAATCAGAACATTTTTCACTTTCTTGGAATTCAACAGCAAGGACAAACATCCTTATACAGTAGACTAAACTATGCATCGGCTCAGCAAAGGCAGTTAAGGCATGGCATGTACATGTAAAGGTTTATGAACATGTATTGGGTTGCTTATTGAAACACATACAGTCTCTGGGCGTCACATCTGTCTAGTTTAGTATCTTTCTCCAGGACAGATGGATCTGATTTTGACTTGGAACTAGGGCTGTCACTGCCATCAGCTGAGTTTGACAGTTCAAAAGAAAACTCTGCCCATTGTATCCTGAAGGGTCCAAAAGTTTACGGAAAACTTCAGAACTAAGACATGTTCTGTTTGTTGTGTGTGTGGGTATTTTTTAATTATAAACCCATTATTTAGTGATGATGTGAAAAGGTGGGACCTCTGTGAGAGGCAGTAAGACTGCATGTGATTATCACATGACTGAGTCATTTCAAATAATTACAGTAAAACAAACAAAAAAAATATGTTACAAAATGATACATAATCTTTCCGCGTAAACTAGAGTTTAAATTAATATAACATGTCCTAGTTGGGGATGAAAGTTTGAGTTAATCTAAAGATGACTGATCAATCAATTTACAATTAGTCAATAATTTTCTTAATTATTTTTAATTTTCTTAAATTTTAATTTTCTTATAATCCTCAGTTTTGCCTTGTATCAAGAGGGCCAGCCATGTTTCTGTAACATGATGAGCCAAAACCTTCTTACGCTGAATTCAATGAAAAAATGCATCATTACATTTTAACAATTTGTTAAGCTAGTCAATATTTATAAAATTTTGGTTGCGATGGTGACGACTGCAACAGGAGTTCCCCCTGCAATCAATCAATCAATCAAATTTTATTTGTATAGCACATTTCAGCAGCAAGGCATTTCAAAGTGCTTTACATCATATCAAACACAGAAACACAATGCAACATAGAATCAACAATCAAAACATGACATTAAGTCAGGTTCCATCAATAAATTTGTAATTGATTACGTTTCAAATACAATCCTAAACAGGTGGGTTTTTAGTCGAGTTTGCATCCATAAAAGATTTACCTGTTACACTCCTACTGAGTTATATGGAACAAAATACCTATTGCTATTTTTATTCCCACTCACGCTCACAATCACACAGTTTAAAACGATGTAGTCTGTGGATCGCTCCATCCATGTCTGTAGTGTCCGTGGCCAAGACACTTCACCCACCTTGCTTGTTGATGGTGGTCAGAAATATGATTTAATTTAATTTCATTAGACAAATAAAAGA
The DNA here is from genome assembly GCF_003331165.1 of Xiphophorus hellerii. Classification (NCBI taxonomy): domain Eukaryota; kingdom Metazoa; phylum Chordata; class Actinopteri; order Cyprinodontiformes; family Poeciliidae; genus Xiphophorus; species Xiphophorus hellerii. The sequence goes on along the minus strand of NC_045679.1, from coordinate 10,697,861 downwards.
TGAAAAGACTAAAATATGTGAAACACTTAATCCCCCATGTTCATACGCAGAGAGGAGGAATACAGATTTTACTTGTGAAGTAGACAGAAACCCTGTTATAGCCCTCTGCACTAACTTCTTGTTAGTCAATTTTAGCATTGCTCTGAAAGGAATGCTAAAAGTTGACTCCATGAAGTGCACCATCTCTTGACAGTGAAGTTGCTAATCAATTAAAATATTCCCAGTATCTAAATTCTTTACACCCTGAATGTGGCCTGCTATGAGAATCCATTGGAGTTGCATGATGCGCAACTGATATTCCTCTCTGTTCCTGTCATTATGTAAGCACACTCTGTATTCTGAGTGACCTTTTCAACAAGATGTTCTTTTAAGCAAATGATTTTTCAGAACTATGGCTCTGTTACTTTATAATTAGGTATGAAGCTTTTTGTGAAGACTGGTTTGCAATATACTTGACTCTTAAACATGTCATCTAATTAAAGTCATTCAATTAAAGATGGGCACTTCTACTAGGAAGCTGATCTCTTCACAGGTTCCAACTCTGAGCAACAGAAAAACCCCAAAGCGTTTCACAGTTGGACAGCTTTTCTGCCGTAAATTCATTTAATGAAAGTTCAAGGTTCAAATATTTAACTAAAGGAATATACTGTACATTTTACCATAGTTGCAAAATCATACCAGCTGCTATTACATTGAAGATTTTTTTTTTTTGGAAGAATGATGCAACAAAATTGACTAAATATTTATTTGAATATCTCCATTTGGACACCATGAAACTATAGGAAACAATACAGAAAACACACACTGAGAAGAAATATTGACCAGAGGTGTATGACAGTAACCTTTTCTAAAGTGGTTTTAATTTATGTACTCATTACTTCTATTGTGGAGTATCAGTGGATTACTGTAGCATCTACAGTTCACAATGCATATTCTCAATGCAGTCAAAGTAGTTTGTGGAAAGTAGCAGTACTCCGACGAGGTAAAAAGAAGAGAAAGATTCGAGGTGATTGACCAGACAGTGTCCTGATGAGTATAAACAGTAGAATGGCACTTTGGACAGCTTTTCTGTTATTCTTTCACTTCTGAGGAGAGTGACCTTAAAGATGACCTGACAAACAAAGAAGGAAAAGAAACAGAGGGATGAACAGAACATAGTTTGGGAAAAGTAGAATGAAAATGGGGAAGGATGAATGGAATTTATTACCGAAGAGGAAATTTCAAGAAAGCTATTCAAATATAACCCATTTGATCAATATTTTTTTATTTCTTGTTTCAATATCTCCTGTATGCACTTACAGTGCTGGTAAGAAATATTTGACCTACTACAAAGCTCTTGTTTCTTCCTGCTTTTTTGTCTCAGTTGGGTTTAACATTATTAAACCAATAGACAAAGATAGCTGAAGTAAATACAAAAAAAAGAAAACGTCATTCAGATCATGATTTCATTTATTAAAAAAGCAACTGCTGTAACTGGTTATGCCATCTTTGCCTGCAAAAATGGCCATCAGTTGTTTGTGGTAGCTTCTAGTGCAGACTTACAATGATGTAGATACATTTTGACCCACTTTTCTTTACCGCTTCATTTTAGTTTAGCTTCAAGTCTGTTTCAGATCACAGCACAGCATGGGATTTAGGTTTAGGCTTCAAATATATATTTCAAAAACTTTGATTTCATTTCTTTTCAGGTCTTAGAGCTTTTAAGCAGCAGCAGATTATACAACTACCACCACTATGTTTTACTGTCAAGATGATTTTCTCTTTCCTGAAATGCATCTTGTTAGATGTAACAAAGATGCACAAATATAAAAGATCTTAATTTTCTGAAAGTCTTGGGAAATCTAGATGTCTTAAATGTTCTGCTAAAGCAAACTAGTTAGAGGCTCGAGCCCAAAGACGACCCAACATAAGAGAAGAAAGTGCTACATTTGCTGCAGTACCAGTTTAAAATACTCATCGACCCCTGACTTCACATTCTTATGACTTAGTGGTGTAACTCACATTTACAGCTTTTGTTTAACATCTTCCACCTCTATTTTGTTGCTTGTGTTAACTGCAGAGTGAGTCAAGTGTAAATCCTCTGGAATGTGTGGTTGATGGGAGCGGAGCAGGGTGCGGTGACATGTGCATTAGTTGTGCAGTGTGCTGCAATCTTTACAGTCCAACTTCTGCAACTTACTATTTTCCTCACCATGGTGAACTACCTGCACATCTATCTGCACTACAAAAAGTAGATTAGTATAAGTTTATATTGTACATTTTTGTTTAGTTTTCTCTGTGCTGTAAGTAATGTGTGCTTATTAAAAATGAACAGAAGCTTGAATCTGACCTTAATCGACCCCCAAGCATATAATTTTGGCCCGATCCGGCCATCATTTCTTGTTGGGCTCGGACTATAAATCTAAGCTCTTATATTCATTACAAGCAGAAGAAATGCATAAAACCAAACCCCTTAAAGCAATTGCTTTGTTCATGCGAGCTGAGAGGTAGTGCAGAAGTGTAAGTGACTAACTGGTGTAGATAAAGTCATGGATAATTGAAAACATACATAATCAATAGAAAAATACAAAAATTGTTGTCTTGCTTGACAATCTTTCTTTACTGCATCATTTCTTGCTTGGAGGTCAATTCCTTTTGCCTTCATGGTTTAAAAATCTTTGTTACTTCTACTCTTCTATTGGCTCAATCTTGCATTTGTGTTCTGTGCAATATTTTTATTTTGGTAAATGTATGGAATGGTGCAAAAACACAACAGACGATTGTATACAGGCATTAAAAGGTGGAATGGGTGTTGGATGAGAAATCAGCTTATTAAACAAAATGACACATGCTTATGCCTGAAGGAATTATATCTACTTGGAGATCTCATGGGTACCTATTGTGGCACAGAGTACAAAATTAAAAACTAAAGTTTCACATTCATTTGTGGCATATTTTTCCAAGTCAGAATTTATAGTTATTTTTAATTAACAGTTTTCTGAGGAAAAGTTCAATGATGATGAAACTTCCCACTCTGTTTGTGAAGCTATGTCAATCATGCAAATGAAGTACATGGTTCAGTTTGATGGAAAAAATAAAAAAAATAATGTGGAACTGCCATGGCCTTCCCTCACCAAGCTTGCAAAGATTTTGAAACTTAGTCTTTCTGTTGCCCTGATGTGGAACAGAAAGATTAAGTTTCAACATTTTAATATTTTTTCTAGATCAGAATGAAACACTTGCTTTAATATTTAGTTAAGCAAAAGATTTCAACATAAAGCTGATCACGTTCCCAACATATTATATCCTGCACATTATGCTACTTTTACTTTCTTTTCTGTTTGTCATTGAACTGAAATAAACAAATACACACACACACACTTTCTTGTAAGGCAGTGCTGTCTTTAATTGTAGTTATTAGGCATGCTGCCCACTGTTCGATTGGACTTAAGGCACTTTTAATTGACTCCAACCTTGGTGATAAGCTCCACCACTATTGTAGCATCTTGTCTGTACACAGTGTACAGCAATACCTTAAAATAAAACTTATATTAAGTCAAACAAAGCACTTCATTGCACATCGCATTCTAGTCATTAATGACTAAAATATTTTGCAATTATTACTGATTTAAAAAAAATATATACTTTTTTTCGTCTGGCTTGTCACAAATAGTTTAATTTAACTCAAATGCTAGAACAACTTCCGCACTGAGAGATGGGTGTGAATGTGGGTTATTGTGGTTCTGATGGAGTGGGGTGCAGATAGGTCATCAGCTGAATTTGATGTTTCAGAGAAGCTGGTGACTGAAGTCCAGGTAAATTTCTGATTGAAGTTGAGCTAAAAGATGTTTCTGACACAGTGGAAGGACTTTCAAGAGTATACGAACCAATTGGTTGATAAATAAGTGGGAGTAACTGATAAATCTGAATTTGCCTCATTAAGTAGGCATGCGAGTACTGGTGATTGGAGTCGACATACAGAACCAGTAGGAATCTCTTGTAAAGAGACGTGAGTGTCACAGGCACCCAGTTATAGTTTAAACAAGTAGTGACACAAAGAATGGTGGGATGTTCCAATGAAGGCTCAACCTGTTTAAGTTTGTTTTTCATGATATACAATGAGACGATGTAAGTATTGCTTCAATGGCAAGAGTATTACAAGAAGAGCTGAATTAAGAAGAGAGTGGAGAAAAGGACAAAACTGATGAAAACATCTCTGCTATCATGAGACAAGTAATTAAAATTTTGTGATGTATGCCCTAAGTAGGCTCTCGTTATTGTTGGTTTTTTTTTGTTTGTTTGATTTGTTTTTTTGGCTTTTTTAATATTTTATCAAAGAATAAATTTCAAACAGAATTTGTCAAGGTAAATTAAACTTTAAAAACAATCTGTCAGTATTTAGTTGTACATTAGTTCTTATACATTGAATAGGAATGTGACAAAAAACAATTATTTTTAGTTTGATTTGCTTTGTGTCCAAAGACACAAGAATGACCCTTTTGTTCATTACCAATTAGGCAATGACCTTTGTGTTCACAAAAGTCTGCATAAAATGGATTACATGCTTCCACAGGTTGATTTGCATTTGAGTTTCTAATCCTGTGAACAAGCTATTAACCTTCCAGTCACACAAATCTTTTCTGAATACATTTCAGACAGAAGTATTAAATGTGGCAAGATAAAATTATTGCTGGAAACAAGGACAAATATTTTGAAGAAAAAAGAAAAAAGTTTGTTGACAAAGGAAAAAAAAACATTAGTTAGTGCACATGACCAGTCACCTCCCCTGAAACACATACACAAATGGCCCAGTTTTACTTTCTGAACCCATGCTGATATGTAAAAAAAATTACTAACATCGACTGATGCTGACGTTATTGCCTATACATATTGTGTGTAAGTACTTTTGAATATATAATAAAATGGTGCAAGTACTTTATAAATCAAATTGTTTCAGTTTGTTCAAAATAGATAAATGCAGACACATAACAGAGTAATAAATTTAGTTCCAGATATTTTCTGTGGACCTGAATTGTAATGTTTGACCACAGAAAAGCTTGGAGCTTGGCTGGATGGAGTCTCTTGTGATTATGATCTTTTGAATCTTGTTAGTAACCAGCTGCCATGCATTGTAATTTCTCTGCAGAGTACTTCTCTCTTCTGCCGATCTAATCAACGACTCGGGGCCAAAAAACTAACATGCTGTACTTTAACATCCTGCACTGCATCACAAGTGGTCGCTTCATATTGTATTGCATCAGCTGTAATAAATGTTTTACCAGGGATTCTAACACTTGTATTTTTTAAATGAGCATATTTTACTTTTCCTTTTAAAGTAAAGTACCACAGTCAGGCACTATATCTTCCCTGTACAGTTTCTGCTGCTCTAAGCTTCATGCTAAGCACCTGCTGACTCACTGTGTGCCAAGTAAGGACAGCCTACTTCCCCAGGAGGCTGTTTTCAGAAGCTTTCACCGCTTTCCCTGTGGACAGTACTTTTACACCTTACAAAGATGTGACAAAAAAAAAAGAAATCATAGAAATTTCTTAACTAGTATGTTAGTGCATATCAATTTTATTTATGTTGTAAACTTGAAAATATGCTACACATAAGATCTTGATTGTTGAGTTTTAATACAAATAACCCTGGTAATAATTATGTAGTGCTCATGAACAACTTTGTATCAGCTTTTAGCCTGCTGCATTTCATAATGAGCTTACCTGAACGTTTCACATCTAGCAAAAATAACCACTTATTCCAATCTGGTGGTTTTATGGAGTTTCCTTCTGCCTCCCCAAAATGAATGTTTTTCTACAACTTACACAGTTAACAGGCAGAAAAACACTTTTCAACCTGTTAACACTTTTCTTAATAAGTTGTCTTATTTTGCTAAATTAAAAGTTCTAAAAACTGTGAAATAATTCATAGCAAGTCTCTGATTAATCACAACCATAGGTATTGATCAAAAGGTGCAACAAGTAAATGTTAACTTACTATTTTACCAGTATTTTCTGTAAATAAAACAATTACATGGAACTTTAAGGTTACAAACAGTCTCAGTTAGGTAGTCCTCAAGGAGCAGTGTCCTGCAACATGGTGAAATAATAATTGAGTCATTATCCGAACTCTTTAGTATTTGACTGTGTGCTGAGATTGTAGAATAGCATTCTGTAGATTTTAGGTGCCATTTTCCTGACCATAGACCTGCATAAATCCTAGACTGCACTTGTCACTGTAGACAGTTCAACAAGGGGCCAGAAATGTTCTTAAGATGCTTCAACAACAACTGCTTGAGGGATTTCATTACCACAGATGCCAGGGTGATAGGCCTGTTGTCATTTAGCCTTGGGAGGCTGAAAGTTTTAGGGAGTGGAATAATGGTGACAATATTTAAAGCATGGGGGAACTTCACAAAGCTCCAGAGATTTGTTGAAGATCTGAGTGAAGATGGGAGGCATTTTTTCCTGTCTTTAATCCTTCATGACATAAATTTGAATCACGATGCCATTTGTTTCAAAATCTATCCGTGAAAAAAATGCTTTCAGATCAAACAATAACAGAAATGACAACAAGTTTGGTCTTATCTGTGACTGTAGCAACACTGTCTTAATCATGTTCTGTGAGCTGCATGTTTGTTTTTTCTGTGTGTGACAGCGTGTTGGGCGGCAGCCTTATCCTGTGTGTTTCTGTGGGTGTGGCAATCAGGATTTTCTGCAAGCTCCCAGAAGCAGCTGTGCTTCAACTTATTACATCTGGAGTGACTTACTTTTTTTTTCTCAATCAGTTCCAGTCAGTTCCGCTATTGCAGCTTGTTTCTTGCTTGTCCAGCGACCATGTTTCCTTTGTGCCTCTGATCACCTGTCACGGTCAGCCCTGATAAATTTCACTGCCCGTCTGCCTGCTGTCATCTGTTATTTGCTGCCTGTTTTGACTAGACTGATTTCTAACTTTGAAACAATGAAAAGATCCAAGTGTGTTTTTGAAAGAAAACAGTATTGTGCAGTGCAGTGATAACCTCACATTCTTAAGTCCAGATAGATTCTTATCCAGCCGGACATGATGTGTCCGGTGCCCTTCCTCTGACTTACATCGGGTTATCTTTGTCACTTCCCTTTCCCCACTTGTCCTCTGCTACTGTCACCTTCTCATCCTGATAGTCCACCATGAGGTGGCAATTAAAACTTTGTTGACACGCCGACTCCGTAGGGGCTTTTGCCTGCTTTTCCTGTCCGCCAGCATCTTGCTCTTCCTCTCTTCTGTTCTTGTGCCTGCATGTATCTGTCTAACCACATTTCATTCTACATCTCTGACTTTCTCTGTCTGCCTTTCTCACTCAGCACTTAGGCACCTTTGGGTGTCTTTCTCATTTTGCCCAAACTACCACTTTCTATACTACCATTCCAATCAGATGTTCATACATCGCTTTGAACTATTGACTTTCTTTCTTTACTTTCTTTTTTCTACCTCCTGCAAACTTACTATTTACAACCCACCTATTGGCTATTTTCCACTGTATGGATGATATAGTGTAATAGAACTGTCTGCAATGGCCTTTCTTCTTTCATTCTCTTTTTCACATAATGGTCAATGCAATATGCTGGAAACCAAAATGATGTATACACATCCCTTTGTGCGCCTATCTTGACATTACAATAATTAAAACACATATTTTCATCTAAAGCTTTCCATTGGTGAGCTTTCCTTTCACTTTGACTGGCTTTGTAAATACCAATTTCTGCATCTTTTCATTCACTGAGCTTGGCTCTTGAGATTGATGGAAAGATATGCAGGGTGAAGCCTGAAAGCTGTTTGCTTTTATAAGCTGAACAAAATCTTATAGAGTGTTATCAGACCATATAAACCCTACGACAGATTTTGTCTCTTCCTTTTGCTTTTTTGATACATTTATTGATGTTTATGCATTTGACAGATGCTTTCACCCAAATCAACTTACAAACGAAAATCTAATTCTATAGAAATATTGAACAATTCCAGGGCATCATTTCTAGTTTAATTGACACATAAACTTTAAATACTAACTTAAAAGTTAAGATCTATTTCCTTTTTCAAAACATTGATGCATACTTATGATTCTAATGAGGTAAAGATTATACACTATACCAATTAAAAACAACTTGCATTCATTTAAAACAACCACTTCTCATGATCATGAAATGTTCTTAAAAGCATGGAATGTTACATGTTTTGTGCTAAATTTAGTAAACAACAGTTTATTATTTCCATTTAATATTTCATGTTTCAAGCAGAGCTCACAGTCTGCTGCTGATGTAGGGATAATAAAGTCTATTATCAAAGACTTTTTAAGTTGACCTAGACTTAGAAAAAAGCTTGTGAACATGTCTACCCCATGCAAGTACCAGGTTTGCGTTCCCACACACAGTGAATCTTTAATATATTTTTTAAATATTACTTTCATTTTTGCTTTTCCATGACCTGTGAGGGCTTTTTGAAACGCAGAACAGTTCCTCTGCTGGTTTGATGATGTAACAACTGCTTTGTGCTTGTTCTCCAGCACAATGGGGGATTGCACAATGACAACCAAGAGATCGTGGAATGTGTCAGCTCTCTATCTCTTTATGTGAATTTCATTGGTTATGTCATGATTGGAACCAAAACCTGACGAGACAACTCTCTCAGGACTTGGTGTAAATCTGTAAACCAAAAGGCCATCCTCAGGAAATAAATATTTTTTGGGGTTAAGGAGGTTTAGGAGGTTTTTAGGGTTGGAGTGAGGTGAGGCTTTCCTGGTTGCAGTTTGGGTGGGCATAATATAGTGGGGATGTATTCTGTCAAAGGAACAGTCCCCAAGGACTTTTAAAAATAAGTGTCTGTGCGTGTGTGGGCATGTGTGAATGCATGGCATTTGATGTGGAAAAGGGCCAAGATTGTTGGGAAGACTATGTTCAATGTCAGCCTTTATTGAAAATCGGACTGTTATTCGTTATCCCTGATAGAAACAAATCACAAAGAACTTTGCATTGATGTATTTTTTTTCCCGTAATTTAATGCAAGAGAGTTAGAATGTGATATGAAATCTTGAGCTTGTTGAGCTGAGCTAATTAGTGATGCTTGCTTGATGCAGATCAATGTTGAGTGTCTTTTATGGTCTCCTTCTCCCTCAGTTAGAATTAATCTTCCATGTCCAGTAAGTGAAGCTTTCAAAAAAAGAAAAAAAACTCAACATTGTTTCTCATTAACACAACATCAAGAAGACATGCCGCTTATGCAACCGGCTCAGAATGCTTAAATGTCTACTAATATGAATTAGCACTCTTTGGAGTACGTGGTTTTAAGGGTGCCATTAGATCAATGCAAAGGATAATGTTAGTCATTTTACATTCAAATGTCTGCTGACATTTTTCTCTACATCTGATTTGAAAATCTGATCTGATGTTACATGGTATTACATCACAATGTTAGAGATGTAACAGAAGGAGACAGGCGAAGGCAGACGTATCTAGATTTAAATGGCACATAAGTAAAATGAAGCTGTTCATTTGAATTATTCACCCCCTAACATGTGCAGATTACCAGCATGTGTTTGCATCTGTGTGTGTGTCCTTTGCTGGTAGACTGTTTGGGACAGGAAGCCAGAGGGACATGAGGAAGCTGTTTGATGTCATCACCACGTGTCCTTTCCTTTTACCCTTGGCTGTTATTTTGGCTGAAATGCTGTCTGACTGCCTCATTAGTTACTGGTAACTCTTTTTACTGTAATGTCAAACCCCCGGAGGCCATGTTGACTACTAGACTAAAAGTCGTTATGAACAGACGTGTGTTAAAAGTAGCTTTTGATTAATAATGCACTGTTATGAATAAAAACGGAAAAGCTTTGATGTTGATTCAGAAGGTCTTGACTCAGTGAGATGAGTGGGTTCTTCACACGAGGACCGTTTTGCTTAATAATAATTTTGCTTCAGTTACAAAAAATGGGTTAAATCACCAGAAGAAGGATTTCATCACTAGGCATTTCAGGCAAGCTGGTGATGAAAGTGGGCCTTTTTTTAGGAAAATATTGCACCACAATTGATTGGTTCAGGTCAACGGACGGTGATTTTTAACCTCTTTTGCTACGAGGTTATAGCCCGTCATTGTAAACACTTGCACCTTTTGTAACACGACACGATCTAATCTCGCTTCTGTCAGGTGGGATGTGACCCTCCAGCAGGTTCAGGCTTATTCATCAGCCAAAAGACAGACCTAACCAGAGGCAACTCGCTCCTTAACTTTTATGTCCATACAACATATGCAAGATGTATTTATTTTGCATCAATGCAACACATAAATGTTTAAGAAAAAAGAACTATTAAAATGCATTAAAATACAAAGCCATTTTTATGGCAGTGCTGATCGACAGCAATAACCTTGGACCAGGAAAAGGCTGATTTCACTGCAAGCAAATTTCTTTCCGCTTTTGTAACTTTTAATTACGTTGCCTGCGACAAGGTAGGTGAGGACTATGTGACGGAGTGTCAAAAAAAAAAGATACACACTCACTAACAATCATGTGGAAGTTCTACTGACGCTGAATCTTGGGCTCAAGCAAGGTTCTATTCAAGCCAACCTTTAATTTAAAATCTAATTTTTACTTGTCAGGAAAAAAAAGATGTTTTCATCCAGACTAGTTTGCTGAAACATTTGAAAAAAGTGCATTTATTTATCAACCCACTGTACCCACTAATCCCTGCAGGGTAATTCCAGGGGTAATCATATGGGGAACATCCTGCACACTTTGTAGTACATCACAAGGCAATAAGTTAGCACAATTGCCTTAATTTTATAATACAAGAGCAAGCAATGCTGTAACTGTATTAGTATTTAAAGCAAAGCCAAAGTCATAAAAATGCTTCTGAGCAATAACTTTAGATATTGTCTGTCATTATTTTTATGCCCACAGCTCTTGATTGCAGTTGTTAAACTTGTGCTCTTAGTATTTTTATTTTAACAACAAAGAGCTTTCACCTTGTCAATTTTAGCATTTAAAACAAGTTATATCACTTGAAGGGTAACGGGAAGCATATAGCAAAGTATAATAGGATGTGTTGTTAACATAACTGCCCTCTTGCGGTAATGAACAGGAAGTACGGAAGTGTTTCCAGGGTAACCCATATACACTGTGGGCATGTGGTCATGGAACCAAAAAGAAATGATATGGATGGAGCAAAAGAGCAAACTAGAACAGACCATTTAGGACAGGGGTAACACCCAGACAGCACAATCTCTTAAAGGCCTTGTTCACCATCAACATGTGGGCTTTTCAAACAACTTTTGTTAATAAAGATCTGACTGATTTCCATACAGATTTTCTATATGCAGACATTCACCTAACCCTATGAAAGTATTTTCTGCAATGTAAAAGGATAAGGACTCCTGAAGTGATTGAACAATTTGATAATTTAATACTTTCAATGCTGCTGGAAATGAAAATCTGTAGTAATAGCTTGCTAACAGCTACATTGTTGGCAATAAAAATAGGAGAAAAAGGATTGATGTAAAAAATGAGAGAACTTTAAATTTTAGTTTGTCACTGAGATGATTTATGCTGACTTAAAAACTCAATGATTGATGAGCGGCTCAACTTACCTGGGTTATACAGCAACATGGGAACCAATGGTGAAGTACAATTTCCTTACAACAGTTTATTCTCTGAATAAAAAAAAATAGAAAAATCTAACTTATTAAACGGGAGATAAATCTTATGGCAAAACAATTTAATGAAAATGTTGTATTTCTTTATAAGAAAGGAAAGTTGCGTCACACATGTAAGAAATTAACAGTTTAAGAAATTTAAAAAATTTCAGATTAATTTTTGAATAATATTATTTGGGAACACAACCTGGACAGAAATGCCAAAAAGAGGAATTTCCATCCAGCTGAAAAGACCAAAGTCAAAAAGATGTAGTAAGTTGAAGAAAAGAGAGAGACAATGAAAGGAGAAACCAAGGGAATGAAAGACCAAAGACTGTCAAGTAGGAATAAAAGGAGCTGATAAAAGATCAGATAATTTAAAGGTGAACAAAAGAGAAGAAAGAAGCAATTTAGAATGTGAAATGTTTTATGTATTTGACATTGATTTAAGCATTAAATATGAAATAAGCAGCCTCCACTTTAAGATTTTCTAGAATGTCATGGACATGGGAAATTTATCTTCTTATACGTCTAGTAACAGCTAACAAATACTAAATACACTTCTACTTTTTCTCGCAGTTTTTCGTCACTGTAGTGTTTGAGGGTAAATAACTACTTTTTCCAGCAGAAAATGTGATGTCAGCGTTGCTTTTCCTGTCTGAAAACGACAAACGAGACATCAGCAAACCGTGATTGGAAACGTCAAGTGCTCAACAGAAGTAAAATGAAGGTCATTTTTTTTTAATGGTCCCAGGCTCAAAGGAACGAAAATAACTTTTCTTCCCAGGGCTTGAGTCTAAGCCATCTCAACGAAAGTTGGGCTCAGGACCTCACTGTCCCCTTCAGCATCCAAATATACACGAATGTCTGTTTCTATTTCAGGAAACACCCACGTATGTCAGGCTCCATGCCTGGGCAGCTGAAGCCTGACAGTGATGCTTTGTTCTGTAGGGTGTTGGTAGGTCAATTACACACTTCACAGTATTATTTAAGACAAATTGAAGTTGATGAGGCTGTGGTCAAAACAGCAATAAAGATGATGCCATACAATAATTAAAATTGCAGATAGCCCTTAATGCGTATTTAGGGCTTCCCTATTACTGGTGTAGTCATCCACCTAAGTTTAATTCCATATTATAATTAATAGGCATCTTTAAAGCAGGAAAATAACATTTTATAAAATCCTGACCACTGTCCAATGGCTGAAGCCTATCACAAGGATACAGGCAGAAGAAATTTTTCTTTAATACATCAATTTTTGTTGCTTACCGTGTCGGATCACACACATCGTTTATATTACCTGGCTGAGATTATTTAGAGCTTGATCATAAAACCTGTTGGCTAGACTTAAAAAGTGATTCTATAAGGAGTATAATCAATTAAACCTAAAGCAGTCTCTGGATGTTTTTAAAAGTTTGGGCTGTTTTTAGAAGCAGTTGAGTCACAGATGGAAAAAATGAGTAAATTTTTCACAATAAGAGAAAGAATAAGAGAACACAGAACCTTTACAATCTTTGTTCAACTGTGATGTAAAGCAACATCATAATTTATCCCTTGGTTAATTTTGCAGTGGTTTTCTTAAGTTGGTTCATCACATTTTGCTCCAATACTGAAAAACACAGTGTTCCGATGACATAAAAGTGTCAGGCAGAAAGAGAACCTGCATAGTGATATCAACACCTTCATTAAAAATATCAAATATATGCAAAGATCAACTGGAAAACTGTTTCCTTGCACCAAGAACTTATTTTACAAGTCTTCTAATATCCTTTAATAGATTATCTCTGTGTACATTGGCTAATTACTAATCAATAGAAAATGTTATTAAAAGATGACTTTATGCATTTCCACTTCTTAAAAATGTATACCTAGTCTTAACATAAAGAGTGTGATGCACCAAAGAAATTGTCCTCTACAATGATATATGAACAATTAATAAAAGATTTTTAAAAATATTATTTAAATTCATTTCATTTAGTGAGATTTTTTATATGTAGACAGGTTGTTCAGCACTTTAATCTACATTTATTTTTACACAGGCAGCAGTTTTAGATTGTTGTTGACAATGTGTATCATCAGTGGCGACTGCAAAGTGCCGTACTATTGTTCTTTTGCATAATGATTGTTTTGCACTTTCACGTTCTCTTCTCACAAAGAGAGCAATTCCCAAATAAATATTATTCAGCAAGGAGCAAATAAGCAGTCTTGTCCCATTTGAGGGTGCAACATCTGCAGTGGAAATGTGAAGAAGTGACAAGATATCTCTTAATTGTCATTTGATAACTTGGAAAATTAGACTCACAGCTAAACTAACAAAAACAATGTGTTGACAACTAATTACACAGTTTGACATTATCAAATTTCCAACACACTGTCAGATGATATCAGTAGACTTAGGCATAATCAGATCATATGTCTGCCGTATCAGTCATAATTACATAAATGTCTAACATGCCATTAATAATCTTCTTTAAACTACTGCAAACTAAGTGTTGGTAGAAAGTCCAATATTTAGTAAATACTGATTGCGTATTGAAAATTATTTATTGTAATACACTGCACATTCTCTTTTCTAAAGAGACAAACACCATTAATGTTTTTATAAGGCAAAAAGACAGAAGAATGTGAACGAGGGTCGTAAAAAAATCCAGTCCAGCATTTTTTTGTATTTTTTTAGCAATTCCTGAAAGCTTAAATAAGATGCCTGTAAAAGTGCTACAGTCAAGATAAAACTAAATAAATAAATAAAAAGACGGTACAGTGTTTTTATTTATCATACAGTAGAACAAACTGGTGAGCTCCTATCATCAAATATGATGAAACGTCACCCTCAGAACAACTATTTCAGCAAGAATGACTTAAACTTCTCCTGTGTGATAACTTCCAGGTATTTCCAATGTTACGCTAAAAATCAGCTGCGTCGACACTCGGTGTTTTCTGTCTAAAGAAACAATTCTAGTCCTCTGTGGATTTTGGAACATGTTTGTATTTTCTGCGTGGGTTTTTATGCCACAAGGTTGGTCAATTTTATGACAGCACTTTGTTCATTTGCAGCACAGACATCTGTTTGCACATGTCTACTTAATTTGGAGTCTGTTGTGCCCACTCAGCCACTGTAGACAGCAAAGCAGGTTCTATTCTAAAAGAACCTGCAGAATAACACTGTCCTGTTTGACAATTTTCTTCTCTCTCTTTCATACTCACACACCCCCACACACATACTGCATATGCAGGAAGTTTGTGACGCATTGAGACCAGACCTATTCTGACTGTGGTCAAATGAGGCACATGGGAATCAGACTACATCAATCCTGCTGTCAATGCAGCACAACCAGATCACGCATTCAGCCCACCCACAACTCCTTACACAGAGGAAGTGTGAGTGAGTGTTGTGAAGGAAGTAATGCATTTATTTGTTTATAGCCAAAGACTTATTGGTAAGACGGTCGCAAATTAATATCACTTAGGACTCATGGATGCAATTTCTGTTGGTTATCTACAAAACAAAGGCAACCAACAGTCACTTATTTTATATGTATACAGTTATTTGCTGGCTAGTGGTGGAAGATGTCACCATCGAACACGCAGGTCATCCAACCGGCTACTCATTTCTCTGTGTTCTTCAAGCCTTGTTCATCTTCTTGTGTTATTTCATTAACATGTCCCTACAGTTAATACAGTGATCTGCATTTTATTACTCTGATTTATATGCTAATTTGCTCATCTGATAAATTTATCCTGCTGGTGGTCAGATTATGAGAGAGCATGTTGTGTATAAAGAGAGTGTATAAATGTCTAAATGTGTATAAATGGCTTGTGTGATGGGAAGCATGGCACATAAAAGGCTTAATTAGATGTAACAGAAGATTGAACCTTTGATGTGTAGAATGAAAAGTAATTAAGCTTGTCTATAAAAAGCTGCCTAAGAAACTTGGTTAGTGGTGAGGTACTTTTTTTCTGCAAACTGCAGAATTTTTTATATATAGAAAAGTATTCTAAAAAAAGTTTTATTTTCACCCCAACAGAACAATGAATTCCAACAACTAATGCAGACTTATATCTGCGGATTCCTTCAATAACTTTAACTAAAATTCCTTTCAGTAATAAAAACTATTCATAGGCTGACTGCATATTAGAACTGGAAGCCAGGAATTAACTATTCTCCATGAACATAATAAAACTCTTTCACAAACACGTAACTGAGCACTTCTGTTCTTATTAAGGAAGCAACAAAGGCACAAATACAAGAATAATCAACATGCAAATTGTCCTAGTTTCTGTGAATATCCATAAAGGGATGGAATATGTTATAACATTTCCCCACTGTGGGACTATAAAGGGAATTTCTAATGTATTTCTATTCTATATGGAGGATAAGCATATAAAAATGAATAGAGAGCTGTTTATCTCTCAGAATTTAATATCATCAGTCATTTTCTGTAAATGCTGATACTAAGATTCTTTTACCACAATCAAGTTAACAAAGCTTTTACCTAAAATTGGAATCAGAAGCCAGAGATCAGAGTAGGTTTAAAAAAATGCAGATGAGTGCAGTTTTTTTCTGAAACTTCTGAAAACAAACTTGCTATAACAATATCCATTGATGACCAAAGCTGTCTTGTTGATGATGTTGTTTTTGTTAATTGGGAAATTGCTGCAGTGAGTAAACAGCACAGGCTATGCTCCATAGTATGACAGACACAAAGGGCCCACCAGAGACAGAGAGGCAGATGCATTCTGCCGTCACCAAAACATTGTCAACAGCTGCACTTGCTGATTGTCGACATACAAAAGCAATGTTATGAAAACCCAAAAGTTGTTTGTTGTTGTTCTGTTGCACATTAATGTTTTCAAAATAAGGTTAATTGATAAAATGTGTTTCACCAGCAACATTCTATATTTATATTTTTTAAAGGTAGGGATTTCAAGAGTGTCTTCCTTTCTTGTAGCTTCATTTTTTTTAAACAAGACTCATTTTTAGGCCCCTTGTACATGGCGATGAATCATCCCTGTGGAAAAACGCACCCAGCTGTATGGTGCACACACCTAAAATTGTTTATTGAATCAAGAAAATTATTAGATCTACAGGCTGCAGTTAAAGCATAAATGCATCTGACATTCTTAAAGAGATGCCCTGGCCTTTTATTTAGCAATCAGGTGGAGAAGGAGCTTAAAAAGGTGTCAGAAGTAGCTCCTGTGTTTTTGCAAAAATATTTTGCCACATGCCATCATTCTTTTGGTTTTGCTTTACATGTTAATTTGAAGTTCAGCTGTGTGCATACAATTACAGGCAGATCCTAATTTATATAAACATTTGGGTAAAAATGTGTTCATCTAGCTTAATAAATCTATTTTGAATCTTTTGGAAGTGAGCCACTTTTGAGTTTCTTATTGACTTTTAATATACAGCCTGAGCACTGTTACAAATGAGGCCCCAAACCTGCTGGCTAAATAATTATCCATAGCGCAACATAGCTTGACTCCTGGACTTTGTATTCAGTGTGAGTATTGTGCTGCATGACACAAGAATGGATGGACAAAGGAGGCAACGTCAATAGTGGTTGCGACCAGAGAAGTGGTTTTTCATTGCCTGTTGTCATAATAGGACTTTATGGTCATGCATCTCTCTGACTCTCCCAAAACATCTGTCATTTCACAGTAAACACATGCACTTGAAAAGAAACAAACGCACACACAGAGTTTCTAACTTGGCAATTGCAAGTAAACACATTTAACATTTTCAGAACATGTTTCAGAATAATGAGAGGTTCTCATCACCTGGAAAAAAAAAATGCATTACAGCGAATCCCGAGCAATCAACTACACATTTAGCAGCTCTGAAATAAACAGACAAAATCACAGGTTGGGGGAATCAAATCAAGGTCAAGGCAGCAGGATGGGGAAAGAAGAATGAGACTGAGAAACAAAACACAAAAGAAAAAAGAAGAAAAGTGTCAGAGGAAAATGTACAGAAACAAAAGTCTTAAGATAAAAAAATTGTTTTACCTATTTTCTTCTGAACATGAATGTCCAAAAGCAAAAACGCAACAGCTCTAAAAGTGGCCTTCCTACATATCTTACATTTAGACTTTGTTTACAGTTTCATTTATACCAGTCAAGTCTGAACCTAATGCATTGCCAACCTTCAACAAGACAGATAATGGAAACATAATGCATCCTTCATAACAGGATAGTTCCACAGCAAGACACAAAGCAATCTGTTGCTCGTTCTGAAGTCAACATTTTGCCATCTTAAATGCCTGAGCTCATTTTAACAAAGTTAAAGTAGGCAGATTTTTGAAGATTAACTTTTTCTGCAGAAAGATGAAAAGGTTGGAACTATTCTTCCGTTATTGATGGTTAGATTGCTAGTACTGTTTTAATAGAAGCATAGCTACACTACTTACTCAAACTGGCCTGTGTCCCATGCAGCTGGAACTGCATGGGACCAGCTGCATTACAGTAATGCAGCTGTATTACACCATCGTAATACAGTAATATATGAGGATATTCTGTTTTTGTCTTTTTAATATTTAATATTTTCCACTTATTGTCAGTGGAAAATAAGTGCATACCTAAATAAACTTTGCTCGCTAGGATCCTTCTGCAGCCTGCTCAGCCTTTTACTGCAGGTGAAATATTTCAGCAATCAGGATTCATAATAACTTGACAGATGAACGTTTTCTCATTCATAGATTCATAAAAGTTGATTGAACCCACAGAGAACCATTATCAAGGCTTCAATTTCATTACCATTATGCAATCAAATTGCATCAATTTAGATTTAATACCCTTAAGCACTGGTTTTTTTGTTGCAATTAATTTGAAGCAGTATCCTTTTCTTGTAGTTAATTCTCTTTGACTATTTGCTTTTATTGAGTTGTAGTTAGAGGTGTATTGTTTCATTCTTACTCCTTGATTTAGCATATTTTTCTTTATTATTATTTGCACACTTCACTTAGGTTTAGCTTCTGCCTCACCCTTTAACCTTGGCAGAGTGCTCAGTTAAATTTGTCTTGGTACTCGGCTAAAATTAATACCCTCGTAGACTTAATTACGGTTATGGTTTTTGTTAATATTATTTTATTATTTCATTTATAGTTTTTATTTAACAAGGAAGATCTCATTTAGTGAAAACCCTGCTGTGTGGCTGAATTAAAAATGACAGAGTGGACCAAAATTATTTCACAGTGATATAAAAGACAGAATATTGCCAGTCATTGTAAGCAAGTGATGGCAGTATAGCTGATGTCAATGGTAGCACAACTAGTTATAAGATTTGGTGGTCTGATAAAAATATTTCTGACAGTAAAACAAACATAAAAAATGGAGTGTTTGCTACACACCTGTGCATTTAATCTTAAATTATTCATAAAAAGAATGAAAAGAATAAATTTACACAATTTAGCATCTTGTGTAAATGTTCATCACCTTTGGCAGTGACATAATAATTACAGCTTAAAAATTATTTCAGTTTTAAGTGCATAGCTTAATGAGAATTGTGCTAGTGTTGTAATATTATCATAATCTATACTAAGTGTTTCTTACTCCATCTAAAAGCCTTTGTTAAATAAACTAACATGGATTAGCTAGTCTCATGTGTTAACATTCCACAACTTGACTGTCTGGCCCTATTATACCCAATTACATTTATAGGTGTCCAAGATCCTTTTAACAGCTTCTATAAATGGCACACAGAGGGAGCAACTCGGCAGAGTGAAACAGCCACTGTTTGTCGGTCACGATCCATACCTCCAGGAGATCATGTCCGAGGGGATTATGCAAGTCAGAAGATTGACATTAACTCATGACCTATTGGGGGAAATCGTGCTGATGCTGCAGGTTGGAGAAAAAAGGAAAGAGATGGTAAAAAAGGCACCTGAAAGAAATGAAGACGTTGATACAGGTGGAGGGGGAAGGAAAAGAAATGTGTTGCGATGTGCAGTAACTGAACCAATCAAACAGGTTTCACTTATTTAAGCTGATTAGGATGCATAACTAATTTTCTTAGTTATTTCCTCGATCAATTCGTCGTTCACTGAAAGCATGAGACAACGATGATCGATGATAACCATCAGATTTCGCTGCTGTAAATTAATCACAATATTTACAGACATTGTTTTTCTTCGCTGCAGAGACATTATTTATGTTTAAAGAGAAACTTGATATCCTAATCAGGTGACAATTGGGGAATGAAAAGAAGTTTGGTTAAACTGTACAAATGCTAATATGCACGTTGTTTGCAGATAATTAATGAGATGCTTTCAGTAGAAATTTATGTTGAAAATTATGCTGAAACGTAACTGTAGTATGACATTACACATGTGAAATAGTGTAGAGATAAAACCATATTAATTAAACACATTAATTGTGCCTTGCTTTAATTCTGTGCTATGAGATCATAGCACAGGTCAACATGTGGTTTACTCAGCTGTGTGAAGACACATCATTTATTCTTCTTTACGTCTCTCATATTGTGTCTGCTAGGTTACATAAGTAACGTCATCCAGTTTTTTTTTTTTTTTTTTAGATCAAATAACTCTACAGAAAGGGTTCAATTGTTGGAATAATAGTTCACTTCAAACAGTTAACTGTGCAATGCTACTGCAAGATCAGCAGGAACGGCCGTTGTCATGTTTATGGCTGAGCTAACAGCCCAGTCACGTTGCTGCTGTTTTATTTGCATGCAAAGCAGGTAACTAAAATGTGATTGCTCAGGATGGATTTTAATGCGGGGTGTGAAAGGCTCCTTTCATCTGAATCAGGCAGGACACAAGCTAATAACAACACGAGACTCTTGGAGTCAACAGCGATTGATGAGATGTAATCAGAACCAAACATGCGATACTGTTGGATGAGAATAAAAAAACTAAAGCTTAAAACGTAAGTTTAAGCATTTCAGAAAGTATTCTTAAAAGTGCTCACCATGACACACAAGGCATTTATATGTGTCTGTAGTTGTAAGTATGTTTGTCAAAGTTTATTTTTTCAGTAGAGAGAATGAGACAAAAAGAGATAAGCTGCAGTGACCTCCCTCCTTTACTCTCTTACTCGACCTTCCTGCATCACCCATGGGAAGTGTACTTGCTATGCCGCTCTGCTGTCAGAGTATCCTGATTAATTTAACGTGTATAACACTGCAAACAGAACACAGTCTCGAAAAAGACTGGACTTACTTGTTTGACTCTTAAGTTTGAAACTTTTTTTTTTGGACATTTTATACAGTAAAATGTGAAAAATGTTAAATATGACACATTTGAAGATACTCTGATGGAAGTAACTTTGGACATAAGTCTTGCTCACAGCTATATAAGCATCCTGCAATGAAGCTAACAGAAACTGGCAATCTTCTCAACTTATTTGATTTAAAAGTGTGTTGTTTGATGTGCAAAGCACAAGGTCATACGTGGTTTGAATCTGTTTCCGATTCAGTATTGCAAAACAAGAAGTTATGCTCAACAGAGGTAATGTGAAATGAAAGGAACACTTGAACAGCAAAACAATACATTTTTATGTCTTTTTTTAATAATGCCACTGCGTTTCCAAAGCACATAGTCCATGAGTTGGATTTTTTTGAAAAAGAAAAGTGTAGTAGACAGTTTTTGTTTTGATAATGTAATGATTATACAACCTTAGAATGCAGTGGGCTTTCAGAAGCTCTACATACATCCAGTGTCTCTGCAGTACAATTGCGGTATCAAGACAATGGGCTGGATTATGTAAGTCAACAGATCTGCCAAGTTTTTCGTCACTCACTTAAAAAGAAAAAAAAAACTCGTATCACCATTCATGTTTTAAAAAAGACATGATGAAACACACCTACAAGTCTTGAATAAAGAACATGTAGTAATTTATTTTTTTTTTCCCTTCACATTTCTGATCCAGCCTATGGTTTGTGATAATTATTTTCATTTCTATATCCAAAATAGAGAAATGTGTACAAATTGTGAAGTATGGTAAATAAAAAAAGTGAGCCCAATGGCAGTCAAGTCCACAGCTGAAAGTTGCATAATAGAATTGCCACCCAATACAAATGTAGTCCTAGTAGAATAAATTCTTATCCTGAACCTAATATAAATTTAATTTCAGCTTTACTGCTGCTCAAGATATTGTGGCATTTTCCTTTCATAGATTTTTAATTCACTGAACGACTTTAACACTTTGGGGGATCAATACAATTGAAATGGACGTGCCTTGCGTACAAAGCAGGAGTGAGCCAAGCGTGTAAGGATGTTTTCTTATTATTTTTTTATTCTCTTTCAATTAAAACCACACAAAATGTTATAAAATACATTTTCTCTCACTCAGCTGAAACACTCAAATAGACTCAGATGGTGACATGTTCATTACATGTACCAAATTATACAAGCCTGAAAAAGACTAAGTGACACTGGCAAATGAACTAAACAGCATTTTTTTAGACATAGTATATGACCATGTTTCACGATGTTTGCATAAAGCTTAGAGTTTATATAAATGATCAACCCACATGTTCATGCAACATGGTAGTATTTGCGATGAATCATGCAAGGCAAATAAGTATTCTTTCCATATTATTTATACCATAGACTCAAATGGTTAACACATTTAAATGTCCGGATTTATTACTCAGCTAGATTCATTTGGCGCTTTGGACAGCCAGCTTCAGAAAATTACCTCGAAATGGGACTAAACATACATTTTAAGTTTTCTTTCTGCCACATCAGCAACAGTAGCTCTTGCTTAGTTTTTCCATTTAATCATGCAGTGCCTTCAGCATCCAAGATCTTAACAGCCATCAACCTCATATTCATCTAAGTAAATTAATAACAATTACACTGTCTTTTAGGAGTTTCTCACTAGCCAACATAGTGTTTCTGTGTCACTGTTATTGCTTGGTAATATTAAAGATTGATTGATTGTACTTACAGTCATTTTAGAGAAAAAAAAAAGTTTCCTAAAGCTGAAAACAATTCCACATTTGAATTAGAAGTGGGTTTGAAATCAAACTGTTCAAAGTGTGTATTGGTGCACCTAAAAAAAATAAACAAAATATATTCATGGCATTTTGTTGCTAGCTTCATATGCTGTCAGCTTGACAGTGTTGCAGCAGACATATACTGCTTGGCTTTTATTTTTTCTTCCTCTTTTTCAACTTTATGCCCCATAGTGAATACAATGTATACTGACAAGTACAACGCAAAATCAATAGAGATCAGAAGTTCTGTTCCTTTAAAACACAATTGTATTCTTCATATGAATGCACACTGGGTGTTTTCAGCAGGTCAATGAAGGTAAGAAGTGGGATGAAACCCTCCATGCCTGCAGTAACACTGACAGCATCACTTTTATACAAATGGCATAGCCTAAGGTCAGGCATTGACAGCCAGAGAAATACTTTCTGAAGGCATTGTATATCAATGATAAACCACTTCAGGCATTTTTTTCCAAAGTCAATTTTGGATTCACTTTTCTAGAGTGCAAAATCTTTTGCAGAAGGGTAATACAGAGATATTTATTTTAAATCTTAATTTTTTGAGATTATATTTTGTATTCCTATCAAAAATAGCTAATTGTAATACGTTGTGTGAACCTCAATGCTTTAATGTCTGTCACTTTGCTGCCTTTAAATGTGAATTTCTTCACTGTGGCACAAATGATATTTTTATTCTATTCTTTATCCTTCACAAGACAAGTTGAAGTTTAGGAATAAAATAAACACACCTTTTGGGGGAGGAGTAGTGAGAGGAATACATGAATTATGTCACATTTTAGCTATTTTAACTTTTACATTTTTTAGACATTTAGATGTTTTGGTTGATCACAATTGTTTTTATCCATAACCCTAGCTAGTTATCAAAACACACAACATTGTCATTACAGTACAAACTCACATTCTCTCAGAATAAAGTTGTGAAAGCACAGACTAATCAACTTGATCTTACAAACTTAAAAAAAATAAAGAATTTTTGAGAGAATGTGAGATATTTTAAAATCATGAAATGCATTTATGTCTTTTGTGTCTAAAGATAATTCTACAATTTTTAAGCTATACTGTTATACAAATTGCTATTTTAGTTCAGAGTGCAAATTATGGCCAAATTGCCAAAGTAAAATCATACTTAAAGAACTTTAAGTATTGAAATGGACAAAACGTTTTAAAAACATAACAATTTGTGAACCTGAGTTTGTCTTGTTTTATTTTGGTTCATTCAAGTGATAGGCCAGAAAAATACCCTCAAATCGAGCTAGAAGATGATGTGGCACACAGTACACAGGGGTAACTTCCTGCAGGATCAATATCTACAGACCTCTAAACTTAATTTGGCCTTCAGATTGCCTTAAGAACAAAGCCTAGAAAGCTCCATTGCATAGATTTCTTCTGCCAAGCAGTTGCAGTTTAAAATCATCAGTTTTTGCAGAACTGTCAAACATACCACCACTGAACTCCAGAGTGCTGAAGACCTTTTCTTTGGAGCAGCATCTCAGTCCTCTTTGCCTTGAAGCCAGTAGATCAGCTTTGATTTGACAGTTGTGAAGAGAACAACACTTAACTGACAGCATTGTGTTAAGTGAGCAATTTGGTGCAAAGAGGACTAAGGTGTGGGTATCTTTTTCAGAAGCTGGATTTGACCTCTTAGTACAGGTGAAAGGTACTTTGAAAAGATATTTTGGAGAACATTACATGCCACCTTTGTGGGTGTAACTTTGTAATAATAAAGATGTGAGACAATTGCCTACAACTTGATCACTAAATTGCAGATATTGTACTGTTTGATACCTTTGTCATACTTAAATCTGACTTTAACAAATGAAATTGATCAATATTTACCAAGATTTTTTTGTTCGGGTTGCAGTTTTAAAAATGAACTTTTTAGTTACTCTTGCTTTTTATGGTCCTTTTAGTGGAAATGGTTCTTTGGGTGACTTGACAGGGTGTAAAAGGTGAAAAAAGAAAACATAAAACGCTTCTTTCTCCCTTATTTACACTCTCATTACTACCTGAGAAGAATACCCTTTTCTGGATAAAAACAGAAGGTTAAAAGGGGAGAGAAAGTGAGATGAAAGAGAATACAAAGAAGAGGGGCTAAAATTAAACCACAGGAGGGAAAGGGGTTTGTATGAAGAGATGTGGAAAAAAGAAAGGGAGAAGGGGCAGAGGGGAAGAAGCACTAACGGAGGTAGAAAGCAGATTATTGGCTGAGCTCCAATGAGCTCATTGAAGAAGACCCTGCTGTCAGCTTGTATCATCGTGACAGACAGCCTACCTACCTCTTTGGGGCCTTCGAAGACACATGCTTACACAGAGACAGAGACAAGGACAGATTTGAACCATTCAGACACACAGAGAAAACAAGAGCTTAATACATATGCATAGTAAGGCAGCCAAAACAGCTGAAACACTCAGTTCCTTTAAATCAAGGCTGAAAATCCTTCTGTTCAGAATAGCCTTAGATTAATAATAACAAGGGGAATGCAGGGTTGGTAAAAGTATCTATTATTGAATTCAAAGACATAGAATCAAACACTGAGATAGCAGATCATCTGGTTTGTTGAGTGCCTATTACCAAAACGGGCAAGTTATTCTTTAATTCCACTTTTAAACGTTAAAGATTTTCTTTCATGCTTTTACAAAATATGCCTAAATCAATTCAGAGTGCACTCCAGCTCTCAAGCTTTACTGCTATGAATGAATGAAAGAATAAGCAAGCTGTGAGATTTACACAGCTGCACACTTTTTATGCTTCCATCACAGAAGCATAAAATCCCACCGTTAAGCAGCCCATAGGAAATTAAATACTATGTTTACAGAGAAGAAGTAAATCGTCAGGCTTACCCATTGCAGCTGACATGTTAAATCATAAAATCAACGTAGGCAGCCCACAAAGGAGAAGATCAATATTTACGCAGATAGTAAGTTACGGTGCATACCCCATTCATGCAGACATAAATGTCAATCCATAACTATTTTTATAGTTGCTAAAACACAAAGCATTGTAAAAGAGAAGGTTGTTGTGTCTGTTCCTATCAAATAAACAACATAAATGAACAAACTAGAAAATATCAAAACATAAAACAGATTATATTAGTCTAAACACCAGATATATGATGACACAGGGAGAACATGCAAACCCCATGCTGAAAGACCCCAGGCCAAGATTTAAACCCAAGACCTTCTTGCTCTAAGGCAACAGTGCTACCAACTGTGCCATAGAGATAATGTCAAGACTCTTATAGCATTAGTAGACATATTATTTGGTCGGCCATTTTATTTCATACGGTGAAGGCGCCTTTTTTTACACGGGTTATAGGAAATGCAGAGACAAATAAAAGAACTAAATGGAAGTGGCACAGACATTCAGTTTAAGTGTGCACGGATTCAGATTAAAAAACGTCACTTTAACCATATTATTATTGCTCCAGAGGCAGTATGGCTAATGGCTAACAGCGCCTGACTCTGTATTGTTTTCTGGAGAGAACATCTGCTCCACACAGTAATTGGGCTGCTTTACCAATGCCTGGACTCTCCTTTGTTCTAGCTAGACGTTTATCCGGTCAGAAAAATCAGCTTTGAGAGTCTGAACAATAGCATGTATGTAATTTGATAAATGCTTGGCTCCACTATTTATTTACCTATTGTTTTTTTTTTTGTTTTTTTTGTCACTAATTATATGATTTGCATGATCACGCAGACACACACACACAAGCTTAAACATACATACATATTTATGTATGTATATATATATATATATATCTTACATGCAGTTATGTACTTACAATCACCACTTATCTCTTGATTTAGATTAGCTGTGATTACAACAGCTAGTTCTGGTGTTCTTTAACAGTGTTATAATAACCTCTGTCAGACAAGGAGGCGATACAATCTTATCTTGTCTGTTCTTATGCTGATTAGCACTACCAAGCTCCACTGAGCGCATCACCGTTCCCCCTGGAAAGCTTAACCTTATATAAACTGTTCCGTTTCCTCTATAGCATTTTCTTCTCCCAACGCACGAGGCAAAGAAGTTCTGTGCGCCATTAAACTATAGTCTGAAACAGTCACATCACAACAGAAATAGACTACTGATTTAAAAATGATTAGTCTTATCTAATTATTATAGATATGTAGACCCAATTGGTCCAATTGGTTTGGTGGGTGTTTCGACTACAACATAAAATAAGCGAAAGTTTGTAGTTGTGTTGTGGCAAAACGTAAAACAATTCCAGGGGTATGCACACTTTTGAAAGATCCATGCATGTGTTTCTTCTCTTTCTTAGTATTTACGTCACACATTTTACAGAAATTTTAAAGTTAAAGAGCCTGCGCCCTAGTCTGAAAGGAGTAGAGAGCCTGGAGGGATTTGTATTCATGTTTAATAAATCAGAAGGCCACAGTTATAAATTAGATTGGCAAAAGACCGAGAAGCAGCAAATTGGGCACTTTTTTGCATGATAAGCATGACTTATTCCACAGATCTCATCCTTCTTCTTCTTGTGCTATATCTTTCCTGAGTGTCTATTGCTGATATTAAACAAAAATCTAACCTAAACAGATTTCAATAAATCTGACTCAGTTGGAAGTTAGGATTCTTAGCTCCTCCTGTAATGCCTTGGTAATGACTTTGCTGTCATGTTTGCTGAGTCTTCCTTCATTCTTTAGGCAGTAATTTCTCATCTATTCAATTGGTGTTGGTGCAAAAAACTGTGGGTCAATAATTTTCCACTGAGCTGAGTTCTCAGTTATAACGCATGCTCTTCTTTTTTACATTTTCAGGGACACTCTACAACAGTGAGCACCACATCTATGTAGTCTCCAGTATATATTCTTTTATTTTTATGATTTCTCCAGACAACAGCTTAAAGATATTTTTTGAGGCTTTTTACACAAACATCACACAGTTTGTGTATTCGGACATGCTTTTCCAGACAGTTGCTGATGGGGTCATGCCATATTTTTTCATACTGGATAGAAATGTTACCACAAGGTAAGGCAGGCTATTTCCCAAGAGACCTATATATATATATATTGCCGAGAGCTGCCTCTTTTACCTGCTGCGTGACTCTCTGTTGAGCCTGAGGCTGTGAAATATGTCCTGAGCCTTTCCTTCCCAAACATCCATTCTCTAATGGGATCTTCTGAGGAACGTAAACATGTGTTTTAGCACAAAAAAATAAACATACTGCAAGTGAAAATGTCTGTAGAAGGAACAAGAACAAGGTTTAAGAGGTGCAAACAGCACCACAAGTGGACTTGTCCTTGTCATGAGCTGACTCGGTGGTGTTACGGACACACCTAATGATGTCAGATTCGATTTTTGAGTTTCCTCTTCGTCACAGTGGCAAAATGTTGACCGGAGATTGTTCAGTACAATTTGAAATCTCTCTGTAAAGAGAATAGCAGAGCTGAACTGTTATTTTGGTTGGGTGGTTGATTTGTGCCTATTTTTGTTGATAAGAAGTAAAGAACAGGTTTTATCAAAGGCCAGGCTGGTGCTGAACATGCATGAATATTGTTGCACAATATTAACACCAGCAATGTTCCCAACAAATAATCCATCAATTTGTTTTATTTATTAAATGTATTTATTCATGTTCTTACTCCACTTATAATGTTTGTTGAAAATGTTTTTCTACAGCTATGCATCTTTTTTAAATATTTCTAGCTACAGTGCACTGAACAGTTTTTGGCAGCAGAGCAAAACATTTGTTAAAATCCTTGATGTTTGTTTTTATCACAACAGCATCTTTTTTTAATATAACATTTATCAGAATTTTCTTTTTCTAATAAACTTTGCACTTTATTATGCATTTGGTTCTCTGTTTAAATATAAAATCAGTACATTGTTCTTTTTTTATTTCATTTAATTTCAGTTGGTTTCATTTTTTTGCCAATTTTTACATGGTAAAGTCTTTCGAAGAGGTAAAAGAATATTGGAATTTTGTCATTGGCCTATGACAATGAATTTTGTCATGATCTATCTATCCATCCTTCCTTTGTCAGTAAATGGCAATGCTTACATAGAAGATTTTATTTAGAATATAAGGATGAGGTTTTTTAAACCCATTTCTGGTTTTGGGACATTTCTTATATATCCTCTTCTCTTCAGCTTTTTCCACAGGTGTTTCAAGGGATTTAGGATTAGAGATAAATATGTCTGTGGAAGAAGGTTGTTTTTCTTTTTCTTTTCTTTTTTTCTAAAGAACCACCTCTGTGTTTACTTAGCCATCTGACAACATATTTTGAGTTTTGTCACATAGACTATTGATTTTAACCTCAGAAGTGCTGCCATTTCAAAAAACCTATATTGTCATGCATGTTAAGGAGGTCCCAGGATGATGGATGGAAAACAGCGCCATAGCAGCAAATCCTACCCACTATTTTACAGTAGGAATGAAGGCTTTTCAACACATTCATAAACAGAAGCTTCATTTAAAAAATCTGCTACATGTTCACCTTTTACCTGCAAAACAAGTATAGATATCACCATATATAGATCCTGCTGTAAAAGCAGGATCCTTACACTTGATACAGATGTACAAATGATAGATATTTTTAAAGTTTGCACATGAAGACCAAAACAAAGCGCCACAAGATTTTAGTTACAGTTTGACATCTGATGTAATCACAACTTTGTGGCCGGTGTCAAGTCAGAGCATTTCAGTGCAGTACAGAAACACATTAAAAAAGGCAAGTGCTGCTTATTGATTGACAAATTAAATTGATCAGTTAACTCTGTCAGAAAAAATAGTGGTCACAGCAATTTTACTAATGAATGCTGACATTGCAAAGAGTTAACATTTACATGGTAACATACAGAAATTAATGCGGCACGCAGAAATGGCTGATTGTAATGTCACTTTGATGAACTGTATAACAGCGTTTTAAATATGTTATCGTGCAAG
The DNA here is from genome assembly GCF_003331165.1 of Xiphophorus hellerii. Taxonomy (NCBI): domain Eukaryota; kingdom Metazoa; phylum Chordata; class Actinopteri; order Cyprinodontiformes; family Poeciliidae; genus Xiphophorus; species Xiphophorus hellerii. The sequence goes on along the minus strand of NC_045679.1, from coordinate 10,668,349 downwards.
TTAAGCTCAGAGATTCAACTTAGGAATTTTCAACCTTTGGGGAATCTTCCTAAAGATATTGCATCTGCTGGTATGCTTTTAAGTCATGAGCTAAAAGCCCAAGCCACCTCAAAAGCTATAAAGCTTTTGCTTGATGAACCACACTGTCTCTTGCAAAGCACTGCACCACTCCTTGTTTTGCAGGGATTTTTACAGCAGTCTCCTCCTTCAGTCCACAGGGTTCAAACTGTGAAATATTTTGCACGGAGCATGTAACCTTACTTTACACTTAACATCTGCACTGTGAGCTCCCCCCACCTCTACATCCGCCTGCCCCTCCTCATGTCCCATTCTTTGCACTGGCTCAGCTGGCATCAAAGACTCAGCGAAAGAGAGAGAGACAGACAGAGCTGCCAAGAGTGCCAAGGCAGCTGGATAGTGATGAGTGATCGACGATGTGCATGGCATACCAAACACCATAACAAAAAATTGTAATTCTTTGGCTGGCTCTTGTTCAAAAAAAAAAAAAAAAAAATCTACATTTTTTTTTCTTTTTTCTGCCACTTGTACCTCTCTTTACCGCTCCTGAAGCTCTTTGATTGTTAATTGTTTTCTTTATAGAAGCCTTAATATTTTATTTGATCTGTCTCTGCAGTGTATCTGTCCTGTTTTTGCCTCCAGATGCAAATTTGAGGAGGACGAGAGATGGCTCAGAGTGACAGACCCAATACATAAATACACCCCAAACCCTGAGCACGCAGCTTTTGAAAACCAATCAATGTGGCAGTGGCCCAAACACTTACACAAGAACAGAAACTGCATTTCCCAAGCATTTCTTCACATTAGTATGGGTTCTTAAGTGTACAGCATGTCCTGCCTCCATTGCTTGCTTTTAACTGTTTACCACAAACAAAACCTGCTTCGAAGAAAGAATTAACTCTGCTGTGAAGGAGGTTTTTGTAAAACTCTAAAGCATCAACGCTGATTAGTTTACTCCATGATTACCATAATAGCTTCCGTTTATAGATAATGTTGCTTTTCATTTTATTGTATCACATTTTTAAAACTAGGATTTTTTTTTTTAGTTGAGAAAATGATGATGCAGCTGTCTCCTACAATGTGAACCACAAATGCACCACTGCTACAGATTCAACTCAGCTTTGACTCAAAATTGCAGCAGTGACTCCATAATATAACATAACCTCATTTAACTATACTGATGGTTCACTCACCAGAAGTGGCTTCATACTTAAAAAAGGGAAACTTATGACGTCTCACATCACCTAATTACTTAGGGTCATAAATGTCTGACTTCTAAGGGGCACTGTTAAGGGGCTTGAAATTTAATTCTTAGATGTTCATTTGATTTTTTAATAAAACATGGTGGTGCCACAAAAACAATTTGCTCAGTCATAATGCAACAGAAAATTGTGAATTTTTCCATATTGATCTCCATTATGCCCATACTATGTTGAACAAGAGTTCGTTAAAAGCAGCATACAAACTTCAAAGCTACAATGCTCCAAACAATTGCCTAAATTTTATGTTTAGAAACATAAAATTTCTAAAAACATAGCTGTTTTTAGAAACACAAGCATAAATACCAAAAAAAAAAAAAAAAAACTTTGACTGCAGCTTTAGGTTTGGACGTATGCTAATTGCACCAATTTGCAACTCTGTTGCAAATGTTTTTAAAACTGGGTTAAATTCTATGAACTACACCAACCAAACTATACTTAAAAATATGCATGAAAAAACACAATAAAATAAAAATAACAGAATGTTTGATAATGGAAGGTAATTACTTGAGGATTAATGATAGCCACATATTATTGCCTAAAAGCCAATTAAATGTGAGGTGAATATAGCCTAAAACTCTTACTGTTATGATCCTGAATTGGTCGTTTTGTTCTCTTCACTTCCTCTTCCCTCTCCCATCTGTGCAGGTGTTTTTGGGTGTTTTTTCCTCTGTGAAAACCTTGGTGGACGCTGTGCCACTGACTAACCTGAACACAATCTTCTCATCAAGCCCTCTGCACAAAAGATCTGTGGGATGATTTTTAGGTTCCCAGCAGTCAATCAAACTATCCTACTGTGAACTTTGCTACACACTTAGTTGAGACTTTGCTCGTATTTCTTTGTCCTTCCAGAGAACCTGCCTAACCTTTGAGAATATGGAACTCCAAACCATCAAACCCTACCTGAAATTATCTATGTTCATCCCCATGCAGAACCTTCCCCCTCACTGCAAATGTCACCTCCCAGTCCACCATCCAATACACACCTACTTGATCAAAAGATAACATACAAATTATTTGCAAATACCTACGTGTTCACCATTTGGCCTCAACCATCTCAGGAATCGGCTCTACCTGCAGGTCTGGTAGCAGCCACCTTCCAGGTTTAATAGGAACTGGTTTTATTAAGAAACTAATTCTAAACAATTGCATTTTAATGTATATTACTGGTTCCCTGTGTACCAACTGTGTAAAAAGAAAAGCTAACAAATCACTTTTATTAGTTGAAAAAGGCATTTTTCGCTCATGAATTAGTGAATTCCAAAACGCTCATCTATTTCTAATAGATCTGACTTTTCTTTCAGATGAAATTGAGCACAAACATTTTTTGTTTTTCTTTCTCTTGTAATTCTATACCAGTTTTTAACCAACAGATATAGTAGTTCATCACAGTGAAATATACTTTTCATATCCAGTGTATGAACAGATTGAGAGCAGAGGAAAGATTTATAAATATAAAGTGCAACAAACTTCTACTTTCAAAGGTGATTTCTTTACTGCTACAAAAAAAATGTATTCTCAGTGTGGAGCCATCAAACTGACAACTTACTTAGTTCAGGAGTGCTGAACAAGACTCAGGAGGGATCAAAATGTCAAGTTTGCCATTCCAAATTTTAGCACTCCTGTTGATGGAGTCGACAGGGCAACATCAGCCGACCACCCCATGGTTCCCCTGAGCTCATCCTGTCTGACGCATTCCTTTTTAGACCCTTTGGTTTCTACTGTCTCATGGCAGTGTCATCTTTGAACTTAAATCAGCCACGTTTGAACCTTGAGGAGTTAGAGCTACACAGAAGTATGCCTGTATCTTTGTGGGTACAAACAAAAACAAACATTTATTATTGATTTTATTGTATTGTTATCTAAGGCAAAATATGGTTCAATCAGAAGCAACTAAATTCAGATTAAACCAATAAATCAAAAGGACATACAATTACGCTACAAATTCTAAAGTCAAATGAAAAATCATTATATCTAGCAATAAGGCAGTTTACTTTGCTGAGATTACTTGATTGGATGCTGTGAATGTTGCACCTAATTGCACGCAAAACAAATTACAGTGGCTCAAAGGATCTTCCCTATCTACAGCCCGAATGGCGAGTCTTCTCCTAAAATCTGAAGCATTCTCCCTGAAGAAGTGAGATGGGCCTCAAATGTTTAAGTCCAAGGTGAAAACTGTCCTTTTAGCCATGCATATAACAGCTGAAAGTATTTTATCTACGTTTTTTTTATTAGGTTTTTTTCTTGTATTTAATTAGATTTTCTTTGTCTAGTTTATTCATGTGTTTTTAAACTCAACATTTTTTTTCCTGTAGAGCACTTTAAATTGTCTTGTACACAAAATGTTCTGTACAAATAAATTAGCTTTGCCTTGTCTATTGTATGTTTAACCAAATAATTCTAAATTATCTAAAGAAAAAAGTGAGATTTAAACTCAAAGACTGCGGTATAGAATGCAATAGCTGCTTCTCTGAAGTTAAAACTAGAGAAATTGAAAAATACTCAATGGTCTGACTACTTGTTCCACAGCCAGCCCTGCAAAGTCCTCAAAAAACTTTGCCACTTGTTTCATTTGTTGTAGTGCAGTAGCTGGATGTCAGCGCCAACACCTTGTACTTTACAAAGAACACCTTGCACATATCTGTGAGACATTATTGGCTTTGAAAAATAGTCATATTTTACACTCTTAGAATAAGGAATGGTTCGACTTAACCTTAACAAATCAGAAAATGACAGTCTGAATAATATTACATGAATGATGAATGATGGGTTTGGAAGGCTCTGACAGACAATGATTTTCTGACAAAAGAGGTTGTCCGCAAATGAAACCTCTAACATGACCCACTGAATCCCACACTATAAATTTACAGATGATTTACCAAAGGAAACGGCTGAACTCATACCTCTCTGGCACATGTCAATCATTTATTTTTTTAACTTTTTTCTCACTGCTTGTGTCTCAACATTTCTGTCATTGCTATGCAAGCAGTGCATACCCTAACATTTTCCATCCTACTTCTCTCACTCGTCCCATCAGTGCAATTTGCCTGTCTAAGTTTAAAACTCTTAAGTTGGATCTTGTTTAGTACACAGACTGGAGCTGCCCAGATTGCTTCCCAAACAGTATTTTGAATAAATCCATATGCAAGCAAACATAACCCAAAACAAACTGAGCGCGCACATGAAATGGGTCATGTCTAAATGAGAGTAGATCAGACATAATAAACACAGATTGCATTAAAAACAGGTTAAATGGGATATTCCCAATTTTACTAGGGTGCACATTTTCCTTATGTCTTATGTCTTAAGTTCTTATGTTATGTCTTTTGTCTTAATCTTATGACTAATCCAGTAAAAAATTTCTGTCCCAAAAATGCTATCAAACTAAAGTTTAGGAAGGTTTGCAAATCGAGGCCTGCTTTTCAGTTAGTCTACAGTTAGGCTGGTTACCAGCCTTAAGGTACAACATGTTAACCATTATTCTTTTCCTAAAGTTTTCCCTAGGGAGTTGTGGAGGGAGCCATTTTCTAAAGTTATATGAAGTCCCGTGTTCTGTGACTCACAGAATTTATTATATAGATTCACTCAGTGAATCACATATTGATGCAATATGTGATTCTCTTGTGTACTGTGCAGTGGTGCTGTGTCAGTGTGAACGGATTACGTCCTTAGTAAAGAACCGCTGTTTCACTCTGCACAAATGAACTGTGTCATCTGTTGAACAGATCTTGAACAAATCATTTGAATGTAGTGATCCTACAGATTTAGTACATTTCCCATCACTAATATTCAGCAGTGTTGTTCTGAGCTCACCCTTACCTCGCTGTTTCGGCACCTTTGTTGTTGAAAAGAAACCTTGTTCTTTGGAAGGTAATTGTGTGGAAATTAAAAGTAAAAGTATGCCTGATAAGCAGCTGAGTTGGTATATTGAGCTCTATTGAGCTAAATACTGTAAATGGATATTAGCTTGTTGGACTCCTGGCATTACCCTATAAAGAACAGCCAAAAGAACAAAAAGAAATGAAGACTTAACAAAACAAAAACTTAACCATAGATTATGAGTAGATGAAGCTTCTGACTCTTATTTTGGCCAATGTGATATCAACACTCTTGCTCTCTATATGTGTGTCTGGGTATTAGCAAGTAGAGGTCACTGTAAGGAGATCTGTCCTTCCTGTTGACTATGGCATTTTTGTTATTTACAGGCAATCACTGCTGTGGTGAGTTTTACACTACTTTGCAAAGGGACTCGTACTTCTTGCACTTTTTAACCTTTTGTCTCATTACTACCACAAACTCCATTGCCTTATTAAAATTTTATGTGGTGGCTTAACACAAAGCACAACATAATTGTGAAGTGGAGGAAAAAAGAAAGTGACAAAATCATTTAGATTAGTTAGATTGGATGAAAAGCATCTGTGGACAGTAATTTTCATTTTTGCACAGATTCCCATTTTGCTTTCGATCTGGAATTTAAATGGGCCACATTAATATATGAATATGGTTCAATCTAAACTATGACATTGTGGCTCTGGTTGTAATGTTAAGTGTCATTCCCCTTGTAGGAGGTTTTCTGCACTAGTTTCAAGGCTTTTGCAGCCTTCAGCAGGCTTTACCCCAGGATTGCCTTCTATTTAGGTGTAATGTTGGGTTTACCATGAAAAATGTTCAAGGGGTATGAATACTTTTACAAGGCACTGTACATGACACCAAAACCAAAATAGCCTTGGTATGTATCTCAAAGATTGGTTTTGACAAGACTGCATTTTATGACATCTTGCAAAAATGAGAACGGTCATGTGGGCTGCAGCTTTCATCACATAAGTTTTAAGTAGTCTGCCGGGAGTTTGGACAGCCTCATGTCTCATTTGATAAACATAGAGCTGACAGCTACTTCTTTTCACCCGACAAAGTGAAACTTCCCTGGGAGGTTGTGACGCACAAAGAACATCTCATCATCCCCCCCAAGATGTCCTATCTTTCCCTCACAGGAACTCTGGCCATGCAACTGAACTCACTTGAGAACTTAAAAAAATATATGTTATTCTGTGAAAAATAATAAATCCCTGAAGAGTTATGCTCTGATAGGTGATGCATCTTATTTGATGAATGACATTTTTTTTTATTGTTTTATTTCTTTATGTAAGTACTGTTTTGAGATTAGGGATGTCCCAGTCCGATCACATGATCCGAAATCGGGCCCGATCACGTAATTTCATGTGACTCGATCTGAATCAGACGTAACATCCCAATCAGGGATAGAAATATACTGCTCAAAAAAATAAAGGGAACACTTTAAGTGTTAAACACCTGTTTAAGTGTTCCCTTTATTTTTTTGAGCAGTGTATATCTTAATATGTGGTTTAAACATAAATGGGAGAAATAACATAGTCTCTTTTTTCTTTTTCTTTTTTAAGCGACTCGTCACAATGCCAGCAACTTTCTCTGATTTATTGAGATCAGAGCTTGCAGCAATAAATTTGTGTCAAATAGGTAGGTTAAATAAAGCATAAAAATGTTTACTTCACCCTTATAACACACACTACTTTTTTTTTTGTCTACAGCCAAAAAAAAAAAACTATTTACTCCATACACCTAAAAGGTATAGTAGAACACTTGAACATTCAAAATGATAAAAATATGAAACTCCAAATAAATACGAGATAAAAAAGGACAATTTATATATATATATATACTGCATATAACAATAAACTCTATACCTTGTCACTCCCATGCTAATGAAAGCCAATCACCTTCTTAATATCTTGTGGCCCGCCATCAATACACATAAATAAAAATAGTAAGCAGAATCAATAGCATTCCATTTCTGAAATATACCTACAGTTGAACCAAAGTGAGCCTCTGCTGTAGGGTGGTCTTAGTGATAAAGTGTGAAGCTTTGTCTTGTGATGGACAGGTTATTTGTTCTGGGTGTCTTGAGCCTTCTGAATAATTAATTGACAACTTGAGATGGACACCAGCTCCATAAAACCACAAAAAGCCTAAAAGGACAGAAATAATGGGTGGACTGACTCACTGTTTGGTTAGATTAAAAAAAACAAAAACAAACTTCAATAGTCACTATTTAGGAGACAAAGTTGCTCAAACCAAATCTTGTTTTGTTTTTCAAAACTGTGCACGTTTGAAGTACAGTATTGACAGGTGAAAGACTCATTTGTTAGTATCTGACATAAAAAAGCTTATCATTTCAATATACTGTATTTATGTGTATAATGTATTTTTTTTTACGTAGTAGTAACTTCCAATGTCATTTTACGATACTGTGCAAAAACATAAAATCAGAAAAGAATAAAGTTTACGATGACAGCTTTTAGTAGTCTATGTTTGTAACAGCCAGAGACAAATGGGGGCAAGAGGAGGTTAATTAGTGTAATTCTTGTTGATAACTGTTATCTTAAGAGTTTTTAAGGAGGAAATGCCATTAGCATTAACAGCTGATAACAAGTATCTGGTTTACACACATTTGTCTTGGTGTTGTCCTAATTACATGAACACACACCCCACATTCACACACACGTTATTGTACTTCTATACAAACTGAAGACTTTGTATTGACTTCCATTAATTTTTGTGACTGAATTTATGCTTAACCCAGACATTTTGCCTGACACTAATCAGTACTAGTCTATTTCTAACCGTATCCTTAACCAAAACCCAATTCACACCATACCTCTAAATCTAACCTAATTTTGTTGACCATGATGAGTTTGTAAAAGCAATAAAAGGGTAAAACATCTAAGGGATGAATACTTTATACTTGATTCAGCGACTCTATGTGGCTTATAGGATGTGCCCACTTTCAGAAAGACTGGAACCTTGTAGACTCGAATACATAAAATAAATTTTCCTGAAATGTATATTTTCCTTAGATTTATGGCCTTCAGTGATTTGATATCAGATTATGATGACCAAATGTTGCTTCCACAACATTCCACTGGCATGTGTGTTAACGCAGAACTTGTGCTTCTGTAGAGGTGACACACTTGTTGATGACCAGTTTCTGAATCGCATTCAATTAGACCCACATGGATATTACTAATCCTCTTAGTTTCCATGGAAGTAGTATATATAGTCCCTACTTTAGTACAAAGTCTCTGTAGCTTTCTTAAATTAAGACAGAAAATATTACATTAATAAGAAAACTTTGATTTAGCCCCATGAAAATAAAATATTTGTTTTTTCAAGGAATAAAATAGAAGCAAACAGATGTAAATGAAGCTGGCATTGAATACATTGCAAATTCCACACAACATGGCAACAATTAATTTAATTAATTCCTGACATTATCTTCCAGCATTTAATAAGTTTTTCATTCAGGAAACTACACCCCATACATAATTAATATATGGCTATGAACTTATAAATTTAATTCAGCCATTCATTTTTAATTTTTGAATTGAGCTTGAAGCTAGTGCTACCAAGAATACATTGATGATTCCATAGTGGCTGCAGTCATCAGGTGTCAATTTTCTGTCTTTAATTTACTCTGTCCTTTAACATTTTCTACTCCTCAGATAGTTTGCATTTCCAAAATAGGTTGTGGGACAACCAAGATGTTGAGGAGCCCAAGATGGATATTTGATACCTTAAGTATAAAAAGGCAAGTTTTTCTAGTTTCACGTATACCCTACTTGTTAAAAATTGTTATTTCCTGCATCTTACTAAATTGATTTGGCAGCAGCTAGCAGCCAGCAAATGCACCCACCGAATGTTCTTGGCTTTTGGTCAAAAATCCCTGTGGACAACTCCCTCAGCTTCCACCATCCCAAATAGCTTCATGGAAATGGATCAAAGAACAACAACAAATCTGAACTTTAAATAGTCCCAACACTGCTTCAAATATTGCAGACATGCTTTTTTTTTTTCTTTTTGTGCCTTGCTTTAGGTGTGAGCAGTTTTTGTTGAGCTTCTTTCTAATACATAAGTCCTTCAAACTTGAAGTAACACCAAAGCACAGCAGGATTTTTTTTCTCATCTACCTGGTGATGACTTTGCTCTCTGGTGCTTGAGCTGTTCTGAAATTTTAAATGTTCTAGGAATACAGAAAATGTCATCTAAATTTACGACCTGACATTCAGGTATGCTGCTATGTTACTTACATCAGCTTGGAGGAGCAGCAAAAATGTTCATATGGTAGCAGAACATTTTCTGCTACCAGAAAATGTTCTGGTAGCAGAACATTACCAGAACATTAATGTTCTGGTAATGAACATTAATGTTTGCTGTTCATTTTTGCTATGAACAGCAAAAATGTTCATATGGTAGCAGAAGTGTAAAGGCACAATGAAGTCCAGCTAAATCCAAGAAAATTACAATGAGAGATAAATTTAATAGGACAGTAAACAAAAATGGCAACTAAACTCTAAACTAAACTTTTTTATTTTTACCCCTCCAGGGGGTCTTTTTGTGGGCTTTAGTGTCCCTTATGTGATAGTAGGCTGACAGGAAACAGGGAAGGAGAGGGGGGAAGACATGCGGCAAATGTCGTCGCGTCCGGGAGTCGAACCCGGGACGGCCGCGTCGAGGACTCAAGGCCTCCAAATACGGGTCGCGCTAACCACTACGGCACCACGGCACGCCCCTAAACTAAACTTTTGTTCGTAGTTGCTATTTATGTTGTCCTTTTTTCTCCTCTCTCCCCATTGGTCACATTACTGTTGATCTCTTTCATTCAAATACATTTCTGTTTTTGGCTGCTGTACCTCCCACCTGCAAGTCATCTGGTTATCATATGGTGATAAATGGGACACTTAACCATTGACAAATTGACATTTAGTAACATATTCTTTTAGGATGGCTTATCTGGATCCTCTCCTGTTGGCCAATCCTACTTTAATGCATCACTGACTCATAAATGGGAATGAAAAGATTAATAATATAAAAAAAAAAACTGGAGAATGGAATGACATTTTAGTCATACTTACGTGATTGGTATCCACAGTAACTCAACTTCTGCATATATATGTTCCAATTTTGACCTTTATTTAAGTAACTCCTAAAATCATGAATGGACTTGTTTTAGTGTCTTTCAGAGCGATTACTCTCTTGTCTTTCAAATTTCTTCTAGATTTGGATCTTCTGTGATATAAGAGGAGCAGTTAGTGCTGCTCTCTTTCTTCTGTGGCTATAAAATATTGATTTGTTTTTTCCAATTTTACAGTGTAAGGCACTTAAACATCAAAAGGTACCTTAAACACCTTTAAAATATAATCAATAATAACTGTGAAAAAGAAAAGCATTTTCAAGTGAATATTGATTTTGATAAGTGATTATAATGTGCCATTTAAGGAATATTTTATAGTACACCTGCACTTTTATATAGCACCAATTCAAAAATAATGTGATCCCAAGGGACTTTACAAGACAACAGACTCAGATTATGTACCAAAATATATGATCAATCATATAGATGGATTGAAGCCAGTTACAGTTTTCATCAAACTAGACTATCAGTAAGTTCATTGTAACAAAAAATGCAGTTTCCATTAGATGCAAAATTGAGTTCAAAGATTCTGGTAATGGAAAGAGGAGTAGTGTCACAGAGGAAAGAAAGCGTATGTGTGTGGCCTCAACAAATGAGCATAAATCTTAGTAGTGTAGTGGTGCTGACACAATACTAATACTCCTTCCCACACGGGCATGTAATTAAACACACACACACACCCACCCCCGCACACACACACACACCAGATGCACACATGTCAGTCCACCTTCAGCAAGCACTGATGCAAATACAGCTTCAGCAGTCAGTTTTCCACCAGAACCCTTTTAAGATAATGGGTTGTACATCTGTGACCTAAGATGAGCTCATTGCAGTTCTTAAGTGTTGCTAAAGCATGGCTCCAACAGTGAGCATTTTTGAGGCATAGTGAATTTCTAAATAATCTACAAGTTATTCTGCAAAGTCCTCCCAAATTAAAATAATTGAGATTTTACAATTACTTGTATACAGTGTTATAGAGTTGCTAAGTAGCTTTTAATGTTCATGCTGCTGTGAATTTTATTTCCATATTAATATTTAAACCCACCATCGTAAAGGCTTTTCTGACAGAGAGACATTTGTTGCTAATATTATTTGGGGTGAAAAGTTAAAGCATTGACACAATATGCTTTTTGTTCTTTCCATGCATTCTTCCACTTTGACTTAAACTGTAACTTTGACATTGAGAAAAAAAAAGTATAATGAACAGATGTTGATATATGTCAACTTGTAGGCCACAATTTTGCAAAATACAATCAGACACTAACAGTTTTCTCATTAATAGTAAATAAAGTTTATCTTGGTACACAAATTATTATTTTTTTATAAAACATCTGCTGTATTACAACAGAAAGCATTACTCACTATTCACAGAACACCACAGAAATGCTCAGAAATCTACTTAGTCAAATTCCACAGATTTAGTTATGCTCTTTGGTTAAAAGAAGGAAAAGAAAATGACTTCATTAAAAAAAAACATTATTTTTTGTATTGTAGACTAAAGAGAATATGTCTGTGCCTGTTAGCTTGGGGAGACATTAGGTTTCTCTTTGATTTTGATTTTATTGCTTCACGGTTGGTGGAAGATTAAACTTGGAATGCTATTCAGTTTTTATATTGTTCTAAATTACATGGATATTACTACTAAACAGAGCAAACATCTAAAACAAACATCCACCTTCTTTCTCTCTTTTTCTCTGTTGCTAATTTATTGAGCAGGTCTTCTGTTTTTGAAAGTTTCTGTTTTTCCAGTGATTTTCCCTGCACCATAATTTCTGCATTGACCCATTGTCACATAACTTTCGTAGCTTGAGGGAGGGGTTACATGCTGAACAGGTTACCAGTTTATAACAGGGCTGTCGTTTTTATCCTTGAGGGTATTTTAAAAAAAAAAAAGGTCAGACAGTAAATCAGCGTAAAAGCTAGATTAATGTGTTAACACTCCATTTAGAATAATCTTTGCTTTAAAAATGCCATTGTACAATACACTTCTGGACTTTAAATTCCAAACTTTATGTAGTTTCCACTCAAGTGTGTGTTATGTAACAATATTAACATTATGCACCATGGGACATGGAACATGAGACATTACTTTCATTAAAAGGATGTCCTATAAATTAGTTAGCTTGTCTTTAATTCAGTACCTATAAAATGTAGTGAAAACTGAGGTCTACAAAATATTAACATGAAATGAGTGATTGCATAAATATTCACCCCATGACTGACTAGACTCAACAGAGGTTCAAACAATTTGTGCATGTAGTTTCACAATGAATTCACCGGTTGAGTCTCAAGTGAATGTATAGTATAAATGCATCTGTGGCAAGAAGGTCAATCCTCTGGTTAATCTACCATTATTGCATAAAGATAAAACAATGGATACAAAAAACATCCAAGGACAGAAAATTGCCTGGAGTTCCATTAAATCCATCATCAGGAAATGGAAGGAACAAGACCCATGACACTTTGCTTCAATCAGGCTGTTCTCACAAACCAAAGGTCCATGCAAGATGGAGACTAGTGAGAGAGGTCACTTGAACATTAAGGACTGTGCTGAAGATGTTGCAAGCTTCAGTAGCTGAGATGGGACAGGTTCTGCATACAACAACCAGTCGTCCGTGTCAGCAGATAAAATGGTGCAGTAAAACATTTGGAAATTCTGGAGGCCAATTTGCTTCCATCTGCCAGAGAACCGTGGCTCCAGACATTTATTTTCCAGCAAGGCGACGCATCCACCCAAATCGACACAGAAATGGCTTGAAGACATCAAGGTGGATATTCAGGAGTGGCCCGGTCAAAACCCAGACCTCTATCTGATAGAGGCAGGAATTAAAAAGCCCTGCCGATCCAAAGTACACATAATAAAGCTCGAACAGATTTGCAAGGAATAATGGCGTAAAATTGCAGCGTCCAGATGTGCCTGACTGAGACCCATCCACACAGACTCTGTGCTGTGACTGCATCCAGCATTGCATTCATTGAATACTGATTTGAAAAGGGTGAATATTTATGCAATCGCTTATTTTATGTACATTTTTAAATAATTTTATTTAATTGCCATTATATTGAAGAAATCATTTTTCACTTTGAAATTAAAGGGTTTTTCTGCATTTTTTTTTTTTTTTTGTCAAAGAAGCCAAATTGTATTAATCATAACTGAGTTGTAAAAGTTATAAAAGGATAAAACATCCAAAGGAATTTTCAAATTTTAGAGGCTTTTTACATCCTCTTCAAAAAGAGAGGTTGCTGGAACCTTTCTCACCTTAACACGTTTCTCCATTATAATTAAACTTAATGAACTTCTGTTATCAACATAATTTTTTTTTTCTCTCCCTCCACACCTTCTTCCAAAATCTCTTGTTTTAGTTTACTTTCAAGTTAATCACATGCCTTTCCCTTCTTGTCTCTGTCATTTCCCTTTTATCACTTGCTGTTGAGTTGACACAGACGCTTGAAGATGCACAACAGACATCCATGTCACAAATAAACCCTTCTTACAGTCACTCACTGCCCACCTCTCCAGCTGAGGAATCAAGGAAAAGCTGACAGTCTGTCAGTGGATGAGCATATGTAGCAGTACATTAATGGTGCATAGAAGTGCTTGCAAAATCAGGGTAACATTCTGAAGCATTTATTTCAAAACATCTAGCATGAGTCTTTTCAGGTGAGACATAGCACACATATACCTTGTGAGTAATTACCCATTCTTTTGAAGTAATAAAAAAACCAACAATTTTTGCATACAAGACATTTTGCTATTTCTTGTATGCAAAATCCAAAAGATACTTCATATCAACATTAGGGGACAAAATGCAGGACTGGACAATCAAATTCCCATGACCCCTTCACCAACTGCATGCAGGTGGCAAACACTTGACTTTTTGAGTGTTTTGTAACACATTATTATCATGGGCTTTGAGAAACCCATTTAAACCTGACGTTTAAAGTTTTATAAGGATAACTGGATTATGAAACTTTTATACAAGGAAACGGCAACCACTGAGCGCTTAATGCGACAAAATGGAAGTAAAAAAACTCTAGGAAGAACCAGAAACTTCACTACCTCAAGTTAATAACACAATATTAACGACTCTGTAAATGTGGTTCTGATTTATCTACACAACATCCTTGAGGGATCTGTACTGGTGGTTGTCAGAAACGTCTAAGAGTCTTTGGAGACTAGAGTCAGATTTATTATTTATGTGCACTAATGTGGTTTTTGGACATCCCTAAAGAAGAGGCATTACATATTCCAAAAGTTGTTCTGTGGTGCTGAGCTAAATGCTACGTTGTGTAAAATTTGCAAAGTCTGTTTTGAATCATCCTATCACTTTTGGCATTGCACTGTCATAGTAAAAAAAAAAATAACTATGACAAAAAATGTTGAAAGCACAACTGTCAGTTTGCTTTTAAAGGGGAGATCAGAAAAGACCGCCTTCCCTCTGCACTCTAAGATTTTTTCTTTATGTTTCAGCCAGGAAAAAATATGTTACTATATTATTTTGTATTGAAAACACAATATCTGACTTAACTATTTATGTCCGTTGATATAAACATACATGTTCAGTATGATATCCAGACCCAGAGATGTGTCTGTGGGACAGAAGCCAGTGAGACAGATCTGTCTCTCATTGCTGGTCCTTTCTTTTTCCCAAGGACAGACTGTTCCCAACTGGATCAATGATTTCAATCTGGTGATTACCATTTCGTCACTAGAGGCATTATAATCAATAACTGTGATTACTGCTTTAAGGCATTTACATGCATACAGGATCAAGGATTCTAAAACACAGAATCCGATTCCTTCTGTTTGGTTTCATATAATCCTTTGATAGCCTTGTTATAATCTGTTTATGTTTGTTAGACCCATTATGAGTCTTTGTTACAGACTCAAATTTATTGTTAGTCATGTTGGAATATCATCTTAAACTCAATCTATTATTATTGATTACCATAGATATTGGTCTGTATTGCCACTGACTTCATTAAGCTGTCAAAACATTTTCCATGTCTTCGATTCTTGTTATGGTTTTAGAAGTAATATGAAAATAAATAATGGATTTCACAAACCAAAAGATTTGAAGAGCGCCTTTTTCCAGCACTGCGTTAAAAATGTTGCTCAGGTATGAAGACAGATTTCTTCTGTAGACAGTCTGAGGTATTTTTTTTTTCTATGTTGCTACAACACCTCCTAAATCTTTACTTATTATGTTGATGTCTACTTCCTGCTCCTAGAGGTACAGCAGGTGCATCTGTTCAATTATTTTAAAGACAAACATCAGGAAACAAAAGAAGCCTATGTTACATAGTGTCATTGTGACTGGCCACAGGTGGTCAGAATAATTGTAAGCAACAATGGCTGACACAAAGAAGCAAGGTACAAATTTGCCAAAGTTGCTCTTTGAAGTTATTCAGTTGATTGATCTCAGAACATGTTTGGACATTAAACAATGTTTTGTGCTGTAGCGTCAGTTATGTGATATCCAGGTACAGCTGCATCCACTGTTATGTTCACTTAGGGTAGTGAATTTCTATAAGAGATCAGTTATTCTGCAAAATCCTCCCAAATAAAAAAAGTTTAGATTTCACAATTATTTGTATACAGTGTTATAGAGTTTTTTTTGTAGCTTTTAATGTTCACCCTGCTGAACCCTGAATCAATTCCTCAGAGCTAAGGAATTACTATATTTTTTATTTTTCAAATTCAGGACTACAGAATGTGGGAATTGGTTTGCTGACTGCATAAATTCAATCCAGTTAAATCTCAGTTTTCAATCTTAGTTTAAGTTCTCATACACATAGAATATGTACTAAAACACTGTCAGTGGCAAAATACATATAAACAAACCATTAATCAGGATTCTTTTAAACATAACTTCCTCAGTGAATAGGAAAATTTGTGTGTCCCTTATTTTAAAGAGTGAGGAATATTATTCAATACCCTCAAATTTCCACTCTTATTTACTGATATTAAATTATTTTTGCAATATGACTGTGCTGAAAGTTGACCAAATAATATGAAACAATCTGTTCTACAAAAAATTAAGTAACACATGGCTTCAAAACACTTTTCCTTTGTATAAACAGCTTGTTTGGTACAGATAACATGTGCATAGATGATCCATTGGACATTGAACACCCAGAGGCCCATTAAGGTTTAATCCTGTCATAGTGTTTGGTCAATAATCCCAAAGTTGGCACAAAGGAAGGAAGGGGCTAATTAAAGGAAGTAAAAGAGATTATACATAAAATGATCAAATGCAATGATGTTGCAGTACAGGAAAACATTTTAAGCAAGACATATTCTGCATTAAATGCTCTAGTGATCAAGTACGTAGCTCTAATAGGCTTGACACAAGTACAAATTGTGATGAACAATGAATACCAAGTATATTCTGGTTAGAATTCTAAGACATCAAAATATAAAGACTTTATATATGTATATATATATACATATATATATATATATATATATATATATATATATATATTACAAAATAGGAGTTAATATAATTTTTTACAGGTATTATGCTAAAATCTAATTACAGGAACCCAACACTGATAAGAAGCAATTGACTGAGGGAGAAGGCAGAGTTTTGACCTCAGTCAAAACTCTAATACATTCCTTTTAACTTTGAAAATTATATCCTTTTAAATATGCCTTTGAAAATCTGTGCTGAAAAGAAGACTTTGAGTCTCTTAGGCAAACTAAATTTGCATGTCATCTGTATGAATAAGACAAAGTTATTTAAAAGTGGTCTTGACAAACAGAATTCAATTTAACGCAAACAATTTTTTTCAGAATTTAGTCCTACGTTCACCAGCACCCCTGCTGACCCCTTTAAAGGACAAGGGTGTACAGAAAATGAATGAATGGATGGATGGATGGATAATCCCACGATTTTCCTACTGAGAATTTTCCAAGAGGCTTTTGCACCATAATCAGCAGCAAGCAGACAAAAACAGTTAAAGTTTCATTGTCTTCAGCCAAAAGGCTTTACAGTCAATTACAAAAAATGATTCATGTAACTTTCGACAGCTGTTGGTGGAGAAGAGTTTACAAACTAACCTAATGCATAAGGATTTGGCTTTTAAATCATTTTATTCCTTGACCAAATAGAGTAGAGCATAAAGTGAACTAATTATTCATAAAATTTACAAGCACAGACCTTTTCATTGTTGTCTTCTTCAGTGAGATCCCAGTCCCTAGTCTCAACCCCCGTCCCACTCTACCTGCTCCTCTCCACTTAGCGAGACAAAGATGAAGCAGCTTTCATCGTGACATATTGTCCACATGAGCAGACCATGTCTGAAGCTTTAACTCTGCAACCTAGTTAGCAATCTCAACTCTCTGATAAATTTTATTGTTATTGTATTAACCAGTTAGGTGGAAACAATGGATCTTGTTCCTCAGTTATCTCCTATTTGTGTATTCATTTTATTCTGACTTTATGTGAGTTGGAAGCTAATCCTCATGAGAGGACCAGTATGTGTGTCGGAGTGTAAGTCATGCATTTTAGTTTATGCATGCATAAGTATGTGTGACAGCTTGTGTTTGTTGTGCTATTAGCCTGTAGGGCTGCTTATAATGACTGACAAATAACTATATGTTGACAATCCGGAGTCTAGAATTTAAAAAAAGCAAAACAAATAGAAAGCAGTTTCAGAGTTGAATTTTATACATATAAACATTGTTGAGAGAAATAAAAACAGCATGAATGAATTTTTAATCAGGGTCACAAAGGGCACAGTAATCCACTGAATAAATTGCTAATCCAGGCACAGGAATAAGAAGATGTTTATGTATTTCAGAGTGCATCAAGTCTGTAGCCTCACCTCTCTGTTGATCTGATATCCAGATTCCTTCTGGCTAGCTCATGTTTTCACTCTAAAGCTGGATGGAAGAAATGAAAGAGAAGAGAGTAAAAATTGAGAGTACATTTTTGGGGTGTTTTTTCAGAAAACTCAAAACCAGGATATAGAAAGCAAAACAGCAAAAAGAACTCATTTGACTGATAAGTAAAATATTTTGTATCTTTTAAATAGTACAGACTGCAGGAGACAGAACACGCTTCCTCTGGACCACCATGTAACTCATTGTGAGGTATATTACATGTTCAATGCAGCATGTCTTCGCTCATCTGGCATCTGTTAACTTATTGGTTTTAGCCTTTCAGCACTAAAAATCATAATTTCCTCTGGAAAAGCCTAATCCAAATAATACAGAGTACAGAAGGAATCTGTATTAACTTTACAGGTTCTTTATAATGTTGAATTGTCAGCTCAGTTTTGTGAAGCAACCCAGAGAAGATGATAGATGCTGACATAAATATTTTAATCCACGTGAGCAAATCCAAAAATGTGAAGAGTGGAATTGCCTGGAAAGTCAGTGAGATTTCTGTCATGATGTGTTTGTTGGTGGTCCAAAAAGCCAGACAGCAGCTGGGAGCCTGGATCATGTTTAATGTTTTAATAAGAAAAAATTACAAAAGACTTACAAAAACCACAGGGAGCCAGATCCAAACAAAAACAGGACTCCAGAACAAAAAAACAGAAGGATAAAACAGGCAAGAGACAAATTATAACAGGGTTTAACAGGAGGAACAAGCAAAGAGTGTGAGCAGGGGAAGGCTTTAAATACTCTGGGGACTACAGAAATTAATCTAAGAGTAACTTAGGCAGACACAATGAATAACTAAACAAACTAGAATAACTGAGAAAGGACAGAGCTAAGGTAAAATAGAAACAAGACTGATGTTATCAAAATAAGAACCTAAGGAACACAATAATAATGGAACTAGAAAATGATCAAAACAACCCAAGACCTTAACAATTTCATTAACATTATATGTGTTCGTTGGGGTTACAGTGAAGATGACCATAAGGCCATGATGCATGAAGACAAAGTTAAACAGAGGTGAATGTACATGCGGTGTCTTTACAAAGGTATTCCTACTAATTGAATTTCTTCACTTTTTGTTGCAAGTACACAAACATCAATTTATATTAACTCCAGTTAAATAGGACAGTCCAACATGAAGTACTGTGAAGTGGTATATTAAACACTTTGCCAGGAAATCTGGAAATATTTTGCAGGTAAAAAAAGGTTTTCTACAATTACTGTACTTCCTCAAGTCTTCTGGTGTCTTTGTTCTTCGTAAAAAATAATTCATACTTGGTCTGATTGCAGAGTGCCTGTGAACATCAAGTGTCCTGTCTTGCCAAAAATTCTGTTAGATTTTGATTATAGACTTTAACAAGGTAATTCAAAAATATAAAAAAGATTTGATCTAAACCAGTGGTAGATGACTATAACAATCAAGAGCCAGTGTCCTGCTTGCTTTAGATGTTCCCCTGATCCAAGACATCTTAATCAAATAAATTGTAGGCTAGCACACTCCTCCGGAACATGATGACATGTTGAGCAAATAATTCACTAGTGTGATTCAACTGGCTGATTATTTGTTTGGGGTCATTTGCTGCTATGTGAACCTCCAGCCCCAGAATCGAGGCTTTTTGACAGGTTTTCTTCCTGGAATTATCTGTATTTTGCTCCATAAATCTTCCCATCAGCTCTGATCATCTTCGCTGTCCTTGCTGTAGCAAAGCATCCCCACAGCATATTGTTGTCACCACTACTCAGGATGGTGTGTTCAAGGTTGCGTGGCATGTTAGTTTCAAGCTATTCTTGCCATGCATGAAGAATATTTAAATTAATTTTGATCTGATCTAACCAGGTCGCCTAAAATGGTCTTTGGCAAACTAAAATTGAGGCTTCGTGTGGTTTTCTCTCTTGTCACTCTTCCAGGCGAGATTTGTGAAGTGCATGACAAAAAGGTTTTCAAGTAAACAGATTCTCCCACCTGAGCTGCAGTTCTCAGCAGTTTCTTCAGAACTAACATGGGCCTATTTGCTGCATCTCCGATTAATGGTCTCTTTGCCTATAAGTGGACAGCCCTGGCTGGGGATATTCCAAGGTATTTACTGTTTGATTTTTCATGGGTCCGTGAGATTTCCAAAGCTTGAGATTTTGTTAACTGAGCCATCTTTTAAACTATTCCACAATCTCACCTTGTTGTGTTCCTTGTTTGTTGTGATTCTGTCTATTCACTAATGTTCTCCATAAATTCTCTGTACCCTTCACAGAATAGCTGTATTTCTACTAAGAATAAATTAAATTTAGGGGTGTTTGTGAAAAGGAGACTGAATATACATACATGCAACAAGTTCAGATTTCTATTTTAAAATACTTTAAATAAGACATATATTATCTTGCTTTGGCTTGCCGCATAAAATCTAAGCAAAGTACATTCAAGTTTATTGTTGTAATGCGACAGAATTGTTCAGGGAGTCTAAAATATTTATGATACAAATTAGAAGTGGTTCACAGTATTGACATTATATACGTAAAGAGGGGAGTCACAAGTGAAGAGAAACATTTGGACCAACTGTACACAAGACATTATAAATAAGGAAATACATGTTGGTCCATAGGCTCTAAAATAGTTTTCTTTTGAAAATGGATTTTACTAAAAAGTAGTCATACACCTTCATATTATTTTTGATATTAGTGAACATTAATAATCCAATCACTAAAAACTCCTACTAAATATTGACTGTAAAGGTCTTTCCAATATTTATTGCAGTGTTTTAATCTGATCTTTACTAGAAGCTCTTTAAGTTTGAACACATTCTTTGCTAGTACCTTCTTATTAATTTTTATTACATTATTTGTACCAAACAGGCTCTTTAAGAACAGAATTTACTGGACCTTCGGGCATGGTTAGAGCCCACAAAAAGAGAGAAGTGCCTCTTTGTTTTCTGTTGCGCTGCAGGAGTTACTTAGCTGACCGTGTATTCCTTCATGGAAGGATCCAGAACTAACTGGTCCGGCCGGAAATTGGGGAAAGAAAAAAAAACTAAATTATAAACCAATATGTCAAAAGAAGAAAAGGTTTTTCTATACAAGTAACATAAAACCTGCCAGAAAAAACAAATAGCTAACCTGGAGCCAGTCTAAAAAGCAAACTGGAGCAGATGTCTGCCTGCAGGTACAGACGTAAATTAAACATATGACTTTTTTTTTTGTCTTCGGTCTCTCCTGCTATTTGATTCATACCTGCAATGATTTACAAAATAAGTTGCTCATTTTCAACAGCTTCAAAGTAAATTCTTATTACAGAAGAAGATGTCCACTAATTCCAAACCTGGGACACTTTGATTGATTTAAGAAAAAAATCTTGATTTCTCAATTGGAACTAAGCATTTACATGTAAAGTCACATAAAAAAAAAAAAAAACATAGTAATTAATCAAAAAAGGCAGGCTAAATTA
Source organism: Xiphophorus hellerii (assembly GCF_003331165.1). NCBI lineage: Eukaryota > Metazoa > Chordata > Actinopteri > Cyprinodontiformes > Poeciliidae > Xiphophorus > Xiphophorus hellerii. The sequence goes on along the minus strand of NC_045679.1, from coordinate 10,646,738 downwards.
AACACCGTTGATATGGTGGGCTGTAATAATTTATGATGTGTGCTCCAGGCTTTCTCGCTTATTCAGGATGTCTTTTGTGCGTGCTTCACTCTGTCATAAACATCTTTAACATCAGCTCCACTCGTTCAGCATCATCTGCATTCTCAGCTCTCTCTTTTTTCCCACTTGAATGTAAACGTACCACACAATCAGGTTTTTATGTATTCAGTCACAGCACAACTGATGAGCTGTAACCTGTTTTTATCTAATAGAGCAGACTGCAGATTTTTTTTTTTTAAACATAAAACAGATTAAGTGGCTGAGACTTATTAAACAAGAAAATATTGTGTGATATATAATAAATTCTGTTAGCGATCAGCTTTATTTTTCCTTACGCTTTCTATCTGTGTGCTTTGGGTATAGTTCCATGTTGTATGTTGGGCATTAAAAAATTACCTGTAAATTTATGTGACCACATATGAAACCTTGGACTTCAACAGTCCAAGGTTGAAGTGACAGCATTCAACCTAAATATGTCAATTTAAAAAAAAAAAAACATTTTATAAAATGTTGTCAGTCATTAGGAAGCAGCAAAGTTGTTTAATGATTTATCAAGTTAGTCATAATAAGTAAACAACTGTACTTTGAAAAGACATCAGTTTGCATCTTATTGCAACAAACACACCAATTCTGTTGACTTCCATTCAAACAAATGTATCTGCTTCCCCTCCACAGAGGTTGTATCTGTCTGGCGTATGACACAAAATTATGTTTGACATAATAAAAAACAAATTAGTGCAAAAAAAACCTAAATATTCTTCTGTTTCTTAATTAGAATATATATCTTGCAACTATTTTGTGTTTTTCCATACATCCTTCATGTTTTTTGTAATTTCCACATTTTGATTTGAGAGAAGATTCCGGTTTGCTGATTGTAACAGCTTTTCAACCCATTGAACCAGCCATTTACTGTAGTACTCTTGGGGAGTGGAAAAAACAACAAAACCAAAAAGAAAACCCAAAAAACTTGTCTGTGATTGGCTAATCATATAATTAATTTGTGTACACTGACTCAAGTGTGATGCATATGCCACAAATTATTGCTTGCTCAGATTACAAGGTGCTTGCACATCTGTCTTTCTGCAAGCAAAGTAAGGCGGCACAAAGATGACACTATACTAATCAATCCTGCTTTATAAGCAGGTTAGCAGGAGTCTCTGGCTTTGTCCATCTATGTAAGAGTAGCTGGTATGAACTCAAAACTTTATCACAATATTTTGTATTACGTTAGGTGACGATGATAAAAGTGATGACACAAAATATTTTCTTTGTAGCAATTAATTGTAAGGACCCAGCTATACTGTATTAGGTAAGGGAACTGCTAAAAACAACCCCATGATAATCAAATGTGTTTTTTAAAATGTATATATTTTTAAATTTTACAGTCATATCCAGTAAATAAGAATATGGGTTGTTTTTTTTTCTCAGATTAAAAGTACATTTTAAAAATAGCAACCTTTAAGCAGGTATTAAGCATAGTTTTCATTAGACCCACATTTTGGCATTAAGAATGCTGGGGGTTTTTTTGGCTGATGTAGTATTCTAATTTTAATGTCATGTCTGCATGACAAGATTATATATTATATTACTCCTCTTATGTACATGGTTGGAAAAATACTCACCCAAAGTAGATTTGTCTGCCGTACCTCTCTACACCAGTCCCCACATCTTTCTGGACTCAGGTAACCGCCCAGTCAATAGTTTACTATTAACTACAATAGCCATTGCCCATCAAGTAAGAAATCCTTTATCAAGCATCGTTGCTTTACAGAGTATAGACATCTGTGTAAACAAGATGCACCCAAAAACCTACTTTCTTTCATTTTATTGGCATTTCTCAAAATCAATTCATGTTTTATCAAAGAGCCTCATTATGCTAAAAGAAAAATACATTATTATGTGATAAGGTCAAATTCAGCTTCATTGATTTAGCACTGAGCAAATGTGACAAATAGTGCAGAGGAAATGATTTCGTTTCATAAATTCTCCAGCTGAGCCAGACTTGAGGACAATGACAGTGACTTGGATTTATGGTACAGTAAAGAGAAAAGTTTTAAAACCATAAACAATAAACATTGAGCAGCTTGGTGAATGTACTCAACTTTGATAAGAAACTTTTATGGAGAGGTGCCAACACAAAGGTTAAGGGAAGCTCAAGACAGACTATAGGGGAATGAAAAAGAACTCTAAACATGTGGGAGAGGCAACAAAATGTTTTTGACATGCAGCAGTGGTTTAAAAACACTCAGAGGGTCACAAGAGAGCCAGAGACGTGAGGTGAGGCTCATCACTGGTGAGAAACTGACTCCACTGGAGTCAAATGAACAAACATATAGAACCCAAAATAGAAGCATATGTTTCAGTTTTGATCCTAAACTAAATTTTTTGTTATTACTTCAGCTTTTCATTCCATACTGTTGAAAAATGCAGCAGTAAGACTAATAAAATAATATATCATAACAGACTAAATTAGATTTTTTTTTTATTTAACTATTAGCTTAGTTTTTTTTTTGTCTGTTTTTTTGTATAAGTAAATATTATTGTCTTACCTGTTTTTGTATTTGAGGTCCATACACCTATCTTTCTCCTCAGACATCTCAGACATTGAGGTCAACGATGTCGTCGTGTGTGTGTATATTTGCTTAGCTGTCCTATTGACGACCATTTCTGGTATATTCACTAGTCTTCTGAAGACTGATGTGCCTTAGGAGGACCAAAACTTGGCCTTAATATGATGGACTACTTGTTTAGGGTTATATGTGTGGTTTAGAGGTAAAGGTACGAATCAGGTTTTTGTATGTAGTAGTCATGGTTAGGGTTATGAAAAATCTCTGGATTAAATGTGAGTCCTAATATGAGTAGAAATACAAACTTGTGTGTGTTTGTGTGTTGTGTCGTGATAAACTGACGACTTGTCCGTAGTAAGCTCTGATTCTCACCCAAAGACCGCTGGAAAAAGGCAGCAGCTTATAAGTGGATATGGACAATGGATAGGTGAAAAAAAGTACCTGTGGCAGAATGGTTATAACAATGTCATCCAACTACTGAGAATGCCACAAGGCCTCATCCTCCGCTGCAAAGGCTGTCTTTATGTTCTCCAGGGGCTGCACATATTCTGACTCATCTGCTGTTGCATGAACAAAAAATAACTTTTTCTCCACCTTCTACAGAATGGCATGGGCATCCAAAATTATTCAGGTCAAATATTAAATAAAACCCTTATGCTATAGTAACCAAAATTACTACAAATGATACAGCCATTCTGGTTTTCTGGGTCGTGGCTCATACATGCCCTGCCACAGCCCTGTGTGTCCAGACAACAGTATTAATATTCTTTTAAGTGGTCTTTGTCTGTCGCAGAAGGAAATCCTTGTGGTATGCTGACTGTTAGAAAAATTATCTAAGTTCATTTACTTGTGAGTTTATTTGAAAGGTTATGTTTTCATATTATTATTTTGTTTGATGTTTACGTGACATCTTTTCTTCTGTGAAACACTATTAACCATTTTTAGGATGTTTGCCTGGAGGCTAGAGACTTTGCACATTCCTGTGTTATCAGCTCCATGTGTAACTGATTAGTTGTGGTCAGCCATGCCCTTTTAAGGGCATGTCCACAGAAGGTTCCAGAGCACCCTGTAGAAAAAGGTCATTGGTCAAATTCTTTGTGTGACTATGTGAGAAGGCCCAACCTCCTTCCTTGTATTTTCTAATAAAGCCAAATGCAGAGAAAGATCTGGCAGAGTTGATCCCAGACAGTGTTTTACAGCGATTCTTCGCGTCTGTTTTCAATTCTCCTTTCTGCAGAAAAGACAATTATGCCTCTGGTTTGAATCTTTGCTAGTTAGGTATTAAAATAAACCTATCACTGACTGTTGCTCTCCTTCTTGCTATCTTTTTAGCAGAACCCTGTTATATTGCTCATCTTGTTTACAGCAGGGCGGCAAGTGTTGCAACATCTGTTTCCCTGTTGTGTTTTTTCCAAAACAAGTGTACTGTTTAGCTAGTGTCAATATCATTTTCTTAGGTCAAAAGTAGACAGAATGTTAGAAAGAGGTTCATAGTGGTAATGAAAGACCTTTATAGTTAAGCAAACATTTGTTCACCCACGGATTTGCAATTAAAGTTGCAGTCAAAGTTGTATGCTTTTTTGGCTTCAGAAAGTTAACAATTTTAGCATTATATTTCTCATAGCTAAGTAATGTGAATATGGGAAAGCTTTAGTGCAGCTTGTTCAAGTGTAAGAAGACAATTGCAATTTTTCAAAAGATACTTGGCAAATATTGTATGAAAATTTATTAATCTTGTAAAAATATTGAATATTTAAAATTAAAGGTGTTTTGGGAAAATTGTCATGACATTTACTGATTTGTGTTGTAATATAGCTGTTCTGTTTTTAAAAGCAGAACTCTGTCATGACTCTTGAAAAACATTAAAAATAAAAGATTTCTGTGATGCAAAGGTCTAATAAGGTTTATCTACCACAGAGGGTCTTCTTGACCTAAAAGACCCAAAACGGACTAAAAACTGAGAAAAGAAGCAAGAAGAATATAAGTGATGGGGAACTTGGTTTTCTCTTTATTAAGACATATAATGTTTTATGCATTTGTTTATTTTATGCTTCTCCAACATTACCACTGTGAATGCTTTAAATAGCAGGACTTGTGTTCTTGTTGTCTCTGAACTATAATCTTCAGATATCAAAGACTGTTCCATTAGAAACGTGTAACATTGTGTATAGATTTAGAGTGTTGCTCTGTGTGTTGACTTGTGAAGTGTATGCTCTAGTTGGCTGATTTGCAGTTTTGCGTCTCTCAGATGTTGTAAAGACAAAAGCATTTTAAAGTAATGTGCAGTATATTTTCTATTAGGCTTAGAAAAGCATCAGGAAAAACTAATTTTGCAGGTGACGATACAATAGTAGTGGACATGATAAACTAAATTCTGGTAAAACAAAACAAAAAAGAAAAAAAACACCCTGATTAGTTCAGTCTTGTTTTATAAATGGTAATCAAGAACCTGTTGAAATGCTACTTGCTTATCACATGCTCTGCTTTCACGCTTTGTTCCTGTCCTTTCCTGCGTTGTCCTGTTGGTGACTCTATTCAGCTTTGACATTCTCTCCTCACTGCTATATGACTGATCAGCATAATCCCTTACATGCGTTATCACCCAGATTTAATCCCACCAGGACCTCACTCTTCATTGCATGCAAATTTCGTGTTTGCTTTGGATGGGTTGTGTTGTCATAAGCCAAATTGTGTACTTTATGCCAGCCGAGCTTACTTACCCTGAGAAATTAACATAAATAGATTCCAAAAATGGAAGTCGTGAATTGATTTTTTAAAGGCAACTTGGTGTCATAAATAAATATGTGAACTAGAAGATGAAGTCCCTGCAGAAATTGAGGCCAGTGTTTGTTCACCCATCTGCTGCTAATAGGCTGTATGTTTCTGACACCTAGTGTTCAAAATTAGAAACTGCATTCAAGGTGATTAGGGATCAGGTGGAAATCTCCTGGTTCCCAGTGAAATGAAAAAATAATCAGTTTGGAAAATAAAGATAGATGCAGACCTGACAGGTTATAGAATTTTTCTGCATAGGTCATAAATCAAAGCTTTATTTGTATTGTTTTTATACAAAGCCAATTCATTTTTAATTTTGGAGTAGCCTTCCATGTTTTCTTTACAGTTAATTATTTAAGCCTTAATGGCCTTTATTGAACAGTAATTGGACAGGAAATAAGGAGGAGGCAAAAAGGGGAGACATGCTGAAAATTATCCGAGGCCAAGACTCAAACACATCAAGACGAACTACAGTCTCTACCAACTGAACCACCCAAAGCCCCTTTTACAGTTAATTTGAACATACTGGAGTTATTACCAATACTCTCAGTTTACATCCACATTCAAGTATTTCTATGCATGTAGTTGTAAATGTAATTCTACCTTATATGAAATATGCCTTGCCAAAATACAGTAAAAGTTAAGAAGTTATAATTGTAATAGTGGTTAAAAAAAAAAAAATTACTGTTACTAATCAAAGATTGCCTGGTTTGTGTGAATCCAAAAATGCTAAAATATTTTTGTCTACGCTTATTTTTTTGTACAAATGCTATTACACACATCAAATATACCAGTATTTGATTCGGTTGATGGAAATAGACGATGTTTGCTAAAAGGATGTGCAACTGTGACACACATAAACTGTGCAGTCACATTTGTTTATTTTGTATTGAGAATAGTTTATTTACACTTTATTACAAGTATTTCAGTTATAACAGAAAACTCATTCTAACAAACACGTATCTATTTGGTTGAGCCTGAGGTGAATGCGGTTGTGGAGTGTGCCACACGAGGGCAGTGTAGTGTCAAGGCAGTACGTCCGCCAGGCGGAAGTAACCTTCTTATGAGCTGTGTTTCAACTTTCACTCACACTATGAAGCGAGGCTGCGTTAAACCCGAACCCGGTGCTTCCCGTCCCATCATTTCTCCAGTTTGATCAGGTAATCTTGCATAAAATGCATTCAAATCATATATTGCAAACTTATGTGTGGTTTTATTAAAATTAAGCCATGTTAACAGTATGCTTAGGCTGTGCTTATTCTTAAACAGAGAGGCAAGTCTGTGTAATGGCGGCGCTCCATCCATAATTTAACTCTGATATCAGTAGATTATAATCCGGACGCTGTTATAAAGTTATTAATAGGAAAATGGTTTGGTACCGTTATTAGTTTCGTTTGTACATTTAATAAAGTTTGGGAAAATATAAAAACTGATTAGGAGACCAAGCAAGCAATTGGAAATATTTCAGTTGATACTCAAGTAACTAAATAACTTTTGCGTTGTGTGGAAAGCTACAGATTCATCTGGAAAGCACTATTTTCTGGTAATATGTCAGTTACAGCTAAAAAAAAGTGCATATAGAAATAGATTGGATTTGTTGAGAAGGTAATTATAAAAGTAATAGAAAGTTACTATAAACATGGTCTTTGTTTTATGTGTAACATGCAAATGGACAGAATGTGAAATGAAGTGTATTTTTGAATACAAATGTGAAATTCAAGACACTATGAAGCGAGGCAGCATGAAACCAGAACACTCTGCTTCTGGTCTTGTCATGTCTCCTATTTATTCAGGACCATTCTTCTGCTGCAGCTCTCCGTCCCCGCAGACTGGACCCGTAAGACAAGACACAATCCGTCAATGCATCCATTATCTCAACCCACTGGTCTTTGCAAGGTCGCGAGAGGTGCTGGTGCTCGTGTTTAGCACTCATTGGGTGAGAGGCAGGGCACACCTTGGACAGGTTGCCAGTCCATTGCAGGGAAACATGGATGCACAGGTCAACAACCATGCACTCACACTCACACATGCGTAAAGACAGTCTAGGGAAATCAGTTAACCTAACAGCCATGTTTTTTAGGCTGTGGGAGGGAGCCAGAGTACAAAGAGAGACTGCATGCATGCACAGGGAGAATATGCAAACTGAATTCAGAAATACCCCAGGCCAAAATTATTTAATGCCACAAAAAATACATTTAATCATTTGCTTCGTAATGAAACTGGGAAAATGCTATTGCTTTAAAATTGTTTAGAAAAAGAATAAGTTCTATATCATAATGCAATTTTACAAGGGATCTCTTATCAGTGGGTCCTTGCTGATATGTTTCCTTTTATAACTTTTCATTACTAAATGAACTCCTTGAAGAGAATGTCTGATATTAACATTTAATATTTATAAACAATTGACACCGGAATTAGTTTAGCCCATTCGATCTGTAAAATGTGAAGTTTGTGCATGGTCTACTAATTAATATTTTTACATTATAGTAAACAAACTTTGTTATAATACATAGAACAAGGTAACATGACCAATTTTACCAGAAGGAGGCGCTAGTTAATCAATTTTCACTCTGAACTGCTGCTTTGAAAGGTTCCTTGCTGAGATGAGATAACGTTGACTGAAAAAATATATTGCTGTGTACCACAAATAAATGTTAAAATAGTTGCTTTTTAGTTACAAGTAATGCAATTTTTTAGAATTTTTTTCTGCGATGTCATAAGAATTTTTATAGTCCTCAATACCGGTTAGAGTAATTTTAAGAATAATGTTTCAAGACAATCAGTGTTAATTATGCAAAATAAATAGAAACATTTTATCTGTGTTACAAGAATGAGATTTGTATTAATTTTGTCCCATTTAACATTTTCACTGATAATGTTCAGGACACTGTTGTCTCTTTTATTTGTTGCTTCTCTTAACAACAACAAATATCTAGTCCCAACCAGAATTTGAACAGATCAAATTCAATATGCAGTGTTGGCAAAGGATTAGCTGGGCTAAGAAAACTGCTAATGTCGCAAGTCCAAGTGGAGATGAAATAAAATCTGTCTTCATGTTAATATTCAGAAGGTCACAGATAAACCTGGAACAACATCTGAAGCACTGCAGGCCACTTGTCCCAGTTAAGGTCAGGATTCATGATTCAACAACAAAAAAGAATCTGAGTCGGAATTGCATCTGGGGAAGAGTTCCAAAAACATTGCTGCCCCAAAAATGTTTCTTGTAATTTACCTTGCAGACAAGAATGAACCTTTTTTATATATTGGTTGGAATTTAACCTCCTAAGACATATATCCAACACTTTAAATAGATAATTTCACTGTCTCACTGGATGGGACTAATTAATGGATCTAATTAGCAGCAGGCCATTAGCTGATCTTCAGCACCAACGGACACTGATCAGTATTACGTTGATAATCCCATGAGATTCTTTTTTTGGGAGTACTTTTTCTCTCGCTAAATGATTTTACAGTAGCTATAAAATGATTTCATTACTTTTACAGGATATATGACTGACCCAAGACCACAAAGTTGTGCATAAAACCTAAGTAAAAAGTCATTAGGTATTTCCCTCCAACTTTAGCTATCAATGTTATTCTCTGACTTGTGTTCTGTCTTATCTAAAGATCCCCAAAGAGAGCCCTAAAAGGAGCTTTAACTTTTACAAAGAATGTATCCTTTAATTTCTAGGAAAGTAAAACCGTTCACTGCTCATTTTAAACATACCTGTACCTATACCTATACCTAATACCATCTTTCAGACGGTATTAGGTGCTTTTTATTGAACTCGACCTATTGGACCCTTTTAGACTTGGTTAGGTGGTACCTTATTAACCCAGAGGAAATTGAGGGAGTGTGTTGTTCATATACATACATAACCATCCATAAAAATACTACATTTAAAAGCCTTAAGTCACAATAAAATAATAAAAAAAGCTGTCACAAAGATAAACTATTAAGACATTAATTTCCCCATTTCCCGCCGTTCCCCCTCCCACCCGTAGCAGCATTATAGAATTTAATGGCCCGTGGTACAAAGGCGTTCCTGAGCCTCTCGGTTGAACAGCCCACCGACAGGAATCTGTCCCTGAGCGTGCGCTATTCTTCTGGGAGAAAACAGTGCACAAGGGGTGGCTGGTATTGTCCATAACTGCCCTCAGCTTGGACAGCGTCCTCTTTTCCATCACTGTTTCAACAGACTCCAGGCTCATCCCAAAAATCTTTAATCGGTAGTACTTTTATTATGTTATTCATCTGTCTGGGAAGTATAACAGGTTTTTTTGCATTCTTTGCAAACACATGAGTGGAAATTTTTGATTCCTTGCAAGACTTTAGTCAGTTTAAGCTTCTTTGTAATGTACTGTAGCATGCAGATCCTTGTGAAAAGCAGAGAAAACAAATTTATCCTTGTAGGGTAGCAGCTCAATGATAGAAATCCTTTCTTGGCAACAGTTTCCAGCGTGACATTTAAGTAAATTAATAACTTTACTCACTTGCCTATAGTGGCAAGACAATTTTAAGCAAGTTAAAAAGGAATGTGGTTAGCTTGCTTTGACTGCAAAAGTTGATTAATGATGCAGAAAGAAAATATTTTATTATATTTCTCTAATGTGACTGCATGATTCACATAAGGAGCACGTTTTATATATTTGCCTCTTTAATCCACTTATAGCTGAAAGAAAAAATGCAATTTATCATAAGCCTGCAGACATGAAAATGTGGGGCTAAAATATAAGTGAGCTCTTGAGACAATAGTGCATGTTGAATGAAGAAAGTCTGTTATAATGTATCTCACTATTAATTCCTACCTGTTCATCTGGCCAACAATCCTGAGGGGTTAGAAGATAATTATACCTTGCTCATGGACAAAATGAAAGAGAGCTGGAGATCACACTGGGGCAGAAAAAAAAATTAGAGAAAGGCATAGAAAGAGAAATCTAACCCTTTGGGTATCAGGACAATAATGACTACTGTGGTCATCCTGTGCTAGATATCGTTGTGATATAATGTATTCTACCTGGACATGAACACACTAATCAGACAACAGTCTCATTATCAGTTGATGAGCCTTGTCAGTCTTAACTCTAGAGCTGACCTAGAAAAGAAACTTATGTAGGATATCATTATGACAGAATAAACAATGTTCAGATGTTCAAATTCATTTGCTGTTGCCCATTTCCTGCAGCTAATTGCAATTGGCTTTTTCTGTTCAAATTGAAATATTAATGTGAGCTTGTTTCCATTATGTTTGAATGTGATTTGTGATGCACTTAATGCTCAGTAGGCTTTTAAAAATCAACTTGAGGTGATTCTCAAATATCTTTCTTAATGAAGTCATAGATTGACTTATTTTTAAGGCTCCAGAAGGCTGTTCACGTTTTAGATTTCATATTTTTCATTTAATTTGATTTGTAATCAAAGGAATATTTAGAAATCTACCTCTCCTTAAAATGAATCATTGCTTTTTGGAGTTTCTAAAATGATCATTACAAATACTGACGAAACCAAACCAACAAAAAGTAGCTCATAATTCTTAAGTGGAAGCAGTGATGATTGGGTTTTTCAATTTCTTTATTAATAAAAATCTAACATTGATCAAACCAATGTAAATCTAGAGGAGCTGCAAACACTGAAGGGAGAATCTGAGGACAACTAAGGACTGTTCACTCTACAAATCTCGCCTGGATATGGATAAGAGGCAACAAGAAAAGCATTATTGAAAGGAACACCAAAGAAGTTATCAATTAAACAGAAGTCATATGTCGGACACAGCTAAAACATGGAAGACGGTGCTGAACTCAAATGAGACCAAATTTGAAAGTTTAGCCCTATTAGCCAAATGCTTTGTGTTGCAGAAAACATGCATTGCACGTCACGCAGAAATACATCATCACCAATATGGTGGTGGCCACCCAGTGCCACAGTAGTCTTATCAAAAGTTGTGATTGGGATAATCTAATCCCAAATTAACACATGCAAGGGCCCGCAAAACAGTAAATTAAAAAATCCCCAAAATTTGTTGGAGATTTACCTCTCAGGATGACTACAACCCTAAATATAAATTCAAAGTTATAATGGGAAAGCATATTTATGTATTAGAATTGCCCAGTCAAAGACAGCAGTCATGGGGCTGAATGTGGGTGACACAGTTGTTGGTCTACCATATAAAATCCCAAGAAAACAATGAAATACAGTGATTGTGAATGCAACATGAGGAAAGATGTTTAAAGGTTCAATAGTTCTTTGTGAGGTAGGTTCTGTTTTTATGCATAGATAGCAGAAACATGAATCAGTTGTTTTATTTAAGAAGAAATGCTAACCAAACATTTTTATTTTCCATTGATCATTGAAAATAGTTGATAGAATAAATGTTTTATTGCTTAATTTGAAAATTCTGTACTTTGTAGTAATGACATGAAAAAACATGTTTTCTTAAAAATAATAAAGAAAAAAACAAACAGATGACAATTAACTACATATGTGACTTATTCAGCCCTCCAGACAGTTTCCTCAACAAGAAATACAAAAAAAACATGGATTGCTACACAATGAATGAGCATCTGCCATGTTGGATATGGGCTTGTTTAATGAACACTGATTGGCGTCCAAAAGCAATTAACATGTTCCCTGAGAGAGAGGAGAGTGTTAACAAAGGACAGGAAAGGAAGAGCTCATTGGCTATTGCCAAGTACACTGACAGAGCCAGCTCTCACCTGAGACCCAGCACAACACCAAGAACAGAAAACTCACAGTTCACACACTTCAGAGATGCAGACAGAGACAGAGAGAAGAAAAGGATGAAACAAAGGGAGCCAAACGCATCCCCAGATGGTAGGGCATACGGTGAGATGTGTGCAAGACAACTCTGGCAAGCTGATGTGACTTGGAGAGAAATGAGGAGACGGGGGAATTTCTGTGGAGGTCTTTGATCACACCACACTCCTCTGTCTTTAATGAAGATATCCTCTGGAAAACAAAAGGTTATGCAAGACACGAATGAGTGCATATAAACTTACATGACATGTATCAAATTTATCTTGGAAATGAACAATAAACGTTACAGCAATGCGTTGTTTATGTTGACCTGCAGGGGGCAACGGAAGCAAACACTTCAAGCTCAGTGATTTTTGCTCATTGATATGCAATTACATTTCTATGCAAGCATACATGTCTTAAAGACATATACTTTTATCTCATAAACCTTGATAATATGTCTTGCCTTTGGAAAGTGGCTCAATATTTTTTCGGTATTTCTTTGAAGTATCACACCTGTTCCCTAATCTCTCTCAGGGGTATTTTTGCCAGTTGGTTTGGCCTGCTGCTGTGTAAATACAGAAAGTGTATCGATCTGGCTCTGATTGAGACACTGTCTAATGAATAATGCATCGGGTATGCTCATCTGCTGTGCTTGTAGTATGCCCCTGTATGTCTGATTAGGAACAGATCTCAAGACATGAGGAGAGAAGGGTATTTAATCACCGTATCTCCTGTTTTAATCTTACTCCTGCCACATTTTTACAACAGAGGTCAGGTGTGGGAGGATGGCATACATAAGTCATCAATCTAAATTGATCATGTGGATCAAAAACTATTTATAATATACTTAAACACTGCTTGACAAAGACAAACGCAACATAGGTGCAATCAAAACGTCTTTATAAAGAATAGTGACTGCGTCACCATTGTTTTGCTATTACTTGTGAAAAAGGATGAGTTAACTGAGTGATGCATTTCTAATTTGTCTTAAACTCAGACTTTTAACAGTGATGATTTCAAGAATCATTGCAACCTCACTTTTCTCTCCTTTTTATATCATTCTTCCCTCATACCAACAAAACCTATTAATATTAATGTAAAAGTAGGAGGAAGCTCAGACAAAAGGTCAAGTGGTGTCATGGAGGTTGGGAGGTGGTGTAACCTAAGTCAATTATTGATTAGCTTTGGGTAATGGTATGAATACAGACTTTCCCAGACTGTCTAATTACTTAACTCATGAATAAAAGGGAAGACCTTGCAATTTTGTTTTCTTTTTTTGTGTGTCTTGAATTGATTTCTATTTATGTACATGTTCATATAATGAACATTACAATTTATGAATTGGAATTTAAATAATTTGATTTTAAAGAAATGTTGTATGTTAAATACAATATTTTGCCTGAAGCTGGGGGTTCATGTGCTAGGGACAGGAGGTGTTTGGGGTTTTTTTTATGCCAAACATTGGATCAAAAATTGGAATCCTGTGGTTTGGGTTAGAGAAGAGATAAGAAGGATTGTCATCATTATTCACAGACAATAATTTTAAGCAAGTGGAAAACAACTTTCATGTATGGGATACAAATTGTTACTGGTTTTAGTTATTTATTGTTATGCACTCATTGTCATGACCAAAATATTTCCATATTCACTGCAAACCACACTGCAGAATGCTTAAATTCTTCAGCTACGCAACCCTCATGTCATCTTCCAGTTCAAACACCATTAACGCAGACAGAACACACTGCAGATTAAAAACCTGTCAAACTGTTAACTGCTGTCCTACTGACAAAGGATCACTGTCACCTGTCTTTGTGCTGGATATTATCACTTCCAAAACATCCACAGTCACCAAGATTTGTGTATGCTGCAGCAAATCAGACACCAGAGTTGATCTAACGTTAAACCGGAAAAGGGAAGTGTCAGAAAGATAGTCTTGACTGCTGGTCTGGTGAAGAGGAACTGATGCAGTTGATGCACTTTCTGGGGAGGTCTCGGCTGCGTCCGAGCAGACAATCAGGCACAAGCGTTAATGGGACTTTTAAAGAGAAAGGCTTCCAAAGAGTACTGCACACACCATAGCAGGCAGAACAGACAGAATTGGTTGAAAATGTAACAGAAGCAGTAAGGCTAAACACAACATCACCTATAGAAGCTGTTGGCTGAATCAGAGGCTCCAATCACAAGTAACACTGGTGGTCTGTAACAGTAATGCAGCAGATACAACTCTGCAACGATCTCATTGTTGGCTATGGGGTTATCAGTCCTCTCATCACCTCCAGCTGAAATTGAAACAATCCATAAATTGTCTGTTCCATTTGTGGGCAAAAGATGTATTCAAGGACAAGTTGTGCAAAACAGAACGATGCATTGATTGAAGAGAATGTTGACTCATATCGCTCTAATCTATCAGCAAAATATAATTCTTAAAGGATAAATTTTCCTATTAAGATACAGTGATGTCTTTATTTAATGTGGCTATTAGATTTCAAATTTTGCTTTGCTCTTGCTACCTTTTCTTTCTATATCAAATGCTATAAGATGGGTGGGCCTGAGACCCATCTGCCCTGTGAGAAGAACATCGAGGTGCAAGATGCCAAACTGGGCAGCTGGGAACATCTTGGAAACCATGCAAAAACATTTAGGAGTCACATAGAAGAACAGTATGTGGACAAACATGTTGGGTAGAGTCCTTGAGGGTGGGCTTGTGTGTTTCTGATGAATTTATAAGACATCTGGCATCCCTGAGCCCACCCTTGTCCTATTTTCCAACACACACCAATGCGCTCACACACATGCACCAAGACCTGAATAATGAGGTGTCATGTCTCTCCCACACCCTGGGACCTCCATTCATGCCTCATCTATTCACGTCAGCATTCAAATCTATCTCTTGTGCTTCGGTTCTCCTGTGTTATGCACTCTTTCTCTTCCCTACATACACACATGCCGACACACACATCACCAGGAAGGTCAGGTCATAGTGATGAGGGATGTGACTTCTATATTGAGAATAATTACAGTTGAGGATTTGCTGCTTGCCGGTTTCTTTAGTATAACCTATTCTTATTGGTCGGGCTGACTTGTCTGGCCTACCAGCTGCCCTGTTTGTCTCGGGTGGTAAAGTGATTATTATGTCTAATGAAGACATTATTTATCATTGGAGATAATTTGACAGCAAAGCTGGCTCTCACTGCTTTACCACAATGGCCTCCATTGTCAAGATGGCAGAATTTCATTTTCTTTTCTTTCCACATTTTCCCACTCTTCTCAAGCTAATTGTTTTCCTCCAATATAATACTGAGCTCTAGAGCATCATTTAAGCAGTTTTTTGCCAGAAGAATTAACTAAGCTATTTTCTATAAAATAGCTTAGTTTGAAAATGTTTGTACCTTTTAAGCAGTTATAAATATGCACCTGTGTGCCTCATCAAAATAATAAATTGTCTTGAACACCAGGCTATGATTCTTTTCTCACTGCTGCTATCGTTTAAAAATTGAGGCTTTTCCACATCAAAAATGTAAGGAGAAAGCACAAATAAATCAAAACTATTTCAACTCTGAGTCTAAAACAATAGATTATATTTGTCTTCTGAAAAGAAAAAAAATATTTTTTTTTCTTCCCTTTGGTACATCAAACCCACTGTGCTTGTCTTTAAAACTAGTCAGCGCTGCTGCAAGGGAGGGCAACAATGTGTGTGTTATGTATCTTTGTAAAATGTTTAATTTTATTCTACAATGCAGATCAAGAGTTTGTATGCACTCATCAGCCATATGTCATTTATTGCAGTAAATGCAAGAAATTATATTTATTGCTCTTTGTTTCTGGGTGCAATACACTATATGCATCTGCACAAACTATACTGGATGCAAAAATTTGTAATTTACTGTGGACTTTGTCAAATTTACACAAAGTGAAAATTCTGCATGCAACCTTAAGTAGATACACACACCCCAATTGATATTTGGACAAAGTCGCATAGGTTAAACCACAAACACGTTTATGTAGCCTTCGACAATTTTCTAAGATAAGTTCTCCAGAGCCTTGCTAATGACCTAATTATTCTATTCAGGTGTGGTGCGGCACAGGCACATCTAAAAGTTGCAGGGCAGCGGCCCTTTAGGACTGGAGTTTGACACCCCTGCTCTAAAGTGTCAATTTTAGGCAGTGGCTTCTTTCTTTTGGTCAGCACACCCTCAGTCCATTGAGATTTGAAACTTGCTGCACACTGGACAGTGACACTGATGTTCCAGCCAATTTCAGGTCATGGTTGGCTTGATCTTTGCTAACTTTGCTAACTCATTTTTCTTCATGTGATGGTGAAAGTGTTGATCAGATGGTTGAAACCTGAATTGAATTTAGTGTGTTTACAAAAAACATCAAACCTAGGTTTGGAATATGTAAAAACGGAGTAACATCAAGGTATTTAAATATACAGAAAATTTGTTAACTATAATTGAGTCAATACAACAAAATCAGACAGTTTAAAAAAACTCTTCTCATTACTTCCACAAAGAGTTCTCAAATATCTAGAAATAATTAGGTGAAAAGCATGCTGATGGTTAGTAGTAGAATTAATCAGGGTGCATTATAATTTTGAGTGTTTATGTACATATATGTACATATATATATATTATATAGGAGTTAAAGAATAATCATAACAATAATCATAATTAAAAGCTCGAATATCTAATTCTTGTTGTTAACATTATTTGAAGAGGTAATTTAATCATTCCACTCTTTAAAAAATAAGTTAATAGGAGCTTTGTCCAATCAGACAACTTCTGCCTAACACTATACTGTGTGCCGGTGCAGTTTGTTTTCTTGCAGTGAGAACATCATGGGTTGTAATTCTGGAGTTTGCATGTTCTTCCTGTGCATACATGGGTTTTCTGCAGGTACTCCTAAATTCTCCCACTGTCCAAAAATATGCAAGTTAGGATAATTAGACTCTAATAGAGAGCGTTTGTGTGCAATATTACCTGTTTTGCTTGACATGGTGGTGCCCCGTTATGGACCCTAGACTTATACAGGTTCTAGCCCTGCTCACACCAAATGACGACTGCAGACAGGCACCTTCCAGGTCAGTACAGACAATGGACAGATGGGTCATTTTGAATAAGAATTAGTTCTGGTCATGCTCTGACTCTTCTTTGCTTGTGACAGTTTTACAGAACTGTAAGCAAAAGCAAATCTATTTTGGTTTATTTGTATGCATCTGTGCCTCATGGGCAAATACAAGCATGGCAGTAAACGCTAAGCGACTGATTTGATCCACCTCATGTATGTTTTCATCCATATTTTTTGGTTTAGCTGGGGCAATATTGGGTCCCAGACTAAATGAGAAGCTAGTGATAAAGAAAGAAAGGAGGCGGGATGTGCAAAAGCAGATGTGAAGTTCAAATAAAGGGAAGCAGTGAGCAATTGCAGCTGTAGGAGGGATAGTAGATTGGATTGGAGCAAGATAATTTATTCTGCCAACATGTAAATAGTGTGAAGTATAATGCCATTAGCTGTGATTATATTAGGCAGCTATTTCAGAAAGACTCTGCACCCAGCTGCTCTCACAGATGTTACAATAGAGGTGAGGAAAGGAGAGGTTTGTGCAACTTCCCAACCGTGAAATCTAGGATTTATCAAAGGCAAATAAACCTCCCTCTGTATGTAAGAGCATGAAAGTTGTTTTTTTTCTGTCTCCATGCTCATGCATTTTGATACCAGTATTATTTTCTCCCCAATGGGAACAAGTATGCATATCCTTGATTGCATTGTTTTATTTCTTTGTGGGAATGTGCTCTTCAAACACAGTTTTAATTCTATATTCATTCCATTTTAGTGATATGGAATGATCACTAAAATTCCATTTTTTATATTTGACATATAAAAAATGTCAAATATGTACATGACTTTCATAAGCAAAAATTGGAATCATGTTTGAACTTTTTGTGGGACTAATCTGCTATCAAAATTACCAATACACTTAAAAACATACAGACAAGACATAATTGATCACGTGTCTATTTCCACATTGCACTTTGATCAAACAGTTTTTGTTTCAAGTCTCTTGATATTTCTCTTCTCTACTTGGCAGCAAGTAGAAAGCTGCGAGGTGTGTGGGATCATTATGTTTTGGAAATCCAAATAATCCCTAAGTATTAATTGTCTTACCATTGGCTTGAGGTAAATCTGCAGAATGTTGAGATAGACCGACTTTATCACTCTATCCACTTTGTGCAGACCCCAAATAGCACTGGTAGTAAAACAATTTCACTATAGGATATTGCCACCACTTGCTAAATAATTGGTACAGTGTTTTTCAATATGATGTTAGTCCACCAAAGAGGATTTAAAATGTGGACAGTGCAATTTCATTGTTTAAATATAGTGTAGTGTAACATTAAATGTGTATGTAATAATATGTAATCATAACTGTCCAATCATAAAGACTTAATTAAATTAAATCACACAAATAATATATTGTAACCAAATTAGTTTGTAGCCAAAGGGTCATTTTAAGTTAGGTCGCAAAAAATTCAAACGTTTGCTCCCAAACTATGTTTTTATTAAATTGTAAAAAAAAAAAAATTGGTGTCTAACAAAACATGAGTTTAAAACATTACAGGCAGACATAGCCAGCAAACCTTCAGAACTCCTCCATCTGTGTGTTCATCCTTCACCACATGTTCCACGTTCTTCCACCACCAACCCCCACCTGACTGGTTCATGTGTTGACGTATCCTTCTTCTCTGTATTGTGATGTTTTTATCTGTGTGTGATTGCTACAGTTCCCCTCAGCCAAAACACGCAGCTCTCTGAAGGCACACACAGCGCCAGCTTTAGCTGCCCTCTGAGGACTTTACGTCAATAAAATATGAGCCTCGGCATGCACACGGTCTAATAAGCGCTCACGCCAGCCTCCGCATCAGCACACACCGAGGCCTGCCTCGGCCTCTGCATTTAAACCGCCGTGAACATCAACACTAAGTGGAAGTTTGCACGCAAACATGGCGGCAAACAGGAGTCGCCTCAGGCGAGCTGCTTTGTCATCCATCAAAGTGCATACCTGTGTCTCTCTGTCCATCTTCGCCGAATCTGATTCGCCTATAGATGATGTTTAAATCATGGGTACTGTTTGTCCTTTCACATCTCAGTCTGACATTTCCAGACATTCCCATTACTCCCAAGTTCAAGCAATGTGAGGTTCAAGCAAGAGTGACGTAAGTAGGGAAGAGAGGGAGCTTTGTCCTTGTGGGAATGTGGATTCAAGTGTAAAGTGTTGGTGGAGCACGCTTGTTTGTTGGTGCATTCACTGATGACAACAAGCTTCATGTGAAAGCTGTACAGGCAGATATGTTTCACATGGGAATTTCAGGGAAAGAATCAGAGCACAAGGCGCACATGCCTATCTGGAGATATTTGACAAAAGCTTACAACTCTCAATGAGGAGAATTTGCACATAATCCTTCTGAGCAACGAATTGCAAGTAATTAGTCTGAATTTAGCTACACAATTATCGGAAATGTTAAAAAACATGTATAAATTCTTGATTTTTTTGTGGCTTTTTAAGCACTTTGGAAGTGACAGAAATGCTCAGAAAATGTGAAAAGAAATTTTTTCACCGTCTCTGTACAGTTACCAATTCTACAAAAAAATCTGTCTTTGTGCGACACATCATTATCCTCTATGCAAAATCCTTCGTAAAAAGTCAACGCAGTGACAAGAATTTTGGTACTTTAGCGGTTTTACAGACAGTTAAAGTAATATCCTGAAAATACTGCTGCCAGAAAAATGAACATGCCTCTCCATATAGGTAGGAAATCCCCTCACAGTTGTCGTATATCAGACAGGCTCGACCCAATCACAATAAGGATATATTTGGTCAGATATAAAGAAAATGCATTGTCATCTTATGTGTGCATTAGATCTGTTAACCACATGTTATCATGCACAAAGAAACTGACATTGAATTATTGAAGCCCAGAAATGTTTTTACTCTTTCAACTTTAACAATCTGGGACTGCTACCTGCTCTCTCAAACTTTGCCAATTAGTATTGACAAAGAGAATTGGATTTATGATAATGAAGAGTGCTATCACTTTAGATCCAGACTATTGCAGTATTTCATGGTCTGGCTGTCTGGAAATCAGGCATGGATTGAGTTTTATAAGCAGTAATAGCGATGTTGTTTTGTGGTCATTTGCAACACTTAGTAACATGGTGATCTTATTATCTCCTATAGTTGAATATAGTTAGTCTTCACTCATTGACTATTCTCTGTGCTGCTTCTCCCCTTTGCTTTCATCCGTTCTTTTCTTTTTATTGCTCTCTTTCTTTCTTCTTTTACTTGTGCCCCTCTGTGAATGGGCAGGGGTGCTCATTAATGGCATTCTTTATCATTTAATGAAGCCATCGGATTAAAAATGACGCTTTGACCAGCTGAAGGGAAGAAATAAGAAGTGCTGCGAATACCAGCGTGAGGGGGGAATAAACTCATCTACCGATGACTGTAATGAGTAAACAAAATAGTTTGACAATACAACCTACGTTGTGAAATTACAACCTATGTTGTGAAATTACCTTATGTTATTAAATTTGCAATATAGATTTTGTCAAGTTTCTGTGATGGGAACAAAATTGTATTTAATATAAAATGCGTAATGCTTCAATTATCTACACTGTTCAACATTTGTTTTTATTATAATCTGTTTTGTTTACACTTGGTCTCAATGAATAAAATAAAGCTTTAGGTAATAATTCTCTAAATGCATTTATTAGGAACTAAACTGGCGTAAGATTCGAATGCAGTGTATGTCAGTTCAATGATACAGTTGACAGCAAACAGGTCTTTATATCCATTTATATTGAATGGAGTTTATTTCAAATATCTCTGATTCATTCAGATTAAAATCCAAATAAACTACATTATATTGGAACACATTCAATATAATTTTTTAATGGTAAAAAGTTTAATCTGTAAGGAAACCCAGTCAATAACATGGAGTCTTTGACTCTATCTGTAATTCACTTTGTGAATTACGTTACTGAAATAAAATAACTTTTTAATAATATTCTAATGTGGTGGCGCAGGGGCAAAGCACAACCCACGTATTGAGGCCTTAGTCCTTGTGGTGGTGGTCACAGGTTCGATTCCCGGCCTGGCGACATTTGCCGCATATCTTCAGCCTCTCTGACTCCACTGTTTCCTGTCGAACTACTTTCAAATAAAGGCCACTAGAGCCAACAAAACCTTAAATATATATATTCTAATGTGCTGAATATGACTGGAATTTGTCGTTTTGGAAAGTAGGACTGCAGCTATTTTTTTAATGGTCAGAAAACAGATAGCATAAGTAACTCTGAATGTTATTTGTCATATGGCTAAACACTGAAGCAAGGAGTATTTCCTGTGAAAAATTAGAGAGAACCTGAGTTTGAAAGCAGCTGTATCACCATCAACAATTTTACAAACAGCTGAACATCAAATCACTGAACCGGACATACCTTCTAACAACAGAATAAACAAAGTGAACAACTCAAATGGTTGCAGTATTGGTAAATAACGCAGTGCAGGAGACAATGTCACTTTCCACTATTTGGTAGAAAGTGTGTTCCTTTTCTACGGACATTGGTGTTGGTTCAAAAAGCAACTCATATTTCAACAAGTAAAATGTAAGCTTTAAAAAAAAATGACACTCTTCCTTCCCCCTCTGTTTGATCTAACATTAGCATTCAGGCCATGCGAGAAAGAGTTCAAAGAGAAGAGAAATTTCAGGCTTTGTCCTGATGTCAGTTCTCGGGGGGATATAAACATCAGATGAGGTGGTGAAGCTTTTAAGTGTGGATACAGGCTGTGCTATATCTTCCCGACTCCTGCCAACGAGCCTGTACTGTGTGCAGTGTCAACACTGTGATATCTCAGCTCATGGAAAAAAAAAATAGAGCATCAGCTCTCTCGCTGCTCTGCTTCTCTGGGCTCTTGATTGCGTCTGCTGTGGCTTTATTTTTTTTTTCTATTTGATTTTATGTTTAGTACTTTCTCTCAATCACTTCTTGCTCTCTTGTTGAACTTCCCATCTATCTCATCTATTATTTTGCTTTTTTCTCTGCAACCCCTTCAAACTTCTTGTCGGTGTCTGACTCATTTGACTTTATCATGATGGAGGCACTGCTGGGAGTTTCTTTGTAGCTGGCATTTTTTCTCTCTCTATTCTGTGCAAGGAGATGCAAAAGGTGAACACTTGTGCAACACAATTGTTTGTCAGCTAGAAAGAGTGTTGTTGAAACCTTTTGAGGATGATAGTCTGAACAAGGCAGTCAGCTGACAACAGCAGGTGTGTGAACCTGCTGTTGCTACAAAATCAGTGAATAGCTGAAGGCACTGAAGAAGGGAATTTGTTTCGGAGGAAATTATTATCCCTGATTACAAAGACATAAAAAAAATAAATAAATAAAAACATGCTTTGTGTAAATTATGAAAAAATCTAAATAAAAAAACAATATGCAGTTTTAATATATATATATATCTTTTAAAATGAAATAAAACAGAAAAAAAGGAGGGAGTAGGCTGAGCTCTGATTAACTTCTCATGCCGTGCTGATGTAATATGCCAGCTACGTATCATAACATTGAAAACAGTGTGATCTAATAGATTTCATCTGTCAGCAATGAAAGCTGAACATGTCAACATTTTCTGATCTTTTTGTTCTCCACAGTGTGGCACAGCTACTGAGTCGCACATCAAAGGGCCGTGACAGAAAAAAAGGCATGAAAGACTTTAACTTTTTTTAAAAAATTTTTTTACCTATTAACGAGGATATGATGTTTCTTTTTGGAAATCTATGGCTCCTGTGACCTACTGACCTTTAGAATGTGGATCTAAACATTTATGTGGAAGATGAAACATTACAACTGACTTTACAACCTTAAACTGAAAAGTATTTTAATGGGATTCAATGTGATACAACAAAACAAAGTAGTGTAATTTTTTCACATGAAAGTAAAGATGCATGATTTTCAGTATTTTGCAGAATATCTTTTGTTGCAGTTATAGCTAGTATATCTCTTCTGTTGTAAGTGATTTTCACCCATACGTGGCTCTATTTCTACATGTGTTTAGGGACGTTTCCTGCGGGGAAGTGAAGCTTCACACCAGTGTGAAGCATTTCAACAGCTTCTAACAAGTTTTCTTTCAGGATTTCTTTTGATTCACCATACCAAAACATCACTCCAGCATGATATTTCCACTGTGTATCAAGTTTTCTGATGACACCAAACCTTTTGGTCCCAATTAACCAAAGCACAGTCTTTTCTCCTCGCCTGCCACATTAGTTTTGGTGGACAACTATGTCATGGTGGTTGAATAGCCTGAAAAACACTCAATCTCTTGCTGTCCATTCTTTTCATTTTAGGACAAGTTATTGAACAGTACTACAATGAGAAGTTCAAACATTTGGATATTGATTTATGATTCAACCTGCTCTAAACTTCTGCTTGTCTATGTTCCTGAATTTTCTGGTGTGTTTTTCTTTTCTCTCTATGATGCTGTTTTACTTGCTAATGTTCAACTAGGAACATTTGAGGCCTTTCTCAAGATAAAAAGAGTATGCCACACTTTTCAAAGTTAAAAGAACATTTTGATTAGCATGGCGGTCATTTACATCCACTTTGTATTCATGTGCTTCATGTTGTTGGTCTATCATATAAAATCCAAATAAAAAAATAGTAAACGTTGTGGTTTCACCACAGCAAAATGCAAATAAATACAAAAATGATGCAAAAGTCTGTGCATTTTTCTTTGTATTTATTTAGAAATATTAGAACTTAGGCAAACAGATTACAAGGCAATTATCATTCCTAAGTCTAATTAAGTGGTATGGTCGTTTAACATAGCCAATTTGGTTAAGTGCCTGAACCTAACCAAAGTGTTGAGAGAAAATTAAGTTAAAAACTAGGTCATCTGTTGCTGTGCAATTCTTTAAAATATCTTTAAGTCAAATACCAGTAACTCTTGCTTTGCTGTAGGGAAACTGTGCATTCAGACTTGCACTGCCTTCTAGTGGCAACCTAAACCAGTGCTATGACCTCACAAATTGTGACCTACCTCAGAAAAAGCAGTGCAACACATTGCATACTGAATAGATTTTGTTATAAGCCTCTCTGCATCACCCTTCTATTATATCTGGTCCATGTTTAAATCTTGCTTTTTATGTTTCTCTCCCCACATCTGCCATCTCTCACTCGTTTCTGCAGTCTCTTCCCGTTTTACCCCCACCCCCATCCTATAGGGATAGAAACCCAGTAGAATTACCATCTTCTTGATCTATAATTACCACATAACTCTCTCTACCCTTGGCTCTCTTTTTCCTTGCTTACTTGCCAGTTAGTCTTAGATTGTGTGAAAGATGGATACATCCTTATTTAAACTTCTTTTAAACTAAAACAACCATGAGTTTGTGCAAATATGTATGAAAATCACAACAAATTAAACAGTGTTTGGCATAAGGGTTTCAAGCTCTTAATTTGACCTATATGTTTGAAGTGCCATCAGGAAGCCATTAAAATTTGCAACGTAATTTTTTTTTTTACCTTTATTAAATGGCTGCAGAAAAAAACAAAAAACGAAATCTGAGCATGAACCTCAAACAAATGCCGCTCTTAAGCGGAATACTAATTGCAAATGCAAATGTGCAAATTTAGCTGTCTCAAATGTATTTCCAGTCAGTCGTCTTCTCAGTTTTTGGTTATTAAGCTCTCTTTTATGTATGCTTATTTAATGCTACAGTCATCTAATGCATTTACATAAACTGAAATATTCCACAGTGAAAGCCATAATGATTTGGAATGAGTATGCCTTTTTTGCTTTAAGGGTGAGATGCTAATTTTCATCACTAAAATGTGATATTTAAACTGAAGAGTAACTCACACAGCTGTTAGGTCATCGATAATAGGCCTGTGGCATTTAAGCAGTCTGAAATAAAATTACCGATTAAAATGCTTTTAGTGCTAGGTTGCTATATAATGTGTTAATTAACAAAGATTTTAAATGGGTCAAAAATAAAAAATAACATCCTCTTTCTGTAATTAGTGCCTGAATCTGTCTATTTTAATCATGTGCATGTTTACAACATTGGATCTTTGGTAGTCTTTGAGGTATAAAAATATTAACTCTGAAAAATGAGTCTTACTCCTTGACATAAAATAACCCTTGAGTTATAAAGGCATAAGAAACATAAAAGAAATCATGTTTAGTATGTACTTTACAAAATACGTTCAAATAAAAGATACTTTTATCACCACCTGTAAACCTATAAAATTGGGGTCTCATAACATGACAAGTAAATAGACACCAAGGCATTAAAACTTGGCCTGTGTTATTTTTGCAATGGAAAAAAAACAATCATTTTGTTTCTTCCCCTTTTGCCTTGCAAAGTGTACTTCTTTACTAAAGTTATAATCTTTTCTATTAGTGGATGTTAAAAAGAAGGAGCTGCTAGGGTTGGATAAGTTTAACCAAACATTACATCAATTATTACAGAAGAAAGTGCTAGAGGAAGTGACATTGCTCTTCAACATTTAAAATTTTCTTTCAGCCTAATCAAACTTCACGGAACCTTTTTCTTAAAATGAAATTGTTGGATGCTAAAATCAGCATGTATAATGCTAATCATATTGTACAATTTTCAGCTATTAAATGGCCACTCACTCTCCTACAACTTATCCGATGTTTATCCTCCTAAGGTCCAGAAATTGTTTAGGTGTAGCAACTGAACTTCTTCTCGTAGCCTGCGTTATTGTTTAGCTTTTCCAACATTAGTCTTGATTATGAATTAGTTATAAGTTAGACATCTCAGTTATCTTCAAGTTGCTGCCTTAATTGCAATGAGCAAAGAAAACAGTAATCAAGATAAAAAAAAGTGTTCTGATTTATATTCTCCATTATTTGTAATTCGTGTAATTTGAACATCTCAGGTGAACGGATACAGATTTGTCTGCCACAATATTTGACTTTACAGCTAAAACAGGGAAAGCTGTGCATGCAGCTTTAATGGGAACATAACAAAATCAGACATTTGTGTGATGAAATCAATAGAGCAGTATGAAGCAGTGACCCAGAATCCTTGTTCTTTGCATCCGCAGCAGATTTGTGACCGCAGCGACGGACTGGTTTAAACTGTCTCCGTCTTTGATAAAGCGACTGGGTCAGATGTTTAACTACGATGAAATTAATAAGACGAGTAGATGAGGCAGTGAGGGTAAACATAGTTTGTAACCTACACTTCTGTTCTCCTCAGCATCCATTATTTATTGGCCAAGATTATTCTTTCATGAGGCAAGCTAGTTGCACATAATTCATAATGCAGTCTGTGGAAACTAGGACAGAGTGAGATACAAGCAGTGAGGGGGTAGGGAAAAAGAGGAGGGGGATAGGGATGAGAGGGCTGAGTGAGAAAGAGGGTGACGAACAGGATGAAGACGTAGAGGGTGTCTGGATAAGGAGGTGAGAGCAAAAAAAAAAAATGAGCAGAGGGAACAGGATTTGGGTGCACAGAAATAAAACTACACAAAGCGTTGCAGTTAACTGCATAGATGGAACTCAGAAGATAAAATTGTGGATAAAAAAAGAGCAAAACAGTTGGTGAGAAAAGAGAGAGCTTAAGACGAGGCAGGGGGTTGCGTCTAGCTGATTTGACAGACATCTCTATCAGGCGGGGGGGAGGAGCCTGAAGTAAAGTGTGAAGTTTATCGCTGGTGCTTCATATTTTACCAAGCAAGTAAAACAAAATTAAAAATAAAAAAATTAGCCTGGCTGCTTGATGGGGAGAAAATTGATTTTCCTGCTTCTTATTTTCATCTTAACATGAAGCAAGGAGAAAATATCAGTAACTTTTCTTTCCCCCTCTTAACTATTAAAGCAGCAAACGCTTCATCCCCCCAAATTTCACTTGAGATTGCAGCGAAAGTTTTACTTATTGCTTAAAAAAATCTTTTGATTTGCTAATTTAGCATTAAATTTCTGCTTAACAAACAATTTCCAACCTTGAACTTGTTTTAATAGCCACTTGAACCACATTAAAAAACTAAATTAATTGAACAAGACATGAGTGCAGCACTCCTGTTTAGCTTAGTTCACCTTTTGCATGTTTTAAGTGGTGATGAGAGCAAAATCAAGAGATTAGAATTCAAACTTCATTCAGCAGCTCCGTGTTTAGAGGAGAGATGGAAGACAGACAGGAAGAAAGAGAGAAAGAGATCATACAGAGTATGCACTTTCTCCCCTGCTTTATATCTCTGGGCCATGTACACAGCAGAAAGTCACGACCCCAAAGTTCACTACATGATCTGAATTACAATCAATTTTTGACTGAGATGGAGCATTTGCGACTGCAAGCAAGTATGCGTGTGTGTGTGTGTCTTTTGAAGGTGGGCAGGATTGCATGTGGTACAGAATTCTTGTGGGAGCTGAGAGCAGAAAAATAGAATGCTGAATGGTGACAATGACACACTGCCCACTTAGACGCACAAACATGTATATGCTGCATGCACATACAGAGGCAAACAAAGGAAGGGGTGAAGGTGTAGGTCGACACGAGGTGACCACAAACAAAGAACATGACTAACCACCTGGACGCCTGTTCTCATATATTCATGTCAGAATATTAAAAACAAAAACTAAAGGTATCTGAAGAGGTTTAAAACCAGAAGACGGTGGATCCCAGGTGGCTAGGGAACAAAGTCTTAAGTGAATAATTAAGATCTGAAAATAACTGAGACTCCCTCTAAAAATGCTTTTATATATGTCTGTCTTTAAAAGTCAAACAACAAATTTACCTTGATGTGCATCAATATGGACATTGGAAACCATCTTAGCGCTACCATGGAGACAAACTTTTACAGTCTTTCTTATCTCTGCTTTTGGGAGTATAGCCAACCAATGCCTTGGAAAATGGATATATATAAATAATTTTAGTACTAATAATTGACTTAAAGATGAAAAATTCAATCTATATAATTGTAGACTGTAAGAAAACTTGACCTTGAAAATACAAAATTCTAAACTTGACTTACAAAATCCTAAAATAGTGACACATTTTAGGATTTCATGTTTCGCTACGTTTGGATTTCTGTTTTAGTGTTTATACTGATTTATTAGTTATTATTTTCTATATTCCTTAATAGTTCCTTTCCTCAATGTCCCAGTTCTCTGCACTCCCTCAGCTTTTCCTTATCTCCTCATTAACTCACCCAGGTAACATTCCAGTTATTAAGATGCAAAGCGTAAATAGTTTTTAGCTTTCTCAGTCAGTGACAGATTCTGTGTTATCCCCAGCATGTTGCCTTTGTTCCTGAGTTGTCTGTCGTTAAATCTACATTACCCATGCACCTCCCATCCTAATCATTTGTTTTTTGCAGATTACCACCAGAAATCATGACTGTATGTAAATATCTGGTGTTCTCAACTTTGTTCTTTATTCCATTCATATACAGTATTCATTAGCTACAAATCTGCTCGTACGGAGCAAAATTGAGTGTAGATTTGATAGAAGTATGAACAACTTAGTGTCTCACTTTCTCTAATAAGAGAGTGAAGCTCTTAGAGAAAAATCAGTGCATTGCTTTCTCACCTTACAGGGAAGGAGAGAGGGAATTCTTCCAGAAAGGCATTAATTCAAGCATATTTACCAAAATCCAGCACAGACACAACACTGAAATGAAAAATAATTCTAATCAGCAACTCTACTTGACAACTGAATAATTAAAAAAAGAGTCATCTAAGCACATTTTTCAAATTGTAATAACCACTATAAAAGAAACAATATTTGTCTTAATATAAATAAAAATATTCTATTAGGTCAGTGATAAATTTGGTGTGATAGCTACATAATTTTGAATATAATGATACTCATTATTTTTAAAATTCCAACAAAGATATATTTTCCACTAAAAGCTTAAAAGGATCTTGTTCAAGGATTAATAAAAGTAAAACCTTACGGATACTGTATGCTGCAAGATTTACATAATCACTGTTTAATTGACAGAACTAGAATGCTGAACATGTAACCTCTAAATTTATATCTGATCTTCGGCTGGAAAACCTGACAAGGTGACTCCTATAGTTAGTGTATTATATTAAGTAAATCGAAAAACAAGAACTTTCTCTTAGGTTTTGGATAATTTGCAGACAATGTAACCCAAGGTCATGAGTAAAACTCTGTGTCAGTCTATTCATCTAGTGAAACTTTAGAACAGTGTTTCCTTCCATCCTTTACTTAAAACCCTCAGATTAGCACTTAGCTGAAACTTTAGTAGACCCTTTTGCTACCAAACCCATTTAGAATCAATACCAGTGCACCCTGTCCCCTTAAGAGATCAATAGTGGCATTCAATGGGCACTAAGACTTTGGAAAATACATTTTTATTCATTTTGTTTTTTGTTTAATCAAAAATTACATAGCAATTAAAAAAAAAAAACGTAAGACTTATTATCCAAAAAGATCCAAACAAACAAAGAAACACATTTATAATTTTCTCATACTTTATCACAAGTTTGACTTGCATGATAATTCTAAATACGACAGTTCATGTCATCCAGCTAGTTCATCAGATTTCAGTCAGTGTTCTTCTGTTCACCTTTTGGTACCAGTGGGGGCATCCAAAGTATTTGTAATGCGCGAGAGGCACATTGGCTTTAGCAGGAGTGGATAAGAAAGAAGTTAAACTAACTGACTATCATCTGGTCATAAGTTACCTTGAGGTTGCAACCAAGGGTAAAAATTCGGCATGGGGCTCTGAAAACACAGAAGTACATGCATGTTGCTTAAATCCCATCCCAGGAGATTTTTAACTGTTACATCTAAAAAAAAGTTTTCAAGCACCTCTAAGATGGTGAAGTAAAACAAATTGTCTGAGAGTTGCAATGAGATACAATTGGCGCAAGTTATAGGTTACATTCTTAAGGCAGAATTATAATTTAAAAGGGGCTTGTATCTCCGTCATTATATTTCTTGAGTTGTGGTAAATTATTAGCTGTATGTCACGTATTTCAGGTGGGTGCTGGATTGTGCCATGACTGACATGACTGGAGGTATTTTCTAGGTGCAGCCAGCTTTGATTTACATCATTGCTCTGGTGGATAATGTGGTCCTCCAAGCCTCAGCGAGCAGACACCCCACAAGTCAATGTGCACAATGTCAGTTTTCAAGTGTCAACCTATGATCATTAGTTAAATAAGGATGGATTGTAAGCACCATTATGGCAGTGACCTCAATGGATCAAGTGAAACTTCTTATGGATCTTTAGGTCTACAAAATATGAAAAAAGAATAGATTAAAAGAGAGGAATTCTTGTTCCACATCATTGTTTTGTTTGGACATGATAAAGGGAAATCATCTGGACTGACGTCTAAGAAACGACTCAGTTTTAGAAGACTTAGGGTTGAAAAAACAACTTGTTTACTAGTGAGTAAGGAATAGCTTGAAATAAAACTTTCAATATAATATTTTGCTGCTAAATTTTCACACAATTTGCACCCAACAGATCAAGCAGTTGACAAGCTTGAGTTTCTTATTTCTCTAGTGTTTGTTTTTTTTTCTTCTGCTTGCTTTTTTGATTCCTGTGCAGAAGTAGGTTGACTCCCTCTCTCAGGACACTTTATTTAAGATCTCAAAAGATGTCTTCAGGAATACCTCTCAGTGTGTGTTTGAAGTCGTGTACACTGGAGCATCACATGTGTACTGAGCATGTGCTAACTTAATGAATGTATGTGTCAAGGCAAAGTAATCACTAAGCGTAATTAGCTGTTTCCTGTCAAGCTGTTTACAATTTGAATCATTGACTCTGGAGTGGCCTTAGGGTTTTTGTATGGAAGAGTTTGTTTGTGTATGGCTTTGTAGCTCCTGGGGGTAAAGTGATATTACACATTTTTGTCTGCCTAAGCCCCCTATCATGCAGGGTGAACCTGCATAAATATTTATGCCTGTAAATATTATTTTGTTCACATTACCACTGTCAGAGTCTCACAAGAGTTTGAAAAAAGTTGTCACCCATCTACTAGCTGCAAGATTTGTAGTGTATTTCATTCCCTTGGCCCGCATCACAAAAACGGCATGTATTTCTGCCACTCTTAGGTTTTTGTGCTCACCCATGTTGTTAAACACATTTTTTCTAAATTGACATTTTCTTCCTCTCTCCCTTTCCTCCTTGTCAGGATAAAGGGATTACGCAGATGAGAGCTGTTGGAGATATACGGGTCTGTGATTCTCTAGTAATAAGTCAATGAACTCAGCTGGATAGAGCTGCATCACTAGGATAAACAGCAGGCAGCTATCAAATACATGTAAACAAACATTACTGCTGTTACTCTGTGAATCATATGCATACAATTTAAATGCAACAATACCTGCGCGTGTTAAGGTAAACACCGTGTAATTGATGAAGATCCCAATAAACGTGCAGAAGCACAATCAACATGCATGCTGTGAAAAAAGAGCCCTGAAATCATTTAAAAAAAAGTACCTACAAAGAACTAACAAAGCTGTCATTGCAGCAAAACTAACTCACTGAGACAACCACCGGGGGTTTGACTCTGCAGATGGGGGTCTGTGCTCTTAATCTTTTCTTTTTTTATCTCAACCAGTTCTTTTTCCTTTGAAGTATTAATTTCTCTCTCTGCATGTTTCCCACTTGGGCAAGTCGTATGTTGAAAGAGAGGGATACATTCACACTATGAGGGCTGCACAGCTCATGCTGTTTCGTATAAAAGCATTACAATGTTTCCAAATCCAGTTAAAGCTGATTAAGGGTGTGGGCTAAATTTTGCTGGTTAATTAACATTAAATGTTACATGTGGTTCTATTGTGATTACAAAGTGAGCAGTCCTCCAAAATATATCTTTTGTATTGTTTATCTGTTTATTTTCCTACCTATAAATATTATTATATTCAAAAAAACAACAAAGACTGAATTTATCGTTTCCAGTCAAATAAGTTTATTGCAATTGGACAGAAAATAAAAAATCGAATCTTGAGAAGGATGGCACGGTGAAACTCCACATGTTCATGCTTCCCTTCATGTCCTGCTATCTCTTTGGAAATATTTTAAATATAATTTTAAAAACTCATGCTACGTTTCATTACTGTGCATCTTCCAAGTTCTTGTGCATTATTGCCAATAAAAGCTAACTGTTGTTCCTCGTCTTTTTTTTTTAAAGGAGCATTTCACACTGAAAAGAAAAACCATCTTGCTGCTTGTTGTCCCTGATTTATTTTTTGTCCTCCTCTCTTTCCCATCCGTTTTAATTGTCAAGTTATGCTGCCGATTTCCTTACAAAAGACCTCAGATGTAGGTGAATGAGGTTTTCTAAAATGTGCGTCTCTGAATGAAATTAGCAGTTTCAGCATTTTTGGCTACAGCTTCTCCCAGCACATGAACCGTAAAAGCCATCAAGTCTTTTTAATGTCTCTTTTTTATTGCTGTCCTATATGTCTGGCAGCAAGCTGCTCTCCCTGTACTGCTGCAGTGCCACCAGCTGTGCCACTGCTCCCCTGGCACGAAAATGATGAGGCTTGATGAAGTGAGATGGCATTGCAATGTCAGTTTTTTGAGTAAAAAATTACTTTGCATCCCAAGTAGCTGCGTTTAACATAAAATATGAGTAATTTAATATATTATGGCATATGGCACATAGGCAACATGTGAAACATGAAGATAACAGCCATGCTGACTTTTAGAAATCCTTGGCCTGGACAGTGACACTATTTATGGTTGTGAGCGACACTGAATGTGGATTAATTATGCCTTTGAAAAAAAGGACAACATTTTGTTGCTACTTTTTAATCAGTTAGAAATTTTTATTCCCTCTAAAAAAGAAAGAAAGAAAAAAATAAATAAACTCTTGAGTGCCCCGGTGTTAAATGATGTGTAATGAACAATCCATTGGGCACAACAAGGATATTTCTTCCAGTGATCAATTTTCAGTGAGCCCATCTACAAGCTGTTTTTAGAACGCCTCTACAGTGTCTACCAGCTGGGCCAGCTCCCTGTCCTGGCAGTCAGTATTGTTCTAAACCATCTGTGTCTGAAAGCATCAGGAACTGCAGTAGTACTTTATCTCTCTCTAGTTAAGCTTTATTTTTTTCTCTCAAAAGTACAGAATTTATAGATGAAATAATAAGGGATGTAATTTGTTACGTTTTCTCACTATTTTTCCAAAACTGATTGATTATCAGTTTAATATTTTCAGCATTATTTTGTGCAAATTTAAAAAAGACTGCAATACTTACCTGTGAATGGGGAAAAAAAGACTTAATGTGTTATGATGGGCACAGGAAAATATCTCAACAGCAAGGGAAGAGGAAAGTCCTGCTGAGGTAGATGATCCCTGGCCCTTTAGTTATTGGCAAGCTTTTGCTGAACAGTATAACATTTCAGTTTTACAAAGTATGGAAAAATGAAAGCCCCTTTGAAAATGACACAAATTCCCAGGATTAACGGCATAATGAGATCCAAGACTGTTTCAAAAATGTCGACAAGATGCTTTTTCCTGTGTCATAAACAATATATCTACCTAGCTGCAAAGATGGCAGTTTCTATGAATAAGCTTAAATATCTGAGTATCTTCTTTCTTTTGTTTATATTTATTGGGTGTGTTTATCTTTAAGGAGACAATCTTAGCATCCAATTATTTCAGAAGATTTCATCAGATTCTTACATCTTTTCATGATTTTCTTTTTGTTTCAAGACGCGTCTTAATGACACGTCACTTTATATTGTTTGTAAAATATTATTTCACACACATTACCACTGGGATGTTTGTAACATTACTTTCTTCAGTGTAATGTGAACCATCCAAATATATGAACAGAAAGACCTACCTGGAAAACTCCACAATCTAAATGTCAAGATATTTCCTACATGTGTGAGTTAAAGCAGGGGGACATCTCAGCTCTAGAGTCTTAAATTGCACTACTTAAGATGGAAAAAGTACATTTTTATTTTAATCTTTTTAGTGATTTTATTGTAGGTTTTCATGTTTTCTATTTTGCATTAGTATCACTATATATGATCCATTTTATGCCCATGCATATGCCACTTATTTTAAAATTGCTCTATTGGGACCCATTCATTTCTATGTGCCCTTTTCCATTATATGGGAGAAGAGTTGCCCGTTTTAGAGATATGCAGAGGTTAATGCTGTCTAGGTAACAAATTTTACATGTAAGGGCACTGGCTGCAAACCAAATCTAACTTTTTAACATTTGGGATTCTGCTTTGTTTTCTTTAACAGGAAAATAAATACTTACATTCACAATTTAAATTTCCACTATGAGGCAGGTTTCCAGACCAACTTCACAGCTTTTCTAAGAAGGGCTTATGCATTTTTCTACATCTGCTTTTCTCTCATCACCTTTAAAATAAAATAGCTATTTGTGTTTGCATAGTCTCTACTAGATCATCCATTTTGTCACTTTTGTGTGTCTAGTACAAAACACTTACAGATTCATAGGATGCGTCTAAAGCACGAAAACTTTAAAAACTAAACATGTCTTTTCATTTTAAACAATACATCACAAATTCCACCACGATATTTCATAATAAACAAAGATGAAAAATTTTATTTGAAAAAAAAGGAATAATTCAAATAAATCTCAGATACAGAAAAAGTCTCTAACTGAATATTTATCTGTTTGAATATATTGTTTCTTCCCTCCTAAACCTTCTCTAGGTATGTTTTTTATTAGTTTTTTTAAAACGGTTTGGATTTTATTACAGTTTCTTTTTTACACAATGTTTGTGGGACACAGATGACCAACATGTACTGTATGTACTAAAGGTCTCACGTTTTGAAAATTAAGATGGATTTCTTTATTATTTCCATCATGATCTGATAACTATGCTTGCTGTGACCATTAGGATAGATGATTGGGGATGTTTTGTCTGCTGACTTTTCATTGGGTCTCACAGTTCACTGGTTCAATCAATGCTATTGATAATGTAATGGTGTCATGTAAATTGTCCCTCCTGCAGTGATGTCAGCACACGGAATTGCAGCCAGTTATTACAGGGGTGTGTTATTTATTTTCCTTGATGCTTTAAGATTCCCAGAGTTGGTTGTTGTTTATGAAAATATAAAGAATGAAGATGGGAGGCAACATTATCAGCATCTTCTTTGTTATCTCTCAATGTGTCAATCACAATGTTCCATCCATTCAGTCCGACAAGCGTTTTCTATCCTCTGTTTTTTGTTGTTTTTTTTTTCTGTGAGGAGATGGTGCTTACCATCCGGTGGGTGAGACGATAAAAAATCTTCTATAATTAACTAAAAAAAATTGGTAGTGCCAGAAGCACAGTGTAGAAGGCCCCAGAGAGAGCAGTTAACAAAAATAAACTCACTCAACGAGCAAAGCATTATTTATTTAAGCTTGCGTTTATTAATCAAAGCATTCAAAATAATCACTGAAAAATTGCAGAGGCTGATTGCAGAGAAAACAATTTAGTGCTCAGACTATTTTAGGCTATTGTGACTTAGTCACTGAAACTCTTCTGTGAGCCAAGACCTGCTGATATACATTCAGCCTGGAGATAAAATAATTGTGTGTTAGCAGCAAAGCAAAACCAAAAGGTGTTGGCCTTGTTGTAGTTGTCTATTGTGCATGTTATTTGCACAAATTACCTAAAACATGCAAACAAATTAAGTTAAGATGTAAAAACAACTTAATTAAAAAAACAACACAGACTCTAAAGAAAGTAATGCATTGCATTTATTATCGGTGTAATCAGGTTATGTCCATGGTGTGGAAAAACACGGCCTTCAATTGTTTTCTGCCCCCGGACATTTCTGGGCTTTGTGATACATCAAGGAAAAAACAGTTTATTTCAGGATTCAGTCTAAAAGAGAAAAAAAAGCTGAGTGAAACACAAATAAACTGATGAAAAAGTGTAGGATTTGGTGTGGAAGACTGGCAGAGAGAAACAGAAAGAAAAGCAGGGCAGATTGGAACAACAAGAAGGGATGAGGCTGATTAAAAAGATAGGGGAGTGGGTCATGTTTGGAAAAAGTGGAGCCTATCTATGGGAAAAAATGCCAATTTGCTGCAAAAGACCGGTTTCTGTGTTATTTAACTCCAAGACAGCAGCCTTGTTTTTCAGAATAATCAGGATTCTGGAGCGTTCCTCTTCTCCCAGCCCCCCAGGAAGATTTCTGTGTAATCAAATCACAAACACTGTTGCCTGTGAATGTGCATGAATCTCAAAATAAGCTGAGGCATTGTCAGTGCATCCCCAAAATGCCAAAAGTCTGTAAGTTAAAATTTTAACACTGAGGGGAATTCTTCATTGTTTAAACAGTAAAGAGTCTGCAACATCTCTAATAGGATATAGCATGAAAGCATTTGTCCATCCGCTATTTCAGGGGATTGAATGAAATGTTATTGTTCTTGTTGGATTTTAATGCTGTAGAATGTTATCAGTGTTGTGCAATTTCACCTATTAAAACAACTTGTTCAAAGTTTTGCTCACAGAGATTTATGGCTACAGCAAATTTTTGAGTTCACAATTTTTTTAATTTGATTGGCTATTTTTGTTTAAAATACAATAAAGAAAACTGTGATATATGATTTGCATTTGTTAACATTGCAACCTTTGTAAGTCTGTGGCACCAACCATCCGAACATGAATGATGACAATGATAATGTGCAGTGTTTTTTTATTTTTTTTATTTTTTATTTATTTATTTATTTTTGCAAAGTTGTCAAATTTTAGTCTAAGCTGATCAGATCACACACTGTTGACCTGTCCAGGATGCACCTCACCTCTTGCCCAATTACTACTACAGATAGTCAGTTTCTAATTTATTTTTTCAACTGTGTGCTTCTCTCTTAGTTAGTTACATATAATTTCAATAAAAAGGGGATATGAGTATTTCTCCAAGGTATTTTGAGGGCACTCAAACTTCAAAAATGTCCCTTCCCAAATACTTTCTCTTTTTAAGATCTTTTGATTTTCTTTTCTAAGCAAATGCATTAAATTGTGAAGAACACATAAAAGCTGTGCTTACACATTATGTATCTGTGATCTTCTACTTTTCTTCCCTGCAGTAAGCACTTAGTATCTATCCTTTACCCCTTACATTTTTTATTTTTTTGTGTGTGTGTGGAGTATTTTTTTATATATCCTGAGTTAGGAGATAAAATGTGTGAATCGAGAGCAGCAGGATTTGGAGCAGTATGCAGAGAGGAGCAGCCAAAATAAAGAGAGAATATAAGCGCCACTGCCTGCCAGGCTCACTGAGCTGCTAAGCAGGGCTTAACGATGCCCAAGGGGTTGTGTGTGTGTGTGCGCGGGCACATCAGTGCCACAACGGGTGCTCGTGTGTTTTTTTGTGCCTTCTTGCTTGATAAGCCCAAAACAAGGGCTCCATGTTTTGGGGGTCAAAGAGAGGCCAGCGAATTTGAAAAGCAGAACTTTTTTTGGGTGCTGGTAACTTGCAAAGAGGTTAATAAGCTGTCAAAGTAAACACAACTTGGTTTCATTTAAGCAGGAAAGAGTAAGGAGGTATTGAATTGTTAATTCTTGCCTTTGTATCAAAATCCCTTTTTTTTTGGAACTTGAGAATTGTGTTGAAATTTCTGATTTAAAAGCAACCAGTTCTTAAGTTTTTGCTCCTGACTGGAACCGTTTCACCATTCGACTTTGAGCAGTCATTCAGATTCGTTGTCGTCTATTGCACAAACATTCATCTGGTAAGAGGTGCCTTTGCATGAGCCTGGACCAGTTTCTCACCCACTGTGAGTGCTGCAGCAGACCAGCAGTAGACCTGTCAACGAAAGCAGAG
The DNA here is from genome assembly GCF_003331165.1 of Xiphophorus hellerii. Taxonomy (NCBI): domain Eukaryota; kingdom Metazoa; phylum Chordata; class Actinopteri; order Cyprinodontiformes; family Poeciliidae; genus Xiphophorus; species Xiphophorus hellerii. The sequence goes on along the minus strand of NC_045679.1, from coordinate 10,608,775 downwards.
GCGTAGCTGATAAAATTGATGATGGCTTCTCTATATTTAAGTGCTCCAGTAAGCTATGACAGGGAGCCAGCAGGCACAAAAGCTGGGTCCTGGAACTGAAACATCTAAAAAGAACGCTGTCATGATTCATGTCGGCAATTAGAAACACTTTTTCTGATGTCAAAAGCAACAAGTCTAAGTGTCCATTACTGTCTTTGTTCCTACAATGTTAATCAAGACACACAATGCATAATGAGATGTCTGAAAAACCTCCAGTTCTTACATTAGAAATGTAGTCCAGCTATTCTGCTGAATATTTATGGGTTTGGCTGCTGGTTGTTTTATCCTTTTTGTATGGCAAAGTGTTGAAGTTTGTTGTTTTGCTCCATTTGCTCTATGTCATGGGAATGAAATGGAGCTGTGGGCAAGGGGATATTTTGAACTTGCCATGCATCAATTTGTACTTTCCTTTGAGGCATTACATGCCCTGATCTGCTGAAAGGGCAAAGTGGGTTTTTCCAAGGGAAACTGCTCAAATGGGACTTTCAATGTCCAACAGTCCATCTGTACATTCATTCATTCTGTAGCCACTTATTCATCCAGGGTGTGGGTGAGCTGGTGCCTATCTCTACCTGTCATAGGTCAAAAGGTTGCAAGTCTTGACCATAAAACCATGGTAAAAAGAAACAAAAAAACAGTACAGACTGTTAAGGTTTAACCTGCACAATAATGGCAAAAAATATTTGCTTGTTTACACATACACACATATAAACTTGTAAGATAACCAAGTCAGTTCATTTTACCTGATTTTATGAATTGGTTATTTGGTTTTTGATTATGTATATGACGCTGACCATCTTCTGGTAAAGCTTATGCTTAATGGTTTCCCATTGTAATTGCATGCTGCTAGAATTTGCCAGCTGATTGTCAGTACATAGCCTTTAGCTTGGATGCCCAGGGCCCCCTGAGGGGGTTAATCCTGCTCTGTTTATGCAGACTATGACAGCTCATGACTAAAAGTAATTTTCTAAAATCTGTTGATGGTCCACCACAAGAAAACACGGTTACATAGCAAATAATGTGAAGAGCAGGCACTCCCTCAGAGGTATTTTCCCTTGGTTAGGGATCAAATTATTTTTAATCAACTGACCCAAATCATAACTTGTGCACATTTCAGCCTAGGACTGTCCATATTCTTGACAGATTTAGGTTTAATGTGATTTTTCTTTTTACCAGCATGCGTCTTCGGACCGAAAGTAATAGTAAAGATTTGCAGTGACTCAGCCGACAAGCAAAAAAAAAAAAAAATTAAAAACAAATTTAAAAAAATCTAGATTATTTGTTTTACACTGTTTTATATATATATTTAGAGATGTCGGCTTTGTTTTCTACTAGAAACAATATTCTTTGTTGAATTAAACTAGTTTTAAAACTAAATCTGCTGGAGGATTAAAAAATGTTGGGCTTAACTGTAAGTGGAAATTAGGTACAATATGAACTGTTCAGGAAATATTGTACAATTAAATCATGTTATACGTGAGATTTGAGCCTTTAACTAGTTTTTATCTTCATGATTCATAAAAATATACTTTGACTACAAAGAAAAATAATACAGGTACAAAATACGTAGGGTAGGGTAGGGTTAAAGTTATGGGTTAATGGTTTGTGGAATCTACTGTCGGTATAGATGGAATAGTAGTGCATCAGGTATAAAATGAAAGTAGAAACTGGCAAAAGGGTGAACAGAACCAAAATCCTTTAGACTGTTTGTGTGGGTGGGACAGCATATTTTCCATAAAACTGACAAGCATAGCAAAACATTTAGCAATAAATCCATCAAAAGATTTTTTGAATCTCTTAAACTATATTGTAGATTTTGTGTTTAAAGCTTTGTCCTTGATTCAAATTATTTAAACCATTAAGTCATATTTGAATATATATGTTTTTAAATAAAATACATTGTAATGAAACAGACCTTTGTTTGTGAGTGTCTGCATATGTGAAACGAGATCTCTTTCAGTTCAAAGACTGACTCAGCTTTGACTTTTTACTCCTACAACCGATGAAGAAATCCTTTCTGTGCCAACAAGGTTCACCCTGAAAAACAGTTCTAGATTTTTGGCATGTGTGAAAGATAAGAGACAGTGGGAGAGAAATGCAAACATGTATGTGTGTGGTGTGCGCTAAACTGACCCCAAACGACCTTGCTTTTCCATTTCCCTCCCCTACTGGTATGAGTGGGCAGAAAGAAAATCACAGCTGACCATTAAGCCCCCAAAGAAGCACCACATCAGATTTCATCAAAATGTTGGTTTTTGTAAAATACTTTTAGTATGCTGGAATGAAAGGGGGAAACAAATGGCAAAAGACATTTTGTCTGATTGCTAGCCCACATTTACATTTTATTGCCCTTTAATGTAAATAAACAAATAATTAATGAAATGAAAGAAAAACAATAGTTTAAAAAAACGGTCTGAAAACTGGGGTGTACATTTGTGTGTATTCTCCTGTATTCCAATGTTAATAAAAAATAAAATTCAGTACAGCATCAGAATAACATGTCCTCAAGCTTACCAAGGCATCATTGGCATGATTAGCGAACCACATGGGTTATAAAGTAGTGCATACAACTAAAGGGGGGGCAAAGTTCAGAACAATACGCCTCGTTTGAGTCATTGAAGAGCACTGCTCAATCCATCAGGTAAAAATAGAAAGAGTATATGGCACAACTGCAAACCTACCATGACATGGCCATCTGTCTAAACCGGCAGGCGAAGCAAGAAGAGCATTAATCGGAGAAGTAGCTAAGAAATCCACGATGACAATGGCAGAGCTGCAGACATCCATAAGAGAACCTGTCAGAAGGACAGCTATTACTCCGCTACAGATCTGCCTTAATAGAAGAAAGGCAAGACAGAAGTCATTCTTAAAATACAGCTATGAAAAGTCCCATAGTTTACTACAAATCATGTAGGGGACACAGCAAACATGTCAAAAAGGTCATTTTGTTCAGATGAGACCAAAGTGGCCTGCAAAAAAGAAAATATAATGTGAACACACATAATCTGAACACACCTGAACATGGTGGTGGCAGGATCATGATGTGGTGTACTAACACAATTCCTAGTGTTTTAGTGATCATTAACCATTTAAGTCAATTTTTTTTTTCGTTAAAACTGGATATGATTACAGTGATACTCTTTACTGGCATCTCATTTCATACTTTAAATGCATACTAACAAATGATAACGTAATGTTTCATCCAATATCCTTTATGTCTGAAAAGAACAGATAGTAGAAGAGACTTTATGTGTTGTCCTTATCTACTTAACGGTTCATTTTCAGATGACAGTATTTTTGTAGATGTATAAGGATGACTTCAAACAAACAGAAATACTCTGAAAAAGAGTAACTATAATAAAGAAGTTTGAGAATTATGAAAGCTCCCAAAATATTTTTGCAAAACTAACTTGTAAGTTTTTGGTAATAATTCTGCTTGGTGATATCAGTTTGTGTGACTCTACAAGACCCAGTCAGGATATTAATGTTTTGATATAATATTATGTGTTTCTAATTAGTTTCCCAATTTTCTATTTTGACATCCAACAACAGTTTTTGGTGTTTCCAATTTCCTGCCTTCTCTTGCACATAATGAAGACCTAATACAATCAAACCTCATAATTACAGATCAGATAATATTTCAAATAAATCTCACCTCATTTTGTTACCAACACCTCCAAGGACAAGGAGAATGAATTCCCCACACAACAAAAGGAGAAAATGTATCACTGCAATCTGACAGTAACAGTGCTTTGGAGGCATATTTTTTCTTACGCTTTTTTCTTTTATAGAACTAAACTTGCACCTCACCAAGACAACAGTTTCTGGCAAATCAGAACCACCTCCACACCTGCTGTCTGCTCTGATCAGACCCCTACTCATCTACAATATACTACAATATACCACTGCCCTGGTATGACATGTAGGGACGCTGATACTTTGAGGCAAAATACAAAAGGGGGAGTTGTACTTCTGTTGAGGACTCACATGGGTGACAAAAAAATCAGGGATATCAGGGATACAGATACATTTTAAGCGAGGTACAAATCAATACATGTATGGACATGTAAGGCTGTGCCTGTGGGAATACACAAAGAGCGTGGGAGGGATTGATGGGGTAAGCTCCAGGAAGATAACCAAAACATATTCAGAAATATTAACTATGCTGTGAAAACAGAATCAAAACAACAGCAGACGCTAAGCAGATGAGGAAACTCGACAACATTTTTACATTTTGTGTCCGTCACACAAAGTGACACTAAGATGAGATTTCTGATTGAAATGCAAAAAACATGTAAAAGTTAAATTCTATAAATAGCTTTCCAAGGCAGTTTAAGTTAGTTTCTGTAGTTTTAATTGATATTTTTTTTGTACACATGTAGTTTGACTTATTACAAGAATACAGTTTACATATTTCCACTCAGAATAATTCTTCACAGGAGGGCAAAAACATAAGCAAGGTTGTTTCTTAATCATAATTGCTTCACGTGGACTAATAAGCAAAACCATAAATACTTTATGAGACAATGTGATAATTCTATTATCAGTTTCAAACAGGTAATGCCCTTTATTTAATTCACCATGGCAGCTTATACTGTAAGACTCAGCAAATTGTAAAGCTTTTCACCGCTGCTCTTATACACCCAGTCAGAGAGATGGAGTAACCTATATGGAACAAGAAAGTAATGGGCTTAGGACTAAAGTGGAAAGGACTGAGAATCGATGATCATTTGGACAGCAGTCCAGCAGCGGCGGATTTCACCTGTGGGTGGTCTGTGATTGGAGAGACCTTGCGCTTTTACTCCGCCCCCCGGCGCGTTGCCCGCCTTCCCCAAACCAGAGCTCACTCCGCTCCTCATTACCGTCCTCTGGTCGCAGCGGAACATGAGCTCCAATCTGCGCGAGCGGACGTTGAACAATACAAATGGTTTTCTCACGGTTTCCCGTCTGATTCTGACTGAAGCTGCTCTTGTTTAGGGACGACCTGCCACGGTTGCCGGCTTTGAATTTTTTATTTTTGTTCTAATTTTTTGTTGTTGTTTTTGGACGCGCCATGCAATCTCGTTGCAGGAGTTGTGGCATTCGGCCGGTGGCATGGACGTGGACTTGGAGTCTGGCAGTGATTGGAGCGTGGTGCATCCCCGCAAATGAAGGTAAAGCGGGGCAGACGCGCTCTGGGGTGACTGACACCAATCCTGAGCGCGCTGCTTAAATCAGGCGTTAATTGGCTCTGAAAAGTCGGATCGGTTAAAGGTTTGCGGTCTCTCTCAAGTCCTCTTAACCACCAGGCTCATGTTGATATGGCTGCTGGACAAAAGAAGGGGGGGTTTCCCGGTGTTATTAAACCAGGTAAATTTATGACAGCTGTTCTTTTAGCCTCTAATGACTGTGTGTTCCGACTCGATAAAAGCAGAAATAAAAAAGGACCTTTGAACAGAACATGTCCCTGTCAGATAACCAGCGTACTTGGACGTGGTAGCAAAGAGACATGAAGCAGCAGAGATGTCTGGATCAGTCCTCAACAATTTCCAAGAACATATAAACTGCTCAGTTTAAGCCGTTGTAACTCTGCCAGTTCGCACATTGTCTTTCCAGACTTTACATCATCATGATATCATAAAAAAAGTTTTAAAATGATATTAATTTCCCCGTTCTTTCCCACTTCTTAAATGCCTACTCGAGCTAATTGGGTTACGGTGTGTTACAATAACAGGTCTTACACTACTAAAGCAAACTGTTAGAATTTAAGCCATACATTTATCATAATCATTTATGATTATTATTAATTCAAAATTGATTTTGAATTCAAATAATTCAAAATTAATTGAATTATGTTTAAGTCAATATTTCTCCACAGAAATTGTGCACAATTACAACAAATTTACACATTTTTAATTTCCTTATCTGCCAAATTAGTTAATAAAACAATAAACAAGAATTTGTTGCTGAAGCATGAAACATCTGATCAGATCTCTCGGATCCACTCAAACAAAATGATGAAACTGCACAATAAATATCATCACAATCGCCAGTGCAATTTCTGTGCACCACAATCAAACTCAACTGCATAGACTTTACATGTGGTAGACTGTACTGATTTAGGTTGCATGCTATCAAAATCTTCTTGCCAATATTATTTCTGGCCTGTGGGAGGATTTCGCCTGCCTTTTTATGCCCGCTTCAGATCCAGATACCGAACAAGATGCTCAAGAAGAGTGGTGGGATCTTCATGATGATTGTAATAAAAAAAAAAAGATTCAATATGTCATAACAATAATGTCACAATTTCAAGTTTTCCACCTTACTAGGTGCTATCTAAACTAGAGATTTACCGATCAGAATCTGCACATTTGTTTGCCATTGACAGGTCTGACTTTGAAGTTGAGTTTTTTTGTTCATTAAACTCTCTATACCTTTACTTATGCTCAGCATATATGCAGTTTATTATTAATCATATCATGATTAGGAGCATATGCTTCAGGGCAAAAGAAAATAAGGATGATCTCATGATGTCTTCACTTTTTGCTGGATTCAAAACATATTTGTTTTTCTCTTTTATATCTTAAAGTCCTTTGGTCAGCAGAAGCCTGATCTGCAGATCTCTAACAGAAAGCCTTTTTCCTGACAGTGACAGTTAAAATGTGGCTTTTATTGGCAGCAACTGCCTCGGGGTTAAGAACGTGCTGCAAGCATGCAGGTTTGGCATTAGCATTGAGCTAAAGCTGTATATAAACCTACTGCTGCTACAGAAGCGCCTTCTCAACTACAAGTTTTATCAGAGTTCTAAACTTTAGATTAAGTTGATATATTCATTTATTACACCACCAATATACACAATGAACATCTTCAGTTAATTCATGATGGTTAGGTGGGAATTATTGTCAAAATAAATTAGTCATTATGATATAACTGATATTCAATATTGCTTATTATATTTGAAAACTATTCATTTATGTCTTAATAATTTTATGCATTGTTAATTAATATCTTTTGAAAATCCTTTTTTTTAAGTTTAGGGGTTCATTATCCTTAAAAAACGTATTTCTCCTACTGCTCCTTTCTACATAAACTGGCCTGGACATTATTTGCATTTGGTGTTACCATCTCGGATATTAACGGGGGCATTATGAAGCACTTATGTTTTCCATTCTTTTTAAGTGTCTTTCTGAAAGAAAACCATAAACTGACATTTTCCAAACTTTTATTATTTTGAAGCTTTCTTGTTATAAGGAAACTAAACGTTTTCAGTGTTTCATTAAGTGTTACGTTATGCTATATATTATGAGCAGATGATGGAAATTAACATTGAAAACAAAACATAAACTTGGTCCATTTAGTAAGTAGACATACAGTACATGAACTTTTTAAAAGCAGTTATTGTTTTTTTTTCTTTTATCTGCCTTGTGATAAGGTAAATGCTGCTAAGCAACCATTTAACTTGCAGACTTCTAAAAAGCTGATGACAAAGCTGATGAGATCTGATTTATATTGTGTAATTTTGTAGCTCAGGAAGTGACGCAGCGCTTGATTCAGTTGTTGAATTGGAAGCTACCAATCACATGCTCACTTCCGTGTCAAACAACAAGAGTCGTTTGCCAATTAGAGAGACACAATATTCCCAAATCATGCAATGGAAATGTCATCAGTAAATTCAATACTAATTTGTGATAACATCTCGAAACTGTGGCAATTTTTTTGTCAAAGTTATCATCACCCGATAATCTCATAGAAGTACATATAGAAATATTTTGCAAAGTAGGGAAAACTATTGTTTGGAGTCTCTTGTCTGCACAGTGAGCAGCATTTTAATGGCACCATTGTTCGGAGCTGTTGAACAGCGTTACGCTATCCGGGAAATGAGGAACATTTATCAGCCTGCGTATTCTTCCAAATGATGGATTTATTTGGTCAAAGTTTAGTTTGACAAAAGTGACTCCCAATGTGAGGTCTTTCAAACAGCTTGGATGGGGGTCTGCGGGGCACCTTTCAGGAGTCCTGCGACATTGTGTTGGCTTAAGTCTTTGTTTCTGGTTCCCAAGGGTTGAAATTATTCCACCAGGGGTTCAGGAATTACCTTTTCGTAGTTAATAGGATGAGTTTGTCACCGTTCTGAATGGTGTAAAAATAGTCTCACCAAAAAAATACATGCACTTTATCCCGTCAGGGGTTTGTTGTTCTCAACAACTCAGAATTTTAGATTAATCAGCATGCAATGGCGTAAAGAGACAAAGAGATGCTCTGAAGCAAACTTACATTCGATCCTTTCATCTAGGATTTAGTCAACACTTTGTCCAAATTTATAAACTCTTAATCAGTGTTTCTATCTCATTATTTTTAAAATTGGGTGTCTTATAAGTATTTTTATTCATGAATCAGATATTCAACACAAGTTAAAGATTAATTTGACTGATATTTGCACTGTGATGGATAATCATAGAATTGCATGCATAATTGAAGGGAAGAGCACAGCCCATAATTAAATCAGCCTGCTTTCTCATTTGACTGATTCATTGTAATTGAAGAGGGTTAAAAACATTTGGGTAACATACAATCACAAAATTTATCTTTGTAGAAATCTTAACTTTGGCAACTCTGAGGACTTACTCTTTTGTCTTAACATTAGCATAACTTTATCATTTTATGTGCTACTAGAACTAAGTGAATCCCCTCACAAAGGGAATGTGTCTCATATGCAGATGTTTTTCATCGAGTTAGAATATCATTTAGAAATGTATTTATTTTATAAACATATAGATTCAATCAGCAAATACCTCAGCTCCTCAACTCATCATCGTAAACTTTTTCCTATCACAATTTTTCCTTTCACTCAACTTCCCATTAATATGCTTGCCTGATTCTGACCTTTTGTGGTCCGGCTTCTACATAATGCCATGATCATTACAAACCACCTGAGATGAACACTTCAGATACCCTTCTGTGGATAATGAGACTGTGTTTCACTTTTTAGTTTAGATTACTGAAATAAATTAACTTTTCAATTATATTCTGCTTTGCTGAGATGCACCCATGGTCTTTTTGTGTTTGTTGGAAGCCAAAAGAACATCAAATGAGAAGAATAATCTTGATGCTTCTTTTAATGGAAACAGTTTCCTGTAGTGATGAATCCCCCGACGAATCATTACGAGGAAAACTGTACACACTTCTGTGATTAATTTCATCTCCCGAAGCTAATCCATTCTTATTGAAATTGATTAATTTTAGAGGATGTTTGAAAATACAGCCCATTTCCTTTCTAGTTTAGACTGTTAATATTAGAAGCATTAAAAAATATCACTATTTGTTGCATTAGTGAGTCAACATAATTAAGGGGGAAGGGAAAAATTCATCACAACAGGTTTGAGAGACGTTTATATCTGCCTGTCTGCATACAACACAGTAGATGGAGAGTATACCATTTAGCCGAGAACAATAAAAGCTAGCATGTAAATGCTACAATCCAAAAGCAGGAGGTAAAGATAGGAAGAAATAGACTTTGGAAAAAAATATGTTGAGGGAAAAAAATAAATTGTGTGGCTTTATATATATTTCACAAGGAAGAACTTGTTAAAAATCACGTGGGTAAAGTTGCAACTGATCAGAGTATCAAAATTGCTCATATGTTAACTGTATTCTAAGTGAGAATTTTTAACATTCAGAGCAGAAAATCTCACTCTTTGGCATATTTCAAATCTCAATCTTTGAAATAATGTCGCTCACGACTTTAAGTCGCTCCATTCATTCAGCACTGATGACTTTTAATAACACGTTCTGTAGATGCTTGTCATTTCTGAGCTCCGACTTGTCTGGTTTTATCCTTAGAGAGCGAGAGAGAGAATGAAAGAGGTAACGTATCCCTTATGATCTAGTTCAGTATCACTTATCTGTTCTTTATGGCCTAATTAGGTGTCTAATCGCCTCCTAAGGACATCTTTTATTATTCTCAGCAGAGCTGTGGAGACAGTAAGACGCGGTGAGTGTGTGAGGGGGAAGTGTGCTTTTGTTACAGTGCTAGCTTTGTCCTTGTTTTGTTCTGCACTCCTGTCTGCAGGTGTTTTATGTGTAGCTTTCCTTTTGTTTACTTTTGAGGTTTGGCTGTTCTTTTTGCACAGTGCTTATCACAGCATCTACAACTAAAACAAAACTGCTGTCCAGTTATATACACCTGATGTTCATAAGCTTTGCAAATATTGAATTAATGTTATGAATGTTATGCATTACTTCTAGTCTTTAGGGGTTTTAATTTTGGGTTTACCTCAGATTCTAGACATTTTTTTCCCTAGCAGGTTGGTTGCCTTTGGTTTTTAATTAAGTATCTTTAACCTATAGTTAATGTTTCAACCTTCAGGGCACCAGTTACTAAATACAGATTTTTGTTACTAAACTGACCAAATTCACAGTGGCAGTATGATGCATTTTTATGTCAACTCATGTAAGGAAGTGGCTGTGGCTAACCATTACTTTGAACTAGTACATGTTCTACCGCATCATGTGAATTCACCTGTGAACTTCACCTCAATGCCTACACTTCACAATTTCCACTGTGAATTGTTTGTACATTTAAAAATATGTTTCTTTTTTTCCAATTATTAGCTCAAATTCTCCACCTGGAATAATTTCAGTATTTTAGTAAACCTGAACTGTGTTATTCTAAATTTACAGATTCTTTAAAACTGTTTTGTGATTAACCTTTACTTTAATTTGGCATGTAGACCAACTAAAGGGCCAAGTAGCTTGGTGCCCATAAGAGATTCTCCTGGCATCACAACCTTGAGTAAAAACACCACTGTTTCTTAGCATAATTTAGAGCTGAGCAAAATATTAATCGCAAAGGTCTTCTTGAATGCAAAATTTGGAAGACTATAATATTTCATGTGCCTTGCATGTAAACTCTATCCACATCTGATCTACGTCTTTGAGACCAAGGTGAATTAACTACCAAAGTGTAGATTATACAGAAAAATGCAGGTTAATCATTATCAATATTGTCAATATGATATCCACAAAGTTATCACAATGTCATATTTCTAATGTTGTGCAGGGTTCATCTTTTGGTTTTCAAAAAAAAAATAATGTAGAAGTGATCTAAGCACTTTATCTATATTTCTTTACGACAGTTATTAAAATGCTGCTGCTTGAGTTTTATGCTGATTATTACACATACAAGAATGTTTATGACATATAGTTGAGAACAGCGGAAACTGATGAAAGAGACTGTATCTATAAAAGTTCATCTTAAATTATTTTTTAACATGAAGAAATTTATAGTAAAACATAAAATTTTATTTAGTGTCAACTAAGACAATGAATTGTTTTAGTTGACACTTAACTTATGCAAACTGGCTGTTTGCACAGAGTATCATCACATTTGGCTGTTTTGTTGTTTATGGAGTTACACTGAAAGCCAATAGCTGGCTAATTATCTGAGCTATTGGCTCGGCATGCTTTACTTTTGGAAAAGCTAAACACTCAAACAACAATAATGGGTGGCGCTGCCTTAATTGTCACAGCATGCTTTTCCAAGCTGAAAAAGCAATCTTTTGCAGCTCAGAGAGTGACATAGTCTTGAATTCAGCTGCTGTGTTGGAAACTGTAAGTGTGCACTTTTTCTTTTAAACAAGAAAAATAAGAGTGATGCTTAAACAGGTAACAGGAGCAATGGGACTGTGGAGCAACTTGGTTCCAGACTGAGACCACTTTTTATATATAAAAAAAGACTTTAAATTGGAGGAGCAGTAGGAGGGGCAATGTCAAGAGATTTTAAATTTGAGCCTTTTAAGACCATGGTATTTACCGAGACTGATAAAAGGCGAGTGCCTGGGGTCAAGCATGGAAGCTGCTGAACAGATAGCAGTTTTTTTTATTTAAACAAATTTAAATTTTTTTAATTAACAAGCTGTATTTTAGCTGGGATGTCTATATAATCCATTGCTATTATTAATTTTAAGATTGTCATATTGCCAAATATGCATTTTTTTAGTGCTCCTATTTGTGCTTTTACAAATACAACATATTCAAATAGCATCCCAATTTCTTTTTTTAGTTTATTAGTCTACATCAAGGTAATTGAAAACCTTTTTTTTTTCTTTTTTTTTCTTTACATCAAAATAGTGTCAGACTTACTTATAATATAGTCTGAAACGTGGATATCTAAATCCCAGCTAAAAGCATTGGGTGTCATATCTGGGGCCCATAATAATAATTGCATTTTCTTCACCAGAAATAGTTACACATTGACACTGAATAGAAAACGTACCACTTTAACAGAAAAAAATATCCTGGCAATTCATACCATGGAAACTTGTGTGGTGAGATCTCATTACATCCCTTTAGTTTAGTTTTGAACAATTCATTCAAGGTTTAACCAATATAAGTATTTCAGATTTTTATCAAGAGCAGAGCAGAGATAAACCAAATTCCTTAGAAGAAGAGAAGGGAACAAAAACCCTCAAGCAGATTGAATGGCAACTTCAATGTTATTTGTTTACTTGCCACTGCTGCTAACATGGTAACAAGCATAACTGAGATGGTATTTGCTGCCTTTGTTGTATAAAAATGACAAATTTAGGGTGTTTAAACACCTCAAACCTTAACAGCCTGTTGCTCTGTGGAAAGACCGTTCTGCTTTGCACAATTTGTATACAACTTGCTGGCAGACAATAGTAATTCCTGGCCCCACCACTTCCTGTTTATTGCATTTAAATATATTAATTGCACCATGTCAACAATTAAGTTTTTTGTAGTCATTTTTTTGCAATAAATGCTGCTTTTTACATTAATAATTGCAACCCCACTCTTTAAAGTATTACAATCACACTAATGCATATTTAAGTTTCAAACATGACAAAAAGGTTTAGAGGAAAACAGTCTTTAAACCACTTAAGACAGAGAACCTGGTACATTTAGTTTTTCTTTTCAGTGCATGTCGGTTTTAAGCTGCTTCAATTCATCACATATCTGAGTGTAGATGACAGAACTTTTATGGCTGGATTGCACAAACATTATCATAGAACAGATAAAGCAAACTAAACTTCAGAACATGGGTTGGTTTTATGACTCTACAAGCTGCGGGAACAGAGACAAAGTCTGGAGCCGCCAGAATAGCCATTCATCATCTGTCTGTAATTTATGAGGGACTCGTTAAGCTGCTGCTGAGAGTTTGTCCTGACCCAGTCATCTGGAAAAAAAAGGCTTCAGCTCTTGTCAAAGTCACTTAAGTCTTTACACCTGCCTGTTTCTCCCACAGCCAGTGTGTTTACAGCGAGACCTGTCTGTTCGTTAATGTGCGCTGAGCCATACCCACCAGCCAGCAAAGACAAGTTGCAGCTGGATGACATACTCACTTTGACTTTCGAAGTCTAGCAAAGTGCATTTAAAACCTCCCACTATGAGGTCATGGTCATCACAGTCAGATGCTATTTTTTGCCAAGACCTTGAGTAATTTTGCTGCAGAAGAAGCATTCAGGCTGTGCAGGTAGACGAGATAAGTGACTGTACAGCTGCTACCGGTCAAGTAGTCGCACTTGACAACTTTCATTTGAGAGACTGAGCTAAGAAGGTTTGGTGAAATGTTTGAATTACTGTATTTGCATTAAAATTTGGAGTTTTTAAACAAACAGGTGGAAGATTTAATGTTGCTTCTGCTTGAAAGAATAGCTGCATATCTTTTTTTATTTGCATGTTTTTGCTAAAGCATAGCTTTTCAATCAAAGTTCAATCTATTGCAAAACTTGCATGTAAAACTACCGATGCTTAATGATATTAGAAAAAAACATGCGGTTACAATACTATTGATGACAAAATAAGTTGCAGTAATCTATAAGGTCTCAATACTTACTTCTATTTCTGCGTATGATGTCCCAACCTCTTTCTGTGAGATTGTTTTGAAAAAAAGCTGTTGCCTTCAGATAGACTGAATTTACAGAGCATTTTCCCAGTCATCCTGTCCACTTACATTTTTTTATATTAGGCATATTCATCTATTTACGCTCACACAAACTCATAGATCAAGAGACAACTTGGGGTTAAGAGTCAAAGGGACATTGGCATTGGTGACAGGAGGATACTCAAATTGAACTACAGCCAGCTAAATATATGATAGGCAGAACTCAAATATAAGAGTCTAACAAGTATGTAAATTCTTTGCAGTTGCTAACACTGATATTGTGATCATAGTTTAATAGGGTGTATAGCTTTCAAATCTGCCCTCTACTCAGCGTCTGATTCAACAGCAGCAGTCCTCAACCTTCATCAACTGAGTTTTTGAAATATGTTTCCTCCTAGTGGAAAATGTATGTATTTTTTAAAAGACATCCCAACAAAACATTTTATCCTTTAGAACTGATTATAAGTCCATGTCTGCATTGGATAACATGCAAATGTCCCATTTAATGCGAGAGTTTTTAATATAATAACAAAAAACATATATATTTGCAGTTCTTGATGTCTTTGTTTCTTTTCCCCCCACATACATTTAAGACTTATGTTTGTGTTATTTTTTTCTCTCTCTTCTTGAACAAAGTGAACCTCCTGGATTCTCGCTCCGTGATGGGAGACCTTGGTTGGGTGGCTTATCCAAAGAATGGGGTGAGTCAAATTACTCCAGAGGCATGAAATACATTTTTCATAAGTCCAATTTTATTCAACTTAATATTTACTGTTCTATCTTTAAGTGAAGTGCAGAAGACATAAATTATTTCAGGTTTTCACTAAGCATACCATTATTTCTAAAGAAGCGCATGGGTCCGTATGAAGCTAAAATGTGTTTTGTGTTATTTCAGGATGTTTATTTAGCAGGTCACTGCTGATATTCTTCAGCAGTGACCTTCAAGTCATGAGCTCAAAGTCGTTTCTCAGTTTCTGGGTAAGCTAAAGCATACCTAGAAGTACCTACTTCCCATTTCATTTTAAATTTTAAATGCTTCATTTGCTTTGTCGAGGTTAAAGGTCATTTAATTTCTGAAAACCCTTACTTCATTATTAGGCTAAATTGAATTCATGAATAAGATATTGAAAGTCACCGTGGAATAGATTATTCTCAAGCCAGAAGTTGAATATCCATCTCCAAGAATTCCCAAAGTGAAGGCCAATTAGAGAATGAGTTACTAGAGTGGTAAAAATGTAATTTCACATTATATTATAATATAGTGTTTTTAAATGAAGAAGTGGTGCTTGGAGAAATATTACCTTCAATATTGACAGGTTGCTTGGAACAGAATTACTCAACCAGAAAAATTTTTTGTAATTCTTTATTTGGTTTAGAGCAATTATTTAGCATTTCCATTTGATACATGTGAAAAATTAGTCACAGTCGTAGCATTTGCTTGTTTAAAGCAGGAGGAACCCACCAGACCAATAGTGCTGACCGAGCTGTTTTATCTCCTCTTGATATTCAAATCACGGCTCACTTTGAGGCTGTACACTATGTAAGATGGGAAAGATAATGCTGAAAAAGCAGACATAGGTGCAATCATAATAAGGAAGTGATTATGTTAAGTGGGGGTGTGCGGGTGTGTGTGTGTGTCTGTGTGTGTTTCTGACATCCAAGCTACATAAATAACTTGAGGGTAGACAGAGAGGAAATGAGACCCAAGACGTATTGAAATCTCCTAATGAAATTCCCATTATCTCTTCACGTTTATCTATGTCTTAAGAAGAATATTAGGTCGTTGTCTATTTAATTTGTGTTATAAAATGGATGTGCAAACAAAGTAAAAAAAAAAATTAGTTGTCTTTCTGTAAATGTATAAACAATATGGCTTTTATCACCTTCTAAAAATATAAAACATGTTTAAATATGCCTCAAATAACCCAAGACAAATACAAAACATGTAAAGCCTAACAATTTGAAGGGGTTATATTTTCTAACACGTCTCACCAACAGAGTAATAATCCCTCTTTGGTGTGTTAAATGGCACATAGTTAGAGTTGGCCACTGCAGTTTATCTTTCATGTTTGTATCCCATCTGTAGCCCACTCCCCCCCCCACAAACAAATGTCCGTATTCACACTTCCAGTCTTGGCTGAAGAAGTTGTCAAAGTGGCACCAAAACTTTTTATCACTTCAATTCTACTTTACAGAGTCTGGCAGCTTTAAACTTGTCCCCTGCTTTGGTATGATCTTATCACCACTGTTATAAAAATACATCTCCATCTGAGCTCTGCACATGGATTGCCATGCAAGGGAATTGCTTAGTTGTCTAACAGATGAGGCTTGCCAAGACCAAAGCAATAACAACAACAAAAAAATGAATAGAGAAAAGGAATTGTAATTGGAATGGACAAACAACACTATAAAAGCACCTTTTATTGAAGAGTCACATTGGTGACGATAATAGATTAGATTTTTAGCCATGTACTGCTTTTACTGTTTGAACTTTCTCTGATTTATAACCTAGTACAACTATGGGATCAAGTTTACCATCCATAGCCTGAATGTTAAGCAGAAATAATAATTTAAAAAAATTGAAATTATCTTTTCATGATTGTTATCCGTCACAGCTGCTTTTGTGAAGGATCTTGTGTCCTTTTTTTCTTTCTTGTCGTCTTTTTTGCTTTAGACTTAATGTAGTTTTTTCTAAGAAAGTAACACCTTGAATTGTGTTACCTGTCATAGATGTTCTGGCTTCAGTTGTAACTATTCATGCATGTTCCAGATAGCCTGTTTTATTTTTGTTTTGTCTTTCCGGAAATTACACTTTATCATTTGTACAGTTGTGCACTGTACACCATAATTTTGCTTAACTCTGGCGTCTTTTTTCAATGTTTGATGTGGCAAATATTCACCATGTTTAACAAGAAAACAGGAAAAAAAATAGTGCAGCTTCATATCAGACATTTTCATTTACACTTTATATTTTTACATTTTTATACAGCTTTTGAACTTTAAAAAAAACAATCAGGAAGTTTTTTTATTAATTTTTTTTATGATGGACAAAGACTAATAAATCATCACTTCAAGGATCATGGTGCAAATAACGTCCCAAGAGATGTGATATACCAATCTGAGGTCTGATATAAGATGAGCTTAAAGTTGAGAGAATACCAGGATACATGGTATGGAGATTGAGAGCTGCCAGACTGTAAGAAAGTGACAGACTGTCATTTGAAGTGTGTGAGCTCAAACTTGGGGCAAGAAAAGCTTTATTTGGCTTCAAGAATTAAAGTTCTGTTTAAAGTAGAGTCTACAATTTGCTGCCATACGTCAGTGATGGAAGAGGTGAACTTGTCTATTAGTTTGGTCTCACAAAGGTTTTAATTCTTTGTTTGAGACGGCATAAAATAAATAGATCTCACAATATAGATTATATTTGCTGTCAGTTTGATTCCCATGTAACCCATCAGTTCAGTAAATCCCCAAACCATTTCACTCTATATCCAAACATCAATAGGTGATGGCTGATGGGGTTTGTAAAGGCCCTGCAACAAGGCAGACTCTGAATGTAGTGGTGACAAAAGAAGACTGATGAAATGTGCTTGGTAGGCTTAGTTCATATCAGGTTTGCCATTAAACCTTCACTATAAGAATGGAAAAACATGACGGTTGGCTGACAGATGATGGGAGAGGCCTAGATTGTCTTTTAAGACTAGATTCAAAAACTAAAGTTGTATTCAGATCAGATCTGACCACTAATATTGAGATTAATGCTTGAAAAACAAATCTCTAAAAATATTTTCTAATGCCACGATGTCACCTAATGAGGCAATCTTTGCACAGATTTGCTTCAGCTAATGTTTAATCTTACTATCACAGAATGAAGAGGCAGTGTTTCACAACTCTGAATGCTGGAAGGCAAGGTTCACAGCCTTTTATTTAACAAGCTTGACAAATGGTTATCCACATTTAATGCACACATTCCACACTATGCATGAAGTATCTAACCAAGCTAGTCTATTTCCTTCTGTGTATCCCTTTAGAGTGTTTCTATGTTCTTTAAGCAACATCTGTGCTATCCATCTGATGTCATTGTGAGATAATCAGTGAATCATTTTGCCCTCCTTTGCCCATCAGTTTAGCTGTGCAAGACAGGCAAAAGAGGCAAAATTCATTCTAAATTGATGTAATCTGTGCTTTGCTTGACTGAACATCTAGTCATAAAGGTCTGTTTCATCCAGCGCCTCCACCGATTCAGTGTGCTTAATTGAGCAGAGATGAGGACAGGCAAGCATAAAATATGCTGAGCACACTGTACAAACCAGAAACATGTGCAAAACGTTGGCGAATGTCACTGCCACCAGCTGTGTGTCACTGTTGAGAAAGCGAACCCGGTTTTCGACCATCTTAAAAAGGGTGAATAAAAGTTTATTTTTTCAGATTTATTTTCCCGGTTATTGTTTTCACTTTCTAAAGGTGTAAGGCTATGATAAGCTCACAAGAGATGAAAAACACCATCTTCAGTATTTTAAGCTAATAATTCCCTTTTTCATATATAAAAAAGACAAAGCAAACTCTTAGAAGAAATGTATAGAAGCCAGAAAACAATTCTGCCTAGGTTTAACCACTTTGGATGTTGCAGATTGTATGCCTGTGTAATTGTAAGGTGGTCACAATGCCGAAAAACTACAAAAAATACTTAATTTATATGTGCTTTAACAAATAGAATCACAATTTGATTAAACTAAACTGTTTTACAAATCTCTGGGTCTGATTAAGCTATGTGTTTGGAACAGCACTGTGATGCAGGTTACCACCAACATGGCAATTAGCCTTCATTTTATAAAGTTTTGGTGTAACCATTTGAAATCTGTGGGATTTTATTTTGAAGCCATTTTTTTATGTCTGCTTCACAGCACCCATTCCTTATTGTATATTTGAATGAAATAGCCTCTTATAGTCAATATATAGCTCTACAGTAGTGCTTGTTGTGTTGGAAGGCAATATTTACAAATTCTTGTATAACGTTTCTGTCTCATCTGGAACAATTTCTTTTCCCCCCTATTACCCAAAATGGTCTTTAAATGCTTAGGCAGCAGCTTGTTGTCAGTTGTCATCCTGTCAGCTGTATCATCATCTATAAATATAAAAAATAAACACTACTGGTCACCCTGAACCTTTATGAGATAGGCTGCATTTTAATGAGAAATATCATTCTGTTTTTAATTTAAGTGGAGCTCCTGAACGTAATGAGATTTCATTACGTTCTTATATTTATTTGTCTTGGTGTATTGCAGTAGGTTTGAGGATACAGTTTAGAGCTACCGGAAATAAAAAAAACAAACAAATAATGATGTAGAAATGGGAGAGATTGGCAGGATACATAACACAAAGTAGTTGAGGGAAATGTAAAAAAAAAAATATATATATTTATATAAGGACTCAAAAAAAGAGCAGAGACTGAAAATGTTGGATGACAAGAAGTCTTAAAAGGGTGGAGGTGAAGGAAACCTTTTGAGTAGTGTTTTTAGGTT
Organism: Xiphophorus hellerii; assembly: GCF_003331165.1. Classification (NCBI taxonomy): domain Eukaryota; kingdom Metazoa; phylum Chordata; class Actinopteri; order Cyprinodontiformes; family Poeciliidae; genus Xiphophorus; species Xiphophorus hellerii. The sequence goes on along the minus strand of NC_045679.1, from coordinate 10,589,332 downwards.
AGACCTAAGATCTGATAATTAAAACAGAGAATGCAGGGGACACAAAAGGGAACAGATGACAGACATGACTCAAATTAAAAAAGCAGTGAAATGACACACGAGACGAAGGATGAATGAGATGCGGACGGAAATAGAAAAAGGCGAGGTGAGGTGTTGTCTGCGTAAGGAGCCAAAGGAACAGTTCTATTACAGTGTCACGATGGTCAACGGTAATGGGTGGTAATAATAAGTTGCAGGCGGCTTTATAGAATTAAAGCTGGGAGAGCACTCAGCGCAGCCACAGGGGGTCTGCTGATGGAAGTGTTGCACAGCCACACATTTTAAAGTAAGAAAAACTCAACGCACAGACTAATGAGGCTCTGCAGGGAAGCCTATAGGGACTGTTGTGTTCGCGGTGTGGAGGGAGAGGGGGGATAGGAGGGAATAAGTACAAAGGAGGCAATGCGGAAGGTTAATGTTATATATTTAGACCCTTTATCACCACTGACAGTTATACTATTGGCTTTTAGAACTTTGTTAAATTGAAGCATAATTTTACCTTTATTACATGCTATAGCAGTACTATGCTATTCGTTCAGATGTAATTAGGTGTAATTCGGAATAAAAAAAAAAAATCACCACATCAAATCCCATAGTTTCTGAGTAACCAAACTTTTATTGACAGTTACAAATGAAAAACTTTTCCCCAAGCCTTCAAAATGTGATGGACTTTTATCAAATGAACTGCTTTGTAAAGGCTTTTTCTTCATCAGCACAAAGTTAACTCCATTGGTGGTCCTGATATTCTATATTAGCTGGTCGTGTCGTGCTGTGTGCAAGTCTTTGTGTGTGTGACATCTGACAACCTTAGCCCCCAATAATATGCAGACTGCTCCTAATGGAGAGCAAGAAAGAGGTGCATTGTTGTGTTTGGCTAAAAGAAAATGAAGTCAGTTTGACCATATTTAATGCAGTTTGTCTTGAATTTAATATGAATAAAAATTTTATGGCTTCCAGTTTTTGTGAAGCACGTATGTTGCTTATTAGGTTTTGTTTGGGGAGTTTATTTACTGTTCATTTCAAGTATGACTGCAGAGTTTTTAGCTATTAAATACGCCCATTGAATAGGTAATTAAATATATGTCTGCATTGCAGGCTTTCTCAAAATGTTTTTTTAATCAAGCCCTTCTCCCTACAAGTCTACATGTGGATCATGGCCTCAGCTTTCAAACCTTTAGAATCCCATTTATGCAAAAAGTAGAAAAAATAATCGGATTTTTGCATTAATAACAAACTGCAAATTAACCTTAACATGGTCTTTAAACAGAGACTGAGTTTCTCTTGTAAAACTAGAAATAATATATTTTGATCTGTTATCTATAGACATTATTTATGTTTACTATGCTTATCTGAATTTGATAGGCATTTTACTTGGTCTCATTCTGCTTTGACAAAAGAGCAACTTTTTTATTTTAAAAGTTGGTTGTGGAAAAGTTTTTGAATAAGATATATCACACATATTTAATCACATGTTCTTGTGTGGGATATTATTTAATATTATTTGATTAAATTTTTTATTTATTTGTTTTATAGCACTATTTTACATAAGCTGCGCTATCTTTTGAACCATGTCCCTATCATAAAAGGATTGTTGCTGATGCAGCATAGAATCCAAGCTGCTATTACGACTATTGCTACTTAAATTTACAATAAGGACTGTGATTCTCTTTACCTCTCAGAACTGTAAACACTTATACCAATGCATAGATCTCAGTCAGTTCAGTAATTTATTATTTCCATAAATAATAACCATGTAAAAATATTCCCAGGACATCTTCTTTTATAAATGAGCAACCAGACTATGCTTTTCTTTCTCTGCAAGGCCCAATAAAAATACTTTTCTTTTTTATTTTTTTTCTACAATGTTTTTTCTGGTGTTTCCAGCCAGTATGGGGAAAAAAGAGACTTATCTAAAAATCTCTTTGTCATTTCTGAGTTCAACTGCATCTTTTTCTTCTGTTCTTTCAACTTTTCCCTTCAGGGGTTGTCACAGCGAATCATCTGTCTCCATTTAATCCTACCCTCTGTATCCTCTACCCTCACACTAACTAACTTCATGTTCTCTTTCACCACATCTATAAATCTGCTTTTTGATCTTTCTCTCGGACTGAGTTCAACTTTTTTCTGTGTTCATTTAGTATACATCTGTCCTCGGTTTGATTTGACAGCAGGCAAGCTCGTCATAAACATTCTAAGCTGAAAATCTTAGTCTATCAAGTCAAAATTTCATCATAAAAATATGTCAGGATAGTTAAAATAGGATTTAATTTAATGTCAGAGACAGGTGGAAATGTGCATATACACATTTACATAGGAATCTGGCTCTGCTTGTTTCTCCGTTAGCAATGGAGAAACAAACAGAAATGATTTCTGATCATTTCTTGATGATCAGAAATCTATCCATCCACAAAATTATCTCACTATTGTGCTAAACTAATTTTGTTTACTGTATTTTTAAACTTTTTTTGTATAGCACCATGTTTTTGATTCTCTAATTTCAGTCGTTTCTCCCTCTATTACATTAAGCATAGATAAATTTGTGAGACCACAATAATTCTCCTCATAATTTACAATGACCTCTGAGACATATGCAGTCATAGGAATAAACTCAAAGTCAAAATTTTTAGAGTACTAAATATAGTCATTTAAGTCACTCAATAAATTGTTTGTTTATTTTTAAGCAAATATTTGCACTTTAGTTGCCAAATTCCACATGTATAATATTGCGTATGCATCTTATAACCAGAATCTAGACTGAAGATTCTGAAGACTTTCTGTAATGACATTCATGGATATTCATGGATACTGAATCCATTTGGCTCAAGGCAAAAAAATGATAGAAGGTCATCTGTTCAATACCCTGCTGAGATGCCAATAATAACGGGTGGCTCACTAACTGTGTGTATGTGTGTGTGGATTGTGTTTTAAGCTGTGCAAAGCTCAAGGCAGGCTGGTTGATCTGTGTGATCTAACCAGTAAGAGGCTTATGTCTGCAGTGGGACTGACTGGGCTAAAGTCAGGAAGAAACAGGGGGTCGCATACCCGTGCATACAATTTTCTTTTCCCCATCATACTTAAGTAGACCCCCGCCAACTTAATACACTTAGTGCTAGTCTAGTTTTGTATTCTGAAGTGGTCCACGTTTGTCTGCTAAAGTGTCAAAATTTTTTCAATTTCTCAATGATGAAAAAGTTATTTTTCAAGACAGAAATGCTTATGCAGACATTATGAATGCCATCTTGAAAGCGTGTGAATTTAGCAACACAGAAATGTCTAAGTGAATCAATTACCCGGAGAAATGCTTGAGCAGCTGATTAATCGTAACCAGAAAACAAAAGACTCAACCGGTGCAATGCGAGCTCAAAATCAGACAGATGGTGAACAAGACGGAGAGGAAAGACGGAGACAGAAGGTTTCAGATCGGCTACAGCAAGGATTGATTAATATAGGCTATTAAGCTATAACACCAGATCATAGTTTCGTCCCTCTGGCCATATTACAGAGACATGATGAAGCGCCTGTATTAGCCATGGGAGAGTGCTAGTGACGCAGATAATAGCCACATCCCAGGAGACCCTCGGAGGAAATTAATGCTGCTGTCTGATTCACGCTAGTAGGGATGCAGATATACAAGCACACATGAATACTTGCAGAATAATTTGCATATATGCACACACAGGCAGGAATTGACTCTCACTCACTTTTGGAGGAATAATAAATTAAATTACAAGGGCACCTTTTTATATGTTAGTGTCTTTCCTTCCTCACGGTAAATTCATATACATATATTTGAACACAATCCTCTTTTTACTTGAACAGTAAGTAACAGATGGATAGACAGAAAGATATAAAAGGAAAATTTCTGTTGCTGCTTCATATTGATCCATCAAATACCATTATAGTATATCATCAGGATTGATATTAAAACTATTTTACCATTAAGGCTCTAGGAATATAGGTAAATATATTCTGAAATGGAGTTATAGACACTTTTAGTACATATTACTGTATATATAGATTAAATGTGAAGCTCCAACAATCATCACTTATATTTTATTTAAAAAGTGTATAATGTCCACATGATACAAGCAAATACCTCAGAATACGTTGAAATAATATATTTACAATATAAATGGGGCGGGGAGGTGCTTTATGTTCACCTTGTGCATACTAATAAAGCTGTTTTTGTGTTGCTCAGACATATTTTTTGGCTTATGTGTAAAACCGCGGAGAGCTTATGCTTATCAATATCAATATAACATTCATCAATATAGCACTTGTTTGACTGCAACATATGGTAGCTCCTTTCTACACTGAAGTATTCCAAAACTATTAGCGGAAAAATAAATCCAGCTTCCTTATGTCAGCGTCTTCAAGCATTTACCATCCTGAGGTGAGGGAATCTTGATCCGTGTAGAAGGTCTGCGTTGCATGAGATTATGTAACATTTGTTGCTACACATGTATTCACAGACAATTGAAACAAAACATGTTACATCTATGACTGTGTAATCTTTTTATTTTTTCTTTGTGCTGACAATACTAGGACTGGGTGTATTTAAAAGTCACAAGTGTACATTTACTTTCAAAATACCTATAAATTCTGATCCTGAAATATGAGGAAATCCTGGGGCTGCTTGGCAAAATTTGGTTGACTTCAAGGAATACATTTTTTTCCCCCCTAATATTCTGCTTTGTTTTGTTTTTATCCTTCAGTGGGAAGAGATTGGGGAAGTAGACGAAGACTATGCCCCCATCCACACCTACCAAGTCTGCCGTGTGATGGAGCAGAACCAGAACAACTGGCTCCACACCAACTGGATCCTGACTGAGGGTGCACAGCGAGTATACATCGAACTCAAGTTTACGCTTAGAGACTGCAACAGCCTGCCTGGTGGGGTCGGGACCTGCAAGGAGACTTTTAACATGTACTACTATGAAACTGATGGCGATGAGGATGACATGGAGGATGGCAGGATGAGGGACGGTGTTGGCATAACTGAAGAGGAAGACAGGGTATTGAAAGAGAGCAGATACATCAAAATTGACACCATAGCAGCTGACGAGAGCTTTACCGAGCTGGACCTGGGGGACCGTGTCATGAAGCTCAACACTGAAGTCCGGGATTTAGGTCCTTTGTCCCGGAAAGGTTTCTATTTGGCCTTTCAGGATTTGGGGGCCTGCATTGCGTTAGTATCAGTGCGGGTATTCTACAAGCGCTGCCCATTCTTGGTGAAGAGCCTGGCAGAATTTCCGGACACCATCCCGGCATCGGAGGCGTCTCAGCTGGTTGAGGTGGTGGGCCGCTGCGTCAACAACTCGGTGCCCTTATACGAGTCGCCACGGATGCACTGCAGCACAGAAGGAGAATGGCTGGTGCCCATTGGGAAGTGTGTCTGCAAACCGGGGTTTGAGGAAATCAGCGGTTCTTGTCAAGGTAAAATATGTCTGTTAATTACTAAAATTGTCATTTTGCTCAATAAAGGAATCCTAAAAAAAATAATTAAAAATGTTGGAGTCACTTTTGAAGATTTTCATGAAATTTTAGTTTTGCTTTGTTTTTTTCCATCACTGTTCTCTCTTCCAGTGTTTGTTTTCGTGGCTGTCTCCATCCTGTTTTATTTTAATATCCACTGTCATGTTTATTTTTAGTGCTATGTGCTCAAGCTGGTGCGCAGATCAGCTTGTTCTTTTAGTAAGTGTGTTCTTACGTTATGGATGTGTGTGTGTGAGTGTCTGTGTTTCTCCTTCGCTTAGTGCAGGGCATTCCCTTGAGCCCTGCAGCACTTTGCTGCTCTCATAAAGCTACTGTTCTGCCTTGACTTGTGCCCAAGCATTCCCTGCTCCATCCTTAACTGCCATTTCCATGGGTTTCCCTGGCTGCTGTTATTTATTTTTCTCTATCCATCCTCCGTAGTTGTCTTCTTCTCTTTCTTCGAATTACTCAGTTTTATGATTTGCAGTCACTCTTCTTATACAACTCATGGAAGGTCTGAATGCCATGGAGAAATTTATATTCCAGAGAAATCTTTTTGCACCAACTAAAAGCTGTGTGAAACATAAATTACATCTTTTGGTAGTTTTATGTTCACACAAAGTCTTGCTTTTCAAGAACCAGTTTTAAGTGATGACCTAAATAATTGGTTTTGGATCTCTAGCTGGAAAATGCAACTTTTAAAAAGAGGAATATTTTTGATTAATACCTCATCAATCACCTCTGCCCCCCAAAGTTATCTGATCTCTTCATCTTTCATTTAGAAATTGCAATGAAAGTAGTATTTGTCAATATGGGTAGCAGCATTTTCTTCAGATTCAATCAGGCAACATTTTCCATGTTTCTTTTTATGGGACATGAAGATCAGGATGATTTTGTATTTCCTTGATGTTGCACTATAAAGCAAGATTAACATATACATGTTTCTTTGAGGGGGAAGCTTAACTAACCCAAGCATTGACTGTCATGCTGAAGGTGTTCTCCAAAGCTGGTCAATCCAAGGTCGAAACTGTGCATAATGTGCATAAAAAAAATCACAATGAACAAAGACTGATGCGTGTAAAAATAAATACACTTATTCTCTCTGGCTGACAGACTTGCCTAGACAAATAATTCTAAGTCATCACATTCTCTTAACTGGTAGAACATGAACCAACAATTACTGTTTTCAAGACATGATTGATGATGTATTCTATCTCCTTTTTTCCTACATGTTCTCCTCCCCTCTTCCTTTATTTTCATTCCTATCTGCTCCATAATTTAGTTTTTTTCTTTTTAGTTTTTCTACTTGGACCAGTTTATAGACAATAATAATTGTGTATGCCAGACTACCACCATTCCACTAGATTAGTTTGTGTGAACTTAAGTCTGTTTGAAGAGATTTAGAATAAGGCTGTAGCATACAATAGTACTTTATGGCTTTTATTGAACCCCACAAACATGCACAACTCTTTTTGCTTCATATTTACTAGAGTTGGTAGTTACTTACATGCTTATAGTTTAATAAAAAATGGGTCACAGCTTTATTAGTGCAAATGTTCCTTTTCTTCCAGAAAGACATTTTAGGTTTTCTGTAGATTAAGGGGCACGGATGAGTTAAAGAAGAAAATAATAATCTGTTTCTGCCATCTACGTGTCTGCCATTCGGTCTTTCACACTTTCCACAGCCTCTCACTTCACTCGTCTTTTCATCCCTCCTTGCAAGATCTGTCTCTTTTTCTCCATTAACAAAGCCATCATCCTACTCTAATCCAAATGCGGAAATACAGTGGTCTGTAAAATAATTGGTATATTTTTATGGAGAGAGTTAGCCACACAAAGTTAGTTTCTGCAGTTATCTTTTTGTTTTCTTAAGCACATTTTAATAACATCATAAAAAATACTGTACTTTAAGTGGGTAATCAACTTATGAAAACAATTGATTATTTTGATTATTTCCTAAGTGCTGTATAGATCTTTTTTTTTTTGTTGCAATTTTCATGCAAAATTGTCAATTAAAACAATAAGTTTAAAAAAATCTAATTTCAGCACCACCAAATGGAGTGGGAAAAATTACAATTCAGAAGACAATTGCAATAGTAGCAAACTGGCCTGGATTTTCTGTGCAGTCTGCTTGCAATGGCACACCTCTGGAGGTTTTTTCCTAATATGCAAAAACGTCAAAATGGAGGCAAATTTTTAAAAATAAAAGCAGTATATTTAACCACGAGCACACAATGAACACTTCATGCATGTTAGTTTTCAAAAAGTTACATTCTGCTGTGGTTTGTGTCCTGCTGGTTGTAAAATGGCCATACAATACCACCTTTATTCAAAAAGCAACCATGACTGACACAAAGTGCTGCATATAACTGCATACCACTGAGGCTGAAAACAATGAATAAAACACACAGAAAATACTAAAATGAATGTTTAGAATGAAGTCACATTTCTGTCATAACAACTGCTGGCTGAACAGGTGAATAAAACCGTGCCCCCAGTTATCCACTGAATGATGGAATAACGGCACATTAGCTAAGTGAAACGGTGTAAAAAGAGATAAATGATACAATGGATGAATGGAATAGGGCTTTTAAGGAGTGTGCAGGGATTGCAAAATGGCTGGGTTCAGGTTATAAACATTAAATAAAGACTGACCAAATTGTTGGGATGACAGAATAAGGGCTGAATGGGCTGAATGCTTTACTTTGAAGACAAAAAAGGGACAGAAAGGAATCCTGGGATTGGCAGCTTTCTGGTGTTGAAATTCAAGCTGCACTGAATTTCTGTGACAAAAGAGGAAAAAAAGACTTTGACAATGTGGGCAGTGATGTCTGGGCTAGACAGTACATCATGGTGGGGGAGGGTAGAAAATCTATAGGTTTACTGCTGAAAATGTGGACAACAGTTGGTATTATCAGTAAGCATAGTTATTCAGACTAAAATACAAAAAATCTCACTAATAAAATAATAACCATAGGCAGTTTGTTCAGAGGTGGGCATGAAATGCCTTATGGATGGAGCTGGGCGACCCTCAGCGACACTTTGTTTCACTGCCGGGGCTCCCATGGTGTTCAGCTGTTTGCCTGCCTGTCAGATGTCACTGCAACATATGTCAAACTCTATCTGGTCACGTTGGTGGGGCTGCCATCAGTAACTGTCTCAGCGGAGTGGTAACCCGAGGAAGCGTTCTTGCTTCTATCCACGGGGAATTATAGGAGAGCTAAGAACCAGTTCACACCAGCAGTGTGAGTTTTGTGGTTGTTGTGGTAACACTGGTGTTACAGTCACTTGCATAACATAGAGACACATTTGTTATATTGACATCTATCATTTCCAAAAGAACTTTTAATGCTTTAGGAATCATTGGTACTCTCCCCCCTCTCCCCACCATTTATTAAACTCCCAAACAACTTAGTGGCATTTGTGGCAAATGTTTTTGGTTTTTTTTGCTTTTTTTTGACATGACTGTAAGTTTGAATTATTATTATTATTTTACTCATATTATTTTGAGTTTTTAACAACCTGAAAGTGTAAAACTGTTTGAAATGAGAATCTTGTAAACATTTAATTGAAGGTAGTTTTGAAGCAGAGATGCTGTCATGTTTTTGAACTTTGTGCAGTTTGAAAACTGAGTAACTTATTTTGTATATCAACCTTTTCCCGCTTTGCTCCTGCATTCTAGTCAGTCTTTTCTCAATCCCCACTTCATCATCCCATCATCTGAACCCGGTAATGCTGCCATGACAACTAAAGTGCTTCCTGAGGGCAAAACTGACTTCTCCCATTTTGCCCTCTACCCCCAACCTTCAGATCTGCACTTTCCCCCCCCCCTATAGGGTACTACTGACAACCTTATGTGAAGTAATCCTATTAGGCCTTAATAAACATGACAACATATGTCAAACTCTATCTGGTCACTTTGGTTACCCTGTTACAAATCTGAAATACGACACCTTCAAACGGAATTTACAACATTGTCAATGTGCTCAAAAAGACATGGCGACGAGCTCAAAGACAGAGACCCATAAATCTGAAGTTTGTAAATTATTAATAATATACTTCGGCACAGCCAGTTATTTCCATGAAAGCTTGTTTGCCCCCAGAGTCTCACTCAGTAGCTATGACTGGGTGAACTGGGAAATAGAAATTCATCTAGTGCTTTAAGATCACATATAGGCTTAATAAAATCCAAAAATATGTAATCACACATTTGTTCTGGTCAACTTGCTGATATCCAATACTCTGTAAACTATTCCTACAACTTATTTCTTCAGTTTTGTCACATTACGATCATGTTTTAATGGCATGTTATACATTTGACCAAACAAATGGTATGTAATTTTAAAAGTGTTGGTAGAATTATTATTTTTTTCCTTTTGTTTGCATATATCTGAACAAATGCACCTACTGTTTTGTATGGAGTTGATGCCTGCAACAATCATTTGCTGCAAATATAACTCCAAATCTGAGGGTGACTGTCTACCTTTTTTCAAATTGAAAGTTTTGTCAATTTTTCTCTGTCAGACTGAATGAAGAGATTTATTGATCAACAGTGTTCATGTCTTAATATTAAAACCTTTAGCAAAAACATAACCAAACTGAAGAAATGCATCACCATTGCAAAATGCTGCCACTATTAAGTTTGATTATCGAGATTGTGTGACGGTTGATGTCTGACCTCGGTTTCCTGCTACAATCTATTGCAACGTAGCGTAAAGTTACATTTTATTGAGAGCACCTTCTTCCACCTATTGTCGCCTACATGACTCTGACTTCAGTTGGAACTACAAACATCTAAACTCTATAAAGTTTAGATGTTTGAAATGTGTGTGACTAATGGTTATCCTGCCGACAGTCTCTCACTTGACCAGTGGGGTCTCTACAGGTGCTCCAGAGTTACCATGGACACCTTTATTTCTTCTCTGATTCATGCACTCCTTTCCTGACCTGTGTCGTTAGCTGAACAGGCAGTGTAAGAATTGGTGGAAATAATGCTGCAGATAAAATCAAAGAGCTTAGAGGAAGCAGAGGAAGCGTTAGAAACAGTCATCAGATCTACAACATACTGTTTAGATGATCTGTCTGAGAATTCAAAGATTTCTCAGCTGGATTATCAATGACAATTCGAATATTTCTAACTGTCTGGTGTGTGAGACATGGTAACCTCTGCTGATAGATTTCAAGTAGGATTGCACTGTATTGTGGGAACAAAAAATTGCGATGGTATTATTAAATATTGTGATAAGAGTTTTGGTAATCTGCTTCTAGTGCAGAGGGTGTCCATTCAGCTAATCAAATTTATTAACCCAAGCACTTTAGTGGGATTGCTATTTTCACACTATGAATTTTGCAGCACTAACAGTAGTGAACAGTCCTGATGAAGCTGCAGGAATAACTTCAAAACCTGAGTGACCGTTTGATGTTGCATCTTCCTCCTCAGGGCTTACAATGAGTCTCCCATTCAGCTACTCATATTCACCAACACAAACTGTGACAGCTGTTGGTGAAGTTGCCCATCTGCCATTAGAAGCAACTTTAGATTTATTGCTTTTATCAGGGGAGACTTGGGCTGGTGGAGAGGCCAGGCATTCAGTTGCATTAAGTGCGATCTAAGGGAATAGAGATTCCTGATTTGCCATAATCATTTATTGATGATAATTAATCTTTCAGCTTAGACCTTAATAAAGCTATTAAATTGTTTTAAATTCAAAAACTATTAAGAACTTGACCTCCTCTTGTGCGTAATGTCTGATTGTGAGAATAAATGAGTGCTGAACAATGTCCTGCTGTGTTATTCCACGGGCAGGAAATCCCCATTGACTTGATTGTGTATTATTATTGTATTATCATCCGTCTTTGTTAGTGTTCACACAGTGACATGCACAAATATGTGCATGCATTGACAAAAACACACGGACACATGCAGGGGCCTGCACCTAAATAGAAAATGACAACAATAATACATAAAGTTATGAAACCCTCATGCATGCACAACCTCAAAAAAGTCCAGCACACACTTTGCTTATGTTTCTTAGACCAGTAGTTTACTGTTGAACAAACACGGGAAGAGGATATTTACTGTTTCTTCTGCTGGTTTATTATTTCACAATCCTATCGGCTAACAATATAAGCATCACAGTGAAACACAGCCTTGCTATTCTTTGTTTCTTTTGTTGAAGTTTACTTTCACATCAATCTATATGATCAGAAATGAAGGTTGTGATTGGTTGTAATGTACAGTGAATGCAATTTAAGCCATTTCATTTTAGTCTCATCTATATCAATCACTTTTATTTGACTTTAGGACTAGTTCATACCCAAAATATAAAGTGCCTTGCAAACATATTCATAACCAGTTTTTAGCATTTGTCGTGGTATAAACAAACTGTAGATTATTGGGACTTTAGATGAGCAAACACAAAGTATTGCAAAATTAAGCAACACAATATGTGATGCGCATAAAATCTTAAAAGAAATTGAAGTTTGCATTTGTATGGTGACAAAAACGGATAATATATTTTGAAATTGCTGTACTTTCACAACTTATGCTTTGGATATTAATGCACTAGATAAATATTGCAAGGTGAAAATGTCTAGATGTCCTCTGAAGTTGAATTATTAACTTGCTACCCTTCAATCTTCTTATGGCTTAATGTCAGAGTCACATCCTTGAGATAAGTTCTATAGAGTTTAAGTGGCTCCACTTAAACCAGCTTTGCTGCATTCATATTGCAATGCGCAGAGAGTACTAAGCCAATATTTGCATCCTCAGCGTGCCAATGCTGAGACAAATGATTTTAAATCCAATGTTGATGCACGGTAGGTGGTCTTTACATCTACCTTTTAATTTTCACACCCCACTGCTCAGCCTTAATATGTCTTTCTGACTCAGCCCTAATAGCTTCCTTCCTAATCCCTTCAAATGACAGCCGGGCAAATAAATCAACATGTTTAGTGTGAAATGTTTCCAATTAAACAGGACGTTTGTTAAGAAGCATTCACGGACACCGCTGGATCCTTAATTGTCTGGGATGCCAGTGCGTGATGCATATTAATTACGTATTAACCTCTCATTCTCAAATGGTACACACACACACATACTTAAATCCTTACAGACGCATTAGTGTGTATTGCATATTAATTACCCATTAGCCTTTGCACCATGCATTAAGAGCTGCGTGGCATTAGAAAGACAGCCTGCCCAAGGGCAACATGCAGACACTCACACACACACCCACACACACACACACGTTACTACTATAAACTGTCTTCACAGGTTGCATTCACAATGAGGAGTGAGTCATTTCAGGAATCCATCCATGAACATAACAAACTACACCACAGGAAGTGTGTCTGTGTTTTCAGGTATAAATGTAAATTAATTTATGTGATTTTAACGTAGTCAAATGATTTAAGATGCCCATTCTAATCTAATAATCTGTTTAACACAATTTATTTGAACAGGAAATAGTCTTAAGTAAATAAATTATATAGCCAAATAAGTAAGTATTCTTAGCAAAGGAGGTGGCATTAATGCTTGAAGTTATGCCTTTAATGTATCTTTTGTGGTAGTTGCACCCCCTTATGGGCTCAATGGTTCGAGTATGGAATTTAGTGATTGTAGATGGACTGTGCAGTAGTGCACTAGACTAAACTGAGCTCAGACTTTATGTTTGGGACTGCAGTGACTTGTAAAGGATTCATTTCTTTTAAGATAATCTCTATGTGATTTAGTCATGTTCCTTATGCTTTTCCATCATATCAATTGATCTGACAAAATCAGGGTCTGAAGTCGACTCATCAATATTAATATTGGCCCCATTCTTGACTTGTTGTTTCCAGCACATCCGAGAAAAAGACTAGTAACAAGATAGTCGATTCTGTGTAAAAAAAAGGCTTAAAATATGGGCTTGACATGAAGACCTACCTCAAGAACTACAATACTACTGTAAGCTTTTCAAAATAGTACACATTGTGGGATGTATATAATGTTGGGCGAAAATCAGGTTTTCCCAAATGAACAAAAAGTCTTTTTCTGTCCTGAAAAAAACAGAAGTACCAACTTGTTTATGGTAATTGCTTGACATTGGAGTCCTACTACTCTAAAATGTTCATGAACATCTTAAAGTTATTTTGAAATACATATGACTTGATGAAATAGCAAGTTCAAATTGAATTTAACAGTCACTACAACATTCATTCAGTTGTTCTAGTTTTATCATCAATGTCCATCAAGGTCTGTTGGGTTTGCCAAATATCAAGCAATTTTTCCTATGAACGCCTTGTTCTCCTGTGTAGGCATGTGGGGGTGTGTGGGTGTGTGTGTGTGTGTGTGTGTGTGTGTTGGAGAGACATTTCGAGGTGAGACTCAGAGTGATCCAGGGCAGAGGGAGAATTTTTCAAGAGTAATGTTCCATGACAACAGACCAAGGTTCCGTCAAGGTGAATCAGAGGCATTGCTGCCTAACGACTTACACACACACACGCACACACACGAACGCGCCCACACCCACAATCCCACCATTCAGCCATTGTCTCCTTTTTTTTCCTTCTTTTGTGTCCCTCCTGTCTCATTCTTATAAACCTGGTCTCTATCTCTACCTGTCCTATTTCACTTTTAACATTGTGTTTTTCCTCTCCTTGTCTTTATTTTGCTATCTTCAAACCAGACATTAAATTATGTAGGTGCTGTCTGCTTCATAACAGCTATTCAAAACCAACATTGGTCAAACAAGTTTTTAATTCTGTGGACAAAGAAAGAAAACGCATAGCTCTTCAACCACTTACTTTCAACTCTATGATACTTACTACAATGCTATGGAAAATATATGTCAAAACGTACAGATTTCTTCAACTTTTAGCTTTTGTGTCTAATTCAAATGTCTCAATAAGCAATGGTGGACTTCAGACAAAAATATTTACACTAAATACCAAATGTATATACTTTTAATAACTTCATTTGCTAAGAGTTAAAAAAAGCTATCCAAACAGCCTCAACAATGACTCAATTGAGTCAATCGATTGACTCAATTGATTTGGCTTGGTTAACACCAAGCCAAATCAATTCCGCTTAAATTTACTTTCAGTTAGACCTGTAAAACAATGCAAAAATACTAAAAGATATCAAATGTTAAGGCCTGATCTAAAGTTTAAGATTAGGATTAGCAACAAAGTCATTGACATCTTACAGCACGGAACAAGTTACAAAGTCATGTAAAACATTTTAGATTCCAGTGAACTACAGTGAGAGCCAGTTTAAGTCACAGTTTATGGATGTTTTAAAAACAGATTTTGAAGTTAATCTATTGCCTTCCAATATGAATGACTTAAATTAGCATATTGTGCAACACTTTGTCTAGCTTTCATTTTGAATTCATTTCTAAACTACAAAATATCTGTGGACAACCTTTTCCTGTGTAGTTGGTTTTTTTTTACGTCTGTCTGGGTAAGCCTCCTATATCAGGAAGAAGCTAAAAAGTCAGTGATTGATGGAGCTGAGGTTGAAGCCATGGCAACAGATTGTTGATGTATTCCTGGGCGTTGTAATTCTAACTGCATAGTCCTCCTGTCTATCTGCCCCACTTAGATCAGCCATTGGGTGTGTGTATGTTTTTTAAGAAGAGCAGTATGCTGTTTCTTTGCTTGTTGTTTATGTTTGTTCTGTATGTGCTTCACACAGGGACCCATAATTGTGCAGCAGATGTAAGTGCAAACAATTTGACAGGTGCAACTTGTATATCGCTGAACTGAAGCCTTTGAAATAGGCTGGAAAAAAAACAACTGTAAGGGAAATGCCTTACTTTTTGATGAAGACAATATAACAGGAATAGTGTGACAAGACTGTGTGGGTTCACTAAAACAATAATCCCAAGAGAAACATGAGAAGAAATCTCACTTCAAAAGAAACAGAGGTAGAAGTGAGACAAATCCTTGTTTCCTTTTCAGACTCTACCCTTGTTATCTCTAATGAAAAAAAAAACAACTTGAAATTCCAACTAAAAAACTTAAGGGGTAAAAACAGACTCTTTTACATTTGTACTCTTCTTTTAATCTTACGTCTCTCCCTGGGCCTGCCTACTTTTTACTCTTTGAAAGTCTCTTCCTCATCTCATTTTTCCTTCACTGAACTTCTCATGCAAAACTCTTTCTGTCTTTCAGTGTGCAAAATGGGGTTTTACCGCTCACAGCTGGAGACTTCAGACTGCAGTAAATGTCCACCCCACAGTGTGGCCAGACAGATGGGGGCCACGGCCTGTAGCTGTGAAGATGGATATTATAAGATCGACTCTGACCCTCCAAGCATGGCCTGCACACGTAAGGACTTAACACCTATTTTGTTTCCACAAATTTACTTGTAATGTGGGACACTATGTATGGACTGCCATCAGATGTTCTTAAAATAACATGAAGCGGAAATACTACGATTTCACACTATTTAATGCAGACAAACATTTTTTGACAAATACACCGTCTGCAAGATTGACCAAAAATGTTGACACTTATGAGAATGTTATCTAAACCAGCTGACTAGCAGTGATCTGCCCCAGGTTAAGGTAACTTCAGATGGAGAAAACATTGATCAATCGCGCATTTTGCTTTTTGTGCACCTGACAGATTCAAATAGACTATCCATATGTAGTTCAGTTTCATTTGGAAAAGTCTTGTCAGTTTTAAATAACTATCCTCTTTAATTCTTAGCATACAATATATTGATTGTACGTTTGATACTCTTTCCTGCAGTCTTTAGTTAATCAGATGGCTAACTCATGATAGCCATCTGATAGATAACTAATTGTTTTTTGTGATGATGTATTTAAATTGTTTTTAGGCCCACCCTCTGCACCACGGAATGCAATTTCCAACGTCAATGAAACCAGTGTCTTTTTGGAGTGGTCCATTCCAGTGGAGACTGGTGGCAGGAAAGACATCCGCTACAACATTCTGTGCAGACGTGTTTTACCAGACGGCAGAGGACTGGAGGAGTGCGGCCCCAACGTGCGGTTTCTGCCACGCAGACTTGGCCTCTCGAACACCTCAGTGATGGTGGCTGACCTCCAGTCGCACACCAACTACAGCTTCCTGTTGGAGGCCATCAATGGGGTGTCTGAGCTTGCCAAAGACCATGCAAAGCAGTACGTGACACTTAATGTGACAACCAATCAGGCAGGTATGTTGCACTTCATTTCTGTTGTGATTACTGAGCATTGTCAGACTTTACATGTGCAGTTTACGTTCCAGTTCGTCTGGTACAATCGCCTTTTTCATACACATATTGTTATTGAGAGAACATTAGCCATGATAATACCTTTTTTCCTGTAGAATAGAATATTATTACTTGCTGCCAACCATTTTTTAAATCTTCTGTCTAATCAGCCAACGCAGATCAGCATGTCTGCTTCCAGGAACAAATAGCCGAGTGTGAAAACAAAGACTCCAGATGATCAAATTATCACAGTATTTGTCCAACAGATCTGTCGCTGTATTAATTTTCACTCATGTACTGTTCCTGTTATCAACAACAACAACAACAAAAAAATCCCTTGCTGTCCGATATGTCATCAAAAAAGCAGCTTGGTCCCTTCATTTCGGGGAGAAACATTCCATAAACAAGATTCACAGAAATCTGTGGCATAATGAATGTTCCTGATTTGCAAGCTGTTTTGTGTATGGGTTCTGTGTGCGGTAGCAGGTGTTATGCTGCTTTCATGCCAGCAGTGAGAAGTCATTGTGATAAAGCAGTTTGTTAACTGTAGGAAGAGAAATACTTTAGGCACACACTCCTGACCAAATGTCTAGTAAAGTGGCTAAATCCAATAGACCACCCTGATGTTGGACAATGGAGAGAAGCATTACGTTGATGTGACATTTGCTTACACACCCACCTACACTACACTTGTTTTGCTTGGTGTCAGTTAGCATTGCCAAAATTAATTATATTTAAGTGCAAGAATAATGAGACAGATTTTTTTTTTTTTTTGCTATTTTTTATGCCTTTGAACAATCTAGAGAACCTTAGAGAATGATTTTTTGGATTTTGTAAGCTTCTTATTTAAAGTTAATTCAAAACATTACACTTGTAGGTGTATTTAGGTGAAAACTGTAAACTTGCTTCCTTGTGTGACACCAAGACATCAGGAGAATGGCAGAGAGGGTCAAATAGTGGAATAAAAGCCATTTTTACAAAAACAAAAAAGAAAAAAAAACATCTGACTATAGTTTTTAGTTGACTGATAAAAGTATAGTCAGACTTAGTTAGAACCAAAGATTTGTTTGGCCCTAATGACTGATTTTGTATTTAAATGAAAAAGGATGAGGCTTCCCACCCTTTCAACACTACCCCAACTTTAAAGCACAGTGGTGGCAGTATCATATACTTCCTAAAATAAATGGCATTAAGAGGAAAGAACCAAAATCTTTACCCAAACCATAACTTTAAATAAAATTAAAAAGTATATGAGGAAATGTCATAAACGTCTGAATTTGAGAAAGGTTGCAAAAACTTTCTATCTTTATCGCATTGCATCTCTCATTGCTTTGACATTTAGCAAACATGAGTTATTTTTTGTTCATTCTAGCAGGCCCAGGAAGTTTAGTGTGATTTAATGTCAGACTCAGCAAAAACATGTCGGTTTTTTCCTGTGCATATAAATGTATGTTTATATTGTGTCATAGTTGCTTTAGGGCTCCTTTTTGAAATGGAAAAACAGAGCTCATATTTGCTTTGGTAACACATTATCATATTTATAGGAGGTATGCACTTGTGTAGCTTTTATTTGCTTATAATGATCTGGTTAGCTCACATCATAATGAAATGAGAGAGACACGAGATTACAGTTCTCCTCCCCTAGGCTTCCATCTGGAGGAAAAGCGAAAAAAATAAAAAAAACTGCGTTGAAGGATAGGGTTTGCTGCGTTTTGCTGAACAGATGGCATGCTGGGATTCAAAGAACAGTAGGTAGTATTACTAGCAGCCTCAGTAGGAGTCGTAGTGGTTGAAAAGGGGCAGATCGCAGATATGGTATGTGTTGAAGGCGGATGCCTGCAGATAGAGATGGAGGCAGATGGCTGTCTAACAGTCAAGGCTGCTGACAGTCCTCTAAATGTCTTGTCACTACGGCTGTCAGCGAACTGAGTGGATTACACTGGGCTATAAAACTCAATTTCAGGTTATTGAAGTTGTAGCTGGATTAGCCAGTCACACGACCAAATGGAGATTTGGGATTAAGTTAGATTACACTCAGGAGACGCAGACAGATAAATTGTGCTGCTCTTTGGTAATGGGTAGGTTAGGCTTGAGTTGCGGTTAGTAACCTGATATGGTGCTGAACTGTTTTTAAATCATGAGCTATTAAAATCAGAGCAATTGTGTTTAAAACAGTTAGATTGTTTAAAAGAAGATAAGCCCTGGATATGCATCATGTACCAAACGTTTTATCTTTTTACCAGTTTTTTCCTCATAAAAGTGCAACAAAATTCACAGTTTTATGGTCAGTTTTGATCCAGATAGGAGAATTTAACACATGGAAGAAAAAAACATATTTTTGTTTAGAACTTGACCGACCAATCACTGATCGAAGTTGATGATCAGCAACTAAATTGACCATAAAAGAAAAAGTCAGGTTTATTTGTATAGCACATTTCAGCAACACGACATTTCAAAGTGCTTTACAACATAAAAACATCACAGAGGCACCAATTGTGAAACAAGCGATAATCATTACATTTCCTCAAATGCTACCTTCAAAATTTTTCAACAGACCAAATTTGGTCAACAGACCAAATTTGTTGATGCTCCAAGTTTGTTAGCAGTTGTATAGAAAATGAAAAGGTTACAACGTTACCAAAGTACATACCTTAATTTTCATTGAATACATATATTATTAACCATATGGATTACACATGTTCAATATTGCAAGTAAGTTTTTAAGTTGCACCAAATATTTTTGCAACAAATAAAACAGTACTATCTACATGTTGGGGGCAGGGTGGCAGTGTGCTAACTACACCAAAGGAAGATGAGAGGAGAAGAAATAAAATATTGAGATAGTCTGAGTCCTTTTTCTAAACTGGACTTTCATGTTTTTGTTGAAGTGCAAAAAACAGTCAGGATCAGTAAAGTGAACAGATTCGCACTTTGGGATCAATAACACAAGGTAATCCCCTCAAGTCAGTTTTAATCAAAACAAATCATGCTGTGTGAGCTGGAAAATAAAATTGTCTGCACAGCCAGCTGTGAGGCAAGTGCTTGTAGTAAAAAAGTGCAATAATCAGCTATATTCACTAATGCTACGACCGGTTCCTGCTATCTTTTTTTCCTCATTATATTACCTGAAGGACTGTATTGGAAGTGTACATTATTTTCTTGGTATAAAAAGTGTCACTTGCTGTAGTGTTGACACTACTTGAACTTGACAAGCATTTTGGCATGCTTACAGGGGAAAATAAAAAGTTCCACAGTCTTCAACTCGCCATCCTAACTGTAGAACATGGTGGGAGTGGCTTCATGCTGTGGGAAGGTTTTTTTTTTATTAGCATAAAAAAAATCAATCTGGTCAAAAGACTACAAAAAGTGAGGTTTTTTTGGAGGTCCACCAAACAGCGGGAGAAGAACGGCTTAAGTGTCGGAGTTACAATGAAATGGTTTAGTTCAGAATATTTATGAGATTTTTTTTTTATTTGCAAATAGTAGTGGCCACAAATTTCAGTTCTAAATATCCAAAGCTGGTAGAGACACACCTCTGAAGACTGGGAAGACAGAGGAGGAGAACAGTGATCGTTTTTCAGAATTGCATTTGTAAAAAATTGTATAGTAAAAATTTGTAATTGTTATTTTCGTTTCAAAATTCAGCCCTTCTTTTTGTGGATGAATCAGATAAAATCCCCCAAAAATGAGGTTCAGTTGGTAGATGTAGTTTGACTCTTCAACGGCATCAAAAGCCATGCAGCACCATCAGATAGAGAAACATTGATTACTGCTGTCATTTTGATGCCACTAAAATCCGTCCTATTAAATATAACATTACACCTCTAGCGATGTTTGTAATGAGAGGTTTAACTGCCTCTGATCTACCAGCCTTTGACTCAAAAGTAATTACCTTGTGAGCACCTTGATCACTGAGCACACGGCAATTTTTTTTATTTTCAGTCTGTGTGCTTGTGCTTGTTGTGCTTTGGTGGTGGTGGAAAGCAAGTCAGACAGAATTCCTGAGGGACATGGGAGCGAGAAACACTGACTGCTGGGAAGACTTGGAGGACCTGCTGTTTGATGTGTGCACAGTGTCACATGTGATAAGAAAACCATGAAATAGCCGATTTCACAGTATCTCTGAAGTCTTGCTGCATAATAAAGTGTTGTCGCGAGGAGGTGATTGAGGAATGTGAAATGTTGGGGAGGGAAGAGAGAGACATGACGAGGTAGAGGCAAAGGGAACAAATTGGAGAATTGATGTGGAGGACTTTGATAGAAGGAAAGGTCACAAAACAAATAACAAATAAGAAAAAAGCATCTTCTTGCTTTTGGAATGTGCTTTAGAAACAACTTGTTCTTTAGTATTAAACTTGGATTTATTTTGTATCCAATTTTTAAATAAAACAAATATTACTTGGTTGTGGAAGTTCCTGCAGTTTTGGTAATTTCAGTAATTATTTATGTAAACATCAAAATGGATAATTGATGCATTTTTTTAATTTCAATACAGGTCTTTCACACCTTATTTCTTTTGTTTCAAAAATTTGTGAAAACCTACATAATTTGGTACTGTGCTATTTTCCTGTGAGAGTCTCATACCAGCCCATGTGTATTTTGCACTCTGGTAATAATATGCCAAAGTGATTAGATCCCTGCTGGCCCATTAAAAAAAATCTCCACGTGAGCAAAACCTGCTGGTATAATCCAAATTTATGGCCCAAAACTGGCTTTGGAATGTAAGTGAAATAATTTTAAATATCACATAGCCTCTTCAAAATTGTGTTATCTCTCACAACCCACAGTTGTAATTATTCTGAATTATGTGAGATAATTACGCAAAAAAAAATCCTTCTAAATTGCTGGCTTTATTTTGGGTTATTCGTGTAATGTTCATAAATGTAGGGCCATTGTGTAAAAATGTACATGTGCTTGTACATGAGTTAAGCTGTTGCTGGCTATCCATCAAATAAATTGTGATGCATTGCCTCTGCTTGTTGACAGTGCATTTCCTCCTGCTGTAGCTGTGTGTTCGTTGTTGGCTTCCATACAGAATGGGAAGAGGGATTGCTGGAATCCAGTGGATTGGATGGGAGACTGTACAAAATCAAAACATGTGTCAGAGGGCAAAGAGAAAGTAGCAACTAATTTTTGTTAGTAGATAAAGTTGCTGCAGCCTGTGTGAGTCTTTTCTTAATTTTCTTAAGAAAAGAAAAAGTTGACAACCCAGTTAAGCCTTAAGCCTTTTAGATGAGCAATATTCTTATTTTGGCCTTGGTTGCGGTTTCAATACTGCCTCCTTTCTTTGACTTTAGTGAGCTGGCAGAGAAAAATAAACGATTGAAACCAGATATATACTGTACATACACTGTTTAAAAAGACAAAACCTTTCTTTTGCCATTGACATTTAATTAGAAAGTTATTTCTCTATGCTAAATGCAATTGTACCTTCAAATTCACATTCATTTCACATTACTGCCTTTAAACAATTTGGAAAGGCAAAATCTGAGTAAAATGTTCGCAAATCTGAAACATATAAATATGTACAGATCTTATTTATTTTTAAATGCAAATGGACCATGACAAAAATTATGATTTTGTGTACGATGTCATTAGCAACTGTAAAATGCAGTGTGTGAGCCAGACTGCTGGGAGCCTCTTGCAATCCAGGCTTTGTTGTGAGCAACACTGAATGCCACATGTGTTCCTCTCCTGTGTCTGCTACCTAAATCGCCTGATGGCAGAGGTGTGTGTAATGTTCTGTGCACTGCTTTACCCATGCAAAGTTGTCTCACAGCATTGCTCTGTGCGATAACAATGTTAAGGGGGTCTTCCTATCATTTTGGAACGCAGGTACAAGTGAATGTCGAAGAAATAATTCGATTTTTAGTGGTGACACAATGTCTACCACTGCTTTACTTAGTTTGTATGCAAAGCCAGAGCCAGGATTTCAGGATCCCTCTCCAGTTCTGAAGTATGTGGGTGGCAGCATCATGTTTTTTTTTTACTTCACAAACTAAGTGGCATCATGAGAAAAGATGGTAGCCACATCTGAATTGAAGCTTGGGAACTAAGGGGTGACCTTAAGAACACTGAGTTTAAGAAGTCTAAATTGTTTACAAAATGGTTCAAAAGAGAAATATCTTTTAAGAATGGTCAATACAAAGCCCTGATCTCAATCCTTTACACTATTTGTGGACTCTAAACGTGTGCAAGCATCATTCCTTACCAATCTAACTCTGTTACACATTAATTCTATCTGATGGAACGACCCAAAAATCTACTAATGATGGAGAAGCTTGTGGAAAAATACCCGAAACATTTGGTCAAAGCCATAATGTTTAAAATACATTTCTACTACATAGACAATTCTACCAAACCAAAGAAAATCTGGGTAAACTTATCAATTTGAAGAATGTATAAACATATTTTTGTCATTATTCTGGCAATAAGCAATTTAAGAAGAAATTGACAAGACTAACTGGTCTTAAAATGGGAAATGTGGTCATATTTGGTCTTATTGTGGTAAAAAATGTTTTATAGTATTAAGTAAATATTATGTTTCATCTGTATGTAACTACAGATATAAAAACATGATGTCTTCACTGTTGAGATAACATTGCAGACAAAACATAAAGCAGTAGCTGGAGGATATAAGCGAGTATTTTATTGGTATTTTATATGTTTAATTTAAAAAATATATTTCTACCATGTAAAGCTTCCCCTAAGAAGTCCAACATGCATTTAATTGACACACACATTAAATGGTGGCTATGTAGCTGCTATACACTCCTAGTTTGAGATTATCACCAATGAGCAGGCAGGGATCAGGTTAAATCATGATTTCTAATAAAGGCTTCTCCCACCCTCCTCTCTGATTTATTGTGCCCCTATCTTTCTGACATTCTCCAAGAATCATTAAAAAATAATAAACCAGTTAGTCTAAGGCCCGCATTGATTTTTGCGATGATGCAGACAGATAGAAGTCTGACAGGGTTATGTTCGGCAATGTAATAATGTGCTTATCCGGAGAAGGCCATGTACTCTTCCTCTGAAGTGGTTTCTTGCTTGCCTCTAACATTTCTCTTTAAGAAAAAATATTTATTATCACCACGAGTCTTGGGACAAAGAGAAAATTAGTATTATGGCTGCCATTATGACATCACGCCAGTCGCTGAAGCACGTTCGTGTTCTGCATTACTGTTCTGAAGTTGCTCATTAGCAGGTTTAACAGGGAGTGGAAGTGTTTAAGCAAAGACGCTTCTTCACGCTGTCTTCTCTGCTGCTAAAATAAATGTGTTGCTTGGGCCCTGCCAACACTTTTTCAGCAGGTCTCCTTCTCATCTTCTCACTAATATTTTGTTTCTCAGTATTTTTTTTTTCACTTCCCTCAATATCATTTTCAAAACTGTCCAAATCTTCTGTAGCGTGTTACTCTTCTGCAATTCCTACTAAAAACCTATTTTAAATTACTGTATAGATGCAATGATCAGAGCTTTGGTGAATGGGATTTCTGACTAGCATATTTGTAAAACTCTGACCTGCCATTACTGATTTTAGCTGTTTTTAATTTTAAAACTTTATGGATATATTAAAAATTAATTTATCCTAATAATAAAAAGGGTTGAGTAACGACTTCCACAACCAGTTGTCTTGTCAGAGTGACCAGTAGCCTGTAAATAAGAGGTGTTGACTTAGTGGAAAAGATTGGATTCAGCTTAAAATCAATTGATTCTGATCTTCGGTCTATTCTGTATGCATATCTAAAGTACTTTACAGTTTAAGCAAACTAATTTAGCTAATGTTTAAATTTGGACACACCAATGTGAAAATCTGGGCCAATTTTAGATATCAATTTTGCTGTAGATACCAATATTTACCTGTATTGTATATCTTTCCTTCCCCTTGTGACACTATGAAATAATCACTGCTTAATCACTGCCACATGGTCAAACAAAATGCTCATTGCCAACCCCCTTTCCACTCTCACTCTTTCAAAACATGTACACAAACTGCAACAAGATGGAGGTAAACATCATATTTTTGTTGCTAAATTCAGAGCTGCTAAATCTGAAGTATAAATTGCTGACGCAAATAAAGAGGGCACATCAACCTTCAGAACGTGACGGTTGATGTTTACAAAAACAGACTGGATCAACTTTGATGTCTTCTAGTGTCAAACGAACATTTTTTCTACAGTTGCAATGTGTGTACATGAAAGACTAAGAAGTAACAAACAGCTCAACAAAAGGGCAGTTTAGGAATATACTTAGTTGATAACATTTGATGGTTGAATCCTTTTTCAGTACCAAGGATTGCTGCACAATTAACTCCCTGCTATTATGAGCACAATGCATCATAAAGATTATTGCTCTAAATGTATGCACGTTTTCTATTCTCCTGTATTTTGCTCTAGAATATTTCCACAGAGTTGGTACACTGCTCACTTGCCTCGGCAGACTATAATAGCAGCTGGTTTCCGAAACAAGCTTTAGCCAAATGTATAAACTTGAGTTAATCTGGTAAATTTGATACTACATCTGTTTATATGCAATTTGAGATATCCTTGTATAATGTTTTGTCTTGGTGTAAAACATTTCTTTTTCCAGCAAACACAAACTCCCCAGCATGTCTCTATGCTGTAACTGCGAAGTAATTTCCCTGCTGGGATGAATAAAGTACTTCTATTCTATTCTATTCTATAAAAGCAACCAAAAATATGACTTGAAGTTGCAAACGTCTGGCGCCTGCTTCAAGCATTATGCAAGTATTTGATCAAATACTCCAAGATTTTATCTATTCTGCAATAAATGCAGTAATGGATATGCACCTTGGAGCAATTAATGTGGCATATTGAAAAACATATTTTGTCATTTTTTAAAAATCTGTCCGTACTCCAGCATGATATGGCTCAGCAGTAGAGGGGCACACCGTATGCTCAGGATACACTCCTCGACGTAGATGTTGCAGGTTCAATTCCCAGCCTGGTTATGTTACTGCACATCTTCCCCTTTTCTCTTTGCACTGCTTCCTAGCCAGCTACTATTGACTAGAGGCAACCGCTGCCAAAACCTTAAGAAAATACATCTTTAATTCTGCTAGAATCACCAGTAATCGGTTAGAAAACTTTTTTTTTCTGGTTTGTAAATCCAAATGTAAAATCCTTTTAGTCCAGAATAAAGGATTTTACATTTGATTATTAATTATAATCAAATGTAATCAATTATGACAGCACTGAACATTGGATCCATTTTTGCAGGATTTAAACCTTTTGGTGTAGTGTTGATCATGATGCTTCTGGGAAAATAATCCTTCTGACATCACTGAATCCCTGCCTTTATTCCATTTAAGCAGTGAAAGTGTGTGTGCGTGTGTGTGATGTGGTCTCTAGTTTCAGGCTTTTAAGATGTTGCAGATAACACTTCTGTGCAACCATCCACTCAGGATTTAGTTACTGTGTTTGTAGCAATGATTTATTCCCTGTGGAGTTCTGCTGAGGCTATTGAAACCCAAACGCTGTTTAGCATTTGTGCAGAAGACAGGCATTGCACGCGCACGGGAACATGCACATACGCTCACACTCATACGCCACCAATATGTTGCCTGGGGGAGCATTTTGCCTGGTTAAAAGCTCTTTATGTGTCAGAAACTCTCCAACTGTCCCTCTGAGAGACGGCCGAACAGCTCAGGTTACAACCGGATGGCTCTAAGATTGATGGAAACTCACAAACTTGGCTTACTTTGCCTCAAAATCGAAACAATACCTGTACTCAAAAGCAATAATTGAAAGTGAAATGAGAAAACAACCGTTTTTGTAATTTTTTTTGTTTTGTTTAAGTTTCCGTCTTGAAAGTTTGACAGCATCCAATAAAGGGGTTGCCAGGTTTTGTAGCTTCAGGAGACGGTCCCACGTAGACGTGAGCAGGCGCCGAATTGACTTTCTGGCCTCATCAAAATGCACCTGCTCCATTTCAAGATATAAAGGGTGTATATAATTAGATACAGGTGCATCCAGCTTGTAAACATCCTTAAGCAGTAAATCTGCTTTCAGAATCAATATCTCTCGTTAAATTAGAACTCAGTGGACCGAGGAGAAAAACCTCAAACAATTCTGGATTCCAGGAGACTTTTTGGTAAGAAACCTGAAGGAAAAACATAAGGCAGTATCCTCCTGTTTTAAGAAGTAATGAAATTCTATTTAATGTCTTGGCAACTTTGCTCAGTTCTTGTTTTTTAAATTTATGGAGGCTTGAGTTGTTTTCAGTTATGTCAAGCCAGGCCACGAAACGATAATTTTTTGCATTGCCTGACAGAAACAATGAAAGGCAATATAATATTTGTGAACTGTTGTAATATAGCGTAACAGTATATTTCTGTGTTTGCAGCACCGTCCCCGGTAAGTGTAGTGAGAAAAGGCCATACAGGAAAGAGCAGCATCGCCCTTTCATGGGCAGAACCTGACCGTCCCAACGGCATCATCCTTGAGTATGAGATCAAATATTTTGAAAAGGTAAGGGTGAACAATTTATTTATTCCTTGACTTCTCTTTTCTGAGATTGAAAACTTTTATGAGAGTGGAAGAGTTTTGGGTTAGTGTTTAGTTTAGTGATGTAAGTTGCATAAATATGTCAATCATGTCTCTGAGATCATTGCAAAGTACAAATATAAGTTTGCTGGTGTTGTGAAATGTGTTTTATTCTTAGAAATAGCTGCATTTTTCTATTTCGTACCTTTCTCTTAATATTCTCTGAATATTTCTGACTGAATGTGATTTCCTTATTTAAAAACAGAATTTCCAAGCATTTCCATGAAAATGGACTTCAGAAACTGGCTTTTAGAACAGCAAAATATGTTTGCTACAATAACAGTTTATATCAAAACATATGGCCATTATTATGCCATATGTTAATCAATACAGTAGCTTAGTACGAAGGTTTTCTTGACTAGTTTGACGTTTTTGATGATGCATATTTTTTTTTCCACTGGATTAAGGTCAGCACAGCAATTCGATGCTTTCATCCGTATCACTGTTTCTCTTGTGCCCTTCCTCTTTTCCCTCTGCCTGGTTCTAATGTCTTCTTTTATGGAAGGTCAGACTAAAGGTTCACATGAGAACACAGTGCAGTTTGTGGTCAGTGGTCGGCTAATGGCCTCAGGCTTAATGGAAGGAGCATTTAGTTGTGTTTAAACCTGATGTGGTTTCAGCTTGGAAACCGATGCTTGCACACAGGGATTAAAACACATTTACCATACACACACACACCCCCACATGCCCACACACATCACAGGTGGCCTAAGTACATACATTCTCAAAAATCTGATTGGAAAAACAAATGCTTGTAAATGAATGTCATACTGCCCACCATACTGAGAGATTAAAAGCTAATGAGGTGGATTTAATGTCTTTTCTCTGCCTCTGCTACAGGAGCAGGACTCAAGTTATACCATAATAAAATCAAAAGAAACAGAAATGGTGGTGGAAGGCCTGAGACCTTCGTCAGTCTACATCTTTCAGGTAAAAGATGCCTTCAAATAATAAAAAAAGACAATTAGTAAGGTAGTTGGTATTATTACCACGTGAACTTCTCTGCATTTTGTCATGTTGGAACCACAAGATTACATGTACTTTATGCACATAAATACGTTAGAATTTTAGCCCATTTCCTCCTGAGAAAAGTAGCTCAAGATCAGTCATATTGAGTGTCTTGCTTTGGTTCTGAATTTGATTTAGGTCTGGACTTCAACAGGACCATTCTCACACATTATTACCCTTGGAATTTTGCCTGCAGATTGTAAAATTTAGTTTTTAGTCTACTTTGATAAGAACTTTTTGCTGTGTATCTTGTCTGTATTACGCAATAGAAGTGACTGAATGCATTTTTTTCATTCCTTAAAGGACATATTTTCAGATATGACTATGAAGAGTTGTCCATTCAACTGATGTTTGCACTTACACAAAAATCGCTTACACAGGATCAAATTCAAAATAAGTAAGGCAAACATGAATATGGAAATGTTTACAATGATGCAAATGATTCTTGATGATGCATCGCAGGTACGAGCCAGGACCTCAGCAGGCTATGGCGCATTTAGCCGACGTTTTGAATTCCAGACGAGCCCTTACCGTGAGTACATCAGAGATGGGAGGGCGACAATGCAATCAACAATAGGTGCCAGGTGCAGCTTTGTGTGCTTGCTGTGTGTGTCTAATCTCACATCTTTTTCTTTTGGCAGTAACTGCCACCAGTGAGCGTGCTCAGGCTTCGATAATAGCGGTGGCCATCACGTTGGCACTGGTTCTGCTGGCGGTTGTTGCTGGATTCTTGCTCAGCGGACGGTGAGGCATAAATAAATATGAAGGAAAAGAAATGAAGCATTTAAAGTTTGGATGGTGGGGGGGTTAGACATTAATTAGCATTTGCAATAATATATAATAAACATGCCCAACAATGCTATTTTAACTTACAGCATTATGCACACTGGCATTGTTTGATTATAGTTTTATTTTGTGTGCTCATAGCTGTTTGGAAAAACCCATCTCTATGTTGGTTCATGTTGTGTAGTCTTTATAGCATTTGTCTAGGGACAATAGTTCAACAATGTCTTTAGTAAGGTTTCTTTTGTTTGTTTGTTTTTTTTGTTTTACTCTCATGAGGTAGTCAGGTGGGCAAAGGCCAGCCACTGATCTTTTTTTGCAGATGTAATGACATTCTTTGCTTTCTTTTGATGGTGCAACTCCTTCACCACAATATGTGCAGACATGCTGAGTGCTTCAGTATCAGAGGGAAAGTTTCTTAGGAAGAGTTCTATTTTTGGTGATTACCAAAACAATATATTTGTGTTGTCTTAGAATGGAAAAAAAAAAAAAATTATTGATCACTGCTAGCAGTTATGAGGACAGAACCTATAGAGGATTGTAAATCTAACTTTTGGGACTGGAGTTGATCGAAGGAGTACTGTCTTCTAAAAATGACTACTTAAAAAGAAATGGAGATGAGAGATGGATCAATGTTGCCTGATACTACAAATGCATAAAGTCTATGAAAATCTGAGGAAACTATAATTTTAAAGCTATTAGGACTACATAATCAATCACATAGTCTCACACTAAAAGTTCATTTTAATTCATATATTTAATGGTGGGGAGTTGGGAGGGTGAGGAGATGATGTTTTTAAAAGTTTCCAAAAACAAGATTGGTACCTTTGTGTTTTTAAGTTAAAAAGAACTCACTTTTTAACTTAAACACCTTTAATTGAAACATCGTTATGATGGTCAAAGAAAAAGTTTAATTTTGTGCCTCGTGGACTATTCATGTGTTAATTTGGTCATGTATTTTGGTTACTTGCTCTATTAAAAACATACATTTTAATAGAAGTTCACCATATTTTTGCTTAAAATGTCCTTGTATTTCTAATAGCTTCTTACCTTCTCTTAAGCTTCTCTGAACATTTGTAAGAAAATTAAGCTCACAGCATCAATAGTTTCTTTTCCACATGTTATTTCTATGTCTTATGCCAAATGCCCCTGGAGCATTTGCTGCAATTTAGCCTCATCTAACCAAAGCTCACAGTTCTAGTTTAAGTCCCAGTAGAGATTCACAAACTGAACACATTTGCCTCGGTGATGGTTGGACAGAAAAGGCTGTTTTCTCGCATCAGCATATAGATAACATCAAATAAGGTTCGTAATAAAATATTTCTAGAAACTCTGATCAACTACAAATCATTAAATGTAAATTATAGAAATGCTTTAGTTACATTTATCTGAAATAATGATTTAAGATGCAAATAATTATTCTGCCTGATTTAATCTAAACAAATTTTTTTAGCCTGGATTTTTTTTTGCACTAAATAAAAGTACACAAATTACCAGATGTATTTTTCAGCATTTTTTCTGTTAGAATATGCTCCTGCCATAAAATATGAATTTATGCAGAGGGTTTATTTTTTTTACATCTTCTTTTTACAAATCTTAACAAAAGAGTGGAAAGCACTATATGTATGTACTTGGAAGGCTGCCCAGGCATTAAAGGTGCTCACACCTCTTTGCTCAACCTCCTAATAGAGCACTCTCCATCAGACACTGCAGACAGCCCTTCTTCAGTACACCCTGCAGTCTTTTCTTGCCTGGCTGACCAACACATTTGGACATTATTCCAATGTGTGTGCGTGTGCTTGTGTGTCATTGTGCTCAATTGTATTTAAGTACCAAAAAAATAGTTAATCACCTTCATCCAAAACAGTTGGTTGACTTTTTTAACGCATACGAGGCTGTTATTCAATCAACTCTGCAAATACACAAGAGACATGCCTGTTTATTTTACTTATTTATCTCTATTGACATGTGCAGTGTTTGTGTTTGCTTGTAGGATCACATTAAAAACCCATCACCCCATTTAATCTGGGATATCTGTGATTATCTCTGATGCCATTTGTCTAAATATCAACATACGGGAGCCGTCTAAGCACAAACACGCGCGGATGTAAACATGGAGGCAGCATACAAATTAATTCAGGCTTTGGCAGTTAAGGTTAAGACGACCCTTCTCACATGAACACTACAGGACAAGAGTAAGTGGTTACAAAAAAATTTACTGCTGGCCCACTTGATTCGGGGTTTTTTTAACATATGACCTTTTGTTAGAAAGTAATAGATCTTTTTCAAGTGAACAAAAAAGTCAGTGTTGGTTTTGTTGAGGGAAGCTTTTTTTGGACAGCTGTATTATAGAAAAACTGCACGCTTATGTTTGTGTTCAAACCGCTGTGCTTTTCAGCATTTTCAGCAATTATCTTGAGCAGCTTGAAATGTGGGTTAGATTTCTAACTGAAAATATAGAAAGGATTTTCTGCTTTTCTGTGTTCACTTGGGACTCAGTCATTGGCAATAATATCTGAATTCAACTCCTGGGTTTTATACTTTATTCTTTTATATCTCTGAGGATTTTCTGGTTTCTACAATGGAAATGTGTGTGTGTGGGGGGGGTGCATGCGCGTGTGTGTGTGTATATATATATTACAAATCATGCACATTAAAATGAAATAAAATTCAATTAATTACTGCCTTATAAATAACAGAAGTATTTCTTTAAAAAAAATTCTGACAAGTTTGTATCAATGTTGTCTTTCATTCATTAGGCGATGTGGCTACAGCAAAGCAAAGCAGGATCCTGAAGAGGAAAAGATGCATTTTCACAATGGTCACAGTAAGTCTTAATCAGCCTAAAATGTAGGGTACACCAATAATATCAGTGTACGCACAAATCCAAGTTCATCTGAGGTTTGCACCGCTAAACATGTTTAGCGGCAGGGTCAGACAGTGGTCATGTCTCTGTTTATCTCTGTAAGCCCGAATGTCTGCTAGCAGTGCATATGTCACTGCTGTGTGCCAAGAGCTATTTTCTGAATGACATCCATGTTAGTAGAGGACACATAATGCTCTGAAGCATTATAGGTTGTGGCAGCTTAATATATTTGTCCATATTTTTGGCGTTGTACCCTGCTATCCATCTGTCAGTTCCTGAACCAGCTGTAATGGATATAACAGCTACAACAGAGAACATAAAGGAACCAGTATAGGATGCAGTCAAACCAGTTCTCAACATAGCTTGGTTTATATCTGTCTGCAGTTTGTCAAATGCTCAGAATAGGATTAATTTTTTGTTTTGTTTTGATGAGGTTATCTAATTGGGGAAATGTAATGAAGAACTGTTGGTGAAGATGCATAAGGTATTAAGATTTTACATTCAGCAAAATAATCATCAAATCTGCAAAAGAGTAAAATTATGAAATTGAGACTTTTCCTATGTTAATTACTTAATCAGTATGCATTTCCCTCTTTATAAAATTGGAATTACCAGTCATCTTCAAGTAGACTTTTGTTGACATTAGTTGCAAGAAAGTAAAGAGAAATCTAAATGCTCAAAGAGCTTTTTTAGCTGAAGTCCTTTTCAGAGGTTCAGAGTGATTAATTCCTTAACATACAAAGCACTAAGTTTGTAAATCATTTCTAATAATATCAACTGCTTGAGGCAAAATAAAAGTGTTTTTAAAAAGAAAGAAGTAATATGGCGAGCACCATTTTATTGCTTTTTGTTTACACAGCCTTACTTTTGGTTTACATGTTTTGTTCACAGTACGTGTTTTATACAGAAAGTTCATTGGGGGCGCACAGCTTCAAAGCTCAATTTCCCATTTAAATATTCATCAGCTTCCTGGTACACAACTGCCCAATATAAACATAACTGGAGTGTCAAGGTTTCTAAAGTAACATTTACATAAAATCCTATGATGTTTTTGAGACTGGAGTTGTTTCAAGGCGGCCCCTTTTGGTCTTGCCCACTCAGGCAAGATTCTTGCTTCAGCATCCATCACTTGGAATTTACTGTATGAAAGATTTCTACTGCTCAAAATCTAGTAAATGATTTTGAGGTTTTAGCAGAACTTTACTATAAAAGTCCTGAATACTTTGTGAACAGATGTTGGAAAGCATTCGCCACAGTCATCTGACAAAAGATCTGTTGTAGTCATGAATTATATAAAGAGCTTAGCTCAAGTCCTATATGTAAATGGTAATTGTTTAAATAGCTATAAAAAAAAGAGAAGGTGGCAACATTTTGTAATATGTCAGATGCATTTTCATTGGATGACCCAGAGTGCAAATCAGAAATTGTGCTGTTTTTTTTCTGCAGTAAAATTCCCTGGTGTCCGTACTTACATTGACCCCCTCACTTATGAGGACCCCAACCAGGCAGTGCATGAGTTTGCACAGGAAATTGACGTCTCATGCATCTCTATTGAAAGGATCATCGGTGCTGGTGAGTAAAATCAGCGTGCCTGTCTCAGTCTGTTCACACCTTGAAGATAAATGGGTTCTTATTCAGAGAAGGAAGCTGATCTAGGTATAAAAATGAATAGATTGCTTTATTTATATATTCTGAGTCACTAAATTCACTAGAGTGCTTAAAGTTATAAGGAATGAAAAAAGCAAGTCTTATTTCCCTTGATGGATTGACCTTAACTTTTATACACCATGTTTTCCTCTGTCTCATAAATCTGTATGTTGCATTTGCAGTCAGATTTACCCAATATTGATGGATCATTTAACACAACAAAGCAGCTCCTCTGGATGGCTGCAACATATATCAGAATCTAAAAGAATTGAATCTGAATTGCTGTTACTTTTAAAATAAAAATAATAGCACTTCTAATTAGCTTTCATATATTAATATTATACCAGTTTCAGACATAGGTCAAGTATTGCATCTATTTATGGATTTATTTAAACTTTTTTCTTATTTTTCCATTTCCAAACAAGAAGATCATTTTTGAGGCCAACAAGGATGTCTCTTCTTTTGCTGCAGGGGAGTTTGGTGAGGTGTGCAGCGGACCCCTGAGGCTGCCTGGCAAAAGAGAGATCCAGGTTGCCATTAAGACTTTGAAAGCAGGCTACACGGAGCAACAGAGGCGGGACTTTCTGTGGGAGGCATCGATCATGGGCCAGTTTAACCATCCAAACATCATCCGCCTGGAGGGAGTCGTCACCAAGAGTAAGTCACCTGAATGATTTCCAAAGCTGTTTTTTTAATCCCACCCTGAACTTGTGTAATTCCCATGTTGCAGTGCCAAAAAGACAAACAGAAGAAAAGGTATTATTGAAGACTAGAAGTTTTCCATTACTCCTGAGACTTTCTTGTTGGTTATGAAGCCTCCACTCATGTTTGGAGTTTCTGTCAGCCATCAGAGTGAACATTATTTTTAATTGATTAGCTGCTGCGGCTTTATGATGTGTATTATCAAAATTATGAGCAATTTTGATAAGAGTTGCTTTTAATGAAAACAATTCCTAACTGTTAAACATGTTTTTGTCAGTATACCATTTTATTTTATGTTGTTAGAGCATTTATATTTTGTCCTCACACCTTTATATATTACATAATATTTCTTAGTAAAATGTGTTTTTCATACCTTTCAGGCAAGCCTGTGATGATCATCACTGAATACATGGAGAACGGATCACTGGATACCTTTCTAAAGGTAGGTGTGAGAAAAGATCAGAATTCACAAAAGGCAGGTTCATTTGGAATTGATGATGAATAAAAAAACAAGAGTGAAGAGAGCTGATTCGGATAATAATTGGAGTCATAAGTACCTTGTTACTCATAGTAGAACAATGTGTACACACACTAGTCTGTTTCATGTGTTAAGAAACCTATTTTTATGGCTCAATGATTCATAGGTGAGAGTAAAGTGGTTCAACAAAAAAGCAATAGTTTTTCAAAACTACTTTAGAAATTGGACTGAAAATGAATGGGGAAAAACAGTTAAATTGAACAAAAGAAAACAAAAAATAAACTACCTTCAGTAAGCCTATCAAAAAAACTGATCAAGACCATGACATCACAAACTCGTTATTTGTGTAGGTGTCTATATTTTTTAAGAATCTGGCAGTTGAATCAGAGTCAAGCTCTAAAACATACTGAACTGTAATTTTGAACAGCGTGTCGTTTTGAAAAAGAGTTGAAGCATCAGATTTAGACCATGGATTAATGGGAAAAACGTTTGTTTGGGATTTGCTACCCTTGCTATTTTCTTTCAGCTTGTAGTTTTTTTTGTAGTGTTTAGAGTTTGGATTTGTAAAATCAAGCTACCACAACAATGGTAATCAAACTTGTGAATTGATAAAAAAAAAAAAAAAAACAATCACAGAAAATCATCTAATTTTGATATGCCAAGAAAGTTTGTCAACCACTGAAGCTAAATCAACCACTATTATTTTTCACATTTTAACAGAAGTGAATAGGTGGTTCATATAATTGTTTATATAGATTATTTTTTGCATAAAACAAATCATTCAAACATATAGCAATGATGGACTTTATAACGAAAATGCACTCACTAAGTGTTTGTTCAAGAGATGATCTCTCTGCAGTATTTATCAGTTATTGAGAAAATTATTCCGACACTCTTATTTTGATATATTTTAAGTGTCATCAATATTGATGTTTTTGTCTTTGTGTATTTTTCAATAGCAGTCCCATTTCTCTACTGAAGGAAGAGTTGAGAAATCTTGATATAACATCCAGTGATATTAAATATTCCAAGAAGGCGTGGAGGGAATGTGCTTTGAATACATTTTCAACACAGTCTACCTATTTTATCATCATATCTCACCTTAAATGTGTCACATATCACTTTACCAGAAAATTTGAAAGTCATCTGAGCACTCAACTCCAGAATAGTATCTGGGCTGTGAAGACTAGACTTTACTGAGAGCAGAAAATGAACTGTAATTAAGAAGCAGGCCAGCAAATCTCTGAATGCAATGAGCCGTCTCCAGTCTATTCAGTGATTACAATACCAAAATTCTCAGGTGGCACGGAGGACTAAATTCTGCCTGAAAAGGGTATATTTCTGAGGTGGGTGGCTAATAGAGCAGTGTGCAAAATGAGGTCATGTGATTTTGGTGATATTAGCGCATTGAAGTGTAGTTGTGCTGCAATGGCAAAGCAGATCAGAGCCAAACATGATGGTCTTAGTGTGACTGTATGGAAAAGCTGGATGCTGCGAGGTGATATTCAGAGACAGAGCTGTGGTCAGTGGAAACTGCTGACATGACTGAATGGTGTGCCTTTGACTATAAACTTTTATGGCAAAAGGAAAGCCTGGGATATTGGGAACCAGCAGTTGAAGGGCCACAGAAAACCCTGTGAAGTAATTACATGGATGGCTGGTGTACTGAGGCTGGTGTAAATGACACAGTCAGGAGAAAACCAGTGACTGGGCCCAGTTCTGGATTAGTTGTCAGAGCTATGGACAATACATTGTACCCCTGATAACTCACATCTTTGGCTTAACCTCTCATTTCACACGTAAGTGGGATGTTATGCTGTGGATGGATGGAAAAAGTTGTAGTACTAAGGAAAACTCAAGTTGGAAACCATCTTGGGGAAAAGGAGTGTTGTGGTTCAGCTGCAAGCCTGCTGTGGAAACATGGAGATTGGATGAGAGGAAGGTTGGAGAGTTTACATTTGGATTGGAAGGAGCTGAAGCTTAAACTAACAGTAAAAGCTGTCATTGGGTTGAGTAAACCAAAGCTCCTTTTCAGGCACTTGCTGCTTTCCATTAATCTGGCAGGAACTCAAAGTGTCAGCTTTGTCTGAATGAGCGTCCCGGTGCTTTTCCGAAGCAATCGGCAATGACAGTCCTGGGTCAGATCTAGTTTAGCACATTATCAGCCTCTGAGTACCCACATGACACCTTGCAAACTTCCCGACTTCATAGGTTTCACTATGACAAAAGTAGAACCACCGATTTAGTTCCTGACAGCATTCTGCATTATTGATAGTGCAATAAAGCCCTAATGAGTTGGAAACCACGAGGAGTCCCATATCACACCACCTGCTTGAGCGGTATAAACATGTTAAAGGTTCTATTTTTACCCTGCGTCTCTCTCCCTTTATTTTGTCTAACACAACAACTGTTTGTTGGTTTGGCTGGCATAAAGAGTTTTTGCGATGTGGCTTACTGTTGTGAGAAAACTGTGGTACCCGAAGGGCTTAATAGAGTTGTAGACTGTGCTGCGGCTCAGCCTCACACACATTTATGACGGTTTTGACAGTGTTCCCAGGTGAAGTGAAAATAAGTTATTTCTTCTTGGGCTAAATACAAATACAGTGCAATAAATCCCTTTTTACGGAACCACAAAAGTAAGTCATACATATGGGCGACAGCTTAGGTAAAATGACATTGTGGGAGCTCAGTGTAGCACTGATGAGCTAAACTATTTTTGTTTGCTTGAATACATAAGTCTCAAATTAGTCTAGAGGATTACTTCTTTACCTCGGCTGAATTAACATGGCAGTTAAAAGAAGACGAGAAAATGACTGTATTTCCCCAGAATTAATATTTATGTTAGAAAAAGGTTAATCAAAAATTAACCATTTAACCAACGGCTGTAATTAATTATTTAACTTCTAGACGACTCATCAATTAATTGGTTATAATATCTAACATAGTAATTAAGCTTAAACTGTTGAAGCTGATTAGGAAACTAAAAGCAGTCAAAAAGCTGTCAGTTTCACTGCATTGAGAAGGAAAGTCGTTTTAAGGCTCATATCTGAGTTTTGGTCCAATTTTTTTAATATCAAAGAAGCAAGAGCCAAACTGGGGATAAAAAGCAACAAAAATCAATGAAAGCCAAAAGTCTAGAACCCATTCAGATAATCGGTCAGCTTTTGGTAACTGACTGCCACCAATTGCACCTAGTAAAGGAAATCTTTCTTTTGCTCCAAAAAGTGCTGCTGTTCATCTCTGTCAGTGAAAGTTGAATTCATCCTGGAACAGGCAGCTGCTTGGTCAGTTGGTCACAATATATGATAGCCTAAGTCTTCTCAGATCTAGGCTATCATATATTAAGATTCCTTATTTTGGATTTGGAACCAGCTTACTGTCTTGTTTGATAATGTTAGAAATTAGAAAACCTATGTCAGTAGGGCAACACATGTAGCACTTAAATCTCTTTTTAATAGGTGTGTCTCCATAGAAGGGCGGATTTTCAATGACACAAGTCTGTACATTCACAGAGAACTACCTTCGGCAAAATGCTGATAAAGCTAAACCCCTTTCAAGTGTTCTTTTGTTTTATTTAATTAAGATACTATGATGGTTGTGTATTTGTGCATTTCTGTTGATTTAATAGTTTTCTGAAGCATTTATGTTATACATCTCATATTTAAACTGACCTTATTTGAGAGAAATGTAAGTTTCTTCTGAAGGATGGAAAAAGCTGCCACACATTTGAACAAATGCACAGAGGTCAATGTGCATTTCAGTAGTAGTCCTGAATGCTTCCTTACAAAAGTTGAGTTGTACAGGTTAAAGCTGGGTATGCAGCTTGTTATTGATTCTATACTGTCGGTTAATTAACTTTGTGGTTAGGGCAGCCTGGGAAAAAAAGAAGAAAAAAAAGCAGTGTATCTTTCAGTAGCATTGCCATCTTTGGCGTCTTTCCTTGTGTTTTTGTTTTATGGATTCACTTCTACAAACTGCGGACCTTTGGACTTAGAGAACAAAAGACATGTAATTAGATTCAACCAGATTTCTTCGAGAGTTTCATCACAAAGCCATGGAGATGAACTGTACTAAGGATTCTTTGATTGAAAATCAAGAACATCATAGAAACTTTTGATTTCTTCTCATTTATCCTCTGTATTTTAACATTATGTGAAATCATTTTGATGTATTCAATAGTTTTATTGGTATGTATAATACTATGGGATCTAGATGTCATCAAGTTTATGCCCTGAATTTTTGTTCACCCTAGAAAAACGATGGTCAGTTCACGGTTATCCAGCTGGTTGGTATGCTGCGGGGCATTGCATCTGGCATGAGGTAAACATTGTTTTGACACAAACACATCTTGAGTGAACTTGCTAACCATACACAATGCTTATTTTTTATTCTAACCATTGTGTTGATCATTTCAGATACCTGTCAGACATGGGTTATGTCCATCGGGATCTGGCAGCGCGTAACATCCTTGTCAATAGCAACCTTGTGTGCAAAGTGTCTGATTTTGGTCTTTCCCGAGTCCTGGAAGATGATGCAGAGGCAGCATACACTACACGGGTAAGGCTTAACCCTCTATTTTGTGTTTATTAGTTATTAATATTGTTAAATTATACCTTTTACGTAATATGGCTTACAGTAGGTCATCTACAAATTCCAGTTGTGATTAAAGATGTCGGTATTGGAGCAGATGCTTTCTTTGGTCTGCATCTTCTCACACACTGTTTAAGTTGGTGATAAACTTGGTGGTTCTTGAGTTGTTTTTGAATAATTGTACTCTTTTTTTTATCTGTAAATGTGGTATCTGACACAACTAATGTCCAAAAATTAATAAGCACACATTGGAGCTAGTTTTGTAGCCAGGGAAGCAGGAATAAACCTTTTACAATCACCCCAACCATTTTTAAAATCTGTCCACAATGTTTTAAAGCCAAGTATGTGCCAAGAACGTGTATGTCTAATTTAGTAAATGTGTGGATTTGTGAAAAAAAGAAAAATTCAGAGTAATTTCAAACTTGTGCAGGCAGTTGTTTTTTGAAATCACTGAAGATTTATGTCATAACTTCCCCCTACCGTGGAAAGAGAAAAGTCCAAATGAATCATACATTTTGTGTGCATCTCTAGTGTGTCAAACTTTGGAATAAATAAGAAACTCAGACACAACACAGCTAAAATATGCATGTGTATATTCATGCACTCACACAGCTGACAGCAGCCGGCTTTAAATTGAGCTGTACATCCTCGGCTGAATGTCGTCTTGCTAGCCAGAGACAGGCAGCTTCCTGCAAGTGGAGGACCAATTAGTCCTCGATTCGGGCTCCACAACACTCAATTAGCACCAAGTCTTTCTGCCTTGGCGCCAAATATCCTGTCACTCACTTCTCACTACCAGGCCTCATCCTTTCTCGGTCTCTTTCTATTGCTATCAAGCTCCTGGTTCCCCGACAAGTGAGAATAACATGATTCACATCCTTGAAATAATCAGACCCCAAGATATCCTGCTGCTGTATTCATCAATACTGCATCAAGTTAATTTCACTACTCATCAGCTGAAAACACATTTTTCCTGTGGAACTCAGCAGTGTTCCTGTGAACCCTTTTTTTTTAATCTTTACTAGGGAAGCATTATAATGAAGATGAGGGAACATGAGTAGAGCAATCTCAGGCCCCCGACAGTTTGGATCGGGAATTCATGCATGTGGGGGAAAGTTGTCACTGCAATGGTGTTCCTAAATCTGTATTCATTGGCATAGGAAGTTTCTCAATTACAGTTTGTTCTTTGTTGCCGTCTGAAAGCAACAAAATATTTTCTTTTTTTCAGTCTGCAGCTGTACTTATCAAATGATTATTTGGGACCACAGAGTATGAAATAGATTTATCTAACATTAAGAAATGATTCAAACAACTATAAAGCAACAGATGATAGAATGAGATTACATGGTCTAATCTGTGCTTCTTTTAAGCAGAGCTTGTACTATGTACCGTGTATTGACAACACCAGCTTCTTCTGCTGTAAATGGTAATCACAGGATTAAAACGTACAATTTATGCAGTGTATTAAGCTGCATAACAATTCACATTTGCCTTTTGTTTTATTAGAACTAGGAAACTCAGTGTTTTTCATTTACACAAGTGCCCAGCTCAAAATAAAAAAGTAAAAATCTAAAAAGTATACCTTTGTATTAAGATTAAGAAACACAACAGACAGGTCAGGTTGCCCATGAAGTTAAAACTGCCAACCTACAAAGACATGGCTGCACAAGATGAGGAAAACATGTAATTGTGATACTATTGTTAAAAAAAATAGTGATGGTGAATGAACGAATGGCTATTCTTTGTTTTTGTAATACCAATGTACGATGTGTTCACCACTTGGCATGAGTTTCAGCATTTGAACCAATAAAAATATTTCAAGTGTGGGATTTAAGGGCAGTTGGAGTCCATCCAGCTAGCTAAATATATTATCAATATGCCAACTGTCAATGACCGACATTTGAAATATAGTAGTGTATGTTGGGTCTAAACAGAACTTTGCAATTGTGTTAGAGGTGGGCGGATCAATCCAAAATATTGATAATATCGATACCAAGTCAGTATCGATATCGGATTGATGTCAACATGGTAAGGTTGATACTTTGTGTGCTTGGTATCAAAATGAAATTTCGTTAAATTTTTGTAATGTGGTTTCTCAACTCTACTTTAATAAAATGCAAGCCATGTAGGGGATGGATCAAATATTTTTAAGAAGTTGCTTCGGTCAGATGATATTAAAATGTAACTTTTTATGTATCTTCATACAAAACACAACACCCTGAACACACTTCCCCCAAAGTAATGCCTGGGGTGGTGGTTCACCTGTCAGGAGGAAGGCTATAAAAGCGGAATCCCTGACTGTCTCTCTTCTTACTGCTGTTTACTCCAATATCACCCATGGTGTTAAGTAGGTCAGTGTGCTGCATAGAGCTGCACTTACAGCCACTATTTTCAGCTGAATCTGCTTGCGACATTTTCTACTCGGTACTTTAGCACAGTTTTTTTTTTTTTTTTAACATTGGCAGGTGGTATTAATAAATGCTGGGATAAACTGCTATTTGCAGCACCTAGGATAGCGATGAGAAATCAGCCAGTTGGGACTGCAAGGCATTTACAAACACCTCATGTTTCTTAACTGGCTAATTACTGGAACTGATTTGGTGATGAGCCCTACTTTGCATTCACATTTTTTCTGTTCTGCTCTATCTGTTTTTTTGTCCTTTATTGTATCATGTTCATAAATTCTTCTTAAGACATCTGCATACGGTTGTTTCAGTGTAAAACAATTGGGTCTCTAAATCCACAGAGATATCTAAATCATTATTAAATAATATCTCCTTTTGTTGCAGGGAGGGAAGATTCCTATTCGCTGGACAGCTCCTGAGGCGATTGCATACAGGAAGTTCACCTCCGCTAGTGACGTGTGGAGTTATGGGATTGTCATGTGGGAGGTTATGTCATATGGAGAGAGGCCCTACTGGGATATGTCCAATCAAGACGTACGTTTTGTGAAAAATAACTGTCTTATGGATGCACGATTTAGGCTTGTAACAACAATAGAGTATATGCTTGGATATGTCTATGTAGTGTTTCCTCTTAGACACCACATATGTACTCAATACCCAGCCACCCACTCATTTACACGGGCAACATATGTGCACACAGCCCCTTAGTGACCTTTCTAGACTCCTCCCTACTTTTGGGTATTAGGCTGTCTATCTCAAAGACTAGAGAAGGGTAGGAGAGGAGGGAAGATGAGGATGAGTGGGAAGGAGAGGAAAAGACGTTTGATGTTTAATTGAAAGCGTTATGCAGGATTTTCTCTGATCTGCACAAGAAAGTGTAGGCTCGAATGTTCGTTCTCTAAGCTGTCTCCTTCTGTTTCCCATTCTCTCCCTCTCCCTTTCAGTTTCCCGTCCTCTCTTGTCTCTCTAAAATGCAGTTTTTGTCTCTGTTCTTTTCTTTTGCCTTTCGTCCACTCTCTCCTTCTTCCTCCCTCCTCGGTCTCTGATCTTTGCACCCTGCTAGTGTGAAGTGCAGTCGTTCTCCCTCTCAGCCAGCAGTGATGTCTGATGCGGTGCTTTTTTCTTGCACTTTAGTTGAAGTGTATGCATGCACTTCAATGCATCTGTGTGTATTGGAGTGTTATCATACGGGTCTTTTGTGGGAATTTAACCAAAGTAAAGGCTGTCATGAACTCAACAAATCAATTCCCTGCAGCGTCTTACACTGGTGGATCTCAGCTGAAAACTCCTGCCTACTCTCCACTGCAGGCTCCAACGGAAGGAGATGGAGTTTATTTATTATTCATTCAACTCTGTTTCCCTTTATGTAAAAATAAATAAATAAATAAATATTTAGTACTGCATCTTCTTAGTTGCAAAAATGAGTAACTGGGCTATGCGGCACTTGGAATAAACAAGTAATTCAATGTTCTGTTGCTCTATCCTCAATGGGGGCTGGTTGCTGCTTCATGGAGTTTAAAGTAAGGTCAGATAAAGAGCACAGAGACATCCTTGGAGCAAGTATTAAGATATAAGATGTTGCGGGGTGGAAGTCTATTTCAAAATAACATTGCCCTGCTGAAGTGTGTCACACTCTTACTGTGGAAAAGTTAGTACTTGTTGAGTGCTACGTCATGCTTTGGTCTTGATATTTATGCCTCAAAATAAAGAGGTGTGGACAATTTTGAATGCATAGCCTTTGCAAGTATAAATACCCACATGCCTAGATGAGATGCATCTGCCATAATCTCATTAACTGTAATAGTATAGTGACCTGAGCTGTATATTGTAATTATAACTAAATTCATCAGTAAATTTCAGAAAAATCCTTATGATTGTCATAAGGTATTACACATCTTCTAAGCATCTAAGATAATTTAAATGGACCACTATCAGTGTCTTGGATGAAAGACACTAAAAAGGAAAACTGTATTGGCCTCTGCAGCTCTCGGTCTGTCTGTTGACGGGAAACTGAGGCATGTAATACTGATGAAATGTAGTGTGATATTTCACTGAACCTCAAAGCAAACATATCTTCAAGCATTTGAATGCCATTGATTGTGTTCATTTTAAGTATGTAACTTAAAATACTTGAACCTAGAACACAACCAATCTTTTGTGGCTTGGATTGATATAAAATCTTGTTTGTAGAAAGTTGCCCTCATGTGTCTCTGTCTCTTTGATTTACCGGCAGGTTATAAAAGCAGTAGAAGAGAGCTACAGGTTGCCTGGTCCGATGGACTGCCCCGAGGCCCTGTACCACCTGATGATGGACTGCTGGCAGCGGGAACGCAGCAGTCGGCCTAAGTTTGATGAAATAGTTTGTCTACTTGACAAGTTTATTCGCAACCCATGTTCATTAAAAAAGTTGGTCAATTCCTCACACAGGTATGGCAGGACAGTCTACACCACAAATTATTTAGACAAAAACTGCTAATTAAATCAGCTTTGACATTTTGCACACTTCAGTAGAAACATTAGAAAAGTCAATTAAAAAGCATTACTTCAATTTAATGTTTAGAATTTCCCATTATCTATGTATAATTCATCTCTGTATAATGGCATAAAGTTGCTTATGAATGCCATGCAGACACCAAATGGCCTTTTTTTTCTTTGTAAAGATTTACAGTGAACCTCTACATGCATACAAATTGAAGCATACTTAATAAATTAAGTTAGCACCATGTCTAATATACAATGACATGTGACAGCTGTCAAGATTAAAGGCCTGCTTATAAGCCCAGACCTTTTTCCACAGCAGCCTCCCGTTCCTTCTCTAGCATGGAAAATGTTGTTACCTACTGTG
Organism: Xiphophorus hellerii; assembly: GCF_003331165.1. Taxonomy (NCBI): domain Eukaryota; kingdom Metazoa; phylum Chordata; class Actinopteri; order Cyprinodontiformes; family Poeciliidae; genus Xiphophorus; species Xiphophorus hellerii. The sequence goes on along the minus strand of NC_045679.1, from coordinate 10,544,724 downwards.
AATGTTTCATTTGATAGCATGGGGAGCTCTATTTGTCACCACCAAGAGTGAGCTGAATGATAAAGACTTTTGAGGGGGAAAGCATTTGCAGCTTTGTGTGGTGGTGCATAGCTTGCATTATCTGTGAAGCCTCACAGGTAACTCTTGGGACTGATGGGTTGAGCTATGGGCTATAAAATCAGTGTGTGTGTGTACGTGTGTGCGCACGTCTAGGTCTTACAATTTATAATAATATTATGAAATGCATCCTTTTGTCTACTTGAACCACATGTGCTTAAAATTATTTGAAGAATTTCTCTTTGTTTGACAGTAATCGGTTTTGAGGAGGCCGTGCACTGATTCTCTGCAGAAATGTCGTTTGTAGTGGATAAATTATGTTTCTGGAATTGTTTTTCTTATAATCTCCGTACATGTGCTAGGGTTTCCAACTTGTTAGTGGAGCATGCCAGTGTAGAGGGAGACTGCAGTACTCGAAGCAAGACTATAGGAGAGTGGCTCGACTCCATCAAGATGGGCCGGTACACAGAGCTCTTCATGGAGGGTGGCTACTCTTCACTCGAAACAGTTGCTCAAATGACATCAGAGTAAGACCACTGGCATATTGAAAGGCACTGTAATGTTTTCTTGTTTTTTTACTTTTTTTGTTTCGGATAATATAAATAAGATATATTTTAATTAAAAAATCGATGACTCATGGTTTAACGTTTTATGTCATCAGATAACATTGTAAATACCATTCCATCGTTTGCTCACTGTGTTTCAGAGATCTCCGGAGAGTAGGAGTAAACCTGGCTGGACACCAGAAAAAAATTATCACAAGTATTCAGGAGATGAGAGTCCATATGAACAGCACCAACTCTACTGTAAACATCTGATGCATATGTACAGGCATGCACACAAATCAGACATCCATATGCGCACATGAGTTAAAATCGATATTTTGGACCTAGCATGAAATCAAAGAACTGTTGGACCTAGAATGGCTTAGCACTTTGTGGAGATAAGGAAACCCTATGTTCTATGGATCTACACTTGATGAGCTGCAATTTGGTGAGTTTTGTGTGTGGAGCTCGTGGAGATATAATACACTGCAGAGCTAAAACCAAACTGAACTGGACTGAACAGTGCTATGCGAAGGACTAAGGAAGGCAAACAAAGCTGGGTCTATGGGATGTTTTTCATTTGACTTTTCCCAATTTTCTGGAATTTCCAGATTCTTACATGATTTGCACTGTTTGGATTCTCAGATCAAACTAGAAACAGAGATTTGGCCCCTTTTTGGCTGTATCACATTGGAGTTTTCATAAAGTGGGCTCAAAATGGAACTTTTTTAATCTGTCTCAGGTGAGACGAGCCCACCTGATTGGAACAGAACTTATTCACTAGCCATAGCTTTGGACGTACACTACCTTTTACAAGTCACTGAGTTGAAAAGAAAATCTCCGGCAGGGCAAAAATGATGGACCAAGAGCATAATTATTACAAGTGTGAGCTGTTGGTTTAGCATATTGATAAAATTGTTTGTTTTTGTTGTTTTTCTGTCTCTGGGAGGTCTTAATGCCACAAAACTTCACCAACAGTCTTGCTGCATAACTAATTTACTTTTAAATGTGATTCTCCAGCGTAAAACAAGTCATGAAAGAAATGGTCATGGAATAAAGACGATACACTTTAGGTTAAAGCTGATGTAAGGCAACAAATGAGCCTTCTTTGGTTATTTGGGAATGTTCCTTTGCCTGAATGTGAACATTGGTAGAATATGGCAATAATCTATCTAGTCTTTAAACCCAGCTTCTGAATAATGCCAGAGATTGTAAAACATTTAGCTGACAAGCCTGAAAGTCTTTAAAGATTTAAAATTCCCTTTAAAAATCCTTCATTTATTCAAATCCAGAAAATTATTCTAAACTTCAGTTGGTTTATTTCAAAAATCAGATACTTGACAGATGCATGTTTTAATAAAATATTAGAGATTTTGCAAGCCCTTGCCGTAACAGCATACATGATTTGCATATTTTCAACCCATGCTGGAACATTTCACATATAAGCAAGAACCTTTGCTTATTCCTTCATTGTTTGCTCAGAAGTATTCAGAATTAACAGACAAATCTCTCTGCCAGTGAAACTCAACTGGAGTGATTTATCATTCTTTTTAGGAGTTTCATGGAAAGTTGAGAAAATCTTCATGGAAATATTGAATACTTTGTGTTGGCCCTGCCTGTCATAATCTGAGTGACTTTTTCCCCAAGGGAGCCTGATGAATCTAATGGGATCGTTTAATGGTGTTCTGGTTTGAAACCTTTACAGGATTCCAAAGCAGCTTTCTCTGGTCGGGAGTACATTTAGCGGTATTTACCAAGCCTTCACTTAGAAACCGTAACCTTCAGGTACCACAGAAAACCCTCGGTAATCTGTTTAGTTCACCGCGCCGCAGAGTATCTCTTCCACGCTTGTGTGCCACACCGCAATAAACCTCACTCTTAACAGGACTGCTGTAAAAAAAAAAAAAAAAAAGAAGGCAATATTGATAAACTTGATAATCATTTATTTATTTGTACTTGTTTAAAAAAATGGTGTGGACAGTTTTGTTATTGTGCTTTCTCATGGACTACTGAGCAGCTCCCTACATGTCTTTTCATGTAAATAATGTACTATACATTTAAAGCAGGGAGCATTGTTCCTTTGTTTACCGTCATGTGGACAACTTGACATTTTTACATCTCAGAGTAGGTCAGTGGTGACTGATACTATGAAGCTGAAATTCTGCTTGAATGTCCTGGTGGGGGCTAACGGCACATTTATCTCCTACCGACCATTTTAAAAGGGATGTGCAGAAAGAGCAGATTTATCCTTCTTTTTGTTTGCTTGTTTTTGGTGTTTGCATTTTATTTAAAGTTCCAGTGAAAAGCAGAGGAATACATTACAGGAACCATATTTTTGCTTCCCCTATTTTATGGTTTAAAAGTAAATGATGTCAGTAATTAGTCAAGTCTGTGCTTTACTTAAACTTCAGTATAGCATAATTTCATTGTGAATTATTACTAAATCTTGACCCCTTTGACTGCAGTGTCTACAACAATGAGAAGTATTCACACTAGATCTATGTTTGCAGATGACTTGCTTCTATATGTCTTTGTCCATTTAATGTAAAGCTTTGGCATAAAGTTGGGAATGAATATTTCTTTCTGTTTAGAGAGGGTTTTACTTGACCATATGAAAGCACATTACAAGAATATAAGGTTTTAAAGGGTTGTTCCACTTTTTTGAAGAGCATGTTTAGCTTTTAAACACATAAATCCGTGCTTACAGATCAATAGTTCAAGTGTTGATTGTGGAAAATGGATAACTTACTGCTGTAAAGTATCAGTTGATTGAATGTAAGATGGTTTTTTTTCACATTTGAAGTTCTCCAAGGGTTGATTGTGTCTCTAAGAGTAAAAATGGTCCAACTGAACGTTTTCTTCCAGGAAGCATAGCATCTGCATAGTCTCTTTAGTCTTCTCATTAGTTGTGTAGCTTTTGTCTTGTAGATTCAAAGTCTTTTAATTTTACTATAATTTTTCAAGCTATTATTTTGTAACATTTTTAAACTTTTTTTTTATATATAAAGGCAGCAGTTAAAAAATTATTTTAAGAAAATACAAGAAATGCAGTAAACACTTGTAGACTACTGTGGCTATGCAGATTCAACAGGAGTGTTGAATAACTTAAATCAAAATGTAATGTTTTCAGCTGTTGTACAACCTCTCTTTCTGGCTTAATGATAAACTTAAATTCCACGCGTGGTGCATGAACAACTGGTGAATAATACAGCCATATAAGTGCCTCGCATCTTCTAAGCACTGTTGTTTCCTCTCCTGTCAAAATATTTTGTCCTAACTGTGCCCCAACTTTGTACAATATTCATTTTTTGCCAACAATGTCTACAGGCAATAAGAAGAATGTCAGACAAGGTGTATGTTGGAACTAATTTAATTTGCACTTTATGGGAAATTATTTTTTTCTTTGACTGCAATGTCTATATATGACTTAACTTTTAGTTCTTAAATATTTACTTTGTAATCCATTTCCTGATGATGATGATGATGATATCACTTCATACTGTCAATGCTTCCCTGGACATAAAAGTTGACAGCTAAGCACAAAGAGTTGGTAATATTTTTCAAAGAAATTAAAGCTATGGAACTGTTGATATATAGAGCACCATTTTCTTGTGTATGACACATCACACCTTCAAGATACAAGCACAAGGTTTTACAAAAACCTGTTTGGACAGTATGTGGATCATGACTTTTTATAAAAGATCATTACCACAAGTTCCTGATGTCAACAAACTTCTTCCAGACATTAAATCTCCCCATTGTAGAATTGTTATAATTATTTCACCCACATAAAGTGAAGAAAGTGTGAAATTGGGCATAACTACAGTACATTAAGATGATGGTCTGCAAATATTTTGTTTGTATTTTCTCTCTGCAGTGTTCTGTTGTAGTTCTACATTTTCTGGGAGACAAAAAAAATCCATGAATTGCTGAAGAATTAGGCAGTAGTCAGTTATTTAACATCAAAGTATGAAGCCTAAATTTGGAGCCAAATTTAATTTCACAAGGTAATTTTAGTCAAAATAGGAGATTCTTTTTAATATACAAATATGGTTTTGGTGCTCTTTTTCTTAAAATAAAATCCATGAATGCAAATGCCAGGTATGAAAAAATTGTGATGGTGCAGAAGCAATAATAATGATCAATATCAGGACAAATGTTGTGTATACAGAGACACATGGGAAACGACAAGATCACACTTGCATCTGAAAAGTTTTAATCTTTAAACATCCTAAACAAAACATCTGAAAACCTATAAATAAACAAAAAGTTTACCCCAGGGAACAGGGTTGTTATTGTAATAGCACACACATTTTTTCTGTTTTAAAATCTGATTTCCTCAGACCTCCAATTTATGACATTTCTTTGAGCAAGATATTTACATTAAGATAGTGAATGAAGTTAAAGGCTGAAACTTGCTTCCATTTGCAAGGATGTTTAGATTAAACTGAAACTTGATTGATCTTTCCAGTGGCCAACTTCATCACGCCAAATGCTAATGAGGTGGGTGGCTATTATAGTAGTTTGTGCCATGTAAAGACACAATGTGGATGAACAAAAAACACTTATTGTGGGCTGAAAGGCAAACAGTTTCTTTTTTTCTTTTTTTTTTTTTTTGGAAAGGTAACATTTAATTTCCAAGTCTGCAAATAAAAGATTTTGTGCTAGAGGCCCTCCCACTTTGCTTATTGCTCTCAGGAAGTGGAAAGTGGGAATGTTCTGTGTGGTCAGTGGGGAGTAATGTGCAGCTTTCTATCAAAATGTACAAAAGACAGGTTTGCGCTGATGTTTTTGCAGATCATCAGTTATTATCAGTAACTAACGCATTATGGTTTTGAACAACTGAATAACTGTTGTGTTTCATTGAAAGCACAGTAAAAAAAAAAAAAAAAGGCTATTGATGTGCTATTGGTTTGTCTTGGAAATTGTATTGTGTATTATGTTTGTGTTGATGTTTTTGTAGTGTCCTATCAAATTCTATATTTTTGCAATAAAACTTGGAAAAAATAAACCTTATGTAATGTAACCATCTATGTCTAAAGCTACACCACCTTTGTTTGTCAATGGGTGTTTTTATTGTTGCTTAGGATAAATATCTTAATCAATCTCAGTAATTGATGTCACCACATTTGACAATTTATCTGTTGTCTTTGAAAGCATCATCTCTGTTGACTCACTTAGCCAGAAAAATAACAAAACCCTTTTTAAGGACAGCTCAGTTAAAACATTTACTTAAGCTTCCTGTTCCACTTCCACTGTATACAGTACTGTTATTTAGTAAATGAGTCGGTAGGTATTGTAAAATTTGATTTATCATTGACGTCATTGTCCCCACTAAGGTTAAGGTCATCCACTGATAAGTAATAAAAAAAAAAAATGGCAAGAAATTACACTCCAGGTTCTCTCTGATATCCATAAAGAGACTTCGCAGATGTAACTTGCAACTAAGTCATGCAAGCAAATCATTTTCTAAAATCTTTAGCAAAACCATCAACAATGCTTATGCCTTGCTTGCCATGGTTGACAGAATAACAAACCTTTCTGTGACTATCTGAGCTGAATTCTGGTGTGTATGTTCCTGTAGTTCTTGGAAAATGATTCACATTTCACTGATAGAGGTATAGTCAATCAACATCACTCCACACAGAAACAAGAAAGACATTTGCCTAAACAGAACAACACCAAACATAACAATGGTCTCTTTGAGATGGGAAGCTAATATCTACTAACATGGTTTTCTGTCTCTCTGGTTTGACCTTTTTCAATTAGTCATTTTTTCAGAGTTGTAATCAGTTAAAATTCAATTGAAATTATTTACATAGCACCAGTTCACAGCAAATGTAATTTTGAGACTCTTTACAAAAAAAAAGAAAGAAATTTAATCACATACATTGGAGTTGATCCTAATTATCAAATGAAATCAAGGACTTGTATCAGAATAGGTGTTGGCGTCCACCATTCCTTCTACTGCTGGTGAAGGAACTATTGCCAATTATTATTTTGTACAACAACACTTTTAAAATTCTAAGTAAACCCTTTAACTCAGATTATCAAAAGGCTGCCAACATTTCTGAATCCAATAAATGCCAAGACACATGTAAAAAATGAGATGGAGCAAATAGTTTTACTCACCAGGCAATTTCTTTGTGCATTTCTAATATTTACACTGCTTCATACGTAGACCACCAAAAGTTACCAGTTAATTTTCTGTGTTGGCTAAAGATACTTAAAGTCATTACAATTTTAAATTAATGTATCTGATTGCAATAGCTGTGTAAGTATTTACTGAACATCACTCTTATTGAAATTATCCCAATGTAGTCGAGATTGACGTTGAAAAATTGGTGTAAGATTACAGAACCCAAAGTGCTTGGAAAAAAGGCAACTTAAAATGTTTCCAAGCAATGCAATTAGACATGGTTTGTTGGTTATTTAGACACCATCTGTCAGGATAACAAGGGAGCCACTTCCAATGTTTTCCCCCCCTCTTCCGCTTATTGGTAGGTTGGGTAACAAAGGGATGGAGAATGAATAGCCACATGAATCTAAAATTTCTGATTTAGAGAGAAAAAATAAACACTCCCCAATATATTGTCAGTTGATGTTTTTTTATCGTTCTTTTTGTCTTTAATGTAGCCTCCACATTGGTAGCGGTGCAGCATACAGGAAGCAGGGAATAGATGGTTCATTGTTAGGTCACGGTGATAATGAGTTGAGGAGTTCTATGAAATGCAGTAAGTTTTTAAATCTGATGATGCAAGTCTTGGTAATGTCTGCTGGATGCAGTGAAAATAACTGCTGATGTCAGCAACAATAAAGAGGCGATGTTATCTCTTTCTCATGTAACAGCCGGCAATGTGACAGCTTCGGCAACAATAAACATTTAACAATGGCTGATTTTTGTGAGATTCAACGTTTAATGAAAAATTCATTTTAGTTGGAATGTTTCCTTTAGATTTATCTACAAAACTGCAATTAAGATATTTATCCTTGTACTAACTGTTTGTTGTAATCTCTGTTAGTACATTTAATTTAATTTCAGTCATTTAACACTGGCTTTATAAATGTATCTTTGATGTTTGCAGTCGCCTTGAAAAACGTGTGAAGGTGACATTCAAGCCCAACCAGTGCCACAGCAGTTAATATGCAAATATCAGCCCCACATTGTTGTGTACGTGTGCAAATCTATGTATGTGTGATATGTCAAATCAAACCACGCTGATCTCTGGGGGAATCCACTGCCTGCCTGGCTTAAGGTTATTATTACACCCAGACACAAAAAGTGTCAGAAAGTGTGAAATTAGCCATCGCACAATCAGCATGGCTATTACCAAAACCTCTGTATCAGCGGCTCGAGGAAAGACCTGCAAGGGGTGTGTATGTGAAGGTTGGGATTGCATTGGGGCCAAATTCCCACTGGTGCTGACTTGGATTGTTTTCAGATGGACAGACAGGTTTGTGACTGCACTGGCCTCGGTCTCTGTATGCTTCCCTAAGCTTCCATGTCTTTACCAGCCTTCCTGTTTGTTCATCCCACTCTGTTCTAACCAGCTAACCGGTCTGGTGTTGTACGCATATCTGCATGACATTTAGTGTGACTTTATTAGGACCTACTGGCTTTCTCTCTGTTTTCCTTTACATTTTGCTGAAGGCTGTCATAGTGTCTGACTAAAGTCAGGTGTCCCAGGGCACAGTAAAGTAATTTTCTCTTGAAAAGGTGTCAGTGGTCGAAGTGTCCCCTGGGTCATTTGGAAATCATTGCAGAGGTGCCTCTTTAATCATCATGGATGACCTTCAGTAGAACCTTAACTGTCACTTTAGGTGGGGTTGTCTGGTTGTCTGTGAATATATGAGATAAAATGGCCCCCTTCCCTTCAGGTTAATTCGCACAACTCGTTGTATATAATCATGCTGGATGTACTTCTATGTCCCTGATTTCTCCTGCTTGATTTATTGTTGCTAATTATAACTTAACTGCCCTTTTTATTGTGTGATTATAGAAGTTGGAGACAAAAAGCACCACCAATAGTGAAGACTTGAAAGAGGTGGGGTCTATTATATAAAGGCTTGCTAGAATGTTTTTTGACTGAAATCAAATGTTCTGTGACTGAAACAAAATATAAAGTAAGCATGTTATTCATTAGTTCAAAGGTTCTGGTTTTCAGCTGAAATTAAACCAAAACAAAGCCTCATCTGGTCTTCACAATTTTGAATCAAATCACTTTACAGAAATTGAGCCAAAAAATAAAAGATTTTTGGCTGCAGCTTCATTCCACATTTTGTATATGTCTTGCTGCTCTGTAAACTGACATTTGTGTGATCACTGTCCAGATTTATTACCTGTCTTCAGGTACACTTCAGTTTTGGTAAATCTGTCTAGGGTGATAGTTAATAAATTGTGCCATTCTGGTGTTGCTTGTTGATCATCGGATTATGTTGATGTATTTTTAACGTGTGTATTGTGGCAGCAGCACAAACTAAGATGTAGCTGGTGGAAAGGGAAGCTAAACAACTAGGTATTCACAGATATTGGTGAACAATCTGGCAATCCTTCAGAGACCTGCTGGACCTCCTGTGTAGTGTTGTGGTGTGCTAATGAGATTTAGGTCAAGAATTGCATGAACTACCCTACAGCACAGTATTCACTGCACTGCTGCACATCATTCACACTACTAAACAAAGGACTCCAAATTATTGGCACAATGGTCTTGTTTCTATTTTCACACTAATAGGCAACAACGATAGCTTTTCTATAGTAGCATGGAAAGCAAACTGCCAAAATGTCTGCTTTTATAAAGGAAATCTTCATGATGATCAGTTGGAGCAATTACTTCCAACACTTGTTTTTGTCATATGGCTGAATTAGAAGAAATAATGTTGCTCCTAATGTAGTTGATGAAACGTTCACAGTTTATTATTTTTCTAACGTATTTAGCAAGGCCTTTAATTGTTTAAGGTCAAAACATGAAAACTGTCCAAAAAAATCGGATTCAAATTCCTCTCATTAAGAAGGTGCCTCTCCTAAATTATGTTTTTGTTACATCTGCTTCCTAGCCGGTAGGTTGTCAAAATGTAACTTTTCCAAATCACTCTCCATTCAGATGGGAGCCCAAGGTGTATAGACAGATAAAGCTGCTCCCCTCTGCATCGTAACCACACTCAACAGCTATTAAGCTGTTACTGGAGGTCTGACCTGGACCAAATAAGCTGCTGGTAAATAGCCTTATCCATTCAGCTGCTGATCCGAGAAGCCTGCCATGAGAGGGCTGTGTGATGTCAAGTGGCTGGCAAGGACTCGCATTTTAGATGCGCGCAGACACACACACACACAACCTCACCAGGGTAGCCGTCTGGCAGGTCTTTGTGTAGCACCGGCGATAACTCCACACACACATGCAGACACACAGTTTTTTTTTTCTCTCTTGCCCTAGGTATCTGTCTCCTTCGTACAAAGGCATCCAAGGGGACATATTTGTCACCTACCCAGATGTTTTTTCCAAGGTTCTTTATTCCAGGCAGTCAATCATATGAGCAGAAATGCTCCTTAATGTGAAATCCCTTTGGTGTAATGTCTGTGTGTGTGTGTGGGGGGCGTAAGTGTTCCATCATGTGTATGGGCATCCATGCGTGTCGAAGGTCATTCAAGGTGATATGAAACCACTGTCAACCTAAGACACAGGAAGGTAATACTAATAACCGTTATAATATTTTTGCACACACTGCACTCACACTGCAATTGCTGTTCTAATAACATCTGTCACTTTGACACAAATTGATTTGAAGACACCGCCCTCCTCCCTAACACCCCATGGGTCATTTGTTCATCTAGGAAATTTTGACCTATAATTATACTGAAGGAGTATTTGACTTCCAAGCTTGACAAAGCAACTTTATTGGAAATGTCAACATTTTATTTATTAAGAAAGGAGTTCCACTGGGGAAATATTGTATTTTAAGCCTTGTCGTTGTCTTTTCTAAAAATAAAAAAAAATAAAAACAGTATTTGGTGTCCGAATTCTAAAACTAAATAAAAAAACATGCTAAGATGATGGTTTCTGATGACAAAAATAGTCATTTACTGTTTTAGAAAAATAATAAAAAGACACATTCCAGCTGTAATCTCAACTGTTATTTAGCCTAAAACTGTTCATCTTTCTATATATCAGCCAAGAACAGTGGTGTCTCAACTTTTTGTCTCATGGGCTGAAATCATCACGTCAAGTAACAAGGGACTGGTTCACCTTCTTTTTTTAAAATCTAAAATTTCAAGCTGCTGACAAGCTTTTTGCTAGCCTAGCCTACGCAATTCCTTTCAATTCTCATCTTCATCTGGGATTTCTCTCATTGAGCTTGATTTCTCTGGTAGAATTTCAGCTGGGCCAATCAGCAAACAGAGAAGTTGCAAACCATGCTGATTATTTTCTGTGCTCTTTTAGTATTGTAGTCTGCTTGTAGTTTGGCAACAGCAGCGGAGGAAGTAAATTAAGGTATTCAGTCCGTGTTGGCCATGCTTCCAAAGATTTCATTAAACATCAACAGCCATCTGGTTTGGCTTGGCATTTCTCTCTTCACAGTGGGGGATGGTTGTTTACAGTGGAAGCTACATAGCGTCGAACTGGATAAACAAATAAAACTTAAACAGGATCCATACCTCTAGCAAACAATCGTTTTTTTCAATACTAAACACATGTGTCTAACAAGGGGCTTCAAGTTTGTTTCAGCCACAGATTTTTCTACCAGTGGCACCAAAGCGTGGTAAATACAGCAGCACTGATTTACAACACCTGGTGCCATAGAGTTTTTCTACATGTCCAAAAAAACCATTTGTGGCAGCCTGGTTTACCCTGGGGTTATTATTTATTAAAAGCTCTGCAAACCATTGAAATACAGTTCAATCCAATTTATTTATGTAACTAATTCACAACAAATGTCACCTCAAGGCACTTCAAAAATAAAATGAATTCAATTCAATCACACATACTTTCCAACTGATCGTAGTTATCACAAAGTACAGTAAGCCTAGTTACTTATTCAAAGTAGATTACTTTAACACCTCATCTAAAAATTCTAAACAGATATTATTGTCTTGGTCTCAAACTGAAAGGATAATCCCATAACAACATAACATAGCATTCCTTCCTCCTTTCATGTAAGTTTGAAAATGTTTCATTATTATAAGTACTTTTTGAAATATTTACATTCAAAATGGCATGAAAAAAATATGCATCATTGCTTTGAATAATCCAAGAAGAAACAAGAGCAAGAAAAGTCATTACATAAATCTGATTTAAAATGTCTAGTTAGAAAAGTGCAGAAATAAAAAATGAGTTGCGAAAAGCCAAACTTAAAAGAGGTTTTGAAGATTTTTCTGAGAAGCTTCACTTTGACTAAGTACCCCATTCATCTGGAGCTTTGTTGCCCCTTCAACCTTGCTGTGATGAAGAGGTGCTGCCTGCCCAATGAACTGTCTTGTCTGATAATTATTTTGACATTACCTGCTGTGAGCTAGAAGGGAATTATCCTCCACAGCGTCTGCTTGCAATGCATTCTCCATAATCAGTCTTGCCATGCATGGATACATTTGTGGATGCTCAGAGTTTGAGTACAATATGTGACTATTTTCACTGGGAAAGTGAAAACTACACCTGCTGGTTTTACTTTCAGTTGTCATAAAAGTGTAAAGTAATAAATCTGACTAAATTCAAACCGACATCAGGGTATTAGTTTCTGCTGCTTTACGTGCTAAATTGACATGATCATGACATGAAGTTGTAAATGTGGAATTAGAATATTTTTTTTCCCTGTTGCAGTTTTCTCTCCTTTTACCATTTTCCATATATTAATGTACACACATATATTCACGTTTGTCATACAGTAGCCTTAAACTTTACTATGCTTTTATTGGGATTTTATGTGACAGTTTAATACACAGTTTAATAATGTAAAGAGGAAAATATTACATTCATATCCATCCATCCATCCGTCAGTTATCTTCTGCTAAATGGAGGGTCGAGTTGCTGAGGCAGCGGCCTACGCAGAGGTTCCTTTGTTTACCCGCTTGGTAAACAATCATGAAGTAACATGGAGAAGCTATACAGATCCACAGCTTGAATAGATCTGTGGGGAGATCTATTCAGGGAACGAATTCCCTGAAAAGTCACAAGCCATGTAAATGCCTGTTTTCACTATTACCTACTTAGCGCGGCTCGACTCATATCTACAAACTAAACCTGCTGATTTTACTTTCAGGGGAAAGTTATAGGGAATTGTCACTATAAATTGCTATGTACTATCTGCCCCTTTTTCAGTATCTACTTTGCTGAAGTTCTAAGCGTGCCGAGATCGGCTAAAAACGCTAAGTCGATCGTTCACTAATTGGCTAGAGGCGGAGTCAGTTGTGTCACAAAAACCACTCCCCCACAAGAATCAGTTCTGCCTTTTTGATTTTTTTTAACTTACTACTGAGTGTACGTGGCATTTTAAGAAACATGTTAATGCTGAAAGCCTTGTGGCCTATTGACGAAGTGCAGATATTTTTGTTCTTGCTGTGTTGCATTGTGCTTTTGTCTCTCACAGATCATTTTTGTTTTGTATTTTTGTCACTCTTTGTTTGACGAAATGAAGGTGGTTATGTAGTTGAAAAAGTGATTTAGTTTATATCAAGAATGTAATTAGTTTGGTGGTTTAGTTTCCTAACTGCTTCTACACCAGGCGCATCTGGAGATGGATAAAGCTGCAGTGACTGCTTGAAGGAAAGATTACAACGGGGGAGCTTCCAATGGGACTGCCTAGCAGTACCCTAAGCCATCCTTTCATCTCCAAGAGCTACCTCAGCAACAGCTTCAGCTTCCAACTCCTGGTGTGTTTGAGGGCTCCTGTCCACGGTTTGCACAGCAGGCAATAATGTTTGACTTTAATATATCTGTTTTGAACATTTAAGCGCTCTGTTAAATTTAAACTTCGCAATGAATGTTTATAGTAAAAAACCTGAACCCTGAACCAACCGGTTTCATCAGGGGTTCAAGAAAAACAAGGCAATAAAACATGTTGAAGTGTTTACTCGTCCTCCGTCAAAGAGGGTAGGAGAGGAATGATGTCTATCTATTGCAGTGGTTTCACTACAGTGTGATTTAAGGCTTGGAGAAACAAAGATTGCTACGCTACTGCTTGTGTACATGAAGGAACAGAGCCTCTTCTGTAAAAATTCCTTTACAATTTAATTAGTTAATCTATTGATGTGGAGACTGATAAGTTCACGAATTTGCTGAGTTAATTCAGTTCCTTTTAGCCTAAATTAGCACAATTTCATTTAGTGGAGACTAATTAGGCTTATTACTGCTCAATAACAACAGCTGATCGTAATTTAGTTAGATTGAAACCCAATCGAAGGGTAACTGAATGTTTCCAGCAGTAGGGAGAAGTGGAGTTCTTCAATCGGAACAGAACATTAAGCTACTTTATTTCAATAATGTTGTGAGGTTGCGGTTTTCTGTGGCCTGACTGTGAGAATATCCTGAAGTCTGTAAAAAAACAAAACAAAATAACAACCCATCTGTCTTAATATTCTCCATGCTCAGCATAGACAGAGTAATGACTGCAATGCATCATCTGGATAATTCATTTCAATGGAAGCATGCAGTGAATGTGAAGGACTTAGGTTTGACTTGTACTCTCATCTTGATCCCAGCTACATTTTTGGCAAAGTTGAGAATTCAACTACATTTAAATGCAATGTAAAAAGTGTACTCATAGAAATGTTCACATTTATTTGCAGGAGTGCAACGTCAGATTGAAACTTTTTGATAAATCCAATGTTTTTTTAAAAAAATCAGTCATGCTAAAAGTTTAATTACAGATTTTGTTTATGTCTTTGTGCGTCTGTGTGCGTGGGGGTATGTCTGTGTGTGTTAAAAATAGGTTAAAAATGTCTTCAGTGATACAACAAATATCTAGCAATTATGAAACTCTGAAGCATTTCCTAAAAGTAAATGAAACATACCTGTAAGTTGTACTTCACCTATGTCCAACATTTCCATGTTCTTTCTTAGATCAATGCATTATGGTTTGTCTTTTGAAAGTTTTTAGACTCCTACTGCAGATATAACATTGCCAATTTTATAACACAACACTTTTACATAGATCTTTCTGCTTTGGATGTATATTTTTTTCCTTAATAAACAAATTTGTCTGATAAAATGTGCTTTTTGTATTAACCAAGGTCATCTTTGTCTGATTAAAAAAAATAGTTTGATGCTCTGAAACATTTGTGAAGGCAAATAGCAAAAACAGAAAAACTGGTGGACTAGATTTTTCACCAGTACTATATGTTGCTTGTACATAATAATACCTAGACCGAATATGATTAGAAATTTCAGACAATAGATCTAGGTCTGACCTTCATTCTGTCTAATAAGTCATTATTAAGTCATGTTTCGAAAATGGTTATTGATTTTTTTTTTTCCCTACAGAGACAGCTAGGTGCCAAGAGCCATATGAAAATACAAGCTATGAGTGAAGTTTCAATAAGGACCCCCCTTTAGACAATTACCATTCTCAACTGAAGAGGACTCGCTTTGATCATCACGTACGTTTCTATTTGTGATCACACAAAACAGCCCCACAGGTGTTTGCTTCATATTTTGTTCTCACTGGTGGCAGGATAATTGGCTGTTTAAATGAATTTGAATGGACATATTTATGGGGCTGGAAAAAGAAAAGGTAATGCATTTATATCTTTAAAGCTTTTTCAGAAGATTACGATTCATCAGAAACTGCATTTTAAATTGCTTGACCTCATTTGGTGCAAGGACTACTCTTGTTTAATGCTGTAAGATTTTACTGCACTGAAAATTCAAATGCAGTTTAGGAAAACACCTGTCTATCAGCATGTGTATTTGAACTCATTAAGCTTTGTGTCAGAGTTTCTTAAAATGTTTGTCATAACCCATTCAGGTCCATCATTGCATCTAAATGAAACAGAATCGGAAAGAGGACAGAATCTTGTGCGTGCACGCACACACACATACACACACACACACCGAGAGAGCACGGTACGTCTGTGATAGCTTCTATTATCTGGGTCTCCCTCCTGGCTGCACATCAAACATGGATGAGCTCCAACCATAAAAGGCTGCATTTTCCTTTGATTTAAACAAGGAATAAAAATCGGAAAGGTGAAAAGTCCAAACCATGCATATTTTATCGGCTCACTGACACCAAAGGCAAGACGGAACAAATTTTAACATACGAACACAACCCAAAATAGACCATGGTGGAGCCGAATGGAGAAGATGCTGCACCAAATTCCCTTATCTTGTTTGTCAGAGACTTTTTAATTTCCATCTATGTTGATAAAAATCAGTCTGTAATTATGAATAGAAAAATAAAACTTGAGCAGTAAAAATTGAGCAGTATATTTTTATGTTCTTGGTATGTACTTGTTTTTATTAAACAAAAACCTAAAAAATCAACATTTTCCTGCAACTAATCCTTCATATGTTGGACGTTTCTGCACACCAAAGTGATGGAGTGAACAGATACTGCCTTAAGATCAATAAGTCAGGCCCCTGGGCCATGTTTGTCTTATTTCTTGATAAAAGATAGCAGTGATTGCATCTGGATTCTGGCAAAGCGAGGCTTTGTCTCAGTGCCTCCATAGTCCGCTCATATCACGGCAAACGCTGGGGGCTGTGTAGCAGCTGTGTGTGTTCATAGTGTTATCATTTTTGCCCAATTTATTGGCACTGGGATCTTGTGCAAAGAACAGTAAGTACTGCCGAGTAAGTTGACATTCCTCATCTTTTGAGTGGCTGGATTTATGGGTAAGAACATAAAGTATTGCCTGTCTCCATATTTGAATTTGTGAAAGTTCATTTTTGGCCCTTGCCTAATATCAGCTGTGGCAGCATTAGCTCCAAGTTCTTTTTGTAGTTTGTCACGAGTCATGGAAACACATCAAAGTTGTGGAGGAATGTCAAAAGGCATGATGGTGGCTGCATCGTGCCATGGGAATGCTTTTCTTCATCCAGGCATGGAAGTAGTGAGGGAACCATCGTTATTATAGGTAAGTGCAATTATGCATTAGCTACATCGATATCTTCTTTTTTGCGTTGAGGGTCCAAGAAGGGTTTCTTTTAATAATGGCTTTCTTTTTTCCACTCTAGCATAAAGGCAAGATGTGTAGAGTGCACAGTTAATTTTTGTTGTGTTAATAGATGCTTCCTACCAGGTTTTGGATCAATGCAGCTTCTCCACACATATCATGTCTAGCGGTTTTGGCATACACATGTTGCCTTGCACTGGATGTAATTTAGGAGTGTCAGAGGGAAAGGTGGTAAATGCATACCATCATTGTCTTATCTTTTTCTTTCCCTTTACAATTAAGGTCCACTTTGAGTTGGTCTGACATCAAGTCCTATTAAAAGTTCTTGAAGTTTGTAGTTGTATTGTGATACCATGTGAAAAAGCTCTTGGGGTGTATTTTCCCCAAGTACACAAATTATTATAACCCTTATCCTTAAAACATTAGCCCTTCTAAACCTGAATCCAGAATAAGTTTGTTGCCACACCTCACCTTGAATGTTATTAGATTATCTTTAGTCCTGTCTACTGTAGCTCCCATCGTCACTACATAAAAACCCCTGTTTTCTGTAAATTGATCTTTTCCCCTAACCTCAACCAGTTTCTTTTTATAAATGACTTCATATGTAAACCCAACCCATTCCCACTTTCAGTTCCTCCCCCTCATGCTTCCTTCCTGTCCCCTCTTGTTCCCACTCCCCTTTTTCTCCATCAGCCATCCGGTCTGAATAATGCAGTGGCTGTCTAGCGCCACAACCATTGTCCCTACTTCACTGTTAATGTTGTGTCCTTGTCACAGTTATTGGGTCACTATCATCCATCAGAGCTAATCATTGTCATACAGACGTGGAAAAACAAAACATATCCCAGAGAACAAAGGAACTTGCATGGAGAGAACAAAGGCGACCAGGGACCAAAGAGCCATGATGTGGTTTATGACAGTCCTGTTAAATCAAATGAAGAACTTTGAACAGGCAAACACAAAAGGAACCTCATTTCATTACTGAAACAGACACCGCACGCATAAAGTAAAATTCAAGTTATAATATGCTTATGTTCTCTGGTTTTTGACCACTTAACCAGAAACAAGGAATCTAAACTCTCAAACGTACTCTTATGCTATAATAAATGATGACAGTTGGAGGAATCTCCGTTGCTGAGAATGGACTTTTGCCAACACCTGCATATTTCCTTCAGGTTCAGCTGTTACATTAGGTTGTCTAAATATCCAAACAACTCTAACTCCATTTAAACAGGTTTTACTCTCAAATGTGACCACAGTCTTATTATAAAACATTGACCGTTTTCCAGTGGTTATACTACCAATGTATTGGATTGAATCGATCTATTCAGTTATTCACTATGCCTGCTTATGCTTTTTTATTCATTGGGAGAAAATACAACAAAATCTCCAGCTGTTCTTTCCACTTTAGAAGTTCTAAAACATCATTAACTCAAATTAATTTCAGAAATCAATTTTTTTTTTTTGCATTGTGCTAATCAAAAAACTAAAAATAGGCATCTCTATTTATTTTCTTCCTTCCTACCAAAAATGTGCCAAACTACAACTTGTGTGTACTATAAACTATTTCAGTAATCAAATTTGTGATTGTATTCAAATTAAGATTTAGTTATTGGACTTTTAGTTAGTACTTAACTCCATGTCATCTGATTTTACGGTTTCAGTTTTACCTTATTAAAAAGCTTACTCTGATAAGGATCTGTTGTCTCTTAGACCTCCAAATTGACACTATCCAGTAAAAGGGTTCAGAAGAATTCTTGACTTGTACTGGAGCTAAAGAGTCAAGGCTACTATGGATTAGTTTAAAGAAGCCCATTGAGACATGAAAGCTAGTTGATAGCTGATGTGGGAGTATCAGACACGTCCTCTTAGAGACCCAGGGCTTTGGAGTGTTGGCCTTGTGCTTGTGTTATCCAGCACGCAACTTGAGTGAGTGTCTGAGTGCTTCAAATTAATCAATAGAGATAAGAGCTGACTGGGTTTTTTTGTTGCCTATTCAATTATACTCCATTAAACAAACATGATCGCGCCATGATCTCAGTTAGACTGTCGTCCGTCAGAGATACTCACATACTTATGCAGAGAAAGAGTACAGAGCTACTTTTATTTTAACAAAGAAAAAAAATCCCACTGAAGGTCAACTAAGAAGAGCAAACACAAATAGATTAGTAAAAGGAGTGGAGATCTTTAATTGACCCTTTTTAACAATGTTTGAGTAGCAGGTACAATGAAGGGCAGAAAGCATTTTGAGGGAATTAAGGAAGATGGACTTATTAGATTCTTTTTTTCCCTGCAAATAATCAGTTGTATTGTCATCGTCTTGGAAAAAGAAAGCTTGACAGCCACTGACCTCAACACTTTCAACAGTTTGTCAGTTACAGCCCCAAAAAGCATGATCAGCTCTTTGTTACATTGCAAAAAACATGTCTTTATTTCTGGCAGTATGTTTATGACCATGATTGTCTGAGGTAAAATTGTTTGCCATTTTTTAAACTTCATCTCTCTTAATAATGGCGATTTTCTGCATTTAGCTAATGTAGAAAAGAACAACATCTAGGAATAAGTTATAACTTCACACCAAAAAATAAAAAGATAGTGCTTTGAGTTTATCTTCACACCTAAAGCTTAATGTTAAAGAATTGTATCAAAGAGAGCATCTTAAGGTCACCAAGTCTATTTAACATCCACTTATCTTAAGAGTGTTAAACTTATCCAGGATGGATAATAATAATGGAGAGATAGTGTAACATTTATGGTAGTATTGTCCCTATAGGAACTGTTAAAAAAAAATATGGAATCATAATTATTTTCCTGTCTTAAACAAATATATGTGATAAGTATAACTCTGCCAACTATAGTCTCCTTTGTGTTATTACCTGCCACATTATGCCATGTTCACTCATATACAAAAACACACACAGACAAACTCATGGAGTGAAAACAATAGCAGTCACACTGTTTGGTGCTGGTGAGAAGCCATTTGGAGACTGCAGCTTGGAAAGAGCAGAGTTGCTGCTGTCAGCGTCTGACAGACAGCTGTGAGAAGTGTGTGAGTGTGTCTGCTGGTGTCTGATTAGTGCCTCTTGTCCCTCTCTCTCTTTCTCCAGCTTCCTCTCTGGCGTGATTATATAACGGCAGTTCTGGTCTCTGTTTATAAATGTGTGTGCGCGTGCATGTGCAGCATGTGCATGTAGGAAGCAAGTTTGTGTATTGTCTGCCTCGACGCGTCTGACCCAGAAATGCCCAACAGTCTCTCATGGCTTCATTAGGACACATCCAAGAGTTCAGAATCCATAACCTTCAAATTATCACCCTGCTGCCTTCTACTTACTGTCTTTTTCCAGGTTTTCAACTTTCTGTCTTTTGCTTCTTGTCAATTTTACTTGGTTTGCCCGTGAAAAAAAGTCTTACCTACATTCATTTCCACATTTCAATAAAGTATATTGTGAAAACAACATTTTTGAGAAGATTTAATTATAGATACAACACCCATTACAATTACTCAAAAAAGATGTTCAATGAGCCTTAAAATAAGTGTACTTTTTTCACAATCACCAACTGAGAATAAGAAAAAGAAGTAATAAAATTTTTTCAAAGAATCACTTCTCTAATAATTTTATTAAAATAAATGTAATTAAAGCCTTTTATATAATCTATACTTTACTGTTTCAAGTTTATCCAAGTGTTTACCTTTTATTAGATGTAAATGACTTCCTGTTTCTCTTGTCTAAAACATGAAAACAGAAGCATCAGGTGACCATATATATGTACTGTCTGACTTCATTGTGGAGTTTGTGATTCCACAGTTTGTTTACTAACCTCAGGTCAGTAAGTGATGCAATTCTGATCCAGTTTGTTGCAACTGGAAACCAAGGTACGTGGAGATTGAAACATTTCACCTTCAAGACTCTTCATCCAAATTTCAGCTAGAGTCTTAACAAATGCTCCTAAATGAATCAACAGGCAGATCAAATGTGTTAATTTGTTTTTTTATTATTATTGACTCTGTGGCATCCATGCAACATTTTGATTCACATCAATGTTCTTGATGTCTTCTATCTTATTCCTGAAGTCTCTTTTCATTCTGTCATTCCAGCTGACGGTGAGCAGGACTTCTGGTCGTGGAACTGTACTCTAACTGTACACTTACACACCTTGACTGCTTTGTGACTTTGTGAAAGGAACGACTGTTATCAGTTAAAGGTCTCGCACTGAGGTCCACTGCAGTATTTTAATACTTCTCACCCTTCTCACCTCCTCCTCTGTTTTTCTCCTTTTTTTCATCCCTTGCCGAGTCCCGTCTCATCACCTCTCGTTCTCTTCCTCTCTTCCCTCTCCTCTGCCCCTCTCTCATCTTTCTACCCCCTGCTGCATCCTCTCTCCATCACTTCCTCTCTTACCCTCCTCCCCACATGTCTGTCTGTTTGAAACTGGAGCAACGTCTTAATCGAGGCTCCGAGACGTGACGGGAATTCCTAAGCAGCTCCGGCTCTGCAGTACAGACACACACACACGTGCACGCCCACACACACGCAAGCAGAATCCAACACGTTCTGCTTTGCAGCCAATTAACAGCGCGATCCAGCACCAAAGGAATAACTGCATGTTGATGAGCTGGAGCCCCCAATGCGTGTGTGTGCGTGTGTATTTATGTTGAGCTGGTGGCCGTCAAAAACACTTACACAGATAGAAGGATATCTCTTTTATGTGTTCAAGGGAAAGAGGGAGATTATGGCGCATTAAAAACCTTCTCCACATGGGACAACCTAAGACAGGAACAAGGAAGTGCCTGAGATTCTCTTTGTGTGTATGTGTGTTTGATGCTGTCCTGGCATTTTCAGGATTGTGGGTGTGTGTGTGCGTGTGTGTGGGTGTGTGTGTGGGTGGGTGGGTGGGTGTGTGTGTGTGTGTGTGCATACAAGCTGCATTAGGAGAACAATGCAGATGATTTACTTGGAGCTGAGCCCTGCCGTCTCCTCCTCATCCTCCTCCTCATCCGTCCTCTATTTTTGTTACCTTTCATTCTTCTGCTCCTCCTCCCTCCCAACTTCTACCCAGCCTCTACTTCGTGGAGTTCATCCAAAGGTGAACGCCTGGCACAGAAAAAGTATCTTTCCCCCCTTCCAAAAACTCGCATATTCTCTTTATGTGTCAAAAATATTGACATCAGCCTTGACACAATATCCCAGAGCAGCGAAGCACAGTGCTTGCCAGGTTTCATCATCCCTCTGTATGTTCTTCAGAGATAGAATATGTTGAAACGAAGGCTGTGGGTTTTTAAAGCTCGCTGATTTCTTTGCCCCACTTCTCTGCACAATCCCCCACATCTGTTCTTGTTACATTAATGTGGGTAGGTAAGAGGTTTTACACTGTTAATACCAAGTGAAGAGTGTAATCATTTAGAAAAAAAAAATAGGTCATTTAAGTATTAATTGAGAAATATCAAAACTGATGTATCCCTGTTATCCTTTTAGGACCAGTCAGCTTTTTTTCATTAGGTCTTTTTAATAACCAATCTTCCCATGTATGCAACATTACAAAAGAAAAGGAATTAATGTATGCCCAAGATTTAGGTTCGCAATAACTACTGGAAATTAGTCGAGAATGAAGGGTCAGTGAATGTTTCCAATGCTCGGTTGACATCTAGTTGGAAAATCCTGCACTTCCCTAAAAGACCCAGGATTAGAAAGGTTTCACACCGAATTGTTTGGGAGGAAAAGGCTGTCATCTAGTGGAAATATGTGCTAACTACAATGTTGGAACATCTAAATATCATCTAAATACAAAATATTTAGATGTTGCATTTGTTGAAGTTACACAATCATAGAAATATAGAAATTATTTAGAACCCCCAAGGCAAGTCTCAATGTTTATGATCTCTTAAATCTCTCACATATACATTTCATCACTCAATATTTAATAACTTGTGTTAAGATTAGGGTGCATTTTTTGTTTATTATCATTACCTTTAAGAGGCTTAGGAATACATGTGAAGAATACTTGCGTTTTTGAATATCTTTTTATAAGCTTTTGGGGAGGTAATGTGTAAAAGACTCTGATTTCATAATCTTGTACCTTGACTTTTTTTTCTTAGTTTAAGTAATGAACAAATTTTAAAATTGTTCTTATTTTCTTTTAATTTAATATTACATTTTGTTTACATTGAAAACATAATTAATAAATTTCATATTTAATTCAACATTTTAAACATGACGTTTAATCTTGTGCGTTACATTTGAACTGTTTTGTCTTCTATTTCAAATTCTTCTAAAAATATTTGAGTTTCACATTATAACAGAAAAAATGTAATAAAGACAAATGACTCAATATGTAAACTTGTACACCTTATATTCCTGTAGTGTCAGCAACCACAGCAACCAAGAACAGTAAAATCTACATTTATAATATATATATATACTGTATTGTAATGTACTGTAATCAATTGGCACATCAACATGTTTGTGAGTTCATGTTTTCAGATTTGTTCTATGATCCGTTCTGTGTTTCTGCTCTGCAGTCTTCTGCCTGTGAACACACACTCTGCTGTGGTTCCTCCTCTGACCTCCTCTTGATAGTCAGCTCTCTCTCTGTCCCCTCGATACAAGGAACTTTGGCTGCCTGGATGTGGAGCTTTCCATCTGGAGAAAGATGGCAGCTGACGTCTTCATGGTTCACCCTTTCAGGCAGATCAAACTCCTGTCTGAACTCCTGCAGGCTGTAAGAGTAGGAGCCTTTCCTGTCCTCTTGTTTCTTCTCTCTCTTCCCGCTGACTCTCAGCTTCCTGCCCACCTGCCGGACTGACAGATCTTCTGGAGAAAAGCCCTGAGTGTCCAGGGTCAGGCCAAAGTGCTCTCCCTCTTTGTCCAGCTGGTAGGAGACTGGCTGCAGAGCCACGCTGCTGCTGAAAGGCTCTGTGTCCTCCAGGACCTGGCGTTGAAGTTTGTCCATCAGCTGCAGACTGCTGCGCAGCTCCTGTAGGTCTCTCTGCATGACATGCTGCTGGTAGAACAGAGGTCTGACCTCTGGCCACAGACTGCGTACAGGCCAGGAAAAGTCCATGAATGGACTGAGGGCAGATGGGAATCCATGAGAGCACAGCATCTTTCTTTTATTTAGTCTTGAGTCTTCTTGTTATTCAGGCGTCTCTTCTCTCCTGTGTTTCTAGTATATCTTTCTGTCAGTCAGTGGGGCTGTCCCAGCTTTATATTCTAGCAGGAGGCGCTCCAGAGGCTTCAGGAAGTTTCTGGTAATTACTACAGAACTCCACTGGGTGGAGCTCTTTCACATGATCTATTACGTCTGTAACATTTCTGGTCATAATTATTACAGTTTGTGTCTGAGACATGTTTGTTTTTGTTCATTCCTAAGCTGTAACTTCAATTAAAATTAAGGGCTTTTTACATCTTTATGTAAAATTTATTTTTGCTAAGTTTTTATAGTAGTTATGTTATTGTTTACACTAAATTGCTGTTACTTTTTCAACCACTAACATTTAGTGACAAAAAAAAACAAAAAACAAAACGGACAATTTTCTCAGTTATAAACATGCTAACATGTTGATGGAGAGTTCTGGAGATAAATCTTAGTTGCAGATTTTTGTTTCATATCTTGAATTATTGATTCAGTAATAGAAAACATGTTTAGTATGTTGCCAAAAGAAAGTATATAGCCTACATAATTTAATATATTATGTTTATACATAATATAAACATATTTATATGATCATTGAAAGCATTTATTTAAGCTAATTTTTACAGGCGTTTTAAAAATCTACTTTATTTCCTACCAAGAGAGAGTTCATCATTTTCTGGAACTTTCTGTTTCTCATCAACGATTTCCACTGGGAGGAGCTTCTTTAAATTATCATCTAGACATTTTTCTCAAAAACATAATTTATAGTCAAATAAACATGCATTTTTCCTCACCTAAAACTTCAGAGCATTTTATATTCTAAATTATGTTTGGCTTCAGACACTTAAGGAAACTCTTATTCCATCAGAATAACATAAAAATGTTTTATTGTACAATTTACTTAACATAAATGTCACTATTTATTGGAATGTTGGATGATAAGTTCACTGAATATTTTAGTTTTTAAATCAAAGTAAGCTAACGTCATGGACAAAGGAAACATCTAAGCCACCTATGAAACATAAAAGAAAGATCACCACATCATGTTTCTATCTATAAATTGTCAAAATGATTGTTAAAACAGCAGTCCATCATTTTTTTTTAAGTATGACTTACTTGCTTTATGTCCAGTTTGTAATAATTACATCATTTGATTAGTATTTTTCATCATATGTGATATATATTTAGCTCACAATGTCATTAAAAGATTATTCCCCATGAATCACAATGCAAATATATTCTGGGTTTTTCTTTAGCTCATTTATTCAGCACACTTCCTGTATGTGGTGCTCTTCTCTCCATAGAATATACCATTGATGATATTGTCCAATCTGCTCTGTTTATGAAAAACAAGAAAGGAAAATGGAGTCAGTATTTCCATCCACATAAACAAAGAAATGCATAAGTGCTACAAAACACAGTTGGATGTTTCCCAAAATGATTTGACAATAAACAGAGCTGTTAGCGCACTTTATTTATAGGTTTTAGATTAATTCTAAGCCATAATACTAAGCAAACATCCTGAAATGTTTTTAACTAGTTTGTGTTCAAAACTTCGATGGACAATTGTCTTAAAAAAATTATTTCAAGAAATTGGCCCAGAACTCAAGTTTACTTCAGTAAATAGGAATTTATCAAGATTACTTCCTTATTTACTCTTAATAATTTGAGATTTTTACATTCAAAGTGTAGTGTGCACCCCAATTTCACTACTATATAAGCATGCATGTGTAGGTGTGTGTGTGTGGGGTGTGTGTGTGTGTGTGTGTGTGTGTGTTGCTGCAAAATAATGATAATCATTACTGGTGAGCACAGATAATCTCTTAATGGTGGCAATGTCAACCATGCCCAACTGGGAAAAGAAAACAGACAGAGCAGGAGGCATGTTCATACTAAAACAGAATACCAAAGATATAGGTATTTTGCATTTCTGTATCTATTTTTATGTTGAGACGTCAAACATTTCTTTTCATTTTTCAGCAAATTACTTGTATTAAATGTTTCTTTAAGACAGTCGACTTGTTGACATTTACTTTTACCTGATTCAAGATGAAGTTAACATTAACTATTTTGTTTACATGCTTGAAGTTTTATTATATTTTCTAGAAAATAACATCTTATTATAAAGATCAAGATAGTAGACGACAAATGGAAAAAAAAAACATTAACCACTTTTTGAAAATATGTTTAAATAAACCCTTTTACTGTACAAAAAAGCTGAATACACTCTTAATTAATAGAATGACAAATTGAAATTGACACATCAATATGTTTGTGAGTTCATGTTTTCAGATTTGTTCTATGATCCGTTCTGTGTTTCTGCTCTGCTGTCTTCTGCCTGTGAACACACACTCTGCTGTGGTTCCTCCTCTGAGCTCCTCTTGATAGTCAGCTCTCTCTCTGTCCCCTCGATACAAGGAACTTTGGCTGCCTGGATGTGGAGCTTTCCATCTGGAGAAAGATGGCAGCTGACGTCTTCATGGTTCACCCTTTCAGGCAGATCAAACTCCTGTCTGAACTCCTGCAGGCTGTAAGAGTAGGAGCCTTTCCCATCCTCTTGTTTCTTCTCCGTCTTCCCGCTGACTCTCAGCTTCCTGCCCACCTGCCGGACTGACAGATCTTCCGGAGAAAAGCCCTGAGTGTCCAGGGTCAGGCCAAAGTGCTCTCCCTCTTTGTCCAGCTGGTAGGAGACTGGCTGCAGAGCCACGCTGTTCCTGAAAGGCTCTGTGTCCTCCAGGATCTGGCGTTGAAGTTTGTCCATCAGCTGCAGACTGCTGCGCAGCTCCTGTAGGTCTCTCTGCATGACATGCTGCTGGTAGAACAGAGGTCTGACCTCTGGCCACAGACTGCGTACAGGCCAGGAGAAGTCCATGAATGGACTGAGGGCAGATGGGAATCCATGAGAGCACAGCATCTTTCTTCTGTTTAGTCTTGAGTCTTCTTGTTATTCAGGCGTCTCTTCTCTCCTGTGTTTCTTGTGTATCTTTCTGTCAGTCAGTGGGGCTGTCCCAGCTTTATATTCTAGCAGGAGGCGCTCCAGAGGCTTCCGGAAGTTTCTGGTAATTACTACAGACCTCCACTGGGTGGAGCTAATTCACCTAATTTTTCACATCTCAGTTCTGTTGCTTTATGCAGCGATAATCTCTTTAATCGTGTTTACTTTAGTAAGCTTGGAGCAATAACAAAAGTTCCACAACATTTGAACCTGTTAATGAAGTACTAGTTCAATGATTATTACAAATATGAAAGCATAGTTTTGGTAGAAGAAATTCCTGAATATAAACATATTGTGCTATACCATAATATATTCAGCAAATGATTCTTTTAACAGTTTCCTTTTAAATTTTATTCTGTAGTTTTTATGGACCTGCACAGAAAGAAAGGAGTCCTTTTGGGTGCTGTATTACCTAAACATATATTTGTATCTTGGCTTTTCTTTAACCTTAAATCAAAACAAAACATAAATTAATCTATAAAATATATAGTTCAATATCTCCATTACTTTTTATAAGTTTAATGTTGATTCTCATGCAAGCATGCAGTACTTTTCGTTGTTGTATGAATTAACTTCAAACCAACATTTTTTTAAAAAAAAACATCAAACGTTTTATATGCCATACAAATAAAATCATTTTTTGTCATTGACTGAAAACTTACTAAACATGATTATGTAAGTGACTGTTGTAAGTAGCCGTAGGAGAAACACATGACACATTAGGTGAATTAGCTCCACCCAGTGGAGGTCTGTAGTAATTACCAGAAACTTCCGGAAGCCTCTGGAGCGCCTCCTGCTAGAATATAAAGCTGGGACAGTCCCACTGACTGACAGAAAGATACACAAGAAACACAGGAGAGAAGACACACCTGAGCATTAAGAAGACTCAAGACTAAACAGAAGAAAGATGCTGTGCTCTCATGGATTCCCGTCTGCCCTCAGTCCATTCATGGACTTCTCCTGGCCTGGACGCAGTCTGTGGCCAGAGGTCAGACCTCTGTTCTACCAGCAGCATGTCATGCAGAGAGACCTACAGGAGCTGCGCAGCAGTCTGCAGCTGATGGACAAACTTCAACGCCAGATCCTGGAGGACACAGAGCCTTTCAGGAGCAGCGTGGCTCTGCAGCCAGTCTCCTACCAGCTGGACAAAGAGGGAGAGCACTTTGGCCTAACCCTGGACACTCAGGGCTTTTCTCCAGAAGATCTGTCAGTCCGGCAGGTGGGCAGGAAGCTGAGAGTCAGCGGGAAGATGGAGAAGAAACAAGAGGACGGGAAAGGCTACTACTCTTACAGCCTGCAGGAGTTCAGACAGGAGTTTGATCTGCCTGAAAGGGTGAACCATGAAGACGTCAGCTGCCATCTTTCTCCAGATGGAAAGCTCCACATCCAGGCAGCCAAAGTTCCTTGTATCGAGGGGACAGAGAGAGAGCTGACTATCAAGAGGAGCTCAGAGGAGGAACCACAGCAGAGTGTGTGTTCACAGGCAGAAGACAGCAGAGCAGAAACACAGAACGGATCATAGAACAAACCTGAAAACATGAACTCACAAACATGTTGATGTGCCAATGGGATGATTTTAGATTTCATTGATAATACTCTTGTGTGGATTAATGTTGTTTTGGTACATTACTGTATTTGTTAACAGAAACATTTGGAAAATTAAAGAATAATAGACAGTTAGTGGTTCTGTTGGTGTACTTTGTCTTAGTATATAGTAACAGAAATGACATTCCATCATGTAGAAAATAAATGTATCAATAAATAAAACGTTTTCTCAGTGTTTGGGGAAACACTTTTGAAAATAAAATTTTATTATTGTTAAGTCCTTTGTGTGCATTTTTCGTCTACACACTGGGAATATTATCTTCAATTAAAATATTTTTTTACAAACTAAAATGTGCAGCTCAGTAATAAAATAGCAGAACAAACTACATATAAGGTGAACATAGGCCGAAATCAAAAATTGTTTTCTATGTTTAAAATATTATTGATTGAAATGAACAACATCTGTAGAATCATTACATCTGAAATGTAAAAATGTACACTTGAAATATTTGCATAATTCTATTAATTGGTTAAAGTAAAAATATTAATAATTAAATAAAATAAAAAGACAAGTACTTCTAAAACGATAAAATCTTATTTCTTGTTACATTATAGAACATTAATAAACACCAGGCATGCTTTCATGCAATAATATTTTTTGAGAAATCTCTGTTATAAATTATTTAATAAACTGGTTGTGTATATTTGTTATAAATCTGTAAAAGATTTCTTAAAAATGGAAAAGAAATATATTAAACAAATTAATTATGATGACTAATGCAATATTTTCACTTAAAGATGTTAGGCATGATTATACCTAATAACATCAGGTATAATAACATCATTTTAAGCATGAAAGATATTCTTTATTTGTTTAATAAAACCTTGTTCCTTATATTTTTTTAGTATGGCAATAAATAAGATACCAGTTGAGCAGTACTTGTCTTTATGTTGTGTTTTTTATTCTTTTTTTCAATATCTTAAACAATCAATAGAGTTTTGTTCATATTTCATGCACATATTTTTACATTTTCATGTACTTTCACAGATAATGTTTGTTTCAGTTATATTTAAAATTTTGAAGACAATATTTGATTATTCCTTATTTTATATTTAGAAATGCCTGGTATTTTACTGGTGCCCATTTTTAAAGTAGCTAAATTTTCAAAATATAAAACGTTGATTTTTATTTAATGTAAAGTTCTCAGATTGTAAATTAAAACATGCACACTCATTTGTCGACAAATTTCAAATTTTATTTTCAAGTGTATGCCAAACAACAGCGAAAAGATGCTTCCATTTATTGATACAATTATTTTCAACATGTTTCATGTTATTTTCTAATGTTGTGTTCTTATGTATTCTTATAAAGGCTAAATATTGAAAACAACAGGAGAACCACTAACTGTTAACTAATTTTTAATTTTACAAATGTTTCTTTGTACAAACCTAAAAACTGAACACGACCATCACCAAAGAAATCTAAAATCATCCCATTGGCACATCAACATGTTTGTGAGTTCATGTTTTCAGGTTTGTTCTATGATCCGTTCTGTGTTTCTGCTCTGCTGTCTTCTGCCTGTGAACACACACTCTGCTGTGGTTCCTCCTCTGAGCTCCTCTTGATAGTCAGCTCTCTCTCTGTCGCCTCGATACAAGGAACTTTGGCTGCCTGGATGTGGAGCTTTCCATCTGGAGAAAGATGGCAGCTGACGTCTTCATGGTTCACCCCTTCAGGCAGACCAAACTCCTGTCTGAACTCCTGTAGGCTGTAAGAGTAGGAGCCTTTCCCATCCTCTTGTTTCTTCTCTGTCTTTCCGCTGACTCTCAGTTTCCTGCCCACCTGCCGGACTGACAGATCTTCTGGAGAAAAGCCCTGAGTGTCCAGGGTTAGGCAAAAGTGCTCTCCCTCTTTGTCCAGCTGGTAGGAGACTGGCTGCAGAGCCACGCTGCTCCTGAAAGGCTCTGTGTCCTCCAGGATCTGGCGTTGAAGTTTGTCCATCAGCTGCAGACTGCTGTGCAGCTCCTGTAGGTCTCTCTGCATGACATGCTGCTGGTAGAACAGAGGTCTGACCTCTGGCCACAGACTGCGTACAGGCCAGGAGAAGTCCATGAATGGACTGAGGGCAGATGGGAATCCATGAGAGCACAGCATCTTTCTTCTGTTTAGTCTTGAGTCTTCTTGTTATTCAGGCGTCTCTTCACTCCTGTGTTTCTTGTGTATCTTTCTGTCAGTCAGTGGGGCTGTCCCAGCTTTATATTCTAGCAGGAGGCGCTCCAGAGGCTTCCGGAAGTTTCTGGTAATTACTACAGAATTCCACTTGGGGGAGCTCTTTCACATAATCTGTCTTGTCTGTGAAGTCTCTGTTCACAGCAATAAATTGTCTCACATATATCTCTTCTTAAAATACATCACTATTAATATGAACTACCTCTTTAGTTTATTCTGTAAAAAATGTTTTTGGTCATTTTTTCCAGCAGTTGTTCTAAAACATAATGTTAATTGCGTCAATTATTTTCTTAACAGGAGGCACTACCAGATTCCCCAGGAATTTTCCTGTAATAACCACAGAGCTAAACTTGGTGGAGCAGTTCCAGATGAGATAATTTTCCTTTTTCATTTTGTGTTTCTTGATATAATTTACATGCGTATAATAGTTTTTGTATAATAGGCACATAAGACTTTTTTCGTGATCATTAACTGTTTCATATGCCAAGTTGTGCTTATTTTCAAAATCTATATTTCATTAAAAAATTTTGTTCTTTTATAAATTGTTTTTGAAGTCGAAAGTCTATTTTCCACAACACTGTTAATCTTTGGGGGTAGACATTTTATTAAATAAGTACAACTTATTAAACATTAGATGTCTTTCTATTTTTCTATTTTTTTGCTTATACAATTTCATGATCATTGATCTCCTTCATTTTAATCTGGTTAAATATAATTATTTCAAAATACACAAACAATGGATTCATTGTTTGTGTTTCAGTTATCAGTTATAGCCAAAAACCTAAATTTACCAATGATTAACCAACATCAAGCCTAACATCCGTTCCCATAACTTTTCCCATTCCATAATCAATTTTTATAATGATCTAAATATAACTTCGTCACAAAATCTACAGAAAGCGGGACAGCTTATGAAATTTCCCAAATATCTATTATATAACTGTTTTAGTATTGTCAAAGTAGTGTAATTATTACCACTTGTTTATGTTTTTCTATATTAAGTTGAAGGACCACTGATAGTGCAGGTAAAAAGCAAAGAATGTAGCTTTGGGATAATGACAAACATGTAGTTTCATTGTCATTATTTCCTTTATATACCTCTCAGATATTCCATAAACATATATGGAAAGCTCAAGCTGTAGGCCTATTACATTTTTATTTACGTAATATTGCTCTGGGGCTGACCAGACCTTTGTTGCCTTGCAGTAACAAATGTCCTGAGTGTTTATTTCACAATGGTATGAATGTTCTCCCTATGCATGCTTGGATATTCCTTCAAGCATCCAAGTACATGACTGCAAGGTCAATTGGTCTCTTTTTTTTTTTATCATTTGGCACAAATGTGTGTGCAAGTATTGCAGTATTGTCACTGTTATAAAGGACGGAATTCAAATTGTAATATCATATTTTTTCAATAGGTGTTGATGATACTGTAGAAAGTGAAAGATATATCATCATTGCTATGTTTTCAATAATTTTTATTTATTTATTTATTTAATTTTTTTTTTTTTGCCAGACTTGCCAGGCTTCATTGAGAGCATAATTCAAACTCCATATTAGATTTAGGTGTATATTATCTCTAACAGTTTCTAGGTTTTCAACTGCGAAAAAGAAAATACATTTCAGATGATACAAATAATTAAGACTGCCCTAAATGTGTTCAAAGCTTCTTGCTTCTCGATGTTTTCTCCTAAGTGGTTATCAGCTTAGTAATGGTTCTCCTGTGGTCATCAGATGGACTTATATCTTGTGAGTGCATTACTCCAAACCCATTGTCTGCATATTAGTACATCGATCAATAGCTATGGCTAGACTAGTATGGTATTTAGTATCACAGACAGAAGATGAGAGAGAGAATAGTGTGGCTATGCAAGGGAAGGAATTGAATAGCTCTGAACAATGTATTATTCTAGTTATGAAAATGTACACAAAAAAATATTTTCATATTTGCACTTTTGTAGGGTCTGAGGAAGTGCAACAACATAACATGACCACCATCTTAAAATCACAATATAAGAAACAATTTATTGAAAATATTTAGTGTCTCAAGATAAAATCAAACCATTCCATTGCAACTTGTGCATACAACACACAATTTCTCCTTTGTTTGTCTTCCCCCCCATATCACCTACTTCTCTATCTACTGCCTGCACTGACAGAATCAAATCTTGTTATTTTTTCTCCTTAGAAAGCTTCAACTGTCCTTCACTAGGGGTCTTTGTGTAAATCATCATTACACACTGAATTGAAATAGCCCACATCATGGTACTGCCTCCACCTGGTTAAGAGATTTGAAAGCTTTGCCTCGACTCCTCCAATCCTTCTTCTTGTCATTATCATTAAAAACAAAAAAAACAAAATAAAAATCAATCAAGTTGCTTTCAGCATCCTCTTAGTCCATGGTGTGATAGCCTTGAGACTTAATCGTGCCTTGATGTCCTTGAACAAACTATCCAACTCCCTCTATGCTTATGTTAACCATTTAAAGGTTTCAAAGGTATTTGAAACATGGACACAAATGGATGTTCAATAGCACAAGGATTCCAAAGATTAAACCTCCTAAAGAACCTCCTAAAGGCCCCATATCAACACAACTAAAGATTTGTGGACTATGCACCAGATCAAACTCAGGAATCTATAACCTCTTCTAATTCTGACAACAGTGGCCGTATCGTGGTTTGATGACAACATCATGTGTATTGATGACCACTCACTGAGAAATATTTCAACAAACATTCACATTGAAGATTAAAAATAATATATAATAAATACAAATTTGTGAACACAATTCTTGTATTTTGAATCTTATTGAACTTACTAAATATGTTGACAGTGCAAAACAAAAATGAATGATTGTGATGCATTATCAATGGCTCAAAATTAACAAGGACAGCACACAAACTTTCCATTAGCAAATGTATATTTAAACAATTTTATTTGCACATAAAGCATACTTCAATTTGTCCATTTACAAATCTTTATCTTTCTAAAATAGTGGAGAAATGTTTTTAGATAAAATAGGGCACATTGGTACAAGCAATGACAAAAACAAGAGTTTGAGGTGTGTTATTGCTCTGTAAAGTTCCTGTAATAAAGTACCTTCTGAGGTAGATCAGTCTCCTCCTGGGAGTTACGTAATTCTCCACAGGAAAGGTTGATTAAAGGTGACCTTACCATGCACTGCCTCCTGGCCACAGTATGTAATTTTTTTTCAAATTAGTGTAGTGGCCGCAGTCGTCTGGTACTTACTAAATCTTATTTGCTTTGCAAATGAGACTCAGCATTGAGCAGGCAGGTTCTGGAGTTGTTTCCATAGGGTCAGCATTTCCTTTGGATTCCGTCTGTGAACAAGTAGAACAGACCTGTATGCACACGGATTGTTTCTGTCTGTAGCGGGGAGATCAAATGTTAAGAAACCCGGGTGGTGGACTGGAGAAAGCCCGAGTCTGTTTAGGCACATCCCAAGGTAGACATCATCAATAGGGAAAAGACGAACCCTTTCAGACACCTCCTGTAAACGTAAGGCGAGTGAGCCTGAATACACCACCCCTCCTCCACCAGCGTAAGGTGGGTACACACCTTTGTAAAAACTTTCCGGTATGTAGTATTTCATGGATGGCTCACGGTTCGGCATTGCATTGCTGATCACATCGCCGACAAACAAATTCATGTCTGTTTCATTAGTATAGATTCTCCAAAGCTTGTGCTCCTCCATTTTTTTATGCAGGTAACTCAGAAGGGCATCTGTCCGAACAAAAACATCATCATCGCCTTTGAAGACAAAGGCGGCAGTAGGGCAGTACTGCTTGAACCATCTCCACAGCAGCAGGTCCTTCAAGGTCAAATTGAAGAACGTATCCCTGAAATCCCACTGCAGAATATCTCCATACTTCTCGTTCTCAAGTTCCAGAAGGTTCTTCAGGTCTGGGTAAGGACCTGTACTCGAGTCCTGCCTTCCGAGCAGGAAAACCGTGCGCACTAATCCCCCTTTTGTATTGAACTCCCCCTTCACCACACCCCTGTGTCCCCATGTTTCACGTATGGCCTGTCGGTTTTCAAAGTTCCCCACTTGTGATTTGATAGCGATGAGGAGCATTGGAGACCCCACCCCAGTGGTATCTTTGTTCCTCTGACACATACGAGGCTGGTTGATAAGAAGAGGGTACTTCCTGCAGTGCATTGACTTGATAAATGCTCTAATTTGCTCTGGCATGCTGTTGAAGTCATTCACTCTAGGAACTGAACACTTCTGTGACATGCAGTCTGATAGACAATTATCCTCAATTTCAGTGAAAGGCTGACCTTTTGGGCTTCTCTGCATCCCAGTTAGGTTTCCTCTTAATATTGGATTGTGCTGACGGTCCCAGCTGTGCTGCAACTGGTTCCACAGTGCACTGTCCTCCAGGCGAAGGTTCCAGAAAGGACCAAGTGGGTGTGAGGCCAGGGTGGAAGAATTGGCTGAAATCCCTGGAGCAATGTAGTGAATGATTACTTTTGGAGGAGCGTAAGAAATGGTGACAAATATGGTCACCATGATGTAAATCACAAGGTGTCCAGTCATCATACATGGCAGGAAGCACATGCATAGTAGTCTCCCGTTGCATTTGCAGCATTTTCCCATTGTTGCAAGTCAAAAACCTGCACAAAAAGCATAGTTTTATATGAATATATAAATAATCAAAACAGATAACGTTATAACATTATATCTGCTCTCTCTTAACAGGAAACACAACAGTGGGATAAATCAGATTTTGCAAATCCCCTTTAACGCTCTGGAGTTTCTGTTCCCTTGGTGACCGTCCAGTGGGGGTTATTATCTGTTCTTGTTGACACTCTGAACCTCATTGAGTACAGCTGAATATCTGAGCCCCTGAAGAAAATATTACATAAAAGGCAGCCCCTTTGTCTTTCATTTGATATAAATATTCCTCTCTACACTTGCTTTGTCAAGTATTGTCCCTATTCTCATACGTATTACTTACCACTGGTTTAAATCTCACTGGATCAGCTGGAAAAGAAAGAAAAAAAGCCAAGTCTCCACTCTTCTGATGTGGTTATGAGTCGGTCATTTCAGGGCCCACCTGTTGAAAATCCTTTATACCACAACAGTACATCCTCTAACTGTACATCTATCAAGTGCTCCTCTAGTGCTGTGCCAAGAGCAGCTGAGCAACGCGTCCCATATGAGGCAGCTTGTGCACAACGAGCATGCGTCTCTTCGACTCCTCATTAGATAATGAGGAGAAAACACCCACAAGGAGGGCGTATTATCTTTAGTGAACACTGACTAATGTTACTCTGTGATTTCTCAGAAGCAGATTTGATTTGCATCCATGCTCTATAGGCAAATATTCTCATGGTACAAACCAAATGTGCAACCAAAATGAGATTAACCGTGTAATGATTCTGTTGTGAGTGATTTGTCAAGGCATATTTAACTGAGGCTACAGAAGCTTATATGAAAACACAGTGACTTGCAAAATTATTCATGTCTCTTGGATATTTCCACAATATTTTACAATCAGAAACTTCAAAGTTTTTCTATATATTTTTTTCAAAATAAAAAATAGTGTGGGATGTTTTCGTAATCATGGTTACAAGCTTTGAAGAACCACCTTTAAAAGCAATTAAAGTTGTAAGCTAGCTTTGTATATCTGAAACTCAAATATATAATTGGGGCCTGCCATGCAAAGCAATGGCAGGAACCTATTACTCTACACCCAACAAGCGTCTCTTTATTATTGGGGCCTGCCATGCAAAGCAATGGCAGGAACCTATTACTCTACACCCAACAAGCGTCTCTTTATTGGGGCCTGCCATGCAAAGCAATGGCAGGAACGGCCTGCCATGCAAAGCAATGGCAGGAACCTATTACTCTACACCCAACAAGCGTCTCTTTATTATAATTGGGGCCTGCCATGCAAAGCAATGGCAGGAACCTATTACTCTACACCCAACAAGCGTCTCTTTATTATAATTCTTTATTTTTCTTCCGTCACCGTTAATGCGGCTCATACCGCTGGGTGCACACCTACAAATGAGGTATCAAAACGTGCAGAAAATTCACGCCATTGGAGCTATTATTTTTGGTGGGATTTGGGGTTAACGTGGCGACATAATTCGCAAAAAACTACGAAAAAAACCCCATTATAAGTCAATGGGAAAAATCCTGGAAATACCCTATTTTTGAGGATTTTCTGTGTCGTCACAAATTCACCTAGAAATGCCATTCAAATTTCATTTTGTAGATACGTCTGTGATCTCTTCGAAAGTGAAGACGGCTCGTCGATACCAGTTACGGTTTGTCCACAATTTGCCTCTAAGCGACCCAAAGTTTCTCATTTTTCCGAAAATTACAGTGCTTCTCTCGCTGATTAGAGTGAGAGATGAAGACAACTTTTTCAACCCAAATCATTTTTGAAATCGCCATCACGCCCACAAATATCGCACGATTAGTATCAAAATCGGTCCTGACATTGATACGCCTGTCTGCTCCGGTAAAATGTTTTCGAAATTTATCTAGACCGTACGGTTTTCTGTCACGGTGCTTCAGAGCAAAGTCATGCGACAGGATTTTCTGAGGCTGTCTGAGGCTCTCTCCCATGTATTTGAATAGAATTTCAGATCTGGGCACAACATTTCTTTCTCTCATCACTGTAAATGTTCTGAGTGAGGTACAGATATGAATCTCGGGACTATCGCAGAAGACACATAGGCCTGTCATACGCTCCAAACGCTTTTCGAATATGTATTACGGTTCCCGAACAGGAAGGATTTGTTTCCAATGCTTTTTGTCAGTAAAACGTGTTTGCTCAAACACACAATTGTGTGTTTGACAGCTCAGAGCTCAGAGCTCACACCCTGCTGAGACCATTATTTGCCATAGCAACGGATCTCAAGAGGCTATTGGCTGCTGGTTTGGACTACAGATACGCATCATTGTAGTTCTATCTATAGTGGAACCCTCAGTTGAAACAGATCAGGACTGAACTGGCCTTTAGAACTATTTGCTGCTATGGGCTGTATATAACTGATTTAACTCAGGAACTGTTACACATGGTATTAGTTTGGAACTTTAAAATTAAGCATAATAATAATTTCAAAATAAAAGCCTTGAATATTTTTACATCAGGTAATTGCTGTTTTTGGCTTTATTTGACTTTTTCATCCAAAGCACTGTTACACATGGTATTAGTTTGGCCCTTTGAAATGAAGCTTAACAAAAATTTCAAAATAAAAGCTTTGAATATTTTTACATCATGTAATTGCTCTTTTTGGCTTTATATGACTTTTTCATCCAAAGCACTGTTACACATGGGATTAGTTCGGAACTTTAAAATGGAGCATAATAATAATTTCAAAATAAAAGCCTTGAATATTTTTACATCAGGTAATTGCGCTTTTTGGCTTTATGTGACTTTTTTATCCAAAGCACTGTTACACAATGGAATAGTTTGGCCCTCTGAAATGAAGCATACTGAAAATTTCAAAATAAAAGCCTTGAATATTTTTACGTCATGTAATTGCTCTTTTTGGCCGTATATGACTTTTTCATCCAAAGCACTGTTACACATGGGATTTGTTAGGAACTTTAAAATGGAGCATAATAATAATTTCAAAATAAAAGCCTTGAATATTTTTACGTCATGTAATTGCTCTTTTTGGCCGTATATGACTTTTTCATCCAAAGCACTGTTACACATGGGATTAGTTCGGAACTTTAAAATGGAGCATAATAATAATTTCAAAATAAAAGCCTTGCATATTTTTACATCGGGTAATTGCGCTTTTTGGCCGTATATGACTTTTTCATCCAAAGCACTCTTACACGTGGTATTAGTTTGGCCCTTTGAAATGAAGCTTAACAAAAATTTCAAAATAAAAGCCTTGAATATTTTACATGACGTAATTGCTCTTTTTGGCTTTATTTGACTTTTTCATCCAAAGCACTCTTACACGTGGTATTAGTTTGGCCCTTTGAAATGAAGCTTAACAAAAATTTCAAAATAAAAGCCTTGAATATTTTTACATCAGGTAATTGCTGTTTTTGGCTTTATGTGACTTTTTCATCCAAAGCAAAGTTACACATGGGATTAGTTCGGAACTTTAAAATGGAGCATAATAATAATTTCAAAATAAAAGCCTTGAATATTTTACATGACGTAATTGCTCTTATTGGCCGTATATGACTTTTTCATCCAAAGCAATGTTACACATGGGATTAGTTCGGAACTTTAAAATGGAGCATAATAATAATTTCAAAATAAAAGCCTTGAATATTTTTACATCAGGTAATTGCTCTTTTTGGCTTTATTTGACTTTTTCATCCAAAGCACTGTTACACATGGTATTAGTTTGGCCCTTTGAAATGAAGCATACTGAAAATTTCAAAATAAAAGCCTTGAATATTTTTACATCAGCTACTTGTGTTTTGAGCATTATATAACTATTTTAACCCAAGGACTATTACGCATGGGATTAGTTTGGCCCTTTGAAATGAAGTTTAACAAAACTTCCAAAATTAATGCCTTGACAACATTTTAAATCGTACTGAATGGTGCACGTCCGTCTTGCTTAATGTTCTTGGGGTTCTCCGCGTGCCATTGGTTACGTTGCGGCGTTCTTTAGCGTCGATGCCGATTTGTAGCGTGACGACGCCGGGCCCGAACCCCACGGCCGCGCCTTGGCAGGCCCCGGCTAAATTTCTTCCGAAATTTTCTAGTTATAATTCTTTATTTTTCTTCCGTCACCGTTAATGCGGCTCATACCGCTGGGTGCACACCTACAAAT
This sequence comes from Xiphophorus hellerii, assembly GCF_003331165.1. Lineage (NCBI taxonomy): Eukaryota > Metazoa > Chordata > Actinopteri > Cyprinodontiformes > Poeciliidae > Xiphophorus > Xiphophorus hellerii. Next base: position 10,505,329 of record NC_045679.1, on the reverse strand, counting down.
GAGGTATCAAAACGTGCAGAAAATTCACGCCATTGGAGCTATTATTTTTGGTGGGATTTGGGGTTAACGTGGCGACATAATTCGCAAAAAACTACGAAAAAAACCCCATTATAAGTCAATGGGAAAAATCCTGGAAATACCCTATTTTTGAGGATTTTCTGTGTCGTCACAAATTCACCTAGAAATGCCATTCAAATTTCATTTTGTAGATACGTCTGTGATCTCTTCGAAAGTGAAGACGGCTCGTCGATACCAGTTACGGTTTGTCCACAATTTGCCTCTAAGCGACCCAAAGTTTCTCATTTTTCCGAAAATTACAGTGCTTCTCTCGCTGATTAGAGTGAGAGATGAAGACAACTTTTTCAACCCAAATCATTTTTGAAATCGCCATCACGCCCACAAATATCGCACGATTAGTATCAAAATCGGTCCTGACATTGATACGCCTGTCTGCTCCGGTAAAATGTTTTCGAAACTTATCTAGACCGTACGGTTTTCTGTCACGGTGCTTCAGAGCAAAGTCATGCGACAGGATTTTCTGAGGCTGTCTGAGGCTCTCTCCCATGTATTTGAATAGAATTTCAGATCTGGGCACAACATTTCTTTCTCTCATCACTGTAAATGTTCTGAGTGAGGTACAGATATGAATCTCGGGACTATCGCAGAAGACACATAGGCCTGTCATACGCTCCAAACGCTTTTCGAATATGTATTACGGTTCCCGAACAGGAAGGATTTGTTTCCAATGCTTCTTTTCAGTAAAACGTGTTTGCTCAAACACACAATTGTGTGTTTGACAGCTCAGAGCTCAGAGCTCACACCCTGCTGAGACCATTATTTGCCATAGCAACGGATCTCAAGAGGCTATTGGCTGCTGGTTTGGACTACAGATACGCATCATTGTAGTTCTATCTATAGTGGAACCCTCAGTTGAAACAGATCAGGACTGAACTGGCCTTTAGAACTATTTGCTGCTATGGGCTGTATATAACTGATTTAACTCAGGAACTGTTACACATGGTATTAGTTTGGAACTTTAAAATTAAGCATAATAATAATTTCAAAATAAAAGCCTTGCATATTTTTACATCAGGTAATTGCTGTTTTTGGCTTTATTTGACTTTTTCATCCAAAGCACTGTTACACATGGTATTAGTTTGGCCCTTTGAAATGAAGCTTAACAAAAATTTCAAAATAAAAGCTTTGAATATTTTTACATCATGTAATTGCTCTTTTTGGCTTTATTTGACTTTTTCATCCAAAGCACTGTTACACATGGTATTAGTTTGTCCCTTTGAAATGAAGCATACTGAAAATTTCAAAATAAAAGCCTTGAATATTTTACATGACGTAATTGCTCTTTTTGGCCGTATATGACTTTTTCATCCAAAGCAATGTTACACATGGGATTAGTTCGGAACTTTAAAATGGAGCATAATAATAATTTCAAAATAAAAGCCTTGAATATTTTTACATCAGGTAATTGCTCTTTTTGGCTTTATTTGACTTTTTCATCCAAAGCACTGTTACACATGGTATTAGTTTGGCCCTTTGAAATGAAGCATACTGAAAATTTCAAAATAAAAGCCTTGACATATTTTAGATCAGATAATTGCTCTTTTGAGCAATAAATAACTGATTTAACCCAATGACCATTACACATGGGATTAGTTTGGACCTTTGAAATTAAGCTTAACAAAAATTTCAAAATAAAAGCCTCAACATGCCCCTGAGGTTAGTGCACCGCCGCAGGCAGTGCAATAATATTATTCTGCATTATCTGTTTCTCTCAGGTTAGGGAACTGCCTTGCACAGCAAGGCAGTTCATTAGCATTAGCATTTTGGCTTAAATAAGCTATTAGCTATTTATTGGACTTATTAGCCATGTTTAGTATACTGAATGGAGTAAGTCCATTATAGAGAACATCCTAGTGATGTCCCACATGCTAGTGACAGCAATGATGCTAACATTAGCATTTTGCTAACTACTTGCGTTTTCAGCATTATATAACTGATTTAACCCAATGACTGTTATACATGGAATTAGTTTGGACCTTTGAATTGAAGTTTAACAAAAATTCCAAAATAAAAGCCTTGACATATTTTACATCAGATAATTGCTCTTTTGAGCAATAAATAACTGATTTAACCCAATGACTATTACACATGGGATTAGGTTGGCCCTTTGAAATGAAGTTTAACAAAAATTCCAAAATAAAAGCCTTTAATATTTTTACATCAACTACTTGCGTTTTCAGCATTATATAACTGATTTAACCCAATGACTGTTATACATGGAATTAGTTTGGACCTTTGAATTGAAGTTTAACAAAAATTCCAAAATAAAAGCCTTGAATATTTTTACACCAGCCACTTGTGTTTTGAGCATTATATAACTATTTTAACCCAAGGACTATTACGCATGGGATTAGTTTGGCCCTTTGAAATGAAGTTTAACAAAACTTCCAAAATAAAAGCCTTGAGAAAATTTTAAATCGTACCGAATGGTGCACGTCCGCCTCGCTTAACGTTCTTGCGGTTCTCCGCGTGCCACTGATCACGTCGCGGCGTTCTTTAGCGTCGACGCCGATTTGTGGCGTGACGACGCCGGGCCCAAAACCCCACGGGCGCGCCTTGGCAGGCCCCGGCTAAATTTCTTCCGAAATTTTCTAGTTGGGGCCTGCCATGCAAAGCAATGGCAGGAACCTATTACTATTGTCGGAGAGAAGCGTCTCTTTAATCTTTATTTTTCTTCCGTAACCGTTAATGCGGCTCGTACCGCTGGGTGCACACCTACAAATGAGGTATCAAAACGTGCAGAAAATTCACACCATTGGAGCTATTACTTCTGGTGGGATTTGGGCTTAACGTGGCGACATAATTCGCAAAAAACTACGAAAAAAAACCCATTATAAGTCAATGGGAAAAATCCTAGAAATACCCTATTTTTGAGGATTTGCTGTGTCGTCACAAATTCACCTAGAAATGCCATTCAAATTTCATTTTGTAGATACGTCTGTGATCTCTTCGAAAGTGAAGACGGCTCGTCGATACCAGTTATGGTTTGTCCACAATTTGCCTCTAAGCGACCCAAAGTTTCTCATTTTTGCTCAAATTAGAGTGACAGCCGATCTAGGTTCAGATCTGGGCACAACATTTCTTTCTCTCATCGCTGTAAATGCTCTGAGTGAGGTACAGATATGAATCTCGGGACTATCGCAGAAGACACATTGCCCTCTCATACGCTCGAAACGCTTTTCGAATATGTATTACGGTTCCCGAACAAGAAGGATTTGTTTCCAATGCTTTTTTGTCAGTAAAACGTGTTTGCTCAAACACACAATTGTGTGTTTGAGAGCTCAGAGCTCAGAGCTCACACCCTGCTGAGACCATTATTTACCATAGCAACGGATCTCAAGAGGCTATTGGCTGCTGGTTAGGACTACGAATACGCATCACTGTAGTTCTATCTACCCTCAGTTGAAACAGATCAGGACTGAGAACTGGCCTTTAGAACTACCTGCTGCTATGGGCTGTATATAACTGATTTAACTCAGTAACTGTTACACATGGGATTAGTTTGGAACATTAAAATTAAGCATACTGAAAATTTCAAAATAAAAGCCTTGAATATTGTTACATCATGTAATTGCTCTTTTTGGCTTTGTATGACTTTTTCATCCAAAGCAATGTTACACATGGGATTAGTTCGGAACTTTAAAATGGAGCATAATAATAATTTCAAAATAAAAGCCTTGAATATTTTTACATCAGGTAATTGCTGTTTTTGGCTTTATGTGACTTTTTCATCCAAAGCACTGTTACACGTGGTATTAGTTTGGCCCTCTGAAATGAAGCATACTGAAAATTTCAAAATAAAAGCCTTGAATATTTTTACATCATGTAATTGCTGTTTTTGGCTTTGTATGACTTTTTCATCCAAAGCACTGTTACACATGGGATTAGTTCGGAACTTTAAAATGGAGCATAATAATAATTTCAAAATAAAAGCCTTGAATATTTTTACATCATGTAATTGCTGTTTTTGGCTTTGTATGACTTTTTCATCCAAAGCACTGTTACACATGGGATTAGTTCGGAACTTTAAAATGGAGCATAATAATAATTTCAAAATAAAAGCCTTGAATATTTTTACATCATGTAATTGCTCTTTTTGGCTTTATTTGCCTTTTTCATCCAAAGCACTGTTACACATGGTATTAGTTTGGCCCTTTGAAATGAAGCATAATGAAAATTTCAAAATAAAAGCCTTGAATATTTTTACATGACGTAATTGCTCTTTTTGCCTTTATTTGACTTTTTCATCCAAAGCACTCTTACACCTGGTATTAGTTCAGAACTTTAAAATGAAGCATACTGAAAATTTCAAAATAAAAGCCTTGAATATTTTTACATCAGGTAATTGCTCTTTTTGGCTTTATGTGACTTTTTTATCCAAAGCACTGTTACACAATGGAATAGTTTGGCCCTCTGAAATGAAGCATACTGAAAATTTCAAAATAAAAGCCTTGAATATTTTTACGTCATGTAATTGCTCTTTTTGGCCGTATATGACTTTTTCATCCAAAGCAATGTTACACATGGGATTTGTTCGGAACTTTAAAATGGAGCATAATAATAATTTCAAAATAAAAGCCTTGAATATTTTTACATCAGGTAATTGCGCTTTTTGGCTTTATGTGACTTTTTTATCCAAAGCACTGTTACACAATGGAATAGTTTGGCCCTCTGAAATGAAGCATACTGAAAATTTCAAAATAAAAGCCTTGAATATTTTTACATCATGTAATTGCTCTTTTTGGCCGTATATGACTGTTTCATCCAAAGCACTGTTACACATGGGATTAGTTCGGAACTTTAAAATGGAGCATAATAATAATTTAAAAATAAAAGCCTTGAATATTTTTACATCAGGTAATTGCGCTTTTTGGCTTTATGTGACTTTTTCATCCAAAGCACTGTTACACATGGGATTAGTTCGGAACTTTAAAATGGAGCATAATAATAATTTCAAAATAAAAGCCTTGCATATTTTTACATCAGGTAATTGCGCTTTTTGGCTTTATGTGACTTTTTTATCCAAAGCACTGTTACACATGGGATTCGTTCAGAACTTTAAAATGGAGCATACTGAAAATTTCAAAATAAAAGCCTTGAGAATTTTTACATGAGATTATTGCTGTTTTGAGCACTATATAACTGATTTTATCCAATGACTGTTATTCATGGGATTAGGTTGGCCCTTTGAAATGAAGTTTAACTAAACTTCCAAAATAAAAGCCTTGACAAAAATTTTAAATCGTACTGAATGGTGCACGTCCGCCTTACTTAACGTTCTTGTGGTTCTCCGCGTGCCATTGATTATGTTGCGGCGTTCTTTAGCGTCGATGCCAATTTGTAGCATGACGACGCCGGGCCCAAACCCCACGGGCGCGCCTTGGCAGGCCCCGGCTAAATTTCTTCCGAAATTTTCTAGTTATAATTCTTTATTTTTCTTCCGTCACCGTTAATGCGGCTCATACCGCTGGGTGCACACCTACAAATGAGGTATCAAAACGTGCAGAAAATTCACGCCATTGGAGCTATTATTTTTGGTGGGATTTGGGGTTAACGTGGCGACATAATTCGCAAAAAACTACGAAAAAAACCCCATTATAAGTCAATGGGAAAAATCCTGGAAATACCCTATTTTTGAGGATTTTCTGTGTCATCACAAATTCACCTAGAAATGCCATTCAAATTTCATTTTGTAGATACGTCTGTGATCTCTTCGAAAGTGAAGACGGCTCGTCGATACCAGTTACGGTTTGTCCACAATTTGCCTCTAAGCGACCCAAAGTTTCTCATTTTTCCGAAAATTACAGTGCTTCTCTCGCTGATTAGAGTGAGAGATGAAGACAACTTTTTCAACCCAAATCATTTTTGAAATCGCCATCACGCCCACAAATATCGCACGATTAGTATCAAAATCGGTCCTGACATTGATACGCCTGTCTGCTCCGGTAAAATGTTTTCGAAATTTATCTAGACCGTACGGTTTTCTGTCACGGTGCTTCAGAGCAAAGTCATGCGACAGGATTTTCTGAGGCTGTCTGAGGCTCTCTCCCATGTATTTGAATAGAATTTCAGATCTGGGCACAACATTTCTTTCTCTCATCGCTGTAAATGTTCTGAGTGAGGTACAGATATGAATCTCGGGACTATCGCAGAAGACACATAGGCCTGTCATACGCTCCAAACGCTTTTCGAATATGTATTACGGTTCCCGAACAGGAAGGATTTGTTTCCAATGCTTCTTTTCAGTAAAATGTGTTTGCTCAAACACACAATTGTGTGTTTGACAGCTCAGAGCTCAGAGCTCACACCCTGCTGAGACCATTATTTGCCATAGCAACGGATCTCAAGAGGCTATTGGCTGCTGGTTTGGACTACAGATACGCATCATTGTAGTTCTATCTATAGTGGAACCCTCAGTTGAAACAGATCAGGACTGAACTGGCCTTTAGAACTATTTGCTGCTATGGGCTGTATATAACTGATTTAACTCAGGAACTGTTACACATGGTATTAGTTTGGAACTTTAAAATTAAGCATAATAATAATTTCAAAATAAAAGCCTTGAATATTTTTACATCAGGTAATTGCTGTTTTTGGCTTTATTTGACTTTTTCATCCAAAGCACTGTTACACATGGTATTAGTTTGGCCCTTTGAAATGAAGCTTAACAAAAATTTCAAAATAAAAGCTTTGAATATTTTTACATCATGTAATTGCTCTTTTTGGCTTTATATGACTTTTTCATCCAAAGCACTGTTACACATGGGATTAGTTCGGAACTTTAAAATGGAGCATAATAATAATTTCAAAATAAAAGCCTTGAATATTTTTACATCAGGTAATTGCGCTTTTTGGCTTTATGTGACTTTTTTATCCAAAGCACTGTTACACAATGGAATAGTTTGGCCCTCTGAAATGAAGCATACTGAAAATTTCAAAATAAAAGCCTTGAATATTTTTACGTCATGTAATTGCTCTTTTTGGCCGTATATGACTTTTTCATCCAAAGCACTGTTACACATGGGATTTGTTAGGAACTTTAAAATGGAGCATAATAATAATTTCAAAATAAAAGCCTTGAATATTTTTACGTCATGTAATTGCTCTTTTTGGCCGTATATGACTTTTTCATCCAAAGCACTGTTACACATGGGATTAGTTCGGAACTTTAAAATGGAGCATAATAATAATTTCAAAATAAAAGCCTTGCATATTTTTACATCGGGTAATTGCGCTTTTTGGCCGTATATGACTTTTTCATCCAAAGCACTCTTACACGTGGTATTAGTTTGGCCCTTTGAAATGAAGCTTAACAAAAATTTCAAAATAAAAGCCTTGAATATTTTACATGACGTAATTGCTCTTTTTGGCTTTATTTGACTTTTTCATCCAAAGCACTCTTACACGTGGTATTAGTTTGGCCCTTTGAAATGAAGCTTAACAAAAATTTCAAAATAAAAGCCTTGAATATTTTTACATCAGGTAATTGCTGTTTTTGGCTTTATGTGACTTTTTCATCCAAAGCAAAGTTACACATGGGATTAGTTCGGAACTTTAAAATGGAGCATAATAATAATTTCAAAATAAAAGCCTTGAATATTTTACATGACGTAATTGCTCTTATTGGCCGTATATGACTTTTTCATCCAAAGCAATGTTACACATGGGATTAGTTCGGAACTTTAAAATGGAGCATAATAATAATTTCAAAATAAAAGCCTTGAATATTTTTACATCAGGTAATTGCTCTTTTTGGCTTTATTTGACTTTTTCATCCAAAGCACTGTTACACATGGTATTAGTTTGGCCCTTTGAAATGAAGCATACTGAAAATTTCAAAATAAAAGCCTTGAATATTTTTACATCAGCTACTTGTGTTTTGAGCATTATATAACTATTTTAACCCAAGGACTATTACGCATGGGATTAGTTTGGCCCTTTGAAATGAAGTTTAACAAAACTTCCAAAATTAATGCCTTGACAACATTTTAAATCGTACTGAATGGTGCACGTCCGTCTTGCTTAATGTTCTTGGGGTTCTCCGCGTGCCATTGGTTACGTTGCGGCGTTCTTTAGCGTCGATGCCGATTTGTAGCGTGACGACGCCGGGCCCGAACCCCACGGCCGCGCCTTGGCAGGCCCCGGCTAAATTTCTTCCGAAATTTTCTAGTTATAATTCTTTATTTTTCTTCCGTCACCGTTAATGCGGCTCATACCGCTGGGTGCACACCTACAAATGAGGTATCAAAACGTGCAGAAAATTCACGCCATTGGAGCTATTATTTTTGGTGGGATTTGGGGTTAACGTGGCGACATAATTCGCAAAAAACTACGAAAAAAACCCCATTATAAGTCAATGGGAAAAATCCTGGAAATACCCTATTTTTGAGGATTTTCTGTGTCGTCACAAATTCACCTAGAAATGCCATTCAAATTTCATTTTGTAGATACGTCTGTGATCTCTTCGAAAGTGAAGACGGCTCGTCGATACCAGTTACGGTTTGTCCACAATTTGCCTCTAAGCGACCCAAAGTTTCTCATTTTTCCGAAAATTACAGTGCTTCTCTCGCTGATTAGAGTGAGAGATGAAGACAACTTTTTCAACCCAAATCATTTTTGAAATCGCCATCACGCCCACAAATATCGCACGATTAGTATCAAAATCGGTCCTGACATTGATACGCCTGTCTGCTCCGGTAAAATGTTTTCGAAACTTATCTAGACCGTACGGTTTTCTGTCACGGTGCTTCAGAGCAAAGTCATGCGACAGGATTTTCTGAGGCTGTCTGAGGCTCTCTCCCATGTATTTGAATAGAATTTCAGATCTGGGCACAACATTTCTTTCTCTCATCACTGTAAATGTTCTGAGTGAGGTACAGATATGAATCTCGGGACTATCGCAGAAGACACATAGGCCTGTCATACGCTCCAAACGCTTTTCGAATATGTATTACGGTTCCCGAACAGGAAGGATTTGTTTCCAATGCTTCTTTTCAGTAAAACGTGTTTGCTCAAACACACAATTGTGTGTTTGACAGCTCAGAGCTCAGAGCTCACACCCTGCTGAGACCATTATTTGCCATAGCAACGGATCTCAAGAGGCTATTGGCTGCTGGTTTGGACTACAGATACGCATCATTGTAGTTCTATCTATAGTGGAACCCTCAGTTGAAACAGATCAGGACTGAACTGGCCTTTAGAACTATTTGCTGCTATGGGCTGTATATAACTGATTTAACTCAGGAACTGTTACACATGGTATTAGTTTGGAACTTTAAAATTAAGCATAATAATAATTTCAAAATAAAAGCCTTGCATATTTTTACATCAGGTAATTGCTGTTTTTGGCTTTATTTGACTTTTTCATCCAAAGCACTGTTACACATGGTATTAGTTTGGCCCTTTGAAATGAAGCTTAACAAAAATTTCAAAATAAAAGCTTTGAATATTTTTACATCATGTAATTGCTCTTTTTGGCTTTATTTGACTTTTTCATCCAAAGCACTGTTACACATGGTATTAGTTTGTCCCTTTGAAATGAAGCATACTGAAAATTTCAAAATAAAAGCCTTGAATATTTTACATGACGTAATTGCTCTTTTTGGCCGTATATGACTTTTTCATCCAAAGCAATGTTACACATGGGATTAGTTCGGAACTTTAAAATGGAGCATAATAATAATTTCAAAATAAAAGCCTTGAATATTTTTACATCAGGTAATTGCTCTTTTTGGCTTTATTTGACTTTTTCATCCAAAGCACTGTTACACATGGTATTAGTTTGGCCCTTTGAAATGAAGCATACTGAAAATTTCAAAATAAAAGCCTTGACATATTTTAGATCAGATAATTGCTCTTTTGAGCAATAAATAACTGATTTAACCCAATGACCATTACACATGGGATTAGTTTGGACCTTTGAAATTAAGCTTAACAAAAATTTCAAAATAAAAGCCTCAACATGCCCCTGAGGTTAGTGCACCGCCGCAGGCAGTGCAATAATATTATTCTGCATTATCTGTTTCTCTCAGGTTAGGGAACTGCCTTGCACAGCAAGGCAGTTCATTAGCATTAGCATTTTGGCTTAAATAAGCTATTAGCTATTTATTGGACTTATTAGCCATGTTTAGTATACTGAATGGAGTAAGTCCATTATAGAGAACATCCTAGTGATGTCCCACATGCTAGTGACAGCAATGATGCTAACATTAGCATTTTGCTAACTACTTGCGTTTTCAGCATTATATAACTGATTTAACCCAATGACTGTTATACATGGAATTAGTTTGGACCTTTGAATTGAAGTTTAACAAAAATTCCAAAATAAAAGCCTTGACATATTTTACATCAGATAATTGCTCTTTTGAGCAATAAATAACTGATTTAACCCAATGACTATTACACATGGGATTAGGTTGGCCCTTTGAAATGAAGTTTAACAAAAATTCCAAAATAAAAGCCTTTAATATTTTTACATCAACTACTTGCGTTTTCAGCATTATATAACTGATTTAACCCAATGACTGTTATACATGGAATTAGTTTGGACCTTTGAATTGAAGTTTAACAAAAATTCCAAAATAAAAGCCTTGAATATTTTTACACCAGCCACTTGTGTTTTGAGCATTATATAACTATTTTAACCCAAGGACTATTACGCATGGGATTAGTTTGGCCCTTTGAAATGAAGTTTAACAAAACTTCCAAAATAAAAGCCTTGAGAAAATTTTAAATCGTACCGAATGGTGCACGTCCGCCTCGCTTAACGTTCTTGCGGTTCTCCGCGTGCCACTGATCACGTCGCGGCGTTCTTTAGCGTCGACGCCGATTTGTGGCGTGACGACGCCGGGCCCAAAACCCCACGGGCGCGCCTTGGCAGGCCCCGGCTAAATTTCTTCCGAAATTTTCTAGTTGGGGCCTGCCATGCAAAGCAATGGCAGGAACCTATTACTATTGTCGGAGAGAAGCGTCTCTTTAATCTTTATTTTTCTTCCGTAACCGTTAATGCGGCTCGTACCGCTGGGTGCACACCTACAAATGAGGTATCAAAACGTGCAGAAAATTCACACCATTGGAGCTATTACTTCTGGTGGGATTTGGGCTTAACGTGGCGACATAATTCGCAAAAAACTACGAAAAAAAACCCATTATAAGTCAATGGGAAAAATCCTAGAAATACCCTATTTTTGAGGATTTGCTGTGTCGTCACAAATTCACCTAGAAATGCCATTCAAATTTCATTTTGTAGATACGTCTGTGATCTCTTCGAAAGTGAAGACGGCTCGTCGATACCAGTTATGGTTTGTCCACAATTTGCCTCTAAGCGACCCAAAGTTTCTCATTTTTGCTCAAATTAGAGTGACAGCCGATCTAGGTTCAGATCTGGGCACAACATTTCTTTCTCTCATCGCTGTAAATGCTCTGAGTGAGGTACAGATATGAATCTCGGGACTATCGCAGAAGACACATTGCCCTCTCATACGCTCGAAACGCTTTTCGAATATGTATTACGGTTCCCGAACAAGAAGGATTTGTTTCCAATGCTTTTTTGTCAGTAAAACGTGTTTGCTCAAACACACAATTGTGTGTTTGAGAGCTCAGAGCTCAGAGCTCACACCCTGCTGAGACCATTATTTACCATAGCAACGGATCTCAAGAGGCTATTGGCTGCTGGTTAGGACTACGAATACGCATCACTGTAGTTCTATCTACCCTCAGTTGAAACAGATCAGGACTGAGAACTGGCCTTTAGAACTACCTGCTGCTATGGGCTGTATATAACTGATTTAACTCAGTAACTGTTACACATGGGATTAGTTTGGAACATTAAAATTAAGCATACTGAAAATTTCAAAATAAAAGCCTTGAATATTGTTACATCATGTAATTGCTCTTTTTGGCTTTGTATGACTTTTTCATCCAAAGCAATGTTACACATGGGATTAGTTCGGAACTTTAAAATGGAGCATAATAATAATTTCAAAATAAAAGCCTTGAATATTTTTACATCAGGTAATTGCTGTTTTTGGCTTTATGTGACTTTTTCATCCAAAGCACTGTTACACGTGGTATTAGTTTGGCCCTCTGAAATGAAGCATACTGAAAATTTCAAAATAAAAGCCTTGAATATTTTTACATCATGTAATTGCTGTTTTTGGCTTTGTATGACTTTTTCATCCAAAGCACTGTTACACATGGGATTAGTTCGGAACTTTAAAATGGAGCATAATAATAATTTCAAAATAAAAGCCTTGAATATTTTTACATCATGTAATTGCTGTTTTTGGCTTTGTATGACTTTTTCATCCAAAGCACTGTTACACATGGGATTAGTTCGGAACTTTAAAATGGAGCATAATAATAATTTCAAAATAAAAGCCTTGAATATTTTTACATCATGTAATTGCTCTTTTTGGCTTTATTTGCCTTTTTCATCCAAAGCACTGTTACACATGGTATTAGTTTGGCCCTTTGAAATGAAGCATAATGAAAATTTCAAAATAAAAGCCTTGAATATTTTTACATGACGTAATTGCTCTTTTTGCCTTTATTTGACTTTTTCATCCAAAGCACTCTTACACCTGGTATTAGTTCAGAACTTTAAAATGAAGCATACTGAAAATTTCAAAATAAAAGCCTTGAATATTTTTACATCAGGTAATTGCTCTTTTTGGCTTTATGTGACTTTTTTATCCAAAGCACTGTTACACAATGGAATAGTTTGGCCCTCTGAAATGAAGCATACTGAAAATTTCAAAATAAAAGCCTTGAATATTTTTACGTCATGTAATTGCTCTTTTTGGCCGTATATGACTTTTTCATCCAAAGCAATGTTACACATGGGATTTGTTCGGAACTTTAAAATGGAGCATAATAATAATTTCAAAATAAAAGCCTTGAATATTTTTACATCAGGTAATTGCGCTTTTTGGCTTTATGTGACTTTTTTATCCAAAGCACTGTTACACAATGGAATAGTTTGGCCCTCTGAAATGAAGCATACTGAAAATTTCAAAATAAAAGCCTTGAATATTTTTACATCATGTAATTGCTCTTTTTGGCCGTATATGACTGTTTCATCCAAAGCACTGTTACACATGGGATTAGTTCGGAACTTTAAAATGGAGCATAATAATAATTTAAAAATAAAAGCCTTGAATATTTTTACATCAGGTAATTGCGCTTTTTGGCTTTATGTGACTTTTTCATCCAAAGCACTGTTACACATGGGATTAGTTCGGAACTTTAAAATGGAGCATAATAATAATTTCAAAATAAAAGCCTTGCATATTTTTACATCAGGTAATTGCGCTTTTTGGCTTTATGTGACTTTTTTATCCAAAGCACTGTTACACATGGGATTCGTTCAGAACTTTAAAATGGAGCATACTGAAAATTTCAAAATAAAAGCCTTGAGAATTTTTACATGAGATTATTGCTGTTTTGAGCACTATATAACTGATTTTATCCAATGACTGTTATTCATGGGATTAGGTTGGCCCTTTGAAATGAAGTTTAACTAAACTTCCAAAATAAAAGCCTTGACAAAAATTTTAAATCGTACTGAATGGTGCACGTCCGCCTTACTTAACGTTCTTGTGGTTCTCCGCGTGCCATTGATTATGTTGCGGCGTTCTTTAGCGTCGATGCCAATTTGTAGCATGACGACGCCGGGCCCAAACCCCACGGGCGCGCCTTGGCAGGCCCCGGCTAAATTTCTTCCGAAATTTTCTAGTTATAATTCTTTATTTTTCTTCCGTCACCGTTAATGCGGCTCATACCGCTGGGTGCACACCTACAAATGAGGTATCAAAACGTGCAGAAAATTCACGCCATTGGAGCTATTATTTTTGGTGGGATTTGGGGTTAACGTGGCGACATAATTCGCAAAAAACTACGAAAAAAACCCCATTATAAGTCAATGGGAAAAATCCTGGAAATACCCTATTTTTGAGGATTTTCTGTGTCATCACAAATTCACCTAGAAATGCCATTCAAATTTCATTTTGTAGATACGTCTGTGATCTCTTCGAAAGTGAAGACGGCTCGTCGATACCAGTTACGGTTTGTCCACAATTTGCCTCTAAGCGACCCAAAGTTTCTCATTTTTCCGAAAATTACAGTGCTTCTCTCGCTGATTAGAGTGAGAGATGAAGACAACTTTTTCAACCCAAATCATTTTTGAAATCGCCATCACGCCCACAAATATCGCACGATTAGTATCAAAATCGGTCCTGACATTGATACGCCTGTCTGCTCCGGTAAAATGTTTTCGAAATTTATCTAGACCGTACGGTTTTCTGTCACGGTGCTTCAGAGCAAAGTCATGCGACAGGATTTTCTGAGGCTGTCTGAGGCTCTCTCCCATGTATTTGAATAGAATTTCAGATCTGGGCACAACATTTCTTTCTCTCATCGCTGTAAATGTTCTGAGTGAGGTACAGATATGAATCTCGGGACTATCGCAGAAGACACATAGGCCTGTCATACGCTCCAAACGCTTTTCGAATATGTATTACGGTTCCCGAACAGGAAGGATTTGTTTCCAATGCTTCTTTTCAGTAAAATGTGTTTGCTCAAACACACAATTGTGTGTTTGACAGCTCAGAGCTCAGAGCTCACACCCTGCTGAGACCATTATTTGCCATAGCAACGGATCTCAAGAGGCTATTGGCTGCTGGTTTGGACTACAGATACGCATCATTGTAGTTCTATCTATAGTGGAACCCTCAGTTGAAACAGATCAGGACTGAACTGGCCTTTAGAACTATTTGCTGCTATGGGCTGTATATAACTGATTTAACTCAGGAACTGTTACACATGGTATTAGTTTGGAACTTTAAAATTAAGCATAATAATAATTTCAAAATAAAAGCCTTGAATATTTTTACATCAGGTAATTGCTGTTTTTGGCTTTATTTGACTTTTTCATCCAAAGCACTGTTACACATGGTATTAGTTTGGCCCTTTGAAATGAAGCTTAACAAAAATTTCAAAATAAAAGCTTTGAATATTTTTACATCATGTAATTGCTCTTTTTGGCTTTATATGACTTTTTCATCCAAAGCACTGTTACACATGGGATTAGTTCGGAACTTTAAAATGGAGCATAATAATAATTTCAAAATAAAAGCCTTGAATATTTTTACATCAGGTAATTGCGCTTTTTGGCTTTATGTGACTTTTTTATCCAAAGCACTGTTACACAATGGAATAGTTTGGCCCTCTGAAATGAAGCATGCTGAAAATTTCAAAATAAAAGCCTTGAATATTTTTACGTCATGTAATTGCTCTTTTTGGCCGTATATGACTTTTTCATCCAAAGCACTGTTACACATGGGATTTGTTAGGAACTTTAAAATGGAGCATAATAATAATTTCAAAATAAAAGCCTTGAATATTTTTACGTCATGTAATTGCTCTTTTTGGCCGTATATGACTTTTTCATCCAAAGCACTGTTACACATGGGATTAGTTCGGAACTTTAAAATGGAGCATAATAATAATTTCAAAATAAAAGCCTTGCATATTTTTACATCAGGTAATTGCGCTTTTTGGCTTTATGTGACTTTTTTATCCAAAGCACTGTTACACATGGGATTCGTTCAGAACTTTAAAATGGAGCATACTGAAAATTTCAAAATAAAAGCCTTGAGAATTCTTACATGAGATTATTGCTGTTTTGAGCACTATATAACTGATTTTATCCAATGACTGTTATTCATGGGATTAGGTTGGCCCTTTGAAATGAAGTTTAACAAAACTTCCAAAATAAAAGCCTTGACAAAAATTTTAAATCGTACCGAATGGTGCACGTCCGCCTTGCTTAACGTTCTTGCGGTTCTCCGCGTGCCATTGATTATGTTGCGGCGTCCTTTAGCGTCGACGCCGATTTGTGGCGTGACGACGCCGGGCCCGAGCCCGACGGGCGCGCCTTGGCAGGCCCCGGCTAAATTTCTTCCGAAATTTTCTAGTTGGGGCCTGCCATGCAAAGCAATGGCAGGAACCTATTACTCTACACCCAACAAAGTGTCTCTTTAATATTATTATAATTCTTTATTTTTCTTCCGTAACCGTTAATGCGGCTCATACCGCTGGGTGCACACCTACAAATGAGGTATCAAAACGTGCAGAAAATTCACGCCATTGGAGCTATTACTTCTGGTGGGATTTGGGCTTAACGTGGCGACATAATTCGCAAAAAACTACGAAAAAAACCCCATTATAACTCAATGGGAAAAATCCTAGAAATACCCTATTTTTGAGGATTTGCTGTGTCGTCACAAATTCACCTAGAAATGCCATTCAAATTTCATTTTGTAGATACGTCTGTGATCTCTTCGAAAGTGAAGACGGCTCGTCGATACCAGTTACGGTTTGTCCACAATTTGCCTCTAAGCGACCCAAAGTTTCTCATTTTTCCTAAAGTTAGAGGGCTTCTCTCGCTGATTAGAGTGAGAGATCAAGACAACTTTTTCAACCCAAATCATTTTTGAAATCGCCATCACGGCCACAAATATCGCACGATTAGTATCAAAATCGGTCCTGACATTGATACGCCTGTCTGCTCCGGTTAAATGTTTTCGAAATTTATCTAGACCGTACGGTTTTCTGTCACGGTGCTTCAGAGCAAAGTCATGCGACAGGATTTTCTGAGGCTCTCAGGCTGTCTCACTGACACTTCACACCTTGGTGTGAAACTTATTTAACATAGCAACGGATCTCAAGAGGCTATTGGCTGCTGATTTGGACTACAAATACGCATCATTGTAGTTCTATCTATCCTCAGTTGAAACAGATCAGGACTTAACTGGCCTTTATAACTACTTGCTGCTATGGGCTGTATATAACTGATTTAACTCAGTAACTGTTACACATGGGATTAGTTTGGCCCTTTGAAATGAAGCTTAACAAAAATTTCAAAATAAAAGCCTTGAATATTTTTACATCAGAAAATTGCTCTTTTGAGCTGTATATAACTGATTTAACCCAGCAATTGTTACACATGGGATTAGTGTGGCAATTTAAAATTAAGCTTGATGAAAATTTCAAAATAAAAGCCTTGAATATTTTTACATCAGGTCATTGCTCTTTTTGGCTTTATTTGACTTTTTCATCCAAAGCACTGTTACACATGGTATTAGTTTGGCCCTTTGAAATGAAGCATACTGAAAATTTCAAAATAAAAGCCTTGAATATTTTTACATGACGTAATTGCTCTTTTTGGCTTTATTTGACTTTTTCATCCAAAGCACTGTTACACATGGTATTAGTTTGGCCCTTTGAAATGAAGCATACTGAAAATTTCAAAATAAAAGCCTTGAATATTTTTACATGACGTAATTGCTCTTTTTGGCTTTATTTGACTTTTTCATCCAAAGCACTGTTACACATGGTATTAGTTTGGCCCTTTGAAATGAAGCATACTGAAAATTTCAAAATAAAAGCCTTGAATATTTTTACATGACGTAACTGCTCTTTTTGGCTTTATTTGACGTTTTCATCCAAAGCACTGATAAACATAGGATTAGTTTGGCGCTTTGAAATGAAGCTTAACAAACATTTCAAAATAAAAGCCTTGAATATTTTTACATCAGCTACTTGTGTTTTGAGCATTATATAACTATTTTAACCCAATGACTGTTACGCATGGGATTAGTTTGGCCCTTTGAAATGAAGTTTAACAAAACTTCCAAAATAAAAGCCTTGACAACATTTTAAATCGTACTGAATGGTGCACGTCCGCCTCGCTTAACGTTCTTGCGGTTCTCCGCGTGCCACTGATTACGTCGCGGCGTTCTTTAGCGTCGACGCCGATTTGTGGCGTGACGACGCCGGGCCCAAGCCCGACGGGCGCGCCTTGGCAGGCCCCGGCTAAATTTCTTCCGAAATTTTCTAGTTATAATTGGGGCCTGCCCATAGCAATGCATAAGGAGAGCAGTACTGACTTGCGAAGCAAGTCAGTACTGCCTCCATGCATTGCATGGCAGGCACCTATTATTCTACACCCAATAGAATGTCTCTTTATTTATAGCTTTATTTTTCTTCCATCACCGTTAATGCGGCTCGTACCGCTGCGAGCCCACCCACAAAAGTGGTATCAAAACGTGCGGCTCGGTGCCGAGAAGGGAGCTATTATTTTTATAAGGAATCGGACTTACGATGGCGACGTAAAAAGCGTCAAACGAGCCAAATTTCCAACTGCCGAAACGCAGAGCCTAACTGACACCAACTGCCGCTTTTTTAGAGTGAGAAATGAAGAGAATTTTTGACCCCAAATTAATTTTGAGATCGCCCTCACGCCCACAAATATCGCCCAATTGGTATCAAACTCGGTCATGACATCAATACGAATGCCTGCTCCGGTAAAATGTTTTCGAAATTTCTCTAGGGCTTACGGTTTTCTGTCAAGGTGCTTCAGAGCGAAATCATGCGCCAGGATAACTGACGCTCTCCCAGATTCACTTCCATGTATTTCTGAAAAATTTCTGAGCTCTGCATGCACCATTTTTGTCTCATCACTGCAATTACTGTGAGTGAGCTACAAATATGAATCGCGGTACTATGGGAGACGACAAATAGCCGTTTCATATGCTTCAAACGGTTTTCCAATACGTCTCTCGGTTCCTGAACGGCAAGGAGTTGTTCAGGCTGCTTTTTCCATATAAACCAATGGGGTGTCTCACAAAGATAGAAATCTTTGTCCACCTCTCTGTGTCACACACACATGACAGTTAGCAGAGGATTGATAACCATAGCAACGGAACACAGGAGGGGATTGGCTGCTGGTTAGGACTACAAATACGCATCACTGTAGTTCTAATCAATACTCAGTTAAAACAGAGGGCTGAGCTGCCATTTAGAGCAATTGGCTGTTTTGGCCAGTAAATAACGGATTTAACCCAAACACTGTTAGACATTTTAATTAGTGTGATCATTTAATATGAAGCTTATGTATTTTTTCAAAATAAAAGTCTCAATATTCCCCTCAGGTTAATGCACCGCCGTAGGCGGTGCAATAATATTAGCATGCATTATATTTTTCTCTCAGGTTAGGGAACTGCCTTGCGCAGCAAGGCAGTTCATTAGCATTAGCCTTTTACCTTAAATAAGCTATTAGCTATTTTCTTACTTATTAGCCATGTTTAATATACTGAGTGCAATAAGTCAATTACAGACAACATTCTAATGATATCCCACATGCTATTGACAGCATTTAGAGAAAGATATGTTCAGCCTGCTTTGATCAGAAAAACTAACTGCTTCAAACAGTTAGAATTCTGTCTCTCCCTCTCTGTCTCACTCACATGACAGCTGAACTGCTCTTTAGAACTACAATGACTGAAGGTTAGAACTACAACATGGCTGACACTGAGTGCCTACAAAAGAGGTCTGAGCTGAATGTCAGAACTACAACATGGTGGAACTGTCAGTTACTACAGAGGAGGACTGAGCTGGCCTTTAGAACTACTTGTGTTTTGGGCTTTTTATAACTGATTTTATCCAACCATTGTTACACATGGGATTAGTGTGGCAATTTAAAATGAAGCTTACTGAAAATTTCAAAATAAAAGCCTTGAATATTTTTACATCATGTAGTTGCTCTTTTTGGCTTTATTTGACTTTTTCATCCAAAGCACTGTTACACATGGGATTAGTTTAGCTCTTTGAAATGAAGCATACTGAAAATTTCAAAATAAAAGCCTTGAATATTTTTACATCAGATAATTGCTCTTTTTGGCTTTATGTGACTTTTTTATCCAAAGCACTGTTACACATGGGATTAGTGTGGCAATTTAAAATGAAGCTTACTGAAAATTTCAAAATAAAAGCCTTGAATATTTTTACATCATGTAGTTGCTCTTTTTGGCTTTATTTGACTTTTTCATCCAAAGCACTGTTATACATGGGATTAGTTTAGCTCTTTGAAATGAAGCATACTGAAAATTTCAAAATAAAAGCCTTGAATATTTTTACATCAGATAATTGCTCTTTTTGGCTTTATGTGACTTTTTTATCCAAAGCACTATTACACATGGGATTAGTGTGGCAATTTAAAATGAAGCTTACTGAAAATTTCAAAATAAAAGCCTTGAATATTTTTACATCATGTAGTTGCTCTTTTTGGCTTTATTTGACTTTTTCATCCAAAGCACTGTTACACATGATATTAGTTTAGCTCTTTGAAATGAAGCATACTGAAAATTTCAAAATAAAAGCCTTGAATATTTTTACATCAGATAATTGCTCTTTTTGGCTTTATGTGACTTTTTTATCCAAAGCACTGTTACACATGGGATTAGTGTGGCAATTTAAAATTAAGCTTAACAAAAATTTCAAAATAAAAGCCTTGACAATTTTTACATCAGATAATTGCTCTTTTGAGCATTATATAACTGATTTAACCCAGCAATTGTTACACATGGGATTAGTTTGGCACTTTGAAATGAAGCTTAACAAAAATTTCAAAATAAAAGCCTTGAGAAATTTTACATTAGGTAATTGCTCTTTTGAGCAATAAATAACTGATTTAACCCAATGACTATTAGACATGGGATTAGTTTGGACCTTTGAGATTAAGCTTAACAAAAATTTCAAAATAAAAGCCTCATCATGCCCCTGAGGTTAGTGCACCGCCGCAGGCGGTGCAATAATATTATTCTGCATTATCTTTTTCTCTCAGGTCAGGGAACTGCCTTGCGCAGCAAGGCAGTTCATTAGCATTAGCATTTTAGCTTTAATAAGCCATTAGCTATTTATTTGACTTATTAGCCATGTTTTTTCTACTGAATGGAGTAATACCATTATAGAAAACATCCTAGTGATGTCCCACATGCTAGTGACAGCAATGATGCTAACATTAGCATTTTTGCTAATTTTAGCTGATACACTTACTTTATCATACTGAATGGTGCAAGTACATGTTAGTCAACATTCTTGTCATTCTCCTCATATGATTGCAGCTTTCTTTAGCATTGATGCTAATTTCTAGCATCAGAACGCTGGGTCCAAACCGACGGGCACACTTTGGCAGGCCCCGGTTAAATTTCTTCAGGAATTTTCTAGTTCTTTATTTTTCTTCCGTCACCGTTAATGCGGCTCATACCGCTGGGTGCACACCTACAAATGAGGTATCAAAACGTGCAGAAAATTCACGCCATTGGAGCTATTATTTTTGGTGGGATTTGGGGTTAACGTGGCGACATAATTCGCAAAAAACTACGAAAAAAACCCCATTATAAGTCAATGGGAAAAATCCTGGAAATACCCTATTTTTGAGGATTTTCTGTGTCGTCACAAATTCACCTAGAAATGCCATTCAAATTTCATTTTGTAGATACGTCTGTGATCTCTTCGAAAGTGAAGACGGCTCGTCGATACCAGTTACGGTTTGTCCACAATTTGCCTCTAAGCGACCCAAAGTTTCTCATTTTTCCGAAAATTACAGTGCTTCTCTCGCTGATTAGAGTGAGAGATGAAGACAACTTTTTCAACCCAAATCATTTTTGAAATCGCCATCACGCCCACAAATATCGCACGATTAGTATCAAAATCGGTCCTGACATTGATACGCCTGTCTGCTCCGGTAAAATGTTTTCGAAATTTATCTAGACCGTACGGTTTTCTGTCACGGTGCTTCAGAGCAAAGTCATGCGACAGGATTTTCTGAGGCTGTCTGAGGCTCTCTCCCATGTATTTGAATAGAATTTCAGATCTGGGCACAACATTTCTTTCTCTCATCACTGTAAATGTTCTGAGTGAGGTACAGATATGAATCTCGGGACTATCGCAGAAGACACATAGGCCTGTCATACGCTCCAAACGCTTTTCGAATATGTATTACGGTTCCCGAACAGGAAGGATTTGTTTCCAATGCTTCTTTTCAGTAAAATGTGTTTGCTCAAACACACAATTGTGTGTTTGACAGCTCAGAGCTCAGAGCTCACACCCTGCTGAGACCATTATTTGCCATAGCAACGGATCTCAAGAGGCTATTGGCTGCTGGTTTGGACTACAGATACGCATCATTGTAGTTCTATCTATAGTGGAACCCTCAGTTGAAACAGATCAGGACTGAACTGGCCTTTAGAACTATTTGCTGCTATGGGCTGTATATAACTGATTTAACTCAGGAACTGTTACACATGGTATTAGTTTGGAACTTTAAAATTAAGCATAATAATAATTTCAAAATAAAAGCCTTGAATATTTTTACATCAGGTAATTGCTGTTTTTGGCTTTATTTGACTTTTTCATCCAAAGCACTGTTACACATGGTATTAGTTTGGCCCTTTGAAATGAAGCTTAACAAAAATTTCAAAATAAAAGCTTTGAATATTTTTACATCATGTAATTGCTCTTTTTGGCTTTATATGACTTTTTCATCCAAAGCACTGTTACACATGGGATTAGTTCGGAACTTTAAAATGGAGCATAATAATAATTTCAAAATAAAAGCCTTGAATATTTTTACATCAGGTAATTGCGCTTTTTGGCTTTATGTGACTTTTTTATCCAAAGCACTGTTACACAATGGAATAGTTTGGCCCTCTGAAATGAAGCATACTGAAAATTTCAAAATAAAAGCCTTGAATATTTTTACGTCATGTAATTGCTCTTTTTGGCCGTATATGACTTTTTCATCCAAAGCACTGTTACACATGGGATTTGTTAGGAACTTTAAAATGGAGCATAATAATAATTTCAAAATAAAAGCCTTGAATATTTTTACGTCATGCAATTGCTCTTTTTGGCCGTATATGACTTTTTCATCCAAAGCACTGTTACACATGGGATTAGTTCGGAACTTTAAAATGGAGCATAATAATAATTTCAAAATAAAAGCCTTGCATATTTTTACATCAGGTAATTGCGCTTTTTGGCTTTATGTGACTTTTTTATCCAAAGCACTGTTACACATGGGATTCGTTCAGAACTTTAAAATGGAGCATACTGAAAATTTCAAAATAAAAGCCTTGAGAATTCTTACATGAGATTATTGCTGTTTTGAGCACTATATAACTGATTTTATCCAATGACTGTTATTCATGGGATTAGGTTGGCCCTTTGAAATGAAGTTTAACAAAACTTCCAAAATAAAAGCCTTGACAAAAATTTTAAATCGTACCGAATGGTGCACGTCCGCCTTGCTTAACGTTCTTGCGGTTCTCCGCGTGCCATTGATTACGTTGCGGCGTCCTTTAGCGTCGACGCCGATTTGTGGCGTGACGACGCCGGGCCCGAGCCCGACGGGCGCGCCTTGGCAGGCCCCGGCTAAATTTCTTCCGAAATTTTCTAGTTGGGGCCTGCCATGCAAAGCAATGGCAGGAACCTATTACTATTGTCGGAGAGAAGCGTCTCTTTAAGTTTCTTCTTTATTTTTCTTCCGTCACCGTTAATGCGGCTCATACCGCTGGGTGCACACCTACAAATGAGGTATCAAAATGTGCAGAAAATTCACGCCATTGGAGCTATTATTTTTGGTGGGATTTGGGGTTAACGTGGCGACATAATTCGCAAAAAACTACGAAAAAACCCCCATTATAAGTCAATGGGAAAAATCCTGGAAATACCCTATTTTTGAGGATTTTCTGTGTCGTCACAAATTCACCTAGAAATGCCATTCAAATTTCATTTTGTAGATACGTCTGTGATCTCTTCGAAAGTGAAGACGGCTCGTCGATACCAGTTACGGTTTGTCCACAATTTGCCTCTAAGCGACCCAAAGTTTCTCATTTTTCCGAAAATTACAGTGCTTCTCTCGCTGATTAGAGTGAGAGATGAAGACAACTTTTTCAGCCCAAATCATTTTTGAAATCGCCATCACGCCCACAAATATCGCACGATTAGTATCAAAATCGGTCCTGACATTGATACGCCTGTCTGCTCCGGTAAAATGTTTTCGAAATTTATCTAGACCGTACGGTTTTCTGTCACGGTGCTTCAGAGCAAAGTCATGCGACAGGATTTTCTGAGGCTGTCTGAGGCTCTCTCCCATGTATTTGAATAGAATTTCAGATCTGGGCACAACATTTCTTTCTCTCATCGCTGTAAATGTTCTGAGTGAGGTACAGATATGAATCTCGGGACTATCGCAGAAGACACATTGCCCTCTCATACGCTCGAAACGCTTTTCGAATATGTATTATGGTTCCCGAACAAGAAGGATTTGTTTCCAATGCTTTTTTGTCAGTAAAACGTGTTGGCTCAAACACACAATTGTGTGTTTGAGAGCTCAGAGCTCAGAGCTCACACCCTGCTGAGACCATTATTTGCCATAGCAACGGATCTCAAGAGGCTATTGGCTGCTGGTTTGGACTACGAATACGCATCGCTGTAGTTCTATCTATCCTCAGTTGAAACAGATCAGGACTGAACTGGCCTTTAGAACTACCTGCTGCTATGGGCTGTATATAACTGATTTAACTCAGTAACTGTTACACATGGGATTAGTTTTGAACTTTAAAATGAAGCTTAACAAAAATTTCACAATAAAAGCCTTGAATATTTTTACATCATGTAATTGCTCTTTTTGGCTTTATTTGACTTTTTCATCCAAAGCACTGTTACACATGGTATTAGTTTGGCCCTTTGAAATGAAGCTTAACAAAAATTTCAAAATAAAAGCATTGAATATTTTTACATCAGGAAATTGCTCTTTTGAGCTTTATATAACTGATTTAACCCAGCAATTGTTACACATGTGATTAGTGTGGCAATTTAAAATTAAGCTTGATGAAAATTTCAAAATAAAAGCCTTGAATATTTTTACATCAGGTAATTGCTGTTTTTGGCTTTATGTGACTTTTTCATCCAAAGCACTGTTACACGTGGTATTAGTTTGGCCCTCTGAAATGAAGCATACTGAACATTTCAAAATAAAAGCCTTGAATATTTTTACATCAACTACTTGCTTTTTCAGCATTATATAACTGATTTAACCCAATGACTATTACACATGGGATTAAAATAGACTGTTTTGCATGAGCAGCAGATAGATCCTCTATTGCACATGTGTCAAACTCAAGGCCCGCGGGCCACATGTGGCCGGCTACGTCATTTTATGTCGCCCTCTCCCCCCTACCACCGTTTTACAGCCCCATTGATTGACTTAAAATAGGTTTTGAGCACGAATTGACTACAACCTACATATCCCATAATGCCTTCCGATTCTTACCAACCAACATTACGGCTTCTCGCCACTAGAGTGCAGCAGAGTCACCTCAAGCTGGTGATTAATTTTCCCAGCAAATAAAACTGAAAGATCGACAAGCTAACAAGCTAAAGAGCGAAGTCCCGTGATGTTTCAATCGAGGACTTTTACCGTCTACTGCCCCCTGATTTGATGCCACAGCTTCGACTCCATGCAGCTCGTGTTTTGTCCACGTTTGGAAGCACCTATCTGTGCGAACAGATGTTTTCAATAATGACTTTAAACAAGACCAAGCACAGATCGCGCATTACTGACGAAAACCTACACGCCGTTTTGCGGATTGCCACAGAATAGAACTAAAACCAGACATCGACGAACTGACCAGGGGAAAACGGTGCCAGACATCCGGCCAGAAAACATTGGTAAGCACGAACAAACTACATTTAAATAGAATGGATGTAAAACCAAAACGCAGTATACTGGAATATGCATATAGTTTATTGATTTTGCTTGTGTTTTGTTTATTTACAGAACACAACGCAATTTTTAAACTGAGCAGTAATTTTACATCCATGCAAACTCAAATGTAATATTTAAAACTTGAATACATAAAATCAGTTATTTAAAAGGTGTTGTATTTAAGAGGTGTTGTTTAAAAATAAAAAAGATAGCAATTTCTTTTTATTGCAGAGACATTAGATTCTTAAATTTATGGTATTCTTTAAATGTTGTAATTTTGGTTCATTGTAAACTTTACCTGTAAAAAGTTTGTAGAAATCTTTAACATAAGGTCAATATATATTTTTAAACTGTAATATGTTGTGTGTGTGTGCGTTATTGAAAATTTATATTTGTGAAAATCATTAGGTAAATGCTAATGAACTGCCTTCCTGCAGTTTATGAGCATTGTACTGTTACTAAACAGTTCAATGCAAGGTTCATTAGCGTTAGCATTTTAGCTTCAATAAGCTATTAGCTATTTATTTTACTTATAGCAATGTTTAGTATACTGAATGGAGTAAATCAATTACAGAAAATATCCTAGTGATTTCCCACATACTGATGAAAGCAATGACGCTAACATTAGCGTTTCTGCTGATTTTAGCTGATATACTTACTTTATAATACTGAATGGTGCACGTCCGCCTCGCTTAACGTTCTTGCGATTCTCCGCGTGCCACTGATTACGTCGCGGCTGTTCTTTAGCGTCGACGCCGATTTGTAGCGTGACGACGCCGGGCCCATGCCCGACGGGCGCGCCTTGGCAGGCCCCGGCTAAATTTCTTCCGAAATTTTCTAGTTGGGGCCTGCCATGCAAAGCAATGGCAGGAACCTATTACTCTACACCCAACAAGCGTCTCTTTATTATTATAGTTCTTTATTTTTCTTCCGTAACCGTTAATGCGGCTCATACCGCTGGGTGCACACCTACAAATGAGGTATCAAAACGTGCAGAAAATTCACGCCATTGTTGCTATTACTTTTGGTGGGATTTGGGCTTAACGTGGCGACATAATTCGCAAAAAACTACGAAAAAAACCCCATTATAAGTCAATGGGAAAAATCCTGGAAATACCCTATTTTTGAGGATTTTCTGTGTCGTCACTAATTCACGTAGAAATGCCATTCAAATTTCATTTTGTAGATACGTCTGTGATCTCTTCGAAAGTGAAGACGGCTCATCGATAACAGTTACGGTTTGTCCACAATTTGCCTCTAAGCGACCCAAAGTTTCTCATTTTTCCTAAAGTTAGAGTGCTTTTCTCGCTGATTAGAGTGAGAGATCAAGACAACTTTTTCAACCCAAATCATTTTTGAAATCGCCATCACGCCCACAAATATCGCACGATTAGTATCAAAATCGGTCCTGACATTGATACGCCTGTCTGCTCCGGTAAAATCTTTTCGAAATTTATCTAGATCGTACGGTTTTCTGTCACGGTGCTTCAGAGCAAAGTCATGCGACAGGATTTTCTGAGGCTGTCTGAGGCTCTCTCCCATGTATTTGAATAGAATTTCAGATCTGGGCACAACATTTCTTTCTCTCATCGCTGTAAATGTTCTGAGTGAGGTACAGATATGAATCTCGGGACTATCGCAGAAGACACATTGAACTGTCATACGCTTAAAACGCTTTTCGAATATGTATTACGGTTCCCGACCAGGAAGGATTTGTTTCCAATGCTTTTTGTCAGTAAAACGTGTTTGCTCAAACACACAATTGTGTGTTTGACAGCTCAGAGCTCAGAGCTCAGAGCTCACACCCTGCTGAGACCATTATTTGCCATAGCAACGGATCTCAAGAGGCTATTGGCTGCTGGTTTGGACTACGAATACGCATCATTGTAGTTCTATCTATAGTGGAACCCTCAGTTGAAACAGATCAGGACTGAACTGGCCTTTAGAACTATTTGCTGCTATGGGCTGTATATAACTGATTTAACTCAGGAACTGTTACACATGGTATTAGTTTGGAACTTTAAAATGGAGCATAATAATAATTTCAAAATAAAAGCCTTGAATATTTTTACATCATGTAATTGCTGTTTTTGGCTTTGTATGACTTTTTCATCCAAAGCACTGTTACACATGGGATTAGTTCGGAACTTTAAAATGGAGCATAATAATAATTTCAAAATAAAAGCCTTGAAAATTTTTACATGACGTAATTGCTCTTTTTGGCTTTATTTGACTTTTTCATCCAAAGCACTCTTACACATGGTATTAGTTCAGAACTTTAAAATGAAGCATACTGAAAATTTCAAAATAAAAGCCTTGAATATTTTTACATCATGTAATTGCTCTTTTTGGCTTTATTTGACTTTTTCATCCAAAGCACTGTTACACATGGTATTAGTTTGGCCCTTTGAAATGAAGCTTAACAAAAATTTCAAAATAAAAGCCTTGAATATTTTTACATCAACTACTTGCGTTTTCAGCATTATATAACTGATTTAACCCAATGACTATTACACATGGGATTAAAATAGACTGTTTTGCATGAGCAGCAGATAGATCCTCTATTGCACATGTGTCAAACTCAAGGCCCGCGGGCCACATGTGGCCCGCTACGTCATTTTATGTGGCCCTCTCCCCCCTACCACCGTTTTACAGCCCCATTGATTGACTTAAAATAGGTTTTGAGCACGAATTGACTACAAACTACATATCCCATAATGCCTTCCGATTCTTACCAACCAACATTACGGCTTCTCGCCACTAGAGTGCAGCAGAGTCACCTCAAGCTGATTATTAATTTTCCCAGCGAATAAAACTGAAACATCGACAAGCTAAGAAGCTAAAGAGCGAAGTCCCGTGATGTTTCAATCGAGGACTTTTACCGTCTACTGCCCCTGATTTGATGCCACAGCTTCGACTCCACGCAGCTCGTGTTTTGTCCACGTTTGGAAGCACCTATCTGTGCGAACAGATGTTTTCAATAATGACTTTAAACAAGACCAAGCACAGATCGCGCATTACTGACGAAAACCTACACGCCGTTTTGCGGATTGCCACAGAATAGAACTAAAACCAGACATCGACGAACTGACCAGGGGAAAACGGTGCCTGACATCCGGCCAGAAAACATTGGTAAGCACAAACAAACTACATTTAAATAGAATGAATGTAAAACCAAAACTCAGTATACTGGAATATGCATATAGTTTATTGATTTTGCTTGTGTTTTGTTTATTTACAGAACACAACACAATGAGGATGTGTGTGAGTTGGTGACAGGGTGAAGAGGGATCAGCGTTGTGTTCAAGGACAGGCAACGTCACCTCATTGTTTTGTTCTTATGTGAAATGCATGTTCGTTGCGTAATAAATAACGAAAAAGTTTTGTGAATGAAGTTGAGAGTTAATATCAAAACTTGTTTTTTATTATTTGTCTGCTTATCTTCAAAGCAGACAAAGAATAATTTTCCCAGCGAATAAAACTGAAACATCGACAAGCTAACGAGCTAAAGAGCGAAGTTTAGCTGAGCAGTTTAAAAATACTGAGCATTTTTTTAAACTGCTCAGTTTAAAAATACTGTAATTTTTAAACTGAGCAGTAATTTTACATCCATGCAAACTCAAATGTAATATTTAAAACTTGAATACATAAAATCAGTTATTTAACAATATGAGGTGTTGTTTAAAAATAAAAAAGATAGCAATTTCTTTTTATTGCAGAGACATTAGATTCTTAAATTTATGGTATTCTTTAAATGTTGTAATTTTGGTTCATTGTAAACTTTACCTGTAAAATGTTTGTAGAAATCTTTAACATAAGGTCAATATATATTTTTAAACTGTAATATGTTGTGTGTGTGTGCGTTATTGAAAATTTATATTTGTGACAATCATTAGGTAAATGCTAATGAACTGCCTTCCTGCAGTTTATGAGCATTGAACTGTTACTAAACAGTTCAATGCAAGGTTCATTAGCGTTAGCATTTTAGCTTCAATAAGCTATTAGCTATTTATTTTACTTTTTAGCAATGTTTAGTATACTGAATGGAGTAAATCAATTACAGAAAATATCCTAGTGATTTCCCACATACTGATGAAAGCAATGACGCTAACATTAGCGTTTCTGCTGATTTTAGCTGATATACTTACTTTATAATACTGAACGGTGCACGTCCGCCTCGCTTAACGTTCTTGCGATTCTCCGCGTGCCACTGATTACGTCGCGGCGTTCTTTAGCGTCGACGCCGATTTGTAGCGTGACGACGCCGGGCCCATGCCCGACGGGCGCGCCTTGGCAGGCCCCGGCTAAATTTCTTCCGAAATTTTCTAGTTGGGGCCTGCCATGCAAAGCAATGGCAGGAACCTATTACTATTGTCGGAGAGAAGCGTCTCTTTAATATTATTATTATTATAGAACTTTATTTTTCTTCCGTAACCGTTAATGCGGCTCATACCGCTTGGTGCACACCTACAAATGAGGTATCAAAACCTGCAGAAAATTCACGCCATTCCAGCTATTACTTCTGGTGGGATTTGGGCTTAACGTGGCGACATAATTCGCAAAAAACTACGAAAAAAACCCCATTATAAGTCAATGGGAAAAATCCTAGAAATACCCTATTTTTGAGGATTTTCTGTGTCGTCACAAATTCACCTAGAAATGCCATTCAAATTTCATTTTGTAGATACGTCTGTGATCTCTTCGAAAGTGAAGACGGCTCGTCGATACCAGTTACGGTTTGTCCACAATTTGCCTCTAAGCGACCCAAAGTTTCTCATTTTTCCTAAAGTTAGAGTGCGTCTCTGGCTGCTTAGAGTGAGAGATGAAGACAACTTTTTCAGCCCAAATCATTTTTGAAATCGCCATCACGCCCACAAATATCGCACGATTTGTATCAAAATCGGTCCTGACATTGATACGCCTGTCTGCTCCGGTAAAATGTTTTCGAAATTTATCTAGACCGTACGGTTTTCTGTCACGGTGCTTCAGAGCAAAGTCATGCGACAGGATTTTCTGAGGCTGTCTGAGGCTCTCTCCCATGTATTTGAATAGAATTTCAGATCTGGGCACAACATTTCTTTCTCTCATCACTGTAAATGCTCTGAGTGAGGTACAGATATGAATCTCGGGACTATCGCAGAAGACACATAGGCCTCTCATACGCTCGAAACGCTTTTCGAATATGTATTACGGTTCCCGAACAAGAAGGATTTGTTTCCAATGCTTTTTTTCAGTAAACCGTGTTGGCTCAAACACACAATTGTGTGTTTGAGCATGTATGACTCACAGCTCACACCTGCTGAGACCATTATTTACCATGGCAACGGAACTCAAGAGGCTGTTGGCTGCTGATTTGGACTACAAATACGCATCATTGTAGTTCTATCTATCCTCAGTTGAAACAGATCAGGACTGAGAACTGGCCTTTAGAACTACCAGCTGCTATGGGCTGTATATAACTGATTTAACTCAGTAACTGTTACACATGGGATTATTTTGGAACTTTAAAATTAAGCATACTGAAAATTTCAAAATAAAAGCCTTGAATATTTTACATGACGTAATTGCTCTTTTTGGTCGTATATGACTTTTTCATCCAAAGCAATGTTACACATGGGATTAGTTCGGAACTTTAAAATGGAGCATAATAATAATTTCAAAATAAAAGCCTTGAATATTTTTACATCAGGTAATTGCTGTTTTTGGCTTTATGTGACTTTTTCATCCAAAGCACTGTTACACATGGGATTAGTTTGGAACTTTAAAATTAAGCATAATGAAAATTTCAAAATAAAAGCCTTGAATATTTTACATGACGTAATTGCTTTTTTTGGCCGTATATGACTTTTTCATCCAAAGCACTGTTACACATGGGATTAGTTCGGAACTTTAAAATGGAGCATAATGAAAATTTCAAAATAAAAGCCTTGAATATTTTTACATCAGCTACTTGTGTTTTGAGCATTATATAACTATTTTAACCCAAGGACTATTACGCATGGGATTAGTTTGGCCCTTTGAAATGAAGTTTAACAAAACTTCCAAAATAAAAGCCTTGACAACATTTTAAATCGTACTGAATGGTGCACGTCCGCCTCGCTTAACGTTCTTGTGGTTCTCCGCGTGCCACTGATTACGTTGCGGCGTTCTGACGCCAATTTGTGGCGTGACGACGCCGGGCCCAAGCCCGACGGGCGCGCCTTGGCAGGCCCCGGCTAAATTTCTTCAGAAATTTTGTTTTTCTAGTTCTTCTTTATTTTTCTTCCGTAACCGTTAATGCGGCTCATACCGCTTGGTGCACACCTACAAATGAGGTATCAAAACCTGCAGAAAATTCACGCCATTCCAGCTATTACTTCTGGTGGGATTTGGGCTTAACGTGGCGACATAATTCGCAAAAAACTACAAAAAAAACCCCATTATAAGTCAATGGGAAAAATCCTAGAAATACCCTATTTTTGAGGATTTTCTGTGTCGTCACAAATTCACCTAGAAATGCCATTCAAATTTCATTTTGTAGATACGTCTGTGATCTCTTCGAAAGTGAAGACGGCTCGTCGATACCAGTTACGGTTTGTCCACAATTTGCCTCTAAGCGACCCAAAGTTTCTCATTTTTCTTCAAATTAGAGTGACAGCCCATCTCGGTTCATATCTGG
The DNA here is from genome assembly GCF_003331165.1 of Xiphophorus hellerii. Taxonomy (NCBI): domain Eukaryota; kingdom Metazoa; phylum Chordata; class Actinopteri; order Cyprinodontiformes; family Poeciliidae; genus Xiphophorus; species Xiphophorus hellerii. The sequence continues at coordinate 10,472,981 of NC_045679.1, read as the reverse complement.
GCACAACATTTCTTTCTCTCATCACTGTAAATGCTCTGAGTGAGGTACAGATATGAATCTCGGGACTATCGCAGAAGACACATTGAACTGTCATACGCTTAAAACGCTTTTCGAATATGTATTACGGTTCCCGAACAAGAAGGATTTGTTTCCAATGCTTTTTTTCAGTAAAGTGTGTTTGCTCAAACACACTTGTGTGTTTGAGAGCTCAGAGCTCAGAGCTCACACCTGCTGAGACCATTATTTACCATAGCAACGGAACTCAAGAGGCTATTGGCTGCTGGTTAGGACTACGAATACGCATCGCTGTAGTTCTATCTATAGTGGAATACTCAGTTGAAACAGATCAGGACTGAACTGGCCTTTACAACTAATTGCTGCTTTGGGCTGTATATAACTGATTTAACTCAGTAACTGTTACACATGGGATTAGTTTTACACTTTAAAATTAAGCATATTGAAAATTTCACAATAAAAGCCCTGAATATTTTTACATGACGTAATTGCTCTTTTTTGGCTTTATTTGACTTTTTCATCCAAAGCACTGTTACACATGGTATTAGTTTGGCCCTTTAAAATGAGGCTTAACAAAAATTTCAAAATAAAAGCCTTGAATATTTTTACATGACATAATTGCTCTTTTTGGCTTTATTTGACTTTTTCATCCAAAGCACTGTTACACATGGTATTAGTTCAGAACTTTAAAATGAAGCATACTGAAAATTTCAAAATAAAAGCCTTGAATATTTTTCCATCATGTAATTGCTCTTTTTGGCTTTATATGACTTTTTCATCCAAAGCACTGTTACACATGGGATTAGTTTGGAACTTTAAAATGAAGCATACTGAAAATTTCTAAATAAAAGCCTTGAATATTTTTACATCATGTAATTGCTCTTTTTGGCTTTATTTGACTTTTTCATCCAAAGCACTGTTACACATGGTATTAGTTTGGCCCTTTGAAATGAAGCTTAACAAAAGTTTCAAAATAAAAGCCTTGAATATTTTTACATCATGTAATTGCTCTTTTTGGCTTTATTTGACTTTTTCATCCAAAGCACTGTTACACATGGTATTAGTTTGGCCCTTTGAAATGAAGTTTAACAAAACTTCCAAAATAAAAGCCTTGACAACATTTTAAATCGTACCGAACGGTGCACGTCCGCCTCGCTTAACGTTCTTGCGGTTCTCCGCGTGCCACTGATCACGTCGCGGCATTCTTTAGCGTCGACGCCGATTTGTGGCGTGACGACGCCGGGCCCATGCCCGACGGGCGCGCCTTGGCAGGCCCCGGCTAAATTTCTTCCGAAATTTTCTAGTTATAGTTCTTTATTTTTCTTCCGTAACCGTTAATGCGGCTCATACCGCTGGGTGCACACCTACAAATGAGGTATCAAAACGTGCAGAAAATTCACGCCATTGTTGCTATTACTTTTGGTGGGATTTGGGCTTAACGTGGCGACATAATTCGCAAAAAACTACGAAAAAAACCCCATTATAAGTCAATGGGAAAAATCCTGGAAATACCCTATTTTTGAGGATTTTCTGTGTCGTCACTAATTCACGTAGAAATGCCATTCAAATTTCATTTTGTAGATACGTCTGTGATCTCTTCGAAAGTGAAGACGGCTCGTCGATACCAGTTACGGTTTGTCCACAATTTGCCTCTAAGCGACCCAAAGTTTCTCATTTTTTCTAAAGTTAGAGTGCTTTTCTCGCTGATTAGAGTGAGAGATCAAGACAACTTTTTCAACCCAAATCATTTTTGAAATCGCCATCACGCCCACAAATATCGCACGATTAGTATCAAAATCGGTCCTGACATTGATACGCCTGTCTGCTCCGGTAAAATCTTTTCGAAATTTATCTAGATCGTACGGTTTTCTGTCACGGTGCTTCAGAGCAAAGTCATGCGACAGGATTTTCTGAGGCTGTCTGAGGCTCTCTCCCATGTATTTGAATAGAATTTCAGATCTGGGCACAACATTTCTTTCTCTCATCGCTGTAAATGTTCTGAGTGAGGTACAGATATGAATCTCGGGACTATCGCAGAAGACACATTGAACTGTCATACGCTTAAAACGCTTTTCGAATATGTATTACGGTTCCCGACCAGGAAGGATTTGTTTCCAATGCTTTTTGTCAGTAAAACGTGTTTGCTCAAACACACAATTGTGTGTTTGACAGCTCAGAGCTCAGAGCTCACACCCTGCTGAGACCATTATTTGCCATAGCAACGGATCTCAAGAGGCTATTGGCTGCTGGTTTGGACTACAGATACGCATCATTGTAGTTCTATCTATAGTGGAACCCTCAGTTGAAACAGATCAGGACTGAACTGGCCTTTAGAACTATTTGCTGCTATGGGCTGTATATAACTGATTTAACTCAGGAACTGTTACACATGGGATTAGTTTGGAACTTTAAAATGGAGCATAATAATAATTTCAAAATAAAAGCCTTGAATATTTTTACATCATGTAATTGCTGTTTTTGGCTTTGTATGACTTTTTCATCCAAAGCACTGTTACACATGGGATTAGTTCGGAACTTTAAAATGGAGCATAATAATAATTTCAAAATAAAAGCCTTGAAAATTTTTACATGACGTAATTGCTCTTTTTGGCTTTATTTGACTTTTTCATCCAAAGCACTCTTACACATGGTATTAGTTCAGAACTTTAAAATGAAGCATACTAAAAATTTCAAAATAAAAGCCTTGAATATTTTTACATCATGTAATTGCTCTTTTTGGCTTTATGTGACTTTTTCATCCAAAGCACTGTTACACATGGTATTAGTTTGGCCCTTTGAAATGAAGCTTAACAAAAATTTCAAAATAAAAGCCTTGAATATTTTTACATCAACTACTTGCGTTTTCAGCATTATATAACTGATTTAACCCAATGACCATTACACATGGGATTAAAATAGACTGTTTTGCATGAGCAGCAGATAGATCCTCTATTGCACATGTGTCAAACTCAAGGCCCGCGGGCCACATGTGGCCGGCTACGTCATTTTATGTGGCCCTCTCCCCCCTACCACCGTTTTACAGCCCCATTGATTGACTTAAAATAGGTTTTGAGCACGAATTGACTACAAACTACATATCCCATAATGCCTTCCGATTCTTACCAACCAACATTACGGCTTCTCGCCACTAGAGTGCAGCAGAGTCACCTCAAGCTGATTATTAATTTTCCCAGCGAATAAAACTGAAACATCGACAAGCTAAGAAGCTAAAGAGCGAAGTTCCGTGATGTTTCAATCGAGGACTTTTACCGTCTACTGCCCCCTGATTTGATGCCACAGCTTCGACTCCATGCAGCTCGTGTTTTGTCCACGTTTGGAAGCACCTATCTGTGCGAACAGATGTTTTCAATAATGACTTTAAACAAGACCAAGCACAGATCGCGCATTACTGACGAAAACCTACACGCCGTTTTGCGGATTGCCACAGAATAGAACTAAAACCAGACATCGACGAACTGACCAGGGGAAAACGGTGCCAGACATCCGGCCAGAAAACATTGGTAAGCACAAACAAACTACATTTAAATAGAATGAATGTAAAACCAAAACTCAGTATACTGGAATATGCATATAGTTTATTGATTTTGCTTGTGTTTTGTTTATTTACAGAACACAACACAATGAGGATGTGTGTGAGTTGGTGACGGGGTGAAGAGGGATCAGCGTTGTGTTCAAGGACAGGCAACATCACCTCATTGTTTTGTTCTTATGTGAAATGCATGTTCGTTGTGTAATAAATAACGAAAAAGTTTTGTGAATGAAGTTGAGAGTTTATATCAAAACTTGTTTTTTATTATTTGTCTGCTTATCTTCAAAGCAGACAAAGAATAATTTTCCCAGCGAATAAAACTGAAACATCGACAAGCTAACGAGCTAAAGAGCGAAGTTTAGCTGAGCAGTTTCAAAATACTGAGCATATTTTTAAACTGCTCAGTTTAAAGATACTGTAATTTTTAAACTGAGCAGTAATTTTACATCCATGCAAACTCAAATGTAATATTTAAAACTTGAATACATAAAATCAGTTATTTAACAATATGAGGTGTTGTTTAAAAATAAAAAAGATAGCAATTTCTTTTTATTGCAGAGACATTAGATTCTTAAATTTATGGTATTCTTTAAATGTTGTAATTTTGGTTCATTGTAAACTTTACCTGTAAAACGTTTGTAGAAATCTTTAACATAAGGTCAATATATATTTTTAAACTGTAATATGTTGTGTGTGTGTGCGTTATTGAAAATTTATATTTGTGACAATCATTAGGTAAATGCTAATGAACTGCCTTCCTGCAGTTTATGAGCATTGAACTGTTACTAAACAGTTCAATGCAAGGTTCATTAGCGTTAGCATTTTAGCTTCAATAAGCTATTAGCTATTTATTTTACTTTTTAGCAATGTTTAGTATACTGAATGGAGTAAATCAATTATAGAAAATATCCTAGTGATTTCCCACATACTGATGAAAGCAATGACGCTAACATTAGCGTTTCTGCTGATTTTAGCTGATATACTTACTTTATAATACTGAATGGTGCACGTCCGCCTTACTTAACGTTCTTGCGATTCTCCGCGTGCCACTGATTACGTTGCGGCGTTCTTTAGCATCGATGCCGATTTGTAGCGTGACGACGCCGGGCCCAGAGCCACGGGCGCGCCTTGGCAGGCCCCGGCTAAATTTCTTCCGAAATTTTCTAGTCTAACTATATAAACCTAATCTCAATGAGGTTGTTAGTGAACATCAGTTTTGCTAGACTTCCTTCTGGATTATGATTTGGAAACTCACTCTGTCATTAAAAACAGATGAACATGTATTAAGCTTCTTCCATCTTATCATTCCTGCTGACCTCTCTGTACATTATGGTTGCTTGGGTCTCCTCTGGCATGATTTGCTGCATCAATGCTGCAGTGGTTAGAGAAGCTCAGTTTCTAAACCCATTTTCCATGGGGTTTAGGCCAATCTACTTTGACGGTCCATCAAGTAAACAGATCATTAATATAGTTATTGGCATTATTACCAGAGTGAGGAGCTGTCAAGATAAAATCAGCATCTCCGAAAAGCTTGTCAGTAGAGAGAAGCATGAATTGCTCCAAAATTTACTGGCAATCCATGCACTGACTTTAAAATACATTGGCCCACTTTAATCTTAAAAGACAACTTTGGACCTCTCCCAAACTCTTAAACATGCTTTACTTAATCTCTAATTATATTTTGCTTGTACACATTTTTATACCACAGTTTTTCCTTCCACTAAACCTTTCGATCATGGAATTTAAACTGCACCCAATCAACAACATGCGTTTCTCACAATGACCTTGTGTGGTCATGGTGGTTCATCCTTTTTGTGAAAGGTGCTAGTGTCTGTCTGCTGGACAGCTGTCAAGTCATCTTCACCAGACTTTGACCCGCTTTTATAGACTGTAATACAGACATAAGATACAATTTATGTATTAAAAATAAACAAATGTGTTATGAAATGTCCTTTTTTTTTTTAGAAACTGAATCTTAGCTCTTTATTAGCTGCATTTGTCAAACCGTTAACTTTTGAGTTTTCTTTTTTTAATTGGATTTCTGAGAAATAAGCAAATATATGATAAAAATGTAGCTCACTCAACTATATTGAAAAAAATATGAATGGCTGCAAGTATCCACCAAATTCTCACTGATCAAAATCAAAACTGCAAAAACACCATTGTTGGCGTTAAAGCCTGACAGACGCATGTTTGGACCAATAGAATGAACGTCTCTTAATTTGTTATTCGCTGATACCCAAGATTTAGCCAATCGGAATTAGGAGGAGGTGGGACTTAAGGAGGCTACTTTGAGTGGGTTTTTTGCGTGTGGCGATGCATGTTTGGTTGAGCTATGAATGAAGGGCCATCATTCCGGTGGCTCCGAGGAGGAAAACACAGTTTTCTACTCTCGCTACGTGTATTTAAAATGAACGGCCAGGTTTTTCTATCAGGTACTTGAATGACCAGTCAACCACATTCCATCTCTTTGCCGGGTAAGTGTATTTCAAAGTATGTTTGAAGTCGTTTTTTTTTTGTTTTTTTTGCGGTGACTAAACATGCAACAGTCCTGTTTATTTGTCTGTGGCACTAAGTAGCAAGCTTGCTAGCAGATTTTTTTTTTTTTCGTTCTCTTTATAGTGCCAAGCAGAATGGGTTATCGGTCATTTTTAAAGTGAAGAAACCTATGTTTTTCTCTTTATTTGTACTTAATGGATGTACATCCAGCATTTAATTAGACTCGCTTTTGTCTGACTTTAGCCAAAGTCGCCAACCATGGGGTTGTTTTGAATCGCCGTTAGCGTTAGCTTATTCTTCGGATCGTGTGTATCTTCTCCTCGCAGTAGAAGTAACCCAAACACGCAGTTTCTCACACAAAACCAGACGCTGCTTACAAAACAACGGAGCTAATATTTCCTACAAGACCCTGATAGCTGGAGCTGAGATACGTTGTAGCCATATCATCACCTTTTCTCTCCTCTCTTAGTTAATCAGCTAACGTAGAGACTTTTCCCTCTTACTTTGAGGGCTCCTAGTGCGTTTTGTTCCTGTGGTATTCCCAACAACAAAGGCGTCTGTTGTTTCAGGAAATTATTTCCTCTCATTTGTGTATTAACCTTTAGCTGGAGTAATTACCACAGCGACATCAAAGCCCTCTCCCTCAAGCTCTCAGTAATGCATTCTTGCAACATCTAATGGTGCTGGCACATTTATTAAAGGTGTAGTTAGGTATGCTTGCCACATTTTCAATAGGCTTGCTTGTCAAAATAAATGGTTTGGGTTTAAAGAAAATCGAAGTCCCGTTTTAGATAATATTAGTATCATGTGCTGGTTTAAAATGGAGAAAGTTTTAGCTTATAAAATCAAAATTCTGGGGGAATTTATGTTCCTCCATTGACATTAATTGAAACATTTAAAAAGTTGGGGCCCAAGCGGAAATGCCCATTTTAAAGATAAATTCCAACATACAGCTAGAAATGTTTAAAGGAACCGCTTTGGCAATTTGTGACAAATGTGAATGACAAAATCGTTTTTATTGCTATTTTAGTTCTTGCAACATTTCCATCAGAAGATTTATTCCATCATTTTATTTTTCGTATGTAGATAAATTAGAAATTAATAAACGCCAATTAATTTCAGAAATTTAGCACAGTAAAAGAAACTGCTTTACTATTTTGCTTCGTTATGTAGAGTTGCATATTTCAATTCTTGTTTTTTTTCTTCTTTTTTGCAGAAACTAACTGTGTCCTTCATAGCTGTGTATTGTATTATAAAGTGTTGAAAGATACCTGTAGGTACGTGAAAACATAAAGGGTTGCATTTAAAAAAAGTGAGAAAAAAAAAATCAACTCAAGGTAAATCAAATGCAGATTTGGTCAGACCTAAAACTTGACTTAATGCTACAGCTATGTCACAAACAGGAAGTCAATAAATGGATAATAAATTGAATTCTAAGCTAAAAGCTCCAGAAAAATAACTTGTTTTTGAGGCAGTAGTGTGATTACAAGTCTAGTTACTGGAACATAAACTGATGGTACTATACCTAGTATGAGGGCTCTTAGCAATGCGTTTTGGTGGTATTTCTAACAAACGACAAAGGCTTCTGTTGTTTCAGGAAATTATTCCCTCTCGGTTGTGTATTAACCTTTAGATGGAGTAATTATTACAACAGCATGAAAGCCCCTCTTTCTGAAGCACTCACTATTGTATTCACATCTGATGTTGCTGGTACATTTATTAATGTAGACGCCTGCCAGCAACAAACACCTTTTGTGTGGTTAAAATAAGGATTTCATTTAAAATTGGATACAATAGTGTGTTAAAAGTGGAAAATCACCAAACATTGATGACCCTTTTTTAAGCCTGTAAAGTACTGATGACCCAAAATCACAAAATTCTTTCATGCTCATTACTGTAGATATCATTTTTACACTATTAAAAACTACTATAGAAATTCTGCTGCTTGGAAACAAAATAGTATTCTGCTTATTCTTTATAAACATTATAGTAGAATTCTTTAATTAAGACCTTTTTTCAACTGTTGATGGAAAGAAGACCTTTTTTAAATTTATTTTTTATTGTCTTAACTAACAGACTACTTAGTTGGTTTAATAATGTTTTCACACCTGATAGTTCTGAGTCAGGTGTGAAAAGCAATCAATTTCAGTTTGAATTTGTACCAAAATTGCAACATTTGCTACATTTTCAGCTGATTTGATTCATTTGAGCTCTGCACTGTCAAACAAATCAAACCTTTTGAAAAATCTGGTCCCCTCCCTTGCCAGTGGTGGCGCTGCACCAAGAACTACTGAAGGAAACAACACAAAACCCTCTGAATGCGAAACGGAGACGAAACAGAGTGCAAGTTCCTTCTTCACAAAATGTAAACAAAAATGAAGTGATGTTAGATTTTAGCAGTTTCAGGATTTCTCTTCTGTATTTGGTAAAAGACCACAAGACATTTCTCCTGCTGATGCAGGGCTCACACTTATGTTTTGGTTGTTTACCCTGGGTAAATACAGTCCATAAAGTAAGGTAAATATAGACCACTCTCTGCTTTAGGAACCTTCTCTAGTCAGCTTCACATTCACATATAAATTTTTACCAAACTAGATTTCATTTCAACCGTACCAAGACATAGTTGGACCACAGTTTGCGTTTTAGGTCTGCATCAAAGTTTAACACTTCTCCAAATGATTCTGAACTTTCTTGACAAACGAGCTCGAGTTTGATTAAGTCCGACCAAACAGGGCTGGTGGGAAGACATCCTATAACAATATAGTCATTTCAGGTAAATCAAAAATGTTCCTTTTAATGCACCAGGGCTGAAACAAAAGCTGCAGACTCGCTGATAGTAACATACCTATTGAATATTTTGACCATGTGAACAGTGCTGCCTCACTTGCAGTTAACTATTTTCTGGAATGGTTGAACCTGTGTGTACTGCCCAGTTGGGAAGAAGTCCAAAGGTTAAGCATGTGGATTTCATCCTAGGAGAGAGTAACACACAGATGAGAGTTATCCCGTCTTCCCTCTCAGCTAGGTTGAGAAATTCTGCATTGCTCTTTTTCACAGAGGAATCCTTCAAGCCCTATTGATCAGTGTTGTTGCTCCAGAAATCTAAAGGCTGGGGGAGATTGTGTATCTCCAAAGTTTTCATTAGGTCCTGTCTTAATTTGCTTTGTATGAGCTTATGAGAAAAGTCCTGCTGCCATCGGGGGAGTTTCAGCTGCCAGCAGAGCTCTGCCTTTGTGTAATTTATTCTTGGTAATGAATGCAGGTGTATTTGTGAAGGTATTTGAAGTTTAGAAACTGTCATTTAACACAGTTTAATCTATTATCTAAAATTGAAAAAAAACCAGAATAGCTCAACTAAGCAACCTGACAGGTCACATGAGGAGAGCATTAACCAGAGGAGGCCTGTGGTAACTTTTGAGGAGCTGCAGAGCTCTACTCCTAAAGAATCTGTTGATGGAGATGTTTTTACAATCCACGTGGAAGAGCTAGATGGAGGATTTTGTTCAGAAGAAATTATGTTTGAAGTTTGACACAAACAATATATAGGAAACAGCCGATTGGCAGTAGAATGTGTGACCAAAATGCAGCAAAATTTATTATTGATGCAAGTTTTTATTTAGGGGCATTGGGGTGAAGTGGCCTGAATACAAATGTATGTCTTATTTTTCAGATTTCTGATCATTTAAGAAAAAAACCCCCAAAACATTTAGTTTTGTTTTCCCCATTATGTACTGCTTTATGTTTTTCTATTATCTAAAATTCCTGAAAGACACATTAAAGTTTGATGTTGTCATGAGACTAAAAGGGAGAGAGTTTAAGGGGGATGAAAATATTTTATGTGGATCAAATTGGCTTTGATTTTTGATTCTCCAACTTAAATTTTTCCCCTTCACACGAGGCAAAGATGAGCATAAGCATGCGTGTTGCTGGTGGATGGACGTCTTCCAACATTAAGAGTGAAATCAATGAGTTCACAAATGGACCAGCATACTTCAGATGTTAACATTGATTTTTACAGAGCTGCATATGAGCGACTGTGATGTCATACTTTATTGATTTTGACATTATGCAATTTTTCTAGGTCAGGAAGCACCACTTAAAGTTATGCAGACAGTTTTATACATTTTCATGGATTACATAACTAGAGTTGTTTGCATTAAGCCATTAGTGCTTACTAGCTGAACATTCTTAAAGGAGTTTTAAATTGAAATATAAATATATTTGCAGCTTTCCTCTGTCATTGAAGAAAGCTGTTGTGCACACGGTTTGATTTTATTTTCTTATTTCAATTGAGAAACAGAACAGGCATGATTATTAGAGGTTAGAACACACCAGATTATAGTTCTGTGCACAAAGTGCAGCTAATTAATGGTCTAAGACCACCTCTAAGAAGAGGGTGTGTAGTGTTTTGACTACCACCCTGGTTTATTGTCTTATGAAGATTCTTGGATCTTTAGGCCGTGTGGTTTTTTGGAAAATGTCTATTGTTCTATCTAAAAGAAATGTGCACAATCTCATCAAAATCTATCTTCCACTGATTGGTGTTTTCTCTCTTTTCATAGGTTTTCTTGGATGCTCTATTCTACTCCATACATTTTATTCCTCAGAGATTCCCCAGGACCTCTTTAGACCAATGCCTTAGTTTTTAAATTTCTTTCCAGAACCTGCACACAATCCATTTATATTGTTGCAATTTTTTGTTTCAGTAGAAGTTAGACCTCATCTTCATCTTAATAATCCTCACAAATCTTCACCTGATATCAAGTTAAAAGGAACATCTGAACCCTCACGCGTACGTGACAGAAAGCAAGAGCCACCATGTCCTCCATTCTTCCCTTCACACCCCCGGTGGTGAAGCGCCTCTTGGGATGGAAGAAGACTCCGGCCGGGAGTGGAGGAGCGGGCGGAGGAATGGGTGGAGTCGGGGAGCAGAATGGAGGAGGGCAGGAGGAAAAATGGTGCGAGAAAGCAGTGAAAAGCCTGGTGAAGAAGCTGAAGAAGACCGGCCAGCTGGATGAGCTGGAGAAAGCCATCAGCGCACAAAACAGCAATACAAAATGTGTAACAATACCCAGGTAAGGGCAGGTGACAACATTTTTAGATGCAAACACATCATATCCAACCTTTGTGTTATCGTGAGAATCCTTGAACAAACACACACCAAAAAAATTTTTTGTCACCGAGAGCATTTTCTTTTTAGAACCTGCCATTTGCTAATTCAACACACGCCCACACACACACACACACACACCCCAGCACCACAGATTTTTGATAAGCATAGCAGCGGTGTATGAAGAAACAAAAATGTAAAGAAGAGGGTGATTGGCACCCACACGGTCATCGGAAGTGGAGTTTTTGTTGAGCAACAGTGGGTTCACTTCCCTGTTGTGTGGTGCCAGAGGTTAAGAAGGCTGCAGAAGTGAAACCCAACTTGAGGAAACAGATGTCCTGCACCTATCACCAGCAGAACCGGTTCTAGATTTGACTTGATGGACATCAATTAAGATATTTAAAAATGGTGTTTCTTCTTCCACTTGATACTTTCGCGTCATTTGATTTTAAAAATATTTCTTCACACAGGCCCAGCACATTAAGTTGGGCTGCCTTTAAGTGTACTTCCCCTCAGAAAAGCAGAATAATAAAACGAGTTTGGTTAAAGCAGTTTGCCGCACACATCTCCACTCATCCCCTTCTCTTCACACTCGCTATTGTGTGTGTGTGTGTGTGTGTGTGTGATTGCGTCCCTGTACAATAGTGGAAACATATTTGTAGCCCCTGCTCTTTATGATGACATCATGGTGGCATTAGATTGTATTGAATATTTTTTATTATGGCTGCAACTAATGATGATTCTGATGACTAATATGTCTGCATTTTATTCTAATTTGTTAAAAGGTATTTTAATCCATCTCTGCTTTCTGTTGGCACACCTTCTGTTCTCACTCTGTTGTATAAGTTATCACAATAAATCAAAATGAATCATGAAGGATGAATTGTACCATCCAGTCAAAAACTGGATGGTGTACATCCATGGTAGTGTACAGCGAAAACTGTATTATTCCACACTGAGCAGAAACATTTTATATTTTCAAGCACTAATCAAACTCTTTAAAATATCTGTTTAGTATAGAATGATTCAGTCCAGGTGTTTCTGTACTTTATTTTTTTTATTTTGAGTTTGAACTAGGCTTGAAAGGTAATTCAGATTTCTTCAAACTATTGGAAAAGCTCTTTACTGAACTGCCCAATTGGATCCAAAATCCAGCTTTGTCTTATTTAACTATTCAATCAGCCTGTAAGAGATTCTCAGTATGAAGAGTTTGAGTGAAAACACCTCAGTATTGAAGCATTTACACAGAAATTAAAAACCAAAATATGGTCTTCTTTATTTTATACTTAAGAGAAAAGCTACAAGTATTCTTACTGATGTCAAAATAATAGACAGAAGTGTTAAATTGCATTACTTTGACTAATAAGTGGGACTCCCAATAGTTCGTAAACTATAATTGTGTGTGTTGCCACCAGAAATACTTCCAAACATCTAAAATAGCTTTTTTTATAAGTAAGGGAAAAGCTTACTTTTCCAGCTGACCAGAGGCCAGCTGACCTCCAGTGTACATTAACAGATGGGTAAGAGGAAGTGCTGCATTTCTCTATGCTTCGTAACTTAATTTATAAATAAAGATTATAAAGAGTTTTTGTTAGGTCTCCTATTAATGTCTACCTGCAGGATGTTTGTTCATAAGGTGTCAGACTTCGTAGAAAGCCACAGTCTCAAATTGGAATAATGTATAATTAAGCATATTGTATTTATATACAATATTAATTTAGCAGAAAGTATATATAATATTGTTTCAGCAACTTCCTGTTTTGCATTGAAAACATGTATGTGGTTTTATGAAAAGCATCTTCAGTCGAATTTTGGCTCAATGTTGTTAATTACCATCACTAAATATCGCAGCCCTAATTACCGGTAATTGTTGATGCCTTACAAAGAAAGTTTCAGCACAATGTTCTTTGTAAGTAAAACATGCTCAGCCAATTAAGCTGATAGGTTTGAGAACGCATTTAAGTGAAGATACATTGAAATGAAACAATCCAGCAAGAGATAAAAGCACAAGAGAGGAAGTTGCTATGCGTATCAGAACTTAGAAGTTTTCAAAGTTGATGTGACATATTGCCTTTGAATCTGAAACCTCTAAAGAAAAGGGGTGATTTACGTGGTGTGGCACTTGTATTGTTAAGAAAAACATTCTTATCAGTCGAGAGTTATTGCTTTGGAGCCAGGTTGCACTAGAAAAGATAAAGAAACAATGTGTTTTTATCTACATCATGGCTTTCTCTGTGAACAGAACAATGTGACCCTAAGCTGGAGCTGATCATAATCTTACTCACAGGAAATAGCAGTTTTAGTAGCCTGAAAATGTATAGAGATTGTATGAAAATGTTATCTTCTGAAATGAGCTTTATGTTCCAACTTTTGCGCTTTTACTACAGCAAAATATGATAACACTTTATTTGACGGGTTGTGCATAAGACTGACATGACGGTGTCATGAACATGACATAACACCTGTCATGAACATGAACGAGCCTTTATGAATGTCTGTGACTGTTGTCATGAAGTGTCATTCGGTAAATAATGACACTTTTAAGGCAAAGTTGCTCTAAAAGGTGCCATGAAAGTCCATTAAAAGTGCAAACTTTGCATTAAAGTGTCATTATTTACAAAATATTATTTACTCCTTTATGTTCATGACAAAAAGAAGGCTCCTACATTTGTCCATTGCTTGCTCAAATGACAGAATTAATTTTAGCATTTCACCTTTTCTGAAATGTCAGGATGTAATACCCACAAGAACACAAACGTTTACTGCAGATAGGATTCCAGGCTTTTGATGCATTTCATTCTTTCCTTTTAATGTGAGAAAGTCAGTCTGATAGAAGCTGAGGTGATTTGCTCTGGTTATTGTCTTGTAGTTTTCTTCTGTAGTAGCTGGGGCTTGACAGTCAGTAGGGCATCTGAATAACATTTCTCATATGTACTTCTATCATAATTCATGTGCAAGCCTGTAAATAGTGTTTGTTTTTAGCTTTCAAGTGAGCAAGACACTTGGAAAAACATTTTTTACATTAGATGAAATTCTTTTTCTGCTTGTACCTGCAAAATTTTGAGTGTGTCGATGTGTTTTGAGATAGAAAGTCCTTTACAGACAGGCAAGACAATTATTTTGATCAGAGTGAAAAATCTCCCTTTCTCTGCTGAACACAGTGAGAAACATTGCAACAAACCAACCAACATTTTGGTCATTCACATAAATATGTTTAGATTCCGATTTTCTTTTTCCAATTTAAATCATCTAGGCTTGTTTTTGAATGTCTTTGTCCTCATTAAAATTTATTTGTGTAATTTATCTTTCTTTCCATTTCACTTCTTTTATCTTGGGAACATGCATGAATGTAACTTTTTTTTTTTTTTATACATGAACAACTCAAATAAGGGTTGAGACCTTTTCTAATTGTTGAGACTAGAAACCAGAAATTGACAAATTTCTACACTTTAAATATTATCACCAATATCTTGTGTTGGTTGAATTTTTTAATATCACCAAAAGGTTTTACTCAGTTTATAAAGATATATTTAGTGAGGTTTTTTTTCCCAGTTAACTAAATGTGTTCCTAGATAAATGTTAGGTCTCTTCCAGCTCCTTGCACCATTTGACTGTATCACATCACTTTTCGTCTTATTTGAAATGGTCACATAATCATTGTTCATCTGGTTGGTCTTAGTGGAAAGTAAGAAAATGTTGCCAAAAGTATTCGCTCTGCTGCCTTCAAATACATATGAAGTGAAGAGACATCCATTTTTAATCCATCGGCTTTATTACAGCCAATGGATTAAAAATGTCCTCATCAACATTAATGTTGGACGAGGAGGCCTGTCTTCCAATCTTCTCATTCTGAATTATTTCAAAGTTGTACAACCTATCTTCTTATAGTGCAGCAAACATTTTCTGATTGAGGGCTTTCACAAAAATACAAAGATAACCTTGTATTTGTAACAGTTCTGTCAGACAGTGCCTTTCTCTTGGAAGCTACCAAACCAAAACTCCTTCAAGGTTGTTGGATTTCAACCTTCAGGTTAGGATTAATTTGTATTTTTTCACAAATGTTTACAAAAGAAGCCTGGGTTCCTGGGTGCTTGAGTTGTCTCTTGTTGTTTTTAATAACAAAAGACATGTGTGAGAATAAAAGTGATTGAAACAGCTGAATTCCATTACTTTGGAATTGGGTGAGCGAATACTTTTATGTGTGTGTGTGTGTATGTCAAGAGTTCAACTATATACATTTGTGATTCCATTCTTTTAAGTTGAAACACCTCATGTTTACCATCTGTATGCTTTTATTTTGATCATGTTTTCCACTTGTCCTGTGTATGTGTGTCTGTAGCAATTGCTCAGAACTGTGGGGTCTGGGCTCAGGCCACACGATAGAGCAGTGGGACTCTACAGGCATGTACGGATACCCTGACCATAGCAGGTGAATACACTCGCATGCACTGTCAATATGCATCTTCTGATCCACACACACATCATGCAGCATAATAATGCTCACTTGTTTCTTTAAAACATACACTACCATTGTAAATTGCATTTTGTGCTCATTTCCATGGTTTTCTTATTGTTTGTTGGTTTTACTGCTGCAATTATAGAAATGCTTTAACCATTTAATAATTTGCAGAGTAAGTGATGAGAAGAGCCTGTAGGTGTTTATTTTTATTCTTAAATACTTTTTTTGTACCAATCAGCCATACCATTATGGCAGTATAAAAAATGTTATGGTCCATCTTCTGTTACCAAACCCCTCTGATGAGTTAGGTATTGACAAAGAATGTCTGGAATGTCCTGAAGAGTTCAGTGACAAGACTTTAGAAAAGGAAAATAGTTTGAGCCTATGGGCATTTTGCTAAGGTCTGCAAATCCAGAGACTGATTGTTTTCCCTATTTTGTGCCAAATAGCTCACATTCAGTCAGATATTCTCAGTTGGTTCTCAGCCAAGACTTTAATTAGGCCATTCTAACACCTTAATGTACTTTGGATTGTCAGTGATGCTGTTTGTGTAGTGTTTTCCTGGAAGTGTCTTGTATTTCTCGGATTGTGGTTTGCTTTTAGAACTGCTCTCCTGGGTTTCCTTACATCTACCAACTTTTACCAACTTTCCCTTTACTGACTGAACAAATATGCCCCCACAGCACCCTGTTGTTCATCATTGAACCAAACCTCCTCCATTGAACCACATCTTTTTCCTATCAACTTATTTGAGTTCTGAGGGCAATTGGTTGTGCTATACTTTATTTAGGGTGCTTAGTACACTTGTAGTTTTTATTTTCCTTCCCTTTACTTCACAATCTGGTTCTACTATTTGTAGGTATAAAAAAATTACATAAAATACATTAACATTGTGCTACATTTTTCCTAGATGAGCAGTGTGGCTTAGTTATAACAGCTTAATCTTTTTAAAATCATTTTTTATTACAGTCAGAACAGTGATTTGATATTGAACTCATAGTTGCAGTTAAAAGCCGCGTTTTAAGGTATAAATAGTGTCTTCTCAAAATGATTTTTTTTTGTATTTAACCTCAATAGTTTATTGCTTATTTGTGTATTACCTCAATAAATACCACCAAACTTGAAAGTCAGTGCAGCACAAACACATTGAGTGTCTCTCTACTGTTCTTCCAGTTTTCTGAGTTGAGCTATCTGCCTGTTTCCTTCCCGGTTGCATCAGGTCACTCGATGGCCGCCTTCAGGTTTCTCATCGTAAAGGCCTGCCTCATGTCATCTACTGCCGCCTGTGGAGATGGCCTGACCTTCACAGTCACCACGAGCTTAGGGCCATTGACACTTGCCAATATGCATTCAACCTCAAGAAGGATGAAGTTTGTGTCAATCCTTACCACTACCAGAGAGTGGAGACGCCTGGTAATGATAATTGGAAAAATATTTATTTTCTTTCCAATACATGTGCACTAGCAGGGGTGAATTGAGTTCATGCAGTTTAAGTGTATCTTCCTTGTCATTGTACAACATCTTCATGACGTTTTTCAAATATGTTGTTTCTATCTCCTCAAATTTAACTTGCATAGGAGAAAAAATAAATTGTCTGACTTTTCTTCTTAGTGCTGCCTCCTGTGTTGGTGCCACGCCATGCAGAGATTCTGACCGAGCTTCCACCTCTAGACGACTTCACAAACTCTATCCCTGAAAATACCAACTTTCCTGCAGGCATAGAACCTCCTAACAACTATATACCAGGTTTGTATTGGGCACTAGGGTACTTTTAACACCTTCACACATAATCTGTCAAACAAGCCCAACATATACAATTCAGTGTCTGACTGTAGAGTTGAATGACATCATTGTTTTAAATTGTTTTTTCCTCTTATAAAATCCTTGGAAAACATTTGGATAATAATCACTTAATTAAAATACAATTATTTTATTTTTAAGTGATTTCACTTCAGCAATAATTACATTTCTGCCATAAAGCTGCCTTAATTGTTAGGCATGAAAACTTTAATAAAACATATTAGAAGTATAAATACACAAAATAGGTTTGTGTATTCAGTCTGTTTTTTACTATATACAAGTGAAAGCGCTTGGAAAATAGATAGATTTCATCTCTTCACTAATTGCATTAAATAATTTCCTGTTTACAGACACTCCTCCTCCGGGATATATGAGTGAAGATGGAGAAACCAGCGACCAGCAAATGAATCAAAGTATGGAATCAGGTAGATTTGATTGTTGTAATTCGGGACTGCTGTTAAACTCACTTCTCTGAAACATACAAAAATTACCAGGACGACCATTTCAGACCATGTAATGTGCATTAAATTTTTGTCTCTCAGTATCCCACTGTGTTTAATTTATGGTAGAAAACAAAGTTCTAAATATATTTTTCAAGCCTTCCTGACATGAACAATTATTAATTATTTGAATTAGTAGCAGAGGTAACATCATCATCACACTAAATAAAACTGGCCCCAAAATGACAGAACAAAATATAGATTTTCACAGTAATATTGTTGTTCACTTAAGATTGTAATAGAATGAAATAAGTAGAAATGATTGTTTTCCCACCAGGCTCACCAGCAGAAATGTCACCAAGCGCTCTGTCACCGGTCAGTCATGGCCTAGGTAAGTTAACTTCTTTAAAAAATTTTCTAGCCGTGGAAATTAATGGATCACTGACGCAGTTTAGGGTTTTAAAATACAAATTCAACAAATCCTTCTTTGTTGTTCTCCTCTCAGACCTTCAGCCGGTCACCTACAGTGAACCAGCTTTCTGGTGCTCTATAGCTTACTACGAGTTGAACCAGCGGGTCGGTGAGACCTTCCACGCCTCGCAGCCATCTCTGACCGTCGACGGCTTCACGGATCCCTCCAACTCAGAACGCTTCTGTTTAGGCCTTCTCAGCAATGTCAACAGAAATGCCACTGTGGAGATGACAAGGAGGCATATAGGTATAGATACACACATATTGGAGAGCCAACAGGTTGTAATTGTAACTTATTACGATTACAAAAAGGGTGCTGATGTATTATTTGTCTACACTGAATTATAATAATGCTAATTTGAGAAGCTGTGTACTTTTAAGATTGTTCCCCTATAAGTTACCACCTAGGGATTTTTTTCCCTCTCTTTTGTCCTCAATTTTTGTCTGAACCTCTGCAGGTCGTGGTGTCAGGTTGTATTACATCGGAGGGGAGGTATTTGCCGAGTGCCTCAGTGACAGTGCCATCTTTGTTCAGAGTCCCAACTGCAACCAGCGATATGGGTGGCACCCAGCTACTGTCTGCAAGATACCACCAGGTTTATACACATTAAAATATTCATTTTTTATTTTATTTTATTTTACTTCCTTTGTGTCTTAGTTTGTACAAAAATTCACCAAGTAAACTTATACAAATGAACGAAAGCTTGACGAAAGCCACAAGAGCCTCCAAAATGTGACAGGATTTGTCACACACTCACCCACACACTGACTCATCTGTACCCATGTAACTTTTAACATTTAATTCATGGCCAAATGGACTGGGTGAGCAATATTACTACTGAGGCACAGGAGGCTTTACAGAGAATCGTGCAAAATGAACATGGGGATGTTGCAGATGTTAAGGGCCTTTTGTAGACAACGCAGACACATGACATTGCTTGTTTCTCTAATTGTAGCTACATAAAATGAATTCAACAGTTCTGATTGTCATAATTTCACAATATTTGTTCCTGCTTTCAGAAGAGTCTTATGATGTCAAAATTTGAAGAAGAATTATTGGGTGCATTGGTATAATAGTCATCACTTAGTCTGAAAAACCTGGTGTGTGTTAACCTGTCTTTGTTTCTTCTCTGCTTAGGCTGTAATCTGAAGATTTTTAACAACCAGGAGTTTGCAGCCCTGCTAGCCCAGTCGGTCAACCAGGGCTTTGAGGCAGTGTACCAACTAACCAGAATGTGCACAATCAGAATGAGCTTCGTCAAGGGTTGGGGAGCAGAGTACAGGTAGGTTATGCTCTTAGACTCATTATTCAATCATTCTGTCATCCAGAACAACTATAGCCTTTTACGTTTCCTATCAGATCAGTTATAAAGATTTCTTAGTGTTTCAGAGTGTAACAAGATCTCATTCCTGGTGCTTTCAGCCTTTTTATGGATAGTTTTACATGGCTTGTATCAATGTGTAAACAGGACTAATGGATTTTTTTTTTCTTCCTTAAATGCTAGCTCTTTTTTTTTTTTTTGAGTATGTTATCCTGTCCACAGATTCTATCACATGACCTATAAATCAAAGTAGTTCCTTTAAGGGTAACACAGGGCTCTTGACTGCTTTGATTAATACTGTCCTCATTTGGCCTGTTGATTAGGCGGTTGGTCATTTGTTTGCTGATGTTCACCAACAAAACTCTGTGATCAGCTGTATTTATACTGAGATCAAATTTCATACCGGTGAGCTCTATTAACTGGTTTAGGTGACTTATGAAGGCAAGTGGTTGCACCACATTGTAGTTCAGAGTGCAAGGGGCTAAAACTTTTTGTTTTTTCTTTCGAAGCCCATGTGTGTAATAAAATAAAATATATCTTTTTATGTTAACGTGACAAATTCTTAAACGGTTCAAGGGTAGGGAATATTTATAATTGGTACATGAACAACTATAGGCTGTTAAGATTCCTATCAGATTAGTGTTTCATTGAATAAATAAAAGGACAATTAAATTAAATTAATTTCCCAATTACACAACCAAATGTGTAATTGGGAAAATAATTGGCTAAATTTTGTGTATAAATATATTTTCCCTTATCTTTTGGAATGTCCTCTTCACACAGACGCCAGACTGTAACCAGCACTCCTTGTTGGATCGAACTTCATCTCAATGGCCCCCTCCAGTGGTTGGATAAAGTGCTGACCCAGATGGGTACCCCAACAGCGCGCTGCTCTAGTATGTCCTAAAACGAGATCCATGCAAAGTCAGACTGACATTTCACAACGTCAAAACAGTTTGTCTTAAAGGAGACTACCATGCAGTCTTAAATAATGTACTAATAGCGTTTAAAAAAAAAATAAAATAAAGCGAAGAACAAAATGTCATACAGTGGACCAGAAGATAGAAGAACGGCATCTGTAAAGGATTACCCTGGAAGTTTGTTTGCGGAGCTGAATATTTGTCAACCTTATAGTTGAAATTGGCCTGCAAATCCATATCAGAACTCAGTGTAGAAAGAGTGATTTTCATTATGGACAACGACGACGTCAACATCTGGGCTCTGATCAAGAAACCTGAAGCAGGACTGAGCCTTACTGTCCTCAGGGACGACACAGCAGTTTTGGGGATCAAGCACGACACCTAGTAATTTTTTGAAACCGTCTGTCCTACCCACTGGCTCAGCTCAACTCTGATTTAGTGTGAATAGTTCAGTTTACACAATGTTAACCAACTGCCACTCCAGCTTCTAATTAACCAAAGTCAGACTCACTACTTAGCATGACTTTTCCCCTGTCATCCATCCTGTTTTATTCAAGTTGTTGTGATCATTGACCTGGTTATCTTGGAGTGTGCTCTTCAGCTCTTGAAGGAAACAATTTGTTGGTGTTTGTATCATCACACGTACACAAACACTCTGTTTTTAACACAAATTGTCCTCTGCAAACTTGATGTAAGTTTAAAGATGTTTGTTCATTGGATAGTGGCAAATTAAAACTCCTATATATAAATATATTTAGAGCAGTATCAGTGATTGCTCAGCACAAATAAATAATGGATAAATTAAGAAATTCTTAGATCAAGAAGAAGAGCATACAACATCCCACCTCTGCATCTGCAGGAAACCAATCAAGTGTTTTTTAAAAAAAAATCTTTGATATCACAGTATTTAACCCACTTTGCATGCTCTTACTCCTTCTGTTACACGATATACCAGTAGCTTTGTTTAGAGCTTCATCTTTGCTTCTGTCTGTCTGACATGCAATAAGAGGATTATCTCTGAGATTTCCAAATATAAAAAAAAAAAATGCACAAGTCTAATATTTTGAACTGATGCAGTTTTCAAATTCTAACAAATTATCAAGAGAAAAAGTCCTCAAAGGTAGGACTTTAATCTATAAATCTATAAAATAGCTTCTATACTGTACTTGCACTGCCCCAAGTTATGCACCCCTAAGAAAGTTGCCTTCGATGTCAAATACAATATGCTCTGAATTGTCCATTAAAAGTAAACATACATTTTTCTCCTCTCCCTCCATTGCCACTGTAAAGAATTTTGTTCTTCAGTCGTCTATTGCATTCGTTGATCTGAAAACCAGCAATCTCTTTTGGTATTTTACAGTAAGGTGTTCAAGCTTTAAGTGTTCAACAAGCTAGTTATAATACACATTTATCGTTTTCTTTACAAATGGTTTTAGCTACATTTATTTTGTACTTTTTTTATATATATATAAATATATTTAAAATGTTCTCTTTTTCTTAGATGGTATTTTTGTTCTTTAGGAAATACCCTTTGTTTTGAATAGTTACAGCTTGATGATGACTTGTGATTTTTGGTGTATTATAAGGATTTACAATTTCCAGTAACTTACCATTAAAAACATGTTGAAATGTGCACCCTCAAACTCCGAATTTGACTACCGGAATCAAAGTGACAAGATCTTTGATTATTATAATTAGCTACTCTCAATGTTTTTTGTTGTTGTTTTTTTTTATAAATTATTTCATTGTTATTACCAACTTTTCAGCAGCACAAAAGCTGGGGTGTAACCAAAGACTAAGCGTGCGCATAGAATTTCAGGACTCTGCTTGATCAGTCATATCACCTTTTTTGAGAGAATTAAATAATGAAATAGCAGATTTTTGGTGTAATTTGACCTATTTTACAACTGAGGAAACTGTTTGTTGAAATGTCTTATAACCCAGAACATTCCTGTATGCAATAGACATGGGTCGCTATAGGATTTTCACAGTTTGACGGTTAAAGATTAATGTAAAGACTAAGGTCAAAAATGAATATCTTGACCATATTGCAGCACATTTGGATGAACACTGTGGGTATTACAGTTATATAATCTGACATTTCTATTCATATCATGTTAAGTTCATATAAGTGTTCATATTGCATTTTTATCATCCTGCTTTTTATTAGATCATGTAGGATGTACCACAGGGCGATTTTTAAACTTTGGTCAAGGTAAGTGGCCCATGCCTGTTATGCATATGAAAGCTTTCACCAGCATTAGTGAAACAACAGTTTCAAAACTCTGTGCTTACACACTGTAGATTTTTGTTTACATGCTCATATTCACTCCAAGCTGCATTCTGTTTAAGTGGATATTAAACAGAATGTCTTAAAAATAGATAGAAAGAAATTTGAAAATTCGGTCAAACATCTAAATGTCATTTTGACTCATGATTTCAATCTGTGTATTTTCTCCAAACAAAACGGAATTACTTGGTTTGCATGCTAAAACCGAAGGGAAACTGCACATTACAAATATGTTTGGTAAGACAAATCACAGAAGGTTTAGTTTTTTTGTTTGTTTGTTTGTTTTTCCTTTAATGTCTTTGCAGAGACTAGATTTAAAGCATTTGCCTGCACAAATTTGAAGCAAAAGTGCATAAAAAACAAATGCTAGTTCTGCAGAGTAGCTTTGTCTGGATGTTTATTTAACCCACAATGACACCTTGTCATGGAGAACTGTTAATAGTATTTTTTTTTTCTTTCTTTAAATTGGATTGAAGTTACTCATGACCTGAAGCCAATTTTATATCTCTGTTCTGCAACTTTCCCACCTGTCTCATAATTTTGCTGGCTCAGCAATGTCTTACAAGCTGAGACTAAGATATGTTTACTTCTATTTCACAGATGATACAAGTGTTAGTTCTATGCATTGACCTAAAAGTGTTCGAACTGTATGCCCAGGAAATCTTCTTAATGGCTATACCTTTTACTTGCATATTGGCATGATCCATCAAGAGCCTTTGCAATAGATTGTACTGTCAGACCAACCAGCTGTTCTCCCTTTTAGAGGCGAGCTGGAATCAAATGCAGTAAAGGACACTTTAACACATTCTGATGTCTGCATTCCTACATACAGATCATATTGTATTTTCTTCTTATTGTGATGACAATTGTGTATTCCAAAACGAGCATCTTTCCAGCAAATGTCCTATGAAAGAAGCTTTTTGGATAAAGTGAAGTTCCTACATGTCACTTGTGATGTTGTATAATGTTATATAGTTGTTACTTTTTATTTTTCCATACATGTTGTTCCCTCTGCTTGCTATAAACGGAGCATATCCACTAAAACGCAGCCTGTTAGAATTGATGTTCTTCAAGCGATGATCTCCATAGGCTTTCCAACTATCCAACATTTACGACTTCTTACAGTGTACACTAATAAAGCTGTTTTACTTCAATGAATAATTTTCAGAATTTTTCATTATGTCACATCTACAGACCTAGAAACAAACTTCAAACACGTCTCTGGCTGATCAGTGTTTTTTTTTGTTGTTGTTGGTTTTGTTTCTCCTTATTTTGGTGTTTTTTGGTTTTTTTACCAATACATATGAGCCATATATTTACACACTTCGTA
This sequence comes from Xiphophorus hellerii, assembly GCF_003331165.1. Lineage (NCBI taxonomy): Eukaryota > Metazoa > Chordata > Actinopteri > Cyprinodontiformes > Poeciliidae > Xiphophorus > Xiphophorus hellerii. Next base: position 10,448,775 of record NC_045679.1, on the reverse strand, counting down.
GAGTTCAAAAACAATTTTAAAGTTTGTTTTAACAAATGCAGTTCAGTCCATCTGTTTCTATCATTCCAGTGAACACTATAGGGGAAAGTAGGAAGAGATTTCTGCAAGCACCGAACTACCAAAATTGTAGCTCAGTAAAGGGGGAAGCTCAAGTTAGTCAAATGCTTCAGAATCAAAATTTAAATCCGTCTCTTCTTAATAGAATAGAAACAAACTTTATGGTACTCTCCAATAAAGGTAAATGTAAGTACAGTGTTTAGAAAATACTGTATTGATTTAAAATGTCACACAGACTGAAAGGCATGTGGTACTAAGTAGTATAATTTAAAAAAATGTACAGAATGTGAATGTATATTCGCACCAAGAAACAAATTCTTTACAAGAAGTGGGAAAAACTATGCAAATAACTGCAGGGAAAGTATTTGAAATTAGAAAAACTTTACAAATACCAATAGGCATGTAAACAATCAGCTAGCTTTAGTTCAGAGCAGTGATATTTATAAAGACAAACAGATGCTGGAGGAAAGGCCTAAGGCTCCTTTATGTATCTAGGGAGCACCGGTCTGTCACTGAAGGTGCTCTCCAGTTCAGCAACAGCTTCATGCATGGGGCCGGAGACAATGGAGACATTGTCCAACAGGAGTGTTATTCTGTCTTCCACCACCTGCACTTGAGGGGGCATCCCATGACAAAGTTGGCCTTTATTTACTATTATTTACCTAGCCTACTACTGACAGCTTCATTTTAGTAGTTATTGTGATGTCACCTACTTGAAGAAAATATATAATAGTTATAACTTTTTCTCAGATTTTAGACTGAAGCAGTAAATGGCAAAGTGGAAAGAAAATTATGCGGTCTCTTTTTATACCCAGCTGCAAACATTGCGGCGGCAGAGTCCCCTTAATAGGAATCGAGGTAGTAAGTTGGAGCAACAAGAAGGCTCGTGTCTCCGTTTCTGCGTGAACCAACTACCGCGAAGGCGTATTAATTAAATCAGAAGAGGCAGCTGCGCGAGGTTACGTGTTTTTTTTGTTTTGTTTTCTGGTTTTCCGCTAGTTTTTGAGCTAAAATGATGACTGACGCTGCTAAAGTTGGAATTTAATCGTCCAATTACAGGAAGTACACATGCCATTTGTTTTATCCACTTGTTGAGGTTTTGTATCACCGACTAGAATAGGTAAGTATAAAATAGCTCATTATTTTTCAATGTTCTAATTTCAAACGCATCCTATTTTGCACACAGTTTATTAAAACTAATCTATCAGTGCTGACATTTAGGATATAATTTGTTTTTTTGTTGTTTTTCAGTCTTACAAGTTTTTCCCCAAAAGCCTGAAATTGTCGGAAGAGGGCGCCAGAAGCACACTAATAATTCTGAAGAATCGAATGTAAGTCTGAAATTCCTGATACTCATTTAGATCGTCTGCATAAACACTGTGGTTCTGACACGCTCAGAATAGCTGAGGTTTGCAAGGTTTTGCTCATTCTGCTACATTATGTTTCCTTTTCCCTTAATTGTACAACTGTATTCAGAAGTACAATACAGACCAAAAGTTTGGACACACAGTTGTGTCCAAACTTTTGGTACATGCACTCCCAACCCTGAAGCAGAACGTAGCATGAAATCAAATCTGAAATATTTATTATGTTGTGATCAATGAGAATTATTATTAGTTGCAGCAATTCTAATTTCCATTTGTAAAGCATTTCTACTAGAGTGGATTTGCAAAACAATTTGAGCATCAAACACGTCTGGACTGTCAGAAGTATTTCAGTCTGTCTTTTTGCTGTTGCAAAAGTTCTAGCAATTGCTAAAACATAAATGTTCTAACTGTATTAAGAGGATGACTATTTCTTGCTTTTGTTCTGTTTACATATGTATGGTTTTGTACATGCATAGCCAGGAATTTATGCATTTATTTATTTTTAATGCACCAGAGTGAATAGTTCAACTTGACCCACTCCATTACCAGAGTATCATCAGGCATTAGTTGATCCTCAGCCTCCTTCCATATGGTTTGGCCTTGGATTCGCTCCATTCTCGTGAGTCCTATTGCCATGTAGAGAGCAGTGAGGATTTCCCAAACAAATTAATACAGATCCTGAGTGTACCTAAACTTTCTGGAAGAGTAATATAGACTGGTAATGGCAGAGGCCATTTTTCTGTGGTTGTTGTTGTTGCTGCTGATGTCTTAGAACTGATTTCAAATAGATTCTTTGTAAACATGATCCAGTTAATGCTTGTAATTTTAGCAGCCTCTTAATGGACTAAAATTTTTTCAGATGCACAATGAGCATGAGCTTTCATACAGTGGCTGCAGATGCTAAATTGTTCCTCATAACTTTCAGTTATTTAGTTATTGAGGTTGATGAATTACAGTAAACACCTCACTCAGTGTAAGTGCGAAGTTAGAACTTACAGGTATTTATGCTGCTTATTGTCACATTCTGTCATGTTATATTTAAGTACTAGAACCCACACTTATTTGTGGAAACTTTTTACATTTACAACAAAGATACTGAGGTTTTCTCTTGGTTTACTATTTGTTACTCCCTGTTGACACTGCAAGGCAGGACAGTGTGTGCTGAACCCACACTGTCATCTATCTTTAATATGACTTTTGTTTCTGACTTCTTTTGCTGACTTTTTGTTGGCTTCTTTACATTTTTACAAACTTGACCACATAGTTTTAAACCTTAAACCAGTAGTAGAATATGAAAATGTGTATTTGTTGTCATCAGTGCATTGTGCCATGTAGATGTGTATTTAGAGTGTGCCTTTATATCCCAAAGAAATATTTTTGACCATAAGAACTGCAGAAGCATATAAGTTATGTAAACTAATTAAGACTGATTCCTAACCTATTGCTGACCCCAGTGGTATAACAATGCACCATGTAAAAGCTTTTGTACTTCAGGCCTCTTGATCACACTAGAGTGTTGGATGTCCTGTGTGTGTGTTTTGGCTGACTGGTGGTGCGGGGCTGCCTTGATCCAGTAATTGGAGCACAAGGAGACAAGAAACGAGAGAGCAAAGAGAAAAGGGCAGCGAGAAAGCAAAGGAGAATAGAGAAGGGGTGTAAGAAAGAAAGTGGCTCTTCTGTGAAAGAAAGTAAGAGAAGTAGAAGCCTGGCCCATGTAATTAGGTTTAAATGAGTTTTCCACTGACTCAGTGGGTCATGGTAGCACTGGGACAAAGACGTGCTGAAGGTCAGGCAGTCATCGAGTCGAATCGAGCATGACTTGGTTAAAGAAAGTCACAGGCCTCGTGGCAGATGTTTCCAGCGAGCAGAGCACTGTAAATGTATAAAAAGTTTTCATATCACTAAGACTTTCTTTGAAACTCTGTTATCCATTGGGTTAAAATTTGTTAACTGGAATTGGTATAACGGCTTCAAAATGTGGGTTATGTGGGGAAGCCATGGCTACATAAATAGATGGAACACTGGTTTCCATTGGCAAAAAGAAGGGATGGTCCATATGAGAGCAGTGTTAAGTGAAAATCCAATAATTTAATTTTTTTTATAGTGAATTTAAATTAAGGCAGCTCTTTCGGAAACTGAAACAATATATTGCTACATATGTTGCTAGGTGTTTAAACTACCGGTACACAATGGAAAGCAAAAGGAGGACTAAACTTCTTTAGCTAACTGTTAAAAAATATCTATATTTTGCTACTCATAATGGTTGCTGCAAAATGTACATATTTTCTGTGTGCTGTCTCTAAGAGCAACAGCTGTGGTTGAAGTTGATCATGTTATTTTTATGCTAGTTATGTGGACCATTTAATCTTAAAAAAAAAAAAAACGAAAGAAAAACAGCTAAGCCCATTGTCCTCATACACACAAGACCAATTGCAAAGCTATCTTGGTTTTGTGTGCCTAAATAATTTAAAACTTTTTACTCCTATTGGTCATCTGTGACCTTTTGAACTGAGCTTAATTGCAGTCACAAGTATGTGGCAGTGATGTAATTTCAACCACAACATGTCTTGCTCGTTCATTTTTATGATCAATTGTTTGCTGAATCATTGATGTCATGTACAACTCACTGCAGAAATTCACAGCACAAGTAAGAAAATCTGATGGAAGTAAAAAATCTGCTGACACTTCTTTGCTATCTTTAACAAAAATGGCAAGAAAAATTGCTAAAGGCATTCTATATAAGGTTTACTGCATGGCATGTAGGACATGCAGAAAACATGTTATATATATGTGTGACAGGAAATAAAACACTGTGCATAAACATCAATGATTCAGCAAACAATTGATCATAAAAATGAGCGAGCAAGACATATGGTTGAAATTACACTTGTGGATCAAAAAATTCACTCCAGCATCACCACGACATCTGGACTACTTCTTGACTTCTTTGATTGTTTTTTCTTTCTTAGCTTGTCAGTTTAGGTGAACAGACATCTTTTAGTAGGGTTGCAGTTGTGTCAGACTCTTTGCAAGATCAGATGATGAATTGGATAAATGAAACAATTGTCAGTGAGTTGTTAAAAGCATAGAACACTTTTTATTAACCAAGCTGTGATTTTATAACAAACCTCTGAGGCTTTCACAGGACAGCAGTATTCATAGAGAGGTTAAATTACACAAAGGTAGGCTATTATGATTTGCTATTTTTAGGACTTCTGAGGGGAATATTTTGCTCTTGGTTGCACTGTAACTAACTGTTGGTAAAATGAACTGAATAGTGTTTGTCTTTCTTTTGAAATGCTTGCTTTGCAAAAATTGTTGAAAATCATGTTTATACCTTATGCTTTACAGTTATACACTGCTGTAACTTGATGACATACAGTAATATTCAAAGGGTGTGGATATTGTTTTATGGTACTTCAAGTTAATCCTTAATTATTTTATAGTATATAATACTTTGATTTTTTGTTTTGCTTTAGTTTATCTATTGTTTTTTCTTCTCAGTATTTCCATTGTGCTTTTTGATTGCATAGCGACTACCTACACCTTGTCTTCATCGTATCACATTACACTATAGCAGCGAGATGTGTTCAGACCTTTCATTTCTTATCACCCCTAACATCCCTCTTCTCCCTCCCCTACATGTGCTACATGCTGGGGTGTGTGTGGGGTTATGAAAACAGTTAGGCTTAATAATTGATGTTCTGCATTTCAATCAATTTCAACACAGTGTTAGGCTAATTAAGGTTAGCGCCATCCTCCCAGGGGCTGTCCATGTAAGAGAGTGTGAATAAAACTGTGTGTGTGCAGTAGCTGGTGTGTGTTCGTTTCCCTGCTCCTGGGGCTCCACGTTCCATTTTATATCCCAAAATACTTGGGAATTCTCTATTTCAGGAACAAGAGATGAGAGAGGATCTCTCACTGACTGTTTCTCTTCCTCCCTTTCCCTCATTCTCTCTTTCTTGCTCTCGTCCTCGCTCTGCCCCATCTTTCTCTCCCCAGGCAGGATACTAAATGCAATTAACACAGCTGCTTTACTGCCTGCTAATTATTAACACACACACACTCAAAACACTTCCTGCACTTTCCTGCACACACACAAAACGGAAGTGATTATTTTATGCTGGACTAATTTAAAGTTCATTGACAGTTGGTTTAATTAATTAAATACAAAAAGTACCCTTAAAGAACTCCCAGACAGACACAACTTGCTCATACATTTAAAGTAAATATTTGTTTATTGTGTGCCTTCGCTCACTAACATTTTTTTATACTTCAATCCCTGTAGTGTGTCGTTCACCCAGATACCTCAAGGTGTGTGTAAGTGTGATTGCGTGTTCGTTAATGAGTCTTTAAACCCTCTGTGACAGTATTTAACATTAACAGGAATAACTAAAAAGTCCAATTAAGAAGCAAAGACAGCTTTATGTGCTGTGAAGTAGTTGCTCTCATTACATAAGCAACAGTGGGCCACACATTAGAAAGCTGGCTAATGAAAACCAGTTAGATGAATAGTATTTAATTATTTAAAAATGTTTTTTTCTTCTCGATTTCCACATAATCTATAAACTTTTGCTTCTTATATTTTTTCAGCCATTTTAATTTCTTTGTGTTTTGATCCTTTCCTTTTCTTTTGACATTATTTTATAAACCTTTAATCCAGATCACTTAAATAATCACAGAATGTGAGCTGCTGGTTATATTAAATACATATTTAAATTCAACAATCTACAACATTAAAATAAATCCATGCTGTTCAAGAACATTGTATTTACCCTGATTAATTCAAAACAGCTGCTCTTGTCAACTTTTTCAGGTGAAAAACGACTGCTCTCTGCTGTTGGTTTGTGGCAAGTCATACCTAAAACAAAAGAACTCAGTGAGGACCTGTGGCTGCTACCAAATCGGGGAAAAGAGTACAAAGCCAAAACTAAAGGTGTTCTAGTTGCAGAACCCACAGAATAATGACTTAAAAACTCAAGATGTTCCACACTGTGATAAATCTTGGAAGATGTGCTAAGAAGTCAAATGTAAGACCTGCATTGCTGGTTTTGTAAGAAGTGTAAACAATCTCTAGCTGTCCACGAAGGCCATACTTAAAAATGATGCCTGTGGCAGTATTAAAGGCAGAGTCTACTAGACTCTGCTCTGGATTCCAATGGTACAGACCAAGGAGGAAGTCACTTCTCAAAGAAAGCAGACAGAAAACCGCTCGCCCCTTTGCAAAAGCCCATCTGCTCAAGGAAGATTTCTGGCCTTCTATTTTGATGAAACAAAAATTGACATTTTTGGCCATGATTATTATCCTTCTTGTGGCATCCGCACCATACGCCCCCAGAAAGCATTCAACCTGGTTTGGGAGTGATGTTGTTTTTAGCCAGCGGGAAGGGAAACATGATCAAAGTAATTTGCAAAGTGAAAACAGAAAACATTAAGTTTTCCAAGAAAGATATTAGCCCTGTGGCAGCTTTGTGTGTAGCAGTTAAATTTGTTTTATTCATTTTAAATATTGCTCTGACTGTAAAACTGGGGAGATTTGAAAGAATAAATATTTTCTTGTAGTCATTTCCTGACTAGTGAAAACCACATCTGGCTACTGGAATGAAAGATTCTCATACTTTCAAATGTTGAAGATTCAGTTAGTTATGTCATATTTATACTTGAGGAAAAGTCTAATCTATTGATTAAGTTTATAGAGACTGATGAAATCCAACATATTTACATTTACTTTATAAAATTGTAGAATTTACATTTAATAAATTTATAATGTTTTAGTTCATCGATGATGGTTTAAGAACAGTTTTCTCCTTTTCAAAAAATGAATGTACTTGAGCCAAAATTTGGATTTATCATATATTTTAGTGTGAAATTACAATAAAAACTATTTTTTCAGTTTTTGCACATTTTCAGCATGGGTGCTAATAAATGTGAAGTTGGAACTGTCCTTTTTAAATCTCTAAATGTCCCTGATTTATGAACACTGTTTCATCTCATTCATTGCTCTAAGCCTCACATTTAGTGACTACAGTTAAAGTGGGCTCCAGCCTCTACTGAAAAAGAAGTAATAAGTTGGAGATGTAAGATCATTGGATGTGTGCTGTGAAGAATGAATCTTGCTCTGCTCTTCAAGCTCAAGAGTGAGGAGAAGCCATGCATTGCCTCAAGTAATTGGACACCAGGTGTGTTTGTTTAATAATATCAAACGAACAGGACCAAGCTAAAGGGACAAAGTCTGATACTGAAAGATCAAAGAGGGCCATAAAAACAAAGATGTCATGTGGACGTGTGTGTTCTTGCTTGTGGTGGACTCAGGTGTTAAAGTACATCCCCATTACACTTAGGATTTGTCAGAACAGAAGGGTGGAAACACAACGCCACCGTCTTTCCACCTTGTGACCTCTTCTCATTTTATGTCCTCACAATAAGTTCCTTTGTTCTGGGTTTAATCCCACTTTCAATTCCTATGTTGCAGAGTCTTTCTTCTGTCCGGCATTGATAATTGTGTACCTAATGCAGAGCATGTCATTTTAATAAGTTCTGCATCAATCAAGGCCTTTACACAGTTTTTATATCCAAATTATATACTCATTCTCAAATTTCTAGCATTCTTAATCATATTTAACCCTTTATGATAGTATGAGTAAAATACAATGTCACTGGAAAATATTTCTATGACGACTGGATGGACAGACAAGTGCATGGATGGAGGGACAAATGGACATATGAATGGATGGAAAACCATGGATGGATGTAAAGACAGATGGATGGACAAATGAAATGTATGGACGAACAAACTATTGAGGAGATAGATGCATGGACAAATAGATGGCTGTACCAATGAATGAATTGACAGAATGATTAATTAATTGATTCATGGGCAAATGTATGGACAAATGTTAGAAAGGACATATAAAAGATGGATGGATTCTCTGGTTAACTTATATGTGTTATATATACTTACATGATACTAAAAGCATCTGGAACTGCAAATATGATTATATTTCTAAGGTACTATTAAGAAAGTATCTCAGAACCACAATTTAACATAAAGAAACAGAAACCAATATCTGTTTAAATACTCCATAATGCAAAGAGGAATTTAGTCCCAAAAATAAATCTTCCAGTATAAAATGTCATTACTACTTATGCTGCTTATGGGAAGAAAAAGGCCATCTGTACAATAGCTGCATGTCTTTAAATGTTTGATAAATAGATAACAGCATAAATAGTTGCAAGTCTAACAAGTAGTGCATTTTTCTCATCCTTGTCTCAGCAGAAAATATATATAAAAAAACAACCTTTCTCTTAGCAGCCATAGTAGAAAGATGAGAGGGCTGCAACAATGAATTGTTGGACATTTGTTAGTGTGGTCTTTGCAAACTACAACATTTAATCATTTACTTCACAGTTCACATTTTGTTTAGATACAGGTCCAGATCTGTAAAGCAAAACTTCATTTAAACTGAATATCCTGCCAAACTTCCAAACTTGTGAGAATGTAAGAAATCATATTTATATATATTACGTTAGCTCTCCAGTATTATACATTTTTATTTTATTTTATCCTATTTACAAAAAGTGAGAGTTGGTATGTTGAACTGTGTTAACGTAAAAGTACATTTTGACAGATGAGTACCACAATTATTCTTTACTTTTTCCTTAATATTTTTTTTTTGTTTTATGGATAGCCATTTGAAACGACCAGTTTTAAAGCTTTTTAAGCATTTTATTTATTTTATTTAGGGGAACTAGTTTGTTACCCTAAAAATAAGAAAAATCTTATTAAACTCATTTCTTATTTGTTTTACTTCATCCCCATATGTTGTGTTTTTTTCTACTTGTACAGATTCAACATTAGCAAGCACTAATCTATTCCTTTTATATATTTTGTATCAGTAAACACAGAGGAGCTGTAGTAGCACAGCAAAAAACACGGGGTACTGTGTAGGGGGTAAGACCTCCGGCCTGAGGGCAGGGAACCATATTGTGTTCATGTGTGCATGTGTCAGTGTATTCCTCTGTTATTCACCACTAACCTTACCATCTTGTGTGTTGGTGGTCTTGTGTGTGTTTGAATGCATGCATGAATATGTGAAAGTGTGACATATGGGGGTCTGCGTATGTGTGTGTGTGAGTGAGTGGGGGCCCCTGGCCAGGGCTTTTGTTATTGATGCTCTCGCCTCGGGGTACGTCGGGGGAAATAATGTGCGCGGGCGTGTTCTTGTGTGTGTGTGTGCGTGTGTGTACAGGGGGGTCATGCAGTGTCATCAAGCAGCGGCTGGTGAAAGATGGCCAGCACTGACATGATCAGTCATCTGTTGATCAAGATGTAATGCTGCCGCCCTGTCGCACTTTCTCTGTCTGAATTTCACTGTTAACTCAGTTTCACTTTTCTTTCTTTTTCATTGTGACCCAACTGTGTGTCTCATTTTTTTCTTTCTTCACACAATTTTAACATTTAGGATTGCACTTGTTTTCCTAGCCTTTCTATGTTTCTGTTCTATTATTTAAGGCAACAACATGGTTCTCTGCTGCTGGGAATGTCAAGCTAAACTATGAATCCTCTCTATATTATCTAGTTTTTATCCTTTCACTCAATACATTCTTCTCTGTAGCTTTTCCACTCTTCTTACTTTTTTACTTTCTCACTCTCTCACTCTCATATTCCTTATCTTTCCTTTCCTTTCATTAAAGTATCATGTTGCATTTACACACACATAAGCACTGAGCCAGGAAATGATAAAACACCATCTCAGTCATGTGAGCATGTACATGGGTAGTTTGAGACACAGACATTGCTCGTACACGCCTGCACACCCACAAACTGCAGTAAGAATGTAAAGTGCTTGAGCAACTGTGGTTAACAGTAAAGCACCATCTAAAGTGCTCTGTCCTGCGGTGAAAAGCTAACAGGCTTCAAAGAGTTAGTTTTTTTTTTTTAATGTTATGACGCGGATGTTTTTTGTGGTTAGAAGATAATGGGGTTTTACTGTGTGGTTAAGAGCTGTGTGTATCATTGTGTGTGTGCCTATGCATGTATGTTCTTCACATGCTAAGAAAGGAGCATATTGTTAACAGGAGTTTAAGTGCAGTTAATTGGTAAAGTGCCATATTATAAGAAATGCAATATTATCACCAAGACTGGTGTGGGTTAGGGTTAGGTGTTCCTACAATGTGGATTGTAGTTTCTGTTAAATATATGTTTATATTCTGGCAATAGAGAAGGAGTTCTTTATGGCAACCTCTCGTAACATTGTGTTACGAGTTTTTGGCTTGACTTTTTTGTTTGCTTTTTTACATTTTCATATTTCAAGCAAAAACGTCTGTGTTTTGGGGAACCAAGCAAAGTGTTTGACTAAAAATCTAAAAATCTGAATATGTATTCAGCTCCATTTAATCTTAAACCCCAAATAGTACACTGCCTGGCCAAAAAAAATGTCGCCACCAAAAAATGGTCACACTCTCTAATATTTTGTTGGACCGCCTTTAGCTTTGATTACAGCTCGCATTCGCTGTGGCATTGTTTCAATAAGCTTCTGCAGTGTCACAAGATTTATTTCCATCCAGTGTTGCATTAATCTTTCACCAAGATCTTGTATTGATGATGGGAGAGTCTGACCACTGCACAAACCCTTCTCCAGCACATCCCAAAGATTCTCAATGGGGTCAAGGTCTGGACTCTGTGGTGGCCAATCCATGTGTGAAAAAGATGTCTCATGCTCCCTGAACCACTCTTTCACAATGTGAGCCCGATGAATCCTGGCATTGTCATCTTGGAATATGCCCGTTCCATTTGGGAAGACAAAATCCATTGATGGAATAACCTGGTCATTCAGTATATTCAGGTAGTCAGCTGACCTCATTCTTTGGGCACACAATGTTGCTGAACCTAGACCTGACCAACTGCAGCAACCCCAGATCATAGCACGCCCCCACAGGCTTGTACAGTAGGCACTAGGCATGATGGGTGCATCACTTCACCTGCCTCTCTTCTTACCCTGATGCGCCCATCACTCTGGAACAGGGTAAATCTGGACTCATCAGACCACATGACCCTCTTCCATTCCTCCAGAGTCCAATCTTTATGCTCCCTAGCAAACTGAAGCCTTTTTTTCTGGTTAGCCTTACTGATTAGAGGTTTTCTTACAGCTACACAACTGTTCAATCCCAACCCCTTGAGTTCCCTTCGCATTGTGCGTGTGGAAATGCTTTTGCGTTCACAATTAAACATACTCCTGAGTTCTGCTGTTGTTTTTCTTCGATTTGATTTGACCAAACGTTTAAGTAATCGCCGATCACGATCATTCAGGATTTTTTTCCGACCACATTTCTTCCTGGAAGACGATGGTTCCCCACCATCCTTCCAGTTTTTAATGATGCGTTGGACAGTTCTTAACCCAATTCTAGTAGTTTCTGCAATCTCCTTAGATGTTTTCTCTGCTTGATGCATGCCAATGATTTGACCCTTCTTAAACAGACTAACGTCTTTTCCACGACCACAGGATGTGTCTTTTGCCATGGTTGTTTAAGAAATGAGGAGTTACTCATTGCATCAACTGGGCTTAAATAACTAGTTGCCAGCTGAAAGATAATCGCCTATGCAGTACTTATCCAATAGGAGGCTTGTACCTATTTGCTTAGTTAAATCCAGGTGGCGACTTTTTTTTTGGCCAGGCAGTGTATTTGTCTATAGAAGTGGACTGAAATCAACTGTACAATGTAATTTCAGGCCTTAGAAGATAAGTAGGGTGCACTGGAAACAAATAGCTCAATGAACTCAAACGGAGACAAGGAACATGTCAAAAATGAGACATTTATCAGAGAGGGAGAGAGGAGGACTTTGGATGATTTTCTTCAATAGGGACAGGAACTTTGGCCAGATTTGATGGGAAGATGGACAGACCTAAAAATCTGTTAGAAGCAGTAAATGACCTGAAACTGGGCAGTAATCTTCAGCTAAGAAGAATGAGTAAAAATAATTTTTGTTCCTTCCATTTCAGTCATTTGCATTTTTATGTTTGTTACAAACAATCCTAAAAAAAAACAACTATCAAAACGTGTGATTGTAATGTGACAAAATGTAAAAGTTTTCTGTTAGCTGAACATATGTTACTTATGCTATTCTTTTTTCAACTGAGTAAAGATGGTAAAAATAAAAAAAATATCTGGAAGTACTTGGTTAAAATTTTTTATTCAAAGACATTTTCAAATTTTACATTATTTTTCTGAAAAAAAGAAACTTACTACACCAAGTCACTTAGTGGGTGTAATACATTTTAATATCTGTTCTGTGTTTATGGAGACTGCTGGGCGGCTGTGTACTCTAAGAAAATTCAAATATCAGATTAAGTCTCGAGCATGACGTGTAATCCACTTTACATGACTCCGGTTGATATGGAGAGGATAAAATGTTGATCAGGATATCCACACCCATTACTCTATTAGTTTTGTTTTCAGTGGAAAATAGATAATGTCTTTACAATGTGTGGTTAGACTCAAGACCAGCACAGTTCACTGTGCCCTGACCTCAACTGATGCATAATGTAAGAGCACTGACCGCACTGATGTATTAGTGGACTAAATGACTGTATTAATGGTGTTTAATGCAGGGAGGAAGAGGCTAAGAGGCCCGAGAAATGCTTTAAGTGAAGGTGTGGAACAGAGGTTGGCTAGAGTGCATGGGTGTGCATGTAAACGTGCTAGAGTCTGAAACGTCCAGAAAGACGAGGGAATTCCCCTCAAGTTAAGACCTTTATTGATATTTTTATTTAAATAAAGATACAATGCTTGAGCTAACATTTTTTTTCCAATATGAAACTGTCAGAGGCCAACTGCATGAAAAAAATGTTTATAATTCTTGTATTGTACTATCATAGACCATTCTGTACAAGAACAAACCTGAAGATCTCCAAGCTGGAATATCTGAGTCTATTCCACCATATAAAAGTTGTCATTTCAGATATGTTAAAACTTTTTCATAACATACTTGTAATGCTTTAGATCTTAAATATGTAATTTTATTAATTTGAGGTTTGCATGCATGAATTACAATCAGGTCTTAAATTGCAGTATGAGGATGTTTTTCAATTCAAATAATTTGCTTGACAATTGAATCAATAAATGAGCATATATATGAATTTAAACTCTCAAGTTGAAGTGTTTGTGGGAAACCCTCTGACATGACTTTTTATTTTTTGGGGGAAAAAATATTTTTCCTGCATTCTTTGTGAGCTTAGTGGTCGCCATTTACATATCAATCATAAAATCGGACCCTGACACCTCCTGGAACCAGATTTGGGTTTGTTGCCTCAGGGCAACATTGTGCTACAAGGGGGCTAAAACATCAAGGTTTTCTACAGTGATTATGAGAAATGAAATACAAATCAAACAAAAACTATATTCATAAAAAAAACCTTTTTGTTGACAAAAATAAATCAGACATGGTTCTAACTCACCAAATATGAAATAAACAACTAACTTTCATTGATGAATGGTATGATATGTGGTAAACATCAAATTGGAGTGACTATGAAAAGTAAGCAAGGAACTACAAAGATTTCCCACTAAGATAATATTGTTGAAAATCTGTATAGTTTGCAGTAATATTTTCCATTTTAAAAGTTGCTTATTTATTTTGGAAGATCAATACATAATCTTAGGGTTAACAATGTTTTGTGAGAACAATGTTCTTTGAGAATCTTTTAAGACTTTCAACATTTTAACACATTTTTAATACATTTCAACCACAAACATCATTGTACTTAATTCAAATATTAGGTGACGGATCAACAAAATTGTCATCTGTCACACTGAACCATTCATTTTATGTTGTATGTTTATGGTTGTTGTCTTTCAGGAAGTTACAACTCTATCCCAATTTCAAATCTTTTCTAACTCTTGTCCTCATATCCAACACAGCTTTTCTTTCGCTACAGAGGAAAATGATTTCCTTTACATGAGGGAGCCATCAATGTGTTTTGCCAAGTAAATGGAAGACGCACTTCAGTGTTTGCATTCAAGACTTTCAGTCTTAATTGTAGTGTTTTTGTATTCTAAAAAAATGCAAAAAAGTTTGTGGTTGTAACAGAAAAAAAATATTAAAAAGTTTTTTTTTTTTTTTTTAAAGGCTCTGTAGATAGACTTAGTAGTGATGATGGCCATGTTAATGGAAATGTATCATTATTTTAAAACCAGATTTTGCCTGCGTGTCTGTCTTGTTTCATTGTAGCCTATTCGTACTCTAATATTTGTCCCCTACACAAGTAACACTATCCCAATCTTTCTCCATGCAAATCTTTCCTCTTGTCACTCTCTTTCCTCTTTGGCCTTGGATTCCTCCCCTGGTTCTTTGGTGTCTTTATCATTTTGTAAACAACTGTCATATCTGGCCCTCTTAAATAGCCTTCAGAGTTTTGTTAGCACACACACACACACGCACACGCACACACACACACGCACACACACACATTCACACACACCCCAACATATCTCATCAATGTTTCAGACACAGGGCTGCATATCAGCTAGCTATACCCCATGTCTAGTCCTCACTTATTTACATCCGGCTGCCCCCGCACATCTGAAACCTCAACACCAACATCAATGATTCATTAGCCAATGTTTTAGCAAAATGCATACCTCCTTTGTCGATACAGAGTAGAGTGGGGGGAGCAGGGATGGGAGGGTTTGAATGGCAAGAGGACAGGGGAGACAGTTGAAGTAATGGAGATTAGAGGCGAAGAAGACAGGAAAGAAATGTGAAATAAGAGATAAGTAACTGAAATAATGATGAAGAGAGTGGACAAGAAAATTTGGACAAAAGAAGGGGAAAAAGAAGAAAAGATGACTAAGGCTTTTCAGTGTTTCCAACACTTGATCCCTCTTTTACGAATGAAACATGGTATTTTTTATTTTATTTTTGTCAGAAATCAATGACATTCAGCAGACATACAGACACAGGAGTCCAATATGTCTTTTACTCTTTAGATTTCAGTAGAACATGACCCTGCTCCCCTCCTGGGGCTTTGCAGAAGTTCATGAACATTTACACATTGATTTTGAAAATTGTCCCTGTGTTTTGAGATTGCTGTGGTTTTTGTGGTGTACTGTTACATAAGATATGAAAAAGAATGAGACCAAATAGGGAGGAAGGAATTTGCATGATTGTAGTAAGTATAAAATGTCAGTAACCACTTTTCTTGGCTTATCCCCCCCTGGGTTGCTTGACATTTTTTATTTAAATTTTGAAAACTTTTGGCTGTGTTTATGAAAATTGCATTAAATTAAGCATTATGGCAATCTGAAATAGCGTTATCATTATGTCACAGCATTAGAGATGTAATCAAGTCTAAACTTTAATTGGAGGTATTTGTTGTGCTTCTGCTGCTTATCTCAAAGGCTTATTGTTAAAAACTAACAACTGATATTTACCTTGAGGATTTTCTGGCAGAGAGCTGATGTTTTTGTTGTTTTTAATGTTTTTTTAATATACTGAAATAATTTTACACCAGCTGTTGGAGAACAAACACCTTCTAAAATGTTCAACTTTTGTCAGTTCAGAGTATCTTCCCAAAACTCAGCTTGCCCAGTTTTTCTTATTGTTGAATCACAAACACTGACCTTAACTGAGGCAAATGAGGGTTACCACTGTTCCACATTTCCTCCAGGAGGAGTGCGGGAAATGTCAGTGGGGGTGTTACTCGGTCAGATCGTCAGTTTCGTAAAAACTCGCAGTCAGTGCGACCCCGCTGGAATGTACACAGAATTAAAAAAACTTGTGAAGACAGAATTACCTTGTCTCTTTAGACTGTGGGAGGGTTGTAGAAAATTGCTATACTCCCAAAGTCTTATAGAAATATAGATGGGTTTGAGAGTTTGGTGCTCATCTGTTATGTCAAGTTATGTTTTTCTGATATTTGGAATTGCTGAAAATTTATCACATAAAAGCAAAAATGGTAGACAAAACAAATCTGTAAGGCAGCAGATTATCTTCTTCTGTACAATGGAAGTGATTATTTTAACTTATTTTTTTTAGTTCTGACATTTTTTTGTGTCTTTTACATCAGAACAGCGATACCTACTAGTATATGATAAACACAAAGATAATTGGAAATGCCCAAACTTGTAAGTAAAAACAAAGACAGAAGAATTAAAACAGGGGCAATTGGCCTTGACTTTGACAAAGACTTGTTTCAGGGTAACAAGGACAAGACACTTCTATGTTTCTGTCTCTCTCTCATCATGCTCTCCGTTTCTCTTTCTCCTTTTCTGTCATTTGGCGCCCAGGGTGAAATTATGATAATAAGAGAAAGGAAAAGCTATTACCATGGCTGCTCTCTCATTATGTAAATGATATTAAACAGGCTCACTGTGTGTGCATATGTGTGTGGTTCTGTAGTGTGTATTCAAGCCTGATCAGCTGAGCAAGTTGCCGCATGTAGACACATTTGTTTGTGTACACAAAGTTTGTTCGTGTGTTGCCTTACTTGGCTGCTTAGATGTGTGGACAAGCTGCTGTCTTTTTACAGCTGTTTGTCTATGCATGTGTGTGTCCTGGGGCTGTGGGTGCTAATCTTCATACAGTGATTACAAGGTGTCAAACTCTGCCACATTGATTATGAAATGTTAATTACATGTTATGTTTCCACCTGCTTTGATAACACATACATTAAAATAAGTACAGGATAGTGCCTATAAAAACTTTGCCACATTTTGTCCCATTTAAATCAACATTAACCATATTTTACTGTTACTTTATGTGATAAGCCATTTACATAATTGTGAAGGGGAGAATTTGCATGGTTTTCACATTTTGTTTTTACTAATAAAACTCTATAAAGTTATGAATGCCTTTGTATTCTCCCCCCTTTACTGTGACGCCCTAAATAAAGCCCAGTGCACCCAACTGACTTAGATGAACATTGAATAGAATTTATGTCTAATTCATTTGGAATATTAATAAAGTTATGTGAAGGGCTCAAAGTTTTGGTAGAGGAAATTTGTGAATAAACATCACTGTGAAGACATCACAGAGATTAAGTCATGGGGAAGTTTTAAAGTAGGTTTAGATTATTAAACTATACCCCCAGAAATGTAGTTGCTCTGGTTCACGTTCTTGAGGTCCAATAACATGAACCAAACAAATAGACCTAGTTAAAATGCAGACCTAAATCTAGTTGAGTGTGACAGTCACTATCCATTCAATCTTATTAAAGAATGATCTGAATCAAAGGTAGAATCAGTGACTCACATTTCCTAATTGCCCTGTAAGTGACCTTAATGGCCTTATTAATCGGACTGGTTTTCCTGTGGCATTAAAGTCTGTTAGCTTCAATCATGTTCAGAACTGAAGAAAGCTTTTGGGTGAGAGATAAAATCTCTTCAAGAATTGGGTTTTCTAAGTAGAAAACGCTCTCTGTTTTGCTGTGTATGTTGCATTTTTATTAAAAAAAAAAAATCAATGAATATTTATGCTCAAATTTATTCGCCTGCTTAATAGAAAGGCTTATGGTATAGTATGTCAGTTGAATTGATAAATATTTTTAAATGTGAAATCTTCAGCCTTACATTACTAAATGGACCAGAAATACAAATATCAATGATCCAGGTTGAATTTGATGTTTGATGTTGATTTTTAATTTTGGAAATATAAAGTTATTGACTTTCATTAATTCAAAAAAAGTGGGTTTTTAAATGTATTTATTTATTATAACTCTACTGGGACTATAGGGATTAGTGGTCATAATTTCACTTTAATCTAATTGAAAGTCTATAAGCATATTACTCTAAAGAACATTATTTAGAGACTAATTACAATATTCTTTCTGATTCTAAACTTTTAAGACTTATGTTGAAAGTCTGCCAGATCTGTACCTTCAGTGGTGTGTTGTTCATTCCTCAGTATTTGTGTAACTGATGTGCACCTTAATATATTGCTGCTATTGTGTGTTTGTTTGGTGGTCTGTCTTGGTCTGCTCCATTGCTTGTTTATATGCTTCATACCACAAGTCCTCAGGGATTCATAAATATTGATCGTCACAAAGGATGGATAGCTGCTTGATAGGCTGCCCAGGTCCTGGGAATAGATACACACACACACACACACACCCCCACACGCCTGCACACAAACCAACACACACATTCAAGCAGCCACAGCCCAATACTCTGTCCCTGTTACTTTGATTCAGAAAGGAAAAGCTGTTTTTTTGTGTGTTTTATTTTTGCTCCATCCCAGCCTTAAAACAAATGAAATGCAATTTTATATTCCATTTTTCTGTATGGTGTGCAAAATCAAGAGCTCATAAAAGTCCATAGATGTTTCTGAAATTGAAAGTTTATTTTATTAGTGGTGAAAAAACCCTTCTAAAGGCCACAAATAAAATCACTTCACAGGACTTCAGTGGCTACAGTTGGAAACACGCTCGTAATTGAAAATCTGCCATTGCAATATTTGACAAAACAGATAAAAGGCAACGCCTCAATGTAGGTTTTTAGACATATTTCTTTTGAGCTTCTTGTTGAAGAAACATTATATCCCTGTAGAGCAGGGGTCTGCATCTCCAGTCTTCGAGGGCCGGTGTCCTTTAATTTTTAGATGCCTCTCTGCTTCAACTCACCAAGCAGTTAGTTTATTAACAGGACCGGAGAACTTGACTGTACACTAAAGAGGTAAGGCAACTATTTGATTCCGGTGTGTTGGACCAGGGACGCATCTAAAAGTTGCAGGATGCCGCCCTTGGGGGATTAGAATGGCAGACCTTTGCTCTGGAGCCTGTTGTCTTCAAATGTGTTTTACACTCTAAAAAACTTGCCAATGGTGAACTCCTCAGTATTCATGAGAATTGGGAACCACAGGCATCCATAACTGGCCAAACTCCAAGAATCCTTGAAATCCCCTGAAATAACACCTATTCTTTTTAATAGCTTAAGCACCAAATAGACCACAATATGCATTAATACAGTGAAATCCCTCTTAGCAATACAGAAGCTAAAGTCTTCATTATCTTCACAATGTCACAAGCAGCATTGTGCCTAGATATTTCAGTGTCTCCCGCCACATTTTCTTTTCAGTATTTGATTAAAAAAAGTGAATATGCTAATTTTTTCTCAAATAATTTAGAGTTATGGTTCATAGAAAATTCATGATTAGGTGACTTCACAAATATTAAACTGCAAAATAGTCGGGATCCACTCTTAGTTGCTCTGAAATTGCCCTTAGAGTGTTTGCTTGCATGATTGATTGCCCTGTGTGTCTCTGTATTGCTTTATGGATGGACAACCTATCCAGGGTTCACCATGCCTCTCACCCAATGACCTCTGGAGATGGGCACCAAACTGCCATCGCCCTATACTGGATGTTACTGGTATATATGAATTGGTTCTCTAGTAAGTAGGAGATCTAGGAGATCAAAAGACATTAAGAATGATGTGATAGCAGAGGATGTTTTACCATTGAGTGACAACCATTAACTAATCAGGGAGTAACAAAACCATAGAAAATCTTAGTTTCTTTAAATCCATCAAAACAGTGCTCTAAAAATACCATAAGTATGAAAACTAGGATTGCAACCATACCCATTCATTCGTTTGTAACACAAATTAGTAAAGCTACAAATAAACATAGAAAATCCAAAAGGCTTTTAAGCTTTCAGCTGGATGCCTTTCTATAGCATTCTCTCCAAGCATAAATACTGGAGCAGACAGGCCAGGTGACATAAAGAGAAACGCTGAAAGTGTTTTGAGTATTACAGTCGCCTGTACAGTAATGAATAAGCTACCATGTATCTAAAGCTGCTTTTTAATACAATTATTTAGCAAAACAAAACATAGTTATAAAAATTGTCTTTCCAGCAAGGACAATGATAAGTTGACATCTTTCTTTCTGTGAGACAACATAGCATGGAGAGTTCAAAATTCCAAATATATTTAGAAAACTTTAAAAGATGCACTATAATTTATTCTTACTGAGAAGTACACTCTTTCAAATTGCAGCTCTGCTGGGCAGAACTTGGTTTTCAAATTAATCTAAAGATGAAAGCTTGTGAATAGAGTGGTTTTTATAATACAGTTCATATTGTCATGTTTTCTCCCTAGACAAAAAAAAATCCTTTTGTGTTTAGGATGCTTCCACTTGCTTTTCTTGCTGTCTTTATCAGTACATAGAAAACATCTAATAGTCATTCTGAAACTTCTTTAGTGACATACTGGTTCAGCCACCACAAAGGATTCTTCAGCAGATGTAATTTTATATTCTCCATTAGTGTCTATGTGTGTGTGTGGATGGTGCTGCATGTTCAAAGCTTGAAAGAGTGACAAGATGGCCCCCGAGAGTGCACAAAAGATTGATATGATTGCATCAAGGCTTGGCTTTAAAGTGCTGCAAGACTACTTGAAGAGGCAGAGTGTCTGAACTGGAATAATGGGAAGCTGAGATCAGACGCTGTTACCATGAGCCCATCTGCAATACCAGATACTTCTGATCACTCTGTAAACCGTCTTTCTTACACACTGTTAAAAGGTCCCCTGTGAGAATGAGAGCTCAAACGCGAGAGAATAATAAGATGGAAAGATGCGAAGAAGAGCTGTATTTCAGGACACCAAACTGGGCTGCTGGACACTTGTAAATATTCTGCAGTTCACATATATTGCTTTTCACATGTTTAATGATCTCCGGTGACTATTTGACTGAGCTTTTTACAGCATTAGAATATTTAAAGTACGGTACCTAATTCACACGGTCTATTCCAATATGCAGTAATATGATATTGTAATATAATACAATACAATCATAAGATCTGTCAATAATGCATATCAAATCATGTCTTTAACAGACACATGTGAAAGATTTCTTATTTTCTGCTGCATATATGTTTGTTGTCGCAGGCCTGAATCACTTTCCTTTTTTGCTTTAGAGATTTCCATGTTGATTCAAACTTGCTGACAAGCTGCTGCAAGCTGTGTGTGACAGCAACCATTGAAAAATTTACATACTTGAAAACCAGCCACAATTTATACCTTAAATATTGTATTTAAATCTTTTTTCCGGGATGTAAAAGTTATACAACACACTTCACTGAATTGGAAAATTAGATATTTGGATTCACAAGATAAACATTTTGTATTTTTGTCTTTCCCACACATGCTCAAAATTGTAAATATATTGTTGATTTGCTCCAAAAATAAAATCATGTGATCAAGCTAATTTAATAAAATAAGTAAAAGAAAATCACAGGATCCAGGTGTTTAAAAATTATGATCTTTTATTTTAAACAAGATTTTAGTATTCTATTAAACAGTTTAGCTGTCATTTCGGTGCTGCCCTGTGGAAGTCTGTTAAACACAACACTTTACTTCCAACCACACATTATTCAAGACCTATCATCCACTGCAGTTTTGATCCACCTATTCAGTTTTTAATGATGAAAACAACATAAATATTTTCTGAAGCTAATGTTATACCTGAGATATTCTCGCAATTTTGTTCTCATAGCCAATTATCACACTGGAAGAATCCATCTTTCATGTCCAAGTCTTTAGTAAATAACCTGCCCTGATTATCAAAACATTGGCTTGATTGAGGCTCCCAGACTATTTGGGCGCAGCTCAGAAAATTGCTTTGGTCATTACTGAAATGAACGGGTTGTGTTTTTTCCAAATACATAAGTTGCAAAGCTGATCAGTTGCATTTATGCCTTTCTTGTATTTTATCCTCCATCCTCTTGGCCAGAATTCTAAATATTTGTATGATTTATGACGATGAACACTTAAAATATTATTTACAAGACACATAAGGCAAGTTTCTTAATAGTAAATGTCAGTAAGACTTTTGGCTAATAGTAACTTTGCAAAAATTCATAGGCCTTGACCTTCTTCACAGCAATGATAATGTTCCATTTTCACATGTTTGAATCAATGGGACCCTATGAAATTGTCCAAACATTGGGATCACATTTTGAACAAATTCAAACTACATGAATGTTTTTTAAAGGCACTCTATATAAGGTGGAGGGAAAGAGACACATCTTTGTGATATTGTGTGTGTGGGTGTGCTGTGTATATCTCATGGTGTGTGTTAGTGTCTAATTCTCAGTGACAGATAACTGGTTGGAGGAGCAGTGTGTCAGCTCTGTTTACCCAGGACAGGCCTCCTGGAAATTAAACCTAACTCATAACCACAGGCGCCAATTGTCCTTCTTTCAACACAAACACACACAGTCTCACACAAAAACTGAAACCTATATGAAGAAATTTTTGAAATACAAGCATTTGCAGTAGAGGCAATATTAAACAGAAACACATGCAGGGGAATGAAAACTCAAGGCCTTAAAGATACACATAAACACGCACACCCCCCCATTCACACACACACAGTTACCAGAAAACAACTTATTCAGTACCTGTCACCTCTGCTTAATAAATAAGAATTTGGTTTGTGTGTGTGTGTATGTGCTCTTGGTGACAGATTTAAGGATTATTTGAATGTGGGCATGTGTGTGTACTAGTGTGAGAGAAATAGAGATGGGGCAAGTAGAGGAGCGAAGCTGTCTAGATTAACCATTTAGTCTGTGTGGTCAGGTGCCTTAATGAAAACCAATAGAGATTCACCCCGCTTTAATGAACAACATACACACCTCACAGCTTCAATTTGCACCTGCAATAAGACTCTGTCACTCAGTCGGTATTTGTGTGTGTATGACTCTTAACAGAGAATGAAATGCATGCAAGAGGATTTACTTTTGTCTTGCTTTTTCTCTTTCTTTTTTTGTCTATCATCGTTTTTTCTTAGTGTTGGTTTTTCCATTCTCTTTCTAATTTACTTCCTATTTTCTCTTTTAAAATTTGTATTTCTGGTGTTGCATGGTCTTATGCGAGCCTTGTGAAGTCAATCTGGCATGTGACACCCCCGATCTTGAGTCTGCAACCAGTAAACAACCCTGGCAATCAGAAGCCACCAAATTAATTACTGTGTGAAAGTTACACACACACTTTCAAACTCAACGCCATTGCAAATTCTAGATTCCTGGAGTCAAACAGGATGATCTGTGTGTCCAATTTAAAACTAATCCTTAGACAGGTGTTCGCAGAAAAACATAAAACTCCGCTTTAACATAATCTTAGAGCTTGTCTGTGAGAACTACATCAATGTTAAGCTTTTTTTGTAATAGTGACATGTTAAGCAGTATCATGTCAAAAAGAAACTTTATTGGAAAATAAGCTATAAATCTGTGGAAAACTTCAAAAATTTTAAATAATAATTTAAAAAAATCAACCAAACAGAACTACATTTAGATATATAACAATCCAGCATCACTTTCCTACACATATAATACTGTCACTGGGTCTGACCTCATGTCAAAACAACAAAACCAATGTCAATGAGACACAATATCACGCATATGCAGCTGAAGTACAGAATTTGTAAAGTGAACAAATCTACACAAGCAACTAACCTACATAGAACAGAGGTATTCTGTGGAGATGTCCAGTTAAAGGTGGAAATACATCAAATGAAGAATACAATAAATACTATACAATCAGAAACATAATCAAGTTGGAAATTTTCAGGTGTGTCCACAGCAAAGTTATAATCTTGGTTTTTGTGAAATAATTTGGTTTCAGTGTGCGAAGACAATGAATGTAAGCATCCAAAATAAAAGTAGGAAAGATTGGAAAAATTAAAAAAAACATTGACCTGTCTAACAGCACTTGGGGAATTTTAAAAAATCATGTGAAATGTCATAGGTTGGCTAATAACTGTGTTAATAGCTTAATGGAATTGCTAAAAGATTCCATCAGGTTCATTATACTTGGATGTTGTATTATTTGTAAGCTAAACACTCATTTCAAGCAGACAAAAAATGTATTATTATTCTGATAAATTGAACAGAAGTGGTAAAATGTACTAGCATTTTGTATTTAATTTTCTTTTTTGGGCCTTTTAGAGTAATTCATATACAGTTTGTGTTTATGTCAAATGTTGGTGATCCTTTGGCTTCTGCAATTTAATAATTGTGGGGAGAATCAAAAAGGCAAAACAAATCTGAAGCAAAAACCTTTATCTGATTGTGATAAACTCAGCAGATGTTACATTTTAGTTGATCCTATTGATGCATCCATGCAATCATATTTGCACTTAACTAGTCTGGTCGGGGCAATTTTAAATTATGGACTACTGCTTAAAAGTATTATAGAAACAAGGAGGCTTTTAGATACAGCAGGCAGTGGGCAGCTTGTGTTACCTTTCTTGGTAAGCTCATGTAAAATAACAGTAACAGGTCACAGTGTGTTATCTGAACAGGTATTTGACCTGTCTGCCCTGACTGTGTAATGACTAGACTGGCAACATGATATGTGATGACTGACTAATTTAGCAGCCAGACTCACAAGGATAGAAGAAGCTGACTCCTCTCTGTATGTGGAGAGAGACAACGCCACCTTTTCCCTCAGTATCACTTTCACACACAGTGATGCTCTTGTTCTTCCTCAGTATTGAAATGTTCTTTCTGCAGCTTTAACCCTAATTTTGCTGTCACTTTTCAAGCTACTATGGCACCACTATCTCCTAATGCACTTTTTGACATTTGTTATCAACAGCAATGAAAACGCGTTGAATTAGGACTTTATGTGACAGGCTAGCATGAAGTAGAGCATAATTTAGAAGCAAAAGGAAAGTTTTCATGTTTTTTTATGAGTAGAATAAAAAGGTGGTGTGTATTTGTCTTCAGATTCCCTTAATGAAATAATTTTCAGTGAAACCGCCTACCTTCAGAAGTATTGATTATGTGAAGATTTGTGTGGAGCTGATAACTTAAACTGCACTGCACCTTAATCCCTCTATGCATAGCATAAAACAAAGTGGTGGCAGTGTCATGCTTTGGGGATGATTTTCTTTACTGGGGTGACTTCCTGGAGTTAATTGGAAGATAACTATCTTCATTATAGATGCAAATCCAGCAGAGACTCTTTCCACAGCTATAGTTGCAGCAAAAGGTGATTCAGAAGTCCAAATGATTTTATAATACATGAATAAAGGCAGGGAAACACAACATTTATTTAAATTAGTAAAAAAAAAAAAAAAAAAAAACTGTTTGATGTATAAAATCACAAAACACTGAACACTTAAAATCTGCATTAACTTTTTAATTAAAACACTTCTTTGGTTTAAACAAGTATTAAAGATATTTCCTGTTTAAATTGACTATACATTTACTTAAATGGATTTCTCTTTTTTAACATTTAAGTGTCTTCCACAGAAAATATTTAAGCCTTTCCCCTTACACATGCTGACACATACAGGGACTGACTTTCACTTGCTTCTCAGGTACATGGCCAGACAGGTGAAACTCACACCACCATCACATCACCTGAGCCGCTGATACAAGCTGATGCCTTCCACTCTGTTACCTTACCATCACAGTGTAACATTTCTTAATAATTACCTTAGCTCAGAGAAATGCTGGGAGCTCAGATAACGATTATCTGTGCAGGAGAACACATACAACAATACTCTAAAAGGTTAGCAAAGAGACTGTTGGTGATTTACTGTAATATGATGTTTTGGGATACTTTAAATGCATCCCAATTACATCCAGCTTATTTGGAAGTAAGTTACTTAGACCAGAAAAGGAAACCATTTGTTTAGATTAAATTACACGACATACGTTGAGGTTTTTGTGTTAACCTTTGTTTTATTTCTATAATGATGGGAATACCTAGAGGGAATAAACAAATTACCCAGCTCTAAAATGTCAAAGTGTCCCTTTTTAACAACTCTGGCATGTTGACTGTGACATGCCCACCAGGAAACACAACTAATGCCATCAAGGCCTAATTATGAGCCAGCTCTAACTGTGCTCCAGGCTTCATCCGTCATACTCACTTTGACACTGTCTCTGCCCATATAAACACTCATAATTACGCTCTGTATCAGATGCTATTTGTCATCCTCTTGCTGGCTGTGTATGTGCTAATCACTGCTATTACAGTCATATTAATACACCAAAGCAGCCCCTATTGGCCTCACACTGGAATATATGTTAGTAGACTGAGATTTGAGTTTGACCTTGATACTGCAAAGTAAATAATAAATATTGACTTTCATACTACTGTGCTTTCTGGATTTTTTTATTTATTCATCCAATGAAAAAACATAAAAATTGAGCCTTTTGAATGGCATCCAAAGGTGGAATTATAATAAATGTAAAATACCTGATGTTACAGTGGATTTAAATATGGACATCCCTGTGTGACATAAAACTGAAAGCATTGCCTATTAAAAAAATGGGATTTGCAACATTTTTTCACTTGAATGAGGGAGCAAACTTTTAAATCTGACCAACATACAATACCTTCGAACAACTATTCACACCCCTTGAACTTTTGTATGACAGAAACCTTGAATGCCATTGTGAATGGAAATGAAAATGATACATGCTTTTCAAAATGTTTTACAAATAAAAATATGCACTCTCCCTAAAATTAATACCAATTTTAGCTGCAGATTCTCTGAACAGCAACTTCTAAGTCTTGAAACAGATTCTGAAAAGGATTCAGGTATCACTGGGCCAGAATAACAATCCCCCAGTCTCAAGTCCTTTGCAGTGTCTTAAGAGTTTTCCTCCATCTCAATCTATCTTTTCTTTAAGTCTGACTAGCTACCCTATCCCTGCTGAAGAAGAGGATCACCACAGCATGATGCTGTTACAATTGGGATTGTATCTCTAGGTGTTAGTTTTCTGCCTTCTGGAGCTCTTTTCATGCTAGTAGACTTAGTTTTGGTCTCATCTTTCCAGAGCACCACTCCGCTTCATGAGTTGTAGCAAACCGATATCAGAACGTCTTTTGAGTTTCTGTAAATAATGACTACATACTGTATGTCTTATAGAGGCCAGATTTTTAGTGTACAACTAATAGTTGTCATGTCAACAACTTATCTCTACAAATCTCCATGTATCTTATGGCTGCTTTTCCAAACAATGTTCTCCTTCCCCAGCTATTGAGTATAGGTGAAAGGCCATGTCTTACTATGTTTACAAGTTTACAACAACCATTCTTTGAACAGTGCCCTTTAAAAACCTTCAAAGCTCTGTATATTGTTATGTTGTCTTTTATGAGACTCAGCGAAACCATTTCATTTGTTTCCCTCTCCCTCAGTCTAGCATCTTCAGCAGCTTCTAAGAGTTTCATCTAGGATTGTCCATCATTTAGCTCTATCCATTTTTACATAAACTCTAACCAGCTTCTCTGGCCCTTCTGAAAGAAAGCATGATGCTGCCATGTGTCACTGCGTCTATAGCATGTAGGTGGACTTTGTTTAATCATTAGCTGACATCTGGTGGCAGTTGGTTAATCTGGATTTTATCGATTAAAGGTAGTAATATTTAGATGCATACCACACTTTTTAATTGCATAAAATTCTGACAACCATGTATCCTTTTTCTTGCCCTACAAAGTAGGGCATCATGTGGTGGTCCATTACATAAAATCTCAGTAAACTACACTGCATTTTGTGGTTGTGGCAGCACATGAATAAGTCACAGTGGTTTGAATATTTTTGTAATGAAGTGTTTATTATTCCACGCTCAATATACATGTAACAGAGTTGGCGAGGAGAACACCGTCAAATTCTTTTCCTGCCGCTTAGTAACTTCTACAGTTTTGGCTCTGTGTTCATTTCTTCAACCTTTTTATAATTTCATTCAACCTTCTTTTTTTAGGACTCGTTGTGCCTCAGGCTGGTCTCTTTGGTCCGATGGCTCCCAGCAGGTATGTGAATTCAAGATGAAATTCTTCTTGGCACATTCGGCATGCTGAATATTATGATGATTGCATACAATAGCCAAGAAGAAATTGTTAACATATAAGGAGGTGTGTGACTCCTGACATTTTCTCCAAAATTTATTTTAGTTTTTATGCTTTAAATATTCATCAATTGGAAAATGCCTCACTCTTACATTTAGTAAAACTGTATTAAAATAAAAAAATATCTGGTTGTTTGGATCAGCTAAGTAATTAGATAAAAGCATGGTCCTTCCTATCCTAATTATGTTTGATTATCCAAAATGTTTATACATATTTTAAAAAGAATTTAACTAAATGGTTGTTAAATCCAAACTTTAATGCAGTGAAATAAAATCAACATCTTCTAAAATGTTACATTCTTGTAGTCCCCTTTGTTTCCTTTTAAATGACTGTGATCAACAGCACAATATACATATATGATATGTTTAAAATAAACTTGGGCAATGTGTAATGCACTTGGCCATGTAGTCTTCTGCCCTGTGTACTTGTAAATTAGTTTTCAGTTGTTATAAATGACACCAATATAGAATGAAGAGTTGCACAAAGAGCACAGTTTATCCAATCTTTTCAGTCTGCTGTCTTGACTGAACTGCGCTGTAAAGTAATGAAGCACGACGTAGTTTTCACAGAGAGAGCTGGTAATTATGGAAGCGCTGTGATGAGAAGGTTTTCTTTAGATGGACTAGATTGGCCATTCATTACCAGCACCCCCACTACGCACAGGCAAATGCATACCAGCTTCAGAGACAATGGAGCACAGACTGATTCAATCTGGGCTTGTATTTACAGACAACAATGAGATAATCAAGTAGAGCATTACACTGAGTAGCACACGGCTGGCTGTGTGTGTGCATCTCAGTGTGCATAACTTCCTCATGGCTGCATATCCAAGTTTTCAATACTAAACTCACTGTTTTGCCGATCCTGTCTTACTGTTTTTGTGTGAAATCAACTTAGAGTGATATTGTAAATGATAGCAAATACAAACTTACTCATCATCCAGCATGGACCATAAATAAAACAGAGTTTCTACAATATGGAGTAGAGTACAATTTGATTTAAGCATTACCAGGTCTGGCATGAGTAAGAAAAATGAAATGGGGAGGTATAGAAAATCTTTGTACTTCTGCACTTTATTTCCATCTTATTGCCTAAATGTTCCATCCACTTCCAGTGTGTGGTTTGTCCAGGTTCCATGCTTAAAACCTAACGTCTGCATCAATATATGCCATGAATTCACAGTAAAGAATTCATTAAACTTCAATGTACATGCACCTTCTTTCAGTGTTGTGTTTTTATAAAAAGAAAAAAGAATTCTACGTTTAGAAACGGATGGACGTTTTGCATAAAAATGTGTAGGAACCCTGTATGATGTTTTTACTAGTTGTAAAAATTGTTCTGCAGAAAGTTTGGCAACAATATGTGTGAAAGATCAGAGGAAAACATGGGAGAAAAACCCCCATCTTTTTGGGGAGGGCAGCCTGTGTTTGAAAAGGCTGTTTATGTACAGTTTGAGTGATAAACGTAAATTAGCAATTTCTTTCTCCACTACTTTGTTGTTTCTTGTTTCTTCCCTACACTCCTAGTTGATAAGTACTCAATTTCAAACAAGCCCCACTCCAGGGACTACTTTTAGATTTTACACTGTTTTAGACAGATCTGCTTAGACTCCCCATTTACCCATCTGACATCAGGTCACACAGGCATAGATGTGTGGAGCTGCCAGTGGAGGACATGGAGGAGTGAAATGCTGTGCCCTGGTCCTCTGGGAACTGGATTTAATACAACACAATAAAAGGAGAGACAAGGGAGAGGATTTTTGATGTTTTTATCATGGCATAAGACACCCCTCATTGAAGGGTGTATGTTCTAGTTGATGTGCGTCTCTGCTGGTAAGTGGCTGGAAAACACAGTCTGCAGGGGTCCTTCATCAAAGCATGCTTCCAGGAGAAATAGGCTAAAGAAGAAAACATAATCTTAAATGGAATAGAAAAAAAATAATACATGAAAATAATCAAATTTTTCCTCCCGTTTGTCTTTCAGTATAATTAACAATTGCAAATGTAGGGATCAGAGCTGATTTCCAATCTTTTCTTTTGAGAGCTACATTTATAGCATTTTAAATATTTTTATACTTTCTTTTGTAAAGCCAGAACATTTTTCCTGACCTGTTTCTCTATGTTGATTATTCTGTTTGTTGACAAATGTTCTTTAACAATTTTCTAAATAAAGTATGTGAAATGCTTAATTTCCCATGTATGAAAAGATGTAAAATTGTTATTTACAGACATGGCAATATTTATTTTAAGGATTACCTTAAGATTGTTGTCACTCTACAAGCAGTGGTAAGAGCAACAGATCATGCTGTTAGTCATGCTTTCAGTTCAGCTGTCTTCTTATTGTAGGACACTTCATTCAATCAGGTGGCTATGGTTGTTCTCAAAGAAATGCTAAAATTTGGCTCCTTGAAATGTATTAACTCACGAAAATCCTCATCATCAACCTTGACATCATATGTTTTTCAGTCATGTTACAATTTTTCTATTTTTGGAGATGGTAATTAGCTGTTCACAGTTGTAAAAAAAAAATATCTCGTTTCCAAGATTATGCATCATAGCAACTGTCCAAAAGTAAGAGCAAAACTCCTTCCTGCTGCACAGTATCAAAAAAGCAAAAACATTATGACCAAAAAGCAGAATAACAGAGCTATTTCAACATGGTTTCACCTCGAGCGACACAATTCAAGAAAAATTGACTGTTTTGACTTTTCACGCTAGAATTTATTTAAACCGATATTGTATTTGTAAAAACATTGAAAACTGAGTTATTTCATTTCCACATGACAATTACTACAGCTCTGCTTTTTGTTTCAGATGATATCTTATGGATAATGAACTATCTCATAAGCTAAAAATTTAATGTTCATTTAACTAAGCTGCAGTTGTATTTAATTGATCATCAGTGCCCTCTTTTGAAGACTGTTTGGCCATCTGAACAAATCACTCGCCCTCTTCTTTCCCAATCCTATTGAACTTTTGACCACCATCTCTGAAGGTCAAAGATCAAGGCTGAGGATTAGATTGGTAGCACTAAGGAGTCGCACGACCCGGCTGGCTGTTCTTCTACGTTTAAGCAGGTGGAAAGAATGTGATTGTGGCGTTATATTGATTAGTGCTGCATGCCTGAGACCTGCAGGGTCTATGGATGTGTGCGTGTTGTGCTGTTACAGAGGCAGCAATGCATTTCAATGTGTCTAATGTGAAAGCTGTCAATACTCCTGATCCAAGCCACAGTGCTTCATAGGAGGTTAATGCCCTTTGGCTTGTTGGTGGGTCTGTCTGTCTTTGTGTGTTAACTGACAAATGTTTGCTCTTACACATCAGTCAGGAGGAAATGAAGGAACAAGCTTTGATCAAGCAAGCCATGACAACTGTACTATTTTAATCATGTTTGTTCATTCATTGCTTATTATTGGTGTTATTTATTTTCTATAGCTTAAAGGAAAATTTTTGTTGTTGTTTTTTTTTTACATCAGTAGGTGCTTAACAATATATATTTGGGTTTGTTTTTCTCAAATGTGTTTAATCTTGACAGTTTTATGGGAAAAATGTCATCCAACATTAGTGCTAGCATTAACAGCTGGTCTCAGTAGACTGCCGGAATCGAGGCTAAACGTTTCTGAATGTAAATGTAGATGAAGTCTTATTTAGCCTCAATCAAGCACTCTCAGCATCAGCTTATTTGCTTTCCTCCATAGTCAGGATGGATGTGATTTTTCAGCTATTTATACTTAATGTGTATGTCATTACTTTGCCCCTTATACATTTGTACCTCGATAAATTGTCCTTGTTGTTTCATAGTAACGGAAGGTCGCAAGTTCCCAGTTTTATTTGAATAGAATCATTTTTATTTTAGATTACTAGGTATAACTAAATTACCACTTGGCAGTAGCTCCCTTGTTTGTATAGCACTATGAGTTTGTTGATATGTATTACCCTGTTGTTTAAATGTGTACAAGCATTTCCCGTGTGGGGGAGAAATTGGTTTGCCTAAAGCTTCTCCGTACTATCCCTCTGGTGCCTCCACTCAACACGAGAGATCATACAATATAGTCCTGAAGCACCCCACACAAATCCCTGTGGTGATTATCAGATCTCCTCAGATCCTTTCAAAGCCCCAGACTGAATTGGAAGCCACTTTGTTTGTTATTTACTTGCTGTGTAATGCCGAACTGCAGCTACATAGAGACCAAATGCATGAACACACACGCCCACAAACGCCCACGCCCACACACACACAAAACCTGCTGCTTTAATGAAAAATACACTCAATAGTCACTTTAAAAGGTACACCTTTCCTGTATCATGTTGAGTATTATTTTTCACTCACGATGTAGACAATATCAACACTCAGAAGAGAAGGACATGAAGAGATGGACATGTTCAGCAAGAATATAAATCCTAACTATAAATGAATCCAAGTGCACCAGAAAAATACGGCCCGCAGTACTACACCACCATCACCAGTGATACACACCGGATGGATGCTTTCTTGTTGTTTGCAGCATATTCTTACCCTGCCATCTTGAAAATTAACCTGAAATGGAAACTCATCAGACCAAAAAAAGATTGTCGTTTTTGGTCTGTTGTCCCATTTTGATGAACCTGGGAGAATTGTTTCCCAAATTCCTGTTCTTAGCTGACACCTGACTGGGCTCCTGATTTGGTCTTAAGTGTGTATTCAGAGTTGGTATTCTACCTAACTCCTTTGCAACCCTTTCATCCATCTGAGAACTCTTAGCTTATCGCCTAGCAAAAATTATATAAAATTTTATTTGGTACAAACATTTTCCCAAGTCAACAAGACAAAAGTCACAATAAAGTCTCTGTCATGTATGGTACATTAAAAAGTCCACAAGTTTTGGAATGCATCTATAATAATGAGCTCTTCAAACCTTTAAAACATTCGGAACTAATTGATATTACATATTTCTGTGTGCACACGTTTGAATATAGATGCTCGTTTGTGCCCGTTTGTGTAATCACCCAACACGAATGAAAGTCTGTCTCTGAATGTGTCTCTAAGTGATCATATTTGTCTTCTGAATGTAGCTGAATGTAAACCAGGTCTATCCTACTCCCCGCAGACAGGCAGATATGGAGATATTATGGGATTTGTGCAGGCACACTCCCTTCTCGCTGTCTTAGAGTGTGTGTGCGGAGATATTATGGAGATCAGAGGCAGGCTGGGAGCCTCTGAGGCTATTAGCTCATCTGTATTGTATTGAGACGAGGGTATGTACACATCTGCTGATGACACCAGAGGATTGAGCAGTGTGTGTTTGTGTTTGATCGAAGGCACACCATTTTCTTTCCTCTGTGTCTGTATACATGATGTTTAAATTCGCTTGTCCATGTAAGCCTCCAATATTATCATAATTTAACAAGTATGCTCTTGCGGGGAAATTGCTCAGGTGTGGAAAAACAACTGATGAAAAAAACATACAAATAATAGAAACACATTGTTTCCACCTTTTTTTTCACTTTATGTTGCATAGTTTGATCTGTCAAGGGACTTATTGCTATCAAAATGTAAAACATTTCATTTTGGGAATCATGAATTCAACTGCAAATACTGTATGAGAAGAGGAAATGCTGATCAAATCACTCCAACTGTGGCCAACTTTGATTCAGCATATTTTGTAAACCGGGCGCTTTTGTATTTTATCTTATCAGTACATTCTTGGGCCTGCAAACTATCAGTAAAATGTTTTATTTGACATTTCTTTGACACAGTTTCGGCTTTGTTCAAATGCTTGCAATATTAAATGAAGTTCCATATTTGCCTTGCGCTGTTGACTGCATCTTTCCAAAATCAGGTTCTATCCAGCTTTTATCTTTTTCCTCACTTTCTCTTTCTTTTCTGTTGAGACAGTAAGTCTAGGTCAATTGATGAATACAGTTGTCACTAAATGTCTTATCAACATGACTAAAAAGTTGTTGGCTAAGATGTTAGAGCAAGAAAGGTAGAATGAAAGCAGAAGACAAAATCTTGCTCTCATCTCTTTGTGCCAACGTTTGCAGCTTTATCTCACTTTGATTGATATGGCGTCAGAGGTTACTCGATTAAACAGTGCTTCACACTGCATAGATTCCTACTTAAAAGTCTCAGGACCTCTAAATTATTTATTGATGTCTGTTCCAATCTGCATCTGGCTAAGGAGGCCGGTGCACCATGTGAGGGTGAAGGAGAACAGCTCTCAGCGGTGGCGGGGGGGTTGGCTCAGCAACGCCTAGAGGAACTCGTTTTCCATGTGCACTTGTTCACCTGCCCATCTTCTCTAATGGAGCTCAGCAGGGAGGGATGAATAGGCTTGAAAGTAGCAGAGCTACAATGAAATTGCACCGCAGCAGCTCAGCGTGTGCTGTCCTCAGTTCGCACGAGTAAAATCCCTTTGCTGTCTTTTCTTTTCCAACTCAGGCTTTTACCTTTAGGAGGAGAAAAATTAGACGGGTTTGCAGGTGCATATACTGTAAATCACCAATGAACAAACTATCCAGGAAGGAAGCAAGGAAGCGCATACAATCTTGTAAATGTTCTAGTAAAATACAGAGACAAGCAAGTAAGAAGAAATTGGTTAATATCCCAGGAAAGTAGCTCAAGAATCTTTTTAAAGTTCAGTGGTAAAGGAAAAAGGTTTCTGATTTCTTTTCTTTCTTTTTTTCCCTTGAGTTCACAGTTAGTGGAAAAAGAAATTTACATGTCTGATTTAATACTAAGTTATTTGGAGATATTTATGTGTTCCAAAGTGCAAGGTAGAATAAAGTATTGGTAGAAAAGTGGTAAAGTTATAGAAATTCTAGTAAATAAGCTCTGAATCTTAAATATCTCCAAGGAACTTTAGAAATGGGAGAGTGCTGACACTTGCATTACTTGTTGATGTTCAAACCATGTGAGCCTTCTTGATGTAAGCAGCGATTTAGTTTTTAAGTTATGGGTCAATCAAATAAGGAAAAATGTTTCAAAATAGTTTAAATTTGTAGTTTCACTTAACAAAATGTGAAACCATAAACTTTTAAGGGATATGAACACCTCTGTAAGGCCCTGGATGATGAAATGCGATGTTCTTGTCACTCTGTGTTATCATTCACACAGTCATACCTGCCCCCTCAGTGGCAGCCTTACAAATCTTTCCAAGTATAAAAGTGCATGTCAATGAAAGATGGCCAAGGCTTAAGCACTGACACAACCTTGAGGACTGAAGCATTGGATGGAGGTCTCTGCTGTTTGGTTAGATGAAGTTCAGGAAAAAGTAGTGAGCTCATTTACTTTGTATTGTGTTGAAAGCGGGATGTGAGTGCGAAGCTTTAGCTCTGTGGGCCGACCCATGTTTCTCTCTCTGCTGTTTATTGAGGGCCTGTCTCAGGGGCCAGATATTGATTTTTGCCTGGATAAGATGGGATAGCACTGGAAGACTCCATGACGGATGGATGAGAGGAAAAGAAAAGACTAAGTGGAGGTGTAGTTCTTGTGCTTTCCCTTGACCCTCACTTATAATTTGTGAATAAAACTGCATGTTTTTCCCCTCCCCTCTGCTGCCAATTTAACCGATGGTAATAAGATAACAATGGCATTAATTTGGATGTTTTTCTCCCAGAAGCACCAAAGGACAGCTTAATTGTTCAATTCATTAGCTTGCACTATCAAGGAACAAATATCAGCTCATCTAGGTACTCCTTACTGACTGAACAGTTAAGTAGATAATTCTAGATTTTAATGAAGTCAAATCATGACACTCAGACTTTAATAACTTCTAAGTTGTCACATTTATTTGTTGGCCATTTGTTTGTATTTAGTATGTACTGTATGTCATTTTAGGTTTTTGACTCAGTTTTCTCCCCGTAGTACTTCTCTCCTATCTCATTTTGAAATTTGACAAGCACATACTCTTGACTCTATCAATGTTGCTGTTTGCAGTTTAAGTGCCAGGTTAAAATCACATGAACCAGACAGGAGCACCCACAAAAACACACCCCCACACTCACACACACACGCCTTCAAGGCTCTCTGTCAACTTAACGTTAGACGATCAATGGCGGTAGGTCAGCCTGGTGATTGTGAAACTTAGAGCTGCATGTTTGTATATTGTCCTCTGTGTTCATTTGTGTACTTCTGTGTGTCTGAGTGAGTGTTTACTGTGTTGTTCTATGCCTGATAGAGAGCAAGGCTTAGGACAGCCAAGTGCGTAGGGGTTTGGGGCGAGTTGGGGGAGAAAAAAATGCCCAAGATTCATTTTTTCTCATCTTCTGTAGAGGGAGAACAAGGGAGGACGGTGTGTTATTTTTCTTGGCTTTAGCCCTCACGGCTCTAAGTGGGTATTGATCAGGTGCCTTAATGCAAACCTGTCAAATTAATTTTGCAGAGAACGAAGGTTGTGACTGCTACAAGATTGCTTCAGCACTGAATAGCAGGGGGATGGATAGATGGATAGAAGGATGGATAGATATGGCTTTGGATTGTTAGAGTTTGAGAATGCATTTGTATGGTCCAAATAGGAAGCTTGTATTATTATTTTTTTACTTTTGGTTCTTTTCATACTCTTTTTGTGATTGTTCCAATGCTTTCCCTGGCTTTTACAAAATAATATGCGTGAACTTACACATGTAGATAATGGTACAAAATAAGAAAGTTGAACTATATATTCTTACTTATGAATATAGGAATATGTTCATCCTGTTCTAGACCTACTCTCACCTATGGTGCGAAAAGCCTGCAGTAACATAATTTCAAAGTCAAATAAATTTGAAAAAAAAAAAAAAACTAGAATTCACTTTGAATGCATTAATTTGATAAACCTAACCCTAAATAAACCATGGGCTAAATGAGATTAAGCTTTTGACAACAACACTGAAGATGGGTTTAGTGTGACATAAATGATAAATACATATGAATTCATCTGATGTCTACTTTTAGGTTTGGTGGAGGATCTGTGATGCTGTGGGGCTATTTGTCTTCTTAAAGCCCTTGGAGCTTTACAGTATTTGACTGTTTGAGCCCTTTGAAATGCCAAGAGATTTTGAAAAAATATCTAGTGGCCTCTGCCAGAAAACTGAAAATGGTCACCAGGTCTTCCAGGATGATAATTATAAGAAACATATTTCTAAATCTACAAAGGAATTGTTTTGTCCTAAAAATTTAACTTCTGTTTTCTTTGTAGTTGTTATTTTGAACAATATGGCTTCAGCCAGCTCATAACTTCATTCACACGAATTACTGATTTTTCTTAGTTAGATCAGCTTTATAATGCATTGGACAAAAACTGTGCTAACAGGAAAGGAGCACATTTCAGTAGGAAACTTTGTTCCTTAAAATATCAAAATATCTGTTTTACAATGCAACCAGCCTAAATTAAGAAAATGTCTAATTCAACCATTCATTCCTTTCCCATAAATGATGTATGATCTACTGGGTTTTCTCTGATTTTGAGCTTTGACATTTAGTTTATCTAAATATATATTTCACACCTTCTACTGTGGTATCTGTCTGCTGACTGTTGGAGTTGTTTGACTGGTGTACAGACGTAGCAATCAATACTAAGCAAGAACACAAGCCATGCCATGCTTTGCCTTAAAAAATCATTGGAAGAACGTTCTCTCCGGAAAAAGAGCAATATAACAGAATTATAGCAGTAAGTTTTATAATGATTCAAAATAAGCTTTAGTGAGATTTCCAAATATTTCAAGATTTGAACACTGATGACATATTAAGTATGTTTTAAATTCATAATGTTTGTGCACATGAGGTTGCTTAGAGCAGGACTACTCATCCCTCCCTGGTCTCTCATAAACCTGTTACGTTATATCGGCATAAACGTTTCCTTGAATGTATATCAGTACGATTGCAATGACGTGTAAAGTAAGAAAATAAACTACTGAAACATTTTCAATCAGCACATCTGCTCATGCGAGTCCCTGATGTTTTCTTTTTCCTTTTGCTTCAGTTTTTGTGAATTATGGCGGTTAGTTCGCTTTAGTTTCACAGTGGCTTGCAAAAGACTAATTCTTTTTGTGTTCAACAGAAACATTTATGTATTTCATGAGGATTTTATATAATAATTGTGAAGTGAAAATAAGATAAATATTAAAATTTAATTTTAAAAAAGTTTAAAAGCATGGTATCCATTTGTATTTATACTACTCAACCTCATTTCTGTATAGCTGCAGCTGAAAATCTTTTCAATTTTGTCTCTACCAGTTTTGCACACCAGGAGATAGTTTTTATTCTTCTTTTCAATAAAACTTAAATTAAGTTAAACTGAGTAGAGAGTGTTTCATCCAGGCCTGCCTGTATTTCATCTTCTTTAACTCTGACCAATTTTCTTGTCCCTTCTAAACAAATTCACAGCATGGTGCCACCGCCACCATGTTTCTCAGTTGGGACGATATGCTCAGCATGACATCAAACAGTTAGAATTTGGTCTCACCTGACCAAAGCAACTTAATCTACATCTCTGCAATTCATTCGTAATGGCTTGTGGAGACACTGCAGTTTCCTCTGTATGTATTAATATATAATAAAGTATATGTATATTGGTTTAAATTATTAAAATGGTCAGCTTCTATAATGTTTAGAGGGTTCTGAAGTATTTGTGGATTTTAGCTATTTTCTGGCAGTTTTGGTCCCCAACCTCTGTGAATACCTGCGGCCCACTGTATATTTATTTTATCATTATTACATGGTCTACATTAGTATTGTGACTGTGTAGCGCCAATGGCATTTATTATAATGCCAGGAAAATAATTTAGGTTTCTACAGGACAGCCTCTCTAACTCAGTGGCTAAGAAAGCTATTGTAAGCTTTGACAGTCACCATATGCATTCATATGTTTGTCATTTGTTTCTGAGTCATTGTCTTTTTAAACCCTTGCTGCTGCTTTCATGCAATTTTCTGAAGTGACACAGTGCAGTTTTAATTTATAGGTGAAACATATCAAAAAAGGCTTTTTCCTCTTAATCAGCTTATTACTTTCCTCTGAACGTTAAATTGACTGTTTCTCAGCTACCTTACATGGACAGTAGTCTGTGACACGTTATGTGATCGTGAGTTCAATTTAAAGGGTTTAAAATTACTTAGTTCAGTCGACATACTTTAAAGGCTAAAAATTACTTAACACATTATCTTGTAGGTTAATGTGTTTCTTTTCTTGTTCTTCCAGTCAGGCTGGCTATTTTCAATATGTTAGCAAAAGCAAAACTTATTCCGTTCACATCAGTGTGCCAAAGTAATTCTTGATTTAAACTCCCAAAATGAAAAACATTTCATGATTGCAAAATTGCTTTTGCATTTGTAGCAGTATTTGCATTTTCTTTAAACCATTCTTTCTGCCTTTGTCTCTCTCAAGGGCTCACAAACACTGAACTTATTTAAATTGTAACTCAAATTGTCTCACTTTACATAGCAAGCTGCTGTGGCACTCTAGATGCAAATATATTTGTAGGACGTATGTGTGTATGCATGTAGTATAAGTGTGCACCTGTGATTGTGTAAAGTGTATTTGTGCTCTTTGTAAATTGGTTGGCTAGTCTGAGAGGTTCCATTACTGCTCAGTGGCTTTCATCTGGTCATAGACAGAAAGTCCTTACATCTGAAGCAAAAAGGACATAGTCTGACCTTTTTGCAAAAACACATACTACTAAAAACATGGATAGTACAATCCTAAAGTGTACATGTTCTAATACAACACAAAATATGAAGACAAGCAATTACGGAGTCCTGCTGTATCATTCTTAAAATCTCACACAGGTACACTTTTGATGCTTGAAGTATTCTTGAATATATTAAATATATAAATAAAATTTAGCATTATCCATACCAACTTAGTTCTTTTTTATAAAAATGGAGAGAAATCCAATATTGCACTCCCTTGAATAATCTCAAAGTTGGTAAAATTCTTCTGCCTTTTACAGGTATTCAGTAAAAATGTAGAGTTGAGTTTCAAAGAAACAATACTTTGCTACTTCAAACTAGTTGCTATATAAAAAAAGTTCACACATAATCAGTGAAGATTCTTAATGTAACCAAGATATGTTTTCCCACTGTTCAGAATGATATTTGTGGTAGGAAATTAAGGCTTGTGTGGCATGTGGCAGACAGATGACATGTACCAGTATGGCAGATGCAGACTGTCACAGAGCAGGAAATCCAGACATTACTGATTGTGTTTAGTAATAACTGATGTACACACACAGAAATAAACACTAATGGAACTCTGGAAGTTTTGCATATTGCTCTTAAACCAACTCAGTACAAATTGGTTTTGGTAAAGGAAATGTGTGCCGGATATTTGAGGACTCCTAACTGCTTAGTGTATGTCTGTATGAGCCGACTTTTGGTCTTTGGAGAGAGAACTAAAGTGAAACTTTCTGAAAACTTGATTTTCAAAACTGACATGAAGAAATATAAGTCTTTGAATAATGAGGCAAATGTGACAAAAATGCTCAGACCAAACAGGTGTATGAAATGGTTCTCACAAAATTTACGTTACTGACTAATAGGACAAATATGCATCAGCACAAATAATTATTAACAATTAATAATAAGGTAAATTATGTGCAGGACTCATAATGCAGAATTGCACATGACACAGAGAAAGTGAAAGACCAGTTCTAACAGTGAGATGCTCAATTCTATGTTGATTGAAATTCAATTAATGGTGTTTTTTCTTGTAGTAAGAGCTCCCAATATAAATCTTTTGACGACTCATGTGCGAGTTTCAGACTCATGGTCTGGACCAAAGGTAACTCTACCTTCTGTCCAGACCAAAGGGTTGTTTTCTTATTTTTAAAGACAGCTTGTACAATGCCAAGTCAAGAAATTCACATTGGTGCATGTTGGTTTTGTGACAATTACAACTGATAATCGAAACTTCTGAAAATACCTTCAGCTAGCAAATTGTTAGTCTATGTAAGTGTGTTGTGATCTTCTGCTGTGTTTCTAATTGTTGCTAGCACTGTAATAAAGGGAATGTTTCTGAAATATCTTAAAAGTGCTTCTTATCAAGTTGGATACATGAGATAAAACAGTTGAGGGATCCTCAGGACAGTAAAATGGAGGGAAAAAGAGTGAAAATGTGTGTGTGTGTGTGTTTGGAAGGTGGGGTGGATTTCCTGTCAGTCTTTATATGCATCAAAGGCCACATCCCATTCAAAGCAACATGACAGAGACGTAGAGCAATCTGCCTGACCAAAAGCATTTAATTTTCAAATGTCTCCCAAATAAAACGCTATTCATATGAACAAGGTGCAGCAGACATGCATATGCACGCAAATGATTTTTCCAGCACACACTCAAGTCTGGATGTATGCGTGCACAGATATGCATATCCCATTTTGCCCCTCATCTATTACCTCAACCCCCACAGACTCAGGGGAAAAGAGGAAATGTCTTTTTTTAAAGGATTGAATACAGAATGGTGAGCTTTGCCACTTTAACCTTACATATGCAAAATGTGGTGCTATGTATTCATGCAGAGAGCCACAATACGGGTATTACATTTAGATGTGTCATTTTGCTGCTAATGCCAATGCTGAGAACAAAATGCATCCTCTTTTTTCAGTAAAAACTTGATTTACTAATGTTTGAAAGTTAAATGCACATGTGGCACATATTATGATTTGAATATAAAATATGTTAGCGTTTCATTTAAATTATGTTCTAGAACCAGTTAAAAGTTTAAAAAGATAATAGAATGTTGTAAATAATAAACTTAAACTTATGTATTTTGGGTTATTGATATAAAAGAGGTTAAATACAAATGTGCGCAACACTTTATAGAGTGTATTTGTAACAGAAAATAAACCAATTCTTTTTCTTCCACTTCATGTTATGTTTTGTGTTGTATCGGTTCATCTACTTA
Organism: Xiphophorus hellerii; assembly: GCF_003331165.1. Lineage (NCBI taxonomy): Eukaryota > Metazoa > Chordata > Actinopteri > Cyprinodontiformes > Poeciliidae > Xiphophorus > Xiphophorus hellerii. The sequence goes on along the minus strand of NC_045679.1, from coordinate 10,406,637 downwards.
TAGATTGAATTTTGGTGTTCTAATTTGACATCTGAAAAAGAGGGGTTAATATTCGAGCAAGGAAGGAAACATTGTTGTATGCAAGACGTCGATTTGATTTATATTTTTCAGGCAATAAGCACACCGACTTGATAATCAATTATAAATTCTAAAATGTACAAATAAGAAACAAACAGCCCCATAAGAGGTTCTTTGTTCTTGTAATATTACTTTTACATATTAAAAACCTTCACTGCTCCCCAGATGATGTTAGCTTTTAGCAGCATTGTGTGGCAGACAATAAGGCTACAAGTGCTACCAGGATCAGGTGTGTTTGCCTGATAGCCAATACTGAGATCAAAAGGCGTATTTCAGTATATTTTAATTGAATTGAAAAACATCTGCAGCAAAACTGAGTTTCTGAATTATTAGGTGTATTAGGTGTTTGGCTAGTGATTGGATAGATGGTGTTGGATGTGTATAAAAGGGCACTTGTGTTTGCATCTTAATCGAAATAAGTGCTCTTGACCTCTTAAGAGATGTGTGTAACACAATGAAGTATACACTTGACAGGCAGTGATTCTGTGTGCAGATGCTTTGGATCATTTGATGTGAGGAATCTGAAGCAGATTCATTTCTTGTTGTGAGTTTCCTTTCTAATAGTACTTCCAAAGTAAGATGGAGAGTGACGGCTTTAAAATGTTTGGTCTCAAAGGGATTTTCAGGGTGTTTTTAAAAAGAGTTGATTCCACTAAGTAGGGCTGCTAACTGTGCAATCCCACAATCCAATGTCCTAAATCCAAAAGATTTTGAACATTCATACATATGGGGCAAAGAAAAATGGGAAGCGGGGGGAAAGAACATCAAATGAAATGCTATTAAAACACTGAAGATAAGAGAGTTACACCAATTTCCCCCTTCTATCCTTGTTTTCCCTCCATCCTGCAATCCATCTTTTTCTCAATTAGGAAATGAAAACTACAGATCGTCTTAAGAGGGGAGAGATTACTCTCTGACCCTGATGTCCTGTATGTAATTCACTATACAATACTTTTTGACTTTTACTATAATTAAGAAAATTCAATTCACTCATGACTTTTAAACCATCTTATTGATCTTCAGCTTTACGCAGCAGTCTACTTTTGAAGGAAGAAAATCTCATAACTTCTGCAACTAAGACAAAGTCCCAGAGTATATTAATGTTAAAAGCTTTATAAATGTTTGAGAGTGCATTTATGGTATGATGATTTGCACGAGGGAATCAAAGTCCTGCCTTCCTTCCCATCTGCTACTGCAGCAATAAATGTAAAATGTAATATCTAGCTCTTTCATTTGAACAGATATATAGTTATCAGCATATCACAGATTCTCTTTTGTATATAGATTTGCACTGATTTTCTCTTGTTTCCTCCTTCTGCTGCACATCCTCCTCTAGACATGTGATTGATTATTTAGACAGTTGCGCTGAGGAACCAAACTTTTTTTTTTCCTGCTTTGAATTAATAAATTAAAATAAAGTCTTTGTGTATGTGTGTGTGTTTTGGTTGTGTAGGAAGATTGGGGGACGGGGCCTAGTGCTCCATATGGTTCCTATGACCCCCTATAGAGCACAGAAGCACTTCATCACCCATCATTTTCTCTGTATGCACTGTGCTTGCAATGTGTATTTGTGACAGCCTCTTATGACATTCTTGTTTCTACTATTGATGCATTTATCATCTGGTAATATTAAGATGTTTTCTTTTAAGTTTGGTTCAGTGCTCAGTTTCTAGAGTAAGTACACTAATTTAAATTGTTTTTTTGCCATATTATTGCCAAAAACAAATCTCTTATAGGTATTTTTTAGTGGAATAGTTTTATAGCACTCTACCGTGGAATTAAAATGATTGTGTTATTTCTTCTATTTGATTAAAATAACAAAGCTACTTCTTACCAGCTAATGTTAATTCAAATTATTTATTACCTCCCTGACTACTGACTTCTTTGTTTGGGGAGTAATTTTTGGTGGTCTGTTCCTTCACAGAGAGTTCTTCTTGTGTTCAATAAAAAAAGCATAAATAAACAAAACTACTTTTAGGTAGCAGGGTAAGTGGCAGTAATGACCTTACCCTGTGTAAAGTACTTAAAATAAAACAGGCCATACAGTCATTGACTTCTGTGCAAACACCCATCTAAAGTGAAGATTGGAAGTTTAAGTATTTGTAAAATAGTATTCACGTAAACCACCATGATGTTTGCCTAAGTGACAGCAGTTCAAGTTTCAGTCTAGCTCTTAATTTGACATAAAGTTCAGAAATTTTCTCTTCCACGTAGTCACGTTTCTGCATTTCAAATGCAATGCCCCAGTCTCAATGGGAGCAAAAAAGCCCTTAACATGCTGATTCCTCCATGCACACTTATTATTTTGACCTAATATCGGTCTTGCATTGCCATGAAACTTTCCTTCAGTAAAATTTGTTGACTTGCCGTGTCCTTGTGGACATCTGCATGTTCCTGTCAGAAACACTGAGCCTTGGGGTTTGTTCGACTTAAATTTGGAGACAGGAAAATTATTCCTGAAAGCCTTTCCACAGTTTGGTAAAGATAAAATCTACTATTTCTAATAGCATGAGGGTTCAAATGTCCAGACAGAGTTGTACCCCAACTTAAAGTTGTAAGTTGGATCACTCCACCCTGGATATAAAGAACAGATCAAATGCTTTTTTAACAACTTAAAATTCATGCAGATGAATGTAGGCAAACTTTGGACCAGAACTGCACTGCTGAGATAACAGATCCTTACTAGACAGAGTGTGTGTTTGTCTGTCGGGGTGCGTGCGCTTACATGAGAACCCACAGTAGTCAGAAGTGGTTATAGGAACACTGTCCTCTTCATCGCCCAGAGGGCTTTCTGCTGCTACTTAGCTGATAACACATAGGACCATCTTTTCACACATTCTCCCTCACCATCTCACTTTACTATCAGCACTCACTTTCTCAGTTTCTCTCTCTTCTCTATGTGTATCTGTCTCACTCTATTCATTTCCCGCGGGCCTCTCTCTGTCTCTCCCTTGCTCCTGTCTGCAGGAATGAATCAGACATAAGAGACCAAACAAGATTTTCAACCCATTGCTTTTGATTAAGTGACTTAACACAGAGGTCTGCGGCCCGGCAATATCACTAATGGTCCGAAGAAAGAGAGATAGTGTGTTTGGGGGGAAATAGAGAGAGGCAGAGAGGTAGGGCGAGAGAGAGACGCAGGCTAAATCTCTCACAAGTAGTCCCATTATCTCTGTCCAAAGGAGAAAGTGATTATGAACTTAAAAGGAGCTTTGTGCTCATAGCTTTCTCCCTAGCAAGTTTAGTTGGAGAATTACGATTAAGCCGGATTTAAATTCATGCAAAAAGCCTTTTTACACAGAGGAGATGTAAAGGCGGAAACCCTCTGTCTTTCAGTGAGAGGGTCTACGCATTCAAATAATTTTGACATTATTTTGCAAGTTTCCACATTCTGAATGTTTGTCATTTAATTGACGTGCCAGAGTATCCTTATAGGTATTTCAAATCGAAAATCACTATGTAACCAGAACAAAAAGAACTTGAATACATGTACATGAGTATATATTTTTATTTTTTTCCTTTCTATTTATTTGTGTTGTTTGTAAGAAATCAGGGCAGAAATGACAACGGATGGATGAACTTTTTTTTTTTTTAATTCCATGTTATGGTTGGTGATTTTGCAAGCAGATAGTTAATTCTCCAAATGTTGCTTTTATGGAAATGCTAACATATGTCACTACTTATCTGATTTCCTGCAGGATATCAAAACAATTTGGCGCATGATCTCTGTGATGAAAGGATATACTTAAAACACTGAAAATACATTTTTGTAATCATTTCTTAACAGGAGATTTATTGGGGTGAATGGTTCAAAGAAGGAATGTGTTTTTCTCCATGTGTCATAAACACAACTAAAACGTGCTTGTTTTTGGAGGGCGGCGGCAACAATTGCCATCCAAATATTGAATTTATTATTGCGAACTTCAGTGTATTGTATTGGTATTTTACATGAAAACCATCAATGTGAAGTGGAATAAAAATATTTTTATGAATAAAGCCCAAATAAAATGGTGTACTTTTGCATTAACCCACCCTTACTCTGATACTCCTGAATAAAATAGTGGAAGAATCTGTCCTGCACTTTAGCAACATGACTTTAATGGAAGAGTGACAAAAGGACATCATTATGTATTGACTCAAATTGACTTGCAATACAACTCAGTTGCACACAAAACCTTTCAGATTTTTTATAAAAGGTAATTCTTTAAAAGATGGCTAGTGCACACAACCCCAGAGTTAGAACAAAGTTACGGGGGCATTGCTCAGGAGAATATCTAAAATTAACAAACAACATTCACTATTAATCTTTTTTTGTATTGACAGCTAAAATGTGTTCACCTTGCCAGCATTAAAAAAATGAAGAAAAATGAACATTGAGTGCTTGTTATCTATTTGTTCTTTAAAAGTAATTTGGAAAACTCGTTTCCTCCACCTCTGCCCTACTTTGTGTTGGTATTTCACATACTATTCCATTTCTATTCCTGCTTTGAATGGGGGGGGGGGGGAAATAAACACTAATATTTGAATCTGAGCTTCCCACTTCTGGACTGTTCTGAACTCAAATATTATGCCAAGCAAGGCACACAATATTATGTAGCATCTAATCATGGATTTGTAAAATTATGTAAAAAGAAATCTTAATGTAGATGGACAACAGCAACAGGCAGGCTAAAGTAACATTTTGTCAAATTAAGTGTTTTTTATTATCCAAAAGTTATGTTGGATATTACTCAACTTATTTGGCATGACATCCAAGCACCTAGAACTCACAAAACTAAATGGATTTGATTGCATTTTTTATGTTTTACTGAGCCAATGACATCAGAAGTTGGATCCCTGTGGTTAAAGGGCTATTTAGTTAGGTTTTACCTAAAATAAATGTAGGCACTATAAAATCACAAACGTGTGCGAAGGTCCAGACATTACTCATTGAAGTCAGCAATAGACACAAATCCGGGTTTGGAGCTCTGCTGATGTCTGAAGGGACTCCAGTGAGAAACAAAGTGACATATGAAGACCATTACACAGTTTGGCTGCTGTGAATGTCGTTGCTCAAATGAGGCAACATGGTGAAAATGAATTTGGTTTCCTAAATTTCACTGTTATTGCTTTGTGCTCTAGTCACAGTTTCCAAGAAACTAAGTATCCTCCTGGTGAGGTGTGTCTGAGTTTGTGAGCATGTGTGAGCTCAGGTGTTTGTGTATACCGCCCATCCCCATCCCCTGCTTTGATGTTTGTGTTCTTCTTGGGTTGTGTGTGAGAGTGTGTGTTATTCTCTGCACATTAGCGGTAATTATAGTCAGTAATAACCCTAACGAGAAGAGAGGGACATGCTGTGTTCAGAGCAGCAATTACAAGTTAATCAGCTACCATGTTGTTGGGAGTAATTAGGCAATGTTGTGAAGAGGATTTAAATTTCAGATATTTACTGCTGCAGTGTCAGAGAGGTTATGGTTGGAGAAATCTCAAAGCTAAGTGCAGGAATTGTAGTTGTTAGTCATAAAATATAAATAATTTTGCTTTTTTAATTGTATATTTTATTTTGAATATTTTCTTTTAATTAATTGATAAAGTTGAGCGAAAGGGCTTAAACCAGTAGTCTCTGAAATTGGAAACCTTTCTGTGCAGCCACATTCAGGACTGGCATCTAAGAATACGTTAGAATCCCATGATTAAAGTAAAAAAATAATTATTTTTACAAGTAGGATATTTGTCAGCAGTAGACAGAGCCTCACAAATCAGGGCAAGGGAATCTAAAACTTTCTGTCACAGTTTGGTTCATGTCTCCAAAAAGCAGCTGTGAATATTTTGATCATAAAATATCAGTTCTCTTAAGCAATGTAACTGTGCTGCATTGTCCTTTGTCAAGTTAGCTAGCTGTTAATGTGCCTTGATAGTGATTGCTCGTGTGAGGCCTCTAATAGTGGAAGTAAACTGCGATTCAGCTCTATGCCAAATGCCATTTAGGTTGAAGTGTTAATAGCGAGGGTGTGACACCGATGCACACACTTTAATTGTATTTTGTGTTTAATGAGACCGAGGGGGTGAGATGAAAGAGGAGGGGAAGCGGGAAAGGGAAAAGAAATAAGCATAAAGACGGTCCGAAAGACAGACGAGGATCAGGCAATGACCTGTGTGATGCAGAGAAACTGTTCTGACAGCTCATTGCCCAGTTCTGTCAACCCTGTGCTGCCTGAGCATGTGTGTGCGTGTATCTGTCTGTGTGTGAGAACACATACTTAATGTGGAAATGAACACATTCAGAAAATACATGATTAGTTAATGACACACTTGGAAATAACATTTTTTACTGCATTTACAAGCCGTTTTTAATTTTAATATGTATAAAAATGCTATATTAAATAGATATAAAGTTTAGAAGCCCATGTTAAAAATGCAGACTATCTTTGTTGTTCAAAGAAATATCGAGTTTAATTAGACCCATTATATATGATGTCAGCCATTTACTCAGGCGATCTGAAATAAAGTAAAAATATTCTTCAAGAAAATGAGTCCATGGTGATGCAGCGAGGTAATAATTTTATTCATTTATTATTTTTTTTATTATTATTATTTTTTTTTTCATTTAACAGATTTGTTTGTTTTTTGTAGAACTTCACAGGATAATTACCACATTATATTTGGGAAGGTTTTAAAATGATTCATAATTATTTTTTTTTACATCACAAAAACCTGGTACTTATCATAACATTAATATAGTTGCTAATGTTCAGAAAAAAAATCTGAAAAATAAGGCTAGTTTCCCTTTTCTTAACACAGAAATAAAACATTAAATTCTGAAGTCCAGACCAAGATAACAAATTTTTCAATCATGCAAAAGCAATAAATCAATGGTATTTCTGATCATGGTTATCGCCTGATGAATATTTTTGTGTTTAACTCTACCATAATGACTAAAATTATGTTTTTGTTTTTTTGCTAAATTTTTTTATATTCATCCTGTTACTGTATGTTCATTCAAACATAACAGGATGAAAAAAGTGTGTTTGATTTAACAGCAAAGAGTTGAAATGACCTACTAGTTACTGTATCTGTGATGGGAGGAGAGACATAGGACCAGAGGTTAACAGTTGGGTTGTTTAGGCAGGAAGGCCGAGTAGAGGAAAGAAGGTTGAAGGCAGGAAAAGAGAGAGATCAGTATGACTTTTGATTCCAGGATGATGGAGGATTAAAAAGTGCAATCTTTGAATGTGAAAACCTTTTGAATTATGAATATTTTTGCAATATTTTTAAATGAAATAACAGTGTGGAGAACTTGATGACAGTTAGCAAGTACTGCTTTCATGGATGCTTTCATGCTCCGTTAAAAACAAGAAAGTGAACCATGACATGGACAGAACTTCCAAATAAATAATCGTGCAACTGAAACTAAATGGGTTTTCATTGATTTGCTCTAACACTCTAATCTGAATTTATTTCCTCTACATTAAATGCATGAAAACAAAGTTTTCATGTGTTTTTTGGTAATTGCATCAATCTAATCAAAACTCCTCACAAAATAATCATGGATTTAAAAGAATTATATTTATTCTGTTATAGTTAGCAATGATTTATAAAGTATCCTATAAATATGCATTTATTAGGCAAACATGACTGAGGTTGCTTAATGACACTCCATGATGTTCAGCACCAGTTGGTATTTTTATTAGAGTTAGAAAAAGTGTTAAAATAACAATAAAAATGTCAGAAAGATAAACAGCAAAAAAGAACATTGGAATAATTAGCAATAAAGACTAGAGGAATTAATCAAATAACACTTGTACAAAATTCATCAAAACTAATTAAAACACTGGTTCTAAATAGTTTAAATCGCTGCTTTACCTTTCTTTGTTCCTTAGGCAGGGTGCTCCAAAATAGTTTATCTTTAGAAATATAAATAAATAAAAATAACAATTATGTTTTGCCCTGGGACAACAACTAATAAAGAGATAGCAGTAATTTTACTCATGCTGTGTAAGAACATTGGAGGACGCTGTTCAAGTCTGGGCCTCCTCTCTGACACTGACGTAAGGCGAACCGCAGAGTCTGATTGTAAACATTATTGAAACGCTGATGGTGCTGTTCATGTTGGTAATTAATTACCCTGATTGATTCTGACTGCAGCTTGTTTTTGAGTGGCATTTCATCATGACGTTCTTCACTTAACACACTCACTTTGCACTAATCAGGCAACAATTAAAACAGCCATTTGCATCAAGGCAGATGTGAAAACAGACAGTTGCAGGGGTTACTGTGGATATGGAAAAAAATCTATGCTAAATTTGTGTATGCATTATTTGTGGCTGCATGCTGGTAAGGTGTGCAAGTTGCAGAAAACACAACATAGGAAACGACCACGTTGACCTGAATAAGCAATCATTCCCCTTAAAGCTTTTCACATTCTTATATTACAGCTACATCAGAAGATGTAGCTGTAACATCTGTAACTTTGAGTAATCACATCTTCTGTGACCACTCAAATCAAATCAAATCAAAATCTGAATGCGTGGAATGCATTTATGTTTAGCTGCTCAGAGTCAACACATGATAACACCATCTTTTGGGGAATTTTTCTACCAGCTTCACTGATCTTGAGACTGATTTTTATTCCCATTTCTGTTTGCAAAACTGTCAGATTGGATTGAGAGCATCTCTGATCACTGCTTTTCAAGTCTTTCCCCAGATCTATGTAAGGCCTGGACTTTGACTGGACCAGTCTAACCAATGAATCTGCTCTTGATCTAAACCACTCCACAACATTTTCTCTAGTTTCAGCTGATCCAACCACCTTCTTACATGCTGCATCCACAATGACTTTTTCTTGGTCCTACCATGACACAAATTTGTCTTGTAAATGGATTTGACCACCTAATCTTTGCAGCTTTTTCATAATAACCATGGTCTTCTGTATATCTTCTGTGATTAATACTCTTCTTGCTCTGCTTGTCATTTTAGGTGGACAGCAATGTCTTGGTAGGTTTGCAACATAGTTTCAGACTTTTTTCATTTACAGATGATTCATTGAACAGTAGGTAATCATTTTACTTCGACGTCACAATTATGAGCTACTATGTGTTGTATCACTTTAAAAGTCCTATTAAATACAGTGAAGTTTGTGGTTGTAAAAACAACCACAAACTTGTTTTTACAACAAGTGCAAAAGTTAAAAGGGTACAAATACTTTTCCGAGGTACTGTAAGTTTATACTCTTTGTGCTGCCTTGCTGATTTATGGGAACTGTGACTGTCAGTTCCATGACCCTGCGACGGTACTTCATGTCCGACCCGTGTGTGTGATATCCCTACACACACAGGGGCCCAGCCATCACTCGTCAGAATATGAGTTGCCACGCCAAAGCGGGTGGTGCGGTGGTGGAGTGAGGGGGTCCACAGGCTGTCCTTGGGGCTGATTGGCTGAGAGTTGTCAAACAATCACAATGGTGGTGAGCAGGGGGCCTCTCTCCCCCGTAAAATCAATTTCAATCAACGTGGAGACGCAATATTATCAAATGTCAAGTCCACCGCGGCCCTCAGCCCTATGCTGTGGCAAAAAATTATTCCTGACAGCCACTTGGCGACTTAATTAAGTGCAACAAAAAGGGGACAAGAGGAGAAAAGGAGAGGAGGCGGCGGTGAAAGAGATGTAGGGGGGGAGGCCTGGGAGAGATGAGGTGGAGGGAAGTGGGGTTGGAGGGATTACGAGTAAAAATATCTCAATTGGTCAGTTGGTGTTTTTGTCTGGTTGACTGATCATATTGACATGGCCTCAGAATGATAGCCTCACTGGGGAGCGGTCAGGCTGGAAGGAGGGAGCAATGAGATATAATAAAAAGAAAGAGAAAGTTAAGCTTGGGCCAAAAAAGGATAAGAGGGACCTGATTAAAACTATATATTCACAATTCATTTTTTTCCAAGTCGAGTCTCAAATGACTGAAATAAACATTCCAGTGGTGGGAAGTAACGAAGTACAAGTACTTCGTTACTGTACTTAAGTACAATTTTCATGTATCTGTACTTTACTTAAGTAGATTTAATAATGGGTACTTTCTACTTTTACTCCACTACATTTTACAGTAAGTATCTGTACTTTCTACTTCACTACATTTCTACAAAAGTGTCGCGTTACTCGTTACATCCAAGTCGCACTGCTCTCTTTTTGTCCGTTAAAATATGAAGTTCAGGGACTTTAAGGTGGCGCCGTAAAATCCAAGCAATAACGTGACTTAGTGTCTGTTGTCACCCATCGCCTCCCCCTTTACTAGCGCGGAGCTCCAGACATGCGCAGTGGTTTCCTCTGAGCGGGAGAAGATGTCTAACTAATCGATAATAGCTGCATAAATCATAAGATATGACGACATGTAAAACCAGCAGCGCTTCGCTTTCACAGACGGTGGGACTTTGTCCAACTTTTAGCGTCACTTGGAAGGAAAGCTTAAAGAAAGGTAAGATCTGTGGACGTGATGCTAGCAAAGCTAGCTGTACTGAGACACATGTTGCATCTGCGATGAAAAAAAGTTGTCACTCATGCGCTGAATTATTGTGTGGATTCAGGAACGATCCGATTCTTCTGGACGGATCTTCACTAAGGTTGATGGGACTGAAGCCTCACTGAGAGCCATTCTTTGTTCTTGTATACACTGCAATAGCTATATATAGCTATATATATATATATATATATATATATATATATATATATGTATATATATATATATATATATATATATATATATACACACACACACACACATTTATTTAATTGCCGAATAAGTAAAAGTTGAACGTATGAACACAGAGCATGCTCATTGATTGATTTTGTCTCCTGTCATGGTGGCAAACATGCAGTGGGAGGGAGGATGAGAACAGTCATGGTGCTCCTTCTGCTTGTTGCGCCGTTGGACAGTGTTCATAGTGTTGTTGTAATGTTACAATTACAACTGTAATTGTAACATAGCAATTACAGTTAATTGCTATGTTTCATGGTTTAATGGTGCAGACAGTTGTGGTTTCTGATATGGGCAACCGCCCAGGGCGTTATTTTTATAGGGATGGCAGGCGACCTCTGCGGATTGTAGCACAGCGATGAAAGCAAAACAGAATGAAATGAGTTGTAATTGATACTGGTTAAATATATTTCAGCTCTAAGTATTTATATCTAGGTGTTTTTATGGAAATGTGGATCTTTCAGATCAATCTGAGAACCAATTTTGATAGGTGCACTTCATTTTATTGTGTCATGTAGCGCAGGGCGCTGGTCTTGGTCTCGTGTTCAGTGGTCTTGACTACAACTCTGCTACGTGGCTCCTCGATTGCATGTCTTCCCCCCCACACCTTCGTTCCATCCCCTTTCAGTTGGATTTCTTTCTAAATAAATGTCACTAATGAAGTTCATGCTACGTTAGGACAGGAAATAAGATGTTTCCATCCCTGAAATTATGATGCATAGAATCACATATTTAAGTCTAAACTCTTACAGAGAATAAACACAATAAGAACATGTTTAATCTGTGACATTATTTATTAAAATGGCACATTTATGATGTATTCAAATTAAATACTATCGGCACACTTAATGATATTAGCGATTAGGTTATGTATTCAGCAAGTACTTTTACTTTTAATACTTAAGTATTTTTAAAAGCCAGTACTTTTTTACTTTTACTTAAGTAAAATGTTAATGTGGTACTTTGACTTTTACTTGAGTACATTTTTGCCTGTGTATTTGTACTTTTACTTAAGTACATTTTTTGAGTACTTTCTCCACCATTGAAACATTCTCTTATCTGAAGCATGGCACCTAATGTGTGGATTACATTGTATTGCTCTAGGTAATGAATTTAAATTATGTTCTATTCTTTGGCCTAATTAGTACAGAAATATTTAATACATCTGAAAAAATAATTGATTTTAAGGGCTCTTACTGGTTTTTAAAACTCTTAATGATTACACTTCATCTTGTGTATTAGGTTTCCTTTCATCCAAAAGGCTCTCTAGACCCTGGAGGCCGTCTGTAAGGGTCTTCTGTTGATACCTAAAATGAGAATTAAAACTCACTGGGAGGCATCACTTTCTTAAAACCCTCATTGGTGGAACAGCTTTTCTGAAGGCCTGAGGTTGGATTAAAAATAATAATAAAAATAAAAAAACAAAGGCATTTCTCTTTAGCTTAGTTTACTTTGAAAGGCAGTTACTTCTAAGAATATATTTTTTTTTTCAGTTTTATTTAATAACTTTCATTTTTCTGTTATGTTTCTTAATTTCTAGAGCATGTTGTTACACATCTTTGTATTAAACATGCTCTTCAAATGAAATTATGAAGTATTTTGAAAAATTAATAAGGTGTAATATTTACTCAATCAGAAATATAACTGTGCTCTTATGTTCACAGAAAAATAGTAGAACTGGTTTGACACCTGTTGATGTCAAATTCCTGAATGAATGAAGATCATTTAAGAGGTGCTTATATTTATTAAGAATTTAGTTTTTAATAATAATAACTAATCATCCCTCTATTCAAACTGCCAACTAATATGACTTAAATATATGTGGCATAAGGCTGGTTTTCTTACTCTAAATATTATTAAAAAATTCTAAATCTTAATTCAACATTTGTTGAGTACAAGGAACATGTTAATAGTTAACATGTTCCAAGGTAAATGATGCAAGACAAAATGAAGACAGGAACAATGTAGTAAGTTATTGAAAAATATAAAATTTCTGAAACCAAGTGCTTTTGTTTTGAAAAGCTGGAAGTGTCTTTGTTCCTTAGCTAGCTGAACAGTGCCTTCAGACACTACTCATACAAAGTTTTTTTTATGGATTTGAATGAGTAGTCATCCATTACAGGATTCATTTTCAGAGACCAATGAATCAAATTGAGTCATTTTTGCCTACAGTCCACCAGCTTCCCAGGTTAATAAATTAAGCACTCTTTTTGATAGAATGTTAAACCAACCTCTGAGATTTGTCCTGTCTCTAAAACAAACAACAACAAAAAAACACTTTCACCCTAACTGGATCCTGCTATTGTAATTTCTAATGTAATGTTTCTAGTCTTCAAAATAAATCTCCTAAGTGAAGATTGTTGTAGTTTTGTCTAATATTCTTGTAAATCCTTATGGTAAATTAAAAGTAAGGAGAAGAAAAGTCCCCAAGCCTAAAACAATATGATATTGGAGAACAAATTCAACCCCAATCAGTGTTCAAAATAAAAGCACTTCTTATTTCATTCACAGTATTGTTTGAAAGTAAACGTGTTGTATATTTCTTAGATATTTTGATTTGTTTTTAATATAATTCACAGCATTTAACACTTCCATAGTGAATGTTCTGAAGAGATAAAGATGTGTTCATGTGTTAGATTAAGGTTTAATATAAAGATTTGAATTCATTCCAATTTGGTGTTTTAGTCAGACCAGACAGCAGGCATAGGGTAAGAGAATGTTATTTTAGACAATTAAAAAAGACTTTCAAGTCTAAAACAATATGATATTGGAGAACAAATTTGCAAATAAAAAAGACTTTCAAGTCTTTTTTAATTGTGAATAATTATGGGGAGAATAATTTATGACTTGATTTTGACTTGAATCTTAAACTTGAGACTTGATTTACACTTTGGTTAGAATAATTTAAACCTAACTTGGACATTTTACCCTTAAGACTTGACCTGAATTTGAGAATGAATTTTAACTACTCTTAAGCCTTTTAGAGACTTTGCTTTTACTTGAAGCAAAATACTTGAGACTTGTCTTTCCCCTGAAAGACTCAAGACTTGATGTAGACTTTAGGTGAGACTTTACCTGAACTTGAGCATAAGAACTAGGTACTCAACTTGGATTTTTCCTTCTAATAATTGTAAACATCAATTGAGTCACCATCTTTTATAAAAATTGCCCCAGAAGAAGGATTTCCTGTTGAGGGAAAGAGATTGTGGTGGAAAGGGCAAAACTGGAAATCCCTGGAATGCAGCGGTAGATGGATGGACATAATATGAATTAAGGAATACAGGAAGATGAGAAGGAGTAAGTGGTAATTCAACGAGGATCTGCCTTCAAACTAACACACACAAGTGCACCCCTTCCTATCCAATGACCAGCTCTTTTCATACTGAAATAATTCCTTGGGAAATAAATCACATTTCGATTGGCTGGTAATTGCTGAGGATCGATCAACACGTTCTGCTTGACTCACCCTGGGATTTTTCTCTTTTTGTCCACAGCTCGGGCATGCATACACACACCTACACACCCCCACGCCACACACACATGCACACCTCGTCAATTGGGACCTTGAACCTCAAGGGATAACTGATGCCTGATTGAGCGAATCAGTAAACATGAGCTGCTGATTGTTCCTATGCAGATTAATATGAGGCAGTTAATTGAAATGAGGAAAGTGAAGATGGTCTTGGAGAATGAGAGAATAGAAACAAGTAAATGCGCCAGACTCGTACACTGGATAAAGTCATAAAAACAAAAAACCTAAAGATCAACCAAAGTATAAATACCACAACTTTTATCGTATCATAACCACTGTTATTTCCCCTGTGAACATTTCACCTTTTTAAAATTGCTGGGAAATTGTGCTCAGCCTGCTGCAAAAAATGCTTGTCTGATTCATGAATGAGTAATTTTGATCAATTCTGCAATCAGTCAGCGGTTATAGGTCCATCTCCCTCATGTTAAAGTATGATTTATAAATGGCTAGAGGTCATTATGACACAATGGATGTTTTACCATGGTAAATGAGAATGGCCTTTCTACTCATGTCCTCGGTATGACAGCGACAAGCAGGTTGTCAATACAGAAATGACCCTGCTGGAGGGCGGAAAAGCCACATACACACAACTTCTGCACAAAATGCCCACCGTAAAATACAGCTGCATGTTTGAACAGATTTAATATAATCTCCTGAAGGATTATACCCAAACAAATGCATGCAACCACATAGAAAATCCCTGTACAACACATTTAGAATGCGACGTTTATGAGCGCAACCGCTTGGGTACTTATTTCAAACATGCACATGCAACTATAATAATACTATATACTCACACACAGGCGATGGATCAGTCAATAAACCCATTGATCACTTTCTGATTTACAGAAACAGCAGGCACAGTGAACAGCAGCATGGATTTTAGTTTCCATGAAGCACATGCAGAATTTATTCACCTTTTATAGGCAAATCGATGAGATTCTGTGGCTGTAGACCAAATTTCTCTCTGAGCATAAAAAACAGAGAAGGTTTTTATTCAAGCATATTTTAAATCTCCACTGAGGCTGTTGCAGAGTTGTGACAGATACTTCAGAGCTTTACATAATATATTTTTAATTGAAGAAACAGTCAACCTCACTTATATTAGCAAAAGTTATTATGTAATGTTTTCTCTCTGTGCACCATATTTATGTTAATCAGTTTTAAAAATGTGTTGCAGAAATGTATTTTAAGTACATTACTTTCGATGCTCATTCCATAAATATCAGAAACCTAAGACCCTTAAAGTAAACGTGGAGCCGTAGCATCAGTCAGCGTGACTCATTAAAAGTGTTAGATGAAGTAGAGTTTAGGACTTTCTAGTTTTTGCACAATAAATAAAAGAATCGTCTCGCTCTGAAAGTACATATATTTTATAGAGTTCTGCTCACATATATAATCAAAGTTTTGTGGGGTAAAGCACACTGGCTATAAAAGATGAAATGTAATACTTTTTCTACTGTTAATTTGAAATACACACTAATGAAACACAAATTGAAGTGCCTATTTCAGAAAATGTATGATTAATCAATATGGTCTTGTTTAGTAATTTACAACTTTACTGTATTGTACAGAAAGACTACCATATATTGATTTTATATTCGGTCTGTTTCATTGGAAGTTTAAATGAAACATCAATACAAAGTAGAAAGTAATTGAGAAGTGGAAGAAAAATGTGGCATGATTTTTGAAATGCTTTGCAAAAATATCAGAAAAATCTGATGTGCAATGTTTTTCAACCCTCTTTAATCTGGCACACTTATGCACTTATAGCCATATAATCTTAAATATTTTTTTCATCTTAATTTTCTTTTCAACTTGATCCTTGAGTGGCCTGCATTGTCTCTTGGTCTCCTTCCAACAGAAATGGTATTGGTATTTAAACCAAAGTTAGGTGACTTCTCATGGCAGATGGTAGCAATGGAATTTATTTAGGGTTGTTAGATTAAAGATCTCTGATTAGTAATGCTTGCCACCTTAAACATCGTGCATTATTTTGTTTGTGCACCACATTGCACATGGTGTAATGTGGCAAATGGGGGAAAAAGTTCAATGGGTATGAATACATTTGGAAGGCCTTGTCTTTCTCTGAAATGGTGTGTGTTCTGATCAAGTCCATCAGATCTGATCAAGAACATGATTAGTCTTTGGGGGGGAAAAAAACAGTCTTTATAAAAGGCTCATTTTTGGAGGTTTGTTTCAAATCCACACAAGAATGCGCATACACTCACAGACCTTAGGGTGCTTTGTTTAAATAAGCGTACCTGGGCCCCTGTAGGGGTTCAGCACATCCATCCATCTAGCCCTGCCTTGGGTCATCATACACACGCACAGAGGCAGAATTTAACTTCTTTTGTTTTCTGTGTTCTTCTCAGACTATCACACACACATCTCTGTTCAAGCCTGCAGCCATCATTTAGTGGTTTGTGTTCAGAAAGTGTTTTGGATGTGTAACACTAGAGATGACATGGAAAGACACAAGAAGACCGAACACTGTCCTGAGGTCAGTGTGTTTGCGCATGTGTGTGTGTGTGTGTGTGTGTGTCTATGGTGCAGGCCAGCTGCAAAGACCTGCAGAGTGCAGGTTGTAATCTTACCCCGACAAATTTTCTTTATTAATTGCAGATCAAACCCTGTTGCTTTGATTTAAGGAATTCCATCCCTTGTGTTCCTGCAGATCACCAGAACATAATATAGAGGGGGTGCTGAAGTGAAAAGAATATTTTTATAAATTCTTTTTTCTGGATTTCTATAATAATAAAAGATTTAGATCATTCTGAGAACATAATACTTAACAGAACCAAAGCAGCTAGATCAATTGTAACAAACCCTGCCGAACCTTACTCTCCGGTAGCCTCCACTGCATCTCCAATCGTGCTTTTACTTTTCAGCAAAATACCTGTGAAAGAAAATAGATATAAGTTGGCATGTTAGTTTCACAGTAGATTTCAATCTTTTACTCTGTGACTTAAATGTACTCTGAACAGACAAATGCAGTATTGCTCCTCACTGGACGATATCGACATTAGATGCACAAATAGTATGGCTGTTGTATTATTACCATAATTATGTAAAAGGAGAAAAGAAAGTCAGATTTTCTGGATTGAATCAAAAAAGAAAAATAAGACTTTCCAGATTTTTTCAAAGTTCATATCACTCAGTTTTAAAAATCTGGCTTGAGGTTATATCATCTGAATAAATGGAGACAACAGGAGAGCAAAGAAAATATTTGTTTCTTTCTGTTACACATTTTTTATTGAAGTGTATGTACACACACATACATACATACATAAATACTGTCCAGGCAGTGCTGAGTGACTATTTAAAGCTTACTAATTCACATGATATGTATATGTTTACATATACATCCATAACATACTTAGACATAAATCAACTCATTTTAACCACAACATAAAATAGGTATGTTGTGGTTATAGGGCATTAGCAGTTGTATTTACAATCCTGACCATCACTTAACAGTGCTCACTTTGTTTGTGTGTGAGTGTGTGTGTGGGTTTTGTGTAGGAAAGCTTTTAGTGTGATGGAAGACGGAGCTATTCCTCTTCTCTAACTGCCAGAGAGACATCATCTTCTCTCTGATTGTTGTTCTATGGTTTCGGCAAAGAACACACAAACACACACTTCGAGAGTGCATGTCCCTTCTGGTTTGGCCTCTCTCCACACAAAGCTCCACACCCCACCCTCACACTCCTTTTATGTTCTTAAATATTGATAAGTAGCTTTGCAACATTAATATCTTAGATGGCTTACAAGAACACTTAAATAAAATCTCACTTCCCCTCGCTCCTGCTCCCCCTCCTCTTCTGAAGCCTCTCACTTGTTTTTCATTTGTGTAATGCATTTGTCTGTTTGGGAAGCTGAAGAGGGTGGCGAGGGGTGGAGGGGGGTGGTTAGGAGAACAAAAGGATTAAAACAAGCCAGTAGGTCTGTATAATGAAAGTGGGTACAATATTTTTACACATCAAACAAATTGCAGAAAAATGACAGAAAATGTCTTCTTTCTTTTAAAAATTAAAGCTTTACATAGTGATGCATTTAATTACTTGACAAAACCAATCAAAGTTAGTAAAAACTAATAAGAAAACCACTAAAAAGTAAAATGTTTCTTTGCATTACCTCTCACAGCAAGTGTAGAATAGAAACCACATTCAAATCCTCTGCTTCCTTAGACTAAAATAAGCATTATTACTCTTCTAAGGATTGTTTAGACCATACACAGTCATTCATCCATCAGTTCCCCCGGGATGAGCTCTGTTGAATATTGTCATATTCTTTCAAAGATTTGGATCACTATGCACATGAAGCACATTTGAACAGCACTTAGATCACCATCCGTTTTCGTAACCGCTTATTTTCAAGTTGTTTCGCCCACGCACCCTGTCATTTCATCAGACAGAAACAGGTGGTAGATGGATCGCAATGTGAGGAAGTAGAACAACTAAGCAAATATTTCACAAGATGGAAACCTGCAGAGACAAACCATCAACATAATCTAATTTAACAAGTGCCTGTAATCTAATGTCTTTTAGATCAGCAGTGTCTTGTTAACGCTTGCTGATAATAAAAAGAGTTGCAAAAGTAGTCCCACCCCTTTTTTTCATGTTTTAACTATAAATAATATATAAATAATTTAAATAATTATAAAAAAAATTTTCTTGTGAAAAATCAACTCTTAGTTTGTGCAAAATTTTAAATTTCTAAAAAAATAAATAAGTCATGCATTTGTATTTAACCTTTTTTACTTTGGCACCCCTAAATAATGTACAGTAAAAGCAGTTACCATGGAAACACCATAAAAGGATAGCATTAGTCCGAGCTGGAGGAGCTGCAGAAATCCTCAGTTCAGATCTGAGAATCTGTCGATAAGACAACATAGTCATCGAGCCCTGCTTAGAAACATGGTGGTGGCAGCATCATGCTGTGAGGATGATTTTTTGAGGATGGGGTGACAATACAGGGCAGCCTTATAAAAATGTAATTCTTTAAATCATAGCCTATTCATGTGAAGTCGGCGTCCAGAGCTAAATCAAATAAAAAATCTGTCGCAGTACATAAGAAATGTGGCCATTTTGGAAAGAACAACAGGGGAAAAATGTCAGTCAACAGGTGCACAAATCTGGCAAAGGCATCCCCTAAATAACCTGCAAAATTCTACAAAAAACTGACTCAGGTCTGGTTGCACTGGATTTTACTTAGGGGTATCAGAAGAAAGGGGGTTAAAAAGAAATGCATATAAAATATTCAATACTGTTATGTGAAAACATTTCACTTTTTTAGAGTTAACAGAATTGTACTTGTGTATGTGTGTGTGTTTTGTGGCACGTGTCTTCATAAGATTTAACCATGTTGAGGTCCTCAGAGGCTGATAGAGAGTTTTAAAGGGATTAGAACCGGATTAGGAACCAACCGGGAGGGATTAGCCCCCTGACTCTTATGTCTGCAGTTAGCAGACCCACAAGATTTGTGCAATCTAAACACACACACACACACACGTGAGCATGTTTCTCCTGGGCAAGTTTAACATTCAAAATTGTTCTCTGTATGTCGGGAGGAACTAAATGCAGAGAAAACTAAAAGCAGAATTTGTGCATTTTTATGTTACAAAAACATACACTCACTTTCTAGTCATCAATCACATTTTCAAACAATTTATAGAACAACTATTGAGGCTTTTTGTTGCAGATAAACAGAGTGATAGGAGTATCATTCATACCAAGCTCTTAGTACTTTTCACACTGAGAAAAACTTTATCTTTACAGCCTTTTAACAAAGTCAAGTCTATCTTGAACAAATGTGTCTAAATAAATTCTCAGAAGTGCTTCTCATTCTGGATTTTGTGTTACAATTGCACACATGCATACACAGACAAAGAGACCCTCGTATTTACCCGAAGTCAGCGTCTTCCTCCAACAAGACAAATACTTGGTCCAGCATGTTCACCACTTCTGTGCATGTGCATGCTATGTGTGTGTGTGTGTGTGCATGTTTGTGTGTGTGTGTCATGGGGCAGTTTTTCCAGGGGAAGCCAAATGGAGAAGAGTGATAGGCTGACGTACAGTGAAGTTCATCAAAGTCACAACGTGAGGAGGCACTCATTTTTCATTGGCTGAGGGGTCCTGCGCACCTGCAACCTGCAGCGCCGGGCCCACCTGAGAATGGGAGGTGTGATGAAGGGGGATGGGGGGGGGAGGCTGTAGGGGGCAGGCGGACTCTGACAGAGGAAGAGGAAGAGTCGCCAGGAGAAACGGCTAGTGTGTACTGGTGGTTGGGACAGTTTGAACGACAGCGTTCTCCCTTTTACATTTCACACCCGGGCGCTCCTCGGACCGCCGGGGGGAGGAGGCGGGAGGGGTTGTGTAGAGGAGGTGTGTGTGAGGGGATGTGGGTTGTTTTTCTCAAGGGAGAAAGAAGGAGCGATACATTCTGAAGATGCTATTATTATACGTTTACCTTGTTTTGGTTTCACATTGGAACTAAGAAAAAAGACTGGAAGTGCAGATACAGAACACATATATGGACAAATGTACAGCTGGACTGTCTATGGACTTTTATGATGCAAAAAGATAAGAAGATGATTGATCATTTCAAAGCTTTTTATATGTAACATATATTTGCATATTTTATTTTTTAAAAACCTGAAAAAATGGTAACATTTTGATCAAATTACAACTTCCATGGTGGGAGTTTATCAGCATCCAGCATCTTGACGGGACAATATCCAACCAAAGGTTTTCCAAACATATCAGATTGAGTCTTTTAGGTCATCCCACATCCCATTTTTTGGAGAAATTGTATAATATACTTTTAAATTGTATGAATTGATTCAAGTTATACAATTTAAAAGGTTTAAGGTTTGGTTATCCTTTCACAAGGTTTTCATAGTAGTTTGCTTTATTTTTTGCCCGTTCCCTCTGACAGAAATTGTGGAAATAATAAAATTATTTCCAATAACATTTAGTACCAAAATAAACTGATTAATCTAATTACAACTAAAAAACAAAGTTATTTGGTTAACACTGAAATTAATTTAGTGGCTAATATTTTAGCCGTGGAATTCCTGTCCGACTCAGAAACTTTCCAAATGTAATTTTTGAACTACTTAACATAAGTCATTTAAGGAGGTGATTAAATGCTTTCTATAGATTTACACAAACTGAATTTTTGTGTATTTTTATCTTGCACAACAGTTGCAGTGTTATATTTTTATTCAAATGATTCTTTTCCCCACCACAAATTAAGGGGATTGACAACCATCACTTCAGTTTGTGTGTGTGTGGGTGTGGGTGGGCGTGGGGGTGTGTGTGTGTGTGTGTGTGTTAGCAGTTGACTGTCACCTGCAGCACTTTGAGGTCATCATAACCCTGTGATGTCCATCGCACCTGTCAACACACGTTTGATTGTACACACCTCTCATTGTTGCCCCCGGCACTATAAACCCAGCGTCTTGTCCGCTGTACTACACGCTGTACTGGACCCATCACTCAGCCACGGTCACACACTTACAGAGATACACACGCATGCAGGTAAAGAAACAAACGAATGTTCTCAAAGTGACGGGAACAGACTCAAAAACACACGGTCCACAAGACACATATCACACACAGCGTCCTGCTGCTTTGGTCCAGGCATGTGGACTCTCACTCACTCACAACAGACAGTTTACACTGGAAATGAAGCTAATCCATCACCAGACGTGCACACTCACGGCAGGCATCGTCACCTTCACAGCTCACCTGCTATGATTTTGACATTTCTGCCTGCTGGACACTGTAGCTGCTGTGATGGATTCGTAAATGCACTTGCATACATATTTGGGAATACATATTAATCTATTCAGTAGTGAAATTTTCAAGAGATTTTGTTTTCACTTTTGTAGAATTAAATGTTTGTCCACTCTTGTCCTTAAGTATATCTATAAATGTGTATTATTCTAATATATATTGTAACTGTCTTATGTCAAATACACTTAAATGCCTCTTGCTATTTAAAATATAACCTTCAGTTTCTGTATGGTATCAGTAACATTTCTTGGTAACCCTTCAGTAAAAACACTAAAATAAATGTATTTTTTATTACAGCTGCATCATCAAACAAATTTCACAATTCCAACTTTGAATTTAATAAATAAAATCAGCATGCCAGAATTAAATGATCCGTTAAGTACGCCAAGTTGTGCTATTCCTGAAGCACCAAAGAAGCCCCAAACCGTCACACTACCACCAGGTGATATAATGTTTGTGTGTTGTACTTTCTCTGTAAATGCGAGATGGACCGTTGTGTTTTTTTATTTTTTGGTAACATTGATTTCAGCTTACAACTATCCCATGGTTGTCTATTCGTAATTTTTTATTGTTAAATTACAAACATTGGAGCAAGAAAAACCTGAAGTTCTGAGGATGTTTTTCTGTTTTTCTGTGACGTTTTGCTGATTAGTCAGTTTGATCTTGAAGTATTTTTTTCAGACTTGTCGTTCCTCAGGAAGTTCACCCCTTTTCCATTTTTTCTGCATTTGTGGGTATTTACTTTCAATGCCGTCAAATTGAACCCCAAAGCCTTAAAATTTAATTTCCTGTTTTCTGAAGTCACCTCTATCTGACATTAAGATTGGTTTGATCTGAAAATTTGAGCTGGACAGAAAATAAGAAGTTAAAAAAAATCTGCAACTAAATACATATATCAAAGTTTGTGAATAATATTTTCCTTTTATTTTTTCTTTCACTGCTGCATCAGAGCTTCTAGGTATGTCTACAAACTGTGCCTGTTTTGTAAAGAAGACAGCCATATTTAAATAGTAACTAATTTAAAAAACATACTCCTCAAAACAATAAGAAAACTGAATTCCTTTGAGGATCAATGGTATGCATGTGTGACAAATGCAGGCCAGCAGAACGGCAGTCCCATCCAGCAGCTTGCTGAAGGCTACAGCAGCGTTGTTTCATAGCTCTCTTGTTACTGGGCTGTAAATTCAGTGGATGGCTCCTGTCTCGAAATATTGATCCACTCCGTCACCTTGAACCTCGGTATTGACACATGGGGCGACGCTGAGCGGGGAAAAGCGGCAATTTACCGACCCTCAATTATGACATTCATAGATGATGTCACAACAGGGGCATGGGGCTTTGAGACTCACTTCCAGTTTGCCGGGGGATTGAATCCATTTGTCTGAGCCTTGTGCACCAAGACACACCCTGACACACACTCTCTGAGCAAAGACTCTCCACCCTAAACAGCATTTAAAGGCACCCAGTGTGCTTGTGTTAGATTTTTAAGCGTCTCAGCTCATACAAAGTATCACATGCATGTGTGTGTATCACTTCTGACAGATTGTCTAATATTTGATGTCTCGTCATTCCCCAGACAGATGGTTCTAAGGACACTGTCTTTAGCAAAGTATAGTTGATCATAAGTGCAATCAAATCAAACAATCTCTCACTTCTTAAACCATTACTTGAATCAGTCTTGTGGAATGAAAATTAACATGTTGGGAAATAATTGACTTTTACTAAATCACCATAACCACACTTATTATTAACCTTTAGTAATAATAAAATAAATACAGTTCATTTATACTATACTTTGATAAGGTTGCCAGATTTTCTACTGCATTTTAGCTTGTAATCAGTCTACCTGCTTCTCTGTGACATAGCTATTTTATAGCCACTCATCAAAGTGGGAAAAACAAGAGAAATGCCATTAAAATAAGAGAAATGTGGGTTGATTTTAACACATCATAAAATGGCTGCAAGAACATAGCCTCTCATTCAAACCTCCCCATATCTACAGTCTATGCAGTAATTAAAATGACTCAAGTTAAATGGTTTACTTCATTAAAGCGATTTGATTCTGAATATCTTGAGTCAGAATTGTGTGCTAAACCATTACCCCTAAATCAAACCCATGTTAGAATAATATAGAGAAGAAGGGGATCTGTGATGATGTGTGCCTGTTCAACCAACACTAAATATTATAGAAAATATGTGGAATGAGCTGAAGTGGGCACAAAAAAAGAACCAGG
Source organism: Xiphophorus hellerii (assembly GCF_003331165.1). Lineage (NCBI taxonomy): Eukaryota > Metazoa > Chordata > Actinopteri > Cyprinodontiformes > Poeciliidae > Xiphophorus > Xiphophorus hellerii. Next base: position 10,382,271 of record NC_045679.1, on the reverse strand, counting down.
ACTTTGGATTTTCTGATTAAACACCCCTGTCTCTTTATGCTCCAACCTTTGGTAATCTTACAGGAGCACAAAGTTGGTCTAAAGTATTTTCCTATTTCCTATTCCATAAATGTACTAAATAAAGGGCTCAATGGTTGAGTTTAAGCTCCAGGGGCTTTGCACGAAGAAACTACAGGAATCTGTATGTGGGCTCACCACCTGGCAGGAAAAGCATCCAAATCAGGTGCCATATAAGTGGGGTGGTTGGCGAGGGCGGGAACCTTTGTGTGCTGGTTCCTGGTGGCATAATCTGGCTTAAAGGACAACAAATGTCACCTCACTGGTGGGTCAGGAGCCAGAGCGGCTGGAATGAGCTTCCTCCAGAGGATGGCTTGAATCAGCCTTACAGATGAGGGTGAGGAACTCTCTCATCTTGGGGGAGCTCAAAGTAGACAGAAAGGCGCTCAACTGCTTCTTTCCATTGAAAAGGGGTCAGTTGAGGTGGTTCAAGCATCCCCCTGTAACCCGCCTTTAGAGGTTTTCTAGGCATATCCCACTGGGAGAAGACCCTGAGGTAAACTTAGAACTTGCTGGAGGGGCTGCATGTCCCGTCTGGTCAAGGAACACCTTGAGATTCTCCAGAATGAGCTGCAGGATGTTACTGGAGAAGGAGAAGTCTGGGGTTCCCTCCTGAACCTTTTTGCTCTGTGGCCTGATCTTGGATGGGCAGAAGACAGTGGACAATGGATGGATGAGTAATCATCATCACACATAAGCTTTGGATGGCTTGTTCTCTTGCCTAAGCTAAGACGAAAAGAAATTTATTTTTTTTAGAATTTCCAAACATGATAGCCATTTAACCATTTCTGTGTGTTCTTTCTTTAATGTGTTTTACACTTGCAAAATGTTGGAGGTTTTTCTGCATTTTAGGCAATGAGACAATGTTCCAATGAAAGGAAATGTGACAGCCAATACTTGCATTTTAAATTCCAACTATTGAGCAGCTTACATTTAAAATGATAAAGCAAATAATCAGATTAACTTTTTTCTTGCTGTAATTTTTTAGGTTTAATTTAAAAGAAAACCTTTTCATCTATGCATGTTAGTCAGAACTGAAGCGCGTAATGTTTAAAGCCCGCCACTTATCGCTAGCTTTTCATAATTTTAAAGAGCGTAAATGGTTCTTTGAGGACATAATTATGATGTCTCATGACCCAACTTTGGGTCTTGACCTCGACATGAAACACGCTGCTATATTGCATTACAAATGGATTTCAAATTGAACCCATATCAGATGTCACATATCTGATTCAGTAAGTAGTGGCCAGGGGCCACCCAGCCATCGTTAATACTGTATTCACAATCCATTGATGAGATCATGAAAATTTGTGTGTATGTTTTTTTGTGTGTTTACCCTATTAATGTTCACCCCTGCTTGCACTGACACTCATAAATGTGTATAGAGACACGGACAGAAAAAAGATACTATCCCCCTGGGTCAGACTGCTCTTGAGTGTTGACCGCTGAGGATACGGGTCAGAATAAGAGGGTAAAGAGAGAAAGGGGCTCTTAACAGGCCACACAGATGGGCTACAGTCGTACTGACAAAACACACACGTGCACATGCTGTGTGAGGTCAGGGTTCACCTGGAGAAGCTCTGGTCACTTTCCATTCATCAGTTTTATGACTAATGGTGAAGAAGAAACACTAGGCAAGACACAAGCTGCTTTTTTCAGTTTTTCAGATTTTGTTTGTGAATCTAATAATATCTAATAAGGTTTTACCACTGTTGGGATTAATTTCCTGAAACTGAAATTGCCACTTTAAAAAAATCTTATTTATACAAAATGGACAATAGAATATTTCCCATTTATCACCAGTTTTGTTTATTGAAACCAACAATAGACAAATAGAGAGTTACTCTGAACTTGATTGGATGAAGTTGTGCCATGCCAAGGTTTACTGTGAAAATGGCTTGTTTAGTGTAAGTTATCCACCACACACAATGTTTTATATTTCTGACAAAAAATCCGCTTTAGCCCTCTCTGGCTTGTAGAAAACTGGATTTGTTCTTGCCTATCCAACTCAACCGGAGTGATTTGTGGACTAAACAACTAATTGTTCTATTAACAGATACTCCCACCTGAAGGACTTCATCTCTGTTGCTAATTAATGGGTGATTATTGGAGGTATAAAATAAGTAGAAGTGGTATGGAAACATTCAAAATGTGCGGGAGAACGACATAATGATTAGATGTGCACTATAAAGCCAGATAGGAAAAAGATTAAGGAAATGGGTCCATAAAATATTGAGGTTCTATAAAAGGTTAAATCCATTATTATGAATTCTTTGTCTTTTGGGGGGGGTTGTTAGGATTGCCTAACTTCATATGTCTTACTGCATGTATTGCAGAAGACAGTCTAAAGAGTGTGTGTTTCAATGCGTGTATGTATCATTCTCCCTTTACTTTCTAACATTTTCCCATGGGAGAACAGCAGCCATTTTGTCCTGTCACTCCTCTGTTCTTTCTCTCCCTCTTTGCCTGTCCAATAATGACAGTTTAATTTGCCATCCAATTACACCTGAGCGGTATTTAAATGAGCCAATCAGGACTTCTGACAAGATGACTAGTTGCTCCAGTTAGCACTGTGATACAGAGGTCGATTTACTCCCTGATTCGGTGAAAGATACTGTTGGGACGCTTCATCAACACAAATCTTGTCTGTGGCCTTCTGTTATGCTAGTTTTTAATTTTCTGTCTTTTCACTTGTATTCTTTTTATGGCGCAAATCTCACAAAGGTGAGGGATAGCATGGCAAAGCAGCACCTTTTCCATGCATTCAACAGCATATTGAACTCTGTTTCAGTTGTTCATTTTTAACATTATTAGACAAGGCAAATGTAGGCATGTTTATTTGTATAGCGTCACTGTTACATAAGGCATTCCAAATTCCTTTACAGGAAAACAGAGAAAAGATATTCAATCCAGCAACACAGAATCAGAACTGAATGCTACGTCACCTTGTTCAGTTCTGGTCCTTGGAACACCGAGAGGATGCTACACAAATAAACTTCAGTTGACATTACTGTGTAATATACTTTATGCAGATGCTCAAATTTAGCTACCAGTTCTTGTGTATATATATGTATATATATCAAAAGTTTTTTTGTTTGTTTTTTAATTCTAGTGACTTTTTTGCTTTCCTTTTTAGTTCACAACCCATTAAGTAGATCTGATTGAGAATACAATTAATAGGAGGGCAAGTCTGAGGGAGGGCCATGGCCCAGGCAAGACTGCAGTCATATACTTAATTTATCTTCATTCATCCTGAACTGTAAGGAAGAACTGTTGATTAGGGATGGGAGAGAAATACAAATTAAATTATTCAAAGCAAACATGATGTGGTAAAACCAAAGAATAAGAGGGAGGCAGGGGTAAATCCTAATCCCCTCTTGGCCTGGGTGTAAATAATGTCTAAGCATCTTATCCTGCTCATTTCTGTAATGGCTTTGTGTAGCACTAGCATTTCTCTTTCAAGCTAACATGTTACAAGTATCTTAAAGCTAGTGTAAAAGTGTCTCATTGTGCAATTGTGTAATCTTCAAATGTATTGTAATAATGAGGGACTTTTGTGTTTGTATTTTTTACTGGCAGGTTTTGCCTCCTTGATTAAAGAGCCTCTTTAATCTCCTTGCTGCCTTCCCAAGGCCCCTCCATAAGCATTACTACCTCCAAGCTTTGCAATAACTGTAACCATGCTTTTTAATACCGGGTGATGGTAAGTAAAAATAACCTGAGCCTAATATCTTCAGATTAAATACATCTTTTAAAGTCTGGCTTTGGCCTGCTGTGTTGTACTAAGCTGTCCTCACATACACATAGACACACACTCTTCATGCATTGAGGCTCCAGCATGCTTGTGATTATAATCATACAGACAAAACCATACTTAAAAATATTAAATCTGGCACTAGATGGTTCTGCAAATTGCACTTAAATGTGTGACTTGACCTGAGTGCCTTTTTGGCGCCCAGGAAAAATTACTCTGTATGATGAGTATGCAACAACAACAGTGCATCATGCAACTCTTCAGTGTGTTGTCAAACAGAGCAGAAGAACCTAGTAGCCTACAGTAATGATTCTCTGTGGGAATGGCCAAAGCAAGACATTAATGCTGCTGGAGATGTTGATTTAATTACCAGCAGGACCAGGGGCCGGATGCATAAAACTATGTAATATCATAAACACAGCAATGTACAGCGTAGGACAGATTTATTGGCACTCCTCCTGCAAATACACTATAGCCGCCTCCCCTTTGTTACCGTTTGGAGCATCTCCTTTACAGTCTGTTTCTTCCTATTTTTGGCATGAATCTGGGCAGGAACATGGATGCGCAGGAGCTGTGGTCGTTGCTCTGAGGATGTTTTCCAATAACACTCAGAGTCAGCAATGGAGAAACTCCAAGTAAAAGCAAGATATTTAATTTTGTGTAGAAAATTAGTGCTGGCCTTAATCAGATTATTTAATCATGTTATTATACATACAAATAGATATATTTTTGGGATATAAATCGGGACAGCGGTGGCGATGGTAGGAGTTCGACCCTCAATCAGTGGGTTACTAGTTCGATTCCTGCTCTGTCTGCCTGTCGCTTCACCCACCTTTCCTGCTGCTAGTGGTTAGAGGGCCAAGTGGCGCCGGTGCATGTCAGTGTGCCACCATCAGCGTGTGAATGACTGTAGTGTGAAGCACTTTGGGATCCTTTGGACTTGATAAACGCTGTACAAACCATTAATCATTACTTTATTTGAAACCTTTCAGATTTAGATAATGCAAACAAACGATGTATACAAATATCCATTTATGAATTTTATTTAAAAGAAAATGACAAAAAATAAAGTGCTTATCACAAACTATGGAGTTCTGCTGTTTCACACTGGCTGGCGAAAAGCTTGCTTCCTCTCACAGAATGTCGGCCAGAGCTGAACCGTTTCTCCCTTCTTCAGGGTCTCTGGCCTGCTCCGCATCCCCAGAACCAGAACCAAACATGGAGAAGCAGCATTCAGCTTCTATGCACTAAAAATCTGATACAAAGGTCCAGAAAATTGCAAAACAGCCAAAATCTAGACTAAAAACTCAGCTGTTTAGAGTTTCTTTTGAAATATCTATTTTTATTCTTATCTAATATTCTTTTGAATAATCTTAAAGCATTTATCAATAATTTGATGTGTAACGACAACAAAATGTAATGTTGTTGACTGTGTGTTCTATGACTTTGTATTTCTGTGTTTTCATGAAAGCACTTTGAAATGCCTTGTTGCTGAAAGGTGCTATATTACTAAAATAAGATTTTATTTGTTTCTTTACATTCCCTTCCTTCTGAGAGGCATACTAGTTGCAGGGTTGTGAAGTCACTTTGATTCTGCTAACAAAGTTGATGCATGTGTTCTTGTCGCTGCTTGATTAAACTCATGATTGTGCTCCTCCATGCTGTGCAGTTCTCTGCTAGCAGACGGCATATCTGTTGGTACACTGCCGTGGTAGAAATTATTTTTGGAGTTTATGGTGACATAAATCAAGGACCAGTCTAGGAATGCAGTCAGATGTCAATCAAATCAATTTAAGTGTCCCTCATATGAGTACAAAAAATGGGGAAGAGTTGTGCAGGATTTGCAAAATTACTACCAGCTGATTTTATAAACTTGAATAAAGTGTACGTTTTTTTAGCTCTGTCTGTCATTCCTGAACCTGTTATTTATATAATCCAAAACCAAAAAAATTAAAAAACATTTTTACAGTTCTAATCTTATGCTTCTTTCTCATTTCAACTTTGATCAGCAGACTTAATGCTTCATGAAAAGATATTTGCATAACCCGAGAAACGCATTACCTGCATCTACTCTCAGGAAACATTCAGTCTTTCTAATTACTCATTTTATGGAGGAAATGATACATAATACACATAAGGGTTTGCATTTGCGTTGTTTATGCATCTGGCCCCAGGAGTGCGTATTACTTGATAACGTGGCACAATCAGGCAACAATCAGTGATGTGACAGATGAGAGAGAATTGCTTGTATTGTTGTCTACCCATAATGTGTGCAAAAAATGATGAAAACGTGATAAGAAAGGATTATAGACATGGGCAAAAAAATGAAAGAGACGGTGGGGAAATCAGCTGGTTTATGTTTTATCTGTTTGTTAATTATTTCTCAAGCTAATATCCTTCTGTATTTAGATTACTGGTTGATACTGTTCATCTGAGATTTATGACAATAAAATACAGAAAGGGAAATCAAAAGAAATACAATAACTTGAGAGAAAAACAGAATTACTGCAAGAAGGAGAGGAAAAGGGTTGATTAAAACAGGATGGAAGGAAAAAAGTGGAGTTTTGACAGCTATCTAGTCATCATTCAGTGCAAATGATTTGACTCTGTGATCAAACTGAAGGTTAAGCACTTAAGTGCATGACCAATGAGGAGAATGCAGCACAGATGCAGAGTTGTTCCACAATGGCGCCTGAGGAGCCCTCACAGATAAAAACACAGTCAAACACAAAGGTGAAGCGAAGCTTTCTGGGCTTTTCTAAGAGTGAGAGCTGCCCTGCTGTGCAGCTGACACCACCCTCCATTAACTCCATCACACCCAATACACCCAGATAGAATCATGTCTATATCTTATCGTCATAGATGATAGAAAGTCCAGACAAAGGGTCCAAAGAACTAAAACTGAAACCATTAATGAAAAGAAAGGAAAATTCAGGAAGTAGTGATGAGTGATATAATATTGTGAAGGACTGGATTATGTTTAACAATGTGCCAAAGCAGAGAAATTATAGTATTGCTTGGAGGTCACAAACTGTCCATCATATTTTAAGCATTTGCCTACATTGTTTTGTTTTGCTCATTTTCCTTCAGTTTAGAAATAACTTTGTTCTAGTAGCAATAACATTATCACTGCTTATACGTCTCTGTACTAATTTAGTTACCATTGCCTTTGAAAAAATTAAAAAACCTTTAAAAACACTACCAAAAAACTTTTTAAATATTTTGATTGAACAGCTAATGCAATGTCACAAAAGTGTTGCTGCAGCTGTAACCAGAAAGTAGAAGAAAGTGCTTTTGGGGTTATTCAAATCATCAAAGAGAACCAAGAGTACATTGGTATCTTGGATTTTTAAATACACAGGAAAAGCATTTACTTATCCTTAGAGGACTGAGATTCTCAAAAGAGTCGAAGCAGCATTGTTGCCATTGTCCTAGGGAAATAATTCAGCATATCTGCCATCTTGCGAGTGGCAAATTCTCCATGGAAACCAATACTACTATACTTGCAAAGTGGGATTTATAAAGAAAAGAAGTGCTAAAATGCATGTTGGACTAACTTAATTTTTTTTTAGTGTACAATAAAATTATTCACTTTGTTTTTTTACTTTTTTTCTACTTTTTAATTATATTTTATTTATTATTTCATCGTGTACATTGGATGTTTTTACTGTAGTTTTATAGATCAGTTATGTGTCACTAATAATCTGGTTCTGGGTTTTGCAGGTGAATGGTAAGGAGTGGGAAGGGAAGTGGAAATCTGTTGGTTGCATGTATTTATACTATATTTACAATTTATTTATCAATAAAAAATCTGTAAAAGAAAAATAAATAAAATCATGATCTCCTAACAAACACTCTTTTGCTTAAACACATTTTTTTTTCTTCAAAAGGGCAGGAAAATTTTGACAAAAAAAAATGTAAAGGACGAAGGGAAACGGGACAAAGGAAAGGAAAAAACATGAAAAGATAACCAGATGAAGAAGAAGAATCAACAAAATCAGATGAAATGGGAAACAAAATTTTAAAAAAACCCAGAAACATGTTGAATTTAAGTTTCAGTGCATCATTTGCTCTTTTGTTCACCTTCTGGCAGCGGTGTGAACAAAAAGAGCATCAGCAGCTCAGTAAGTTAGTTAGTTAGCAGGGGAATCAGTAAATACTTAGGCCCCAATTATCCACTAAATCTGCCTCTCTCTCTAAATGAGATTATTGCCACACAGAAGCTGTGTCTCCCATTGGGTTCCATTAACTTTGATTACTCCTCATTATTTACTTACAGCTCTGCCGCTGTTATTGCATTCACTCATACACACATACAGAAAAAAAGAAGACGGGGAATGTAAACAGGCAGCTGCACATACCGAATTTTATAGAAGTGCACATAAAAAAGAGGAAAATGCAATTTATGTAAGCATAAAGACTGAGCAATAAAGAGTTTGAATATTGAGAAAAAGTCAGCTGCAAATGGGAATGTGTGGAAAGAACACAGGCTGCCAACTAAAAAGAAAAAAGGCGTAGTTAGCTCAATACTTTCAATCTGACTCTGCAAAGTCATCAGATGTAGGTGAGTTTAGAGCACATTTATGGGACATTATAACCGAAAATAATCACTTTTTTAAACATTTTGTTGACTCTTGAAAAAGTAATTCTTTGAAATGAAGCTATTGCTGGCTGGAGGCAGAATATTAGTTCAATGGCAGCCATTTATGTACGAAAATGCAGACATATGACTCCAATAAATAACATTCTTGAGTTCATAAATATGAGTCAACAGGCCTAAATGGAGACCAGAATTACAGCTCATCTTAAAGAAACGGCATATTAAGTTACCCAAGATGGTTGAACATTTTTATCCATTTGTTTTCATAGTTATATTAATAAAGAACCAAGAAAACACTTGATATGTCATGGTTGGAGTTATGTTGACATGCAAGGATCAGGCAAGGGTCCAAACACACAAACAGTCATAAACTATTCATAAACTTTAAGTTTTAAAATCCAATAAAGAAAATGTTTCTATTAAAATATTAAATTGTGCTCAGTAGTATAAAAAATGCACCACTTTGTCAATTATTGGTTGTATTATTTTAACTGGAACCAACACTGTCATAAGATAAGTTCATTTTTCAGTAATGATCTTGACTTCTGAAAGCGTTATGGAAAATATAACATCCTGGCGTTAAGAATTGTTATGGAAGGCATTGAGAAGGCATTGTTATATCATTACAAGTGAAGGAGATGTTGGTAATAAAATGAGAATAACTGTATGATGTGCATCTTCATTTCAGATCAATCTGATCAGATTACAAGTTAAATGCACTGTTTTTGATCCCTGTGGGATAACTGAATGGAGTGCTAAATGGAGTGGAAGAGAACAGAAGATATCCACTTTTCTTATTTGTGTTATAATCGTAATAACAGCACATTGCTCTCTAATTTGATGCTCTCCTGAATCAGATTTCAGCCTGAAAAAGTATATCTTTATTGTTCCCTTTTTTTCTTTTTTCCTGCATTAGTGGGATCCGAGGCTTGAAAGGGAAAATAAAAGAAAATAGGATGAAGGAAACATGCAGAAACTCGCTTGTCTTCAAGAAAAGCTACTAACATTTTCCACAGAAGAGCCCTCTTTTGTAATCATTTACTGTAGAAAGACAAGTTAGTTTTGTGACTGGAGAGCTTTTCAGTTTGTGTTTTGGGGCCTTGCCCAGTGCTCTCGGCTTCCACCTCTCTAATGTCACTCTCAAATCACCAGGGCACAAGAGTGTGTGTAAATGTGTTTCAGCACAGCAGGGGAAAAGTGTGTGAATGTTTGTGTGTTTGGATGAGCACACTTCATCATCAAGGGATGGCAGCTGGTTTGCCTCTAAACTTTCTGATGCCAAAAACACAGAAAACGAACTCTAGAAAAGCCTAGAAGAAGGAAGAAAAAAGAAAAAGCAAAGGTAGAATAAAGTCAGCTTCAAGGCCTAATTTCACCAACGTTGTCCCTTGCCTAATTGCACAATCCCTCCGTCTCTCCTGACGTCTCTGCCGTGTGGCCCTGTGGCCATGCGAGGTAAAAAAGAAGTCGGGTTCTAATTTCATTTCGGTTTGTCTTAGGACAACTTTTAGATGTTTAATTCTATCCCAATTTCATGTAATCAGGCGAAAGACTTCCCCAGAGGGAGGGCAGCGCAGGCCAGGGCCAGGCATATGCTATTTGCAAATGTAATTGGTTCACCTTTATTCTGCTCCCTATGATGTTCAGGCTGTCTTTTCTCTCACTCATTTTATCTCTCATTATCTTCACATCCTTCTCTCTTGCCATCTTTTCCAGTACAAGACCAACCTTACCCGCCCGTCTCCGTATTCTTTCTCCCAACCCCCTTACCCCCCACCCCTCTGCCTCCCCTCTAGGCGAAACCGCTGTGGTTGTTATTGTGATTTCATATTTTTTTCTCTCTCATTCCTGCCTTTGCAGCCTCTGGACATTGACTACAAAATCCATTATCATTTGTATATTTTAATTATGCAAATGAGGATAGCTCAGCTGGCCTGTTGGAGGCTGCAGGGGAGAAAGCAGGAACTCCATTGCGGGTGATTACAATTCATCCGCTCGTCTCGCTTTAATTGTAACAAGCTAATTACCTTGTTTCCATTTAGTTTGAACAATGCCAAAAAGAAAAGGGAACAGTGATAGCTCTGGCTAACCCACACAGTGAATCTAGCTGACAGGTATGAAAACGCAGGGAGGAGAAGGAGGGGAAAAGATGGGGAGCAGTTTAGAAACTCAGTCAGTATTCATTGGAAGCATTTGCTGCTTTTGCAGGAAGAATTGTGATGGAACTTTTGTTGCTTTCAGTCTTTAGGATATCGACAGTATTTGATAAACATGACAATGTGGAAAAAAGGCAGATAAATTTGTTTGAAAGAATTCAACAAACCCAAACAATATATTTTTTTTTGTTATGGCGAGTTGGTAATCCCAAGATGCCACTTTTTGCTACTTAACTGCAGTGTTGTGATGTTTCACCTCTAAAACATTCTGAACTAAATTGATACTCATAACATGAAGTAGTTTATAACCCTTTCTCACTTTTTTCAATGTATATTTATTGAAATAAAATAAACAAATATTTGCATCTGTTTATTTCTTGTTCTTATTGCTCACTTGACAACAAGCAACTTTATCAAATATTTACTGTTTTAGGAAGTATAAAATATCTCCGTGGTAACTGCAAATCAACAGCTTTCTCAAATGGGGCCGGCTTGTACTTGACAAAACCTATAGATTTTGTTTAATACCTAAATCTTTATTTTAATTATTTTTATCCTACAGTTTTCCTTCCACTTAATTTTCTATTTGTAAAATAAAAAGTTGGGAGAATCACTTTGTAAGCAGCCATCTTTTTTAGTAGTGACCTTTTACCGTTAACTGTTTAATTTTAAGGATCAACACACATCGACTCTATTTACATCTATGACTCTATGTTCTTTTGTCTTTTCCATTTTGATGAGTGGCAAAGAGAAACTTTAAGTAACTTATTATGAAAAATACAAATAACATAAATCTTTTATTTAAACTCACTAGTAAAAGAAAAAGTATTTTTTAATGAATAGATGCGGTCAAATTAATGGTTGAAATATTAAAATTCTATTTTTCTTTGTTAGATTATGCTGCAGTCAAATAATTTATTTTAAGACTTTTAGAAATCTTCTCCAAGACAAACAACAGGCTTTTCTCTGTTAAATAAATATTTTATTAATGTTTTTTATTTTTTTGTTTATTTTGGTGTAATCTTTAACTCAAAGGCAGGATGTTTGAAAGCTGTACTCCAATAATAAAGGACAAAAGCGATCATCCTGTACTTCCTCCGGTTTATGATCCCTCTACGAGACTAAGTTTATGTTTCTGCCGGCACTTCTTTGTCTTGTATTCACTCTGTTCAGAGGTTTCTCACTGAAATGAGTCCAGGGCTTCTGGGGATCAAGACCGGGCCTCAGCTGAACAAGATCTCATTATCTCTCCCTCTCAGACCTATGCAGACACACACACACACATAAAACCACATGCTGTACAGAGACATCCACACACGGATGTGTATTCACTTATGAACACCCCTCGTCATGCCACAGTGAGCAAAGTGTCACAATGAGGGACCCTGAATGTGTGTCATGAACAAGACACTGCAGTACATTATAGATTTAACGGAGATTTGAAAAAAAAAACATTTGATTCACTTTTACAACTGCATTTAAATAAGAAAGTAAGAAAAGTATCCTCAAAAAGAACACAGGTGAATAAATGTTTCTTCTAAAACTAAATATATATGTATATTGCTTCACTGCTTAGGCATAGTTGAATATAAAATTACTTGCATCATTCTCAAATCTTTACTTTCTATTTTCCGAAAGGCCAGACTGGTACACTCTTGCTAACCACCACTTTCACCGTGCCCACCTACTTTACATCGCCATCAGGGAGATACTTGAAAGGTATTTGAAACTGTCGTCCTTAATCATTTCCCGGATCCCGGAGGACTCCCAGTGACGTGACGGAGGAAGGACGGAGAGGGAGGGATGAGCAGACAGAAAGTGATGTCAACCATCAGTCAAATATTGAAGCGTTATAAAATAAAGATTTTTATATAAAACAAAAAGCAAACAAAAAACTCACTCGATTTGTGTTTATGATAATGAACAATTTCTTGCTGTGCAGGTCCTCAGAGTACTAGCAAAAGTACTTACAGCCCCTGACAAGCTTTTCTGTCCTTGCTAAAGAAAAGCATTCCAGCATGTTTGTGCAGCCACCATGTTACACAGTGAGGATTGTCTTTTCTACGCAAGGAACAGTTGTTCATGGTGACTACTAGCATATAATTTATACTTTTGGAAAGTAATATCTAAACTTGTTGGTGTGAGACAACAAATATCTACTGCAAATGGTGGATTTTGCTTTGCTATTAGCTTCCCATATTTAATAGATCAGCCAGTTTACAGACACAGCCTTTATTTTTCTGTTTAATCACTAATGACATCTCATTATACAACATGGTGGACTATGCAGAACACCAGCCTTTGTTACCTACCAATACTCTGGCTGTCATCGCACTACCTTGTTTAGTGAATGCGTGAAAACTGTAATCAGTTTCTAATTACCCATTGCCTACATTGGTTTTGCATATAACATTCCAATTATAACTGCTAATAAAGAAGTGTTAAATCAGGAGTGGGTTGCTCTGTGTGTGACCACAAGCAAATATTCTTCCTGTTTATAAATTGAGGGCAAGGTTTCGTAAGAGACCAACTAATTTGTCAATTAGACCCTTATTCAGTCCTGAAGTCCACTGTTAAGCTAATAAATAATCAGGAAGTAAATTGCTGTCATTTAATTAATGTTACTTTGATGTGCTGTAGTGTGGAACTACCTGAAACATTAAAGATTGTTAAAGAAAGGAAAATCTGTCCACACTTCCATGATGTGCTCAATGTGCATGTAAAGTACACCAACATGCAAATCAGAATCAGTCATTTCTAGATCTTGTGTGGAGTCTGGCTTAGGATGAACTTTGATGCAAGCATACTTAAAGGCTTACAGAAATTTGACCTGGATCAACTCAGCGAACGAAGCTATGTTTAACTAATCCTACATTTATGTGGTGATGAACTCAAAGTCAGGAAGTCTCTTATATCACTTCTCTAACATCACATGTTATAAAATTGATGTAATTCGTCTTTCAGTCCATTTTGTCGACATTGTTTTTTCTTTCTTTTTTTCCTAAACCAATGTGAAAGAATTGGTGTCTCAATGCTTCTTAAATTATTATGCAGCAAGAGTGAGCTTATGGGAGTCATCTTTAAGTGCCAATAATTTCTCTCATTTTTCTTTTTGGGATATTTTGAATATTCCTTCAGCATCCCCAGTGCTTTTGGTTCCTTTTTTCTTTCTGTTTAGGGCCTTTATGTCTAATGCATATTCAAAGTCATGTTGTTGGACTTATGTCATCTCAGAACATCAGATTTTAATGTATAAACATGCCATGCTTGACCTTTTCCTATATTTTCTGAACATGCCAAGTAGGTTTAATAGTTTTTTTTTCTTTTTTTTACTCGACCCTTAAAAGGGGACATCTACATATATTATGTTATTATAAATGTCTGAACTGTTTCCATATTTTCAGGATTATACCAACATCTTCTCTACAAGCTGCTTACGTATTAAAGTGCTTACAGCCACACACACCAATTTGTGTAACGCTAAAACGCAAGATAAAAAAGTATTTAAAGTCACTCTTGTTGTTGGCTCCATTTGCAGCTTGAAATCTGCCAGCATAGGTCAGCTAAATGGATAAGCAGGCCAGCAGACATGGCATTTAAAGATCTACTTTCTCTATATCTTGTGGCTTCTGTTCTTCAAATACAGAGTAGAGGTTTACCAGCAGGTCATGTTTGGACGTAAGTGTAGAGACTGAAAGAGAGATTTAAATATGTAGCCTTCATTTAGAGATCAGTCACTCGACGAAGATCGGCTTATAATGGTGTTTCAGACTCATATTTCCTGCTGCACTTCTGTTAGAGAGTGTGGCGTGTTTATGTGGCCAAACCCATACAAACATCCACAGTGTAGCATATTATTCAGTGTGTCTCAGCTCAGTTGAACTAAGAACAGCACAATTTTAGGTGATTATTAATTATAATTTAAGTCAACATTGTGTTTTGTTTTTCTTTTACACATCAGCTGCCAACAATATTTCTCACAGCTGTATCAAGAAACAAATATCTCCAGATGTAAAATAAGAAATGTTTTATCTGTGAACCAGTTAAAATTGTACCACAAACTTCTTGTGTTTTGTAAACCTTCTGGCTTGGTTTTATGCTAAACAAGAAATATTTTGCCATATTGCATCATAGTTTTTCTATCCAATCTTAAACTGGCTGATTCGGTGCCTAAACCTGACCAGGTAGTTTTGGTGCTATATTTTAACCTAGTAGTTTCCTTGCCTAATGTTTAGTTGAGCATCTTGTCCTACTAAAAACAACCCGAACAATGAGAGAAAATTGTAATGTTGAACAATTATTGACTTTCTACAATGTTTGATACATAAGAAATGTGTTTCATTTGTTGCCAGTATCAGTTTTACACAACATTGGAAACAAACATAACTTATAAACATATTTTTATATACTTATATTTGGGCTTCATTATACCATAGCTGTTAGCAGGATAGCTACAGGCTTCTTTGAATGGGCTTGGTGAGCTGCTCCTGCTCACTGCCCCTCCCCTCCCTGTTGTCTGTGAATTAGCTCGTTGCTCTCACCTGTGGCTCTTCTCCTGCTGGCTGCTGATTGCTCTCACCTGTGCTGCTGCCTTCATAGACACCTGTTCTGCAGTCACTCTGTAAAATTGTCTATTGTCACTCCTGTTACAGCCAAGTCAATGTTCCTGATCTGTTTCTGTCTCCTTTCTGTTCCCTTTTTCTCTGTCAGACTGTCTTTTGTCAGTCTGCTGGCTTTCAAGACTCTGCATTGTTGACTCCTGGAATCCACATCAATTGGGTAAAATAGTATTTCCTGATTAAACATTAAAGCCATTCCAGCACTATCCATATTACTCATCATTCTGTAGAGTTTGGTTGCTGGTGATTTCCAGAGAAGAAGTTGCTGATTGTCTTTCAAATAATATTCGTCAATAAGTACTCTTATCTTATGTTGGGTTGCAGTCTCAGTCTCAACTCATACAAAAATAGTTACAAATACTACCACTGTTATGTATAAAAATTTAATAATAAATTACATTTCTGAAATCCCTCAGAGTTTTGTAAGTCTAGTTTACCATGTTTGAAGAAATATAATCCAGTATGTTTCATGTGTCATCTTTCCAACAGCTGTGATTAAACATTTGTTCTGGTTATACTGAACATGGACTTGGACACAAAGACTGGAAAAAAAAAAGATCTACATAAAATATATGAATATATCAATTTTTAAAACAACTTACCATTTAAATATATGGTGTTTCAGGAGCCATTTATTTAAAGCTTCTAGTTCTGTTTATTTTCTACTCTCTACTATGTTTAAAACAAATTGTGTTTACTCTGACAAAATACTCCTTTTTTCTGCTATAATTTCATCAATGTTTCTACATAATCAGTCTAAGCTACAACCAGAATATAGGGAAATTGTTTTGCATATAAAGTGTTCTGAATAAATGACCACCAGATAATTTCCAGAATGGATGTTTTCCTGATTTCATTCGGTATCAACATCTGCTAAAAATCCGAAAGATTATATTAATGTCTAAAGATAAATAATCCGTCAAAAGACATGAAAAACATCTTCCTGCATAGGGTGTTTGTATTTGTACTTGCGACAGCGATCATTGGTTGTGGACGTGTTCACTTGTGCATATGCTTGTTTAGTACAAACAACAAAGGCTGACACGTCTGTCGTCATTAGTGCCGTCAGATCCCTTTCACTCATCCTGCATCTCTGTTAATCCCCCCATTCACACTCTGGTGCTGAAGTCTAGAAGGGTATTTATAGAGCAGTGGATCAGTGAGAGATAAGGCAAAAATATGAAAAACAATAATGGCCACAAAAGCTGTTTTGATGTTGACTTTCAATGTTGGGGGGGATCAGCAGAACATAAACAATACAGATGTGAAATCCATCCGCATGTTTGGTATCTAAGCCTGTTTGGATGACAGATTGTAGTTGAGTCAAATTTTAAAAAGAAACTGTTTAGATGTCAGAAAAATCTAAATAAACTTTGAGAATTGCTCAACAAAACATATAATAAACAATAAATTTACAAAATTTCTCACATTTTCGACTGACTTGTTCCATTTTTGTCTAGGCTACACAAACAGGCCATAAGAATAAATGAAACACTTCAAGTTTTAAATTTTAATTTCTGAATTATTTCCATGCTTGAGGAAATATAATCCAGTATGTTTCATGTTTTTTTCAATATTCTGCCCATCTGTATGGCACACTCTGTGTTTTAATCTCCACTGCCTGTGTGTGTGTGTGTGCGTGTTTGTGTGTCTCAGCATGCTCGGCTTTTCTTGTCTATCTACTGCATATGGGATTCAGCTTTAGCCACTATGTGTGGACACACACGCACTCACACACACATTGTCATCACTCTGAAAAAAGTACTGCTAATATCTGTTGTTATTTAAACACCAGAGCTGATAGGCTGCTGAACAATAATTATTTTCTGGAACAATAATTATTACCGTTTAATTCCGTTGTTTACCATTTTGCCCAGTGGCCCCTCTTTAAAAGCCAGCCTCTATTCATAATGGTAGGCCCTTAAGCAAAACCACATTTATATCAAATAATTAAAAGTGAAATAATTGAAAAATAAATGTGAGCTTTTCGCGTGTGGTTGTGTGTGTGTGTTTGAAAATTAATTGCTAGAGAAAGATGCACACCAGCTGTTTCTGACAGCATGTTTTGAATTGTGCTAGATAATTATTTGTTAAAATATTTGAGCCAAAACAACACTACTTCTTCTTCTTTCTCCTTTTGTTAAAAAACCTGTTGAATCAAATGGAGCAAATATAGTTTGAAATTTGCTGTTCCCTTATTTGCGTAGCACTTTGTGTAACACAAGATGCTTTACATGGCATAATTAAAAATCCAGGCCACTAGAAACTTATGGAGAAAACAGTTTAAATTAAAAGATATTAATAAACACCAAGAAAAAGAATTTGTCAGAAGTAATACAGGCATTAGCAACTGTTGTGTTTTTGTTTTCACTTCATTTACTTTTTTTTGCAATATGCCTCGTGACATTTATTGTGAGATTGTGCTTTATAAATAAACTGAGTTTAACTGAATTGTAGAGAAACACTGCAAAAAGACACTTGAAATTTAATAAGAAATAATTTATCAAATAAATATGAACAAATACTAAAGTGCAAAAATAAATAGAATGACATAACAAACTTGGCTAAAGAGCTAAAATCACACATAAAACAATTCCAGAAAAAAGGTGCACTAAAAAACACAAAATAAGATTTTCAATGTAATGTCAGAAGATTAAAACAAATCTAATACTAAGGTCCAACTTCAATTTGTTCTGGTGTTTTTGTAATGCTAATAGTTACATTCTTTGTCATTATTTAATAAGTCACTTGCAGAAAAAAATTAGTACCTCAGAATTTCTAACATACTAACACAAACTGTATAAAAACTAAAACAAGATTAAATACTGTATGTTCAGTTTAATCTGACACAGACCACTGATGTCTGTTTATGTGACTGTATGCAGGACATTTCCTCCCTGTACTCTTTATTTAAGGAGATTACATGCTTGATCATGCCTGGATTACACAAAATTAATGCCTTTCTGGGGTGAGAGGGACATCCTTATTGTGATGTTGTGTGTCTTCTTGGACTTTTACCCATTTATTCATGTTATTACCAAACCTCTGTGTATTTTATGTTGGCTTTATCTAATAAACCAACACAAAGTGGTGTTTTACTATGAGGAGGAGCAAAAAGAATATCTGGTTGGACAATCTCAAAACTAAAATGGAACACATCTTCAGTCGCAAACACACACTTGTTAATTAAGCTTGTGGGAAATAACAGTCAATTTCTGTTTGTACTCTTGTCATTATTCTTTCTTTTCTTTGGTTAATTTCTGAAGAAAAAAAAAAAACCCCCATCTCTGTCCACCCACTCATTTTATTGACCAGCTCCCATCCCTGTATCTCTGCATCACTTTCTATACTGCCTGGTGATTAAGCGGTAGTTTAACCTCCAGTCCTCATTAATAATGGACAAATAGAAAAAGCCTGGGTTGTTCCGCTTCCTGTCAGTAGCACTAATAGAGCCCTTAACGTCCGCATTAACGTAGCTCTTGTTTACTCAGGCGGATGTACAGACAAGTCAGAGACATCATGAAACACACAAATGCATCAGTACAATGCATGTAATATACTATACAGCCATGAGTTAGACACCTTGATAATATGCCTATTTACTGTATGTTGGATGCTGCATGAGTGTGAAGCAGAGGAAGCCGGCAGAACAAGCTCAAGATTGCAAATCACCCAGCTGAATATACAGGATGCATTTTAGATGTGGTTACATTACCACCGCAAACTTGTGTGTATTATTTTGAGATTGTATGTGATTGGCCAACACAGAGTAGCACATAATTATGAAGTGGAAGGGAAAGGATGCATGGTTTTCAAAATTGTTTACAAAAGGAAATATGCAAAATGTGGGCTGCATTTTATTCAAATTTATTTTACTCTGATACCCCTAAATAAAATTAGGCCAACTGCCTTCGCAACTTGGCTTAACCTAGTAAATACTCAAACTAAATAAAATTTAATCTCAAAATAAATACGGCAGTAAACCAGCAGCACCATGAAGACCAAGGAACCCAGCGGTAAAGTTGTGGAGAACATGGTTTGTGTTACACGCTTGTCACGCTGGTCGAATGGACATGAAGGTGGGACCCAAACGTTGCATACAAACACACTCGGAATGACATCAGTAGAAACTTCTTCTTTAATTGCACAGCAATAGTGCACACCAAACCACAAACCAACAATAGGAACAATAGATAACAGACTCTTTAAATACAAGTGAATAGAAATTGGCAGAGGCCATTCCAGGGCATGAAACTACTACTACATGCTGCAAGATGGAAAATACAGCAAGAATATTTACATTAAATAAGAGCAGAAAAAAAAGTACGTTTTACAAAAAAATACAAACTGAAAACAAACTTTAAATTATTTCCAATGATTACTCCAAAGAAAGCACTATGTTACCACAATTCTCTACTTAAATCAATTTCCCGTTAAGGTGCAGTGCCAGAAATAATAAGTTGTGGATAAACCCAGTTTTTTTTTTATTTTTTATGTTGGTGCTCAGGCACATCAATTTAGATTGTTCTTTTAAAGTTATAATCCACTCATCTAGTGCTCCATTAGATGTGAGGCTTCTTTTCAACCTGCTCTTGTTTTCTGGTTATTTGCAATCAGCAGGTTGGTGGTTCAATTCCAGCAAAAGCCCAAATATGTCTTGTGGCTTTCCCCTTAAGCAACACCCTTAACTGCTTTAAGTGTAATTTCAAATAAATTAAGTTGTAAGCAAGTTGTAAAATAAAGGGGAAGACATTTCCATCAATGGCTCTTTGGATTTATTTTTATCATTACAGAAATGAAGGTTACACAAGAACAAGAAGACTCGTTGTTGAGCACAATACACACACACACACACACGCACACACGCAAAGGGAATTGAAAAGATTTGGTGCAGGCCTTTTGGAGTGGCACTGTGGTAATTTATTCAGCATTCATTTTAACACATTGTGCATGCCTAAGTGCCAATCTTCCTTTTTGGTGAGTTTCTATGATTTTATGTCCCATAAAAACACATGCAGTTTGCCCCACAATAGCCTATTTAAGTTACATTAGTACTGAAAATTCTCCCAGTAAAGAAAATTAAGCTATGATACTACAAGATCATCTCTGTTAGTTATCTTCTCCCTGCCGAGATGTGCCACTCTGATAGCCTGCAGAGAGCTGAATGACTCTCTTGGACGAGAGGTCTAAAACTGAGGCTTACCTCCATTTCTGTCAGTATTTTCTCCCCCGTCTAAACCATAACAATCATAGCTGTAGCGGTGCAAAATGGTTTATGCCATAAGATAACTATTATTTGACTCTGTTTTGTGTTTGTAATTTACTGTATATGTTATGATTAATTTGTGTCATATAAATGTTCATACTGTAAAACAGATTATGAATGCATGGAGGCTGCTCAACTTCCTGCATTTAACATGTGTTCCAATTTGAAGCTAGCTGCTTCAGATGAGTCCCTACCTTTGATTAAATCTAAGACACTGCAGTGCTTGGAAATTGGAGCATCCCCTCTTCAGCCCTGTGATTATCATGATAGGCAGATTCTAAAACTTCCAGTCTAAATTAATAATTCATTTTATTTTATTCATTTTATTGTCTGAGCCACACACTTTCTTAAAACATCAGTGCCTTGCAAATGTTTTCATTGAGCTTCCTGATTTTGTTATACTACAACCTTCAGTAGATATCATTAGAATAGCGATAAACTAACATAATGAATACTTATAAAGCAGAAAGAAAATAATTGATTTTCTTTTTCCAGACTAAAAATTCAAAATGAGACAGCCAACTTTACACTCATAATCTCATGCAAATTCTACGGGCTTTTATGGAAAAAAGCTGTTCTTGAAGTATAGAAAAATGAATTTATTTTTGCTGTTTGCTGCAATCTATTTGGAGGACAAAACCTTACGAAGTAAGTACTCTGATCATATGAAACTAAAATTACGTTTTTTTTCTGTACACAAATGCTACAATGTCAGAAAATAAGCACTCCACAGCACCTTTAAAATGCCAAACCCATGGTGAAAAATGGTGGTGGTAGCATTATGCTGAGGGAACAGGAAAGCTGACAAAAGCATTCCACTAAATCCAATCTCCTTTGAGGAAACAGCCAAGGAAAAAAACCTAATGTGTTGTTAATTCAAAGTCTGTGCTTAAATCCAATGAGAATGTTTGACAAAACTTTTATATTGCCATTCACAGATGCTCTCCATCTAAAATGACTAGGCTTGTGCTATTTTATAATAGCATATAGGCAATACAGTCAATCTGTAGATGTGCATAGTCAAACATATTTAAAAAGACTTTCAACTGTGTTTGCAGTGAAAAGTGACTCTGCCAAGCATTGATTCTGGGAAACTGAAGACAAATGCAAGGCACACTTCTGATTTTTAATTCTAAAAAATAAACGAGAACCGTGTATCAATTTCACTCTACATTTATGTGCCAT
Organism: Xiphophorus hellerii; assembly: GCF_003331165.1. Lineage (NCBI taxonomy): Eukaryota > Metazoa > Chordata > Actinopteri > Cyprinodontiformes > Poeciliidae > Xiphophorus > Xiphophorus hellerii. The sequence continues at coordinate 10,360,634 of NC_045679.1, read as the reverse complement.
TTTGTATAATTTATTTAAAAAATCGTAGTCTGTGGCATGGATACTTCTGCAAAGTTTTGTATGTTTGATATATAAAAGATTTAAGACCTTAAAACAGCTGTTATACATGTGTAGTGCATTAGTATTCCATTAAATGTGAATGTTGGACTGAATTGTCTGGTTTTCCTTTGGTTTTCTAAAGAAGAAAATATTGCCCAGACAATCCATCATAATTCAGTGATAATGTAATTTTGACCACAGAAACAAACACAACTTTACACTCATTGGAATGGATTTCCAATTTCATTCAATTCATCTTAAAGGTTTAACAATTTGTCTTCACAGTGTTTGTTTGATGTGTTTTGATGGCTCTAATAGGGCCAAGACAACAGATTGCTTCTTCACAAACACACACACACACACACACTGTCACATGTGACCTTGCAGCCTCTCAGCTTTGCTTGCTTTAAAAGCACAGTGTAGCGCCCAGCAGTCTGTCTGCACTGCACAGCTAATTGGCTACAACTCAGTGTTCACTGTTAACGTCTCATTACGCATTCCACTTAAAATAACTTCCACAAGTTTGCTTGTGCACAGGGATCATTAAAAGTCAAGCAAGCTTTTAATTATAAGACCTGGTTGTTTGGTAAATAAAATTATATTTCAATCTTATTGAGTCCTTTTTAAAAAAAATAAATAAATAAATAATAATAATAATAATAGTAACATTCTCTTGAAATATAATCACAGAAATAAAATATGTAAGTATCTAATCACAAGTTTTATGACTGTAAGTTCTTTGCTGTGTGGAAAGTTTCTGAAATTACATAGCGCAACAAACTTCTCTTGACTTTCTTGATCTCAGTCATGAAGAGATGTATTCTCTGCATGTAAGACAGATAGACATTCTTAATTTTAGACAATAATTTAGCACACTGTGCGGTAATTTACAAGACTGCTCCATTTTCATTTGCAGAGACTAAGGGGATCGCCAGCTTCTGTCTCAGAGGAAGATGTGTCTGAACAAGAGTGAGGTCAATGCTTTGTCAATTAATTAAAATAAAGGATGGGTTTTTTTTTTCACAGTCCAAAATGGATAATTTCTTAGAGACAGGAATAAGCCCTCTGAGTGAGGGTTTGTGATTGATTTAGAGTATTTATAAACCTTGAATGTCTTCCAAGGTTTTTAAATAATTCACAAATTTAAGAGAATCTTAATTGTTGCCACTGTAAGAGGTATTTTAGGCTATAAATCATTATACACAGTGAACTAGACTGAGAACTTAACATTGTGCGGTAGAACAAGTTTCTGTGTATTTAAGGATTGAATTCAAGCACAGAAACACTGGCACATATATGTGCACTTCTGTGACAATAGCAGCATCAAAAGAAGCATTTGGACTCTTCTACACAGCTGATCTTTATTATATTAAATACTAATAACTCAAACTTAACTCAAACACACCGCCAGATCCATTTCACTGATGCACATGCCATTGATTATATCTTATTTCTGGACATACAGTGAACCCCCGCCTATTCACTGTTCACTTTTACCTTCCACTCAACTTTCCATTAATATGCTCGTGGATACAGCATTTTTCAAGCCAGCTTTTATAATGGCTTACTGTGGTCATCCCCACATCACTGGACAACTAGGAATAAGTATTTCAAATAATTGTGTAGGTGGTAAACAACATAACATTTTACAGGTCTTTTTTTTTTCAAATTCTTTCTGACTGAGACGCTGATCTTGGATTTTTGGTATAATCAATGACTGTTGAATTTGCAGCAATACATGCTAGAAATACATCTTTTTTGGGTAGCGAATGTATGTCTGAGTGATTATGTAATATTCAAGATAAATTAAAACAAGGCGCTGCTCAATATTGCGCATAATTCCCTTTTCAAGGCATTGATTTCTAATTTTTGAAGAACTACTTCAATCGCATCAGCTGTATTTTGCGTATTTCTAAGTACTTCAGTGGGTGATGTTCCAGATCCTCCGTGAATTATGAGAACCTCTTCTGGACGGCCTGCTGAGCTAATTGGTACAAGCGCCTCGGGGCAAAAACGCCTTTAACAAACTGAGGCCATGCATGTATGGCTCAGGGGGCTAAGAAGAATTAAGAAAAAATAAAAATTTAATCAGAAAACTTGACTTTGTAAACATTTGTTTTAATATACGGACTCTCTAGTGCCCCCCCCAAAAAATCTGAAATGAAAGAAATTGATTTCAACCTGAAAATACAGAGTGTAGCCTGCTGTAGACGGCCTGTTTTTCCAGGACGGGCCATTGCTGGTACACAGTGGCTAATAATGCAGCTTAATAGGCTGTGACATGGCAAGACTAATACTGTAAATAGACCAATAATGTGTCTGCATTCTTTTATTGTGATAATGTAGTGATGCTTCCATGAAGCAGGGGAGAGTAATGACCCGCACCTGCATGTGTTGGCACGGGGGGGATGAGTGCACAGACGCGCCCGCGCACCCGCTGAAATCCAAAAACCCAGGAGAGGAAACCCCTTAAAATACTGCGTATATAAAACAAAATATCAATTAGAGTATTTTTTTTTTTTCTAATTTGCATAAGATGCGAGTTAAATCGTTGCTGCAGATGAACAGTGAAAGGACGTGAAGCATTAAGTAAGGATTAAAACGGCGAAATGCGGGGCGATTGTACCATACTGTAGCCTACATATGCCTTTAAATCCACAAATTAATATAAGAGCCACTGTGTTGTTACAGAACCAAATGGAAGCAGTTTGGCTAATAAATTCCGATGTATTTCATAGTGAAGAACTGAACCGAACAGTCTGGACTATGATTTGTATTTGTGTTATTTTTTTTTAAGAATTAAAAGCAATTGTGTCAGGAGACATTTCATATTAAAAATGAAATCAGTGCTGTGCTGTAATGCAGACTCGACCCAGAGCGTTTTGACAAAAGGAGGTGAAGCGTTTTAATATGGAAATCACTGGCCCGGGGCATACGTCATTTATTGACAGATTTGATGTTAAATGTCTCAAGCTCACTTAGTCTTGTAGCTCTTAATTTATTATGTTTTTTTTTTTGGCTCTCTCTCTTTCTCTTTCTCTTTCTCTTTCTCTTTCTCTTTCTCTTACCACTCTCCCGTTCTGACCCGCAGAGGTCACACACGCAATTCTTTTTTTAAACGCATGATTAATTCCTCAGTAGGGCAAGCGGCTAATGCATTCGGGAAAAAAAAGTTAAATGTATTCCAACGGGGCTATTAGCGCTATTGTGTTCCAATAAGGCTTTTTCCTGCTTTGCGTGGTTTAGTCATGCAGTACGTTTGATAACATGTCAGACATACTTATCCCGGGACAAAAAAAGTTGTTTCATTATGCTCTTTCCAAAAGTCTCTCCAATTGTATTTTTCCCTAATATATAAGTTCACGTATTTTTCCATTTATCAAATCAAATTAAAAAAAATCTAGCTTTCTTTTTGTACTTTTTCACTTTTCCGAAGATGTACATAAAACGATCCTTTTGCTTATTTTATGTTCATTGTGCGCGCACGCCCCTCCCATCTTGGTGTCCTCCCGTGGGGTTTGTCCGCGAGACAAAAGCGCGCGCGGTGACAACCTAAATTGGTTGAAAAGAAGCAGATGGGGTCTCGTGCTTCTCTCGGTGCGTCGCTCATGCATCAGGGGCATGCGCGCACAGATTTAAAGCGGAGACTAAAAGCGACTCTGCTATCTTAATCAAGATGCTCTAATGTTAAAATATATCAGTTACAGATAGTTTCAAAAATAGGTACCCTGACTGCTAATGCATTGATTTATAATTTAAAGTCCGCGAATAATGATAATAACAATACGCAAAAAACAAAGACTATATATATATATATATATATATATATATATATATATATATATATATATGTATACGTATATATATATATGTTTAAAATGTTACAAATGTTGAACGTCTAAGAAATTTAATTTTTGCTGCAAAACTGGGAAAATGCTAGTAAAAATACTTTCATGAAAAGGTATTTATTTAATCAGACATAAAATGTTTGAAAGTTTCGCAAGATGAGACTTAAGAGTTTTTCTGCATATGTGATGAATGATGACATTTTTTTAAGGATCTTATTGATTTATCAAGACAACCCATGTTGTATGAAGCCTTAAGGTTTATTCATCTTTCAAACACGTACCTCTAGATGCACCATTTATATTGAAGGGAGTAAGTTAGGAGTAGAGTCGTGTTCATTTTAGAGTTTGGTATAGCTCTAAAACTTGTTGGTCCCCTGAAAACCCTCATTAAAAAAAAAAAAAAAATGTTTTGAGGAGCTTGTTTAGGTGCCTTTTATAGCACGGTGCGCTCCTTCTGAGCTCCTCTTACCTTCAATTACAACAGATGATAGCCCATAGGCTACAGCGTGCTTCCTGCTGCCGCGCATCCCTTGGGACCAACCTGCACATGCAGGGAGAGTCAAGTTTCCTAAAGCCTTCTCAGCGTTGAATGTGGGTATCAGCTGCTCTGACAGACATTATTCTGATCTCCCAGACTGTGTAGCCTATACCTGTCTGTCTGCTGCCTCAGCTTTTATTTCCCCCTCTCTTCTGCTCCTGCTTCTGTGGTTGGTATATTGTTTTAGTCCACACTCTGTCTGTGTTTAAAAGCCACATCTCCTTTTGCCACTCTCTGCTTCTGGCTGTCTGGTGCCAGCAGTCTGTTTTGACATCAGTTTACTGGTAATTAATTTGTAACTCAGACAGAGGCGAATCAAGACTGCATAGGGCCTTGAGCAGAATTTGATTGGGGCGCCTTCCAACTACCATTAGGTGCCATAACTCAGTACTCCTAACTTTGAGGATGAAATGTGTATGTTCAAAGTAGAAAACGACTTTTTTTTAGTTCTTGGAAATTCTGTTCTACCTAAGTGGAGGGTGGAAATTAACATAACACACACATTCCTCTATTGTGCTATTTCCTGCGGTACAAATCTATATTTTGCGGGCCAGTTGTGCTGTTGTTGTGCTAAAAAAATAAAATAATTGAAAACAATTTGACAATTTAACGCATTTCTAATACAGAAATGTAACACTATGCCATGTGGAACCAGGAAGACTACTGACTTGTCAGCTATCCAATAGATTGATTCCCTTCACAAGGAGGAAAAGTCACAAAAAATGCTAAAGATGACTGCTTATAGAGAGCTGTATCCACTCCTATTAATGGGAAGTTGAGTGGAAGGAAACGAGTGGTAAAAAAAGGTGCACAATCATCTGTGCATGTTTAAATACACACATAGACTAGAAGTCATTGTCTTTACATAAAAATATATTCCAACTTACAGTCGACACTGACATAAAATTTGATCAGGAAATGTATGCTTAATGTAGAGTAAAATTGGAATATTGATTCTTCACAAAGAAACTCAAGTAAATTAATGAACTCGTGATTAACTCTAAGTTTTGTTGACCTAAAGAGTTTTTTTCTTGGGATGAGATTTGCGTTTGTAACATTTTATTGGTTGTTGGAAAGACTTTATTTAAGCAGTTTAGTGGGACAGAGCAGCAAAGCGTGTGAAGCGGAGGGTAAGGAAAGTGACTAAAGCTGTCCTGGACGGTGGGCTGAGCTAAGGCTGCACGCCAATCAAGCTCAAGGCAGGTAGAGAGATGAAGGGAAAGAGAGAGAGAGAGAGAGAGAGAGAGAGAGAGGAAGGCACTCACAGGGAGAGGGAGAGGAGGAGCGCGAGATTAGGACAGCGCGTGGCAGCGCTGAAAAGAGGGATAAAGCCTGCGCGAGCGTCGCAGTTTACTCACATCTCACGAGCGGGTTCACGCCACAGTTAAAGAAAAAACTCCGGTACTTTCAGCGCGAACTTCCGGGAATTACCTGAGTGAGAAAAAATGAAAATGTTCCTGCTGCGTGGGATAAATCGATCCAATTTGTGACGGGGTAACTTATTCTTGACGCGACTGGGAAACCCCGAAAAAGTCAGAGGTAAGAATTGTTAATTTGTTTATTCCTGCTCTGAAGCTGAACGGTAAATTATCCCCGAAGATATAGTTCTTGTATCACTTTTCTAAACCACTTTGTAAAATTATTATTATTATTATTATTATTATTATTATTATTATTATTATTATTATTATTATTATTATTATTATTGTTATTATTTGTTAATTATAAATCAGCAGTTTACAGAGATTAGTCTTCCACCCAGGATATGGTTCAACTAACTGTTCTTCATAATCATTAGTTTGTATTTGTAGTCCGACGTATTGTTAGAAAATAATTACAATATAATAAATAATAATGAAAATAATGAAATACTCTTGTAAAAATAATAATAACTAAAAAAAGTTTTATGTTCTCGTGTCCAAAACTTCCTTGGTAATAGTTTTTTTTTTTTTTTTTTTCTCGCTGGAGGCCAATGGTCATTAAGTTTAACGAATTAATGTTCCAGGTTTTAAATTTAATGCACATAAACAAGGGGCTGTGCTATCGCTTTAAATTTTAAGATATTAGATATATATTTCTTGCTAGTTACCAGCCCTCTGCAGCTTAGGACTTTTGTTATTTGTTTTTTTTTTCTTTCTATAAAACCAATAGTTGTCGGGCCTCATAAAGTCACTGCAAGCAAAAATCTTTTTAAGGTGCTATCTGTTTTAAATTCAAACAACTAAATGATGATAAAATTTGTTTTGTCAACCAGCGCCTGAAAATTGAGATATGATTTAAATTCAGACTGAGCTAAAACTGAAAACTGCTTTTGGCACATTGTAGCTACCCTTCAGACAAGGCATTAAACAAATAACACTGAACAGCACGTAGCCTAAATAATAAGTAATTAAAAATAAGGATAAAATAACAGAGACAAGTTTATCATCGCATGGTGATTATTGGCAGATAAAGTGAGTCTTATTTGAGTAGTCCCTCATTAGAGACGTTCACAGGTGATGGACTGAAGTACTTCATGTGTCCTTTTTAACGCAGACATTTTTCTGACTGTTTCGGCATGGTGAGCTTTTACTTTTATTACTGTCATTATCATGCATATTTTTAAAAAGTTTTTTTTTTTTAACCAGCAACAAAAACGGAAGCATGAACCAGAGGACCAGATATCATGATGCAGTGAGCATTAGGGAAAAATAAAACTGACTTCAAACGTAATCAGTTGCTGTTTAATTTCTGCAAAACCATCGGTTGCAAGCTGCTTAAAATTGCATCATTTTGAGGTGTTCTTGAAGCACTTTAGGAATATTTTAGTTTCTATATATTTTTCTGTCATAAAAATTACTGAGTGGAAGAAAGAACAAATTGAACTATAAAGTTTTCTTATTCACTATATTTTACATAACAGTATATTTTACATAGAGAATTTATTTTAAAAACGTTTTACATTTATTTAATTAGGTTGTTAGATGTAATAATTTTCCAAATAATTTTTAGGAATATGTGTTTTTCTTGTCTTCTTTCATTTTCTTCTCAATCGACAGCTAAAACACACATGAGTAAAACTTCATAAAGTTGTAAAAAAATATTTTTGGATAAAGTCATTAATTTAAATCCTGAAGATGAAGGTTTTGTAAATAAACTTTTTGCACTTTTTAAAACAACTTTGTTGTGACAATTTTTGGAATCATATGTTCCAGTTCAAAGGAAAATTAAGAGAAATTAACTGGGATTTTTTTTGTTTTACATATTCCAAGGTTTTCTAAAACACATATTAAAAATATATATTTTATTTGACATGAGAAATCAGAAACATTTAAATGACAATGTTATACATTGTGTCTACATTTTCATCTCCTTACCTTTTGTTTTCATGCTAATAAACTCATCAAAATCAGTGTATCTGTGGCAACAGTTACGCAGTGTGCACATAAGTTTAACAAGATTATTTATATATATTTAAATATATATAATAATGTGACAATCACGTTTCTTTATTTCCCTTTTCCAACAGGTTCAGCAGCAAAAAAATTTATTCCAAGCATGGACAAGGCTCATCTTTCAAGCCCCAATGAAATAATAATGACAAACTCAACAGGCTCTTATCAACAGGAGCCTCTCACTCCACCCAGGCCTGCCCATCTGCACTCCTCATCCTCTTCATTATCCTCCCCTTCCCCTTCATCCTCCTCTCCCCTCAAACCCAACCAGGTGGGTCAGGTCATCTTGTACGGCGTTCCTATTGTGTCACTCGTCATTGACAACAATGAGAGACTTTGTCTGGCACAGATTTCAAACACTCTTTTGAAGAACTACAGTTATAACGAGATTCATAACCGCCGAGTGGCCCTAGGGATCACCTGTGTCCAGTGCACTCCAGTTCAGCTGGAGATCCTCCGTAGGGCCGGTGCCATGCCCATCTCGTCACGCCGGTGCGGCATGATCACCAAGCGTGAAGCCGAGCGCCTGTGCAAGTCCTTCCTGGGAGAAAACTCACCCCCTAAACTGCCCGACAATTTTGCCTTCGACGTGACACACGAGTGCGCCTGGGGTTGCCGGGGTAACTTCATACCAGCGCGGTACAACAGCTCCAGGGCCAAATGCATCAAGTGCTCCTTTTGCAACATGTACTTTTCTCCAAACAAGTTCATTTTCCATTCTCACCGCACACCAGACGCCAAGTACACCCAACCTGATGCTGCCAACTTCAACTCCTGGCGAAGGCACCTCAGACTGACAGACAAAATTCCACCGGATGAGTTGGTTTACGCATGGGAAGATGTCAAAGCCATGTTCAATGGAGGTAGCCGGAAGAGAGCACTGCCGTCATCTGTCCAGTGCGCTTCCATGGGTCCCATGAAGAGTCTCTCAGGTACAGTGGTACCTCATATGATAGGACCTGACCTGGGTGCACAGAAAAGAGCCCGCTTTGAGGATGAGGATGATCTGGACGGAGGCAGCCTCTCTCCTCGTAAAACACCACGCAACTACCCTGTCATCCCTGTCCCAAGCAAAGGCTTCAGCATGCTGCAGAAGTTCCCCCCTACGTCACTCTTCCCGTCCCCTTACCCCTTCCCTGCGTTTGGCCTCTGCCAGCAGAAAAAGGAGGACAGTGATGTTTCAACTATTCAGAAAGGGCCAGGGCTTTCGGGTCTTTTATGGCCTGGCCGCAAAGACGCTTTCTATCCTCCTTTCTGTATGTTTTGGCCCCCGAGAGCAGCTGGGGGGATTCCAGTCCCTACCTACCTTCAGCCTCAGCCCAGCACCCTTTCCACTCTAACTGAAAACCCATCTCTCAGGCAGGCCTTTTTGGATCTGTCAGATCCTAGTGATGCTGGAACTGTAAGCAGCAATGGGAATGCTGTCAGTGCTGCTATGGCCCCCAGCAATGGGACCACCACACCAAGATCCGGGTTGTTTGACACTGAGTGCACGACAGCAACCCCAGACCTTCGCCCTGTGACGTCAGAGGGATGGCTGAAACTTCTAGAAAACCCAGCTCTCCAAACGAGGAAGCCCAGCTATGGCTCTGCCTTTCGCCCAGTTGTCAAGGATGCAGAGAGCATCGCCAAGCTCCACGGCAACAGCGGAGGAGTCAACGGAGCAACAGATGAGGACTTTGCAGTCGTGGTTCCCGGATCAGACCGACACCAGCGGCTGTCGCCCACCAGCAGCTGCAGCTATGGCAGTGAAAGCGGAGGTGATGGGGAAGCAGAGGGAGCAGAGAGCGAGGAAGAGGGTGAAGTGGATGTGGAATCTTCAAAGCAAGAGGATGAGGAGGAGGAGGGGAACTTCACAAATAGGCCGCCACAGACTCAGACCAACCTGTATCTCCCTGTTCTGAGTGACAGTGCTGGAGAGGAACGAGGGAAGGACAGGGGGAGTGGCGCAATTTTTCCCAGCACCTCCCCGGGATCCTCCTCGAATCCCATTGTACAGGAGTCCCCCAGCCTACCTGCCTCTCCACACGCCAGCTTGCCTCTCTCCAGCTCCACCCCACCCCACCGAGAGGACACAGCTTACAAAAACGTAAATATCCCCACAGGCCACTTTAGCTAATTATTATTTAAATGGTGCCGCAGTCAGGCAGTGCTGTGATCTGCATAAGCAGATTGATAGCCTGGTTTCTCCCTGTAGAAATTGAAACAGTCACCCCACTCTGATCTCAGCTAATAGGCCTAGACGTAGATTGTTTAATGGACGCAGTGTGTTTGTTCTGCCCCCGTCACCCCAACCTGTTAGGGCAGCTCTAATCTTTAACCTTCTGACTCCCACATTAACGAAGGCCCTGACAGGATGAAGGAGAGATAGAGGGGGAGTTGTCAAGACTGGCTAATATTAATTTTGAACCAGCTAACATATTTACTGTAAATATTGCATAGCACAAACATTTCTTAAGAAAAAAAAGTAAAATCAGCATCAGTTAAATTAATGCCAACATTTATTTTAAAGAAAACTGCCTACAAAACAGAAGAAACCTTTATAACTGCAGTAGGCCAAGAAAATTGCATTTATAAATAATAATAATAATAATAATAATAATAATAATAATAATATGGGGGTTTTTTTATCAAAGTTTTTACATAGTTCATGTAAATGAAATTCTTATCTTTTTTTTCCAGGCTCAGAAAAATCGAGATGAAGGACTACCTGCATATGCAACCAAAGACAATTCAAGCAATTCGGGTGAGTGCAAGCATGTTGAGTATTTTTTAAAGGTTGTTTTTTACAATTCTAGAAGAAACTTATTAGTTGTTGATGTGTTTTATATGGGTTAGTTATCGGCTTTTCTTCAGGAAAAATTGCGAAATGTCAAGTTCCCAATTTCAGTAGTGACAAAAAACTTAGACAAAAGTTTCAGAAATTACTATGACTTTTCAATTAGCTGACTTACTGACTGTACTTATATATAATTAATAGATTAATAAAGTGATATATGAAAATAATTTAGAAATGAAATTATATAACTATAAAATATTTTTGTACAAGAATATACATCTCCTCCTCATTCCAGAATTGACTTCTGCTGTGCTGAAGTCATAGGCTCCCACAGCTTCAAATGTTTGCCACCTTCATCAGAAAAAAAAATTCTGCACTGTTTTCATCTAATCAATTCTGATCAGATGCTGGAATCAATTGTACTAATTCCCTTTTGTTTAATTTCTTGTCTGACTCAGTTGTTACCATCCTTATGAGGTTTCATTTGTTAAACTCATCTCACAGAATGACCCTTTTTCCTGAGGAAAATATCCTCTGTGCGTTTTCTCAACACTGAAAACCCCACTCTGTGGGCGCACTTAGTTATCTCCATGTGTCCGGATAACCAGCTCAACCAATGGGCCTTACTGAATCTCCCATTTTCTGTCTTTCTCTCTCATTTTCTCCCAGATGAAAACAAAGAGCAGAGAAGTTTCTTTGTGCCTGAGAGTGAAACCTCAGCGCCTGACTACTGGAGAGAGTGCACAGGTATGATCAAACAAGCTAAAGTGATAAAGAGCAGCTGCTGTCAGATCGAAAACAAATGAATAGCATTTTAAAAGGGAAAATTGGCTGTAAATTTAATTTCTGTGTTTTAGTTTAATTCATATTTGGTTCCCTATATTGCACCCTAAATCATCACCCAACCCACGAGGAAACAATGACAAGGTATTTAATGAGGAAATAAAGGTTTGCATAAAACTGGTAATGCTGATTAAATTTCTCACATGGTAAAACTAGGACATGATGTTCAAACATTACACTTTTTTTCCTATTTTGTTACGAATGGCACTCAGGATGCTTAACGCAGTGAGGGGAAAGCTCCTCTGTATTCAGATGTGGAGTTAAGGGATTTATATAAATACACACAGAAATGAGAAAACAGCAGAGAGCTGCTCCTGTCGCCGCTCTGCCGCGGCAGCTCTCTGTCGCCTGCAATGTTACTCTTAGGGGGGCTGTTACAGTTCAACAAGAAAACATCAGCTCAGAGATAAGCAGCGCGCCGGCAATCTCCATCCAAGGCCCATATCTTCGCCAGCATAATTGCCTTTTTTCCCCTTTCTCAGCGCAAAACAGCCCTTCCCGTTTGAAAAAGATCACAGCTTATTGCCTTTTTATATCTGTCAGGAAGACATTAAAAGTGCTTTATGACATCTGTGCCAACATTTATATCTACTCCCACCCCCCCTGCACATGCAGACATCGTAATGATCCCCGCGCATAATGTATAATGTATTTCAAAAAATTACACGAAACAAATTAAATGAGACCACCTTTCCCCTGATTGCCAAATGTCTCCCTGGGCGGTGGGAAGCTCTACGTGATTAGAAGGCCTGATTCCTCCGAGTCCCACCACCACCCTCCCCCCTCCACTGTCTTTACACTCTCCCTCTGTTTCTAGGGAGAAAAAATAATCTAATTTTCCATTTATGTAATGCAAACCGCCTTGGCTTTGACTATTCACGGTTAATTGACTGTCAAACGAGGTTGTTATCCTCGGGCACTGTCTGCAAATTTGCTTGTCAAATGAGACAGAGAGGGGCGAGGAGAGGAGAGAAGAGAAGAGGAGTGGAGGAGAGCTCTAAATGGGAGAAAGAGGAGGAAGCATGGGGAGGCTGAAGGAGCCAGGACTCGAAATAACTGGAAGAGAATATACATGTTGAGGGGACTGGATTGCTTCATTTAAGCCAGAAAATGCCTCATTGTCACATATGCATGCATGCATGACAATGCAGACAAATTCAAACAGCATGTGATGGAGTTGTTTAGTACAGAGTCACAAAAAGTTCTAAAGAGTAGGTTCATTTTTTAGTACCTAGAAACTAAATGTTGCTGTTCAAAAATAATAAAATTATTTCATTCTGGTGAACATTCAGTTTAAAATGTTCAATATTCTTTGTCTAGAGAAGGGGTCAGCAGCACTATTCTATTCGAAAACTCATTTTTCTGCATGACCTGCATGACCCTTTAACAAAAATACTGCAGCTGTATAAAAAGTGATTCTTTTATGGTGCATTTTAGGAACTGTACTTTTTAGACTTTTAGATTTTTAGAGAAATAAATGTTTACTACAGAAAAGGACTGCCCATATTTCTGTAAATATTTAAGAGGCACATTGAATCCAACCCAAGGACAAAATATTAAACAGCTTAGCAAAATAATTAAAACTGATTTGTTAGTGTAGGGTACCTAACATCCTATGCTAATAATGCCATAATGTATTTGTTATTGACTACATGTAACAAAATTTCTCAGCTCTGTCAAATTTGGCTAAATTTAGAATGCATCAATGTAGAGGGCCGAGAAAGCCGTGTTGCAGACTCTTGGGATAGAATTATTTTTTGGCTATCCTGATATGATACTGCAACAGTTGTCAGCACTTTTGCTGCTGTTTTTAGCACAACTTCCACACTCTTTTCCCATCTCTAAAATTCAGTTTACTCCAAGAAGACAAAAAGATGGACAAATTAGTTTTTTGGCACCCATCATATAGAGCTCACAAATAATTGGAATAACATGATCACCGGCTGAAAAAAATGTAATCTTTAATTGAAGTACATTTATTAAGCGGTGGGGGGGAAAAAATCTAAATTAAATATCACCAGAAACACAAGCATTGGCAATAAGCCCTTACATAAATGGAAGCAAAGCTTTTTGAATGATTTTCTTTTACTGAATTTTGGTTTCCCCAGGGTTATGAAGAGGGAGGCTTCTTTCTTAATCAACAATATGCACACTGAGCAGGATGGAAAGAGAGGTTTAAAAAATACCCAAAATGTGCTACAGCAAAGAATAAAAACCAGTGGGTGGCCAAGTCTTCTTTCTAACTGTTAAGTATGGTAGAAAAACTGTCATGTCAGGGCATTTTTCTCTGCCAATGGCTCTGAGAACCCTCTTACAGTTCATGATGTCATATTGTCTCTTTGACACAGGACTCTGAAGAGTTTTTACAGATTGTAAATGTAAAAGATCCCGCTCTCTTTGTATGCGCCAATCTTGTGTAATGTTATGTCACATCTTGGCAGCAGGAGTAACAAGACGTTTGCCATTTGTGATTTAGTTAAAAAAAATAAATACATTTTCCCAAAATGTAATTTTTTTATATATCTATTTTTTTATGCTAGTGCCTAAAATAAGAATTTAGTTTAAGAGTGTTTATACATCTTTTCCCTGGTTACTGTCACTTTTGCACATGTCCATATGTATGATCTTTTCTTGGTCCTTTTTATATTATTATTATTTTAAACGTACACTGGCACCCAGAGGCCAGAAGATGAATTACAGCACTTTAGAAAACGGGTGAAAAAATGGCAAGAAAGTCAAAATTACAAAAGACCTTACATAAGATTGAAACATTTTGGAGTCTTCACAAATATTATTATATTGTTAAAAAAATAGAACTTTCTTCATGTCCTTCAAAAGCTGTTATGTTGCTGCATCTTCAAGTAAAATTTAACATCAGACTTAACTGGTTTCTCTTCCTTGGACCATCTTCTTCATTCTCTCTGTAGTGATTCATCTAGTCTAAAAATGGTCTGTGCATTTGGACTGTGGTCCATTATCTCAATATCACCTATACATGTCAATAAACCAATAAAAATGTCCAATAATTGTGAGAAACATTTCCACAAGTTTTTAATTAGTGAAAACTTGGAGTTATGTAACCTGTTTGTTGAATCAATCTTTTTTTATTTTTAGGGGATCAGAGCAGAGGCGCAACCTCTCCTGTCACACTGAAGAAGGATGTTGAAAATATGGAGAAAGGTAGATGTTCTTTGATTTATAAATATGTTGGACAACATTTTAGCAAACTAATTATGTAGGCATTCCTATCATTTCTCCCAGTTACCTTAAGAAAAGTTTCATGTCTTCCCACGTTTGTTGTCTTTATGTAGAAGAACTTCAGAAAGTTCTCCTGGAGCAGATCGACTTCAGGAGGAGACTGGAGCAGGAGTTTCATGCCCTAAAAGGAACTTCCCCATTTCCTGTCTTCCGTAAGTCTTTTTTAAAATTATTATATTAATCTAAATGTTTATCTAGTTTTCATTCCAAGACTATTTTTATCATTTGTCTATTTTAGCTCCCTAAATATCTCTTCTACTTTTTTCTTATTCATGCTATCATTTTGTTGTACCTTTTAAAATTCCATATATATATATATATATCATCTGATACAACCTAATTTCATTTGTTGCAATAAAGTAATTTTCTGCAAAATGATAAATGTTTTACACCAACTTTTTTCAGATAATTTTCAAGATCAGATGAAACGAGAGCTCGCCTACAGAGAAGAAATGGTCCAACAGTTACAGATGGTGAGAATCCGTAACTGCTCAGTACATTACATGCTGATGCATTAGATACTGAACACTAATAAGGAATAGACTTTGAATGACTAATAAATCATTGAGTTAAAAACACACTGAATACTTTTAAAAATATTAAGATGAATTTCCAGGAAAGTTTCAATACACTCCAGTACAGAAGGGAAATCTAAAGTCACGGTGAAACCGAATCAGAAATCAAACTATAATAAATCAGGATTCAAATCAACACTAGTTTTGTTGTTTATTTGTCCAGCAAAAGACAAAACCAATCATGCAGTTCGTCTTTCATGGGTGAGAAGTTCCTCTGCAGTCGTCTGATTGTTTCCGTTGACATCAATCACAGGAGCAGCTGGCAGATCGGCTGACAGATGCTGTTTGTCTTTGTTTTCTGACACACGACTCAACTGTGTTCGCTCATACGCCTGTGACGGCGAACTGTGCATGCACACCAAAGCCCTCAAACATGTGCACACACACACACATGAGCAAACTACATCTGTGTGACTATAAAAGCAGAAAACACAAACACAGACAACAGATTTTTTGCTCATTTGCGAGTGCTTGTGTGCGCTAAAGTGCACGTCTGCACAGTAACTGACAAATGTCTCTAGAAGCAGCAGATGGATCAGTCTGAGAGTAATGACACATTAATTTCACACAGACATTTAAATGAACTTCAGAAATGTATAATCTCTGTAGTGTATGTTGAAATTCAAAACCCTTTCTTGTTTTGGCCTTAATTGCCAATTAAAATTTTTTGTCAGTGAAACTATATTAATGTCAGAATGAGATAAAGCATAAATTTAGACATTGTGCCGGGTTTAAAGTAAATGCATTTTATTAATTGATTCTTTATTTGTCGTTTAGATTCCCTACACCAACATCATCAGAAAAGAAAAGATCAGCCCTCATCTTGGCAAGTAGCTGAAAAGGTAACTTTATTGAATTAACTTGATGAATTCCATAAAATGGTGAGCATAGACTAACCTCCAATTTTTGTTAAACTCAGTCAAACATTACCAATTATTTATTTGAAAAAGTGTGTAAGCCGAATTAACTTTTTCACATAACAACAATCCCAGTGTATTTTACTGAAAGTGTTTGTGATGGACAGGCAAGGAATATTGCAGAATTGTGAAGTCAAAGGAAAATGACAAGCAGTTTTGAAAAATTCTTTATAAAATCTTGTGAAAATGTGGCTTCTGTTATAGTTTAGCACTTCTGATTCCAATATTTTGTAGCCTTTTGCTGCAGTTATATTTCTTAGTCTTTTGTGTTAATATCCCTACCAAGTTTGAACAACAATACACTAAAATTCCCATATGGATTTTCTGTTTGAATTAGGTTTAAATTCTGACTTGGCCATTCTAATTCATAAATGTGATTTCATCTGAACCATTACATTGTAGCGTTGATTGTATGTATGACTTGATAGTATTTTGCAGCAAACTGTTTATTTTTTTTAAGTCTTGCCCTGTGTTTACCTTCATCCATGTAAGCCATGGAAACATCTCATAAACTATGCACATGCAACATAATCAAATATTTCTGAAATATTTCTGATGCTTTTTCTTCCACTTCACAATCATTAGCTACTTTGTGTTAATCTATCACACAAAATCCCAACACATCTAAGTTTGAAAAGTTAAATGGTTATAAATATCAATGCAATATACTATAAGGTTTTACATTTAGCTTCAAAATGGTGATAAATTACTAACACCCAACAAATTAGCCTTTGGTTTTTCCACATCAACATTTGAAAATATAGAACTAATGTATAAATCTATATTGAATTTGATAATTAATTAAATTATAAATTGCTTCATTCACAGGGTGAATCATTACGATCAACTGGACGAAGCTGCTTGGACTTGTGAAAGTCGCATATTTTTTTCATAAAAGGCACATACTGTACTGACATAAAAGGAGGTATACTGTAAATGAACAAAACACCAACATTAAGGAATTCCAATGCAATTATATATATTTACACATTTTTGGGATTTCCAAGGACAGTAATTGTTTGACTCATTCCTTCAATTCTTCTGAACTCATTTGGATGACTTCATGCTGCTTTTGTACCAGCATGTTGGTAAAAGTTTACCAACTGTTTCATCTTCTCTTGGTCAACTTTCCCCCCCTCACACTCCCGAATTAACTGAACTGAAAACATCTGGATCAACGGGATCATTCTTGGCATTTTGCTATTGCAAGATTTCGAGCTTCATTCAACCAGGACCAAAGCAAGCACCTGGATGAAGAACGTCAAAAAGGTGGAGAGAAAATGCTGAAAGACAGGGGTCACTTGTGACTCTCATTGCTGTTGGTCGAATGCACTGGACTGCTGTAGCATTGGCATCACCAACCAGAGAGCCTGAAGAAAAGTTCCCCTTATTAAGTATCAGCATTTGGGCCCAAAGAGATTCTTCTTGGCATGTTGATCTGGGACCAGTCCTTTTGTACACAGATCATCATTGTTACCAATTATCAGCAAACACATGTGATACAAGCTCTGACTGATGTCTAAGTAAGGTGCAGAGCCAACAAAAGAACAAAACATTTTACATTTTGAATTCCCAAAAAGGGTTTACATGCTGAAAATGTACAGTCACCATCATTTCTGTAATGTACAAACAATGAATCACTGCAGATGTAACGCCCTTGTCAATATTCAATGTATCACACTTGTTAGTACATAATTTATTTATACATGCAAAGTTACCCTAAAAAATGTATTTCATTCACTATCATATTTATTCTGTATGAGTTTATAGGAGCTGAAAGGCATCAGATTTTTACCACCTCAAGAACTTTAAGTGAAAGTATTATGTTACCATCAGCTAATAGATGCTGATCAGGTAATTGTAAGGCCCTCTCCAAGCACCTGGTTAATGTATGGCCAGCAAGGAGAAGACTGCAGTTCATTCTTGTTGTGTATCTGTAAATTACTTCACCTAACTGTATAAATCATCACACATGAGAGTATTGAATCTTACAGTCTTTTTATGTGTTTATTTATTTATAATTTGAAAATAAAATCCTGAGACCCTTGTTGTGAAAATATTATTATAGATTTTAAAGAAGTTGTAAGCGACTCAATAACAATGATTATTAAGATGGTGTGTTTAAGTGTATGTAAAAAAAAAAAGTACAAATGACATCTCCCCCACCTGGTTTATAGAATGAATGGATGAAGTTGTCATCTACTGATATGTTATTATTATAACCTGTTAATGCAGATGTATTTCAAAATGTTCCTGTAGTTTCTCTACTATGTGTAAATAAAAAAAATCTATACAAAAAAACACAAGAAACTGTTGAAGTGTGAAATTTGCAATAAAAAAAAAGTTAAGAAGAACTTATTTTTGCAATTTATGAAGACATCTAATCTCCATGACCAACAAAATCAATTACAATTAACAGTGTCCATCTTATTAGCTAGGAGCTCAGTGAACAGTCTTCTGCAAAGATCCATCAAAACAGTTTTGTTGTCAAAAATCACCTCTTGACACGATTCTTAATCTTACTGGAGAACTTCAATATTATTTTTAGCTTTTAAATTTGGTCCATACATTTTCAGTAAAGTTGAAGTTGGATTAATAATTTTAAAGTTGGCCTACATTTTAGTTCCAGAACCAGTTTGCATAGTTTTGGGGAAAACCCGGTAATGTTGAAGTCTGAACTATCTAAAGGTTTTTTGTTCAATTCTGGCTCAAATCAGTGATGCTTTAGCAGAAAGAAGGAGATAAACTGGCTGTTAATTGAACACGATCAATTTGTAACAGCATTACAGCGAGACATTGAACTACAACTATAAACTACAACTTGCGCCATTTGCACGACGTTCGCCGCTTTTTTACGGCTGTTATTCTTCTGGTTGTGGAGGACGACGACAGCAATGAGGGAGGAGATAAAACATCTTTTGCCAGCATGGCGTTCACTCTGTACACCCTCATCCAGACCGCTATTCTGTGCACCAATGCTATCGCCGTGTTACACGAAGAGAGATTTCTCAGCAAAAGTAAGTAGCTGCTTGTAGTAAAGCGAATACACTTATTAGTGTAGGTAAGCAGTCTGGTGGTCATCATCATCATCATCATCACACAAACTGTAAATAAATGAATGAGCTGGAATTCTAACATTTGGAATCTGGCTTTATACATTTATTTGCTGAATTCTGTTTCCTGACTTGTACTCTTTCTGCTTCTGTGTGTGTGTCTGCAGTCGGTTGGGGTGTTGATCAGGGAGTTGGAGGCTTTGGGGATGAGCCAGGAGTCAAAGCTCAGATACTGAATCTCATTCGTTCAGTTCGGACCGTCATGAGAGGTGAGACATAAGCAGCGTGAAGCAAACATTTTAGGTCAATACAAAATAAGGGCATCTCAGCAATTAGGAAAGCTTCGGAAATATGTCATTTATTGAAAAAGAAATGTATAATAATGTTTTTTTTTTATTATTATCAGTCTTTGAAAAAAAACGTTAATTAATTGCAGTTACCAACGCTTAAACACGAAAAGAAAATCATGTTTTACTTATAAAACAAAATAGTGCAGCAAAAAAAAATTATTTTTTAGGAAAAAAGTTGGATTACTACAATAAACAGTTACACCTTTGGTTGAAGTATATGGAGTTCCAGATGTGCCAAAATTATTTCTCTGTTTATGCATTTGCTATGTATTACATGTCCATTGAACACGTGATTTAGCATTGTGCCTATGTAACTGGCAGCTGTGCTTTCTTGGTTACAGAATTAGTTGTAGCTACTACAATGTTCATGTAAATGACTAATCTGAGAAAACAATTAATATTGACATTTTATTTAATTTTGTATTGGTGAAGTATTGCTTCACCAATACCAGACTTATATGCCCTACTATCAAAAATATGCCACAGAGAACACTGGTTGAAATGCCTGTGTGAAATAAAAAAAAGTAAAAACTCTTATTCTTTTTTATGAGCTGAAGTTTGATACTCGGCTTCAATTAAATATTAGCTAATGGCCTGTAGTGATGTGAGATTAATCATTTTCTCCTAACTTTTTTTTTTTTTTACAGTGCCACTGATAATTGTGAACTCAGCGTGCATCGTCCTGTTGTTGCTGTTTGGTTGACAACCAAGCACTGATGTGTCAATGTAACAAGTTTGCACAGGTTATAAGGAACGGCTGCAAAAATACACCCTCACACACTGAACAGTTTGCACATTCTTCAAGGATTTCTGTTGTCCGCCAACAGCAGCATGGAAAAGCCATGGGCTGCAAAAAATCTCTGCCAAAGAAAAGAGGATTCAAACCATCACCTAGTCAAAAATAATTGGAGAACGCTTCCTCACCTGCTGTATGTTTTGTGAAAGCTTTAACTGGTGCTTAAATAACATCCCCCAATAAGGGAATAAAAATTACTATTGCTATCTATTCAAAGTAATGTTCTTTATTTTTGATCAACAGTTCAAGTCTTTCGTTCAGTTATTTCACTGTTGTGTAAAATGTCAGGAGTTTTAATCATCCAAGTTTTTTTTTAAACTAAGCAAAAACAAATGTGCTGTTTACACACCGATCTTAACAGCAGTTAAGTATTTTTATCAGATTGCAATAGAAAGCTTTGAAGCAGACTGGTGGCACTGGTTTTGTGTTTGCACTTTCCTCTCCTCAATATCCTCATGTCAGCACACTCATAAACCAGAAATATGAAATGTGAAGATGCTGGTTGGGAGTGATGTTTGTTTCAGCTTCCTCAGAAAGTGCTCAGTAAGTTTAAGAGATTCTAATATTTTACCTTATCAACTCCAATGATATATTTTACACTACATGTTCTTCCATGGCCCCCTGTCTTATTTCTCCTGACTTGTTATGAAATGTAACTATTTTAATTCTATGTTACAAAAAATATCTGTCTTTCATGTTAGTTTTGTACCTAAATTTAAAGGATTTATCGGGAGAGGGCCTGCTGGAATTAGAACATATGTTTAAGGGGGATTGGTACGTTAAAGCCACTTTGATATGTGATTAGTACAGGTTTAGCAGGGGGAAAGCTGTAAGCGATCACAGAATGAGTTGCAGCTTTCAGAGATTTAGATGGGGTTTTTTTTGCAATATGTATATATATATTTTTGATTCATAAAAGGAGACATTGTGAAATTTATCTCCAAACTAAATGCCGGTCTCTGTTTTGTTTAATAAAATAGTTTAAACTTAAAACAAGTGGAAAATTTTGTAAAATAAATTAAAAGGAAACTGAAAAAAACATTACTAATTGATCAGAGAAATAATTAATGCAGTGGGAAAAAAACAGGTGGGAGTCAGAAACAATAACTCAGAAGCAAAACAGTACACTAAAATAATAAAGACATTTCTTTTTGTATATTTTTCCATAATAAAATAATGTTAGATAAGGTTCCTGGCATCTTGTTTACAGAAATTAATATAAAAAAGAAAAAACTGTATGAAAAAAGTAAATGTTGAAAACAACTGTGTTATTCACTCTGGATGTAAGATAAAAAGAGGATCAGTACTGTCTGGCTTCATGCAGGGAATATTTTTTATCTCTCTGATAATACCCCCATCTATGTTAAATCTAAAAGACCTACTAATGCGATACATCTGTTGGTTGTTAGTTTGATGGGGCACATATGTTCTTTATTATTCCTCGGGGTGATTATGTGGTTAAGGCTAACCCTCTTAACTGATTAAAAGCTCCGAATTTGAAGGAAAATAAAAATAATAATAACAATACAATATCAAAATTGAAGCAGTTGTAATAAAATGTGCGTGAAGTGCAAAATAGTTTTCAGTTGAGCAAGCTGCATAAGCTGCATAATGTAGAAAATGTGAAATAATTCTACCGTAGAAGCGACATCTTAGCTGTGGGGGCAGCAGCGAGCACAAAATAGCAAAATAGCCGAAAAAGAAGAGACGTCAACAGGAAGAACCGCTGCTGCAGTAAGGTTAAGATTGCTTTTGTGTGCCTTTTGTCATTATGGTTGTGCTGTCAGTTTTTGGACTTCTTGATTTATTAAAACTGAAGCATTGTGTGGTTAAACTGATATCATAAGAAGGATTTCAGGCACTGCCATACAAATCTCCTACCTCTGCAAGTCAATAGGAGTAAACCAGCACCATGTTTTTCGTGTAGGTAGAAGACACAAACACAGGAGTTGAATACAGAATAAGAGACTCTTTTATTATTAATTTCTTCACAAATTACTGCGGAGATCTGACAAGAGTTGGGTACTTAAATTCTGCATTCTTCATGTGCACTATATTGTTTCAATAGTTACTGTATGGTGACAAATTTAAACTTAACAACATAGAAACATGAACCCTGTCATTCTTGAATATTATAGAAATACTGCAGAGCTATATCTCCTGTCTATGCAGTCCTTTTCTTTTTAATTTGTTTGCAATACCTCAAGCTTGGGCTTGTTCTTTTTATTAGAATATTTCCAGTAAATTTCCCTCTTGGAAAGGGATTTGAACACATGCAGTCTCACGACAACATATAGATCCCTTTGCAATTTTACCATATTTTGTCCCATTACAACAGTTGTGATGGAACAGCTTATAAAGTAGTGGTGTAGTGGTACAATGTCTTTTTCTTCTTTTTTTTTTTTTACAAATAGAAATAAGAAAAGTGTGATATTCACATATATTCAGACTTGTTTCCTCTTCTAGTTAAAAATAAAACCAGTGTTACCAACTCTCCTCAGAAATCACTTTATTAAAGTTTACAAATTATGCATGTATTCTGTGATGGACTCAGATGTTTGTTGGACAATATTAGCGAAAGAAAGCAGCATCATAAAAACAAAAGGACACAGCAGACAGGTGTAGAAACCGGAGATAAAAGACAGTTTTTTTTATAGTACATTTCAACTTAAAGGCAGTTCAAAGAAAAATCCTAATAACACGTTAAATTAATAATGTTCCAGTTATTAATTAAAGACATGTCTAAACAGTTACATTTATATTTGTAATTTAAATGAACTTAGTGTTTAAACGCCTTTACATGAGCATAAACTTAGTTTAGATTAAAACATTGCTGTGTATTGGTCTGTTACATACAATTCCAGTAAAGCACATGGATGTTTGTTGTTGTATGATGAAAACTTTTAAAAAGGTCAAGAAACGCAGATACTTTTACAATAAACTAAATGTCCGCAAATATTCTGGAATCAGGAGAAGAAGAAAAATTACTTAAGGGGTTATAAGATTTCCTTTACAACTGTGATTCTGTTTACTATTAAGGTTCTGATTTAATTAAATATCCAAAAATTAAACCTACATCAGGTTTTTTTTTTACATAGAAAGTACAAAAAATACTGAAGAGTACAATATTGCAAACAGAATAAGAAAGAAACATTATTTTTCTCAGTGAAAGTGCACAAACACACCCACATATACACACAAACAATAAACCTATCGTCAGCCTGGCATTTCCATGACAGTTCAGTTGATCAGTTGAGATAAATACAGATCTTAGTGGCCGGGCCTTATCAAGCATCTATGTGCGTGTGGTCTTTGGTTAGGTATTAAGAGCATTAATTGCAGCATCAAACTGATAACTACATGACAGAAATCCAAACATGTCTAAATAATAACGGATCACAGTTTAAATTCAAACACCAAAAAATACCACAAATCTGGAATCCAGGCAGGAGCCCCACACATGAAACGGTTCGGTAATCCTCTCAGTTTGTGCCAATGTGGGTTTTGATCAACTCTATAATCTGATAAATTCTGCCATTACCGATGAGAATTATGATTATGACAAAAAAAAAAAAATAATCTCTGAAATAATAAATTATTATGGAAGAATAAGCTTTTTTAAACAGAGTCCAACTTGCTCTTATGTGTTATCTAAAATGTTCCAAGGTTCTGTTGGTGACTATATTGGATTGTCATTTACTGTTGTTTTAAAAAATCTGATTTCCACATTCTCTGTACATTTTTTGGACTTGCGCAAAAGAAGACAATATAACAAAAATATGCAATTCTTCTGCTGAAGCACTCATCTCAGACATTATATTTTTCCCTTTCAGACCTGCAGCATGGCAGGGCGACGGGCTCTGAAGGCTGTCCTCATAGACCTCAGTGGGACTCTGCACGTAGAGGACACTGCAGTGCCCGGGGCGCAGGACGCCCTCAACCGGTAGGAGACACGCCACAAACCAAGAGAAAAGTCTCTACTTACACTTTACAAAGGCAGACTTTTAAATGTGCTTTTGATTGTGCCTTTTTTTCTTGTGTTCTGGGGCTACCAGGTTACGGCAGGCATCAGTAGCTGTGAAGTTTGTGACCAACACAACAAAGGAAAGTAAGAAGAACTTACTGGAGCGACTGCAACGACTTAACTTTGACCTCCAGGTGAAATATCAAAAGTTGATTGTGGGTAATAAAGTGCAGTTTTAGAAAGTTAAGAAATATCAGTTCATCTCAATAAATTTGAATGTTATTGAAAAGCCTCCTAATGGTAGTAAATCTATTTAATTAATAAATGTAACCCTTTTTTATTTACTAGAATAAAAAGTTCTCCAGACTGCTTGTCTGGACAAGCGTTCAAAATCATTACATAAAGTGAATCTGGAGCACTTTCATTCTCTGAATCTGCAGGAAAAAGAAATCTTCACGTCTCTGAGTGCTGCAAGGAGTTTGTTGGAACAAAAACAACACAAGCCGCTGCTGCTGGTGGAGGACAGCGCACTGGAAGACTTCACTGGTACCGTAGAAAAAATTCTCTGTGTTACAGATTCATCTTCACTTTATAAGGTTGTGTTCCTCATCCGTCCATAACAGTTTGAACAAATAGATGAGCTGATTGAGATAACTCCAGACTGCTGTCCTTCCGTCTGCAGGTATCGACACTTCGGAGCCAAACGCCGTCGTCATTGGACTCGCTCCTGATCATTTCAACTACCAAACTCTCAATAAGGCTTTCAGGTGAGGAAACTGTTTGTAGATTTACTTCTTGATCATTTCAAAAACAGATTCTAATGTACCTCAGTGCAGGTTTTGGTAGTTTTTTTTGAAGATAAGACATTTTAAAACTTAGTCAATTAACACTCCGCACAGATCAAGAAATTGTTGACATGTTGACACATCTTGACTTCTATATTCAAAACTCTTTTATACATATCTGTCATGTATGTTTCTTTCTAGAATGATTTTGGATGGAGCTCCTCTTATTGCCATTCATAAGGCTCGTTACTACAAACGTAAGGACTGGCTTGGCCCTTGGCCCCGGACCCTTTGTGACAGGCTTGGAGTATGCCACAGACTGTAAAGCTACAGTGGTGGGAAAGCCCGAAAAGACATTTTTCACACAGGTAAAGATTTTTAGAAGTACATATAGGGGGTTAGTACAGCTAATAATGTTATAATGTTATATTTTCAGATCTGGTTAGTTTTGGAAATTCTCTACATGATATATATCTGAAAGAGTATTTGGTAGTCTGCCCTTCAATCTTTGCATGCCATTATCCATCAGCCAGTTTAGCTATTGACCCATGAATCCAGTCTATCCACAATTCTTAGTGAACTAAGAAATCTGGAATTTTTAAATAAAAGTTCCAGATTTTTTATTTTAGAGTTTATTCATCCTCTGAATAAATTCTGCTTATTTTTCCCCTATATAGGCCTTGTCTGATTTAGGATGTAGCCCCAGTGAAGCCGTCATGATAGGAGATGTAAGTATATTTCTATCTGTTTTACTGATAGTCATCTACATCGAAAAGAAGCTCAATGTCATTTTAGATGGTCATATAGCTCTTAATGGGTACTCAAATTGAAATGTTTTCACCTACATTTCTTCAGTAATTCCATTCCAAATATTTTAAACATCTAATAAGTTTAGGTAAAAACTGATATCATCCCATTGAAACATATTTCTATTGGAAGCCACTTACACAACGCAGTTGTAACCCTTATGTCTCATTTTCTGCAGGATGCCAGAGACGATGTAGGTGGGGCTCAGAACGCAGGAATGCTGGGTATTCTTGTTAGAACAGGTGAGTTCAAGTCCTCCTGATTATTCATATCCCTTGGAATGACTCTTGTTACAACCACTAACTTTAAATTAACTTTAACATATTTACTTACAGTATATATTCAGTTTTTAAGAGGTGTGCAAGCAACATAAAGTTGAAACAAAGCTGAAAGCAGTTTGAAACACGGCTTGCTGTGAACAGAGCAAACATGGAAGGAGGAGCTCTGGACACAATAGACACATTTTTAACTTTTTTTTCAGTTTTTCTGATAATATTCCATCTTCTCACGCTGCAGGTAAATACAGAGACGGAGATGAAAGGAAAATTGACCCACCTCCTTACCTCACATGCGACAGTTTCCCCGATGCCGTCGAACACATCCTACAGAATCTGCTATAAGCTCCAATCGACTGCTACGAGAATGAAACATTTTGCACTAACAAGCTGTTTAAAATAAATATCGTAAATGTAAGCGTATGTACTGTGAAAAACATCTTGTAAAACAATAATGTTGGCTCTGAAAAGCAATATTCAGATGTTTGTTAAGAAGGTTCAAATTTATTTGATTATTGCAATATGCATCTGTGACCCTCAGTATCTGTGCAAAAGTAATTACAGAATGGTACTGAAAAAATATCCAAATGATGTAAAAAAAAAAAAAAAAACACAAAAAAAAGAATTTGGATTAATATTTTCTGCCTGGACATCAAACTGACTTGTGCTTTTTCTCCCAGATTGTGTATCTGTCCATCAGGTTTTGGGTCGACGGTTTAGTGTGCACCAGAACCTTCCATGAAATCCTCTGTTGTTACAGTTTCCAGCTCAATGACGGGCATGTCCACGTCTCCTGTGGAGGAGAAACACAGAAGAGCCTGAAGTATTGTAGGGGATCTCCAGTTACGAATGTGTGTTGTTTTTATTTACCACCATGATGCGACTCCAGAGCATCAAAGATCTTGCGAACTGGTCTCATGGCAGCTTCCTTGCATGTTAGTCTGATGTCACAGCCAGAGTATCCTTCCATCTCCTGTGTCAGCACACAAGAAAGATTCACTTTACAGAAGTAACAGAAATGAATGCAAGAAAAAAATATAATTCCAAAATCTATTTTAAAATATGAAAAATCACATTTATGTTGCTGATATTGGCCATGACAAACCTCTGCCAGCATTTTGTAGTCTAGGCTAGTCTGTAGCTTCACCCCACCAAGGAAGCTGAGAGGAGGCAGCCAATGAGAAATCATGGCTTGGCGAGCAGGTGACGAGGGAAGACCTACTAGAATCCTCTTCTCTAACCTCCTTAGCATCCCGTGGTCCAGCTCCCTGAAACAACAGCTGCTTTTCTCACAAATGCGTAGGAATTTAAAAAAAAAGAGCAGCCACCTCAAATGTTGCAAACGTTTATATTTTATAATGTTACAATCTCAGACTTTATTTTGTAGGGATTTTATGAGATAGACTGACATAAAATAGTGCAGAATTAGAAAATGAAAGAAAAATATAACCAAATAGTGCTTTAAACTTCTCCCCAACTTTATGTCTGAGGTGGCTGAATGTATATTATGGTTTTACCAAGGCAGGTTGGAAGCAGCGAGAACAAACACGAGGTCTTCTGATGTTGCAAGCCCGTCCATCTGAATCAACAGCTCCGTCTTCATCCGCCGACTCCCCTCATGCTCGTTCCTGGACACAGACATCTGGTTTCCGTTAAACTGATCTCTATTCTCTGCTTTGCTCGCTCAGGCAAGTGTTTTCAGCCCTAAACCGATGGCAGCAGAGTTGATGACTTATAGTGGCAAAGCTCACGTTGAACTGGTTCCTCTTTGGCCCATCACTGACTCCAGCTCATCCAGGAAGATGGTGGATGGGGCATGGTATCTCGCCAGCTCAAAAAGAACCTGCAGCACAGAAAATGCGTTTACCATAGGTGTAAATAATCTGGTTCAGCTTATGTTTGGTGTGTCACGTGCATCTCAATACATAAAAAAGTGAATTCATTTGAATAATGTAAAAAGGAGTCATTAAATATATCTTTTTTTTTGTTCATTTTGATGATTTTTGAATCCAGAGAAAACAGTTAACCAGTAAACTCTCAAGGAAATCAAGGTTTAAACCTCAAAAGGCTGGCTATTAACAAGGCTGTATCTTAGCATCTTGTTAGAAAGTTGGCATAATGTTTTTTTTTTTATTACAGACATGAGCATTTCTTTTTAAATAGAGCTACTTCAACAAATTAACATTTTGATGAAATTCAAATTCATTGAGATGCATGCTGAGTGACAACCTACCCGGACGAGTTTCTCAGAGTCGCCTCTCCATTTGCTGACGATGCTAGAGGCTGAGATGTTGAAGAAGGTTGTCTTACACTCTGTAGCCACAGCCTTGGCCAGCATAGTCTTACCTGTGCCTTTGTGTACAGGAGACACGGCGATGAGGTTTTGAATCAAGTCCATAATGGTCGATAAAAAAATTATTATTAAATAAGGTTCCTAAAGGGTCTGGAAAAGTATGGAAGATGATAAAAGGTATTTTCCAGGTTTGAATAAGTAAGGACATAAAAAAGAGAGTATGGAAGAAGATTTGCACTTCCATATTTTAGTCCCTATCTCATTCATATATACATCCATCAACACATCAGTCTCTCCCAACAATTCATCCATCTATTCTCTAATCCTTTTGTCCATCTTTTGATCTATTGACCAAACAATCCATCTGTCCGTCCATCCATTGTCTAGAAGTCTGTCCATTGTCCTTTTCTTTACAGACTGGTCTTTGCAAGCTAGAGCTAGGCTCGGCACTTAAGAAATGTTGCATCTACCTTGCATTTATAGTCAAATTTTGTATAAATATTTTAATATTAACTAACAAGACATTGAGACATTTGGAAAAGTGAGTTTGGAACAGAGTGGGATTTTGACATAAAAACTGTGTGGGAGCCATGTGAATGTGAGCAGTGTGTTACCTGGGGGACCATAAAGCAGCAAGCCCTTCCATGGAGATAAGATGCCGGTAAACAGCTGAGGGTACTGTAAAGAGGAGGAATTAAAGAAAGCAAGAATCAAAAGAGGGTAAGGTGATTAATCCAAGTATGAGCAAGCTATGAATAATACTGCACAAGTCTTCTATAAATCAACCTATTGTTCAATATCTATTCTAACTACACCGTTTTGGCAAACCCATTAGAAGCTGAGCTATGTGCAAGTGAAGCTGTTGAGCCAGATGAAAAGCTGAGTCAGGGCTCCAAATGCCACGGGGTGCAAATTAGTCTGAATTTTAGGTGGTGAAGAGACTCAAATCAAATCCGCCTGACCTTATAAGACTGAGAATGAATAATAATGGAGACAGAAGTTAGGGGCAACAGAGAGGTGGTTTTATTCAATAAAAGAGTCCAGCACTGTATACGTAAGAAGATGGACACATCAGTCCTCATCTTCATCTGGAAATGTCAAGAGGATGCAGACAGCCTCATTCGTTGTCACGAGAAAGGTCTGTATGATGATGATAAAAATGTGTGTGTGTGTGGCGGTTATCTATACGCAGCAGCAAAATTGTGTGAACCTGCATGGCTATGGCAAATTTTTACATGACCTTCGGTGTTTGTGCATTCCCGCCTCCCTCTCTGTCTATCCATCTGTGTATATGTGTTGCCATAAGATCCCAGATATAGATTTAATGTCAGTCTAATAGAGCGACCTGACCCCGATGGCCTCCTTCTCTTTAAGCCCCTAAAGGAGATGTATTCAGAATCGAAATACCAGGCACGGGTGTGTGCCGGCCTCACCTTAATGGGATAAACGACGGCCTCTTTGACTAATCGCTTGGCATCCTCCAGACCAATGATGTCCTCCCACCTCACATTTGGGCTGTGCAAATAGATGTCCTTTAGGGGTGAACACACACACAGAGAGAGAGGGATGCATTAGGAAGAAGACACCGAGGGTCAATTAGGTTTGGGTAAGTAGGTGTCCTTTAGGATGAAGCATCATTTAAGTAAAATAGATAGAACAGTAGACCTTCATTAATACAGCAGATCCGTCAATTTACAGCAAAGCTCTTTACTGCTCTCTGGTGGACAGAATCAGAATCATTCATTTATATAAGCTACTGCACTTAACAGTTTACAGGTGCATAAAATATACAGATTATTTAAATGAATGACAAAAAATATGTAACTTTTTCACAGTATTCCAATTTTTAAGACGTACTTTTCTATGTTATTGCAAAATTTACTACTTCAGTGATTATTATGACAAAGAATTAGGTACACATGTTTGACTTCATTTTAGATTTTACTAATCCACTTGGTGAAAATACATGCGCAAATATTTACATATACTCCCACTAATATTTTCATAAATATTCACTAGCAAGTTAAAGAGAAACCACAAACTCTTCACTTCTATGAACACGGTTCTGGGATAATACCGTCTGGGTATTTGACCACTTACAGGTGAAATGGTAGAGCTTGTTGATATTCATTGGTGTTTTGGCATGTATTTATATTTAAAATATGTAAATATTCAGAGTGAAGTGGAACCAAAGTCAAATTCCTTGTTTGTTTGCACAAACTTGGCCAGTGATAAAAGTACGACAGCAGCTTGTTAATGGCTACAGAATGTGTGTAAACCAGATGGAAAGTGGGGCATTTCTGTAAATATTAGTAGAATCTGTGTATATATCTGAGACTGTATGTATAATTTTGACCCTGTGTCTGTGTGTTCGTACCTCACTGATGATTGCAGCAAGCTCCCTCATCTCACCACTAATCCCAGAAAAGCCACTGAGGGGCTTCAGCAACCGCTCCTGCAACATAAAAAAACCATATAACTGCATTTCCTTATAAAAATATTATATAGTATCTAACCAAAATTAAACTGCAGTTTTATGGTGTTGTAACTGACTCTTCCTTTGGTTTTTCTGTGGTGTGTAATTACCATGTGGTCTGAGTGGATAACTGATCCGCTGAAGACATCGTGGATTGTTGCTTTCCCATCAGCCATCTGATGACAAAGGCAGTATTAATTAAAATGGATACTTGTAGAACATTTATGAATTCTTTAATAAAATCCTATGTAAAATAACATTTTATTGACAGAATTTCACCTGGGAATTTTCAAACATTTATCAGAAAGGCTGAATGTGTTGTTAAAGTTGATTGGTCTCAAAACTAGTTCTCTGATTCAGACATCAGATATTTCTTATTTCATGTTTACTATGACGCAACCAATGTTGCCTGAATCAGCCCTGTTCAATTTAAAAATGGAAAGTATATCAACAACAAAGCTGATGTAATGTCAATCCCTGAAGAATCTTTTGAGTTATGACTTCCTCTCTACCTTTTTGCTTGAAGCAGCTTCGCCAGCACCCCCATTTTTGATGGAGAATGTGTTGAACCCTAAATCCAATGACTCTGGTGTTACAGGGCTGCCATTTTCCTATGAAAGATTTTACATAAGTTATTTTTTATCTATTTATTTAATTATCTGAGTTGTTTGAATAAAGTGTGCTATGTTTTTACATTAGCAGCTGTTTTCTTGACTGAATTTCCAGTTTGGGGGACGGAGGATGAGGCGATTTTGGGAAGAGGTTTCTGTCTCCTGTGACCAAAACAGACATTTTAACATGAAGACAATTTAAACATCTATGTCATAAATTCATAAGGATGAGTTTTCAAGAAATGTGGTGACTCACTTCTTAACAGCGGCACCTTTTGTCTGGCTGTTTTCACCTTTACACACAAAAAAAAACACTTTAGGAAAAAAATCCTTAATGCTGAAGCAATCTCACATTTTATTAATCTCAATGTGCGTCAACGATAACTTCAGCGCACAGAGGCTTACTTTCACCTGGTTCTGTTTTCCTGATGAGTTTGGGATACTTCTGGAATTTGACATAGTGATAATTCTCGTACTCCATGAGCACTATCTCCAGATCGACGTTGTCACAAACCTCAAATTTTTTCACACCTCCATTTGTCTCCTGATCCAAAGTTACCGCTGCGGATGCATACCTGGTGGGCAACCACCAATGCAGATGTTAGATTTCAAATTGACAGACAACATCAACCGTCCCTGTCTTGTAGCATTCACAGATGCAGGCAAATTAGTTTGGGACCCGTAGTAAAGGATTTTTAAAGCTAACTCAAATAATATAAATACATTGATTCGGTGGGGAGGTTGCCTGTTAAGAAGCAGTAACTTCATAAGAAAATCAGTAAAAAAAATTTTACTTGATCTTTTAACTTTCTGTAATCTTCTAATTTGTAATTATGACCAAAAAAAATCATACTGACCCTTGCCCAAGTAAATGTTGATAAATGAGAACAAGAATGCTCTTCTTCCTCAACTCGGTCCTCAGCTTATCCTGCAGAAGAGCAACAATGAACAGGATCAGGAATACAAGACTCCAGTCGATATAACAGGAATATTTGTCCTTATCCTTGTTTTTCAGGGAGAAAAACAAAGATCATACGTAGATCACATTGATTTAGTTCAGTATGAGTTAGCTATTCATTCAATATGCTTAATATTTTATATGTAAGAGAAAGACAAGCACCAGAATCTAGGTATAGGATGGCAAAAGGTGCCACCATGGAATACCTCAGGAGTAAATATTTAGATATGTGATAAATGATAAATTAAAAAAAAAGAATATGTTTGATAAATAAATGTACGAACCATTATCTACATTTTTAATTATTTAAACAAAAAATTCAAAATTATTTAATTAGAATCAAATACTTTCAATTTGATTTAAATAAATATTCCTAATATTTATTTAGGAATAATGTATGTACCTGCATACATTATTACACAGTGCACATTGTTTGTGCATATGTTAAAAGTATGTGTTATATTTTATGAATTTATTTCATTTGATTTGTTTCATTTTATAGTCAGCCTCGTATAGTATGATTATATTTATATTTAAATTCACATCTTGACAGTTATTCAAGTAATTTATTTTTGTTTAGATTACGACATTTCCAGCCTTCTACACACACATATATAACATATGTTGAATGCTATATTTCAATATATAACATACTCAAAATAAATTCACCCAACACAGCTAAACGATTGATTCAATTTAAATTTGCAAATAAAAAGGCAGGGCAATATTGCCAGCAGGGGGAGACAAATAACCAAAACTATACTTCACGGTATCTAGGCAACCAGACAACGCCGATTCATGTGGCTTTTATAATTAGCTTAACGGCTGCCTGCCAAACTTTAAAATGTTTACTTTTTCATGCATCTGTAAAGTATACCTATATTCAAATACTTAGCCAATGAAACAAACTGTAATTTCAAACTTTTATGCGTGTTAGCCTACCCTAAGTTTATAAGTGTTACTGTTATGTAGCTAGCTAAAAGATGTTTTAGCTAAAGGACGTTCTCCGTGTTGTCTTCCTGACGCTACAACAAACAAGAGCATAATATCAACTCACAGCTTCCCGAGCTTCGTGGGCAATTTTCATGGATTGATAAGAAAGCTCCATCATATTTCTGTAAACTGAAAGCTGCCACGCAAAACAGTGCTACTGGTTTATCAGACGCTGTAGTGGTCACACGCTGTGTTGACGTCATAGCAACCAAATCTATTATTAAGCAATATGCGACGTCATCTGTTGTCGCCAAAGTCCGCAAACGTTTCCAAAAAAGACGCAGGGAAATAAAATGTATTGTTTTGCTCTATAAAAACACATACAGGAACATTTTATTATTAACACAAATGATTTCAAATTACTTTATCCAAGTTGTAACTATTGAAAAAGAAAATAATCTTGTTGGCCTTTCACCAAGATGGTGTACACTTACTTTTTAAGGCTTGTGTGGAAAATTATTTGCCATGCATATTTATTTAAATAAAAAAGGACTAAGCAGATAGGTGATTTGGAATGAGGTGCTTTTATACATTAGCTTCTGTCTACACATGGTCAGCCAGGGCCTTTCTTACTGTAATTATTTTATAATTTCAAATAAATTTCTTCAAACCAATGAGAGGCCTAAGTTGAACTCAGTTTGTTAAACTGGAAATGAAAGAAGAAAAAAATGTATGCAACAGTAATACACTATATACTGTTGCTGTGATTACATTTCATATAAAGATCAACTCTTTCTAATTAAATTCTTACATAAAAATACAGCACTGATTTTCCTCAGAAATTATAGATTTATTCTTCAACCATGATATGTGATCAGTAAAGTGCCCATAATATATTGGTACAGCAAGAAGTTAACACGCTAATGTATGTAAAATGTTTCAGCACAGTACTGTCAATGGTTCTTTATTAAGTGTTTGGATGGGTTATAAATTCAGGCTGGTTTCTCAGGGTTGACAAATCCAGCTGCAGATACAGTCAATAGATCAACATTAAGACAGCACAAGTTTATTTTTTTTAAAGATGTGATGCAAAATAACACTTGAGCCTTGTAATTTCATCTTATTGTCTTCAGTATGTTACACTCCGAAAGGTTTTACATGTTTTTTTGAAAACATTCAGTAGAAAAATTAAACAGTAAGAGCACAGGATTACAGTGCAAAGTTTGCTGGGACAGATATGACCTGCACATATTTCAAATAGTTTCTATAACTAAAAATTGTCAGATGAACTATTTGACAGACTTCAAGAACATGAGGGGACATAGAAAACGGAACTTTTCTGTTGAAGACAAAAATAAACATTTTAACCATTGTACATAAAAATAAATGTAGTGTGGAAGGAAATTGCATTGTTATTTTGCAAAAAGTCTGAACAAAAATAGTTACAATATACTGCCAGCTTTTAAATATTTTCAAGAAGGCCGGATACAAATGAAAGAATCAAGTCTGATAAAAAATTGCTCGCAGTAAGAGAAAACATGTTTCTTCAGTCCCTGGTGCTGGTTTGTGTGGGTTATTGTTGCTATGATCCTCCTTCTAGAGCATCAATGTGCATAGAAACAAGACATTTATATGTATTTATGTGGGCTGGTCACTGGTATCATGGTACATTGAAGTTTCTAAAGATAAATGTTTTGAAATCAGCTAAAATTGATATGTTACCATTCCTGCAGTTTAATGGTCCTTTAATGTAAAACTTCCAGAGCGATCAGGATTTTCTCCCCACCCGTCTTTTGACACATGGGGAAAAGCAGTCCTCCACATCTCCCACCCGTTACTGCACACAGATGATCAGATGGCTGAAAGAATGTCAGCTTTTCCCTGCACTTTCAAAAAAATACAAGTTGAAGAATTTCGAAATATTTATGATCATGAAAAGCAGACAGTCATAGTGTAGAAACTAAAGCTGGATACCCTAGCAAATATCAGCTGGATAAGCTCGACAATTCCAGGAAGATCAGCGTGACAAAATTTTGCCCAACTGGTTCTTGAATTATAAAAGTAATGTGTGCTTTTGTTCAAGTCTATGTGAGAAAATGTTGTACTGTAGACGACAAGATTACTACTGGTATCTTAGCAGCAATATGATTATTTGTTGTTTTCCTGTTTTATTGTGTCAATCGTGTTAAGAACTTTGTTTCTGTGAAAATAATCACAATTCTGTTTCTCAAGGTTATCATACCACATCTAAATATCAGTATATTTTGTATTTGTGGATTTCAGGATGTTTTTGGACAATGAATTATAAATAATTTAAAATTTGGCATCAGAAACTGTAAGGCCTCAAAATCAATAAACCAGACGTCTAGATAACTGCTACACTTGAGCAGTCTGACCTGTCACAGGGAATTATTTAGCGTGGGGTGTCAACCGTTTTGCAGATTTCCAAGATCTGATGTAGTGTAACTGTGTTTGTGAAATTCATTTATATATTCAACAGGATTTTAAAAAGAATAACTGTAAACTGGATTGTCATAAATTACATGTTACAGTTTTGCTCCCGAGAACTTTCTGCATAAAAACTCCCGCTCCTCATAACAGATTTAAACTGCGGACAGCGTTTTGATGTCCCAAGTCAATCTGGAAGTATGTGATCATCTTCCGTTGCTTAGAAGATTCCGGCCTCTGTAAGTAGCGTGCCGGCCTCCAGCATCAGAGCCTTGAGGTAGACACAGACGGTGTAGTACATGGTGACAAAGTCCTGGGTGCTGAAAAGGGTGTCTGCCAGAGCAAAGCCAAGGGTGGAGGGGATGAAGCCTCGGCCGTACTCCACCATCCACGTCCCAGCGCTCCACTGGACCGACGTGGCTTCACCCACTTCATGAACAATAGTGTCGCCTGAGGGGATACAGCATGGACGTAGAAAAAGATTCAATAACTGACATTTAGGCACATAAAGTGGGAATCAGAAGAGCATGTATCAACAAAACAATGTTTTTGAATTAGCTGAAGAATACAGTTGCTCAGTAGACAGACCGTCTTTCTGTGGGCGGAGCCTGTGGCTTTAAAAGCAGGGCTCTGCTTTTTGTTTGTCCAAGTCATAATACAACCCCGTCACAGCCATCTGCATGTTGATACTGCCAACTTTGACTCCACACAGAACCCCAAATTAAAGTTTTAATTTGACCTTTTCATGAGTTTTTGACTCTCATATCATGTAGATGGTATAAAATAAAGTTGACAGTCATTTCCGCCAAACAGTGCTTGGCATTTTTTTTTCCACAACAATATTCTGACCCAAAGCTTAAGCATTTGCTTTGTCAGTCCATTACACACTTCTACACTGATTACAAAAAAAATCTATTTTAAATTTCAGAAGATGTGTCATTGCAGTTGGAAAAAGCTTTAGAACTATTTATAATGTGCTCATTTTATTAGATTGCAAAAGCATTTCATCATGGGTGTGTACACATTTGAGATCTACTGAACAGTTATCATAGCTACAAATCCATTACAGATATGTGGATTTAAATCTCCTACTTCGTTACCTGGATAGTACATTTCACTCTTGGTGGTCCCCTCCTTCCACTGCCTGAAAGTACCTGAGATGATGGTGTCGGAGATCTCCGCCCAGTATCGACCTGACCCAAACAGGAAACGTAAAAAAAAATGAAGACTTTGCTAGTTCGAAAACTAGCAAAGTCTTAACAATTCAGAAAAAAAGAAAAATAGGGAGATTAATATAACCTCATGGTTTCTTACCTGAGTGTCCTCCAGTGTCCACTGCAGTACCAAACAGCAACAAGTACTCTGTGAAGGAGGCATGGAGGAGACACATGGAGCCCATCCAGCCTCCAGCATTCACAAACACCCACTGCAAGTCCTCATCTGGTAGGATGTGACCCGGATACCTGGTTTAGATACACGCAGCCTTACAAAAATGCTATAGTAAAATAAAACTACAGAATCTCACAAAACTATTCAGATCCCTTGATATTTTTCAGATCTGGTTTAACAAATGTAAGTGAGGTGTGTATATTTGTTTCGCCCCCAGATGTGGCAAAAACCACACATTCACCTCAACTCTCAATCTTAACAATGACTTATGCTGGTAGCAGCATCATGCTACGTGGATGAAGAAATTTATCAATTTTTTTGTAAAGATATTTTTCAAGTGTTTACATCCCTGCTGCTATTTGGACAGTATCCATTCTCTGTAAATAGTCTTCTGTTGTTTTTATATGCACAGATATACATGTAAATATTTTTTAATTACTTAGTTGCATAACTCTTTGAATATGAATAAGGTATTTCTAACACGGTATTTACTGTGCAGTCTCCAATTATTACTTTTTGGTCATTTTAGTTCTAACTGCCTATTATTTTCTATTGATTTATGTTGGTCCTCAGCTTGGAGCCTGTAGCATTAAACTATGTTTTCATGCTCATTTTTTGAAAGCAATCAACAAGTAAAATATTTTCCTGTTCTTCTTAGTTTAATACACATTTCTTGGCTCCTTCCTCTCACAGAGTAAAAGTTTTTTTTAGACTTTAAGATTTCAGAATGTAACCCATTTACCCAACCTCAAAATATAGAGATAGGATGGTGATGACCCTACTGAAAACAGTGTGCACAATTTGTGATTTATTTTATGGTATGTTGGAAAAATAAATAGGTGATAAAAAAGAGCACCTTTTTAAAAACTCGTTTTGATTTTAAATAGACAATAAAATACATGCTTAACATTTACAGTACAAATATAATTTGTAGAGGAAAACTGATACAAATTTGTTTCTATTATGGATTTGGAACACCTTTATTTAGTGCAATCTGAAAGCACAATTTGCCTAATATTAGACTTAAAGCGGAGGGATATTTGAAGGCAAATGTCCCAATTTAACAATCTAGATTCACTCTCTGACATAGCAGTACCATGTGGACTGGAAGTATTCTCAAACATCGCATTGTTACCTCTTTCTGAGTTCCACCACCACTTTGGCGAAAGCTTGCTCATGGTCCTGCCCTGAAGAGTCCCAGCAAAAATAGATGCAATTTAGACCCTTTGGACCTCAACTTCTACTCACCCAAATAAAACTCAGCAGAACTCAACTTTCATTTACACTTAAAACGCAACTTACCTGCATACTGCTTGGCCAACATAGCGACCTCTTCGTTACTAAAAACGTACGTCTTTGAGGCCATCCAGTACCGCAGTAGCAGCACAACCACGACAATGACTGCACAGAACGCTAACAGTTTAGAACATTTTCTAGCAAAAGACATGGTCACAAACAAAACTCACAGGCAAAAAGAATGCAGCAGGTTAGACTACATGCGTGCAGACAGGTTGCTAACTGGTTGCTTCTTCCTTATCACGTGAGTGCGAGAGATTGCGACTCGGCCAATCACAAATCTTATTATGTCGCATGCGCAATAGGATGGGACTTCTTCTTGTTCTCGAGGATTCGGTTCATCTGGCTGAGATCTTTCAGTTCTCGATCAGCTCCTTGCTTGGAACGACTTCTGATTTTGAGAAACTTTGTCCATAAGAGTATATAAAGTGCTCTCACAAGTTCTTTTATTTTTTTTATTTTATTTTTTTAACGAGTCATGCTAAGCTATATCTATAAAATGTTAGACTATTGTTCCAATACATCTGGACTTTCCACTGCCTTTTAATGTGATCATATGGATCTTGGCGTTTTTTATTTTATTTTATAATATAACAAGACAAGATCTAAAGGCAATTTAGAACAGTACCAGTTAGAAGTTAGGAACTGACTGAGTTAGAAACTGGCCTGCACTTTCATACTGTTGAAATATCCAGATCATACTTCACTAAAATAGGTTTAATCCCTGCATTTCATCTAACCTCATGCTTACTAAAACGTTCTCCAGACCACCACTTGAAGAAGGCACACCTTAATTTTTGCTGTAGTTTACAAGGTTGCTGTTATAATGCTGTAATGTTAGAATTGGTTTTCAAAGATGAAGAAGATTCAGGGACACATGTAGGGATTGGAAGCAGAAACTGTCATGGCTTGATCAACCCCATATTAGCTCAACTTTGATTGATAGTAAATGTCATAATGACTTAATAACTATGTCATAGTTAAGTTATTAGGTTCACATTTTTCACATTTTCAACCATAACTGAAATTTAACACAGAGGCATCCAGTTTGTGCCGGACCAATCGTTCACTTAAACGAGCCGGTACATTTTGTCGGCTCAACCGCGACCGACCCATAGATAGTGGGCGGGTCCGCTGCAAGGTTGCCAGAACACAGTCGAAACCTTAAAAAGGTCTTAAATTTATGTTTATATTTTAAGAATAGGGACATAACAACTACATGTTATATTTTCTACATTGTTTGTTCTGTTCTGTACTTGTAGTCTCACAGTTACGCTTATTTTTTACTGAAACCCTAAGCTGTTTCATGGTAATGATCCGTCCCGAACGGAACGCCTTTTCGCCGTTTCTGTTCCTCCATAGGCTAAAAGGATAGTGGTGGACAGTGTGGGACCATGCTAAAGTTCACAACTAGTTTATGATTCATTTGTTCAACACCGAGTTGAGAGTTATCAAAGAGAACGAAGATCATGAGCGGGAATCGAGATCTCAGTTTCGATCCCAAAGGTATGTACGGACTTTAGCACCGATTCATTCAGGATATCATGCTGAGGACTTTGTTTACAACAGACTATATGACTGCTGTTTCAGTTTATTCAAACGTGAATGTTTGTTTTTCCTGTTCAGTGGGTAAAACACTGAAGCAAACGTGTCACAATGCTTAGTATGCAGCATGGTTTTACAATAAACACGCAGTCAGCTTGGCTTTCATGTGACTTGAGTTCCTGTTGTTTTTTATATCTGCAAGTTGCGATATCAGCAGCTTTGCTCCTGAATGGCTGTTTGATGTGTTTCTTATAGTAATGCACATTTTGAAAGTCGCTTACATTTAATCTGTTTTCAGGGAGGTAAGAGTCTTCTTTATTGGCTAAAAATCTAATTAGTTAATCTGAAACTGTGGTCGAAAGAGAGCCAAGTCCCTTTAAAGTTTACTACAAGCTGTGTTGTTGAAACAGGAAACTCATGCAAGAACATACTCTGTCTGGTCAGAGGGGAACCAAAGTAGACACAGTGAAGCATGGGGTGGAGGCATTGTGATGATGGAATGTATTTTTATGGAGTTAAAAACAAGATATGTATGGTATGTTATATGAAATAGCTTCCAACAAGATGACAAGCTAGAACTTAAGCGGGATGAAATACATTAAGATGAAGTTGTGTAGAAATGTGTCAACACACATTGAGTTAAATGGTTGTGATGTGACAAAATAGTATAGTATTACACAGATGATAAATTCTGCCCTTGTCGTTCCTTTATATTGTTTTTTATCTGTTCTGCTTTTACCACCAGAGCATCAGCATCTGCGTTACAACCCGCTGAAGGATAGCTGGGTCCTGGTTTCGGCCCACCGCATGAAGAGACCCTGGGCTGGGCAGGTAGAAAAACCACCTGAGGAGCTCATACCTAGATATGATCCCCGCAACCCACTCTGCCCCGGCAACACGAGAGCCAATGGAGAGGTAGGAAGACTACCTTAAATAAGAATAGGTTTCAAAACAAATTAAAATGTTGACTGCCGGGGTCCTAAGAGGAATGTTTAGTTCTCTAAAATGATATTGTCTGGAACATGATTTCAAAAATAGCATAGCTTATCATGCTCCCTTCTTCAGATACAAGGACCTACATTGTAAGCCCTGGTACGACTGATTTCTTACATTTAAGTATTCATCGTTTTCCAGGTAAATCCAAGCTACGACAGCACTTTTGTGTTTGAAAATGACTTCCCTGCTCTTCAGCCTGATGCTCCAGATCCTGGTGAGTGTTTGTGTTGAAGCAATATGTTACCCAGTATTAGAAATTGCAGAAGCAAGAATTCTGCTCTTATTTATTGTTGCAATGTCTTCATGTCCTAAAAAGATGTTTTTCTGGTCTTTAGGCTCAGATCAGCATCCGCTATTCCAGTCGAAAGCTGCCAGAGGTGTTTGGTAAGAGAACAGCTTTTAGCCTGACAGGGGTAGTACACAAATAGTTGTATTACTTTACCTTCTTAAGACTAAGCCAAGTTATTTACATTTTAAAGCAACATTTCAGTTCTGTTCGAAAGAAATTTGTTTTTTACCAGGCTATTAAAATAGTAACAAATAGTATAATTTTGTAAAATGTGAAAAACTTGTTTGCAAGTCTCTGTTATACTCTGAATTAGTTCCCTTCATTCTCTGTACACACAGAGAATGAAGGGAACTACTCTATGTAGATTCAGATGTGGATCTTAAAACCACCAGCAGATGGGGATCTTTCCCCACATCTTGCCTTTTCAATAGGTGTTCACTAAATTAACTTTTTGTCATATTTTCTTTTTCTATGAATAATAACTAATTCCACCATCATATAAAGTTCACGGTGACAGTATCCCTGTAGAGAGCTAAAAACTTTTTTTTTTTGTAGAAATAATGTTTTCTTTTTCCTGCCATCCTGACCTCCCAGAACTTTTGTAGTCTTCTACAGATCATTCTTGAAGAAGTGACAAACTCAGCTTGCATTTTTTTTCTATTTTATCTTGTCACAATATGATTGTCTGTTTGTTGATAAAGCTCAAGAGCAATTCCCTGTTTTTGTGGGTCTACGCGGATGATTGTGGCTGACAACAGAGTTGCATAACAACTGAATAATAGATTAAATCAAACGTCTTCAGTGAGTGTGCTGGTGAAAAACTGAACTATGGGTTTAATTCCCTAGTGTTGGCAGATGTAGAGGCTGTCAGGTACTCGTACTGTGAAAAGCACTTCAGCAGCGGTGATTGACGTGTTGTGCTTTCTCTGTGTTGATTTTTTTAAATATCAGAAGTTCTTTTTTTCTGTGTTTTGGAGTCTGAGTGAGTCGAGGTTTTGTCTGTGTCGGATGTTTTTCCTCATGCAGTATCTGTGTGCATCTTCCTGTTGTGTTTGTCATGCAGTTTGTGTCTTTATTGAGAGTGGAAAAAAAAAAGGAAACTTTGAAAATAAGCTATAGCTTGTTGCCCTGGAGCAACTTTCACAGAGCCAATTAGTGAGGAAAACAGTACGGAAAACAGGATTTAAAGGATCTGGGTCATGGGAGACAAAGAAAAATGGGTTAAGGGGAGCGATAAGACAGACACTAATGATTTATTGTATTTATTTTTTTTTTCCAGTTATATGCTCCCAATTAACACCGCTGTGACAAAAAATGTGGTCACACTATGTTTTGCTTTCTCATTTTAATTATCAGGTTCCTTAAAATTTCCTTGAAAGGTCAACTTATGCTGCAGGAATTAATTAAAGCTTTTGCTTAGACGGAGCTTGACCAATTTAATCAGGATGTAAAACAAAACTTAGTATAAAAGTAATGTTTCCTATATTTATTTAGACTTCTCAATTCCCAGTTTACTTCTCAGTTTGTTCTCATAAGTGTCAGTTTAATTAGTACTCACCTGCTTCTGAAGCCGGAGTACATGGAGAGATGCACAGAGAGAACATTCGATCTCCATGCAGAAAGGCTGGGATTTGAACCCA
Source organism: Xiphophorus hellerii (assembly GCF_003331165.1). Classification (NCBI taxonomy): domain Eukaryota; kingdom Metazoa; phylum Chordata; class Actinopteri; order Cyprinodontiformes; family Poeciliidae; genus Xiphophorus; species Xiphophorus hellerii. Next base: position 10,317,499 of record NC_045679.1, on the reverse strand, counting down.
GGACCTTCTCACTGCTACGGAACTGTGCTACCAACTGCACTGCTACTTCTCTATAAAAAAATAATATATTTGATGTTCATAAAGCTCATTGTCTTAGATGTATTCACACAAAGAATGTGAAGAGGGCATGCTAAATTTAGCTTTGTTTTTGGACATAAAGCTGTGCACAAAGAGGATGTTTTTTGTCCTTAATACATCCAGAATGAACAACACATTCATTCTGGATGTGTTGTTCTCTACTTCCAGAATCCTAGCAATGAACTACGGTAACATTTTGCAGACTTTATAATGGTCAGATATGTCTCTTTACCATGCTGCAAACTTGACAGATTTCTTGGACTGCCATTGTAGTAGTGTAGTATTCTAAATAAGAAGCTGTTGCATATCAGTCAATATATGTTGGTAGTTAGGTGTTTCCAACAAACTCTGCTCATAATTCAAACACTTATATATATTTTTAAAATGATTTTCTGAAGATTTCATGCCCCTGTTTTCATTGAGTGCTTCTGATGCCCATATAGACCAGTTAAATTATAAAAAACAAAAGCTGCTGATCAAGCCAAATAATTTAATAACCTCCAGCTGATAGTTATGATTTTTGAAGTTAAAAAGTCAGGTATGAAATGAATCCATCTGCTGTGTGGAACTTCATTTGAATAATCCATCAATTCGTAACTGCCAGCTTGACATTTTGTATCTGATTTAAAGTAACTTTCTACCTATTGTCTACTTTAAAGGAAAGAGATTACTGGACTATAATTTATACCAACCTGTAACAAATTGCTTATTGTTTGGTGTGATCAGACATCATAGGGGATCAGAAACCAAATAAATGGAAATTGGGCTCCATGCAGTGTTTTCAGAAAATATAGAACTGAGTTATATTATACAAACATTTTGAGCATTGGAGCTTTTGCAACAATTTATAATTTCATTAAAACTAAATGGCAGCAGATTTGTATGTAATAGGGCATATGAATGGCCAAAGGAGACAAGACATCGAAATTGAAAAAACAAATACATTTTTGTGATAAAGAAATTTCATAGTTTTCACATCCCTTTCATGTAGCAATAGTACATTTTACCTGGGTTGTGTTGTTTTAAGTTTTAAATAAAACACATTTTTGATTAAGGGAAAATGGTTTGAGAGAGTTTACTTTAGGTCTTCAATATGTTAATCATGTCAATAAATGCTTCCTGTTTACAGATTTTGACAAAATGAACAAAAAAAAGTCTGATAAAAAATATGTTTTGAACTGTTCTCTGGTCAAAATACTCTTATCTTTCTTTTTTTTTAATAGCTACTAAATATTTTTACATTGTGGTATTAGGATACAATTATAAAATGATTTTTGCCAGATTGTCCACCCAGAGATCTGCAATACATTCACAGTAACTAGCAACACTTCAGTTTTTTTTGCTTTTAGAGTTCAACTGGATTTAAAAACACAAATGCTCAGAGCTCTCAGCTCTTGTAAGTCTTCTCATGAACAATTCATAAATACAGACCATTCATTTTTGCTCTGAGCATAAACACCAAAGTCGTATTCAATTATTGATCGCACACTAGCTGCTTTTCGTCCCAGAAGACTGCGACTGTCAATAGAAATGTAATATCTTTTTTACTCCGACATTCACGTTTGTTTGCCTGGGTGCTGTTTGCAAGCCTGATAACAAACAGTTGCATTAACAGTGAACTTTTCTTTTTTTTTCCCCCAAACCCACAGAGACATTTAGGTGGTATGTTCAATTCATACTCAAATAATCTTTTTCTACAATACTACTATTACAAGTACATTTTATTTAGAAGTGCCTTTGAGAATACTCAAGGACACCATACAGATCACACAGCGCAAGAAGAAACACCACCACAATTACATATGGTTTCAGATGGCTGAACTCACAGCATGGTTTTATTTAAACCCAGAATTGTAGATATGACTTCATATCAAGTTCAAATTATGTCATTTTTTCTCTCTTAAAGTGTCTGTCAAAAATCTCATCCCATTTCTTCAAGTTTAGAATTTTAATAATAAAAATAAAAGCTTTGTGTTTCTCCATGAGATAGAAAATTTGGTTGCACCAGCAATGTCACATTTTTGAGCACAGCCAGGTGGTTGCAGGTAAATATTGGAAAACCATTATATGATTATTAATTTATTAAACATTTATTTTCTGTTATATATTCTCAGCCGAAAGAGAGAGAGAGAGAGAGAGAGAGAGAGAGAGAGAGGGGGGGGAAAAAAAGCCTTGGGAAATTTTTTAAATAAAACTTATAAAACGTTTTCTCTCTCTAATCAGTTTGACTACGAGGCCAACCAGACACTATGGTCTACAAAACCCTTCACACATTGCAAACTCTTTGGAAATGTTAAAAGTATTGTTTAGTGTACAGGTAAATTTGGCCACAAAGTGCGCTTAATATTTGCCACATAGGGTTTGTCCTACTGATTCCTTGTCCAATCTGGTTCTTTTAATAGGTTTCACTTCTGCACAAAAAGGTTTTCTCACAATTCCCATAAATAGGGAAGTTTCAGCACTGCCTGAAACAATCAGTTTCAGGCAGTGAAAGCCTGATAATCAGTTTCAGGCAGTGCTAAAACTGATGAATAAAATGTAGATTAAGATTATATAGATGTGCAAGAAACTTTTCTTCTTCTTCTTGAAGATAGCTGCCTGCTTGTGAGGCTTGAAGAATGATCCATCATATGTTTAATAAAGGATTAATTTAAGTTTTTGATCCAAACATAGTCATGTTTTCAGTTTACCATTTTAGCCAACAGCCTGAGCTTCAGCAATGCAATCTGAAAAACATCTCAAAGTAGGCATGCAGTAGTATCCAGAGCAGTGATCTCACTTCACAACAGAGATGCAAACAGCACTCCTGCAGATTATCAATTTAACCAGGCCAAGTAGATCAGTGATAGCACTGGCATGTTTTTTACTTATTAATATCTACCAGAACCACAGCAGAAAACTCAAGATAAATAATAGACGCACCAAGTGGAACAGAGAGAGCGAGAGGGAATAGATTCTGATGAGGTGTGTGAGCTTGAACAGAATTGTTAGACATGCACCTTCAATAGTGATGGATTAAAGAAAGGAAACACTGACTCACCTGACAAAGATAGAAAGGCCTTAAAATACATACATTTTATTTCAGCCGTTAATATTACATCCAAAAGCGATGCAGTTTACCAGTTTAACATTGCACAAGGCTGGAGATAATCCTGAGGTATAGGCTTCTCCCATCTTGTGTTTTATAGTCTTCGGCGGCGCAGCGACAAGTTTTCTACAGGACTCGAGGGCTCTGAAAGCCATGGCAGAAGCTTGTGCACCTAGTGTCTGATATCCATTTTGGGGTAGATTTAAAGAGCTCATGATGCTTTGTGTAACAATCAGAGTATCAGGGGCACCTGGAAAAGAAACAAGCAACCTATAGCCGTCATTTGGTGGGAATGAGGTTTTTGAGGTAGGTTCATTTCTAAAAAGCTCAATCTTGGTCTTAGTGACCAAAGCACATTGTCCCAGCAACAGCAGAAAATAACATTTTCTGTCATGCCCACCAAAAAAGAACAATTGGCTTTTAGATGGCAGGATAAATTTGGTTTCTCACCCAACCTTATTTGTCACAATCCCAAAAGTTTTGCTCTCCTGACACAAGGAGATTAATTGTCTCTGTTAAAAAATTGTCAAGCTTTATATTCAGACAGAATGGGCATTTAGAGTCCTGCTTACTGATTTTTATCCTTATATGTTGTTACATGATTACTATTTCTTCCCTATTCTCTGTGTCATGTTTAGTAAGGTCATGTGCTTCCACCCCTGGTCTGATGTCACCCTCCCTCTGATGAAAAAAGAAGAGATTATCAAGGTCATTGATAAATGGGCTGAAATTTTAGAGGAACTCGGTGCTACGTATCCATGGGTTCAGGTGCATAAAACACACACTCCTTTCACTGCTATTTATTTTCACTCACCTCATCTAACTTTCTCTGACATTGCAGAGCTGTAAAAAGTTCACATCACAAATTTCACAACATTTTCCATTCAGTTATTTTGTATTTTAAAGGTGTTTCCATTGAACTCGGTGAAACTTTAATGGTGCTTCTGTGCAAACTCACTTATTCAGAAAGACAGATGTACGAAAACATGGATTAAGGTGCATAACTACCTGAAAATCACTTCCTGTGGGAACAGAAAAAAAATCTTTTGTGTGAAAACAGTTTTTTTTTTTTTTTCCAAACTTCAGGTGCTGCTATGTTCCAAGAGAATAAATTACTTTCATAAATAATTCGCTTTACCATAGGTGTTGAATTTAAACCAGATCCCAAACTGTTTTCACTCACATTCGCATGTCAGCCAACACCGTAAAGAAAAAAAAATCTTCTCAGAAATATCCAAAATGCTCTTGGGTATGGTAATTTAACTTGACAAAAAAGCACTTTGTATCATCTACACCTGAAATATACATGGACTCCCACCTTCTGTCTGCAGATTTTTGAAAATAAGGGAGCAATGATGGGTTGTTCGAATCCACATCCTCACTGTCAGGTAAGACGAGCACCTAAACACCACATTCTCACAGAGTGAATTCTACTCACATATTTACCATTCTATTCTATTTATTGTGTCTGATGGTATTATAAACTGTGTCGCCTACTTAGCCTGTCACATTTCAGCTATTTTAGGTTTTTTAAAAACACTTGAATACATGTTCAAGTTTGCGCTAGTAGCAGTGTTTGTTGTCACCCATGTCTAAAAGTTATAAAGTTAAAAACCCATCTGTTTCACTTAAATGGCTGAGAGAAATGTACTAAGTATGCCTAGACACTGAAACACATGAAAATATAATTTGTGAATTATATAGTTTTTAGGTCACATTTCAATTATTAGTATGGATGCAAGCCATTCTTTTTGGTTTTGCTTATTTTTCTTTATGTGGCATAATTGCTGGAATTAATAATTGTACATACATCAGAGATTGGACTTTGCCAAAAAGTATGAAATTTGGCTGCTGGAACAAAAGCTAAACTTATTTTAAAACTTTTTATACATCTTTCACAGAGTTTCTCTAAACTTAGATTACTTTACACTTTAATAACTATTAGAAGAAAATAAGGCTACTGATTTTACAATATCTTTGAAATTGTAGAGTGTTGTGGAATAAGTTAATCCCCCTGGTATTGTGCCAGTTACAAAAAGTATTGTCAGGTCTTAATTACTGCTCAATATCTACACCATATGCAAAAACTGAGGGTCTACTCTAGGCTTATAGATACTTTGTAGACATAATAACATTATTCCTTTTATTTAGTATGTCTTTATATAGAAAAATTCTGTGTTCAAGTTTAGAAATTCATGAGGGGCCCTCTGCTTTCAAAATGCAGAATGAGTTTAAAAATGACATAAAACAACACTTATCACATACACACCTTTATCTACAAGGGCCCTAATTTGCAGCTCCTTCACACACCACTGAAGAATTACAAATGTGTAAGAAAAACACGTCCAGGTTTTGAAGTCAGAAATGTCGCAGCGTCAGAGCTGTTAATTGAGTCCTCATCCAGAAATCAGATGCAGCTGTGCAGCTTTGCCACATTATGCGTAAGGGGGTATGCATAGTCACACCTATATTACAGCTTGGATGCTTTTCTCGTCTTCATGTTTTTCTTTCTGGCACGGTAATTTAGAAAACTCAATTCGAGGAGAGAGACATTTCTTGTCAAACTGTTTCTTAAAAGTGTGACGCAGAAAAGGTGCAAAAAGATACATGGAGGCAAAGGATTTAATTTAATATGTTACGTTATTCACAAAAAAGACTGATAAATTAAAGCTGCCTACATTCTACTATAGATCATTTGTGAGGATAGTCTTACCTGCTGAACATTTTGCTTTTTTATCACATTACATCCCCAAACTTCAGTGTATTTTTTTGGAGATTTTATGTAATAGATAAACACAAAGTTAGGAGTATTTATGAAGTAGAAAGAAAATGATGAATGGTTGCCTGACAACAAACTTGGCATGGAGTGCATTAATCAGAGAAGTAACCAAAAAACCCATGGGAACACTGAATCAGCTACAAAGATCCACAGCTGAGGGTAGAACAATCTGTCAACAGTTATCCACGCCACACGTCTGGTCTTTGGGGAAGAGCTGCCTGAAGAAAGCCATTAGAGGTCCTGTTTCCAGTTTGTCACAACCCACAACCTTGAAGAAGGTGCCCTGGTCCGTTGCGACCAAATTTGACAGCAACCCTAATTAGTGGACCTTGAGACAGGATGGCTGTCAAGCCATATGTCACAGCCTATCTATTTGATCTGTTGTTTGTTGTTATCCTTTGCTCCTTATAAAGATGGCAGTGCTTTATTTCTTTATGATCTTGAAACACCTCTAAATGTTACAACAAATGAAGGACTCCTGTTAAGATATTCTGTGTGGTAAGACACGATTATCCCTTCCTGCTTGGTAGCTGGTATCTCAGCTGAGATTTGTTATGTCCCATGTACATCTTCCCTTTAAAAGCACCCAAGAAAAGGGGAGTGTGCGCGTGTGCAGGCGTGCGCGGGTGTGTGTGTGTGTGTGTGTTTGGTGGTTTAGCCTAGTCACTCCTTGCAATTCCTAGAACTAGAAAACACAAACATGTAACAGCTACGCTGGGTTCCTGTTCAAAACAGGATTGTTCCACCATATTTAAAGGTCTTTTAAATTATTAAACATCTACAAAAACACAAAGCTCAAACAAGCAGAAGTTTTGAGGTCTTCTAAGGTTCAAACTAAAAATTAAAGGTGGTTATTTCTTTTCTGTTTCTGTTGTCCCAAATCTACAAAATAATTTACCAGTCCGCATGAGAGCTGCTTATTGTCTAGAAGCTTTTAAGGTGCAAAAGATCAATTTTACCCTTTAGGCCTTGAATGAAAAAAACCCAAAACTTTGAGATCTTTATTTTTAGTAATGCAATCTTTATATTGTAAAATCTTTATTTTAAAATGCTAAGTTTCTTATTGCACCTGCCATGCAGCATTTTGGTGCAACATTGAATAGTTTAGATCAGTGGCATCCAAAATCTGTCCTCAAGGGCTGGTATCCTGCATGCATGGACACCCATTTAGATTAAAGCTTATTAATGTGGTAGAATGGTCCAGTCAAAGTACAGGCTTAGACCCATTTGAGAATCGGTGAGAAGACTTGCAATTTTCTGTTGACATATGCTGTGCTCAACCTCAGCTATTTTGCAAAGAAGAAATGAGATGTGTAAAGCTTGTAGAGATGCACCCCAAAGGACTTGGAGCTGTAATTTCAGAGAAAGATGCTTCCTTAAAGTATTGATTCAGGGGCTGGAATACAAATGCATTCTACACATTTCCGGTTTTAGTGAACATTTCTGACAACCTTCTATCTTCTTTTTTCCTTTAGCTTCACACTAATGCACAGCTTTATGTTAACCTTTTACTTTAAAAGTTTAAAAAATACAAATTTATAGAATACCAAGTATCAAACATAAGTTAAAAACTGCATACTTAAACTCGTAAATGTACGTTAGAGTTTTTATAGCAATTAGGTAAATCTACACAATGACAAAAACCAGGTCTTCAGTGATCAATAATTAAAAAGTTGTCTTCTCATTCCTCATCCTAAAATATCTATTTTCTTCCCAACTTCTGAATGATTCCTATAAATGTAGTTAGATGTGGATGATGAAGACAAACCCAGAGCCTAACTGAGTCTGTTCTGTTGTTTTGACAAGATTGTAGAAATTACCACCCGGTGGCAGTATGTCACTGGAGAAAAATATGGTTAAATAGATTATAAAGTATAGCTGCAAGGTGAAAATCCTGTCTAATTTTAAATTATGACGTATACATATCTTTTCATATCAATATTTCATTTTACCTGGTTTAGTTGTAAGGAATCAATAGCTTCAATTTTTGTGCACCTGGAATACAATTTGGGTCCAGTCTATGAGAAAACTTTGAATACATTTATGTAGTTTGGTTTCTCTTTTAAAAGAATTTTACTTCCTTATTATATTTGTCAGCGCATTAAAATCCATGTGTTTGCACAGTCACGTTCCTCCCACCCGCACCCCCATGGTGAAAACCTTAGAAGCATTGATGTAAAACTTTGACTAACGAGAAACAAAAAAATCTTAATCCTGTTTAGTAGGCGGCATGGCTTCTGATAACTTTGGTCTCACAGGATCAGAGAGGAAGAAGGAAAACATTTGCTTCTTGAATAGTAATAGCCCTTTTTTAACTCCAGTAGCCATCAGTGTATATGCGGTTCTCTGTGTAGTGTTGCATTTGCTTACATGAGCAGCAACATTGAAGTCAACAGACTTATGGAGTTGAAATATCTATCAAAAGAAATACCTTTCTCAGAAGTTGTATCTTCTAGTAAAGGATTATATTTTGGTTTCTCTTGGATGTGTTATCTGGACTTTGCATGATGAAACAACTGTTGTCGGGTAGATATATTATTGCATGTAAAGACAGAGGTGAACCAATAGCCTAAGGACCAGTTTTAAGAGCCCAATATTCAAATAGTGCTTGTTACACATGCCTGTAGTCTTTTAGCTGGTCAATGTTCGTGCATTGTATTTACACATCATCTTTAGCTTGTTTTTGCCTCTGCACAATTTGGTTCCAAAATCCACCTTTTGCTAGAACACATTACTTTACACATGTCAACCGTAATTATAAGAAGAATGGAAACATAGCTGGGATAAATAAAAATAATACAAAATTAATATTTTCTGACTTATAATGAATGAGACCATATATAGGTGTGGTGTGGTTGAAGTGAACTATGGCGAGGTTCAAATGCATGTGTGGATGGCAAGCAAGACAGAGACAGCTCCTAAAGCAGGAAGCCAACTATATCATAGGGCATTCTGGGTAACTACAGCCAAAACAAACGTACAAGTTTAGCACCAGTGGGAGAAATGGCTCAAAGCCTTTTGCCAAAGACAAAAGGAAAATCCTTTAACCATTAAAATCTCACGCCACTCCATATTGGTTTACATTTTGTGAGGAAGGAAGTTGCGCTCAGTTGTTTCCTTTAGTGGTCATTGGTGCAGCGCCACCACTAGCGAGGGGGTAAACCGGTTTTGCTAAGGGTTTAGTTTGTTTGACACAGTACAGTGCAAAAGTGAACTGCACCAGCTGAAAATGTAAAGAAAATGCAAATTTGGTACCCATTCAAACCATGTCTACTGAACTATCATTTCTGAAAACACCCCAAATGTATTTCACAATTTGATGATGGTAATCCCCCCACTTTGCTCAGAGAGAGTCTATATAGTTTTCTGCGTGTGTCTGCTCTGTTTGCCGTTTTGCATAAGTATGAGTAGATAAGTGTGGATTTTAATTTTATGAACCCCGAATACCTCTTGTTCAAAATTTCCTTTTTTTCATGTTCTAAATTATCTTGCAGCCCAGAGTCTGTAGTTGAATCGTGGGGTTGTTTTGTACTGCTTGTCTGCTTTAATGCCCATTAAAATGCTATAAAGCTAAAACCCGAATTGTGCAAATGTCTTCTGTTATGTTTATTGTTGCCCATAAAAAGCTTTCTGAAATGTGATAGAAATGTGTTATGAGGGCCAAAGAATGTAGGGATATAATACAGCCACACCAAAATGCAAAGCAGTGTTTCTGTCTGTAAAGCGAATAGAGCTGAATATTTCTTTTCAGATATGTGTTATCTTGTGCTTTGAAGCATCCTGCATAATTTTCTCCAGGGATGCTAAATTGGAGAAATTGCCAGCATCTCATTTAAGGTGAATGCAGTCTGATAAGGAGCACTATTGGTGGCTGATGAGAGCAATGCTGGAACAATGTGTTTGTTTCAGTTAGCAATCAGTGTGGCTGATTTAAATGTGTCTTTTGTTTTAGTGTTATCATAACAGATAGGGGCACAACTTTGCGTGTGCATGCGTGTGTGCGTGTTTCTTTGAATGCGAATGAATATGCAATAATATGCTGATGCTTAAGAGATCAGCTTTAAAGAATTAGCTCATTTAGTGATGTGGTTGGTTTTCTCTTTACATGTACAAGTGAACTAAAAACATGTGTAACATATTGGATGCATATCATATTTCCACATTTAAGTTGTCTTATGTAATTGAAAGAGAACGTCCGGACCGAATGCGCAAAGGAGAATACAGAGCTTAATAACAAAGCCTACAGTGTGACAAGAGGTGGGCAGGCAGTCGATATTAATCTGGGAGGAGAGATTCAGAAGCGTCTTCAAAAAGACATTCTGGTTGAGGAAATGGGAAGGGAATGGAACAGGGAGGAGCATAATCAGGAGATGTGAAAAAGGTGGCAGACAGGGGGCATTTGAAGGTGGATAAAATGAAGGTGCCATTGGAGGGTATATGTGTTGGAATTCTAATGAGGAACAAAGACCCAGATAACTTTTTTTCCCCGTGACTTCTAATGCAGGGTTTGTAGTTATCTTCAGAACTGTAAGCATTCAGTTTGTTTGTTGTTCAGTGAGACACAGTTGCTGTTTTTGCTCATTTTGAACATAAAAAAAGTTATTGAAATGCTCTCTGGCATCTTTATAAGGTTGTTGAGTTCATTACAGTCCTTATTTTTTTATGGCAAAGATTCAGCAAGATGTCTTTCTTGGTAGTTTTTGGTCATTTTTTGAAAACGTTACACCTCTAAGTTGCTTCTGCTTTGTTGACTGCACAAACTCACCACAAACTTTTGAAAGTAGCAGACTTTTGATAAAAAATTTGGGGCCTCTGCCAGAAAATTGAAAATGGGATCCAACACAGATCAACTCAAAACCATCCATTTCCCAGAGAATCAACTATATCCTATAAAAAACTGTGAGGTAAGCTGAAAAGAAGAGTTTATAAGAAAAGATCGACAATTTTGGGCACCCTGGAACGATTGTGGAAAGTTTAACAAACTATTCTCTGTCTGTGGATTTGCATTTGCAAACTGACAGATTTAGTTATTCGAACATTCCTGGATGTTGATTCATTAAAGTTTGTTTTTTCTCACAAGAAACGACACAGCATATAACCTGCAAATGCTAATACACATATTAGTGTTTAAAGGAAACTGGTCATCAAGAAGCTCAGGTTTCCTCCATGTTTTATGAATATTTGTTGCACTCATAAATTAGTTTGAGTCAATGCAGAATCTCTTTGTTTTATTTTCCTTTCTGCTAAAGGTGTGGGCTAGCAGCTTCCTGCCCAATGAGCCTGCTGTGTCTGACCGCTGCCAAAGAGCATACTATCAGAAAAACGGAGAGCCGCTGCTGGTGCAGTATGCCAAACAAGAAGCAGAGAAAAAGGTACATGTAAGATAATAAGTGGACATCTTATGTTCTTTCATACTTGGATTGAGTTGCGGTGTCACAAATGAATCTAAGCCTTTCAGCCTAAACAGTTTCACAAATCACTTTTTTTTTATTTTATTTTATTTTACATCTAATAGCTCTTAAAGTACATAAAATCCTCACAATCCAAATGGTAAAACAAGAAGAGCATGCAGGTCACACAGCAGCAGAAATATTCATTCCACCTTAAGTCAAACATTATTCTGAAAAAGCATCATGTTTCCTTCAGGGCAATTTCTGAACGACCTTTAAAGGTTTACAAAGATGGAAGCGTTGCTATGGCAATGGTATTTTTCATTTCATTTAAATCAAAATCTTTGCCTCAAAAACATGGATTTTATCTGTATCTTTCAACATTCAATGTAAAGGGGAGTGAGGGGTAAGATAAAGAAAAGAAAAGGCTGGATTTGGTTTGAATATTTTTTGGAATCTAACGCTGTAAAAGAGTGTGATGTGCAAAGTAAAGCCATCTAATGTTTGCTTACCTGTTTTGTTAAATTAGGGGGTAAATGATGCTGATAATTTCCCCATGCAAATTATTCTAAAAGTGCTTTACTGTATAAACTTGTGATTAAAAGATCCCATTTAAATAATGGTACCACATTTCACTTTTCTCACAAGTCTCCCTTCATCCATTTACTTCCACCCTTTTCCTCCTCGCCCCCTTTTTTTTCCTTTTCCATCATTCTCTTGATTTTCCTTCCTCTGCCTGTCTCCCAGTCAGTGAAGCGTGTGATTGGACGGCATTGATGCTCATTAGCATAATACTGCAGCGTCCGTCTTCATCCCACCTGAACATTAGGGAAGCTGTGTGACTACATTTAGGGTGCTCACACAGATTTTAGCGTGTTGCCAAATGTCATTAGTGAACACTAGCAAAAACCTTCTGCATTGAAATTAGACTTGACAATTTGAGAAATATTTTCTCTAACTGTTGGGGAAAGGCTTTTCATTTCATTTTAGAATAACTAATGTTGATTTTTGGTGATGTTGTTCTTGTTGTAGTGTTTTAAAATGTGTTGGCTCTGCAGTAGGATTTGCTTTAGCCCTCACAATTTATCATTGAGCTAAAATTAGACATGTTGGGTCACAAACTAAACAAAAATGTACTTTCTTTGTAAACATGGGTCAGTTTCTGGTAGAAAAGGTATACCAAAGTTTTATAAAGTTCTGATTTCAAAACCACTAAAATGTTGACTCAAACTTCTTCGACTTTTTAAGTGCTTTTATAGAGATGTGAGAAAAAGTACTGGACCACAGAGTATCACAACATTGCACCGACCCGAGCTGTTAGTGCACACTACCAACCAGCTCTCTGAATAAAAGGCTCCTATGCTTTCCCCAGGCATACAAAAAATACAAATTTAACTTTGGACACAATAAAGACTAATATTGATGGCATTGGAACTAAAGGTGAGCCTTCAGTTCTTATTAAAGTAATGCCATTTTGATGTAAAGTTGGCAAGCTTCAAGCAGGATTTTGGTTCAAATGCAGATTGCAATTTTTTTTATTTTTTTTATCCAGACCTAAAACATAAACTAATTAACCTGTCAATATCAGCTCCCTACTCTGTTCTCACAAACTTGGACTCACTTCTTGCTTTCACAACTACTTGTTCTTCTGTTCTTTGTGGCATAAATTCATCACTGTGTTTGAAACATTCCACAGAGATATCAATCCATACTGACATGATGGAATCACACAGTTGCCGCAAATTGTTTCACATTCATGATGTGAATTTCCTGTTCACTGCATTCCAAAGTGCTCTATTAGGTTGGGATCTCATGAGGATGGAGTACAGTTAAGTCATTGTTTGAGATCATTTAAATACTCAGCTCTACCCGTCTGACTTCCAACACCTGTGGAGTTTTGAAGCCAGAGTTTTGAGTTTTGTGTTTATAAAATTCTATTAAAATGATCTGAAATTTGTAGCAGCAACATTAAAAAAATATTGAAAAGCCATCAAGGGATATGAATGCCTTTGAAAGATGCCGTCACCTCCTCAATATTCTAAGTATAAGGTAAAATATAATCATTGTTAGTAAAGTCTAAACTGAACTAAAAAGATTTTAGACCCAAAGAAAAGCAAAAGCATGAAAGTTAGGACAGAATAAAGAAGAGCATTCAGTTGTAAACACACAAGTCAGAAAGAGAGATACAAGATGTGGGTGTCAGAAGAAAAAAGCCAACAATTTGTTCAGGGGATAAGCTGACCTGTTCTACTGGGACTGTGGGGACACTCCTGTTTGCTTATGTGTGTGTGTTTGTGTGATATGGAAGGTAGCATTAAGGCTTTGAGAAAAACAGAGTAGACACTTGAATCTCCTTGGGAGCTAGTATTGGGCACCAACCTTTATAAAATCAGAGCGAAAGCCGTAAGCACAGTGTTTGTGTGTGAGCGAGTAGCCAAGAATGATTTGTCAATAGCTGGCTAGTGCGTTTGTGTTTGTGTGTGTATTTGTCTCTCTTTCTTTGCTCTTGTCTCCCTGACCCAAGGTTAGGGACCCTAAATTGGCACATCGGAGTGTTTGGAAGACACTGAATTGGGCTTTGGTTCCCGGGTGACACTCAACTTTGAAACAAAAACTTTCTTAGCTAATTGAATAAAACTCCTTGAGATTGGCCGTGTTAGAGGTTTCTTTTAGGACATCCTCTGCTTCCTCTCCTTGTCCTCAATTCTTCCATCTTGAGCTTGCCCCTTAATAATCTTGCTAAAGGTATAGCAGGGAAACAGTGAACACAGGCAAGTGCAACTAAGGTCAAGAAGATGAGCAGGAGAGAAAAAATGAAATATTGGTCAGAAAAGAAAATCAAATGAGCTGATAAAAGTAAAAAGTAAATCTAATATTACAACCATGAACCTCAATGAATTCCATAAGGATTTTATGTGATAGACCAACACAGTGTAGCACTATTGAGGCAGTTTGTTTCAAGCCAAGTAAGGTAAACAGCAAACATGTGGATGAAGGAGCTCTGGTCAATTGAAACTTTTTAGTTTGCCCACAAAAGGCTATGTGTAAATGAAAACCAAGTCCCATCTTTGTTGCTAAGACTAAAGAAAAAAAAAGAAGAAATCAACCCAAAAAATATCTTAAACTGTAGGACTGTCTTATAATAATGTCAAGTTAAGATTATTACATAACACATTACAGCAAACACGATAAAAATGTAGCACAATAACCAATTATGAAAGAAGTAAATATGACATTTGTCAAGTGTCATCATTAATTACAATCATGCAAGATATTTTATGATGTTTTGATATGATCTGTTTTCTACATAAAGCTGAATATTTTGTGTATTTCATTAAATGTTCCATCTTTGGAATATTTTAATGAAACAGTGTTGAGCAGATAAATAAAAGATAAAAGCAGTGTAGAGCAGTTAAGTTAAAATAAGAAGACACAAGAAAATTACTTAGAATATACAAAGATATATACAGTATATATATTTTGTGCCCATGCTCCCCTACTCTTATCCTACCAAACCTAAATCTTGATAAAATACAATAAAGTTTAAAATCTTGACAGCAAAGTAGTAATAACAGTTTTTATTATTATTATTATTCACACTAAGTAGAGTCCATTAATGGTTCACTTCCATTAAAAAGCCAAGCAATTTGTGGTAAATTACTGGTTCCTCTACAGTTATTATAACACTCCTGTTTTCTCTCTGAATCCATTAATTATTTACTGATGCCTTGCTGTGAAAAGGTTGATTTCAAATTATTTTGACATTTGCTTTAAACGTTCCACCATCATCCTTGTCCATAAGAAACGCTCTGTCACAAGGTTAAGTGACTGCAGACTCTTACATCTGTGATCATGAAATACAGTGACTGCTGTTGAAGCATCTGAAGGTCACCATAGGCTGTCTGCTGACCCCCTGCAGTGGCAAGCAGGTTTGCAGATGATGCAGTCAGTCTAGGACTTTACATCATCCTGCACTGTTTGGAAGAAGGCCCAGCAGAGACCATACTACCGACAGCAACTCAAGGAGTAAAACCTTTCAAAGGAGCTGTTTATCATCATCTTCACAGCCATTTTTTTCAGTCTGTCCTAAGTAGTCAGCTACTCCACTTTGAAACAAAATAAGCTTATTTGCACTACCACAATCTGCCTGCTGGCTGCACAAGCAGACATCCTTTTGTGCACATATTGTTTTTATAGTTTATGTTATAAATTAATACTTAATGTTTGCATACTGTGAGCGAGTGTGTGAAGCTGCTGTCAAATTTCTTGTTTGTATGCACAGTCTTGGTCAATAAATCTGATTCTAATTCATAATTTAAAAAATAAACTAAGAAAATCATCAATTTACAATGCTTGAACAAGTTTGAACAGGAAATAAAACACAAAAAAAATCAATCGCCAAATGATAAAATAAGTAATGAATTCACTATTAACGTCACAACAAACTTTGATGCTTTTCGTCCTGCTCTCAAATCTTTATAAAACATAATACGTCATATCTTGCTTGTGGTCTGTAAAATGCACTGAAGTATATATACTTGTCAAATCTTTTTTGTTCAATTTCAGTTTCTCACAACACTGATGGTAAATAGCGAATGAAATCAAACATCCTACAACCCCATGTGTTCTATTTGAATAAGGCAGCTCCTAACAGTGACTGACACATGGAAATATCTGGACTGCTGCAGTGCTTTTCAGCCAGTGGTAGCTCATTATTTTTTGTTTTCTCTTGCATTTGCTTAACAGCTTAGTCTTAATCGACTTGGAGCTGGTGTTTTCTTCAACAGCAGGATGCTCTTTTGCACAAATAACCATAATCAGTTGTATGCTATCTCCTCACAACCAAAGAGCAGAGCGATTTTGGATGGAACAGCTCGAAAAAGCCTTGAATTTGTCTTAGTTGAAATCCAACTCCGCATGTATATTTTGGACTGTGGAGAGAAGCAGAAGAAAGAAAATCCATGGTTAGCCAGAGTGAATTGGGGGATGAATGGTGAATAACTGGTTAATAGAAAAGTGGAAAGATTGATAGAAGGATAGATGGAAAATCAGATGACTGGATATTTGGAAGTATATAAGGATGGGTTTGTAGGATTAAAACAGTGTGAAAATAATAAAGTCAAAATTAATTGATTCCTGTGAAACATGCATGTGTTTGAAATAAAAAAAAACCCAAAAAACATACAAAAAAACCAATAACCAATAATGCTGTACAAACTGCTTACTGTTAACACACAGGACCGAATTTACAAGGATGTCAGTTTTGGTGCCCTACCTATGAAGGAAAAATTATTTTACCAATTCAGATTTATGACTATTCATTTTCAAATACTTGTTTATATTCATTGAAAATCCTAAGATGGGCGTGCCGTGGTGGCGTAGGGCGTAGCGCGACCCGTATTTGGAGGCCTTGAGTCCTCGACGCGGCCGTCGCAGGTTCGACTCCCGGACCCGACGACATTTGCCGCATGTCTTTCCCCCCTCTCCTTCCCTGTTTCCTGTCAACCTACTATCACATAAGGGACACTAGAGCCCACAAAAAAGACCCCTGGAGGGGTAAAAAAAAAAAAAAAAGAAAATCCTAAGATAATACAACTTGAACGATTTGGTTTTGTATAGAGTTCCATGTTTCTAAAAAAGTGCATTAATTAAAGTAAAAGTCTTTGCACCCACTCCCCCAAAGAAAATAAGATGAAAACATTGGGACTGCAAGCCCTTTCTAAAGTCTGACCCAACTAGCACACCATCATTTGGCCAGTCTGGAAAAAAATTGTCAGGGTTGTTAAGATCTGATAAGCGATATTACAATAATAGTGGTACCACAGAGCAGTATTTCTTTCTCTCTCTCCGTCTCTCTTGCATTATCAACACCACACACACAGACACAAATGCATGCACACACACACACACACAAACAGCAGGCTAATCTATGTCTGATGGATTCTGAGAGCAAGGTCAGGTTGTGTTTGTGCTTACTCATCATCTGGTTACATTTTGCCCTGGACACATTCTGCATTCAACATTTTATGGTAATTACACTGTTTTCCCTACTGACCAGTTTAATTATCATTTCAAATTCACTTTGAGCTGACTTATGTTTTTTTTAATTACACCAAGTGGTAGTTTGTACTTACTATTCCCCATTTTTTAATAGATGTAATAAAATACGATAAAAACTTAAGTATCTGAGCTCTTCCATATGATTACAGCAGTATGGAAGAAAACAATACAAATATTATAATTAACAAGATTTAACTACAGTTGAATGAGCCAAAAAAAGAAAAAAGTGATGTTGGGTGGCAAGACTTAAGACTTATGCATTCATGTTTTATTTATTATGGGTTCTAACACTGTAAGCAGACCGAATACACCCCCTGTAGTATCACAATGGATTGAGAACTGTTTCTGAATATGCTGCTATGCATCCCAAGTAGGCCAAGAATTTGATTAGTAGATTCAACCGTCCAATACTCTTAAACATGAATACAACTTATTGTTCTCAGAAGTCATCTGAATTAATCTTACTCTTAATGCAGTTGCTAAGTGAAGCTCTTGGAGATTTATTCGAGAACATCACTGAACAAACAGACTCATGAATATCAACAAAGACAGCAGACATGTCACAGATAAAGCTGTGGCTGGGTTTGGGTTGTAAAACAATATCTTTAGCTCTGTCTATCTTACAAAGTCCTGTTCAATCCATTGAATGACACAATTTCAAACCTATCACAGTCCGACTAAAGTGAGCGAGTGGGTAATGAAAACATAGTCAGAGAAGCAACCAAGAGAGCTCTCAACATGCATCAGCTTGACAGAGCTGCAAAAATTCAAAATATTAATGTTTCCATTAACACTAATCCCATAGTGAATGACAGTGGTGACAGTATCATGCTGTGGGACAAGGTTTTATATTTAGCTTTTTTCCCAACAGAGACTAGAAAGCTGATTAAAGTTTATTGGAAGATGGAAGGAGCTGAGTACAGGGTTATCCTGGAAGAAAATTGGGTCAGAGGTTAATCTTCCTGCATGATTGGCATGGTAACCCCCTTAGCAATGGAAATGTTTTAAACAATTAATGCGTAAGAATGGCCCAGTAAACAGCCAGACCTAAATCAAAGAATATCTGGCAAGACTTTAAAAGTTGATGTTCACAGATAAACTTAAACCACGTTGATGTAATTTAGTTTATTGTGTCACCAATAAACTAAATGGTTCATTGGCGTTTTAAAGATTATAAGTATGGAAGGATGGAGTTCTGTGCATGTGTATAAGGTACAACAAATTTTCACTTTATGAATTTTGATAAAAAATCTAATCTACTTTAAAATGTTCTTCTAAAAGCCAAAAGCAATGTTGAAGTGTCATTACTATACTGTTTTTAAGAATGAATTATGCTGGGTTTTTTTTACATTTGGCATTTAAGTATCTATTTTAGAGAACACTTTGCTCTATGTTCTTAAAATGTAGATAACTTGCGTAAAAATCTGTTGTTCTCTTAGGAACGTGTGGTGGTAGAGAATTCTGATTGGCTGGTGGTGGTCCCATATTGGGCAACGTGGCCCTACCAGACGTTGCTGTTACCACGACGACACATCCTCAGGATCAATGAACTGACAGCAGAGGAGAGAGACAGTAAGTGTGTGTGTTTGTGAGTGTGTGAAAGTACCAACAGTGAGTGACTGAGAGAGCAGGGAGGTGATTAAGATCTGTCTAAGGTGACCGAGTGACTCAGTGAAGAACCTGTAGGTTTTACTGATGGTCATTCATGTCACATTCAAGCTTCTCAGAAACCAAAGTGTAATTTGTAATTTTTTTTACATGACGACTTAACGTCATAAAGAGTTGTTTTTTATGGAAAAGCTTTACTTATATCAAAACAAATTGAAAGGATCATTTTGACATTGTTGTAATTTAAAACAGGCAGTAGTGATTTCATAACTATTTGATCCTCATGTCTGCCTGATAATATCACTAAATGTCCATGCGTTGATTTTAAGACTGGGTAACTTTTATGTATTTGCTGAAAGTTTCACTTTTTCAGAGCATGACTAAACCACCACCGGGCTTAGCAAGTTTTCTGGGAGAAACATTGGACAGAGTTCTATGCAATCAATGTTGTAATTTATCTTCAATTAAAACTATTTTCTGGTGATTCAATTAAGTAAAGCTAAACAGGAAAACAGAAACAAGCATACTGACACTGATTTTCCACAAATTAATTAAAGATAAAAGGGGAAGTATTATGAATTTGGAATAAAACATTTAAAATATTGACTCAGATTATTGAAAATGTAATCTAATCAAATGATTACCACCCTTAAAGGAGTTCCACGGCCCAGAATTAGAGTTCCACTACCTGGTATTAATTCGAGGAGCAAAATTTGGGAGAAACAGAAAGAATTTCAAATTCACTCATTCCATGTATATTTTGTTGTCTCGACTGCCTCTTTCCCTCATTCCTTTCTTTCTTCCTTGTGTTCATGCTACTTGACTTCCTTATTTTTTTTCCTCCTTCTGACCTTTTATACTGGTCTTTTTGTTGTGGTTTTTTTTCTACTTTGTGTCTGTCTTGCCTCCCTCCCTGCCTTTCGTCCATCCGTCCATAAATAAACGTGTGGGATTTTTACAAAAACAATGTGTAAAAATCAATCTAGGAATCGTTTTTCTGCTCAAGGGTTTCGACATGTGATTCATCAATCAATATCTTACTAATAATTGAGGACTATTTCCAAGCTTGCTGAATTTCCTAATCACTTAGATAATATTAGGTTTTTAAGAGCTGTAACACAAATTGACAAGCATTTTCTCTTGATTTCATTGCACTTTGATATCATTAAAACAAATTATATCTTGGAGTTTTCCCGGCATGGTCTGCATGGATTAAGAGGCTGTGAAGATAATGAAATTTTAACGTGACCTAGAGAAAAGCAGTTTTTGTAAGTCCCTGTTTTTGTGTTAACTACAGATTTATTAAGATTATTATCGTCATCACAAAGAAATAGAAACTTTAAAAGCCTGTGCTGTCAAATAAGTGTGAGGTTTTATAACACACATTATTAACATGAGTTGGTGACATTTTGTCAAATTTACAGCACTTAGTGATATTTTTTGTCCATTTTTAGAATTTTACTTCCATAGTTAGACATATATGATAATACAAAAGTTTATTCCATATTACTTTGTGCATTAGTATGTTCTCATTCAAATCTAATTCCCTATTGCTTTTTTACTTTTTCTGTACTTGTATTGTTGTTCATCAGGTCTGGCAGCTATCATGAAGCAACTGTTGACCAAGTACGATAACCTCTTTGAAGTTTCGTTCCCGTACTCGATGGGCTGGCACGGTAAGACAATTAGACAAATGTTTTTTTGGTGGTTTTAAACATAACCTCTTGTGTTACAAATCAGATGGGTTCTTTTTTTGTTTTTTGGATGGATTAGTGGATCTGAATACAGATTTGTAGCAACAAATAGGCTGGCTTTAAGTACTTTCTCTTGAAACTTAAAAGGTGAATTCACCTAAGAATCCTTAGAGAGGATGTTCATCTGTGACGGTAATCAATAGTGTGATGAGGAGGAGTTTTTGCAGTTACAACTGTAATGTACTTCCAATGCCACATCAAATTAACCAGCAGTAAGAGGATCAAAGGAAAAAGTGCTTTAGAATTGTGGCAGTCACACCCTGCAGGTTTTCAGCTTAAAATTCTCTTTAGCTCCACTTCTTTATACTCTTCATACAGAAGCACCAGAACTGACTTCTTTATAACCTCCTTAGTCTTGTTTTACCATCACCTTGCTTTTTATTATTATTATTATTTTCCATCGCTTCTGTTTTTGTTATTTTATGTTCATTAGCTTTACTATTCTCTCTTCATTTATCTAAAGATTTGCACCAACAAAGTCAGATCAATATAATTTTACATGGTATTTCTCTCTACATCTTCATGTTTCATCAGTCTTCACTCAAAACTGATTTTGCAAAAGCAGCCATCATGCAACACATATGAATATGTATTTACCCGTCAGATGTCATGGAAAGATATCAGTTGGGGTGCAGCGTACATCTTTCGGAGGTTAGATAACCATTGTTGCATTTCAATCACTGCCGCCTTAATAAATTATATGAGAACCCTCTCATCTTTGATGTCACCCTCATACTCGCCGTATTACCACTTCAATGCACACCCAGACACACTGGAATATTTAATGAATTAAGAAAGCTCTCTCTTATGTAAAGCAGGAGGTCTCACACCTAAAGGGCACTCACTTGTGGTGTAATTCCAGACTTTTAAAGCAGATCAAGCAACAGTGCAGAGACTGAAACTGCTACATATTCTTTTGCATATTTGAATAATAAAGTGTCCAAAAATTGGAGAGCTGCTTTGACCTTTTTCTGTTTTATGTTAGGAAGCACATTACCATCGAAATTGCCTATCTACTTGAATATGTGCTGAAGTTTCATTAGCCAAGATTCATTGTTTGTTTGTTGTTTGATTTCATAGAGCAAAGTTAGAGATGCAATAAACAGCCTTTCACTGGCCAGTTTATTTGCAGTTTTCTTTAAAGTCTGACCATCTGATTAAGATTTTCTTTATAAGATCCTTAATGAATAGAATAGAATAGAACAGAACAGAACATTATCATGCAGGAAGACACACAGGTTTGACTGAATTCTGTTGTGGAGCTGTTGAATGTTGTAATTTTCAGAAAAACCTCAATTTGTTTTTATTTACTATGAGGCATACATAAAGATGACCTAAGATTAGCTCTCAACGTGTATCACTTGCTGATGCGCAGATTCTTTCTGATATTATGTTATTTTACCCTTCCATTTCTGAATTATCTCTTTTTAACTTTCAGTAACAGGCTGGTCAGAAATCGTGCGTGGCCATTATGTGACTAAAAACTAATCCGTAAGATTTTAAAGAATCCTGCTTGATTTAGTGAGCAGGCTCACAGACTAGCATTAACTCACACGAATTTAAATCCCCTCATAGAAGTATTCTTTTAAAGCTGTGATCATGTCATTCTATATCAGTTTGAGAAAATAAAGCCGTACCTTCTTTTAAATCTCACTGCCTGGGTGGATATTATACAGTTTTTAAAACCTTCTTTCGTATTTCTTCTTTTTTGTTTAAAGAAAGTTGCTCTCTGCGAACTAGCCGAAATGTAAGATAGTTGGTAAAGAGAAAGATGATACAGTACTATGCTGTATGTGGTTTGGCTGAGAGGGCAGAGGGCATGAGAGGACACAAGCCTAGCTCCACTTTATTCCCTTTTTTTCAATCACATATCAAATATTTACAGAAAATCTTGGTTTAAACTTGCCTCAGGTGGTCTTTGGATACGTTTTGGCTTTAATCTCATATTCTGTTTCGCTGTTCAAGACTCAAAGGTACAATTCATGTCAGAGGGATTACAGTGATTTGCTGAAAGTTATGTGTTAGAGGACTGGAGAGGCATTCTTATCGTGGTTGGATCTTATCCCACCTCCACACATAGCAGCTGCAGTCATTATGGTCTTTCCATGTGCAACTCATACCAAAACTACTTTTGAATCAGCTGCACCACACGGTCTTTTTTATGATTAGCATTTTTTTTTTTCAGATTAGCAGTAGCCTTGCCAGCTATTTGGTTCAGAAGGTACATCTGACCCACTGCTTCGTTTAGCTGTTTTTCTTCTTTTGGAAGCAAGACTATTGATTCTCGATACGGTCTGATTTTTTCTCTCTCCATTCTTATTGTAGATCTTGCTGCCATTAATTGTATTCTCTTAATTTTTTTATTTTTATTTTTTTACCTCTCCAATAGAAAGCACTCTTGTGCCATTGTTTTAGTGTGTAGCTACAGCTTTTGTTCTGGACAAAATCATTAGCTGAGATATTAATCCCATTAACTTTGTGTATTCTTTGTTTGATTTCTCAATGCAAATACTCCAGACTGTAGTTCAGTTTTTCTCTTATTTCTGTGCCAAACGCACCTCAGAGAAATATAGCCTGTAAGTTTTAGATTGGTTTTAC
Source organism: Xiphophorus hellerii (assembly GCF_003331165.1). Classification (NCBI taxonomy): domain Eukaryota; kingdom Metazoa; phylum Chordata; class Actinopteri; order Cyprinodontiformes; family Poeciliidae; genus Xiphophorus; species Xiphophorus hellerii. The sequence goes on along the minus strand of NC_045679.1, from coordinate 10,294,144 downwards.
CAAACAATAGCACATTCTCCTACATACGTTTGAGAGATTGTAGCTTGTTTGGAATGTTTTCTTTAGAATAAATTACTTCTTTTTTTCAACCTTACTCCTTTAGTCCAAGGAGATATAAAATACCAGACATTGTTGTCAAATATAGAACACAAGTATTTCTCTGAAATTCCTGAATCTTCTTCAGGACTGGCGCCCTCTCTTTGCCAGCTTCCCTGACAAGTTTCAATCTCGTTATTCATTAATTTTAGAGAAACGTCGATGACACAGTAATCACTGTGAAAAGCATAGGATAAAATTTATTAGTTGTAATAAGAATACTTCTCCATAAGCTGAACTTCATCTCAAGTTTATCAGCTTCTCTACAATTGATAGCAGGTGTTAATTCAAGAAGGCTAAATACCACGACTGAATGAAAAGGTGCTTCAAGAAAGTATTAGCGCACTTATGCAGCAAAGTTATTGTACATTCTTATTTACATGATTTCTCCTACTAATTTGTTTTCCACTTGAAAAGCAGATGATATATGTCACATTATGTGTGGAAAAGGTTTTGTAAGAATTTATCCAAGTCTAATTGCTAAAATCTGGCCTTTTCACAGAGGTCTGTACACTTTATAAAGTAATAGGCTATTCCATATCACACATTTATGTTTCAGCACTTTTTCTTTGGAGGTGAGACAACACCTACGCATATGTGGTATGTCAGTTTGGTTCATTAGCACCCTCATTTTTCTTGTACTTAGAGGAATTTATGTGTGTGAAAAAGCTGACGAACACAAGGCAGAAATTGGGACAAATTATCAACTAAGAAAGTAAATGAGAAAACTTTTGACTGATTATAACTTTATGAAATTATAATAAAATGGACAATGTATTCTTATCTTATTGTTGTATCATAACTGAGGACACAGATAGGGTATAATAAGATGATTCTTTTTCAGACAGCACATGAATATTTTAAACAGAAACTGCAGCTTGTTCACACACTTAACTTGTAATATTATTCCTCCTCTAAAAGTATAGAATTGATGAGGGGATTGTTGAAATTCCTTCTGTGTGCATTCTGACTAATTGCTTACTGGTTTCTGGGAACAGTTTCCTGAAATCATTGGGGATTTTTAAGACCAGGGATTCTGAAAACCTCCATTATTTAGTAGTAGAGCCATAAAACAATATCCTTTTGTATTTTGAATTATCTTTCCTAAAAGGTCAACACCCAATTCATCTTAAACCTTTGGACAGATAAGCCTTACATAATCTTTTGAACTTTTTAAATGATGCCGAGTTAAATGTCCCATCAATGACATTTGGCCTTTGAGGCAGTAAACTTTATTATTCAAAAGAGCAGGTTCTCCCTCAGAATGTTAATTTCAGAAACTGGACTTTTGTTCAGATGTTGTTTCTGGACAGGGAAAGCTATTTCCTGACATTGTTTGCATGAAGGGAGTTTGTTCCTGTCACACTGGTTACTGCTGTAATTGATGGCCCACTGTCTAGGGAAACACGCTCATACATTAATACGTGTGCATCTACAAATAAACCTGGAGACCATTTAAAACTGGGTAATTGTCTCCTAATAGGAATGCCCATCTGTGTTCATTCTTTATCTGTCTGCTTCAGGCTCGTCTTTGTTCCTTATTTCTTTATCAATTAGTTTCCTTTATATTGCTCCTCTGCTTCCTTTATCTGTGTTTGATTAGTCCCCATTGTCAGTAAATGGACTCAAGAGAAAACACTTTCTTTAATCTCTCCAGGGATTTTCTTTTACTTCCATTGTGTTTTAAGAGAGCTATACTGCTGTTTCTATTCTACTGATTATTTTCATTAAGTTAATGTAGGGCAAAAAAAAAGATATTTAAATGCTATTGTTGCACATTAGTGAACATGTATCTTGTTTCATAATCATCTGAAATGGGCCTTTAGTGTAGTTTTAGTGATGAAGAGTTAACTTAACACAATTGTTGAAGAGCCACCTTGTGTTTAATCAGATGACTTCTTATCACAAAAGGTTGTCATAGTGAAAGGTCTGAAAATATTGAGGTCATTGACTTTTTCCTGTCAGATCAGACATCCTGATAAAGGCAGAAGCCAAATCTTCTACCTATCCCCTACAAATCTTCAGTTTTTCTAAGAATTTTTTGAAAATCACAAACTGTTCCAGAGTTTTATTTTCAAAGTTACTGTATACAACTACCAGTTTGGCTTAACCTCCAATTTCTTTTTTTTTTCTTTTTAAAAGGAATGTGTAAGCTGCTTTCTTACATAATGCTTTCTTAATGTGACAAACCTGAGCAACAGCTGAAGACTACAGTTGGCAATTATAACATGACATTTTTATTATGCAGTCCAAACCTCGCTCTAGGTGGTTTGGGATTTTTGAAGCTGTCTACATGCAGAAAACAAACCTTCATGTATGCATGAAAAGATTTGATGAGAAATTTCAGATGCTTTTGGAAATTGAAGTGTTTTATGGCAACCTCGGTCCATCTTAATAAGCTGAAGAGTCAGCAGTTGGTATGAACAAAGCCTTCTAACCAACAGAAGGGCTGGTCTCCAGTCTTATGTTACCTTTTTTTCCCCTCTGTTATCTTTATTCTTCAGGAGCCCCAACTGGCCCTCATTTAAAAGAAGACAACTCCCACTGGCAGCTTCATGCTCATTACTACCCCCCTCTGCTACGTTCAGCCACAGTGAAAAAGTTCATGGTGGGGTACGAGATGCTCGCCCAGGAGCAAAGGGATCTAACTCCAGAACAGGTAACACACTTTGCATTGTACAGCAGTCTGCTCCTACTTTGTGTTCTGCAATACAGAACGCATAAGGATGACTTCAGTGCTTTGCAAAAGTATCCGTACTTCTTGAACATCTCCACATTTTGCCGCATTACAGGAGAGCTCCCCTGTTTATAATTTAATCTCAGAATAAAGACACTTATGTCAGTGAGAGAACCCGTCACATAACAGTGAACACACTGCATTAAGTAGGCAAAGTAACACAGTGAAAAGATCAGGAATTAAGTTGTAGAGACATTTAGATCAAGATTAGATTTTGAAACAATGTCCCAAACTTTGAACATCTCATGGACCTCTGTTCAATCCAATATACAAAAATGCAAAGAGTACTGTTTTGCTGTTAAAATTTCCAGGTTTAGCAGTTCTACTACTTGGCATAAAAAATAGGCTGTTTCTTTCTTCATTCACAATAATCTTAAAATCAACCTTTGCTTTTCTTTTTGTCTCAGGCTGCTGAGAAACTAAGAAATCTTCCAGAGGAGCACTATAAAACGAGAGAACCGTGAAAAGGAAGCACAAAGGAAATGAAACAATCCCATCAATTCTTGGAAGAGCTCCGTTTAGAGGCCTACCAACCGAAATATGCCTTTAAGAAAACATAGAGAACAATTGATGGTGTATTCCGGTACAAATTGCATCCCTGACAGTTTTAAATGCGAGTGCTGCATCGTATGTCATTGCTTAGGTACAGATTTTGGACAGAAGTCTAGATGTAAACAATGACACTAAATGCATGCAATCACTGAAAAAGACTTTAATCAGTTCAAATCTGAGTCTTCTCACCACACATCAACTTTCATGATAAATCAATTGATACATCTTGTGGCTGAAGGATGGTGTGGAGAGGTACATGTTTAGCAAAGAGCAAAGTCAACATAAAGTATAATAGGATTCAGTTTTCTTTCTGATTTCATGCTGTTGAAGTCAACTTCAACTTGTCTTTGAAGTTGAAGTTGCCAAAATGAAAGGCAGCATCTGCAGACTCTGTCTAGTATGCATTTAAATTCTGCTATAGATTTCATAAATATTTTTGCTCTTCTGTGTGTTTTACATATTGTTAAGGGAATAATTTTAATTGGATGTTTTTTAATGCATTTTTTTTCTTGCTGCGATTATTGATTTGAAATAAAATGCAACTTGAAACCCACACTATGTGCATAAAATAAAATGAGAAAATGTTCTACTTTTCTCTCATCTCTTCTGTAAAATGTTTGGCGAAACCTGTGGCAACGTGCTACTGTTTAGCAAAATAATTAATTGTAGTTCAAGTAAAACCAAAACATTCATTTAAAAATAAGAGTATATATGCAAGAGAAATTAGAAAAAGATGACATTTCAATTGATTCAGGCCTTGACAAAGTGGTTAATGTGTATTTTGCTACTATTATTAATTTGCTTTTACCAGAGAGCAACTTCTAAGCACCCATAATTCTCAATGAGCATTTTCCCTCCAAGCTTTCACTGAACAAAAAAGTTTTACCGAGATCCAGGTTGGAAGCACAGCTGCTCTCTGTGGGATTTGCCAAAGACTTGGACTGGAAAAATAGGCAAGTACGGTCGGAAAGTTGCGCCAACAAGGACTTCATGCTTCACCCACGTCAATGCACCTGGCAAACGTTCGCTCTCTGGCAGACAAAACGGATGATCTCTCTCAGCGTAAGAAACTCCGACTTCCGCTGCAAATCCACTGGAATCTTAGTTTCTTGTGCTGAAAAGGAGCTGCGAGAAAAAAATTAGACATGAAAGGGCAACAAAAGACTAGAACTCAAAACGTGAAAATCTTTTTATTCTAATATTGACCACAAATGTCAACCGAGACGCTCCCATTCCAACACCCATCCTAAAGGTTCTTTTGAGTTTTGGTGACTGGGGAGACCATTGGTAAGACTGGTCTTATGTTAAAGAAACTAGCTGGTAACTAAAGCTTTTTGACATGGTTTATTAACCTTCTGGAAGCTCCTTGGAGAATCCATGATTTTATGTTGTTTATGCTAAGAATGTGGCAACTGAAATTGTGACTTATTGGACCAGGAAATATTTTCCAATGTTGGTGAGCCTGTGCAAACTGTAGCTTTAGTTTCCCATCATTAGCTGACCAATGTGGCACACGGTTTTGGCTACCTTCTGCAATAGCTCATCTATAGTAAAGTCCAAATTGGTGGATAGTTGAGATGGGACAAACGATGCAACAATCAAAGTGGTTTAAATCTCTGTTGCTCTCTATATTGATGCTTACTTTAAATTTTAGGAAGACACTTTCACTCCATCAAGATGGCTAAAACCATTGCTACCTAAATGAATGATTTGCCAATTGTAACAAAAAATAAACAAGTGTACGAACGACAGTGGCAGGAGAGTGAACATGCTTGAATTTGTATCTTCTGCAGTTTAAAAAGACAGTGGTCTCAGCTGCCTATCAGTGCATAGCCATCCTGGCTTGACATAAAGGGGAAACACTCTGATTCTGGAAACCTTATTCCACTTACACTGAAACATTTTTGTTCTGCAACCGTCAGGAAAAGGGATCTTATCAGCTTTTTTCCATTTTCGATTTAATGATACACCAACTACTTCCCTTCAGGCCAGCTGAAAAGAAGTGCAATACTTTATCCTTTTGGGATTTTGTCTAGGAAGGTGTTGAAATTCAGCTGTGCACCTAATGAAAAAAGTTGCCATAACCACACTTGCACTCTTATATAGACAATGACACAAATCATTAAAACACACACTCACCACCTTCATTATTCATTCTCCTTTCCTTGGAGCAAAGTCTCAGGTTTTCGTTAAAATATTGATTCCTGGTTTTGTTAAAATGTGCAGTTGAGCAGTAGAAGGTGTGGGTGAGGTTTACAGGCTGAGAGGTTCTTGGAGGGCATGGATGTTGGCGTGTGTGTGTATGTGTAAACCCTTTTTATGTACTATGACAGACTTCATTCTTTCAGGTCAATATTTATCCAGTCCTTCAGGCTCACTGTGGATCCCCTTCTCATCTATTTCATCACTCTTCAGGGACTGTCCTGTGCACGTATGTCTCTGTGTTGCAGATATATGCCTCTATTCCCTCACAGCAGGGAATATGCGAGCTTCTCTCTGTGTGTAACTACTTTTTGACTCTGTTCTGGCAGAAGAATGAGCAGAGTTTGGTAATTCTGTGCCAGATTCCTTTGGCTTGTCTTTTTCAGTCAGCTCTGGTGATGAATTGTATTCCCAGCTTTGCTTATTAAGCCAAATTGGCCTTATGAAGCCTAATTAGTATCATCTGCATGTCTCCATTGCAGCATCATGTCATGGAATACTAGAGGATTCAGAAAAGAAAAATATTTTGAATCTTTTTAAATGATTTCAGGTAGTGGGGATTTCAAATTTTTACACTTTTTTTTTTAATGTACTACTAATACACTTGAACCTCAAACTGCTGATTCAGTTGTTGGTTCACTTCTGCTTGCGTTGCCGTCAGTAATCATTTATGACATTTAAGAGGGATTAATGTTATTAACTTCCTTTTTAATGATGGTTTCATACTGCTAAGTTTCAAGGCTGTTTCCTTTATGACTGGGATACTGTAAAGTTGATCAAATTTGGCCTAACAGAAAAAATATACCCTATCCAAATCTAGAGGACAAAAGAGAGTTTGGCATTTTAGAGTTGGTGAAGGACAGCATTAATCAGAGAAGCACCCAAGAGGCTCGTGGCACTTCTGGAAGAGTGGCAGACATCCAGAGCTCAGGTTGGGGAATCTGTCAGCAGGACAAATATTTGTTTTGGACTCGACTGATATGAGCTTCATGGAAGAGTGACTGGTGAACCTGTGTGATGGGAGCCTGCAGGTGTGAGAATATAAAAGACAGTCAGAGGTTATTGGAAGATGATGCTAAGTACAATTCAGTCCCAAAGAAGTCAGCACAACATTGCCTTCTGGTTGTCTTATGCCCTACTATGTATATTTAGGGTTGGAATTGCTTAGATCAAATTACCTCCACATGTTATTAGACTGGGCATAAATCCAAATTAGATTTGGTGGCAACATCTGAAAATATATTCACAGCTCTACATCAAATCAGACTGAGCTTGAACTATTTGTTAATATGCAATGTTTGAAGAGCTGTACCCCATCAATCTTGCAGCTGCAAACGCAGTGGTTCTACTAAACATGTTACCAGTGGGTTTAATACAAATGCACCCCACATGATTGGGATATTTGTATGAAATCCTTACATTTATGTATGATACTACTTTGTATTGGTCCATCACATACAATCCCAATGGAATGCAATGAAGTTTGTGAATGGAACATAACATGGAAAGTTTTAGGGAGAATAAACATTTGTGCAAGGCTCTGCTAGTTTTATTTGGCAGTAAAAATTTCTATATTTTTTTTTATTTAGGTAGTCATTTCTTTTATTTTTTTTTAGCCATTCCTGATCTGACTTTGCTTAGAGCTCCACTCTGACAGAAACCAGCAGCAGCAGACTACAAAATAAAGCTGAAAACTTTCACAGTTGGTTCTTAGAGCCATGTAGAGCTGTGTAATGACAATAGAGAAGGATTGATGGGTTTCATTGCATGTGGAGACTGTGGCTACAAAAGTGGTGAAAAACTCCCCAAAAACTTTGAAAACAAGATGCACATCACAGTCAGTGCTGGCATGTAGACTGAACAAACGACATTAAAAACGGTGTATCTGCTTTGTGTACTAGTGTCTGCTCAGAATGTAAATGAACAATAGAGGGCAGTAGGAGACTTACAAACCACCGCAATGAGGTACTAGACAGATGAAATTCAATATTAATGTAAAATAATCTCAAACCATTTCTCTGATTTTTTTTTTCTTTCAAAAAGTGTTTATACCCCCTGGTCCCTCTCCAGCAAAAGAAATATCAGTTGTCACGTTGCATCCACAATTTATATTAGGAGTTTATATTAGTAACAGACTAATATGAAGTAGCTCATTGTGAATTGTGAGGAAAATACATGGTGTTAAAGAAATGTTTACATGTAAAAAATGTAAATTGAATGGCCTGTGCTTTTTTTTTTGACCCCCATGGGTCAATGCTTTGTTCAACCACCTTTCATTGCAGTTAAAGCTGCAAATCCTTTGGATACGCATCCATCAACTTTGCATATCCAGAGACGGAACTATCTGCCCATTCCTCCCAAATCAAATACTGTCAGACACGATTAAGAATGTCTGAACATCAAATTTCAACTTCTGTCACAAATAAGCAGTTGTATTCATGTCTGTACTTTGGCTCATTCATACACATGAATATGCAACCATTGCATTTGCAGCATCTTGCAGGGATGTCCTGTATTGATTTCTACCCACCATCGCACCGACTGACTAACATCCAGCTTTTCTGTCCCTACTGTAGATATCAATATGATGCTGCAATCACCACGTTCAATTTATTATGACAGTAAAAGTGAAAAGTATTGTATTCCTAATATATAAACTCTCTTATCGTTACACATTAGCATATCTGAATGTAGAGCAGATAACATCCATTGAAAGTATGTGGATAACATGAAGTGCTTATGGCACTTCATGTTAGCAATATTTTGATATAGGATTCAGCTCATGTACCAAGTGTCTCTTTCTTTATCAACAAAATTGTCACTGTCCTTAAGCTATTAAGATGATTCTGTAGTTTTGGTTTTGTGTAATATTTTTTGTTTATTTTGTTTTCTTAACTGAAAATCTTTAAGCATGAGTCACACGTTGAGTTTCGAATAAATTATGGATTATGGATTAAGGGGCAGCACAGTGAAGCAGCGGTTAGCGCTTCGCCTCACAGCTGGAAGGTTTAATCCTGCTGGTTAGCTGTAGCTCTTGTGTGTCTTCCAGTTCTGCCCCTCTCTGCTTATCTTCTCTTCCCTCCAGTCTAAAAAGACGAATAGGTTAATTGGTGGACCTGATTTGAATGCTGCCAGCCCAATAACTAGCTGTTATGATGATTTGGTCAGTGTGTGCACTGCTCTGTGTATACTCTAAATTGGCTCATTATATGAGCAGCTGAAGACAGTTTGTCTCTGGACCCCCACAGTAAGTCGGGTAGTAGCAGTGCAATAAACAAATCGAGCTGTCCTGTTTGCACTGTCCACTATGAAGCAGAATGACATAGTAAAACGTTGCTGTGATTTAGCTGACTTGACAAAATACAGACAGAAACCGAGATTCTGTCTGTAGTTTTGCATTTCAAAAGAAGACAGGCAGACATTCAACAGTGATGTCTACCATCAGTCTTATATGCAGAACTTGGATGGATATATGATAAATAGCTTGATTTTCTGCTTCACTTTGTTTTCTTGTACTCTTCCAGACCTGGGAAATGTTTTCATCACATTCTAGACTGTTCCAGATTGGGTAGCAAACCGTCAACTGCTCATCTCTATCTCTGTTAACCAATTATAACATTTAATAAACTAGCAGACGGATAGCTGTGCTGAATATTCTATAATGTTTCTGTTAAAGATGAGAACTCGAGGTGTTGCATTGTATCACATTTTTCCTAACACATGCAAAATAAGCTACCAAGCTCTTTACTTTGTTTATGGTAACTATTTTTACAGGTAGGTACAATTACCAACTATAGGTTCGTCCTTGTGTTCCAGTTTTTCCGTCTGTCTGTTCTTCCCAATTCTCTCCTGCATCATTTCCTCTCTCACCCTTAGGGGTAATTAATCTGCATGGAAGCTGACTAAGCAACTGTTCGAGGTTATGTCTCTTTTTTTTTCCTGTACTTTTTTGCATTGACAAGAGAAACGGATACAATCGATGAAATACATCAGAGTTTCGAAGCTTTCATGAGAACTGCCAAGCAGATGGATTTCAGGAAATAAACATTAACTGCCATAGCCGAGATGAAACTCCTTTAACTCTATGTCAAAGAACTGCAGTGAACTGTTAGATTTCATTATCTATCAGTAATGTGTGGAGTTTCTGCAGCTGCTGTAAATCGCAAAAAAAACCCAAAAACGATCACATAGTTGCATTGAAAAGGGAAGACTTTTGTTTCAGTACCCTAGTACAGCTTACTCTGACAGTTGAAAGCTGATCTTTTATTCCAAGCATCTAAAATTCAAAATAAAGATTGCAAAATTCCAGTGCTTTAGATAAAGAAACACATACACACGCGCCCACCCCCACTCACTGAGAAACTGTGGAAGATAACCTCAGCTCTGGTCAAATCAAGATAAGAGGGACTGAACACTAAATAATCACTAGTTGTATCAGCTTCACTGAGCAGAAGGAAATAATAAAAAAAGACATTTTATTATGTTTGTCATTGCACTGTTTAACAGTGTTTATCTGTGGAGCTGGTGTGTGGATGTTATCACCAAGACTGCTCTGTTTTGTTTACTGTTCCATTTATTATCTTGTCTTATTTATTTTTTCACCAAAGCAAGTAGATTATTGATTCCCAAGGTTGTTTTTGTTTCCTTTTTTCATGGAAAGCCAACATAGGTCAAACACTTTGACCTGCTGTCTTGTGTAGAAAGTGACAAGCTGACTACTTCATGTGATGAGATATATATATATATATATATATATATATATATATATATATGCAGATATATATATATATATACAGATATATATCTATATATCTATCTATATACAGGTATATATCTATCGATATATAGATTGATATATAGATCGATCGAACCTTTTGATCTATCGATCGATAGAACGATAGATAGATGATAGATAGGATCGATCATATATATATCTGTATATATGTATGCAGATATATATATATGATATGATACAGAAAACCAACATTCCCCCTATCAGTGATGCAGTTACAACAGCAGCTCTATAAACACTAAGAGTAAAGAATACAAATGCACACTGTAATATTTATTCTTTAAATAAACAGCTATGATTTCTCATTTTCTTCACATTAAATTAATTTTGGGAATAATTGTTTTTTTCTTGAATTACATAAAATAGATTGAAATGCATAATCGCTGGACGCTATAGTGTGACAACATGTGAAAAAGGCAAATGAATGCTTTTAGAATGTACTGTATGTACTAGTGTACAAAATCACACTAGAGTGACAAAGAAGCATAGTAACAATACTTGCTATTTATGAAAACAACAGTTTCTGTCCCCTTTTACAACAGCAAAAATAGTGATGCTATGTCAGCCCCTTATAAAATTATGCAAATGCTCTACAGGCTGTGAGAAGTTTATGAAAAAAAGGCAAAGACAGCTTTATAGCAGAATTTCATCTTTTTAGTTGTGGAGTGGGTAGAATGTTTTTAAAAATTTATGATGACCAACAATATTAGAAAGAGAAATATTTAGGGATATATCTTTACACCTATTAACAAATATCCAGGCAGCATTAATAGATGACAGTAAAGGACCAGAAGCACACATCATGTAAGTTAATATATTGGCAAAGATGACCCATTCTAAGCTGCAGTTGGAAAAGACAAAAAGAGAATTAAACGCATTATCAAAGCTATTTTTGTATTTTTTTTAAACAACTGCTAGAACCGTAATTAGTTTAATCAAACATGAAATGTCCAAGTTTCACAAGGGGTTTCAGAATTCTGTCTAGACTTGCTTAAAAGAAATGATGCTCTTCCTAGATGCCAAGCGAAACATCACACTGAGGCTTTTTTTTTTTTTAAGAACAGAAGAAAGAAAAGAAGCACAGACTGTACCAAAGGCAAAGAGGCACAGACAACAAAAGAGTGCCACGGGCTTTATATTATCATATAAGGGCGCCAGGGTGAAAATTGCAAAGTGACAACCATAAACATAAAAACAAAACTAGAGAGGAATGAGATAAAAGGAAATATACCCAGAAGACAAGAAGAATTCGACAAAGAAACAATGGAATTCATCTTTTTATCTGGTCATAATGTTAATATTGATAAATATTCATTTTAACAAGAATAGAAATATCATGGGACTAATGATTGTTTTTCCTCAGTCATGAGTGTTACTTATAAATGGGAACCTTTTGCTTGCCATTTTAAAGCCAAATAACCTTTCTTCTAGTTCGTTTTCACTCTGAACCATCCTCACTTAAGCAAATGTCAACTGCAGACTACATCACTGACTGCTGAGGGTCTGCTAGACTCTGTACCTGCCTTACAATTAAGATTACTTTGAGTGTGCAGGTTGTCCTCAGTCACACAGTGATTTCCCTTGGCAGGAGACAAGGTTAGTAGCCGCACACACCAACTCTGGAGTTTCCAGCGATCCATCCAGTCTGGTGCTCATGTTGCTATGGATGCTGCAGCTGGCGAAGCAGGGTTATGCCACATCTCTCTGTCACATTTCTCTGTCTTGTTTGTTTTTCTTATCTCCCTGCCCATGTCTGTGTACAGTCTCTGCATGAGCGCATCATTATTCTTGGCTTGTTTTCTTTTTTTTTTTCCATTTCCTGTTGTCACATTCTCCTTATTGCAGAAAAAACAAGAATTTCTGTTGTTTTTTTTTACTACTCTCCTTCACAAGGACATAGTTAGCGCTTTGTCAGAGTGTTGATTAATAATAGTAAACCAATATCTGTTGAATCAATTGAATGGCTGACAGAGGGAGGCCAACCACACACAGAGGTATTGACAGGGAGTAATTGTTTCTTAAACACCACATCTCGAGATAGATGGGTTGGCAACACCTGTGATTAATGGGGATGAATAACAAAGGGCTCCAGAAATATGTCAAACATGACATATGAATTGAACTTAGATAGATGTCCACGTGTGCACAAACTGCTAATCTACAGAAAAACTAATGTTATAAAGAAATGTTTAAAAAAAAAAAGAATTGTAAGCAAAAGTGAACAAGCTGTTGAATTTGTTTTTTTGTTTTTTTTTTAATCACAGCACCCAAGGAACCATAGTGTCATCCTGTAGGGATCTTATTCACCTGGTTTCAAAAATGGTTTGGTTTGTTTGGAAGGATTTATACTTGTGCACAAAAGACTCACCAAAAAAAAAATAAACTAGAATGTATTGACCTAATGTGGGTAAAAATTTGTAATGAAAAAAAGCTTTTTGTTTTTATACATTTTTATTTTACATGTAAGCATTTTTAGTACTTAAGATATAGTGTTGATCAAGTGGCTAAGGCACAAAGGGGAGAGAAAACAGCCTCTTACATCAGTGCTCGAGATTCACTATCAATGGATTTTTCTGTGGAATATAACAGTTATTTACATAAAATCTACAGATTCACATATTTTTATTAACAACATATCTAAACTCTTTGAAAAGAAATTGAACTTCTAATGTAAAATGTGTGCAATGCTACCTGAGAAGCTATTGGCTGGCAATTGGAAAGCAACCAATCCAGGAGTGACATTTATTTTCCTTGACGCTGATTGGCTCTACTCCCAAGAGGGAATATAAGGAAGACTTTGGGTGTTAGCTCCTGCAGTCGCGCCAAGACAGCTTCCACTGTGTGCATAATAAGCGATGGTGGTGGTGTTTGAATTCCCAAAATAGGCAGTTATCAGCGTGTTTAGAGGGTGACTCAACTTGATTCCCAGCCCCTGCGAATACTGGAAATCCCCTATTTATGAGTTCTATTGTCATTGAATCATAGCCTTTGTTAATTAAATGAGATAAATGTCAGTAAAAGAGGGCACACCACAAAAAATAATTATTGTTAACCATAATATTCTAAGTAAATGTTTATTGTTGAACTCTACAATCTTATTGCTGCTTACTATGTGGCAGTTTGATGAATAAAAAGTAGGTCTTCATTTCCATCTCTTCTTTCAAAATAAACACTGCAGAAAAGCTTTCAATGTCAGCCATGACATGTTTTTGAGAGTCACAGACCGATTTAAATTTGCCCAGCCAAGGAGTTGTCTACAGTATCAAGCAGCACACAGCTTTTCAGACCAGTGGAGTAAAAGCCACCCAGCATTTGATTGCCATTCAGCCAAATAGCCATCAGCCAGTTAGGGGCCATCTGGCCAGCCGGCAGCCAGTGACCAGTCACTGTAGCAGCCAAGCAAGTGTCAGCCAGTTGCCAGTCTGTGAGCCAGGAGGCGATCATGAATCCATCCTTTTATGGTTGCAACAAGACAGACCTCACCAAGTATGAGACAAAGAAGCTGAAGCTGCAAAATTCTGCTTTTTAAACAATTCCTAAATCATTTATGCTCAATGCATTACTGACAGAAAAAGGGTGCAGCCATCAAGAAATACAATCAATTAAAAGGTGTTCATGGTCTGCTGCAACAATGATTAGGTAGGTGGTATCAAAGCGACTTTTACGAGGAGGGAAGGGCCCATGGTTTCCCTGAAGAACATTGTCAAAAACATCCTGCTTCTGCGAGCTCACCTTTTTCCTAAAGTACTTCCTAGCGCCATGTGTTTTACTCGCCTGGCTTTTTCCTTCATGAAAAAGAAAATCTGATGCATTAGAAGGTCACCTTTATCCACTGATTCCACTTCTAACACTTTCTGTAGGTGGTTTGAGCAGCGAACATGGAGTACCGAGACTAATTTCCAAATATGCAGGCCCATAAGCAACAGTGCACTGTGGATTCTGACACCGTTTTATATCAGAAGCAGCATAAACGTCTTAAGCAATTTAGCTACAGAAGCGCATCTGTTAAATCGGACCACCTGGACCAGCCTTTGCTCCAAATGTGCATCACTGTTCATGCTTTCAAGCACTTTTAATGCATCCTGACCGCTGCAGACCTTGAATACCCTAGTACAGCTTACTCTGACAGTTGTTTAGTCGTAACATATTGGCCCCTTGGCATAAGAACTCAAATCCTTGCGCCGATTTTTCTTCTTTTAATACATCAACTTTGTGGACGATTCCGTAAGAAAAAGATAAGAAAAGTGGGTCATAAATGTCACAAATGAAGATTCTTTACAAAAGGAAACCTATATTGACATTTAATTAGACGTCTGTTTAATTAAACAGACGTCTCACCATACACAAGTAGTGTTTGTGTTATGATACAAAAATATATGATGATATGAAAATAAGTTATAAACCCAAACAACAAACAAACTGTTGACTTTTGATGATATCCATTGCATCATACGAAACATTCAGCCAGCATTTTGTGATTGCCTGAGGCAGCTGAACATCAGTGTTGGAAGTAGATGTCTTTTTTCATGTTTGCTCCAAGTGCATGAACCCTTGGTTCCCGAGTGCTTATGTTCTTTATTGGAGATTTATAACAAGACAGGTCCACTGGAACATATTCACAGATCACAGATACACTCCAGTCGTACTGGTAATACTGACAGAGAGCAAAGTCAGGGTAATGCTACCTGTCAAAGCTCACCAGTACTAAAAATCTTGCTTTGTGTCTGCTTCCAAGGGTCTAAATCCTTTCCTTGACATTCAGATTTAGCCAGGCGTCTTCTAAGATCTGACAAAATGTGAGGTTTAATTTGATAATTTTCAGTACTTCTATAATTACAAAAAAGCCTGTCATGAATAACAGGAAGCATAGTTTTCTCTGTTTGCAGTCAGATGGCTGGTAAAAAATATCTCAATGAGGCACAGACCTGTTTTTAATCAAAATTCTTTTAGACATTTCTTCGGAGTTTTCAGGATCTTAAAAAATCCAGTATTGTCTTCTTGCCTTGATTTTGCTTTTAGGGAAACAAAAATTCCCTTTCCTAATTTGCGTAGAGTCAAGGTTCTCAAACTGCGGTACTTGGGGAGCTTTTAGTGGTACTGTGGGCGGGGGGTGGAAAATTGGAATCAGCCTTTTACAAGCTAAATAAAAGCCAAAAGAAGGGTTGTTTTAAATGATTGAAGGATCTAACCCTTCTTGAACATTTGTTCTTTATTCCTAACTTTAATTGCTCCTTATCTGCATAATTAGATAAATGCTTTTAATCCACTTATTGTGCATTCATCCTATTAGCAACATTTCACCAAATAGAAAAAAAGCAGCAGCATCCAAAAGCCCAAATGCATTTATTTACTGACATACATGTAGTTGCTGTGAGCAACCTCACTGAATCACTTATTTTCTGACTAAAATGCTTGGGAACAAAAACAGACACACTTGGTTTTGATAAAGTCAAAACCAATTTTCAAATTGATGTCATGAATTTGAAAAAAAAAATGCATGCAAAGAATGGAGTTGTATTGTTTACACAAATCTGAAAACCTATCTGGCCCTATTAAAATTCAGAATAATATGCTTTTTATCCAGTTTCAGAAGATTTAAGGCTGAATTCCAGAAATTAATTTGTATTCTTTAGAAAATGATTTGTAATTTTCAGTGACCACTGCTAGTGCAGCCCATGCAGTGATGTCAGATCAAATGTTTATACTGCCAAGCTCGACAGTTGGTGGGCAGCAGCAGACAAAGCAGAAACGGAAAACAGGATATAATCCACACAGGCTCCCAAAGATTGGAAAGGAACAGATTAGAAACACAATAAAAAATAAACAAGACCCAAATTCAGCTGTAACATTCAGATGGTAGAATCAGCATTACATGCAACACTATAAAGCTCATAATTTTAAACTGGACTTTTGAACGTGAAAATAAGCTCAATGCATGTAGGGGACTCCACACTCACCAGATCTCAATAAGGCCAATATTGCACCTGTGAGATGTTGAGTGAGATCTTTACCTCTGGACTGTGCAGCTGGCAAATCTGCTTTAATGCTGTGATGCCATTATGTCAGGAATGTATCAACACTGTGATGGACTAGTGACCGCTCCTTTGTGTACTCCACATCTTGCCCAATGTTTACTGGAGATGGCTCCTTTCTCATACATATAAGTATGAATAAACTATGGATGGATTTCAACATCTTGTTAAATTAAAGCACAACTCATTAACAATAGCATCTCCTACAAGAAGGTTAAAACTACCCAACTTCTTTCCAAAAAGCAAAAAACCCAGCTGTTGAGTTAAAAATAATATTCACCTTTTCTTCTTTCTATACGAAACAATTTATTTTGTTTTCGATGTAAAATGTTGGCAGAAGCAGTTTTAGGTAAGAAATAATAAAATAAGCATAAATGGTGGCAGTGGTCTCAAACTGCTTTGCTCAAAGTTTGGTGTCCTGCAACTTTTAGATGTCTCTCTGCTTCAGCACACCTAGCTCCAATATTAGCTCATTAGCAGAGCTCTATCTCTATAGAGCTTGACTGCATGCTAGTGAGGCATTTTCACCATTTAATTCAAGTGTGTAGGACAAGGGACATATCTCAATTTTCAGGACTCTGGCCCTCATGGACTGCAGATTGAAACCACTGTGGTAGAGGAAGCAATCTGCTGTTACTACTTCAACAAAGTCCTTCAGATGCAAATTAAATGCAAGCTTCTCAAAGATGTCAGCTTTTGGTTTGCTTCAATCCACGTAGCTCTGGACTGTTTGGATAATTATGAAGATTTTTGTGGCAAATTTTGTCCTTTAAGCTGGATCAAAACAAGGTAATGAGGTAACAACAACAAAAACGATTTTGCACTCCAACTCCTGTGCATGTAAATATTAAACAATTGATATATTTTAGACTACAATGGCTTTGTTGAAAGAACTGAGGTGTTAGAGTAAACGCTGTAACTCTTGATTTATCTTGTGAGCAGTTCATATACATTCATTCTGTTACTAAAAATAAAACCCCGAGCTCAAAAAAGAATACAGTCAAGGATGATTGAATCAGAAAAGAAATAATTGAATGAAAGACAGTCAGATAAACTTGCAACTGTTTTTGGCAGTGTGTGGGTCATTTTGCAGCTAGACTAAACAGACCCTCCAAAAAAGAAAAATAACAGTTTCTTAAATTAGAAAAAAATGCAGCTATTGAGCAAGAGCTCCTCAGAAAAGGGAGCTCATGGCCATCCATAGTTGCTCTTAATAAACAGACATGGGACAATTTGAGGTTCAGATAAACAACAAAAAAGAGGGGGATAGTATGAAAAAAAATGTCAAGAGGGAAATACCAGAACGGAGAGGCAAACAGAGAGCAGAGGGGAAAAGAGAAATAAAACTTCTTCTTGTATTCACTGGAACAACACACTATTTACCCTGAGTGACCAATTTCTGTTGGGTGATGTTGCAGTAGGGAAAGTGTATATTTAAGTAATGAAATTTAAAAATTGATGAGTGCATCAACTTGTATAACTGCAGCGTGTGCGTACATATGCGTGTGTGCGTGGAGGCGTGCGTGTGCATGTGTGATGATTTTCATAAGATGCCTCAGAGTGGTTTTTGAAAGTTTAAAAGTTATGTTCTTAGATAGTTTTTCTTTGTGCACTATTAGAGTGGGTCTGTCTGTTTTTGGCAAAAGACAATAAATGACATCTGGCAAGAAATGTGTTTACTTCTAAATGTAATAAAAAACTGAGATAGAGCTCCTTTGACATGTGATCCAATTATTTCTCTGGCTTCATTTCAAAGTCGTCTTATTGGACCTGATCAGTACAAGTTTAAAAAAAATTATACTATTCTACTTTTCTTCCAATACTCAATAATATTGTACCCTTAATGCATTCACAGTCCCCCTATGACGCATGCTACTGAGTTTCCATCTTCAGTTATCTCAGTCCTCTCATATTGAGCAACTGACATTTTTCTGCATTGTTTATCTCCATTATTTATAAAAATAATTAATTATGAAGAAAACATTTGTTTCATGTTGGTTGAATGTTGTTGAACAGGCAAACTGACCTGGAGTTAAAAGCAAGATGTCCTAACTTCTGCCATTGCACCCATTATTTATGGAGTTTGGGGTTTTATTGAGTCAAGTTACAAAATTTTCTTTGAAGTTTATGTCATGTTAAAAGTGAGTAAATAAAATGGGTGAAAGCACATTTCACAACAGACGATGATGTAATATCCTAGGCACAGAAAGAAAAAAATATATAAATGTAAAAATAGAGCACTTCTCTTTCAATTTCTACATTGGAGCAGAAAGAATAAAATTATAGTTTTTTTTAATACATTGCGTCAGCATTTCAGTTGTGTAATCATTAATAACATTAAAAAAAGCTGTTTTTATTTGCCTGATGCTACATTTACCTACTTTTAAGACATTTGAATGATTTTCTTGCAATATCTTGCAACATTATTTTTGTCATTTTTATTCTGTGTATTCTCTAAAATAATGAAAGGAGGCTTAAATTAAAGTGATTTTCAATCTAAAAACCTATGTGAGTAATTTGGCGATTAGGAAATTCCCAGATTTGGGGAAGCACAGATACAATGAACACATGATTACAAACAGCAGCATGTAAGATTGGGAACAAAAAAAGCTGAACGTTGACCAATTTGATAACTGTAAATGACATTACAACTAACCTGCTGTTTAACAACTGTGTCTAGCTGTGTTACGTTTTGTTGAATGCTGTTATTTATAATTTTTTAATCACCATTTTATTCACATTGAATGAATGTGTTAGAGGATTTAAGACATTGCCAGCTACATTCACAGCAGAATCCCTCCACAGCACTTTCTCTTGTCAGGCTGCACTTTATCAAGGCTGTAGGCTTTTTGTGTTCCATCTATTTTGAATAATGGGTGGTAGATTAGAAACTCCTAAAGCTTATCCAAAATGTAAGAACATTTGAAAACAAGTTCTAAATCACAGTTATAACTTCAAACCCAATATTCACAGTAAGAGTCCTAGCATATAACTGCAATATTGTTGCTGCTTAAATACACTTTAGAGCTATCACATATTCAGCATACAAGAATCATTAAACAAAGGAAATATTTTATGAGGTATGTCTTATTCTTTTTCCACATTTTGTCCCTTTACAATCACAAACCTAAATGTACTTTATCATGTTTCAATATGGCAGACAACCACAAAATAGTGCATTATTTCTGTATGTCTCTGGCCATTTACCTGCTGGAAGGTGAACCACCACCCCTAATATAACTGTTGTATTTGTAAGGAGAATAATTCACACTCTGGTGGATTCTGTCAGATGACTTCTGAAGGTTATTAGGTGTATTGAATTTTGTTTAGCAGTGTCAGAGTAAATGTTGCATAATAATTAGAAAATATTGAAAACAATCTACTCTTTCCCTTCCACTTCACTGCTTTAAGTTAGTCTATCAAAGACTCTTAGAGGAATACATGCACATTTTAGGGTTGTAACATCCCTAAAATGTTACAACTAAAAACATCATAGAGGTATTAAATATTGTTCAAGCCACTGTAGCTTGATGGTTTTGTCTTTTCATGCATGCACATCACTGTTGATTGTGACATGCAGAAGAAACGTCAAACATTGTCTGTAGCTCAACCCTAGAGGTCCTCTATCTTTTTGCCTGTCCATCACCTATCCATAACAAACCTCATCTTCATTTCACTGTTTTTAACCGCCAACTCCATTCTTTCATCTTGGCAGTGGGTCTCTCTGGTATCTCAGACTGTCCAGAAGTTATTTTCTACTAGCTTGCTGCCAAGAGTTTGACAGATTGGCCCGTAGCAAAAATGTTAGATTGTACTGTCAACTCCAAATTGCCATAGGGTAAATTCTTCAGCAGTCACAAGATAAATTATACATAAAACATTCCTCTTTCACATATCTGTGGTTGAAAGGTCATTCTGTGATTCATTTACAGGAGAACTAAAAAGTGGTAAAGAGGTACACTGCCTGGCCAAAAAAAAAGTCGCCACCTGGATTTAACTAAGCAAATAGGTACAAGCCTCCTATTGGATAAGTACTGCATAGGCGATTATCTTTCAGCTGGCAACAAGTTATTTAACCCCAGCTGATGCAATGAGTAACTCCTCATTTCTTAAACAACCATGGCAAAAGACACATCCTGTGGTCATGGAAAAGACGTTAGTCTGTTTAAGAAGGGTCAAATCATTGGCATGCATCAAGCAGAGAAAACATCTAAGAAGATTGCAGAAACTACTAGAATTGGGTTAAGAACTGTCCAACGCATCATTAAAAACTGGAAGGATGGTGGGGAACCATCGTCTTCCAGGAAGAAATGTGGTCGGAAAAAAATCCTGAATGATCGTGATCGGCGATTACTTAAACGTTTGGTCAAATCAAATCGAAGAAAAACAACAGCAGAACTCAGGAGTATGTTTAATTGTGAACGCAAAAGCATTTCCACACGCACAATGCGAAGGGAACTCAAGGGGTTGGGATTGAACAGCTGTGTAGCTGTAAGAAAACCTCTAATCAGTAAGGCTAACCAGAAAAAAAGGCTTCAGTTTGCTAGGGAGCATAAAGATTGGACTCTGGAGGAATGGAAGAGGGTCATGTGGTCTGATGAGTCCAGATTTACCCTGTTCCAGAGTGATGGGCGCATCAGGGTAAGAAGAGAGGCAGGTGAAGTGATGCACCCATCATGCCTAGTGCCTACTGTACAAGCCTGTGGGGGCAGTGCTATGATCTGGGGTTGCTGCAGTTGGTCAGGTCTAGGTTCAGCAACATTGTGTGCCCAAAGAATGAGGTCAGCTGACTACCTGAATATACTGAATGACCAGGTTATTCCATCAATGGATTTTGTCTTCCCAAATGGAACGGGCATATTCCAAGATGACAATGCCAGGATTCATCGGGCTCACATTGTGAAAGAGTGGTTCAGGGAGCATGAGACATCTTTTTCACACATGGATTGGCCACCACAGAGTCCAGACCTTAACCCCATTGAGAATCTTTGGGATGTGCTGGAGAAGGCTTTGCGCAGTGGTCAGACTCTCCCATCATCAATACAAGATCTTGGTGAAAGATTAATGCAACACTGGATGGAAATAAATCTTGTGACACTGCAGAAGCTTATTGAAACAATGCCACAGCGAATGCGAGCTGTAATCAAAGCTAAAGGCGGTCCAACAAAATATTAGAGAGTGTGACCATTTTTTGGTGGCAAATTTTTTTTTGGCCAGGCAGTGTAGTTCTTCTAAAGGTGGACTTTAAAATAATAAAGGATTTCATAATTTATGCAGTCCATGTCATTTTTAACCAAACTATAACAGTTTGTTAAATGAATAGAAATAAGATCAAATTTAAGCTAGCCAAAGTCTAATTGTGCCTGTTAGTGCAAGCCTCCAAGAACATTGAATGTATGTGTATAATAGACATCAAAATGAAGAGGAAAGGACAGAGATTAAGTGGATTTGACCACAAATTGGGTTTGTGACGATCCATCAATATCCTTGAAGGACCCAGTCTCCCCTTCACTCTGGCTGCATATTGGTCTCACAGCTGTTAAACTCAAATAGATCCCAGGTGCCACTTTTTGTTGAAGATATAACAAATAAATAAATAAATAAATAAAAATAAGTATAATGTAATTTATTATGCTTATTTTTAAATTGGATTATGTTTCTATGGTGAGAATGTTTGCTAGTACAAAAAAACAAGAGAAAGAATTTGAGTATATCTCACTTATTGTATGGTGAGCCTCATACCACAAAGTTTTTGGGGGGTTGGGTGACAGTTGCAACAAGTGTGGGAAGAAGTACTTTACTGTGTCCCTTTACCACTTTGCTTCTCATTATCTCCAACCAATCTTCTCATCTTTATGGAGATATTGTGTGAATAGAAGCTTGGTCTATTTTGACTTGTGGTGGATTTTTTGTTTATTCAGTCCAATAGCTTTCCTGTGGATGTCCCCAGGGTAGCTGTGAACCTCAGTGGTCTTAGCCTTGCAGCCTCCTTACTATTCTAACTATTCTGCATCTCCAGATAACAAATTCAAATTCATGCACACATATACCAGGGTCATGGAAACAGATATTTTTGTGATGTAATTCAATCAAGCATCTGTATTTCCTCAGGAAGTCTATTAAATGTGTTTGTTGCTGCCCCACCCGACACAGGCTTTCTCATAAAACAAAGTTAATTATACAGCAGGGGAAGTATCTCGAATCATATAAATCTAAAGCAAAACTCAAATGACAGAACAACTTGCTTCTTCAAATGCATGTCTGAGGCGAAAGACATTGTGTTCAGTGTGAGATTTTCTTCTTTACATTAAATATACGTACCTATTTGAAAAGCATTGCACTTACATTGGAAATGTATGCAACAGACAACAAAACTCCAACTAAAATAATAAAAGAAAAAAGATTTGTAATTACATATTTTTAAAGGAAAATAATTAAAAAATTTCTTGCACATATAGAACCGATTGTTTTCATAGAAAAAAATGAAAAACTTTTTGAAAGATAAGAGTTAGAGGAATCTCTGTCTACAAATGAATGACTGTACGAAGCGTAGTCAGTTTTGTAACTACAAATCAAGGATTAGATTGAACAGATTTAAAATGATTTGAATAACATTGATTTATCAAAAAATGCCAAGTTCATGGAAAATGCTAATCTTATCTGACAAATTAAACAGAATCACTACAACTATTTATCCTTTAACATAAAACTTTGAAAAAAGCTGCATAATGCTGAGAGAAGGCCTTCAAGAAAGAACTTCATTGAATGTCTTTGTTTCTCATCGTTTTGTGGGAAGACTTCTAACAAAGAGATCTGAACCAACCAGCGCTAATTAACACACCACTGTAATATGAATATTTTTAGGATCTCTTTATGTATTAAGATTTAGAGGCAATTGTAGTTATTGCATAAACAATTTCTTTCTTTGCTTAGCCTTTTCTTTAACAAATTGCTTTCTTATCTACTGTAGATGTTCTTCTGCTAAAAATTACGTACATCAACAACCCCAAACAGTGCTGCCAAGTGAATGAAACAAATGAAACCAGGCCAAGATTTTGTTTTCCCATTTCTATTCATCTTGTCTGCCAGCTTTTGCACTGGCATTGTTACAGCACTGAAATAAAGTGAGACAGGATGTCAGAGCACAACCCCAATAAGGGATTAAGAACTCAGGACAGACATTATTAAAAGGAAAGACGTAATTTAATTCCACAGATCTTAAATTCAGGGGCACTTCTGTGAGGCGGCCATAAAGCATACAGCTGTTCTCGCAACAGCTAAAGTAGAATTTATTCTGCAAACATCTTGATATCCACTTTATGCATTGATGAAGTGTGGGTGGGTAAATTAAGATTTGTATTTTACTGGGCACCAAGGTGCACATAAGCATATGTACCAACTGGAAGGTATTTACACACTTCCCTTGGTATTTCAAACATTTGTCCTAAAGAGAAATGTCCATTTACTCCTCACTGATTTTCATATTATCTGCTGAGCAGGGGATCTTTAAAGAACAAGTTGTGGACTACATACAGCCAGTTCCATCTCTACTGATCTGTCAAGTGGAACCTCTTCTTCACATTCATTATCTATATGTCTACAAGTACATGTTGCATTATGTATTAGTAATACTACAACATCAATTATTGCTACGTCTGGTAAAGATGTACATAAAGTAATATCTACATTTATTGCACAGCAGAATTGGATGCAGAAACTTAGGCTGCACTCCTTTAACAGTGAACTTTGAGGGTAACTCAGGTCCTCACCCAACCTTGTTTGTCACAGTTCTAATTGTTTTACACTTATAGATGTCACTGTAGATATGGGCAGGTTTAGAGCAATATGTATTTTTAAGCCATTCTCTTTTCCTGATGCATCAGATCAACAATCAACTTCCACTGTGAATAATGCTGTTTGTTCCCCCATTTTGAAGAGTGCCAATTACCATAACATTATATTTTTACCCCTATAAGGCAACAAAAAGTAAATAACTGAGGAAATACACTCAAAGATGAAAATGTTTTTTTACTATAACTAAATATTTACAAGCTATTTGTTGTTTTTAAATTCTAGTAATATTTAGTTTGTGTCCTATATTTTTATTTACATTTGAGTAACATTTAATTTGAATAACAATAACTCAGTGGTACAATGAGCTCACCAGACTTTCAACTTGCTAGAACTGGGTTGACAGATTCAAAATGGTGTTGCAAACATTCCTCATGCTGCCTACATTATTGTCAGCAGCCAAACTCTGCTGACAATAATGTTATTACTGCTAACAGTAATGTTAGAAGTAATATTACTGTTAGCAGTAACATTACTGTCTGTATTCTGTTGTTCTGTGTATCGTGCATGCGAGGGTGCGTATATGTGAGCTTTTATTTATCCAGTTATGCTCATGTTTCAGTTATGCTCAGTTGCTACTAAAGGGCCCAAAAGAGTTGTATACCACCATCAGCAGAGTGAACCACTGACAGCGAAATGGATCAATATTTTTCATATTTACCACATCGAATTATCTCCCTACTACATGAATGTTGCAACAGAAACAATAACTCATCTAACCAGGGAACATTTTTCCAATCTGTTATTGTTTAGGTTTAGTGAACCTGTGCTAATGCTGGCCTCCATTTACTCTTCTTAGCGGACCTGGTACCTGCTGATGTCGCCCATTTGCCTTACAGTTCAATGTGTCACAGAATGTCTGGGTATCAGTCCTCGACCCATTATCCTTGTGAGCTGATCTCGTATATGTGGAAGAGTGAGGGAAGGAGTTGGATGTTCTTTAGAGATGCTTAAACCTAATCTAATCTAAGAATAATACTCACCAAAAAGTGCAAGCAGTTAACCTTACAAAGTGGAAAAAAAATCCCATACAATGATACAAAATAATACAAAAAAATACTCAGCTCAAAACATTTGCCATATATATAAAAAACACTGCTTAAGTGGTTTGTATCTTAGGTAGCAGGGGATAAAGAAACCCTCCCTATAGACTGAATGAACATTTCTCCTTGATGCTTGTCAGATAGCTATACATAATTAAATAACAATAAAAGGAATTATGCAAGGGTTACACTAAATCATTATTTGTGGATATTTTTTCAGAGGCTAAATCCTTTGTTTCCCAACCACCTATTTCGCTTCAAACCACCAAACATGTCACAGTCACTGAAAATCATTTACCAAGCAGCTGCCCCAAGGAATTCAGACACTGAGACTTCACAAACAAACACATGCTGAGCATTGTCCCGCTGACAGAGATAGAAACGAAGCACCGAGGGGGAGAATTCTCAAATCGACCTGCAGTGAAACTTTTAATAAACACATTAAATCCTTATGGATCCTCCCACTGAGCTGCCACTACATGGTGCTCATGAGGAATTAGCACTAAACAAAATTAATTGGCTGCCTGGAGGGGTAAGAAAGAGGTGCTGGGTGAGAGCTGATCAGAGAAATCACAGAGAACAAGTGGGAATAAAACGGCAAGACAAATTGAATAGAGTATCTGTGAAACTGAAAATAACTGAAAGCAGACATTACCGACTGAGAGGTAATGAAAGATAAGGGAAAAGGAAAAACTACAGACTAAACCAAGTTGGGGAGTGGAAATAAAGGAAACCTGATGAAAGTTGTAAAAAGCATGCAGAAATGGCCGTTTCTGAGTGACTCCAAGAAAATATGATGGAAAATTCATAGCAAAATGTCAAGCAGATCATTAAAGATGGATTAGAAAATTATAACAAGCGAGTCATTCATTAGCCCACTGCTTCTCACTGTGACAAGTGTTGATATTGTTATCTTAATAGTTTACTGATGGACCGGAACCATGTGACCACACATGCAGGAAATCAGCCGACACAAATAATCAGACTTTACTTATTTTATTCTTTTTTAGCGCTAGAAAAGAGAGACGCTTACCCTCACAGGCTAATTTGTTGTGGAGTGAATATAACTGAAATTATACAGCATCTGCTCAAACACGGAAGACACATTGCTTATATCCTAAGGTCCGCCTCCTGGTCTGCTGATGTGTTACGTCACTAAAGGTCCTCCCAGTGGTCATCCGATGCTCGGCATTAACTAAAGTTAAGTTTCGTTTCTACAGTAAGTTTCCATATGAAACAAAAGGCTTTTGTGTAGAATCTTTGTGTCCGTAGTTTGTGTGTGCGTGCATGTATGGTGCGTGTCTGGAGTAAACGTCTCAACAATATCTAAATAAGTTGCACTTACAATTACTTTAAAAGCTCCCAGTGCTAAGACAGGTCTAAAAAAAATTCAAACACATGTTTGGATCATAGTCACATTATTTTACAATTAAATTTTCATTGGAATAGACTTTGCAAAATGTGATGCATAACTTATTCAGTGCTGAATATGCTTCATTCTTCCCACCTGGATGGAAGGTGGCCTCCATCCAGCAAAATTAGAACCAATCCTATTTTGCCAAACACCAGAATATGTGTAGCCTGATAAAATAAACAAAAAAAAAACACCCTTGTTCTAGGCTTAGCTCAATACTTTGAGTCTGGTTTCAATTCTTCCAGAGAAATTCATGTCAATGGGAGAAAGTCAGATGGAGCACTGAAGGGAAATTAGAATCAAGCAGAATTGGGTTGGAAAGCAATAGCCAGGACACAACAAGCAAGGAGTAAATCTACAAAAATCACATTGCATCAACAGAAAAAGGAACGAGCACAATATCCATATTTTCAAAATAATTCACCATTGACAGACCACATGCTCTCGAAATATTTATACATATGCTGTTAAAATGTATCATTTATGGCTATGCATAAACTGAATACAAACATGTAGATTTAATTTTGCTTAATGGGTGGAGAGAAGTGATCTCGGAAAACCAACTCATCAATATCAGACTGAGACAGCATTGAAAGCTCACACAAGGTGTCCCTACAGGAAAGGGTTACCATGAGGCTACGACTGAAAAAGAATCGCCTTACTGAATCTCAGTTCAGAACATGACCATAGCATCACTCAACTGAAAGACCATGTAAGAATAAATTAAAAGATGACGACCTGATGCCTTCTGTTGCATATTTCTGTTGGTTGAAACATGCTATTTGAAATGTGGAAACTAAAGCCTGGAAAAATGTCAAGTGTCTGAGGAAAACTTTTCTGAATTCCATACATCACACCCAGCTTGGCTCGTCTTTTCTCTTGTTACCTTCAGGCTAGGTTTTGCATGTCAAACGTGACAGTAATGCTTTTGCTCAGTTGACTTTGATGTTCATTTGGCTTCTTATGGAATGTTTCCTCTAACCTGTCTTTATATCTCACACTACCACCCATGAGACTTACAGCAAGCAAAGTGACAGACATCCTTCTTTCCTGGTTGAAGCTGCTAAGTGTCACTGTGATTATCTAAGGCTTCTCTTTAACTCCGATTTGATTGCTGACTAATAGTTTGGAGACACTTTTTGTATGCCTGCTTTATTGATTTCTGAATGAAAGAAAATCACTCAGCAGGAAAAAACGTTAATTCAGCTGTTTTAAAGACTACACACCTTTGTGCATCAGTGTGGGTTCTGGTTTGATTCAAACAACTTTAGTGCAGCTTGGCTAGATCAGATGGAGGTTGATTTACATTTTTTGTGGGGAAAGGAGGATGGCACACTATATGCACAGGTACACTGGATTCCATAACTTTTAAATTATATCTATGCCACTTTTGCTTCCCATTAGAGTCCTTTAATTCTACAGTAAATGTTGCACAGCATTCCAGGTTGAAGTTAATCAATGATATTTACTCTTGTATGTGTTAAGTAGGGTGATCAGATGGCTTCGTCACAGGTGACTGAACTGCTCTGTTGACTGAAACTCATTTACGTAACACACATGCTGCCCCAAAACAGGAAGACCAGATGGCAACACTTGATACAAACATAAACAGTTATTCTAAACTCTTCCAAAAGCTCATATCTTGCTGGGTCACCTATAAAAAACATGGTGAATTCTCATTTTGAGGTGATCATGTAGACAAATACATACACAAGCACCCAGTGTAAAATAAAACTTGTGGTGACAGCTGTGAGTCTGTGTCCTCTGAGCTTTTTCGGTGTGTGTCTTCAGTTTACAGCAGTCAGCATGTGTTTAGCAATTAGTTTCATCAACAGATGGCTAATTGCTTTATCAATTAGCCATGAAAATTGCAACGGAGTCTCATTATCAATTGTTTAATATAATATACAAGTTATTAATTTAACACAGTAAGTTACTAATGAAATGAGAACATCTTTTTGTTTTAAAGAAATAACATTTCTGGTGGTTTCAATAAGATTCAGATATTTAACTCAATATCTTTGGCTCTGGCTTACCAAAATGTTTAAAATTACAAAAGTCTGTCTCGGTAGTTCTTACCTAGGTCCCACTAAATACTGGAGGGCCACAGAGTTTTTTACTTGGGTCAGTGCTAATGGGAAATCATTTTTTGACCTTGAAAGTTTTAAACCCAATTCCTTGCTTCAGGTGAACGTAGTAATTAATAAATGATTTTTAAAAAAGACAACAATGCTCAAGGTAGTGTAGCCAAGCACATAATAATACATTTAGATAATATTCTTTTCCTTTTAAAGTCACATAAAGTTGATTTTGAATAATTCCTCCCTTTTAAATGAAAATTTGACTTCCTCTGTAGAATGCATTCCTCTTTCACTTCCTCTGATAAACGTATAAGCATCAATGTTGTCAGATGTGTGTCAAAAATGTTTTTCTTCAATAAAGACCACTAGTGCCTCAAAAAATAAAAAGGCAAGCAGTTATGAACAGGTGTGCCCTCACAGTTCCCTGTAACCATTTTTCCTCTTGTAGATCTTGTAAAATCATTCAAAGCAAAGTACAGAGCAAGGATGGATTTTGATATGATAACCTAGTCCTTATAAGAAAAATGGTCAAGTGTTATTCCTGCCATCCTTCATTGATTCACTGCCTAACTCTCTCTATTGGGAAGTTTTATTTTGCTTTATGTGAAATCAAATGGGTAAAATAGGACTTGCTCTAAAACATGTGGTGTGCTTCCACCTGATACTTTCCTTGAGACATTACATTTTATTTAGACATTTTTCTGTCAGACTCGACTGAAGTTTTCTGCTCTTTCTATTGGATTCCATGTAAAGGAAAGTCAGTCTTTTCAGTTGTGGCTGTTGAATAGACCATTTAGTGTGTGCCATTGTTTACCGTGAACTAGCTCCAACAACGATCTTGTCTTAGATGTCAACAAGACTGAGACCATGATTATACCTCTGCCCGAATTGCATTGAAGAATCAGTCAGCCTCTTACTCCTTTTGGCTCTGCAGCTAACTCTAGTTTTCTAATTGCGGAATATCCGATGGTCTGGTGTGTTTTAGTTCATCTTATAAATGTAACTTTGTTAATATTTCCCAATTATTAGATATAGTCTCTTATTAAAATTTAGTTATTTTTGCATTTATGACATCATGCTTGAATTTTCACAATTTATTCTATATCAGATATAATACATCATCTTTTTTCATGTAGCCAAGCTATTCAAAATACTATCACCCCTCTGATAAAGTGTTGTAAGTATCCTATTTTCTATTTTCTGCTATGTGCTATAGTTCCCATGTATAGTATCACTTTGTCTTTTACTCAACTACAGAGCTCTGAACAACCAAGTTCTATAATATTTATACCGTATTTTCTTAACAAAAACACTTGTGTTTAGTCTTCAATCATAGTCTGCGTGAAGTATTTACATATTTTCTGAAAAAAGATAAAAAGTCTAGGGCAGACATCACCTTTCAATCTGTGGCATGAAGGCTTTGGAACATTTTGCTATTACACTTTTGCTTAGCTGACTCTGAAATAGCTAAAAACATTTCGGTTTAACCAAATTTGTCTTGGACTCTCTCGTGTTTGGAGTCTAAGAATGTTGTGAATAAGTTTAGTCTTTGCTCTTTTCATGCATAGCACATGTGGTCACAATTTGATATTGGACATAATATTTTGCAGAGTCTCTGGTTAAGAATGTTGTTTTTTTTCCCCCTTTCTTTGCTTCCTGCCTTTGGCCTCATCTAGGCTGTCCCCTGTGTAGCAAAAATATCTCTATTTGTACAGCAAAGAGAAATAAACCATCAATTTGCCTACATTTGAGATGGAGTAGGGGGAACAGATTGTTTTTCAGTGTTATCTTGGCAAAATATTAGGGATTTATATGATTATTTGCTTCAAAGGTCCACTCTTTAATTACCATAGGGAGCCAATTACTGGATTTTTCTCCGCTGTGATTTATCACTATCTCTCCAAAATGATGTCAACCATGTTAATGAGGTTGATGTACCACACTATCAAAATCCCATGAATTTCAATCTTTTTATTTCAGCTTCCCTGGCACAGCAGTGTGGTAATACATAAAAGGGGCACATCAGGCTTCTGAATTAATTTTGAGTCACAATCATGTTACTCAAAACAAAACTGAACAATTTGAAAATGAATTGGTTTTTACTGGCATTAAGATGAGTTATTTTTGTATTCCTTGTTACTTTACAAGTTAGATTAGTCAATATAAATGACCAAAACATTCAGTAAAAATTAAATGTTTAACTGGACTCTGGCATCATTTAGCAACTACAGCCTGGCAAGTTTGGAAAGCATATTTTTGAAATATGTCTCTATGGCTGTAAATGTGTGTATAATATATAGAAACACGATTATTACAAAGTCATTTGGTGAGTCATTTAATGAAGCCACTGCAGGGAAAGATAAGAAGAGATAAAGGGGTCAATAGCTGATTATACCCCAATATTTAATCACTACAATGCTGAGAGCCCACAGTGTATTCTTCATCATTATTCAACATTAATATTTTCTCTTAGAGCTCTACAAAATACTATAATACAGAGTTATTGTTTTCATTTGTTATTATTTTATCTATACCAGTAATTACATTAAGCCTTTTTCTCCGATGACATCTGTTTTACAAAAAACATTTACGATAATGGTAAGGATTCTGATAACTTTGGCAAAACAATAAATACTTCTGCAAAACAAATACTGGATAAAAATAAAACTAAAGGCAAAAGACTGAAAAGTGTTTTCATCATCTTGTCTCTGAATCTTTGGCTCTGATGTCTCTGCCCCAAGACATGGCTCCAAACAAAAGAGACAATCTGCTGCAGATGTATTCTTTTTTTTCCAATACAGATAGAGCTGAGCTTCATTCACAATTCCTCTGTCTTCATGTACACAGAGATGTTAAATTTCTACTATGCAGTCCATTTAAAGACCCAGATATAGTACATTTACTTTTCTACAACTACATTCTTTCCATGTTTCCTCCAGGGTTCCATTTGTTCCTAAAACCTTACCTCTTGTGATCAATAAAGTCGTCCATTCATCTAACTGTCTGTCTATACGGTGGTCAACAGAATTCTCATTTGCTATGTTCAATCCTCTAGATAACAGGAGCTGGAAGTAAAGTCAGAACAATACACAGACTGCACCTTTCAAACATGTTCACACTCCTTTTGTCACATTACAACCACAGACTTCAACAAATGTTATGTGATGAACCAACAAAATGCTGTCATGTCATGGTGAAGTAAAAACAAAAATATATATATATTTTAAACCTTTCTACAAAAAAATAAACCTGAAATATATCCTTTATATATCCAAGCACTTTGAAATGCCTTGCTGCTGAAATGTGCTATACAAATAAAATTTGATTGATTGATTGATTGATTTTGCACAAAACATTTCATGTACCTTATTAACTAACGTGGTGACCCCAGAAGACAATTGGTTGTACTGGATCATATTTTCAGAGTTACTTGATCTAATTAAATGCCAAAATTCAGAGTTTTTTGGTACAACATATTGCAAACCAAGAATTGTTTTCTTCTGCTTCGCTGCTGCTGTTTACTTTGTGTGAATCTATCACATAAAGTCTTAAAGAGGTTTGTAATTATAACATGGCAAAACACGAAAAAGCTCAGGAGGTGGGAACAATTGTAGTTCTCTACCTTACCAATCAGGACAAGAGCTTTATTGTTTCCAACTGTGTTTTCAGACTGGAGAGTTTTCATATGTGATTAGTGGTGTGATCATGATTAGGGCATTCTTGTAAAACACAGGTTGCCTCTTAGTTAAATAACCCTGCATAAATAAAGATTAAAAACTAAGTTCAGCCCACCAACCTCTGGGATATTATTCAAGAATATGTTCTATGAAGCACTCTTTCTCCCATATACACCTTCCGAATGACTGTACTATCAAGCACACTACAAAAGGCTAATTAAGAATATGCATGGCCTGGACTTAACAAGCTCATTTGTCTCCAGCCATCCGCATGGTGCTAACGAGGCCCTCTGCTCATTAAAGCTGTTCAGCTGCGGGCCAGTCAACCTACTGTCAGGTAGCTAACAAGGTAAATGAAGAAGGCAGCCAGTGTTGACTTTGCATGGGAAGCTGGAGGTGGGAGATTAGGCTGCTTGACTGTGCACCAAGACAAGAGGGCAAGGTTTGTTTGACCCGAGAAGCGTTGCCCAGCATTTGCACTCAAAAGACAGCAATCATGCTGATGAGATGCATGACTGCGTGGGTGCGTGCGTGTGTGTGTGTGTAGGTGGGAGGTTAATTAGCCTCCTTGACTTATTGCTGTGATGGTGGGAATGAGCCAAAAAGAGACGAGGTCAAACACAAAAAAGACACACTGATCATGCAAGGTAGAATTGGAGATGAGCAAATATACGTTGTCTACAAGCATTTAAACAGCACGTTTGCAAGCTGTAAACACAGGAACATCAAAGCAGGTTTTAAAATGAGAATCTCAGTGCATGTTTCTCTTCCAGCAGAAAAAAAATTCCACAAGTATCACTGGAAAAAATATTTACATTGTAAAATTATGTCACTTTTACACACTAAACTTCTTAATACTTTAAGAATTGTGTATTTGTGACTGAATCCAGTTGATGTTACTCAAATTACACAGCATTGACTCAATAATGATGTAATCTAATATCATGTTACGCTATGCAGATTCTTTGTCTATGCTAATGAAGTTTGACCAGTCCTGTTCTGAGGAATGCTTGCAGCAATAGACTTATAAACAGCCTATACAAAATAGGGTACATAATAAGCAATGCATATATTTTACATATTTGTCAGAAGTGATTCTTGACCCTCAAGTTCCCTTACATCATTAAGCATAAAAACAGAATCAATAGTATAAGACACAGTAAAAGTAATACAAAAGTAGAATTTAAATGAGACAGCACAGCTGTGGTCAGAGGGTGTAAGCTAGTTTAAACTGAGGAGTTTGGATCTGAAATGTGTGTGTGTGTGTGTGAGAGTGTGTTATGGGAGATCAGGTGGGAGTGAATTCCAGGGCTGGGGAGCAGAGCGGCTCACTGCTCTGCTCCTTTTGGTAACAAGGTGGTCCGGGGGGACAGTGAGATGAACAGAATAAGAGGATCTGAGTGTAGCAATGTGAAGAGTCTAGAAGGGTTCAGTTTTGAAGGTGAGGAGGAGTATTTTATAGCTGGTCTGATGTGATATGTAATGGGAAGCCAATTGAGCTGTTGTAGAATTGGAGTGATATGATGGATTAAAGGGCAGCTGAATTTTACACCAGTTGTAATTTATGACGGGTTTTATGTGGAAAGCCAAACATAAGTGAGTTACAGTAATCCAAACAAGAACTGACCAGAGTGTGAACAAGAACAGCAGTAGAGTGAGGAATGAGAAAAGATCACATCCAGACTCTTGACCTAACCTTAAGCACAGTGTTACTGCCCAACCTGAAAGGAAGTGAAAGGCAAGGAACACAAACATCACAAAAGCACTTTATGCCTTTGGATACATTACTAGGGCACAGCATTAAGATTTTCAAAATAAAAATACTTGACTCGGTTCACTAAAGACGAAAAGAAGTGGAAGAAAATTGTCCTTCCATTTCTACCTGTGACATCTGAGAAAGTAAGAAGGATTTTTCTTCAAGCATATTATTATAGTGCATTTTAAACCTGACAACACTCAGGCAGAGAAAGATTCTTCCCAGTGAGAAAAAACACCCGAAAACAAGCTGTGTTGTGAGTGCAGTCCATTGCAGCTAGGAATGTTAAGACCTCAACACTGGATACATTTAACAGCTACACAAACGGAGCTGCTGCCCCAACAAAGAAGAGCAAACTTTTCAGTTCAAGAATCAATAGTTCATTCACATCTCAAGGACAAGGAGCATGGCTTTGAAGGCGGCAATGTGCACATTTTGGATGAGGAAAAATGATAGTTTTGACCTTAAAATAAAATTCAAGGTTTGAGCAGCGGTGCTTTGTCCTCTTTTTTTGAAAGCATAATTTGCATAGAAACAGAAAAAGCTTGGTATCTTTCTTGTACTCAAACAGGAATAGACTTGTGACAACGAAACACACACCGTCAGAGTGAATACATTTTTTCTCATCAGTGATTGCTGTCTGCTACCAGTCAGTAGAGGAGACGCCCCACTTTGCAGCATGCACTGGGAAAACTAATGGCTTCGGAAAAATGTACTTACAAGTTATTGGTGCATCTGGCATGATTTTCAAATCAAGAGTTACACTGTATATAAAACAGAACTGCCACCACCAAATTTAAGGCTCTAGCCTCATTTATCAGTTCTAGGCCAACATTTATCCAGCCTCCATGTGGCAAAAGTTTCAGCTTGTCTTAATGAGGCTGGGATCCAAGTCAAGATAAGGTAAGGCAACATGAGATTAACTTTATTGATCCCGGAGGGCAAGGAATGCTACCAGGGAAATTGAGTCATTACAGGAGCCAACAGACGAGGTGCAGGACGGAGGGCAAAATGGAAACAAAAACAAGGAGCTGCACTGTGCCAGGAGAAGTCCAAGCAATCATCATTCCTAGTTTGAAGCCTCCAGCAAATGAGGGGGGGTTAGTGGAACCTTCAGTGTAATGCTGCCCAAGGTTACAAAGTGCAAGGATTTCTTATGTTGAGCGGCCAGTATTTTTACTCCACATTTTTCCTCACCCAATTTCTCCAAAGATTCCTGAACCAGTGCACATGATAGTGATTTCCAGACATTTTCAAACAAAATTCAAATGAATAAATTTAGGCTAATGTCATCCTTAAATAAACACATGTAAATAGAAGAAAATTAGGGGTCATCATTCTTCCATCATTGACATGTTTCTAGTTAACCAGGCCTATAAGATTTTATTTCCACAGTTAAATAATTTTGTATTGCTTATTGGTCATGTGTTTTTTAAAAGTGTTGTGTAGATGGCATTGTGGACATTGAGTCTCAGTTTGAACTGTGATGATCTATGACATTATTATTGCTTGGTCTACTTAAGTGGTGGGTGTAGCTGCATCTACAGCACAGGTTGGACATACATTTCAAATTCACTGTCACACTAAGGACACAGGAGCCTTATGCACATGAGTTTATTCATGAGATTGCTTTCTAGACAATCTAACACTGGAAATAAAGTGATAAATGCATAGAGTCCCTCCGCATTGCAATCTGAAATGAGTTAGGCGAGGACTGATGAATTTCATTACTGATCAGTAACATTTCAAGATACCGCTTTTGAATAAAATGAGAATGTGTTTACAGAAAGGATTTATTTAAATGGGAGGCAAAGGTGAAAACAAAAAAAAGTAAAGTAGTAAACATAAAAAGGATACTTAAACGGATAAAAGTAGGAAAGAGAAACTGATAAGGCGTGGGGGGAAATGGATGAGGTGTTGGTAGTCTCGATAGCCCCAGGCGGCGATAAATGAGATCCAGTCAAAAATCTCATGCAAAGAAACAGAAGTAGTGGGATGCAACCGGCGTGTGTTTTGAAAGAGAATCTGTTTCTACACACGTGTCGGAGCTTTTCAGGGCATAACACACCTTCTTGACTAAGGGCAGCTCCTGGGACACAAACTCGTATGGCTGCAGCACATAGAAAGCTTTTGCACAGATATGGGATGAACTCTATGAACTAATGTCTTCAGTATTTCTTTCACACTGTTTAAAAAAAACTGAAATATGGGATGTTTGGTGCATTCAGGCACACACAAAGGGGAGTAGCCTTGCAATCTCTCATTTAATGGACCTATTTTTGCAGAAAAAGGCACATCCTGGTGAGTACAATGGGAAAGAAATTGCAATATTTTCTACAGCATGATAATGTGGACGGTAATTAACCGTTAACTCACCTTTACACTTCACAAAGATGAAAATGGCTCATCCAAATCAAGCTATAATCACATCGGCTATTCACAGTGGAGGAAAGCAATTTCCACATTATTAGTTTCCACTAAACACAGAGTAGTTGTGGAAACTACGAATCAAAGACTCACTCTGGAATAAAAGACTATAATTTTCCTCTAAATATTGTGTTCTTCAGGCTTTTTAAGCTATTTAACCTAAAGTCATATTGTCCCACAATTATTGTTTTCATGAATAGTATATTTGTTTGCTCCAATTAAGTTGGAGAATGGTGTTCTTGATGGTATTATTATTACATTTCCCATGCTTTTGTGACCTGCTTTTTTTCCTTCAAACTCTTCAGATGAATAATTATGTTATGATGTTATATTTTAGATTTCCCTATCATATGTAGACTATTATAAATATATTTTCTTAGCCCCAAATTCCGTTAGCGCACATTATATGCTATTTGGAAGTAAGAAATGCAGAGTTGAAAAACAATAATTTCCACTATGTCCCAATCAAACAAATGGAATATGCTATATCAAACAGGGAACTCTAGCATTGTAATCAGATAACCAAAAACATAAAATACAGTATGTAAATATCTTTGCAGCTCGTTAGAAATAGTTAGAGCACTAACCTCAGCATATACTGTAGGTAGTAATAAAATCTATAAATACTTTTGTTGTAGTAGAGGTCCTCTGACATTGACAGTACTATTGATGCCAAAATGTGCTACACATTTGACATTGGGGGACTCTGTGTGGCCCACCTCTATCAGAAGACACAAAATATAATATTCTTGGTCCACTGTTTTAATATGAAATGGTGTTTAGCAAGCCACTGCATGGAAGTGTGTTGCAAATAAAAAGCTTTGCATTAATCTGAAAAAGCTTTTTCCAGGGAAAATATTTTTGTTGACAGTCGAATATGAACTTTTTGAATGTTTTGCTTTAAATGTTTCCAGTTCAAAAATGTTTCCATCAAATTCGGGATAATTTTCTTATAATGACCCCTTTGACATAAGATGTCAATAAAATATTTGTGCTTCTCCCGGTCTTCCAAACATATTTTGATTCAGCTTGGGATACTTCTTTTAGCTGCGCACAGGGAAATCAGTTTTGACCAAGCATTCTCTTCTTGTAGCAGCAATTCAGACTTAAACAACTCATCTGAAAATGACTTAAGACTCTTTTTCTACAAACAACCGATGCTGTATTTTACATGCCCTTTCTAAACTGATTTTTCAATTTAATAATTTTTTTGTGAATTTATCTAATATTTTGTAGGGAAAAAAACCCAGTTATTTTTCCTAAAGGGAAAAAAAATACAAACTTTTTTTGGTGCCGTCAGGGCAGCACAGATCAAATTGAGTTCAAGATTTCATAAAGCTTTGCTTCCATCTAAAAAAAACGCATTCATTTTTTCAAACCTAATCAGTTGAAGTTTTCATAACAAGTACACTGTATCCTTAACCTCATTGCAGGAAACAGAACAGACGAAAGGCTATTTCAATGAATTATGTGAGAAATTATATTAAACTAAACAGATTTTTTTTTCCCTAGAATATAAAATTATGAGTTGCAATTTTTTTCTCCCAAGTTACAGCTCTTGTACTTCACATGCATAGGCTTGGGTTCAAATCTAACAATCTATGCTTCATTTGAACCTGACAGATCGTTACCTTATATTAGGCCTCGATTTCCTTTTAGGCTCATTAGCTGAAAAGTTAATTAGCTGGTTTGTCAACACTGCAGTCTGTGCTCTCAGTTAACGTCGCACACAAAACTGACTCTACACCCTCGACCAAAACAAGGTGATTCCTCCATATCGTGGAGTAAATAAATGTTTGTGACATACTGTAATGCATATTATTACAGTCTGACCAACAATGTTTGAATAATTTATGAAGGTGCACAGTTTCATTAAATTCATTTGAAATGTAAGAATTTGTGTTAAAGGATGACTTCATTACTTTGAACTAATTTTAGATTCAGAATAAGATTTATTGGGCAAGTTTGTGTGCACAAACAGTAAATTTGACTGGTTTTGCATGCTCACAGTGTTATATTAACTGTAAATATATGTATTATGGAGGATATAAAATATAAAAAAGAACACAAAGAGCATGTGTGTGTAAACACAATAAATTTTACTTTAAAGTTACAATACTTCTTATTTTACTTTATCTTAGTAAAATCAAAGGAGAAAGCAGAAGACATCACAAAGAATTTCAGACCTTCACAAGTCTAGTGGTTCATGGAAATGATTCAATGTTCTG
This sequence comes from Xiphophorus hellerii, assembly GCF_003331165.1. NCBI lineage: Eukaryota > Metazoa > Chordata > Actinopteri > Cyprinodontiformes > Poeciliidae > Xiphophorus > Xiphophorus hellerii. The sequence goes on along the minus strand of NC_045679.1, from coordinate 10,255,256 downwards.
GAGTGGCCATCACAAACTCCTCATCGCTGGCCCACAGACAATTTGTGAAATGATCCAAACAGGCGTGTGCGAGAAAATCAGTTCACAAATCTGACTTATTTGAAATCAGTCCAATTAGGATGAAAGGCACAGATGTCCAGTAAATTTTGGAGAGGTTTGACTTCAGAATTATGCATTGCTTTGTGTGGGTCTATTATATGAAATCTCCCAGAACAAGGTAGTGTTTTTAGTTGTAAAAAGACAATCTATAGGGAAAAGTTTGAGAACCTGAATTCTTTAGTAAGGTATTGTTTGATGTGTATGGCATCAAACAGTTGATTTCCAAATAAAAAGGTTATATAAAGTTTCCAAGTTGTGTTAGCTTTTAGTGATTTCTACTCTTATCTTTTATTGAAATAAAAATTAAAATATTCCTTTCAGTCAGGCTGTGAGTTACTGCTTCGTCTGTAAACACTAACTGCTAATTGTTGCCAATTGCTGCTTTGTCTGCAGCAGACCACACCTGCAGACTCTCTGAGGCGAACCTTTGGTTCATGTTCTGTGCTTGCTGAGATCCTGTGGGGGCTCTCGTTGAGATCAGGAATTAAACCAAACCTCCCGCATACACTGCACTGCTGGAAGTAAATTAAATACAGGGTGCTTACAATAATGAATTGCACAAGTCTCAGCTTGGAATCTCAAAGGCATGGTGAAGAACAAGTTAATGCAGTATTGTTGGTATGAAAAATGATGGCTCTGAGAGTGACAGATAGTTAGAGATCCTAAGTTACATTTCAAATACTTAATCTCACCATAATGAAAGATATACAAACTAAAAGGTCAAGTTAAACACCTGACTTTGATAAATACCTTAGTTGGAGTTATTTTTAGTATAAAGTAATTTCAACTTTAGTCTATGTTGTACAATGCCTTTGCAGTTTTAAAAATATTTGCCCTCTTATAGATGTGGTTTATGTATGCTAAACCATTTTCCCCTTCTTTTGATCTGTTCATTGGCAATATTAAATATGTTATGCTTTTCTGATGTTCTTACACAAGTCACAAAGGTTAAACTCCACTTGGATTGAAAAAATATATATTTGTACAAAGATGCATTCATTATTTTCATCTCAATAAGTGTCTCTCTGGATGACAACTTAGTGAGCTGTGAAAAACTCATTATTTCAAGTAAGTGAGACGCTCACACTCTTTAAAATGTGACTAAGCTGACAGAGCAGCCGGGGGTTTACAGCAATATACTATAGTTGATAATGTTGTCTACATTTGTGCGTGTTGCCTACCGGATTGTCGGAAACCCAACTGGTACCAAACGACACAGACGGTGGCATCAAGCTGTGAGGTTGCCTTTCTTCAGTAGGGACTGGAAGACATCTTCGCTCTGGTATTATAAGACATGAATAAATAGAAATACATTAAAACTTGCGACTCCAGCATTTGCTTTTACTTTAGACTGCAATATACTTAAAGTTTTCCATAGTGGTAGGCAAATATCCCGTTAAATTTGGAAAATACCAGATGATTAATCAAGGAATACAAGATGCACCGCAATCTGCTGAGGAGCCAGGAACGTGAGCTGACCAAGACACGAATAAGATGTAGGCATTCATGGAAATGGAGTTAGAGTCAATCTGCAATAATTATGTTGATTACTGCTTTTTCCTGCTAGTATTCTTTCCTAACATAGCCTGATAGATTACTTACAGTTTTGTTTAAATATGCAGCTTTATTTTTGTTTATTGGTATACTATTATGAGGGCTGCAACGAAGCATTAGCCAGTGTAGGTTTTGGCTATCATGTAGATTGAATACAGCCAGCAGCAGGCATTGCTGATAATGGAGTCACACTGATGTCTTTGGAAAGTTCTACATCTGAAGGGAAGCTCTACTACTTTTTTCTTTCTCTCTGGAGAAAGAAAGAAGGAAGGAAGGAAGGAAGGAAGAAAGGAAAGAAGGAAAGAAAGAAAGAAAAACAAGTTCCTTTTAGCTATAACTTATTTTTGACATTCATGAAATGACCATAAACTACTTGTTACTGCATAACTTTGACATTTATGAAATAATATTCAAAACCAGAAAATACAGGTCCTATCATGTTCTTTTATTACCAATCCATTCAGAGGCTACTTGATTAGGTGTACATTGTTGATATTGGGTTGGACCACATTTTATTTTCAGAGAAAACTACATTCATATTTGCATAGTTTTATCAGTCTTCAGATTTAGTTCATCCTGACATGACATGAATGATACAACTCTGCTATTGCACCATATCCTAATAGGTGCTCTGTTGGACTAATATATGGTGACATGGAGCCCATTGAATACAGTGAAATTATTGTTTTATTCAAAAAAACTGGTGTTAGATTACTTAAGGTTTGTATTGGAGCAATATCCTAGTTGCTGTAGCCAATCACAGGATGAGTACACTCATGTTACAAAACAGATAGATGTAGTCAGCAACAATATGCAATTCTGAGTCCAAGGAGCCTTAAGTGTGCCAGGACAATATCTACCACACCACCTCCTCACTACCACCAGCCTGAAGGGTGGATAAAATCCCGGATGGATTCATGCTCTCATGAAATTCTGACTTGATTATGTGAATGCTGCAGCTGAAATTGAGACTCTTCAGACCATGTAACATTTTTTACACTCCGCTATCTTTCAATTTTTGTTAGGCTGTGTGAATTATAGCCTCAGTGTCCTGCTGTTATCTGACAGGAGTAGCACCTGGTGTGGTGTTTTGCCACAAGAGTCGGTCTCCTTCAAGATTCAACCTGCTTTCAAAGATAGAATGTCAAACCTTGACTGTAATAAGTAGCTATTTGAACTACTGCTTCCTTTCTATCATATCAAACTAGTCTTACCAGTATACTCCGACCTCTAATATAAACAAGATATTTTTGTCCCAACTTTGGCTTACTGATTTTTTTTTTTCTTCTACAGTCCATTTTCTGTAAATCAGAGATGGTTGTGTGTGAAAATCCCAGCAGATCAACAGTTTCTGAAGTACTCAGATGTGCCTGTCTGGTATCAGTACCTGTCATGTTCAAATTGCCTTAAATTTAATTTCCTTCTCACTGAAACGCTCAGGTTGAACTTTACCAAGTTGTCTTCAAAATTTTGAAATAACTAAATGCACTGTGCCGTTGCAAGGTGATTGGTTGATTAGCTATTTCTGTTAACAAGCACTAAGTGGTCAGTAAGTATATGTGCCCTCTACTCTGTAAACCTCCTTATTGCAGCTGTAAAGTATAATTTATTTCTAATCAATTTTTGGATGCGAGTGTGTTTGATTTTCTTTCATCTGTCTCTGGGGCTGGAGTAGAACGACTTGAATTCTAAGTCCTTTCAAACCGAGCCATGTATAGCTGTGCCAACATACCTGCTTGCCAGGCTTTTATAGATAAAACCTACTTCTACTCTTGTCCTATTTTTTGACATGTGAATTTTCCCTTGCATTGATGGATATTCTCTTCCACAAAATGTGCTTTCCTTTATCAGCACATGGTAGTGTAACAAGAAAATGAGCATAAACAGTGATGATAAAAGTACAAACTGTCAACTCTCTTTAACAAACATGGATTTGCACTCTCTGGATATCCACTAATTGGTTATTTTTTCATATTTTCACATTGTGTGGAACCCACTTGAGTTGACTAAATACAACCCAGATTTATTTATCCATTCCATAACAAACCTATATGGTCTCCATAATTAAATGTTAGCTAAATATCAGAACAAACTGATGAATTTGGTCTACCAAATCTGCAAAATTGTAACTTTAATAAACATTGAAAAGGTGTATTAAATCAATCTACGAACTGCCAGTCCATAGCAAAAAACCCAGATCTGATTTAAATACACACAAGAAATAATCCAATTGAATTTCAAATTAAAATTCTAAAAAAAATCTGTTGACAAGACAACATAAGTCAACAACTGCACAGTTTCACCCTTTGAGTAAGAGGGGCAAGAGAAAGACCCATTGTTGGGTTCAGTTCCCTTTGAATGAAAGCTTACATTACATGTTTCTATTTTCGTTTCAGCTCCATTCAGCAGTTGAAATGTGCACAAAGCAAATTGACACAATTTTGGTTTTGTTTGTCTACTTGTGTGCTCATATAACCCAGGTACAATACTGTTTGCCAAGAGCGTGAATAAGAATTACTGTAATCCATTGGGGTCTAACCTCATGAGTTAAAAGGTGCCGCCTTAGTACATATGGTTTATACACAAGTTTACTAAGTCAATTTGCCTGAAACTAACCTGTCAATAAAACACTCACTTGAAAACCAGTGTAGAGAGTTTCAGCCCGTTTCTCATCTCATGAACTGTATTGGTTTTACTTAAAAGTAGAAAGGAATGGGAGTAGGTGCCGACAGGATGCCAACAGCAGGCCAAGCGTGAAAGCAGATTGAATTTCAGAAATCCACAAGTATTTTGAAAGCCCCACAAATTACAACGTAATTCTGTGAAAGTAGATTCTAGCTTTGATCTAATCTTGAAAATTCTCTTTATTCCTTTTTATTCTCGCTTGTGCTGCCCATCCAGTATGGATGTTTGTCATTGTTTTTCTTCTCCACTGATCTATTCCTGAAATGACTGCACTCCCCTGTGGGCCTTGGTAGGGGGTCCCGTCAAATCTGAAACTGTGTGTCTGTCCTTTTCTCATTCTTCCCATTTTTGTCCCCTTTTCTATTCTCTTCACCATTTGTTCAACACACTCTCCCCCTTTTTTTTGCCCCTAAGGGCATTATTTGCTGTAAATATGTGTCTGTTTGTCAGCTTTTCACCACCCAGTTTTCACCAGCTCTCTTATCTCATCGCTGCCCCCTTCAGCTGCTGACAAGAGCTTCTGTTTGTAAGGCTCTCAACTCCATTCCAAAGCAAAGCAATGTTTTCTGTCATGAACAGACGTCAACCCATAGCTTTAAACATTTTACATTTTGTGTTTCTGTGCAAAGCAAGTAGCTACTACACTGGTGCTACTTTTTTAATGGGATGTGAAAATCTGAAGCCTGTACGGATTCTGTTGGGGATGTATCCTGGTCACATCAGATGTTAGAGTTTCCAAACGTGTTTATTAAAATGTAAAGAAGTAATATGTATTATAAGGTTTGCTGTTAACAACAATGATGTTGAGTTTCTTTTATCCGTGTTCCTTGACAGCAGCAAAAACTTGTACAGGTCATAGTTTTTGAAGAACAGCTTAATGTGATGCTCCTAGATGAGGTTAAGCTGGTAAAGAAAGCTATAACGTTCTGACTATAATGTTCTGTGAGTAAGCCATACAGGTAATGACCAGCATTTTTATACTTACTTCTTAATGAACTGATTATTCATTTTTTTTGTGTAAACTTTCTCTCACTGACTGACAGACTAAGCTCCTGTCCACTGCAGCTCTTAGCCAACACTGTTTTTCTCAATATTATTCAACACTTATGTACTGAAGGACCCAATTTTCCCATACAAAAATAAATCCAAGTGACCTTCTAGAACTAGATCACCTCCCTTATGGTGAAGATCCTAAAAACGCACAGTGTATTGATCTTAATAGAATAGAACATTCCCAATAAGTTGCAAGCAGCGGATAATTAACCTGCTTCTGGACATAAAAATGTTTTCGAGTTCTAACAAAAATGGCAAGAATCTTCTTAAGAGGAAAATCATCAATCACTTATAAACTGAATAAAGAGAATAAAGAGTTACAGGACACCTTTCCACTCAAGTCCAGTTTTTAATGAAACGCTCCCTAAGCACAATTTGTCATCTAATACTTCTTTCCACCTGTATTCATCTCTTTTCCTTATTAAAAGTTTCCATCGCTCAGCTTTCCCAAAGACCTCATTAGCTGCTTATGTCAATGCGCTGTTCTGATGATGAATAGCTGCTTTGTCACCAGGTCAATGCTGCAAAGTATTGCACTGCTTACGTCGCCAAGCAAAACTGATGGCCCCCGGGGTAAAAAATAACTCCAGCACACACTTCCCTTCAATAAAATATCTGGATGATGGAGTTAGAAACCTCTTTTTAAAAATGCCATTTTAGTTTCTGCTTGTGTAAAACTTACATTCTTTGTACATAAAAACTGAAAATGCAGATTGTTGTTGGAAAAATTATCACAAGGTCTGTATCAGCAACAAACTTATTAAAATTTTATCTTTGAAGGTAAGTAGCATTTATTAAATCCCACACACCATGGTAGTGTACTTTTTAACCAGAGTATCCACAAAAAAAACTAACTTTTTTTGTAGTGAGATGACTTAATGTTCATAGGAGACTTCTATATCTAAAGGCTGGCACAAGACGAGGTTGCTACTGTTAGCTTTGTTGTGCATCTGGCTAACTAATAAAAATGGAGTTAGATGGAAAATTAAGTATCATTTTTTTTATGACATTCTGTAAATAAGTTGCTGGTTTGTGTTCTTTATATAGAAGTTAAATACTTTTAATGAGTTATTATGAACCAGTTTGCTGGTTTGTAGAAAATTCATAGTATTTAGTAACAATTTATGAGCTAAAAAGTTTTTGGTTAATTTGTTGTTTATGAATTCTGTCAGTATGCATGACGTCCTGATTATCTAACACAGGGCCAAACAATAACAGGAAAGCTATGTGCAGCATTTTGTAATAATTTTATTAGGTCAAAGCTACTCCTTTGGCAGTCTTAAACAGCCTCTCCCCCCTGTTATTTTAGTAGCAAATATCCCATTATTGCAGAGGTGCTAATCAGGGTAGTTTTATGAAAAGTCAGGGTCATGGAGGAGATATTTAGAGTTACAAATAATGGAAAACATCCACCCAGTACCGGGTTACCAAAATAACAGTATGTTTTTGACCTAGCAGTTATTTGAGTGTATACATGCACTGAAGGACTATACAAACTGCTTGAAACAAAAACCCTTTAAAGCTGGGTCACACACTAGCAATACAATACTGATTCAGTTTGGACCTTTTCCACGTAGCCCATGTTTTTACCTGGGTACTTGATCCCTCATCTTTATTATGTTATCTGTCTGGCAGCACAAGCCTGACTTTTTGCAGAATCACAGTAGGTCTCGGTAGTGCCAACTGTGCTGGCAGTTTTCTATAAAGCCATCTGACATGCACTGTTGAATTATCAATCGAATCTCAGCAGTAAATCAGTTTGCTCAAGAGCAAAGCTATAAATGATAGCTTTTTTTGTCACAACCATTGTTACTATGGATCAAAAAACATATGGAGTATGTTAACACATCCACTGTGATGTTTCTTTCCATTTCTGAGTGTGTGTATTTGTGGAAAAATTCCTAGGAGACCCAACCACTGCAATTCTCCAGAATAATACAGTAAATGCATGGATCTTTAAACAAAACATGTTTTTCATAGCAAAAAAAGAAAGAAAGAAAAAGATCATTGTTGTTTACTGTGACTTTTCTGCCAATCTCCTCCATTTCCCGGTACTGTTTTGTCTGTCAAGACATTATTTTACTTTAGTGACATAAATGATTAGGTGTCATGCATAACACAGCAAAGAAAAATTCATAATTTTACATTGAAAATAATGTAGGTACTGGGCTAGCCTACTTGCTCTTAATGCAAAAATACGTTATGAATTTGCTATGAATGGTTGGTTTGTTTTCTCAATGGAAAAGACTGGAAATGAAGACCTCTGCTCAAAAATTTAACACTACTCAAAAGAACTCACAAAAGAGTGCAAGAGTATTAATAAACAATATTTTTCTATTGCAGTGATTTGATTTAGGATTAGCAAACATGATCAAATGCAGGCAAATTTAGCCACTTATGGTCTTAATGTTTATTGCATGAAAAGGAAATATTACAATAATTTCTTACCCACAAAACAACAAAAAATATACCCTCAAGATTTAAGCTGCATCAAGATCAATTATAAAAACTGCCATGGTCCTAATTTAGTCAGTATTTTCTTGCCAAAAACATTTTTTGTGTCCTCTGCAGATGGTACCAGGTTCACCAACTGGTAAGTAAATGCAGATGAATATTATTTTTCTTTAAGAAAATAACTACTAGGCTACCTTAATTATCTTCAGTAGTGGAGAAAGAGCGGCTTGTGAAAATGTTGACTCTGCATTTTGCTGTTCTGTGTCTGGATTCCATTTTTCCATTTGAAAACTGTTTATTTGGTCAGCTGAAATAATCTATTAATTTGATTTTCATTTTTCTATCTGCCTCATTCTCTGTGCTCTTTAGGAGCATATTCATGTGGCTGTCTCCTTGCCCAGCTACTTAAACTGTCCATCAAAGAATGTTTATGCTTCGCTCTGCAGTTTGACTTTTTATATGCACTGACTTCATAGCACATATAAGAAACAGTTGATGTGCTTATGGACCATCCATCCATCATAAGTCTATTACATATTCAAGGCTCCAGCTTGATCTGTAAAGCCTCTCTTTCATTTTCCTCCTCTGCTCTTTTCTGCCCACCCCATCTGTCTCTTGATCCTTTACTGTCTCCAGCAATACATTCACACATCTCTGTACCTTGTCTGTCATCTTTATAATATTCAGGTCCTTTTTAACCTTGGTCTTATGCAGTGTGGTTGATAAATAAAAATACAATTTATCACTCCAAGTCTTACCTGCTTGTAAAGTGTCTTATTAATGTGAAGGCTTTAGATTTGATCTCACAAGTACCTGCAAGCTATAGAACACCTGCCTCTCAAAAGGCAAATTATGAGACAGGAGAATGTTGAGCAATTTTCATCTTGTGTGGTTGCGTCCTAAGAAGTGTGATGCAATGCCAATTTACTGAGAACTTTAAAGAAAACATCAAACGAAAAAGCAGAAAGAAAATAAAAAAATCTTCAGCTTGAGTAGCTACTGAAGTCACAAGATTCCCTTTTTAGCATAACTGTCTACTTACACAATTTGTACATGTCTTAGTGTATTGCCACATGCTCGTTGATGCACAGCTAAAAAGGTCCTTCCCTGTCACCAGCGGCCATAGATTCTGCAGTCATTGCAGTTTATTCAGCACTTTATCAACAAAGAACTAAATGTCTCTTTCTCAGATTCTGCAATGTATTTTCCACCCATTTCATGGGAGTGGAGAGGATGAACAGGAGTTTATTCAATAAATAAGTGCCTCTGAGGGCTACCATATAAATATTTTTTTATTTGTGACTCAATACATCTTGAGTGTCAAGTCACTTGAAGATTTATGAGAAAGCTTTTTTTACAGCGGCAACAGAATTTGGATTTAGATTTAATACATTAGACACAGTTAACCTACTTTACGAAGATATTTTGAAATAAACAAGTGGGGAACATAGCAGCGTTAAAAAGAGCTGCATTTCACTTTTCCGTAAGTTCATGCTGGTTGCCCCGTTCAAGCCGACTTTGGTCTCCAGGACCAAAGACTTTCAACCTTTCATTGCATTCTGGACTCATGCATGCAGAATCCTAGATTTTTATTTATTTTTTCTTCTCATAGCGACTCTGAAAAAGACACAGGCCAATTTTAAGGTGTCAGATTTGGCTATATGATGTGAAGTCAAATTCTCTTAAAGTTGATTTTAACATAAATATACACATAATACTTTCACATAAAATAAAGGTAACAGTTAGTTGATTGTGCTTTAAAATTACACTATGTCCCTGGGAAATTCATAACACCCCACCTTTAAAAAGTATATTGATTTAAGTTTGACTGGATATAAGCCTGAGGTAATTTGTCAACAACAATTTTGACATCATTAACCATTTGTTCTAATGTGCATGGCAAACGTTTCAGTAATTTGGATTTCTTTTTGTTTGTTTTATATTATTTTATAGTCACAAGATGACCAATTACATTTGATATAGTGCATAATATAATCTGATTGGATCGTTGGACTCAGGCCATTTCATCTTCTCATCACCATGGTCTTTATCCTCATCCCTCTTTTGTGTTCTCTCTGTTATCTTCACTGCATAATTGAAACTCACAAAACATCCGCTCATAATTACTCACAGGTTTTAATAAATTCCTATGGCTACAGTGATGCATATTTAGTTGCACGTGTGTTTGTGGCCTTGTGTTTAAGGACCATTTTCCTAACAAATACTACATTGTGGGGACCGACTGCTCCTAATGGGGCCCAAAGCCCAAGCCCCATAAGAAGAAGTGTTATTTTTTTTTTAGGTTAGGGGTCAAGTTGAGGATCAAGATGTGAACTGAGTTTAGATTGAAAAATGAATGGAAGTCTATGCAAAGTCCTTGTGAATGAAATACACTGCTCAAAAAAATAAAGGGAACACTTAAACAGGTGTTTAACACTTAAAGTGTTCCCTTTATTTTTTTGAGCAGTATGTATACTGTGTGTGAGTGAGCAGAGAGGGTGTATTTACATTTATGCTGATAAGGAGAGTGAATGAGTAACATTAGCTCATTGAGCTTTCTCATTAGCAGTATCCATTTGGCGAATAACAAGGTGGTCTCTGACAAAGTTCAGTCAAACCTAACGGATAATTAAGGTTAAATTCTGAGCCAGCACAAATTGTATGAAAGAGCCTCCCTCTGATCCTCTTTACCTACAAGGCAATTAAGCTCTTTCCAGAGAAATAATTTATTTCCATTAAATTGTGTTCTTTTGCCTGCACAAAGCATGTAAGTGCACTTTAAAAATCGATCAATTATTATTATTATTCCTCTATTTCTTTCTAAATTATTTGACCTCTGACAGCAAATCATCATTACGAGGGGCTTGCAGTTGTCCCATCAGTTCAATGAGAGTACATTAAGATATGCTGAGTATTAAGCTTCCTAAGCAAAATTAAAATTAGTAACGAGTAGACTAAAATTGAAGCAATTTCGATGTTTGACTTAATAACCTACAGAGGAATTGGAAAAATTAGATATTAGTTTTTATTAAAACCCATGATAGCAACTTTGAATCATTAATTTCAGGTATGATGGATGATTTCCTCACCTATATGATATCAGGCTCAAGAACATCGTTTATAGCAGGAGTCCTCAAATCCAGGCCTCCAGGGCCGGTGTGTCCTGCAACTTTTAGATGCATCTCTGGTGCAACACACCTCAATTAAATGATGAATTACCTCCTCAATGTGCATCCATAATCTCAGAGTCCTGTTAATGACCTCATTATTTGACTAGGTGTGTTGAAGAAGAGAAACTTCTACAGCCTGTAGGTTACCGGCCATTAAGGCCTGGATTTGATGATCACAGCTCTAAAGTACAGAACGGCTCCTGTACTTTAGAGATGTACTTTTCGCAAGATTTTAGCAATTCTTAAAGATATATTTTTTTTACCTTTTAGGTATAAATGAAAGAAAGTACTCCATTTAAGGAAAGTCTAAATAAAATGACAAAGTATCTCTGTTACCAGCAACTGTCTACAGAGAAAATCCAAAAAGATGGGCGGAAATTAAACATATATTGTTTAAATGGTGTATAAACATATATTGTTCAGTTGTTTTGTTAAAATTTTGACATAAAAAAGTAAGGATGTTGTCAAATTGTAAAATCTGAGTGTTATATTCAATGTGTCACTTATTTTGTTGGATTTCTACAACGTTTGGAGCGTAAATAAAACAATATCTTGTGAAAATATTCAAGATATTTTCTATATATCGATTGGCAAGGAGTCGATCACAAAGACATTTAAGAGGCCCATAGTAACTGAAGGAGCTGCAGAGCTCCCCTGCTCAAGTGGAAGAATATGTTGACAACAACTATTAGATGTGAGCATTTACATCTTACCATCAGCCACATGGGCACCAGAATGAACACATGGAAAACGTTGCTCTGGGTAGACAATACCTAAACTGAACTTTTTGTCATACATACAAAATGTGTTTAGAAAAACTAGCACTGCAAATTCCAATGACAAAAACCCATCTCCTCTGTAAAACATATTAGTGGTGTTATATGGAAAGCTGGTAGAGAGACACTCCATAGTAAAATCAGCTTGGATTGCAGTGAAAAGTGGTCTTGCAAATTATTGATTGTCAAATAGGTTTCTATGTATCAAAACATTTTTAGAACCATGTATTTTCTTTCTTACACTTCACAATTATACATCCCCTCTATTGGTCTATCACAATATATAGAAGTTTCTGTTTGTAAAACTTGCAATATCAACGTGACTCTGTCATTATGTCTGGTGCTCCTGCATTTGGCATTGGCCCGTGATTAGAAGAACATTGACAGTTTTCTGTTAAACTGAATAAAGGTAGAGCACCCAGGTGTGTCATCACTGTGTTGAATGCTTGCCAACACAGAATCCCTGCTTAACCTGTAATGGCTGCACTGTATTTGCATCTCATCCTGATGTAACAGTCACTTCCATCGCTTTTGTCCCCTGCCTGCCCCCTCTGTGCTGTCTGACTCGGAGAATCCCTGCCATCTGGAGGAGATGGATCTTTTCATCATCTTCCCACCAGGTGGAGAAAATCCAACTGCACCCTGTCCCATCTGCACGTCAATGCCTTACTGAGGGAGGAATCGAATATCCACACAGCCTGGACCTTTTCCAACATAGAGACATGACAAACAACCTGGGGGGCTGATTTGTATTCAGCTTGGGAGGATAACCCTCTTCGAAACCATCTGAATGATGAAAATCTGTTACTAAACCCATTCAACTGTAGTTCATCATTTAACTTATTTCCAATACCATCTTCCAGACTTCGGATTACAGGTAAGAAAAAAGAATCAAATCAACAGTTTAGTATCCTCAGCAGTATTTCGCGTCCTTCGTTTAAGGAACTTTGCATTTATCCCTGACAAACCCAAAGCTAACCTATTTATTAATAGTAAAAACTTTTGTTGCAGAGAGAATTCCAAGCCTGAGTGAATACCAATGAGTTGTAACCCCTACCAAGCCAATTTGCTTTGCTCTTGAATATTGTAGGAGTCCAGTGCCACGCCACCAGATGTGTGAAAGCTCTGGCTGTTTGAGGGGTTGCAGCAGTGAATTCAAGTGGAATCTTCACATAGTAGTTGACTGAATGAAAACAGTATTGTTGTGAATTTTCTACACCTGATCATTTTATTACTTCAAATTTACTTTTTTTTTGCTTACTGCTAAGTAAATGTATTGTTCTCCTTCGGTAATGCTATTTTTTGCATACAATTAGCAACTACTACTTTGTACATGTAGCCATGAGATATTGTAGATATGATTTATTTTTAACCATTCAGTAGTTTCTAGAATTAGGTGTTCATTTACTTAGCTCGCTTTATTGAAAAGATATCACTGGAAGGTGGCAACCTTGCAGCTACATAGAAGTACTTTGGGCCTTGAGGAAAGAAAAATGAACCAAAACAAAATGCTGTTGACATTCACAAGCAGAAGATAAAAGCTTCTCTGGGAATATGTGGGAAATGATTTTTTTTTGAAGAGCCTTCTGCTGGAGCCAAATGTTTCATATTATGATGCATCACTTCAAAACATCTGTCAGCACTTGCTGAATCCCAGTTTTTACATTTTCGTGCATAGCTGAAGTGCATGCACTTCTGTGTTTCCATAGGAATGGGAACATAGACATAGATGTCTGCATGTCATAGACATGCATCTCTGTTCTGGACAGCAGATGTCATAGACATGCATGTCATAGCAGATGAGTATACCTGGGTCTTTCCAAGTATCTGCTAACTCTTGACTAATGGCAGATCAACACAATTTCATTCATGGAATAAAATTCCATGAATGAAAGGACGCAATGTGCTTGTCATCTGTCATTTTATTTTATATACTGCCTCATCTACAACTTAACATTGCATTTTAACTTTATGCATTTAAAAGAAAAATGCAAATGCATTCCAAAAAACATTCACCTGCTTTGAAATTTACCGCTAGTAGAGACAGGGATGTTGTATAGACCAAGTTCATATGACTATGGAAAGAGTCTAAACCAGCTTTAAATCTCCAACTGAGCTCTTAATGACAGCTTAACACCACAAATAAAACTGATGATCTTAGGGGGCTTGGACAAACAGAGTTAGGGAGCTTTCAAACTCAATATTAAAGTTGTTTTATTATGGCTGATTAACTTGACTGACTGGAAATAATAGGCAGAAAAGAGAAAGCAATAGTATGGCTAACTCACCTGAATGTTCTTTTTCAAGGCAGCAGCTTCTTATCTTGTTGTCCATAGAGTTCCACTCAGTGACCCACAGTTCAGTAAGCCCAGCCTAATCCTTTTTAATAAAAGCAATATACAGTATATTTGCACTTGTGACCAAAGTGCACAACAATGGGTAAAAAAAATAAAATTCAGTATCATTAAAAGGTGAGCATTACTGAAAATAAACTCTTAGTGGTTTGGCTGAAATAGTTTTCATCAAAACATTGTGTCTCTTCTATAGCATTTCTCTCTATTCTTACTCTTTGTTTCCACATGCCACATCCAAACCCCACAGGTGAGGCTCATAAACCTGATGAAGACACTGCCTGCACTTTCCCAGATGGTGCATTTGCTGTTTCTGAGCTAAAACCAGTCCAAAAAGGCAGTTAGACCATTATGCTGAATAAACATTGGCAAACTTTGCAAAAAAGAAATGAAAAAATAATATAAACTGCATTTAGATGAAAAAAGAAAAAAAAATCCAACAAAACATAACATTTATCTCATGCCTTTATTGCCAGCCAAATTGCCAGAATTTAAACCCCTTAAATTCTTCTAATAGTTTTTTTTATGTTAAAACCACATAAAAAATACTTTAAACACATAAATTAAAATACTTTAGAATTTAATGTGACAAACACAGGGAGTGTTTCATTTTAATATGGACAGTAAAAATCTGAAAAATGTGTTGTCCATTTAGATTCAGTGACTCTAAACAGTATGTAAAAAATACTTTTCCCTGCAATAATGGCTCCTGGTCTTTTGAGGTGAGTTTCCACCTACTGCCCAAAGCTGCATCATCTCAGATTTAAATCATTCCATTGTAGATTTGACTACAATAAAATGCTCTGTGTTAAGCTGCACTCATCTGAAACTCCATGGTGAGTAGGGGTGTATGTTCGTGTGTAGCGTTATTTTCCCTTCACACATAACATTGTACGTCTTTATGGAAGAAACCCCAAACCTTTCTTTCATCAGGGTGAATTTGGTCAACGGCATGTCGTCCTTTCAACAGATTTTCCAGCCTCTCAGCAGCATCTACAATTGCTTCATAGCTGCTTCTTTGATAAATGCTACCTTTGCTTGCCAATTAAGGTGGATAATCATGTAGGTTTGCTCTAGGGGTCACTCCTTCCATTTTTGGATGACTTGAATGGTTCCCTGTCCGTTGGTCAGAGCATGTTTATTAATGTTTTCTAGCTATTATCTCAGGTATTCAAAGACTAGTTGCATTTATATTTTGATTTAATTACACATGGGTATATTCTGTTTACAGATAAGGAGGCTGAACTGAACTGTATTTAGAGAAATGAGAGTAAAGCGAGCTTAATTCAAATGCCTATCATACTTTTCAGTTTTCTATCAGTAAAAAATAAATTAATTAAAAAGCAATTTCTTTCAATTCACTCCTATGCAATTCTTTATTTTGGACGTTTGTAATTTGTAAAGTCTTAAGTGGTAAGAATACAAAATATGCGTGAATACTTTTAGTAAAATAAAAAAAAAGACATCTACCTGGAGGGATTTATTTCTATTATTTATATTTGCAGTTACATTGTGGTTATATTGTGGTTACATGTGCCCCACACATAGAGCAGCAATCACCAACAGCTTAACTTAAAGTAAATAAATAAATAAACCTAACCCTATTCCCCAGCCCACTCTCTTTAACATATGATAACTATAAATGAACTACCTGCTTAACATGACAGCTTTGTCTCCATCAGCAGGAAGATGACAGCATCATTTCTACAAAATGAACCCATGGACGATTTACAACCGCATTAAATTTTGCCCTTGAAGAGAATGGTAGGTAATCTCACCAGATCACCACGTCACACCTAAGTGAGCTCATTCCCCAACAACAACATCTGCCACAATCGTTAAAACATCATAATGCTGAGCATGAGGGGGATGAACACAAACAGTCCATGTAAATGCACACAAACAGGACAAAATGCATAGGCTGAAATTAAACAGCTTTGCAACAGCTTTAAAGCAATATTGCTGATTTACACAATGCTAAACTGAAGCAAACTAAAGCATATTATGTCATAAAGCATAATGAACTTGGAACTTATTGCTAGGTTATGCTGAGGATAAATAGGTCTTAGGAAAGGACTAAGGAACACATTATATCTTTTAGGCAATTCATTTTTACAGGAGGAATGTTAAACAATTAGATTTTAACTTACCTTAGTTCAAATCTTAATTGTAGTTTATTTTTTAGTAAGTTAACCAAGACAACAAGAAGATATTTAAAGCTTTGCGGTATTTTTCTTATTTTATAAAATCAAATAGTATGGGGATTAGCTTTGGATCCCAAACTTTGATATACTTAATTGTACTGTAAAGTTTTGATAAATAAGAGACAAACAGAGACCTTAAACATATTCAAACACAAACAAAAGAGTCCTTATTATTATGGCAATTTTAATATAAATTAAACCTAAAATATTTTCACTGCAACACACATATATATCTAAAATAAGCTCATTGTGCTAAATAGCCTCTGTCAAAATTATGTTTATACTACAAAACTTGGCGATGGAGGCCTTTTACAGGTGAGAAAGCATTTCAAGTCAAATCAATCAATTAATCAAATTTTATTTGTATAGTACAGTACATTTCAGCAGCAAGGCATTTCAAAGCGCTTTACATCATATCAAACACAGAAACACAATGCAACATAGAATCAACAGTCAAAACACGACATTAAGTAAAGTTCCATCAATAAATTTGTAATTGATTACGTTTCAAATACAATCCTAAACAGGTGGTTTTTTAGTCGAGTTTGCATCCATAAAAGATTTACCGGTTACACTCCTACTGTGTCATATGGAACAAAATACCTATTGCTACTTTTATTCCCACTCACGCTCACAATCACAGTTTAAAACAATGTAGACAACATTTTAATGGGCTTCTGGCACAAGGCTTCGTACACCTCTTTCACGGAAATTCGAGCTGGGACTCCACCGTCCCTCACGGATTTTTTTGTGCAATTCTATGGTACCTGTTTGGTGGAAGAAGTTACCTTCTTCCACCAAACAGTTGTACTAAATAGTGGACAATGAGAAGCCCCTTTATAAACCATAAATCACCAGAGTTGTTTTCAAAAGGTACATTTAATCTGACAAATGAGCCTCATCAGAACACATTATCTGATTTATTGATATTAATATGATTGGATATAACTATGCTGGCTGAGAGAGATTTCATACTTGTGTTTTCCCACAAGTTTAAAATCCCTTAGTTAAATCAAGCACATATGTGTTTTGGTATAACTATTTAAAACTCAACATCTGATTGGCTCACTAGATCAGAAACTGCATTTTAACCAGCAGAAACCAGGAAGTCTCTCATTTAGACCATTTAATATTAAGGATCCTGCATTCTTGACAACTAATGATGCACTCAGGGAAAAATATTCAGATATTTATTCTCCCTCTCCACCTCCACGTCTTTTTCCAAGGAAATTGGACACTGTGTTTGACGGATTTGTTTTTCCCAAAATCTACAGTCATCTACAGTCAGTTTAAGATAAATGTTCCCATATGAATGACTTGGTGAAAATATGACTTTGAGAAATGAACCCCGATTTTTGTTTTTCTCATATGACAGGCTATGCAAATATCCCAATTCATTGCTCTTAATTTTTGACGGTATTATCACCTGGTCAGAAACACAACCTTTCATTTTAACAAACTGTGGGCTCCTTTTGGCAGTCATCAATCCAATCAATTCAGGGGGAATTTGCCTGTGTCATCTGGACTTTCTAACTTAGCAAAACAAGCTGAATTGTATTAAATACACTGGAGAATTCAAAGAACATAATCTTCACAGTGTTGCAACCTGCGGTGAACGCTGAGAGGTGCTTGTTTGCTTATGCAAGTAGGCCAGCGGGAGTCTTTCTAGAACCTTTATGCTAGGGAATGTCAGGCCAACAGGTCCATTGATGGTACTGACTGAAAGGTGGGCTTTCTTAGGTAATGGAACAAGGTGGGATGTCTTCCACAACACTGTAACCTTCCTTCTGGTAAGGCTAAAGAGGTGCTGCAGAATCCCATGTAGTCAGCACAGGCCTCTGCTTAGCACAAAACATCCTGTAAGTAAAATCCTGATTTACTCTTTCATATTTAGCAGTAGCAGAAAAGGCTAAAGGAAGAACAAAGTCTGACCCACTAAGTGTTTCTTCTAAGCTTTTTTGAAGTACATTAACTGTTCTTATAGTTTGGCAGATGTGTGAGGGTAAAAATGAACTTGCTTTCTTCCTTCTGTTCTGCTCTTATTTTGTGCATGACAGCCAGGCAAACATTGAGGTGTGCACGATTGGCTAAAACAAAAGAAAAATGTCCATGTGTCTTATTGCTCTATGACATAAGTCTTGTGAAACTGGCTGTTCTATCCTGCTTATCTTTTGCCAGTTTATAAATTATCATAAGACCTAATTCTTTAACTAAAAAAATATGTTGTTTTATATAGTGTTTTATTCAGTAGTCTTGTCTTAACCTCTTCGATATTTTCCTTTTTTCCAAACTTGTTTTACCCGGCTGTTATTTAAGAGGAGCCTACCAAAGAACACATTTAGTGTGACATATCCTCCTTGTTTTCACGAAAGAGAGTTCAAAATGATAATAATTCAGGGCATTCAGGATTGGTTATTTGCTGCACGAAGCGCAATTATCATAAAGCATTTAATGCTGAATGTATTCCAGGGAGAGATTTAACAAGCTGATGAGAAGACCCGGACATAACCTGACAATCCATCAAAAAAAGATTAGCTCACTCTGTGTGTGCTTGTGTGTGTTTTAATCAGATGCAGTCTTGAAGAGGAGCAACGAGAATGTGCTTTAAGTCACCCAGAAAAAAAGAAGCAAAAAAGAACAGCTCAAAAGACCGAGGCCAAATTCTGCTTGAACTCCATCTTTATCAGGCTTCTTTATTCCTTTTCACACAGATATGCTGCCACACCAGAATAAAAAACGATGACCTCGTTCTTAGTTGCTGTTCACCAGTGTTAATTCATTCTGGCCATTCACGACCTTGTGCTGAATCCGAGTGAAAGTTCAAATATTTTACCACTGTTGCGTAATGGGAAGAGTGACAACAGTGTCAGGTATCACACCAAAATCCTCTATCCATCTTTCTTTCACAAACATATCAATTTGACTGTGTGCATTCCTCCACTGTCTGCCAGGGCCAGAACAAATAAGATCCTTGATTCATCCTCCTCACCTTAAAAACAAGTTCTATTCTTGAATATGTACTTGTGTCTTTTGTTGCATTGAGTTAATGCTGCATTCTTTCTTCTGGCGCTTTCAGTAGAGGTTTGATCATTTTAAACTTCGGCAGGTTGACAGATGCACCCACATATGAAGACCAGTTTAAACCAATTAACCACCATATTAAGTTTGAAAGCTTCAAATAAACAATTCAAATATATTTAGTTTATGTAAATATTGTAGTTGCTCTAGAAAGATCATTTTTATTTCAGTCATTTTTTTAAATGAATTAAATTCATATGTCTTTGCATATTTTGTCACAATTATTTTCTACTTTGGTTTTTGCTTTTTTTTGTCACTGAAAACAAACTGACAGATAAGTGTGTTCTTTTTTCACCTTAATTCAATAAACTTGCACAAGTTATGTGTATGATATTTACACCTACAATAATTTGAAATCTAAAGTTCCTTAATGCTGAAACTATTGCATTTCCCAAGCACTGACTTAGATAAATAAATATTGCACTGACTCCCACTGGAATTCCTACATTACTTATAAATAATAAGAGTATTTACCTTATATCAGATGCAATTCTAAAAGTCAAGATTGTTAAAAAATAGTTACCAAATCCTGACAACTAAATGTATTTAATTTAGAGTGTCTTAACAGATTGTTAGCAATTATTTGAGAAAAACTAAAAATCCCAAAATAATAAGAGCCCAAATGTGTGTGATTGGATGATTGGATGAAACTGTCAACATTTCAAGTTTTATCTGACAGCTTCAAAATATGTTCATAAAAAATCACAATAAAATGACATATTATAAAATGCTTATTCAGATGCACCAGGGATTGTGATTTAATAGTCATCATTTTCTGAAAACTGTCAAGCTTTTACATTAAACTGCAGTTGCTCCTATTATGACATCTTCTTTTTGTTAACCCACCCTGCAGAGTAGTAGCATAAAATATTATCTAATTTTATAAATACAAAGCACAAGGTTTCTGTAAAACAATATCAATTTTGATAATTTCAAACTAGTCTGTTTTTAATGCAATTTATGGCTTTCAACTTTGTGCATACTTGAGTCCTGGTTGTAATTGTCCGATTGTTTTTCATTGGATTGGAAATTCTGGGTAAAAGGTTGATTAGCCAGACGGGGGTGCTGAAGCTTTTCTCAGAATTTCCAAAGCACAGGGTGGAAAAGAGAAATTGCTCCAGTGGTTAGGTAACCCATCAGTTTTTAATTGCTTTGTAGATTATATTCATGGGTATAAAAGCCTACATTTGTAAAAGTGTTTATTGTTGTATCTGTGACTGCACAACCTAAGTGTTCATAACTTCTTGTTTTGAAAAACCACAGAACGTCATGTTCACCAAAAACAGATTTTTT
The DNA here is from genome assembly GCF_003331165.1 of Xiphophorus hellerii. Lineage (NCBI taxonomy): Eukaryota > Metazoa > Chordata > Actinopteri > Cyprinodontiformes > Poeciliidae > Xiphophorus > Xiphophorus hellerii. The sequence continues at coordinate 10,234,539 of NC_045679.1, read as the reverse complement.
TGATCTAACATGCAAAAAGTTTTATCTCAAATATCAAACTTATATCTAGAAAGTTGAAACAATAAAATATTGCTCAATATCAACTTTTAAAAATGTGATATGTAGATACTTATTTTTTAAAAACAATTTTGATTTTGTTTTCAAAGGTATTTTTATTATACTAAATATCATGTTGCATCCATTGTCTTTAAAAGTAATTGAGTGTTGCTGTTCTGAGCTCTATATTAGAAATTAAATTCAAAGTCTTTACTAATCCAGAGATTTTAGTATGTTTTGAACCTGGATATCAAATTAATCCATTAATCCGTTGTTATGGATTTAGTCTGATTTAAAGTCACAACAGGGTTAAAAAAGCCACTTTAACTTAAACTACATTATGCAGAGGACAATGGATGGATGGATGGATAGATCATATTTTCATAACTTTTTTTTCCAAGTATGTTTAAACTAAGTCCAGACTAGGATTATTAAAGGTTAAAGCCCCTGAGCCATTGTTTTAGCTTCTTGTTCTCAAACTCTGAATAATATTCCTTTTTTGATTATTATCTCTCTTATGCTTTCTCTCATTGTCGCAAGCACAAACATCTTTGCCTGGCTCTAAGAAATACTTATTGCAAAAACAGCCTACGAGTCTTTTGGAGTATGTCTGTACCAATTTTGTACATCAAAAGACTGACATTTTTGGCCGTTCTTCTTTGCAACATAGCGGAAGTCCAGCCAGATTGGATGAGAACATCTGTGAATATCAAGTTTCAAGCCTGCCTCAGATCCTCCTTTGGATGAATCTCTTGACTTTGTCATTTGTTATTTTTCTGCTGGAAGCTGAACTTGGCTTGTCAATCTTTTGATGTACAAAGCTCATAAATATGGAGGACCATTAAGATCCAAAAACAACTGAATCTTTGCACAACCAAATCCAACTTATTAAAGACAGACCATCCCTCACAGGTACAAGAAAAACACTGATGTGTAATTCAGTTGGCCAACTACCTTCAGTGCATGTAATGTATGTGTGAGTTGTTTTTGTTAATCCCAAAATATATTTTTCTGCTGGTAATGCTTCTGTACCACAGAACCTTTTATTTCTGATTAGCATGCAAAATTAAATATTATTGGGCAAAAAGACACTGCATTATATCAACAGGAGTGAACTTCTCAAATAAGATGTAATCACAACTTTTTAAAATACTGAAATGGATTGTCACAATTCAAACAAAGCGTAAAAGAAACTCTAGCTTAGTCTCAGGATATAATCCTCATGAAATTAATTAATTTGGATCTAGAAAATGCTTAAACCCTTTTTAATATGACAATTTACCACAAAATATCCAGCTTTGTCTACTTAAAACTGATAATGCTCCGTCAAAACAGATCCTACCAGAGGCATTACAGCCATTAAGGGCTGAGTGATTTGTGTGCTGGAAACTAAAATCAATGATTCAAATAAAACTCTCCAATTTACCTCGTTATCCTTCACATTTCACAGACTGAGGCTCGAGCGCTGGCCTGATTGGTTGAGTCGCAATTAATTCTCAACAGTTAGCAAGTCCATGCCATCTTCAGGTGCCTGTTGAAAATATCAAAATTAAAATTTTAAATGAGACATTTCACACGTCCTTGCCTTAGTGAATGAAAAGCATTGTTCTAGCGCATGTTGCAGGGGAAGCTATTCTGCACAGTGCAAATTAAATCTGTTCTTTAATAACTCAAAATCCTCTCAATATGCAAATGAGTTGTAAGGATGTCAAACTGAATTTACTTTTGAGTTCATAAAGCATATCATGTCATTCCAGCCAGAGTTCAGATTCCACTAAATTGCCAGTCTCAAATAAGCAAGCTTATATATTAAAATAATATGAAGTCATTTAGACCTTTTAAAAAATACCAAGACTATATTCTCATATATTTTATGTAAATTCTCAGCCGTGCTTGTATCACTAAGGGTTTTTCTTACTGATCATAATTTAATTTCCAATCAAAAAAGTGTGACTTTGACTTTTATACAGCTGCTGACAAGTAATTTGGCAATGCCTATATTGTAAAGAAAATGAATAATCACATAATTATATTCTACCCTGGTCACTGGGTAGAATATTGCTTGTTTACTTCAAACAAAATATTTCACTTAGCTAAATACCTTTCAAATGATTATGTACCATGTGATGTATGTCAAATATATTGAGCTGGAATTAGTCATGCATAGTAGCCAGACTCAGTAGTCAAAAAGTATTTATTTTACAACTATATTTGGGCATCATATTGTTATTTGAAAAGTTAATTGGCTTGAAATCAATTATCTAAAATTCACCTGGTTAATGTGTGATTTTGGGTTGAAGAAGGTCAGAGTTAGATCGGTGGTTCCCAACTGCTGAGGATTCTTGACCCACCATCTCCCCCTGACAAGTCAGAGTAAATTCTGTCAGTTTTTTCAATTCATTCACTTAATCATAAGTCAGACATAACACCTTTCAGTCATCAAGGTGCAGCACCAGAACAGAGAGACTTAACACTGTAAACGTAAGCACCCGTTCCTTAGAACTCAAATGGGAATTATGTCAGATCAAATTGCTGGCCAGCCAATACAGCAACACCTAAACTATTGAAGTAGCTTTAGGTACCTTTGGTGGTGTGGACATTCCTGATGGAAAATAAAATCAGCTTTTCTGTAAAGCTTGTCAACAGAAGGAAGCAGGAAATGCCTCGAAATTTCTTGGTAGATGTCTGAGGACTTCAGAAAACAGACACAACACCCCAATTCATCAGTGAGTAGGGGAACTTCACACTGGACCTGAAGCAATTATTCCAGTTGTTATATTATGTGCCTCTTCTGTTTTCCTCCAGATTCTGGAACTCCAGATTCTGGAGCCCCAGTTCCCTCAAGAATGGATGCTAGGGTTGATTAAATCCTGGTAATTCTAGCCAAATCTGGCCACATATTATTAAAATTAAAATTCATATTACTCTAAATTAGATTTAGATCCTGAGCCAACTTAATTTTGAATCAATATTATTCCAATTGAAGCTAAGCGTTAATAGTCAACTGAGTATACATACATGTGGTTGGTTTTCACTCTTATCCTCGTTGAATTTTACCAGTCCTCTCAAATTTCCATATTGCACTGCCAGACTGAATCCAAGATTGTAAAAGAAACAGAATGAGGGATTTTAACTGTGATCTGAGAAGGTCTCCCTGCTGAGCTGGAGAACATTTACCTGGAAGGCGAATTTACTAATAGGCTGCCTGTCGCTGATCCAGACATGACTCAGATTCGAAGTACACCTGTCAAGTTTTAGGGGCCTGTGCAGGGGAATATAGACTGAGACCAAGCAGGAATGAAAACATTATTGATGGAAGCGAAAATACAGAAGAGATTGCTGCAAGGAGAAAACCTGCATATCGATGTCCTGTGTGGGTGACTGCTCATCACTTTAAACAAATTAAAACTTGAGCTGTGTTGTCACAAGCATTGCAATTATTTAAGTTGTCCCACCGTGCTCTTTTTTCACTTGTTTGTTTACATCTCAGCTTTCAACAACATTTAATTTTTATTCATATGGGCTTTAAAAATGACTATGTATTATGGATGAGTTTGGTTTTAACAGCTTGACCTTACTCAAACGGGTTTTTTATGTAATCTATATGTCCCTGTATGTTCTTTTTAAGATAAATATCAGATTTAAATTATATGTAAATTATTTAATTGTTATTTATTTAAATATTTGCCATTCCACGTACTGTGCACTGGAAATTTTTTTTGCATAACATTCTTTGGTGTTATGTTTTTGTCAAACTTCCATGTTCCAAATAAATACAGTTTAAGATTAGACAAAGATGCCTTTTTGAAAGACTAATTTATTAAGGGAAGAAAAAAAGAACTTGGCTCTATTTGGAAAAAAAGCAACAAAAAAAAAGTTTCCCTTAACCTTACACTCTTGGTAGCAACAAGCATTTGCGATGTAAAATGGCATCCTTTGCAGAAGGTCAAATATGTGGTAAAACTGTATTGAAAAGAATATAAAAGTGGATGTTAGGATTTCTTCTGTCTCTTTGAAGGTTTAGTAAAATATTAGAGTATAGCAATTTTATTGGCACAATAACTTTAGACTTTTAGAGAAATATTGTGTAGACGAATGTGGCAAAAATGTCCTCAGCAAGTCTTTGCAAGACAGCTAGAAGTGATTCACGTTTTGCTAAGCAGTACAAGCAGAACATACAGCTGGAGTAGAGACAATTTGATGTTTTTAATGTAGCATTTTGCAGTTGATGCAGTTCATCACAATATCACCATCATCATTTTACATTGAACATGAAACACACCTTTTAGAAAGTTCCACTTTTGTCCCGTTTATCCAAAGGCCATTTCCTGAAAGTCTTGTAGGTGATGAATGTTTTATTTATTTTTATTTTTTGGCACATGTGACACATGTCTTTATGTTGGTTTTGACTGGTACTGGTTCCCTCCCCCCCATGAATATAATTATAACCCAGTGTCTTTAATATTTTGAATAATGAATCCTGACCTTATGGTTTGTGAGGTCTGCAGGCTTTAAATGTTTTTCTGGGTTCTTTTCTGACCTCCTGGATAAGTTGTCAGGTGACCTCTCTAAGTGAGGTTCACACTTTGTCATACTTTCTTCATGCGAGTATAATGCTCCTATAGTTGCTGCACTCTCAAAGCTTTAAAAATGACTTTGCAACCCCATTTTAAAATTGGTTAAAACTGAAAATTAAACAACAAGCCTCTATCAACAGACAAAAACACATTTATTAGTGTTACATCAATAAGATCCCTCTTAAAGTTATGGGTCAGCTTGTCGCCCGTGGACATTTATATGTTTTACAATATATCTCTGGGGAAGGCAAGGATCCTGCCACTGGGTCAGGATCCTGGCAGAGCCACTCACTAATAGTATTATTAATCACAGCTAGATATTTGGTGAAATTGAAAGACTGAAATGAAATTTAACTCAGTTTTCCAAAAAAAAACAATTGTAAACCACAGTAAATTCATGATGATTAGGTGGTTAATTTTAATAGTTAGTGTAGACCCATAGATAAAATCATCCTTGACAAAAAGCATAAACAATGTTGAGAAGGAGAGGGAGGATTGTTTTTTTTTCCTTAAAATTTCCATAATTCTTCTCTTTTTGACAATTGTTTTGATTTTGCTTGTCTGTGTTATTGGTTTTACTTTGATACATATATCTTTTACTTCTTTTATTTTTCCTAGCTTCTTTTCTTTGTGCACCGCCATTCATCCCATCAAGATGAAGTCAACACATGATTTAATCCTCCAGCTCAACACAACACTCTGTTTAATTTAATTACATCAAAGCCGTTATAAAAGTTTTATTGACATTTCCTGTTTTCAGTTTTTATTTGTTTTCCGATTTCAATCTACCAAACATCTAGCTTTTGTCAGATGGTTGGAATGATGTTTAAAAAAAAAAAAAAAAGAACCACTAAAAAAACCACAGAGTAAATATTACATGTGAAAGAAATACTTTATTTTTATTTTTATTGGGAGAGCAATTTTCCAATAGCAAATCAGAGCAGCCTCATAGCCATGCTCAGTGAGGAAAAGAATCCATTAATCATTTCATCAAATGTTTGCCTCAAGCTTGAGCTTCATGTCTGGCTGCTTCATAAATAATCTGAATGTAAACAGAAAGAGTTGAAGATAAGTCTATTAATCAGGGAAAAACAAGCGAACAGGCAGTAACTAAAAGCATCACCTCCAGCCTTGTCAAAGCACAATAATGAGTTTTGAGAAAAAGAACATTTTAATCAAATCAGGAAAAGTTATTTATAATAATACTGTATATCTACATGCTCCTTTATTTTATTTGTTTATACATTTTTATTCTATTGTTCTATTGTTTTGGATTTCAGATGTGCATTTTTTTTCTTGTTTTAGTACAATCTTGATAAATAAAGCCAATTCTGATTTTGATGAAGAATAATGTGACATTTTTAATTTAGTTTTGTTTCTTTCACTAGTGATACTCAACATGGGAAAAACACTAATGGTAATTTTTTCACACTGCATATCTGAATACATAGACAAATATTGTTTTGAATAAATTTTTTTTTTTTTAATTGAAATAAAAAATAATGTGTTTTTTTGCTGTTGTTTTTAATTTGGGGGTTTTACAAAACTCAGTAAAACCCCAGAAAACATGCATCCTTATTTCACATTATCTAACTTGTAGAAACTATTCTGTCACGTCACGTCATGTCACGTTATGTTATGGCTAACCATTGGTAACATGCAACCTGAGATACTTCGTCTTATGAAGTAAAATTAACTCAAGGTTGGGTAGATGAAAGGAAGTCATTAATTGTTGTTGGGCAAAGTGTGATTTGAAAATTCAAACTGGACATAAGAGTTCTATTCAAAAACTAATCAGCTGCTCCTTGGACTCTGAGCAACACTAAAGATGAGATCCTAGACTTCTAATTTGAGGTAATGCTTCTTAAATTGGATGAGGTCTTTTATTTTAACTGGCCAAAAACTGATTAGAAGAAGAATAGGATGAGGTTGTAGCAACTTAGCTTGATTCTATTTAGAACAGTAACTTTGTGTTTTGCTTGATTCAGGTTAGGTTACACCTTCCATTTATCATTCAGTGTTATTTTTTGCACACAAGATGGCAGTGTGGTGCCAGAAACAATAGGTGTGGTTACCTTGTCTTCAGGTAAAGACTGAGGTTTAATTCGTTGATTAGATTAAATATTTCTTGCAATAAGATGGATTTAAAAACATGTACAATTAAAGTATTTGCTTAATGTAAGAAATTAATAACTTTTATTAAGAATATCAAATGTGTCCAATTTGATATATTTGTATATGTAAGGTTATAACTTGAGAAACTGGCTGGCTAAGTTGGTAGAGCAGGAGCCTCGTGTGTAGAGTCTATAGTACTCAACACGCTTATTTTGGGGTCCCAATCTTGGAGCATTTGCTGCATGTCTTTCTCTTCTCTTTCCTGTCAAGCTACTGTTTAAAACAGGTCACTGGTGCCACAGAAATCTATAAATCATCAACCAACCAAATAAAAAGGACAGACTGTGGATCCTAGGTTGATTAGTATCAGTGGCGAGTTTCTGTAGAGGCCACAGTTGAGTTTCCCAGATGTGTTTATAAGGGTTAGCCTCCAGTATTGTGTGTGTTCAAGGTTCAAGATAGGTTGCAGACACACAAATACAGGGAGTGAATAAAAATTTTAAAACAGCAACAATCCAACCAAGAAGGCTATATTGCCGCAGTCAGACATCCTGGTGCTGCAAGAGAGTCTTGTTAGTCTTCATATTCTGTAGACTCCTGATGTAAAATAGTAGCACATCACAAAAGAAGCATTTTGGGGAGTATTTGATGTTTCAATTCAATTCAAAAATACTTTGTGAATCCCAGAGGGATGTTAAATTTTGTTGTCTTGCACTGTGCAATTTTATTCAAAGAGTTGTTGGAGATGCTGATACATGTGGCCAGTATGGATCTCCTGTAGGAGTTTGTGTTACAATGGAGCTGAAGAAGAATCTGACTGAAGACACTGTTGTTGTATGACAGTCTGTTTAGCCTTTTTAAGCCCCTGGCTCTGACACTGCTTCCCCAAACAATAATTGAAGAAGAGATTTCTCTCTTCTTGCATGTCTTCTGACAGGCTTACAGAAGACATGCAACATCTTGCTGCAAATACTGAAGGATCAAAGCATCTTCAAAAAGACTGCTCTGTTCCTACTTTTAGATAACTTTACTCTTGCCTACCAGTCAAATAAGTTGTCCAGGTGAACATCGATGTATGCTCCTCCCAACACCTCCACTTCTTCTCCCCAAGATGCAAATAGTGTTTGACCTAACCCTGTTTATCTTGAAATATACAAACATCCCTTTAGTTTTGTTTACACTCAAGATAAGGAGATTGTTTCCACACCATGACACACAACGTTCCGCTCTCAGCCCTTTTATGGCTCATAAATTCGCTGCAGTCATGCCTCAATGCCAAATGCTAATTGTAACCTTGACTTCAAAACCTTACCTTCCTTTCCCTTTCCTATACTTTGACCTGAAAAAAAGTCGGGCATGCAGGGGCTTAAGCTGTGGTGATGAGAGAATGTAGCTGTATAATACTGGCAGAATCAGCAGCCCAAGGAGGGAGGGATACAGGGGAGGAGAAACAAACCCAGAAAACCGTAACTGCCTAGGAGAATGACAGTGCCTCCTTTCTCTGTATTGAATGTTTTTCATTTTTTAGGACTATGAATCTAATTTTTTCTCTGGCCAGAAAATTGGGCAACCCTGTCATAACATGTAACAGTAGGAGTTCTCAGTGGTGTGACTTGAGTTTGCAAGTAAATCAGCCTCCTGCTTGTCACTCCTGAACAGCTTGTCAGTCACGCCCCCGACATCCCAGGCATGCTAGTCAATCTAGTCATACCCCCTGCTTTATAGCTCTCAAAAATCCATTTTTATCATGGATTTATTTGACCAACAACAACCAGTGCTCATATCATGAGGGGGTATTTAGCTAATGACAACATAATTGCTGATGAAAAAGGGTTTACTTTTCAATATTTCATACAAGACCTTGACAGTTTTTCAAAGGCAGGAGAATTTTCTTTGAGTTGGTTTGAACTATATCATTGGCTTCATTTTCTAGACCAGATGGTTAGACTCATTTTACATATGATATTGTAGAGCTATTGCAGGTTGAACATGATTCTTTTTACAGAAATATGTTTTTGCTTGTTTGAATGCAGAATTTGCTTTACATATTATTGTATAAGACATTATTTTTATTAATTCCTATCATTGGTATTAGAGAAGTTCAAAAGAGTCAGCCTGAAGTAAAGCACTACTTAGTTACACTGGAACAGGGTGCACAGCATGGAAAGTTTACACTAAAGGGTAAAATGAATAGATAGAAGTAATTAAACATTGAAAGTGTCTAAAACTGTTGCTCATTAATTAGCCCCTTTTAGTCATCGTATGCCTGTATTTTACATTACATGAAAGAATCACAGAAATATTCTATGCATTTAGGCTCTAGAAACCCTTCAACGAGAACATGATGGTGGGCATTAATTTCCCATTCCAACTTGGTATTCTTCACCACATGCCTGGCAGTTTTAAATTAGCAAACTTAAACATTGCCCTTAACTACTACTTCATATTTTTAAAATGTTTTTTAGACTTCATTGCTGTTTGTATCATGCATTTTTTCGTTGCAAATGCAGTTAAACCGTATCAGCTGCCATGAAAGGAAAGTACAGAAAAGTATAGAAAACATCTTCTAAATAAAAAAAAATTAAAAAATGGACACAGAGAAGTTGCAGGAGAGACTGAGTACCAGAACAATAAAACATGTTTGAAATTCAGATGACCTGCTGCTCTCAGTCAGTCTAACTGATGATGGAAACTGCACTGTGGAGACCAAAAATATGGATGGATATTTTGCCCTACACATTTCTTCTTCGCCATTTGTTCCTCCACGTCTTCCACTTACATTTATTTTTGTCATGCATTTGTATTTATATTTTGTGAATCCACACATATGATGAACTATTGAAGCAGCTACATGTAAAGTATGTACATAACAAACTTGGCTACATCTATTTCATATATCATTTTATTATCATTCTCCATTTCCCCTTCCTCTATAGTCACTTTTCTGTGTAATTTTTTTTAACAAAATAAATTAATACTTTACATCCATGCATCCAGTATATTATCTAACAATATATTAAAAAAATACAAAATCTTGTAAAGTCCATGGATTTGAATGAGTACTTTCATTAGTCTCGTGCTCTAGGTTCAAAAGTCTGACCTCAATAGCAAAGAAATTATCTTTGGACGTGAATGGAGGAATGGTCCGTCACTAAATGATTGGGACATGGACTCAAAACTCCTCTGATGGCAATTTCTCATTTGCAAGTGATTGAGGAGTATTTTATAAATAATCTAGGGTACTTGCATGAATGTGGTTAATTTACTCTAGATTATGCTAAAACAATTTTTATGTCAAATTTTATGTCCAGTCCATGAATTCCTACTCATTTCCAGAGAAATATTCCGGTTTTTACAACCTTGACAAAAAAAAAAAATCTTAAATTTTTGTCTGACATAACCTTCTGAATGTTGAAAGTATTTAGAAATTCCCCCCAGATGCATCTTGTAGCTCGATATGCATTTGTCTGAGATAAAAATCTTAACAAGACATTGGTTATATGCTTCAACAGATTGCTGATCCCAAATGTAGTCTGGTTGATCTGACATTGCAGAGCAGGACAATGAATGGGATTTTTCTCTTGTAAACTAAGCATTCTTCTACATATTGATGCTTCACGTTGTATTGAGATAGAACCAGAGAACTCCACAAATGTCTTTTAACTCAATTCTGATTCTTTCCCTGGAAAAACCACATAACCAAGTGTGCCAACACTGCTTCAGACTCCCAACTCTTCAAAAAAATTCGATCTATCATAACCATTCATGTATGATATATTTGAGGTCTAGCTACTCAAAGCTAAAATCATGTAGATGTATTCAAATGGCACATCAGAGATCAAAAGCTTTTCAGGAACCAAACTTTAACATTTTTTAGATCCAATAGTTACTTCTGCATTACACATGGGTGGTGTGTAGGGGTAAAATGAGCAGTATGCAAAAAAAAAAAATGGAATATGTAATGGGGTTATATCTCAAACTCCATAGTTTATTGTTCTTATTTTTATAGTTTTTAATTTTGTGTCAATCTTCATATTCCCTCTTACCTTAACTTGTGAATTTCCCCACTGTGGGACAATAAAGGATATTTCTATTCTGCTCTTTTAATTCTAGTAACAAACAATATTTTTGAGATGATATATGAAAAAAAAGCATGATATACAACTATGCCACAATGAAACTCTTATCCATTATGATGACATACCCAGCTTACAAGTACTTTTCAATCTGTGCAGTTGTTTCAAGGATTCCAGGGAAGCCAGTGTTGTTCGAAAGACTATCCTTCAAGCTCATAATCCACAGCAAGCTCTGTTGGCATGAAAGTGTCCTGCTGTGCTGCTGATGGCTTCAAACAGTGTGTGACAGCCTAAGTCAGATATAGGCTGAGTAACATTATGTTTGGCCTCTATAGTGCTGCCTAAAGTTGGCAACAGAGGACCTCACAAGAGAAAAATAACTTTCCTCCAAAAATATATTATCATTTCATATTTTAAAGGCCTATTAAATCTCCTCAAGGCTATGCTATTACAAATAGAATAAGTGTGCATTACAGAATTTGAAGTAAATGTTTTCTGCATGTGATAATAGTCAGTGAAAGGCTTTTTGCAATAGCTACTTCAAGGTTGATGGTCAAATGTAATGTACCGACACTTGTTAGACCTTCATATCTATAGGGGTGAAATGACAGTAATAGGCAATAATATCAGTAGAACACAATTTGTAACAGTGCAATAAACTGCAATGAGATGCCATACTACAAGATTTTGTGATCTAAAACTCACACAAATTTTCCGTCTCAAATTTATTTGTAGCAATAAAATAAAGAATTTCAAATCTTCCTATCATTTTCTCTTTAGCCCAATATTGTTTTTGTTTTTTTGTCTTGTTTCGTTTTGTCTTATTGTCTCATCTCATTAGTTGGTTATATTAATTGACAATAAAGTTAAAGACTTCGCCAACAGTCCATCATCTGCAGGGCATACACTAGACAAAAAGTTACATTTATGAACAGATTTAAAAGATTTATTGTATTTTGAGATTTTAAATAGAAGTGGACTTGGACTTGGAAGAATTTGCAGAGGAACATTCAATGAATTTATGGTCAAGAGGATAAGAACATATACATCAGTATTGCATTTAAGATATGTGAAAAATATGTAGTGGTGAGATTTTATTTTTCTATTAAAAATCCAAGATCCAATTCTGAAACCTAACATCAGGATGTAAACATAATGTTACAGAATTGCTCAAGTTTTTTCTCTTTCAATGACCAGGTCCTGACTGATCAAGCTGGCCACAATCTCAAAATCAATATCTCAAATGATCTGCTTGTCTTTTAGAAAGATTTAAAAGAGACATATGTATTACCATGATCTAGCTAGCAATTTGAATTTTGGTGTTAATAAGCAGCTCTATTCTTGTTTTAATTGTGGAAGAAAAAGAAGAACAGAAACCACCTCGACACTATAACGTGGAACAATGACAGCAAATATCCAGATGCGTTAATGAACCTGTTTGAACCCTCAAGAACTGATTATTCAGTTAGTTCTTTGGGTGCCAATCATGAGCAAAATACTCCGTCTTTTTCACACAAAATTAAATATTCAGTTTGTAAACAACTGTTCTAAAGTTTGACAACTGTTTGTTCTACAGATGCAAAGTAAAGTAAGGAAAACTCTAAATTAATTCAGTTTTGTTGTTACACTTCAGTTCCTCCAAACTTTCCAACAACATTAATCAGAGATAGCAGCAAATATAGATATAGCAAAGGGAAGACTTTCAAGTCTGGAAGTAAAAACAAATTAGTTTTCTCAAATGTTTTTACTGTGATGACAACAATTCCATTAGAGCATAGACTTTTATGCTGAACTTAATAATACTGAACAGGAGAGACAGGAGTGATGCTGAGGAATTTAAATGACTCCATAACAAACATTCTTATACTATTCTCTTTGTCGGTGTATTCAAATGGTTTAATCTTTTTTATCATTTCATTTTATTCATCTTTGTACATTGGAAATCACTATCTATAACTCAGTACAAGAGTTGTCCACAATGTTTAACAATTTTAATAGTTTTCTATGTTGAGGTTGTCATGATTAGCTTAAACACATTGTTAAATAGGAGTTTTTTTGGCTCTTGTAAACTTAAAGTAATGAAAAATTGGTGTGGCAAAGGCTATTCATACTTACATCAGTAGCATTTTTATCACCTCCTGAAAAGGGGCTGTATCCTGCAATAGCATGGGAAGCTATGGTGAAACAAATTCAATGACCTGTCTTTGTCAAAATAAGTAATATACTTCAGCTGATTTTGCATTGTTTCTGATCTTATTTAAGTTTCTTAAGGATGTTTTGCATCCCAAGCATGAAGAAATAAAACACGTGGTTTCAAACATCAAGTTCAATCACAGATAAAATATGTGTGACTTATGATGTGTCTACATTTTTTATTTTGCATGTATATCGGAATGAATGGTGTATGTTTTCAGTGTGCTACTACAAAAGGGCAGAGGTTAGGTTACTTTTTGTCATAACACTATGTCTCATCTTTTCTTTTATTCCATACTTAATGATTGCTTCACCCTCTATGGTTTAACTTCAATGCTACAGTCTGATTGCTTTCAAGTGGTCAAATAATTATAAAACCAAGTCCGCTGCCACTACGATCATTCTGCAATAATAACTAATGTTAACAGGTCACTGCTGCAACATTTAACTTACATTTATAGGAGTATTGCTGCTTATTTGCAGTGTTTATTGCATTGCAGAAAAAGCAAAGAGGTCAGGCAAGGCCATAAAAACTTTCTGTAGGGGAAACACAGGAGGTGACATGAGTCTACCAGGAATGGATAGTAGTAATCATCAGGCATCAAAGTGTTGTCTGCCGGCTCCTTAAATGCCACGCTCAGTAATCAGCTGAATAATCCACAGGTGTGCCAGAAATGGCAGGTAGGTCATGCTAAAGCAAAGATCTTGTAATACTGGAGCTCACACACGCACACAGAAACTACAGCTACTCACCCACAGATCCTAACACTAACAGTCCCAAAGAAAGGCTTAGGAGAGACAAACAAAAAAATCGAAGGCTGCTACAAATGTTCTCAATGATCTACAAGTCTCTGAGTGAAACTAAAATTAATGTTATAGATGCAGCTGCTGAATAGATATGAATGTCAAGTGGAATTATTTTGACCCTGGATCTGTGACATGTTCACAATGAATTTCAAATACAACTGAAAGTCGCAGAAGTGTTGAACATTGAACAACAACTGGTGAATCTTCTGTCTGATGTAGTAAATTGCTTTAGCAGGAGGTTAATCTTAGGAGTTAATTACACTCAAAATGTAATAGTGGCGAGGTCAGTGTAGTTAAGTAACCCCACCAAACTTTAATAACAGAAAATAACATGTAATCATGCTTTGTTTGAAATATGATTACCTCCCAAAAGGTTATGAGATGAATAGAGACTATTTGATATTGTGGAACAACAGTCCTCATGAGTTTTTGAAATTCTGATGAAACGTTATGATTTCTGCAAATTATTGCTTTTTTTGTTGTGACCCAATGTAAATACCCAATATATCTATATATTACGCTGGTTTTAAATAATATTTCCTTCAATGATGCATAAATGTTTATCAAACAAAAATATGCATAACTCTGTTCATTTAAGAAGGAATGCATTTTACTGTCAAACTTCTAGTGTAGTAGAGAAAATGGGATTGACTGACTTTAGTACCATCCTGCATTCATACTAATGTGAAATAGTACTAAAGAAATCAATAATGATCTCATGGGAAAAGAACTCAGTGATAAATATCGTAAGAGAAGCTTAAATGGAATAGAGCCCACAGATATGTAGCACGTAATACTCAGATCTAAAGATAGTTTTCAAAAATTTTCTATCAGTAAAATGCATCTGAATTACAGACTCACATCATCAACTTCAGTGGTCTATCAAAATTTTAAAAAGCAGACATGTTTTTACTATAAGCCTTTGCTGTAAAAAGGAAAAAAAAAAATAACTTACTGCATTGTGATAAAATCTGACACAAATTAGGAATTTATGACAACTCTAAAAAGTAGGACTTTCCTGAGATTGAAAACTGCTAAATGTCACAATACAAGTGAGTCAAAATAGGGTCTGTGAAGATTTTATGGTGCCTTACAAAATATTGATTAACCTTAAACATTTTTAATACATATTTTGTTATACAACAACCACAAACTGTAGTGGGTTTTATTGGGATGTTTTATGTACAATACACTAATGAGTAATTGAATTACAGTCTAAATAAAACTATTCTGTAAAGATTCTAGGAAGCCTTCTCATCACGAAAACTAAAGAACATAGTAAACAGGTCAGGGGTACATTTATAAATATTTTTAAAGTTAATATTATACAACATTTTCACAAGCTTGTAATAATACAAAGCTTCGATCAATCTATCATCTGAAAATCCAAAGAGTATGACACAAGTACAAACCTACCAAGACATGGCCATTCACCTAGGCTGACAGGCTGGGCAAGGAGAGCATTAATCACAGAAGCGGCAGGCCAGTGATAACTCTGCTGGTGCTGCAGAGACCCACAACTCACAGAATCTGTTAATACGACAAATCTAGCCTTGATGAGAAGTCTTGAATTAATGGAAGAAATAAAAAACGACCAGAGCTACAACAGAATGGTTCAGATTAAATTATGTTATTGTGATATGATGGACTGAACTTAAATCAGATTTCAAATCTGTGGAAATCCTTGAAAATCTCACAGATATTCTCCTTCCAGTTTGGATAAATTTGAACAATTTAGCAAGGAACGATGAGCAAATATTGAAAAGCATGCATCTCTTTTCTTACACTTCACATGCACTGCCGTGTGTTGGTTTCATCACAAACAATAATGAATTGAGATTGAAGCAATGTTGATACTTGCTGTATTTTGGACTGAATAACATGCCACCATGATATTAAAGCCACAGGGCAGCTATTTACTATTTCCCATTTCATCTTGGAATTATTAATGCCTGATTTAAAAACACCAGTCTGCTCCTTGGGGTAAAGATAAGTTTGTATTTAAGCTTCAAGAGCCAAAATTGCAAACATTCATCTGTTCAGATTGATGTGTATGACCTAAATCCAATATTACATTATTTATTTATGACACTAAATGCAGCAAATTATTAGGTAAAGCAGAAGTCTTATTTATAAATAGCAACTACCTGTACTTAGTTTATAGCAAAAGAGATAAATTAGCATTAAGTGAATCAAAAAATAATTGTTAGTTACACTTTTACATACAACATTTTCTGTTTTTCATGCTTCTTGTCCATTTGCTGCTTCCAAAAATGTCCATTTTCCCATTTTTTACAAAAATAACACTACTGAATTACAAATTACAAAACTAAATCAAATCCAGCTTAAAAAAAAACAGAAGCTTATTTTGCTGGTAAAGTTCGAGAAGCAGAAGGAGCAAAAAATGCTACATTTTACTCCTCAAGGGCACTCAGCATGCATTGCTATTACATTCAAAGACACTCATGTAATGCTGAGGTATTTAATGAAATTAGCATGCTAACAAATGAGGTCACGTATATATATGCATAATACCTTGTATGCGGCTTCACCTTGGAACATGATCTTATTTGTTTCTGCACGTTTTTTTTTTTTTTTATGTGTCTAACTACCAGCAAAAATAAAAAATAAAAAAAAAGAAGCTAAAATTCAAGTATTTAACACATCACAATGGTGCTACTGATATGAAATTTAAGCCTGGTGCTAGTGACAACACCTACATACATTATGTATGTACATCATGAAATGTGCATGATGAAACGGAATCAGAAGAAACAATATAAACAAAATGATTTAAACATAGTCTGACCAACTCAGAAGACCTCAACGGAAAGGCCTGAACTGCTATTTAAGATCGTCGCCATGTTACAGCATACTCGCATGGGAACTTTAATTTCCTTTTACAGCCACCTTTCACTCTTTAATAAATGCAATTTCCATCTCCAACCACCTGCTGCCTTTGCTCCAATATCACCAGGGACCCCGGAAAATTCTGTTTAATCTCTTATATAGTCAATGTGGCTTTCAGCAGAAAAAGTCTCATTGCCAATGTTATTTAATTTTGGTAGAGGAAAATAGGTATAAGTTCTAAAAATCGGTCTCCCCTTGCTACACTGTGCCTTAGCTAAATGAAAGCACTTATCTCTGCAGTATCACCTGTTTTTCATTTCTTTTTTTTTCTTCCTTTTTTTTGGCAAACAGTCAGACAGTATGACAGAATGATTTGGTGTTTTAGTCTGGGTGTATAGAAATGTATTATTTCTATATTTAGAAGGTGCATCATTGGGAAACCAGTGTTCAGCTGACTTGCAATAACAAAAGTAAGTAAGGTCAAAATTTACCTTCAAAATCTAAGAGAAAAATAGGTGGTGGGTGCACATTCTAGGACACTTCTCTGTCTAGAAAATCATTGACAATGAACCCCTCCCCCAAACTTTCCCAATTAGCTCCACAGACTTTGCAGACACCTGGTGACTCCGCAAGGCTGTTGAGTTCATCATACGAAGTACTTCTCAGTCTAACTCTACCAATAACTGCTGTAATGGAAATATATTGTAGCAACATGGTGAAAAGAGGAGGAGCTTCTCAAAGAGACAGAGGCCAATTTTAAGGAGTCAAATTGCAAAGAAAAATTTCTCTTAAGTTATGTTTGTTATACAGCACATATCAACTGATGGTAATATAGTTACTTGATTGTGCTATAACATGGCACCATGTGCCTGGAAAATATACAATACCACCCCTTTAATTACTGAGGTCTTTAATTAGTGATGTCTTCGCTGCAATGTATCTACAAAAAAGTGGAAATATATTGTAGCAACATGGTGAAAAGAGGAGGAGCTTCTCAAAGAGACAGAGGCCAATTTTAAGGAGTCAAATTGCAAAGAAAAATTTCTCTTAAGTTATGTTTGTTATACAGCACATATCAACTGATGGTAATATAGTTACTTGATTGTGCTATAACATGGCACCATGTGCCTGGAAAATATACAATACCACCCCTTTAATTACTGAGGTCTTTAATTAGTGATGTCTTCGCTGCAATGTATCTACAAAAAAGTGGAATATATTGTAGCAACATGGTGAAAAGAGGAGGAGCTTCTCAAAGAGACAGAGGCCAATTTTAAGGAGTCAAATTGCAAAGAAAAATTTCTCTTAAGTTATGTTTGTTATACAGCACATATCAACTGATGGTAATATAGTTACTTGATTGTGCTATAACATGGCACCATGTGCCTGGAAAATATACAATACCACCCCTTTAATTACTGAGGTCTTTAATTAGTGATGTCTTCGCTGCAATGTATCTACAAAAAAGTGTATTTTGTGGCAGACCTTGTAGTGCTGCCTTTGCTGCAATACCAAAACCGACATTTTTACTGTTATCCCCTGTATTTTACTTATTTTATTTCCCCACTCAATTTTGTTTATTCAAACTAAATTCTTACTATTATTCTGGTGTTCTTCCCAACACTTATTTTTATTGATAAAGTATACCTGCCATACTCTTTTAAATAGGCCCACATCAGGCTTTTTATGTATTGCATTTGCTCACAGCCCCTGAAGTTCCGAACTCTGCTGAACTCCCTGAGGCCATGAGGAGGAAAGCAATATTTCTTCCTCTCCCCTGCTTCCATTCGCTTTCCCTCCCACGTTATTATTGATGCTGAAACTCTTCTCAGCAGGGTATCTGCTGGCCACTGTGTAGGAGAAAGAAGAAAGAGGGGGACAATGATTGGTCAGAGGGGAGGAAGAAAGATAAAGAATACGACTGAAAGTATCTGCTATTACACGCTTAGTTGGTTTTCACAGACACTGTAATCCACACAGTAACACTTTAACCCCCAGTTTTAGGAACTGAATGAGGAGGCTACCATCTTCCATCATGTTACAGTGTCTCTTACCTCCTCTCACCTTCTCAAATCAATCTCCTCCCTTAACCATTATTTTCATACTTGTTCTGCACTTTCAATTTTCTTATGCTATTCACCTATATGTCTTACAATTCTGCTACCTATCTCTCTACTATAATTCTTCTCCGTCTTGCCTCCTCTGTGGAATTTTTTTTTTCAGTAATATCACAAATCACTGTCATTTTCCTATTACACGGTCTGCTCTCCCACCAACATTTCTTTATACTAAGACCACACTAAGACTTAACAGACTGACGTCCAAATTCATAAAGCTATTTGCACCCGAACCAGGGGCTGCATGTTCTCAGTCTGAAATTAGATGCAAAGCCAGATCTGCTCTTAAAATAGCCTCACCAATCAAAATCAAACAGCATGTCTCCAACAACGTTCAAAAAGCATTTTGAACATTGAATGTCTTTGAGAGACACATCCAAATCACGTCTCAAGGCTTTATCCCCCAACAAAAAGTCGAGTCTTTAAAGGAGAGTATTATGTACAATTGACTGTTTTTGAGTTTTATATCATATTATAATGTTATCTCGTCATAATGCATACATACATGGAGTGCTGCTTCGATTCTTTCATGCATGTTTGAACAGTTGATTCTCTGTTGGAGGTGTTTAAACGCTTGCTCTCATAAAGCGACTTCCCCCACTTCTTTGCAACACAGCTCCTCCAGACTAGCAGCAGCAGCCATTAGCAAACATCTGGTTGACCTGCAAATCTGCTGAGCTTCTCATACAAACTACTTCTCTGTCCAAAACTACTAAGAATGTCTCCAAACACTTTTGACACTCTTGAGGGGAGGAAACCGATGTTAGGGTGACCTGGAAGGAGGGGAAAAAGTGGTAACTGCTCTGTACAGCAAACATAAATATGTTACCTTTTTTTGAGAACTTAGGTCTATAGCTGTTTAAATCTACAATCTCTGATTCAAAAGACTCCAGCCAGAGAGAGAGAGAGCATAGGCCATGTAGCCACACCTTGATCTGGTCCCCAGAAATTCAAACAGACAAATCCAATAATGGAGCTGCAGCAACAGGGTAAAAAAACTAAATAAATAAATGAAAAAAAAATAAGTCAAGGTTAGATTTAAAGGACCCAGGGTAATTACTGGAAAACAGAAAATCCTGGAATGTTGAGACAGAAAAACAAACAACAAGTAGGAGAAAAGATGAGAGTTTCATGAGTAACAGAACAGGCAACCAGGAAGTAAATGAATGTTAGGCAGGGTGGGAACACTGGGTGATAGACTAAGTAATGTTACAAAATGTAGACGATAGCCAGAACAAAGCATCACTTCTCCAAAGACCAAAGCTGTTTGTGTTATTTTGATTTAGCAGAAATATATATACTACTATTCTAATGGCAAAATACAGCAAAATATGTCTATCACGTTCAGAAAAATGTTCTTAAAGAGATATCAAATTGAGGACAACCTTTTTGCAAAGTTAGTGTCAAAACTATCAGGGAAACCAATTCTTTTTCTTCATCAAAATATGACCAGTTTTCAATACGTATGGTTGTAACTCTGGGAGGGATTAAAGCTCCTTTAAAGAGTTTTGTAACTAAACAGTGCAACTGCTAATCATAAACTGGAAGGTGTCCCTGAATTATATTGACTCTCACTGGGTTAATTTTACTTGATTATTTTCCTGCAAATTTCAAACTTGTGACTTTTAACTTGTAACAGTACGTAGCACCATGTGTCTGCTTAAAAGGGTGTTTTTACTGCCAAGGGAAAGTCTAAATAAATGAAGCCAAAAAATAAATAAAAACTGATCAAAAATATTTTCACAGGAATAATTGACAACCATGGCTAAAGGGAACAGCCATGTTCATTACAACTTCTGCATTGATGTTGGTCAGACACCTTGACCTCAAGAAGTGGTTGTGGTAATCTATTTTATAGCCTGTATTGATCATCGTTAAATTTTGTTTTGTGTACATTCTGCTTCCTTCTTGCTGCTGGTGAATCCATCATCAAAGAGTTCTGTGACACTCACATTTGCGCTGCAATGTTTAATCCAAGCAACAATTTATTACATGTAATTTATGCATTGGTGCCTTGAGACTGAAACCCTTTAGGCTTGCCAGCAAGAGCATTATTTATTCTAGCTTATGACCAACATGCATAGCTGGAGGTGCAAGTAATCTTAATCCTGTTTTGATATTGTACTTGTACAACTTCTGGGGCACAAAGCTGCAAAGAGAAAGTGAAACAAAGAATTGACAGCACTAGAGCAAAGCTCAGCCATCATTATTTTGTGTTAACAGAAACATAGTTTGCAGCTAAGGTGAGTTTAGGATCTTTAGTCAAACCTTGACCTGCTCAAAAATTGACCAACAGTGTCAGTTTCATTAAAAGAAGCTTTAGCCATGTCTGCTTTAATATTTTAACAAGCCAAAGATTTAAATGCAGCATTTTCATGTCACCGCTTGCAATTTTTCTTCAATGAGATATTTCTGCTGTAATGAAATGGACAAGAACAATAGATATTGCTCTTTTTGAGGTAAAGTAGCAATATTATTCCATGGCTTTTTAAATGATCAAAACAAAAAAGCTCCCGCAGAAATATTTGTGAACATGTGGAGGGCCTTTTTCTTACTATCGCCTTTTATGGTGTTTTCACATCTGATAGACCGGCACACTTGGTTTGATTGGGGACCAAATTGCAACATTTTTTACATTTTCAGTTAGTGTGGTTTGCTTTCACACTGCACTGTATTAAACAAACCAAACCCTTTGAAAAACCTATTCAGCTGTCTTTGGTGGTGGTGCTGCACCACCAAAGACTGTCATTACTGAAGGAAATGACATGAAAACCTCTGAAGAAGACATGAACATAACTGGCTTCTATGCAAAATTCAAGCAAAAATAGAGTGTTGTCTGATTTTAGCGATTTTATGTGAAATTATGCTTTTCGGTCATAAAAAAGTATTTTATTTTCATTGGCACCTCTGTTGCTACTGAAATACTTAAGAACCAACATTAATCAGGCTGAAAGAATTGTTAAGAATTTAACTTTCTCCTTTTCATGTAAAAAGTTGAGAAAGACCATGAATTGATCATGGTTGCTTTCTCAATATTTAATGCCTTTTCAGGGATTACCTTTGTTTGATTACATTTGCAGACTGGAAATTGAATCCAGTAAATTTACTCTACTCTAAATATTAGCTGCATCCCAAATGGATGAATCCAAGGAAGCAAAAACATAAATAACATGATGGTTATTACATAAAAATTGCTTTGACCTTGACTGTTTTATTGTGTTGGGTAAAGCTATAAAAATACATTTGTAATTCTGCTACACAAAATGACATCACAACAGCAGTATAAATTAAATGTATGAATGTTCTAATGTTAAAAGCTCTGACTTCAAACTCTCAACTCACATTCAGACGCATTGACACTACAACAAATCTGTGTTGCTGTCATTAAAAATATACTTTCTGTTATAGAAAAAACCTTTTCATAGTAAACGGTTTTATTCTCCTTGTAGAATAACATGACCCACTGCAAACCAAAGTGAGTTTTAATGTTTTATGTTAGCTTCCACTGACTCCAAGTGTTTCATTTCTCACAGATAGTCGGATCCTTTGTTGTTTCAGTTACCCCTGAAGTTGCTTAAGGGAAGACTTTGATTTATGGCATACTACATAAGGACTCCCCTGTTGCTATCGTGTGGGGTTGTGCTTCTGTCTGTGGATGTTCGCAGCACTCATTTAAGCTTCCCAAAAATTCTAATAATCATTGGGTGTCTGGTGTTGTGTCTAATAATACAACAATCTAGCTGCACAGCTAACCATTCATCTCTCAAACAGTAAATACTCTAGTTTCAGACACCTCTAAGAAATATTATTAATGACAATGGCACTGTGTGACCAGTTTTCATACACAGCTTAGTTCAGGTGAACTTACTTTATTCATTTTGTGCCAATTCCCAATAAATAAATCTCATGTCAAGACAGACGTGTCTAATATGGTTCAAATTCATTTCTAATTTGGACCACAATTTAGTTTAAGATTGATGATTGGATATGATTAAAACCTTTTTTTTCTTTCGGTCAAATTAAATTAATTTCATCATACAATGCAAATCATACTATATATATATATATATATATATCCTGTAATGGCACCTTGAAAAAATAAGTTGATTTCTGATTACTCCTTGAAAATGTAATTTAGTTCTTCAGCTCTTCCTTGTTTACTAGTTTTGGGGGAAGTCGGTGGGTCAGTTTCTCTGAAACCTCTTTGTTTGTTGCTGTATGCATTCTTCCACCACTATTGATAAAGTCGGTGTTTGTGGCTCTAGTTTTGAACCATGAAATTATTATTGCAGCTACACAACTCACAACTCACCTAATCTCCCTCTTATGGTTGAACAGTAATTTCCACAGGCTAATAACATATGTTAGTTCGCTGTATTCAATACATTTTTTAGCCACATAAGACCCCGAACTAGGTTTGGGCTTGTTTACCAGTTCCCATGAGTCGTGTTCTCTTAGAAACGTAAGTGATCATCTTGGCAGGAAATCACGGCATTATTAATCTGATTCCATTAGACTGTAAAAGGTAGAACCCTGCTACACATTATTGCTTCATCAGTAAATTTTGTAGGACAAGAAACGCAGCAAACCCATCTTGGGTCACATTCTTATCAAAATAGGCAACTATATATTGGGAACACAAACATTATGCAATTATAGCAGAAAGAGTAACAGGGATCAGTTTTAGCAACATAATTGTTCAGACAGCTCAAATCCACAAGTCAAATAATCAATGCAACCTCAACCTCGTGCAAAATTTTTCATAATAGTGGTGGCATTCTTATAAATATGGCTCTGAGATTTTACTATAAAATGATGTGTTACATGTGTGTGTCTTCTGTTAACCTCAATGTGTCATGTTTGGTGTGTGTCGAGTTTGTCCCAAATGGCAACAGGGAAGACGCAGGAGAATGATGGAAATCATATTTAATGATGGAACTCAAAACTCATAAAAACATGAGGGAAACACACATGAACCACGGGGACAAAATAGGATCCAGCAGTTAGAGAAAGAAACCCAGGAGTTTTTATGCTGGAGATATGATTATATTACGGAAACCAGGTGAGTACAATCAACAGAGTGAGCGGCACTGAGTGGGGAGCAAAAGTTAGAAACTGAGATTATGGCAGCACAGAAGATGGAATGACTAGAAGAACGATGAATACTAAGTGAACAGATCAA
Source organism: Xiphophorus hellerii (assembly GCF_003331165.1). Taxonomy (NCBI): domain Eukaryota; kingdom Metazoa; phylum Chordata; class Actinopteri; order Cyprinodontiformes; family Poeciliidae; genus Xiphophorus; species Xiphophorus hellerii. Next base: position 10,210,586 of record NC_045679.1, on the reverse strand, counting down.
AATATAAAAAATACAAAAACAACTCAAAAAAGAAGACCCAAAATACAGAATTCAGAAAAATGGAAATCACAAAGGCCATTGAATCATGACATATGATGACATTAAATTTAGCCATTTTCAATTTTCAATAGAAAAAAAAAGAAAAACAAAGTCTTCAGTAGTATCTCCCTGCTTCATTTTCACTTTTCCTCACAAATCTATCAAATGAGGCCAGAAACATCGAGGGTAACAATGTGACATTTGTGATATCTTTTCAAGATAAATGCCTTTAGTTTTATTTTACAATGAGATCATTGTTCATTTTGAAATCTGATCATCAACATTTTTATAAAAATGATAGGAAAAAACTTTCAAGCAGCATGTCACTCTCTCTTTGTACGGTATATGGTCCAATTGATTTCACAAAGTATTCTGTTGTTTTTTTGTTCTTTTTGGGGAATTAATGTTAGAAAACAGCCCTATAGTCAATTTCTGAATGGGAAGAGACATTGAAAAATCCACCAGAGAGAGAATGAAGGGAGGACTGAGAAAAAGATGTTAATTTTCCATGATGAGAAATACTTTTGTTGTGATCCACATAGAGAATATGTGTGTGAGAGAGAGCAGCTCAGTGTGTCAGTAACTCCCAAGAGCAGAGATAAAAGACGACTTTGTTTTCCCGGTTGTATTCATTTTCTAGTTCTCTCCACCTACTCTTCCATGACCATTTTTTTTTTCAAATATTATTTTTCATTGCATTTCTTCTTTGTTGGTTATTACAGCCATATATAATAAGCCATGGGACTGATACAAGATACAGGCATACAATGCAGAAGAAAAATGAAGAAGGAAGTTAAGAATTTGACCAAGGATCAAGGAAATCAACACATATACACGTAAAGACTTATCAGAAATGTATTAAGTTAAATTGATATATATTCTAGATGTGACAATAGGTGTTTAAATAATAAGACGGACTAACCAGCCCAGTATGTAGATGATTTGATTTGGATAGAGAACATCTATGAGCAGCATTTTCAATCTTGCCCCATATTCTCAGCTTGACTTAGATTTGAACTTTGACCGGGACATTTTAACACATGGATATACTGTATTTTGACCCATTATTAAATAACAGCAAAGAAGAAGGCCCACCTTGAAAATGTTGCATTTAAGATGGCATTTTTAATAGAAAGTTTCAGAACCATCAAAATAAGCTGTTCCATCGCAGCTGGTGGGTTTGAGTTTCATGTTGTTGCATTGCTTCCAAATGAATCTCCACCAGTGTGAAATGTTTTGCTGCCTACAAGTTCTCCTCCATGATTGCCCCGTATTTTGCTTCGTCCATCTTCAAATTATTTCGGAGAAGCTTACCTTACCCTTGTGAAAACCATGATTCTCCCACCACTACTTGTCATATTCATTTGCTCTAGTAAATTGCAAGGAATTGTTCTTCATACAATCGATATTCAGGAAAAAAATCAAGAAAAAATTGAGAGCAGGACAGAGTATGGATTGAATTTGCTTTACCTCAGAATGGACGGTCTAAAATCTATGTACTTGTCTCTTTCAGAGCAGCATGTAAGCTTCTTTCTTTTCTTAATAATCTTAATTGGTTTTACATGTTTCTCAAAGGTTTTTGTGTTGTCCTATCAACCCCAAGGTCCTTTTCAATATTTCAATCAAAACTTAGGAACAAGAAATTGTACCTTACACATTACACAATCATCACTTGTTGGCTTTACAGCCAAATTTTCTTAAACTTGTTTTGATTAGGTACTTTCGTATGGTTCATTTTGCAGCTTGCAGTGTTTCTACTGGGTGGTTCTAGTTTGCTATTACTGTACTAATCCACACATTTAAGCTGCTGTCACTCAGGGCTTACTATCTCCATCCCTCTGGCCCTTGGCTTCCATCTTGCCACCAGCATCAGGCTCACCAGGCTTTCCTTTTCCCTTCTGCTTCTTTCTCTCAAACACATCCAGCAACTCTGACTGAGCCACTTATCACCAGAAGGAAGCAGCACTTTTAGACATGTTAACCTAGGATTGATATAGAAATTATATATTTACATCAGGGATTATATCGTTCTATGCTATATTTGTGTGTTTGAGGTAGATTCATTACGAAGTCTAGTTTATTAAAGGAGACTTCAGCAATTTTGTAAAAGACTGAGCACCAAAACACAAGAGCAGAAACAGCAAATAAGTCACTTAACTCATAAAAGTCTTTTCACTCATAAAAGTCACAGAAAAAAAGAACAGGAAAAAACAGGGAAAGCAATTAATCTGAACATGTTCTAAACAAAATGAGCTTCATGATGAAACAGCAAGAAAGACATCTCAAAGTAAATATCAGTTTCTCATAAAATTATAATATTACATGAAACCAACTGCAAAGGCTTTTCGTTACAGGAATGTTATGTGACTTAAACAAACAGATATTACTGGTGACTTAAGTTGTCCAGCTGACATTCACTGACACTAACTGATGTCCTCCATTTGCAGGATGTTTGGATATATAGATGTTGAATCAAAATGCAGATAGAAAATCAGCAGATTGTGAAAGTGATCTTGAATCAGAGAAGTCCATAAACTCACAGAAAAACAAATGGAAGCGCAACATGAAGCAAATAACACCTGGCAGGAGCAACAGGTAATGACAGAGAAGCAATGACAAACTGGCAAATACGAACTCAAAATACTTCAGTTTTTCAAAAACTGAAGTATTTTCAAAAAAAATGAAGGAAATGAACTGGCTTACAATTAATAAAATCAGTGACAAAGAAACCAGATGAGTCCAATCAGCAGAATATGCTGCAGCTGAGAGGGGACCTGAACTGAGGGAAAATGTCTCATGAACACATAAATGAACACACTGCAATCTGCTGAAAAATAAACTAGGGGAAACCTCAAAGACTAACTATGGTCTCAAACCCAAATGAGATATACACATAGAGAGCACATGACAAATTCAGGATCGGAAACCACAAAGCTCAACTAAATATGGACTGCGAACACAGGCAAAACAATCACAACAAAATAATCAAGCAACCAAACACAGAACACAGGCATCGATTGTTTTTTTTAGAGATGATCTATCTCATGTTATTACATAGTGAAAGTTTTAATACACATGTCAAATCTTTTTTTTGTTTGCTTAAGTTACTTGCTGCAGCTCTAAGCAGACGTTCGGTGTGAGAGTTCACTGCAGGTGGAGCAGAAACAGCAAAATATTACTACCTGTAGCGCGTAGCGGGGGTCCAACAGCGGGTTATTTGTTTAGCTTTCTGACCGTTGTTACCTTGGTAAGTCCAGAACAGGCTGGTGTCCATAGCTCATAGGCTCTGCTCTGCTGGCGGCAAAACAAGGAGGAGGCAGATGAAGAACTTGTTGAACTTTATTTCTCTTCTTGGCAAAACAGGACAACTACAACCACTCCACCGCTCGAGTCTCTAACAGCTAACACACTTCATTCTTCTTCTTCTTTTGCTTTTTTATGGCGGTTGGCAAGCAACCACTTCATTCTTCTTCTTCTTTTTGTTTTTAATGGCGGTTGGCAAGCAACTTAATGGTGTGCATTACCGCCACCTACTGGTACACACTTCATTCTTCTTCTCCGTGCTCCTACTTATTGCTCTCTACCGCCCTGTAACACCGTGATGCTCTTCCGGGTGAGTATTGGTAGCTGTGAGCTGCTTTACTGGCCCCCCCGGATGTCCCTTTTTTTTTTGCCTGCAGTGAGCCTCGATGTAGCCAAACTCCGTCAAATGTTGATTTTTTTAAACATCATATTGGATTCGTTGTGTTGATGCATTTTGACGTGCTTCACCCCCGAATCCACATCACTTAGAATTTGTTGCTGCGCACTTGCGCAGTGTGAAGGAAAGAAGAGACCAGCTGCACATGCAGGCTGCTAAATGAGCCTGCATGTGCTCATGTAGCAACCTTGGTGATCGGTTTTGGTGATCACCAAAAATATAGAAGAGAAAACGATCACCAACCGCATTGGTTTTTCCGAAGCCGCTTGCCAAGTCAGCCACAAACACAATGTGCAGCTGCTACCCTAATAACAAGGATGGCCTGCAGCTAGCAGAGTGGCTAGCTGCAGCTGTTTACTGCTGTTTACAAAAACCCCTGTGACCAATGCCGCTTGGTTTCCCTTTCTCAGAGATCTTATGGTTTTTAAGGATGACTCGAGCAAGAGGTATGTGTGGGAAGTAACAAATTAGCTTAGAATAAACAATTTGAATATTGTTTTTTTGGTTTGTTTATTTCACTGTGTTCTGTTGTGTTTTGTTTGATTTAATCATTGAAACTGCTTGGGTTAAGGTTATAAGGTTGTTGACTGATAAAGAATCTTCCGTTGCGCTGTCTGCTAAAGACAGTTAAAGACTGGAATAATTACTGAATATAGACATTATTTTATGTGATGCATTTATTTTGAACTGTGTCCACTTATTTAACTATAAACTTTTATACTTTTAAACACAGAGCAATTTTGTACTGTGTTTTGTGGTCTGACATATTGCTGCCAACATGCAAACATTAAAAATAAAGTTTTCTTTCTTTTAGAATATAAGGTGAGCTTTCTCTGTCTTACTGGATATTTTCTTTCCTCCCATGATTTTAAAACAGATGAAGTGATTCGTAAATCATGACAAATTTTAATTTTCTTAAAAGCTAACTGCTATAGCTGCCAAAGGTAGCCCATGAACTCCAGTTTTCCAAAACTTCCCTCTATTTGTGGCCAGCCTTATATAGATAAACAGACTGAAAGACAGAGTGAACTTCAGACAAAGAATGCCAAAGTTGTGCAAACACTGTTGCTGCAACAGTCAAAGAAAAAAAAAAATCCAGTTTAGCTTCAGATCTCTTTCCTTTATGTATCAAGAAGTTTCTGTTTGCAGCAGAGGAAACCAAAGCTTATGTGTATTCTAAACCCATCTGTCACTGCCCATTCTGAGTTGTTGCCAATGTGTTTCTTACAGCAAGCATTAAATCTCATTGACTTAATGAGCTCTTAGATTTCCTTACATCTAAGTTGTTGAGATTTCAGGCAGACATAAAATGAAAATGGTTTAAAATCAAATAATTTGTTTAAAAAATGTGATTGTCATTAAATATAGGTGCTAAATTAAATTTTTTTTTAGGCATTTGGAAAAATAAACCAATTGGTAAAAAATATATTTGAGTATTGAATTTTAGGAGCAAAGGATACGAAGCACACAAGGTGATAAGAAAGAGCAAGAGATGGACTGGGAAAAACAGGGACAAATTAGGTCAAATAAAATGAGTATCTGATAATATCTGGGTTAAAACGGAGAGTATTTGTTCTGGCAAACAAGTGACTGACTACAATGATGGGGATCAAAAGACAGAAACTACCGGGAAACACGACCGGGGAGAAAGACTAAACACAGCTGCAGAAATTTCTGGTTAGTATATTTGTGTTCTATATGCGACAACAATCTTGTGCATTCTCCACATGTCTGGACAAAGGAATAGAATTGAAAGACAGAAGCCTATTTTCCTGAAGAAAAATCTGGTTAATCTTTTCTCAAACCTAGTAGAATAACTCAGAATAATAATACTAAAAAAAAAACTTGAATGTTTACTTTTCTTCAGATGGATCTGACTTTTGACCACAAGGATGGAATCTGAAACATTTAATCCTGCGTGTTTTGATCAGAAACTTTGAGGTTCCTGGTAGGAAGCTGAAGATGAGGAGAGATTTCTTTCTTCGGCCTCACTGTGAGGAGTCACTTGGGAGGAAAAAAAAAGTGAAGTTTTAGAAAAATAGAGTAGAACAAAATCTGATTGAAAATTTGAGGCTGTTCCTGGTACACAGTCCTCTCAGGCTTGTCTACCAAAGAGAGGGAGAAATTCTTCAGGCAGTCTCATGGATTTTGAGAACTTTTACATGGCAGACTGTAAAAATACTACCAATTCAAGCTGTGGGATTAAAAATAAGTTATATGTCACATTACATATGGAAAAAGATTTTAAAGTCTTTGTCTTAGTCAAGTCTTTCCAATACAAACTCTGGCATTTTAGTAAAGATGTGTAAATGTTTCATATATACTGCTATCCACTGGGTTTGTAAGGTTCTGTTCTTTTATTTTTTTGATTCCTGTCATCCAATAAAGTCATTTATTTCTCTCAGCTATCAGATATATTTATAGACAGTCTTTGTAGTTTCAGGAATGTAGAAATAGGAAGAAGGCACTGAAGTCTTAAGAGCATCCAGTCTTTCAATTTCAGGCAACTTAATGGATTTTTTGCTTTTGACTTGAGTCTGCACACAATTTAGAGGTTTGAACTCCCAAATGACTCTTGAATGCTTCCCTTTTTATAGATTCGTCAGAGATCTCAGGCCAGAACACGCAAACTTCAAATTAAATGGCTTTCCTCGTTGCACTATACAGCACACCAGTGTGCCCACTGAGCACAGAAAGATCAAACTCCTTTAGTATCAAAATAGAAAATGTTTGCTCAGAGTAGTAATTGTGATTCAGTTATAAGATAAAAATTATAACCCACTGTGCCACTGCAAAATCAGCAACTGGGGCATTCTAGAACCATTGATAGTGTAAAGAATTTTGCAGCTTCTTTCAATTTTGTTATGTGTTAAGTTCTTTTAGTCGTCTCATCAACTCTGGCCAGCTTTGCTAACCCCTGCTTAAGAAAAGAAAATAAACAATAATACATTTTCTCAGGCTGAGAAGAATCAAGCCTTAAAGTCAGTTGTTATAGAATACAGGCATTTGAATTGATCTATCAATATTTGATTTGCAAATGGTGCAAGTTTAATCACACTGAGCTATCTGAAATGAAACAACTGGCAAACAACAAATCAAAACTCATTCCAAAGCTTCGGCTTCAAACAAATTTGTCTCCTTATTGAAGGAAGCTGAAAACAAGACCAATGAATAACCAGTCAAAAAAAATCTGTAGAATCCTGGACATCTCTATCATTCCTGTTGTCAATCTAAATATCGACACCCTAGACTCTGTTTCCTCCAGCTGCTTATCTGTGAAGGTACATCTGTCTTAGTATTATGCATTAATGCTCAAGCATAGTTTTGTGCTTGTAAAACTCTCCTATCAGCAGCTGCTGATCTGCTGAGTTGCTCACCTCGGCAACTAAAACAAGCTCAAAGGGTTGATGCAATCTGCTGCGTTTGAATAATTTCTTTTTATCTTAGCTGAGACAGATAAATCTATTTATGACATATCACCTAGTTTCTGTGTACATTTTGTGATAAATATTTAGGTGAAGTCATGAATCCATCTTTTTTTAACAAAATAAATAGCTATAATATTGTAATATATAACAGATACTATGATTGAAAGAACATGGTGGACTGAAAATGCAATAAATGTTATTGCAAGGAGCAAACAAGAAAGTTGAAGTAAAAAATGTAAAAAAAAAAAAAAACAACAAAGAGATTAGAAGTTAATTATTCCTGGGATTCTTAAAGTCCAGTGTGGACAATATTAAGATTTAAAAGAAGCCCTGAGAAAAATTTATTATATCAATAAAATCTTTGGCCACCTGTATTCTTCACACCCACACACAACATAAAGAATTACACAAATAACACTCCCTAAGTGGGAGTCAAGTCACTTAGGACTAAATTACACGGAGACTAAACTATACTGGAAATGTCATTATCTTTATATGCATTGTGCTCACTAGAGGAATATACACACATGCATTCTCTTTTACTACATGAGAAAATCAAACAAATTCCACCAAAATCTGAAATAGATGGATGCCAGAGAGGCAGAAGGAAGAACACACATTTATCTAATGCAGAAAAGAGAAGAATTAGAGATTACTTTATTTAGTTGTAGAGGCTTTGTTTCTTGAAAAGTGATTGTGTTACTCAAAATTAACATGTTTCATTAAATCTTTCTATAAGAACTAATTGTTTTCAAGTTCTTGTTTGCATCCCATTTTGAGGGGGAATGTTTCTTGACGATTATTTAGCAGCATCTTTTCCTATTAGAAAATCACAACATTCTTGCAAAAAAAAGTTATTCTATTTACTGGATGAATGTCAAATTGGAATCTGATGTTATTTCAAACGGTCTTTGAATCCAGGAGTAAAAATAACCTTACTCACATTAGGATGCATTCTTTTCTCTCAAGCTATTTGTGGAGTGCCACAGGGATGTATTTTTGTGCCCATTATTTATGGTTCCTCAACATTCACTTCATGCAATGCTGATATTATCCACACAGGATAATTCTGCCACCACCTTGTTTCACTCTGAGCATGGTGTGTTTAGGGTGATGAGCAACGTGGGTTCTCCTTTACATGTGACATTTTGCATGTAGATTAAATAGTTCAGTTTTGGTTTAATCTGTTCAGTATACTTTCTTTTAAAAGTGAGCTGTGTTGCTTACATGAACTTGTGGCGAGCTGTAACCAGACTCCTTCGACTTTCATTCAACGATAAGTTTCTTTTTGCCGGTATTCCATAAAGGTCCAATTAGTGAAGTCCCAAACTAATAGTTGCTATATATACAAATTCTCCCAGAAAAGTTGTATTTATGTTGAGATCCATCACGGATGGACTTAATTAAACTAATTAAGTAACTTCTGAAGCCAATTGATTCAAATAGTTTTTCTTTAGGGATACACCACAGAGTAAATGTGCATTAATATAAATGCTCAATGGACTTTTCAGGAATTTGTTTATAAAGAATTATGAAAACCATGTATCAAATTTTATTCAGATCCACAATTATGCACTACTTTGTTATAGCTGATCAATTCAGTTCCCAACATAATTTCTTAAAGTTAAGGATGTACTGTGGAAACCGGTTTTGAAAAACCTGGTTGTCTCATAAAGGATTAGAAATAAATGTGACCCAGCTAAGAATACGTAATATCTTTCAAACACTTGTATGAGTATATCAATAAAGAAAAACAAGCCACATGTAATCCCTAGTCAGAGTTTATGAAAGAGAACAATGTGTTTTACCTTAAGTTTCCTTTGTGGTACAGAAAATCAAAAGTGTTCTAGTTCTTTTGTCATCAAACGCTCCATCTGTGACCATAAAAAACAGGTAAAGTTTTTTTATGCAAAACTTCACCTGTTTGAATCATTGCCAGCCAACCTGTTGTGTTATTTAGTGTAGATGTTTTCTCATTTGAGAATGAAAGCCTTCTGCACTTCCCTTACCATCATGACTGAGTAATCGCTGTTTCTCCTCTCATCCTCCCCTCATACCTCAATTCCTCTGCTCATATGCCATTCCTAATCTCTGTCTCTTCACCCATCTCTTTAAGATATCACCCTCTGTGTGTAACATTTACCTCTCCATTCTCCCACATTTTCTTGCTATTTTCATCTTGACACCGTTTTGCCCTAATTCATTCCTGCAGAAAACGGGATGCTCTTCTCTTCTGCTGACATTCAATGAGCAAATAAGACTGTGGTGTCAGCAAGATACTAACCATATGCCAACACAACGACGCAGCAATGCCATTTATATACACTATAAAGCGCTGAGCTGTGATTATAGAGGTATGCTAATAAAACAGTTCTGTGAAGACAGAGCTGGCAGAATTGCTCTATCTGTGAGGGCAAGGAGAAGGGATAAAACGGCTGCATAATTACAGGGGGGGATGTGTGTGTGTGTGTGTCTGTTTAAGGGGTGCGGGTGTGTAACATGTGCTATGGAAGGGCTGAGTATGCGTGTGGGCATGTCAGTGCGGTTTTTGCCTGCGTGCGCACATGAGTGTGCTGAAATGATTTCACGTGAAACTGTCCGTGTATTTCTGTGGTTTAGTTTCTGAGCCAAGTCTATAACGAGCCTCTCATCTGCTGCATAGAATCAGTCAATAACTGGCACCTTCTCCTGATAACTAGCTAGGCCATAAAGTGCTGCGCTTTAATTTGCTAACTTGCTCGTTGCCTTCACAATCGATGTTCCCACGCACCGCTGTGTCTTTTTCTCGTAATGCAGCTTGTCAGCCTTCTTTGGTGGATTGATTTTTAGCGAGGATCTAGCCAAACATATCTGGTTATTTCATATTAACTTAATTCAAATCTCAACTTAAAATTAATTGTACGCTCTGATAAAGATGTGTAAACGTGTGTAAGTAGAGACCTTTTTTTATGGAAATGTTCTCACAATGAAAAGATTAGAAATGTCCATTAAATGTATTCAGTGGGGAAAAAATCCTATGTTACAGAATTACAAATGCTTCATTTGATACTTATGACTTTCTGTTTCAGTAGAGTATGCAGATGACATGACCATATTTCTTTTTGCTACCAGCCACTAGGCTGGATACAGAGTTTATCCTGCCACAAAAAAGGTAGCTGGACTTTGCAATCCAGACTGAAGTCATGTTATGTCCCAAAAAGAAAGACTTCAGACTTGACATGTAATTGGGTTCTAAATACTTGAGACTCACCTTGGACTCAGTCTCTTAGACTCAATACTCATGAACATTATATGATCTCATAATCAGTGAGTTTTGCTCCATTTCTATAAATGATGACCATCTTCTTTGATTTCCCCTTATCAAATGCAGGTTACTGATTCTCATGGTAATGTTACATAGAGTACATGTTGGTTCTGTGTAGAGGTTTTCACCAGGTGACAATAAAAGGAGCAAATCCAAAAACATGAAAAACCACATGCCTAGAAAAAAACATACTAACATCACAAATATGAAACTGTGCCCTTTGCCAAACTCTTCTGAACTTGACGTGAAACAATCAATATTGAAACTCACCTACCCCTAACCTTAGCAAACCAGCTGGATGAGCTAAAGAAAGAGAGGATGAGAGAAAATCAACCCATAGCAAGTTTTCATGGAATCATCATGGATGAGATATTACTACTCTGTAACAATGGAAAATAGAGGTTATGAAGTAAAAGGTAAAAATATTTTCACATAAATATGTGCACTAATGTTTGAATTTTGATGTTTTGTTTAGAGTAAAGCTATGTAGATGAGACCAATGCACTAGAAAATGACTAATTTCCAACATTACTTCTGGCTAATACAAGAGCTCATCGTAAATAGTCATAATCTCCCAAGGCTTCCAGTTTCAAATGATACACAGAGATTGTGCAAAAGAGAACAGACCTTTCTCTGTATACACCAATGTTTTAAAATGTTAAATTGTTAAAATATGCCCCTGATTGGATATTTCTGAAATTCAAAGTATAAGTTTACACTAGTGCAGCAAAACATGATTTTTTTTTGTTTTTCAGATCTTCAGATCTTTACCAGAGGTGCCTATAAATGTGACCGGCGCAGTAACTTAAAATTCAATGCTCAATTTGACCAAGTCAGGATTGAAAATAACCTGCAAAAATATCCTAACTTTACCAAAATAATTTATTATTGCGGCCTCTATAATTCAATGTTGCCCTCACAGACTGACTTACATGAGAGCTCACACATGTTGAAATACCACAGCGCCATTACCAGGTCATGCTCACTCCTATCATTAACTCGGGGAAACTGTGATCAAACAAGTGTTTCACTAATGATCTGCTCTATTTTTCTAAACCACTATCATATGCGCGCATGGCACCACAAATACGCTCAGACCACAGTTGAATTCACTCCTCTGTGTAATCCATCATTTTCTGGATAGATGCTTGGACACAAACATCACACAGGTGGTACAAACCATAAAAACACTTTTACCATAACAGGAGGCTTTCTTTCTTCTTTTAAAACTAAACCACACACCGTTTGGTTCTTGCACAAATGAATTAACTCAAAACTGGCAACACGATGCAATTCCACCCTGGCATTTATCACATTTATTATCAAATGACTGACTGCCTGTGTGTGGCATTAAAATAGCGAGAGTTTTGCTTTTATACCTACAAACTGTGGTATTTGAATGAATAAGTTAACGACTAAACCATCTGACTCTAATGGCAATGACGTATCCCACCTTGAAACTTCTGGTTTCCTTTACTGCTCTCTTAGATATTGCCATTTTAGGAAAATATTTTAGATTAATACTTTACAATATTAATAGTTAAATTATTAGCCCTAATTTCTCTTCTTTGAAAAAAAAAATTACCCAATACTAATTAGCTTGAAATCAGACAAACAGCAACCCAAAGGTGCTCCAGCACTATTCTCAACTGCACAGAACTTCAAGTTTCTGGGCAAGCAACTTAGATTTCAAGCACACACTGTAGAGACTATATTGCGTTATTTTATTGCATCTTGTTGAAAGAGGCAACAGCCATCAGGGAATACTATTGTCAAAGCAACATCCACATGGATGGGAGTTCTCACAGAACATTATCTAAACCATCACACCGCCTACACTGGCTTGCCTTCTTGTTTTCCCAGGTAAGTAATGCACATGAATTGTTTCATCCATTTAACATAAAAAAAAATGCAGTTCAGTTCTGATCCTTAGCTTCTTTCAATGGTGGACAGGGTTCAGCATTAGAAGCCTGGGTGATTCACAGATTAACTTCCTTATCAATATATTAATATTCAGAAAGCATTATTATTTTTAATACTACAGCAATCACTATTTAAATTCATTAGATCAACCCGTGTATTGAACACAATGGGTCTTTTTATTGTTGACCAAAGTTAAGTAGAGAAGGGATATTCAAACCACCAGGCAGCACTACTGAATGTAGCTGTATCCTACATCTTGGGCCAGAGACGGAAAGTTTTTTTGAAGATGTTTTGGTCCCACCTCCCAATAGAAAGGAGCTACATGACTGGTCTACTTCCCCAAGCACTCTCCATCTGCCTAGTGGCTAAAGCTAATCAAGTTAACTTGTATTTGGATGAGTGCTCTCTTCAAGAAGGTCTGGTTTGTCTTAGTCCTTGCCAGCTTGGACTATGATGACTGTAACCAAGGGTTCTGTTTGTGCTCAGCAAGAAATTCAAATGAATAATGCCAAGCTTTTTGTCTCAGGCATTAGGACAAACATCTACTCTATAGCTTTTAAACTTCCTTTAAGCCTTCAGAGTAAAAGCTTGAAACTCCAAATCTTTAAAATTGTATTCAAACGTCTTACAGTATCTTCTGTTGTAAAAACACAGCAATCTGAACGTGTGGTCCAATTGGTGTTCGGCTTGCAGATATTTATTCCTTCCTGATAAATATAATGTAATACATTTTGCATCCTATATGTCCTAGTAATGCAATAATTTTGTACATTTACATCCTGTTTGTGCATCAAGAGTGCTTTATCCCCAATCACTATTTGTTGTTAGCCTTTTAAATTAAGTTATATTCTTTGAGTTAACCATAAAGGTTAGGTGTGAGTGAAAGTTACGTTTCAAATATGTACTTAAATTCCTCTCACTATCCTCCACTTGTCTTAGATTGGGTCACAGGGAAAACTGTCTAGGAGGGAAATCAAACATCGTTCACCCCAGGGAGACTATCTAGCCCATTCTAGGGTGTTTAAAGGCCAAATTATAATTTCATTCCCTCCAACATATTCTAGGTCTCTCCAGGGCTCTCCTCCCAGTAGGATGTGCCAAGATTTTCACTTAAGAAACGTTAATTGAACTCGACACAAACTGTCAAAATTGTGATCAAAATTTGCTTGGGAATGCTTTGGTATAGTTCTTTGTTATACACCTTTTCTTTAACAACTCTATTTTTAAGTACAAAAAAAGAAAAGAATAAGATTAACAGCTAAAAAAGGTTAATGTGGTATTGCTGCCACATTGTCGACCTTCATTTTCAAGTTTCCCAAATTAAATTTTTGTTTTTATTACACAACATTTGTGATTTGCTAAACTATAATCTGTTAAAATTAGTGACTGGGAAGTAATAGGTTAACACACCTCTGCATAACACCCAATTTAATATAAATAATGTAAACAGGCAGAGTAACACTGCGTTAACTTATTAGCACTATCAAAGTCAAGCCCATTTATGTTAAAGCCTGCACTTTGATTGGTCAATACCCAATGGCCTGTGTCCTAATTGGCTGGCTTATGAGGCAGAGGAAAGAGACTTTCTACTTCATTAAAAAGCAGAGAGATGCCAAGACTGCTCTGCTCTGCTCAGCTCATCTCTGTGATGCCGATAAATCCATTCTTACAAAAAGTCCTTGATATTTAAAGTCCTTACTCTGGAGAAAGTGACTCATGTATAACTAACATAAAAATATGAAGTCTGTCTTTTATCTCTCAGTTCACCTGTCCGGCTATACTCAGCCTTTTACTTTTCTCAGCTTTTTTTTTTCTATTTTCTGTCTTTGTCTTATCACTGGTAGAGTGCCACCCTGGTACTCCTGCTAGGATGAAGCTGTCAGTGTTTTTTATGTGAATGAACCCCCTGTGCTGAACTTATAAAATAAAGCAAATGTACAGCTTGAGTGGCAGACAGAGCAACAGTGGTGCACTGGGTGTAAATGTAATTTTCCTAAGTGCATTAATGTGCGCACAAAGTGGAAGTTGGAATCAGCCAGTTTTTCACATTATGCATGTCCTGGATATGGAGTCATAGTTTAGCAGGATTTTGTGTGTTGAAAAGACACAATTGTAATTCAAGCTGAATAGGGGTAAATAAATGTTCTACCTTTTTATGTGCCTCTTCATGCTTTTTTTCAGTTTTTAGAAATTGTCTGATAATTATTCAAATTTTTAAATAAATTACACTTTGCTCATGCAGATTTTTTCAGAATTATCCAGTGTCTGAGAAATTTCCTTTTTACTATCCAACCCATCTTTTTACTGCTTTACATTTGATGCATTCAGGAAGATATTGATTATGTGGTGTAAGTATATAAATAATAAAGTAATGAAAATAATTACTGATGTGTACGTCTAAGCTCAACGGCCAACCGGAGAAAAGTGTGGAGAGAGGATGAAGAGTTGCATATTACAGTCATTTGCTGATTTGACATATTTTACACATTCAATTATGTATGAAGCATCTAAGTCATTTGTAGTGACCTATGATGTGTTTATATTATGTTCTTTTAAGCTGTAAATACAACTTTTTCTTCACAAGATCTCACTGGTGGATAGAGTACCCAGACATTTAACTCAAGTAGAATTAGCACTATTTCTGAATATTTTGCTCAAGAAAAAGTAAAATAAGAAGAAATTACTAAAGGAAGAGTAACAAAGTACTCTGACCAGTCAATACTCAAGTACTAATTGGTCAAGTCATCTTATTAAATATTAAATAAATAAAGTCATTGGATAGGAAAAGGTTATGTACATGTTCTTATATTTAAAAGTCAAGAATTCAGGCAGAAGAGACACTTTTCAAAATCATTAATATTGTGCTTTTATAGTATGAATGCATTTACACAAAGATAAAATAGATGAATGATATAACTGCTTTTGTTCATTACTGAAGAGTATAAGTGATTTCACACCATAATTGTCCTAATTTAGTGACAAAAACACTTCCATTGTGTATGTGTTTTCCTTTAAGCAAGGAAAAGCATAGTCACCTTATTTAAGGCCAGCTGACCTCAAGTGTGCCACAATAAGAGAGGGAGGACTTAGTACGGGCAGAGGAAGCTCCTGTTTTTAACGAGAAAGGTCTTAAACTATGGGAACAGTATGGCAGAAGATTTTATGGGTTTTGATACTATATTTCAGCAGCTTGGAGTATCTTAATCCTGGAAACATGCCAGTGCCTAAAAGCAACACAGTTTTATTTTATCTTTTCTCTAGCAGGAATTTATAGGTAACTGCATCAATGTTTTCCTCTCTGCTTGCTGTCCTCTCAACTCCCAGCAGGATGAGACAGAAGGACACTTTTTCTGAGCTTCTATCAGTCAAAGGTTTCTTCCTGTTAAAAGGGGTACAATCATTTTCACTGTAGCCCACTGTTCCATGTTTAGTTGAAAATGAGAACTGTTTCAAAGTGAAACCCAGTCTGCTTCTTTGCATTATTACTGAATTGAACAGGACTTGTGAGTTAAATGAATGGGACTGACTTGGTTTGAATTTGAAGTAAGTTATAATGATTTAGTAAGTTATAATGAAAAGAAAATTAATTGTAAAATGGTGCTGTAAGCCTTGATACATAGGCCCACATTTGTTGCTTACTTAATAGAAAGAAGAAAAAACAATAAAGAAAAAGTCTGATAACTTGCGGAGTATCATCCGTTCTCCAGGCTAAATTCATGATGTTTAAGGTTGAAGAAGAGTCAGTGAGATGAATTCCATTTATTAATACCAAAATACATCTGGTCCATTCTGACATGCTACCTTTAAGAGTTAACAGTCAAAATAGCTGTTAACTCCAGCCATGGGAATGGGTTTCCCATTCCCTTTGTCTCTCTGAGCTATGCCCCAAAGAGGGCGTTAGTGTGTCATCCCTTACCCCAGCTCCATTTGCATTTCCTAACATGTGGTTTCCTTTAGGTATAGCTTAGCTTTAGCTTAGCAACTAGCTAAAAGAGACAAAGGGTAAAAAAAAGAAATATTTATTCTCAACAATCTCCAGGAAAGGAAAATGTGATGTCATGATCCAGAGGTGTGGATGTTTTTTTTGTTTTTTTTTGTTCGTCTTAGTGAGTCTTCGCCCTGAACAGAGGATCTTTGTTATAGGGTGTGCAGCCTGCTACAGATCTCACACCTGTCTGCAATTTCCCTCATCACAAGGAGCTGCAGGACAACCAGCTCAGTACCTCATGATTATGTTTTGTTGGTAGTGTCAAGTGCTGAATGTTTCTTTTTTGCCACCTTTGGATCAGCTTACCCTATTCCTCCAGTGCTCTTGGTTGAATAATTCAGTTCAAAAATACTATTGATCCCAAAGGAAAATTAAATATTGTAACACATCTAATTAAGGTGTTATTGTGGGAAAAAAATGAATAAACCGTTCAGATAATGGATTCTCTTGACCAACCTCTGAGCACTAAACCCTCTTTGAAAGACAGTTACCTGTCTTTCAAAGAGGGTTCAAATCACCTCTGGATAAGGACCTCCATCAAACCTCCATCTGCACACCACTATCAGGATCTACATTCCTCCGTCCATGACTCCCTTTCGCCTTCAGACCCGTAAGCTGCTCTCTTTAATAAATTCAGTCATCCTTGCTACAATACCCCTCGCCTAGTTTAATCCTCTTCTCTTCAGACAAAGGAGAACCTCGAACACTAAGAGTTCCTTCTTTGGGCACATTTCCTTTGCACTTATTGTAAGTAAATACTTCTTTAAATATTTTCTAAACCTGAGTCTTGTAAACGATTCTGCATGTGGGTCAGGAAATCATGTCTAAACATAACATGTGAGCTACAATTCACAATTTAAAAAGATTGACAAACGCATAAAGCCACACTTCAAATGTTGTACATTTTCAATGAATTGGAATATTATTGAAAAGTTCCCTTATTTCTGTAACTAAGTGAAAACTTATGTTTAGATTAATTACACACAAACTGATATTTTCTGGATGTTTCTACTTGTATAAACAAAGTTCTTTAAATTAGACTAGTACATCCAACCAATAGCTCTGACATGTTTGTTGGTTTCCTGCAAGTCGAGTCCATTTTAAGTCACCCCAATGTTGCTGAATAAGATCGAGAGCTTGGATTTGACTCTAAGTACTTAAATCAGTCAGTCCTTTGTAAATTTACTGGTATATTTCAGGCTTCTGTCATTATCTTGTCAATAACATGCAGGCAGGTACTTTTAGTTCCTGAAGAAATTCTTTCAGCCTTTGACATTTTTGCAAAAGACTTGGCATCCACTCAAACACACAAAGTGAAAACCCATACTCCGGTCAGAGCTCTAGAGTTATGTTTGCTGTTCCACCCTCCATTTTCCACACAAAAAGCAAGGTTTGGCAAGAGGTTTTTTATACATTCACATTCAACAGAACAGCATCTGTGCATAAGAATTGTGTAAAGGTGGCACCAGATGATAGACTGGGATGTTGTCAGAATGTGTCTCTTAGGTTTATGCGTCAATATTTTTCTGCAAATCCCTTGACAGACTGCCTATTTGATGAAACCCTGTGCTTGAAACTGACATGTTGATGTGTTCTGCTCAAAAGTTTGTGATGGGAAACTGACATTACAGATGTTACACTTTTCTTCTCATCACTGCACATCTAAACTGATCAGCTGCAAAATGAAAAGCACTGACAGGTGCAGTGAATAAAATTGATCATCTCAAGTAGAATACAGTGGTTGAGGTAACCTTAGACTCTGACACTGATGCAATTGTGACTTTGACAAATGCCACCTACCCATTAGTGTATTAAGATACACTGCATCACCGGCTTTGACTTCTGTAAATTGTCACAGCAAGATATACCTCAACATGAGATGCACAATCAATAAGGTAGAGGATTAAATCTACTATTTTTGACTGGCTCTAATGAAGGATTGGCTGTTCAAATACTGAAAACATTTTTATTAGATCCATCTAAACTAAGAAATCTTACAATGTTGGATCAATAAACACATGTTACTTTGGAATATTTTTGAAAGTCCAATAAACATTTTAGACAAACATGGGGAGAATATTTAACCCTGTTGCTTCTCTTATCACCCCAAGGAAAAACAAACAAAAAAAAAGAAGAAAAAATAGCATCTGTCAAAATAATGCTCAGTAAGTCAATTATAAACCAGTGCTAAAGTACATTAAAACAAACTAAGAAATGTGACATGATCAATAAACCCTTCCCGGATTGATCGTCACTCCTTGGTGGAAGAATGATTAAGTCAGCTGACAAGAGGGTGCTGTTGTTCGTTTGGCTCCTGCTGTGCCTGATGGATGAAAACTTGGCGTTACCAAGGAGAATTGACCAGTCTATTGATCTTCAGAATACATTAATTATACATTTGAATCAGAAGTATGCTTTGCTTTGTATTTTGTTTTTCTCGCTTAAACTAGTATTTGATTTAGTTTAGTTGTTTAAAGTTTTTTGTTTCAACGTTGCTATCACGACCAAGGAACTCAAATGAAAAAATCTTTTGCACAGACATTGATTTGAAAACGTGTTATTTCATTCAGCTATGATGCCGAATTCATTTTGGATTTTGGATTTTAGTTTTGTACTTTTGACTCATGTTGTGATTTGAATTCTAACCGGAAGTAGAATTTTGAATATAATTGAGCAGTTAAATTAATGAGTTTTCCTAAGGAATATTGCATTTAAAGCCCCGTATAATTTCCTCAACTGCTTGTTTAGCTTTTTAGAGTATGTATTGTGTTAAAGTTAACCGGTAAACTGATTTGAATTAATGATTGAATTTGAGTTGTTGTTGATTGCTGTTTTGGCCCTTTTCAGGTCAGTTTTTTTCTACCTTCAAATGAAAACTGAACAGAACTGAACTGATGGCGAACTGGTAGGACCTTTTTCCTTTATTCTCTTCCGTTTTAGAGTTTTTTTCCCACATATTGGATTATAGGCCCAGGATAAACACAACTCTCTCAAAAAGGAAGAGAATCACAAGGAACTATGTAAACAAATAAGTCACACTTAAGTTGAACTACATATATATAAAGAAAAAAGTACTGTCAAAAATTTACTTAAAACAATACTGTCAAAGTTATTTGAAGATGTCATGGTGGTAAGAGGTAGGAGTTTGTCCTGTAGCTAGTTCAAACCTCACCTAAATGAAGAGTTGTACTTATGGAAAATTTCCCAAAAGAAGCATGCATATTGTAAAAACTGATCTAAAGATAGGTTCTTTAGGCACCTGCAAAGCCAAATAAGTTTTTCAGTTTAACAGAGTACGCTCTGCTGGATTGGACGGTTTAGTTTTGATTACTCAGATGTCCCATTTTGCAAGCAGTAAAACCCAGTTTTCTTAATGCCACACTCCTAAGAACATTCCTAAAATCTGTGAGAATTGATAAAAATGTGTTTATCCACCATTTGTAGGGAAATTATATTTCGACTGCTGGCATGCTGATGATTGTCTGACAGTAACAAAACAGTATGGACATACCTTTCTGTATAGACATGCAATGCTCGTTATTTTGAGATAAATGTTTTCAGCCCATTACCAAAGAAACGTAAGTTACGTTTGGAGGTGATTTGTAGTTAAGAGCAAAGCTATTTTAGGATTCTGTTATCATTCATTGTAGTTGATCATGGCTTGAGTGATTAATGCAGTAATCCATGGTGCAGCCCCACTTCAATTCATTACTAGACCTGCTAATGAAAAAGAAAATTAAAATGTCTTACTAAAGTTAAGTCTTTGAAAGTTTAGAGACAACTAATTTCATTTATGAATTTAAAAATAACTATGAAAAATGAACTGAGTACACAATTATATTAAGTGTTGGGAACACACAACACTGTTACCTTACTGACCACAAATAACATGTTAACTAAAAAAACAGTCACCTAAACCTCATTAACATGTGATACTTGCATCAACTTAGGTATGTGTGTGCTAGTTTGTCACCTGGAATTGTGAAGATTCTATAATAATTGGTGACTTTGCAACACTTGGACTCCAAGACTCTTGGCTCACAGAGACTACTGCAGCCCCAGACATAAGAGTAGCCACAAGCTTTTCAAGGAGAGAGATCAGTAGTGAGTCACATGAGCAGCAGTCCTCCATGAAAGAGAGGTACCAAAGCCAGACTTGGGGTTCCCAACTCCACCTCACCTCACGGCGGAGGTGTACAAGTAAATTTAAGGGAGAATAAGGTATTCATTATTTGTTTATACAAAAATCACTCAGTTCCACACTTATTAGCACCCCTGCTAAAACTTTGAAACATTTCCTCTTAGTAGGTCATCATTTAGTCATCTCAGAGAAAACATTTAGACTTGCATATGTTTATTAGGTGTGTCAATAAGAGTGGAGGGCACTCTACGGTACAGCAAGTGGATTGATTTCGTGCAAACGCATGAAATAGAGCTCTCATTTTCACTAAGTACTTTTACAAACTTCTGCCTAATGCTTGATTGACTACCTCCATACCAACCCTCTCTCTTTGTTTCATAGGATTAGGCAAACAGCTGTTGCTGCATTTTTGATAGAACAGGTTGCACACATACATTAGATAAATTCTTATGTCGCAGACAGCTAAAGATGACCGGAAAATGTCTGTGTGTGGTTGTAGCCTCATGTCTGAGATATTTTTGTTTGGCTGAGGCAAACAATGTTTTATTTGTTGAGTTAGTCAAGCTGGTGTGAGATCTGTCCAAGTTTTCAGAAGGTATTGCATCCTAAAGTGTCAGAACAGGATGTACTATTTGTCATATAATCTTTGAAGCCCAAATGTTGAATAAATGTGGAGTATTTTTAATTATGACTGTGTACAGTGCCTTCCGAACTTGCTGATACCCATTACGCTGTTCAACTTTTGCCATATTACACTCTCAAATTTCAATGCATTTTAATAGGATGTTATGTAATACACAGTGGATGAACATGAAGTATTAAAATGTGACAGACAGTTGGACTTAAACCTTTTATCTCTAAACTCTCTAAAATCTGGTGTGACTAGTTATCTGCAGGTGTTATCCATATTATTCCCCATAATTATACAACGGCATACTAGAACATCTTTCACCACATGTATGTTAACAACACTACCCACAACGTTCGCATTCAGTGCATTTTAGCGCTCTCAGTGCCAAAGGGGTCAAAGTTCAATTGACCACTGCCAATTACAGTCCCAGGGTGTCTGTATATATTTTCAATCAGAACTTTTAGTTTTCATAATCCTTTTTCATAATCCTCAGCTTTTTAATGATTCTCTGAAAGTAATCACTTACAAATTTATTGATGGAACTTTACTTAATGTCGTGTTTTGATTGTTGATTCTATGTTGCATTGTGTTTCTGTGTTTATTATGATGTAAAGCACTTTGAAATGCCTTGCTGCTGAAATGTATGAGAATCTGAAATCTGGACAAACTTTTGGTTTCTTGAAATTAGAAGTGAAATATTATCAATTACTACAAATTTCCCTGTCTAACAAAATGCTACTGATGAATGATTAAAATATGAGGTTGAAGATTAAATGTTCATTAACATTATTAATGCAATACTTTAGTTTTTTTATGTTTTGATTTCTTTTTTCTTTTGCCCTTTGCCTTGTGGACAAATTGCTTCTAAATCCACCATGATGCATATTGCAATCACCTAACCTAATCTGTTTTGGGAATGAAAGAAATAACAAGACATTAGAAATGTCAACAACATATCAATTCAAAAGTCAAGTCTAAATTCATGCAGTAGAGCAACTGCTGGGACATCCCGCCAGTATTTGTGGGAGTGGGTCGTTAAGACTCCCTGGAAAGATTAATGTTGTGTGATTTATCAGCACAGATTACATATTGCATGAAACAAAGATCAGTTGATGATATGACCTCCCTGTTTTTCAAGGCCAAACCACCAGTCACGCAATTGACTCCAGTTGCATCCAGTCTGGGAATGTGATTTACTCCCGTGATTATTTCAGTTCAACATCAGTTCTGATCTTTAGCTTCCTTCCACATTATGACTGATGACTGGTTGTCACATCGACGTGATTTAGTACCCTGCATTTTATTTCATAGGTTTTTAGAAGGAGATATTTAGGAACCCAGCTTGTCATCTGGTCCTAATCAGTATAGCTTGTGGTTTAATACTTTGGTACTTTGTTTATGGGAAAGTAGGAGATGAGAAGTGTGTGTGTGAGAGATGGAAAAAATGGGACAGTCACTAGTGTCAAAAATTGTTTCATGTAAAAAAATAAAAAAAGTACATTGGAGTAGTCCTTTCCTGGTAGTCAGCATTTGCACAACCATGTGTAGTATTGAAATCATTCATAATCCTGAGTTCTCATATAGCTCTGATGACCTCAGTGAACCATGCAGTAAAAAAGTTCAGCATAGAGATCAAAGCAGTGAGATTAAAGCAGGTTTAAAGGTTATTGCTATGGTCTGGTGTGGGAGGGGAGGATGAAGAGATTTTTTTTCAACTCCTTGAGGTAATTAAAAAAAAAAAATAGTAGGAATGATGGCCAAACTTATTTGGAACTCTTTGCTTTAATTTAAAAAGATTTGCAGTGCATAGTAAAAGTACTCATGTCACTAATTCCAAGTATTTCATTGTGATTCAATGCCATAACAGAGTAAATCCTAAATAAAAATTGGATGAAAAACATGTTTATCAACTTTTATTTTTTATTTTTACAAATGTAAAAAATAACCAAAAAAACATTTACAAGCCGTCTTTGTGGAAACACTGGTATGCGAGTCTTTTATAAGTCTTTTTTAAATTATGCATCAGGTTTTTTATGTGTATGTGGACCATGAATCTTATGAATAAATCAGTCAATCATAGCCTTCTTTGCATATGATGAACCTAAATGAAAAACATTCAGGACTCACCTAATAGATCAACAGAATCTTTAAAGATGATCTGTGAACGTTTCAAAGTTTTGTCAAAGAACGTTAATGAAAAAGCAAACTCATAAAGACCAAAGGACACAGCAGGTCAAGGATACAGCTGTGGAGAAGTTTATAGCAAGGCTGGGTTTCAAAATAATATTTCAAACTTTAAGCATCTTGCAGACTACTTTTTAAGCAACAATTCCAAAACAGAAAGAGTAAAGCCACAACTGGAAAACGGCCAAGACCTGGAAGTCCATTTACAAAGCCAGCTAAATTGGGATTGTAAGTAGAGATGCTGCCAAGATAGAAGTGGCAGTTCTGTAGGAGCTCTTTAGATCCATATCTTAGGTGACTGAAGTTGAGAGACAAGTATTCATTGTGCACTTCACAAATAACATCTTTATAAAACTGTTTTAAGAAGTCTTGGACTCTTCCATGATTGCCTGTTTTTCCACAGTTTCTTATTATTGGATAATGAATACTAACTAACCGCAGCAGGTGGGTCCTGCAGTGCTTTAGATGTTCTCAGTTCTTTTGTGAGTTCCAGGATGAGTAGTTGTAAAGAACCTTTTTTTAATATGAGTCAGTTTCACTCCAGGTGGTGAAGTCAACTCCAGTTGTGTCTGTGAAGCTACGCTGTTGTAAGCTCTGCTAAAGAGGTCTAGCTTTGTTTCGCTAAAATAATTACAGACCCTTTGATGGTACACGTCACCTTCATGTAAGCATATTTCTTTTCAAATTCATGTATGCCCTTCGTTAAATGTGCCCTCATACATATATAAGTTTTCTAGGCCATGGTAACAGATGCACTATGATAAATGGCTTTTCCACCTTTTGATAATAACAATTTGGATGAAATTTCTCACCTTTGGCAATGTGGAAACTCATCATAGACTTCTCTGACTTCATAACACATGTCTGCTGTGCTTCTTTTTAATTGCCTGGGCTCTAGTCCTGACGGCTGTTGTAATGTTATTTTTTCTTGGCAAATATAAATATGCAAGTTCCTCCACTGCTGCTGGTTGACCCATCTTCAGAGAAATTCAGCGTTCTACACAGTATTGATTTTATGAATTTACTGTAGTTTTAACATTGGACAGATTCCAAAATCTACTTTGACTACTTTGGGATTATTCTTTGGGAAATCAATATAGACTTAATATTTAGGTACAGTCATTTTTTCCCACATTAATGAAGAAACGCAACTTAAATCCACATATATGAATATTTTACTATATGACACATGTAGTCTTTGATCTACAAAAACTTTGTTTAAATCAGGACTGAAGCTTCAGAGCAACACCATACTCTAAGTAAATGTTGTTTAATTAGCAAAACCTCAGAAGTTGAATTTAACACCACTCAAAGTGAAGTTTTGGGATTTTCTTTAAATCCCAAAGGGAGTGAGGCTAAGCCCACAGATGAGTTGCTCTGATCTATTGATCACATAAATAGTTAAACCTTATCCTTCTGCAATGCATAAAGTCCAGCACATTCAATAACAGTTTCAGAACTTTGATTCTGTATTCAAAAGGTTTGCACACTCAATTTTAATGCAGCATTTTTCCACAACATTACCTCTGCATAGTGGTTTCAAGAGATTTTATAATGAGGATTGAGACAAAGTATGGAGCCCTGACCCATTCATTACTGGTGAGAAACAACTGTGTTTGAATTCCCTCAGAACATGGAGCTTGGAATGAACTCACAAACCAGATGGGGAAATTCTGTTTCCAAGTTAGAAAGCTAGTGGGATTTTCACAGTGATGACTATTTGCACCATAAAACAATAACTATGTATTTCTCCCCATCTTATATGCTGAAACACTTATGGAATATATTGAGAATCAGAGGTTGTATAGTATGTAATGAGATATAAACTTGCGATGAGAATGAGTTAATACCTGCAGCTTTTACTAAATCAGTCATAGTGGATATTCAACTTGGGGTTGCTTAGAGACCTCTAACTTTCTCAGTTTGAATTCTACCTGCTGGGGACAATGTTGAATTCAAGATACGGAAATAGCAAAATCGGACTTTTTTCCAGGTAAAAACAGTAATGTGTTATTAGCCTTTTCTGACTGTTCCTTTCAATATCTGGACCTGATGGCAATACCAATATGAAAAAAGGAAGCCATGAAAATAATTCTGTCTGAAGGACATTGCAAAGGATGAAACTGATTATATTCTAAGCAAAAAAATCTGATTTACTGAACAAAATCATGCAGTCTTGCCAGCCATGCAGCCAACAAAAAGCTGTGGCTGTGTTTATTGCAAACAGATGATGCAACTTGCTAGGTACACTGACAGTGAACCAATATGCATGTCAAAAGCCTATTTAAACTCCAGATGCTCATCACTTAAAATAGAAATGCTATAATGAGGACCCTGAACGCATACCTAAGATGAGATTAGGACATCCTTATTTATTGTACTTGTTGTAGACAGTGTACAAGTCTTATAATCTTGATTGGAATATCCATAGATTAAGTATTATTAGAAAAATGTCAAAAGCAAATACCATTAGCACACAAAAAAGAGCTCTAGTACAGTTTATATTTGGCTCAAAGATGGGAGAGTATGTCTTTGCCTTTGATTTGGAGAACTGGTAATGTCCATCATGCTTTTTTCATTCAAAGTTTAATTGGTTTTATGAGATGTCATGACATCGTTGACTTTAATTCACACATTTTTCAAAATCAGAAAGAGATTTCAAATGCCTTCATGAACAACAGTAAATCTGTCTCTTGCTGATCCACACACCTGGTGATAAACTGAGCTCAGCACAATAGACTGGTGCAAGTGGATATATTAGACAAAAAATGAAGTTTGAGGTGGTAAAAGAGTAGTTAAGTGATGCAGCGTTTGATCTCCGGCTTTCTTTCTTTTTTTTCTGTTGTCAGAGTTAGTGCCAAGCTGTTGGGCAAAAAGTGAGGCAGAAGGGGAATGGTATGGTTTAGAGGTAAAAGATTGGATTTAGAGAAGATGGTAGAGGGGGAATGTTGATTGCAGATGTAACTTCCACTGTGGAGTCAACTGTGAGGTGGAGGTGGTTGCTGAGAACGACAAGGGAGATTGAATGTGAAGGAGGTTATCTGTCAAAGCACCCTCCCTCAACAAACCTGCAATCCTGCAGCCTTAACAACATTTCAGGCAGCAAGAGAAGAGGTGACAACCCAGTGAGGTGGACTGAGACAGGATGGGAGTCGGATGCCAGGGTAGAGAAACGCAATTCAGAAGTATGGCTGTCTGCAGAGGCACTGAGAGTTTAGTAAACACAAGCACTAACAGAAAAAAAGGAAAACAAATATAAGGAACCTCTTTTCAGTTCATAAAACAGAAAAAATAAAACATTCAGATATCATGAATCACATTCATCCTACCATCACAACAGGTGTTGAAACTGGGAATCTGAAAAGGTGTTGCTTCATAATTTCGAAGATGATGTTTCTGAAACACCAAGAAGGTGTACCAACAGAGAGGAGGAAGTCTACATTGTCTAGAGTAGCTATGAAAACTTGTCAGAATTTTTCCAAAGCAGTTAAAGTTCATTCTGCTGATAATCTCAAATAAGAAGCCTCAGAAGCTTAATCACAAATGTTCTGACAGAATTCCTAAAAAGAAAAGATTCTCTGTACTGAAGCTCCTTAGAACTCATTAAATCACTTTCAGCCCGAAATGAGAAGGCTTCTTGAGTGTCAGTGACTGCTTGTCATTGTATTTCATTCTTTTTGCTTCGTGAAACAGTCACTTCAGTTGGGAAAGACAACACTGTGAAATCTGATTTGGTGTTTGTGCAAAGGGCATGAAAAGATGCAGCCATGCACAACTGTTTTTGGCCAGAAGTTGTAAAGTAGAATTGCCAAAAAGTCCATTAGCTGTCCCTCCATTGCCATTCATCATTTTGTCAGAAACTGACATTAATTCTGGACAGGTTAACCATGATGCTCACATTTAGAATAAATTACTTGTGCTACATCAATTGTAACATAGTTTCCTGTTATTTTAAGCACTTGGATTATCTTCTTTTCCCATTGTCAGTTTTCTCAAGGTGAACATTTCAGTCAACTTTGTATCCTCAACATATGGTTGCAATCAGCTTGCAGAATGCACAATATGGGTTTCAATGACAATTTCAATTTGTTTTGAAATCATGACTATCTTTTTGGTCCAGATAGGATTTATTTTAGTAAGAGGAGCAGCAATATTTTATCGACTAATGTTCAGTATGTTGTCCAGTCCTTTTCCCCACATAACTGACATTACATCCTGTGTGCATCATCAGGATACTCCCCTTCATTTCCTCTAAACCTCCCAAAGGAACCTTTACCTCCCCTTATTCTCACCCTATTTAGCCTCTTGTAACTCTGAGATCATAAGGTCTGCACACAATTTTACAAGTTGCTGCACACTGGGGCAGGAACCTTGATCTGATCTGGAACTCACCTTCTCTTCCTGAGTCTGCCATTGTTGCCCCTAAGTCATTCTCAGCTAGAGTTACCACAATTACTTCCTGTTATGTTACAAACAAGACTTTTATCCTCAATTTTCTTTAATTAAGAGAACCTTGATTTATATACCAGTGACGCGCGGTCAGGGGCAGAGCCTCACCTGTCATCATGGAAAAATAATATATAATGGTAAAATAATTTATATTGCTATTTTCGCCCTGTGGTTTGTACTATAAAGTACCTATTTTTCATTTAACTTAACCAATTCTGAGGATTTTTTTCTTCAAAATCGCAGAATTTTTGCATTTTCCCATTCAAATGCTCGAAAGCGAAGCCGGTGAGGCAGCAGCGAGCTGAGCCTCACTTTCGATTGCGCAACCTCTCACTGTCTGCACTGGCTGCCATTCTATGGGAGCATGCTTCCCCTGTCTGCACTCCGCCAATAAAATGGCTAAGAAACATTTAATGTATGAACTGATTTTCCATAATTTAGCTTATGTATGTATAAGCTTATGTATTTTTGTACATTATGTACAGTGTTTTTTGTCACCAACTGTGTATGTAAAGTGTTTCGTGTGCCGAGGAGCGATCATAAGCGGCAGAGAACAGATTCGAGGTGAGGCAGGCAGTTCTCTTGCCTGCCTATATATATTCTCCTGTTTCCTTAACATCATTCTTTCCATTTTTCTTTCCAATACTTTATTTTCTATTATTTTAGATATCATTTTTTTTGTTCTTAAACAGCAGCAAGAAATAAAACAAAAACATTTTATTTTCTGACATGTCATCATTTCCACATTTGCTTTTAGCTTGCTTTCCAGTGTGTAGCACGCAATAATTTTGTTGTTTTTTCATGTTTAGAATTGCAAAGAGAGAGTGGAAGGAAAAAGTGAGAGACTGCTGCAAATCCACCTGAAAGTTTCACAAGAGTTGTATAATTGCGTACAAGAACATCAGCCTCAATTATTCCATGACACAGTGGATAGCAAAAAAAAAAAAAGTCTCCAACTACAATTTGGACTTAATAGGGAAAGGCAGACTTTTGCAGTGATTTAACTAGTAAGAAGCAAAGAGGAGGCAGGAGTCCAGACAAATGTTACATGAAAGCATTAGCTGTGTTACATAAAAAAAATAAAAAAAAACACCCGACTAGATCATTGACTTTTTGTGATAAAACTGAAATAAAAATCTGGCAATTTTCAGATAGACATAACTTCATTTGTGGTTTGGACAAGCACTATGGCTCAAATACACATGGGCAATAACCGTGTTACCAGTAAGGGTTGTGGATATACAAATCTGTCTTTATCTCTTTTAGATGCTTGCATGCACACAAACATGTACATGTTAAGGTGAAGGCATAGCTTAAATGAGTAAAAGGAGTAGAATGCTATTATCTGGGGCTCCTCTGTGTTGTCCGTTAAGGACTCATGGTAGTGTGCCAGCGCTGTAACAGTAAACTACTTATCTGTTTCATTATCACTTATTTGGCTTTTATAAATTAGACTGATAATTTTTCCTCTGTTTTCTTGGTTATTTGAGACGGTCCGTCCCAAAAAAGAGTCCTGGTGGAATACTGTGACAGTAGTGGCAATAACTATTTAAACTCATCCAGCTTTAGGCTGTTCCCTTAATTGAAATAAAAAAAAAAGTTTCATAACCCAGAGGCAAATAGTATTTCAGAGAGTTTTCTACTGGGTGAGGAAATCTCGCTTCTGCCCTGGGGTATTTTTCCAAAGTTCACCCATGTCCAGCACAGAGGATCATTGGGAAACAGAGTGCTTACTTAATTTTTCTGGTGTCAGTAAATAGCACACAACCTGTATGAAGATCCATATACAATGGAGAAAAGTGTTTTTATAATTATAAGTTTTCTTTGCCATGGAAGAGCACAATTTCTAGGTTGTGGTCACTCAAATTTGATACTTCGTCTTTAAAAACCTAAAATTCTGAAAAACGTAGCTTTTGCTTAGAAAATGTCAAGCTACATTTACCAGATTTCTGGCAACTAAAGAGCATTTCAGTTTGGAGCACACAAGCAACTTTTTTCTTTTTACATGATTCTAAAACCACTAAAATAATGACCTATTTCACTTTACCAAATTTTCTGGCTAGTCTGTTCATAAACAATATGTTTTATTGTGTTCGGAAGCCTCCTGACAAAAAGCTGTGTTTTTCTCCTCTTGTCATCAATATTGGGCAGTTTTATTGCAGAAAGCTCAGGAAATGCGTCTGAGAACAATCTTCTGCCTTCTCCCAGAAACCAGTCTCGGTTGCATTCCCAGAGCAGTTTTGTAATTTACCCAATTTAGAGACAGGGATTTCAGTGCAACTATCTTGATTTAAACACAAAATGTCCATCTGATGATCAACAGTAGTCATGTTCAGTGCTTAGTCCATCCAGAGACGCAGTAACACTCAGCTAGTCAATTTAATTCCAGCCTTTCTTTTGTGTCCTCCTATACTCCGATTGCTCAGAGAATGTTAATACCTGGATAAGTGCAAATGTATGTCTGATAATGGGTACTCTATTTCACTCTTACCCAGGGAAAACCTAATGACCACAAGTCTGTGTTCAGTGTTCTACTGCGGGGAATAGATATGCTTAGTAGTAAGATTGCTAACCATGTGACGTGACTGATGTTCAAGTGGAAAATTAAGTCTGGATGTCAAATCTTTTTAATATACAGTATATACATAGATATATACTGTAGCTAGATAGTTGTACCAAGTACCTTCATATTTGGATTAATTTCTGCAAGAGGTGAATTCCCCCTCCTTTCTCGCTTTGATTGGCTCTGACCTTGATGCTCTTCAGTGGTTGTGACAAAACGTCAGGCAGCCAAGTGGAACCAAGAAGCAGAAATAATCACACTTGTAATGGTTGTATTTAACCTGAGGCTTTGCTGTTTCATGCAAGCATGTATTCCGTACCTAATTTATTTGAATTTATTGGAAAGAGGATTAATAAAGCCCATTATTTGTGACTGAAAGAGGTGTTACCTCTTGGATGTATTTTATTTACTAGAAAGGTCAAACTACATGGCTTTGAGCTTGATCAAACGCTGATTCAAATCTGGGTCACCAGAATTATGACAACCTCCATTATTATGCCAATTAGTTCTGACTGTAATTTGTGTAATATCAGCTGACAAAAAAGAAACTCCAGCTCTGTCAAATTTCCATTAAATTACATCGCATTTGGCATGGTGTATGCAAAAAAAAAAAACATTTAAAAAAGCAAAAAAACAAAAAGCAAATCCAAAAGCTGGAGGATAAGATGAGTGATTAGCAGAGGACAAACGGGTAAGCAGGTGCCGCATAAACACATAAGCAAATAACAATAGGAGGAAACGAATCTAATGAGCTAACATGGTGCAGCTGAGCATGTGTGAGCAGCAAGCTGCAGGTGTAGAGGCAATATTCATCACTTGAAATGACTCGTGAAGTCATTTGTCACGATAAAACACCTTTACTATGGGTGGGGCGCAGATGGAAACATTTCACACAAGTCTCTTTTTGTAATGCAAGAATGTAAGTTTGACAATATTAAGGGCTTACCTTACTTTTTTTAAAGTCTGTTTTACTATAAATGTGCTTCATTAAATCATTCTATATCTAGATCAAATTTGTAAACACATTGTCCATCGTAAATATGCCTTAATGTGTACATCTGTGTTGAAAAGTCACATAAAACGCATTTTAACTGAGTGTCCACCCTTAGTTCAAACATTTTTCTGTCA
Organism: Xiphophorus hellerii; assembly: GCF_003331165.1. NCBI lineage: Eukaryota > Metazoa > Chordata > Actinopteri > Cyprinodontiformes > Poeciliidae > Xiphophorus > Xiphophorus hellerii. The sequence goes on along the minus strand of NC_045679.1, from coordinate 10,179,108 downwards.
AACCACCTCTTAAAGAAAAACTGTCAAATTTGAAAACCAATAAAATTATGGCTTGACATGATTCCAAGGTTCTGACCCATAAATCACTTAATAAAATGGTAACAGCAAAACACTAAGTTAGGTGGCTCTGCAGAATATATCATACACAACAGTTTTTACACACAATTATTTCAAGTGAGTAACTATAAATCAAGCAAACCAAAACCTATTTAAATAAAAAAAAAGACATACCACTTCATGAAATGTGTTTCTACAAGTTCTAAAGTCAATGACTGGTTCTTAAACGCACATTTTAAAATTGGATTCATTTCTCTATTTAAGCAGAATTGAAGTATGAAAGGAGGCAATACATCGTATTTGGCTTTGTTTTTATCATTCCTCTTTCGTCTGTCTCTTTTCCCTCTTGTAGCATTTAAGTAAAAACCTATGATGTCATGGTGGTGTAACACCAGAATTTTTTTGGTGTACCTCAGTCCATCTTTAATCTGGAAGTGCGGATTAAGCTAGGGAGTTCCCCCTTACAGAGCATTACAGACACTATTTAACCTCAAATGCAGTCTGGTAATACTGTGGCTCAACATGATGAGGCAGTTTCCTTAAAGCAGATAATTATTCATGTAATTTACTACTCCTGTGAGCAAATATGGTGAGAATAAATTCAAAAATAAGAAACCAAAGCAACTTACGGGTTTGGCTCTTGCTTGTTCTTTTTGTTTGTATTTTCCTCTCTTCTCCGCAAAAGGTTTATCGTCTATCAAAATTATAAAAACCATCTGCAGCCAATGCGGATCTCTCTATGAATTAATGGAGCATTAAAACCGATGCTCAGGGGGAATTTATGACATCTGAATGTTTTAGAGTATAGAGAACATATGGAAGTTCAAGGGTTTAGTTCGGTCTATGATTGCACTTGGTGGAAGGGTTTGTTCATGGGAGCAAAAGTAGTTTATTATTTAACAACATGATCAATTAGGATACAAAATACAAATAAATTCCCAATTTTTTGGAATAAATCTAACTTGCTTGCTAAACTTGTTTGCAGTCATCTTAAATCCCAAACAAAATGTGAGTAAGTATCAAAGTGTCAAATGAAGGTAAAATTTTAATTGACTCAGTTAATTGAACATGTTGATAGCATAATTCATATCAGTTATGTGTGATTAAGTATAATGAATCACTGTAAACTGTAGAAATATTATTCAATCAAATATTTAACATTGAAGAAACAATAACTGCCAGTGCTGTAAGTCCTTCCTTTTCTAGCCATTAATAGGAGTATTAGTCCCATACTAATTTATGTAGATGTTTTTTGTTTCCTCTAAATGAGGTCATCAACAGAGCTTCTGCTGCCATATACTTTGTTTGCTGAGTTTTACTCCTGGAAAAGTGCTTTGGATTTTTTTTCCTGCCTTATAAAGTCCAGTTGGCCTCAAAAGATGGTTGCTTATAATGAGAGCTGTTCTGCTGGAAGCTTCTTACTCTAAAAAGGAAGTTTTTTTTTCTTCCTTTCCTCTGTTGCCACATGCTTTCTCGGAATGAGTGATAGTTGCAACGTTAAATGCTCAATACCACTGGATGTGCTTCCTTATCTAGGGGACACACACTATGCAACATTCACATTCTTTATGGATTTTGAAAATCCTTGGAGAATACAAAAACAAAATGATTTGGTCATACCATAATATACAACACAATTAAAATTCAAAGATGGCTTGAGAATGTTTCATAGAAACTTGTCCAACATTCATAAGAAATTTTAACTACAAAGAAAAATAATTTGCGTTGCATGTGGGTGCAAAACAGTGTTTTTTACAGGGATGAAATAGAAGTTTATAGATATACAAATTGTCAAAAAGGTGGATTGATCTTGAACCTATATGTGTTGATGCTGTTGCATGAGCAGTTATCAGCTCAGATAAACAAAAAAAAGATCAGTAAGAAAAAATGTCTCAAATCCACACTCTGACTTGTACTTCTCTCACTCTGTCTTTTCAATTAGGATTCACTGGTAAAATCTTATAAGGAGAAAATAAAAATTGGTGTCATCAGCTTTAGAATAATTACATTTTCTCCAATTAGCATTATATGATAAAAAGAACATCACTGCATTGTATTATAATTGTATGGGAATTGTATTGTAATATGTCTTTAGGTGCTGACATGAGCTGTTTTGATGTAAAGGCCAGTTCAGCATTAAATCATTTATAATATGGTTAAGTTACGCCCACAAAGAAATTTAAATCTAATCACTTCTTTCCCTCCTCTGGTAGTTATTATAACTCACAGCATTTCTCAGCAATTAGTGTGCTGCATTTCCACACTATATTACAATGTTAGACTATCTCTTTGGCAAAGCAACTCCCAGAACAGCACATTTAATACACATGCAGATGCATTTCAAGAAAATTCACCAGGAAAGCTTATTTTCTCTGCTGCTAAACACAAAAATAATGAATCTTGCGAGTCTGAAACAAGCAGGTGAGAGAAATTCCTGAGTACAGAGTTCAACACCTCACGTGGTGCAAAGTGAGTCAACATCAATGTACTAAATGCTGCTCAGCTGTTTATTTATTGTCTTGCAATATTGTCCCATCCATTAGAAAACACTTAGCTGATAGAACAACAGCCACATAATTAGGTTTTGTGTCTTCAAGACTTTAGTTACCGGAGGCCTCTGGCGCTCTGATTACCATAACAATTTGCATAATCTCTTCCTTGATTACATAACATGGAGATAAAGTTGATGTCAGAGACAAGCTGTAATTCACCAAGAAGGTAATAGTTGAATTGATTACAATATTAATCAATGCCATTCATGAAACATCATAGAGTAACAAGGGTTTCTTATTAAAAAGGTGATGTTTATAAAGCACCAGTGATGAATTATGTTCCGAAAAGGTGTGCTTGTTTTAATTGAAGGGTCCTGCTTTCAGTTACATATCTTTAACTTCATTAAAGTGCTGCAGTGCAGACTTCAAAATTCAAATGTTATTATGAGACCAATTTATTGGACTGCAAACAGTAATTGTTCTTAATTGTTGCTGACAGGAACTCAGGGTGGTCTGATTATGTTGTTAATCAGTTTGGTTATTTACATTTTTTCAAAAGCAGTCAAAAATTGGAGATCAGGTTTATTGTTTTTGAAGAAGACGCTACAGTTAACTAAATTAAAATGTTAATAAATATTATGTAGCAATAGTAAAATTATCATGAAATACATTACACTTACTAAATTAAATTTAAACATTCATTTACTGAACAACCAAGAACTGCAGTGGGAGGGAATGTAAAACTATTCTGGCTGATCCAGTGGGAAACACAATAGTTTGAAACATTGAACATATAACACATTGAAAAGAAAAATGCAACACTGATTAAATCTTACAGCACTCCCTTTCATGAGTCTAACACTTTTTAAACAGTGTGAACAACTTAGTAAGGATTTTGTTTGTCCTTAATTCCATCGTAAAAGATACACTTTTTGAAAATGTGCTTTGGCATAGTTTGATTGCACTGCATTAAGGGCCAGTATGGTATTTGTAAAAGACTGTTAAGGGGTAAGTCAGTTTTATAAGCCACTTCCGTTAATTAAGCAAAAGATTTCCATTTAAAATAGCTGCACACTGGCATGGTGGACAAACTCACAATCCCTGAAAGGGAAGTGTGTTTCTTGATTAGAGCTTAGCTTTGAGAATGAGCAAAAACATGGCAAATCTCTTGACTGTTGTACATAATATACCTTTTACCTTCATCACTCTGCTGTTGTATTTCAGTCTTGCATTCCTGCAGTGTACAGAGATATTCAGTTTTACGTAAACAGCATTCTAACATTGGCCTTCTACACATCTGCTATTGTAGCAGATGTAAGGTGAGTTATTGAGGGTATATATATACATATATATATATATATATATATATATATATATATATATATATATATATATATTATGCCACCCAGATACTTGAAGGCGCTCACATGTGCACATTGTCCCTACCCAATACAAACAATATACAAAATGGGGGTGAATTATGAATGATACAGTTAAGTCCAAAATGATAAAGGGTTATCACAATCTACTCATAAATAAATTATGTTTTCTACAGTATATTAACACCTGCAGGAGTGTGAGGAGATCCTAAGTGGATTGCAGAAAGGCTAAACAAACAACATACAGCAAGGTTGCTCTGTTTTATCGTGGCAATTTTCAACACAATCTTTACGATAACTTGTTTTTCACACCACAGTGCAATTTCTCTCATTTCAAAATATTGCACAACAAAATTGCTGTTTTGTAGCTTTATAGTTTGTAAATAAAACATTTAACTGACAAATATGCATTGGGAAGTTTAATGTCTTTACAGAAACATGAGATCAGGAATTGGATGTGAAATTTATTTGATCAGTGCATATCTACATTTACTATTGTAGATGATTTAAAGATACCATACAGATCACCGAAGAAGGTATTATTTGTTTATCATTGGCTTTAACATCAAAGACTGAAATTTTATACTTGCAAACACAATTTCTTAAAACTAAGTTGCCTTCAATAAAGCTCTGGCCTTGAGACTTGGTGCATGTACTTTATTACTCTGTATTCTTCAGGTATGGTTACAGCTATAGAGGAACATTTTATATTTAAAAAGGTTAAATCTATATATCAAAACCAAATAAATTCAGCAGCTACTATTTAGACCATTTGTAGCTGCAGTACACTGACAAGATCCTGTCCAGCTCTAACAATTACAGTCAGCTTCAAAAGCACCTGAGTGAGTGTCTGCAATCCAAACTGTAAATGTGAATGTGATCTTTTACTCTACAGCCTTGATGGTAATGTAGAAATGGATCTGATCTTCAAATGTCAACTGGTTCATTATTAAACCAAAAGGCTGCGCACCTACCTGTCATTTAGCAGCTTTTGAAGGTCAGCAGCTTAAAGCACATTCCAGTCAATAGCTGATACAAATGTAGACACACACACCCATTCACGCAAACACCCACTTAAATAAGTAAGGGTATCTGATGCCGGAGCATCCAGACACAAACACACTTCAATAACTTTAAATGTCTTTAGTCACTCACCTTCCTGCTTCCATAACTGTCTTCTATTAGCACTTAATATGATTCTTATATCTGCAGGCTGAAATATGATGAGGACCCATCCAACCTGCACTCAAATAACCTATGGAGTTTGGACTTGACATCTAATATAAAACAAGGTTCAGAAACGGATAGGAAGCGATGGAGGAAAACAAACCAAGCATTCAATTTATATTTATATATAAATTAATAGCTATGTGTCCGAGCTTGAAATTTCTTATGCACCAATTACGCTGGTCAATTGGCTAGATGGGGGCAAGTGATTGTCACCTCATTGCACAATTTCAATAGGAAATGAATGGAGAGCAAAATTGAAAAATTACCGTTTAAAATTAACATCCTTTAAACCTTCCTGAATAAAGAAACTGGAAAACCGAGAATCTTCAGACATGTTTGGTTTGAGACAATAAATTACTTCTTATACCTTTTTTGAAAAGTTGAATACAGTGGCAATTCTGCACAGGGCGGCAACAATAGAGGGTGGGGCACCCAAGAACTAGAAAATAAAATATCTTATTGATCAGTTGGCCCCTGAAAAGTAGGTTACTTGTACGCATGTGTAGTGGAGTAAGTTTTCCTTTCTGGCTGTTGAGTAAGGAGTTACTGCATTACCTGCTTTATCACAGTAAGAGATTATTGCTTGCATCTTAATCTGTTGGAGTGTGGCAGGAGGACGGCCTTGCCCAGCACCATTCCTACCACGCACAACTGCGTGCATATTTACTTTTCAAGCTTATAAAGTTAGACAGTGATTAATTATGATTAATCACAGCAGTAGTGTGATTAATCTGATGATGATTTTTTTTATTGACGGCATATATATATATAATATGCCATTTTTTTTAAATCTGAAGTTTTGTTTTTACCTTTCTCCAGTGCAATTTTATTCTTAATTTTCTACTCCCCCAGATGCTCATATTGACAGTCTGTAGCCTTTCACCTCTCTTCAATAAACTCTGCTCTCCTTTACTTCCTCTTTCTTCATCATACAAAATTCAGCAGCGAGGGTAGAATCATGAATGGGGGGGTCAAGGACTTTAGCAGTCATTAGCATTTAGATTTGAACTGGTATGAGATTTTGGGTATGAAGCTGAAGGATTTTAGAGTGTTGAAGACATGGAGGGTGGTGGATGGTTGCAGAAATAGGAGCAGCAATATGAATGCAAAGAGAAATGAACAGCAATCTGAAAGGAAGAGAGCTTAAACTGTGGGGGGGAAATAACATTACGACAAAATCATAATGGTCAGTACGTAAGGAATAAATTAGTGATGTAAAGAATAAGAGTGACCAAGGAAGTGGAATAAGAAAAATTGATAGTAATGTCAACAGATGGTGGGAAGAAGTACACTTTACCATCCTCATTCCCTAAAGAGCTCTCTCAATATCTTTGCGTGGCTGAGCACACTATGAGCCAATATTGTCTTCATTGATACAACCAACTGCATTACTTTTACATATTTTATTGATTAATCCACTTACTTTGATTGTGCCATGTTAATACATGTTTAGAAACTTTACTGTATTTATTTGGATCTGAAGATGACCACGTTAGATTAGATTGTTTGAAATTGAAATACTCAGAGCTGAATTTCATTCTAAGCAGCTACATATGAAATGCACCTCTTTATAAAGTGCCTCAAGTAATAAACTAAATTGTACTGAATTAACCCGACAGACTAGCTCTCAAATTTTACTCCACTGTTTGGTTAAAACCACCCAACCTCTGTCCCAGCACCATAAACCCAGGATTTAAGTTCAAGAAATGACTCGGTTATTATTTGTGTTTGCAAGACAGAACAGCTTTACACAAGGCTATAAACTGTACAGTTACTTTAAAGATAAAGTGTTTGGCAAAAATATAAAGGAAGAGCTGGAAAAGGAGAGTGAAGGTAAATGGAAATTGAGGCTATAATTACTTTCCTCCAGCTAACTTCATGGCTCTCTCAGGTCCAAGGATATGTTTGTTTCAGATGTGACTCCTCTGGGATGGCCAGTTGCTGTAACTCTTTTCTTTCTTCTCTACTCAGTTTAGCCCTGAACCTGACTTTATGACCAAGGGTTTCCCTTTACATATACAATTCATTTTATTCATATGTTTTGTTTTTTGATGTTTTATGTAAATATATAAGTATTCTTTGATCTTTTGTTTTGTCTCTGGTTGTGCTTTTTACAGCCAAAATTCTTTGTAAGAAGCCTGGAATCCAGCAACTGTTTATGAATTTTTACTGTTAAGAAAATGCCCTGTGACATTTTGAGTAGAGCCCCTCTCAAAGCTGACAAAAACCGAGTGAAACTAATTTGAAACACTGCATCTCACTTAGTCTTGCTTTGACTTGAAGACCATGTAATGGTTATTGTACAATTTCCTGTATGGAAACCAAGGACATTTACATTCGGGGTCAGGGTTCAGACATAATCTAATTTTACCTAAATACTCCCAACAGATTTTCCAGATAAAAGTGCACAAAAAATTTGTACATAGAAATGTACTTGAGTAAGTGTGTCCATGTAGGGGTGTGTGTTTGCATGCATGTGTTTCCTTTAGAGAAAAGGCAAGAGGGGCAGCATGCCTGCACCTGTTTCTGATTAAAATGCCCTGATACAGATCTCAGTTGTTTTCACAGCTCTTAGCAGCACCAGGGAATGAGATGTCTGTTTGGCATGAATGCCTGCAGTGAAAATACCGTGTGTTTACATGCTTGAGTGTTCAACCCCAATGAATTTGTCTTGGTATGTCCAACCTGGATGTTTGACTGTGCACCTGTTTGTTTGTGTATCTCTGTGGGAGCGCTTCTGGTGGCATGCTGCGATAAACAGATACATATGTGCTTGCGGATGAGGTAGAGTGGGTTTTGATGTACCAGCTTTGGTGACTTAGTTAAAAACATTGTTAAATGTTTTCCATCATTAGCGGTAATCAGCATATTTCTTTCTTTTAATCATGATGAACTGTTCATTGTCATCATGAAGTGCCTTTAAAAACTATGAAAATCCCCAAACTTTTTTTCTCTCATGTAATAGCCATAGACCTCAACACATTTATTGGGGGTTTTGTGATTAATCAGCTTAAAGTTAGTATATAATTGCAAAGTGAAAGAGAAGTGATATAGGTTTTTTTCCAACTTTCGTAGCAATAAAAATAGAAATAAAAAAATCCCAGAAATACCTCAACCTTAATGTGAAAAAGCAGTGCTTGTGCTTCAAGCTCCCCCCGGGTGAGGGAGCTACTCTCTATGTGTAATGCTGAATATATTGACCCCCGAACCAGAGGGGGTAGTCCACCTTTTTTCTGGTCAAGAACGATGCCTTCAGACTTAGAGGAGCAGACTCTCATCCTGGTCATTTCACACTTGGTTGCAAACCACTCCACTACTTACTGGAGGTCACAGCCCAAAAGAAGCTAAGAGAACCACACCATCTGCAAAATGTAAACATGAGCTCCTAAGGTTCCCAAACCACACATCCTCCTCTCCACAACTATTACTTGAGCTCCTGTGAATGAACACAAACAGAATGAGTGACAAGGGTCAAAGTGCAATACCCAATATGAACAGCCTCAACATTATGCTGAGAATGCAGACACAGCTTTTCAGGATTTTTTTCTTATGCAGCAAAGGGAAGCTACTCAGGTGCATTGGGAAGCTGACTTTATAGAAGGTATTTTGAGTGCATAACATACTGTGATGAGATGATGGGAACAGTTATCTTGGTAAACGTCAAGTGCTCAGTGACAGATATAGAAGGATTTGTGAACACTTTTTGAAAGAAATAAGTCTATTGTGGAAATAGAAAAAGTTTGGGATCTTTGAATTCATTTTATGACAAAATGGGGGCAAAAAGAAAAGTGTTGCATTTATATTTTTGTATTTAATGTTTTGGATATGTTGACCTGAAAAAGAAATTGATGTCTGAAAACACATTGCATTTCAATTGTAAATAGGTTGATGATTGTCATAATAAATGTAGATGGTGCTTATGAAAAACACAATCAAGCTTGTCTGACCTTCCATGGCGACGCATGACTTGGTTGTTTTTGTACTTTTTCAAGTTTGGAGAAGTTAAATTGTGTGCATATCACACTTTGTTCCACTCTGTCAAATCATATCAAAGAAGCCATTTTGCACGGCATGCTGCATATCCATCCACCTGGAAGCTAGATTGAGAGGTTTTTCTCTTCAGGCTATTTTGACTGTTGGTGTGTGCCTGGCAGTAAGACTCAGCATGCATTAGCATCCCCACTTGGTGTTTCTATCCATCAAAAGTGTTTGCTGTACTTTTTGTATTATCATGTTTATTTCACTTGTTTTGTGCCAGTGCACCTTTATGCAGTAATCTGAGAGGTGTGTTTTCCAGGTGTGGACATGTTAACACATGTGGGCGTAGATAAAAAAAAAAAAACCTGTGCATGATAAAATGTTCTGCCTCTGTGATCGAGTCTTCTGGAGCTGATGCAGCATGAAACGTGTCAGCAAGGTAATAAATATAACACAGAATAGAAATCTGGATTAAATGTTCTTTGTTATGGTCTAGTAATAATTAAGTTGAATTTCTATCTATATATCGAGTGATCGCTCGATATATAGCCTCACCTATTATGGAAAAATAATATATAATGATAAAATCATTTATATTGCTATTTTCGCCCTGTGGTTTGTACTATAAAGTACCTATTTTTCATTTAGCTTAACCAATTCTGATTGCATTAGTATCTCTGCCTCTTGAAACCTTTGCCATTTGGTGATGGACCATGAAGTGCTGCATAGTTGGCAAGTGGAAATAAAATGTTATATGGATTTTCAAATGTTTTTTATCATTATCTGAGAAATGTGGCAAACATCCAGTATGTATTAAACCTCATATAATCTAACACCTTGTTGTAAAACAGTTGGCCAATGGCCTATAAATCCCCAAATTAGTACATTTGGGGACTTGCAGCTGTTCTGGGAGCCCTCAGAGTTTAGTTAGATAACATCAATGGACAAATGCATAACACAACAAACAGGTAAGATATGAAAAAAAAAGTTTAAGACAAGGTTATTTTTACCAAACCGTTAACATTCCAGAGAACACTATTCTTTCCAAAACCAAAAAATAGAAAATACCACCCAGCTGGACAACCACAGCTGGGTGGTAACCAAACCTACCAAAACAGGGAGATTCACATAAATCGAAGGTATATGCAAAGAAAGCATTTATTAAATAAACAACAAAAATATCTGTGATAACTAAGGTGACGTACCTGCAGAGATCACTGGTAGGTCAAAGAATCTGACACGACCATATTGCACTTCCCAAATCTGGCCTTTATGGTAAAATGGCAAGACAAGAACTTTTGGATAAAGAAAGCCATATAATGACTTATTTTAAATTTGTCAGAATTAAGCTGCTAAAAATAAACATGTAAAAGAGTGGGCTCTGGTGAAATGAAATGTACACTTTTTGGCTTTTATGCAAAGTCTTGTGTTTTTCTTAAAAGTAACATGCTGTGTGTATTCTGCAGTTCAGCAAGAACAGGAAAACTAAATGAATGGAGCTAAATACATATAAATCATAGAATAAATATTTTTGTAAGCTACAAAAGACTTGGTGAGACAAGAGCACCATCAGATCAAAGACTAAATACATAGACAACTGATATCAGGTGACCAGACTCATGTCAAAGCATAATAATGTGTTGAAATGGCTGAAAAAGTCCACTTGTAAAACTTACAGTATCTGTGCCAAGACTTGTGCATTGCTGTTTACAAATGCCCTCTACAAAATCTGGCTTAGCTTATGCCAAAAAAATGGATTTAGTCTTTAAATGACCAACCTAAAACAAAGTCTGTTGTTCTAATGTAATAAAATGTAAAGATGTTGAAAGGTGATGGAAACTTTGCAAAGCACTTTAGCTATACAAGAAAAAAGGCCATCCTTTTTGTTGCCATGGAAAGACACATGTTTAAATTACAGATGGTCCCTTTTAGGTTCCAGTCTGATAAACATTTACTCTAGTTTCTTGACACTCATAAAAACTACTGATACATCAAAGGCAAGGATTTAATTTGGGTGTGTCTGTGAAAATAGAGTAGGCCTAATGGAGTTTAGTGCATGTCTGGCACTTTTTAGATAAAAACATCCCTTAAAGTAACTGTTATTTTTTACAGAAGACTAATGATAATGCGATTAGATGGAGGCAACCCAAATTTTCATTAAGGCGTCAGATATGCAAGAGTCTGAGCCCGTTTACAGTGTTGAGTTACAGTGTGACTGGTGGCTGTGAGAACATTGTAAATAGCCTAGTAAATCACTAATATGTACTTCAGACTATCTACAGTCTGCTACAGCAGATGGAAGTATATTACTGGAGTCGATTTAGCCTCTGGCCACATACCCGTCCTTTATCAATGCCATTCCAACAGTGGAGCTTAATGGACTTAGAGGTCAAAGACAGTAACCGGATAAAAGTAAAAGCAAACATATATTTTAGAGCAAATAAAGTCTGCACAGAAGAACACAATTTTGGAAGTTTGTCACCCTCAAAAGCTGTATGAGTCAGTTACTTGCTTCAGAAGGTGATACTAAGTAGGGGCCTGGAAATTAATTTGTTAAAAGGTACAGCTGCATTCTGAATGCATTAACAACATTTGACTTATTGAATGCAAAGCAGCTATTTATTGATATTTTTGTGGTTTATTTTGTTTTATCAATGCATTTTGGAACAACTGGTTATATCATGACTTTGATATTGCTCAAAATGAAAATCAGTTTGACATCCATGTGTTACAGCCTTATTCCAAATTAGATGAAATATATCTCTTCATCTTACACACAAATACCCATTAAAACAATGCAGAAACTTTGAGCGTTTTGCAAATTGCACACACAAATTTTGAAATTTTACTGTTTTTTCTTTTGTTTCATTCTTTTTTAAGAAAAAACACTGAGTACCCTGCCCTCGTGATAAATTTGCTCTAGAACCAGCCTCCAAACCTAACTCCTTATTTCTATAAATATTTTGGTAATACTCTTTACAATACCAGAATTTTCACATAATGTTTATACTTTTGGCTGTCTGAGGACACATTTTGATTATTAAATCAGGTGTTATGATCAGTTACTCAGTACTTGAGCAGTTTACCAAATATATTTTACACTTGCTTAATTAAACGTGTTCAAGGTATGCTACTCTGATTGGAGTACAATTTTGGATTGCTCTATTTATCACTTTTTAAAAACAAAAACCACTGCCATAAAATATTGTCTATCACTCCAGCGGCCATCCCACCCCATGGTGGGCGTCCCTTATTTTAATTTCTGAAAGGTGGCAACCTTAGCCACCACGCTGCACCAGCATGTCTTCTGTCACTGGGCACAAATTCATATTTAGTTCTACAGGATCAAATAAAGACCTTTCAAAGTAAAATATTACTCTCCCTTTTGTGATGGGGCAGAGCTTAGGTGATGTCAGCATTTGACCACTAAGGACCTGACTAGGAACAATCACAGCTAGTTTCATGTCTCTGACATTTTTGTAGTGTTTTGCTAAGTTAAACATTTGTGACAAAAAACAAAAACTCAAGAAACCTAGAGCAAGGCAAACGTTTTTTTGTAATGTAGTATCTCTAAAAAGAAAAGCTATTTAGCTCTAAATAAAGGCAAGGCTAATGTGGAATCTGATACCTTAATAGCTCCAGTGAAGCCCTTTTATCTTTCTGCATTTTTAAATCCAGTTTATAACACTCATTTGACAGCAAGTGGAAGTTTGAGGCACTCTGATTTCCTGTCTCAGGAGGAAGAGGCCTGTCAGCTCTGATCATCTTCACAACGTTCATTCTTTCTCAGGTCTCTGATGGCCTAGCCGTGACCCCAACCTAAGGGTTAAAAGCCACATGTTTCCCACCATTTCTGAGCACTGCAACCGTGCACTCTTCAGGTTTTACAGTGAGAGTGTGCGTGTGGAATAAAGAGAGAAGCAATTTCCCAGTAGAAGTCGGGGATACGACCGGGGCTGTAGGGCCAAGGTGAAAACAAGATTTTATGGAAAATCTGTTTCTGGTTAAGACATTTTCTCTTCTGAAGCACTTATTCACCTCTTGCTTTTTTCTGACAGGCAATGAAGTTGTTATGTATGGAGCTGCTTAAATCTGTGAACTTACACAGGAAGCACCTCTGGAAACAAATAAATATGCCATGTCATTGTATGGCTGGTATTTGTGATATTTTTATGAGACTTTGGGGTCATGCCAGAAAGCTCTTTTAACTTCGTTTTCCACCCAAAAATCCCCTGATCACTTCTTTCCCCCCTTTCCTCTTCTGGTGTCTGTCCTTTCCAGGATATTGCATTAGATGCTAGTCTGTTTGCAGCCAGCCGTGTCTGCATTCTTCTTTTGAGTGCTAAGTTTAACGTGATGTACGTTTTCTCCAAATTTAGGTTTAAGGCTGATATCTCATGCTAATGCTATTGTTTTTAATATTTTTGATTTATCTGCGATTTAGTCTTGAGTAAAAATTCAATTGGTTTACTTAAAAAACAAGTGAACCAACAAATGGTGAAAACAGATTTTAATTTAAACTGAACAAAATGTGACAATTTAATTTGTAGTGAATTCAGACATTGATATTTAAATGCTGAAATATTTCCAATCTCTTCTGCAAAGTGCTACATATTTTCTGTCATGTTTGCTTTCAGCTTTAAGCAGTTTATCTATGCTCAGTCAATATGTGTATTATATGGATTTTTTTCAGTCTGAGTACTAAGTACTTGTGCTCAGATCCAACTTATATGAGATCAATTTTGCATAAACAGCAAGACACGGTATGTGCAGTAGGTCTTAGGTCTTAAATGGAAATCAAAAAAAATCAGCTCAAGATGTGCATCACATCTAGGACCCACATAGGTCCTACTTTTTTATCCTAAGTTTTCCTCCATTACAGAAAACGTCATAATGCATAAAGGTGCCATTATGCATCGACTCCCATACAGAGTCAATGCTTAAGCCCGTTTCACATCCTTATGGACCGTATTGGTGAATGTTTGCTGGCTGTTAAGACTCCCAATAAGTGTTTAAAAATATGGCTTTGAATTGTTGCCCACTTGTGCTGTTGGAGACCAACGTGAAAAAAAAATTATTTATGTAAGCAATGTGCACAACATGTCACACAGTGCAGTGGCTCAACATCTGCAGAATGAATTCATTGATCATAAGAGCATGTACTCGTTTAACAGTGTTAGCCCCTCTGACAAACTGAGAACACTTCACGTTTTATTCAAAATGCTTTTGTTGTTGGAACTTGTTTCATTGAGGATGCATTTAGATCTGTTCACTTGGGTCACATTCCAAAGGTAGTTTGTAACATTTGCCCTCTATTACATCTGACTGAATAGAATCATGTCATTCTTCCAAAAGAAAAACAACATACCAGATGCATCATTCATCTTGTGAAACTGAAATGAGATCTCAACATCCCTCTGGACTGGGGGCTTTCAAAAGCATATGCAAAAATTGTTTCAGCTTCATATTTCTTGTTTTCTGTGCCAGGAATTTTAAAAAAATTATTACTGTATGTTTAAATGTACGACTACTAATTTTCTTCATTCATAGTTGAGCAGTTTGTATTCAAGATTATGGTTTTGATAGAATTCTTGAAACTGCAGTTCTCAATAAAACCAGAGCTCTTTAAATGTTTTGATTTAGCAGTTCCTGAAGTTGTAAAGTGTTACTAACAAGCCTGCAGCATACCACACTCCAAAAGTTGTAAACAGCAATACCTATTTTTCTATTTGATCAAAGAAAATGGGAAAACAAAGCAAACGTCCTCAACAAGGTAATAGATACTAAAAGTTGCAAATGCTTGACATGTTTCACTCTCAGCCTTTGCTGAGAGTGAAACATGTCAAACATGAAACATGCAAACTCTTAGCCTAGAAAAATAGATTTTCTAGGCACAGCCTGAAAAATCTATTTTTCTAGGCTAAAAGCTTGGGTTTCTGGGACCCGCTAATCTGGATTCGAACCAAAAGATGATAAATACTGCAGGTAAGATGCTAGTGCTTATTATTCTTGATAGAACCTCACATCAAAATTCTAGACTTTCTCTTTAAGGTGCAACTGAGATATGGCCCGGTTAGGCTTGATACTAGCATCTGTCCTCTGTAATCAGAACTTATTGACACTCTTTAAGATTTGCCAAGTCAGTCATGAAGGGAATTTTGAAGGGTGAGTCTCCATGCCTGAGGGGAATGAAGATTTAGTTTAGGTGCTCAGTGCATGTTGGATACGGTTCAAGAATCTTGCATTGTGATGTCGGATGGAGCTGAGAGGGGGGAATTGTACATTTTTAAAACAAAAACATTCTTCAAAAAATTTAAACAAAAATGGAGTGGTGTGAGATTTTAGAAGTTGCATGATTTCTCTTTTGGCATTAGTAAATGACCAAAGGCTTTGTCTCCCACTTGTGCTAGACACATGTTTGCTTTGTTTGTGTTTAATTACTACCCCTTGCACTATAGTTTGCTTCCTTTTTCTAAAGAGATGTCCGGTCCACTTGGTATTCACTAAACTCTGCCAGAGTTCACTTCTACCAATTGTTTTTTTGGGCCGCATCAGAGTTCGATTGCACATTCAAACTTCCCCAAACAAACCAGACTTTCTAGGCAAACAAACTAGAATGTGATTTAAAACAGACCAAACAGAGGTGGTGTGAATGCACCTACAGACTATCAAAACTAATAACTATCATATATGTTGAGGTACAAGATTTGATGTCATAGGACACTTTCACTTAACCAAGCAGAACATTTTTGTATATTTTTTTGTCCTGACCAACTGTTTGCAAAAGTAGAGAATTTTACTCATAACATATAATTGTGTAGGTACAGTCACCATTTCCCATCTACTATCACCCTAATTACAGATAATCTTAATATTGCTTAACAACTGTGAATCATTCGCTACTCTTTTACTTTTCTTTGCTTTCAGGTCTTTTCTTTTGAACTCAATCTCTTCCTACTTCTTCACTCCTACCTAAGGTCCCTCCTGCTATGCACTTCATTCAATCAGGTTCTCCTGCTAAGTAAACTGAGCTGGTGAAAAGCCATAAAAGCATTGTTTATGAACTGAGCAGTAAGTGCATTGTTGGCAAAATAACCCAGCTTGATTTATGTCAGAGATGACTTGGGGAGTAGTCTACTAAGGGGAAAAAGAAACGCCAAGTCTTTGGACATGTCTCTTATCTTTTCTTTCTCACCTCGTTTTTTACAAGTTTGAATTTTTCCACTCCCCTTATCACCGTGTTCGTAATATTTAGTGGAATAACACACCATTTCACCTCTTATCATTTGGCATCCCCTCCTCTGATAAAAATCATGTTTGAAAATGCAATCATTGCGTCACCGTATATTTCCCCCCTTATACGAATTTTATATGCCCACTTTAATTCAGCTGCAGCAGGAAGAGCAGCCTTTATGTCCTCTGTTTGGTAAATAACTCGCTGATCTTCAAGGACTGAGTTAATTTGCATAACACACATTTTAACTGCAAAAAATAAGACACAAACTGTTACTATAAAGTTCTAAAACAGATCTATTTGAAAACTATAGCTGTTAAAAACTGTTATGGGAACATTTAAAATGATTGAGCTATTCCATCTTTTGGAAATGCTTTGACTTTTTTCTGTTTTGAGTTCAATACATTTGTGACGCATATTGTAGTAAATATAGGAACATTTAAAAACACTTGTCAGTTCAGCAATTTTGAACTTTGTAGCCACTGTTAAGATTTCAATAATATATTTCCATATAATGTTGTTTTCTCATCATGCAACTGATTTTGTTAGTGTAATAAAAATTCTCTAAATTATTTCAGTAACACTGCTGTTATTCATCCACACAAATAAGGAAGGCAAGAACCAAATTTTATTCATTGTATTTTGACCAGTTAATGGTTCATTGGGCGCAAAACATCTTGGTAGTTTAACAAAGAATGTGCATTAAAAAGGTCTAAAATGAGCAGATTGCACTGTATGACATGGCTGCTATACTGACTTCTTGAAATCCAACCACCCACACTAGTCGCTTCTTCAGGCAATACATATAACCTCACATAAACCTTTTCTGCGTAGGATCATGTTAAAAGTAAGGTAAAGAACTTATAAAGTTTTTTTTTTTTTTTTAGAAGTTAAAACTTTTACATAGAATTTTGGTAAAATCTATCAATTTCAGAATCTTAAACTAAAAAACAAAAGAATAGTACTGTGACTACCAATTATGTGAGATTTTATTTTCTGCCTTCTGCAAGAAAAACAACAAAAAACTTTGAGAGTAAGAATTAAAGGTTCTGTAACAGATGTAAATATACCAATCTTGACAGTTGATGGGTTAAAAAGTATCGTAGCAGGAAAAGTTGAAGGTGATTCGTGGAAGGTTTCAACTTGGGAAAAAAAAAAAAAAAAAGAAATTTAAAAGTAAGGTGCAAGAGTGTGAAGAGAAATGTCAAAGGGTAAATGCCATTTTTAACATTGTGAAATTGATATATGTATTGTCTGAAGAAACAGCTATTGTGGGTGGTTAGATTTGAAGGAAAAGAAGAAGTGTTAAAAAAAAAAAGCCTGACATTTTTTTATTTATTTCAGATTTAGCTAATAATGATAATAGTTTGGTAAAATATAATCACACCAACTCACAGAATGCAGAAATAGACACACCTGTAGGGAAAAAAAGAGATGAATCTTGATGAAGATGGCTGGAAATAACTACAAACAGATGGGATGTTGAAATTAAGAGCTGAACATGAAAAGGATTACTTGCATGATGGAGGGAAGAAAAAAAGAGAATAAAATGGAGTGGGACAGTGGCTACGCATCTCAATCTGGCTTTGCTTCCCAGTGTAAATTTGTATTTCAGAATGCGAGGAGGGAGGTCACACTTCTAAACTTTGATCTTGACGATATGTTTCGACTGACACTGCAATCTCTTTGCAATCTGGACATGCCAAAACATATTCATGCTGAGCCACAGAAGCAGCACAATAAGCAGTTTGAGATCATTCTTCCGCGTGAAGCACAACATCAGAGCTGAAGAAATCCGCTGCAACAGATAAACCAGAACACTAACAAGTACAGAAAAGATAAATCTCACAGAGAACAATGGAACCCACCAGAAAGCATGAGGCTGCTGTTTTTGTTTTAGCACAACCCGTAGAGTGTCTTATATATTGCACAACGTAAATCTTTTTAGATTGTATCTCATTATGGCTACAAATGTTAATGAATATTCTTTGAATTGTATGTAAAATACAACAACAGAAACGTAGTACATAACTGTTGAGTAGATACAAAAGGATATAGTGTTTTAATTTTGTTTCAAATAAAAAATTTGACTAAAAGTTTGTAGACACCTATTACTCTATTCCCAAATACAATCCAGTGTGAAAAACTGATTTAACCCTCCTGCAGTCTTAGCATGATGCTCAGGAGAAGCGAGTCAGATGTCATGGTCGGTCAGCGTGAAATGGGGTCAGGGATTTGTCCTGTCAGACCATCAGTTCCCACACACACACAAAAAACCCTTATTAAAGTCCACACTGCGTCAGTATGACCAAAAACAATACCAAACATGTAGTCAAACTATATTATCTCATATGAAAAGGCAAAATCAAAACCGTCAAATTGGCCAAAATAGGATGTGCAAAAAGTCTGAGCTCATAAGTGAAAAAGCTTAAAAAAACATGTTTTATTACACTAAGAAAGGAATAATTGAAAAGATTTAAGAAGATGAAGGACTAATTCAAACACAAATAAGGGGTTATTGTATAACACACATTATATCCATATGAATATCTCATTAATAGTATGTCTCTTTTCAGTATGAAGATACACTCCATATTAAATTCTCCCTGTTTCAAGAAAGCCTGGAAACCACCTGTTAAAGTGATCTAAAAAAAAGCAGAGGAAAACATATGGCTTCTTGTGTTATCACACTTTACCCAATACTCAGATAATTAGAAATAAAACAAAAATGGCCCAACAACAAAGACAGCTATAAACTAAAAACGAAAACAGCAAGGCAGGGAGAATGAAACACTTGTGGTCAAGTGAAAGAGAGAAGAGGGGGGAGAGGGAAAAAAGGAATGAATCCAGATGGACACCTATGAAAAAAACAATGAAAGACATATATAAATGGGTCAGTGTCTTTTTACCTGATTGCAAGCTTTTCCCAGCTAAGGAAAAGAGGTCTGTGTACAAAAATGAATTCCTGTGAAAAAAGGATTATACACCAGCTACCTTATTCGTCAATATCCTTTCATTGTCCTGTTTGCCATGTGGAATATCTTAACAGAGCTTTTTTTTCCCCTTTCATCCAGAGCTGGGTAGTGACTAGTTACATTTTCTCAGTTGCGGTTACTTGAGTATCTTTGTGGGAGAGGACGCAATAACTTTTAGGAGTAGTTTTACGGCACCATAATATTTGCTTTTACTTGCGTAATATTACTATGAAGCATAGCCATTATTACTTGAGTAAGCTTTCTGGATACTCTACCTAATGTGACTAACTTCACTGAATAGAAAACAAACATGTTTTAACCAACAAATACATACACTCCTTTAGCACAATGCAGTAAACACAACGTATTGTCACTGACGTACTTTACCATGTGCTAATTTATATTGTACTCATTACCTACTGCAAGTATGTTGTTGCTGACAGCATGCAAACAAAGACAGTCTTTTGCAGCATCCCATCAGATTGTTTTTTGAAGCAAAAATTAACCCTACTGGGCCTAGAGAAGCAGCTTTGTTGTCGTACTCTGCTGTTTGCATAAATTGCTTGTGTGTTAGATTTACAGGCATACCAGAAAACGAGTGTGAAAAAAACAAAGAAAAAAAATAATGTTATCAGTCCTGTTAAAATTAATGTAATCATTTAATCAAAATTAATGGATTAAAGTACCGGCCCTAACAAATAGCAATAAGTAGTTTATCTGTTCCCATGACGCAAGACAAAAGTGATAGTTAGATGAGAAATACATTGATTGATGGATTTACTTGCATTGCAGACACATAGTTCAGCCTGCAGCAGTATGCAAGACAAAATAAACAAGAAAACAAAACGTGAAAAAATACAATCAAGTTAATAGGGTAAGTACTCACATGGCATTGGGACAGAAGAAACAATGGCAAAGAAAACACACTCTCCCAACAGAAATTGGCTTATAAGGCGCAATTGCAGAGGCTGGGAATAGGTCACAATGACAAATCAAGAGCTGAAACACCTGGGTCAGGAAAAACAAAAGCATGCAACACATTTGCCAAAGGCCCTGAGAACTGCAACATCACACTCAAACCAAAAATGCCTCAATTGTCATTTGCCATCAAAGAAACTTTTTGGGTTAAGAAAACACATCAGCTTAATTTGAGTCTCTACATGAACTGTTATAATTATCTGAGCCTGGCCAGTTGATACAGATTTCTTTCTACTGTGTGCATTACTACGTCACTTTCTCATTCCCAATTGATCAAATAATAATGTTTTGCTGTGAACCCCTGTGGTTACTTTTCATTTCATTCTAATCAGTGTTTGAGTATGAGAGTGTTAATTATTAAAATAGATTACAATTTGTTGATATTGTCAGGTGAAAGTATAATACATAACACCGTTTTTATTCAGGGCAGTTATTTCAAAGTCTTAAATGAATTTTTAACTTTGCTGCAGTAATAGCCATAATATGAAGATATTCTTTGCCTTCATTGTGACCTTGGAGTCATCTCCCCTCATGCTCTGAATAGATGGTGGCAGGGTTTCTTGTTGCACGAGTCGAAGTACAGTAACTTCAAGGGTGCCAGACTGGGGTCTGCTATCAGCATGCCTCATGAGTCCCTGCCTTTTTGGATCACATCAGTCTATTTGCATAATATCAGCGGTCAATGTGAGTGCAGAGAAAACATTTCAAAGACTAGCTGAAGGATAGAACATGCAGAATCAGAAGTCCAAGTGTTGACTGTAACACCCACTGGCACCAATGTCTCTGAGGCATTAAAAAGGGAAGACAGACACAGACATTGAATATGACACTTGGGAATCCTAGATTAAGGCAGCAAGAAGGCACGATGGGACAGTTTGCCCAATAGTGAAAACCCCTGACCCAGTCTGTGTCCCCAATTTACAAGGACAGAGCTTTTCTTAACAACTAAAAATGTGCATAAATACATAAGATTAAAATTAATTGCCAAATCTATGATTTGCATTTGGTAAGGTCACAGACTAGTAGATCTTTGTTACACCAACAATCCCCTAATGTAGACTGCTGTTAGTGTTTGTTAGACATTACGGGATACAAGAACAGCTTACTTAACAGTTGCCAGCCATTCAGATGACACAGAAGAACATGGCGTGTCCATCATCTTTTCTTTTACTAGAGCATTATGTGTGTTTACAGAAAAAATACCCAATTTTGGGTTGATAATTTACATTTAAGATACAAAATGTAACTTTTAATATAATTCAGTGTCTTTCTGGCTGGTCTGTGTAAATGACTGGCAAGGCATGCAAAATGTTAGATTTGAAAACTAATTGGTTTCTCTTGCTTTGTGGCTGCAAAGAAAAATATAAAGAACAACGCAACCCCTACATCATGTTGTTCCTTATTCTGATGGACCATTACTGTCAATCAAATTCACAGACACGTAAAGCTGAACCTATTCACCAATGTGCCACAGTCCGCTGACCCAGTATTTATAGACCAGTAAGTTGGTCTATAAATGTTTAAATGAATTAGTTTTTTAATGAATTTGCAGAACCCTACCCTGAAGCAAAAAGGAAGGATTGGTGAAAGTAGGATTGTATAGGCTATAGGTATGATTGTAATCTGTGATAACTTGCTAGCTAGTGTCTGCAAAGATGATGTACAAAACTTGAGTGTTGAAGAAATCTTACATGTGCCAACGAAATGAAAGGCAACTGGTAAGTAAGCAACTTTTAAAACAATGTTATTGTGGAAATTGTTGGTTCTGTAGTAGTGCAACAGCTGAAACTGTGACATAGCTAATTGTTTAGGAGCAAATAATTCTGATCAGGGACTACTGCCATGCTTTGCTTGTTACTTGTTGCAAAATGTTTAAAGTATAGGGTTTTTTGTGCTTTTTTTGTATTCTGGTTTATTTAAAACATGAGGTGTAATAGCTAGATGTTTATTTACGACATCACAAAGAAATGGTAGTTTTGCATGTGTGTAGTAGATGTCTACCCCTTTCAAGTTGGAAAAAGCAGTTTAAATAAATTCACAAGTGCTTCATCCTGGCAAGGATCATTCTGATGAATGCTTTCTCCTAATGGGAGGTTGCTGCAAAGTCAACGAGTGAAAGCAACAATTTGGACCTCTTAAGATAAACAACATTTAACCAATTGACATTAAATGAAAAGAAAAAACAAAACATTTGAATGGATTTAATTAATCTGCATTATTTTTATTGTATTGAATTTGGCTTCACTGGACTGGATCTCAATCTGATTGATTGGAGCTCAAATTGAATTGAACACTGGAATTAACTGGATTGATCTAAACTGAGTTTAGAGAGAAATGATTCTACTTAATTGAAGATAGTTTGGACCTATTGTATTCATCCAATAATTAAAATGGCGTTTGCTCTTAGTAGTAGGGAAATCCAGGTCTAAACAAAAAAAAAAGAAATAAAAAGTATTTCAGTGAGACACTGTTTGAAAGAAGAAGGATAGAAGTAGAGAATTCTAGAAAGCTGAAATATGTATGCAGACAGGGATAACAAGAGGCGTTCATAAGCAGAGCACTTGTCATTTTTAAAATGCAGAGAATGTAGGGCATGTTTAATTACAGCAGAATACATGTCAAGTCCCTTCTCGCACACCCACTCAGCCATTCTCTGGCTCTGTCCCCCTGGACTGCCCTCCAATCATGTTAGAAACAGAGCTATCATCAAGGCATTACTGAGACTGGATCAGGACAGAGGGAGTTCAAGGGAAAGAGGTCGCTTAGTGGATCAATATATATGGTGTAAGAAACATAGAAGCAACAAAAAAAAGAGAATTACAAGAATTACAATGACGGAGGGTAGAGAGAGTAGTAAAATAAAATAAAAAATCCTCATGATCAAGCTTGCATTGTGTAAGATGTTCTGCTTTCTTTTCTTTCCTTCTTTGCTTCCTTTCTTCCTTCCACCTTCCCAAGAACCCAGGCCGAATATAGATGCATGCCACACATTTTTTTTTAAAGTGTGTTAAAATATTTGAATGCCATATGATTTTCTCCTCTTCAGAATTTTGCTCTAATTTGTGTTTATCTCATAAATCCCAAGACATTTATTTTTCTCTGAAAAAAAATGTTTATGCACAGCATTATTGTACAATCCATTAAGCTTTTGATGCTTGTAAACCATGTAGCTACAAGATGCAGACAACCTTTCAGAATGAATTAAAAGCTATGTTTTTTCCCCAAATAATAGAATAAGGCAGCCTGTCCAACACATAAGATACAGATAACACTCAGCGTAATGCTTGGCATGAAGAGCCCTAAACACAAGACAGCTGGGATTATATTAAAGAAGGCTAGAAGTGACAAAGAGCCATGTTTCAATGAATAACCACGACCAGTCACAGCCCCGGCTCTAGTCGAGTTTAACAGGGGGGGCAATCCTGACTCTGACTCATGGGCGGGCAATGCCCCTCAATGCCCGCCCATGTTGCCGGGCCTGACCAGTCATGTGAAGAACATAGAAAGAGAAGAATGCACAAGAACAAACTACGTAAATAAAAGCAATATAGCAACAGAGAAATTGGAAAAATAAAATTAAAAAAAAGTAGAAAGCAGAACTCGAATGGTGACTAATAAAATAACCAAAACCAATAAACAATGACATGGAATTTTTTAACCGTGACAGGGACCAAATTTAATGCCACTTGGCTGAGAGTTGGAGTGTGCATAAAAAGGGAGAAACCATGAAATCCTTGGAAATCAATTTAAATGAAATTAAAAATCGAGAAAGCATTGTTTGAACACTCATGTCTCAGTTTTTCTCTCTGTTCTCAAGCTCAAACACACCTCTCTTCTTTTGCTTTCTTTTTTCTCCTGCTATTTGTTTAGTTTTGCAGCACCAGCGATATGGAAACCATGAAATAAATGTGTTCTCAGTAAACATCCTAAGTGCTGATATCACTGACAGCAACGATTCGAATTTACGTAATATACACAAATTTAATTCCAGCCTTTTGCTTCCTTTGTGTGTGTTTCTGTGTCAGGGAGCCTCAGCAAAGCAGATGGGTACAGCAGCTGCACTGCCAAGGCTATTTCATGACTCGATACCCAACAATAAATTCCTAGTAAATGCAAAACTGAACACCTTCAAACTGTTCAACAGAAGCCCTCACACACTTCTAGGTATTATTTTACGATAGAAAACAACTTAGAGGCATTCAGTGTCCATCAGCCATGTCCTGATTCTGTATCACAACAGGAACAATCCTTCCATTCATCTAGAAACTGATGAGCACTTAATGTTATGAACATATCCCAAGTGTATTGATGTGTATTTCTTTTCACTTTTATATTTTAAAACTAGTCATTTAATTTTCTCCTAATATCTGAATATTCAGATGGCGATTTATTGTTTAGAGAAGAACAATATATTGCCCTTTTAATTTTATTGTGTGCACAGACAAGAAGTGGAACGGGAAGAGCGCATCAGCCAAGGCAAATTTATTTATAAAGCATATTTTACACACAAGGTAATCCAAAGCACTTTGCTGGACTTTACAGGAAAAAAATAAAAATAAATAAATAATCAGCCTAAGCATACAAGGAGTGGATAAAAGAAACTAGATGTTCAAATAAAAATATTGAATTCATACAAGAAACAAATGTTTCAAAGAGAATTTGTCAGATTTTTTGCTCCGAAGCTCCAGCAGACAAAAATATTTTTACTCCTGATTTAAAGGAATCAACAGTTTCTGAACATGTCATATTTTTGGAGACCTAAGAGGGCTACACGGTTCTTACTTGAAAAGCAGCTCAGAAATTTATTTCAGCCCAAGAACATTTAGTGCTGTATAGACCAATGGCAGAATTGTACAATTTATTCTTTGACAAACAGAGAGAGAGAATTGATTGATTTTTGAGAGAATTGATTTAAGAACTGGTGTAGATCCCTTTTTCTGATGTAGGATTGGACTTTCAAAGCAGCATTTTGGATGAGCTGCAGCTGAATCATTGATTTTCTTTTTTTTTACAGACAATGAAGACATTCTTTCAGTAATCAGTCTACTGAAGCCAAAGGCATACACCTTTTTTTCTGTGACCTCTTTTAACCCTTTACTCTGGCAATAAATTTGTCCACATTGCAACAGGTTGCAAGTGATGAGGTTTACATGTATATGATGGACAATTTGCTAATTAAGTTAACAGATTTCAAAACCTGTCAGTATTAGTAAGTGGATGATACATGAGTTACCCTCAGGAGGACTGTGTTGACTTTACACTAACACTTGAAATCAGTAAGTCTGCTCATGCCAACATGGAATTTAATTTGATTGTAATATCAAATGGCAGCTAGAACATAAATGTGTAACGTAGTCTTCATGAGGTTACCATCTTGGCACTTTGTGGACTCATTTTGAAAAGTGACAATGTTTGTCTAATTTCTTCGGATATAATCATTGTGAAGACATATTATATTAAATTCAACTCAGGCACATATCACCTTGTGTTATCAGTCTGCAATTAGACTGATTAAAATGTTTTTTGTTAAATCATCTGAGGAATGACGTAAGTTAAGTTTACAGCAGGATGTGCATACAGTAAAACACTTGGGTGGTAAGTTTGTGTCATAACATAAATAGAAATGAAGTGAACATTTTTAATGCTGAATGGAACTTGATACTGAGCAAAATGTGATGTCATTCACATTTTGGTTTTTGGAACGTTAAGGAAAATACAATAGGAGCAATAAAACATGTCTGTGCAACAGACAGCTCAACCAAAGAGCTCCAAAATTAAAAAAATAACAATTTTCAGAAAACTTGTATTTTTATCTCCAACTCCCATTGTAGTTGTTGAATCTTTAGGTAAAGGTATAAAATTCTCTGCAACCAAATCAAACTAACCTTGAACTTTCTCTGCTGGTGAGTCATATAAGCCTACAGGGACAGAGGGCTGCCGTGACCCAGCCACAACCCTCATAGTCTTCTCTTGCTCACTTATTCCATGTGTTCCTCCCTTTTCTCTTTATCACTTTGTCTCCTCTCAACATGTGGAATCAGTTGCATCCCTATTTTTTGCCTTTTACTCTGTCAGCTGTCACTTCTCTCTCTTCTTCCACAGGCTACATTTCGCTCAAAATTGATTTCAATAGCATAAATACCGTCTTGTGTGCTGAAACATAGGATAGGTACAGAAAGAGTGGCTGCATTTGTAAGAGCTGAGACTAAAGCATCTAAAGCAATCAGAAATACTACTTAGTCATTTTCCTAATCCAGTGTTCGTTGCTGTTTCACTTCAATATCTTAACAATCTGCCACATTGATCTGCTTTTTCCCTTTTCCTTTGTCTATTTACTCACCTTGCTTGTGAGCCCAATAAAACCTAATTTGTTAGCAACTGAAAAGCTCTGACATGGAAGTAACTACTTTACTGTAAACAGTCTTTCAGTGGAGTTTATGAGCTGCTGTTTTTAAAAGACAAGTTAGTGGGACAGATTTATAAAACACTCTGAGGCCAGACACTAAAACACTCACTTTACTCACTTGGTTCATCTAAGTTTATTCCTCCTTTTTGAATCTGATTACAGGAACTCGTATATAAAAAAAAGTTGCATTAAAAAACAGTCAATATGCCATTTAGTAGAGGAGCCTCTCAACAAAACTGATATGGCCTATATCAAGTCAAATACATAAAATTTTAAATAACATATACTGTATGTTGTATTGATAAAGCTTTGAATTTATTTTTAACCTGAATAAATTTTATTATATTGTCCAAAGTCTAGGAATGGATTCTACTGAAGATTTAAATGATTGGATTGGATTTTACCCAAAAACTAACAATTGGTCATGATGTATGGAATGCACAAGCTGAAAGAAGCTTACTGAAAATTGCATACACTGTAAACAAAACCATGAAGAGCAGGGCCATGTTTATTTATTTTTTCTAGCAAAACAAACAAAAAAAAGTCTTCTACATACTTTTTGCTCCTACTTTAACTGCTCAGTATTTGCAAGTGTGGCCAAGTCAGATTGAATGGCTTCATTTACTTCCTCTGAAGCCAGTGCCAAACTACAATCCAATACAGGCAGACTAGAATCCTAAAACTCAATGTCAGTCATTCCCAACTTTTTCTACTGTTCGCTGATTGGCCTGGTTGAAATTCAACAGGAGAAATCAAGCTGAATGGGAAAAATCCCAGACAGTGGAGCACGAAAACAGATGATAATCAAGCAGAATTATGTAGAAAGTCAACAGCCTCTCCAGCTGTTCTGGTAAAGATTTTAAATGGCACACAGTGCTGCAAAGAGTGAAGTTAAATGTTTCAAACCATCAAATATACAGTACAGACCAAATGTTTGGACACACCTTTCTAATTCAATGGGTTTTCTTTATTTTCATGACTATTTATAAGGCAAGAAATCCCACTTATTAACCTGACAGGGTACATCTATGAAGTGAAAACCATTTCAGGTGACTACCTCTTGAAGCTCATCAAGAAAATGCAGAGTGTGTGCAAAGCAGTAATCACAGCAAAAGGTTGCTACTTTGAAGAAACTAGAATACAAGGGGTATTTTCAGTTGTTTTACACTTTTTTGTTTAGTGCATATTTCCACATGTGTTATTCATAGTTGTATGCCTTCAGTGTGAATCTACAATGTCAATAGGCATGAAAATAAAGGAAACTCATTGAATTAAAAGGTGTGTCCAAACTTTTGGTCTGTACTGTATATATATATATATAAGCCAGAAATCTAGTCTGAGACAATAGAGGTAAGAAAATTCATCAATTGTTCACAGTAGTTGGTAATCCACCAGCAACCTATTGTAGAGGATCTTTGGCACAGTATTTGAATTTTCTGTTGAAGTGATTTTTTTATTTCTTTTAACGCATCAACTTTTGCAAAGATGCTTTACCATTCCTCTGTTAATTATGTTGTTCAACATGACCACAAATCTATGGCGAGAGTAAAGTGGATAAAAAGAAGGGAAATTGAGTGGCTTAACAGAAGGAAATGAGAGTTCTTGGATAGTGTGCCCAGAGGAAGCAAAGTTCAATGGATGTGAGGAAGAGAGAAAAGAAAGGAAAACAGGAAGTGAGAAAGGAGAGAGGAGTCTTTGTTTAGTGATGTCAAGGGAAGGAACAAGTCTTTGTAGGCTTCTCTTTAAGACAGGCAAACCATCAATCTGTCTTTGCAGGGGAAGAGGTGGGTGAAAAAATTTGGATGGACAGAGGAACATTGCAAAAAAGAATGCAGGGACAAAAGGGAGCAGGAGATGGATGGTCTCTCCAAAGAGAAGTGAGGAACAGATGTTGCTCTGGATAGGAAGGATGAGAAGGGAAAGGTGGGGTAACAGAGCGGAAAGTAGTGTTGACTAGGAAGTACTGTACTCTGAGGAGGGTCAGATGGAAAAAAGGTGGGGAAAAGCAGGTCCTTGCTGACCAAGGTTAGGCTTAAAAACATCAATCTGCTCTAAAACATCACCCCGAGGAGCAACAGATCACAAAAGCTGACAAAAGAGAAAGGGAAAGGAATCAGTCAGAAGTTGGGGGGGAGGAAGGTGAGATGGAGGATGCAATAGAGGTATGTAGGTCAAGGGGGAGATGAGCGAAATAAAGAAGCAGCACCATGAATATCTGCTAATAGTTTTTAAGCAGTTGGCTAGAGTTGCGTTTCCTTTAGTTTACAACTTAAAAACTGTAATTGTAAAATACACACAAACTGACTGAATGAATGAATTTTTGATGCAAGCTTTGGCATAAAAAACAAAACAAATCAACATTCTTTGACTGTTAAGTCGGTTATGGGTCATTTGTGGCAGCTAACATTGATTTATTTATTTTGTTCAGAACTTTATAGAAAAAGAATGGAATACAACCACTGAATGCTTTTTGCCTTTAGGAACAACGCCCTTTAGCTGTCTGGAAGAGTCAAGGTTTACTCCCCTCCAACTTTTAGATTCTCAGTTGAGTCCCACATTATTCCTTAAGTTCTTTTTTGAAGCTTGGTTTCTCATGTGAAAGCAAAAGGCAGCAGTACTTTTTGCAATCCAGGGTCACATGGATTATTTGCCAAGAAGATTGCCAAAAGTAAAGAGATTATGTTTCCTCAAAATGAAGATGACTTCTCATTACAGATTTGAATAATCATCACCAGCTTTGGAAAAAAAAGATATTCATATTATCTTTTATATTCAGGTCTTACATACAGTAGAAAAAGGTGAGTTCTCTTCATGAAATATTGTTTTATGAAGTATAAGATTTAAAAAAGTCATTGAACAATGACTGAAATAAGAGCAAAGAAAGCAAAATTGTGGAATACGTACTACGTGATCATAATGTTTCAGAAATCAAACTAAATTATTTATTATTTTTGAATTGTATAATAAAGTCATTGTCTTTCAGCAGAAACAGTTAATGGGAAATCAGGCTTTCAGTTTTGGCTCCCAAACCTTCAAACACATTGCCTTTAAAGATTAGATGGGCATTTTGGCTCCTTTTCTTAATTCTGTTTTATAAACATCCTTTGTTCGATAGTGTTTGACCCAGAGTGACTTCACATGCTCTTTTCAGTGTCTGTTCATTTTTATGAGGGCTTGAATGTTTGATGTCTTGGTTTTATCACTTTTATTTATCTTTTTTTTATGCAGCTCTTTGGGCAAACTTGGTGTTTTTTTTAATGTGCTTCATAAATGCTTTGAATTTGGATTTAAAGGTTTTTATTCCAGTGCCTACATTTGGTAATATACTATTATTTGCTTTAAACAGTACGAAGTATTTCCAATGATAAGATATACTGTATACTGAACAGTAATGTATCCCACATATGCTTCAGACTAAGGAAAATAACAGAACAACATGCTTGTGTACATGACAAGAAGTCTAAGCTGCTTTAAATTGTTTTCGCTGTGTTTTTCTCTTTGTGTATGTGAGTTTGTTTACACATTGCAATTGTAATACTAGTATTATTGTGGACCCCCTGAATTTGGGGGTCCACAATAAATCTTCAAATCTTCTAATGTGTTGGTTAGGATACCTTTTTTAATCTAATAAAAAAATATTTTATGAACTGCATTTTATATCTACTAAAGAGTATTGGGGCTACATAAATGTGTTCACAAAGGAATACTTTCAAAAACTTTCTATCTTAAATTAATTTATTCACAAGAAAAAATATAGATGTTTCCTGTTGTCGGTCATAAATTTGCGGGGAAAAAATGGTAATTTCCCATGATTACATGCATATATTTACAATATTAAAACTAAACTATCATCTGGCAATGTTTCTGAGAATGATTTGATATATAATTTTATGTGTCGTCTGTTCATCTGCCAGAACAGTTTTATTGTAATGTTGTCACATCCTTCCACAACATACTAGCGTTTCTACAGTCATCTTTGTGTAAACACTGGTGTGCAAGTCTCTTACCATATTTTTTTTTATCTATTATTTATTGTTGTGTCATGTATCTTTGTTTTTTGTCTGTGTGCCAGGAGTCTGTTAAATAAATAAATAAATGTAAAGCCAGAAGTTTTTAAAAACTCGAACATTTACTGAGATTTTAAAGTCAAACATTTTCCTCTAAAATGCCAGACATCCTCTAAAACTTAAGCAATAAATTCTCGAGATGCACTTCTGGATATATTCCAGAGTGGCATATTCTTTATTAGAACAACATCTCCCCAGTACAGACCTATCATAAAAGACTGGAATGGGACTTGAATACACACTTGTTGTCTGTTGTCTTCCATTATATATATTTACTTAGGTTATTCTTGTCTGTCTGTACAAAAGGTTTCATCTGAAATGTGCAAGTAATATGTTGTTATTAATATAATGAAATCGTGTTGCTCTGCTAATGGAGCATACCACTTTATAATGCAGGGCAGCAGTTCATGTCTCCTGTTATGTACTCTATTGATTTATGGACAAATATGCAGACTTATGCACTTGTCATGTGCATACCTACATTTTTGCAAGAAGAAATGTGCATGTGCTATCTAAAACCAAATCTAACGATGACCTTAGAGAGAAAAAGGATAAAAAACAAACACACAAACACATGCTTTGCCTGTTGGATGTTTCTATGTTTCAACATTGAACTAAGGACTTTTTTCACCACCACATTACTCCCTCATCCAATGAGAGTCCAACGTCTTTATCCTACAAGCACACTCATAAAAACACTCCAAAGTCTTCCCATAAAATATGTCTTCCATTGTCATGCAGGAAAGTAAAAAGGCATGAAGGTTAAACTACTTCTGAGATTAGTGGAACTCCATGTTCTATTTGTAGATGTTTGAGGAAAGCAGCATGTTTATTTCCAACTAAACTCATAATGAAAATGTTCAGAGATAAAACTTATGATAGTACTTCTCCATACTGAATTAGCTCATGTAAAGAATCAGAAGTAATCTTGATGCAAAAAATTCCCTATAGAAAGAATATCAATGTCAATATTACAACACCTTAAACTGTGACAATTAGTTATAAAAGTCTTCCATCAATCTGTAAAGATCATGTGGGAAGCTTGTAGAGGTGCATATTCAACTTTTCATACATAATGTAAAGTATTGTCTGTATGATTGACATCTCCTTTTGAAACTATTCTTATGAGATTTTACTGAACAGTAGATGGATCACTCAAAGGCCAGATGCTTCTCTCAGGTCTTGTGTCATGACATACTGGAATTCTTTCCCTCTTCTAAAGGAAATTATTTTCAGATGCTGGTGTAGATAATCTTTCAAGCACTACCCTCTTTTTTTTTTT
Source organism: Xiphophorus hellerii (assembly GCF_003331165.1). Taxonomy (NCBI): domain Eukaryota; kingdom Metazoa; phylum Chordata; class Actinopteri; order Cyprinodontiformes; family Poeciliidae; genus Xiphophorus; species Xiphophorus hellerii. Next base: position 10,147,030 of record NC_045679.1, on the reverse strand, counting down.
GTTAGTCGTTTACAATTATCATCCCTATCTATTGTGATCTAATGACACGGATGTGAGATTTTTATGCATGTCTTCCATGCATGAATATTTAGCTGTTTGTTTGAAGCATGACAGATTCTGATTTTTTGTATCTGTATTATAAAAGCAATTATATAGCTGTTGAGATTTTTTTTACCTTTGGCCATTTATTTTAAGTCTTAACACAGACTCTCAATTTGATTTAGGTCTGGATTTGAAACTTTTTTTATCTGCACGTTGCTTTGTTGCTGTCTGTGTGTTCTGAGTTGCTTTCCTGACCAGCTGGACTTTAGGTGTGCCGACTAAAGAGGACTGAAAACATATGTACAATATTTTCTCAGTGTCAGTTTCCTTCTTTTTCACAAAATGAACTACTTTGCATGTCTATCACATCCTAATAAAATACATTAAGGTTTCTCTTTGCAACATAACAAAATGTGTGAAATTTAAAAGTGCATACTTTTGCAAAAAAAAATTAAATGAAGCTTAAAGTGAACAGCATGTCCTTGTTTATTTTGCTTAAGCAGCATTTAAGTGTGGATAAAATGTTTTTCTCCAGGATGCTTATAGAATATGTAACAATTTCTTTACATATTATTTTTATTTAACAAGTGCGCTTAGAACCAGTTAGTAACCATAAAAAGCAAAAATTATATCTCTAAAATTGAAGAGATTTGTAAAAACTCAAGGTATGTATGTCTGTAACTTCTCATGGATGGGGAACTCCACCCAAAATGACTTGGATTAGGTTTTCTGTGTGTGAAGTGAAAAGAGTCCCATCATTTTTGCTGGCCCAGGCGCATGGACAATCATGAAAATCTCTGAGTTAACAAAAGTATTTAAAAGGATTTACAGATTCTCCTACTCCATGCCTCTCTGACCTATCCTTGTCTTCTAAGGTCTGTTGGGATATATATATATATATACAGTATAATTTCAGGTGCTTCCAAAGAATAACTTATAAAACAAGACAAGCATCAGGTTTATAAATATCAATCATGACTAATTTGCAAATGCTTCTTTCTGTAAGAAAGATCTTGCACCTGTGAAAAATGTGCTTTCAGTCTGTCTTCTCTGTGTGTGTGTCTGTAGACGTGAAGGGGTGTGCTATCCACTACTGACACTACAGAACAGGAGTCGGTGCAGAGAGACTTCGCTTTTGTCCTCTTGCTTAATGCATCTTATTCGCTCTTTCTGTCAACCACAGATGCATGTATACTTAAAAAAAAATCTGAACCAAAGGCAAAAAAGAAAAATTAAAAGACAAAAAGGGTGTGATTGAGGAGGCAACCAGACGACATTTCCGGACTATGATTCAGGCTGATGATGGAAATGGCAGAGCTTTTGAAGTGTGCACAAGTGGTTCGGATGGTAGACGCTGATTGGGCTGCATTCACTCAGGGCACAGTTTCAGAGCAAGGGGGGGGGGCTTGAAGAAATCAGTATTGCATTTCAAAGATGGCTGCAAAGCATGACAGCCATAGTGGTTGGCTGGAGTGGAAATGAATGGACTGGAGGAAGGGATGGAGTGACAGAATAAATACATATGGAGAAAGACATATTAAAATATGCACAGAGTGGGTAATAAAAAGAAGTCGAATAACTGAAGAAAAAACATGTACATCCTGTGAATGTGTCTGGATGAATAAACAGGGACAACACAGCTCTTAGGTTTTGGGGATTATGACTAAAGGAAGGCAAAGAAGAGGGCTGCATAAAAGAAAAACAACTTTCTTTTTTGGTTATGAATGTGTTACAAAGTTTCATTGTAATCAATAATGGTTTGTTCATCATTTGTCCTTTGATTAGTTTTTTTTTGTTATTTGTTACAGAGAAAGGAGAAAGATGTCGAACATTTTGCTCATATTGTTGGACTTCTATTTCATTTCTTTGTTCCTCGTCAGGCCACTTTTACTAAAATAGAAAAAAATGAGTCGCAGATATGGGAGCTGATTCATATGACTGCGTGTTGCCAAGCCAACATGTTGCTTTTATATGTACAAATCCTCTATGAATGCAAATTTTGTTAATTTTTAAATTGATCCCATGTACATTTCTTTGACATTTTAATAACTGTACAGCATTTTTTATATTGTAAATATTCCCATATAGTACATTCTTCTGTTTTTATATTTTTTATCTTTATGTGAGTATGCATGCAGTAATGTGACTTAATTGTTTTATGTGGAAATATGAATCCACAATCATAATTCCTTGATTAACCTCTGGTGTTGAGCTGAAGAAAATGGAGCATCAGGGAGAAACCAGGTCTCAGAAGGATGTAAAAAATGTAAAAAAAATAAATAAATTTCAAATAGGAACTGTTAAAGGTGATGTTCATGCCTTAAATTGTTGTAGAGCAGCAGCTATTACTGTTCAATCGGCACAAGTGGATTGCATAAAGTACTAGAAGCAGCAGTGCTGATAAATGTGGTTTTGAGTAAAATTATATTTCTCAATTTGGATTTTTTTTTTCACTGAATAAATTAAAGTTCCAAGTTTTCAAAAATGTCCACATTTTGTAATTAAAGATCGAATGATTTTGAGGCTTATTATCCATTTTTATCTGGGATGTTTGGAGAGTGCTGTCACTGCATCAGTGGAATGAAAGGCTGATCTGGTTTCTGTTTGATAGAAATTATTACTTAGATTGCTGATTTGTGAGAGACTGTCAACATCAACATTTCTCGTTTCAATGTGTGCTGAACATTTGTCATTTTGGCAGAATGTTTTGCACTTTGTCTTTGAACAAAGCAGCGTGTTGAATAATTATTTTTGACATTTTTGCTTTAGTACGCATTGGGGACTTTATGAGAAATGAAGCATCACAGCGGCATATATAGAGAGGAGCGCAAAGATGGCACTGTTGAAATCTAATGCCTTCATCCAAACCCAAGTGTCTTAGGGCAAAAACCTAAATTTCAGCAACTTTCAAAAACTCTGCTCAACATCAGAGCAGGCAAGTTGAGTCTTGACACTTCTAGCTCTCTACTTTTGTTTTGTAACATTGTCCTCATTTCAAATATGAGCACTGCAACAATAGTCAGATACAAGCTTTTTGACATTTCAGTGAAAGACTGACAATTACTTATCTCAGACTTTCCAACACAACTTTGGGGAACTGCAACTATCCAATAAAAAGTGACAATTCACTCGTTAGCCTGTCAATTACCTCAAAGCCACCTTTCATAGTCTTGGGTTGGAGTGAGACTAAAAACCATATGTCATATGCTGCATTTTGATGTCTTTAAGAAAAAAAGCACATTGCTTCTCAAGGACTACCACTCAACTATAGTCTTTCACTTCATTTACAAGAGAAATGTGGCCTGGCAACAGGTTGTTTTAATACTTTGTGTAGGAAAAGTAATATAAACTTATAGTTTCTGTTGTGATATCTTCATCTGATGCAGACATACGTTTGACCTCAATGAATGAAGGAACTGCATCTCTTGCTTGTATTGGCTTTTACTACTTTCAAGCTTTCAGGTTAAAGCCTATATCATACAGTATCTTTCTGGTTACAAATTCTTGCACCTATGCCTGCTAACTTCTCTGACAGGACTGTTGGTGGATATACTGCATGTGTGCAGTCCAGATTTTTGTGACTGTGCATGCCTGCATTGACTTTATTACTCCAATCAAACGGTGGCACTAAATGTGACAAATCATATAATGAGAAGAAGAAAAACAAAATGTAACCAGGTATCTTTGTTATCCTTGAATATTGTTGGTCTCTGGGTGTGTGACCTCTGTTTATATGATATGTATAAATACATTGAAGTGTTTTTTTTTTATTATTTATTTTTTATATAGAAAGCTGCTGAGGTTAAGGTGGCTTTATAAAAGTTGAAAAAAAACAACATTGTTTCCATTCAACTGATTTGATGACCAGGCAGTGTTAAGGAAGTCCTTTTATAAATATACCATGTGAATATGCACCTTGTCCACTAGAGCTAGACAGTGTCAACATTAAATCTTCTGACAGCTGAAGAAAAGCATGAGAATATGTTTTATCTTAACACAGGCTGTCTCTTGTACTTTCATGTTTTTGTCAGTTAAGTAACAAAGAGCTAGTTCATGTTTATTGAGATCCCCATGAGCTTCAACAGCATGTTGCAACAGCGATTGATCCTGGGGTCAGTTTACATAAAAAAAAGTCAGATTACATCCTCAAAAATCATGTTACAGATGAAGCCAGTGGTGGTTGTTTCCCAGACATCAATTAATTGATGTATGGTTGCTTGAGAGACAGGAAAAAAATGTGAAACCTACAAAAAGCTAGAATCTGAAATTATTCTTAAAAAAATGAATGTTGGGTGTTGTGGGGACACAGAGGAGGTTTTAGCCCCATGGGCATCACAGGTTCAAGTCCCGGCCTCATGACCTTTGCTGCCTGTCTCCCACCTCTTTTTTTATCTACTTTCCAGTCTAGCAGGTAATCCTGAGCCAAAAAAAAAAAAACTTTGAAAAAAATAATAATGAAAACCAGATTGATGTTTCATGTTACTTTAAGCTAATTTGATAAGACTAAAGTTTTAGAGTATTTTCTATTTGGTATTAACAAATGGAACATCAGACCTTTCCTGCCTCTCAGCCTTTAACTATTTGCAAAGGAAGCTGATTGGACAGAGAGTTCAGAATACACATGGCATGTGTAGGTACTTGATTTAATTCTCTCCCTCCCCAGACACACACATATACACCTCTGGTTAGACTGTAGCTTGCCACCAACAGTGTGTTAATGTGTGTAGGGGTGGGTGTGTGTACTGCAAAGTGTCTTGCAGTCCTTGGACTTGATACAGCTCTATAAAATTGCAAGCCGTTTACCATTTGAGGCTCAAGCTGCACAAACCAGATGCAGAATGTGATGGGATTCTGTTATGACTTGGCCAAAAATGAAATGCCACTGCCGTAGTTCAAATTTAATTCTGATGGCTTGTGTAAAAATAAGCCATGAGAATTATGTTTACAGTTGAGTACAACACAAGCTATGCAACACAGGCTGTAAGTTGACCAGATGTAACCAAATAAAAATAATTGTGTATTCATTGGTTTCTTAAGACACTTATTTGAAAAATGGAACAATATAAAAGCACAACTAATGGGGTAGTAAGGCTTGAGCTACTGAATGTGTTGTAGACCCAAATTAGAGTCACAATCTTCTCCCAGGCAAAAGTAATGATAAGAAAAAAAATCAACAGTATTGTCCATTTGTTTGGCATAGACGAAAGCACATAAAGTGTCTTTATATATGATCACAGAGCATAGCAAACAAAATTAATCAAAGATTAAATTCCACTTTGGGTAAAAATGCACAACCTCTTTCGTCACCTAAAGCTCTACTGGAACATCCAGAAAACACACTATAAACAAAATAAAATGAACTCTTATAAATTCCTCGAGCTGTTTTTTGGTAACTACAGAGGATGTGGGAAGCTACAGGAGGGGAGTGAAAAATTAGTAAGAGGGAACCAAAAAGAGGAAGCGAGTGACATACGTGGTTAGAATCTGTATGGGTTTGTATGTGTGTGAAGGTGAGAGGAGGTGGGCAACATTTCCTGTTCTTTACTGTCCAAAGACAGGAGGTAATAAACACTCTTACAGGCTCTGGGTGTTGACGGTGAGTGTGTGCGGGGAGTTGGCATCTGGCATCCAGCACCAGGACATAAAAAAGTACAAAAGAGTGGTGTTATCTCTCCTGTGAGCGCTCACACTCCAGCGTATGCCTTCACCAATACGCGCTCATACCAGCACTTGAGGTTAGACTTCAAAAGGAATGATGTTTTTCATGTTTTAGCCCATTTACTACAAGCCACCCATTCTTTATAATAAAAATGACGTACGATTTTCCAAAGCATTCTGTGCCGTTTTAGTGCTTGATGAAGCTGTTTTTCAACCTCCAAGGCAGCTTCTGGCTTTAGGTCATTTCAGTGCAATATTAGGGCATTTCTACAGAGACTAACTTCCTTCAGGTCATTAATCTATCAAAGTGAAGACAGCTATGAGTCTGCTTTGTAGAAGGCACGTAGTGTTGCATAGCAACACAGCTGAAAACACTTGAATCTGTTTTTAAAGTGCTCTGTAATACCATTAGGGATTGTGAATTGGAGTTTCATCATTATCTCAAGTGCATAATTACTTCAGGACTTGGACTTTGAAAACATTTTGATTACAGCAGACTTTATAATCTACATGCTCCAAGATTAGAAGTATACATTGTTTTCAAAGGTGTGTATGAAGCACCTGTATATCAGTATAGAATCGCAGTATTACAAAAGAAGTTTTATTGACAATAGCCTATATCATCAGTCAAACTTGATCAATGAGTTATTGCCATGTTTCAAAGCAATTCCAACATTCAGAATGTTTGCATGGTTGTTTATTAAGGCTCCGACATACTTAATCTAAAGTGCAAAAATTAGGTCTCATTGATGTAGATGTGTGACAAAATTGCGTCATTTTGTTTGCATAGAGGCATCTGCCTCCACTTCTTGACACCAGACCCAGGTTGAACTATTTCAACAGAACTGTCGGGAGTGTTGTGTGTTTGGTCATATGTTTGTTTCCATGCAGAAATGCACTCGGACACCAATGTCGATATTCTGCTTCAACTAGTCTGCTTCCACTATCCACGTTTTGTATCTGTAGGATACAAATACTTTTGGGAATATTTGTCTGACGTGTTGAGTAATTATGTACATGTGACATACTGAAGCATATGGGAGGAGGTTTATGTGAAAACGAACTGTCTGCAAACATGTGACTTTGCCTCAACTGTCAGGTGTAGGAGCCTTTAGAGTGCAGAGTCTAAATCTTGATTCTATCTTTTGAGGTAGGGGTTCATCCTGTGACCGGTGAGTTGCCAGTTCAAACCCCTGCTCCATTCATCTTTGCAGTTGTGTGGTTGTGCAGTAAGTTTGCTGGTGGTGACTAGAGGGGCCCCGTGGTGCTGAGTGAATTTCAACTTCACTTCTGTCAGTCTGCCCCAGGGCAGCTTACTACTATCATTGTGTGAATGGATGGTTCTTTGATTGTAGTGTAAAGTGCTTTGGAGTCTGCAGAGTCCAAAGCACTTGTAAAGTGCTATACAAGTCCAGCCCATTTACCATTTTACTACCAATAAATAAATAAATAACTACAGTCTATGATTAAATTATTGTGAAAAAGAATAAGGGTAATAAACAGTTCTGGCTACACTTTTCAGTTCCAATCTTACGTAATTGCTTTTAAACTTATTCCATTTGTTTACATTTGTTCTGTTGATGGCATTACCTATTGAACAATAAAATTAGTCAATAAAATCAGATAAGTCAGATAAGTTTCATGACAAACCTAAGAAGATCCAAGTTTTACATATTTTAAAAAGGTGATTTCCAGCAGTCTGAATATGTTTTTTTTTTTATTGCCAAGTCTAACTCAAGTCTGAAGTTTTAAATGACTGGAATTATGCTTCCCAGGATGAATCCCACATAGTTTGCCTAAAACACAGTTTTTCCATGAAATGTCTTCAAGCCTAATTTAACACACGATTATTTAACATTTATTTTATTCAGTTTAAGTCATTAGTACTAAATAATTTTCTTCATTTACATTTTTTGTACTACGAAATACAAAAGATGAGTTTATTTTTAACAATAAGTTATTGTAAAAAGTTAAAACCACTTCCTGTTAAATTTCAGAATGAATGTGTTGTTTTGAATATTGTTTTTGCATTTACTTAATATCTGTAATCCATCTACATTAATTGTCCAGTATAAACATACAACACTTTATATGATTTATATGATTTCTTTTTTTTTTCTGAATAAATACAACGTTGGAAAAATATGCACCAATTTTGCATTTAAAAGATTGTTGCCAGGTCATGTTCCACAATATATAATAAATTACAAAATAAAGAGAAAGTTACACTACCATGAATGGCTGAGAAATAAAGAGAATTTCAAAATAACCATAAGGGGAAGTTCTTTTATTTTAAATAACCTCTTACCTGAAGCCCTTTTGTAACTTTTAAATTGATTATTTTCAGTTAATACAAACATTTCATTAAATACAGAGTTCAACTTCAGTGGGATCTGAGATTTTGTTACAAAATTATAACAAACATGACTGTTTTCCCATGAAGCGTTCATAGTCCACAACTGATTATGGCTAAAATAACTAAACAAGTAAAATACATCCTTTAACAGAAGAATATGCACAGCTCTGTCAGAACTGAACGACTGAAAAATGCAATAGAAAACCTACTTTGCTTAACTTTACTTTGACAGCCAGTTATGTGTACAGAGTAAACTATGTTGCTTGAGTCAAAGTCAAGTGTGAAATCTCATCTTTAACCACTTGAGTGCAACTTGAATCTAAATAGCAGGTTTGAGCCAAAATCTTGAATAAGGTGCTTAGCAGTATCTCCCTTTTCGTCAGTTTTCTATTAAATGTGCTCAAAACAGGGATCATTTGGGAATTATGTCAGTATTTTCCTCACTAGCCGTTTCTTTGTTGATAATCTTTAATAACTTTGTGTGTGCATAAAACATATCCATAACTTATTTTAATCACAATAATACTATATATATTTTAGTGTCCTTGTAGTCCCAAAGTACATTTTCTGTGTCAAGTCCAATTTGCCCAGAGTCAGCTCTGTTTCTGTCTTGGGCTCTGTACTTGTCTGGCAGTGTCTTACTATGTTACAGCCTCTTCTCCTCAGCCTTGTCAGCTTTAGTCATCTTGTTTGTTTCTCTCACATTTCATGGGTATGTCTTTTCTTTCATTGAATCAATTTGACATTTATTTTCATTCCTGATGTTAACAACCAGCCCTGCTGGCACAAAATGTTGAATTAGAGAAGGTCATACTGCACCAGGCATAAACAAGAGCAAAGTTTAGCATTAATTGTGTCTAGATGTTGTGTATAAATAATGTCCATGGTTACACAAGGAGGGGATATAAACGTGAAAAATGGCAGCAGTGATGTATTTATTTTAGTAAAATAAAGTCCACCTGGATTATTTTGTTGCCCAGCCTCCTTCTCCCAATCACACTTCACAGATTGTTTTTCATAAGCAACTGCCTAACCCTCTTTGAATCACTTCAAGTATTTCCATGGAGATACAATGTCTAAGAAGTATTTAAACAAAACTTTATCACATTTGGTTGTGTGATAAAGCCACCAACTTCAATGCATTTTTTTTTAGATCTACAGTTTATGTGGGAGAAGTTACAATGGAAAACTGAATTAAGCTCAGTCAAAGCTACAATGTAATGGTTTGTGTTAAGGCATTTTGCTCTTAAAATGGCTCAAAGTCCAAACTTAAGTCCAATTAAGAATATGTGGCACAACTTGAAAATTGCTTTTGACAGCTCTCTATCTCACGGACACTGAGCTAGTTTCCAAAGTAAAACAAAAAATAAATTTGCTTTGAAAATTTGCAAAGCTAGTAATGACAAAGCCAAAAGGGTAATTTCAATGTAAATAAACTAGTGAAAGAAACCCTGCTTTTTTAGAAGAGTCAAATCTGTATTCTACCACCAGAAGTACCCAAAATTATTGTACAGGAAAGCCAGGTGGTGGTTTTTGGGATTTCATCAACTCTGTATTTCTTGTTGCCTGAACAGTATTGTTCTCTGAAACACCCTATATGCAAACAATCAAAGTTAGCTGGCAGTAACACTAGAGGCTTAGTTTATGCCCAGGCTGTAGGCAGTGAATTAATCTTTCTAGACATTTAATTTTCATTGCTACTCCTGAACCATAACAATAATATTTTGGTGTGAACTCCATAAATCCCCAATACAATAAATATAACGGTTCATATCACTAACAATGTTTTGAAGACAAAAAACAAAACAAAAAAAGAAAACAGTGAATTTGTTTGTGATGACCTTCCAGTTGATATCTCTATGTGGCGATATACAGAGACGCACAAACACACATGCAAACCTTATTACTCAAACAGATAGATCCTGACAGGCATATCTTTGTCTACTCAACTCTCCAGAAAGCTGCTAATCTGTTCAAACTATCAGCTTGCAGTGGCTGTTAATTAGCTTCCTTTCCAGTATTCACTGATTATCTTGGCGTCCTGCCAGTGGGGTTGATCTTCGATTGTCATCTGCTTTGGAACTGCTGCGTCCCCGTGTGTTCAAGTCAGACGATGAGATAGGACCTTAAAGATTTGTGAGAACCATATGGACACCACATGGGAAAGAAATTCAGTGCTGTCTTTTTTTTTTTTTAAGTGTTTGTTTTCATCAGTTATGTGCTTTGTTGCAAAGCATCCAAAGCATCCACAATACTTCATGCAGAAAGATCTCGTGTCCTCCAACCCCACCATTTGCTGATGTGATTTAGGCTAAGGTTTATCATAAGAGGAGATTATATTGTTAGACTCTAATGTTCTCATTGTTGTTGCTGGACTCTGTCTTGAGATGTGGACCTGGAATCTAAAGTCTTTCACATAAAACTGGTAAAGTAAGTAAAAAGTGGCCTAGAAACGATATAACTTTACAACCGTGTGAGTGAACACATCTGTGTAATATAATCCACTGTGACAAAGTGGATCGTAAAGTAAGACTAATGAGTCAGCTAGCTTTTAAAATGCTCCTCTGATCATTTGTCACTGCATGATAAATTTTGTGACATTAAGATGGTGGTTTGGCATTGCTAGGGGACAAAGTCTCCAAATATTTGAGTTTCTACTCATTTAAGTTCTTAGCACATCTTTACAACAAGTAAAAGGTGAACTTTAAGTATTAATAACACCATATCCACCACATCCAGGATATTTCTTTCTAAATATGATGCAAAACAGCAGGAAATTTCTAATGCAACTGTTTTAGAGTACTGCTGAATGCTTTTCTGGGGTCAGTCTTTTTCAATTTTGAACATCTTGAGGCGGAAACTCTGGCCAATTCTCTTTTGCCAAATCAAATTGGATGGGGAGTATTCGTAAAAGCATTTTTCAAGTCTTGCAAAACATTCATAAATACATTTTGATTTGGACCTTGACTGAGAAATTCCAGAAATAATTTAATTTCAATCAGTGTATCATACACTAGCTTACATCTATGATACACCAGCATGTTTTGCTGATGAAAACATAACTTATGTATTTATAAACACAGTGTGAAAGTATTTATTATAGATTTGAAATGCTTTGTCTATCATAATGTGCTGTTTGTGCTGGTGATTTCTTCCCTTCATTTGTTACTGCAGCTTTTGTTTTCCCACAACAGTTTTTTGTGCCAACAATTCTCTTTGAAAATATTTTTTTTTCCTTTATAATTGTAGAACAGTGGTTAGGGTTGAAGTCTCCACCCATCCATCCGTTTTCTGTACACCCTTGTCCCTTAGAGGGGTCGGAAGGGGTGGGTTGAAGTCGCGTAATCTAAAAATTGTGGGTTCAAGTCGAGCTTTTCCTTGCAACATGTTGATGTGGCCACTAAATTTTCACTCAGTCTGAATCAGTAGGATACATAATCATGGTGAAGACTGCTTGGCAATCATTGACATCCTCCACAAGAAGCATAATCCACCAAGGAACTGGCTGTTCAGAGTGTTATATCCTTGAAAATTTATAGAAGGGTAAATGGAAGGAAAAAGTATGTTAGGAATAAGTTCAGCAGTGACAGGAATCATGTGAGCTTTCTGAGAATTGTCAGACAAGATCCGTTCTATAAATTTGGGTAGCTTCACAGGGAGTGGAGTTGGTACGCTCTGATGAATCTTTCATATGAACCACAAGCAACAAATGTTGCATGTCAAAGAAAGTATTTAAAAAATGACAGCTAATAAAATTCCTTTTTTATTAGCTGTGCCAACAAAAGCAATTTTAGTGCTTTGACTATGTATCTATATCTATCAAAAAACTTCACTAAACTGACCCGTGAATGTTCAAAACATGGACAGAAAATAGTTTGCTTTTAGATAAGAAATAGGGATACAAATTGTAAGAGTAGTCTAATATAGAGAAAAAGTTAGGTATTTTTTTCATACTATGTTTCATTCTGCTGGTTTAGTTTCAGTCCTTTTCACCTTGTGAGAACATTGAAAAGCTTTTGAAAAGTTTTACAATAAACACAAAGTAAAATTTGGCCTACTTTGCACTTTCTTTTTTTGTTTACCAAGCATGCAGCAATAAAATCGCTTCACCCCTTCGGCATTTTGTATCTTTGTACTTTTTATCCACGTTTTCAAAACACAGAATGCAACTGTCTGCCATCAGATACTTAACACATGCCATGTATTTACTCAAACCTAATTTGAGCAGCAATAAATACTCTATAACCTGCTGTAACACAATGTGGTTGATCCCAGCAAATAATATCCACCTCTCTGATGTCATGTAGAGTTATTTTGGCTCTGATCAATTCTCAAAATATTTCATTTTTCTTACGGCCAGCTGTTCTAAACAGAAATCAGAACCAGAATGTATTAAAATAGATTTAATAAAAGGTTAAGTGTTGTTTGACTAAAATCATGAAATAACATATTTGCTTATTTTTGTGATTATAAATCTCTGCAATTAGTGAAAATAATCACAACAAAAACTTAAACAAATCACAATGGTTTCAGTTCATGTGGGTAGAACTGCTTTTTTTCCTGGTATTTTTTCTGGTTGTGGTCATGAAATGGGGGACAATTAATATAAGTGTGAGTACAGTCATATTCAATAAATTAAAATGCTTGAAAAGTTTATTTATTTCAGGAACTCAGTTTAATAAATGAAACAAATTAAATAGATCAGTTACACTCAGACTGCTGTTTTCAAGCCTTTATTCTCTTTCATTTTGATGTTGTTCCACCTACAGATATCGAAACACATTTAAGATTAAAATGTATCAAACATTGAAACCTTCGGCAATACAGGACTGCTCTACCTTATTTTGGAACCCAATGTGATTTAAATAAAATTCAAAATTCTGACTAGTTAACATAATCCGTCAAGTGCATTTATCAACAATAAAACAAATCCTATTGTTGGCTAAATTACTTTAGGGAGACTATTTCATTAAAGAGAGAATGCAAGTCAAGCTGTAATCCTTCCTTTTTTGTCAGTTCTAATAATTACTGCAATTGAGCTAAATTTGCTCTGAGCACATTCTTGCCAATATGTCGCTGATGTTTAAAATGCAAATCACTGTAACGTCTCTTGGTGGATAAATCTGTCAAGCCCTGGAGAGCCATTGAGCTCCTAAGGTGTTTATTAAAAATGCATAACTAACTCTGACAACAACACAAAGGAAATGCTACAAACAACAAATAGTGTACGTGTGTATTTTAGAGAGAAACGCATACAAGGACAAAATGATTGAACATAATTATAGAAGGGGAAGAGAGAGAAGTATTGAAATATTGCAATTGGTCCCCAGATTATAATTTATAATAATTGAGAATTTACAATTATCCAAGGAGGGACATTTGAAAACATTACAAAGCAAGATTTATATTCTGACAGGTTATTAAAGGGGGGGAATTAAAAAGACCTATTCCTCCGATTGAGGAAAACAACTTTGAGATTGTAGGTTAAAATACAAAATGTAGCTTCATGGCGACTCAAAGAGAAAAGAATGGAGATCATTTAAAAATTGACTGGAATCTGAAGGAGATCACCTTTTTTCAATATCTTAACAAGTAAAAACCGGTTTTACAAATTAAAAGAAATGTATAATAAAAATATTTTTATTATTATAGAAATAGAATCTTTTTTATAATAATAATAATAATAATAATAATAATAATAATAATAATCACTCTACTTTTACTCAAAGAAAAAGTGGAGTTTTTTAATCTGGACTTCTTTGGCACTATGTACACTTGTCCCTGGATTTGGTTGTAATTAAAATCTGTTGGGAAACATCTCATGAATGTTTAAATGTCTCCACATCTTGTTTATCAGAACATTAAAATTGTTCTTCCTTAAAAAGCAAACAAAAAGACAGCCTTGTTTCTAATTAAATATAAATAAACTCTTCCACGCAAATGTAAAGAGCACAATTTACTGATATGATTTTGGTACCCACGGTGTGTGATGTATTATTCTCCACAGAATTCCCAGCAAGGGGCTTCTAAACTCGTCCTGGAAAGGAATCTTTAGTACTTTGGAGGCATTTGCTAACCTTTTAGTCAGAGAATTACGTATCATGAAGACAAGGACAGTTTTCTCAATAAAATCACACATCACAGAGGCCTTAGTGCATGGATGATTTCATCGATGACACAGAGAGAAGAACACTATGTAGCAAATGAGAACATTACTGTCATCACAAAAAATAAAGATAAAAAAAATAGTAATTTCAATATCAATTTAAATTAATTTATTTTTAAATATCAATGTACTCAAAAAAATTTTTTTTTTTTGCAGTTATAAGTAAAAACTATTATTACCAGTCATTGTAAAGTCAATATATGTTATGACTTATAAAGATATTCAACTATTTTATTCACTCACACTGACATTTTTTACACATTCACCACAAAATAGATTATTTTCAGTGTTTTTCTTTTACTTTTGCTTCCCATAGGAAAAAAAAAATGCTTATTGTAATCCATTTAAATTTTTCTAGTATATTCTATGTTGAATTTTAGCTGTTGAATAGAACCTAAAGTTTGATACCCAGCTTTTTTTTAAAGGAAAAACTGACATTCTTCAGAATTTCTTGTCAACAAATTCCTTGTCTGCTGTTCTCGATCTCTGCTGAAGCTCAGTGCCAAGTTCCCATTCACAGCCAAATGGCATGGGATTAAAACGGCTGTCCAGAAACAAAATGCTGGCGAGCATGGTCCACTGCACCTCTTTGCGCATAATACAACGGAGCACTGACTCCGTTGTATTATGCATAAATTATTTTCCAGGCTTATATACTCATTCAAAGTCAATTTAATCATCTGTAAAAGATCTGGTGTTTAGAAATCTCCAAGCTGACCACAGAGTAAATATAGTTTGTCATCCAAACACACTTTTTTTTCAGCCAGTAAAAGAAATTCAAATGATCAACCAAATGCCTGGGCAATAATAGTATTTCATTTTTAAATACATCATAGACACCAATACTAAATATTCTTACTGGAATTCAGTCATAAAGTGTCATATCTATAACAGCAGACATGTATCATCACTCTTCACCCTTAGAGAGAGAACATGACATCTTCTTAGATGGAAAGCTAAATGCACCTCATCTTTGGACATGTTACTTGTAGGTTGAGTCGCTAAACATTAGCTTAAGCCAATGGCTGACTACTAAAAAAAGGAGGACGCATAAAATTAAAAGAAGGAAGCACATGGCTGTGTAGAACAAACAGCTTTTTCTGGACAGCTGTTGTCATTTTTATAAACTGCCACAAAAACAAAGCTAGACTTGTTTAGCTTAAAGTGGTCAACCAGAAAAAATAGAACTTGTGACCATCTTCATTACATAAAACATTAAATTCAATTCCTTTGAGTCATTCATTTAGCTAATCATTATTTCAAAAGAGTTTGAAACAAACAAACAAAAAATCATGTTGCAATATGCTGCAACTATTTTAGGTTGGAGTTCACATTGTGGGCTTCCAGTCATGTTGCCATAGTGGATGAATGCATGATGGTGCAGTGGTTTGAGCAGTCACTCTGCAGCAGTCTCTGGGTGAAATTTGCATGCATTCTCCTTGCATGTCTGGGTTAATCCATCTCACTCCAACAGTGCAGAAACATGCTTGTTTGGTGATTCTAAATTGCTTTGAGAGCGAGTGAAACAATAAGGCATAGACCCTCTGATATTCCCCCAGCTCTCTATATTCCAGAACAGAAGTAAAAATCTATTTGCCCTAAAAAATATTTAATTTTTTTATTGCTAAGGACCAGTTGAGGAACTCTGTGACTATTGTTGAGGGTTGAACCCTTGGCTAGATGCAGCTTTCCATGTCCATATTTTTAAAAACGGTAATCACCAGTAGACATCCTTTGGTTTCTTTGCTCCACCTGGGCCCATTTGACAAACACATGATATACAGATTAGAATTTGTTTTAGTTGGGCATTATACTGTAAAGGCATGAGAGTTGGTAGAAACATTGACTCTGATTTTGTGTTGTTGTTTCAAGCAAATTTTAAAGAAGTATTTATCCCCCCCCTACTATATAAAAAGTTGTATATAGATTTAGAGTACATGATAAAAAATCTTCCTCTAGTGGAAAGGGATTTTACAGTAAATCCCAAAGAATACAGAGAGCTACAGTTTTGTTAAATGTAAGCTAAATACACGCACACATCTTGGAATCTGGGGTGTCCTTTAGAAAGACAATTGTCCACAGAAGGAGAGTTTCGTTCTTACCTGTAAGTTTAGTAAGCTCATTTAAACCAAGGATACATTTTTAGCAATCTCTTTTATTCACACACTGAACACACCACTCTAAACTTTGTAAACATATGCTATATCCATGTCTCAATAAAACCTCTACCATCTTGTCCACCAACCCTTGTTCTTTTTTTTTTTTCAGGAACAACATAATTTATTTAGAGCAACACTCATTTTGTTGGTTCATATGCTGCTTATAAAAGGGCACAGTACCAGGAAGCCTAGACCCAAAAAATAGCTTATAACCAAAAGTCTAATTTCATTCTGGAGAATTTAACAGAAGTCAAACTAATATTCCTTTATCATAAAAAAACGAGCAGTAAAGAAGCAATATTTTTTACACATTTTTTAAAACTGTTTTTCTAAAAGATAATTTTTTACTGTAAAATTTAGTTTTTATAATTACTATTACCAACAGCTGGTTAAAATGGTAAATTATCCAACTCAAACATTATATTTGTGATGTGGACTCATGTCAAAATTAAAATTACATCTCCTTTTCGGTGGTACAATAAACACAAATATGAAGGTGAGTCCTTCAAGATCGTTGCATCTGTGTCTCACGCATTCATTTTGAAGTAGGAAAAGATGTTGTTCATGTTGTTCAGTTGTAATGACAGAATTAACTAATGAAGGCTGCTTTTCAGGCTTGTTTACAACAGTTGGCTATATTAAAATTTAAAAACAAAAATTCTTTATTGATCCCAAAGGGAAATGGATAATTAAAAAAATGTATTACATAAATTAGATAAGAACTTGAGAAGCTTCAACTATTTTAGGATGTCTGTACGACAACATTCTGGAAACGTATCTGAAAAACAAACATTGAAGGAGTGACAGACAAAACAGGAACACATTGCATATCTGTCTGACATTTAGTAAGCCAATGGGAACAGAACATTTAATCATGACAGCTGATTTCTGCATTTTAAAGCATGAACTGCTGTATTTCCTTGAACAAAAGACCTCTGAAATGGCATGTGAGGTATTCACCAATAGGAAGTGACAGAGAAAATTAGGATAGTTTATAAACAGTTAGGGCTGTTGGGCTAATCCCAGAGAATTACAGTGGATCAAAGACATAAGTGAAGGGCAAATTTGGGCTAGTTTTAGAGATAAGGAGCAGTGACCATGCCTATTTAACTTCTGACACAAAACCCATTTACCTCTACTCTGATCTAAAGCAGGTTGCGCACGGTTTGCTTCCCTATGTGTTACATGCTGCTGCTGCTGAAGTATATCTGCATTTAATACGAATGTTTACTCAGGGAGTTTAATGTATCCTATCACATCAAATTATCAGAAACCCCAAGTTCAGTGTTCATTCACTTGTGCTGTAATTTGACTGACTGAAATAAAATAAAAAATCATTTCCACATTGGTTTGAATTCAGTTCTGCCTCAGTTGTTTGTGCTTTTACGTTTGGCCTCTTTGTTCATCTATTATGATGAATAATCACTGGAATTGGAGAGCTGTTTAGTTGGAACATCAGGTTTTAGGTCTCCAAATCACTGCCAAAGCACAGCGCAAGTTTGAAATCATCAAATAGTTGAAAAAATGTTACGCATGCATGGCAGATGGAAAATGGAGACCAATAATGATTTTATATAATTTCTTGTAACTATTAATTGGTTCCATAGTTAATACATAAATTTCAGTTAATGAAAATTTGCTAACTGTTACTTTTAATTGATTCTGAGTTGTGAAGAAAAGATCATCACTGTTTATACTTGTACAAAGTATGACATTTTGATATGGCATTTTGATTTGGAAGATATTTTAAAATATATTTTATATTTTATTGACTCTCTTTAATTGACAAGCGTGGTAGCCAGTCAAACTGTTTGTGTCTTTCTTTGCATTTCTAGTTGAGCAATAAAAGACAAAGACTAAAAATAACCATTGCTGTCAAATGCAGAAATGTCTTTCAGCTTCACTTCACATGCAGATCTTGGGTTGCACAAATTGACAGTAGATGTAATGGCACCCACTGTTCATCTAACGCTTACATTCAAACAAAGAATAAATATTCTGTGCTCTCATTAGCTATTTCACTCACCACAAATATATGTGTGCTTACATTTATACTGAATCATCTAAAGTTGTAAAATGCCATACTACATGCATGTGTTTGTGAGTAAACACACACTGTGTCACTTGGAATTTGGAATGGAAGCTCAGCTGGATGGCTGCCTGCATATCGCTGTGGAAACCCTGCAACTGATGGCAAACATTTACATATTTATTATTTCATTTTAGCCTCCCACAAACCTGCTCTCTTTCTCTCTCTGACAAATGCACACATACACAAACTGCTTTGAATTTGACACACATGCCAAGCCATGAAGTGTAGTCCTACAGCAGAAAGGCTTTTCATTAAGTGTCAGGGACAGGATTTGACAAGAAAACAGAAGAAATGCAAATGACAAATAGCAGGCAAGCAAAACACTGGCTCAGCCAGGACCAACGTCTACAGGACTTCTTTGGTTTGAGGATGACAAAATAATGGCTACAACTAAGAGCCATTCTTAGTAAAGTAAAAAAAAAAAAAAAAAATTCTAAATTTACTTGTACTTTTTCATATTTCATCATGTTACAATCACAAGCTTCAAAATATTTTATCAAGATTTCATGTGACAGACCGAGTTAAAGAACTGTAAGATGTTTTATTCCTCTCCTTCCGAGTCAGTACTTTGTAGAACAAACTGCTGCAGAAAATCTTTCGGGGTTTGGCTATTATAGCTTTTGCACTGCTAGAGGCAGACATTTTTGCCCATTCCTATTTTTAACAAAGTTGAAATTCAGACTGCATGAAGAATGTAAATGAACAAAAAGGTTCAACTTTCGCCACATATTCCTACTTAGATTTAGGTTTGAGCCTGGGATGACCCATACTAACACACAAAAATGAATAATCTAATACATGTTTGTACCCACATTTGTGTATTTAGTAATGTTGTCTTGCTGGAAGATGAAGCTTCACTCAATTCTGGAGTCTTTTATGTCCTCACACTGATAGCCATCATTTATTACCCTGCATTAAGCTCCATTCATCTTCACATCTACTCTGACCATGATCCCTGTTCCCGCTGGAGAATAGCTTCTTTACAGTCAGATGATGCCACCATGTTTCACAGAGGCAATGATGTGTTCATGGTGATACGAGAGTCAGTTCTCCATCTCGGGTAACATTTTAAGATGCTTAAGGTTAGTGATAATGTTTTATAACATAACCTGCTTTAAAATGTTTCAGAACTACACCTCTGGCAATTATGGTGTTCATGATGCAGTTTATTCTCTAAAAACCTCTGAGCATGTGAATTATATGCAGGTAGAGTATGGTTACTTCTTAAGTTACTTGGGTGCACTAGCTTTCATAACATAGAGAAATTAATGCAAATGTTGAAAATAATAATTGAAAAGTATTGTGTTCCATTTGACAATCATGACTTGCTCTGATTTGATGCATTACATTGATTTTCCATGAAATACATTTAAAGTAGTTAAGGACTCAACATAGATAAGGACTCACAAAATAAATGCGAATAGATGGGAGATGATTATTCCAAAATAATAAACTTTACATCCCTAATAATAATTTTAAATATTCAAAGTGGGGTTTTTTTTGTTTTGTTTTTTTACTAAAGTGCATTAGAAATTAATAACAGCAACCTCAAGGCAATCTTGGTAACCAGCCTTTTCCTGTTTTCTTGGAGTAATGGTTTATTGGGAAAAAAAACCCATAATTGTTCCTCAGTAGTTTCTTGCTTATTATGCGTTATGGAAAGCATTGGCTGTTCTCAGCTGTTAAGGCCCTCAATCTGTTAAATGTTTAACTGATATTCTCAGTTTTGTCATAAAATCAATCCCTGTTTTCTACCTGGGAGGAGCTGCAGGTGTGGAGATGCATTTCCCATTTTTACTCTCCACCTCTCCTTCTCCTCTCGCTCTTGCCCAAATCTGGCAGAAGATCGATTCCATTCCTGAGGCAAACTGTTCAAGATAACTGATGCTCAGAACAGTGGAGAGCATGGCGCTTCCATCAGTTCTAACACCAAAATAGTGTTGACAGGATCCTGAGCACTGCATGCTCAGAACTGATGAGCTAGCAGAAAGTTGGGAGAAAAGGAGCATTCCATCAGTAGTGTGCAGGAAAAGACAGAGAAAAAAAATTAAAATTTTCAAAAGTGAAATAAAAAGTCTGATATGCAAAAAAAAAAAAAAGATAATCCTGCATTTAACAGAAAAATAAGTTCAAAATGAACTGAAATAACTTAGAATTAATGAGATTTTTATCTGGGTTTGGTGTCTTAATTTTTTTTTTTACCAAATACGTCAAGAGAATTATGAAAAAGTTGGATAGGAATCATCACTTGGTGAATGTCAATGTGGACAAATAATTCAACACTATAGCACATTCCCATAAAAAATACATTTTCTTTAGGTAAATACAAAAAAAAAAAAAAAAAAATCGAAATCCCAGAGATTCTCCTTAACATTTAATTTTGCTTGTCACAAAAGCACAATTCCTATATCCAAGGGGCTCTGATTGGCTGTTTCTGACCAGGAGTGTTGTATTTTTGCTGATGGCAGTAGGACCACAGAGAAGAGCATTTTTTTTCTCACAGATATCTCATAGCATCAGAATATAGACAGTTTTAAATAATATGTAAGAAAAAAACAAAACAAAAAACATTACTTCTTATGGTGTCATTTTCTTTTGGTAACTTCATTCAATTATTTCATGAAAAAATTAAACAAAAAAACTGATCAAATCTACATTTGTAGTTATGTCTTAATTCAAATTGTTTACTTGATCCTTTATCATTCTAAGCTCGAGTTATTAAGAGCCACTGTGGGAGGTCCATAGAGCAGAGGATTGCTTTATCACATAGCATCTCATTAAAATGCTATGAGATTTCACATTAAAGGTGATAAAATGTAAGCATAATGCCTGTACTTTTGCAAGTCCTTACATGTGCAATAGAAACAGTGATTAACTGTTTGCTTGCATCTATTTTAAGATATCTCAGTCACACAGTGCATGTAGTGGAGATCTTTAAGTCTGGTGTAGGCAGGGCTCAATGTAATATGTGGGGGTTGTTTTGTGAAGCATACAAGCAATTGATTTCTGGATTCAATTGTTGAATGTTGTGCTAGGTTTCTCGTGTTTATTGGAGAAGAGCATTGCCTGTGAACCAGAGGTATGTGCAGTTCTACAATAAAATAAGCAATGACATTTTGAAAAGAATCGACTTGGCAAAATGCCACAGGCTTAGTTGAAAATGAAATAAAATGCCCTTTGATTCTCTGCTTCTGTTTAGATTTCAGTTGCTGAGAAAAGGTTGCTGTTTTATGAAAATGGCTAGTCAACCTTATCTTTAGCTTGTGCATATACTCTACTGTGAGAGTGTCAACATGTGAAATTTATGAAAGGTAAATCTAAACATGAGCAACATTGTGAGCTGTCAAACAGATAAAGGACCCTTTTCGTTATCTATAAAGCTGTTCAGAATAATCAGTGTTGACAAGAAAACCTTGTCCTCCCTGGAGCACCGCTGGTAAAGGGGAAAAAAAAGGCTATTCTGATCAAGGACACCTGATAAATACCTCAAATTTTAAATGGGCTTTAATACTTGCTCTAGTTCTCAATAAAATACTTCAAATTTGTTTACTGATGGACTTTGTTGAGAATAGACAACTCAACCTGTTCAGCATAGACTGAGATGACTGAGGTTAGAATGTGAGGAAACAGCTTTACAATAATAATAATAATAAAAACATACAACCTTTTAATCTGAAGCGTCACTCTTTTGATTTATCCACTGTTTAAATCATTATTTGAGGATCTGGAAATAAACCATTTTCACAGTTTTTTGACAGAAACCCCCAGATTTTTATGTTGTGAAAAGTCACATTACCATCTGCTTCCTCAAAGCCACCATTCCTAATAGAGGATATGCTTCTCCAAATATTCATTCTTTGCTTTTTTTCCAAATATTTTGATGCAAAAATGACTTGTTCTTTGTCTCATTTGATCAATCTTAGTCTCCATTCCTGCATTGTAATATTTTTTTTTTTTTTGTCATACATAGAGATGAATACACATACTTTTTTTTCTTTCTCACTTTTAGTAGTGACTTTAAGAAATACTCCTCTTGGTTCATTTATATTTTTTCATTCACTGAATGTAGAGTTAATTCAAATTGAAGGTTAGATTTCAGTGTTAAAGTGGGCTACTACTTTAAAAGATGCATAAATTATATAATTTGATCTAAGGTCGTTGTCACTTTATTATAGGTCCCAATAAGTGCAGATGAAATTATGACATAAACTGCATCTGACCCTTCTCAGAAGTAGAGCCTCCCGTTATGTCTTTGATTATCACCACTAATATAGACATAAAGATACGCAGAATTATGCTTATTTTTATCAGCATGGATTCATGTTCATTATTCCCTAAGGATGTAGAACTTCTGGTACTGTATTACATTTAAAATATGGTAAAAACTGCATTTCCAAAAATAAAAATTCTGTGAATAATAGAACTGTCAAGTTATCTCTGTGTCTATTTCTGTAAATAAAAAATAATATTCATTTTATAAAGTGGTTCAATGCCTACAGTTGCTGTCACATTAACTTTGCACCCACAAGACTTTATGATGTTTCTGTCAGCTAACAATAATGTCAAGCTATCATTTTATATGATCCATTGCAGTTATTAAAGCATCTGGCGTTGCTCACATGTGGGAAAACTCCAGGGAAAAGAATGAAAGCTTACATCACTGTGGTCTTTTCAACAAATTACGTTCCACTGAGAGACAGGAGGACAAATGAATCCATTCAATGGTGAACCCTACCTGTGAAAGTTTGTTACAAGACTAAAAAAAAACCTTGGGTTATGTTTATAGTTCTGATGATTCATCAGGGATTAAGCCTGGTGGCTAAATCTGGTGCAGTGCCTCACTTTTTTATAAGGTTAATATAATAATTATAATGCAATGCATTCTACAGAGAATAATTAGATTGAAATAACATATTAGCAAGTCCAGAACAGCATATCTACAAGACAAGAACAGATAGCACTGTGGAAGGAACAGAAAGGAGATTATTTCTGAAACCCTGTCAATCTGGACACTTTCTGCTCACACCAATGCCACTAGGAAGGTACTAGAAGTATCCAGACACGTACCATCAGACTCAATATTAGCTTTTTTTCTGCAGAGCATCAAGATATTAAACTGACAAAAAGGAGAAAAAAAAGTAAATATGTTTACTTTGTTTGAAGTTTTGTTTCTCTGGCATTAATTCTGATGTCTAAACAGTCATTCCATGACAACACAACTGGATCAGGATAGCTTTACAACCACACAGAACATTATATTCTCTGTTTTCCTTATAATTTCTACCATCAGCCTTCGTATATTAAACTTGTTCTTCCACTCAAATTCTTCTGAAAATACTTGGAAACATCACTGTATTCTTTAGCAATGACCTTTTGTGGGTTTCTCTCCTTGAGGGCGGTGTAAATAAATGTCTTTTGTCAGACAATATATTGCCATTCGATGCCATGTGTCCATTAGAAATATTTTTGTTCCAATTGTAATCATGCAATATTCAAATTTTGAGACACTAAATGTTTCATTATTTGCAAGCCGTAATTGTCAAAATTGTAAGAATTTTTTCACTCCGTGTGGGCTGAGTTTATATTGTATACGAGTTTCACTTTGTGAAACAAGTGACAAAAAATGCTGTCCTTTTTTCATGGTATTCTAATATTTTGAGACATTCCTGCAGTTGACCTTCTGTATATGTGCATGTGTGTGTGTACACACATTTAATATGAAGTACTTTTAGGAAGTAAAGGATTGCTTGAATGGAGTTGTCACTGACAGATTAGACATTTTACTGAGTGTATCCACCTCTCAACAGCCATCTTTCATTGTGACAGCTGGACGCCATATGCAATATCTGAGCATGTTTTTGCTACTTTACAAGCATATTTACTTTTCATGTGGATTTCTCACCTTGAATCATTTTTATACTTTATTCCATAAGTTGAATACAGCAATATACCAGTGTTTCCTACGAATATGGACAACATTGTGTATTCTTTCCATCATTCATGATTCTATTCAGAAATACTTTGTCTGAAAAAAAAGACAAACAAGTATTCTGTAGTGATTAAATATTTCAGAAAGGCAATGGAAGCTGTAGAAGAGTTGCTACTGGAATAGGTTTGCATGAACAAAAACTTTTGTTAGCAAAGGTTCTTTTTTTGTGGAAATATAATGGCACATCTAATTTTAATTTATTGCTAAAATTAAAACAAAGTTTTAACTTAATCGATCCATAAACTTAAATCTCTTTTTTTTTTTATGATTGACTCTTTGATGTTACATGAATATTTACAGATTTCTGTTAAGTTAAAGAGGATATTAAGAAGTTATCAGCAATTACTCAATTAAACTTTTCCCTCGGGGTTCTGGCTCCCCTTGGTAATGTTGTAATTTTTGTCTTGCGTTTTAATTTTTGTTCATTTTCATAAACTTAAAATTTCTGTTCATTCAATTCTCATGGCACTATCACAAGATCTTGTGATATTAAAAGGTTGTGGTTTTTCTCATCAAAGTGAAGACTGTACTGTGAAGGGTTATCTAATTGCTGTCAGCAGGTGATTCATCTGGTGGAAAAAGTGCAAGCTATTATTACAGGCTCCTAATGACTTTTTTCAAAATCACAGCTGACCATTTGGTGCTAATAACAGCTGCCACCTGCGTTGAACATTACCATCACTGCCAAACTAAAGTGTTGCTTAATGGTTTTGTTTTTAATTTGGACTGCCTATGCTCATCTATAGCTCCAAGTTAAAAATACTGGATAGAAAAGTCATAAATTTACATTACAGAATATATGTAAAATACAGCTTGACATCTATTTTTAATTGCAAATTTGTCACTGTTCTTAAGGTTGAATGTTTTAATGAGCTTGCCACAGAAAGAGCATGCTCTTTCTTTGGTATGAGGTACCAGGTACCAGAGTTTTCACTGGCAGTATTGAGATAAGACGTCAGTAGCATTGTCCCTCCTCTAACTGTTGCTGTGCACTGGTAGTTAGTTGGCTTAAAACATATTTCCCTTTAAGGCATTAGAAACAAGTTCCAGTCTTCTGAAGTTCCTGCTTTGGGGTCCGACATTGATCCTGGGAGGAACCAAGCTCTGGCTGCTGTCTGTCTTAGAAGCAGTCACATGCCAGGATAAGACTGGGAGCAAAACATTTCATTCTCATTTAAGCATTGATTTTTTAGTTTTTATTTTTTTCTGCTTTTGTCTGTGATGGAAGGAGCTTTCTGTCACCGCTCATTGCTCTTGTTCTAAATGAAATGAAAGAGGCAACTGAGTGTGCAACTGCTCTGTGCGATATATGTTCATTTTTCTGAAAGACAATGAATCAAGACGAGTTTCATATAACTGTTTTTGCCCATAAGAAGGCATACTTTAAGTTGTGCTGTGATTTATGATGACTATTGGAACTCAACCATGTTGATACTGATAGTCAAAATGAGATCTGCATAATTTCTTTAACACATTTTTAAAATGTTCATGTTTATACAAATCCAGTTTCCTAAATAACAGCCTGTTAAAACAGTATTTTGTTATGGAGTTAGTGCTTAATCTATTTTCATTACATAACATACAGTATCTTCACTGAGGGTTATTGATTAATAACCAATAACTCAATGAATACAAATACAATGTCTATAAAAAGTACTCACATTACTCATGATCAACAGCATTTAGAAAATGTTAAAAAAAAACCTTTAGTGTCCAGGTGAAAACTTGCTAAAAATAAAATGAGAAATTAAAGTGCTTTACATCATAAAAAGTTACTAATTGAATCTAATTCATGTTAAATTTACGCTTCCTTATTTTTTGGGGAGAATTATCATGAAATACTATGCATGAAAAAGTTCTGAAATAAAATAAACAGATCAGAAAAATACTAGTGTAGTTTTCTGGCTTGAGATTTCATTACAATCATTTTACTTGTTTTCTCTTTGTAGCATCTAAATAAAGAGCTTATAACAGAGGGTAAATGTATATGAATATATAAAAATACTTTCTTTAGTCTGAAAACAGTGTACAGATGTAACTTTCCTTGTTTTTAGTTCCTTTTTTTCCCTTTTTGTACAACTAAGCTAAAGCACACAAATTTACAGATGTTTGCATTCAAGTCTAATTACATAAAGTCCAGTAAAACTTAATTTATGTATAATATATTTTTACTCAGTTTAGAATCTATTTTACTCAAGACTTTCACAGTAATGAAGTACCATTCATTGACCATTCATTGATTGCCATTGCTTTCACAGCAATGGTAATCAAACCCTGAGAGGAAAATGCCATATTTATATTCCAGAATGAGATTTAAGTAACAGAGATTTATGCATGCAGCATTGGTGATGCTTTGGGGTTGCTGCATTCATGCTACAGAATATTTTTAGACATTCTATCTTTTTTTGACTAAAAATATGAAGAAGAAAAAAAAAAGAGTCAGCTTTAACAGTGGCCATTAGTTGTGGCCTTGGTGACCAGAAAACTTTCTAACACAAACAGCAAAAAACAATCTGTCCTTTAATTGGGCTTAAAAGAGCTTCTTGGCTTTCAGGTCATATCTATCCCCTATTAGCGCTTGTTAAGCCATTGCAGTGTCGCACATCCAACATTCACACAAGACTTCGATAAAGACTGAACAGAATAAAAAGGAGCCAAGTCAGAAGAGAAGATGAAATGAACAACAGAAGAGCAAGAGTGCAGAAGCAGATGCTAAAAGTCTGGCAAAGTAAGATTGAAAAACTGGGATTCTTCTTTTCTTATCAGCGAAGGTCAACTGCCTGCTGTCTCCTCCAAACTCTCTTCAAACTCTTGACTAGTTCTCTCAGCACTTGTGTCTCAGTGTGAGTTTGGCTGAGTCGCTTTTTTTATTTTTTGTTTTGTTTTTTTGATGTTTCACAGAGATGAGAACAAAAGCAGGGAAAGATACTAAAAAAAAACAACAGAAGCAAAATATTTCCAACCTCTGAAAAGCAGTTAGAAATGTGAAGTGCATCCAGTGTAAGTTATTTTATAGACATTTCTTACATCACACCGCAATCATTTTAACATGTGGATTTTATGTGTAACAAAACAAGACAAAACATAGACAAAACAAGACAGCAAATGCAAAGCCATGTCTGCCAACGATGGTGCATTTAAAAAGAGTGTTTCCTAAATGTAAAATTTACGCTTAAGGGTACAATTTGAACAAAGGAGGAAAAAAGACAAAACAAACAAGTAATTTATTCACGTTTAAGAAAAGGCATGACAAGACTCTTACCTAAATTTGTGGTTGCTGGGGTGTGTGTGTGTGGGTGTGTGCGCGTGGGCGTGTGTGTGTGTGTGTTTGGAAAGCTGCTTCCAGAATAATAGATTGTGCTGTTTTCCCCTTTGGGCTTTTGTAATTTACAACTTCTTTTGTTATGATCCATTTACATTTGTGTCTTCATGAAGTCACTGATGTACTGTGCTACTAATATAACTATAAGGGGGACACATGGATTTTAAAATTACCCAGGTATTGTTTCACTAAATGTGTTACATCCTCAGATCTTTCTCCACAACCAACAATGACCTTTTGTGGTCAACAGACTTAAAACATCCACACTGCTAATAAAGCAACATGGATGAAAAGTGAGAAGATATGGCTGTAATTTTTCAAGATTTATTTTTCATCACCATCACAAAACTATTTTATGACAGAAGATAAATATTCAATGTAATTTCTGATAGGTTTTAAGAATTGTTTCAGATGAAACAAAAACTACAAAGTAAATATTAAAATACCTTTGATTTAAAAAGTGAGATCTTCTAAACCAAACATTTGTTTTATAATAAATTGTAATTCATATGTGAGTTTTATAACAAAGAATGAGCAACATCACAATGAATACATTTATTGCAGGTTATATTTTCATGTTAATCTCAAAGTCTCTTTGTTTCTACAATTCTCTTTGCTAATCCTGTCAGTTCTCCTTTCACCAGACATTAGTGCCTTAAGAGACAATTTAAGATAATAAAGTATATATTTTAAAGAGTGCTCCAGAAATGTAGACTCCTGTGAACTAAATTAAAGCTAAATAAATATATTAAAAATAGTTTCTGCATGTTTTTAGCATTAGGCCTAAGTAATATTGAAGGGTTTACATAATGCCTTTGCTAACTTCCTGTTGGTCACTTTGTAAGACAGAATAAGGACTCATTAAGCAAATTAGACTATTACTGAAGATCTCAATTATTTCAGTAAAATGATTCACTATGTGAAAAATAAAATACACACGCACGCCCACACACACATATCTATCTGTCAGTCAGTCAGTCAGTCAGTCAGTCAGTTATACACAGGCTGGTGTTTTCAAGTCTCTGTGTTAATTACGATGATTTCCTACAAATATTAAAATATTACATCAGACCAATAACAAAATTGATAAATATGGACTTAGTATGTTTAATACCTGCTTAAAGCTTATGTTCAAAACTTTTCTTTAATCTGACAAATGAGCTTCATCACATTGCAATTTTTAATTAATTGAATATGACTGCAGCACAAAATCAGACACTGCTGCCCAGATGAAAACACAAATGTATGGCTTTGGTTATAATTGAGCTACTAACAAATTCTAATTACATTGGGCCTTAAGCATTAGGGTGTTATTAGTTCTGTGTTGTACCAAAACAAGAATGTATTTCTAATGTGTAGTCCACCAAAAATTAGGTTTAATATATTTTGCAACTTCACTGAAGCCAATATATGTAATAAACTTTCTTGTGCTTAAGGGTTTTCTTTCTGCAGGATGAAATTAATAAAACGCTGGTACAGTAAATGGGGTTCTTTTGACTCAGGGAAGGGTTCCAGTAACAGATAGGAAGGAGAAAATGTAAATGAACTATTGATTATGCTGCAGCATCCTATAATGTAATTGAAAACTGCAGTAAATATCTAAACAATGTCCTAAAACTTTCTATTTTTCCCAAAGTCCCGACCAAATTTTGCTTACATTGATTCTTAATTCAATTTCAGCTCATTTCCAAAACCAGTTAGTTCACTTCATTTCAGTTGTGTGTCCTTTCTTTTGCCTTTACATTTCTTAAGAAGCTCGTGGATTTCTGTCTAAGCTTATAGGTGTATTGCCCAGTGCTTCTGATATTAACACAAAACACATAATTTACAGATTTTATTTGTACTTTGCAGGGTATAGCCTACTTATTAATGTGTATCTGGGTGTTGGTGTGTGTGTTGCTTGTGGTTCTTTATATTCATACTGAATGAACATGTTGCACCTTCAAACAATTACAGTCACTTACTGTACTAATGTGTTTTTGGGGGCTACTCTTGAAAGCAGCTCTCTTTTGCTTTTGCATGTGCCGGAGTGTGTCTGTGTGTGGTGTGGCCACAGGCTGAAAAGAGCCCTGGTTCACATGGGAACAAATGACAGGATCTGGTTTAGTGCGCCTATCTGTAAAAAAAACAGATGAAAGAAACCAAACTTGTTTAAGCACACATAGGAGTTAGAGCTGCGATCTTGCCAGACCTCCCACAGAGAATTCTCACTAGCGTCAGTTGGTCACTTTATGGTCACTGGTTTGAACTCTGCATCCTTTCAACATTAATGAGCCGCCAAAGCAACGTGAAAGCTTCAGCTGCTTTTAAGCATGAGTAATGAAAAAAAAAGCATTGCACAGATAGTGTGGGACTTATTTATGCAATCTACCTCTAAATTGATCTCTATCCATGTATCCTTAATATATTTTTTGAAAAATAATGATTATAAACCACATTTTGAGTTTAATGCACATCAGCAGGATTATTAGCTGCCAATAGATGCATATATGTTCAGCAGAAGAAAGCTGTTTTCTGTGGAATGTAATTAAATGGAATATATTCAGCAAATGTAGTATTTACTTGGAAAAAAAAGTCAGAATAAAGTCATTAATTTGTCACTATAATTAAACTCAGTCTTTGGGACATTTAACCATCAAGCAATAAGCCCCTTACTGTCCAATGAAAACCATGTGTCTCCTAATGTACTGGTGGTGAATATAAGCAGTTTTTAACCATGAAACTTTCCAGAAATCCAGTGCTAAAAAGTTGCTAGATTCTTTTTAAACAATAGAATTGTGAAGAAGAAAAAAAAACAAAAAACATATATATATATATATATATAAACCCCCATTACCTCATGTGTCCACCTGTGACTAGGCCATGATAAAATCTTAATATTAGTTTGTTTCAAGCCACATAGATGCAGACTTGCTGGTTTGATTCACATCAACAACCTGCTACAAAATGCAAATGAGAATCCCAAATTTAGAATTTTCTGCTAGAGGGCAGCAAACATGTTTTCAACTTGTTAACAATGCTAAAGATATAATGTCATTGACTTAAATTCATTTAATTTAGTTGCAGTATCCTTTATTTTGGGGTAGG
The DNA here is from genome assembly GCF_003331165.1 of Xiphophorus hellerii. Taxonomy (NCBI): domain Eukaryota; kingdom Metazoa; phylum Chordata; class Actinopteri; order Cyprinodontiformes; family Poeciliidae; genus Xiphophorus; species Xiphophorus hellerii. The sequence continues at coordinate 10,116,159 of NC_045679.1, read as the reverse complement.
CCAGTTTGCTTTGTTTTGTCTGCAGAATGCCACTGCAGGCCTGATGACAAAACAAAATATAAAGAGTCTCATTTGTTCAATTTTACCATCACTAGATTGGTCGGATATGAACTTCTGAGTTGAGAAATGTTATGTTTCGCTTTTCAGACGCTACATGAAGGAGCACCAGATGATATCACTGACCTCATTCATCCTCCCGCTCCACCAGGACCTCTGAGGTCAGCTGACCAGCTGCTTCTCTTTGTTCCAACAGGACTTTTGAAGCAGAAAGGTGACCGGGCTTTTTCCACACCAGGACCAAGAAAATGGAAAAACTTTCCATATGTGCTCTCCCCAGGCTGTTCAAGGTTTAAAATCTTTCTGTTTTACATTTAGTCTCATTTTAATGCCTTTTTAAATTATTGATCTTTCTAGTGTGATTTTTTTAAGCAAAAATGGCTGTTCTTATACACGCACCTCTTGAAATGATACAATACAGTATGTTGGGTTGACAAGGTCAATATTACAAAATGGGTCGTACAATAATTCAGTCCTGTTTTGGCTAGTTTACATATTCCAAGTTGTGGCCTTGTCTCACTCTAAGGTGACTACAGTGGGGCAATTCTCAATATTTTCTAAATAGAATATTATTTTTGTAGATGTAGAGCTAAAAATAAATCTATGTTTAGTTCATGAATATGAAGTTGAAGATTATTCACTCTTATTATCTAAATGTTTAGCGTAATGCTGCACAGCTACACTTCAGGAGCAAAGAGTTGAGGATGGTGACTGTGTGCGAAGAAACTATGTTAATATTAATATAGGCATTAACAGCATCATAGCATTAACCCTGCCCTGCATGTCACTGGGTCACACCAGAAGAATTAGTCGTATGTTATGATGCCTTTTGTGGATTATATTTCACCCTTTAAAATCATCTTACCCCACAGCAGGTATCTTTGTAGGACTGATCCTGGACTTTCTGTGTTTATAGACCCTGAGACTTAGTTCCTACATCTCAATGACTCAAATACTCAGTATTGGGGCACCTCAGGGCTGCGTCTTTGGTCCAGTTCTCCACATTCTGTACAATCATGACTGCTTACTACAGCACTCCTCAAATTTTACTATAAAATTTGCAGGCAACTGTTGTAGGCCTCATCTCAAAAAGAACTGAGGTGAAAAACTATCAAAATGAAGTTTCCATAGCAACTTCTACCTGACCACTAAAAAATATCTTATTGGTTTCAGGAGGAAAAGAAGGGAGCTCACACCACTGGGGAGCAGATGTGTTGAGGGAAAAAAAAGGATGTTCAAGTTAAATTTTTTGGGGGTTGAACACCAGCAAGTATCTTAAATGGTGTGTGAACGCTGCCGCTGTTCTAAAACAGGCTCATATGCTCCATTTCCTCAACACTGGGGGAAACACATCTGCCTTCGAACCTGCTACAGTCTTTCTGCCGTAGCTAAATGGAAAGTGTTCTAACTCACTGTATCACCATTTGGTTTGATAACTGTTCTGCAGCTGAAGGAGCTGCTTTTCCAGAGGTGAGAAAAACAGCCTAGAAGATAACTGGCCTCCCTCTGCCCATCTCAGACATTTCACATCCATTCAACCACATGTTTACTCTGCTTCCCTATGTCCAACCATATAAGTCACTTAAAATCCCCACTGTCGGATTCTCCAATAGTTTTTTTTCTACTAAGGGGAATACTAGTGATTGAGTACAGTGAGGTTCTGTAGGGGTGGACCAGAGCAGTTTTCTTGTGCCTGTGACATCCAAAGACAATAAAGTCATTCAATTCAGATTCCTCAAAAACGCTGAGTGCCAAGCTCGAAATATTCAGCTAAATATCAAAGGCATACAATCATAGCATCAACTGAAACAGCAACTAAACAGATCATTTAAACAAAAGATATTGAGCTGTTGAAAATTACACTACTACCCTGCAGTTTAGTTTTAGACTGAATAAATGAAATTTTATGCGAGGATACTTCAAGCGTTTTCTCTGAAGTTGCCCCTTCTGTGTCCACTGACTATTCCCATCTTTGTCAGACCAAAAGTTGTGTAAGGTGCATTTATATTTTCATACTTAACTTTTCAAACTTCAAACTTTGCCATTCAAAGCATGCAGTAGCTTTGATGGCCTTGGACTGCCTTCTAATTAAAATCTTAAGGCTTTCCACACAAAAATCCACTGCTGGGCCTGAATTCATCTGCTTGGGTAGAACCGGAAAAAGATGCACCAAAAAAAGGTGGAGTGAAATACACGAATCAAACTAAATGTTGTTGAGATGTGTATATCCATAGTTTGAAGCTAAATGGCACGTTTAGTAAAATTCTAAGCATAGGAAAAAATATGGAGCAGAATAAATACATGATTTATATTAATCATGTAATTAATTAAATTAAATTAGTAATTAAAACAAAGAGTACAAGTGAATAAGAACCCAAATTATGTATTCATGCTGCATTTACCAGAATGTTAACATGACAGAGTCCAGAAATTCGCCCATAAATGGCTGATCCGGGGTATATTAAATTTGATAATTGCATTCATGTATTCATATATTTCTTATCACATTTTTCATCAATTTCAAAGTAGAAAAATGTACCTTTTAGAGCATTTAGAAGATGAAATGAGGAAAAACAGGATTAAATGGAGTCAAGAAATTGGAACAGTTTAGAACAGAAGGGTAGCAGATATAAGATTAACAAATATGTGGAATAAGAAATTTAAATTCATCTTTTTAAGGCCACTAAAAGTGGACAATTATATGACACAAGAAGGGAAATGACAGGAAGGAGTCAAGTGTAGAGGATAAAGAAGATGAAGACAGCTTCAGGGCAGATTAGCAGTGTAGAAGTAAATGACAGTCTGTTGATGAGTAGCCATTTAGTTTTCTCTGCTTTGAATCTTGTTAGTGTTAATTGGACTCAGTCTATCACCTAGACAGAAGGACTTGGACGAAACCATCACTTGGCCATATGGCCAACAGCATGTAATGAAAAGCTGCCAAATGAGAGATTACCTTCACAGTGACATGAGTAATCACAGTGAATTTACTCATGATAACAGCAAATCCATAATGTTACTGAGGAATTATATCTCAGCTCTGTAAATGTTATTGAATTGTTTCTTCCACTGGCTAAATTAACATTGTTTGGATACATATCTAGCACTAACAATAGTCCTTAGATGAGTCTGCTTAGGTTAGGTTTTTAAACTCAAGAGGAACTGCACCATTGACTTGGTGTTTTCAAAATGAAATATGTTCTAATCAGCCTTTTAGGAATACTCGCTCATTCTAATGTTGAGAATTTCCCATAAAAATACATCATTTTCTGACTACAACTTCAAAAAGTAGAAAAGTAATTTGAAAGAATTGAATTAATCTACAGAAACTGAGGCATGAATGTTAAATCCATTGCCCCAAGCCTCTTATATAAAGGTCCAATTAAGATTTCTATACCAGCTCAAAGTTTTTAAAAACATAGTAATGAGCAAATCCCTCTTGCAAAATTGCACTCACTCTAGGGAATTTAATTTAAATGAAACTGCCAATTATGAAAACCAAAATAATAATAACACTTCCAAATTGTATAACCTTAAAAGAAAAATTAAGCAAATTGAATTTGAGTAATTTATTGGTTTGGTAAAAAGATCTACCTGTTAGTGTTTTTGCCATGCAAAAATTGCACACATCTTTCACATGGGTAAAGAAATTGTAACTAGATTAGCAGAAGGGAACCTAAAATTTGTATATTGATTGTGTTCTACTTGACTTATCTTTTGCAATGTGGTTCTTTTGTCTTTTTTTTTGTTCCACTGTGACCCCTATTTTATTGTCTTTGAGTCTCTGGCCTGAGTGGACTACCTCTGGCCCACCTAGTGTTAATGACACTTACAACATTAAGACAGCCAAAACATGCATTACTTGAACATTTATTTCTAAACAGCAATCTCACTATCTAACACAACAGTATAAAAAGTCATCTTTCAGACACAATCTTGTTAATTAAGGTGGAAATGCTTATTCCCTAACATAATGGCACCGCAGGTAGAGAGCCACATTAACAACAGCTTCTGGTCTCATTCTTTTATGATTTTGGGTTTTATTTTCAGTGCTAATATTGTTTCTCCCAAAGTTTTTAAGGCAGTTCACTTTGATTATGTTGTTTATTGACAGGGCAGAAAATGTTTCACAAGGCACACAGTGAAAGAGTAATGCAGAGGATGTGGCTTATTATTTCCCTGAGGATGTTTCTCCATAATTACCGCGGTGGTTCTTGGTGGTCGTGTGGATGTGGCTGTGTGTGCCTGCCCCACTTTGTAGATCCAATGTAAGAGATTGCTAAAATGAAGCCAGAAAAATAGGAAATATGTGTTTTTCATGTCATCATTATGTCGTGTTCATCTTCTCCGAGCACACTGATGAATTTGAAGTATATTGCAGCTTAAATTTAGAAATAAAATACTGTACAACTACTTCTACTATGCTCACCCGCTGCTATTGACCATTGACATTTTGAAAAATACCATATAAATGTTTTTTTTTTCTTTCTTTTTTTATGGAGAACCTTTGAAAGAAATCTATAAAAGTGGAAAAGTGTCAAGCAGGTACAGCAATCACCTCATTATTTCTTCTGAGCTTTGAAGAGAGATGGAATTTCAGAAAGAGGGACAGGGAAGGAGGCAATTTTGTTTTCACATACTATATGCCTCGCTAATGAATTCTGACCTTTTGTATGTTTATTTATTACTTTTCCGGGGTGGAGCTCAGTGTTTAACAAAGAGAGGATGGTATACAGAGAAAAATGTAGAATGGCTAAAATGCATTTATTTATTTTTTTATTTTAATGTAATTACTTTTTATTTTTCCTGTGATAGATATTTCTTCATTGTCAAGTTTAAAAACTTTACAAATTATCTATAAGTCTTGTAGCTGCAAGAGCATTCAAACTTCAGTTTAACAAACTTCAGTTAAGCTTTCACAAGTAAATAAGTACAAGAAGCACTTTAATAAATAATAGACATAATTAATCTGGATCCATGATATGTTGGTATTATTATCTGCCGATGTTGGTAATTTTTTAATATATTGGGTCGAAATTAACAAGCAATCTTTATTTGTAGCCATTTGTCATCTGGTTCAGGTGGGGAAGGGTTGGTAGTAATAACTCCTGATTGGAAAACGTGGTTGTTACGACTGGCTCAAGGTCATAACAATAACGGGAGACCATGCAGGGATTAAAGTGCATAAAAAGGAATGTTTATTAACACAAACAACAATGGATTGAGGATGTCAGTATCAGTGGTGTAATGCAAATGCTTGGATGTGGTGTATGAGTGCATATGGAGTTGTTGAAGTGCAAAAACAAAGACAAACTCAAATGTGCAAAAGGAGGGGAGCTGAGGCCTGGCAACAAAACACCGCAAGCATCGAGGCAGAGTGGACGCTGATGGCAACCCAGAAGGTGGAGACAGCCAGGTTTAAATGCTCTGTGCTCCAAATGAATAAAATCAGCAACACCTGTAAAGGGGAGGAGCACAAAGACAGACAACAAGACACCTGCAACCCAGCCATTAAGGCCCAGGGCCGTAACACCCCCACCCTTAAGAAAAGGGCCCCAAAGGGGAACCTTTAAAAACTCAAAACAAACATGAATTTAAAAATGTTTGGGCTGGTAGTACGTTACCAAAATTCAGTGTCCAGGATGACAGCCGCCACATCGTCAGCCGCCACGTCCCACAGCCATAAGTTGCTGTGCCCATCATGTCTGGTCACTGGGTAGGAAGACTGGCAAAGAACGGTACAGCAGCTGAAACAGGACATGTCCTTACTGCTTCAATACCCTCAAGATACCAAGAAGAGAAAACCACTTATGAACACAGACCTGACACACAAGTGACCTACCACAGGTTCACAGCCAAATCAAAAATGGATTCACCCAGTTACCACTCCACAAAGCAATAACCAGCAATCCAACCAGATCTGAACTGGTGTTACCCAACACAAAAGGTCACAGCAACAAGTGGTCCACTACCACAAAACGTTGCTACACAAGTCAGGTAAGCAAACGTGACCGAAAATATGGAGATCAATACCCACAACATGATCACTCTTAGCATGGTCCAGGACCATACTCAAAGTTACTGCTGTCTCACAGCCAGCAACACCAAAAGAGTGTCAAACCAAAAGTGAGCCGATATCTCCACAACACCAAAAGGTCACATCACCGCTTAACCAAGTGTTCAGGATTCTCCTCATCAAATAAACAAAACATGGAGCCACACCCACAACAACCCCAGCATGGTCCACTACCACACTCTTAAGGGATTCAAACAAAATGTGGGCCAACTCCTCCACCAGAACGGTCATTTCACAACCAGGCTCAAAGCACACTTTTTCCTTCCACTGAACCTGAAACTCGAACAAGTTAGTTTGCTGCTCACCAGACAAACCAGCGACAGTCGCCATTAAAAATGGAGACGAGTTTAGACAAGGCTCTAACACACCAACCTCAAACAAATTTTAAATTTCTAAAAGTGCCGATCACATTTTCACGTGACACTCCAGGCAAGATCACAACTGCTCTGCCATCATTATAATTGCTCTTAACACATCTACAAAACATTTAACCATTAAAAGCCTCAACCTGATCCATAGTTTATAACGACGGACAAGTGACAATTCAATGCACAATAAAAACTCAAAATGACCACCCGCAGTGTGTCCCCGCTAACTGCCTAGCGAAGAAGCTTACAAACTCATCCCTAGTCTTCGGGAGGCGTAGCGATGGGTTTTTATGCATTTAAAAACCAGTGGCACGATAAAGGTGACAAGCAGGCTGTCACCCCCACGAAACCATGGAATGCTCCCGAGCCGATGAAGGGAAAGGGGATAGGGAAGCTCTACCCGCCGTACCTCCACACTAGAAAATAATGCGGTGAAACCCCTGTTGGGAAACGCCGCTAAAACCTGCAAGGGGACACCTGCTCAAAAACGCTTTACTAGTGCACATTAAAAACTTGACACTTACCTACATCGTTAAAATCAAAGCTATGGAACAAGCATCCCGCTCCAAAACCACAAAATACACAGCACGTTATCCAAACCACCTGCATATCCCCCAAGAGCGCACAAGTCCAAATAAGGACAATTACGTCACGGGATTCCCCCGTCACCAATTAAACGCACAGAAATGGCGTCTCAGCGTAACGCTAACGAGCCAGAAATCCAACGCGAAACAAGCGCTCAAACAACGTAACTCAGACCAAAGGTAAGACAAAAAGTCAAACTTACCGAACCAAACAGAACTCACAAAACCGTTTGAACGAGCCCCCAATTGTTACGACTGGCTCAAGGTCATAACAATAACGGGAGACCATGCAGGGATTAAAGTGCATAAAAAGGAATGTTTATTAACACAAACAACAATGGATTGAGGATGTCAGTATCAGTGGTGTAATGCAAATGCTTGGATGTGGTGTATGAGTGCATATGGAGTTGTTGAAGTGCAAAAACAAAGACAAACTCAAATGTGCAAAAGGAGGGGAGCTGAGGCCTGGCAACAAAACGCCGCAAGCATCGAGGCAGAGTGGACGCTGATGGCGACCCAGAAGGTGGAGACAGCCAGGTTTAAATGCTCTGTGCTCCAAATGAATAAAATCAGCAACACCTGTAAAGGGGAGGAGCACAAAGACAGACAACAAGACACCTGCAACCCAGCCATTAAGGCCCAGGGCCGTAACAGTGGTCATATTAGAGTTAAACATTACTGGCATTACTGGACACACCCCAAAGAACTTGTAGCTGCAGCTTAAGCAAAACGTGACTCAACACAGTATTTACTCAGTTGTGCGTATTATACATGGTAAACTCTAAAGCTTTTATTTGTAGTCATTTAGAATGTTGTATTTTCCCTTTAACTTAATAATAAAGAGCTATTTTGTGTTGGTGTATCATATAAATTCCCAGTAGAATACTCTTATGCTATTCTGTTTCCATACCAGGGGACAACTGGTCACAAAAACTCTGCCATATGATTTACTAATCTGTAATTATGATCAAACAGTTTATAAATGTGTATATGATTACTATTTAGCCACTGCTGGAAAACTAGAAGAATATGAAACATCTGGACAAAACTCATTAAGCAATGCCCACTCTGGGGAATTTAATCTAAATGAAACTGTTAAACACAAACTGGTCAGAAAGGGCTGAAAACCTTTTGGATCCAATCTGTTATGCAAGCAACAGTTTACTAAAATATATTAATATATAATATAAAAAATATTAATATTAATACATAACACAGAAATTATATTATATATATATTGTCACAGATTGCAATGTAATTAAAACATAATTCATTATGACATATTTTTTCGTTTCTTCAGTACAAGTTAAGACACAAGCAGCAAAATTATACAGTCAAACTACTGTACATGGGTGGGCAGTAGTCATTAATATTAGAGTCCACTACTTTTAACAATATTTGTGCCCACTGCACTGCTCCAGTTCAGTGTAATATATGGCACGGTGTGAAACTGGCAAGACCGGATCATGCTGAGTTCAGCCTACTTTACTTAGCCAACTCTGAGCCCCACCATCTGCTATATTCTGTCACTCTAATGGAGAGGCCCATTACCTTGTGTTCCTTTAGCACTGACCTGTTCATATAAGCCTTTTTTTCAATTTTAATGACAGATGTGGCTCATAGTTGAAGTTGTTCTCAAAAATACTTGTATCCTTTGTTTGTTTTATTTTTGGCAGGGAGGGCCGGAAGGGTTCCCACCTTTTGTCAAGTTACCACCACAAACTTCACTCTTTTTCTCTGTTCAATCAACCTACACAAATAAATGTAAATTTGCTAAAAAAAAACAAAAAAAATACATGGTTTTCAAACATTTTATGTAATGTGTATGTTTTCAGCCCTGAGTCAACATTGCTGACATTTAAACTTCTCAAACTTCTGTATCAAAAGACTTATATTTTTGCAAAATTTTCTTTTGAATTAGATTGACTGCCACAGGCTTTTAACAGAAGTTTTGTCTGAACTTTGACTCTGGAACATGTTGTGATTTTGACCACTGCTTGGTAGCTCTATCTCGAGGTTAAAGGTCATTGTCAATAAGGAAGATAAACTTCCTTTTCAGTGCTTTCTGCTGGTTTTATTCCAGGATATTCCGGCAATTAGCATCGATCTTATCTGTGACCAGCTTTCATACCTCAAAGACCTCAGTACATAAGATGAATCTTCAAAATATATGGAAGGAAACACGCAAGCTGAAAAATGTCAGCAATAAAAAGGGGTTTAATTGCTGTGATACCAATAAACAAGTCTCTAATTATAACTGAAAAAAACCCAAAATAATATTTTTTAACAAAAAGGCTTTACATCTTTCAGGGGCATGAACATTAATTTATTGTAAGCACATACTGTTAATCTTAACACTTTTCAGTGTGGATGCTGTTTCTGAGTGAAGAAGAGCTATTTTTGTTATGGAAGGTCTTTCAAATACAATCAGAGAAGAGACAGAGATTTAAGAAGCTGTGGTAAATGTCAAATAAATTTTTGATAAACCACTTTTAATAAAATTTGAATAAAGACAATTTAAAAAATTTATCACCCTTTCCTATCGGAAAAAAAACCTTTTTTTTGTTGAATGAATGCTATTTTCTCTCTAAATTAGCCAATGGTATAGATAATTATAAGCATAGCTGTATCTGATTTAGAAAGGCATCTGGTTGTAATAGATTTTTTGGGAGTATACAATGAAAAGGGATTTATTAGATAATCATGCCATAATTTTCCCTTTGTTGGAAAGAAGAATATTATATCTTCACTGCACAATTCTGCAGTACTTTCTGTTGGTTCTGAAGTTTATTTTAACATGACAACATATGAATTAAAAGCATAAGAGGTGTAAATACTGATGTCACACACTTTGTTCAGATAATGACTTTTGTCAAGTTTGTCTTCATTTAACATTGTAAACTCAGCATGCTGGCCAGTCTGCAACATATATCAAGTTTTCATGGCATATTGCAGTATGGTAAGCAGGTGTATACCATTTATTTATTTATTTTTACTCCCAAGGAACCCTAACTGTTTGATGCTAGATCAAGCATGAGTTAGACAGCCTGCTAGGCACACATGTGGGTGTCAGTGGAAGGAGAGACAAAGAGAAAAGGAGCAGCTCTTGGAGCTTTCGCCTAAAAGCTCGTTAATCCCAATTTAGCTGTCACAGGGACGAGGTAGGTGTGAGTTTGTATGACTGTGAATTTAAGTCAGACACAGAAACAAAAAGCGGAGAAAAGAAAAAACAATCCTTGCAGCCTAAGACCCCGGAGATTTCTGCTGTCACAGCCACCAGCCAATTAGTTTGACGTTTAATGAAAAGTTAATTTTCTAGGTCTTGCTGTGTGTTTTGAGTTGGGGCATAACGGATTTTAAGAATTTGTTAGAACAAAATAACAAAGAAAACCCTAACACGATTTGGTGCGATGTACAAATAATGCTTGTAAGCTGCTGAAATAAATAAATTATTAAAAGTGAGAGTTACATGGTAACCTCACTTTACCATACGTTAAACTTGAATTTAATTATTAAATTAGTTTGTTAATTAGGAATAAGTCTTTTTGTTTTAATTAACTTGATTTTTGTTATAATTCCCAGACATGATAAAAGAAAATGAAGGCCTCAAACATTTTCTATTTTACTATGTAATTTTGCAGAGACAAATACTTGCTAAAAAAGTCAAATACAAAGCACATTTAAGAGAGAGCAAAGATTATTTTTCTTGCAATTCCTCCAGACTCGCATCTACATACTTGCACAGTGTTTCTATCCAAATTGAACTGACATGACTTGTAACCGTCAGCGATATAACTCTTGGGTGTTTTTGCAATAACCTCACAAAGTAGCCTCAGGGTGAGATCCTAGAGGGATCATATTTTGTGAATAAATTTTGACTGCAAGATAATAGAGAAATTATTTGGACACAATCCTATGTCCATCAGGAGCAGCTGTTTTTTTTTGTTTTGTTTTGTTTTATTTTTGCAAATTTTCTTTCTTGGCAGTAAATATTCTAACTCTGGTTTATATTAACCGAGAAACATATATGTTACTGGAGTTGCGTGTGAGGAATAATGACAACTTTGAATTTCTCATAAAATATACTGCTCTAATTGTACTGTCTGCTTATCAAAGTGAAAAGCATACAGTATATATATATAAAAAGATTGAACTTAGTTTACCATCTTATGCTTGTTACTGTGAAACGGTGGTGTTTGAGGTAATAATACATGTCTGCTAAAAGCTTTCTCTTTCCAACACTTTCTCTAAATTGCTTCAGCATTCTTCTTAATGATATCTCTTGTACTGCTGAGTGCAGCTGTAGGATAAAATATAATGTTTAGAGTGAAGTCTATTCTATTTTAACCCCCAACACAGCTTCTTGCCTTGCCATGTATGAGGGGGTGTCTAACACAACCAGAAATTTCTTCAAATTTCTTCTATCGAGGTATTTAGTTTTCATTTTGCAACAATGGAATACTTATTCCCATGTCAATGCTACAGAAATTACCAGTAATTTAGAATGACCAGAATTAGACTTTTTTTTTTCCCATTTTTTTCTCCGAAGAGTTTTTGCGGCGCTAGTGGCTCGTATTTTTTCTACAGTAGGCAGACAGGAAGGAGGGTGAGGAGAGGGGGGAAGACATGCGGCAAAGGTCGTCGGGACCGGGAGTCGAACCCGCGACGTCCGCGTCGAGGACTAAGGCCTCCAAACGTGGGGCGTGCTAACCCCCTGCGCCACCACAGCACGCCCCGAATTAGACATTTTTGACCCTTAACTCTTTAAAATTAAAATTAGTGGTCTGACTTCCAACTGTTTTTCTATATAAAAGAGTATTTGGCACACAGTTCTGTAAGAACACTGCTAAACCTGAAAGCCCTGCTAGATATTAATAAACTCATGGAAATGAAGGACGATTAAAAGCTGTCACTTTTCTTGGATATAATTTATTGGCACTACAAGCATGGCAGGTGTGACCTGAGTAGCTAATTAGCAATTCTCAGTAGTGCAATATAGAGAGTGTTTTCAGCAGTGGTAACAACTCCCCGTATTGACAGATGTCTAAGTGTTACATCTTAACCAGTGCCAGCTTTTCAAGGCAGGTGATACACAGCAGATATTTTACATCCGCAGACTATCGTAGCAAGAAGCCATCCTGACAGTCCAAGTGCTTCATCAATAATGCTTGAATTCATCCAGCTACACTCTAACTTGTATACACTGATGGATGTGTGATAGATTGAGTGGTAGGAAACTTAGCACCTCGATCAGGACAGGTTGATATGTGATGAGGAAAGTTTGAATGAGACTCACAACCTGCAAAGCATGAGACAATTATTTTTCCTCTCAGCCACACCTATCCTGCCTGGGACAAAAAGATGTTTTACATGTGGAAATTACATTTTGTAATAATATGATAAATTTATGTTTCTCATGCGTTTTACATCTTTTGCATTGTGTGACATGCGGAGCACCTTCAAATGTTTCACACTTGAAAATGGTACGACATAGAACAAGTGGAACACAATTGTGAAAAGTTATAAATGTAAAAAGTTTTCCTTAAGAGGGTAATATTTGTGGAAATCAATTTGCTCACGTGAAGCCCAAGTGGAAAATATTTCACGTGTGACATATTTTCATTTTACATGTGGGAAAATGTATTCCAAAATGTAAATCTTCACATGGCCTTACTGTTTTTGAGCAAAATAACAAGTGCAACATGTGAGCCTGAAACCACATTGATTAGGATGCTCGTTTAGGCTCACAGAGAAACCATAACACATGATAGGGGGAAAAAAATGCATTAGCATAAGGCTTATACTTTCGAACAGGTGTTGTGTGAACCACATCTCGCATTCCTAATTTGTCTTTGTCGAATGTTTCCCCATTCCTTAGTAATTTGTGATCCCAGATGTATGTATCTTTTTTGTGCAGAGCTTAAATCCTAAGAACACATTACCTGCTTCTTCAGTATTTTTTTTTACTCATTTTAACTCCTTTGCAGTGAACCCAACTTAATTCTGCCTTTCATTACGCAAACCCACTTTATCCTCCTCTTTTGTTTGAATTCATTTGCGTCTCTAGAGCTGAATAGACAGCAGTTCAACTAATAATTTCATCACTCATTAAATATTAACAGAATTAAACCGGGTCTTGAGTTGTAAAAAGTGATAACAGAGTGGAGCATGGTGGCTCTGGGGTTGTGTAATGAAAATTTAATATTTTTCTAATAGTGTTTTAACTGATTTATTCATTATTCTACAATGACAGCAGAAAATCTCAGGAGTTGGTAATTAGCTCGCTACTCATATAATAATTATTCTTTTCCTTTGTTCCTGTTTTAGTGTCTCTCCCCTCTATAAAATGTGATAATTCACCACATCATTCTTACTTTGGGAAAATTAATGTCCCTGCAGCATCTGTGGTTTTTGGCAAGCTTATCGCCATGTGCATTCATAACCAGCCAGCCAATGCTCTCCAAACTGAAGGCCTGGATACAAAGTCCCTGAAACTGCACACTTTCCCAAAGCAAGCACTGCCAGAGGTTTAGAGCTCATCCAGTCTTATTAAGGTGAGGCTGGCTGAAAATCAAAATATAGAAATGGAGCCAGAGCTCAACAAATCTGTTCAGCATTTCTGACACTATAAATCTGCTTTTTGTAGCAGGGATAAGTACTGGATAGTTGATTTTTACATACCTAATTTTGCAATGTCAGAAGGGCTTGCCATAGTCTATAAACAAATCCAAGATTGAGTAATTAATTGAGAATGGAGAGTAGATTAATTTACCTCCTAAGATTTATTTTGCACTCGCAACATCCTATTGAATTTTACCAGCAGAGCCACGGGTTTACACATAGCACAGTTGGTGACACATCCTGAGTTCAGGCGGAGAATTTAAATAGACCAGAGTACTACAGCAAGGCTCTAGAGAAGTTTTAACACTCTTCATCTTAGAATAAACATCAAGTTAAGCTGTCCTAGCAGGTGTGTGGGTGGTCATTGTCACCCACATGCTGGGTGGTCACTGGGTATATATAGTAATGCTTAACCTCATGCATTCACTCCAAATAAACTTTGCAGAATTGGACTTCTGCCACAATTCAGTCTTGTTTTGAATGTCAAAATTTAGGTGGTTAGTCTTTGACTTTGCATGATCCATCAGAACTTTTATGGTACTTGGTGATTTTAAAACAAGATTTTAATTCTTGTCAGTTTCAGGCCAGAATCGGGCCAGAAACTGACAATAAACACTGTTTATTTGTCAGTGTTTTTAAGATGTCTTCCTTTGAGTTCTATCTTGGTGTGCTTCTTGGGCTGCAAAATCAGAGGCAGATCAGTCAATCACTAATTAAACATTCTGATATTTACTCTGATTTGCTGATATATAGACAACATGTTCTCAATTTGGGAAGTTTCCCAGAAGGTCTGTGTGCATATTTAGAAAACACACCACACATTTTACTGCAAATAAATTCAGCATGCTTGTTCTCTTCATGCTGTTATTTTAGGCTTTAATCAACTGACTTGCCATCCTATAACAACAAGTAGATTTGTGGAAACTTTTATTATGGTAACTATTATTAGACTATCACAACAACAAAATCAGAAAGAAACACATTTTACCACCATCTGTCAAAATAAATGCCACATGAAATTATTAACAGGACTGCACATTATTCTAAAATCTTCAGCAGTGCTAACAACACTGGCGATAATCCTGGCAAATATTGCAGTGACATGTCAAGTGTGATATATGCCTATTTTTTTCTTTCCTCTCTTTATTATACTAGTTTCCATCACCTTTACCACTTTGGGCAATGCAAGCATCTGCTGCCATGAGTCTCTGTCCACCTGGTTACACATTACATTAGAATATAAAATGCAAGTTAATAACTGCTACAATATATTACCCCAACATTTTTTTACACTTCAACCAGTCTTTTGTGCTATCAATATTGCACACGCTGATAAAATGAATTACCACTGGCAATCACTAGGATTTATATCAAAACAATGTTTTCAAGGTTTTTGATCCTGAAACTGTGGTGTTCAACTGGTTGGGGGTTTGGAGACAAAATCCTCCTGCATTTTCAGATGTTGAGAGACACAACTCCTCAAGTCTAACTGAGGTAAAAGCGTGTAGAGGTGACCTGAGGATTTCTTGATTTTTGACATCTTCAAAGTGAAGAGAGCTGTCAAGTCAATGTGCACTTATCCAGATAACTATCCCTCCACCAAGGCAGGAGAAAAACAGATTGCCGAACTTAATCCAACATTGGTGAATTTTGAAAAAAAAAACATTTGTGTGACAGTCTCTCGTTGCTAAAGGCCTTCTTCTGCTTCTGAGGAGGCTCTTCATTCTTTAAAGCATTTCATGTCTGGACTGAACTATAGTGAAGTTCTTTTTAGCCCGTGACTTGAATTAAGATTGGCTCAAAAATGTTTCACGTAAATGTAACTATTTTTGTGATTCTACCAATCTTACCCAGTTGGCCAGTTTAGCAATTGACCCAAATCTTGAAAGCTCTGAAAAGTCTACCTTGATTGGCTTATTCTGTCCAACTGAATGTTCTTTCATAAACTGTCATCTCTGGGTGTCTCTGCCAATGAAAGTGACCACTGTTTTAAGGAATACTAAGGTGCCCAAGTCAAAACGTTGCATATTTTTTAAGAGGACATATTATTTGTAAAACTGCAACTGGAAGAAAATAAGATTGATGTCTGACTAAGGAGATTTAGGGGAAAAATCACTGTTTTTTACCTTTGGCGGGTATGTATCATTCATGAGCTGAATCTGTTTTGGGCCAAAGCTAAGATATCAGATTCTGCCCCTGACTGGAGAATTTTATATTGCAGTGATTTATTATAATTTGGGTAAATTACCTCAAAGCCTAACGGGTAACTGAGGCCTTGTAAGTGTTAGAAGAGTAAAATAGTTAATTTAAATGACATGATCTTGCCATAAAATTGTTCCTAATACTTTGACTAATTTTAGACTTAAACAGGCAACTACAAAACTGTCAAGGAGACAAATGCAGCTAAATCATTCTCAGAGCAGAATGAAAACTAAAATTGTCATATGTTCATTCTGGGCTGCATGAATGTATTCCTTGCTTTCTCAAGCTGTGATAAAAGACAGATGCTTTCCTAATTGCACAAATACATACTAATGAGGATGATATTATTTACAGCTTAGGATCTCACAGTGTATAATTATTGAAAACATAACTTTGCCTTGGCCTTCACAAAGAATCAATGAATATGGAATGGCATATTGGAAAGAGAATGTCAACCCTGTTGAGTGAAAAGTGGAGGAGCAATGGATCTTATAGAGCTAGGTCACTGACATGGGTTGAATAATAACACACTAAAAATAATAAAAATACTGAATGTCTAGATTATTCACTTTATCTCCGTTTGTAGATATCAAATAAAGCAAAAAGTATATGGATAACAATATATGTGTAAGTGCAATAATTAATGGATTTCTGTTTTTTCCTCTCTTTGAAAGAACAAGCGGAAACCTATTAGGGGTTAGGTACCCTAATATGCTCAAACGGTGAATCTCTATAAATTAATTTTATTATTACAGATTTTCTTTTATGTATTTATTTGTTAGTAACTTAGGCAAAAGTGAAACTTTGCCCATATTTATTACAAATGTAGTGGTATGCAGATTTATTTCTGTTTTAGCAATAATGACTAGCAGCTAATGAAAATTGACAATTTGCCTTTTCAGAAAATTATTTTCCTTCACATTCATGGGAAAGACTGTTGGTTTGACAGTTCAAAGGACATTGATAAAGAACACTGTAATCAAACAAAGCGATGGAGCCAATGTATGGAAGGACAAAGGCTTGCATGTTCAATAAGAAAAACAGCCTTGAAAGAATTGTGAAGTCCATTCAAAAGTCTGGAGATTCAAAAGGAGTGAACGGTACCTGAGGTCAGGGCTTAAAGTGCAGCTTCAAGGAGAGGCTTCAAAAACACAGGCTACTGCTGCTACATTTCTTGTAATATGCATCTCTTGAATCAGGCAATGTCAGAAGAATAGTACATACATTATAAGAAAGGGACTGCTCGCTCTTTGCCATCTGCTTCTGTTGTTTCACTTTGTTTGTTCAAGTCCCAAGTCAGTGCAGCCATGTTCCAGGAAGATTTATAGCGATCCCTGGGACATGCTGATTCCATTTTCCAGCTGGACATTACACCTTTCCAATCTGCCAAAAGTGCCGCTACCTTCTTTAATGACCTTTGTATCACTACGCTTGATTGTGCCAGCAAAATAGCCTGACATAATCTCCACAGAGAATCTATGGAGCATTGTCAAGACAAAAAAAGGGACACCAGAGCCAACAGTGCAGTGAAGCTGAAGGTCAATTGTAAAGTAACCTGGGTTCCCTATCACCTCAGTGGAGCCACAGGATCATGGCCACAATGTCATGCCACAACCATTTATGCAAAAAATTGCATGTACTGAGAGCATAACATACTGTATAGAAAACAAATCGCCTTCTATTTAACAATATTCAAATTACCTGGGAATTTCTGTATTTTGCCTTTCATTAAAATCATCTCGCAATTTAATAGAAATACAATTCAAATCAGAGGTTTATATTCACTCAATAAAAAGGCACACCTTTTTTCTCACTGTCTTAAGTTAAAATACACCAAACTTTCTTTATTTTAAATCAGTCAGAATTACCAAGATAATTTCTATTTGCTAAATACACAAAAAGAGAGAAAAATGTCAGATTTATTTAATAATGTCTTTAAAAACAAAAGTTCACATATATTTCCTCAGTACTTTGTGGCATTGCTGTTGAACTTTTTTCTTGGAGCAAATAATTTTGAGATCTTTCCAAAAGCTGATCAGGACTTTGTGGTTGCCACTTTAAAACATTGACTTTGTTTTTCTTAAGCCATTGTGGCATAAAGCCAAAAGTGGCTTTATGGTAATTATACCCCATACCTCAAAGTTGGGGTGCTATTTGTCTCTGTGCATTTGCAAACTACAATGTAGATTTTTTATTTTTTTAATTTCCGTTGGAGTAAACGCTTCCTCACAGCTGAGTGGTGTTTTAGCCTACAGGACACGTTTCACTGTGAATAATGACAATGTCTTACCAGCTTCAGCCAGCACCTTCACGAGGTTTGTGGCTTTTGTTCGAGGCTTGATTTGCACATTTTGGACCACTTCCATTTCTGGACCGCAGAACCAGTCTCCTTTCTCAGCATTATGATGATTGGACATTCCCACCTAGCTTATTCTATAATTGTCTGAACAGATGGACATACTGTATTTCCTTTAAGCGTCTGAAAATTATCCACAAAGATGGACCAACCTTGTGCAGCTCCACAACTGTCAAGTGTGCTTTCAAGTAACTCAAATGCCAAGACATACATTTAACTTTTTTAAATTACCTAACCTAAATTTTCTTTTCAATGATATTCCAATTTTACTTAGATATACCTGTACAAAGTGTGAATGCATGTAAAATAATCACTTATATGTTTGAAAAACAAACAAGATGTTGAGTTATATATAAGTATGTGCATAAAGTTAAAAATATGTTTCATGCTATTTTCTAAGCTTTGTGTATCACAGAGCCATTGCTGTTGATGTAAATATTGTCCAATATTCACAAACAATGCAGGTAATGGAGTTCAGTTTTGGTCTGTATTTTCACTGTACTACTTCCAACAACACTTCAGCAATGACCAACAATCTTTAATGCAAGAAATTCTATTTTAAACGTAGCAAATCCATTTTGAACATAAATTTTAAGGGAGATACTACAGTAAGGCACCTAAGCTAAAAGCTGCTATTTAACCACTGACAAAGGGGGTGATGGAAGAGTACTGGGTTCCACACATGGGTCAGTGAGCAATGAATTTTAGAAAACTGCCTAGACTACAATATTTTTTCCACCAAAGCATTTTCAGTGTTTTGTCCTGCCTCAGTGGCAACTGAAAACTATTTGTTCCGACCTGTAGTCACAGAGCAAAGCTACTTCAAAACTACAGTAGAATTCTCAAACAGGGAGAAGAGATTAAAAAAAAAAACTACTTTTAAATTTTTACCAAAGATTACAACTTGGTTTAAAAAAAAATCATAGTCTGATTCTAATTGTAAGTTTCCTTTGAAGGTGTACATTTCATTATATCTAGTGAAAATCTAGAGTAGCCTAGTCAAAGTCCAGATTGGAATTTGATTCAAATGCTGTAGAAGAACTTTAAGCATTTGTATGGCTAAAAATGAACAGCTTTATTTTTTGTTGCTGTTTTTGTATCTAACGTAGGAGTGAATTGCTGACCAATTATGATATTCTGAGTCCACAAAATTCCTAGAGAAACTGCTAAACTTTTAGTATCACCTGGTGCTAAATACAGTTTTAACAGTTACAATGATTTTGCCTGTCAGAACCCACTTCTGTCCTCTGTGATTCTATGCATGTTCTCAGTGAGTCAGCAGCTTGATTCAAGCATGTTGTTTTATTTAATTAAAGCAATTAAAATAGTTGTGGTACTTTAAGTAGTCTGGCTTATGGAACTTTTCCAACCTGACCTCTTCTAACTCAAGCACAACCTTACAGAAGCATACAGTTGCACATCCCACAATGCAATAACTGGGCAAATATGCCAAAAAAAACAAAAAACAAGTGAAATGTAATGGTGTAATGGCACATTTAAGTGGCATTTTGTTTTTTGGCTTAAGATTTATCTCTAAAGAAACAATCTTGTAATGTGCCATAAAAGCAAAGAAAGCAATGTAAAGAATATCTCTCCTACTAAATATTATTGAAAAAAGACACTATAAAGAAAAATAGTATCTTGTTGCTTTTTGTACAGTGGCTGTCAAACATCTTCACATTGTTGTTAAAATGCCAGTGGTGGGGGTTTGTGATGTAGAACACGGCATAATAAATACTTCAAAACTTTTCTAAAACTGGGTTTCTGAAAATGTATGTGTAGCTATAATTTAAGTGTGCTAATTCAGATGAAAACCAAGCATTTGTGTTAGAGGAAAGAAAGTAAAACAACAATGAGCAACTGGTTGCAAAAGTGTTCACATTCTTAAACTAATACTTTGGTGAAGAAGCTTCTGATTGAATTTCCGCTCTCAAACTTATTTCATAGGAGTGTGTCATTTTCCCAAATCTTGATGTTGAAAAAATTACTTACATGAAGTTCTGAGTTTATTTTTCACTTCGTGGATACTTAATCAGTGTAGCTTTGTTATAGTTTTGGTAAAATGTTTTGCTTTTTGTGGAGGTCC
This sequence comes from Xiphophorus hellerii, assembly GCF_003331165.1. Classification (NCBI taxonomy): domain Eukaryota; kingdom Metazoa; phylum Chordata; class Actinopteri; order Cyprinodontiformes; family Poeciliidae; genus Xiphophorus; species Xiphophorus hellerii. Next base: position 10,095,809 of record NC_045679.1, on the reverse strand, counting down.
AGCTTACTTTGTATCTTGTGACAGGCTCTATTTCAAATGTTCTTCCTCTAAAGCCAGGGTGCTATTTATTTATTTATTTATTTATTTACTTGTTTATTTGATGAACTTAATGAAATGTCATTTCTATTTTTCTATTTCTATTCTTTTACAATGTGTCAGACATGAACTTAATTGTCTTTATCGCTACATTTTAAGAAAACACATATTGTGGAATTCTACAAACTTCATAGTCACAGTCAAAGGGCTTTTTGTATATTCCAATAATTTACACTTTGACAAGTTCACATAAGCATGTAGTAAATAAAGAAGGAAACAAAATACATTGAAACCAATGAATAAAGTTGAGACACTATAACTTTCTTCCTCTTTATTACTGTGGTGTATGTATATAAGTTGGAAAATACAATGAAATATACATGAAATCTTTTCAGAAAAATATTTCTGAAAATCTGTCCTATCTGTGCACTGTTAACCATAATCCAATTCTACCGTAAGTTATAGAAAAAGAAGTTGCATGCAAGTATTTCAATGAGTTTTCATGGTATTTCATGAGGAATTCCCTGAGGATATAAAACTGTAGCTGTGCCTCTATGCGTTTCAGTATTTCTGTGGTAAGCACTTCAGTTTGATGTTTTTGTATCTGATTTACACATAGCTCTGCTCAAAATGCGCAATATTTGACACAAAGCATGGAACTCTGAGAATGCAAACTGGCTCATTAAAGCTGCAGTGTGTAACTTTTATTATTATTTTTACATATTTGTTGAAACTGAGATTATCTTGTGATAGTATGGTGTGACACAGATAATCTGTGGAAAAATCAAGCTCCTCTGCCTTCTCTCAATATTCCCAGTGCCAACTGGAAACAACCAATCAGAGCCTGGAGGCAGTTTGTAGTGCTGTCAATCACAATCTCTTGTGGCACTTTTCATCCTCCTCTTGCTCTCCCTCTTGCTCTCTAAACAGGAAAAAAAAACAAAATAAAAAAACAAGATTTCTGTTCATATCTAATATTTGTGAACGGAATTCACTTTAGAGTGAGTTTAGATGCTCACAACACTTAAGGAAAGGCTATCAATTCTGTTTATATTTTTGTAGACATACGTGAGTAAATAGACCTATTTGTTATTGCCTGTTCATACCAGACTTTGGGACCTTTTCGCAGTCCCCAAGATCTGTGGATTTGAACTTCAGTGGACTACAAAAAAAAAAAAAAAAAAACGTACTGTAATTACTTGCCAAATAGAGTTTTCTCTTCTGGTTTGTTTGTCCTTCTATCGAAATGTTATTGCTTTGAGTAGCACATTTGTACTACAAGGTTTCCTCTAGCTGTAATGCAATTCTCTAAAATCATTGGAGGTTTCCCTGCCTGCACCACATGTTTTCACCTTACATTGGAGGACATAATGTTAGCATTTTGGTTATCTTATCAGAACCATACTAGGCTAACTATTTACTATTTTCATTGCAAGAACTTGTCTTTGAAAATATCATGAATATAATTTGAATTGAAACTTTAGACTGAAATGCTCAAAACACCCTCTAATCTCTCAGCATCCAGACAATATGTACAATTTGGAGGTATGGGTGCTTCATAACTTAGTTATGTTTTTTTTATGCAGCACCTGTGATCCAGATTTGACATTAAAATCTTACTGTGAATGTTTTTTTTTTTTTTTTTTAAACAGCCAAAGGAACTCTTGCCTTCTACTACATGTGATGAAAAGTTCTTGATGTAACCCAGACACCTGCAAAGATCATCCACATTATCACAGATTTTTAATAAAATTTGGGGTTTATAAGTGTAAAAGGGGTGTTGGATAGTGTGTGTAAACTGAAAAAAGAAGATCTTCATTTAGCAAAGAAACAAGAAGTCAGTTTTCTTCTTTGTTAGTCGTTTGTTTTTTTGTTTTTGTTTTTTTTGTCTCATATTTGTAAGTATTCATGAAGCCAGTGATTTCAGTGTTGGTCAAAAAGGTAACTTTTAAAAGCTAAAAAAAAAAAAGAAAAAAGAAAACTGTAAAGCAATGTATATATTTCAATTAGTATAAAATAACAGATTTAAAAATGGATATCACTTTCAGTCAATCAATTTATTTTAATCCAGATCTTTAGAGCTACAGCATCTGTTTCTCTGCCTCTCCATCTCTTTGGTCCCGTTTACCAATTACTTCTCTCTTGCGGGTTTTGTTTTCTAATATTGGCTTGTTCTATCTGCGTCACTTCGCTCTTTCTCTTTTTTTCCCCCTTCTCAGCACGTCACTAATTCCGATCCTCATTTACGTCCCCTTCTCTCACCACTGTTACTGCACCTTCAGCTCTCAGCAACTTTCGAGTCGCTCACAGAGCTGTTTACTGTACCATTATTTTGGAAAGGAGCCATATTCTCTCCCTGGCAGAAACCCACAGTCATTAATTCTGCTAATGTCAGATAAATGAAGCATAGCATTATGAAGGCTAGGGCAGAGCTTTGCACATGCAGCCCACTAAGATTTGCACACACAGAATATAGTCTCAAGTACAAACCCACAGAGAGATCACAATGTTTTAGCCACTAATTGACAGTGATTGAGGACCATTTTTGAAAATCTTATTCATCTCCCCCCTTTTAGAGTATGAGGCTTATGTGCAACCAGTGCTGCTTGTGTATGTCGTTGGAGAGTGACTGATGAGAGAAAGTCCCAACTTTGGGCTTGCAGTTACTTCTTAAGAGGATTATCTGACATCCAGGGAACAGTGAAGACAACCAATGTTTTGATCAGGCTTGGTAGAGGAGAGACAGCCTCAGTAAAATAACGAGCTTTGTTGTGTTGCAGCAAACATGAAGATTCTGCTGCAATTTTTGAAAGAAGTTCAAGAAAATAAAAAAAAACAATATTTTTACATCATAGAAAAAATACAGAATGCATTTGTCTTAAATGGAATATAAAATATATTCGGTGTAATTTTATTTTATCTTCATTCTGGGAATAAGTTACACAAGAAGTTCAGAAAGTTAAACTGGGGCTTGCGACAGCAGTGGTAAATCAAAATCATTTCTGTCAACTCCACTCAGAAAACTTAAGTGTTTCATGTCAGGACTCTTATTAAACCCTTATACAAATGAGACTAATAAAACTGCTCCAATTCTTGAAGGTAAAGTTTTTGAAAGCCAAATCATCTAATGAAGAGTCTGTATTTGATCAGAGTATGTTGTGATTTACTCTGTTGTTTCAATCCAAGGTGGTCCTAATTAAAAAACAAAAAAGTAATTAAAAATAAAAGTAATATGGTCCTTTAATGTTGCATCATTTTGAAAACTTTGTGTCACATTCAACCTTTGTCCAAAGTTTTACAGTTTACGTTGAAGGATATTTTCAAACATTCATTTTTGAATGTTGAAAAGATGTATAAGTTTTGGAAATGTCATATTTTCTTTTTTAAAAAGAATATGTTGTCCATACCTGAATATACAGTAAAAAAATAATGTGCATGTATACGTGTTTGTTTCTTTTCAATAACATAATAAAACCTTCAAAATCATGAGTTGTTCTCTTCCCTCGCCCCAAAAAAACACAACTTAACCGTGAACTTTTGTGTCGTAGTTACCATAAAAGAAATCTGACCTTCCTTAGAGTACCCCCGTTATTTCAGCACAACACAACTGTCTGTCTCGGAAGACGATGCAATTAACAACTTAAATCTATTCTTGACTTCCTATACATTTGTCAATTTAAATTTTTAGAGATTTTTTCCATTTTTTCAAGAAATCTTTGCTACTTTGATTTGACTTGGATTTTACATCAGATGCCCTTCCTGACATAACCCTCTACATTTATCTGGACTTGGGACCAACACAAGGAATCACTAACTTATGAAACGTTATGGTTGCATTATCCACTCAATATAAACTTGCAGCTCAATAAATATATCATGTGCGAATATCTAGTATGAACTTTTAAAATCCAGTTATGCATTTGGTTGTCCAAGCTCTTCTCTCCTCATTTCTTTTTTGGTTTTTATTTAGCCTTTTTCTGACACAGTTAAGCATTTCATTTAAAGAGAATGATAGGCTAAATAGCATTACATCCACTGCTTCTCTCTATGATCTGATTGGAATTGTGGATGTCAATAAGCTGTTAATTAAAAGAAATACATTTATTGTCATCTGAATCCACTGAGGAAAATAATTTAAATTGAACAGCCTTATTTAATTACTTGCTGATGAGCCAAATGTCTACATTAAAAGCTATTCACATTAAACATCTGCAGCTAACATAAATCTAACCCTGCTTTTTGTCTAATTACCATACATTACATTAATGAAGTATATTATAGGGTTTAGTGTTTTGCATGCAATGAGGATTTTATTGTCTGCATGTTCTTAATTGGGCTAATGACTGTTGCAGTGATGCAGACGAATAGGTCAATGCCTTACTTTTGACTTTAAAACTCTGCAAAGCAATTTTTAACAGCCGCCTAGCTAACTGTGAAATATATTCAGCCTGTAGATTATCATTTTAATTAATCTTGCTTACTTGGTCGTGAAATTTAAACATTTGCTGGGTTAGCTGGATGGAGAGAAGAGAGGAGGGAGAAGTAGTGTGACAGTGAGAAAAGGGAGGATGTTATTGTGCCAATGGGTTTGATGTGGATGCAGGTGGTCATCAGTATATGCTAATTAAAATCACCTTCATCGAAGTAATGCTACTCCCTGCCTTGTTAAACCTGAACAACATAAAGAGTTTGATCTAATAGGCTTTTGAGGAGTAAGTTTATAACTTAAAGGCCATATTTCCTCATATTCCAGAGGAAGAAAAGCTGAAAGTCTTGAATATATATGTACATTTTTTTCAAATTCATTAGGTAAGTCATTTTAAAACTCAAATTCACCAAGACCGTAGGACATTAACGTATATGGATAATGACGCGTAATGACTGAAGTCACACTGTCTTAAAATCTCTCTGGGTAATAAGAGGTTGGATTTTTTTTTTTTCGTTCTGACAAAATAAATATCTTTTTAAAAAGAATATGTTGAATGGATACATTACTACTTATCTAAGCTGAATGAGGGTAATTATTCAAAAATAATTACCCTCATTCAGCTTGCTGACCAGCAGTGTGCATTTACAGCTGTGTAAATGTAGGGCTTTGTTACTCTGTGCTCCACATTGTTGAAGAAAACATGCAGTCATTTCCTCTACTCTCTTATTGGGGAATGTGACATTTTGTCTTATTTTCCTGCTTCTGGCTTGTGGACAATTATTTTTTTATTCAATTATTTTTTTGCCTCTAGCAGAATTGTGCAACATTCTTGCAGAGATGCGTCAGTAACGTGGTATTGATACTTCGATTGTAGTTCTCTGCAATCCCTCTTCATTTGTCCAAAACACAGTGATTAAGTTCATTCATTTCTTTATGGTGTTATTTTATCTGTTATCATTTTTTTTCTAATCCTCCTATTATACTAACTGTGGTCCATGCATCACTCTCCTAGTGTTAAATCCTTTAAAAATATTGCTTTCATACCAGGGATTCAGGAAAAATATGAATACAATTTAGCGCACTGCTTAGGTGGTGTTAATAATAATTTAAAAGCTTTGTTCCACAATCCTATTGCTCTCTGAATATGTACTCTTTCAAAGGTAATGGTGGGTTGCGAACAATCTCCAATGAAAAAAAGGCAGTTTATCTTATGGCATTGCTCTGTCTCAACAGGGGTTGAGCTAAAATAAATTTGAATGTCCATCCTGTAATGGGAACATCTTTTCAGTCATATCTTGTAAGAATATTATGTTGAGACATTCGCTCTCATCTGTGGGATGAATCCCCTATCTCACTGATAGTATTGAGATTTCTTGAGCTTGTTATTGTTTTCTTGACATTCATATTGAACTTACATTATAAGCATTATAGCCAAAAGTAGCCAAATGTTTGCAAACAAAAATCTTTACAAGGTTATACAAGTCATGTTTTCACCACTGCATGACAGTGAAACAGTGCTTGTTTTCCTACTGGCTGTGGTCCTTTGCCAAATACCCCAAGAAAACTGTTTCATGTTTTAAAAGAAATGGGAGGAGTTTATCCCACAGAAATGTAGTTAAAGGACAAATTACTGCACATATGTTAAGTACAACTTTATGTGTCTGTTAAAAAGAGCTTAATGTTTTTTTCCACAACAAAGCTTTTCAGTATTTTTACTCAAAACTCCATAGCATACACCAACCTCTTTTTTTTCAGTGTCTTCATAATTTTTCAAAAGACTCCACACTTTTTTAATAATCGGACGAGAGCAATCGTAGGAACCTTACATCACCATGTGCATTTATTTATGCAAGTTTTTTTGTTTTTGTTCTTTTTTTTACTTTGATCACTGAAAGCATTTTCATGAGAATAAGTCTGAGCACACACCATGCAAAGAAGTTTAAAAAAAGAAGAAAAAAAATCTTTCGCCATCTGTGCTCATTATAGACCAAACATGAATTGGCCAAAGAGCCAACTATTTGATGCATTTTTAGTGTCTGCTGCACTAGGCTATTTGATTTGGACTCGAGCGCTTGGCAGCCCGGCGTTTTTACAGTACAGTAAATGAGTATTTTGGCTGCAGTGTCTAGCAAAGCAAAATTGGATGAAATCTCCTGTGTTCCCTTGCTTACTCCCTCTTGGCACCTTGTCTAATGTTGTGTTTAGTTTTCAAGGCAGGTTGCATCTTGTTTTGAGGACACTATGACTCAAATGTGTCAGTGTTAGTGGAAAAAAAAAAAAGGAAAAAGAAAACAGAAATGGAAAAAGTGAATATATTGAATATATGTATTTTATAGTTTAAATTAGCTGGAAACTATTGCTTCATTGGTTTTACATTTAGACCAACATGGCTAACACTTGGTCAATTACACAACACTTATTAGAGAGGCAAAATAAAATGAATCTTAACTGCAACAACAGGACCCCAACACCTGCGGTGCCTGGAACTTTAAAGAAATCAATTTACATCCCGCTTGGAGCAGTTGACCTTACTGCCTCTCAGCAGTTCAGAAAACACCTTGTAACAATAATCACAGGCTAATAGGATGACTGTTATAATTAAAACAACATGCAGACACACTTACTCCCAAACTGATATTATTGTATTAAATACCTTCTCAAAGTTAGACTTTAATAGGAGTTTTTTTTTTCCTTCTGAATTACATATTAAAGGATATTTTGCATTTTAAATGTTTCTTTGATCGAAAAAAGGTGTGAAAGCTTTTAAGATTAAAGTTTGTTGCATAGATTTAGCATAATAAGCTTCCCCATTGATCGTTGGGTCAGAGATTGGGATGCAGGATGTTTAAAAAAAGCTAAAGTAGCCTCGAGCCATGACCTTTGAGCAGACATGAAACGCATCAACCAGCAGTTTGATAAGCTTTCTAATTTGTAACCAACATTTTTTTTAGAATTTGGCACTCCTGTACTCCTTGCTGAGAAGCAATATAACTCAGGGCAATTTAGCAAACTTATTGCAAATGCTTCATCAACCACAAAGAAGCTTCATGCCATATATTTGCAAGTACTTCCCAAGACATAAGAGTTTGTGATGAATAAAAACAGGAGTTTGTCCCACATGAAATTCAGAATGTATCTTTATAGCAATATTTTACTATGCATCTCTAAATAATGAGCTGATAATAGTCAGAAGTTTTGATCCTGGCAGCATTTCCTAGACATCTCTTTACTTTCTATAATTCTCACACTAAATCACTTAAACATGCATGTGTTAGCCTTCTTGTTTGTTAATTTTATTTTGGTTCCTCCCATCTCCTCCTAGCAACACAACTGAATATTAAAAGCTAAAAGTGGAGCCATAAACATATGGCATTGGTTTCCAAGTACGACACAAACCAACATTTTAAAACTTTTTTTTTTTCCCTTTGAAAAGAAAAAAAAATCCCACTTCAGAGCACTAAATCTAATCCAACTAACATGTGGCCAGGAATGTGTTTTTGGGGCCAAGCTATGAGTAATGACGCACATGTGTGAAAGGCCAAATCTAACCATGGGGAGCTAAACAAGCAAGCTTTAGGTGGCTTGACCTTTGAACCAAACCAAAGACTGGTGTGATGGAGCAGCCTCTAATGAAGGGCTTCAGAGTGGAAACTACTGTACTGCCTGTCATTTACAGAAATCACTCTTAAAATGAAAAACTCGTTTTAGACTTTCATTTAATCACAGGAAGCTGACAAAGCACATATGCTCTTTTTTTTAGCAAAGCTTTCCTTAGCACTCAAAGTGACACTTGGAAGCTACTCAGTCTTTTTCTTTTGGCTATAAAAGCAACTATGCTAACACAGATGGAAATGAGGAACTCTAAAGTTGGAGACAGTCATTTTGAAATAATACTCAATATGTGATACAACAGCATTGAAATCCAACGGAAGTTGAAAGTTGAAATTCATTTTAGCACATGAATATAAGGATGCATCAGGAGCATTTTGGTGCCTGGTGTGAAAAGTGGTTTAGATGCAGACAGCCTGGGAAAGTATAAGTTCTCACAGAAAAAAATGAAAATAATAATTTGTCATTATCGTGGAAATTGTTTCCACATAAGCGCCACAAATATAATTTGTTGATTTTTTTATTTTTCTTGTCACACCATGTGGCCACAAATTTCACAAATTTTCTAATGATGATGTAGTGGTGGTTTGTCAAATGGGTGATTTGCAGGCTCCCATTTAGCCCTGAATTTATGACTGTTTCCCTGTTTGCTCTGTCAATTCAAAGGAATCTACGCTGACCAAATCTGTTTTCCAACACAGCTTGGAATTTGTCAATAACTTTATTGTATTAGATCTAATCTAATGAAACAATACACAGATTTTCATCAATAATTGTAAAATATATTGGGTAGGATATTGAATCTCCTTGAAGATTGACTTATTATCTAGTTGTGTGTGGTTAAGTGTGTGGAAAGGGGCACTGAAAGCATGACACTGAAAAGATAAATATAGCATTTTAATGCAAATTCTGCATACAATATTCAATTATACTATTCAGCTAATAAAGTTGACTATTGCAAAATAAACTACCACTCAAAATATAAACCCCTGCACAGCGTATAAGCTGGTGAGGCAAGTTTTTACTCTATCTCAGATGACTTAAGATTCAGAAGAGAGCATCAGATTGAAACACTTAACTGCTATCCACAAAAGAATTGTGTCAATGCAAACGTCAACATTTCCTAAAATAATGAATGATCACACTGAATCTGTTTTCCCAGGTTGTGATTATTCAGCAAGTAATCTCTTGAGAACCATACTTCTCACCTGCACATTTTTGTCATTGTTGACAATGGCATAATGAATTTAGGTCACTTTGACAGATCAACCCTGATTTAGGGTGACATTTTATTCCAGCTGGCATATCTTTGGGGTCTTTATTTAAGAGCAAATCACTTCTGGCACTGCTGGTAATTACATCTGCTGGAGTCATATAAATACTGTTAAAGAACAGCCAATTAGTAAAACAACTGTCAACATCCTGGTGAGTTCATGTATTTTATTGCACGTCAATGTGTGTGAACAGAGCCCCTAATGTATGAGTTGAGGCATTTTGATCACTCTTCTCCTTATTTTTGCTGTTTTATGATAGATATGTTTCTGTTTTTTTTTAATGTGCAGATTCCTAGATAACAGCCCAGACAGTGGGAACAGCGAACCTGTAACTCTAAGTGCTAAAATCCTTTTCTCAGCAGCAAAATGATAACCACTATTATGTTCTGTAATAGTGTCCCCAGGCAGCAGCCAAATACATATGTATGCATGTTTAATAGGCATAGCACTTCTAAATGTAAAAAATGTCTCCTCTACCCTTCGATCATCCTTTAAAAAAAAAAGTAAAAAGAGGAAATATAGTCTTGTGTCATGGTTCAGAAACTTCCAATGGTCCACAGCTACACAGAAAGATCCATTTTAGTTATGCTTCTTCAGAAGTTTTGTTTAAGGAAGGGCAAAGTCAGACAATAAGTATTTAGCTAGCATAGTTCTATAATGTTCACATTACATGTCAAAATTGGTTACTTTTCCTTTCACTGTTGCTGCAAAGCAGCAACTCTAACACAAGTTATTCTCAAAGTTCATATTCGATCCTGGATCAAACAGTGTGGAGCCTTAAGATCCTCTTATGATTGTTGATCCTATTTGTGTTGGAGTTACGTCTGTGTTTACATCATTTACTTACAATGTTTCATGAAAGCAATTTGGAAACTACAGATTAACCCTAACTCTAAACTAATCTGATCAGATTGTAATTCCAACATGAAAACATTTAACACAAGTATTAAACTTAACAGACCAAACCCTTCTCTTGAGAAAATAGTGTTTAACCAAAGTTGAAACAAGTCCCTATGGCATCAAGTGGAGGTGGTAAAAATATTCCTACAAAGAATATTAAACATGCTCAGACACACAAAACATTGCATGAATTTAAATGGGATCTGCAACATACAACTCCCTAAAACTTTCATCTGACCTAAACTTTTCTGCTGTGATAATTTACTTTTAGGTGACTTGCTTTTTGTCCCCCTAAAGGAAATGAATCAACGCAATGTGGCTGTGCAAACAGATTTATGTCCTCAAAACTAGTAATCACACACATCTAATCACATTGCTGGCATGCTGGCATTGAGTGGTGTCAGTTTTTTTTACTGCCCTTGCTGGGTCAGAAAGCACAGAAGCAGATGAGATGATGGATTACACTGTAAACTCTGTGTACTTGTTTGTATGAGGAGGAGGGAGAAAGAAAAACTGTTTATGGTGTCGCCCTAAACTGACTGACATTGCTGTCTTTATCCTTTATCAATCTTAAAGTTGATACAGTATCCTGTCACAGGAACAAAATATTGCTCGAATTTACAGTAATTCTAATTCACATAGGTTAAAATTCATGTGAAAAAATAGGACACATCATTAAATATTAAAGCTTTCATAAGAAATGTTCTTTCAGTCTTTAATCAGTTGTTGTATTTCTGGAGAAAAAAGAAAAAACATAAAAATGAAAAAATGTTTTCAAGCTGAGGCAAAAGTTAGGACAGGTCACTCCCTATAAAAGATAGCGTTGAAATCCTTTGAAATAACTTCAGCGAGAAACATCTTGCAGCCATCTAGGAGTCTTTGACAACAGAATCAGGAAAATGTTACCCCGATGTTCTCTACCAACTTTGATATGTCTGACGGGTTTCTTGAATTTGCAACTCGGTTCAAGTCATCTCACAGCATCTCAATAAGACAAAGACATGGGCTTTGCCAGATATTTGCGATTTCTTATTTTTAGCCAGTCCCTACACAGGTTGAACCACTGTCATTTTGTAGAGCATTTCACAATTTTGCAAGCAGCATTCAATATCTTTTAATATTAATAGTGGATAATAATATGGCAAGCTGACCCAGTCCTAGAGCAAAGATTCACCAAATCATGAGACTTCTATTCCTGAGTTTTTTTCAGAGGGTTTGGTTTACTCAATTATGACCCGTATTTTAGACTCATTTGTCCAAAAAAAACATTTGTACAGAATGTTTGGTATCTCTGTACAATTGTTTGGTCTACTTCTCATGTTTTTGTTTTGTTTTGTTTTGTTTTCTAATGCCTCATTTACATATGACGAGTTTAATGGTGATTTTTGTCTGGATTTTTCCCATCTGACAATTCTGCTGTCACCATTGCTTCTTCCCAATCCGCCATGTTTGCTTACTCTGAACTCATGTTTGATCTTGAGATATTTTTCAAGATTTTCTGTCTAATACCTGCATGTTGGTGAGTAACAACTGCTGCTTTGTGAGAAGAGTTTAGCACCTTTGTGTGGCTGAATGCCAAACACTTAAGACAAAACCTGTTCCACTTAAGATTTTTTATTGTAATGTGTGTGGTCTCTCAGGTTTTGAAAATAGACCGACAATTTTATTGACCTATTATTTTAGTTGATATTGCCGTGTGAACTAGACATAAGAGAGCAATGTTGTCCACCTTGCAAACACTCCATGAAAGTTAATCTATCTCGTTTTGATTACACAAGCATGTGCTTTCATATCAACAATATATACCTGTTCTTGAGAAAGCCTGAGATAAAAATAAAAAATAAAAAATCTGTGTGTATGTTTGTTAAATGCTGAAATGAAAGCAACAAGGACACAAGTCTTAGCAAGATTTTGTTTAATGTAAAAATTAAGGGTTCAAATCAAATCAGACTACCGAGTGCAATTAGAACAGCAGGTAACACGTATTCGCCAAGGTGAGCCACAGCATGTCTCTTGTTTTGAATTTTCCATGGTCTATTACATTGGAAGTAACACAGTAAAATGAGAAAATGGTGTAAATAGAAATATAGTAACCGAACATGCAGAGTATTTTTGCTACAGTAAAAATGATATTTTCTTCCACCTCTGCACCTTGCATAAATTACCCCAAAGTCATTTTTTTCCTTATTGTTTAATATATTTTGTGTCTTCCAAGTACTGATAGCTTTAATTTCTCAACTCAGAATGCTGTACCCTGAACCTCTCGTAAACAGGAAATGTATTGTTTTCTTGCAAAGCTCCATGATTTTAATTTACATATTCTTTTTCTCCAGCTTGCTACCTAAAAAATACTGAATGCAAAATTCCACCAAGTATTCCACTGAGAGACACTTTAATATACATTCCTAATGTATGCTAAATGAAAAAAAACACCTTGAAACAAGAAGTGCTAGACTGCTTTGACAACATGGCCTTTAAAGCAGAGATAAAGATTGTTCCACATCAGACTAGACAACTCTAGGGACGCATTCCAGGAAGTCATGTTACTGCACCCTATAACAATATATAGTTACCTGTTCTTTGTAAGGCATTTAGCTTTATTCATAATAAAGACTGTTCTGGGTATTGTAAAAGGCATCAAATATGTTTACTTAATAGAGATGCATTCTGTTGGAATTTTGTTACTAAACATTTTTGTTTTATTTCCCCACATCTCTTTCAGATATACTGAACAATTATGACTTTATTTTAAAAAAAAAAAGAAAGAAAATAACATAATCTATTGGCATTAAATGCTGCTTAAGAAAACCTAAAGTGTTACAATTTCAGTGTGCAATATTAGCAGTAAGCAACTTCTTGCTATCGAAACAAAATGTCCATTTTGTCGTGTTTCATTGCTGTTAAGGTTTGTTTTCATTGTCCTGAACTGTGTGCTAACAAAATGTGGTGGAGGTGAGTGATCAGTGCCTGTTATCATGAGAAAATAAAAGCACACTGGACAGGAACTCAAATACATAGAACACAAAAGAATCAACTAAGTCAATCAATTCAAACTGAATTAAAACACTGAGGTAACAATGACAGAACACTAAAGAAAAAACTAACATAAGGACAAAGCTTAAGCTATAGAGAATCATGACAGAGTTTGATAGGATTTAGAAGATCCATTTAATCACTGCAGGTATTCTTGCAAAGAGTGACCAAACTTCAAACAGGAAATCCCTCCTAGCCGCAAGTTAACTCTATTCAACTGAGATTATTAGGTAAATGTCATTCTATATTTAAGTCTAGGAATGCTCAAGGTAGATCTATCCTCACCTTAAACCGTAGTAAAACAACATATGAGATATGTGACAATGAACTGTAGATAGACTTATAAAATTTTAGTGCCTTAACTGACATTCACCTCAAAATACTATTTTTACAGCTACATTAGTGTAGAGCAGTAAAACACACAAGTAAAACATTGAAAAATAAAAAAAGTAGAAGGAGGCTATGAGTTGCTTCCATTCCCTATAAATTTTAGCTGTTTGTTTCTGTCTTGTGTTTGGGCACCTACGAATGGCCACCAGGGGAGATTCAAGGAGTTCTCAAACATTCAATGAAGAAAAATCAAAAGCGTCACTCCAGATATATTTTGATGGGAGAATAACTTTGTTACATGATATAAAGCTCAAAAAAGTTGTCTTATACAATGCCACATCTTTAAATTATTTGCCATGAGCCATATTTCTTCAGATTTCTGTACTTCAGCTCTGTGAGTTTGACTATTTTATTTGCCATATTATATAAACACCTATGACTGATCCAGTAATTTTAGATGCTCTGTGCTGTGTAGGTGGGAAGCAAACAATCTTTTTTCTTGTCTCTCTCCATGTTCCTCTTCTTGTTCCTTATTACTAACAAAACAGCCTCTTTTCAGATAGTCAGTCCACCTCCGTACACTCCTCCTCTGAACAACTATTTGTTTATTCGTCTTGCTGAAAAAAGTGTCAGCATTTTACTGTCCTATTTTGAGTTTGTACAGCATTTAAAATGGTCTTCTTTATATAATCTATTTTATCAGTTGTACTCAGCATTTGTCATAATTTTTCCGATACATGGCATGGGGCTTTTTAATAGTCAACAGGGTAGCCATGGAGTCTTCTAGGTTATACCTCCAACATATTTTTATATTGAAAATTATTTGTATAAACTTTGATTTTATGTACAAGGGGAGAAGGGTGCTACGTAAAATCAACTTTTTTGATCTTCACATCATGTTACAATGTTATTTTGTCATCAGAAACACCTGGAGCGTTGCTTCGACTCTTTCATGCAAGCTTAAGAAATTCTTGAATGGCAGCCATTCAGTGGTGACTATGTGCTTGTTCGCACCAAGTGCAGCATTTTCCACACAGCTCCTATAGTGTCCAAGCCAAGCTTCTGGCCCAGGGAACACCCCTCCACCGAAACTCCCCCACTTGGCCCAACCAGGTAACCGCAAACACCTAGTGGAACAGCACATATGCTGAGCTTATCATAGCAATTACTTCTCACTGTGATTCTTCTAGAATGTTGTTAAATACTTAATGAAGAAACTTTATGACATGCTGAAGGTGGAGTGTCAGAAAGAGCAGGTGCAGACCCAATTTCAAGGAGTTAAATTAGGGAATCAAATGTCTTTTAAGTCATATTTTATATTTTTACAACAGTTTAATGTAGCATGGTTATTTTTATTCTGCTATAAAATTGCATTATGTTCATATTATGAACTTTAAATGGGGATGAGGTTCTTCTTATTTATACCAAACTTGTGTAATTCTTTTGAAAGCTTTATCATCACATTGTGCTGTAACAGACCTACCTTGGTCATAACAATCAATGCTGCCTATCAAAAGCAGATATGAATGTGAGTTTTCTATAAATTCGCTCAAGGAGAAGGTTGGTGTGAGTGGCTAAATGTGAGCAAAGTGGTTGTAAGAGCTTTTCCTGGTCATTGCAGAAATCCTGTTTGGATTAAGCTAAATTTTGTATGAATCTCACACATCAGAAATCAACAATTTACTGCATAAAGTCAATGTTCACATTTGTCCTTGTAAAATAAATCTGGTTAGGAAAAAAAGGGCGAAGCTCCAAACTTCACATATTCACATTCCTGTAATTAGTATTTCGTTTACTGTTTAGTTTCCCTTTATTTTCAAACTTTTATAATTGCCCTTGCTGCCAAATAGGCTCTAATAGTTTACCCAGCCAGTTGGTGCTCAGCAGGAGTCCAAGGACAAGACAAAAGATGAGAAGATTCAAGCTGAGCTGAACCAAGTTCTAATGCTGAGCTGTGGTCTTAAGATTAATAACCAGTCTTCCCAAACAAGATAGAAAGTAGTTAAGGCCATTTGAGTGATAGGTACTTGGAGAAAATCACAAATAAAAAAATGAATGAAGTTTCAATTTAAACAGCAGCAGTCAAACTGATTGGATAGTTTTTGTTTCCTCTTTCTGTGACAAACTGCAGGATGATTTTAAAGGAGAACATAAAAGGCCACATACGTATACTCCAAGGAACTGTAAATGTAGATACTTGAAGTATTTGCCCCAGGAAAAATAGACAAACGTCTTCAAGATAATAAATACAAGAAAAGTCTTACATTTTAAATAAATACAATTCTTTATTTGATAGGAACAATTAAATAACATTAAGCAAAAATAATGTTTTGTCATGAATTTAGTTTATTTTTTAGACAAACATTGAGTTGTCGCCCCTGTTCCCAGCTCATTTTGTCTTGCAGGTGGTTTATAGTCGGGAAGGAAAAGAGTCGGATGTCCCATGGAGATGATAGTTTATTAGATTTGAATATAACCAAAGCAGATGGAGGCAGATTATCTTCTCTCAAGAAGCTCATCTGTTACCCTGACGGCACATGGGGGAGGCGGTTGGCTCACTTATGATTGGAGAATAGTAACTTGAGATAGATTAAAAAGAAAGAGGAAATGCAACCAGTGCAGAGAGCAAAAACAAACTGGAAGGCAACAATTAAAGCAGCTAAGTTATTAATATTCATCACAATTATTAGATTTATACATGGATACATTTAATAAGATTCTCCATTCGCATTACCTTCTCTGGACCACTTTCCCCATAGTTCAACTTATCCCCAGCTTCCATTCTATTGCACTTCTTTTCTTATAAATGTTTTCATTTATTTCTTCTCATTTAAGTATATTCCAGGTCTGGATAAGCCATTGACAAGTAAAAATAAACAATGAATACACCTCCTTCTGGTTGAAATTGTACTGTTGTATAAAAGTTTGATCCATCCAGCTGCGAGTCCATATATCCACCCCTTTATCCTGTCTCTGTTTATTTGCAATAATTTGTCATATTCACAGCTCTACATGTTTCATCAACTGTTTTTCAATGCATCACGAAAACAATGTACTAAAATAATTTAAATCATGTCTTATTTGATTTTATAAACCTCCAGATTTGTTCTATTCATATAGTTTTTTCACATTTATTCAGATTTCTTGCGCTTATGTTTTATTTTTTTTATGTTTTAGTATTACTCCTGAAGTATTCTTACCTCTATCCAACTTCTGTTCTTTACTCTTTTCACATTTTTTCCTCCACGTACAATGTAGTAAACAATGTCTATCCACTGTCATGGGGTGTCAGTTTAATGTTGGACCAACATGTAGACAGAAACCAAGTAATTATAACAAAAATTTACAAAATATGCTTGAGGAAAACAGATTGTTGGGATTGATTAGAGTAATGGGAGAAGCCAGTAAAGAACAATGCAAACCAGTGAGCTTACGTGCTAAGGAAAGACAGGAGAATGACATTGAATGCAGGTGATGAAATCAGGGGATTGGGAACAGCTGTGGAAAGGAGCAAACAGGCAGGCTACAGGGAGGTGAATGATTAACACAATAGCAGCTGAACTAGACGCAGAGAAGCTGCAATCCAAGGGAACAGGACAAACATTTATATAAAAGAACTAAAGCTAACTGTGTAACCAACAGAACACAATAATAAGCTAAGATACTAAACACATGGGAATATACAAATATGGCAGTGCCCTTCTAACAATAATGAACACAGAGAAATTAACTGAATATAGTGAGAACTAGCAAACATAAACAGCCAGAAAATGATCAAAACAAAAATAAAAAATCAAAACATTGAGGTTCATAATATATGCTATGATTTCATCAGACTCCATTGTAACTGCCTGCAGTTTATTTACCGGGTAAAGTTCACTGGGTAATGGAAAAAGAATGGTTCGATACCTATTTATCTTGAGACTTCTTTCAACATAAGCATTTCTCACACAGATTTTGCACCAAAAAAAGTTTTTTCTTTATTTATGAAGAAAGTATCATCTTTAGTTGGTTTTGGAGTGAAGAATGATTAACCTTTTCCTGGTTGAATTCTTCTGCTTATTAAGAACAATTAATAAGATTAATATTAGACACGTTTTAAATGGATATTTTTAACTAAACCATGGGCTTAAGAGTTTAGACAGAGAAATAGAGTGAATAAGAACCATGGTAGTGTTAATGCACAGCCAGCATGAATTTAGGCCGAAGACACCAAACAATATTCTTTGATAAGAATTCTAATCAATTACACATAAAAACAAGATAATAACAACTCACCCCAAAAATAGTCAAAGTTTATGCATTATGCAAAAAAAAAAAAAAGGCTTAAGATGCTTAAGGGATTACATTTGCAGGTGAAAAGAACTGCAAATTTTGGCAAACAGCCTAGGTTGCACCATCAGCCTTACTTCCTTTCTGTTACAAGGGTAATAGGCCTGAGCCGATTTGCTCTGCCTAATTAGTTATATGCTAGTTTGTTCGAAAAAGAGCCTACAACAAAAAAAACCTATCAGTTTAGATCAAAAAGTTACCAAAGCACACTGGCTTAATGAGGCGTCATCTGTCCTGTTGCCCCCCCGGCTTTTAGAGATGGGGGACTGAGCCTGCAGCCACAGCTTCATGCAGCCGATTGGGATTTATTTCTGATGCAAAAGTTAGGTTTTTTTGTACAGCAACATTGTATATAATTATTCCCTTTTAAGTTTTCCACATTTTGTGTCTAATTGTAAAATAGTCTTTTTGAAAGACTTGGAAATAAAAATCCTAAAAATATGACATGTGAATTCATCCTGCGGCTTTGTAGAGTAACATTTTACTGTAGTTACAACTGCAGCTTGTCTGGGCGTATAGCCGCTTTGCATTTATAGACAATTTTTTTTCCCCCATTCTTTGCAAAATTGCTCAACCTCAGTTATGATGGGACATTCCCATGAACAGTATTTTTGTAAGTCTTGCAATGGAGAATAAGTTGGACTCTTGCTGTTTGATAAATAAACAGATTTCACATGTATTACATAACATAATGAAGGGCAAGACGCACACAGTATAAATGTCTCAAAATATAACAGCATTCAAAAAGGTAGCTAAACAAGTCAAAGAAGGGACAAAGTAAGAAAAAAAACGTTGGAGAATGATTGATGCAAGTGTAACCCACATAAAATGAAGGCGCCTCTTTAAGAAAACAGAAGTTAGGAAAGCTGGGGAGCCTGCCTAACCAATCAGAACATTTGGATTCCAGTGTGTTTCAACCAATGAGAATGCAGAATGTGGGCCCCGCCCTTCTTCTTTGTGTCTGCAGCATTGTTGTGTGTCCTTGAGCAGACATGAGGAGGAGGCTGCTGAGCTGTGCAGCGTGAGAATTTGCGTAGTTTAAGATTAAAAAAGTACTGGATATAAATGTTCAACAAACCATTTTGCTGCTCATCAGTTGATTTCTGAGCTGAATGTATTTGAAGTGAGTAAACAGACCGGACTTTCAGGATTTCTGCCGACTTTAAAGAGCACCGTTGGAGCTATCTCGTTAGCCTCGTTAGCTCTTATTTGCTATTGATTGCCTGAAAGTTCCTCTCGCTCTGCTTTCAGATGAAGGTAATGCCTAAAATATGGTATATGTTTACTTTATTCAGGGTGAAATGTCATAATAATGTGGTCAAAGCATAAAAAAACATCCCTTGTTTCATTATCTAGTGCCCCACGTCTTCTGACTGAGAGCCACCAGACTGGCTGTTGTTGTCCCCATTGTGTCACATTGAGATTGTTGAGCTTATTCTAAGCCTTTCATTTTGGCTTTTGTTCTGTTAAGCTATTATTCAACAACAATGTGCTAATCTACTGGAAGACATCTTTTGAAAGTATTTGGGAATCTTTGCCACGATGTCCTGTTAAAAGATCGTGTCCCTTCCATCAATGTATAAACAAGGGCCTGTTAGTGCACTGGAGAACAATGTGCCACTGGGAAAACATTTGTGGTACCAGTGATGTTGTAATTCTACAAAGTCTTCAAGATGAAATTTTGCTCACTAGGAAATAAAACTTTTTTTTCCGCCTATCGATGCCTTAAGTGCTTCCTATCAAACGTGAAATAGCCAAGTATGTAGCATGGGAAGAAAAGTGGCTTTTGATAGTTTTTGGTTTTTAAGCCATTCTTTTAATATACTGTTTTATATTTCTTGGGTTGCAGCCAGCATGAGTAATGACATTTACACAGGTCAAGATTGTGCCTGTTTTTTTCACAGACACCCAGTAAGATCCTCTAGCTGCACAAAGTTGAAATTTTCCTTCCCTGATGTGAATTTTTGGTTCCGTAATCCCTGTGATATTTTAAGAAATTGTAAATGATGTACCACGTCCATTCTCTAAAACTATTGTACATTTTCAGAGGCCTTGCATTTGACAGTCATGATCAACAGTCCTTCCACATTTAAAGAATTAGTTCAGTAGTATATTTCTCCTTCAAATGAATAATCAGATGAGAAACCTTCTGGATAAAAAGCTGCACACAAACACTGATGGTGGAAGCCGAGACTAGAAATCTGAAGTACGGCAGAAGAAAAACAGTGAAATTGAAAACTCACCTGGAGGGACTGTTTGGGAAGTTAAAGGAAGCAAGAACTTTTAATAATTAGAGCCAACTATGAGAGTTTGAACCAGAAAAGGCATCACAGGCCATTCCAATTTTTAGTTTAATTAGGAAGCCCATTTTTTTTATCATATACACAAACACACACATGGGCACGCACGCACACACTCCTTTCAACACCCTTTTGCTCTTCTTACCCTAACCATAGCCGCCTGTCTTTACATCCTGGTCGTTATAACCATTCTAACCATAATATTGACGTTCATTAGTCAGATGCATGTCAAAGGAAGCCAAAGGATTAGATTCAGATGTTGGAGGGGAACCCAGAGGGCAGCTAATGAAATCTGGACCGCAGAACTCAGGCTGGGGGATCTGAGGGTGGAAAGTGTGGTGTAGATGCACACACACCACTTACCCACATATGAAAGAAGCTATAGACAGCAATGAGCATGCTTAAAGACTTCTTCATGCATTCTCATACAAAGGTTTCAATAAGTGCAAGGACGTGCACACAGAAGACCACTGAGCTCTGTGTTGAGGTTGGGATGTGTTTTATCTATGGTTGAGGCCTAAATTTCCCCAGACAGGGCCCTCTCTTTGACACGTTCCTCCTGCAGCCAAGCTCTCACTCTGCCATGTGTGAAGCTCTGAAGCTGTGGTTGAGGCATGGCTTTTTTTTTTCTTCTTTTTTGCTTTGCAGTTTCTCAGTTTTTAACCCATTTTCTCAAATTTAGAAACTTTTCTTTGTGTTTTCTTTGTGGGTTTTCATAAACAACTGCTTTTGTGTTGCCACAATAGTTTGACTTTTTTTTAATGCCAGCTATATAATCTATATCTTATATTTTCCACTTTTCTTCTTTACTCTCCTCTTCTGACTTGTCTGTGCAGACGGCTGTATACTAACCTGGGTTTCTGGCCAGCAGAGCAAAAAAGCTCTGATGTTATACCGTCATGACATTGTTGCAGGTTTAACAAATACTTAAAAACATTTTGCTTATAAAAGTTACATACTGCAGCTTTAATTGATAAAAGGAAAGTTAAGCAAACTCAGGAAAGCTAGTTGGAGCTGATGGGAAGGGTTGTACTAGAACAAAACCTGTCACAGAGTGTAGAAGATTTAAGACTGGAGAAGAGTTTCACCTTCCAGCAAATCGGCGAACCACAACATACAGGCAGCTACAGTGGGATTGTTTATAGCATGTTTGAAAGGCACAGACGTGAATCCATTTGAGAATCTGGGTCAAAATGTGACGTTGCCGTTTACAAACACTTTCCATCGAATGTGAGCTTAAGTTATTTTGTGCAAACAATCGGCCAAAGTTTGACTTTCTAAATGTGCAAAGCTGATAGCGACGTAACCCTAAAGTCATGCTACTCATTGCAGCAAAATAGGGCTTTACAGAGTATCAACTCAGAGTGCTGGAATACAAGTACACATCACATTTTCATAATTCTATTATAAAAGAAAATTGATTTAAAACTGTTTGATCTTTCTTCTACATTATCGTAATGTCCTACTACTGGTTGGTCTATCAGATAAATAAATAAATAAATAAACTTAGGGGGATAAATACTTTTCCAAGACAATGCTGTATGTATCCCTTTACAGAATACTACAAGAAAAGATTTTGTTTCTGTATTAGATTCCCAATCAATGCATGATAATGGGATGAGAATGAATTTCATAGCTGTTGTTTCACCGTCCAAAGCATGCAAATGCAATCTTCCCTATCCAATTACTCCATTTGTACAATTAATGTCCCCCTATTTATCAAGCAATATGTTACTAATGGATATTGCATATGTATTGACCATTTAAATTCAAAGCGGACTATTGTTCGAGCTATTTTAGTGTACGTACTCTGACTGCAGACCAGAGTGTTGACACAGTGGTAGGCCAATATTTACCAAGCCCTCCTCCTGCTCTGTGCGTCTGGATATGTTTTTCAGATTCTAATTGGAATTTTAATTGCAACGAGGATTAAGGCTGTTATGGATAATTGAAACTGACAAACAGAGCATGAGGCAAGCAGCATGAAGTGAACTAATCTTGTTCCCTGTTTTGCTCCAACTTTGGTGGGTCTTCATCTTGGAGACATATTCAGCACTTAGGGCTAATAAGTGCTTCAGTGTTGGCAGGAATGGAAATTGTGTGGAGACTCTTCTTTAAATTGCCTATTTGAGACAGGGCAGTGCCTTGGATTCGTTCATGAAACATGCAAGTAACCTGCACCCAGGAGAGGGGTTCAGAATACGAAAGATGACAACACTGAGTCAAAATGTAAATACTAGAATAATGTTTTCACTTTGTTTTACACAAAGAATGAATAAGTTTAGTTTTACAGAATATGCCTTGAACAAAATAGTTGTAAGCATGATACCTAATACTAATAGCCAGTTAGCAAGTAATGTCCAGAATGATTTTATGACTACCAACCAGAAAAAATGAGCATGTAAGTTAAACTCAGTGTGTAAAAACGTGTATTTGTATTTACTACACCTAAGATATGCCTAAGTCCAAATTTTTTTCATTCCCTTAATGGATTTTGATGTAAAATAGTTTTCATTCAATCAAGAATTTTGTCAGATTGACAAGTTGTCAAATACACTGACTATGTATTTGCTGCAATACAGATAATAGAAGGAAATAGATTAGTTATCATCCCCGTATAAGAGCAGGAAGCGTATGCAGATATTGGGTTTTTTGTTCATTTTTGGGTGGTTTCGTGCAGAAAAACAGGAAAAAAGACAGTCGTGACTTGGCTAATAAATGAGTAAAATCCATAACCATTTATTAAGCTTTAAGACAGAAGTTGGCACCCATAGTAATTGAATTGCTAGCTTAAGATAAACAAATTAATACAGGACTGATACTGATGTAGATTTTTTGGCTTGGTACCCAGCTAACATCCCTTTTGTCAACAGTGACAAAACATAGTCTGTCTCCATGTTGGCGAAATCAACATGTTTTCAGATCTGCATTTATTTTAAAGTGACATTTAACCTACTTGCATGCATTCACACCTCCTTTGTGCATCATAAGTAAAACACTTATTTATATAATACACAATTAAGGACCTGTCGTGAATGCACCAAACTTCTCCCCTTGCAAAATTTACAAGGATAAGCTGATATAGAGAATGGATGAATGAATGTATCCAGTAAAACAAACAAAACATAATAATATTTATAACTCTTCGAGATTTAGATCTGAACTAAGCAGTTTAAATAAAATATGCCTTGTTGACATGCTGTTAAAATGTATTAAATTAATGATTTTGGGCGTAGCTGTATGGAACATCAGAATTATGATGTGTATCAGCAATCTTAGACTCAATTTATAAAACCAATCAATTTCCATTTCTGTTTTTTACTAATGAGATCAAATTGTATACTTTAAGAGTAGACTAGGAGATTTCTGTTCTAAATCCCTTTTCATTTTCAGACAATAAGCAGAAGAAAAATAAAATAACTATTTGTAATATCCTTTAATTTTATCTGATTTACAGATTATTTAAAATTTGTATTTTTTTGAATTATGAAATTCAAAAAATGCTCCCTGAAATGTTTGAAAGCTCCTGTGAAACGAGTACAGCAAATTGTTTTGTCTAGTGAGCTGGATGTTATTGTTACACTTCCAATCAACAGTGGTAACAAATGTAATATATTAAAATACATCCAGCAGAGCATTACAAGTGTTGTTGTTATAATTAAATATTTCATGAGGAGAAAATACATGTGTTTTCTGTTTGCTAGCACGTCTCACAGTTTTTGATTGATTTGTTCCCCTGAGCAAGAAGACCTACTACTTTGGCATTCTACTACATTACAAAACAGGGGAACCACAAATTCTTGTGAACACAAAAGATGTTTTGAAAAACGAAGGGAATCGGTCAAATCTTACTGTGTGTCAGAATATTCATGACTGTTACACTGCTCCTTTCACAGGTCAAAAACCACAAGGTGATTTACTACAAAAACACAATGAAAGAAGATTAAAACATTAGAGAAATATCAAGTAGCCTACATGTAATTTCATGCTTCATATATTAAGCTGAAAGCAAGTGTAAATGAGTGATTCTTTAAAGATTCTATAGAATCAAGACTGCACAAAATATAGGAGGCAGCACGTTTCACAATCTTGGGCAACAAGGAGTTATCCCCTCTGACCTTAAATTGTGT
The DNA here is from genome assembly GCF_003331165.1 of Xiphophorus hellerii. NCBI lineage: Eukaryota > Metazoa > Chordata > Actinopteri > Cyprinodontiformes > Poeciliidae > Xiphophorus > Xiphophorus hellerii. The sequence goes on along the minus strand of NC_045679.1, from coordinate 10,071,436 downwards.
TTGTGGAAGCATTGCTAGCCTTTGACTGGAAAATCTCAGACTGTGAGAAAGGGTGTAGAGCTGGAAGGTCAGAGAAACAGCCAGGCTCTTGACCACGTAGAGCCCTAACAGTAAAGACTAACATTTTAATATGGATTGTAAAATGTGCCGGAAGCAAATGTAAGGAGTTTAAAACGGGAGTAATGTCTCTTTTGTGTGTGAAGAAACAGAAAAAGAAATGATTCTCGACTATCATGCAGTGTAGTCAAATTATTATTTCACATTTGATGTGCTTTAGCTTGTCAATGCTGCAATACAAGTTCATGTTATACAACTTAGAGACTTTCAACATAAGGGAAAAGATAGCAACAAGTAACAAGGAACGAACATGTTCGAGTGATTTAATTACAAAAAGGTCACTAAGCCTGCACTGGAATGCATCAAATTGTTATTTCAACAAATAGCATCAGTTAGATGAATCACCTGACAGAATTTCTTTAGATAATGACAGCATTTCTTCCCCCACGGCAATAAAACCTTCCTCAGGATTTATAGCTAAAGATTTAAGAAGAACCTACCTGAGTCTGTCTGCTCACTAATTAGCAGTTATCATCTCACTCATTAAGATGATTGCTACTGGCAAAAATGTTCTTTCAGAAATGTTTGACGCACAATTAACTACAGCATTCCTGCTTTGCAAATCAAACAAAATCCGTGCTCAAGTCAGAGCTATCAACTCTGTTTGTTCCGTCCGTTTTCAAAAGACACAGTAGGTGTCTGATTTGCTGCCACAAGTGCTCAGCAGTGTCAAACAGAGTTAATTTTTGCAAGTCTTACATGAGGATTGTACCTTTCTGGTAAGTCTACTACATTGCTGTATTGACAACATATTTTAAACTCTTCACTGTGACAGAGTATAAATCTAGTTATTTCAGCTAAAACCATGAGGCAATAAATAACCATTTTTAGTTTGATGCGGTTTAGCAGACCAATATTTGGATCCAAGTCAAAGTAAGACCATAACCACATTTGGCTCTTACAGCATTAGAAAATCTATAGTCATAGAAACCAGGTAACCCCTTAGTGGGAAATAGGAGGATACACACAATAAACAAATTTCATAGTTTTTGAAAATGCACTGGTGAACAGCAAAGTCAGTGTCATTTTCAAGAAATCAGAGTATCTGAACTTTGTAAGATCTGTTACCCATCACCTCATTCTGAGCAGATTAGATCACTCTTGGCACCACTCATGGCAGGAACAGTAGCAGTTTCTGATATGGGTGACATTGGCAGTTGCTCAAGGCGGCTTCTCGTCTAGGGTGGCGTGAGCTTCACCAGAACTGATAAATGTCACACTGACTGTGTGAATCAAATACAGGCTTTTATTTTCATGTGAGTTTCAGAGAAAACAAACAAACAAAAACCTTAGACTACATCAAAAAATTAGATTTACATTATTTTTGCATACCTCTTTGTAGTCCAGAGCAAAATCAGCAGTAATTGCAATGTGGAAATAGAGTGGAGTGGGTCTCTGCAGTTTGGGTTTGCTATAAGTCAGGCTGCTGTCAGACGAACAACCTGTAGGTGCTTCAGAGGTGGGAGGGACTCACAGCAGCACTCGCCACTTCCTGTAACTGCAATACGATTAGTGTTTTCATGTGTTGTCACCAAAGTCTCCAATAACAGAGCCAGTGGATCATAGCCTCAGTTTGTATTTTTTAACCAACAGGCGGGATTCGATGTGGTGCTGTGCTACCATAGTCCATCTGCTTCAAAGTGATATGAGATGTTTGCAGTGTACCTTGGCACTAATGATTGTTTATTTGAGCAACTGTGTGCATCAACAGGGCATTTCCTCCTGCACAACTGCCTTTCACTGTTGTTTTTTTTTGGGGGGGGTTTCAGTACAGCCAAGAAAATATACCAATACACAACAGTTTCTAAAATTCTCTGAGCACCCTGTCTGGCGTGCTCAGACATGCCACATTCTAAGTTACTTAAATCCCCTTCTCTTCCCTTACTGATGCTCACCTTGATATCAAGGAAACTTTCTTCACCACATCTAGATGTTGACGAATTCCCTATTTTTGTCAACAGGCTATTGAACAGGTACATTTAGCAAAATGGCCACTGTATGTTAAATTGTCAAGACAAGATTTTTGCATTGTTCAATTTTTCTGTTTAATCATGGTGAGAAAAATATACATATAGCAGACATGTAATAAGCTTTACATTTCAGTGTCTAGTTGTACTTTAAAAATAAGAGTATGTTACATAAAGAGTTTATCTTATATTAGCAATATCTCAGGTGTATAGTATTTAAAACATACATTTTCTTGATCTCGTCATTGTTTGGCAACACATTTTATTTGTTATTTAAAAGTGCTGCTAAAATAGATTATGATAACCATGTTAGTATGTGATACTTCTCATTTGCTGAGACCACCTGCTATGCGACCAAAGTCACTGTATATTTGTATGTCATAAGGAAGCTACCGCTGTTGAGAAAATGGAAACATGTCAAATGGTCAAGTGGCATAATAACATGTGCAAAATATCCTTGCAAAAGAGTTACAAATGTAGACATCTTCCACATGGCAAACTATTACAATTTTTTCTGTTTATCTTATCAGAACAAATAAATATTGTCTGAACATTGATCAGTAGATTCGTAAATACAAGAAGTGAGGACAGCAGGACCCAAAGACATAAAGTTGCTTTCCATGCACGTTCCTCGAGAGAGGAAGGATCTATTTCCTGACCTTAGCTAACACCCGCAGACACGCTGATAAACACTGAATATTTATCATAGACAAACTTGCTGTTGCTCACAGAACTACTGTAGAACACGCGCCACTCTGTGATGCCAAAGAATTCACATGTGCACTCAGCACACCCCATATGAATGCTTTTGGTTTCATTCACATTGGCAGGGACACATGGCACTTGTTATGAGTAAACAAAACTTCTCTAGCTCCTTAAGATGCCCCCCACCACACACACAGACACACAAACATGGGAGATTTACTATACAGCAAGAGATGATGCAAGTCTACTGAAATCATCAAGAGCTGCAATGGAAGATGGACAATGTGGTTCTTTTTTTTTTGGGATGCATGCGTTTCTCTGGCGAAACTATACATTCTAGTTATGTAACACACACACACTAAAACTGCCAGTCTTTCATATTGCACTAAGAATTTCTTGACATTCATTGTTGGGGTTATTGTATAGCACATTCAGCTTTTCCTGGAGTGCTTAAGAAACTCTGTGAAGTGCTGTTGCATGCCTCATTGAACTGAAGTTTTACAAAGCCTACAGTGTCTTGCTTGTTTAGTGTAATAGTTGCAGTCTGTGGATATTGATAAATCAAATCCATTTACAGCCACTCATGGGGCATGTAACACACAACTCGGGAGTCAGAGGTCAGCAAAAAATGTAATTTAAAACCAAATTGCCTGTAAGTTAGCCTCTCACACTCACAATAACAGCGGCAGCGGCTCATTATTGCTCACATAAACCCCAGCCGGTCGGAAAGAAGACTAAATCATGACATGATGAGGTGGGCAGGTATGGTGAAAGAAAAAAGCACAGTTAATTATTTTTGTGTATTTTAAGCAACAAACAATTTAGTACTTTACGATGATTTCAAATTAACTATCTGTGATGTATTGTCCAGTTGTTATTTATAATTGTCATTATGCCTATTATTATTATTATTTTTGGTCTGCAGATTTTCTTGTCTTATGGGACTCAGTTTATAATAAATTTGTTTATGTAATACAATATATTTGTTGGTTCTTTAGCATATTATATTGAACAGGCATATGAATACCATAACATTATTTTAATGAGATTTTTTTTAATATAATTATCGAGTTGGTAAGTATACACATGTCACTAAATTGAGATAAGTGGTAAGATTAAATGAGTGTTCACGTCTTCCTACTCTTTTTCAAACAGAAAAGTAGTGGTAAGCTAATTATTTTGTTCTTGGTTATGTATAGATATGTTTTCTCTTGTGCTACTGATTACTTGCTTTCTTGTTTTTAAAAACCAGTTTGAATATATATAAATAAATGAAATGCAATGAAAATGTCAAATACTGATCCAACAAAATAGCTTACCAGTTAAAAACAAAATATAAGATAAATTAGTTTTTAGATGCCATCCACAAAACAGATTTGCATGCAACACAAGAGACCTGGAACTGTTGGGAAGGTGACTTGCATTTTAAATAACCTGTCACCAATGTTTATCAAAGAGGAAGTGATCCTCTTTAAATCTCTTGCCCCCACCAGTTTTGGCAGCTTCCCTGTCATTTTTAGCCATTATAGTGGGGTTTTGTCCAGGGAATAATACTATTCTTATCTGCTGAAGCATGAAGCAAAATCCAGTAAATAATTAATCAATTACATTGTTGGCTGTCAAGATACTGTTCTGGTCTGGAAAGACAAAATATAGTCCATGTCACAGTATTTTCTAGATGTTTGCTTTCCTCCCATTCCTTGTGTTTACGTGAGTGTCTACTCTGTTTTTCTGACTGTGGGGAAAAGTTGCCGCAAGTGTGAGACTTCACACAATTCATGACAGGTCTACCTGGAATGGTAGTGTCTTATCTACTTATCACGTGACCACTTTGGGAATGATCTGGCTCATGTCTTCTTGGTCTAGCCTTCTTCACCAAATATTTTATATAAATATTTTATATCTTAAATATTTGGTTTTCTGCATCAGAACCTGTCCACTGTTCTGATGCAGTGGACAGTGGGCTGCACTGTTCAGTGCAGTCCACTGTTCAGTGCATCAGAACAGTGGACAGGTTCTGATGCACTGACATCTGTCAACTACAATGTTTATTCCTTGTTTTCTAGAATAGTCATTGTATTGTTTTTTTTTTTACATATATTTTAGTAATTTACCACTATGCCTTATGCTAACTATGTTGCTAAATAATATATACATCAGTCTAACTGGTTCCAGTGGTTCACAAAACAATGAAGCTGGGAAACGGGGAAGCTGTTCAGAATCACAGTTCTAGGAACACATAAGAATAAGACACCTGTATTTTAAATCTTAACGTTATAGTGAGCATATTGATTTAAATACCAACATAAAATGTCACACACTCACAAGAGTTCAATCTTCAGTATACTCCCCAATGGCTGTCACAGGCTCAATTAGTAAGGCAACTAGCTCATTCAGATTCATATAGCCTTACACTCTCAAATGAGATGGAAGTATGCTTAGAATAATCAATGATAACTATCAGGAGGTTTTCCTGCAGACATCAAGGACAATATTTCAATCGCAAATTGGAGTCTTGGAAAAAAAAAATGGTCATGAAAAAATTGATCCTGCCTCCAACTCCAATAAAAGTTTTGAGCCTTTTTGTTGCAGCTGTGATTAGGCCACTTACTCAGCTGTGTCTAGAGGATGAAGTCAATGATCCATGAAAGCCACATTTTGTGAAATTTTTGACAGCCACAAAATTCAGAGCCTATGCTGATTTTATGAAATTAAAAGATATTTTATTCCAAACTTTTTGACACATGCAGTAATTTACAGCTCACTTTTAACTTTCTTTGGGGAATGTCTCCTTGAGCTGTGTTCTCAGAAAACTTCACAGATAGCATCTTTAAATTTTACAGCAATCACTTCTACTTTCAAAGGAATCTTGGCAGCTTTAAAGTGCCCTTAGGAGGTTTTTAGTTCATTGATTTTGCCATCTAATATTTTTTTTTGACTTGAGCAAGAGCTCAGATTTATTTGTTCTGAACTTTTTTTTATATATTCAGGATTTTAGCTAGAATATTTAAGCATATTTCTGAAAGACATGAATTCTAAATACCATCATAATCATATCAGCCTAAGTGTTTACCCTCATGTCATCTTTGGAAAATATTTGTTTTACATTTACTTATAGCTGTTACCTTCTACTTTCAGGACCTGTGGCCTTTGTCAGTTGTATTGTGACCAGGGTGGTCACTCTGGGTAGGTGGTAACTTGAATGAGGGGCCGGTTACTTGTAGCACTTTTGTGGGGCATGTGTTGCATGGGGACCACCTATTCACTAAATGAGCTGTGGCCCACATTGTTGTTTATGGATGGGGATTGATGCCTTCAGGTGGGATGTTGTTTCTTTGGCCTTACTGGGAGGTCTTGGATGTAGATGGGTTGTTGGTTGTCGTACTGTGGCATGATACCTGTGCATCATGTATATACTATACGTTTGGGGGGTTGCTAGCAGTCTTAGTGGTGGGACTGTGTCACACCCTATCCAATTTATGACCTGTAGCAATGATGATCTATCATGCTTTAGTTCAATTTCTAATCAATGGAATTCTTCCCTCTCCATTTGTTGAGTGAAATTTGTCTGCAAGTCAACAAGACCCACAGTCAGGTTTGCCTAAGCTGCCAGTGCTTAAGAAAAATAATATATATACTGTATATATATATATATATATATATATATATATATATATATATATATATGTGTGTGTGTTTGTATGTACTGTATATATATATAATGTGAAAAATGTTGAAGTTTGTACCTGCAGTACAACATTTAAAGTTCTGTAAAATATCACAACCAGTTATCATAACCCTCCACTACCTTTTTGAATCTTGTTTTATCACCCAATTGTAGTACAAAAAACTTCCCTGATCAAAGTAAAACTTTTCTAAAAGGGAGAAAATTCTCTATCTTAAAACTTCTACTGGCTATTTTTGAAGCATTTCCCTTCTGTACATAAATTAAAGCACTGTTTCTTTCCACATTAATACAAATATAATTGTATCATTAAATTACTTTTCAGCTTTTTAAACCAGAGCCCTCATCTCAACAAATCCACATTTAAGTCTTGATTGTGAAGTGAGTCACATTGATTACCTTGTTTTAATGCAACATTATAACCAAGAAACTTGAGTCTGTGGATTCCCATGCATGTCATATGATCCCTATTTAATCAGATTAAGAAAACACATCAGCTGGTGTTGACGGATTTTTGGGACCCTCAATCTGTCTTGAATTCTCAGAAAATATCCCAACCTGAACAAGGTGTTGTGAGCCAAAAATGTAGCCGAGTAGCAAAATGATTAACATGCAACATTTATAAAGCAACACTGACTTCCCCTTCTTATCTGTTCCATACTTTGGTTTTTACATTTTTCACATAGAATCTTGAAATTTGAATCATACATGCATATAATTTTTCTTAAAACTATGTTTTGCTTCATGTGCTGAAGGATAAAATGAGATCGCTTTAACAGTTCTAGTGCATTACTAAAGAAAAACCCAGCAAATTTGTTTGCTCAACTTTTCTGTAGTATTTCTTTTGCGCTCCTGAGTGATTGAGTTTCCAGTAATGAGAGATCAAATAAATTCATAATATTTTACAGAACATGACCATGAGGCATATGAATGTGAGTTGTAAAAATGTTTTTTTATTATTAATAATTTAAAATAGATATGGATTAAATAATTCCATGTATGCATCTCCATTTTATTAAAAACGTTTCATACAAAAAAACTGTTTTGGAAATACACCAGTGATTGAATTTCCATTTTTCAGCCCATTTATGACCAAAATGGACACCTGTTAAACTGTTAATCTAGAGCACGTTATGAAACATCACAGCAGGCATTTTCTACTTTATACACAAAACGCTGGTAATTAGATTGATCAGAAATGATTCCCATGAGATCATCTGAGCATCATCTCAGACCTGGACACCGTACTCAATGCATCTCACTTCCTGGGAGCTGACAGTGTGTTAAAGAGTTATGGAGGCTTTCAAATGCAACTGTGAACACTACAGGTCACAGACCAGTGCAGTTGAACCCCTCGTGCAGAAGGAATGCAGAGGAAAGGGTGCTCTGAGAGCAGGATGTTCGGCTGGAGAATAATGCAAGGAGGAGCTTTGTGGACATAGGAGGTGCTTTGTGGCAGTAAGCATTTAGGCAGCCACAGGAGATTCTATGATCTCTCAAACATACATGAAAGAATAAAAGCAACATGTCGGGTATGTTTTTGATAAGAGAATAACATTACAACATAATATATGTCAGAATGCAAGACTGGTACTGCAAGACACCAGTAAAGGTCAGTTAAAGTCAAAGCATTAAGTTTGTATGTTATAAATTTATCTTTAGGTATGATTTCTCTTTAAATAAAGCCTGTGCCACCTTTATGGAACACACCATTGCACCCTAACCCGCCAAAATTGCAGCAGAGACAGCATCCATATAAAGTCTGCAACTGGCTGTCACAAATGTCACACTTGCTTTCTCACTCCTGAACTAAGTTGGCAACTGGAGGAGGTCAACAGATTTGTGTAGGGAGACAAATTCTGCAAAGAGGGGTTAAAAAAATGTGTGCCTTTGCGTGCACATCAGTGTGTACAGTTGTTTAATAGGCACTAGTAGAAACATTTACTAGGAAAGAACCTAAACAGAAAATTGCCCAAAACAATTCTTGTAATATATGCGCTGGATATAATATGGATAGCCTACATCAGTGGCTGAATTTTGGCAATAAGTTAAATAACCTAATAATCAAGGTCATCCATCTTTAGTTGCAATGTATCTGCCTTCCTGTCCAATGTATTAATCACATCTGTCAGGTCAAGCCCCTCCAGCTCGTATACTAATTTTGGTTCTCCACTGTGCTCAACAGTACACATTTACAAAACTGCCCTGCAGAAGTCTCTGAGGTACCTGGATTAAAGATGGTGCAGACTCCCTGAAGCCAAATAGTACTGGACAACTACTATTTATCCATAATGCTGATAAGCTACCCTTCACATCCCAGAGCGAGTTACTTTTAGCTGACCTTTACGAAAGGCTGAAAATCTGCAGAGAAATTTGACAGTGAGCATGTTTAAATGATGTCTTCTTTTAGATTCATAGAACCATAATAACAGGTTTATGCCCCTGTCACATTATTGCAAGTCTGACTTTTGCTTTAATGGCGTAGGAAGACATGATGCTATATATTATGCTGCAGCATACCTTAAACTACACATTTGGCAATTTAGTCTGCACAATGTGATCGCCAGATGAGCTGGGCTGCCATAGATTTCTTTAGAACTCTAGAAAAAATGTTTATATAATACCGCTGCAGCTCTAAAAGGCCATGTAATCTGCACATGAACATCGCTGTTACAGGATTTGTGCAATTTCAGATCATATTTCAAAGCAACGACCAAAAATAACAACATTGTTTAATATCAGACATTACTGCGGTTTCTGCACTAATGAACATTCACCGACCATGGTGTGCCAGGTGCTGCAAACTGAAAGAAAAATCTGATGAAAAAACTACAAATCTGAATAATTCGACTATTTTGCTGGACAAGTAAGCAGTACAAGCCTTAACCCTCCTAGGTATTGAAAAAACAACAAGGATAATAATCAGAGGTGAAAGATGAGTGTGTGTGAGGATTCCTTGTGTAGAAGCTACTGAATGAGAAGCTTTTATAATGAATTGTGAGCTTAGAGTGGGAGTCTGTAAGCATGGTCTCTTTCACAAAATTTAATTATTCTATAATTCCACTAATTATCTGACCATTTAGAGGCACTTGTAGAACACTGAAATTTATTACCAAGATAATGAGATGATGATTAAATATGAAAATGACAAATAAAAGAAGACAGTGATGTGACAGCAAAAGTAACAAACAATGGGGCAGTTTGTGGTGTACCAGTACACCGCACCCCATATTTTGTGGCCAGTAATCCTTGACGAAGCCCTTTGAAATGTGCTTCCCAGCCTTGAGTCTTGTATTACCAACTTCTTTCTCTGCCCATTTCTTGTCTCATTAATGTCAATAAACGCCACTATTGCTACAAATCATTGTCATGGTCAATAAACCAGTTTGACATGGCATTAGCTTTTGGACACGGTGCGTTACCCCGCTGGAAGTACACATAAGAACATGGCAACTAGTTGCAAATGATCATCAACAGCAAAAAAAAAAAAAAACAACACAATCACCATTACTAATAATTTGTTGATAATATTGAAATGTGCATTTGTTTTGAAAGTTCCTTTGTTATTTAGATTTATCAATAAGATTTGGCCTTTATTTGGTACTGGAAGTGGTTGTGATAATAACAGAATATCCTGGTAATATTTATAATAATAAGTTTGTACCTTTTGGAAGATATGTATTTCAGTCCAATATGATGGTGCCAAGTAGTCCAGGAATTTTTCCTGAACATTACAGGAAAAATGTGTTAGGAGGTGGTCATCCATCCATTTCTTGGCACACAGTCCAAATATTGTATGTGCTGCAATTTTCAGAAAGAATAATGAAGCGTACTTATTGTTTCATTCCTTGTCCATTCTGTACCTGCGAAGAAACAAAAATAGACCATCTGTATATTTTTCAGGTCACAGTTTCATGTGAGAAGTTTATGGTGTTGAGATTACATCAGTTGTGGCTTTTAAAAGTTCTGTGTAATGTATGTTTTTCACTTTTCTTTTACGGTATAGGAGCTCTTATGCAGCCATATGTCTTGAAGTAGTAGGGCAGCTTTAAAAGGTTTTCATTACTGAAAAGGTCAGTGCTTCCAGGTGTGATAGATTACCACAGCCAACACTGAAGAGTCTAAATCATGGGAAGGAAACAGCTTACAGATACAGTATGCATATTAATGTGCTTGGATGAACTGGCCCTAATTGGGGTATGGTATTTTGTGTTTTTATTTATCTTGTATTAGCAGGAAGTCCCTTGTGATTAACATCCTTTTCAAGAGAATAACCTGAACAAGAGGGCACACTATTACCAATTATAAATTACTAGATAAGTCTGACAATGACATTAAAATACATGATCAAAAGAAAACCAATGAGTCAGTATGATATAGATAAAAGGTCCAGCAGAGAAATGGCAATTGCCCTGATTAGTTATTGAGGTCTTTGAAAGAGCCATAAACTCTCTGTTGGACAAACACCGAAAGAAACTGGAGATTTTGGTATGACCAAGGTCCAGAATAGGAAGAGCAGAGTTCCCTTTGTTATGAAACATAGCATAAAATTTTTCCATTTTGGATATTTCATTAACAGTATTTTATTATATTTTGGGAGATATCTAATTTCAATCAAAAACCCAACGTTGTGGTTTATTTGAATAATTTTAAATCAGCTAGATGTATTAAAGGTGCAATTTTATATGTTTTCCAGCCACATAGTGTCATTTTATAGCACTGTTAAGTGAAAAATGCTGCATATACCACATATGACTTAAGATAAATATGACTTTGTAATTAAAGGAGTTTATTTTGTCAATCACAGTTTTACTTTTTTATTCTTACTAATTTATTTCAGAATTTATGCATATTTTAAAATCATTTATTTGTTTCCTAAATGTGGTTTATTTTGTGACACTTATTTTGTAAAGCTACTTTAGGTATTTCTGAGAATTTTTTCTTTAACTCCATTTTAATTGCAGGTTCTTTTTAATTCATGTTCTTTTTTCGAAGGACAAGGCGGAGGTTTCTCTGTGGTGCAGGTCTGGTCAGTGTGCAGTCCTTGTCCAAGTAAATTCACATCTGTTTTGTACAAACTAGTCCTCCAACCTTAAAGACCAGTCATACCAAAGTGTTTCTTGTTCCAAGTCCTGTTTGGTCAATCTAGCATCATGTCATGAATCATCTGGGGTTCATGAAGTTGGGATGGCAAAGCAGAACATATGGAGGACACTGGAGAACTCTGAGATGATACTGTAGTTTACTATTGAAGCTAAGCATCTGATTCTACTTAGTCTGGTGTCATACCAAGGTAGTTTTCCCCAACATAATTTGTTTCCTTTGTGGAGACATGATAAGCATTGTTTTCTTTTATAAGCACAAATGTTAAGCTCTGTTCATGCACTTTTATTTTGAAATTTGAGTCTACAAAAATAAATCTTGCAACAAATTTCAGGATTAAAAAAAATAAGTACAGCTATTTCTGACAAAATAAGCTCCCCATTATGAATATATATTTATTAGTGACATTTATTTATTAATAACAGTATTGATTTAATTTTGAATGAAGCAGTTCTTGATTGTATCTAAAGGGAATTTTCTAACTCAAACCAATATCACGACGTCTTCTGCTATGTTTGTTTTTGTTTGTGAAGAAGTTGTTGCATATCTGGCAAGATTATTCCAACTTTTAACATTTTTTTCTGATTCCCGATAGTATGCATGGCAAATTTGTTTGTGTGTCTGTTTGTGAGAGCTTCTCTCTCTCCAATACCCCGAGCCGTGGCTAGGGGGTGCAATGTGGACATGGTGTGTGTACGTTTGACAGAGAGAGAGAGAAGGGGGAGACAGAGCGAGTGTGTGTGTGTCTCCGTAATGTATTCCTGCCTGTGGCTGGGCTGGTCACATGGGGAGAGCAGCCTGTTTAAAACAGCCTCAGCTCTCTCAGTCAGAGCAGTGCAAGGCACAGAGACAGACACTCACGCTCTCTCTGCCTTCCTCCACGCACACACTGACACATGCTCATGCACGCAGAAGGCAACTTCCCTCTATCGGACTGACACTACACACTCGCCAGGATAGCACACTCCCATTCCCCACTGAAGAAGAGGATAAGGAGTGACAGATCAGGAAAAAAGAAAATACAGAAAAAGCTAAAGATTCCCAGTGAGTAGCTGATTTCAATTGTCATCTCTTATGTTTGCATTTTTCGGGGGGGCGGGCGACTTTGCTCCACTTCAGCGCTCTTTGGGCGAGATCCTGACAGAGACTCTGAGGGGAGAAAGTGAGTTTGATTGATGGAAGTGTGCAGAGACATACAGGGAAGATGAAAGAAGGGTGACAGAAGTGAGAAGAGATGCGGAGCTAGTGCAACCATGGACTACCTCTTCATCACTTGTCTGTGGGATCTAATGATGTTAATTAGCAGTGTGCGCTTGGAATGACAGGAATGTCTTTGCACAGAGCTGGAGTGGAGTCGGCTTTGGACTCTTGCTCTGTGTGTGTGTGTTTTGTCTTTTGCATTCAGACTCGTATTCTGTCAGAATGATATTGAGCAGATTTCCTGAAACCCATTGATATCCATTTGGAAGTGGATAGACTGGCCAATGCACTTCAGTGATAAGAGGGATGAGCATCTCTGTGACTCTCTATTCATATGTCCCACTATGTCCTTCACGTTCTTCTTTTCTTTCTTCCCTCCGTCAGTATTCTTTGTGTTGTTTTTGCTCCTGTCACTTATGTTTTTCTGACATGCTGTCCAATTTCTCACTCTCCTCCCCTGTCTCCGGCATTGCATTAACTTTCTCTGCTTTTCTCCAGCCTCCTTCTGTTTATCTGTGTTGCCCAAGCTGTGAGTTGTATTTTTGTCGCCCAACCCGCTCCTGTATGCTGATATAGCTGGTATAGATTCTTCAGTTACGCTGAAACGGAGAGGATCGCAGAGTTGCGAGGAGGGCAGAATGGGTAGGGAGAGAGGGGGAGAAGAAAGAGAGGAATGACAGAGAAAGTGGAAAGAGGGGGGAAGGCTGAGGAGGGGGGCATTGAAAAGGCTGACACTGGCTTGGACAATTAGCCCAGGGAGTCTGTCCTGGGGTGCTATTCTGAGAGGAGCTTTGGCCCCTGGGCCCTGGGCGTTGGGTCACGGGATGCCTTGACCCTTCCAGTCAACAGCTAGGCATGGGAGCCATTATCACAGCCTGATTGATTAGCAGTGAGCGGAAATCCCTTTTCTCCTCAGTCCTTGGGAGAAAAAGACAAAGTTTTTGTCCTTTTACTGCTGCAGGTTTAGTATCTGTCTGTTTCAATTCTGAAACCTCTCAAAAATATTTTTTCTCTTTGCTACCTGTTGATCTACTCTTTATACAATCCTGAAAGCAGAGCTGCACAGCAATTTGAATCATAACTTAAATGTATCAAAAATTACCATCTCAAAGCACAACCTAGATGCAAAATGTATATGAACTTACACTGATTTTTATACATGTGATATAGATCTTAATGACTAAGATACTAAGGCTCACAGAGGGTTGCGGTGACCTTGTAATCCTGGAAAAGAAAGCAAAGAATGTGAGGAAAAAAGCTACAAAAGTCTTTACGAAATTCAAACATTATACCACAATGTCATGTTTTCTAAATTTTCATTAACTGTTGTATTTTTTTTTATTATTATTTGTCATGTCAGATAAGCTGTCATGACAATTTCTGATATTCAGCAATCTCATCTGAGGTTGTTTTCACATTGGACGCTTTCGTTGGCCTCAGAGTTTCGAGTTGTGCACCTGCAGTGATTTGTTGGTGGTGCATTCAGAGGATACCTGGAGGTGATGGAAGGGAGGGAGAAAAAGACAAAGGCTCGAGGCAACATTGTGGGAATCAAGTGATGTTAAAAAGAAAAAAAGTCAACTAGAAATTGATGAAAGTAGAATGGTGTCGGAATTGTGGGACATGTCCTTAATTTACAGAGTTGTGCTTCTCTTTTCTTGTGCACAAGTTTTTATCTCCTTGGTCAAATTTCCCTCTAATTCCAGCTACTTTTGCTTCCTCTAAACATGCAACCCCCCTCCGCTCCTCCTTCCCGACTATGCTTCCTCAGACTGGGGGTTTGGTGGGGTGTTTAGCCCAGCTCACGGCTGATCAAAGCAGTATGTGTCAGACTGGGCTTAGCCCCGGTGCTCCTAATGGAGCACCGTTTTCATGCCTAGTTGGTGGTGGAGTGGGAGGGATTGATAGGAGGGATGAGGGGACAGGGGAAAGAAGAGGAGGAGGGTGTGCAAGTAGAAAGACTGACAGAAAGAGTCTGCGGATGGGAGGGGTGGCCAGACAGGCTGAGAAAAGGGGGACATCTCAGAGTGACACAGGCAAGAAGATTATAGAGGATAGGCAGATTGATGGTCATGATGAATAGGCAGAAGGTAAAAAGTTTGAATAAAAAAAGTCAAATGCACAGAAAAGTAGATACAAGAAGACAAGCGCTTAGGCTGACAGCTCGACTGTGACCAGAAAGACAAGCAATGTATGTTTCTAGTATGCCCATATTCCTGGGCATGCAGTTCAGACCAGCTCCTGTACAGTGTTGGTTTGGAAGAAACACTGAAAGGGAAGAGGCAGGTGTGTGTGGGGGTGTGCATGTGTGAGAAACACAGACTACAGAAAAGGAGAGCAGTGCTTGTGAGTGTATGTTGAGCATCTGTGTGCCCATATGCCTGTATACCAAGCAGCACACAGAGATGCCTGTAAACTGCATATTGATTTTTCAGGCTGCTAAAAGCAGTCTAGACGTTTGGGCATTGATCCTGAAATTGGATGTTTTATTTCTTTTTATTGAAACAGTTTCAGTTACTCAAAGTAATGGTAGTTCTTATTAGCAAAGGAGGAAGGGGAAAATGTCGGAGCAAAGATAATGGTAGTTATTGTAGCTTAACAAATGATTGGAAACTAATTCTCATGAACATTTAATGAGGGGTGGGCTTGATTAAAAATGTGTAATACTTCTAAACTTCTCTATTTTTGCCTGTCAGGTTTTCTCCTCGTTGTTTGAGTACATCTGTGTCAGAGTGGGCACAGTATGTCTTGCATTGGAAAAATTGTGGGTTTAGTATAATTCAATGTGCCAATGGTTAAGGGGCTTAACCCCATGTTCCCTAACAATCTATGTATTGATGTATGAATGCATATGTGACTTAGTTAATATAGGTAAAATGATAAAAGAACTGTATAAACTCAGTTCTTTTAACAATATTCTTTCCCTCTTTATACTATAGTTCTCTCTTTCCTGTTCTGAATTTTTTCAAACATTTACCTCAAATTTTATTTTTTTATTTAACTTTCATGTGATAATCCAAAACAAATAGGTGCATATTTGTGCAGTGGAAAGAAATCATACATGGTTACTGAAAATGTTATGGTCATTTGCATACAGATCTTCTTTAGTCAATGCTTTGAAGAACCATTTTAGTGCAATTAAGTTTTTTGGAATATGTTTCAAAGTTGAGTGTGATCATTACAGTTGTAAAACTTCACAATCTGATTTATGTGGAGCATGCAGATACTGAACAAACGTGGGCTTAAAATATCGTCTTGTGAAACCCCACATCTGATCTTTGTTTTAAATTTGAACAAAGCAGTTTTTTGAGAGATTTGCATCAGTCAAGCTCTTTATCAGAAATTTAAAACCAAATTCTTCTTGTGTTTAATTCAACGTTTTTTTTTTCAGTTTTATGCATTTTCAAATTCACTTTATATTTATCATCTCTTTTCTTTAAAGTTCAGTCAATGTTCAGTTAGATTTATGCTGAAAACACCATCTTGGCACATTGGTTTTCAGTCTTTGTTGCACATTGCCTTCCAACTGCATCTAAGGTGTGAAAATATGAAAAAAATATTTTCGCTGAGCGCATTTGTGTGAACATGCACACAGAACAGAGAAATGTTGCATGCCTCTGTGGAAACAAATGCAGGTGAGGGCTTTAGATGCAGAAAGCCTCCAAACAGTGAGACATTAAAAAGCCAACGTTCCTCTCTGGTGAGATGCAGCTCCCACGCTTTCTCTGTCTTATTCTTTGTGTCTTTCGATAGAAAATGCCACTTGCTGTGTGCTTTTATCTAACTGTACCTGAAGGTGTAAAAACATGACACGATTTGTTGAAATTTGGCCCCAATTAAGCCGCCTTACATACATTTCCAAGATATGGATTTTACAACCATTTTCTCTCTACTCAATAGGCTGTGAAATGTGGCTTAGAGGGAAATGTTGTAATTATTTTAGTTATCTGTGGCAACCCTACATGGATTCTTTGTCCCCTTTAATATGGGGAGGGCAAATAGATATCCAGCATCCCCCTTGTGTCATTACTTATTGTTTAGTATATAACTGCTAATATAGTCAAAGCGGTGAAAAGTTTCTAATAGTGGGTATTTGTGGTTGTGAGTTTTAAGTAAGGTTTAGGTATATTATTTTCTGAACTTTTATTTTTTTTGGTATTTTTCTTTCACTTATCTGTCCAGCATTGTGTGTGTATCTTCCCTTCACCTTTTAGAAGCAGCACTTTTATGTGTTTTGTTGAGAAACTTACATTCCCACTTGTGTGCGCATCCCATTGAATATTTCTCTCTTTACACAGAACTTCATTCACCTATTTGGAGTTCTTGCTGCTGCAGGAGATCCATTGGTTTGACTGTTCTCAGTTTCAGAATAAAGCAAATAAGGAATGGATGGAGAAACAAATAGAGAAAAAAATATGCAACTCTAAGCCCCTCCTAAAACAAGCTCTTGACCTGGTATATACACAAATACCAGACAAAACTAGAGAACTACTCAACACTTTACTTGCACATGTCAGAGACCTGCGCTCAGGTATATTTGCATTCTGTCATGAAATTGAGCTCCATTAAGTATATAAAATACCTTCTTCAGCCACATGCAAATATGGAGTACGAATATATCGTGAGAAAAACATATTTGTGAAAACTGCCTCCAGGCAATGGTGAAAATCCAGAGCTGTATGCATGCAGTATAGAAATGTTATAGGAGAAAGTCATTAGCATTCTGGGAAGAGTGGATGCATGAATTGTTGTGCTTCTTGTAGCTGTCCGCCACTGTGACTGCATTGTAAGTTGGCCAACTATGGAGTGAAGAGATTTTCACACAAGACATGAAAAGCAATCATTGCCAATGTCTTTCTTCTTATTTTCTCATGAGCATCATCAAAGCAACACCCTTGTAAAATTACTTGCATTTGATTTAATCTAGGGGTGAAACTACTGTTCTAGACTTAGGAAGATGGTAAACTTTCAAGATAATTAGTTGTAATACTGGATGTTATTGTGTGGATTTTGTCAATAAATCTTGTTTTTATTAGTTTTATTTCTAATATCGAATATAATTGTATTATAAAATGTTAATAATATTAGGTATAACAGAATTGGGCAACTTCTCAAAAATAATTCTCAAAAGTTTGAAGTTAATCTGGATCCAGCAACACTGTATTTTTAATATACACCTAGCTAAGCCTCAGCTGATGGCCGTGTGGGGTAACACAGCACAAGGCTGTTAATAAACTAATAATTAATATGAGTGTTCAAAACAAATATTTTAGTTTATGAATTAGACCAACTTTGTCTGGTGTTTGTTCACACACATTTAATTGGAACTGCAGGCAAACGTTATGAGCTGACTTATCAATAAGTCTTATTAAAGGTGGAGTCGAAATTAGCTAATATTACACAGCAAACACTTCTGGGTATGAAAATTCTCAATGTAGTGGCATGTGTGTTTTTGTAGTAAGTGTCCCTTAGAAATAAAATAAAGTGTGGTGTATTTTAGGTGAAGTGTATAGTAAGAATATTATAGATGGTTTCTCAATTTCCAGTAATCTGTGGTAGATCAGAAGAGGCAGAGAGAAAACATTAACCATATATATATATATATATATATATATATATATATATATATATATATATATATATGGTTAATATCACTGTCAGTTATATATATGATGACCATCATTTACTTGTCAAGGCATTCATGTAATCAAGCTTAAGTTCAAATTTCTTTTGATATTACAGTGCTCATTATTTATTATTGTCAACACTTAAAGTGGGATGTAATCAAAGACATATCAATGTAGGCAGAAAATTTGATAAAACAGACCTGCTTAACACAAGTTGTTCTGGCCCTTTAAACCTATCTAGAAATCAATTTTCCAGGTAGAAAATTTTGGACCTTTCAGCATTAGGTTTGAAAAGTTTTTTTTTAAAAAAACATGCTTTAAAATTATGTCAAAGCATGAAAATGGAACAAAAAAGAAAGGAAGTTAGCACTTGTTTTCAGAATGCCAGTGTCCTGTTTCCAAGCACAATGTGGCAAATGAGGAAAGTGAGTTAGAGTGCCACTTTCGCCTTGGAATTGAGAGAGAGTCTGATAATTTAAGAAGTGTGACAAGGAGAGGTCAGCTGTGGATAACATCAGACTATGGTCACTACTTTAGGATAATAGGAGGTCAGGCAAAGGAGAGAAAATAAGATTTGTACCAGGCAAGAAGGCTCACACTCTGACAGACTTGAAGAATACCAGAAACAATGAATACCAAAGAAGTTAACTCAGGCAGCTAAGGGATGGTGGGTAACAACATAAGTTTTTTTTTTTTTAAGAGGTGGATTTAAGGACTTACAATGGTAACTTGAGATGAAGAAAAAGAAACAAAGGGCTGTGCTCAGAGAAAAACTTTGCGAAAAGAATGAAAACAAGATGTAGGGGTATTATCCATGTATTTTAACATGGCACCAACAAGGGGTGGGGCCAAATGGGCGGGGCTAAAAGGGCAACAGCATTTAGAGGACCCAGGTTTGATGACTAAGAGCACTTCAGCAGAGATTTAAACTCTGTACAGATACACACAACCTGTATTTTCTCTGTCTGACAATAAAACAGATTAAATCTTTTTTTTTGTTTTGTTTTATGTCAGCTAGGATTAAAAAAAAAACATTTAATAGATAATTAGCAGAGTCCTCAGGCTCAGAAGTGTACACATATTTCCTTCAAATTTGAGTAACATTAGTTTTAAACTGTAAGACTATGACCAAATATTTGGGGTAGCCTTCCACACGTTTCTCACAATTCTTTGCTTGAACTTAGGATTATGCCTATCTCCAAATCTGGTGTAACTAAGTTGGGTTTGTTGGCTTCCTGGCTCACACAAACTTGTTCAGCTCTGCTCACAAATTTGTCATGGGACTGAGATCAGAGTTTTCTGCTGCCCAGTCAAAACACTGACTTTGCTGTCCTTCAGGCACCACGTTTGGGATCATTGTCCACTGTAATATCTTTTGTAGTCAAGATGTAACTTCCTTGTTGATGTCTTGTGATGTTGCAGAATGACTAATGTGCAACGTTCTGGTTATGTGAATTGTATCAGTCCCTTCTATAGCAACCACCATAACATGATGTTAAATATTCCTGTACGTCACAGCTCGAGTGGTGTCCTCAAACATGTACGCTTGCCCAATGCGTTTTTTCTTTTTTTAATGTTTTTTTGTTGTTGTTGTTGTTGTTTGTTTCAAATAAGACTTTAATTTGAAAGAGTACCTTCCAGCCCCTGGTAATGAAAAAAGAAACATTAGGAAATTGAGTTAGAAACTTAGAGGTTCAAAAATACCATAGATGAGACTGTGACAATTATAAATGTTTGTCGACCAGGGGTAAGGGTAGGTAGAAATGAGAATGAGGTAACACTCATGAGTCTAACACCTTTGAGGCCACTTGTGTGATTGAGGTCATGGTAGAAAAAATAGTGCAAAGATTAGAGGTAACAAAAGGGGACATGTTGAATGGATTCACACTTTAGGTATTTTTTGCAGGCAAGACAAAGGTCATTGCACATGGGACAAATAAAAGTGTAGTTGGAAAATAATCTTAGTGAACAGGTGAGGAGAGGCAGTTAACCTGTGTCCTTGATCGTTCTAAAACAAAGCAACTTAAACAAATCTGGTGCTTCAGAGAGACAGAGTTACCGTATTTTTCTCAGCTGAAACATTAGTTCTCATTTGTTTTAATGTTTGCTTCTCACCACCCCTGTGCACAGAAAGTGTTCACCAGTTTTTTAGTGAGGCACATTATTAATAATGTACCATTTTCCATCAACTGGAAAGTTCCTGATATATTTATCAATCTCAGCATGGAGTCCCTAGTTTATAATAGAGACCAAATAATTCATTCCTGGTTTAAGAATATTTTTCTTGATATATTTATTTATCTTACTTATGAAATATGTATGGCTTGTTGAAAGACTTGGGGTTCTGCCTCTGGCAGTGCTGTCTGCATGTGTGATGTGTCTGTCCATGCATTTTTATGTTGAGTGTCTTTGTCCACTCTAATGAAGCTGCATTCTGTAAAACGTGTTATTGTTTATGCCCTTTTTTGTCCACACCTGTCCAAGTATATGATTTCCATTTTCTGGATTGCTTTTTTTCATGACTGTGCAAGTGGAAGGGTGAGTGCGTCTCTCTGAGCTGGGAGCTTTTAATCTATAAAAGCCTGATGTCTAAACCCTAATCAATGTCACCCTTTCTATTTCCATTAATGTACACATGGAAAGCAGTAAATAAAGCATGACAGATGGAGCTCAATAGTCACCACATATTATCCAAGAATCCTGAAGCTTCTCTTAATTACCCTGCAAGGAAGAAGAAAACTGTGCATTGATATATTTGGTTTAAATTGTCCATGTTGAAAAACTTTTACTTATTTTATTTTTTTCTGTGAAACCAAATATCTTTATACTCTAAGTAGGAATCAGGAACAAAAAAAAAGCTTTATTAGTAAGCACCTACAGGAAGTCATAAATATTGTTTTATTCTTCTGGGGGTTTGTTGTCTGGTAACCATAGTCACCTAGAATGGCATACCAACACTCCATTCGACCTCAGTAATAATTTATCTGCAGTCTTTTTCAAGAGTGCAAGATAAAATGTAGCCTAAAATAAATAGTAGTCCAACTTTACGATTCTCTGCAATGCTGTTTGTTGCTTAAACAACAGCTGAACCATACAACAATTAATATGTTTGGGATGGGTTGTCAGTGCATCCACAAGCCAAATAATCTGTTGAATATTAACTTAAAAACTCTAACTTCAAAGATGCCTCAAACTTATCCAAGAACTGTGATGAATATTAGGTAGCATCATAGAAAATATTCCACTCATCTTTCAGTGGTTTTTCTTTTATATCGAAGCAAAACTAAAATGATCCACACATACAAAACTGCTTTGTCGCTTATCTGGATAAATAGTGGCATCTTTGTGCTAATCAGATTATTAAAAGAATGAAGTTTAACTAAAAAAAACAATGCATGACCTGCCTGACATGTCCTCACAAATAATATTGTTTGTGCTTGACAATAATGTGTGAATCTGAATGCCTGTTAATATATATTTCTATTTTAACAGCCTCATGTCATTTGCCTCTCTCCCCTCTTCCACCTCTTTAAATGTTCTGCTCCATGCTTGCTGTATTGTATTTCGCATTACCCTTTACACTATGTTTAACTCCTGATATATTGACTTTAGCCTTAAATTGTAGGGAGATAAGTCCTTCTACTATGCAGCTGTCACTTTGCTTTCCTTTTTAAGGACGATTTACAGCAAATTACTGCTGCACAACTAGAAGCTATGGTTGCTCTTATGTTTCTTTTCCTAATATAAACCTTCTAAACTGGCAGTATTTGCCTCTTCTTAGAGCACCCGTCTTTAGTCATGTCTTCTTATGAACATGTCTCTCAGTCTTAATTAATTTGGTATACGTAAGTAGGAGATTTGCATTAGACTGGGCCTGCTTTTGGAGTTCCTTTTATTAGTGGTGTCTGGACAAACCCCCTTACAGGCGGCCCACACCCACCTAGCACACGCGCTTTTATTTAACTGCACTCACCCGACAGTATTTTCTCTGAAGGACCATACGTGTGTGCTTTTCAACGCCACTGTGGTAGTTTATTAGCAATGTCTACTTTGATAGTTAGTGTGCACGCTTGATTATGGCTGAAAGGGAGTGGGCCGGGCGCTTGGCCGGAGAGGAAGTCTGCCTAATGATATTAACAACATCCCTTATTGGGCAGTCACTGCAGGCGGAGGAAAGGAAAGTAGTAAAGGAGCAGGGACAGAAGCTTGAACAGAGGAACAGGAATGGTGGGGAGATGGAAAATTTAAAAAATGGAAAATATTGTATATCATGGAGGTACTTTGTAAAAGAGGGTTTTATCGTTGTGTCTTTGAAATTTTCTGAGAGAAAAATAAACCAAAATTTGGTTATGAATTGGTTACAAATAGTCTCTGCCCAGCTGAGTTTTTCCTCACACCCCATATTCTTGTCATCTAAAAAACTCAATATATGTACTTATTGTTGCTGGATTTGCTTTTTTATTTATGGGGGTCCAAATTATAATAAACTGTGTGCAACAGCTAGACATTTATTTAATAAAACAAGCTACTGTATATATATATATATATATATATATATATATATATATATTTCCACAGTGTTATCTAAGAAGAAACTATCACCATTTTTGCCAATGTTGTCATCAACCATCTAATATGTCTGTCACACTATTATGAATCTGCTATGTTTCAATAGCTTACATGATTATAAGAAAATAAAGCTGTAGCATTGCCAGTATTTTTAATACTGCAGCTAATTGCAAGTTAAGACATACTCCCACAGATAATTTTGACATGTTAAAATGTCACCAAGTGTGAAATTAAATTTACAAATGACACAACAATGATTGTATAATGGTGTTACTTAATCATGTGCTTTGTGATGCAGACACTTTGTCTGCATGGATGAAGATTCCATTTCACTGGAGCCTTAAAGGGAGTATTTTCTAGTTAAATCAGCTGCTGACCACTTAGATTAATATATCTCCATTATAGAAAAAGAGAGAGAGAGTTCTTAGCAATAGAAGCTGTTTTACCTTTCATTTCAACATGAATGCAATGCATTTAGCAGGGAGTGCATCACAAATGACATGCATGTTTGATAAATGTGATAGGATGTGTAATTTTTCACATAATGGACTTTATTTCTTGACATTTAGACCCACATAAAATGCATTTTAGATGCACCAGCATACATGCCAAGATAAAAAAAAACATTATGGCATAGGTTTTGTGCTGCAAAGAGGTTTTATACTCTGATGGTATCATCTACTCATTTTGAATGAATCCTTGGGAGAATGACTGATCAGCTAAAACAAATTGCCAATTTTCTCTTAGCTTCTAACTATCAAGGGGGAAGAGAGCCAAGGTAAATAAAAAGTTAATAGGCTTCATTATTTCATTTGACAACTGAATCTGATCAATACAAGAGAAATTTAGCAATAGAGGACAGACATGACTGAAAACGTAATGCACTTGCAAAGATGCAGCTGAAACTATCCACCTTACAATTACTAGGTCCAAGATTCTGATAGGTATATTGTACATTGAAGGCCTTGTCCAGGTCGTGGGAAAGGTGTACAAACCATGATTATAGAAAAGAAAGAAGAATTCAAGTTGTAGTGGTAGTGGTATGCTATTTTTTGCTCATAAAACACTAATCTCTTCAGAATGTGAGGAGAGGTTGACCTATTAGTTCTACTTGACATGGGCATTTTTACAATGAAAGAAAAATCAGTACTTTGAAGGTAGCTGCCAAAGGGATTGAAACTAATCTACTTACACCTGTGACACCGTTATCACTGTACTCAAAGGCTGGACTAGTGGCAGACAGTTTACCACAGTGTTGCTTTGTCTGAGGCAAAGTTCTAACCTTAGAATGTGCTTTACAAATCAAATTCCAAGCAAAATCTACATTACATTCAAAAACAAGAAAGTTAAATTGGATTCTTAATTTTGATGTTTTTGTTGTAGAAGTTATCTAAATGGTGAAACCTATCTGCTCATTCTAAACACATCCGACTCATGCAAGTACGAATGCTTTCACCCACACTCAACCACATGCATAGATACCAAACAACAATGTGGGGACTGTTAAACAGCTCAAATACACAACCCCATCCTACAGCAAGTGATGGCTGTCACCTTGAAAAGCTTCTCCTAATGCCAAAAAATGTCAAACCTGGCAGTTTACCTTGGCGAGGTGCCTGAGATTTCATACGCATCCCAGATGTGTGAGCACAAATTCAAGGCGGCATGTTTATTTGTATGTTTGTGGGCATGTTCGTCTCCTCCTGCAAGTATGCAGTTGTGAGTTTTTGTTGTTGTTTTTTTTAACTGTCTTGTTGAGTTGCCGAGTGCGTGTGCATCATGTCTGTGTCAGGACTAGAGAGACAAAATAAAATCCCTCTCGAATACGTGAGTCAGTGTGAGCAGTGTCAGCATCTCTTAGCACCTGTAGCTGTAAAGACAGATAACTTGCAGCCAACAGTCACCCTGTCATAGATCCGTGACATGCTGGAAAACATGCAGGTAAATATGCTAAACAACTCCAGGCTCATCTTCATGCAACCACACATCCAAACAGTCATTACTAAAAAATAAATGCTTGCATTCAGTGGAGCTGCACTGACACATGAACATCGACTGGCATACAAACAACTCAAGTGCGTGGAAATTAAACCACTGTATGCAAACACATTGATAAGCCGAATTTAAGATTTGTCTTTTGAAAATACATTCCTTTTTATAAGTAGCAGAGGTAAGAAAGAAGTGCTTTCTAATCAGGATGAATGATTTTTAAAAAATATGGCACACGCATATCGTTCTTTTTAATTTCCTGTATAAACATACATTTTACTTCACATTTGTGCATAGATATGTAACAAATTGGAGGCTGGAATCCACCATTTCATGGTCAGTTAGATACTTCTCCTAGTGAGAAATAGCCATCCCTAATATCATGAAGCTTTTTGACAAGAAACCCCAGGTGGTGTATAAGAGAAGATGCAAGACCCTGTGTGGGTTGCAGATGTCAAACGTCCCTCTGTCTGAATGCTACAACCTTGTAAATGTTGTAGAAGGTGCACTGTTCAAAGTATTAAGAGCAGTGGGACCAAGAATTGTTCCATATTAATGCCTAAAGAAACATCCAGTCATTAATCACATAAAATTAAGTCCTGGAAACTCATATCAACTCAAAAATAGTAAAGTATAAAAGATAAAAAGTCTTCTGTTACAGGATTGTTGGGTGTACAAATAATTGTGCCACTGCTGAACTCGTCGAAAGCAATTATTTTCTAATTTGGAGTTTTTCAACACTAATGGCTGTGCTTAAATTAAAGGTTGGAGTCTTCTAAAATTTTGAGTTTAAGATTATGCCACTATAATAAAATATGACATTATTTCTAAGATTTATCTTTAACCGACTACAAAGACAATCCGTGGATGTGTACATGGATATCTGCTTTGTATGAAAGCATATCTTTAGCCTCTAGCATGATTTATTTTCTGGAATGGAATCACTCAACAAACATTTCAGAAAGCTGAGATGTTAGACTGGAAGGTTTCCTAACAAAAACAAGACAAAGATGCGTGTATCTCACAGTGACGTCGGCAGGAAACTAAAGATTGCTGTTACTGAAGCAACTCTGGCAAATCTAAAGCTGGACAGCAGACGTAAACTGACTACCCAAAGCTTCACAGTTTTCCAGCCAACAAATTAATGTGTAGTGGATAAAAACCCGGGTCCAAGCACCAGCTGAACACACCATCTGTTTCCCTGCTATTCTGCTCTTTAGAGGGGTGCACGTTTTCATTTACTTTATTTCCCTTGTCATTGCAGGGGCACCATTCTATTTTCTGCCCCACCACATTGCTGCTTTTGGTGTTTCAGCGCAGTTTTTCAAAAGCATGACTTTTGTTTTCCTTTTTAGCTTTTTTTGTGTTGATTTGTTTGTCTAACTATCTGACATTGTATTGATGAAAGTTTTGTCTTTTTGTGTACACATTTTGTTTTTAGCAGCCTGTACTAAGGATAACCAAGTCCACGATAATATCAAAGCAAAACATTATTTAATGTAATTGCACACAGTGCAACATATCAATATTTATATGCATCACTACTTGCAAACGAAAAAATATGTGCTACTTCCTTCACATCATTCCAGCAGAAAGCTGATTCTGTTTTTAGGGTTGGTTTTTACAAACCATGAAAATATATAAACACAAAGCCTAAGGCCTGTTGTCATGCTATTGGTTTATCATCTTTTCCTCCAGATGCAGCTTTCAGTTTCTCCATCTGTGACTGATTGTTCTCTGTAGCCACCTGCTGTGGCTGAGTTAGTGAAAGGCCAAAACCAGAACCTCAATTTTAGTAACATATTATTTTATGTCTCTATTCGTTTTTGCATGTATATGTAATACAGACACTTTTTTGAAGTACTCTTTCAGGAAACCTGCAGCAATCTCTTCCCAATCATTGAAATGGTCTCCATTATGTTTCATGCTAAGTTAAAGAAACATATTTAACTTTTACAAACTAAACACAGAAGCATGTAATCCATAACTACAATATATGCAGATATATGTTTGACAAAATGAATATATCTTACAATGTTTATTTGAGAGAGACGACTGAATTTGATTTCATTGCAAAGGCATGTTGAATAGTCCATCAATTTCCTGCCACACGTTCAGCTTTCCCTCCCCATGACAAATTCCTCGATTTCCTCACAACACATTCCTGTTGCATTATTGGTCATGGACATTACATGGTCCCACATAGTTTGAGCGACAAAGTCTGGGAAGTATCAAATTGCTCCTGTGCTTAAGTGAGGAAAAGGGAAAAAAAATAGGCAAAAGAAAGTAGGATTCAATATGTAAAAATAAAGACAAATGTACTGTTTTGAGTAAATAATAAAAAACGATCTCTTTGTTTTATGAGGATTTATATTTAGTTTTATTAATAATAATAATAATAATAATAACTAATGTCCGAATGTGCAGTTCAACAGCCAGTCTATATTTGTAATGTATTGGTTGTCAAAGGTTAGCATACTATATTCTAGAATATAGAATTCTAGAATTCTAGAATATAGTATGCTAACCTTTGACAACCAATACATTACAAATATAGACTGGCTGTTGAACTGCACATTCGGACATTAGTTATTATTATAACTAATAGTTAAAATATCTTAATATGGGGTTCCATGAGGAGTTTATGAACACTTGGTGTCTTACCTGCCTTACTAGTGGTTATTCCATGGTATCATTTAATTTAGTAAAAACTGATGTTTGATCAGACCAGAGAGTCGAGCTGTGGTGGCTGGCCATAACTACAGCCATGTAAATAACTGGCTATGCTATAATCTTGTCAATGTCAAGGTTTGTAAATCAGAAATTCCATAACTCAATAAAATGTTTGTACCAAAGGTATTTTAGAATGGCGGGGGAAATGACCAGGCAATCTGGTAGTTTGCCAGATTGCCTGGTGAGTCTATTTGTCACATTTTGGAAAGCCAACTATGATTGCTGAGAACATTTCAGAACCCAAGCTTAAAAAAAAGTTTACATTCACTTTTCAGCTTCTTCTCCTCCCTAAACTAAAGGATAAAGCCATAGAAAAGAAAAAAATAGATAAAATATTCATATAATGTAACCGGACCATGACTTGTTAAGCTTTAGCAAGTTTTTACTTATTTCGGCCGCGGTGGAACAACTTCAGCTGAAAATCGATGTCTACTATAAACAGAGATTCGTTAACAAACTGTTTAAAATTGATTAAACCTTTGTTCTGCTTGTGAAAATACAACAATAAGGCATCAATGTTTTTTTTGGCACTAAGGAAATAACAATAAAAAAAATAAAAAATCTAAAAAATCTGCCATCGACAGTGTTGCCTAATCTGGACTGTATTATTTTATGCTGATTTCAGATTCTTCAAAGCTTATTTTCTGAATTGTGAAGCTGTTACTCTATTTATGAAAAACAAAGTAAAAATGTTGATTCTTAGTTTTCCAAAAAGCATTTTGATAAAAGCATATCTTATTGTGTTTTGTTGAACCCAATAAATTTATTATCCTGCATCAACTCATCTGCAAGTCCTTACACCTCCTGACTGAAAAATGTATTTATTTATTTTTGTTTTTATTTTCCTAATGCCAAATAAAGTGTGCTTTGTGTGTTAGGAGCGGATATCACTGCTTTTTCCCCACCACAAAAAAAAAAAAAAAACATCTTGGAGGTATAGCTCAGTCTGACAGAATGTAAAAAAAGAAAAGAAAAAGTCCATATGGAACTTATCACAAGAAACCATATTTTCCCATTACTAGAAGCAATTTGTTTTAATTGCCTACTTAGAAGTAATATGGCCTCAAACTTGGATATTTTTTCCACAAAAAATCTACATGAAATATGAGATCGCCCATTAACTGCCACAATTACATTATAATAATCAGAAAATTGAGTAGTGCAGACTGGAAAGTTTCTTTGAGATGGTGGTATGTACTGGGTGTAACTTGGGTTCCCTGGACCTCAGACCATATGGAAATGTAACATACATACTTAAAAATCGGCCGCTAACAAGCAGTTGTGAATTGAAAAATTGGTTTGTGAGGTATTCATTTATTGGAGAAAATGAACTGAAAAAAGTCCAGACAAGATTAGGAAACTATGGCACGCTCAACTTGACCTTTGGCTACACCACTTTGCATCACAGTTGCCCTGAAAAGTTTCCAAAATAGCATGGTGGCCTCTGCTTGCCCTTTTTTTCTGCTGGAGTGCCATTAATTATTTTTTAAAAATTCATTTTTTTCATCACCTAGGATTCAGGACCAAAGTATGTGAACAGGAAGCATATTCTGCTGTGTCAGTGTTCATGAACAGCCTCAGCTCCAACCTAATTTTGCTGATAAATGGCTCTGAGTGAGGCTTCTTGTGAAACAATTGGATTTGAGTAAGCATGGGTTTAAAATCTCTAGAAGATCAGCACATCACAATGGCTCTGACAATGGTGTCTATCTCTCTGTCATTAAGAAAACCCTCTGATTCAGAAACACGGGTCACAACGCAATACTAAATGGGCTTTACAGTGAGACAAGCCAGCCTTTGATCTGCAATGCAGTTCTTGAATAATTTGTGTGACAAAAGCAAAAAGAATTAAATTATGGGCACATATAAAAGAATAGGAATATTGTAAAAGAAAAAAAAAAAACAATACTTTTTGTTGCTTATTTCAGAAAGCAAAAATTACCAAAAATTAAATTGAGTTTAAGCCTTTATTTCTTGTAATTATGATAATGGGTTGCAGAAACACAAAATTCAGTGTCTTCGAAGAGTAGAATATTACAGAAGATCAATGAAAAAGTATATTTTAGACAGAAATATTTGGTTTCTGAAAAATCTGTAAAGTTCTGTACACTCAATACTTGCCTGGATCTCCTTTTGCATAAATTAGTATATCAGTGTGGCGTGGCATGGAGACGATCAGCCTGTTGCACTGCTGAGGTGTGACGGAAGCCCAGGTAACGATAATGCTGGGCTTCAGGTCACTTGCATTATTGGGTCTGGTGTCTCTCGTCTTCCTCTTGACAATGTCCCACCAATTCTCTACGAGGTTAAAGTCAATCAAGATTAATGGCCAATCAGAACCGGAACACCATGGCCAATGAAGCAGCTTTTGGTTCCTGGAGAATAAAATCAGCATCCTCATAAAACTTGTGAGCAGCATGAAATGCCCTAAAATTCCATTAATTCCAGACTAAATAAAACACCAGCAGATGACAAAGCAACTCAAATCATCAGCGACTGAGAAAATTCACAATGGACCTCAGTAAGAATTTTGAGGTTCTCAGCTGTTCCTCCGGAATCTGGAATCTTGATTCCCAAACTAAATATAAACTCTAGATTCATCTAAAAATCTGAACCACTGAGAAACTGTCCAGTTTTTTCATCATTTGTAAAAAAATATCTGGCAAAATTCGAAAACATAAACGCTTGAAATATTTCACTCTTTGTGTAGTAACTCTATATAATCTGAGTTTGACATTTTGAGACAGGTGACAACAGTGAACTTTTTCAGAATATTCAATTAATTTTTTTTAGATGTGCCTATGTATATGAGGGAGAATGAGCCTACACTGCACTGAATAAAATATGTAAAACCATTAAGACATAAAAATGAAATTTGAAGCATTTAACTTTGTGCTTGGTTGACCTTGTTCACATTAGACACGCTTACCATCAAGTTATTTAACTTGTGTATGTACACACCCAGCACATACACATAACCTCTGGGGTGGGATTATAAATTTCACTGTAATAACACTACCTTTCTTTTTTTTCTTAACAATAATTCTCACATTATGCTTTAGGCTGTACTTGACTTAGCTTTTCAAGTCGTTTTTCATGTGGAAGAGGCTTTTAAATGGCTTTTATTTTCAATAGACAGGCATACGGGATTCTCACGATGCTGTGACATTCCCATTAGGAATACTATTCCCACAGCACACACATGAAGTCAGAAACAGGCATTAGCCCTGTTGTCCCTGCCTGCAGCAGCTTAGACAGATTGTACTTAAATTGTAGCCCCCAGTGAGGTTTTGGAGCTCTGCCTGAAGATTGTACTGTGAAATTAAACCAGATTTTTCTTCTTTTTTTTTTTTTTCATGGTTTCTCAAGCCGACAACCCAACTTGTGTTCATTTAGTAGCCAAGTAAATCCTATTTTAAATTCAAAAAGCTGCATTCTGCTTTAAACTAGCCAAATTAACACGGAGTGGGACAGCCTGGGCTGTTCAATTCTAGTTTGTGCCTCTGCAATGTAGCATTTGTTGAAACAGATCTTTAAGGCATAATAAAAATTTATGTATGTTGACTGTGTATTAATTCTATGATTCAAACCCTAATTAAATCGCACAAATAAATAGTGCTTTGCAAATGTATTCATACTCTTTAAAGTTTTTTAAATGTCATTTTACAACCATAAATTTTATCAAGTTTTATTAGTTCAGTTAAAACGTTTATGTAATTGTACTGATGCCTGTTATACCGATTGCCTTGAGAAGTCACATAAATAGCAAGCTACACTTAACAGGAAAAATGACTAAAGAAACACTACCCTGAAAAACACACGGCAACAACATGAGCATTATTCTGAGATGTTAAAACTTCAAGAGATGCACAGAGCTATAGTTTAGGTGGGAGAATTTGTTGACAGGACAACCTTTATTCCAACATTTCACAAAACTGACCTTTTTATTGACAAAAGGAGAGTTACTGTTAAATGAATGTCACAAGACATCAGATTTGCTATGGGCAGCAACATGTGGAAGATGGTACTGTGTTCAGATAAAAACAGAGCAAATATTTTGCTCAAATAACACCTAATCATAATATATCATTTTTTAGGTTTTAGTGCAGATAATGGCACTTAGTTGTTTTGTAAAAAAAAAAACAACACTTATTCAATATGCATATATGAGCTACAAACCCAAGTGTCTATAAATATTATGGTCACTAAAAATTATGTTAGCATATAGAAGTGCAAAATAGTTCATTTTGTTTTTTCAAGCAATCCATGTTGGTGTGGGCAGGGCTCTGTTTCAAATTTGGATATATTTTATCAGGCTTATGTGTGATAGACCAACACAAAGCAGAATATAATAAAGTGCAAATAAAAGG
Source organism: Xiphophorus hellerii (assembly GCF_003331165.1). Taxonomy (NCBI): domain Eukaryota; kingdom Metazoa; phylum Chordata; class Actinopteri; order Cyprinodontiformes; family Poeciliidae; genus Xiphophorus; species Xiphophorus hellerii. The sequence goes on along the minus strand of NC_045679.1, from coordinate 10,039,371 downwards.
ACATGTGTATTTCATTTTATATTTTACTAATATATAGGTCTGAAAAGTGTGGCATGTACCCAAAACCATGTGGAGGTTGTAGCTCCAAGTGTAAGAAAGTACTATGACTTACATCCAAAATAATGGGGGGGAAAAAAACAAAAAAAAACTATGTACATCAACCTTAACTCAACTAGCACAACTGTGAAACATCTTTGTGGCAACATCATATCCTCTGAAGATGTTTTTCTTCAGCAAAGACAGGAAAGATGGTCAGAATTAATGAAATGATGGGTAAAGGTAAATCTAAGAAATCTTTAAACATTGTTTAGGTGCTACAAACATTAGATAGATTCAGGGAACGTTCACTTTCCCACAGAAAAATAACTCTAAACATAACTGCTATGTTCCAAATCATTTGTGTGTGAGAATGACTCAGTCTAAATTCAAACCTAAAACAAGACATTAAAATTGATGTCCACATCCATGCACACTGACTTGGCTGGTGACATAAAAGTCAAATAAAATCTACGGTTGTATTTGTAAAACAGATTCATTTGCAAGTATAATTGTGATGTTGAGACAACTGTATGCAATATTTAGAAAGCTGAGTACACCTGTAGCAGATTTGGAAACAGTGTCTGAGGAAGAAATGCATTATCAATGGGGGTGCTGGAGACTAGCATCAATCATTGCCAATCAAATCAACTCGTCTAATTTGCTTTAAAAGCAATGCACTCCCTGCAGGAGACACTGACAGATTTATTGCAGTGAGACCATGCTACTGCGCCTTAAAGGGATACAGCTTGACCTGGATTCCATTGTCCTGGAGCTGTAGAATTGAAAGACAGAGATATGTAACATCATAAATAGTTGGCTGGACTTAAATGATGTGCATTTGAAAAGTGGAAACATCTACAATGCACAATCGAACTGCATAAATTAAAGAAATGCATGATTTACTATACCAGCTGTTCAAATAATTGACGAGTCAAACTGTAACACATAAAATATGTGAAGATAAGAACAATGAGATTTTTGCTAGAACATCAATGGACAGTGCATATTTTTCACAAGCTTTTCAATCAATCAATTAATCAAATTGGATTTGTATAGCACATTTCAGCAGCAAGGCATTTCAAAGTGCTTTACATCATTACAAACACAGAAACACAATGCAACATAGAATCAACAAAACATGACATTAAGTCAAGTTCCATCGTTAAATTTGTAATTGATTACGTTTCAAAAACAATCCTAAACAGGTGGGTTTTTAGTCGAGATTTAAAGGAAGTCAGTGTTTCAGCTGTTTTACAGCTTTCTGGAAGTTTGTTCCAAATTTGTGGTGCATAGATGCTGAAAGCTGCTTCTCCTTGTTTGGTTCTGGTTCTGGGGATGCAGAGCAGACCAGAACCGGAAGACCTGAGAGGTCTGGAAGGTTGATACAACAGCAGCAGATCTTTAATGTATTGTGGTGCTAAGCCGTTCAGTGATTTGTAAACCAACAACAGCATTTTAAAGTCTATTATGTGAGCTGTAGAGAGCCAGTGTAGGAACTTTAAAATTGGTGTTATGTGCTCTATCTTCTGGTCCTGGTTTTAGTGAGAACGTGAGCTTTTGACTATAAGGAACTGTTTCTGCAACATTATATTCTAATCTGTACACACTTTCAATATCTCTTGGTTTTCGTGCACACATGGACCTTCTAGGATACTTGAAGAAAAGTATCCTACTGTAAGAAAATCTTTTTCCTCAGCAGATGTATGTTTCAGTGGCTCGGACATACAAGAGCTCACAGGAAATTACAAAGGAGGAAGATTGTGTGGTGTGTTCAGTCAAATCAAAAAATGCAATTACTTCATTAAACCATAATGAACCTATTGTGAACTTTGGACTTTCTCATAAAAATAAAAAAAGTCATTTTTTGCCCAAGGGAGAAGCAGACAGATATATTTCTGACTGCTGTCTAGATGCAGATAGAGAATCGATGAAAATTACATCCACAGTTGTGCAGAGGGCGAGGCAGGTTTTCCAGTAGTTGGTCCAAGTTGTATTTAACTTGTTGGTTCTGTTGATACAAAAAATCAAAATTTTTAAATGTATGAGATGTAAATCCATCATCCTAGTAGTGAGAAATATGCCGGTGGCAGAATTATGCTTTTGGAATGCTATTTTAGCATTGCAAAGCAGAGTCAAGGGAAAGCTGGATGGTGCTAGACACAAGTGAGTTATGGATGCAAAACAAACTTGAAGTTGTTTCAAACATTTTACACATAGCGGTTTTTAAGCAATTTTTTCATGTTGTTTGACCAGGAAAGTATTTGAGAAATATTTGTGAATATGTGACTTTGATTTCTACAAAAAAAAAATAAAGCATTGTGTTTTATTACAGATCAGTGGTATGGATTTAAAATGACAGAAACTGTAGCAACATTGTTATAAAAATTGTCAGCAAGAAATGTTTGAGCAGTTGTTCGAGTTATCAAAACAGACTGTCATGCTCTGTGGTATAGAATGTTATGAAAAAGACTAAAGAAAGAGAGCAGGTGAATTTAACACAGTTATATTTTGAGGAAAAGAAAACATTTGATACAGAAATTGGTTGTAAATTATAGCCATGCTTCACATGAACTTCAAAGAACCCTTCTTATTAAAAATGTAAGAATCGGGGAGACAAGCAATCTGATGCTGTATGAAACTAAAGTGATCTGATTTTTTTTTTCCTTTTTCTTTTGCTTCAAACAAAGTTAGATACAGGTAGAGTGGAGAGTAGAAAACAGAAAATTAATTAGTTTTGAGAGTTTTGGCCTTTTCTGCAGTAAATTGCAATTCCATCTTTTGAATATGAAATACAGAACAAAAGTCACGTTTTTGAGATTTGAGCCCTCTTGGTGGTTGTTTTTAATCAATACTGTTTTGATTGTGTCTTTGGATCTGGAAGAAAAGAAAAAAAACTATTGTGTTGAAGCAAAGATAGAGCAATGAACTTGATAACTGTATTACATGGGCTAATATGTATTGTATACAATATTTAGCTTTTAAGTTATATGCACAGAGTGAGGTTGTTTGATAAGGTATTGATCAACAAAGGGACTGAAATGTGCAAAGAAAGTTTCAAGGGATGTAATATTTAGTTTATATTCACATGAATGTTGCATGTCTATACTGCCCATAAGTATGTTTAGAGCTAAATATGAATGTATTTCTGTTGAGTCTTTATTTACTATCACAAATCCAGCATTCCTTTTTATCTGGGCTTGGGACTGGCTAAGACAAAGAGGATGGGTGTTTTATTTACACATTTCTGGAGGCAATTGTAATTGTTTTTTTGTTTTTTCGGTTTTCAAGTTAGTTATGTCTGGTTTGGTTTTAAACTTGGCACAAAAGAACATGCAACAACCCACCCAGTGGTGGATATTTTCGCATGGATGATTTTATTTACAGTCAGGACTTGGAGGGGTGTACATCTCCTGCTCTGATTCCAGCTGGGAGGGACTGCTGGACTGGGCTGATTGTTAATGCTTTGGGACAGAGGAGGGGCCCGTGGCACTAGCCGCAGCTCCTCACTGAAAAGAATGAAAAATGTACATTCTTTTATGTGCAAGTTTTCAGAAGTCTCCAGCAACATTAAAAACTGTTGCTAAGTTTATCATTACAAAAAGTATCTTTGAGGGGTCTGAATACTGATTAGGTATCAATCAGAAACAAAATACATTTCCTCCTGTGAGTCAGAGGTTTGTCTGTAATATATCTAGAAGATGAAGGAGGAAATACACAGATTGATGCCCCTATTCTGTCTGATATTGATGTAAAAAGGTCTGAACAAGACAGGTTGGGTTTAGATTAACCAGTCCACGTTCTTACTCTCACCTGTTCTCATAAGATGTTAAGGATCATGGCATGAAGTATCAAACCTCGGACACAAGTGGGTGAAATTAGCTTCCTGCATAGTGTGACTTGCTTCAGGTCAAGAAATAAAGTTGTAACTCTGTCATTCAGGGGAAGCTCAGAGTAGAACCACTACTCTTTTATACCAAAGGGAATAAGTTGAGGTGGTTCAGACATTTCGTAACGAGCCCTCCTAGGCACCTTGCTATGGAAATTTTTGGGAATATCCCACTGGTAGCAAAGCCCAGAGCAGACTATCCCTTTTATAAATAGGGATGTCTGGGTTTTCCTCCTGGACCATTTTTTTTCCACAACCTAGTCTCAGAAGGGTGTTCCCTTCCAGTTCAATTTGTAAAAATAAACCAATAAGCTTAAAATATGCAAAGAAGAAAAAATAGCACCATTGGATTAGAGATACTGCTGCACTCCAGGGAATTTGCTTGTAATTTGATGGCGCAATAACATCTTTCAAAAGAAGGACAGTAAGATCAGCATCAAGATACTGTATATCTAAATAATGTGAAGTGTCTTTGAGAACCACTTCAGGGTAGAAAAGTGCTATATATATATATACCTCTAATATATATATATATTTAAAAAATCCATTGAATCTTTTAACTGAAAGTTGCTCAAATATATAAAGAAATAAAGACACATGAGCTTTGAACCACCAGAAATACTGAACAGCAGAAGTGGAGACAGAGAGAGATATGCAAGGAGTCAGGCCACCAGATGGTCTAATGACCACAGGAAATATTACAGCTGGCAACCGTACACCAACATTAATGACATCACTCATTAACGAGCCCTGAGAAGAGCTGCTGTGTGTACGTATGCATGTCCTCCTGATGGGGTGTGTGTGTGTGGTTTGGTGTGTCCGCGAGTGAGTGTTTCACATTTAGCTGTACTATCAAAGTCATAGAGGTTTGCTAATTAATGTGAAATTGCCGAAAGGCAAAGTCGGGACACATTTTAACCTTCACTTTGTGATCTTCAAACCTTGCCTCTGGGTTAAGGTTTAGACAAGGGAATAAATGCAAAGTGGTAGCCTGGGTAAGTCTGAGGGTTATATGTAAATGTACATCAGCACTGCTTCATAATGTGAAGTTGGACTGTCAATGGTCATTTCTAAATGACCTAAAGATTGATTCTGAGCTTGGATATACACATTTAAGCCAGGGGGTAGATATGTCAGGGCAATGTTCTTGGTTTTTAAGGAAACCAGAGATCAATATACCAAAATAAGCAAACCATCAACACTTATTCCAAATACCATAATTGGCATTTGTTTATTCAATAGTTATTTGAAGGCACTTATTCAAATCTTAAATTCTGACCGTAATTTTTCTAAAACAATATCAGAAGATAAACAATGTGTCGTGTTCTGTGTTTTCTGTGTGTTAATTTCGAGTTTTCTGTGTCCTTGAGTCTCTTCATTGTCCTGTCCTCACCTTGATTGTTCCCAGGTGTGTCTCGTTCTGTGATTACCCGCTGTGTATTTAACTCCACCTCTGTTCCTTGTTCCTCGTCGGGTCCTTGTCAATTCAGTGTCAATTCAGTGTCTCGTCTAATGTGCGTGCTGCCTGTTGTTTGGACTGAGTTTCCTCCATTAAAAATCATTATTCATCTTACCTGGGTCCGCTGCGTCTGCCTCACCACCCCTCACCGCACCGCTTCATGACACAATGGGTGATTGAGAACACTTTCACTGTTTAAAAAACCCCAAATGATTTGAAGTTAATATTTTAAACACCTTTTAATATCTTACAGTAGATATTGATTCTAATAAAACATTTTAGCATAACTAACTTTTAACAGAATTCTTAGTGCATGTTCTCTAAATAATATGTTCTTACTGTTACTTGGAGATGTTGAAAAGGATGCCAGAGTTTCAAAATCTGACATCTTTGACAGATTAGAATGAAAGCTGACTAGAGAATAACATGGACATTTTACTGTACTATCTTCAACCTTTCTGTTATCTGTCAATTTGCTCATTTAAAAATACCACAAAATGCCCCAAGCATGCTTCCAAATTGACATGTGGCAGATGGCTTATTTTTTTCACCTGTTGTACAAAAACACAAAACTCTATAAAAAAGAAAATGAGCTAAATCAATAGCATATGCTGTATACAGTATGTCTCTGGTATATATTCCTCCTGAACAAATGCCCAATTAGCCTTTGTGGAAAACATATGTTCCCTATGAAGTACTTCTCATATTTTGATTTTGATTGCTCAAAATTCAAATGTGAATACCTGACAGATGCTGAAAATGGCAAACCTTTGGTCTTCCTTACTCAGTAACAGTTTCTACACTGAAGAGTGTTGTTGTTGTAAAGTGGAAGTGCTGAAGTGTGTGGTACATTCACTGATTAAAAGAATATCCTATTTGAATTTCTGACTAGTCTATTGCCAATCAGGACTAGTCAAATATAAAATTGTCTGATTCTAGTCATCAGCCAGTTTTTCCATTCTCTCTAATGAATAGTTTGCAATATTATTGAGACTAAATAGTTTTTAATTTACCTCCATAAGTATGAGTATTAGGACAAATCGACATCTTCCAAGAAATTGATCACGTTTAATGACGTAACTGCAAATTATCAGTTTGAAAATCTTAATAGCCAAACCAATAACAAATTTATTCAGTAGTTAGTATATTATTTTCATGTATAGTCTCTTATAAACTAAAATGTGTGCTCATGGAAACTGATGTATCTTCCAATGAATGTGCATTGTATTTTTGGCTTGAGCTATTACTAACATAATGGCTGTTAAGTAGAATGTTGCAGACCGAACAAAACATTGAGCTGTTGCAAAAAAAAACACAAAAAAACAACTGACTTGACTGAATGATAAGGTCTGTAGTTTCCCTTCAACCTATTTCTGTCACAATTTTGGTTTACCACTCTCCTGCTTCAGTGTATGTCATTTCATTTTTTTTTCTCTTATCCCTCCTTTATGGACCTATATGAAATATGCTGTCTAGGCTTCAACACATAATTAGAAACTGCTGAACCGTGGCTTCAACACAGGGGCTTTTCTTGTATCTGTTTGGTAAACGGGTAAACAGAGACAGTGATTCAGAGTGCTGTTCAATATCTTCATGGCCAGTATATACTACACCAGGCCTGGAATGGCGCTGTACAATACATTTAAGTAGATAAGAGGATAAAGGGAGAGTGAGACCAGTGGATGCAGGAGGCAGAATGGATAAATGGACTGATAGATCAGGCATAAAGAGAGAATGAAGGGATGAAGTAGCAGATAGAAGAATTATGATTTGTCTCCATGAGCAGTGTTTTCTAAAAACAAGGGTAAGGCTAAATTATTATTTGTACTTTAATTAGCCATGCAAGACTAAGACTTTAAATCAGAAGACTAAAAAGTATTTTAGCTAATAACACCTTTTATCATATCATGCAGTTATTGTTTGCCCTTTAGTGTACTTGTTATAACTGACCTAATGTGAGTGTAATCTTCCATGTGGCGAGGCTTTGACTTTTACTTGACTTTGTTCAAGCTTTTTTTAATAATGTCATGATGTGTCTAACTAGTTATACACTGTGCTGATGGCTTATTACTGTATATTAGAGAAGGACCGTGGAGCCTTTGGGACAATTCCCATCATCGCCTGTCCTTGGAACACTCAGACATTTGCACATTATCTCACATGAACCTGCACACACACCAATGAAGCACAGCCAAGCACTCAATATGACCACTTATGACATCCACATGTATATGCCTCAATTTTTTTTATAAAGCTTTCTATTTGGCTAGTGCATAACATGAATGTAAAATAGCTAAGCTATAGCTGGTAATTAATATTTATGGTGGCAGATGACCACAGAATCACTAGACTGCATCCCAAAGCCTTCACATTAAAGCAGCCAGAGCTTAAAAAAATGAAATCTCCATCTCTCACTGTCTGCCAAAGTAATAATAATGGATCATGAAGTTGATTTGTTTCATAATATGAAAATACACCCTTGCATTCCCCTTTGGACAGGTACAGTTTGTCCCAGAGTTGGTGTGTGATCCATGGGTGTTTGGAAAAAATGAGAAGTGACTGTGTGGGATCCCACAGGGTAATACCAAAAGGGGTTTATTTGTGTGCTCAGTTGTTTCCCCATGCCTTTGCAATTGAAATGGTTTTACAGCAGCTTCCATTCATTGTCTCAGTCCAAATGTTCTCTACATGTTAATAGGTACAACTTACTTAAACATCTAAAATCATTTACTGTGCAAGCGTCCTCACTCAAGTGTGGATTGTTTATTTGCCATATTGTTTGAAGAAAACATGGAGATTGTCAGTCAGTGTCTAAAAGTGTCATTAGAATTCAGCAGGTGATGTGAATACATTTGATCATTTGTAATTTGTCTCCAGTTTTTTCCTACTTACTTTTGATTTATATATCATCTTCCTTTCTTGACCACACTCTTTATTATTTTAGGAAGTTGGACCTCTGGATTTGATTCTCAAGTACTAATATAACACATTTCTTCCAAGGTTGCCCTGTATTCCTGTATCCCCATAGCACCGCACTGTGATAACTATATTATACCATGTGGATCTTGTGCTCAGGATAATATGCAATGTTCATTTTCTGGCACAACAGTGATTTGCATGTAAACTTAGGTGAGTTAATTATGGTTTCATCTTACCAAAGTTTTCCTTTCCCATGTTTTCTGCTTTATATACATTACATATAGCAAATCTTAAGCAAAACCTCTCAAACGTTATTTTAACAATCCTCTTATTCTTGCCAGAAATCTACCAGGGCCAGCTTTCTAAAATGTACAATAAAAAGTTTTCCTGACAACAGATTCTCCCACCTAAGCAGATGATCTCTGCAGTTCTTAGAGGGTCACTATGGGGCTCTTAGCTTCTTTTCTCATCAGTGTTTTTCTTTCGCTTGCTCTGTTCTGGTTTGCACTTATCTCATATTTTTTCTGTTTTCACACTATGGATTCAACAGTGTTCTGAGACGTTCAATGCCTATGACATATTATATGATAATCCTGTTTTAAACTTCTTCACAACATTCTCCCAGACCTGCCTGGTGTGTCCATTAGTCTTTTTGCAGGTTGTTCACTGCTTTTAAAAAACAACCCTCCCCCTTTCACATAACAGCTGTATTCAACGTGCCCTTTACTCACACATAACTTGATTCTAGAACTTCTGAAGAAAACTGGTGGTATTAAATTTTACTTTGGGATATTAGAGTAAAGGGGGGAGGGAGGTTAATAGAAATGCATCCCACACTTTACATGTAATTAGCATTATTTAAACAAATACAATCACTTTTTCCCCAAATGTAATATTTTCTTTTATTCATTTGAAATATATTTATTTATTGTAGAGAAGAATTGACGATGATATCAAGCTAAACACATCAGAATATCAGCCTGGCTTTCATGTTGGCAAATGTTAATCAGAAGAAATAACACTCTAAGCTAGAGATAATACAGTGGTACCGCACAATCAAAATTTGTTAACTTAGAAAATACATTTGTCATTTGGTGTGCAAACATGGCTCCTGCTCTGTACATCTGAAGAATTTTCCTCTGTTTTTACGAGGCCTTTCACACTCAACCTGCACTGCCGAGTGCCGAAACATTTGTAATTCTCTACTACTGAGCATAAACAAACAAAACACTGGAGGGAAGCTAAAAATGAGAATAAAAATGAAATAAGAAACAACTTCAATGAAAAAGTTTCAAATTACTGGGCTTTTTGTGTGGCAGGTTTATTGGAGCTGCAATGTAAAGAGGATTGTTGTCAAAACCAAAATTTAGTGACATTTTTTCTGCTACTAATTGTGGTTAAGTGTATTTAAATAGGCTGAACTAGTGTGACTGCTTCGTATGAGGATCATATGTTCATATCATCCTGTCTAATATCCAACATCTGGCATGGTGTCTGTTTTTTTGTGCTTTGATTACATCCAGATTCATTTTGCTCTGCATCTAATGAAGTTGATATAAAAGCTCAAAAATGAAATGAGATGTTAATTTACTCTTGGATTTCCTGGAATCCCTCTCCTGCCATTTTTTAATTGGTTTAACCTTTTGTGTCTTTTGTAAAGTATACACACACACCCGCACACATGCACACCCACACACATACACAAGACCACACAAGCAGCAGTACACAAATGGACATCTGAGTCAATTCCAGTCACAGTCCCAAACACCTGTCTGCCAATCTTCCAACTGTGTTTCGTCTACCATTTCCTGGCCAGATTTTGTGTGAGCCCACATTTGTGTTCATATGTCGGGGTGGATGTGTGTGTGCTAACAGCCTGACGACTACAGATAAGGTGGCAGTCATCTTATCGTCCTGAGCCAACCTACCCGAAACCCCTCACAAACCTCAGGTGTCACAACCTGCTTGCGTTTCCCCAAGCACTGCCTCATTTTCATGTCAGTTTGCTGCTCTCTCTTGGTCCCTGCCCTGTCCCCCCCAATACCCTTCCCACTGCCCCACCACTCTTTTTGATAGACAGTGTAAGCTCATTTTGGCCCGGTTCTTCTTTTTCAGTTCCCCTGCATGCTTGCGTTTTCAAATCCACAAGCTATTTTGATCTTGCTCGGTACCCAGTTGGCTGCACAATCAGTCACTGTGTTGTTTGAACAACCTTGGCGGAATTTGTTATCTTGCTCCCTCACATTTTGCCAACAAAACACACATTTTAGAAAATTAATAGGAATAACAAAATCTTCCCCTTATTTTAGCAACGTACCCCCTGCCTCTCTTTTTGCACTGGAACTTGTTTGCTACATTTCACACAGTACTTTTTATTTCAAAATGTCTTATTTTATGAGCTGTTTAATTTGGAGATTTTTATTTGCTCCAAGGAGAAGACAATTTATGAACCATTAGTTTTCTTTTAACTTGACAATTTGTCTTATGTGTGGCAGGGTTCTGTTGGGATTTGGACAAAAATGATAGGCCAATGCCGTAGTTCACTATTGTGCTCATCTTCAGGTGAAAAAAAGTTCAAGAAGCTGTGCAGCATATTTACAATGGATGTCCAGGCAGGTTAAAAACAGTCACACACACACAAAACAAAACAAAAAAAAAACAAACAAAAAAACTGCAGTACCTATAGAGCAGTTCAAAAGTCCATCACCTTCAGTGTGACCTGTTGATAGTTAAAACTCAGTTTGACTCCCTGTGGGGAGGCAGAGCCGTCTTTTATAGCCCCAGGCTCCGCCCACAGGAAGACAAAAACAAAACAAACAAATGAACAAAAAAAACTAAACAATTACTTCTAGAGTATACAAAGTAAATAACATAATAATAACACTGAGAAAAAAAGAAAAAAAAAGACAACCTGTTTCCAAAATAAACTCTCAATTAACACAACGTCCCGATGACATCACAAACACGTTATCACGTGATCCCTGGTTCAGCCTGGAAACAGCTTGGCTTGAATATTTGGGAAATGTTTGACGCTGAAAACTACAAGTTAGAATGAACATGACAACTGAGGCAGTAATACCATGTGTGCACCGCACTCACAACGAACCGTGGCAGTTTTTGCGGACACCAAAAAGTAAGTTATTTCGGGTGGGGGTGTGTATGCATGTGTGCGTGTTGCATGTCGTCACGGACTTTACTCTTAGACTACGTTTTAGCTAGTGACAGCTCCTCCCTCACATTACATACACGCAATAGCAAAAAAAAAAAAAAAAATGCACTGAAGTTTGTGATTGTTATGTAACAAAAATTGAGAAACTGTAAAGCTTCGTATGTTAACCTTACTGATTCGTTAAAGTATCTTTTTGACCAACATAGCAATAAATGCTTTCTTTATTTATTATCTGGGGGTTTTGTTGCTCTTGAGTCACCTAATATTTCAATGCCCATTTCTTTATTTAGCTAAAATCACCTTTACTTGTATTAGGCTATGTTTTGGTGGAAGAGTCTCAGAATGTTTCTTCTGCAGGCCTGGCCAAATATAGATCAATCTGTAAACAGCAACCAGTATTATCCCTCTATGGCATGACTTTTAGGTTTTTTGGGGAACAAATATTTTCCTGCATTCTTTGGGAGCTTAGTGGTCCCTAGTTACATATCAATCATAAAATCGGACCCTGATGCCTTCCGGAACCAGATTTGGGTTTGTTGCCTCAGGGCAACATTGTGCTACAGGGGGTCTAAAACACCAAGGTTTTCTACAGTGATTATGAGAAATTAAATACAAATCAAACAAAAACTATATTCATAAAAAAAAACTTTCTGTTGACAAAAATAAATCAGACATGGTTCCAACTTACCAAATATAAAATAAACAAACTTTCATTAACTAATGGTACATTTAAGAAAACTACTAAAACGAGCATTTGTGTGTTTGTACGTGTATGTTTGGCAGAGTTAGAATCACTAAGGATGTTGCCATCAGTCTTTTTCCCTATTATGTGTAAAGCATCAGGTAGGAATTGCTTGCTGATGTGAAAAAGAGTGTATGTCACATTTCTGGTACTTGATTATTGACATACATGTGAATCACCATCTGTTTATCTGATTATCCATGGGTTGTAGCGACCAGATTCACATCAGTGACTGGAGTTAGGACTGCAGGTTCTTTTTTAAAGAGTTTGTAATTTTGATTCCTTTGTAGAATTTGAGCCAAGCAAAGGACAACATGTCCACCAGCTCCCATGTCTGGTAGATTGGTGGTGGCACGACTCGCCCTGTGTAAGTTTTAAAGTTGTAAGGAACACAATCTGCACCAGCCATATGAAGTACCCTGCAGCCCCATATTTTTGGTTTTGGCAGATATTGCTTCAGTCTTTGCCTGCCTTGGAATAGGGCCATTTATTCATTAATGACCAGCTTATTGCCCTTTTGGACTGAAGTTAGTTTTGAGGATAAACAAACAATGAAATAATGGTGGTACAGTGGATCCTCATGTTTTCATCGAGAATGTCCCCAACTTATGAACCATGCACTTTTTGTCCATGAAATGAGCTTGCATTCATCTCCTGTTGCTGTTAGTCAATAATACAGTTAAAAAATTGACTGTGATAATTATTTTGTAATCAACTGCATATCAACGCACTAGAATAATATTGTCTGAACAAAAGGACCCCTACTGCGCAATGTTGCCCTGAGGCAACAAAGAACAAAACACAGTTTTAGCATATAAATTATATTAAAAAATTTATTTAAATGACCTACAATGCTTCTTTACATACTCACAGACATGAAAATATTTTTAGTTAGAGTTACCCAAAATTTAGCCATGAAGAAAAGTGATCTGTAACTTACAAGTAGGAGGCAAGGTGTACCCTGCATCTCTGCTCAATAAAAAGCAGGTGACCTTCCAAGTAAAAGGTCACCTGGACCTCAATACCTTTTATTTGGATAAAAATATGTCTGGTGGCACTTTAAATCACGCCCCCCAAAAAATAAAATAAAGGAGCAACGTGAGGTATAGATATGTGGTTTGTTGCCTGCGGGCAACGCCATGCCATAGAGGGTTAAAGATGATAATTGTAGGGAAGAGTGCCCTCACCTTCCATGCTGAAATTTCAGCTATAAACCCATCAGCAATCAGACTGGTGTAGAACATTATAAAGTAGAAAAGTGAGCCCCATTTCACTCCAAACCAATCTCTACATCTGTTGTAATGGATGCAATTATTGGATCAATTTTCTTTTTTGTCTTGTTAACCCCTTGTTGCCTAAGTCAAATGGACCCAATGCTTATTAAGCTGTAAAACTGAAATAAGAGAGCTACCATGCACCAAATGTACTTTTTTTGTACTGTAAAGACTTTTATGCCAGGCTTATTTATTTTATAGTCAACATGGTGTTAATTAAACCAAAACCTGGACATGGGGATGCAACAATGACCTTCTAATTTCCCCTCACTCACCAAACTCTACTGAATGTCTATAAATGTTAGGAATGCATATGTATTACAGACATTCTAATTGTTTATTGATGGGTACAAAACCTAAGCTTTGACCTGCTTAAGTTTCAAGTTCTGGAATAATTGGATATAAAGACCCATTCAGTAAATAAGAATCTAATTAAAAACGTAACTTATTTTAGTAACTCAATTCTGTGAGTGAAACTCATTATTCTTTATTTCTGTTAATGATGATGAGGATTTTCTGCTTATACAGCTAATGAAAGAATATTTAAAATAAAATAAAAAATTGCATCAAGCAAAACAAAATAAGAGAAAACAGTTCAGAAATTTTAAATTAATAAGAAACATGTTTAAAACCTACTCAGAGGTTATTATTTTTAAAAAGGTACATTTTATCTGACAAACCTCATCGGAATGCATATTCTAATTTGTTGAATATAATTATAAAAGGTGTCACAGTTGATTTGTACATCAGAAACATGTCTTAATTGTTTCTAATTATATGTATTATTCACTTCACTCTGAAAAAAGAGCTATGTGTAACTTACAGGTAACTGTAACTGTAAGTTACCTGTAAGTTCACTGTAAGCACAACCCTCACTGGCAGTTGAAGCTCGGCTGACCTCTATTCTGACCATGATCTCCGGCAGGATCTATAAAGCCCCTCTGGTGTTTATCAATGCGTGAAGGAAAAGCAAGTCAGGCAGGAAGACACACTGTAAATAAAGGGCTTCATTTTCACACCTTGGTCTCTGCGAGAAACAAAGCACTTTATCTTATAATGACACACTTTAACAGCCATGACAGTGTCATGCAGGTCTCCGTAAATGTACATTGATACAATTAAAGTAAAGTTTTAGTCACTGGACTGAGAAATTGAAGTAGTTTAAATGTACCTTTCCTTTCCAAATGTTCCATTTTTACCATGTCTCCTACTGTTTGTTAAAAGGCTCAGACTCCATGCAGGTTTCATATTTCCATCATTATAGAAATGATGAACATACATATGGAGGAGTAATGTCTTTTAGTACTGTATATGGATATACAGTAATTATGATTATAAATTTTTTATACAAAGAAAAGAGCAGCTTGTATGCATCTTTTAAAGATGACTACTTAGTTTATATTTCAAATGCATTACACAGTGAACATACAGTCCTTGTTGGGTTTGCATTAATGGCCACATTTGCTTTGCATGGTCTTATTGCTGTGAGACTCACATTTACTCCCTTTAATCTTTACTGGGCTGATAAAAGTCCTCATTTGCCTTCCTCTCTCTGTCCTTTCTGTTTGCTCCACACCACACCATAACAAAGACCTCGATCGTCCTTTTACGTTAGTAAAACGCATCTGCTCGGTGATGTGCTCGGTCAGATGACGGTTATGAAACCGATTATCGTTCTTACACAGTGAACCCTCCATGTCCAGTTTACTGCTTTTAACCTATGATTTAAAAACTCTGCAGTGTATTTTTGTGAAAATGTATTCACCCCCTTTTTTTTCTTTTTTGTTGCACTTAAATGTTAAAATAAGTTTTTGAATTGCTTCAACTCAGCTACATTGGAGAGTTTTGTTGTTTATTTTAGCATGAGCAGCATGTTTAAGGTCATGCCACATCAATGTGACTGGATTTAAGTCCAGACAAACCAGTCTGGACTTAAATTCCAGTTCACTTCAAAACTGGCCTTTCAATTTTGTTTGTCAATATGTTTGTCAATTTTTATAGATTGTTGTATGTTGTGTTGCGTTTTGAGATTTAAGTGGATTCTATGATTTTATAATTCTCCAGATCTGGACTAAGGCCTTCATGTAATTACATAGACTGACCCCAAAAATCTGTTCAAACAGTTATTTCATAATTTATTAGATTGGAGAAGTATCTTTTCATATAGGGTCAGGTTGGTTTCAATTAAGTTTTTTTCTCCTAAAAAATGAAATGATCATTAAAAAACTTCTTTTTTCTCAGGTTCTCTTTTCTGGTCAGCTTTGTTTAAAGACCTGGTTCATTTCAGTGCAACAAATAAGTTGAAACGGACTAAAACTGAAAGGTGGAAAACATTTTTTTTTTTAATTGGATTTTATTATTTATTTTTTTATGACTTTAAGATGACTTGCAAATTTAGAGACAGGACACAATTAAGATCCTCCTGCTCCTGTTTATGTTCTTTTGTAATTCTATGTCCCATGTGCTCTTTCACTGATGGGATTTTGCAGATGCTGTTTCAGCCACCACTCTGGTACTATTTCTGTGGACACAGCTGTTCACTTTAGCACTTATAGATGAGACTTAGAAAACTGCTTAGTGGTACAGATTGGGCATCTCTACTCTATCATTGCAGATTTTTTAAATCCAGTAGGGTAGCTTATATTTGATAGCACTTATGCTGCAGCTTGTTTTAGATAGAGTGCATAAATATTTTGCTCATTTGGAACAAACAATCTTGCCTTTGACATTTGTGTACTTTGCTGAATGTATTTGACAGATACAGTGTGAGGTTAGCCTTATGTTTTAAATAATTTTACCTTTAAGAGCAGAGCAGTCACATACAGTGTCTCTCCACACTCTTTCCTAAACTTTTCTTGCAGTTGGCTAATTATAGGCCTCATTCCGAGAGAACAAAAAGAGAAAGAAGAAAGAAGTAAATAATCGGTGAGCTGTCAGCTAAATTCGTATTGGATTTCCAACAATGCTCTGGTCAGTTGCTTTTAGGACTTCTTTAAGTGCATTGATTTAAAGGGGCAGCATGCAAGCATAACCTTATAATTGTCTGCCTTGACTTTAGCTTTTTGTCCAAACTTATTTCCACTCTGGCTAAGGTGCATGAAACTATTACGTTCTGTTCAAGTTTGCTTAAAACTAATTGCAGGACAGTTGTCCGCACTGTTCTCTACCAAGAATATATTGCGTTTCACTTCTATCTGGAGCCATTCTGCATGGAGTGTGCATGTTCTCCAGGTGGATGTGTGTGATCTCTCCATGGCCTCTGGCTTTCTCCCACATCCCCAAAATATGGATTTTAAGTTAATTGTTTACTCTAACGGTCATTAAGTATGTATGGTTGTCTGTTCTCTGTGTCTCCAACAAACCTCTTCACCCGATTAGGAAAAGCGGGTATAGGACATCGATGAATGAATGGGTACAAGCTATAGTTATAATTTTTTCAGTAAGCTTCCTTGTAAGACGAGAACATCTGTTAATATCTTATCACCTTTCAGACTTTTGCATACCTGCCTTTTTTATTGGAGAACAAAGATACACAACTTTAGTATGCAACATCAGTGTGAATTTCTATGCCTATGATGGTAGTAGCTTTGCTGAAATAAATAACTGAAATATAATCTCCAGCAAAGCCTTATTTCATTAGCATTGTGATGTACAGATACCGAACTTTTCGAAATTTAGAATTTCTGGGCAAATTTCACTACAATGATGCTTCTTAATCTCATGATTAGTATGCAGAGGTTCTGTCTGCATTGGAGATTCACTCACCCACCTCTGCATGCTTATCTCTTGAAGTGACTGACATAGAAGGAGAACTGGACCTGTTTCCTACAGCTATCAATTAAGTTGCTTTAATAAACTCAGATTGTACATAAAACATTTACCTCTGGCCTCCAGATGGCCGAGCAATCAGTACAAAAAGTAAAAAAAACAAAAAAAATAAAAAAAACACTGATATGTCATAATATAGCAAAGGTAGCAGATTATATATTTCACACATCATTCCAATATACAGTACTTGTGCTATATAAAATGGTGGTGCATGAATAATGCACATACTTCAAAAATATACCTAACATGTACTTAAATAAATTCACAAGCTGTGATTTATTTCTTTACGTTTAGATTCCCCACCCTAAAACATCACATGTTTACCAACTTTTCATAAACATACAATCAAAGTTTCTAGTTCCTGTGAGAACAAATTTGCTAACTTTTTTACAATAAATATTAATTTTTTTCTGTGTGCCATCACATTGTTGTATATAATGTAGATAAACCTTCCATTACCTGTATACTTAAGCAATTTGTATTAGGCCACTTTTAGTCTTAATATTTGATGGCGATTATGAGCATTATTGCCCTGCACACATAATTTGTCAGGCTCGGCTGTAAAGATGTATTCAGGAAGTGAAATAAGGCAGGAATATGGAGTACTGATGGGTCAGGTTTGTTTTACAGTACAGTAACTGGTGAAAATCAGTACAATATGAAGATATTGAATAAAGTTGAAACAATCTGTGATTATGAATTCACACTTTTCTGTTTGGACTGAATAAGTGCTACAGCAGCAGCGTCTGCCATCCTGTATGTCAGTGAATGAATCATGCACTCTTCCCAAAAGTATTTTTTTCATCTGATTATCGACTAAAAGACACAGAAAAATTCATGCACATAATCCCATCTTTTAGCTGGCGGCTTAAATATTTGCAAAGTGTATTATAAGACCAGGACACTAGGCAAGCAGCCATGCCATTGTTAGAGACCAAGCTTACCATTAGATTTTTAGTATTCCATAAATCAAAATGTTGCAGCATCATTCAAAGATTTTTATCAAGTTTTGCCGTTTGAAATAAAAATTCTCCCATGATGATGTGCCATAGTTTTTTGACTGTGTATTATTAAAAGAAAAGGAAAAAACATAATAAATAATCAAAAACTTTTTTTTGCATGTTTTTCTGCTTTAAATTAGTTTCATTTCTGACAAAGTGTTGTTGCAGAACAAAAAGTTCTGGAGTAGACTTTTGGTGTGTCTGGTTGTGAAACCATGTGATTTGTTATTGGGGTGGTGAAAAGACACGTGCTGAGTGTGTAATTATCTCTGAGAGTCGTCTCTCACTATTCACACACTCTCCAATCTATTTGAATCCTTTCTCGCGTAGCTACAGCATATTTAGACCTTTCACTTATTCTCTTGTATTTTGTATTTATTTATTTATTTTACTTGCATGATCACAATTCAGTCTTCTCCCATCCCAGCAATTTTAGACTTGCCTGCTAATGCACCCTCTTTGGAACTGCAAAAAGGCCTGTGGGATTTAAATTTTTTTTTTTTTTTGCTGATGTATTTGGTTTTATTTTTGTGTTATTTGCTGTATTATTATTCAGCTCTGACAATATTTGTTTGTTTTCTGCTTGCATGGAGCTTAATGTGTCACCCAGAGAGTTCGGGAGCTGCTGAACTGAAGTAGTACAGCTGGCGTCAAGGTCTGGGGGAACACTGACACAACATAAATAGACAAAAAGTGCTTTTGGAGCTTGAAAAACTCATAGTAGGGCAAAGTGACAGAGAGAGCAAAGGAGGTCAAGACAAGCTGAGAGGTGGATTGAGGTGCAATAAACATAACTGTATGTGCAGAGAAAGTGTGTAGTTGACTAAAAAGTGATGTTTCACATGATAGCACATCCTGCAACATTGGAGCCCAGCAGTATCAGCAAATACACTTTGTCTTTATTTATTTATTTTCTATTTTGTCTGCAAGCGAAACAGGCAGCCTTGGCCTGGGACAGGTTTTCTGGAAAGAAAGAAATAGCCTTGAAGACACTGATGCCCTCAGTTACATATATGATGGTGACCCTTAACTCTGTGCTGCAATAGATAAATGAATAAAAACATATACTTCATCAAATCCTAGATATTTTTTCATTGTATAACAACTTTAATTTATGTTTTTGTGATTTTATGTGGTAGATCAACACATAATTTGATGGGCAACTAATTTGTTAACTAGTTACTTATCAAATTGAGTTAAATTAAATCAAACTTTATATAAAATATATGTTAGAATAAAAAAATATGTAAACATTTTAAGGATGATAAATTATGAAAAGAAATCAATTAAAGATTATGTAAAAAAAAAGAAGGAAAAAGTCAAATATACGTCTGTTCTCATCCTCTAGGGAGTTAATTCTTTCATGTTTAGGATTAATTATGAGGAATGTGCTGTTTCAATGAAAAATCACATTATAATTTGCTTTTAGCTGATATGGTATCCTCAAATAAATCTTGAAATTTAGGATCAAGTGTGTAATTTTCCAGCATATAGTTATTATTTTCACCTTTCATTCATAGAATGAAAGTTAAAAACATAGACATAGAATGTCTGTACATTTAATGTTATTTGAGTTAAACAAGACCCTCAATCTGAAAAGTGTGGAGTGATTTTGATCTAATTTATTTAATCCATTCACAGAAGGTATGCATGTTACTTGAGTTAAACAAGTAAGCAAGTCAGACTTGCATTGCTTACCTGTATTTAATTTCACTTTATTTATCTGGCATTCTCCTCCAAGTTCTTCTGAGAATTCCTGAGGTTATTAGGTATTCTAAAGCACAATTTATGCTATGACTTTGTGCTAGTTTGTGTCTTGTGTTTGCTGGAGGTCTAAGAGCTGGTTTGAGCTCCTCGTTCTGGACTCTGAACCACTTCATCAGGGCCCTGATGTGGCTTCACTAACAGCCGTTTTACAGAGGAGCAGATTTGGCTGATGTGCATGACAAGTTAAATTACCATAAAGTAAAAGGTAGTGTGTATATTGTGGGAGTGGAGGGGTGCGCATGCATGTAGAAGTGTGTCTACTGAACAGTGTGAGAAGCGTGTAATAGGCTCACCTATCCATGGCTGCAGACTGATGGGCAGGTGGAAAGAATTGAAACCAGATGGATAGAAATGGCAAATGCACTGTGGAGATAAGACTGCTGCAAAGTGTTCAGTATTGAAAGCATTAGTTAACTTTTTTCCCCATTATCACCTAAATCCAAACCGGAAAAACTATAAATTTCATATCTATATAAAATATGTTTATCCTTGGGGGTGTGGCTTTCCGAGGGGCAATGTATCTCCCTCCAGCATCGTATGAGGTCCAAAGCTGAATATTATTTTCCATCTGCAATAACAAAGATATGGAAAACAATAAATGCTACAAGGCCTTGCAAGAGTGTTAACACATTGTGTTCCTGTTGTCACTTTACAACGTTTTAATATTATGTGTTTATTTGTACTATATGTGATAAACAGAAACATTGTAGTACATTATTTTGAATTGTTTTTGTTTTTTTTCTAATTCAAAAACTTACGCCACCTTAGTCCACTTTTTGTCGTTTTAATGTTTTTATTAGATAGATGAAAGGCTAAACTGATGCTGCATTTCTATTCAGAAATTTATGTGTTTGAGTTCCAAATTGGAAGAGTTCACACAATCTGAAAAGTGTGATGTGATTTTGCCCTAATTTTTTTTTATCCATTCATTATCTACACCCATTTATCCTTTCAGGGTTGCCAGTGGGAGTGGGATTGGGAAGACAGGGATTGCAGAGATGCAGGATACAGCCTAGACATGCTGACAATCGGTCAAAGTACAACAGAAACTGATTCATAAGAACAATGTAGAGAGATTAATTAACCTAACAGCCATGTTTTTGGACTGTGGAAGGAAGCTGGAGTACACAGAGATAATTCACAGAAAGGGAGAATTTGTTTTTCTTTTCCTTCAGCTACACAGTTATCCACCAATTTATCTAACTCTGTCTTAACATCTCAGTAAATGCATTAAAGTCGGTAGTTGTAATATGATAAAATGTAAAATGCTGAATCATTTTTCAGAGGAGATACATTTAGACTCAACCCAAATCCTGAACGTAATGACTGACTATGTTTTATCTGACAGGGTGAAGAGGAAGACAGAGCCAACATTTACCCCAGTCTATGGTAAGTGTAATTCTTGTCTTTGGATTTTTGCATAGATGAAAGTTTTTCTTTTTTTCCCTTTCCTGATTTTCCCTTTTCGTATTTCTGAACTGTTCACAGTTTTTGAGAGTGAAAACCGTGAATGATTAAAAATAAAATCTTATCAATAAGCTATTGCTGTAACATTTTATAATTTTGTTCCATCAATTTTGAAACCTTTTATTCTTTTGAAGCAGCTTACATTCACAACGAACACTCAAGTTCAAGTTAACAATGTGAGCCACGTGTGAGAAAAAAACCACAGTGTGTACAATAGCTGGTACATAATAATAATAATAATAATAATAACTCTACATTCTAAGATTTGTAGAATTTTCAAGATTCTCAAGTGTTTTTCTCTAAAATGATTAGGAGAAATCTGCATGTTTGGAGCCTCTGAGACCACCGGTACTGTTGCTACTCTGCCAATATCACATCTTAGGTTGTATCTGGTTGCCGTGGTGACATGCATGTGTCAGCAGAAGGATATGTGAGTCTATGAATGTGTGTGTGGAGCTGTCGGTGTTGAAAGAACTCTAGGGAGCCGTATAAAGTTCCTCTGACCAGAAATGCCAGCGACATACATATGTTGACGGTCAGATACAGAAAAAGTTGGAATGCAGGTATTAGCCTCCACCCGGGAGGAACTTTCTGGCATGCCTGTGCACGCATGCACACGCACGCCCACACGAAATATGCAGACGGCATGGACACACATGTAGACAGATATCCAGATTCCATGCAGGCCACTGCAACGCATTCAGACACCTCAGGACTATTGGGTTACATACAGGAAAGTCCAAGCCTGCCGCACTACTTTGAGCAAGGATAGTATGCATACACACTTTTATTCACTCATCCAGAGCTGAAGCTAAAATTAAATATCACTAAAATAAATTATAAAAAAAAATTGCCTGAAGTCATTCATAATAGATTTATACATAAATGAAGAATGATATTTGCATAAAGAGTTACCAAATGCAAATTGTTTTCCACTTGACTGCTGCAGACAACAAACGGGAGTTTATGAGCCTTGCTTTCGGGCAGCTTTACTGCAATTGTGGTGGACGGAGGGGGGGGGTAGGCATTGCATATGTGCTCCCCCCCCACTCATATTTCCCCTGTGCCAGTGGATTTAACCAGTAGACTGCTGAAGCTCTAGGCTTATGCTGAAAAACAGGTGTAATGCAGCATAATTACTCTGAGAATCTCTTTTCAGCCATTGCCATAATTGAGTCCAAGTTCAAGAATTTATTCTCCCGCTCGGGATCGTCTGTCTTGTGGCCTGGTGGTTGCAGTGATGCACGTTTACAAGAAACAAGCAAAATGCAGAAATGTTGGATATGTGAAATGATGAGGAAACAAATACTCTGCCACTGAAAAAATCTCTCAGAAGTTAAAGGTTATTTACAGAATTTGAGATTTAACAGAGTCCATTGTTGATACAGCAGGGAAATTTTTATTGGACAAATTAATATGTATTATAATAATATATTATATATAGACCAAAGATATTAAGCACATATCAGATCTGGTAACAATGCATGCAATCCACAGGTGCAAAAAACAAAAGAAATTAGTCTTTATGCAATTAAACGGAAAGACACTATGGATAAGTATTGAAAATGTGAATAGGACGGGATGTAAACAGGCATAAAGAGCCAAATACCTAGCTCAGATCTGTCAACATTTCAAGAAGAACTATTCTCTTTATCAGTCCAAAAGAAATTCTCAAGTTTAATTAATAACCTGTAAAATAGCAAATAGCTAATCAACCAATCAAAATTCTGTGGTAAAAAATATTGCCCAATGAGGTTGATTCGAATCAACTACATTGACTAAGATTGTTTGCACAAACAAGGAACTAGACTTTTTCACATGCTCATAGTGTACAGACAATAGTTATAAATAGATAACCTTTAGAGGAAATAAAAATCGGATCAGCATATATGTGTTTTTACAGATAAAATGAGATGTGGAATTTTATATTTGTATTTTTTTTATCTTTATTGGACTCAGGAGATGGAATCAAGAAGTATGAAGTATTTACTTCAAAGCTTGTATAAATTGGCAACTTTACAAGGGGAATGAGCTAACATTACTGTAGTTTTCATTTAAAGGGTTCCAGTGTTGTAAGTAGAGGACTAAATAATAAACTGCAAAAAAGCATTAAATTGGTAATTTGATTTATCATTTCTAAAAGGTTCTGCGATACAATCCTGGTCTTAGGGAGTGGAGATCAGATGGAATAGCTTAAAGAGTGATGTATATTCTGCCTCATAGCTATTCACTTAGCATTTAAAGAAGCCTCCATCAGTTGTAGATGTGAGACAGCCCATGGAGATGCAACTCTTCCTTTCTGTTTTTGACCACCGCAACAGTTCCCACTGACATGCATCTCTGCAAAGTGCATGGATCGCCTGCTGATGAGTGTGTCTGTGTGTGGTGGTGTTTCTGATGGTTGTCAATGGCAGGGGGCCTGGCCGGGTCACCAGTAATGTGAGAGTTTGTGTTTTGATTTCCCTGGGTTGCATGGGCGGCAGAATCACCTTTACACATGCATGCTGTCCCTCATACACACAGATTCATCTTTTCCTTTCAAATCATATTGGCATTGATTTGTCTGTTTCACTTCCTGATTTCCTCCTTTGCAAGTGAGTTTTGCCATTAATTGACTTTGAAATTGACTTTTGGGTTCTACAATTATGACAAGTACATTTTTAAAAATGATTTTCTTCATCTTTGCCTGTGCTTGCGTAAGCTGCTGTTTCACCAACAAGTGTGCAGATCTGTGGGTGTGCGCGTGGGCGTATGTGTCTGTGTGTTACCTAAAAGCCTGTGCTGTCCTAATAGATTTAAAATGACCTCAGACGTCTTCCAAGTTCACTCATTATGTCAGGTGTCAGGATAAATTTTCCTCCTATTCAGTATGGGTAATTTTCTTTCATTTTTCCCCATAACACCTCTTAATAGAGTTTACTAGTTAACGTTCTAAACAAAGAGATGTAGATGAGGGACATTTCAGAAAGAATAGGCAGTAATAGTTTTCATTTAGAAACAGCAATATAGGAATAATTTGTATCTTTTATATAATTATGATTGAATAAATGTGTCTCTTTCTTGACACTATTTGTCAGTGAAGTTTTGTCAAACTTCAAATACATTGCTTGTTGTTGTTGTTTGTTTGTCTATTGTGTCATATTTATTTCCAGTCAATCTGCAGTAAATGTATTACTGCCATGGGTCTCTTTGACCCTTGCCTCAGACAGTCTATTACATTTAAATGACCTGTTTTGGAAAACCGTTTCATTCTGGAACTCTGACTCCGATTTTGTTGATAAATGGAATGTATCTTATCTACAACACATGCTAGATAATTTGTCCTTATTTCCAATATTTGACTAGACATTTTTTATTACTGGAGCATTAATGAAATAAATTATACAAACGTATTAATGCTCTACTTTTAGAAAATTCCTTTGCCGCTTGCCTCCGCAATATTTAGGTCAGGATCAGCTTTCATTTCTGACAAGGAGGTGCTGACAAGGTAATGATGCGCCCCGAATTTGTAATAATGAACCATGTCCTAACCACGCTGACTAGACATTCCACTCGAGGCTTGTTTGTGCTATTAGATGCCTTGAGTATGTTTCAAGCGGCCACTACTGATAGCAGCATGCCTGCTGACAATTCTTTGCACCGTGTTAGGCGAGGAAGAGAATAAAGTTAGCCATGTCAACAATACATGTTGACAAGGCACAGCTGAGCGCCGTGCTACTCTGCTTGCCCTTGTGTGGCTGACAAGAGTGGGGATGTTTGGTGACAAGCTGCTCCCCATTCCCCCACCCATGTTAGCATGGATAGGGTCTCACAGACATCTGCGGTCTGGTGAAACTTGAGCCTCTCTTTCCAGCAGACACTGTCAGCGTGTGCTCACTGATAAGGATTATCAGAGATGTGTGAGCTCTGCGCCTTGGGATTGTCCCGCTTGCTGCCGGAGGTCAATACATGTGCGCTCTAATGTTCGTGAGTGTTTGCGAGTGATTGTGTGCGTGTGTATTTGCCAGGCAGTGGGGGTTAGGCCTGGATTGAAATGACAATAGAAAGGAATTTAAATGAGAGAAAAAGGGGGATCAGTGATGTTTGCAAGAAGGATGGAAGGAGCTTTGGCACCATTGTTATTCTTCCTCTTTGTCATTCTGCCTCTCTATCTCTTTATCTGCCTATTACAAATCTTCTGCTCGCTCTGTCTGTCACCCTCGGCTGTCACATTTCTTTAAAAAAAACAAACAAAAAAAAAAACCGTTCCAGTCTGCCTCTGAAGAAATTTTCCAAACGTGTTCATGCAAAAGTTGTTTTTCATGCACTTTTATCTTTTTCTTTGTTTACGTCTGAGTTTTCATATCTTTAGCACTCCTTAGTTTGGGTTGTAGAATGGCTAAGATGAATAGAGGTATGTCATGTGGGGATACAGGTCAAGTTATGAATTATAAAAATGCTTCTAGAGACTAGAATCAATAAATAACAAAAAAATATAGATCAATTCTATTTATTTTATCTAAATTTTTGGTCAGGTCTTTAACTGTGGCACTGATTTTTTTTTTTTGCTGTGTAAAGTCATTTCTTAGAGTATTTTTTTTTATTATTGAATAAATGTAATCAAATTAAAGATGTACTTATTCTGATTTTACTGAGACTCCTATTAGAACATTTTAAACTAATTGCAGATTTTTTAAACAAGCTTGTGATTTATCAAGCTATTATCTCATTGATTTAAAAAGAGATTCTGATTGTTGCTAAAAACATTTTCTAAACATGTTCAAAAATGAATGTCACATTGGCACCCTAGTTTGTATTCATTACTAAAATCTAAATACTGCTTCAGTGGAGAAGTTCTTGTACTTTGACACACACTCAAATTCATAAAAACAATTTTTTGAACATGATAAAACAGGACCAATCCAATATTCTGTTTACTTAACCGTTGTTTTGTCTTATACCTACTGTCACTTTTTTATGTCTTTCTTCTTTGTCCTCTCCTCCCATCTGGCTTTTTCTATAATATTGTCTGACCTTTCCTGAAACCCATAATAAAAACAATGTGTGGTCAAACTTAGTGCAGCAGCAACAATAACTGTACAATATACAGTGTATATGACCTTAAAAGAAGATGATTCATTTTTATCACTTTCCGTGTGTCATTTAAAACACATGCACGCTCTCTTTCTGTCCACATCTCAGGTTCTGTGCCCACCCATTCCCCTCCCTCCTCCACCTCCTCCTCCTCATCGCTTTGCTCTGCAGCAGCTCTAATTGCGATCAATTAGGAAACTTCAGAAGGCTGAAATAGGAGCTGTGACAAGGGGCATCCGCTGAGTTGGCAGGGAGGGAGAGAGGGAGGAAAAAAGAGGAGAGAGTGAGCGAGAAAGAGAGGTTGGATGAAGAGGAGAAGGAGAGGAAAAACGGGATAGAGCATATAGGGGAGGGCGGGAAGGATGACTCCCAAGTTGGTGTCGAGAGATGAGCTGATGCTAATGGTGTGATTGATGCAGCCACGGCAACTGAAAGTCACATCGTTTTTCATGCCAGATATCGATTCCTGACAGACTCTTGTTAGCTTCGAGCACACAGTGTACGGTGTGGCATAAGGGCTGGCACGGTGAAAAGTTAGGCTTGTATCCCCATCTGAAATATATGCTGTTTATTTTCTAAAAAGATGCTCTGAACAAAAGTACTACAGTTTAAATCTTCAGTATGACAGCTAGAAAACAGGACACTAATTTTAGAACACAGTCACACAAAACAGCAGAATGAATTCACAATATGCTTTGTCATATTCAGTCAATTAGAATACTATTAAAAAGTTATTTTCTCAGTGACTCATTTCACTAAGTGAAACATTTTAAATGGATTAACCCAAACGCTGACCCTTTATTTATTTTATTATGATGATGTTCCGCTTGTTGCTAATATTTTAAATAATGCATCAGATCAGAAAAACATTTTAAATACAGGACGATGAGCTTATGAAACATATGTCTAATGCCTGCTTAAAGACTGCTTTTCAAAACATACTTTTAATCTGGCAAACAAACCTAATTGGATCACATCCCTTAATTTATTGATTATTATAATCTTACAATTACAAATATGAAACGTTCTCTTTTAACTCTCCTAACTCTCCTAATTCATGGGGAGAAGACACCCAATGTAAACAATCAGATCTTTCAATGGTATTTTTCACCCTGCCTAATTATTTAGATACTTTTTTTTCTTTTTTTTCCAAATATTAAATCTTTTCTTGTTACTTGAAGTAAGATAGAGCTTTTATGTTTCTTGTCTTTATCCTTGCTTTTCTTATGTTACAAAATAGCATTCCAAACTCTCAAGTTCATGATGTGCTCCAACCAAATCCGCAAAAATCACTGTCTGACATAATAAAACTAGAATATCTTTTTATTTCACAAATTGTTTTTAGAACAGATCACAGTTTTGCCAAAAAATGCATTTTAAAACATCTGTCCTTCCTATTTTCCATCAAAGAACTGCTTGGAAAATCCACCATTTAGCTTCAGAACTTACTAGTTCTGTTAGGACGCGAGAAGCAGAATGGCAGTAAAACTCAAAAATAATGAGCAGAACGTTATCCCACTGAGTAATACCTACACAGTGGCCTAAATTAGATGTGACTCAACATTAGATAGCAGTTTCATCATAACATGTCTGTAAGACCTAGAGAATGCACACTCATCTGTATAACTATATGAAAATATAATGAGCATGCAATGTCCAGCCATTATTAAATTCTGGAAGGAGAGTCCTGTGTCAAAGGGAAAAGCAGAATTTTGTGTGAAATGTGTGTATAAAGTCAACATAAAAACAAAAATTGCATGGATATGCTGGCTGAACCTGGTAAGAACTTGTCATCCTCCAATGAAACAAGTCCTGTATAAACATAAACTGAAAGACCATTCAGCCACGAAGAAGCCAGAACTTCAAAAGCAGCAGAAAATTGCAAATACACTCAAATATCATAATCTTTGGAGACATGTCCCGGGGCCCACCAAAACAAAAATTAAGCTGTCTGGGTGAAAGGACCATTGTTACGTTGGAGAAAAAGAAGAAAATTTGGCAAGGAGAACGCAACCTCAACTGTAAAGTATGTGCTTAACTACAGTATGCTTATTTGAGGGCTTATTGCAGGAGGGAGTGGTGAACTTAACAAAATAGATGGTATTGTGAGAAAATAACATCATGCCAAAACATAATGTCTTAGAATATCCACCTAAGACATCATCTACAAAGCTAAAGCTTACACACTTTCAGGTATAAATGGACAATGACTCTCAGCATTATGCCAAATTAGGTACAAGGAGGCATAAAGGCAATAAAATCAATTGTTTGGAGCAGCCATTATAAAACCCTGATCTCAGGCGCATTAGAAATTGTGACAAACTTATGAGGTGTGTACAAGTCGACAATGGCAACAGTAACAGCAAATTTGTACTCAAATCTCAGTTTTCTCTTTTTTCTTATGTAATAGTATCTACATTCTCTAAAACTGCTTTGGTCGAACAGTTTCTTTTTATAACCAAAACAACAAGGATCTTGCTGTTACCCAAGTATTTCTGCCCGAAGAAAACATTTAAAAATACCACTATTAGCCAGAAAATTTCTTTCAAAGAAACCAAAAAAAATAAAAATGTGCTTGTTGCCTTCAGCTTTCTGAGGCAACAGAATAAGAATGTTCAGACCGCCAGGATTCTGGATTTGTATTTTTTCATGCAGAGCTTGACTCTTGGATAAAAGTGAGCTTGTAAATATACCAATTGGTAATTTGGACAGCTCTTGTCAGAGATATGGATGTAAGTCTGTTGCCTTGGGTTTGTTAAGTGTTTCTGTTCTTGATACGCACACTAGACACTGAGAGCCTCTGGTCTCTTGTTTAGCTGGCTTTGCCTTGGGGCATAACAGACCCTTTTATCTTGTCACCCTAATGTGTGTGTGTGTGTGTGTGTGTCGGTGTGAGAGAGAGTGAGTCAGAAAGACAGAGAGCAAAGGAGAGAGAGATAGCTAGTGAGGAGATAGAAGGATCAATACTAAGCCGTCAGGAGGTCTGGCAGTCCCAGAGAGAGAGGGAACAGGACACCCAGCGGAGAGTAGAGAGGGAGACAAAGTGAGAAAAAGGAGGAAGGAATAGGGAAAAAGATTGGGGAGAGATGGATGGGGGGGCTAAAAAGTAGGAGCACATGAGGGTTGGAAATGGGAAAGGAGAGTAGATGTGGGGAGTGATAAATTAGGTGACACAGGGGAGTGGAAGAACACAGAAGGAAACGAATAATGCAGGTGAAAAACTGTCAGAGAAGTGGGAATTGTTGTGATTCCGGTGGCAACAGGTGAAAATTAGACAAGAACAGAGGGGCATTTTTCTCAAAGCTATCGTCTTTAACAGCATCTATCTTTCTGTTTTTGTTCCAAAATATTCACACAAATTCTCTGTTCCTCTATCGTAAAATGAAAAGATAAGACTTTTAACACTTGAATTACACAATTTATCTTTACAAATGTCACAACTAATGTCCAGTTTGGCAGCTTAATTGCGTGGATAAAATGACAACCAGTGCTTCATTTCATTTCCTTAGAATTAAAGCGAGTGTGAATGCTTCTCCCCCATGTGTCTCACAATGCCCTGGATACCGATGGTGGCTCCAGCAGGATTTACTGCAACCTCAGACAGTGCCACAGGCACTCAAGAACAGGTCCTTACAGAAACGGTGAAAAAAAAAGAAAGAATTATAACATGGGTTTTGATGCATGATTCAGCAAACAGAAACATGGAATGAGGGGGGAAATAAAAATGTTTCCCACTAAGACTTAAAAGCTTTGACTCGACACCTGTAATGAAAATTTAACCTCCAGTGACCCTACCCTCCATATCTTTGTAAATGATTTATTGTTCTTCCGGCTTCCTGTCTATTTTTATACCCTTTGTCTCTTTTTGTGCTTTCATCTCCTTTTGTCCTCTTTTTTTTCTTTTGTTTTGTTGTCCTCTTTTGTTTCTTTCGACAACTTACGAGAGAATTGTGAGTCTGGCAGCTGCAAGTGAAACCGTAAAGGTGAAGGTAAAAAAAAAAAAAAGACAAAGAAATGATCTTATCTGTGAATTATCTCTGAATGTCGTCGACCATAATTATCTTGGCAGAGTGTATTTCATCTGGTGATGATTAAGTATCTTAATGGGCTCTGGGAATAGTATTATTTAATGCAGGAGAATAAAATGGGAAATGAAACCCTATTATTATGAAATGAGGAATTCCTCAAGTTGAGGAATTTGAACTGTAATTTTCTTTATACTTTGGCCAAATATGACCCAGGTTTCTTAATGAAGGAAAAAGCTCCAAGGCATAACATGGCTTTTCACAATGATATTTAGTTTGAAAAAAGGGTTTAATACAATGTCTTCCCTTCGCTAATGCTTTATTCGGAGTCCAGCAGGAAAGTAAAATTAATATTTTATGTTTTAAGACAGAATTCTGCGTAATTATTCTTAGGTGCTAATCAGCTAGCTGCAAAAGGGAGCAAGATTAATTGTAATTAGCACAAACCATTTTAAACATACAACGTTAGTCAGATTATTATAGCTACAGTTATTCAAAGGCAGAAGGACTCGTGTCTGTATTGCAACTTCAGAAGTCAGTAGTGTTGCTTTTTTTATTTTATTTATTTATTTATTTTTATTTCCTGACAAATGCAGCAGTGGCTTTTTGATTGAATGGAAGCCTGACAAAACTCCTTCTTCTGAAGCTCTCAACGCCACCCCAAGAGTTTTTGTGTATTGAGGAATAAAATTAATGAATCTTAAAACATGTCTTAATGATCCTCTGTGCAATGTATAATAATTTTAGATCCCTTAAAGAAAGACTAAAACATCTATTAATTTAGTGCTTAATTTAGTTTAATGCCATTTAATTTGGAGTTTTATAGACAAAAGTCATGGGTGATTGATTATAGGGATACTACAACAACTACTACTGCTTAGAATATTATATTTTATTGAGGCTTGTGCCACCCTCATGACTGTGCTGCTCTGGGTGGTGAGTCATTGTGCTAGTACCAGAAAATGATGACTGAAATATATCTGAACAAGAAATGTTTGATCCTTTTTCACATACTGACTAATAACAGAGGATGTATAGTGTTGTAGAGTTTGAATTTGAAACCACAAACTGTGAAATATAAGATTTTACACAAAAATATCAAAAACTTGTATAATAATGCAAAAAATTGCTTTCAGACTTACATATTTAGCTTAACAAGTTCATCATTGACATTTTTTGTAGTTCACTAAATGGTCTTTTTGCTAAAATGTCTTTTTATTACTTGAAGTGTCTTAGCTGCCTATTATTCAACAAATTTGACACTGAAGACAACTTCATTTATAACAGAATACGCCTTTGCAGCCAGCCTCCCTCCCTGTCTGTCTCAAGGTTAGGGCTCACAAGGGAGGAGAGGCATCCGGTTACACTAATGCATCATGGCTGCTGGAGGACACACATGCACACACCTCGTCACAGACTGTCTCACCCCATCTCTCTTTTTCCCCCTGCACACACTCCTGTGAGCTGATACCCTTGTGCAGGTCAAATGTGTGGCCGCGGCCTTCTTCTCATGTACTACCTGCAAGTCGTCCACTTGTCTGTCTCTGACCAAATGCCATGTGTGCTCAATCACAGAAATCCTCTCTGAGGTTAATCAATGGAACAGCTCTTCATTTTAGGCAAATAGGACGCCCCGCGGTCGGCTGTGACTAAATTGATTGGGAGTCCCGTGATTTTGGAGATTACACATTACAGATGGTTCTGTGATTTTGCAAGTAGGCAACTACTGTTCTTTTAGGCTGCTGTTTTTCCTTCTGAAGCCCATTAAATGTGTTCATTCGCTCAAGTAAAATTTCCATTTTAACAAAGCAAGAGATGAAAAGTTCAGTAGGCATTATTTCAGCGAGCCAGCAGAAAAGTCTCAGATATGGCTTTGAAATCAGATCAGCGGATGATCGTTCATCATAATTTTTTTTCTTGTAAGTCATAGTGAGCAGAGGATTCAGAAGGGTCAGCCAAACTGCCTCAAGCCTGCCCATGTCACGATACTCACATTCACTCCCTGAAAGACATAAACCCTATTTATATTCCACATTCATCATCCCTTTCTTTTTATGCATTGTTTGGCTTGGCTTAACAACCAAAGTGAAGCTTTTTGGACATAAAAAAATCATTTGATGTAATAACCCTTCTGCTTACTAACTTTGATCTTACAACTACAAACAGCCATATCAGCTGCATTGAATACTGAATGATCACACAAAACGTGGAAATGTTATTGAGGTTCTCGAAATGTTGAGTTGCCATGACTTTTATTGCCAAAATAAAGCCTGCCTCCAGTATATTTATCTACTCACTGTAAGTATGTGAACTTATCTGATGAAAAAAGTCCAAGCTGTTATTATGAAACCCAAAAGGTCGATGCTTTAAGTTGTACAAAGAGTTGCATCTATATTTGAGACTTTTGTTTTTAAGTAAGAAATACAGTAGTTCTTCATTTGTTCATACACATTTGGACAAATTTGAATTGACCATATGTTAAGAGATTTTTTTTACAACTCAATTTGAGATTTGTGAACCACTATTCTATTTGTGAAGACATAAAACTGGGACATTTTTAATTATATTTTTGGTTTTAGAACCATATTTCTATTGGACAAGTAATGTAAGGGTGGATCAGACATGAAATTGCTTTTTCTACACTGATTGCCAATTATTTAGATGCCTTTATAACTTGTGAATCATTCTTCAATTCTTGTGAATCCAATTTGTGAATCCAATTTTGGGTATAAATTTTGTTTCATGAGCTGGATTTTTTTGTACACGCCAAGAATTTTCTAATCATTCCGACAGAGCGTTTAGTCTAAATGTAGAATAAGATTCAAATTCGTGGATTTCTGTAAGAAACTATAAATTTCCATTGAAAGACCAAGTATTGACCTCTGATTTACAGAAATGACCAGTGGAGAAAGAGCTCTTCTCACTCCTCACACACATGAGCATGGACACAAAAATAAAACCCACTCTCTCACGCACACACCCTCACTCTTATTCCCAAGTGTAGTTAGAGGGCCTTAGTGTGAGAGCCCAGAGGAAATGCAGACACAGCAGAGGACAGGCTATCCATTGATCCGGGTATAGGCTCTCTCCTTCTCAGGCTCTCCTCTCCGTTCTCTTTTAGTGCTCTCTCACACTGTCTCTGTCCCACCAACTCCCTCCCCCCCGATCTCAACCTCTCGCTTTTTTCTAATCTTTATGCCATCTCCAACCTAACCTCCTACATGAAGTTTTCTGCCACCCCCTCTTTTATTATATCATACATTTTCTGTCTGTTGGCCAGTTCTGTTACCTCTTCTCCTCTGGCTGTTTGTATCTGGCAACAGAGCTCTCTCTCTCTCTCTCCTCTTGTGGCTGCGTTTTCTGGTGCCACATCTCTGTTTATTATCCTTGTCTGCCAAAAATAACCCATTCTTCCTCTGCCTCTTTGTTATTTCCTTCACTTCTCTTCAGACTGTCCTCTTGGATAACCTCTCTGTCTTTTCTACTTTTCCATCCTTTCTGCAATTATGCATGATAATGAAAAAATAAATAAATTGTGACTTAGATGAAAAAAAAGTATATTAAAAAGGTAAGATGAGAATTACTGGAGGGAAGCAAGATCAGCCTTTTGATAAAGTGATGTAGAGTTGAATTCTGGAGCTGTACACTAACAGGGAAACATGACATTGCAGTATTATTATTGAGTTTTGTGATAAAGGTATTGATTGCCATTAACCCACATTTCCTTCCCTACTTTCTGTCATTTCCACCATCATGTTCCCTCTTCTGACCCTGAGCTTTAGGATCTCTGTTATGTGATCAATTTGTGATCACTGTCTGAATGCCATTAGCTGTTAACAATGTTAAATTTAGCATCTGCTTTATAGGTTCCCATTACAGCTTTTTAATTTGATTCAGTTATTGTATCTTTCAAAGGTTAACTGGACAATTCTTTACTTAACATGAATTTAATGACAAGTATTTTGATCACTTTTATATTACATGTAAAAAAAGAGACAGTATTCTTAATGTTTTTCACATTAGCAACAATGACTATAATGATCATAAAATACAATAAATGGAAAAGCCATTTTGAAATTGATTATTGACCAGATTCTTTACAAAATATGTGGATTCAGCTTCTTTTGTTTTTCAGTGGTAGATATTAACAAGTTCAGGTGAGCAGCTATTTGGTGTTTGGCATGTTCTGGTGTGAATGACATGTTTTCATGTCTTTCCCATTTAACATTGTGGGTGCAAGTACTAAGTTTCTGTCTGACGCTACATTTATACCTAACATGACATGATGTCACACATTACAAAGTACAAGTTCCCAGATACTCTGATCAATTAACAAATAGAATAACTCAAGTATCATTTTTTTACTCTGATTTACTTTACATACATTTTTATTAGTTATAGCATATAAATTATTAGTTACTTTGAGTTAATTTATTTAAATTTTAAACATCTGAAAAAATATAATAAAATTATGAAATTGATATTTAAAACATTTTCTCAAATCTGAACCGAAGTATTCCATCTTACATATTTTTTAAATATAAAAAAAAGTGTTTTATTCCCACTGTCTGAATGTATCCTAACACCCCACTAAAATAGAAATTAAAGAGGAGACTTGGACAGTAAAAAAAGTGTTTAAGGTAGATATCTGAAGAAATGTGCTTAAGTATGTTAACTAAAGACTGTGCCAGAAGAGTTGGAAAGCAGCAATTCTTACAACAGAGCATTGTGACAGAAAGCTTTGATGTTTTGTTTGTGCTGTGTGTCAAAATATGCTATAGATGAGCTGAAAATAAATACAAAGCTGATGAAGAAGCCACAACATGCTCATATGTATTCACCTCACATAATAGACTCTCAAGTGAATATTAAACCACACATCTTTCCTATTTTCTACATTTCTCTCTTTCTGTGAGAGATCACCTTTGTCCTCCTTTCTTCTGTCTCTGCTGTAACTCACCCCTTGACCTTTAGTTTCCTCCCTCTGTGCTGCTGCTCTGTTCCTGCTGGACGGCGTTTTTATGTGAGCCATGTGGACCTCCCTAATGACATGTGGACCTGCGTGTGTGTGTGTTTTGTTGAAGGTGCTGACATGTGCATGTGTGTTTTGTGCGCCTTGGTGCGTATATTTGAAGTGCTGACGCATCCGCATGCAATGGAGGTGCTGACGTGTTTGATCGAAGGTGCAGTCCTCTTCCCCCGAAGTTGTGCCGACAGACTGTTTTACCTTTGAAGAGGCCAGTGAAGAGACAAGTACTTGGGTTGGGTGCGGAAAGGGAGGAGGAAAAGGAGACCAAAAGTAGGTTTGGAAAAAAATAAGGGAAGACAGTTGTTCAGTGGTATAAAATCTTCTTAAAAAGCGAAGGGAACTTGCCATGGTTTACCGCTTGTTATCTACATGGCTTTCAGTTAGAGAGGTATTAACGCACAGAGCTCCTTCTAAATGCATGAACTGTAAGAAGCAATCTGGAGAATGGTTGCAGTATGCTAAAGGGGAGAATGGGAAGAAGCAGAGATGATGAGAAAGAGGAGGAAATGAAAGACAAGGAAGAGAAAGGGAAAGACCCCTTGGCATAAACAAGGTGCTTGGAATATCATGTTTCAGCCTCTCAAGGCAGTGCAGAGATGAGAGGGAAGTGAGAGACAGAGAAAGAAGAGGTGTGGGGGGTATGTCACAGCAAAACGAGCCTTCCTGGGAGATGACAAGTTTTAAAGAGCACCGATTGGGGCTTTAAGTATTGCCTAAGGACCCTCCTTGACTGAGAAGGGGCACACTACGCGCACAGAGGTTACTGGGCGGTTTTTCCCCTGCTCATGCAGATTTTTTTTCTGTCATATTAACCATAGAAAAGGGTGGACCACTCAAGTTAAATAAGCAATGCAAGGCAAAAAAAAAAAGTATATTTGAAATTTAGACACAAAAAATGATTAACATTTTTGTAGAATTTTCATTTATTTAGAATATGCTTCAATGGCTGAATGCCTGAAGGGCCTAGATTTTAATTATGTTGGTTATGTTTTCGTAAAACGATTTCTTCAAACTTACAAAGTCACAGAGTAATTTCCTGAAAGGTCCTTGTTGTTAGTATTGTGTTGATCTTCTAAAGCTAACGCTATGATCAGACAAATGTTCTTGTTTCCAGTGGTATAAAATCTATAGCGTGATGAAGTAGTTTTCTAAAATGTTCCGATTTGGTATTGTTGAGTCCTTCTTGACTGGAAAGAATATTATTTAAAAAATGGTTCCGATTTTTTAGTTCTAATTAGCAATGACTGCAAAGGCACATGGTATTCGCAATATATTCAAATTTTTGTTTCATATCGTCATTTATTCAATAGGACCAAGTGCACCAAAAATAACACTTATGTATGTAAGAAAAACTTACAAAGTTAAAATAGCAGAAAATCGCAACAATGACGAAATATGGGCTTTTCTTTGCAACTAAAGATGTTACCTTCCATTGATCATTATTTACAAAATGATTGGATTTGTTCATTTACTTTTTAAATTGGATATGCAGTTTGTTTTCAAACAAACTGTCCTTTTCAGGTTCTAGCTCGTGCAGCATCCTGTATTTCCTCAGCCTTTCAACCCTGCTGCTCCATAGAAACAGTATGAAAATCACAAAAATAATCATTTCATCCAGAAATACACTAAGAAATTGTCTATTGACTGAAATTGGCCCATTTTCAGCTTTTCTCGTTTGACAAGTGACTGGCTGGTTAGAAACTGAAATATCCAATCATTTTATGATCAGTGAACACAATGTCTTTACTCGTTACTTACTGTTAACAACACTCCTCCATTTAGAGGTTGTTTCTATCAGAAGAAGACTCAAGATTTTCAAATAGAGATGTTAGAAGCTATAAGGAAACTATAGTTTCTACATGTTGAGACGCGTCTGCAGTTCATTCATGCTATTCAAAAGAGCACGTCTGCAGCAGACAACAGGGAGGCTGAACAGGGTGCTTAAATGTTTCTCTGCTTTATCATTTTGAGCTTTCAAGCCCAGTATGTTTAGGATGTGCCAGAATTTAAAATCTTGATTGCATTCGGGTAAACTCAGTCAAGGTAATTATCTACATTCTGTAGGAAAGCACTAAAACAGCTTTTTAAATATTGTTGTTTGTTTTATATGAAAAGACAAAATCTGTTGACATTATGAATTTAGTCATCATTGTTGTAAAATGTTACTAAAACACTGTTTTATTGCAACTATAGTCTCATATCTAAGGTGTGAGTACTCTGCAAGTACAAATAATATTTGTTTTGCTTGCGGAAGGCTCTTATCTTCTTTTTAATTTTCTATTTCTTAAACAGATAATGATGTGCTCTAAAATTGATATCTGCAACTTAAAGCTGTATCAAAATAAGATAAATCTGCTACAAAATTCCAAAAGATGTTTTCGGAAGTTGCTTAAGTAGGTTTGATTTACATAGTTTACAAAAAAAGTTATTTCAGCAAGGGCATTAGTTTTACTATATTCAGAATGTTGCTGCTTATTCAGAATTAAGCAGATGAATTGTTCCAGTGACACAAGTGGTACAACTGTTGGTAAAAATTGTTACACTCTCTACAATCCCACTTCTGAACTGTAGGTATCAGTAGAGAGAAACTACTACTGCTATGCAGCAAGAGCATCTGGAAAAAAGCGGTCATACAAAAATTACACTTTTCATAAAGAGGCATAAAACATTTAAAATGTCTTGGAAATGACTTAGATAGACCTTTTAGTGAAGGCATTAAAATATTTTTTGTGATATGTATTATGGGATTAATAACGAGCCCAAGAGTAATTAGAAGAAGAAAAGCATGTCAAGCATTTAAGCATGAGGTCATGGAGGTCTTGTTTTGCGTCAGATGTTAATTTATGTTAAACATACATGTTAATTTTCAATGAGCTTGCTGATATCTGCACTACATTCTCTGTGGTGTAATTCCTAATGATTCTTTTTTTTTTCATATAGGTTGTGGCCTCCACAACATTGCACTGTAACACTGAATCATATCAAGAATATCTAATATGTATTTCTCCCTTGTGCAGTTGTATATTTCTAGGAACGCAGCACTCTGCGGTGGTCTAGAAGTAGTCTCTACAGTACACAGAATGCCTTTGATGTTGTATAGCAATGTTTGTATGATGAAAGGAAAGAAAACAAGAAAGCAGTGATTTACTGTAACAGACAGGAAAGAAAAATAGTAGTGAGTAAAAACACTCCCAACACAGATAAAGGGCAGCCTGCTTGGTGTGTAGAGGCAAAGAAGAAAGAAAATGAAAGAAAATCTGTGTACTTTAACTTTTTATTAGTCATTTTTATTCATGCAGTAAAGAATGTTTGAAATTGGAAGCATTAATCTCTGTCATTGTTAGGTTGATGATGTGAAATGTTTTTCTGACTTTTAGAAGCATATTTTTCCTATTTTTTGAGAGTTTCTCCAAGGGCAAATGTTATGTGACGGAAGATATATGTTGATTGAGTTGTTTCACAATGAAGAACGAGCAAATATTTCAGGCGCAAGACGTGCAAATCTTGGAGAGACATAGACCACATTATCCATGCAACACTTTTCAGAAGTGCAACATTTTGTTGTTCTACCATAAAAAAAAATATAAATAAAAATAAAACACCAAAAGTAGTTATGTTGAATAATGTTGTAAAGCTCCATAGTTTAATTTAAACTATGTATGGCCTCAAATTTAGAGGGTCATATAGATAAACTCTGTTGTTGCATTCATAGCTCTACATGAGATGAAAGCAACATGTAGTTAATTGTAATGTATTAACCGTCAGGTTAAGTGTGATGAGTTTAATATATTTTGTGAACATTGGAAAACAACAATGGACTAATTGAAGAAGCAGAAAAATGGTGCATAGATTACAAACTATGTATCTGGATTATAGGTAAATGGTTGATAGATGTAACCATACAAATTCCCATGAAATCTTTGAACTATATAGTACACTTTTATTTATTACGCATCTGCGCTGAGCCCTAGATTTTGAACTGTCTGACGGGATTGCTAGTTAGCGGTGATTGATGCCCACAGTCCCTCTCTGTTGTTAAGGAGGGATGAGGGAGAGCAAGTGATGTAGATCGGATGAGAAGCTGCCTGCTGGTATCTGACTTCAGGAATGGTGATTAAAAACACATTATGACAAAAGCAACATCTGGTGGTGCATTTGATGCGTCAACCCGAAAGTCTGTGTGGCTGCTGCATTACCCTGTCAGAACAAACTCCGAACTCTGTTCTAAACAATAACCAAAGAGGACAGTGTCAGCATCCTATTACTTGTAATGCTTTTGAGGTCATTCATTAACTTTGTGTCAGTTTTATAGTGTATTGCAGCCTGCTGAACATGAGTTTTAATTGCAGAAAGGACATTTTCTCCTTTGAACTGCCGCTAATTGTAATTTAAGATGCATTTCCTTTTAAGTAAATTACCAACGTACAGTTTGTGAATGAATGCATGAATGAAAAATTATAGTAAACGTGCATTATGTGAGACACTTTTGGAGGATTGCAGCATGTTCTACAGTTGTCTACATTATATTGCACTTGATTTAATTTTAATGAATATTTCTTCACTAGACATATGAATCTTCTTCAGGAGAACTTTTTGTCTTGTGAAACCACTGTTATAGTTGCGTTTGTTTAAGAAGTGATCTTTAGGGGCATTGTTGTGAAGCCATTTCAAGAGGTGGTAAAACTAAAGCACTCAAACTGAACATGAGATATCAAAAATCCCGAGTTTATGCTGCAGCCATACAAGATTGATTTATTACATGGTGTTTTAAACACTTGCATTCTGGGTCCAATTAATGCACTTTATGTAAGCTGTGTATTTTGCCTTTGCAGTTAAATTTTACATTTAAGGCAGTTATAAGAGTGGAACAGTAGAAAAATACAGTGAATGCTCTGCCAGGCTATGACCTACAATTGCTAAGACAGAAGCAAGGGGCTATAAATAGAGAAAGATGAGAGTGCAAATTAGCCAACAGGTTTCAATAACTATTTTTAATTTTTTTTCATTTTCTATGATAAGTCTGAGAAGATTAACAGCTGGAATCAGAAAGAGTAAAACACATTAACAATTTATTTACAGCCTTTTCATATTTTGGGAACAAACACTGCTTTTGACAGCAAATATGAGAGTACACAAAAGTAAAATCAATATTTTTGTCCCAAAAACATTAATGTCTAAATCTTTTTCCAGGGCTGTAGCGGGTAGGGTTAACTTACCTTCCTGCTGAGTTAAATTAAAACAGGCTTATTTGAAATCTTATAATCCTTCCTCCTAATGCAACACAAAGCCCCTGAGAGAAAACCTCAGAAGACAAACTTCCTTATGATGTTCTGACTTCAGTGAACCTCTGGCTAAAGCTGTGATGGTGCAACAGTAAATCCATAATGTTGCTTTTTGTAATCACATATGTTAGTGTGACGGTGATGCAAGATTCACAAACAGTTCAAGCAAATATGTGAGCTCACAGAAAACAAGTAAATCTATATTATGCTGCATTTGAATTTTTTTAGTGCATCAGAAGTCAAACAAATATCTACTGTAGGTATTTTCTGAAATGGATTGCTTGTTTATGTTTATTTAACTGTTGCTTGATACCATCTTTATGAGCATTTTTATAAAAATCTAAAAGTAGAGACCTGCAGAATAAAGCACTTTGAGAGCCCAAAGGGGCAGGGAAAAGGGCTACCATACATCAATCCAGTCCATTTAAGCCATCTCCCTGCCAGAATGAATGAATGAACAGGTTACTCCTGAAAATGGATCAGAAAGGTCAATAAAGTCTAACAAAGCTCCAAGAGAGTAAGAAATCTGATTTCTTCTTTGTCATGTGGGACACAACCACCAATTTAAGTGCAGTTCTGCAGCCATTTGACATTATGAGACATTTCTTTTTTCTTTTTTTTTTACTTTAGAAATTTTTGCACCAACAGAACTAGTCGCTTCTGATTTAATTGCTGTTTTAAAATATTTTTAAGTAAGGCAGTATGTTTGGGATTTTTGAGAGCAAAATAAGTAACTCTTTCTGGGAAGCAAAAACAGGGATGTAGATTATTAAAAGCATATTATTCATTCAATATGCAGTTAGTTTGTTCATTATTTATACATTGTACGTAAGTGTCCCCAACATAGGTAACTAACTCTTGTAGAGTTTCTTAAACAGTCTTAAAATATATTTCTGCAGCAACAGAATCTCACATTAAAGACATTTTTTAAACCCAACATTATAATTTGATCGTTATTAGGCCTTATTTCAATTAGCTACTGTTCATATTTGGATCTTAACCTAACTTCCATCATCAGTAAAGATTCCATAGTTTTATATCAAATTTTCATCTGGTTAACTGTGGTATAAACCAAGAACAAATTAGTTCTAAAGAATAAAAATAATGACCAAAAAACTACAGCCATTTCAGAACAACCCGCCCACCACCAACGGGTATCATTTTTTAACAGTACCAAGATCATATGAATAACTTCTGCCATGATGCTGCTGTCACATCATTTTGTTAATAGTTTTGCGGAGTGTAGATGTTTGAGTTCTCATGGTCTTATTTTAGAGAAACCAAGCACACACACCTCCCCCTACACACACTCACCAACACAAGATACAGATTTAAAGCACATTCTCAGATCTGAGTCCATGTTCTCCAGAGAATATGTTACAGTTCATGTGCACAGTGGCTTAGTTAGTAGCAAAGGATCTGACACTAGGTTTGTGGTGTGGTGGGGTTGGGGTGTTGGGGAGATTGGAGGGGGGTGTAGCAGAGTGGTTAATCCTAACTTGTTGTTCTACACCAATGGCCCAGACTTTCACTTCCTTTCTTAGACACTGTTTTCTAATCTCCTGTTTTATGTCTTTCTTTTTTTTTATTTCTCCAGTGATTCCTCTCTCTTTGTCAAATTTTGCGACTCTGCTTTACCATTTGGTCCTTTCTGTACTGCATCTCTTTATTACTCTTTTTTTTTCTCCCTTCCCATGCGTGCATATTCATCTAATTTTGTTTCCATCTCGCTCTCCATATCCTTCTCTTTCTCTGCCTCACTTATTTTCAGGCTCTATCAATCTATCTGCCTGCCTCCCATTTAATGAAAGCCCTTGGTATTGGACTAATCCAGTAGCGGCGTGTTCGATGTCTCCCTCGCTTCATTTCTCTGTATCTCACTGCTCATCCTCCATCTCAACATTTCTCCCTTACCCTGTCCTAATGAAAGCCCCCCACTATCTCTGTAATCCAGTGTCTCTCTCCCTCCACCTTTCTGTTGCTCTTTCTTTTCCTCTTTCTCTCTGCAGACTAATGAAAGTCTGTGGTGTTGGTCTAATCCCCTGGCTGTGTGCTCACTGCCTCTTTGTTGGTCAAATCTGACTAATGCCCTCCGTCTCACTCCGTAGCACAGGAACCTCTTACCTCAGCCCTCAATGAGACACACACACACATAGTTTCAGACATCAGAGACAACATAAAAAACAGACGGCACTGAATATATACTTGTGCAAAGCTAATCATATCTAATAACTTTTCCATATTTAACTACATTGAAACCTCAAACTTTAATTTCTGTCATTTGGGATTTACTCTAAGAACAAGACAAAGTAGCGCATAATTGTGAGGAGGAGGGAAAATAATGGTTTTCAAAAATATCTTACAAATAAAAATCTCAAAAGTGAGAGATACTTTTGTATTCAGTACCCCTGAGTC
This sequence comes from Xiphophorus hellerii, assembly GCF_003331165.1. Classification (NCBI taxonomy): domain Eukaryota; kingdom Metazoa; phylum Chordata; class Actinopteri; order Cyprinodontiformes; family Poeciliidae; genus Xiphophorus; species Xiphophorus hellerii. The sequence continues at coordinate 9,995,996 of NC_045679.1, read as the reverse complement.
AATATCTTGTAAAAGCCCATTTGTAGCAGTTAAAACTGTCAGACTTTTGGGGAATGTATATCAGCTTTGCACATCTAAAGACCTTTTTTGAGGCTAAACTCAGTCAAGCTGGATGGAGACTGTCTGTGAACAGCAATTGTCAAGCCATTCCACAGTTTCTCAGTTAGACTTAAATCCTAACTTTGACTGGATCATTCTAATACATTACTATGCTCTGACCCAAAGTATTCTTTTGTGATTGTGCTTGTATGTACTGTACATTGGCCTCAGTGTTGAGTCTTATGCACCATCCAAGAGGTTTCAAACTAGAATTGCCCTGTATTCATCATCCTAACCTCTTTGACCAGTTTTTTTGCCCCTTCTAAATAATTGCATTCCTACGGGATGCTGCTGCCAACACCATGTGCCACCATGGGTTTGGGTTCAGGGTGATGTCTAGAGATTTGCATGTATGCCATGAGTTAAATATTGGTCTCCTCTGACGGGTACCTTCTTCCAAGTGTTTGAAGGGTTTTCTATATCGATTGCTACAAATTGTAAGTGATACTTCTTTTGTCTGTCAGTATTTTTTTTCTAGCAGCTTTTCCAGATTTCTAGAGTGCAGGGATAACAGGTGTCCTGTTATTAGATTCTGAACTGTTGATCTCTACAGCCTTTTCTAAAGTCACTGTAAGTCTCTTGTCTGCTTCTGTCAGCATGCAATAAGTATTTTAAGCAATACTGCAATACCACATGGTGGATAGTCTTTTCACTGCCATGTGTAATTTTTACTTGGTCTCAGTAGTTTTGAGATGAAAAACATATTTCAGAACTGTTTTGACTGTAAACTAATATATCATAATACATGGAGTGGGTGACCTTGCATTGGTAAAATCATAGTGTTCAGTGATGTGCTATAAAGTTCACTCTAAAATTTTCTAGTATTGTATCATAACCTAAACTTGCTCCTTATGATGCTGTTTGCTCATTAATGTTCTCTAAAAAGCCTCAGAGACCTTTAAGGAACAACTGGATTTGTACTGAGATTAAATCACACATAGATTGACTCTAGTACTTAGGTGAATGCTGAAGGTAATCAATTGCAATGGATTTTACTCAGAATATAATGGGCTGAATGCATATGCACACCACTCCCTTGTGCTTTTTATTTTTGTAAAACAAATATTTAAGCTATGTTGAGACGTTGAAGTTTGTGTTGAATACCTCTAACTCTTTTTCCTTTTTCTTCAGAATCAAGTGTTAAGTCTATCACATAAAATCTCCAGACAGATCTGAAGTTTGTGGTTATGATCCATATACTTTGGCGGTAATTATCGCATATGGAATATTTTTTTCTGATGAGTATTCCTGAGAAGCACAACAGTAAAGACAATAGTTACTCAAGTTGCTCTTTGATTTAGGGTTTCATTTAATTTTGGTGGCGTATTTGCCTGAGGAAACCAAAACCAGTGTTCCAGAATATTATCTTTTAATACCAACCATTTAAACCCTTAATGCTCTGTTTCAGTTATTTATTGATATGTTCGTTGTTAACTATCTTTGCATAATTAACTAATACTTGAGTTTTATATGTACAGGTTGCATATAAATATTGCATATTTTAAAATTGTATTCAAATATATAGCACTGTTCAACTTTTTCTGAGTGAAGTGATATTCAATCTACTGAAATATTTCCCTGACTTCCTTTTTTGGGAGCTTATTACTGCCTTGCTTCAAACATCTTTTGCTCTTACCCATCTCTTTGCCCTGTAATTCTTCTTTGACCATCTTGGCAACACTTTCGTTCACTGTTTAACCTCTGCCGTGCTGCCATTATTGAAACACTGACTATGCTTGTTTTTAATGTCTGCAAACCTTGTTGGTTTTCTTTTGGTTTATAGCAGCACATGACTGCCAAACAGGCTCACAAATCACTGACTAGGAATAAGTCACTTCACATTCTCCTTATAGGAAGCCTGGAAACTATCACTGTAATATTTTAAATCTGGTATTTTACACTACAATTCCAGTACAGTGTTGCTTTATTGGCACGGCTTGTGCCCATAATTCTTCTTGGAGCCCAGCAAGCTGAAATTCTTTCTCTAGATGTCATAGACAGAAATTCTTCTTCAGTTTAGTAATGCTACTTTACCTTTCTTTAAATTACACAAAAGATACATGTATACCTTAAGAATGGATCACAGAATCCTCCCAATAACACTCAGTAGAATATGTCATACAGTTTGCCTCGTGAAAATGTCAATTTTCTTTTGAATCAGAGTGATCATCTTATCCAAAAGGCTCTGCAGGAAATAACTGCATCCATGAGCTGAGCTTGATCTGACCTCAGTTCACCTAAGTTGTACAGGCATAGCCACCAGGCAGCCAACTAACCCTGACACCTACGCACAGGTCCTCATTCTTCCCCATAGTTTCAGTCAGGCAGTGTGCAGGTTGCCCTCAAGTGAATGATCCATCATGAGGGAGAACACTGACCTTATTTAACATCAGTTATGTTTTTTTTTAACTTCCATGTCTCATATTGATGTTCATGTGCCTATTCTGTGAATTTATGTAATTATTTATTTGCAGCAGCCTAATGTCGGGGATTACAGATAACCGTATGCTCATGTGTATTCAGGTTATGTGCATTTTCAGAGAGGTAGGAAAATGTGCTGGATTTATATTTGTGAAGATGCTAATGTTTGCTGAAGTCAGCATTTAGATTTAAGTGCGCGTATATGTGTGTGTGTGTGTGTGTGTTTCCCTCCCATTGCATTTTACAGTTAGTCCTTATGCAACTCTGACAGTGTTTGTGATGTTTTCAGTCATTAGATGGCCTGTTTATGGAGAAGCAATAAGTCATGACGAAATCTAACCAAACACAAGGATGTGTTTATCAGCAATGGAAAGCTGTTTCAGACCTTGCACATTTTAGCTGTGAATGTTGCATCAAGGTTAAACTGATTGCCTTCTCCTGGCAATTATGCCCAATTTGAGTTTTAACACATCCAGTGGCCGGAAGACTTTATGCTGTGAAAATATTTTGTATTTACACAACTTATGTCCCTTGGACCTTTCTGGAAACGACAGTGATTTAACACATTTTGCATTTGGTCTAAGCATTTGTTCTCTTGCTTGGTCATAGGATTCTTTTTTTTTTCTAAATAATTTATAACTATTCATATATTTCTAGCGTCAGATAACTTTTTCCATCCGATTCCTGCTCAAATAATTGCTTGTTGCTTTTCTCATGCAAAAAATGGACGCTACAATTTTTCACAAAGCCTTAACTGAAGGAAATTCATACACTTTTGGCAAATAAAGCTGAGTTGTTGCAGTGTAGGCTATTTATGCAAATTGATGTTTATTTGTAAGAGGTAAAGGCATCCAATTCTCAAAGCACTATTGTTGACATGCCATTAATATTAAATTTTTAGAGCAAATATGTTCTTGTGGAATATGCACAGGGCTTGTAGCTAAAATGTTAGCTAATATTAGCATGCTAGCCAATACTTGTAAATATGTTGCTGCGTAGTTTTAGTTAATGTTAACTAAAATGCTAATGTTATCACATTAGGTAACATTTATATGTTAGCTATTAATAGCGTAGGCCGCTGATGGCATTACAGCTAGCTAACATGGTGTTAGTGGGGTGTTGAAGCATCTATATTTTTATTTTTTTACCAATAAAACTTGCTTTGCTTGTTTTGTTTAAATGGTAGTTTTCAGTTAAGTACTTTTATCAGCTGTGTGCACTAGTTTGCCACATGCTACGCTCTTTCTCCAATGGTTTCCATTGAACAATTGATGACTAACATAGTCTGCGTCTATGCAGTACATATGGTCTTGTATAGCCTGTGCTATCAATGCAACAGAGATCTTAAATGTCAGAATTTCACAGCCGTTACTTTGCTTCTCTTTTCTATCCCTAGTCTTCTAAGTACAGCACATAAATGGAGAAGACCATATTTCAAACAGATTCTCTCATGTGGGAAGTTAAACATGTACAAGCCAGCCAAAGGTGAAATTCAAGCCTGCCAAGGGAGATTTTCAGCTTACAGGGACTCAGGCATTCCTTTATAAAGGGTGTGTAGAAGGAGTGAATATATAAGAAATACTCCTGTGATCAAAAGAAAATACAAGACTTTCATTACATTTTACCACAAAGTCTGTAGAGAGTGTTGTTAAAATTTATCCAGTATGTCAAGCTGAAAAAGTAAATTACATGGTGCTGGGCTAAAACAAATTGAAAAAGTCATTTTGAATATATATTTTAAAAAAATAACAGATCCTCTCAAAAGGTTGACTTTCCGTATTTGAAAGAATATGAAGTCAAAACTCCCAAACACAGGGAAATGAATCAGACAAGAGTTCATAAAGTTGAACTGAGGTCAACAGACATTGGAACAGACAGAAATAGATATTAATAAAATAGACTCACAACCTCACAGTCATAGAGAGCATAAACAGATAGCACTGCATGAGAGAACGGGTGAAAGGTGTTCCCAGCTCTTTTGGCATCCTCTCCAACTTCCTATCTAATCTGACAGAAGCCGCTATGCAATCAGCTCCCCTGCTCCTTGTCCCCTGCCTTCAGTGTAAAAACCACAGAGGCATCAAGCAGAGAGCAGCGGAAAAGCAGGGGCGGTAATCCACCCGCCGGTCTGCAAGCGCTGGGTTTTATGCCAGACTCTGATGAGTTACTGTGAAAGAGGAAGAGGAGAATTAGGTGGAATATGAATAAGAGCCAAAGAAGAGAGTATCATCTTGCTGTGCACCACATACTTGCCTATTTCATGACAGTCAAGAGTTCATTTTCACCTACTCTGCTAGCTTCCCATTATTATAATACAGCAATTCACTTATTTCACTCCATCTCTGTTCACCTTTCATTTGCTGTGGTTCAAGTAAAAAGCTTCTTCTCTGCACATATCTCTCATGCTTACGTATATAGTGTTAAATATGACTGCTCATCTTTTCCCTTCTGACTCTTTTAGGAAACTTTGTTAATACTGCTTTGCCTCAGCTCTGTTAGCCAATGATCTCCCTAGAGTATGGCTTTTCAGCTTTATTACAGCTGCCAGTTCACAGAAAGACATGGATAACATTTGAGTTATGTGAATGTGGAAGATCCAATCCAGACGCAGAAGTTTTCAACAGAGTTCAGCCGTCTTTTACAAAGATATGGACAAATTTATGGCACTTCTTCCCACGGCAAAGTAATAACTTAGTTTGTGGTAATTGCCATTTGCTTGGCTCCCAATCTGCAAGATTGTGCAATAATCACCACACCTTATCAAATAACATTTGGAAAAGATTGTGTCAATTTTTAGAGCCAACCAAGATAGAACATTTTTCTCCATGTGCTACTTTTTGACAGTTAATAGTTCATTTGATCAGATTAATTCATTAAATAACTTTAATAAATTAAATTGCTGTTTATCCTCTAAGTGTCCTATACTTGCAGGGTATTAGTTTAAAGTTGTCAAGATGACATGCAAAAATAACAGCCACTTTTATTATTGGAGCATTGGGTAGAATATGAAGGAATAACTTCTCTTTGAATGTTCAAATCACTTTTACATCGAAATGCTATTTAACCTTAAAAAGCTTGTTTCTCTGTTTATAAGCATAGATAACATGACATTTTGTTATTCAATCAGATTTTTTTCTTTATTCTTTTACTGGATTTTGGACATTTGACTAGGAAATACTTTCAAATCTAATTGTCCTTGCAGAAGTGAACAGGTGCAATGCATCTGACTTATTATGAATTAGCTAAACCCAGTGGTGCATACTGGATCCCATCTTGTCACTAATTATTATTGGCCATCTGCTACAACACTTTGCCATAAGCTGTTTGTCAGGCTTTAGAAATGTTTTGTAAATGCTGTCAGTTTCTCTTGGTTTTCTCTGTTTTTCTTTCCATGCAGTTGAAATCAGATAACATGCTATTATAAAGGCACAGTTCTTTTCTCACTTTTGGATGTTAAATAAAGCTAAAGTTTTCCTGTTATAGCTCAGTTCATCACATTGACAGACATGTCAACAAAAATACTTTCAAAATTGCTAAATGGCAGAATAATGAGCAGTTTTTCTAAATAAAAAAAAACTATCTGAAATGTATATATACTTAGTATATAGAATTGTTTTTTAAGGTATATGGAGAGGCTCAGCTGTTTTGAGTATTTGTCAGCACGCTTCTTAGAATAGCTTGCTAAAATTTTGACCCAATCCTCCAGACTGCATAGGTGGAACTTGGTCATGTTTTCAGGCTGCTGCCCTTTTCAGCTTTGCATATATGTCTATGTGACTACAATGGGGGTTGTATGATGCCCAAAGTGTACACTGTGTTATCCATCAGTTACTTTGTAAGTCATTTGTCTGTATGATAAGAATCATTGTGCACTTGTAAGAACTATTGCACCAAATATTTAACTTCCTGGCTGATTTCTCGCTTCATTCCATCTACTTTGCTGAGTGTACTTATCCTTCTGCATGACGGATACAGCCATGCAACATGATGTTGCCACCTCTGTATTACACCACTGGGATGGTGTTCAAACTTTCTCTCTCTCTCCAAATGTAATGAGGCCCATAACCTGTCTCTTCTTATGATGACTGGACATTTAGATGCTGTTTAAACTTCTATAGAATTGATGAAACTGATTAACCTGACCCTTTCAGTAATCTGAAAACTGTACCCACAGATTATCTGCTTTGTGAGGTCTATCTTCCTGATATTCTTTCTTCATTGTGTTACTTTGCTTTGGTTCTGCTTTTGTTATGATTGAATAAAGTGTGTACGTTGGTAAAGAAACTGCAATGTTGTCAAAAACAAAACACCAACATGCAGTCTTCCCCATGCTGTCTGGGCTAAGTAAAAGAGCACATGGCAGGGATTTTAGCTTTATCACTGTGTCAACTGGCTGTTTTTATCTTAGCTGGTTTCTCATTTTCCTAAATCTCCTTTGCACACCTAAACATTCATGTCTAAAATTTCCATTTTACTGGACTGATTAAAAAATTTAGTTGACATGACATGCAGTCTTTATGTCAGAGAACTATGTCTTTTAATATAACGCCTTTACAGAGCAACGAAGGCGCTTCATCCATCACAAAGAGGTTCTGTAAAGAGGTGCAGGTAGCAAAGAAGGAGATAAAACTAAATCATAGTAAAGAAGAGGAGAGGAATTAACATATAGGGGCCTGTAATATTCCACTTAATTTGTTCTTAATGGGATGTAAAGTGATGGACTGTCCAGGGTTTAACCAATGATTGCTGGAAATAGGTACTGGCCACCCACATCCCGACCCTGTAAGGAGATAAGCAGATATAGACAATGGATGGATGGAAAATAATGTAGAATTGTGGAGAGAATTAAATAAGGTCATCAACTAAAAAAGTCAAACTTTCGGATAATAGGCAGAGAAAATAAGACCAAAGTAAGGACAATAAGATATGTTTCTCTGAAGCTGCACTCGCCTGAGAGCTAAAAGACAGTGAGCACTATCAGATCCTCGACAGAAAACAGTAGAATTTATTTGATTGCCTGCCATTATAGATAAGTGCAGTATTTTCACTAGGACCCATTTCTTTTGATAACGACTTGTCCTCTTTCCCAGGAGAGAGGTGAAAAAAGGCTGAGTGAGAAGGAAAATAGTCAGATAAATAAAGAAGTGGATGAAAGAGGGTTCTCATTGGTATTAGATCTGCTCACGTGAATACTAAATTATTCTCCATCATCTGTGGCTCTTTATCTGTCTCCCAACTTCTTTGGAGACATTTTATCTCGGCTTTTTATTTTTCATTTTCATTCATTTTGCCCTCACTCTAAGCTATTTCTAGTTTGTCCTTCATTTCTTTCCATTGTCCCTCCTAGCCACCTATATCTCCTCTTTTTCACTTTTATCTTCATTCTCCCTTTCCTACCTTTCACATCCTAATCTTATTCTTGTCAGAAGGAGAACAGCGGCCTCCAAACCCATGCAACTAATACAGAAAGATAAAATGTTATTCTTTGATTAGTTTTGCAAGGACAAATATCAACCAATATTGCTAACTAACATGTTTATGTGGGCGCCGTTTTGCTCAGACCAATATGGATACATTACAAAGAATTTCAAAAGTATTTCTAAATGACAACAAATAAATGTTCTCTGACAATTTAATGTAATCTATTTAGCCGTTAACACTGAATTTCTGTAGATCATAAATTAAACTTCATGTTCATGGTTTGTACCTAAACAATAAACATGTATTTTTTATTTTATTTTTTTTACATAACATAATGCATGAATTTATCATCATAGAAAACTAAAATAAATAAATAAAAGCAAAAAAGGTTAATTGCTATTGTTGAATTTTTTGAAATTCTATCATCGAAAGCTTTTACATCCTTGGATTCAAATGGTTGAGGATTAAATTAAATCAAAATGTACACATAACATGACACACTGAACCTATATGAACTCTGACTTTTCCTGCCCAATACCAATTTCTCAGTCTATTTGAAATATCTGCTGCTTTTATGAACATTTGAAAATCTTTTAGGAGAATTGGTTTATAATAAGAATTTCTGTCAACTCATTTGATAATTTCTCACATTATTCACCAGTTCCTTTTTATCAATAGGTTTAGTGATGGATGCCCAACTTTGATCTTTTTTTATTTTTATTTTTTATTGTCTTGCAAATTTATATAATGGTCCTGATGTACAAAAATATATATTTCAACAATTCAGATACTTGGACTGTTTAGCTACCGAGAAACAAAATTTGTCAATGAATCGCTTTAGGTGTTTCAGCAACTAAACATAATTCCTCTGGTACTGGTATCTTTTTTTTCCTTCTTCTTCTTTTCTTTTTTTTACAAATTCACAGCGCTTTCACCGCCAGAAACAAATCCATGGTGTACAAATTTTGCTTTCCTCTGAAGTTCACAAGTCAAATCAGCAAAGTAACTCCGCATGTGAATGTGCACAGAGAAACTGCACATTCACTCATTTCCCTTCACCCTCATTAAAAAGCAGTGCTTTTGTACATTGAGGAGTAAAGCAAGCGGAGTATGGTTAACCTTGAAAATGTGCTGCTTTTTTGTCTAATTTTCTTCACTTCTCAAAAAAAAAAAACTTTCTGAAAGGTGCTGGGGGCTCAACAAAATCAATAGATCACTCAGGCTGCAAATGTATTATCTTACAAGTGAAGCGGGAGGGAGATGAGGTGAGGAGGTGGGAGTGCAGGGGAGGGATGGAGTGAAAGGAGAGATGAAGGCAGAGGATAGAATGCAGAGGAAGTGAGGGATAAGGGGTAAATGGGGTGAGAGTGGTGGATGTGAGATGCATCCAGCAAAGCAGTAATAAAAAAGAAGTCAAAAGGGAGCAGAAGACACCCACAGTATGGTGTAATTGATCCGGTTATTGGTTGGAAATGGTGCAGGTTGAGGCAGCCGGGTATTATCTTTTAACCTGAATTTCTGTTTGACTGGCATCATGGAGATGTTTTACATGGTGAATAGTAGGCAGAGTAAATCATTTAAAACATCAACCTAATCTATCTGAACATCATTCCAAAAGCCATAAATCTGTAGGACTTCACCTTGGCACTCAGACAGCAATTCTGAGTGCAAAAAAGAGAGAGAGAAAAAAAAAAAAAATTTAAAACATAACCCAATATGTGAATTTGTTTTATTTGTTAGTGAATAGTGCAATAGCCTTCTCTTTGTCAGCTATCCAACTATGCACAGAAACAGGTGTGGGAGGGGAAGCACTGCAGCATTATTCAGTCACTCTGGCACATTCTCAAGCATCTTAACAAAAACATTTTAAACTTTAGGGAGAGTTTTGAAGTTTCATTATTGAGTCATTTCAGTATCTATTCACTTCTGAAAGGCTAATAACTCATAAAAATGTTGTTAGTAAAAAAAACTAACAAAAATCACTTGTTTGGTTACTTATGTAACCAATGTAACTACTCTGCTCTGTATGAAGCACATCAAGAATCAATAGGCCAAGGCATATTCAAAAATTTAAAAAATGGAAGTATGGATCCTTTTTTCACTCTTGATTTGTTATTGGGTGACCTCTAAAGTCAAGGCACACTGGATTTTATTCATCAGATTAACAATGTATAATTTAAGTTATATTGCCATATTTAACTACTAAACATCTTTTACTAATCTCTTTATTTAAATGGAGAAAAACAATAGAAGAGTCTACGTTAGAGGAAGAAAAATACAGGTGGTCCAGAGTTTGGAGCCAAACAGAGGAGCAGAGTGACTTGAATACAAAAGAGGCAGCAACAAAGACTTGTGGAACAAACAGTCCAAGCGACTAAACTAAGCACAGCTGTTCAGAAACATGGCTAATATTTACTTCATTTGTGATTTATTGCCATCTGTTTGGCTCATGTTGAGACAGGAATTGTGGTTCTTTTGGTCAGTGAGTAGGAAAATGTGTGGTCTGTGAACTGATAAGTATCACACCCTCACAGATAAGATAGAATCCTTCTTGGCTCACTCTTTGATGCCATTTCAGCACAATTTGTCTTTATCTGATACATCTTTTACTGAATCGTTGTCTTCCTGCAGGGCCATTGCACTAATTTATTTCAAGAATACAGAGCGCAATCATTCACTTTTAGAAAGAATATGATTAAACAAAATAGGCATGGTTAGAAAAAGTATGCCTCGCAGTGTGACAACGATATAGTGACAAAAGAAACAGTTTTAAAATACATGTTTTCATCTCCTGCCTAACGATGTCATTGTCTGTGTGTACACTGCTGTGAAAAATGTACTTATCTAACATGACATTGAGGATAACTCTTCCACTTTTTCCCTCTGAAACACTCACAGCCACAAACTCACATATAAACACACCTCCACACAGGCAGACAGATCAATATAGTGTCATTTCACACCTTGTGCAGCCAAACTTCTCCATCGTGGAGGCAGCAAAAACACAGGAGGACACCAAATACGGAAAGTTTGACAATCAGAGGCAGACAGATTGGGGCGAGGTGGGTGTTAGTAAAATGGTACAAATGGAAGTCTGAGGTGAAAAAGGTAAATGTGAAGTGGCAGAAGTATTGTGGCCTCTTGTAAAATGTTTGTGTGCCACCGGTTGTGAAAATCTGAGCTTTTTCTGTATTCTCTTTTTTCCTTCCACACCCATATATATATATATATATATATATATATATATATGGAGACAGAGAGAGAGAAGTACAAAACTGCAAAACAATTCCTCAAACTATTTCTTGAACACTTTTTGCAGTGTGTATGTTGGGTTACCACTGTAAATGTACCTTTGCAAAACAATTATAATGTTTTGTGGTGAAGACAAGGGGAAATTAACTAACAATCTGACAAGACTGGGATATTGTGAGAATGTCTATAGGCTGAATTTGATCGAGTACTTCTTTTTGTTTTCTTCTTCAGTGGTGTATTAATTAAGACACCACTTTTAGGATTTTTGTGATTACATATGCGAGCTTTTGAGTTTTGGTGACAGATGCATAAAATCTGTCCTTCTTTAGCTTCCCTTGTTCTTGTGTATGCATCGTCTCCCTCACTTGTTCACTCAACGCTGGCTCCACTCCACAGGCTGCAGACTTTAGAAATCAATATATATATATGCTTGTGTGTATGAGAGAAAGTGCACTCGAGTAATAGAGTGGAATCTGACAGCAATTGTCAGTCATCACACATGGGCAACGAAATATAATATAAAGTAGAGCAGCAAAAAGCAGTGTGTGAGCCTATGCTCATTTATATGTATGGATAAAGCAGCTAGAAAGCCTTTGATTAACATCCATCTTTGCATCGCCTCTCTCTCAGTGACTTCCCAACATTAAAAATCATCCCAGTCCCTCTGCTTTACTCTCTCAAGCTTTTGTCATACCGTTGTGCCACTTAACATTGCAAAATTACGTGCTCTCAGTCATATTTCATTCTTTTATGTCTCTATTCTTTACGTACTCTAGTACGAAGAATGGCTTCACAACATATTTCATGAACTGGAATCCTGTTTTTCTCTCTTTAATCAAATTTATGTTACAGTCCAGTTTTCAGATTTTTATTATCCTCCACTCAAAAAACTCAAATGTTAGTTTTATGCTTTTGGGACAGAAGTCATTTAATTTTCACCAAACCTCTGGTCCAAAGAGTTTTTCGGTTTGAGTTTGAAGAGACACTCAAAGAAGTGTTTTTGTCTTTTGTACATGTTTTTGATTAATCAAGTAATGTCATTTATCATCTTCTATACATCAGCAGAAAGTGGTTTTCTTTGTTTTAACTTTTTTTTCACTTAATTCAAGGCACATAAAAATGTCTCAACAAGAATATGCTAAGATAGGAAAGAGCTGTTGAGTATAATATATCAACTTCACCATCACATACAAAAATCTAATTAAGCCCTTTTTACTTATCAATAAAAACAATAAACAAAAAATCAGCATGTTGAGAATCCAGAGCTATAATAAAACTGAACTGGAAATAAACAAACAAACAAAAAAAGCACAAACACAGTTCCAAGGAGCAAGATAATTTTTTTAAGCTGTTTATAAAATAAAAATATTCAGTAGTGTTACACTGCACTCTGTATTAGCGGTATTTAATTAGTTACTCTGATATTTATGGTACAGCTGTTTTAAATATTATGCACTTTATAGTTTATGTGAAACATAAGCAGAATTAAAAAGCATACAGAAAGTCTTTTACAGAACAATTGTAGCCACAGCTTTTTTTAATCAGTTGTTGGCCCTGATTCCAAATGTTTTCTCAGACGTTTATCCTAAGGAAAATCTTGCTGATATGCAGTGTGTCTAACTTCATGAAGTGCATTCAGCAGCTTAGGAAAAGGCTACTATAAGCAGACACTTAAGAATTGAGTTGTGTATTCATGTTGATGCAATGAAGCTCACAATGTCCAAACATTTTCATTTGTCTTTATTAACTTAAAGCTATTTGCAAACTGTTGTCCCCTCAGTGTTTAGGAAACGATCAATTCAAATCAAAAATACTGTGTTGAAAACAGTAAAAAATAAATGTTGTTGTAACCATATTAATTCGAGGTTCTTCAAGGAGTTGTGGTAGATGCTGATAACTGTTGTATCTCTTTTAGTGGTTTGTATTACAGAAATACTACATTTCCCATTTCAGTGTTGTAGACAATTGTTTTTAAAAGTGTTAATCAAAAAGGCCAAATAATAGAAAGAGATTAGTTGCTCAAACACTAAGTTTTATATATATATATATATATATATATATGTATATATATATATATATTATTGACCACGTCAGCTTTTAACATGATCTAATTTTGTTTGTCACTATACATTTTATCAAACAAAAATGAGAGTTTTGCTTTTATTTCATTCTGAAAACCTGTAAACCAGTTTAATTCTTTTGATGCAGAATTAAACTGAAAATTAAAAGCTTATATTTTGTCACTAACTGCACTTATTTAGTTATTTTTATTCTTTTCTAACCACTTTTCAGCAGCTTCAACATTGGGAACCTAAGTCCCTCAATATTGAGGACTTGACCCATTTCTGGGTTGGGTTGAGTTATTTGTGGCCCAAAAGTTAATTAGTGAATGTGATTTACTGTCCAGTCCAGCTCAGATCGATGGTTTCTCATTTAGTCGCCCAAGTCCATTTTCGATAATTATATTCTTCATCATCATTTCAGTTATTGTTGCTGATCTAAGGATTATTGGCTGCAGAAGGATTTTCTTGAGACCAAACAGACTGACAGAAAATACTTCAAGGGCTTCTCATTCTGCATCACATGTTCATTACAATCTAAGTCCTTGGGCTTTACTCAGCTAATCAGAAGCAAGAATCCCCGAGTGCAACAGTGAGATATTTACACAACATATCCTTCTATTTGGCTCTAATTTACTTGCCTCATGCTAGTAAATTTGATAACAAGAAAAAGGCAAATATTTCAGAGCTAGAACACCAAATGGCTTATTTGGAGAAAAAAAAAAAGCACTATCTCTCTGAAACAGCTCTTAAACTAATGCAGCGATTTTAGTGGAAGGTTTCTAATGAGGAAGCCAACCTGTATGTATCTCATACAAATAAGGTATGCAACCTTAGATTTTTGCTTTTAGAAGCTTTGAAAGAGCTCCTTTGTCCAATTTAAATTACTCCAGAGTTAGTTAACAAAAAATAACTTCAGAGTTCTTAACAATTTTAATCAACTCTCACAACTACAGCTTGTATTTTAAGCTGTAGTTTGTAGTCCAACAAATTATTAGCAATTTCAGTATGGAATATGTCAAGTGCAACATAAAATCTAAAAATGACAATTCTTCTTCCTTGTAATTTACATAAAGCTTTGGTTTGTATTCCAATTATATTTTTTCTATTCCATTTAAAAAAATTATTTTGTTTATTCATTTTAAATAAGATCAAAACAGTGGATTCTGCCTTTTTGTGGTTCAGTATTCTCGGATTCACCTAGTCATCGACTTTTCTGTGGAACAAAACTCCAAAGTATTTGCAGAAAATGTGCCTCTTCATGGATTTTTTCTAAAATATTTGAAAGAAAATGAAGCTGAGAAAGCTAAAATATCTAGGTGCAATGCTGTTTGTTTAAAAGCAACTGGCTGGTATTTGCAAAGCAGCCAATCCATGAGTGCCATTCATTTTCTGTGACAGTGACTGGCTGTACCCTTAAAAGCAGAAATAAGGAAGAAACGCAGAAGTTGGCTTCTGCTGTGGTACTTCCTACTTATATATCTGTATTTTAAATTGAAATGTAGAAGTCTTAGAGATAACTAGAGTATGATTTATTTTTTTTTATTTTAGAATATCCTAAAATGATATTTACCTCATTGCAACAAAACCGTTTTAAAGTCACTGTTAAAAATTCAGCTGTACTGTTTTATTCTCATTTGTAGACTTTACCTAACTTATCTATTTTTGTGTCTTAGTGTAATGTACTTGTCTTACTGTAGAAATGGAGATTTAGGGGTGGAATTTACATATTCCATGTGAGACAAATGACTTTGAATGTTAGGCTAAATATCTTAAGTGCTATTACATAAGCCTCTTAAATGAGACCATCTGTTTGGTTTTCTGAGTGTTTGTGTGTGCTACAGAGAATATGTTTTGTCTTGTGTGAGGCTTCCCACCTCATCGTGTGCCACGTCCAAGAGGAAGAGCTGAATGTTTTTTTCAGTACAGGTTATACTAGTGTTTTTTCTGCCTTTTTAGCTAAAGGACCTTACAGAGAATATTCTGGTCACACTGTCTGTTTATGGGAAAATTATCAGAGAAGTCCCCTTTAACCGCTTTCAGTAAAATCAGACTAAGTGCTTTTAAGCATGTCTCATAATAGATTTGTGGGAAGACAGCAGGGAAGGACCACAAATGTTCTGAAAAAATCAGATTTGGCATAATTGTTAAACAGAATGATTTGTTTACTGATGCATATTGGGTAAATCAAGGTGTTCATAGTAAGGTCCTGCAAACCTTTCTGATCATGTCAGTTTGGCTTAAGCTCTTGATGTAAAGTAATGCAGAGCTGCTCTCCCCCCTTTTGCTGCACATTGCCTGTCAGATGTCTGAAAAAAGTCTTCTCTTGCTTAGAAAGTGTGGAAGCAGATTGTCCGTTTAAAAATATAAATCTATTATGCAGTGAATCCTGCTGCCTCTTGGCCAGACCTCCCTTAAAAAAAGAGGATTTTAATTTAAATGGGAGATTTTTTTTTTCCTAAAATAACATTTAGAAAAAAAAAAAATAAAACAAATAAACACCTACAAACTACTGCTGACTTTGTTTTCATTTATATGTAAACATATCCCTTCTGTTTTTTAGCTTCCAATAAATTAAGTAATTTTTTTTTAAGTTAGAATCAAGATAATATGAAAATATTAATGAAGGTATTTAGTTTGTAAATTCGCAACAGTATGAATAGTAAAATGCTTTTAATATGACGTAAGAGTGGAATGTTCTACAACAGGCATTAGTGACTATCATATCTACAAAGTCTATATACTCCCATACAGCAATAAATATAGTATAGACAGTTTTATTATGACTTATCAATGAAACGGTATTGAGACAGATTTTTTAAGTTAATAGGTCATCTTCTTATGTTCAGGTATTTTGGGACTGCTTACCTCAGTTCTTGCTCAAGCTGTCTTAACAATTTTTCACACTCTTTTCAGGTGGTCATCGTGTTTTGGTTTCTTCATCTTCTAGTTGTCCAGTTCTATCCTCGTCCTTATTTTTCTTCAACATTTGCTACCTTTTTGTTTGCCACTTCTCCCTTACCTCTCTCAACGCTTAAAGATTGATAATGCAGTGAGGAGTGTGGCAGCAACTCTGATGGGATATTTCCCCACAGCAGATCATTTAAATGCAGCGAGGGTGGACACAGGATGTGCACAAACGGACCGAGCCCTGCCGACGCTCGGCCAAACCTGGGTAACAGATTGCCTCGCTAATAAACTATGAAAGAGCAGGAGGCAAAGTGGTAGAGGCGTGTCGCTGTGTCTATGTGCGAATGCTTTGGAAGGAAGGCGAGCGAGACGAGAATGTTAATAGTTCTGTCAAGACCTTCATGAGTCAAGCATTTAAAGCACTACAGTCTCAGGGGATACCTGAACTCACACAGTTACCTACTGTAACATACTCTGTTAAGAGATTGCTCTTGGCATCATTGTTGGGATGCAACATCTCACTATTGTTGATGCTTACCGCTTTGTATTTCTTCCAGCTCTTCTGTTTTTGTATAAATAATGACCTGGGTGAAAACAGCCACTTATTCTGAATAACCCAGCGACTTTCAAAGCAGACACAATGAATAAATACAATTTCAAACTTCTCATAATCATAGGCTGTGTGGGTAACCAACAATTTGAACAATGTAATAAAAATTCAGGTGATTACCCTGAAACCACCCCAGGCTGAGGGAAATTAAAGTATATATTTTAACCTTTATTTATTCAGGTAATTTTGATTTAGCTTCAACGCTTCACTCTCCACTGCTTTAAGTCACATTTGTGTTGCTACGCATGTTAATAACTAGGAGCCACAGTAGGGATTCAGTTGTTTGCCACAGGGCAGCTCTATAGGAGCACACTTGGGCTCCTTGATTAAGTGCCCTAATTTAGCCATATATGATGAGGGGCTGTTGATGATTTATTTGTGTGTGTATATACTGTATATATATATATATATATATATATATATATATATATATATATATATATATATAGCACTGTTTTATATACACTCAGTTAATCCTCCATCACAGACCTACACACACAATAAAAGAAAAGCTGAAAGTGGATATGCACTCAGACTTGAGGGAAGTTTACAATGTCCAATTAACTTAGCATTATTGTTTTATTGTTTTTGGACTGTGAGGCCCAGTAGGAGTACCCAAAGGAAGTCTGTGCATGTACAGGAACAACTTGCCAATTCCATTCAGAAATCTACTGGCCAGAATTCAAACTCAGACTATTCTCGCAACAAGGCAGCTATAAATAAAAGCACCACTGTATAGCCCAATTTGTATTATTCTTATATGCATGAATAGATATTTCCATCTATGCAAGTTTTTAACATCCTGTATTAAATGAAACAGCACCCTCACCAGTATCCACTGATAAAGATAAGTATAAATATATCCCCCTCCTCTTAAAATCTGACAAACATACCAGCCTACATTTTTGTACTTTTTTTTGTTGGGGGATAAATTCAGCATTTATTTTGGTGTTGATTTTTTTTAATCTAAATATGCATGGGTACAGTTATTTTCAAACCTGTTCTTAATCCTTTTTACAATCTCATTTTTTGACAGTAAAACATTCCTCTTTGTAAAATGTCTCTACATTGTCCAGAGTCCTGAGTCCTCTCTTATGCTCTATTCCTTTTGGCTCATCCCACACATTTTGCAGTATTTAGCTTTGGGAACTGAGAAGGCGATTACAGAAAGCTGATTCTGTGCATGCCTGATGAATGTTTCTGGGTTGAATGGACCATAACATTTAATCTGCTGAAACAACCCATGATGTCACATTTTCAATTTTCTGACAAAAGCCACCACAGTAATTTATTTTAAATTAATGAAGTCATGCACTCTGACAAGAGTCGGAGGTCCATTTGGAAGAAAAGAGACCCCACAGATCTGTGGGCATTGGGTGCTTTTCCATATATCAATATTTCTTTAGATCAAACCCACCTAGAGTCTTTGTTGATGGCAAACCTCATCTAACCAAAGCACACAGTTCTATTTAAAACCGCAGTAGAGTTTTTGAAAACTCCTTCTCGGTAAAGTTATCGAACAGTGTTTCTTTTGCTTTTCTTTATCTTCTTTAACGACCTTTTTTATATGTCAAACAAAAGTTTTGTCTAGTTTAATATACAAGGGCTAAGAAAAATGTGTTTCTATAACACTTCATACTTATATCCTGAGAAAAGAGAAAAGGCGTTGGATTATTAATTTATAATTCTAGCTACTGTAAATTTTCTAAACAAGTCACAAAATGTTACATTTATACATAAGAATTGTGGCCGCAATGATGTAAAAAAAAAAAAAAAGGGTGGGATATTTTTCTCCAACAGATAAATGTACTCATATTGATTTGTTCTAAATTTTTAATGTGAGGTTATGATACTGCCATAAAAGACCAATTCAGTTTCAAGCTTTTTATACATTTTTACGTTGGGTGCCAATAACTGTGGCGGGGGCTGTATGCTGTCATCAGCATTTACCGTAGGTAGAGAGAGAGAACAGAATGAATCATTAGGAAGGAAAAGATTTGAATAGTTAACAGAATTGTGTGAGGCAAAGGGGAGACCTAATAAGAAAGGAACAGTGAAACTCACTGAAATCCTGGAGAAGATGACAGACAGGAGGGACAAAAGGTGAAAAGGGAAAATGTGGAATGAGATGTGTATTAAGTGAGACAGAAAGCCCCAGTTTAAATGTTGAATTATAACTTCACAGAGAGAGACAGAAAGTAAGAGAGAGCGGCTGTCAGGATGTGTGCCTTAAGGGCTCGTGGGGAACAGAGGGAGCTGACCGAGATAATGAATAAGCTTTCCTCTCTTGGCAGCGCTCAGTGAAAACATACACAGGTGTACATACAGATTCAGATGCAAGGTGAGCTCAGACAATGACATCTGTGTTAAGTCAGCGATGACTAAGTGTGGTTCTCCGGAATAGTGGTGTTCAGCAGTAGGTGACCCGTTCCGGGGTGACTAAGCATGCAGTTGTGATGTAATGCAATGTTCTCATTGTTCAGCAGGTTTACATTTAGCACGCCTGAGTCATCATTATCACTGGGTGTGCACAACTATGAAATCACATCCAGTTTTTCCTCTTATATATCATTTTCATAGTATAGAGCATCCCTAAGTTCTTTTTAGTTTGATAATGCCATCATTTCCGTTCCATTACCTTGCCTCTTACATTTCAGTGCTTTACACAGAGAGCTAGGTGCAACATCGTTATAACATTTCTAATAAAAAAGGTTATACAAATACATTATGTACTCATGCATTTTCATAAGTAAATCAAGCGAGCAAGTAAGGGAACGATGGCATGAGGCAAGCCCATGAGCCCTAACGCCGCTATTTTAAACTGTATTTATTCACAGAAAGCAACAGAGAGCAACTGTACTTTAGTGAATGCTCCAGTATAGTTAACATGTTTATCTGGTTGCTGAGGTTCTTGGCCATCAAATTTACTTCACCCACTCTGAAATTAAGGTTTCATTTTGGTGCCTAAATCTACATCTCTCAGGAAGCTACGCTGTTGGATACATAGATGGTCCTTCAGGTAATTACTATGGAACTTTGTTTAATTTGGTAGTACAGAATCCTCATTAAAAATAATTGGTAGACAGTAACAACTATCTACCAATTACAGGTTGACTATACCTGTATATAAACTTACTTAACTTTTGGTAACATGAACATCCTGCACAATGCGAGTGCCGGATTGTTACAGAAAGACGGTTGCAAGTTAAACTACTGGCAGGGGCATAATCTGTGTGAACAATGTGGTGTTTTTTCTATGCATATTTCTGAGAACTTATAGCTTGTATTCTTGGTCAAAAATAATGGAAAGTAGTAAACAATTTCTAGATAGTTCATAGTTTACCATATTTACAAAGATTAAGGCATTTTCCTGTTTTACCACAATGTGAAAATGCTTTTAGGAGTTCTCATAAGCTGAGTTCTTACATCCGAAAAAGCAAAGGGTACATCAAGCTATTTTGCAAAGCAATCCACACCAAACCAATGCAGGAACGACTGAGAATAAAGACAGTTCTGGGAACTGAAGACCTTCCACTTAAATTGCCATATGCTGTTTAGAGTTTAACAAATGCCCATAAATGTGCCACTATAGACCACTATACTTAAAAAGCACCACCTAGCATTTAAACAGTGTCAAACGAGGTGAATAAGTTGTCTATTTATTTCCTACTTTTGAAAATAAGTAAATCAAACTTGAATCAAACAGTGTTTTTTTTAGTTCTGTGATGCCTCTTATATTGCATAAATATATGAGCAAAATAATGGAAAATATTAGTTTTTTGTTCACTTGTGTTTTCATAATGTCTTTAATTTTAAAGTGTATTGATCAATTTCACCAAGTCAGCCTTGCACTGTCGTTCGCCTTCATATTAGGTGGGCCATGGATGTTTGCATTTAATTTGTGGCATAGATAAATAAAAACAAGTATATATGTTTTGTGGATATTTTAAGACATGTTTACCTAACAAGAATAATTACCTTAAGTGGCTGTCTTTAGACTGCACTTTTTTTTTGTTACCTATCACATGTGTGGGCTGTATGTGTTTGTGTGCCACCCAACTGTAGAAGGCCACCCAACTGATAATTGGACCTCCATCCAGGCCAAACTGTAGGAGTGAACTCCACAAATAGCCTCTGGTGGTAAAAATTCAGTGGACAGTTTAACAGATAGCATTTGTGCAGTGGATGTGTGGATGGTTGTGTGAATGTGTAATGGGTGTTGGAGTGTGTTCAAGCCTGATCTGTGCTGGAACTGTATCTGCTATGTTTACTGAGTCGACTTGGCAAACATGGCGAGTAAACACACACGCACTTTTAGCATGCACAATACTGGAGTCAGTCATCAAGAGAATGTGTCAGCTTTCTATTTTTTTCTCTAATTTTTACTGTTTAGTCTTTATAAAATATCTATTTGAAAATGTAGACTAAACATAGTTCTTACTTACATCCCACCTCATGTGATTTTGCCCTTAAGGCCTGTGTTTAAACTCCAGTCTTTATACTACAGAGGTGCACATAAAGTGCCAATGTTGCAACTGATTCTTTTTAATACTTGCAGTATCTTATTAAATAGATATGTAGCATTTAGTTATTTTGATATTGAAGGGATAACTGTCCACCCGAGGGACAGTTCGGGTGGACAGTGCTTATTCCACTGTCCACTTTTGGGACAGTGGAATAAGCAATTATTCCCTAAATAACGTCGACTAGGTTTTGGAAGAGAAGAACCCTTAATCATACTGGCCATAAGGAATGCTTGATCTTGGCTTGTGAATGAGTGATTGCTTTGCTCTTTAAAAGAGTCCTCTGGTTTTTTTTTGGCTTAAATGAATGAACTGAGCTGTAATAGTGACAAAACTTTCCAGTCCTGGATAAAATAATTTATTTCTCTGTTTTTAAGGATAGCTTGCACATAACTCTCCAACAGAAGTCATTACTACAGTGTTTACTTGGTAAGTATAGATGTAAATTTAGCAAACAGTACAGTAAATGCATACCATTGTCAAGCTACCAAAAGTTGTGAACCACTGTTAAGAGCAGTCTTATTGCAAAATATGGTTCCACAGACTAGTGCAAGAGTCGGTTTTTATGGGTCCTTAAGGAAAATTTGAGTTAGGGCCCAATTTCCTTTAAGCTCATCATCCAGCCACTGCAGTAACATCTTATCTTTTAGATTGTCCATGCTTATCTTAATGCATTGTTAATTTAATGCAAATTGTTCATCTGTACAACAGAATGTGTTTTTGCTTGATAAGCTGAATAGCAATTAATGAATTAATTACTTGTAATCATTACTTTATTGTAATGATTACAGTAAAGTGTTTAGGGACATGACAGTTGCAAATAAATAGTTGAGACTCAACTCGTTTTCTGCGTTCTCATTATAAATGCTGAATATTTGTTGAAATTTGTTGGAAACTGTTGGACAAAACTTGAAAAGTAATGTAACTCCTTTCAGCTCTTCCTGAAATAGACACAATTTGACAGTTTAGCCCATCTCCTAATCTGCTAATCAAAAACTTCCTTTTATTTGTGATTCTTTTAAAAGCTTCAGCTTGCATGTAAAAACTGTCTAATTTGTTTGGGGTTTTTTTCATTTAAAAATTCCAACGTTTCTTCAGTCTTACAGGATTTAATTTGGAACATTTTTTATTTTATTTATTTTTTGCACAGTGCTTTGAAGCTGCGTTGTCTGTGAAAGTTTAAGAAATCAACTTTATTTAATTATCAAGTTTTAAATTGAGGTTTACATTATGTTTTGCTCTCTGATGGTCTTGTGACCTGTCCAGAATGTACCTTGCAAAGATAAGCAAAGGTTATGGATGGATGGAATCTATGCAGTATTGAGACATCTGTGTTAAAAGTTATTTTTTACAGAATAAGGAAGTGATGAAAAAATAATAATAATTACAAAAATCTCATTCATTATCATATCAAATAAAACCAAACACTGACTTGTACAATTTCTCAGTGGCTGGTACAAACTTGTAATTTGCACACTTGACTTTGATATTTCTTTTTCAGAAACAATGAAACTATTGAAATGACTAATAAATCTACCAATACTCTCGGCCACATTTAATTGTTGTCTAATGACAAAAAATATGTATGAAATCAAAACTCATGTAATGGCTTCATGTTTTTTTAATCTTTTAATATACAGTACAAGCAGCAACCATTGTGAGTTGGATGCATACCTGTGCTCTTGAATTTGGGTGAACAAAGGTGGGACAGCGACTGTGAGTGTTTGACCCACAGTGGGCAAATCCTGAGCTCTGGTTCTGATTAACTCCCAGTAAAACCACCTCTGTTCAGAACATCACAGCCTGTACATCACACACTCTTCCCCATCACACACACCAACACACACATGCTGTGCAGCTCCTGGAGGCTCGCTGTTCACAAAGGGGGGAGCCTACACCCGTCATTCAAAGCCTTGTAGGACTTAAGAATGCTGACACACACACACTCATTTACACATACACATGACACACAAAGTGCTCTGTTTTCTTAGCTTTGATACACTTATAGAGTTCAGAGGTGAGAGGGCTGGAGGTAACAGTGTGTTTTTCCAGAGCTCTCTAACCACCTAAATCTGCTTCCACACACACAAGGAGGTCCAGATGGCTGGGTGGAGACAAAAACACACCTCACACACATATACATTTATAGTCACTTTTAAAACCTGAAAATACTCCTCAAAATGAGTCATCATGCAAAAGTTTGAGATTTGTGTACAGGCCAAAGCAGAACATTTGAAGCAAAGTGGTCCATTCTGTTGAGGATTAAGCTAATTTTGAAGGTCTAAAACTGTAGTGTTCATAACGTCCTTTAAAGAGACAATTTAGGATGAGCACATATGCCTGACTTTTCTGGTTTGCAGCATTTTAGCTTTGTGACATTGTTCCTGCAGCAGCAGGAGCGGCAATACTGTGCTTTCACATGATACACAGTTGCCAACATGCTCAGGTGCTCTAAATATCAACCAGCTGAAAGCAGTCACATGTGATCAGTCGCTAAATTTATCACCCAAAACAAAAAAGCTGTCATTCAAAAGAGCTCCAAGCATTTAAATCCTTGTGTACTTGCATGTAGGGGTGTATATTGAAGTGCTCAACCTGTGCTACCTCTTGAGATGTGCCTGACGTTGTCTTTAGTGAGCAATTATAGTCAGCACGACTGTGAAAAAGGTCACAGCCGTCCAGCTATCAACACTCGGCTCTAAATGCCAGTTGTGTGCGCTGTTCCCAAAATGCCAGAAGACACACTATCAGCCCTGGACCCCCCACCCCACCACTTCTTCCTCAGTGCTTGTAGTTAATCTGCCGCAACGCGGTGTGATTGATGAGAGAATTAGTGTTACCGAGCACAGCAAAGCAAAGCATTATGGGAATGAGGAAGCTGCAATACTGGATGTGGAGCTTGACATTAAAGGTTACAGTTGGTGCTACTTATGTGTGATTAGTTATGTGTTTTTGTGTAAATGTGAGTTGGCTCGGGACAGTTATTGATGGATGAGTGTGCCATGAATGCTTATTTTTCTGGTGTTATTGCCATCTGGGTCACAGGCAGGATAAACTCATTAACATTTAAGCTAATTAACGTTGGAGACCTGTGTGGATAAACACCTGTCAGTTAGTAACATCACTCTTAAATATTGGATAAATGTTATTGCAGCTGGAAGAGTGGAAAAAACAACACTGTTCCATTTTTTTCACACATTACTTTTTTCACATTTAGAAAACTAACAAACTTGTGAATCAGGCTTTAATGTGAAACATTAAACACCAAGGTTAATGCTGACATATTCAGCGTGAATCTCATATTACAATTTATAATTAGAACACTAGTCACAATTATTTGTAACTCTGATAATATACAAAAATCCTTAAAATTAATGAATCTATCTTGCACTAAAAAAAGTCAAACCCTATATGTGAGTACATTTAATAAATCTGGGTAAAAATTATGTGATATAATTCTTTTCAACAAGAGGACTGGAGGCACCCTTTACAGTACATACAGTATATGTATTGACATTTTAAATTAGACATTGTACGTGTAAAAAAAAATATATATTGTGAATAGGCACTACCTACCTAAATTGAATTAAATTAAAAGTTGATCATTGTTCAGTTTTGATTACAAACAAGATTTTTCGTTTGTTATTCAAATAGCCACAAGACAATAGCTAAACATGCCTTCATCTAGAGTCGGTGGAACAATGTTAGTTCATTTCATCTTGAATTTGTGAAATACCATGAGATTTTAAATAAAAATCTAGTAACCTTTGCCAGATCATCTTTTGGTCATCATTGGGTCTTTCACCAGGATAATACAAACAAATCAACAGAGAAATTATTTAAAAGACACAAACGCAACCTTGCCCATTGACCTCTTACTTCCTAGTCCCAATATATCCTTTTTGAACAGCTGTGAGTAAAGTTGTACAGAATATTCCATAAGTGAGAACCCAGGAGTCTGAACAAAAAGAACAATCACTCTCTCAGTTTGTGCCAGTCTGATGAGATGTTACATGAGAAGTTTATATGCTGTTGTAACGGCTAAAAGGCATTCTACCATGTATTTACAGCAAGGTGCTAATAGCTGTTTAAACAGATGCTTTAAGAAGAATACTTGTTTATAAACTCCAAAGTAGTCAGTTGAGGTAGTTCTTGGCTCTTAGCCGGATGTCTCCTGGGGCTCTCTCTTTATAAGTTTACTGTAAATGCCCCCTGGGAGGAAACCCCAGGATAGACCTAGAATTTAATGTACGTCTGCTTTGGGACGACCTTGGGGTGAGCAGGAAAATTAAAGTGTGAGAGTTAGACATAGAGCTGTGTGTTGCTGAGGAGATAATATTGTCTGGGTTTTCCCTCTGGACTTGGCACCATTGTGAACCGATCTACAATAAGCAACAAAGGATGGGTCAATGGATTTATGTTTTTTTTCTTCTTTTTTTTGCCCCATCTAAGTAAATGACCTCAAATTAATAGTTTGTTGTTTTCTTCTAAAAGAATGAGATTATATAGCTGCAATAAATGATTTTATTTTGTCTCATTTTACTTATCATTAAGGGTACTGAAAAGCTTGAAGGGTGCTGTAACAGAAATGCCGATATTAGTTACATATGTTTTGTATGAATACTCTGTCATTCAATTTTTGGCGTTCTTTATGTTCTCAATGTGAGCTCAAAAACTTGACATAGAATAAAATCCAAGAAGACCTCTTATAACTGAGTAGACTTTCCTGTCCTTGCCTGAAGGAAGGACAAATGTGTTTAAAAGTAAGTCGTTTAGTTACTACACGGAACTCTCTCAAGATCAGATGTCTTTTTTTCAACTCGTAGATAGGAGATTTGAGCTCTCTACCTTTTTCTCAATGTTAAAATTACAGCTGTCCCCCTCAAAGAGTGTGAAGATTTTCACCCTTTCTCTTCGTCTCAGACTAGGTTTCTTGAATAAATAACATCATTTCAATATCTGTAACTCCCTGACTTTGCATAGGAAGTTTTGTTTTTCAAGAGACTTGTCCTCTCAAAGTTCCCGAACAAACCAATGTTTTAGCTTCTTTTTTGCACACCCCCATCACAGACACACACAAGGCAGTTTCTTTTCTCTCTACACAACCCGGGCCGACAGATGGAGAATAGTGTTACTGTGATTTATTACATAAAACAGGCGGAGGGTAAGGTGTGATTTTATAGACTTTCATCATTCTTTGTGGTACCAGACGAGATGGTTTTGGCTAAATAACCAACCACCTCCAGCTAGGACCCAGCTGGATAATGCACCTCGGTCTCTCAGCATCACATTCTCAGTAATTTCCTTTACAATCCATAAATCTCAATCCAGCGCATTACTTAATAAAAAAGGTACCTTAAGAGCCAAATCATTTGTTTTGATTTTATGTTGTTGGGAGAACAGGGAACATTCTCCCACATGATGAATGTTTTACTTAGCGACAAAAACTCCTCACATGCAGTTTCCTTCTGTTAGGCTTGGAGACAATCAGAGTCATCTATAGTTATCTCTTCTTGCACATTTGAAAGCAATGGTTGATGTTCCTGAGGGCTACAACTCACTGTTTTTGCTAGAAACCAAAATATGTTTATTACCCAAATTATACTTGTTTTCAAGCAAAGACGCTTTGCTTATTCTATTTTGCCAAATTGCTCCTTTGTTATTGTGAGATCTGTCCATAGGGGACAAAATTGGTATCTTCTAGGAATAAACCTCATTTAGCTTTGATCAGTTTTTCTGTCTATGCTGAAAGTAAAGCATCCCCATAGCATAATGCTCCACCGGACCGTGGATGGTCCGCTCAGGTTAATGGGCAGTTTTAAGTTTCCACCATGCATGCTATTTTGAATGTAGGCCAACAGTAACATTTTGGACACATCTAACCAGAGCGCTGTTTTCCATGTCCTTGCATCATCCATATATTTTTTTTTATCAAAATCTAAATGAGATGCTGGTGTATTTTCAACAGTGGTGTTCTTGTACCCAGTCTTCCATATTGCTCACATTTGTAGTCTGGTAAATAATTCATGTGACATGTTTTCAGAGTTTTCTTTCTTTTTACTTTTGAAAACCATTTCTTCCTTTCTATCCTTCCACTGCTGCTTAGCTTTTATCTGCAACAAGTTTTGATTTGTTTGAGATGTTTCAGTAACATACAAACAAACTGATCTTTTTCGAAAGTTACTGCACATCAATCTCTTTTTTTGGCAAAAAAAATGGCAAAGTACAGGATAAACAAAGTATGTAGTAAAAAAAAATAAAAAATAAATTAAATAAAGAATGTCTTCTATTTTTACACACAACCCAGTCTGCCTAGTGTATTTCCCTCCTGGCTTTTCAATTTAAATGCAAATGTTCCCAAATCAGACTAAAAAAAAATGCACAGGCAAAATCATTTAATGCAGATGAATTATATATTTTAATTAAGCAGCCAAAAGAATCATGCCTATTCAGCCCTTTCCTCACCAGTGAGAAATGAATAAATAAATATGGAATAAGGAAGTAGTGGAAGGGGGCTAAATGGAAGGGTTAGGAGAAAGAGATGGTTGGAAGGACGAGGATGAGGGGGGTTGGATTGAGTTTGTGAAATTGCAGCTCTAAGCGCCTGTTGTCTATCATTATGTGAGCGATCTGAAGCTGTCAGATTTCGAAAATGTATTGTTTTCTGATAGACAGGCTAAATACCCCTGGCGTTCCCAGCACTCACATACACACATTACTATGCTCATATAGTTGCACTCGATGGGTGCAAAAAGTTTCTAAATGCACATACATTTAGAAACACACAAATATTTTAGCTATGATGGTGATGGGCTAACCAGCACTTAGAAAATGATGACCAACGAAGATGATTGTGATGCTCTGACAAGGGATGCAATTTTAATTTCATCCCCTGTCACTCTTCCCAATATCTCTTCAGATGAAATACATATGAGCTGCCAATCACTCACAAATACAAACAGGCACTGAAGTGCATGCAAACTTTCAGTAGCTATTTCCGTCTTTCACAGATGCATACACACAAAGCAAAGAGCAGTAATTGTGGAAAATTCAAGGAATGACTTTGAGATTGCAGAATTACTTTTAAGATTTTATGGTAAGAATTTATACAAGTAAATTGATTCAGAACTACCCATCCACCTTGGTGTGTTGGCCATCCCTTAGCGGCTTCTGAAACAGCATGATTGTCAGCAAATAGTCACATAAACCAGAACCTATGATGAAAACATTGTTTTCAACTCCTTAATAGACAAGGAGTACTCATAAATCTTGAATCTTTAAACACTCAACAAGTTGGTTGAGCTTAGTGACAGGTACTCACTTTGCATCTGGATTTGACACTGCAAGATCTCCTATTTCTCCTACCAGCTTGAGCTTTTGGCCCAATAGGATATGGACTAAAACTTTCTCTACCACAAGCATCATCCACCATTTGGTGATCAGTAAAACAGGAAGATGCCTCACTAAAATACTTGATGATTTGATGTGCTGTAACATAAATACATTTTGAAACACTGTATTTTAGGCTAAGTTAAAGTTTTTGAATTCCTACCAAAGAGTTTATAGCCCAAATCGAGCTGGAATATTGTGCAGCCTGACCTTGTCCAAGAAGTTAAAACATATAAACAACAATCACTTGAAAACATAATTAATGGGAGGAGGAAACGCTAAATTGCAATGGTGAAATGAAGCGCTGAGGTTGAAAGCATTGCACTCACAAGCATTACCCATCAACCGTCTTTGCTAATGAGGACTTAATGGTTTTCTAAAGTAAACACTTAATATTGATGACAGTATTCATAGAACAGTTCATAGAATACACTTTATTTTATCATTTCTACCTGTCATTAACAGCATTTAATTTTTTTTCCGTAAACAGCATACATTTTAGTAAATACCTCAAGAGTGAATTTTAAGGTTTTTTGAGAACTGTAGCACTGCCCTAATTAGTCTTCCCAAATGATTCTTAAACAAACATCTTAGGTTTTTTCCTTAGACCTTTTGAATGTTTTTCTTAAACCCCTTAAAATTGGTAATTCATGAAAAATCCCTTGAGTGTGCAATGTCTTAGAATGTTCTTTATCCTTCTGACATTTTATTCCCTCCATGAATGCTTTTTCATGTTCCTAAACTTCAATCCAGTGCTTGCAGTTATGTATTCTTTTTTTCCCCTTTGTGCGATGCTTTAACATGTTGTTGTGGGTTTCACGTTCCGCCTAACATATAATGAGTGAAGGATACGATATGTAGGTTGGGAATTGGGAGATGAAGACACAGACAGAGAGAGCGAGAGAGAGAAAGAGAGAGACTCTGCAAGCAATAGTCAGAAAGTAGAAAAAAGCAAGAAACAGAATTTTTAAAAAGTAAGTTCATAGCTGAAGCTAAACATAGAGCTAGAGCAAATGGGATATGACAGACGTTAGTATCAGCTGGAGCTTTGCCTCAAAAGTACAAGGAAATTCACTTCCTTTCTTTGGCTCTATTTAAAATGTTCACTCTGTTCTTCACACACACACCTTACTCAGTGCAAATCTCAGCAGTAGGCAGACCCGTAGACAACCTTTCTGTGTATGAGTGCCAACTATTTGTTTTTGACGAACAGAGGAAGGAGACACAGTAGACACAGCCAAGAGATGGAGAGTCGAAGGAAAAGACAAAATTTGAAGGGAAGATTTGGGTTCAAGTCCCTTTGCTGGCATGACTTCACACAGCTCAGCTGCACTTGGACATAGTCGGGAATTCCACGGAGCTCCAGCTATTGTTTTTAACGTCCTGCAATGTGCAATAGGCATGGAAAAAAGTCAACATCTCAATGTAAAGATTTATTTCCAAATGATTAAATTTATGATTTACTGGTGACACATAAGCACATTTTGCTTACTGTAGAAGATGAGAATAAAAAAAATACATTAAATAAATAAATACATTTTAAAAAAAAACAAAACTTAAACTTACTCAATTCTACAATTTCCTAAGTGTCAGGTTGCAACTCTCGAAATGCCTGTTTTGGAGCTTGTCGTATAACTAAATTTGAGTCACATAGTAAAATGTGGGCACTTATATTTATTTTGTGAAGCAAATGATTATCCATGCATGTTTTTTGGGGTTTTTTTTATGGAAGCTGTATTTGCTTGTTTTGTGCTATACCTTTAAGGGCTGCTGGCCATGGCCCATCCCAGTAAGGATGGGCCCATTAGGCTGATGAATGAAGGGAAAGCGACAGAAACAGAGGGGGAATGTACAACACAGCAAATAGAAACAACCACTAATATGAACAACTTTAGTGAGACAAGAACAGCAGGGAAATGAGATAACTTGATCTAAAAATCTGAAGTACACAAGAAAAGGACACATTAGGGAGTGTAATGAAGTGAAAAAAGATAGACAGTGCAAGATTCAGAGAAGGCAGGAAATGGTTATCTCTCCATCTCTTACATGGTGATGTCTATGGGTCCGTCCGTCAGTCAGTCAGGAAGACGGGCGCACACACGCTCTCCTGCTTTCACACGCACTCCTGACTTTGCTGTGTGTGTGTTTACAGATGGCAAACCTTGTGACATCGTTGTGCTGTGTAGTTCTGGCGGCAGTGGTGGTAGCCTACGCTCAGAGGCGCAGTCAGCTTGGTGAGTTTGCATTTTATCTTTTTTACAAAAGAATTCCGCCTTCCTATCAAGCCTTAACCTCTGTCTCTCTTTTTTTTCCCTAAAAGTAAATATGATTTCAAACCAGAATTATTAGACTTTGTTTTCTACTTCCTCTGAACTTGGTATACTTTTTTTGGACTCTTGTCTTTATCATTTTGGCTGTTTTGTCTCACTGGTACCTCAGATTTCTTCATGGTTCCCAGATTTTTCTCTTTGTCAGAAGCTGAAGATTCCAATTTTTTTTAACATGGTCTTAAAAAAAAACATGTATCATGAGCTGTAATAATGGTATCAGTGTATACCAAGGCTTTAAGGGGTTAGGATCTGTAAATCACATTCTGTCCATTATATCATTTTAAATATTTAATCAAAAGTCCTCTTAATGACCTAGAATAAAAATGCAGTACTCATCCGACTCTTTTTCCAAGTTTGTAAAGCGTCATTCCCCGTCCTCCATGTTTTGTTTTTTTTACACACCAATAACCTAGCTGAAAAAAAGGCTTTTATCAAATAAAGATGAATGTTTGTTTGGAAATATTTCTGGTCACAAACAAATGGTGGTGTGAAAATCAAAAGGGCCACCACCCTTCTATAATATAGAAAGCTATTTATTATAGATGTGAGTAATTATCCCAACTAATATCAGTTACTAATCGGTGTACCTATGTAAAGACCAAAAATGAACAAATATATTTTTCTTTGTAAGCACTACAAAATTATTACTAACTTTAAATGTAATTTATTATGTTGTGCCTGTATGTATCAAAATAAAAATGAAAACAAATCATGTTACAATATTATCATTTTACTGTGAGAATCTCTTACCAGCCCATATGCATGACATCTTTTTTTCTGCATGCATTTACTTTCTCACTTTTTCTTGAATTTAGATTTGCAATTTATCTCTTTGAATGATAACTGTACTTGTACTTTGTGACATTTTGCAACAGTAAGGTGCAATATTTTTTGTCTGCTTTAGATGAGTTGGCATCCATACATTGTTTTGGTCATTACCAGAATGTTTCAAAATCAAAGCTGAAACAAGATATGGCAGCTGCTCCTCTGAGAGCTTGCACAAAATGCACAAGATTAAATCTGGCCAAGCCATTAAAGGGTGTGAGCTTAACACACAAGTCAGTATGTCACTTGACTCTTAGTGAAGATTGGCCTTGACTTAACAGCCCATGAGAATGGACTATTTAGGTCAGCTGACCCAAAAAAGACTCCAAGGATGTCAATAAGTCCACAGTGACGCACGTCACTGTGTCACAAGACTCTCACACAAACACCCAGACACACAGTATATTTTGTAACAGGAATAATGAATTTGAGTATTACTGGATAGCACAGACAAGTTAAATGTAAGAGAAGTGAAGTAAAAACAGAAACAGGCAGTGTCAGACAGAAAGTCAGCCACAGCAGTAATTAATGCCGGAAGGGAAAGGTTGCTGGGTCATGAACTGAAAGAAACTGAGAGCAATATCAAACATTTGGCTATGTGAGAAAGACAGATATACTCCTCTTGTGTTCTTTTTTAGTAGTCACTTTCATTCATAATCAAAATTATTGAAATATTTTTCAACACAAATTCAAAGTGTGTTTTCTTTTGTGCTCTTCTGAAAAAGAAATTAAATCAAAACAGACAATTGAAAAGGGGCACATTTGAGGAAATAAAGTATATAAAAGGTGGGATGAGTCATAAATATTTTCAACTTTGGAAAATAAATATTTGTGTTGTTTTGGCAACTCTTAACTCTGTTGCATAAACTAAGATATATATGCATAAAAACAGTCAATGCTGGACTAAGACCA
Source organism: Xiphophorus hellerii (assembly GCF_003331165.1). Lineage (NCBI taxonomy): Eukaryota > Metazoa > Chordata > Actinopteri > Cyprinodontiformes > Poeciliidae > Xiphophorus > Xiphophorus hellerii. Next base: position 9,963,244 of record NC_045679.1, on the reverse strand, counting down.
TTTTTTGGTGTCATTTATGCTTGATATCTAAGTTCTCTTTCTTTCCTTGTTAGGATACTACCTAACCCAAAATAAAATCCTTCCTTATGTTGATATAGCCATAGCATTTGGATTAGAGTTATAAATACACTTTTTGGGATTTGCACCAACACTGATTTCCAAACACTGATTTCTCACCATGTTAGAATGGCATACACCTCCAGGGTTTGTCTCTCTGAAGCCACACAGAAGTGCTCACTTAACGCAATTCATGTGTGCAAACAGCTATTCATTTACATTTTAAGTAAATGGGAAAAACCCTCTATTGGGCTGGGATCCATCTGTTAGAAATTTACAGACTGATAAAGGAACACACTGTTTGCAAATGAAGTTGTGTATGCCTGTGCTATCCAGAGGGTAATAGGTCCATTTGAGACTTCTGGATTATTGACAGCCATAAATCACAGAAGAAAGAATGAGATTCTGTGAAACAACATATCTGTAGAAAGAATACATTTAGCAAAATTGGCAAGTTTACATGTGCAATTTTTTACTGGACCTGATGTTAAAGCAATTTTTAAAAAGTTCAGGAATCCTAATATTTTAGCTGGCATTTAAACTGCAACAAAATGACCATTTCCAGTGTCTAACGCCACATGTCAGAAACATTAGTTACAACAGGATGTAGGAATTATTTCCTCACCAGCAAGACCCTTTAAGCATAAAGCCAAGAACTCTGGTGTTTAGGTCTGCATACTGAATATCTACTGAGCTCAGTTAAAGATTCATGCTGACAAAAAATTTGGCAAAAGAACATTGGATGGAAATCTGAGCCCCACAAAAGGCAGTCCCTCAATAAAACATCACTTGAAACAACAGAGAAAAATGAAAATAATTGAAAGGCAAAAGCCCACTGAGAGAAAGGGAGGTAGGCTCCAAGGTAAGGCCAATTAAGCTGTGTTGAATATTCCTAGTACAAAAACAGACATTCAGATGGTTTGAAAAGGAGAATTAAATACTAAGTTGGTGGAAAAGACTTAAGATGGATACTTCTAAGGTAAAATACTTAAGAGCTGAAAACGTGAAGAAAAAGATACACTCATCTAGAAAGAGTGAATTATTCATGATACTTAATCCTTCTTTGAAAATGACAAACTATGATTTAGCAAAACAAAATGGGAAAAAGCAAATGAATAATAACATTCTCTCTGTTCAGCACAAAACAAACCTAATGCCAACGTAAAGCAATCATTATAAATAAGGTCAGAGAAGTCTTAAATCCACACATGCTGCACCACTAAGCTGAACTTGAACTTTTACCATCCCAGTTATGACTGAAAGAAAGGGATAAGTAACCTTACCTTCAAAGAAGAAGAACGTTATTTTTAGTCATTATTATTAATGTAAAAGCAGGATGTTTTGCAGGTGTAGCAGTGATTCTTAAAAATGGAAGCCTTCTGTAGGCAGGATAGTGTGAGAAATAACTCAGCTTTGTACATCTCAAGGCTTTATTAAATTGAATTAATTTCAGTTTTATTGTTTAAATCAATTAATTGACATAAATTGTGAGTTTGACTTTCCAGTGTGCATGCAATATACAGCTAAATACATAATCATGCATTAACACACACTACATTTCACCAGTATTACATGGTCTGTTAGCTTGAGTGTGTCCTACTGAACTCACACTTGATTCATGTCACTAGTGTATCATGTTTGTTTATGACGGTGACAAACATGCTACATTTATTCAAACTCATGCTGAACAATGTCTCCAAACATATGACAGTAAAAATTAAACCACAATGTGTCTGAAAATGAAATTACAATGTTATGGTCAAAAGTGTATTTTGTTCCAACCAGAATTTTTGTTGGACAACTTAAATATTCTGGATTTAAAATGCTGCAGTAATGTTTTAATGTCAACTAAAATAGTATTATCTTTTGTTTTTCTTTTTTGTAATGTAATTTGTTAAAGAGAAGCAGCAAACCCTGATAAGGCCCTTAGCCTAATGAAACGGATGTATGTAATAATAATGTTTCAGTATACTGTTTTTTTATGCAACTCTTTTTATAACTCATGTCCACATAGTGCTGTCACACTGCTTTTTAAACAAAGAAAAACAGTATATTCTACAGCTATTGCCATGCACTCGTAGACTGACACACATATTGTATATTTTTGCATAGTGACTTTACCATAGTGAATGTATTGTGAACAGCACTGTTCTGATTAGAGTCTTGTTACATTCTTTAGTAATATACTATTTTTTATTGAATAAACATACAACCTCTTATTGAGATTTTTGTTCATACTTCTAAATTATTAAAGTAATTTGTTGATATTCTTATAAGTATTTGTATTTATAAACTGAATATACTTTGACAACTGCTAAAGCACTGATAAGCAGCTTTAGTTTAAAATTGGTCAGCTATGAGAAGAAGGGTTGGATGATTGAAGGGCTCATTAGACAGCTGATGCCTGGATGTCTCTGTTTCTTCCAGATTACGTTTTTCTAATAGCGATAGAGTCAATCATATTCTATTTAAAAGTCAATCTTCACCTGCACTGAGGACCAAAATATTGACACCAAGAGGAAAAACGGTTTCTTCCTTTTTCTTCAGTATGAGATCTTCTGCCTCCTTAATGTAGCTATTTATTTGCTATATTTCTCTTTCTGTATGCTTTTTTGGTTTGTTTTTAAACCTGAGAAATCCCCAGAATGTTTTTCAAAGGCATTAGTATTTCAAGAAGTAGGTGCCTTACCAGTAAATTTTGAAATACTGTGACAAAGCACAACAAGAATACAAATAGCGTAGGGCAGTGGTTGTCTAACTTTTCATAACTAGCCCCACTTCAGGAAGCTTGGTTGATAATGTTTTTATTCCAGTTTGAGTTGTTACCATAAGGCTGTTTGAATTTGACATGGCCACCGGCCGCCCAGGACGGCATCTTGTGGGGGGTGGAAAGAGGAGAAAATTTCCACCTATAATGACTCTCTCCATCTTATCCCTTCCTTCAACACTCAGTTATGCAATACTCCATTCTCTTTCCCTTTCTTGCACATTGTCTACACTTTTGTCCCCTGGAAATCCTTGCTCTGGACTCTCCTTCTCATTGTTTTTCCCCTTAATAAAACACAGTGATCTAAAGAAGGTCTGCCGCTCATGGTACCATTTACTTTTTCTCCATGTGAATTAAAGAGCTGGTGTACTACATTTTCTACCATTGTTCGAACTTCTAACCTCACATTCTGTCTAATTTTTACCAACAAAAGAGTGAAGGGTTAAGAAACGAAAAGCTTAGGCAATTTTCAGCCCGAGGGACTGAGAGCAAATGAGAGACAGCAGGAAATAAGAGTTTAACTCCCCAACTAATTCCATGGTATTACTGCTGTCATAGCTGTATTTATTTCCCGAGCATTCAACACACGTTGGTGACTCCTCAACATGCCTGGGCGTATGCTTTCCTACACAGACCTATTTATCCATTCCTGTGAATGAATTGTGTAAATTGTTTAAACCAAATTAATTATTGCAATCTTGTAACCGACCTCTATCATGCATGACAGCTGAGTCTAATTTAATTCGTGCGTAGAGGCTCATATAGACAGATGAAATTAGCATTGATACAAACTCTTTGAAAGCAAGATGTCAGACAGAAAACAAACACTGTCATCTATTTCAGGAACATTGGTTGCAGGAACATGGTGTATCTAAAAACAAAAACAAAACAAAAAAAAACTAACTACAAAATCATGGGCATAGAGGACATTGTTGTTAAAGTGTGAATCTCCCCCAAAAACATGCCATAATTTGTTCGTCTCTGCACAAATCACAGCAAAAGACAGTTCCAGACAGCTAAATGTAATCAATTATTCATGAGGGATAACTACTCTCTGATGTGTCATCAGAGAAAACAGACAGCAGGAGGAAACAAGTAAAGAAGCACAAAAATCATGTGTTTTTGTTTAAGCCATATAACATTTGCAGTGGGGGAACCTCTATCGGTCTCATTATCCAGAGTAGCACTCAATGTAATCAGTGCTCTCTGTTTGGCAGGCAGCGTGCAATAAATTCAACATGGAGCTCATCCGGTTGATTGACTGACAGCATTGGCAGATGAATTACAGTCTGACTGACTCGAAGACTGGCAGACAGGCTTAGTGAAGTGATACTGATCCTATTTACTTGTGGTTTAGGGATGAAAAAGCACAAGCATGAACCCTTCATAATACATGTAGAAATGTACTCCAAATATTTCTAAATTTTAAGAAATTGTAAAAAATATATATATTTATATATATTTTCTTTAAAACTCTTGATGAATTAGGCTTCCAACTACCAAAAAGTAATGCTTTGAGAATATGTATACATTATGTTTGTCTTCAAGTCGAATTAGCAACTTGAAAGCAAATATTTCAAGTTTCTGGTTCTCTGAATACAGCAGGGAGCTAGCGGTAGGAGTATGGTAAGCCATTACATCATATAATTTGGGGGCATTGCAATGTCTGATACAGTCAAATTAAAGCAAGTAGAAACGTCATTAGGAATTCAAAAATTTCAGACACCAGAAGGAGCACGATAAGGTACCATCTGGGGGTATCACTGGCAGGTAAACTATAAGTATAGACATATTTATTTTAAAGAAATCAGACTCATACCTGACTTTATTAGAGCTGCCCTAAATCAATCAGCTTGCTTTTCTGAGGTAGTGGTTTTCATATGGGTGCTATGGAACACAGGGATCAGCAACATTCAAAGCTCAGTGAGGCACTTTTGTCCCTGCTCTCGATAAAGTCATAATCTACCTGGCCAGAGAAAAAAAAAACGTGTTGGGCTTTCTAAATTTGTCTATAAATAAATGTGTTTATTTTAAGATGAAGATTGGTAAGCAAAATAATATTTTCTCACCATAAAGCTATTTTGATTTGATTGTAATACAGAGTTGCAAAAGAAAAATGAGGGTAAAACAAACTTCTTGGAAATGGATTCCTAATAACATTTGATTACTAGCCAGTAAAAAAACAAAAACTTATCCACTCTGTCAATTAGTTTCAATTGTCTTCCCTTAAGTGTCAGACATTAGAATTCACTGTGACAGAAAAAAGTCAGATAGGAGAAACAAATGACAAATGTCTGTAGAATCCAATATTTTTTGTGAGAGTTCTGTAATTTGACCACTACAGATTCAGAATTCCCGACTGTCTGATAAAATCTTTCATGTAATGGACCATTTCCAACCAATTGCAGTGTTTTTCACGAAGATACAGAATCTCCAAATCTCACTGTCTGAGTGTTTCTGTCTATTTGTGTTACGTCCGGTCTGGTGTGCATTTGTGTTTTTGTTGTTGTGAAACTCTTATCTCATCAATCATTAAGAAGGAATTCCCATTAAGGCTTACATCAAGCATCACTCTTCCCTATTTGTGTTTTTCAGCTGGCACCTTCCCGAAAATTAAAAATAATTGATTTACGCAGTATGTTTTCTTTAGATATGTGAACATTTATATATATATATATAAGTAAAAGAATGAAGGTATGTCACTTTGATACCATACTGTAACACAGTTAGTGTAGAGCTTGTATAAAAGTATTGTATAGCTTCTTTAACTCAACACACAGTCAGATGTTTTTAAACTGTTGGCAACAAAAGTGACTACACAAATAAGTTGAAATGACCAAATTATCCCCAACATGTCAATATTTTGTGTGGTCATTAATATTTTACAGCCCTGCCTGAACTCTCTTGGGAGCAGAGTTCTCTAGAGCTTCCCAGTTTGCTACTGGAATTCTATTCTGCTTCTTCGTGATGCATCCACAGAGCTGGTGGATGTCAGAAACCTTAGAAACCTCACACTCCTCCATCCTCCATTTGAAGATGCCCCACTAATGCTCAATAGGATTCATGTTTGGAGACATGCTTGGCCACTCCAGCACCTTTACCCTCAGTTTCTTTAGTTAAGCATATTGGAGTTGTGTTTTTGGATGATATGATGCTTCTGTATGTCATAGAATATATTAGCATTCACTTTTCTCTCAAAGAACCTTGGCTCCTCACAGCCAGCCACAATCATGCAGCTCCAAACCATGACACTCCTTCCACACACTTATTTTTATAGAGGAGGCGTCTTTAGAGGCGATTTCCATCTGGGATGTCAGCTGTACTGACCAATTTGATGAGGTTTGCGACTATGACCCGAGCACTGACTGGCTGATTCCCCATTTCTTCAACAATGCGAGCAGTATTCATATGTCCATAGATAGACAGACATATTTGATTTTTATGAACAACATGCTTCACATGTTTTTCTTAAGGTCTGTTTTTGTTTACCTTCTCCTACAACGTTTCCTGCATTGCAATGAATTTCAGAGTTTTTTTAAACAAACAGCATGTGGGTATGAGCAAGAGCAAACGCAGAAAGATTTCTGGTACATAAAGCCCTGTTATGTCTTTGAAGTAGCCATGTCACTCTTGAAGCACTGCAATATTGGACAGTACATGTATACTTGCACCAGTTGTGCAGAACTGGATGTTGTGCTTAACTAACATTTTTCTTTTCCCTGACCTATCAAAGACTCAGCTAATCATGTGGAAAGAAAATGTGAATGCTTTTGGAATGACCCGGAGTGGTCAGGAATTAATAAGCCCTGTAAATGAGACTGCAGGTAAAGCAACTAATTTAAATATTTAGTTTATTATTTCGTTATCGTTGTATTAACTGAGTTCAATTTGCTATGAATATGTAGCAGTGGTGCACATATGTAGCAGACTATCCATAGGGTTTATGAGCTAAAGTACTCATGTGACAGAATCTTTATATATATATACTGTATATATATATATATATAATAAATCCCCCGTGCCTACAAAAAAAAAGAAAAAAAATGCTGGTATCGCTTTCATTCTGCCTATTCAGCAGCAAATTGAGTGTAAGAAATATTCCTTTATTTCTTACATTGACCCTATCAAAGTATAAATTGCCATGCTACTCTTTATTATCCTTTTGCTCGTCCATCTCTTCAAATACACACAAGATAAAAGCAGAGAACAAGGTCCAAGCAAAACTGTCCATGAATATTATACCTCACCAGTCAGGCTACACACACTCACCTTGGCTTGCACAATTTTCGAAGAACAAACTAACACAAGTAGTCTGATGGGTGTGTGTAGTCACAAGTGAGTCATTTGTTAAAGTGAAGTCTAATGAGGCTTACAGTGGGTCACAACCAGTCAGTCTTTGATGACAAAAAAAAAAACAGCTACTGAATAATGTGACGTGACGATTGAAGGGTCAGAGAGAGTTTAGCATTTTGAAGTTGACAAAGTGAATTTTGCTTCAAAACATATTTTTTTCATGCCATGGAAACACAGAGGATAAGTTTCAGATGGACATACATGTTTCTTGAGGTGTTACAATAATGAATAAATTACCAACTCCTCATAATCTGTTCAGTGATTCTGTAGCGAGATTTTAATGTGGCTAATTTTTGGCCCTTTTTGAATTCTATTGATTTTTTGATATGCTTTCTAAATCCTCCTTCCCCTCAAAAATTTCATCACATTTAGAAATATGTTTACAATGGAAAAATTGTAATGTGTTCAATACTTATTTAACCTGCTGTATAGAAGAATACATAAGTTATGTTGAGTCATACAAGCTACCCAGTGCCTCCAAGATGTCATAAAATATTGCATTAAATGTACTTTTTCTAAAGTAAGAAATGGTAATCATTTGTTATAAAGAGTATGTTTCTCTTTGGCTAAAACATTTTTATGATCACAGTCTGAGCACATAAATGTACTTAAGTTATACAGAGCTTTTCTAGTCATCTTGAGCCCTCAAAGAACTTTACACTAATCACATGCACCGAATTGCACTCACAAACATGGACACATTCATACACCGATAAGGAGATTGGTGAGCAACTTGGGGTAAGTGCCTTGCCCAGGGGCACATTGACATGTGGCAGGAGGAAGCTGGAGTCAAACCCACTTTCCGATTGCAAAGCAACTGCTCTTCCCATTGAGCCACAGTTGCCAGCGGAACTGTGGCTCCTCTGGCGCTGATGAGATTAGGACTTCTATTCTCATCAGCTATTCTCAACTATGATTCTCCACTATGAAGAGAATAGAACTTTTAAAATGGTATCTTCAAATGCATGCATTTATCCTTACCACTCCCAGCTAAATCTAGTTGTTGATTCATATCTATTTAATTTGGCTTTGGAGATCTGCAAAAAAAAAAAAAAAATATTGGCATTGATCTAGAAGTGTATAAGCATTTTAGATTTCATAAAGACTTCTTTAAAACTTAGAAATGAATGGTGAGTAACTATTGATGTGTGTAGTGGACACATCAGTATCTTAAATTTGAAATTATAACTTTAAACAAAGTGGTAGTTTTAATAATCATTGCTATGTAATAGATTACAAGCCAATTAAATATATTCTCAAGCACTATTTCAGATAAAAAAGTTAAGCATTTTTGAAATATCTTCATTTATCATGCTTTGTTAAACAGCAACTGAATATACCTAGTAATAAAATCTTTGATAGTTCATAAGTATTTTATTATCTTGGTGTTTCATTGTAATGCTGCACTAAAGCTTGAGTGGAAGTTTTGAGATAGATTTTCCAAATGCAATAAGGCAGTTTTTTTTTTCTTTGTAAAAGTAACAAAATGTATGGCTGTAAGTATTAAAACACATTGGGAAGTTTTTATTGGTAATAATAATACTATATTTTATTTGTGGAGCACTTAAGTGTTTTTCATAGTCTCAAAGTGCCAAGTGTTATTTATCCTGTAGTGGGTACCCAGCAAAGTGTGAAAAATGTATAAAAATGAGGTTCATGTACAGTGGCTACAGATAAGGTCACATTTCTTTAACTGGGGTTTGAAAAAAGCTTCATATATTCTGTGTTTCAATGAAGACACTTTGGCAGAATCAATACTGGAAATGAAAGAGTGTGCTGTAATTTAAAAGAAATACACTTAACAAATCAATTTATCTAGTCATTAAAAAGGGGCTTTTCATTCATAGATTGCCAAAAAGCCCCCTAATATTGAATTGAGAGACCATTTGTGAGAGAAATTTTCTGTTTCCAAAGCCATTTTGCTGATCCCAAACCATTAAATCCAAACTTATGTATTCTTGTGCCGTTTAAAAATCGGAGAGCCCCTTCTGATTGTCCCCAATTCTTCCTGATAAACTGTTCAATAAGGTAATGCTGCCAGGAATCTAATGTTTTTTTTCCAGACAGTTAAAGTAGAATTTTGGCTAATGTTGTTTTGCAGTAAAACTTTGTGCCAAGACATTGGAAGTGACTCTCCAGGCTTTCAAAGTGGGTTCTGGACTCTGTCAGACTTCTATATATACACATTTTATCTGATATGTTGTGAACAACATAAGAGATATTTGGAAAAGAAAAAAAAAGAGCAGTAATGGTTATTGATATGGTTTGCATGGCTCACAAACCAGTGTTTTTGTTGTTGTTGTTTTATATGTTTTTTTTTGTTTGTTTGTTTTGTTTTGTTTTTACATGGACAACAGTATTTGGTTGGTATGTGGTCAATAGGCATGTGTGTAGCATAGAATTAAAACAGTGGCTAATCTTTAAATACAAACTGATAATGATACTTTAATTATTTTACTTGCACAATCCCAAACCCCCAAGATAGTGTTCCATGTACAGTAAAAATTTGATTTGTCTTTGTCTTTCAGAGACATCTTACCCATTGTTATATTTCATTGTTATATGTCTTTTCAGACTAGAACTCATCACTTTGACAAAGACAGTAAAACTTTTAGAGGGTTGTATCTTGGGATATGAGAATGATGGTGTCATAGAAATAGCTCCCAGAATATATTCTACCTTTGATTGCTTTGCAAGCTGAAGAATCTTTTTCTTTAATGCTGTCTGACATGAAAGAGGGTTGTTGTGTCCTGTCACTTTGAGCTTGTGTCTTTGTCATTTTGCATTTCTGTTGAAAACCTTTTGTTTGAAAAGCCCATTTCTGGATATTTGGCTCTGAGCCAGTAGCTGTGAAGCAATGCTGAGTGAGCTACCTTAAAAATGTGGAATAAAACAGCAGCAACAAAACACTACACCTTTTCTAAAGGAACCCTGCGTCCTTGTAGACGAGTGGCGACAAAGGCAAAGATGAAGCATAGCTCGCTTGTGTGCATGTGCTTGAGTGTTTTGGCCGTTTGTATTTATTGCCCATGACTTTGTGCAAGGACACTCCTATCTGTCTTTGTTGAAGAATGATTTGTTGCTGTGGAATGGATTCATACACAAACCATTTGCTCCCCAATCCCTGAAACTTTATTGTCAAGGGACGATAGCTTTTCTTCTCTGTCTGTTTGAATTCTAATTCTCAAAGCTCTACCACCAAGAATACTGGAAATTGCGAAAACACTGCACACACCTTAATGTGAGATGTGTGTGGAGGCTTAAAATAATGTGGCATTGCTTTTGCCACATAGCAAATTGGGCCCCTGTATTTACAGTCAAAAGGAATTAATCAAATTTCACATTTAGCATCCAAGCAAAATATAAACGTGTTGATTAGATTCATACATCAATGGGGCCATGTTAGTCAAAAGTTTATTATTACGGTGGGAGGACTCAATACTTATTTTACATCTGACATAAAACTATATTTATACATTTCTGAAGTTGTAAAGCTGCTGTCACACTTTTTTTTCTCTTGCCATGTACATTGGTGTATCTAAAAACGCATTTTAGTATACACTTAGTAAAACAGAATGCCTTACCAGGTGTAGAAAATGCAGGTGTTGGTTAAGATCCCCAGTTTTGTATAGTTTTATATTGAAATCAAGGCTTAAAACACTTAACTAATCAAGTTAAAACAAGCAAATAAAGCAAAACTATATTTTATTATAACATTAGCATTTGTTGCAATACAAAAAAAACACATTTGTACTTTCATGCACATCTCAATACGGTACATTGAGATGTGCAATATACCATTAAAATACCTTTAATGGTATTGAGATTCCATTAAAAGATCATGCTTGGGACTACACATGGCTCAGTAGCTGTCCAGTCACAAATGAATAACTGAAAATGAATTTTAAAAAAGCATTGTTTTTTTTCTTTCAAACTAAATTATACAGCATATTGTTTTACAAAAGAAAAACTATCCATGCATATAGCATGGATAGTGCTAAAAGTGCTAAAACTTAGAAAACATATTTTTGTTTTACTGGAAAACAAAAGCCAACAAAAAAGACAATTAGATTTCTTGCCTTATATGTGTAGTTTGATGGAGCACAATGGGAGTGGGGTTCTTCTCAACCAAGTTTTTTGTATTTATTTTTACACGTTTTACAAGTGGCAGCATGGTCTAATGGTTAGGGAGATTGTCCCATTATTTATAGATAGCAGCCTGGTTCTGAACAAAATGCATTTGCCCTTAAGCAAGAGACAGTAGTGCAGCTTGTTCCGTCATTGTCAGGCATGCAGCATCGCCATTTCCTTGGGACTTTGGATTGCATAATCCACTAGGACTAACAGGTCATTGTGAAGCTTAATGTCCTGTCATAGCCCAGGTGACCAACCGCAGAATTGAAATGAGCTATGTCATTCAGAGACCTTAAAAAGGGTAATGTCGGGGCGTGCCGTGGTGGCGGAGGGGTTAGTGCGACCCACATTCAGAGGCAACGTGGCCTCGACGCGGCTGTCGCGGGTTCGACTCCCGGACCCGACGATGTTTACCACATGTCTTTCCCCCTCTTCTTCCCCCTTTCCTGTCAGCCTACTTTGAAAAAGGGTCACTAGAGCCCACAAAAAAAAAAGACCCATTGCGGGGCGATAAAAAAAAAAAAAAAAAAGGGTAATGTCAGTCTCTGATAAAGAGCCAGGAATTCCAACCCAGAACAAAATGTTTCATTGCGACTCAAAAGTAGAGAGTTATTCCTCTGACCACTCACTACCAGTCAATGTTCCTAAAAATATGGACATCAAAATTAAGCAAATGAAATTAACCCCTCAACTGCCATCGTCAAAATTCTTAAATTTCAGTCAAAGGATCCATGTGAACACTGGTATCATCGTGACATTTAAGTAGGTAAAGTAGGTGAGATGTTATTCAAATAGGAAAGACAGAACAAGTATTAGCATAAAAACAAAAATAGGCTGTCAATATTTGTCCTCCTTACATAACATCATAAGGCAGCGTGTGACCTAACAGCTGAAGCATGGTGAACACCATATTGTCAATCTCTAAAGCCCGGTGTCAAGCACTGTCTTGTTTGCAGCATAAAATAAATTGAGAAAGTTTTTACATCCTGCATTTTATAGATGGGAAGTTAGACTCTGAGATAGATATTTGTCTGAACTGTGGTTATGCCATTCTAACAATAAGGTAATTTTGCTTTGTTGTAAACTATTTGTTTGAAAAAAGGTCAATAATTGTAGGTTATTGTCTTACTGGGATGTAAACCTTATCTCTAGTTTTTTTTTTCTTTTTTTTTGTCTTGTGCTGTCTCTAACAGTATTGATCAATATTACCTTGTGTTCAGTTCCATCAATTGCTCAGTCAACTCTGACCAGCATCCTTGTCACTGCTTAAAAAAACATCTATGTATTAAGACTGAGACTTTCAAAGTGATCTCTATAAAAACAAAACAAAAAATATATTTTTTTACACTTTACAAATATACACTTCTGTAACTTGATTTTTACTTTACAATCCCCATAAAATTTATTACAGAATATGGATATAGGAAACAAAATATGAAGTTCAAGGGCTTTAAATACTTTCTAAAAGATAGCTTCTAATTGTTTCAATAAATAGAACAATTATTAAGTCATTCAACACTACGATAACGTAAAGTAATGTAAGCTTGTAAAAGCGTACTAAAGATTTTGTTACTGGAAAGATAATGTTCTTATCATTTAATTGAGTAATGATAAAATAATACAGATGCAGTTTATTGTAGCAAAGAGATTAGATGTAAACGTCCTTAAGACTCGCTAACATAACAAAACATTGTTTTGAAAATACACCAAACTGAGGGAAATCACAGCAAAGCATACCACTATACCCAGTCACCATCTTGCCTGTATCTGGAGTGTACATGTGTCATATTTCTTCAACACAATAACAAGCAGTCTGATCTGTCAGATTGATAACACACTGCATTCAGCACAGCACCTTACACACACACCCACACGCACAAACACACACACGCACGCACTGTTGAAGGAAATCTGGCAGAGGTAGTATTAACCTTCTGCTTGAACTTGGATTCTGTACCTTTTTCAGCACAGTGAGCATTTCACATCAGAAACACCTTTGTGCATTGATGTAAAATAAGACATGCAAAGAAACAGTGATAAATTGTGACAAGCTGGTTAATTTTAATGTATCAATTAATTAATTACAATAAATGTTAAGAAGCATGTCATGGAAGGCAATTAATCAGACTTCACACCTTTAATTCTCAAGTAATGCTTTTGTATAATTCTAAAATTTTCTGTTGTTAAAAGTTATCAAGCAAACCAGTAAACCAAGCTTATCCATTATCACGCCATTTTAAAAAAAATAAAAAACTTTATAGCCCTTTTTTTTCCAGCACTTTTTTATTGTTATTTTCCGGTAACAGATTAAAATGGGTCATAATTTGCATTGAGCTGCTTTTAAAACCCAGGCTGCATTAGTTTTTTCATTTATTATGTTCTTTAATTTGAGCATGTCCAATGTGATCTTCCCGTCATGTTTCTCTTGAGCCTCTCTTGATTTAGATAGGAGATGACAAGCTGATGTGGCATGAGATGGTAATGTTTCCTTCCTTTTTTCATATGCAAATTTCTGAAGGAAAGCTTTTCCCCTCTCTCACACATATCAACATGCAAAACATCTGCCTCCACATTTGCCACTTCCCTCATTCTTTTCTCCTCTTTTCTGCATTATATTCATCTATTGGAAAAGGTCATAATGTCCACCTGGAATATACTCCTGGTTTTATTACCTGACTTTTGATGTACTTTATTTTTACTGCCATGGAGTACAAATACAACAGATGTGACCTAGGTAAGGATTGTGTTTGTACAATATCAGGAAACAAGTACAGTGAAAGGTTGACTAAGCAGGTCATTTTAACCCTCTGATGCATAAGTGGGTCTTTTTGACCCTGTGATATCATCTTTTTGCAATATCATTGTAATGAAAAGTTTTCATTACTTCATATTCCACGTATTCCTCAAAAAATATGACAAAATAAAGACAATTACATTCATCAAGATTTCAGATGCAGTTCTTTACAGAAATATTCATGGTACTTAACATGCTGTCTCATCTACATAGCATGTAGAAGAGTCACAGCAGCATGTGGAGATAGGTGCTTTGACAGTGCTTTACTGCTGCAGCATCTGGATACTAAAACCAAACTTTTGGTGCAAATGAGGACCTGTCCTGGCTCAACGCTGTTTTTATCAGCAGTGACAAAAGCAAAATACCTGTGGGCACATGCTAGTTTTTCAGGGCTGCAAAAATAATGACAACTCAATAAACTTTGCATAAACTGACTTTTTCCAACTGAGACTGTAAAACTGAAGGACAGAAAGACTTAAAAGCAAAGCCTGCAACCTCTAAATCAAATTTCAATCAAAATCTAATCTTGAACAAACTCTAGCTCTTTTGTCTGTGTGCTTCCTTTTGGATCATGTCAGCATTCTAATACAAAAACGAACATTTTAATTCCACATTTGACTATTCTAAATTGTTGCTTGTGATTTTCATGGACTTTTTATTTGGTTGATTTTTTTTAATTTTCAGTAGAGACCTCATTACTCACAGTCAGGCCTCATTACTTCTCAGTCAGATACATGCTTGCCTCCAGTAGAATAGTGAAACATGTGGGCGCAAGTCTGCTCATAGAAATTGACACATTGAATCCCTCTTTTCTTTGACAAGTACCTAAAACATGAATGCTTCTTTCTTCAGCTAAGGGGTTAACACATGCACACTCATGTCTTCAGTACTGAGATACAAGGTGTCTGTATCTCTCAACAGGAAAATTTACAGGTTCAGGCTTCTTAGCTCCACCAGAAGGCATGTGTAAAAGAAAAAAAAAATAAGAGAGAATATGTCATGTGCAAAATTAACAATCCAATGTGTTCATTTTGTATATTCTGCTGAATAACTGAACTGAATTCTTCACAGGGGTTATTTTCTAGACTCTGGCATACATTCTCAGACATTTGATAGATTCATGTGGCTTAGTGTGCACCTCATATCAGTGAGTTCATCAGAAATATTTACTGATGAACACAAACAATATGTTTAGTACTTATGTTCCCAACTGTGAGGAGGATAACATTAATATTAAAGTGGTTGGGGTTGACATCCACAAACAACACATCCTGATGTTTGTGGATGTCGCTGGTGCGTCATATTTACAGGTAGTAGTAGAAATAAAATTGTCCAGTTCACCTTACTCATAAAGCAGCCAGTTAAACTATGGCAGCTGGTCATTGGGAAAAGGAGTTGGATGGTCCATCTCACACACAGTAGCTGTCAAATGAGATAAAAATATAAAACTGTTCAGTCTGAGCACAGATGCTTGTTTGACAAATCAACACTTTCTTTTTTGTCATCATCCATCTTGTGTTTTTACTCAGTCAATGTGCCTGAAAACACGAGATCATCACACCTGAGATTTTTTTTTGTCCTCTGGCCTCAACATTAGACATTTCTTTGACAAGCTCTGTGTAAATGTCAGCAAAACAAGATTTCCATTCCTCTAAAACATGTGACAAATCTGTGCATGAAATCCCCAGATCTGCCTTGTAGCTCTCAATGTGACTTTTTTTTTCTAACCTCACACTCCCACTCCAGCATCTAGGATGCTGAATCTGCTTATTTAAATATATCTGCACGTGTAATCACTCTATGCACGTTTATTTGCATGTTTTATTTTTGAACCACATAAGGAAGGGTGTATATTTTCTCTTTATTACAATAACATTTCAAGAATGATGCGTCTCTAAACTGTTTTTTTTTTTTTTTTTTACCCACTTATTATTCTTGTAGGTAAAAAGGTTGCATGAGCCAAAAAAGAGTAGGCATGTGCAAGCTGGTCTACCCGGGTACTTTAATCTACTAGTCTGTCTTCCCTTAATCAAGTCAGCGCTGGCACTTCGAGTTGAAGAAAAAAAAAAAATCCTTATTTATTTTAGGGGGGTGTGGTTACTCCCTAACTGAATCAACTTCCTTGTTTTTCAGTGTATAGCATCATGTTGTTTGCAGTTTATTTAGATTTTCTAAAAATTAAAGTTTGCATAGTATCCTTTAATGATTTCGCAAGTCCTTCATTTTGTGTCTCTACTGCCTCTATCAAGAAAACCGCTGGACAGCATTTTGCTTTCAGTGATTGCTATTTTTAAGTACTAATTTAAAACAAGTTTACACATATGAATCTGTATGTTATAGTCCTGAGGAAAAATACCACTTTATTTGTGCATCGTTAGCAAAAATCATTAAAGATCTTGCCGCCCCCCTGTAGCAATGTGCATCCTTTGCTGCCAAAATTAAAAAAGGTATTCAGTTGTGATTGCTGGAAAGATCTGTTTGTTTTCCTTCATATGGTTCTAAATGGAATAGGGGTTGAAAATGTGTGGGTGTTTGTGTGTGCAAGTGAGCAAGAGAGAGCAAATGAGTGAGTGAGAGAAAAGAAAGTGCGGAGGTCTGTTTTGAATGAGGAGAATTTGGAGCAGACAAAGAGGCCAAGCTACTGGAATGTCAACAAGCCAGGGAGAAGCCTTGTTGTGTGCCCGTGTGTGTCTGTGTGAATTCAATGAAATTTGCTCATAGCGGGGTAAAAACACATAAATGTCCTGCAAAGCTCATTCTGACACCGGCAAAGTGTGGACTATAGCGCAGATGTTCGCAGTGGGCCTGGTATGTGCAGGGAAATGCTCAGTATTGACATCCACATGCAGAAACACAGACTCCCCCTCCAGCGTCCCACCCCTGCGCCGGTACTCTGTTTGGAGCTGCGATGAGCCGTGTAAAATGAAGAGCAAACATACCTGGATGTCATTATAGCTCGGGCCGCAGACTGGCCTTTCGCCGGAACACGGAGGCCTGTAACAGCGCTCGGTGAAAGTGCGTGCATGTAAGCATATGCCTTTTATTTATACAAGTGCTCACATATAACGTTTTTCTTCTTTGCATGCCACTGGATGAGCGCAACAGTGTTTCTCAACACATGAAGACAGTGGCAATTTTTCCTGTTGGCCATTGTGGATAAACGGGGCGACAAATGTGACACGGAAATAAATACATAATAAAATGCTTTCCTTTACGACGCTAAATCTTGTCGGTTACCGTTTTTGTTCCCCTCATTTTTCTGTTCGAATTTCCTCTATTCCTTCAAAGAATGCTCACCACATGCATTCATCTATAAAACATGTGTTTTGACATTACCTTTAAACACAAACAAAGCCCCTTAATTTCCTTCTTTTGCTTGGCCCGCCGTAGCAGCCCTGACATTTCTTCATTTCTGTGGTTTCACAGTCTGAAACAAAAAGCCTGACCTGTCTGTGGCCAGAGGAGCATGAGGGCGTGTGTGTGCTCATATGTGCGTGTGTGTTTGTGTGCATATCTGCCGACTGAGAGAGTGGGGAGGCAAATGAAGGTTAATTTGAGTAATAAAACTTGTTTATTTGTGTTTCTAAGTTTCGCTTCATAGGCTGTTATGATGATATTGATGCTGCTGCACCGCTGCTCATTGGTGTATAACTGCCAAAATGCACACCCACAAATAAAGAGCAGAACCACATTTGCTGTGACAAATTCAGAAGCGAAAGCACCTGCTTCAAAGAGAAAGCAATAAAGGAAATGATAAAGATTTTCTTTTTTTTTTGTTTTTTTAAGAAAGTAGGAAGTTGTAAATAACTGACATTTCAGCCATTACAGAACTCCATCGATTCTGGCTCTGTCTGCCATGCCCGCTGCTTTCCACTTGTTATTGACCATTTTAGAACTGCTTTTGATGTACACTGCAGAGTTTATTTTTAGTGGATATGTGAAGTTTTTTTTTTTTTTTAATGACACAGTAGGATATGCAAATTCTTATTGCATGACGGTCTCAGAAAAAAAACAATTATTTTAGTTATTTGAATAAGAAGGGGAATGTACATTTACTAATACAAACTGCTGCTGAACTGAAGTAGCAGTACATCAGTTTATATGCTGTCATTTACCTGTGCATGTAGTCAGAACAAATGCTTATTTAAAACGTGTTGACCCATTTGTGTGCACTACTGAGTTGCACAGATTGCAGACAGATATGCAAACTTTTTCTTCAAACTTACTCCGTTATTCCATCCAAACACAGGCAAGCTGCATACATTCCGCATTACACAGGAGTGCATAAACATCTTCAAGACTTTCCTTTGCCTTGTTTTTTTTGTCGTCACATGTCTTTTTCCAAGTTGAGCGTGTGGACCATGTATGCTTAGGGATTAGAGGTGCTTACTGTTCTGCTGATGTGTCTGTTTGCATTAGAGAGAAGCCAATCCAGTCAACCCTTCAACACCTTCTCACAAAAGATGTTCCAGTACTCACAGAAGTTTGTTTGGTAATATATGCTTGCAAAAATATTCATGCCCCTTGAATTTTTTCGTATTATGTCACCTTACAGGGATCAACGGGAATGAATTTTTGTCAGATTTTTGTACATTTAATGCAAAGTTATGGGGAATTGTTAAGCAAATATAAAACTATGCATGTTTTAAAAAAGCATTTGAAAGATAAATCTGAAAAGTGCGTGCATTTGTATTCATCTCTATTTACTCTGATACCCCTAAATGATCTAGTGAAACCAATTGTCTAATTAGCTAAAGAGTGACCTCATTAGCACATTATCTAATATCATGAAGACCATTGAAAGCACCAGACTGGTTAGGGCTAGAGCTGTAGAGAAGTTTAAAGTAGAGTTGGTTTATTAAACAAAGATTCAAAGATTTACATATCTTGGAGAGCTCTGTTCAATCTGTCATGCTATGGTATGGATATCATCTACAGGTTGCAAACCCAGAGGAGATGGAGAGGTCCCCAGAGTAGGTTGACTTCAGGACTATTAGTAGTGCATGCCACAAAAGTTTCCTTTATGGAAGATTTGCAAGAAGAAAGCATTTCTGAAATTAAAGTGAAAATAAATCCTGTTTACAATTTAGCACAAGCCATGTAGGGACACAGCAAACACAGAAGGTTTTTAGGCAAAAACAAGATCAAAAGTTAATGCTTTTGGCCAACATGCATAACAATTTGTGTGGCAGAAAAACAATAACACACATAATCCTTAACACCGTCCTGATGGTGAAAATAGTGGTCACAGAAGCATGAGGGAGGCTTTTCTTCAACAGGGAGAAGAAAGCGGTTCCAAGTTGATAAAAAGATGGAATAATCAAAACTCAAAGCAATTCCTGGAGAAAACATGTAGCAGTAGTAACTCTGCTACTCAAGGATTGGAGCCCTGCAACCTTTAGATGTATCCCTGGTCCATTGCATTTTATTCAGATGACTCTGATTTCTTCTGAACATGCAATTACATTCTAAAAAGCCTAGCTTATTTCCTATGTAATTGCTTTAGGTATGTTGAAGCACAGATGCTTCTAAAAGATGCGTAACTCCTGGGTTAAAAGTAAAGACTTGAGGTTTGGGAAAATGTTTACTCTCCAGTACGACAACCACTTCCAACACACAACCAGAGTTACAAAGAAACCATTCAGTTCAAGCATCGGGTTATGTTGTAATAGCCCAATTAAAGTTCAGATCAAGCAAGACTTGAAAATAAATATCAGCAGACATTCCCCATTTAGTCTGAATTTAATGTAGTATGAAAAGAAGAATAGGCAAAAATATCAGTCTGCAGTCAAACAAAGCTGGGAGAGAGACAACCCAACAGACTTACAAATGTAATTGCAGTGAAATTCCTGTCACGCATCACAGGTTTTCTTTGGTAATAGATATAAAAAAAAAAAAATTATTCTCTTTCCACTTCATAACTCTGCTCTTGTTTTATCACATGAAGTCCCTATAAAAACCATTGAAGTTTGTAGTTGTTAAATCACAAAATGTGAAAAAAAACCTTAAGGGGCTTGAGTACTTGGGTAATGCAGTGGATTGCATCAAGTGTGTCTGACGATGATTTTAATTAATGATGTGATTAGTCTAATTAAATGTTCATTTGTGTTGTCTAAGAGCTGAGCTTTGATCTTATCATTAGCATGGACATTATTCCTAATCATCATTATAACCTGCTGTATTCATTTACCCAAATTCCTTTGAACCCCCAACAACAGAAGACAGTGGAAACAGTACACCGCAGTTATTTCTTTGTCAAGTTTCTCTTTGAAGTCAACTGTATTCATGAGGACTACTAGAAAAAGAGTCAGTGCTGTCAAAGAAAATTTTTCAATGATAATGATTTTCATTGTAGCTGATGTTCTGTTCAGCATCCTCAGTCTTTCTCTGACAAATGATGAGTGTGAAACTGTAAGTAAACTTTAGGGCCAGGCACAGAGCTACAACACTGCAGGCTCTCTTCCAGTATAAATAAATCCATGTGTCTGGAACAGTTTGTGTGTCGGTGTATGTGTTTGTGCTCTGCTGGGCTTCTCTGAAGTTATTTGTTTCACACCTTCTTTTGCAGTTCCTTTATTACTTGCCAGCTGAAACTGAGAAGAATGAGTACTCATCTGTGTCTCCTCAGCTCCTCGTATTACAGATATGACAATGTGTTTTGTAGTCGCCAAACCCAGGTTGTTTTGTGTGTGGGTATACCTTAGTGGAAATTCACCAAAAGAAGGTAGATGTGCACATATTTGAGTATGCAATTTGTTTACTTTCAGTTTTTAACATTTGGTGTATATTTATGCAGATGCACTCAGTCATTCTACTTTTCCAGAACTGCTTACATTCAGATCATTAGGTGCTGTTGCTATTGGTGCTAAGCCAACACTGCAGTCACAATGTCATAAAAAAAATAAAATAAAAATCAGTGTTGAGTTTCATTGAACCTCTGTCGTGACGGGAAACTAGCTTGCAATGGTGTTTCTGTGATTGCTGACTCGTAGCAAAAAAAAAATAAAAAATACGGATGAAATACGGATTTCCATTTAGCTGCTGCAGGTACAAACCCTTGAAGCAGGCTGATTGCTGTTGTAAGACTAGGTGACTGATAGCTCTGCGGCAGCTACTTGTGATTGCGAGTTAGCAGCAGAACGATGCACGTCCATTATAATGTCTACTAACATCTGTACTTTTAAATGATTGCTCACAAAATGATCAGTGTAACGTTTCAGAAATAAATCTGTGGGATGAACTGTTGACCTTTGCATTGTGAAATCCTTATCACACATTTATGGAGGAATCAGGAGATTTTTGCATTTTATTAGTAATTCTATAAATGAGATTCAATGTATTGTATTGCTGTTTACTTTCATTTTTGTATTTGAAGCATTTTTGTTTAGTTAGTTATGCCATCTCTATCTTGGATTACAAGCTTTGTATTGAGGTCGTAGTTCAGTACGGATTCATCACGACAAAAATGGTTCTTTCACAGAGTAAGTTATGTAAATCAAGCTAGAATATGGTGAGTGGTTACAGTAAACAATAAAAACATTCAAATAATATTCATACACTTTGAAATAAACAGTGTAAAACATTTGATCAGCTTCCAAGGATTCTCCATATTATGAAATTTGACCGTAACTTTGCACAATATGAAGCAGAACAGAAATAAAGAGCTTTGAACAAACTAAATAAAAATCACATGCCTGCTGATACTTATTTAGCTGGGTTATGGAATTCCTGGTGATATATTTAAGTTTATTAGATTCCAGCAATTGCTACAAACTGTACAAATAAATGATGCATTGCCTTGCCATAAAGGCACTCACTCCCCACCACTAGGCCTGTATTATCATAAGCTTGAAATTTTTGCAAACTGCTGAATTACAATAAGCAGGTGAATCTTCAAGGCCCTTACCGCCATCATTGTCAGACATTATTGAATTGCTTCTGTGGACAGTTTTAGAAAGTATCTATCTACTCATGGCTAGTAAGATGACACAATGAAAGTGCATGTGTATGTCCTAGATGAGAGTGATGATCGAATGTGGCTCACATATTCTTGAAATATGGATTGCCACATATAAGACAAGACAAGATGAGTCTATTTGCACATTTCAGCAACAGGACAATTCAAAGGGGGTTACATGATGAAGACATGAAAATGAGTACATTTTAGTGGCATAATAAGTGAAAGCAAATACAGATTGGACTAAAGACTGAAATTAAATATGTTTCAGTTAACATTAATCAAAAGCTGGATCTTTAGCTTTGATTTACAGGAACTCTGTGTTTGGTTCCGACTCTGGAGAAGCCGAGTAGACTTGGACCAGAACATGTGAGTGGTCTGACAGGGTAATACAGCAACAACAGATCTGTAATGTATTTTCTAACAAAATAAATTTAATAAATATCATCAGAGATGCAAGGAGACAGTATAACGACTTTAGAAGTGGAATGATGTGCTCTATTTAATAAAATAAAACCAAATTATACACGCAAAGAACTTTTCAGCCTAACTTTCCATTCTTTTTATGTATCTTTTTTCCCTAAATCAGTAAAAAATATTTTTGTGGAAAAGTCACTTTTAGTCCTTGTCAAAAGTTGTTGAATTTTTCCACAGCTTAAGCTCCCTTGACAAGGTCAGGCAGTATATTTGCAGAATGTTCCCATGATGAAGGCAATAATTTTTGCTGATATTATCTTGGAACCCAGAAGTATTGTCATATATTACAGTCCATTAATTAAGGCGATCATTCTCTCATCCCCCTCTTCTCATCTCCTTTGAAACCCTTTCCTCCCCCATTTCCCCTTCATCTCTCATCACTTAATTTTTTTTTATTTTTTTCACCTTAACTTCTTATATGTCCTCCTTCTTACCCCATTTGCTCATTAATCTGACCTTCGTTGTTCTCCTTTTATCTTGATCTCCCTGAATGACTAGTTTTTATCTTTCTCCATATCCCTCTTTTTTTAATTTTAAGCTGTCTCTCTCCTTCTTTTCTGTCTCCCTACGCTCATGTTGTGCAATAAATGAGAGGATTGATATTAGCACTGACCTTCTCTGTTGGGCTCCTGAGGAAGACTTAGGGAGATAGCCATGTGTTTAACCAACAAGATTAGAACTGCAAGGGAGGCTTCTGCAGGCCTGGATCTGATCATTATTGAAGCCCAGCTAAGAAAAATAAATAAATACACACTCTGTTCTGAAAGCAGATTTATCACATCCACGTTTTATGTGGTTATCATGCTCCCACTAATGCTGTTTTTCATTGTTATTCAACTTTAAAAGACAATAATAAGATCCTTGGCAATGAAACTGTTTCTAATTGAAACAGTGAAGAGCTCAAAGATTCAGTCTGCCATGAGCTGAACTGCGTATCTAATCGAAGGCTGTTTTTGATACAAGAACTGTGGTTCACCACCTACAGTAGTGCAGTTTTGGGGGTGGCATGAGTAATCTAAATAAAAATGGTTATCTGTTAGACACTACATTCAAGGCTTATCTATTGCATGTTAAGTTAATAGGAAGTGACTGAACTCCCCCATAGAATGGTGAACGACTTGATCACAGTTGAACAATAAGTGTAAATCATGGGTGGCCAATGGTGTTAAAGTTTGGATTTGATTAGCAACTTCAGCAACGGGTACCTATATGTTTTGTAATGAATCAGGACTGAATTTAATCACTTCTACTCCAGTAATGATAATATCCAAACTTGGAGTGGGATGTTTTGCACTGCATTTAGATCAGTGATGGTTATTTTGGCCCTTTGCCCCTGTCATACTTTTACAGTTTTGCTTAGTTCCTCTCTGACTTTTCCAGACATATAAGTGTCTGCCACCTTCTAGACAAAAAAATAAGTAAGTAAATGGTTAGACAACTGGGAAAGTTATCTTATAATTTAATTATGAGGCACAAAATGGTTTGTTTAATCAATTATGAATTTAATGATGGCACTTGACTTAATGTAATGTTTTGATTGTTGAGTCTATGTTGCATGACTTTGTTGAGATGCCTTGCTGCTGAAATGTGCTACACAAATAAAATTTGATTGATTGATTGAGGGGATAAAATGGTTGAAATGAATTGACAATGTATGGGTATTACATTATAGCATGAATTGTTGAAAGGACATAGTTTGCGATTACTTGAATATTAATTTTGTCTTGAAGGAGCTTTTAAACAAAATTTACTATTACTATTTATTATCAATTCTGTTTGTAAAACAATAGTCAAGAGTGTCACAGGATGAAATATTCCACCAAAAATCACTGCTGCCTTTCACTTTACAAAAGGTGTAGACAATTTATATTTGCTCCTTTCTGGTGCAATAAAAAACGTTGAAAACTCAATATGATGGATCACCTGTTTCCTGAAAGACTCATCTCTTCTCTGTAAGTTGACTCAAGCTCCAAAGCAAAGGCTGCATGGATGGGAAATCAATTCAAAAACTAATGGTGCTATTTGGGAAAAGGTTAACGGCACTGCTTAAGTACTGCATTATATCATGCTGAATGTTAGAGGTAGTGTGTTTTACATGGTATTTATTGTCAGCAGGACATCTTAAGGAATTCTGTGACTTTACAAAAAGCTACATAGCTTACATAAATGTGATTTGCATGCTAGAATGGCCCAATTAACAGGTTGGGCCACCTGATAAAGAAAAAAGGAATGGATGAACTGAAAGTTGTCAAGACAAACAGATGAAGCAGAATGCAGTAAACTCTCTTCCACTTCAGGCAAGTTTTTTTTGTCTTGAAAAGTACAGATGTTTCTGATCAAAGCTATCCAGCTGTCCCACTCCTGTTCTCTCATTCTGCTGTATCTGACTCTCAGGAATCTTTCTCCCATTCCTTATTTCACGACCTCTCTAATCCAGCCTTGTAAAATATTAACTGCCCTTCGCTCGCTGTTCACCATTCATCCTCCTTCCTCTGGTGTACCCATTTTCATTTCAAACCTCCCTCTGCTCTTCATCTTTTCACTCCATCTCACTTCCTCCTCTTTTTTTCCCTCTCCCCTCACTCCTCTTATCTCACTTGCTTCTGTGGCTCATCTCAGAACACAGACATCCTAAATGAAGTATCAATTAACCCCCGCCTGCCTGCAAATCTTCACCGGCAGCTAGATGATGGAAGGCAATGATCAGACCAAATCGCACAAACACTCTGTACGTTTACATGCAGCGGTGGGGCCGAGATAAGACGGGCAGGAAACAGGAAGTGGGTTTATTTGAGCTTTGCTGCCCCTACTCAGACACAGACATGTAGAGAAAACGCACAAATGCACCCCCACACAAATACTCGCACAGCTGCAGCTGCCTCAGTGTTCACATGAAAGGAGAGGCAAATGCAGAAAGAGTTGGGGGGGGAGTGAATGTTAATCTCTCTGTGGGAAAGAGACAGAAGAGGATAAAGTGATAACTTCATTCCAATATGTTTGGAAAGGAAGTGAATATGTGAGAGCATGTGTGCGCATAGTTCTAACCAAGTGGTTTTTTTTCCTGCTTCTTCCACAATAACATGTCCCGGGTGAGTGTGTGAGAGTACATTAAAGCGCACGTGGGCTGAGTGCATCTTTATCAGCGCCAGACTGTGAAAGTGTCAACAGGAGTTTATTGCAGATACTTATGTCATGCTGCAGTTAATCGGATCCTTGGCTTTTAAATCGGCAGAGGGATTTACTGTTTTGCTGTGTCATACCTCTTGAGCATCGGACAAACCTGACTAGCTGAGCTATCCGGTAAATATGAAAGCACGGGTGATCTCCTTGTTGAAATAATTTAAAAAAACATAAAATGATAGCTGCGGCAGAGGGAAAAAAGTACTGAACACTTTTCTCAGTAAATATGGTGATAGTTGGGCTATAGACATAAAACACTACCAGATGGAGTGACACAAATAATGACTGCTCTCCATTTCTTTCAGTAAATTGTCAATTGGATTTAAGTTAAATGATTGAATTGGTCACTTTAGAATATGACTTTATTTTTGTGGTTGTGTGTTTGGGATCATTGTCTTGCATTAAAAGCAACTTTTATTGAACCCACAGATATTTAACAAAATCTGGTGCATTTATGTTTATTCCTCCCTTTCATATTGTACTCCTGGTGTAATGTTTTTTTGGAGTGAAGTACGGTGTTTTTCTTTCTCCAAACACGACGTGTGCAGTCACATCCACAGGCTTCAATTTTGGGCAGAAGGTTCTTTAGATGATAAGCTTCAACTTGTTTATTTTTCAGCAGATGAATCTTGTATAGTGAATGTGCATAGTGGATATGGTGGGTGATTGCACTGGATTTTGTTTTTGTGAAAAAAATCAAACAAAGGAAAAAAAAAAAACTTGTGAATTTCAGATCTTTCTAAAGCTTTGTGTGGATAGTCCCTATCTCTTGAGTAACAATTTAGTTTATTCCTCTCTTATCTGTCAAAAATGTTGCAAGGACCATCTGGTCATGATAGAGAAGTTATGTTCTTTACACTTTTGAAATCTAACCCACCTTCAATATTCAGAAGTTTGGTGTTTAAGTGAGACAGTACAACACTTATATAAAAGCAAAGATGTCCAAACTAATTTATTCTGAGCTTCTCTTTCTAAAACTTGGATGCTTGCGTTTTCACATGAAAGCATGATTTCAGAGCATTGCTTAACACTAGTGGAACTCTGATGTGCCAGATTAGCTAAAAACTAGTTTGCGTGTGTTTTCATTTGTGTCTGAATGAAAACACACGCAAAGAGTGCATGCAAAGATGAAGATAACATATCTGTTATCTGTTTGAAACGTTGTGCAAAATCCTCTTTGTTTTGAGGTTGTTTATGCTGCAAATAACAACTGCAGCATATGATAGAAGGCTTTAGGGTGACTGTAAATAAACAGAGAAGAGCTAACCCTGATGCAGTACCATGTTTGAGTTTAAGTCAATGGGTTTTTTCTTTTTTTTTTTTTCATAGAATCCATCTAAGATGACTCAAAGTTCAACAAACCCTAAGCAATTTGTATGATAGATTAAAAAGCTGTCTTTACACAGAAGCCTGTTCAGATTTGTAACAAGCTGAATTTGGGGACCTGATCAGTGTTTTGGTTCTTTATCATATTGCTGGAATGCTTTGAATGGTGGCAGTGTTCTTTTCTTTTTACCTTTGATCGTTAACAATAATTTAACTGGAGAACCAAAGATTTCCATCCATCCATCCATTCATTCATTCATTCATTCATTTTCTATGCGCCCTTGTCCCTAGTGGGGTCAGGAAGGGTGCTGGTGCCTATCTCCAGCAAACGTTTCGGGCGAGAGGCGGGGTACACCCTGGACAGGTCGCCAGTCTGTCGCAGTTCTTGTATATCATTGTACATAAAACATTTCTAATGTTTCAGAACTTATTCAATGAGGTATGTTACAACTGGAAATGTAAAAAATATCTGAAAGGAGGCAGTTAAATTACATGTGCCATTTATACTTAGAGTTGAAATTTCCAAGCGTCAGACTTGATATATTAAGAGAAAGGTCCCATGTAGTTAAATTATTCATGGTTACACAGAGGCACAGTTGTAGCACTGTTGCAACGCTGCAACTCACACATGGGTAGCCATAGTGTGAGACATTGGTACCCTTTCACTTTTAACACTGAACACCTAACCCAGTATGCTGGGTCAAATCCATAACACAAACCCTGTCATCTTAAATCCGCTTCTGGCCCGTCTTTTTAATCACAGCCTCCTACAATAGTACCTTTACACAGAGCACTTGTTCTCAAAAGTTAGAAATCTTTTGTTGAAAGATTTGTTATTCATTTTGTTAAAAGGTAAATAGAGCTTCTAAAATGTATCTTTCACATATTCTAAGAGAAAAATCAATTATGATCAAGAAGTATTCAAAAAGTGTTCATTGTTTGTTACCAGCAAGTGAGAAAAATTGATCTGCTTAAACTAAACTGATCATTTTCCGGGGCTCCATCTGCATATGTCAGCAAATCAACCGTTTCACTGTTGAACTTTGAAAAGGCACGGCTCCCCTTGAGCATGAAAATTGGATTTACCGATAAACGTTCAAGTTTATTTGAGAATGGTAAAACACAACAACCTCTAACTTGGCCTGATGGGGTCTTGCCAATGAATCGACGAGGAGGGTTGGATGCGCATGGAGCACTTACACAGGCGTGCACTGTCACAAGAACATGACACTTTGAGATGGTAAATCAGACTGAATTTCAATTTCATTTCATGTCACCGCTGTGCAGCCAGATCATAACTTATAGGTGGTTGCTTCCACAGAGTCGTACTTTAAAAAATACCCAAGCATGCATGACAGAAGCCGTAGATGCAGAATGATAGAGCCACAGTTTTATCCTTGCAAGTGTATATATTGTTCAGATTGAAATGCAAAAACATCCAGGCACAGCCCTTCACAGCTGGTTCTCCATAATCAAACTTCATCAGTAATCTAATCAACTCAAGAGGGCGTGCATGCTTGTTTAATGAGTTGTGCGCTCTCTGGATGCATCTCTGCGTGAGTTTGCGTGGGTGTCGCTCTGGTCAGCTGTGTGTGCGTGTGCATGCAGGCATTGTTGTAGTTCTAGTTCTGATGTATAAATATGTAATTTGAAAAGATATCGACTCTATTGTTAGCTGTTTTACAATAGTAGTGTATTTATATCACAGAATGGGTATACATTAGTCATATATTTATAAGCACAGCAAGTCAAGTTTATTCTGTTATCCTTAAACATGGTCTTATTTTCCTATGTATATATAAAAAAGAAAATTAAATGGGTTCAGTATCTGAACTCCTCCTCGCATCTGATAATACAACTGAGGCTAGAACATTGTCATGCCAAATGGTACTTGTTTTATTTAACAAGTAATTTTACCAGTATTAAATCAGCTAATCAAGCCGTCACTTAGAAACATCCTCGCCCCTAACTAATTTATGTACGGTTGTAATGCCTGATCAACATAGAATGAATTAAGAGATGTATTCCTGTATGTCAATTTGCATACAGCATGTAGAACACTGAATCACTTTCCTCTTCAAGCTTGACTGACTTACTATCCAGTGTCCTTTTTAATGTTTTGTAGCTTTTATTGTATTCTTATGTTTTGTTGTTGTTGTTGTTGCTGGTTTACTTACAATTTTCCACCACAGGTAGAGGGTAATATGTCTTTTTTTTGTTTTTTGATCATGGTGGTGCCACTATCTAACTGGTTCTGTGGTTTCCTTTTCTGCAACCATACAGCCAATCTTGTGTCAGTCCATAACTGCAACATGTTCCAGTCAATGTCCAGTAATTATTTTTCCTTTTTGTGAATTATTGCTCTGCAGTAACACCGTTTTCATTATTTGTCTAAGTATCTCTGCAAAACATGTTCCCTAACATCATCAGTTTAATTTATTTATACAATTTAAACAGCAAACAGTGTTTGTGACCTGGAGCATTTGCAGGATGATTTTTAATCCTACGTGTTGATGTAAAAATTTTGACAGTGTTTGAAAAGTGAGTCAGATTGTTAACCTTGAACAATGATATGAAACTTTTGGTGTGAATGTAAGAGACGTTGCGCCTGTGTCATCTCAAGTCTAACTTGGGTATTAAAAAAAGTCATTTAAGTTATTCAGATATTCACAATTGAAAGAGAATTATTTATTTCTAGTTACATTTAAGGATTAAAGCAATTCTTTTTCTATTGTTAGTGCATATTAAACCTTTACAATTTTTAGATCTACAGTTCTCATAAGAGTTTTTCTTTTCAAATGCTTAAGTAAATATTAAAAGTTATCTGTTGATAAGTGCTCAAAGATTAAGCAGTATTGGTTAAATGTTAATTTATTGAATTTGGCCTAAGGGCAAACAGTAAAAGATTTTTCATCCTGAAACTAATGAAACTAA
The DNA here is from genome assembly GCF_003331165.1 of Xiphophorus hellerii. Taxonomy (NCBI): domain Eukaryota; kingdom Metazoa; phylum Chordata; class Actinopteri; order Cyprinodontiformes; family Poeciliidae; genus Xiphophorus; species Xiphophorus hellerii. Next base: position 9,933,265 of record NC_045679.1, on the reverse strand, counting down.
CTGATGAAACTAACTTATGACAGTAAGACAGGCTACTGTCAGGATTTTGTCAGTAGTTTTGTCCTGACAAAATCTTGTCAGGACTACTAACAACTGTTAGACTAGACGTTGTGCATTTAATGAAAACAAAAAAAAAACTCGATGTATTCTGGGCAATGACTTGACTTGTTCTTGGGGTCAAAGGACTTGCCCCCTGAAAACTTGAGTTGAATTTGATTTTCCTCACATAAAAACTCTCAAACTTCACATGGATTTGGGAAAATGATTTGGTAACCTCTCTGTTGTAGATGCATGCTCAAACAAATGCTTAAGATTTATTATATTTTTAATCAAACAATTCTATATCAAAGTTCACTTGAATGCTCACTTTAGAGACTGTGTATATATGTAAAGTGTAGTGGACTAAAGTGTTGTGCATGATTGGCTCCTTCTGACAGACAATTTGGCAGTGCATTGACTTTAATATGCATTTTATTATGCAGAGCTGTGTGTGTGGGGGGGTGTGTGTGTCTATGTGTATGCGTGAGTCAGCAGGAATGTGTGTTTGGAATCAATTGATTTGCCTTTGAGCGGGGATAGTGCTCTGCACAGCAGGTAGCATCAGTGACCTTAAAACAAGATACTTATGATTATGTTGACTCTTTGTGGTTATACACGTCTTTGGGGAAACAACATGGCTGCCAAAAACTGCAATAGAATCACAGAAACCAATGCTCATGTTGGATGTAAAGTTTAACTTTTGTATGTTGGACCAAATTCCAACCAGTAGAAAAATATCTTGGCTGACGTGATAAAATATTTCAGTGTAATCCCATTTTAACTTGATCATATTGTATATGACTCTCAAATGCCGCAGTAAAGTGTATGCAGCTCTCTTTGGCTGCCATCATTTGTTCAGTTTTCAATTGCTTCTCTCTCTCTAAGGTTTATCTCACTTGAATCTTTCATCAGGACAAAATGTATCTAAATATAAAGACAGCATGAGTTAGCTCGTCTGCTTTTCCTCTCGAAAGGACATAAACTGTTTATCTATTACGGCTGTGTGACATCAACATAAATAAGAAGAATGATGTGTAAAAAATGGTTTTGCTCATTTTTTATTTGCATTTTGGTGGGAAATAAAAGTCCTCTGATGCTTCTCATAGTGCTTGGTCCATTACCAAGAGATCAATAGCACTTGAGTTGAATGTCATAATGGTTATTAGGCCTGCTTGTCTGCATGGTCATGAGAAATGAGGGCATTATGCAGGGGAGCGTTCTCATGTGTGAGTGAGTACATGAGTGTAATCATAAGTATCTGCCTGTGTTTCCACTGTTGCTCTCATGTTTATTATGCATGAGTGGTGTATGTGCAGACTGCTGATGATCAGGGATATACTGCTGGTGAATGGTAAAGTTTTAACACTGTCATTATGGAGTCAGTATAGCTGTAATGTGAGAAGGACTGATGGTAAGGGAAGAAAGACAAGCTTAAATATAGATATGGTTAAATCCTATAGAATGGAGGTTTAACCATTCTATAGGAATGATTTAGAGATATCAGGACTACTCTACCCTATAACTACCCTGCTGTGTCAGCCAATCCAATTATCCATCATGGCGATGTGACTGTGTTCTAGGTATGCCAAGAAAATTCAGTAACAGGGAAAAACTCACCTTTGGTAAGTTGTGAGCATTTAATCTAAAAAGAAGGGAAACGTTATTGGAATGACAGGGACCCATGCTGTTGGCCAGCATGAATATCAGTAATTATATAAGAAAGTTAAAACTGCTTTTGAGAAATAGTCTATGCTCTATATCTAATCAACATGGTTTATAATATCTGCAGACTGGGTAAAACTGTATAACCTGACTAAAAATAAATAAATAAAATTTAAACTAGGCACCTACTATTTCTTTTCTTGACCATGTTTATATCTAAAATAAGTAAGGCACGTTATTTTTGCTGGTATGTTACCACCTCTTTTATATTCATATTGCTTGTTTGAAAACATACTGTTCAATACATCTTTTTTAAGATGTATTGAATGGAGAATATTATAATGTGCTATATAAATAATATTACCTTACCTAATGAATTTATCCAAAATGAATAAAATTATGCATTGTTGACATTCCCAACAATTTGTCCCTCTGAGATAAGTGCATCTTCATCAGTGCAGAGAGAGTATCTACAAAGCATAGCATGAGATTATGTATTTTCGATTTATTGTTACAATATGTGTAATGTGGGGTACTTTATAAATTTTGTGACAGATATATCCAATTGCGTCAAATGAGTTAGAGAAACTAAGAGTTAGACTGAGCTACTCTAAGCTAGCTGGTTATGTAATTTTGGTGAAGAATTGTTCAGTCATTGTTGGCCTTTACTGTACAGTAAATGGACAGGAAAAATGGAGAAGACAGAAGGAGAAGATATGCAGTCAATGGCCTGAGAACGGGTCGTTGAGGATCACAGCTCATTGATGACTGCAGCCTTTACACGTGGTGCATACACACTACCAACTGAGCCAGCGCCCCCTAACTAGTTAATAATTAATACTTGAAAAGTTTTGTCTGGTGTCTCAGACTTTATTATATAAAGAAGGTTGACAAAAGAGAAAGCTAGAAAAGCGAGTGAAAACTAGGACATCCATACAACCATATGGGTGGGAGGAAAGCAAGGAAATGGGACAGAGGATAAGGGATAAGACAGCCACTAACTCAGAGTGAAAAGAGGAAGAATAGGGTGTGAATTTTGATATAATAAAATAAAGACAATACAAACTTTAAAAGACGACACAACTGAAAGAGTGACTGGATATTGTCTAGGTATGGAAATTAAGATTTTATTTACTCCTAAAGAGATTTCTGATTCTACTCTTGTGCTAGAATCAGTGCAAGAGTGATTCTAGCCAATGACACCATTTTAATGGTGTGTGAAAGTGGACTGAGGTATTTTGAATGCCGATCTTTCCTTTATTATAAAAGTTCTGAAGAACATCTTCACTTACTTAGATGGAGCACTTGATTTAATAATACTTTTCTCAAGTTTCACTTCTCGTACTTGTCACATAGAGCCATGGGGCACCGGCATCACCATCAAAGCTGACATCAAAGTAAAACCGTATGGTTTTTGCTCAGATGCAAATAGCTTTTTATGTAAATAAAGTCACACAGGCTCACTCAGAGTAACTTGACAGAGAGGGAGATCAAAGGAAATTGGCATTTCTTGGCACTAATGTGCGTACATGTGCTCACATTATTTCAGAAAATGTGGAGGGTAACCATGGAAGGTAACTGAGATGAGCAGAGCAAGAAATGGAGAGATGGTATAGGATGACAGGATGCAAGAATAGATAGGGAGAGTTGGGGTGGCTGAGAGAAAGTGAAAGACAGCAGAAGGCAGAGAGAACAAACAGTGTCAGGTTAATGTTAATAGGGCCAAGGATCTTGTCCTATTAAATATAGATGACTCTGTTATGGGACATGAAATATACATGAAACACTCCGTTGACATCTATATCTTCTGTGTTAAGAGCCATGTCTGAGTAGACCAACAAGAGGAAGAGTGCTTCAGTTGAAAAAAAGGAGGTATTGTGGAGAGAAACAAAGGAAGGAAGTACAGGAACACAAAGAAAGACTGTGGGGAAAAAAGATATCTAAACAAGACAAGGAACATGACAGTATTTGATCTGACGCCAGTTGGGGCATCTTTTTTTCCCCTCTTTTCTTCATCCACAGTTTTCTTTCCTGAGATGGGGATCAATATTTTATTGTTGTTTCTTGTTGTGCTGCTGATCGGCTGTGCTTGAGTCTTAATCTGAGGTCTTCACTCCTCGTGGTCACGACAAGTCTCTTGAGACTTGTCAACAGAGCAGGGCTGCTAACCCCTGATATCCCAGCTGAAGCGCCTATTAGGCTCACATAAATACCTTAACCCTAGAGGTCATGGTACATACAAGTTTTCTGACAAACTACTGTTGACTTCAATAGCAAGATAGTTGACACGAGGATAAAAGTATAATAGCGATTTTCAGTAATTCTTTTATTCTGGTAAGGCTCTCCGTATAGAATAGAATGTGAACTCTTTACCTCACTTCAAACAGAGAGGGGGAAAAGCCCAGTGCTATTAATAGACTTAAAAATTCCTTTAAAACTTCAGTTTTTCCACATTCTCTTTCTGTGCTACAATAAATCTGATGCTAAGTAAGGCTTACAGCGGGACAACGAAGCCAAACAATGATTGAATACAGATATATTTCTTGTAACAATATTTTTCCTTCACCATTTTTAGATTAGTTAAAAACTTTTCCCAAGAAAGGAATTTTTATTTTCTCAGTTTCTCAAAGTATTGGTAAAAGGAACAGTTGCTCATTGAGAAATATAGATGTTTTCCTTATGACTGTATCTGTTCATTAGCCTACAGCCAGCATGTACAGAGTGGCATTACTGGCTCTATACTGGCATACTGGTTTTTAAAGTTATGGGTCAATATGACCTTTCACCAACTTATACCCTTCTTTTGTACACTCCTAATCTTTTCATTTTAGTCTACCTCCACATTGTACCCACTAACAAATATTTCTTCCTTTCTTCATCCATGTATTCATTGTTTTCCACCTATCCAGGATACACTTGGAGAGACAATTCTACAGTGGAAACCCAGAAATTACTTTGCTAGCAAGATTACCCTGCTCCTTCTGGGAGACTATGAGGTGTACCCTGGCTAGAAATAATATATAGTCTTTCCAGTGTATTCTGGGTTTGCCCCTGAGTCTCTTCACAGTGTAATGTACTTGAACAACCTCCAAAGGAAGGCATCCATGAAGCTTTCTCATTAGATGCCAGAAGCACATCAATTGACTCCTTTCAAAGTGGAGAAACAACAGCTCTACTCTGGCCACCTGACAGAGGATTCTCAGTTTAGTTACTTGGACCTAGAATCTCTTTCTTTCAGTCACAATTCATATTTTTGGAGCGTTTGTGAAGGTCATAACATAGATTGTCAGTCATCTTAAATCATCAATCAGAAGTATGCTGTAATTTGTATGTATGTTATTTCCCAACTACTTCATATTACACCTTATTTGCTTTGGTGACTTAATCCCTATAATCTCATGAAATGTGAGCATTTTGAAACATTGCCTAGTGGGGACGAGTTCATACAAGGTAAATGGTAAATGTCAGGTACAAAATAATCAAAATTATAAAGGGACAAAATTGCCATCGCCCATTTCTTATTACTTCTGCCATTGTTCAAACTTTTTTTGTTGTCACCTTTTGGTTTTCAGTTGCAAGAAACCAGTACGAGCGGAGGGGCAGCGATGTCACCATGCAGTGCGGCTCCCTGGAAAGTGACGCATCAGTGTCATGGAAGGTAAACGGGACAGACATCGAGGCCCAGCACCAACTGAATGGACCCAAACTGATTCTGACCCAGGTTGACCTTGACCACAATGGACTCTACAGCTGCTTTCAGAACCCGCATGGAGAAAGACGTGATACCATCTTCCTCCACATTGGCAGTAAGTAACCGAGTATTATTCTCCAAAATGAGATTTGACATTTCTACAGTTCTTCTACAAGCAAAAATAATTAATGTAATACTCTTAGTCTTTATTTGTGTTTTTATTTAAGAACAATATCTGTTACAAGTGACATTTTGTTTTAACATTTTTGTTGTTTGCTCCATAACAGTCTTTAGCTAAGTGATAATTTTATATGTTTTAACATTTGAATACTCTTTCATATTTGGTATGTTAGTATTAAGCAGGAATTTCCATGGCATTCCTTAGTGTTGTGCCTAATACTAGATGACAAGTTCTAATGATTAGTTGTTAAAATGACATTCTTTTTGCCATTATGACTTGCCATTTTAATAGTCATACAAAAGATGTTTAAGTGTCAATTTTACAGCATTTCTGAATGGCCTGTGTGATGGAAGCAGCCTCCTTTGAGATCCATTATTTTGATGGGGATGGTTTTATACGCTCAGTCTGTGCATAGTAATACTGTTGAGGTGGGATTGACTCGTGAATGATAGGACCCCGTTGAGGATGGTTGGATTGAAAATGTCTTTGTCATATATGGAAGCTTCCTTTGGAAAAATAAAATAAAAAAAATAATAAGGAACTGAGAAATAAAACCCTAAAAACATGTCTTCTGCATTGCGTGAATAGCATATTTTAATTCTTGCAATGGTTGAATTCCATTGTGTACATTACATAATGGAAACTGAATACTGTCATTATGTTAAGCATATGGATTACAGTGTATGCAATCCATGTGTAATCCTATCAGTTTGGAACATTTGGTAGGATCTTCCTAACTGATAGGATTACATATAATACAATAAAAAAAATAGGACAATAACAGACTGACAAGAACATTGTCTAGAAATAGTCCAAATTTAATATGGCATAAACAACATGAAATCATGGATCAGTGATCCATGATTGATTCATGATCAATAGTTCAGCCAGGTGGTAATGAACTTTTATTTGGCACCCTTTGGTTTCCTTAGTGCATTGTTTTCATGTCCTAGGTACATTAGCTTTGATACATGATAAAGCCACCCCTTCACCACAATGTCTGATGACTATTTCCACCAAGGAAATACACCATGTCACATAGTTCATAACATCTGAAACGGTTTCTTGAACATGTACTTAAGTGGTCTCCTCAGTCACTACGACTGAATCCAAAATAACATTTTTAAGATTTAACAAAACAGGACTTTTGTGTCTTTGATCTGAAAAAACTGCACCAACTGCATGATGCAATAATTTCAATGTGAACCATTTTTGAAGCCATAAGGAGGTTCAACAGGAACTGGCAAGGCTTACCTAATAAGGGATGAGTGAGTGTACTACGTCTTGTAAATAAACCAATAGTTGAGGGATTTTTCTTTAGCTTTATACTGTGATAGAGAACCTTCCATCTTGTTAGTTATTCATCACTAAATAACAGAATTAGCAATAGTAACTTAAAAATGTACTAATTAAAGTATTTGCAACAGTTTTCTGGCTGAATAGAGCCCACATTTATATATATATATATATATATATATATATATATATATATATATATATATATATATATATATATATATATATATATGCAGAATATGGACTGGAAACCCCGAGATCAAAGTGGGAAACACCCCCAAAGGTGGCGGAGAACGCCAGAGCTAAGATCCTGTGGGACTTCCAGATCCAGACAGACAAAATGGTAATGGCGAACCAACCAGACATTGTCGTAGTGGATAAACAACAGAGGAAAGCCGTTGTGATAGATGTAGCAATACCAAGCGACTACAACATCAGGAAAAAGGAGCACGAGAAACTAGAGAAATACCAGGGCCTCAGGGAGGAACTGGAGAGGGCCTGGAAGGTGAAGACCACAGTGGTGCCTGTGGTCATCGGGGCCCTCGGGGCAGTCACCCCCAAACTGGACCAATGGCTACAACAGATCCCAGGAACAACATCAGACATCTCAGTCCAGAAATGTGCAATCCTTGGCACAGCCAAGATACTGCGCAGAACCCTCAAGCTCCCAGGCCTCTGGTAGAGGACCCGAGCTCAGAGGATAAGAACCACCCGCGGTGGGTGAGAAGGGAATTTTTTATATATAAAAAATGCAGACCATAATTAATCCCATGACTTGAAAAGCAAAAGCTAGTGTTGATTATAAATCGCATCTTTTCTAACTTCCTATACTGGTTAGCTGTGCTACTGTTGCTGACTTTAAAATAAGAACACTAACTGAAAAGGCAGTTATTGCCATGTTGATTTTATTTCTGTTATCTTGAACAGTTCTACAAATCACATTTGACAGTATGTGATGGTGAAGACAGATTTTTTTTTTTTTTTTTTTGAAAAGCCAGTTTAGTTTTGATGTTTTACTAGCCACTGCAAAGGGGCTTTGGAAATGAATGACTGCCACCTAAACCTATTTGTGCTGAAGTAATTAAAGTATAAACAAACAGAAGTAAATTAAGCTACAGCAACACAAGTATGAAATTATTTTGAAAAACGGGGTCAGTTAATCTTGCTTCAGTTCATTAGTAAATCCTGCCTGTATGATTGCATCTGCTTGTCAACAGTCGATAGTAAGCCAACCCCATCAAAATTGCACTGCAGTATTGCTATTAAATGTAACATTTCCATGCAAATGTTTGATGAATGAGACTATATGGGAGCGTGACAGTTTGGTTAATCATATTGGCAATGATGAATTACCAAATGCTAAAACAATACTGAATTAATGAGACTTTTATGTTATGGTAGATTGTGTCAGCAGGGTGGATGATGCAATACATAAATAGTCCAGAAAATTTGTGGATAGAGATGGAGAAAAAGACTGAAATGCAGATGTGTACTACATGTCTCTGTGCAGCCCTGTGCATGAGTGCGTTTCCCTTCACCAGGCGTTGTGTTTCTGCATCATAATGACACTTTGGTGGTCTCAAACTATGCATGCAAGAGAAAAACAGACTTTCATTGTGTAACCATTCATCAGGGGTCAATTATGACTCTGTGAGAACAATACCTTTGTGGTCTAGCCTGGCATTGAGTTTAATTGCCTTGTTAAGAGTTGCTGATTTTATGACATGTTCAAGACACACACTGGAGCAACATTAATCCTGTTACTGTATACTGGAGAAACTCTTATCAATCTGTTTGTTCTTTATCTGTTCTCCAAATTCATCTCTGCAGGGTGTCTGCATTTCCATTACATTGACTGTCACCTCCAGAGGTTGAATGTGACACACAGTCGTGGCAGACTACAGTTCTTGTGATTACCATCATGATGATAGTTTGATTTTATGCAGTGTTTATAACTCACACCAGGGGCTTGTTATGTTTCTGAAAGATAGCAGTGTGATCTGGAGAATTCCACAAAGCCATCTGTCTAGGTTTTTTTAAATTTTATTATTATTATTTATCTCTACAATGTTTTTCTTTTTCTTCATTCCTTTGAAATTCTGAGATAAAATCTTATTTCAGACAAAGAATCGATACCGCAAAAGTACAGGCTGTCTGCCTTCACTTTTCCTGTTCTCTGACTTCAGTTTGCGACCACATTTGTTAGTTTTTTGTTTACACTGGTTCACATTAACAACAGACGACGTCATCCGCTAACTCTCTGTGTATGCCTGCTGAATTTATGAACCGTGTCAACAAAATGTCAGCACAAGGAGACAGCAGTTGTGTGTTGTGGAAAATTCCCATGCCGATGCAACGTCTCCTTCCCTTCCTCTTTGCATTATTTCAACACTTTGTAAAACTGTGGGATGCTTACATTTTCTCTGACACTTTAGATACACACAAAGCTTGAGTGGCTTCAAAAAAGTACACGGCATTAAGCATGAATGTCAGATGGTGAAGTAGTGTGGATGTGAATAGATACACTACCATTCATGGGCCACAAGGTGTGTGGTAATCAGTGGGGCCTTTACTGTAGACAGTGGTGATTTTTGATGACACATTTGGTTAAACATACGGAGCACTTTCAAAGGAGGCAGAATTAATGTAAGTAAAAAATTGGTCAGACCTAAACAAGTTGTCTGTCGCGTGTTGTTTAGTGTGTCAAGTGGGAATAATTGCCCCCTGTACTGTGAACAGTGTTAGCACTGAATTAAAATATGAGTGTTTACCATGAGGAGCTAATGAAGCTGAAGTTAGTACTGGACTAACTTAGCTTCCAATATGGTGCTAAAATAAAAGGCTACTTGGATGTTTTATAAAAAATCTGGACTGCATTTTAACATAATCTAGTTCAAAATATAAGATATTCTACTAAAAGATGGGCAAAGGTGACTGTAGACCAGTGACGTGTGGTTACTTTCACAGCTGGTGAGGCACTGACTTAATCATAATCAGATTTACAAATATATACCCCCTGCATGATGTTGTTTACATAAAGAAATTTTGCGCATGCGGACAACGCTGGAGGGCAAAATGACTACATGTCATGGATAGCCGCACTGCCGGCGTAGAATAATTAGAAAATTGCTGTAGCCGATACGATTTCTTCCACTGTGAGCTTGTTTGCAAAATGTAAAACCTACATTCTTAGAATCAACAAATAATGGTCAAGGCCTAAAATACAAGCAGGGAACCTCAGAAGAGGCAGATTTGTAAAAATGTTATGTTGCAAAATGATGTTGCATAGCTCATAGAGGTGTGAATGACACATAATTCACTCTACATCATACAAACATGGTTTGACAGGGATCTTGAGCTGTTACTTAGGACCAGTGACATTTCAACCTAAAACTATCCAGATGATTGATCTTTGGGTTTTAGATACAAGTTTGAGAAAATGTTATTTTCTTCTGAATTTGACTTTATAAATCTCTGAGAATCCAACAGCCTTGCACAGTAAATTGAACTGCAGAAAAGAGAAAGAAAAATGGGGACAAATACATGGGTTTAAAGGAGCCATTTCCTCTGTCCTGGAAGCCGTCCTTTCACAAATGCTCTGATCTGGCATTTAGCGGTGAAATTGTTATAGCCCTCTATACCCCTCCAGGCAGGACAAATCTTGCAAAGTCTAACACCTCGTTGATTGTTATTCTGCTACTCAGTCACTCAGCATGCCAGCTGATGGAAGATGAGGAATTTCTGTTCCTTTTAGTGACCACTGTAACAGTGATGTATTTTTTTGATCTTAACGTAAGGAATGTGATAAAATAGGCTTATCCAAAGCATTGCTATAACTAACATGATCTTTGTTTCAACTTACAAAGGTGCTTAGAGAGAGGCAACTGACAGAAAGCAACAGATTTATTTATTGGAGGTTTCTGCTAACTATTTTAATACCACATGAGGCTCTAAAGTGTATCTAATTCTAAAGATACAGTTGAAACCAGAAATGTGCTTACATCTAACAAAAAGAAACGTATACCTTTTTTCTCACTGTCTGAAGTTAGATCAGACCAATCCTCTGTTCGAGGGTTATCAAAAATGATTTCTATTTTCTAAACTCCTCAGTAATGACAGAAATAATAAGTTAGAGATTTAATTATTAATGTTCTTCAAAATCAGAAGTTTGCATACATTTCTTCTGCATTTAGTAGGAATGGATTTGAATCATATAACTTGGGTTAAACATTTTGGGTTTTCTTCCACAGGTTTCTCACAACGTCTTGCTGAAATTCTGACAGAATTAGTGTAACCAAGTCAGGCTTTTAGGTTGTATGTTAACCAGCATGTAGGAACATCTGGACAAACGTAAAATGGCAGTAAATTATGTACTGGTCAAAATAAAATGCCTCTTTTTGAATATTGGCAAAGCTAAAATATGCTCAGCCCTGAGTGGTCATTCCTGTGTTTTGAGGGTGAGTGAAAGGAGGAGTGAGTTATCTTGTTAAATTGATGTGCGCTCATACATGCACATGCACACCCCAAATTGGTGTCTGTTTCCTTTTCCTGGGCGGCTTGTTTTGGCGTAATCCCTGCACACATACCCATTCACTCTGGGGACCTGTGCTACATTGCAGGGTAATGGAATTGTCTCTTCGCAGACAGATCGGGATGGAGGAGGAGGAACTAATGCAGCTCTGTTGGGACTTCCTCTTTAAACTTGGAAGTATTTGGCCTCGCGTGTAAGGTCACTGGTGGAACTATTCAGCTTTTTGGTTAATTACTCCTCTCTCTTTAGCTAGTGTCAAATCATTACTGGTAAATAGAACATATAGAGAACTTGCAAACCCTTAGAACTACAATTATATCTATCAAAATTTGCTAATTGATTTGTGTTTCAGTCAACTGAAGCAGCCGTAGATAAAAAAAAAAAATCCAGATGGATAAATATCGTCTTACAATGTCAAATCCATTATAGATGTATATAAAGGCATGAAATTAAGAGATTTAGAGCAATTTAGAGCTGCACAATACTTTTCATCACAATCATCATCTTTGTTTCAACGTGTGCAATACTGCAATCGTGAAGGATGTCTGGGATATAATAGCTGGTTGGTTGCAACCTTTTAGAGCCAATGTGTTCAAACTTTGTTTGCCAAAAACATTATTAGCCATTTAGACAGGTTATTATTGTTTTTCAATGATGAGTAGATAATGCTTGATCTTTTTGTTTTGTTTTTGCAGATATAGATATTAGTGACCATGATCATGAAAAAGAAAAAGTGATGAAAATACGGGTGAACTGCAGTTCTTATTGGCTTTGAAGTAGTCAACAATTTTATGTTTTTCCTTGAATGGTGCAGCCCTTGTAAAACACAGAGAATTAGATGGATAGGTACCTATTGTATGAAGACCCACTGAATAAAGTCAGCTGCGGTTAAAAACCAAAACCAGAGAATCCCATTAAGCTGAGCCATCAATTAGCAGTGTACCTACTGTAGACAAGAATCCCATTAAAGTTTTCTACTTTTAACCAACAGTTTCCCACTGCAAATTTCATGAAGCCAAATGTTAGTAAACATTTCTAATAGCAGAAAAGAAAAGTGTAATTTGAAACTTGATGTATTTCCACTCTTATTTTAGGGGAGCAGGGTTTTGAAACAAATGTTAGCAACAAGTCATGAAAGCTAGAATTTATGATGTTACTGACTCAGAGATGTTGGTCGACTTTCGAACATCAACTTGGCAGGATCCAAAAATACTTCACAAAGAGCAAAATGGCAAAACAGATTTTTTTGTGTGTTTTACTTAAGAACTACATCTAAATTCAGATTTGTCTGGATATTTATTTAAGTCGACTATATGTTGTGACTGCATATGAGGCAACATGGGATGTGGGTTACATTACATATAGGCAGGGACAATAGCATCTTGTCATGTTTGTCCTTAGGCTCATACTCCACAAAAAAATAAAATAATCTACTTATTCCTGCCCACATTGTTTCCCAGTTCTCTCTTTTATTCCAGTTCATCCTTTTCTTGTTCTGCTCTATATTCTAAATTTCCTCTTCTCCACTTCCTGCTTTACTTGCAAGACAGCAGCAATGCTCATCATTTTATTGTAACAGACAACCATAACAATTGGGGAAATGGGCCTGGTTTAGAAAGTCAGTGTGGAGCCAGAAAATAAACTGGAATATATATGAACAGAAGAATGTGTTTGTGTATTTTTCTCTGTATATATGCTGGATATCGTAAGCAATCTGGAGAGGCAGACTGTTTATTCCTTCATTTTTCTCAATGCTATTTTGTCCAAAGGAGACATTGAGGCAAAAAATCATTAGCAGCATCAGGAATGCCCCAAGTTCAAGTTGTGTATGCATCTTGACTCGTAGTCAGATTAAGCTTCATCTTCTGCAAAGTTGAACTGAAGGGGAAAAATACCATTTGAAATTTTGCAGTTTTGCTAATGTTTCTCAAGAAGACTGAAGTCGGATATTCAAATCTACACATTACATTATTTTACATCAGTCCAAATCTTCTCTTCTTATTTATCACACTTATTCATCTCATGTCATTTCCTGCTGCACATCCATCAGCACAGGTCTCATATCTTAAATTTCCGCCTGTACGATTCGGAGTGTATCTCATTCAATTCTCTCGTTTTCATCTGCTAATCCTCTTACAGCACCCCCCAGTTTGTCACATCCAACCTATTACTCTCTTCTTTTCTTGTCATCTTTGTCAAAGTAGTTTTGTTGTCCTACCTTGCACTAAAAAGACTGCTTCTGGCACTCTCAAATATACCTTTTTTTAGCTGTAAAATATTTATATTAGATTCTATGTGAACTTAAATATTATCTACATTGCTAATATTCCCACCTTAGGAATGAAGACTGTGAAAATGGAATACATTGTAGTAAGTTGAAGGGAGGGAGATTGTCAGATAGTCACATAGGTTGTCAAGCTTCAGTTTTTTTTTTCTCTCTCTCGCTTTCAGAAACTTAGACAGGTTCGACAGGATAGAACACTGTAAGCTTTAAAATGTATGAAGGAGAAGTTGCAAACAGAGATATGATCAAGTCAGCTGAGTCAAGAAAAAGTCTAGCTGGGAAGAAGTCGAAGTGGAGGTAAAAGTGAAGTTGAGTTAAGCTTTGCAACAGACAGAGGGGCTTAGTTTGAAGAACTGCAGCCTAACACAGGAAATGGTGCAGGCAGAAAGAAGGCTCCAGGATCTTTATGAGGATTTTTCTTTTTTCTTTTCCAAAAGTGAGAGTGATGAGAAAATGCACTGCACAGGTGGTGCATGTTGTCAGCCAAAACAATACGGATTATAGTGTTTTGCAGAAATACTCACACCCTAGAGGTATTTCCCCCTTTGTCAACCAAATATTGTTTTTATTAGAATTTACATTCAACATAGCTCAGTAAGATTGAATGTACAGTGTCTGTCATTCTACAAGTTCTTAGTTGTATTTAGGTATAAACTAAATCCTTACACATAAATGTTTTTAATTTTATTTTGGGGTGATAGACAAAAGGAAGTGCAAGTGTATTTTAAATCTTTGTTTCCATGTCCTTTTGGTTCTTAACGATGCAGTACTTTGTGTTGATCTATCAGCTAATATCATAAACAGAATACACTGAAACTTATAGTTTTAGATCAAGTGTGGGGAAGCTCAAAAGGCTCGAATGCTTTCACAAATTATGGCAAGATATAGCATCTGCTGTGTGGCATTATTGAGTGATAAAACAGAAGTTGAGAATTGGTCAACCTAAAATCAACACATTTCTGTGACAAAAATGAAAGCTTTTTTTTTGTTGTTTTTGAGGGAATTATAACTAATTGGAGCAAACTTTTGCAGCTTGAGCATCACTTCTAGTCTTCCAAAATACTTTCTCCCAATCCAATTAAATTTTTACTTCTCCAGCTTCAGTTCACTCAAATGTTCTGCAGAGGGGAAAAAATGACATGAAGTATATCTGGTAATTGGCACTGCTCAAACATTTTGGTATTCTGCTCCATTTTGCTAACATCACCGTTTTGTCTGCAAACTCCTTACAGTCACTCTTTGATGTTTTTACGTGTTTCTTTCTTTGCTCTGTCATAATTGACCTCTCTCTATCTCTCTCTTTTACCAATTAACTAGCACATATAACTGCATGGCATACATGGTGCTGTAGCGCTTTTCCCAGTAGGGTTTCTCGTGGTTGCCATTTTGTTTTGTACATCTGCCAAGAAGGTGAAGGTCTATGCCCTCTTGATTAGTGCCCAGTGAGAAAGAAATTTCTGCTTTGCCTCTGCCCTTTACAATCCCCATGTGTATTTGTGTGTACTGGAGAGAGAAAGACAGAGGGATAGAGGGGGGAAAAAGACTTTGACCAGAAACTATTCCCTTTGGCTCAGTGTCCAGCAGTGAGGTTGAGCAGTTTTGTTCTCTGACGTCAAACGACTGCGAATGGTCAAATATGAAAACATGGTCACTCTGTGAATGTGTATGTGGATATGTCTGCAGAAAAGATCCAAATATCACATATCTTTTAGACGTGCAACTGTCCACTTATGTTGTCCCTTTTAGCCACGTACATGTCACATTTTCACTAGTCTGATTCATTAGAAATAAAATTTGTTTAGGAAGAGAAATATTCAACAAGAACTCAGGAACTTTTGAGTGAAACAAAATGCTTTCAACTCGAGCATTTTTTAACTGGCTGTTCACACTTCATACCGCTATTTAATTGCCCTCAAACCTTATTTGCACCTCGGTAGTGAAAAACAAGTGCACAACAAAATCTAATTTAAAAAATGTATGAGAAAAAAAAGCTTCTTTCCCTCCTCTCCCTTGTGGTCCTGAAGCCATCTACTGAAATACACAGCTTGGTCAGAAGCAACCAATCCGAGCAATACCTGCCTTTTGCGTTTTACTAAGCAAATGGCAGGTAGCATATTCTTCACATGGGAGACTGCTCAGGCTAGTTAGCATGGCCACCATTGTTGGAGGATAAACAGTTTCCCTTAAGTAAGTAATCTATCCACCATTGCCACATTAAGCAGCGTGTACATAAGCTTGACTGACAGTGCTAAGACCATCCTCTTGGCTGTGATCGGTTGTTTCTTAATGACCTTGGCTCACATGAGTCATATATATATATATAAAAATTCCCTTCTCACCCACCGCGGGTGGTTCTTATCCTCTGAGCTCGGGTCCTCTACCAGAGGCCTGGGAGCTTGATATATATATATATATATATATATATATATATATATATATATATATATATATATATATATATATATATATATATATATATATACAGTACAGACCAAAAGTTTGGACACACCTTTTAATTCAATGAGTTTCCTTTATTTTCATGACTATTGACAATGTAGATTCACACTGAAGACTTCAAACTATGAATAACACATGTGGAAATATGCACTAAACAAATAAGTGTAAAACAACTGAAAATACCCCTTATATTCTAGTTTCTTCAAAGTAGCAACCTTTTGCTGTGATTACTGCTTTGCACACACTCTGCATTTTCTTGATGAGCTTCAAGAGGTAGTCACCTGAAATGGTTTTCACTTCATAGGTGAGCCCTGTCAGGTTAATAAGTGGGATTTATTGCCTTATAAATAGTCATGAAAATAAAGAAAACCCATTTTAATTAGAAGGTGTGTCCAAACTTTTGGTCTGTACTGTATATATATATATATACTACACAAGTCCCTCCAGAAGCAGTTCACAAAAAGCTATTATATTCATCTTATGAACATTTAAATCCCCCCCCCCTGTGGGACATTGCTGAAGAAAGCAGCTAAGGGGACTGGATTGAATGACTCACGTGAGCCAAGCTCATTTGCACTCTTGCCATGCATAATTTGTACAATGCCATGTTGACCAATAGCATAGCATTTATTCTTCTCCGATAACATTTCATAGGTTTAAAGCAGGGAGAGGGGTTTTTGACGATTCCTTTTTGAACAATCTCTCCAGATTTTGCACTGTCTAGAGACTGTGCACAGTCTGTTGGTAGACTCTTTAGGTCTCCCAATAAGTTTACGTTGTCATTTCGGTCTCCAGAGAATGTTGAAAACAGAAGAAGGTTGATCTTATGTCTAGGTAATCATTTATATTTATATTACAGGGATTGTTCTGGTTGACAATAATAGTTGAACCAGTGACTTTGGTAAATTACTATTATTTCTTAATATTGATAGTCCAATTAAAGGTTGTATTTTTTCTAAATTTTTCAGTGTCAGATTTTGTTATGCTAATAGTAGATTTTTTTTAACCTTTCACCCACCTGTCGATAAGTGTAGAATGAGGAATGCATTTGTGTGTTCTACCTGAAAGCCTCTCTGTTTATTGACTTTATAGTTCAGTGGTTATTCCACTGTTTAGACACAAACTACCTTTCACACACAGAAATAAGATATAAAAGGCACAAAAATGAATCTAAAAATATAATATAAACCTCTGATGCATGTCTGACATTTTCCTCATTACTTTTAGACATTTTCATGACAAGCAAAAATAATCAAAAACAGAATGCCATTTATCGTTATTACTTTCATATTCTGCCACAGCCCTAGGCAATTAATCATGACAAATGGCATGTGTCACATGGAAATATTTCCATTTTTTGAAGATATTAACAATGTCCCTCATTTCACTTACTGCATATTTTGTCGAAGTTAGAAAAAAATCCTTTTTTATTTGGTATCTACACAAAAATGCACTAACTTTAAATAAATGTATTCACAAACAAAAAACAGATATGCTTTGAAGCCTAGTATGTTCAACTTGCATATTCATAAATCATATTTTCTTGCATATGTCCCTATGCATGTGTGTAATGGACTAGGCTCTAAGATAATTTCATGCTTCATGATAAAAATGCCTTCTCTATTTAGTCTACTGGGGCAATTTGTATTTGATGCAGCTGGTCTGCTGAAGGAGATTGGTCCTCACTCACTCCCTGACTTATTAAACCGATAATAACATACAGGCAGCCTGATATGCCTCCGACATGTGCTTCAAAAATGAACTCTGCTTGTGCCTCTATGACAAATAAGAGAGAGGAAAATATTCTGGCGTTTTCACTCTTGGGCAAGGCATATATTATCCTGACTAAATTCCTATAGGAACATGGGAACTGCTGTGAAACACAAAAGGAAAATGTAAAATCATAAAAACTTTCAGATTTTAGTTAACAGTAGATGGAAAAAGTCTAACTTAAAGTTGTAAGCATTCATTATTCACAATGTTTTATTAAGTATTATGTTTTGCATATACTTCTTGACAGGAGAAGAATTTGAGGACATCATCTTTTATATTCTTTGTTTTCTATCCCAGTTAAATTTACTTTTGATATTGAGCGGCAAAGACGTAAAATGTAGTACGTGATAACAGTGATTATCTCATTTAGGTTTAACCAGAAGAGGTGCAGAAATTGTTAAGTTATGAAGTTAACTTTTAGTTTAGTAACAATAAGAAGTCAATAAGCAAATTCCAACTTTACTCTTGGTGCCAGCTTATGGTTAGCTAATTGAATTTCTTCAATTTTTAAAGTTGTTTTGTCTTGTCTGTCACTGTTTCCTTTTCTACCTAAATGCATTGTTGCATCTCTTTTCTTGTCCTGACTGTTGTATGCAGCAATACAAAAAATTGCTCAAAGTTGTAGATTTACTAAACTCAGTTTTCCCTCATTAAATAAAAAAAAAATCAGCTGATATCTTCACAATTGCTGCTGTAATAGAGATTTCGAGGGTGTTGGTCTGGAGCGAAGGCAGCTATGAGACTAGACTGTGACTGTGGATATATGAGATAATTTCTTTCAACTGTGAGACTCAGAATATACTGAACAGAAAATATCTGAAAAAATCAGACAGATCTCAGAGTTTCACAGAACTGCATATAGGGACTGGGACATCTTGTGTTTCGGATAAACAAACACTGCCTCCTGGACTTGCAGACACTCAAACACCACCACCAGAAGCGTTCTCAGACGGACTCATGCACACATGTTGCGGTGGGTGGATGAAAGGAGTTTCGCACAGACACAAGCTCCTGTGTCGAATGAGCCACTCGTATTGTGGAAAAACACAGGGATGTTGGTCTTGGCCGGACAGGAATGTGGGCCGGCTCGTTGCTCTGAAGTGTGTGTGCATGATGTATGTGTGTAACCGGTATAATCTCAGTTATTTGTAAAAGCTTTGCTTCAAACAGTTAGCTCGCACCTATGTACATATGGACACAGAGTAAACACACTCAGAGCAAATCTAATTATCTGTTGGAGAGTTTGAGTTATTATAACAGTTTTGACGTAGTACTAGTTGTAAAAAAAAAAACAAAAGGTTGTGGGACGCATTTTATTTTGGCATTTCATATCTTATGTTTACTCTATGTTGGAGCTGTGTATTTACATTGGATTATTCTCTTTTTAGCCCGTGATTTTGTTTCTCCCTCCTGTTCTCTTAAATATCATTGTAACCTCAACATAGACGTATGTGACAATAATCAGTTTAAGAATATTTGTACTTTTTGTTTCACATGGATAATGCTTTTAAGCAAATGATTACAGGTATATCCAGAATTGTTTCTGTTGTTGTTTTTGTTGGTTTACAGTTACTTAAAACTGAACCTGCAGTTTATCACAAAGGTTTGGGAGTACATATATCCAAATATATATATATAGTTAAAAAGTATAGTAGGACATAAGGGTAAAGCAACAGTCATACATTTATAGCCTTGGGAGGGTTATGCAACAGCCATTTGAATTATACAAATAAAAAAGTTATGGTACTGCTGCTCAATAGCCAAAAATCCTCCTTGTAAATCAAAGTTCATTGGGCATAAATTGACCCAGAATTTGAGTGAAGTTCCCATAACCAGTGATGATTTGGAGAGCTGAATTATCTACTGTGTTTTATAAAGTCTGAGTCATCATGGTCGTCTACCAGGATATTTTAGAGGACATTTTCTCAAGCTGAATGATAGCTATGTTGAATATCTACTGGGTATTGTCATAAGGAATATTAGAAACACCAGACTCAACAATGTAGACAAGCTGAATGTCACCAATAAGGCAACTTGGGCATCTTCAGAACCTCAGAATTTACACAAGCTGACTGCCTCCACACCACCCAGTACTGGTGTAGGAGTTAATGGGGCTAAAACAAGTACTAGGTGTAGTCCATTAACATACTTTTAAATATGCCAACGTTTCTGCCTTAAAATGTGTGTTTTATAGATGTTATAGTTGTAATTTTCCAGTAAACGTTTGAAGCTTATAAAACATTTTATTTAAATCCTGCCATATGAAGCTCAACCTTTTTACAATATTCATGAAATAAAATCCTGGAGCTTTTTGCAGTTCAAATTTACTTCTTCTTCTTAAATTTTGCAGTTTTTAAAATAATTATTGTAAAGTTAATAAACCTTGTTACTGTGAAACTCAATTAAAAACAGCTAACCTTGAAATTAACTGTATAAATCAAACTTGTGTTAACAATAAAATTGGAGAAAAAAGAAAGACTGTGTTCAATCCAAATTACCCTCATCAGAAAGTTGCATATAAAATAAATCTCTGGAGAAGGAAACTTTTTAATAAGGGAAATTTGCATAAGCGTTAAAATTTTATTTTCTCACTTATCTTATAAACTGGCATGGGAAGGTACCAGTCTTAAGTTATTATGAGATTTAAAAGAAAAATAAAGTTACCATTTTAAAACCACAAAAAGTTTCATTATCCAATTTCTTCACTAGAAAATCTCTAATGCAGTAGTGTCCAAAGTCAGTCCGCAAGGGCTAATACCCTTCATGTTATAGGTCTTCCCCTGGTTCAACACATCTGAATCAAATGATGGTTCATTAGCAGGCCATTGCCGAACTTTGACATGCTGCTGATGTAGTCAGACCATTTAAATCAGTTGTGTTGGAGCAGAGACACATTGAAAGTTGGCAGGACACTTTAAATGTCCTGTTCCAGACCCTTGAGGCCTGGAACAGGACACCCCTTCTTTAATGAGGTGGCATGGAAAGTTCCAGAGTGTTCAGAGTTTCCTCTGGTTCTAGAAAGCATCATATAACAGCAGTTGGGGGACATTGAGGGTTTGCTGGCCGAAAAATGGCAACTACAGTGTTTACTTAGTAATAAAAAAGACAAACTGAATGCTGGGAAATATTTTGTCGTTAAAGAGGAGGACAAGCCCAACTAATCACGTTCTATCAGCTTGTTGTGCAAAACACCCAGAAGGTATTCTGAGCATAGAACTTCAAAAAAGGCATTGCTGTTTATTTAGCAGGTGATTATTCTGTTTTGATGAAAGTTTTTGCATCAGAATCTACATAAGCAGAAATTAATGTAACAGATAACATGACTATAACTTAAATAATAAATATATCAGTAAGAGTGACTTCTCCTTTCTAGATAATTTTGGATGTTTTTCTATTTTTTGGTCACTTCTGTAAAACTGTGATATATGCACTCCAGTTTATCAAATTACAAGAATTTCCCATGCCTCTTCAAAAACAAAAGTCACTAAAATTATGCCTGTGTGTGTGTACTGATTTTCCTTTTGTCAGGTGGTACACAATGAATGTGCATAGAAAGAAACGCTGGAATAAAGCTCTTCTTTTTCCACATCCAGGAACTGGATTTAGTGTCCTCTCTAAAAGGATTTTGTTGATAGAAAAGCAGCCATCACTCAGCATGTTTATGCCCGAGTTGTTTCTTTGACAGCCAGCATTGTGATGACAGCAGATGTTTACCCAGTGTAATCCTACGAATTCACTGAGATCTTTTTTGCAAATTGCAACATGGACGTTTGGCATTCGGAATGAAACACTAATTGTATTTGTTGTCTTTAGGCTTAATAATAACAATGTATGTGTGTCTCTATTTCCTGTTCATCTTTTCCATTTTCTGCAAGAAATCTAAATTTGATCTCTTTTCTCCTGAGTCCATGTCATCTTTCAAGTAGTTTTTAATCTGAAAACATTGATTTGAAGAAACACTGCCTCTCCCATGCAGCTCTGTTGTATTATCATTCTAAAGCTCATTAAGAAATAATTAACCTCTTTCACTTTTGCTTCAGGCAGATTTCCCAAATGGTATTTCATATTACTGACATACAAAGAAGGGAGAGATAGTGGACAGTGTGAAAACACTTTTGGGAAATGAATACAGAAATTAATGATAACATTGCACTGTTGTTCTGGGTGTGCAATTCATTACCACAATATGAGTCAAGTCTTGAAGGTAATGTTTTGAAATACCAAAGCAAATGAAAAATGAATAATGGGCACAAATGACTATGTGGTTTTATAGAACATGCTCAATGTTCAACATCCAATATATTTTGTGCAATTATTTCTGTCTTTTCAAAGAGGTTTGTACTTTGTCACATATTTATGATATTAGGAGTAGTTTAAACTAAACTCACAGAGCTATGTACTTTTAATACTAAATCACCATGACGTTTTAGATACTGTTTTTCAATCATTTGCAGGCACTACAGAAATGTCAAAAGGTCACACATGGCCAATAAAACTTGCCCAGGCAGTGGAGCTTGGACAGTCTTCTATCATTCTTTAATTCCTTTAAATCAAAATAAATAACCCAACACCTATAATTATTGTTTCCCACCATTAATTCTAAAGAATATGTGATCTTTTTTATTTCATTTGTAGCTGAGAGGGTAATCTACAATCTCGACAAAGCTGGGAAAACAAACAAATAAAACAATTTGACCTCCCGAAAACTACAAACACACTGTAAAATGTTAAAAAAGGTTTTACTTCAGGAATTTGTGATGCTATGCCAGTTCAACTGATCTGATGTCACAAAAGAAAATATTTTCTTTTATAAAGTTTCCACAGGTAGATCTAAGATGAGTTCAAATACTGTTTGTGTTCAGGTAGTTAGATAAACAAGAGCTAGGCGAAAAAAAAAGTTTGATTAGGCTGTAATTGGTGATGAAAGGTGAAATGTTGTGACTTTTATCTGAAGGAGCAAACACTCTTCAGTTCCTCCTTCAGCCCTTCATTTCCTCCTGCTCATCCTGTTGATAATGATCTTGTCAGGCCACAATGAATAATGCACACTCACCTTAATGGCTAGAGAAGGTGCAGAACATACATACACCAGAGCCATGCATGTACACAAACATGTATAAACACAGACATATGCGCTGATTAGCTCATGCTTGCACAAACCCTACAACATACATTAGCAAACTCCCCTAATTGTATACACACACTTAGACACTTTATCAAGAATGTATGAGCTCACTCGACCCAGCGCACACACAGACACAGACATAATGGCATATTCACACACGCCTCTCCACGCAGCCAGACATGCGACTGGGAATGATTGCTCCATTTCTTAATGATGGGCATAAGAGACCCTTAAGTGTAAATTATTAAAGTGTACAGCAATTAGACATGTAACACTCCCAGGGAGATGGATATATACTCTCTTACAGAAAACAAAAGAATACCCTGAAGGTACGTCGACATAGAGTAAATATAAATACACATCCTTGCAAAAGTGTTCACACCTCTTGACTTTTCCATATTTTTTCCTAATACAATACATTTGAGTGGTCTTGAGTTATTTTGCCCCCAAAAAAGTGAACCAGTATCCAGATGTCTAGATGTACAAAGCTGATAGAGACAAATATCAAATGACTTGCAGATGTACTTGTAGCCAAAATTGGTGTTTTGGGGGGTGAATGCATAATACACATCTCACTTTTAAACATTTTGTAAAGCATATGTACTTTTCATTCCACTTTACAATTATGTGCTACTTTGTATTGGTCTGTCAAATCCTAATTAAAGTATATTTTGGTTGTAACATCAGATGTACATGAGTATGTCCAGCCTTGTTTCCTGTAATAGGTTTGAATCAGAACTGGAAGTCCATAGAGCTTACATGTTCTTCTTATGCACGCACTGGTAATCCCCATACTTCATAGTCCCAAACAATATGACTATAAGGTTAACTTGAGACTCTAATGTTATGTTAGGCAAATTCTTTGTTGCAAGTGTATTCATTTTGCTCTTTGTTTGACTGGAGGCCTGTCCAGGGTGAATTTTCTCTCTACCTGACTGCTGACCAGAGGTGTGTAGGTGCTACATACTTTCCTACATACTCTCCACCACCTTCAATGTCTACTGCTATCCCCATCACCTTTCCTCATCAAAACTATAACAAGCTACACAGGGTGGATGGATATTTCCTAGTTGGAAAAGGGTGGATATACTTCCTGGAATAACTACAGTGCCTTCCAGGCATGAAGGTCTTTTGTCATATTTGACTACACACATTAAAGCATCCACCAGCAAGTTATTGCAACTGTCTCCAGCAGTTTTTGATATCAAAGTTAATTATAGGTGGGTCTGTTGTTTACTTGAGACTCAATGACAAGAAGAGACCCAATATCTGTCTTTGAAATATAATCTTTCATTGAAGATGATTACAGCTCCGACATTACAAATTGCTCAAAGCTGTTTCAAGAAAGTGTTTGCAGTGTGGATGCTGTGTCTCTTTGTGAGCTTGATGGTGGCTTACTTCTGACAAACAAAAAGGTTGCTCGCTATAATCTGGGCTACCAAAAATAACTATAATGAAAAATGTTTAATAGGCAGTGATTTAGTTTTAGCCTCTCCTTGATGTCCTTTGTAAGATAATTGGGATTTCTTAAAGTCTCTTTTGTTACTTTGACCATTTTAAATTATGCAACCAAGTGCAGCAAATTCTTTCTTTCTCCTTCCTGTCATAAACCTCTGACCTCCAGGTTAATGATGGCCCAACATCAAACACCTCCAGCATCAAATACCCTTTTAGAAAAGGTATTAGAAAAGCTTATTAGATCTCCCCGCTTGTGTCATTACAGAATTCAATCTCAGTGGTCAGACTCGTTTCCAGGTTCGGGACACATTTCAGGAGAGACTTGCTGTCCATTGCAGTTTGAACATAACTGAATTATTCATCTGAGACTTCTACATAACAATTTTCCATATCTTTAAATAATCCTTTGAATACAGGAAGCTGGGGAATGGCAGGTTATCCAATTCACAATCTAGCAATGTCAAGGGCAATATGTGCCTTTCAAAACACATGAGATTTAGCCTTTCAAAGAACATTTGTTTCTCTTCTCTACTTAAAGGTAAAGGGTTTTACAGGCTATTGAAACTGAAATCAGATGCAAAAGCCAAGCCATTAAACTGGGATTAATGGCCCCATGTGTAAATGGAACATGATTTATTTGAATACATACTGGTGTCACAGGCTGAAGGCTGCAGGGGTAATATGATGCAGGATGTCATTATTCATCTGATCCTTGGTTTAATGGCTACTAAAACTCTGTTTGAACACGGTAACTGTTCAGCCTGGCTGTAACTCTCTTTCAAAGTTGTTTAGGCTAAACCTACTCCTCAAAGGCAGATCTTATCTGCTTTAAAGGGATGGTGAAATGCTGTGCACTTGTTATTAATTAAAATGTTCTGTACCTGTATCTATTAGATGTATGACTATATTAGCAGATATTAAACATCTACGTACTCACAGGAAACCAATACCTTGTTGCTGTTTGTCAATGAAAAAAAAACAAAAATAACATTTGTGTTAGGATGCTAAATTATATTGCCTAAAGTATCAACTAAATTTATTTTCAAGCAATTTTCTTTGTGATTATTGCACAAATGATCAATTTGCTCAACGATCATGAGAACCAAAAGTTTACTTTACTCTTTGCAGACTTGGATTGAAATGACTATCTGAGAAGAACATCATCAAACTTAACAACAGTCTCTTGCAAAGGTGTAGAGCATCTTATCTACTAATACGGGACTCCAGGGAACCAGGGAAATGACTAAAACATGCAGGATACCAGCCCTCAAAGACTGAATTTGGACACCCCTCTGTTAAAGCATCTGACTTTATAGCAACGAATGAAGTGAAAATAAAAATCCAACTGCAAGGTAGTAATGAGTCCTACTAGAGTACTGAGTTAGATGCTGTGCTCTGCAAGCTCTGTCTTACTTGCTTGTAGTGATCGTTGCCCTGCTCCTGCTCTTATCAGCTTCTTCTCTCCAGTGGGTTAAGGGCCCTCTTAGTCCTTTCAGGTTGACATTCGGTCTGTGTCTTTACTCATTAACTGAAAGTGCAGCCCTTGAGGAATCACTTTATGTTTGTTCCCATTACCACCCATTCCTCATTCCACATGACCTTAGTTTTGTTAGAAAGGCGAAACTACTTCACAAGGAGATAAGTCGTTAAAATTTGTGTTGAAAAGAGATAGAGATTGACTTCCAATTCAAAGGATAAATTTGTGTTCCCAGATTAATTTTAATTTTAATTTGTTGCTCTAAAGGTCTCCTTTTTTAGTACTTTTCTTTTACTAAATGCATTGAGTGCATATTGGCTCCACAGACAACAAGCAATGTAAAGCACAAAATGTTTAGAAAGTAAATGTCACCGTTAAGTAATGCTTTTATTTTATAAAGAACATTTGTGCACTGGTGATGACATTTCTCTCCCATAAAGGGTTAATGCCAAAACATAAAGAAACTTCTGGTCATCCATAAACCCCTCTCAAAATTTGATCTGTACATAATCTGACCTGGGAATTTTCCTCAGCGGGATTAAAACCTGTCATTTAGCCTTCACACAGCGGTTATGTGATGTGCTCACTCACACACACTGAAGTTAGTCACTATGAAGGAACCCATCCAGATGTGTGCTTTTTGGTTGTTGGATTGCGTTCAAGGCTGGTGTGTTTTGGCTCAATGTTTTTGAAGGGTTAGATACAGGGTGTGTCCGACTATCTAAACAACTAATGACATGGGTGCAACATTTGGTTTTTCCACATACTCAAAAACCTTTCTTCTGTGCTGTTAAAAAAAACCTACAGCGTCAGCCAGTGTCCATTAAAAAATCGTATTGTCATGTATTTTCATTTATACTGTTAAAAAGTGGGCTGGAGTGATTTATTTCATTTATGACTGTGCTTGAAAGCAAAATTGAAGACTTAAAACCTTCCAAAAATAAAAAAATAAATAAATTATAGCGCATAAATTCTACTAAAACATGGCTGTCCAGCATTGAGCAAAATGATAGCCCTGAGGAGCCAAAAATAATCAACGGCTACCACAAATCTGGCCTTGTAGGATCAGTTGCAGGAAGAAAGAATCTATTGAAAGAAATTCAAAGGAAGTTCTATTTCCAATATCCAAAAAGTGATGTAGATGAACAGCAAACATTTCAAAGAAAGTTCCCTGGTGAGATGAGACCGAAGTGATTTGTAGGCTTGCATGCAAAATGCTGTTTGGTGAAAAACTAACACTACTAATCACAATGAACACATCATTCCCAATGTGAAATATTGTAATAGCAGTATCATGCCAAGGAATGCTTCTTTTCAGGAGGGACAAAGAAGCTGATAAGAGTTGATGTATATCATGATATATGGAGGTAAATACAGGACAATCCTGAAAAAATACCTGCCACACACACAAAATGCTGGAGACCAGGCAGATGATCATCTAACAGTAGGGCACCAATCCTAGACATACAGCCAGAGAAAATATTAAATGACATGTATGAGGCATAATCATATATTATTGTGTTCCAATCAAAGCCCAGACCTGAGGAAAAAAACCCTGTAAAATAAAAATAGACAATTTCTGTAGATTTGCGAAGATTAGTTTTAATATAAAGCAAGGGATCTCATTTAAGCAAAAACTGTAACTCTGCAATATACAAAGGCATGCCATGGATGTTATAGTTTTATTTGTTAAAAACAACAACAATAATAAAACATTGAAAACTGTTTCATTGTCCTTCCACATCATGACTTCATCAAATTTTGTGTTGAACCATCACATAAAATTCCAAAGAAATACAATTATGAAATACAAGAGTTTACGGTGTTAATGTGACAAAACGAAGCAAGGTTGTTGTCTGTGGTTTTAATGCAGAAGAGAAAAATCACATTATCAAGTGCAAAAAGGGGCTTCTGGAACCTCAGGCCTGACCCAGGGATCAGATGAGATAACGAGCCTGTTATCAGACAGCTTATTTTATCAGTAGCTCTGAGGCCTCAGTCTTGCAAGGTCGCAACACACAGGGCTCTAAAAGAATGTTTAGCAAATATAAGAAAAAAGCATATCAGTGTTTCATCATTTGTGGAAAACTGCAAAATTGAAACCTGAGAGCTTTACCTGTTGTTTGATTAAGCCTACTCCATCAAATGCAGCTTTGCAACTACATTACATGGACTTGTTAACAACCAAACCTTGCTCACATTATTTTGTAAGCATCCAGCCATCATTTGTAAAAAAAAAATCTGCTTCTAATATTTATCTATGGTTGGTAATGTTACACTTTTGATTGAAAAGATGAACCACAGACCATTGGTAGCACTACAAATAGTTTTGCAAAAACAATATCTTACAATAATTATTTATTTATTTATTCCACAAATGCATGCTTCACATTTATTGTCTTCCTGGGTTCCTATTATTGCTATGTTAAGAAAAATTGAATTGATCAAGACATTTTTTATTTACTTTTCTTGTTGAGAGATTAGAAAGCTAATCAGTAATATCTCATTTTTGCTGCAATATAAATTTAATGTGTATTCCATCCACTTTTCAAAATGGGAAACAAAAGAGAACATCTTAGTAAATTATCTAGATGTTGTAATAATGAGTTAGCAAATGGTTTCAGGAAAATGCTTATTTACCTTACTTTACACATATCTAAAGATTTCAAATAGTGAAAATGGCAGCAAAGGTCCAGTGTTTATCTTGCAACTAAAAACAGTGTTAAAGGACAGGAAAAAGGCAGTGACACTCAACACAGTGATTAGTTCTAATTCTGAACATGATTCTGTGATATATGACAGAAAATAAAACAAATAAACAAGTAAATCAAGTGGTCACAATTAGAATTACCTTTTTTTTTTCTCAAGAAAAGCGATAAGACATTTTGTTTTGGTATTTTGATGTCTTAGCCAGACATCAAACAATTTTTATCAAGTGCAACATAAAAGTATTTTAAGCTGTTAAAAATGAATGTTGTGAAAGTATAATAAAAATATGTAACCTTCTAAAGGATGTTTTTGTTATCTTTACATACATCATCATCCATAGTTCAATACAAAAGTTGTGAAATAAGATCACAACTGTTTAATCTCCTATGGGCAAATACGCCCGGCATTGAGTTTGTGTTGATGTTTAAGTTAATCATATCCTTGTGAAAACTGCTATCACAAAAGCAATATCATGCCCACCCAGTTATTTTTTTCTTTAACCTCAATCTGGGTTATCACAGAATAACTGGGTATCGTATATGTTTACAAAGCTGCAACAACAGATAAGCTAAGGCAAAGGTTTTGTGTGTGAAATCTTTAACATTAGTGTTCATCAGTTGTTTATTGGCAATCCTTTATTTTCCATCCCCTTCTTTCCATTTGCTTTCTGTTTGCCTGCTTAGGTTCATTTTCACTTCCCTTGCTCCCCTACATCCCATTTCCCATTTTATTTCCTTCACTATCCCTACCCCATCTTTCTGTATCTCTAAAGTGATTTAGTATCGCGTGATAAATGATGGCCATTAGAAGCCTCAATATCATCGTATCTTAGAGTTCACCAGATACGGCTCATGTAGCATCTGGCCATCCATGAGTTTGTGCGTGGGTGTGTGTGTGCGAGTGTGCACTATGCATCTGCATCTGAATTGATGCGACTGTGAGGCTGCAAATTACCCTTTAGCAAAAGCAAAGAAGCACGCAAACACACATGAACTGTGTGTATACTGTAATTTGCACCCATAAAAATGCACGTACATTTACACATGCCAAGGAGTTTATTAAAAATGCAATTAAGGTTCAGACACCTTGAAATGGTGCCACAGTACTTTGTTTGCTGTCATCGTTTCCAAATAATGAGCAAAGCTGAACACAAAGCCTCTGAATTCCTTAAATACCAATGCCTTAGATATGTTTACAGGAGATTTATTTCTTTGTAATAGCACAAGCACAAGAAAGAAAAAAACGGCAGTTGTTTTAAGTGTGTTTAATGCCGGGTAAAAATTGTTTATTTAACTTGACAGCAGAATGATTTTTCTTTAACTCTGTTTTGTTCCTTTGTCTGAATGAATTTTTTACTTGAGAGGGAAATGCATTTTTCAGACAAGGTGAAATTGTTTTTGTAATTTCTTTTTTTGCTGTTAGACTTTTGACTTTTGTCTTATGCTTTTGTTTCTGATAAAGGGGAGTAAGGACTATGTGCTTCTCTACAGACATCCAAAATATTATCTATTATCATTGTAGCGGGATTGGCATTTTGAAGATAACAAATGAGTGTGCAGATTCTTAAAGAGACATTTGGCTAAAATAACAATATTCTGAAATAGCTTCAATAAACCCAAGTACACCATAAAAAGGCAAATTAAACTTCATACAGATGACAGTGCACCGTCACAGTTATATATAACTTGGCATGCAGTTGTTTGCACAGCATAACGTGTAGCTTGATTCTCTGCGTGTGTCTGATAAGAGGATTTGAGAGGTTTGGGGCAACCATATTTTGAACATAGTGTAAGAGTCATATTTACTGTTCAGTTTTTTGCCACCTCACCCTCGATCTAATGCCAGCTACTTAAAGAGTTGAAGGAAAAAAGAAATAAGAAGACCAAGCATTTCCAGGAGACAGATGTTGTTTAAAATATTCATACAGTGTATTACAAACTACTTTATTTGTATCTCATACACATTTGCAATTAAAAAAACAACAACATACGTTTCAGTTTTCTACTAAATCAAAGACAGGCAAGGGGGGATCAAGGGTACCCATCCATCATCTAAACCCACTTAATCCTTGTTGGTTGGTCAAGGGTTGTTGCCTATCTCCAGCATTCAAGTGATGGGAGGTTGGGTCCACATCATCAATCACAGGGCAGGGATCAAATCATATTTATTAATTAAAAATTGTGTTCTTTTTTTTAGATAGTTGAACTCCTATGCTTGAGACAGAAAGTGAAAGGAGCAGTCCACTTTTTTATTGGAACAATGGTTTCAGACTTGGAAGAGCTAAATATCATCCTATCTACTTCACACTTGTATGTGAACACCTACAGTGCACATTGAGGGCCAATTCCACCACATAACAACTTCATTTTAAAATAGCCAAGAAGCTAAAAGATGTTATATTTTGAGATTCCAAAACAAACACTCTCCATGCCTATGGCTTAACATCTTGTTCATAAACACTACAAATGGTGTTATTGAAGAGGGCTGGCCCTGGTGAAGGCCAAACTTCATTAGGAACATGCTGTCGGTTTTTGTTGAGAATATAGACATACCGTGCCAAAAACCTTACCTCATGCTTTGATTTTACAAGAACCAGATAGTCCTAAGAAGCATCCCTGTCACTCCACTAGCTAAACACTCCAAACTTGAAGCTCCCACCAGAAAATACCTCAGCAACTGATATACAGCTAGAGGGTTGCAGTCTACCTATTTACTGGTCCCAAAGAAAATGGGGCTGATCCGATATCCAGCAACATCCTCCTCAGCTGCAAAACCAGGGACCCTCCTCTCTCAAACTACATCTTGAGGTTTTCTCAATGGGCCTTTCAGATAAATATGGTGCAGACTGGACTCTCTAGCAGATTCCAGCTAGCACTGTGAATATTCTTAGTGTTGAAATTATGGACATGGCTATTGCTTTGGCATAAAAGAGCCCAGAGAGCCTTTCAGAGGTATTCTTTGTATTCTATTCTTCGAAAGCAGCACCTACAGAGTACCTTTCAGGACACGGCCACCATCCTACTCCACAAAGCACATGTGGACCGGGAACCAATCTCCCAAGATCTCCATTGTTTCCGCAAGGGTAAAGATTTGGAGATCTCTTCCATTGTTCATAGTTACAAGCAGCTAAAATGAGCTTTCTCTAAAGGGTGGATAGACTTCTCTATAATAGGAGAGCACATCTGGAGAGCATCACATCAAAAGTAATGCATTGGTTGGTGCCTGTAAGACACAGTGGATCTTTTGTGCTGAAGTGTGGGGCACTTTAGGGGAGTAATGTCAGTGGGTGGTCCTTTGATGTTTCCCAAAATGGAAACTGCCTAAAGCAGATAAAATTGTCCCAGGTCACCATTGCAGGTGATCTGAAGAAAACCATCCTCAATGCAGTATGGCTGCATTCACACTTTGGTTTAGGATGGATTGAGGAATGGAGCGAGATTAAAGAATGTAATTTGTTGTGTTTTGAGAAAAATATTACTGTTAGCCACAATCTTAAATTAGAAACTGAATGTGTCTTCTACACATGTGCATTTTGAGCTGCAAACCATCTCACAGGATTGGACAGGCTCATCCAATAGTGTTGATTAATGTCAAGTCTCCTTTTGAATTCTCGAAAACTTGTCAATTGCATCAAAAGAAACTGTGATTGCACGTCACACATTTTTATCACATATTCTAACAACACAGGCTACAAATTTAGATGCAGCTGTCTGATGGGAAGCTTATTTATCAGCATTTCATTTGCTACATCAAAGGGACATTTTCCTCTAATTTACCTCACATTCAGCTGCCCTCATGGCTTTCGGTTATTTTATAACATGGTTATGTATTGGCTACCAGTAGTTAATAGACATTAACTACAAAATAGACATTCATGACATATTTATTTATTTATTTGTTTTTATCATTTAATTGTTTTTCAACATGTAAAAACATAATTTCACACACATAGATACACATACACATATCTCAAGTTTTATACATATTCAAGGGGTGAGCTGACCTTATGATGTCCCACCACTATTTATTACTTTATTCTGCTTAAAGCATTTTGTCAAAAATCCCATGCAAGTTATGATTCTTGTACATTTCTTATAATATTATTTACATATTATCAGCAAACTCTAAAACTGCATTCATTTCTAGTTAGTTTTTAATTCCACAAAGTGTCTCCATGATTCCAGCTACAATTAGTGGATCTTTTGCAAACCGAGCAGAGGAGAGCCTAACAATTGTTTGACTTGGTGGGAATTGCCAAGACTGTTAGTTTGACTTAACCAACAGGCATGTTAATATCTTTGTCTTCTTGACAACATTTCTTGCAAAACAGCAACATTTTAGGAATGGATGATGTTCTTCATGTAACTTAGCCACATTTATGTTATGTTATGTTATATTATGTTGTTTTTAACTTGGCAAGAAAAAAAAGAAAAAAAAAGCTAATCTCTATGTTGGACTTTATCTTTTCCAGAGAGTAGTTTTTTTGGAGATTTTTCCTCCTTCGACCAACTTATACACCTCACAGCAACAGGTGATTGGAGGGAGTTTTATTTTGTGATCCATTCAACTGATTAAAACCTCTTTCTTTGAAATCTGTAGTACCAAATGACAAACTGTTTTCCTGGTTTTGAACAGTGGCATCTTTAAAAAGCTACATTAAACCCATGTATCCATGCGCCTCTGTGAGAAGTAAATTGTGATATGAGTGATTTTATTTTACCAATGATATTGTGGCCATACTAGGAAGTTGAGTGAAATACTCTAGACAAAGGTACGACTGAAAATTAGAATAATCTGGTATGTTGGCTGCTGTGGTATTTGTCCACTTAAAACCTTTTTGTTCCTTATCCCTTGTTGTCTCCTCTTGTCAAGAGGTTGCCTGCCCTCTGGATTTTCTGTCTCTTTTCTCGCCTCTCCCTCTATGTCAGTCTATCCCTCTCTGGCTACGGACTGTCACCTTACGTTTAGCGTAACAAGCAATGGAGAGGAGAAAAATGTGAAAGGGAATGAGGAGAAAGCCATGAGAACAGTGTGGGAGCTTTGGATGGCAGCTGAGATGGGATTTAGTGTTAAGGTTTTGGTGTGTGTGAGTGTGAGTGTGTGTCAGTATGACCAGCAAGCATTTTGTTTCTTTGTGTTTGTTTGTCTTCAAATCTGTTTTTATGTGTGTATGTGAGCAGGGACGCTTTCCTCAAAGAAGGATCCACGGTGGGGGGTCATTCAAGATTTCATCACCAAAGCTCTCCCAAACACACTGCGGGTTTTTTTCTCAGCCTCTCTTTGCTTCTTTCCCATGCTCCCTTTTCTTTTTCATATCTGTCCTACTGCTTTATTCACACTGTGCTTTCACTGCCCATTCCTCTAAATCACTTTTCTCACGTTTTCAAGGCTATTCCTGTCTTTTTTTCAGTGGATTTCCACAAGTTTCCTTCCACTTTCTCATGGGATTTTTTTTAAAGTTTTACACCTACTGTCCAGCATTTCCTATACTGCCCTGTTATGTCTTCAAATTTCCCCTGCTCATTACTTTCTGTACTTCCTACTGTTTCTTTTCATCTTTATAGCTTAACTTTTTTTGTGTATCATTGCCATATCTAATATTTAATGCTTAGCCTTTTTCTCTCTGAAGTGGTGCAGCAAGATCACAAATTCAACCTTGGAATAGCAGTCCTAAAAACCACTGACTTATTTATATATGAATATAGATGTGCTTTCCTAAAACCAGTCAGGCACAGAAGAATGTGCATGCTGTGTTTCTAAAATATAGACAAGCACCCACTGATTATTGGCATATTTGTTTTATCACTGCCACTGAGACTCTGTTGTTAGAAGTTTAAAACATACATGGAAAGTTGCATTGACTCATCCGTGCATGTTTGAGAAATCCTTGGATCTCCCTGGGCAGTCATTCAATATGATTCTTCGTACAATGGGTTGCTTATTTACCCATAGCTCCACAGCTCCCCTAGACTAGTGGCAGCAACAATCAGCAAACACCTGGCTGGTGTGTCACCATCTTGTTTTTTTCTTTTTGTTGTTTTTCCTCACATTAAAGGATTAACTGACTCAGGTGAGTCTAAAACTTGCATAGCCTATTGTGGGATTAGGTTATCAATATTGTTTTATTAGTAGTCACTCATATTTCCATTTTGTCATTACCAGTGGTTCACATCCGATATGACGTGTGAGAGCTGTAAAACTTGTGGCAGAATTTTTTGACAAAAACTCCCCAGTAGCTTATCAGATTTGACCATCATGCTGCAATGTTAAATGTCCAGGAAGGTGATGCAACAGGTTGTTTTCTGATAGGATCATGTCTTCCAGTGCTGTTGAAATGAAAGGTATATAATTTATCACAAAAGTTTCAGAGGTTTCCTGTTAGTTAGAAACTGTAAGTTAAATTTGTCACTTTGTGTTGCTCACTCACAGAAAATAAATATTATTTAAAGTTTACACACATGGTTCTTTGCCCACCAAAAAATGTGTACCCTTTCCATTTCAGTCAGATAATCAACAGTCCTATCAGCAAAGGCTTTTGGATTGCAAATAATCTGTTAACATCCCCCAGTGCAGACTGTCATACCCAAAACATAATCCATTTTCAAATGAAACTGCCTTGTTCCAATAACATGCAAAACGTTTCTATATGCTTAAACATAACATGATGAAATGAATGGTAAAATGACCATGGAGCCCACGGTAATTGTAAAGGACACAAACATACTAACGTTACTGTGGCATAGCTATGAATATGTGAATTAAAAAAATAACCTCCTACCCCTGCCTTGTTTTTGACATTTGATTTGTTTTGATAGGCTTCTTTGATTCGTTTCTCATGTTTGAGCATAGTCATTTAAAAAACAATGGGCAAACTGTAAAAAAGAAAGAAAACCAACAAGGAAAATGTTTTTCATAACATATTATGCTTCAACTTCCCCAAAAAACCTAAAAGCAACTTGTGTCCTTTCGTCAATACCAAATATTGGCTGTAAGTGTAATTTAGGTTTTCAGAATATCAACATTTTAATATAAAAAGTGCACTTTTTACCAGAAGTGAAATGTCTAATGACTGTCCTTTTAAGAAAGTATTCTTGACCCACACGTATGCTATCAGAGTTATGGGACTTTGACCGAGTGGCTCCTTCAGACTCTGCACAGTAAATGCAAACACACTGCCATACATATACAGCTCACTGGTATGCCTATATGCCTCCACATGTCCTGTCAGATCCAAGAAGGCATTTAAAACACTAACAAGGCTTCTATTCATTTTGGCCCAGTGCCAACCCGACACTCGCATGCAGGGGTGCACGCACACACACAGTCCATTTAAAGACTATAACTTGCAAAATAATTCGACGAGATGAATGCCCACATGGGTGAGCGCACTGACATGCACACAATCAGCTCTCTACCCAGAGTTCTTCAATTACACAGGAATATTTGGATAGAAAATTCCCTAACACTCCAGGTGACTGACCCCCTGATGCTGAAAAAATACACACTTCCCTCACACACATTTCCGTCAGCCAGATGAAATTGCCCTTCAAAGTGACCGCACAATCAACAGCAGCTCAGTTCTGAGCAAAAACCCCGTTACAGCCTTCAAATATTCTTTTTTTTCTCTCTCTCTTTTACCTGCTCATTGTAGTCTGTTATATTGTCTGAATTTATTTATGTGCATGTCAGTGGGATTTTTATATTGGGAGATTGAATAGAAAATGTCTTTCTTAGGTGACATTGGCTATGTTTTTGTGCTCCACCACAAGATGGTTAGCTGTGTCACATTCCATCCACATCGAGCTAACACCACAGCCTCCCCTTTTTATACACAAATACACACAATCAGATATACAAGCTCTCTTTTGCTGTTTTTCAAGTTTGTTGTGGCAGAAAAAGAACAAACAGAGACATATTTCACATTGTAGGAATATCACCAATTAGAGATTCGCTGGCCAAACCTTCGAGGCTAAGTTCTGATCACCAGCCAAAAACTATTTTTACCCCCCAAGTCCCTCTATAATTTAATCCAGATTCATAACAAAATTTTTACTTTTAAATAAAACATGATTTTCTCTTTAACAAGTTACAAAATGTATCTTTTTGCATTTCATTAAAATCTACTAATACACTAAACTTTTCTAGCCACAAAATGTTTACAAATAAATTTGAAGTTTTTTCTTCACTTCATCACATACACTATTCTCGCCCACAAGTACTAAAATGATATAATAAAAATAATAACAGCAATGATGATAATGACAATAACATGGTTTTGTGGGATAAACACAAAATGAAAGAGGATAAACAGCTCTTTTCATTTGTATATCAGATTTGAAGTAATGGAAAAGAAATTCACTGGTAAAGAGAAACAAAATAATTCTCATATTCTGCCAAACCTCAGTTTGTTCTCCCAAAGTATGCGTGGGCGAATTTATATTTTTATTTGCCATTGGGTTAGTTTTAAATTATTTTTAACTTTAAAAGAAAATCAAACAAATTTAAAATGCATTTTCTCCAATTCTGATTTAATTGATACATCAACCTCAAACACAACCATTGTCTCTTTATATTTTTAATTAGTTTATGATCTGACAAAGTTCTTTTAATTACCTAATTCTTTTAAGACAAAAAATCCAATCTTAGCATTCATGTTAGCAAAATGGGAAGATAAGAAATAAAGTTTCAATATTTTATAAGAAAAAAACTGCATTTAGCTTGGCAAAATTTCAAGGACTTTTGCTTCAGCTCTTTCTGCAAGAGGGGCTGTGTGTAATTAGAACTGCTTGTTTACGAACGACAGCCACAGGGCAAGATGATCAAGAGCGTAATAAGAGAAACAACAAAGAATATCCAAATTATGTACACTGTACTTCCTCCAGAGATCCCTGTCATTACTCACAAGAGACTAACCTAATGTGATCCAAGAGGCTTGAGTTTTTTTTTTTTTTGTTTGATTTTTTCCACTGTCGGTTTAAATCTGCTTTAACCTATCCAACAAATGCATCTCAACTCTACTTGAATATGCAATATTTAAATGGGCCTGAGAACAAGAGGCTCTAGCCTTTTTAGTACCATTTCAACATAATGGAGAGCAGACCCAGACCAGCCGCTCAACCTGCCAGAAGAACACTAATGTGTTTATAATGAGGAACAAGTGTATTATTACTAATGCCACAATGAATGAATTTCAAAGTGAATCATTACTGATGTCTGCTCTCTTAATGCACTCCTTCCGTTTTAGCTGCCTTGCACAATGCTTTGCAAAGGAGTCTTTGTTATGTTTGGGCTAAACATTTTCTTATGTTTTGACTGAGAGCACTTCTTTGACATTTTTGTTTCCCTTTTCTGAAATAAAGGCATTAAAAAAACAAAAAAAACAGACTGGGTTGTGAAAATTAGGCGGTTTCCTTATTCAACTCTATGAAAATGTTTCTTTCAAAAATGAAATCATTATTTAAATAGAACCAACCAAATTTAAAAAATGTGAATCAGCAGGTTGGGCTACATTGAAAATCTGAATTTGTATCGGGAAGTAGACAGTAAATATAACCAATACAAGGAATGCATTTCTCAAAGGAAAGTCATTTGCTTGCTAGTGGTTTCCTGCCCCACTGAGCAATAAAAGTGATTTGATGAGTGAGACAACATCTTAAAATGTGACAGCATTAAGTCTATACATATCCCTGATTTAAGCCAATAAAAGTAAGTTAGTATTCATTCAGGTACACTGTGAAACTACCCATTGACCATCAAAGGAGCCTTAGCCAATATCTCATCTAAAATGATTTAACATTTTTTTTTTTTTTCCATTTTTTTCTCCGAAGAGTTTTTTGCGGCGCTAGTGGCTCGTATTTTTTTCAACAATAGGCAGACAGGAAGGAGGGTGAGGAGAGGGGGAAGACATGCGGCAAAGGTCCGGGAGCGGGAGTTGAACCCGCGACGTCCGTGTCGAGGACTAAGGCCTCCAAACGTGGGGCGTGCTAACCCCCTGCGCCACCACAGCACGCTCCATGATTTAACATTTTTACTGGCATGTGCTTCACAACCTCCTATTGGTACTAAATGTACAGGCTGGTCAATGTTTATTTAATTTATTTATTAGGAATCTGTAATTGTTTACTTTAATCTCAACATGCTTTTTTCATTTTTTTTATTTACATTTAGTTGTTGAAATAAAACAAAATCAGGTTTCATGTGAATTTGGAAATTCAGCAGGTCACATCTGAAAGAAATCTGGAAGTTGATGACTCCTGTGAAAGCCCAAAGATAATTTTTGATGGGTTTTGTTATAGCTATTTCCTTGAGTTAAGTTTATTTTTGCAATGCTGATTCATAACAAATGTGGTTTCAAAAGGAAGATCAAACCAGCCCAGTGGTACAGTCTATAAAAACATCTTAGAATATGGCAAGTAATCAAAGTATAATATGCATAGTTTTCAAAATCTGGACTGCATTATTGTAGATTGAATAGAGATTAGTTAAAACACAATTTGTAATTTGTAATTAAAATGATTTGTGAAAAGAGAAAACAGTGATTCTACTCGTAGGTGTTCCTAGTATCATTGCTAAAAATTTAGTGTCATTTTGTTAAACTGTTAAGAATTTAGGCTTGTTGTTTACCAATGTTTGAATTGTAAAAAAGTGTATCAACCTCTGATATGTACTTTCTCTGACAGGCCTAACCCATAATTCCTTTAGACTAAAACAGCAAGCACAAACTGGCCACAAATATCCAGGATGAAGCGAGACAGGAGCCTGCCTTGTTATGACAAGTGATTTGCTGACCTGTGGTCTTGGGCAGGTCTGTCCTTGGCCTTGTCCAGTCTGTCACTGTGCGGCTACATGATTGATGCATAGTCAGCCTCAACAGTTGTTAATAGTAGCAGGTAGTGTTTAGCTGCATGAGAAATGAAGCCATAAACCTAAATGTGTTCCACATCCAGGACAGACTTTAGACGCTGTTGTGTTATTGCTTCCAAAGTGGTGGAGTAGAGCACTTCAGCAGTAAACACACAAAAACAGAAATGCGGAATAGTTTGCATGATTAAAATACCGGAGGACACATCCTGCAGGATGTGGCTCGGAGCGTGCAGCAAAGGAGGAAATAGAGATTAGTTTAATTTAATGATAGTGTGTTTGTACATGAAACCACTGAAAGTGGTCGGATGGTACTCACTGAAAAACTGAGGCTGTCT
This sequence comes from Xiphophorus hellerii, assembly GCF_003331165.1. NCBI lineage: Eukaryota > Metazoa > Chordata > Actinopteri > Cyprinodontiformes > Poeciliidae > Xiphophorus > Xiphophorus hellerii. The sequence goes on along the minus strand of NC_045679.1, from coordinate 9,893,384 downwards.
GTCTCTTGTTAGCTCTCTCTTGGCCTTTTCGACTCCTTGGTCTTAAAACATAATTTTTTTCCCGGGACCCTCGCTGCTTCCCCTGCTCGTTCGTTACGTTTGGTGAAGTGTGACCAGTGTCAAATCCAGGTCCTCTGCGGAGGAACTGTCTCAGGTCTACCTCAAAAGAATGATCTGGGCTTCACTTCAGTCAAACTGGAGTGTGATCCCCCGGGGTTCCCACCAGATGTGAAACCCAAACCCTGTCTTTATTATTATTATTTTATTTAAAGTTAAATAGTGAGTCAGTGAGACTGTTACCTCAAGGCTGTCCATCATTGTACATAACAGTGTGATGGAAGGTCAAAGAAAACAAAACAAAAGCCTTTATTATCCATGTTTAAATAAACTAGCATGTGTTATTGAACTGATCAAATATACAAAATATCCTTTGAGAAATATAATAGTTTTAATTTTTTCTACAACCCCCTTTTATTTCTTCTAGGAAAAATAGTTTTCAGATGTTAAACACACCCTCCTTCACAACATTTTCTTCTCTTTCAGTCAAAAGTCTTAAAGTAGAAAATGTTGCCTTAAGGTACGTCCTTTCTGATCAAGGAAAACACAAATTTGGCATGAGTGAACAGTCCAAACTCTTTCAGTTCTGACAGTCCTGCTGGTTGTGATGCCCACAACCAGCAGGAGTTTTCCTGGCCAAGTTACCGGTTCTTATTTTTTCTTCCCATCTTCCTTGTATCAGTCTTGCTTACTGCAGGGATGTAGACAGCTAAAGCAAAATCTGCAGTCTAATCTCTTAATCCCATTAATTTTCACACAGACATTATTTTCCCTATTATAATTCCCCCGTAAGACTTGAACCACACATTGAGAAATGCATGTTTGTAAAAAATGCTGAAATAGTTTTGACTTTTAGTCCTAACACAATATTGTAAGTCATAGCTCATATGCCAGTGGTATCTGTATGTTATGCACTTAAATAGCAGTTTAAAAGATATTTTGAACATTTGTTGACATGTACTCTTTTTTTTAACTTATATAAGTGTCAATTTTTTAAACAAATTTTAAACTAGAAGCTTTCCATCATTTTAATTTCTTCTAAAAACTCTCCATAGACAGTGTGCTTACAGAGAAATACATGCTGTAGTTTATATTTGCAAAGTGGTGTAGGGGTTAGCACTGGGTTTGCATGTTTGTGGCTATAATGGTGTTGTGGCTATAATTCATAATGACCTCATTGCCTGAGGGTCTGTATTTAATCTGTGCATGCTGTTCTTTGCAGAATTGTGTGTTCTCCTCTTCTCTGAGGACTGATTCTTTCTGGGTACTTCAGCCTCTTCTGAAGATGCAAAATAGCTCTGTCCTCAATTGACATTTTATCCTGAATGGCTGAAGTTCAGCAGGAAATATGCCAATTGTTGCATTCTTTTTTTTCCTTCTTTTTATTCCCCTTGCAGGCCACATTTTAAGTACTGCCCACCCCAACCTCCGTGCATACTATGAATAGCAAGCAGATTGCTAATTAAAACACTTAATGTTATGATTGTTTCAGTGATAACATGCTTATAAACTGTTATGTTATATAAGTTCTGGGATGTGCAAGCCTCGGTTATGCCTTCTTGGACAGCTTCTGGGACTTGCTGCAGTGAATTTGTGCGGAAAATGCCTTGAAGTGAAACCAAAAGGGCTCACACAAAGGGGCCCCACAAACTTTTACAGAGATGGCATTTGAGAAGAATGGGTCTCATCTATAAAGAACATTCTGAACTTATCAGTTAAACTCCAACAAGGATTCAAAGAGGGTCTTTGGACTCTTAACAGCAGAAAAGGGCACAGTGTAATTAATTCCGACAGCTGGTTCTAATTTTAAATAAATAAATATATATATACAAGTATATATACAGTATATATAATACTGGATAGTAGTTATGACTATCCAGTATTATTTTGGATTTCATAATAGCCGGTGAGGTAATTCTAGTGTTTTATCCCAGCTGTCCACTACAGCATTTGATTTACTGTTACTCCAACTCTGCTCAGTACATAAAATTGCATCCAATTTGTTTTATTTTATTTTATTTTTGACTGGATCACTTTGTGCTTTGCTGCAAGGCCTGGCATAAGAAGACACATTCAGACTGTCCAATTCAGAAACGACCTCTGATAGAACATCAGTGTGAGCGTACGTGAGTGTGTTCCATTTAAAGAAAAAAAATAAAAAAACGCTTTGTGCTCAGACCATAATTCATTCACCCAGACCACTTAGTCTTATTAGTCTACAACATGGGATTGATATTTCAAAACCATAAACAAGAAAACAAACAGAGAAGCCTCCATGGCACCATAACTCAGGCTTAGGCCACTTAACGTTATTGTAAACCAAATATTTAATATTTCAAGCCATAAAGTAAAAGAAAAAAAAAAAGATGAGCTCTTCATCCTGTGAGAGTGCTGTCTGTTCATCTCATGATTTGCTGAGTTTTATGTTATCAGTACTGTATACTATATCCGGTAAGGTTGTGTGGTTATGTTATAAAAAAATTATTGCTCTAGAAACTTTATATTATTATCCTCCTAATATTTATACCTTTAACATGTATTTGTAGCAACAATGTAGCATAAACACAAACTAAATTCGGTAGCAGTTTCTCTGTAGATAAAGACAAGTATAACAGGCTTTTATTAGCCGAAAAACTAATCAGGCTACCTTCCAGCAGTTCCCTACTTAATTTATGTGCAAGTTATAACTGGCTAATTGTTTTGAACAGTTATATTGATAAGTGGCTCTCTGTTTGTGTTATATCCATGACTGCAAATGTATGTTGTGATACAAAACCGTTTTTTTATTTGTCCTTTTTAAAATCAAGGAAAAAGTGTGGGAGCCTTTCTTCAGTCTGCAGACTGACAGTGTGCAGCAACAGGTGGAGAAGGGGCTGAGCTGTGTAATCCTATACCTATCCTCCAAACAGCTGGGGGGAAAAAACCTTGCATGTCATTAAAAATTTAAAACCAAATTACTTGAACTTTTAACTTTAGACTTCAAATGTTTTTACCTTCATATAGAATGCTGCTTAATTGGCCCATAGTGTATTGTGAATTAAATGAAAACCACAAATTTACCTGCTGAACTCTCATGTTCTCTAATCCACAAAAATATTTAAACTTTAAAACAAGTATTTAAGCCTTTTCCACTCTAAGGTCGATATTATACAAAATAGACAGTTGGCACAGTGGGAAAAGAAGAGCTAAAATTGAGGATTCATGGAAGCAGAGGTAGGCTGTTGCTTTGAGTCAGCTCAAACACAACACTCCATCACTCACCTGGTAATAACTGACTCACTCACTGTTTTGGTGTCTGCAGACAATGTATTCAATGTTTTTCTATTTTCAGTCTGGTAGTCATCACATTGCATGGGCACTGTTGATTATTTATGTGCCATTACAGTCATATTTATTACATGCTACATATTTTGTCTGCATAACTGGATTGAACTGATTATAAATTTCAGTCTAAAATGATTAAAATATCGTGATAGCCTAAGAGTTATACATTTAAAAAATTTTCTAGAACATTTCAAAGTAAAATTAACTAACAGGTCAACACCCCTGTTTGTGTCATTTTATACACATGAAAACAAACTTGTGGATTATCATTTGGCATTTTCATATAAGCCATGTTTTTTTGTTTTGTTTTGTATTTAATGGCAGTTTTAAAATGGATCAGTAACATTTATTTGTAGGCCAGTTTTGTAAGGGTTGATACAGATGTGTAAATATTCAATTATGATGTGTTTTAACAGGCGAGCACTCAGTCAATTTAAAGATAGCATTTTTCAAACTTCTTCAGTGAGGGATTATGCTACTCTTTTTGGGCTTTTTACATATCTTTATCAAGAGTGCCAATATGTCTGGCACTGTAATTATTCCTGTCTATGATTCTGCTGCCAATTATCTGGATCAGCAGGTTAATTTTTTGATAGGGAAGATTCAGACTTTTGCAGCTGATTCTGGGTTCCATGTACCGGATTAACCCTTAGTTCAGTCTGCAGACAGGATAATTATGACTGGATGCCTTCATTGTGTATAGTTATGCAAACACATATAAACAGAGGCACACAGGCTGAAAATGGTTTACCTTTGCAACTGTCTCTTCGCTCTTCTTGCATTTGACAGAAATCCCTATAATTAGTTTGGCTAAGGCTCCTCTGCTGTTTTTAATGGAGTGCAATTATTTCACTGAATTAGCAAACAGGCTTCTAGACGTTCATCCACACACTCAATATCATAAAACCCTCAATTCTGAGTTAAGGGGATTATGCTGCCTGTGCCTGTGAGTTTCACTGAATTTGTGTTTTCTTAGTTAATGTTTTCTAAGAATTTGAATGTTGACAAATTCTAATATTTTTCCAATTTGAGTGCCTGTCTTTTGTTCAATACATGACGTCTTTCTTCCTATAATTCAATTCGCTCTCCCAGGCTCCAGTTTCACTCGCCTGACAGTCTCCCTTTCTTTTTTTGGTAACTTTCGCTCCTTTTATTTCCGTCACATTGTTGGACTTTTCCTTGATGTGGCTCTGCTGAGAAATCCGAGAGAAATCAATCTGCCATGTGTGATTCTGTGGTCACAAGAATAAATTTCATAGAGTTAGCCATTGTAGACGTCCCCATATCCTGCATATATCCTATTTTTCTGGTCTCCAGCTTGTGATCTGTGTGGAAGGCCATCATGTCCTGCAGCTCTCCCCACCGATTACTGTAGCTGTTTCTAAATAACTCCTCATGAAGTAAGTCGCTGATTCTCAAAAATATGCTTTTTAAGAAATTAAGATACTATTTATCTTTGAAAGCTGCTTATGCTGTCTTATTTTGTCGGCTTTCAATGTTTACATTATTTTATTAATATGCGAATAATTCCCCCCTATAATTCTACCCTACTTTTTTTAATAACATGAAGTGCTTTCTAACAAAGTTGTATGTAATGAAGACAGCATATAAATAAATAGAGTGACTCGCTGATGCCAAGTATCCACGTTGCACTTTTTCTTGATGACATATTTATTAGATTTTCTATGATTCACGCTCATGTCCTCATACAGTCCATATCTCTTGTAAAAGCGTCTGGTCCTCTGTAACTGTCTATAAAAAAACAAGCAGACCTAATTTTGTAAGTGAAGCTGAATAAGTGATTTGCACTTTGGACAATCAAAATGTTGAGAAGCTTTAACTTTTAGGCATAGAATAGGAAGTGGAAACATTCAGCTATATATATATATATATATATATATATATATATATATATATATATATATATATATATATATATATATATATATATATATATATATTATTTATTTATTTTGTTTTGTGCTTTTCTTTCAAACTTTTATTTTATTTTAATGTTTTGCAAAAGAAAATTATTTTGTGATCATGACAAAAAGGGATGGTTTAATGGTTGCATGCTAGACCAATGGTACATTTGTCCATACATTCATCTAATCCAACAATGAGCCAAGAAGGCAAGAGGTAAATGAAGCATTCAGCACAGCAACTGTACAGTTTTATTCTTGATAATACCAAGGTGTTCTTAGGAAAGAAGGAACATATAATCCCTCTAGTGAAGCCTGGGTATTCCTTTGGGTCGTTCCCAGAAAAACTCAAGCACAGTGTGGAGATCCACTCGTTTCAGCACTGAGCAACAGTCTCATTACTACAGGTGAAGACAGGATTCATCTGTAAGCTTCTCACATCACCCTGCCATCTCACATAAATAGATCTGAAACTTAAACTCCTCTTATTGAAGCAAAAAATTGTTTCAAACCTGAAACAAAAAGTAATTTTTAAAATGATTACAAAATGATTCTTTTTTTATTCCTAGACAATCACTCTCTGTTCAGAAAAAAGATGTAAACCAAAACTATTAAAATTATGTTGTACTAAGGCGCCTTTGCATATTTATTCATGTAGAGATATAAATGATGATATCATCATCATGAACTGAACTTAACTGTTCCAAATGGTCACAAAATGTTTGCCATACCCAGCAGTGGGCAATAGGGGCCTCTTCACATCTTTAACTTTTGTTTCAACCAGAAACTTACCAAAATGTTTCTGGCTCCATCAAGACATATCTGCTTTACTTGTCTGAAATATTCTCGTCTTTCCCATTTCAAAAAAAATGACTAAGAGATATTGGCCTTAGTGTCATTCAATTTTTTTTATCCAAGTTAAATATGAAGCCATGTTAAGAATTGTCAAAGAAAACCTTTAACAGTTTCATAAACTTACAAATGTATCAGGTTAATTATAAAACTGCTTCAGTCGAAATTTGTTTTTAGTAGAACTTAATCTGATGATTGTTGTAAAAACAACAATTTCTTAATTTTGAAAAATAAAGCCTTGTACACATTACAATAGAGGTATTTCCTGATACCACCAGGTTAATACTTTTCTACATTTAATTAACTGATCAATTTGCTTAGTTTTGCTTTCATCTTTTCCATGCTTGTCTTGCTTTAGGTTGATTTGTAAATACATGACTGTCGAGTAAGCGTAATAATTGATGCAAGGGCTTAGCAAGGCCTTTGTTGTGAAAAGTTGGTCTCCAAAAAGTGTGCAACTGCTTGGACCTTGTGCTAACCGCTGCTCGTGCAAAAAGAAAATGGTCTCCCCTGGGATCTGTGTGTTAGTGAGGAGGTGCCGTTGTCTGATGCCTCTAAAGGAGATTAATGAAAGGACTACAAACAGGGAAGGAGGGCAGAGACGGAGGGATGAGAGAGAGGCCACAGGGGAGAGAGCTGATGGGGAGGAGGGCTGAAGTGATGGTAGGTGAGAATGTGTGTGTGTTGCTTGGAGAGACTTGTACGAAGTCCATTCATGGCCTGCTGAATGGAATTCTTTCTCCCCTCTGTTTTTTTTTTTCTTTCTTTTTTTTTTCAAATATTCTCATTCCCTCTCTGGCCAAGTCTCTCCATCAACTAGTTATTCTCTCTTTTTCTTTTTTCTGCAATCTTTAATGGTTTGTATCCCCCTCTCGCGCCACATTCCTCCTGTCCGGCCTGTCATGGCTTCACGTCTGTGATGTCATTCAGAACAATAAAGCCAAGCTTCCCTGGAATGTAGTTTGGACTGAAAGGGCTGACTCTGAGAGAAAATGGGTGGGAAAGAATTAAATACATGGGGAAACTGAGTGGTAAAATGTTAAAAGGCATGAAAATAGCTCAATGAATGGAACCAAACAGACAAAAGATCAGATCACTGAAATATTTTAGATATGCCCAAATGACATAGAACAGTTTGCAGCAGTTTCATCTCCAGTTTCAGGAAAAAATATATATATTCATAATGTTGTGGAACATTTATCTCAGCTGAAATGTGAGGTATATTAAAACTCAGGGCGTGGGAGAGTTGTACGGGCACTGAAGAGGTTTAGACAAGAGTTTAAATGGAGAGGTGAAAGGGACAGGTGAATGCTGGTGTTGTAAAAACACAGCAAAGTCAATTGTTAGGATTTTACCAGTTGTTACGCTCCATTAGTACCATAGTCGCCAGCTGAGACATTGAGAGCTGTTGTGAAACAGAGTTCATGCAGGTAATTAAGCTAGTTTAAATCCATTTAGCACAACTGCTACAACTTTCATCTGTGTCCGCTGTCAATTGTAAATAAATGTGTTAAAATTTCCAATGTTTTTGAATCTCCCAAAGTGTAATTTAATATCTAAAGGATTTTTCTGTCCTGTCCACACGAAGCTAAATAGTGCTTGCACATATTTATGATACATATCATATAACTTATTCCTTTTCCCTAACAAAAACTGCTAAAATGAAAATTTCCAATAAGTAGTGAGTATCTGTACACATGGGCAAGTTTATTCCGTAGTTAGTATTGTGTATTGTGCCTTTGCTGAATGACGTATTTTTTTTTTCCCCTTTTCTGAAAAGCATTTGAGAAATTGACCTCTGCGCCATATTTACATCCAAGGGGAAGTGGAAGTCATGGATTAATAAAAATAACTTTCTAGATACTCAAACAATATTACAAACTGTGCTTGAAAGAAAAACAACCTGCTGTTGTTTTGGGAAAATATTTCAACTAGCTCTTCTACATAGTGCATTTGAATTGCCTTAAAGGTCAAAGCTCTTATCTGGAATGACATCACACCTGCATAAAACACATTGCAGTTGCAGTGTGGAATTTGAGCATGATTCACCTCTTGTTATGGAACAGGCTATGCACTTTGAGCAATACAAGTCAATAACGGCATATTTCTTCCTCTTTTAGGTGTTTTAGTATCTGAATGTCAGTGAGGCTCAACCTTTAGAAAACCTGAATTGATTTATTTGCTCAACACAGCAGGATAGTTGTACCTCTGTAAATATTATATCTGGGAATATATAGCCTGTTCTTGTCACCTCACACATAAAAATTGGGTACTTTGGGTCATAGTTAGCGGTTGAAAAAAGTCTCAAATTGATGCCAAAGGACTTTTGATTTTCTAGCTTGTAGAAAATCATCAGACATATAGTTGTAATACTGTTTTAAACACACATATCTGACTAAAGCAGAGAAAAGTACTTTTAGATCTTATGTAAAACCAAACAGCCAATTAAGTTGAAGTTCTGAAGTACTTTTTAATTTCTTCTTTTGTTTGATTATTTTGTTTAATTGCTGTTTAGTGGGAATAAGACACAATATATATTCTTTTTCAAAATAGTCTCACAAATCTCACAAAACTATTTTGTTTCTGTTAGCATTGCTTTCTTTGGTAAAAGTAGTTTATTTTAATATTATTAGCTTCAGATATGAAAGTGTGTCCTTGACAGTCAGTTGTATCAGTCTTTGAGAAGCCTATTGAAAGAGTCAAACTCTTTTCATGTTTTTTTCACAAAGTGACAAACAACATGAAAACAATTAGAAAGTGCTGTGAGAATACAATGTCCAGCTAATGGCCTGCAGTTAGCATATACCTTATACCTTAGGACTGGTAGTAACTAAAGGGGTATTTTAGTCTTTAGTCAGTCTGGGCAGCATTTGATTATGTTAAATATGAATCTTAATAACTATGTGTTTCGGCATTTAACAGAGATTCTTTAATATGTAGTATGAGACTCATGAAGCCTCTATTTAGTTTGGGAAAATACAAGAAAGACATCTCCTCTGCTCTTTGGTATAAATACCACCCTAAAAGTAGACTAATATAAGAGATACATTGCTAAAAGCTTGCCTCATCTCATTTCTTTGAATCCAGTATGCTGTAGCATCTTGCTTTGTAAGCTTAATGTCTTGTTACAACTCCAGTGTTTAAACTGCATAAGATATTCAGTGTTAACTTTTGTATGTAATATGTGTTGTCTTTGTTTCCATGACGCCACAGAATGCCATCCATCCATCCATTATCTAAACCCGCTTATCCTTGCAGGGTCATGGGGAGGGGTGGCCGGTGCTATCTCTAGCAGACACTGGGTGAGAGGATGCACAGACTGCATTACATAGGGTGTAATTGTGTTATGGTGGAGATTATAGTGGTTTAACAATCAAATTTCATATTCCCATCCTACAAAAAATGACAGAGACCTAATGTCAAAAAAGTATTAGTAATTATTTATTAGATAAGATCTTCGTTTGGTTACTATGGCGCCAGCAAGTGATGCATTCCCTGTATCCCTTGGCTTTGAAGGAATTATCTGACAAGTGTCCTGAATTTGTTTGTGTTCCCACCAGCAAGGTGTTTTTAGGAGAAGAAAAATGCATAAATAGGTCTCAACAACTTTAGGGGTCAATTCCTTGAGGGTCATTTTTCTCTTTAGTTTGTTTCCCTTTTTGTGTTGCCAAGGAGAAGAACCCTATTGTGTGTTTGGGAACTATTTCAGTCCTGCCAGGAAGTGAGTGACAGTGGTCTTTATTTTTGTTGCTGGAATGTTCTATCATAACAGCGTTGTCAGGGCAAAATGAATGAATATGGAACATCTCTTCCAAGGTTTTCGAGTTACCAACTGACTGAATAAAACATATAAAGACATTGGCCTGTTTTCTCCTTATTTTCATTTCAATCTTTGTCAAGGTTAGGGTGTACAAAGCCCACTCTGGAGAAGGAATACAATGATAACCAAATGAGGAAAAGAGAAACCGAAAAATCTGGCCAAATAGATCATCTTGCATTTAGAGAAGAAGAAAGAGACTTTCCCAGACTTTTTAGTCAAATCTCAACTAAAATCAAGGTCCAACACAGGATTGTTTATGAGTGACCACACACACACACACTCACGCAGACCAGCATGTGAATGGTGACCTCTCTACAGAGACCTGTCTGTCAGACAGACATGTTGATGGATGAAGCTGTCACTGCCTCTGTGTCTTGCTTATCAAGCGGTAGAATAACCACTGTCTGCAGACCACACACACTCATCCACACCTAAAGGGCAAGAACCTGCATGGATACAATCACACTTCCAAAACAGGGAGACTTGCAGACCTGATCGAAGCTGAGTGGTTAAATCAGTAAAGAACTGGGAGGAGAAGTGGTAAAAACTGGAGGGAAAAGCTCTTTCCTTTTGTCTTTTTCTCTTACTTTTTGTTGTATGGACCACCTGACAGGGTTGTCAAACAAACTCATTTAGCACAGCAAAAAAGTGAAGCCTAGTGGAGTGGAACTAAAATAACCCAACCTGCTTGAAGTTAAGTGTGTGTTTTTACACTGGGCTTCACTTATAGCTTGTTTAGTCATAGCAAAGCTGCCTGTTTACATTCAGTCTGTCCAGGTTTTTATTTATCTATGGCTGCTTTACTGCATGTGACACCTATGAGATCCCTTAACATTATTAGGCTAAATTTGTTGTGTGTTGGTCATTTTGCTTGGATTTGACCTGTAAGATTTCATATTGGGCAAGGACTTGAGGTAAATGAATTGAGATGTGACTTGGGGAAAAAATCTTAAAGACTTTACCTGGACTTGGGGAGAAAAACGTAAGACTTGGCTTCAAGTAAAATTCTTGAGACCTAAGGGGAAACACTTGACAACCTGGAAAAAATATCTTGCAAAGTCCTGCATGGAACATAGAAGCAGCAGTAAATGGTAGGCCAAGAAGCGAAATGGAAATTTAAGAAGTGTTCTAAGAAAGAAAATTATGCATAGTTGTTTTAAATAAACATGAGCAGTGTAAATACCGTAGAAGATCTCAAATGATTACATTGCAAAGTCACAATTCTTTTTTACACTTTATCTCAGTTAGTTGGTGTTCTTGTTCTTTGTTTTTGTACTTATTTATTGATTTTATGATTTACCTGTAATATAATGTAACCACGTTATTCAAATGTGCCAAAAGACAACTAAACACAGTTGTTGATGCTACATATCAGTTTCTATGGCTACTTGTTTTTGTATGTAGTATTCAGAGTGATTCATCAGAAGTGTTGCTCAGTGGAGCTGGCAAAGATGTTTGCAATTTTCCAAGTGAGTGTTTTGAGGAAGAGCTCAACATGCACTCATCTTCTCCTCTTCAGTCTCTCAGGTAGTTGGCATGGGCCTGTGAGTACACGTAGGGGTGTGTTTTTGTGTATTAGGTTTTTACTCACATATGCAGGGGTGCACAGCTCACCCACTCCGCAGTAAATTCAGCTATCCTTGGGGGTCCGGCTGTGCAAGGATTACACTGGCATCCCACTCTGGTTTTTAGAACACAAACAAGCACAGGTGCTACACACAGAAACACACATTCCTAAGCTTGTACCCGCACAACACATGGCGATACGTAAACACACACACATACACGCACACACCCCTACACGCTGGCTCGGCTTTGCCATGGCTCCGCTTTTCAATTTTCAGCTCAATTACATTCCACTGTTACCTATTCTAAACTAAGATCCCTCTTTCCCCTTAGGACACACACCTACACACCCCTACACACACACAACCCCTTATTTAACAGTACTGCATCCCACTTAAGCCCAAGACTGTGTGGCCTCTTCAACTTGCACTGAGAATAAGAATGATTTCACCCTGTGGAGACTTGAAAACTTTTTTTTCCTGTTTACTCGGTTGAAAAGAGGATCCTGAGATTTAGTGCTGAATCTATGTCTTTCACTTCAGCATTGTAGAAGATATTGTGAGGATAGTCTTTGGATGATAAGTCTATTAAAAAGTGAATGCAGTCATTCCAGCATTTTTGTCCTTGTCACAAATCCACCAAAGAGCTTCTACAGACTTTCATTTGTCAGGGATAAGAGTCTTATGAAGTACTTTTGAGACTGTACACTACACTATGTGAACACGTTCTGGTAATGGAGAATAGTAATACATGTCTAATGACAGTCTTTAGTTATCAATAAAAAAATATGAATTCAATTACTAATATGATAAATCATTTTTACGGCATCGCCCAGAAACCATAAACTAAAAATGAACAGCAATTACATCATTCTCAAATTTCTACTGACCTGTTTAACTAGCCACTTCTTTTCAAACAGTTCAAAATATTTTTTTATATAGTGGAGCAGAACAAAATTTAATTGTGTTGTAACAAGCTTAAATACCATTGACTACGCTGTACCATTCTACTTTCAAGATTCAAATCATTTTAAGTGTGTGTGGGTGGGTTTATGTCAGTGTGTCAGAGTAGGTGTGAGACAAGTTTAGCAAAATACTAAAGGATTTCCCAGTGTCACACCCAGTGTGACAAGACTAAACTTGTTACAAGACTAGTCTTGTAACAAGGCTAGCATCAGTCTTGTTACAAGACTAGTCTTGTAACAAGACTAGCATCAGTCTTGTAACAAGATTGATGCTGTGGCCAAAGGAAAGAATGACTAACAACATGGTGGATCATAAGAGTAAGACATTTGTAGTCATATGTTTGGCACTAATGCTGTGCCCATTTAATTTCATTGCTACATTTTAGAAGAGAATTTATCTTCTTGTGCAAACTTATTTTGTTTACATCAGCCTCTCTCTTGCCCATTTCGAATCCAATTACTTGGCTATCTTTTTATTTTTCCAAAAAGGGATTTAGATGTTTCTTGACCTTTAACACTTGGTCTTGTACACTTTCTTTCTAAAGTCCACTTTAGTTAGAGGTGTCAGCTTTTTGAGGGGATGCAACCCAAACTTGTACAGCCGGAGAAAACAAAACTGAGAGACTGAAGCAGGCTTGCAGGTGAACCTTGGCTTTTTAAAATGCTGAACATTTAGTGGGACAATTGGAGCTAAGCCTTTGTTGCAAACACCCCTTGTACCTGATAGCTGAGAAGAACAAGAGATGAAAAGAAAAGGTGAGAAAGTGGAGTCTGGGGCTTCATCTCCAGAAAGTTAGACAAGTATAGCAGGAAGTGGTGGTACACTGACAGTTCATATTTCAGAGCAATTGTCCGGTTTACATTGAGCCAATGCTTCTAAAAACGTGATTGCAAATAATGTTTTAGACTGAAATTTGCAGCAATGGCGCCCCTATAAGGTCAAAGAGAATTCCCTTAATTTAAGTTAAAAAGTATCACTCAGTGTTATGTTTAAAGTGTGTATTTTTTTCAACTTTAACGCTTAAAACGTTTGTTCATAAATTATGACTGTATTGTATATGACAAATGAGTTTTGTTTGTTGACTTGAGTTACTGACAAATCTGACTCCAATTTTCAAGTCTATGTAAAACTGTTGTGTTTTTTTTATATAATGGGTTTCGTTTAAATCAAAGCCAGTTATTACGTTATTAAACAATTTCTCATTCGGTTGAGAAACTGCAGCTGTTGTCCCCTGCAAAGGAAAATGTGGTCTTAGTAAAAACCATAACTTCCACAAACTTAGAATCTACGCATCATTTTTCATCTCTGGTTTCATCTTGAAAGTGCGTTAAGTCAAACACACACATGTTTTCATTGCAGTCTTTTTTCTTTTTGGCGTTTTCTGACATGATGCATCCACTAACCCCCTAAACCTAACCATAAGTGTCATGACTAAGTGCCTAACCACAAACCTTCCTCTAACCTTAGCATTAGTTTAATGCTCACCATAATCCCAAACCCAAGTCTTAAACCTCAAACAGGCCTTTGAAGCTGTGTGAGAAAACTGGGGACTTTCATGAAAATCAGCACTCTGAAACTCAAAACTGTTTCTCATAACAAATAGCTGTTCAAGCACGCTCACACACATGCATATACATACTCTTGAGGTCTAATAGCATTGCGGGCGAGCGTACAAAAGGAACAAACAACCATGTAATGTGGCGGTTCCCTCTCATTGACAGTGGGCACTGGAATGCAGCATGAGGGAGAGAGGGGGGAATAGAGTGTGTGTGCGTCTGTGTGTGTGTGTGTGTCATCCTGTCAGATTATCCTAATGATTAGCATTACTGAGAACTGACAGCAAAAGGAATGAACAATAAGTGTCATTTATCCTCTTTTTCAGTCTTTCCCCACTCACTTTCTTTTTTTATGTCATTTTACTTTTAATGTCTGACACCGACTTGTCTTTTGTGGTTAATTCCAATACTGAGTAGAACTTTTTTTTTTTTTTTTTTTAGAATTGAAACAATACACATACAAATCATGTCTCACAAGAAAAATAAAAGTTGCTTTTCTCCTTCCTCAGCTGCTTCTCTATTAAAAACAGCTTGGACAGAGTCTAATAACAGGTTGCCATCTTCAACAGCTGTAACGTAGTGCAGGCCCAGACTGCTGAGATGTTTGTAATCAGCAGATCAAAGGTTTGATGTTGGTTGACTTTCACGACTCGAACTCGGGACAGATGAGAAAACACAAAGGAAGTAGGAGATTGAAAGGGAAAGCTATGACAAAATGAGTGGAAAGCAGAAAAAGAAGGAGAAATATTTCATGACATATTTTCTGGACAGAAAAGGGACACAAAAGGACACCATGAAAGAAACACTGTGTTCTGCCCTGAGCCTTTTTCTTTGACTCTGACAGAGAGAACGTGTTGATCTTCCTGTCAAATACTCAACATATGTTGCTTTGAAAAATAGCTACAAAACGGCCGAGTCCTACCATAAACTGGCAAAATTCCACAGCCCTGATAACCACACAAGAGAATGTAAATGCACAAAAATGACATAAACCAACTATTTAATTCAACTGCCATGAAACCTATATAATAGTTCATAACTGAAACAATCTAAGAGGAGCGGATGACAATTTGGACCTCATCGGATATTTACTATGTATTACTATGTATTCAAAAAGTACCTATAGACAGAATGCATGCTAAAACAAAATTAATATTTAATGCATTCATTGATATTTTTGCCCTCTCATTGAGGTTCTCTAGTTAAAACTCCAAAATTAAATTAAATAAGTATTTAATACGGGTAATATAGACAGTGACAGACCCAGTTGCAAGAAAATCTTATGTTGAAACAAGTATAGCTTTCTAGCCAATCTATAATCTTTTCTATGTTAGTGTGTGAATGTTGAACACAGCGGAAGTTGTCAGGAATGACATCCGGTGTAAAATATCTGCCAAGTCAGTGTGCATGCAGCTGTGGAATTGAAGTGACTGCTGTTCTGTGGCAAACCCATGGAGGGAGCTGCCACACTGAAAGGACGACGACACGTTTTAATTGCTCATGTTGTAGCAATTTAGCTCCCAGGTAGAAATGTGAATGAATGATTTATAAGCTCTATAAGATTTGTTTAAGTCTTTAGTTGTTAGTGGCTTATCTGTTTGGCAGCTTCCTATTTGTGCGAAAACACAAACTTTGAGTTGCATTGCATTGTTCATTTCTAATTCAAACTCTAATTTGGATCAGACTTGATTAGAGTGAACGAGTCTGAACTAGATCACTAAACAAGCAATTAGAAACAAAACCTTTAAGGTCTGGTTGTTTTCTTTTATGAGTTTGTCAACTGACTTAGCTGTAATTCCATGATATGTTTAAAACATATAAAGAAAAGATTTTGCTGCTTGGTTTTTGTTTTTGAAGTATAACAAGGTCAAGGTAGAACAAGCTGGTGCTTGTACCTACATTTTTTTCATTGTTAGGCATTTAATTATGATTTGTTTATTTCTGTACTTGTTTTGTCTTGTTTTTCATTGTTGTTCTCTTCAGTATAGTGCATTTTTTTCTTTTTCACCCGTGTATGGAAAAGTTTAACCTTTTCCATCCATTTTAAGATAACCGAAAGATAAAAAACTTAGTTTCAGATTTAGATTTGTGAAAACACTGAAATTGGCACCTTGAAATGATTTAAATTCAAAACTCTTATCATCTCATTTCAAATGACCAAATGCTGTGTATTATTTCATTGATCATTATTGTTTGATGTCTCAGCAACATACACCTACTGTTTGGGTTCAAGCCTTCAGTTATTTGTCTCCACTTTGGGCAGCTTTTGGAGGAAATCTGGTCAAAACCATGCAAAAGTAGAATTTTGTGTTACCTCCATACCTTAAGCTCAAGGTCTGTGTTTATGTGTTTATATGTTTCTATGACTGCTCGGTTCAACAGCTTTCAGGAGGAATGAAAAAAGGTGAGATAAGAGCATCATCTTTTATATGGGCTTCTGCCAAAGTGCTGAAGGAATGAGATCACTGTTTGTTCAACAACTGAACCTTATAGGCTGCCTTCTTTCAGTTTTAGCACCTTATTTTAGCTTTCCTTCTATGCTATCTTTTTTTGTTGTTTTAGTGCCAGGGCAATAAAAACAGAAAACCACAGCATTTTAAGCAATGTATATTTTTTGTTCACACTTTTGTTTCTCTGCTGTAAAGCTTTATTCTTTTTTACTTTCTTGTCCTTGGAAGGTCAGAATACATTTTATCTGTATGAAATCTTTCTGGAACATAATGGCTTCAAATACTTTCTCTGTTTTTTAACTGTATCTAACTTTTCACTATGATTTGTCAGGGTTGTAATGCCATATCCTTGCTCAAGTTTCCCATTTGACTTTGGAAAAGTCACACCAATCTGTACTTGTCACTGGAAGTGGTTCAGCATCTGTCTGCTTGGCTTCTTTTCTTTCAAAGCTTGAGCATGATGCCCTTCAAGTTTTCATTCTGTTTCCATCAGAAATGATCAGTTCTAAAATAATGAATAATAAATGGAAACAGACATGAGTTGAAGAAATCAAACCAGATCAGTCATAAAATTGGTTTGTTTGTTGTTTGGAAAATTGTTGTTTTTTTTAGCAGAATTGATATTCCATTCCAGTTTTTTAGAAGACTTGCATGGACTGCTATCCTCCTTAAAGATTGTTTTGACCAACTTGCCAAGTCTTCTTTGTCAGCTTTAGAAACCAAAATACCTAGGCACAATGCATGCTACTTGACATGCTACTGACTAGCATTTGCAAAGCAACTAATCCAGGAGCACTACTAATTTTCCTTAGCACTGATTGGCTGTACCCCCAAGAGTGGAGATAAGGAAGACTGAGGATGTTGGCTTCTGTGGTAACGCTAAGATGGTTCCCACTGTGCGAATTAATGCATATTAAAGTATAGTTGGTATTTGAAGTATTCAAATAGGAAGTTCTAAACACTTTTTTCCCCCCCTGCCTGTCATTTTCCTGGTTGTGGTCCCTTTCCTTTGTGAATACTGGGGGATTATACTCAAACTGCATTGACCCCGTAGTGGGACAATATAAACTGCTGCTTCTGTCATTTGTTACATACAGACATGGATAAAATTTCAATCATCAAATCACCAAAGATGATTATCAAAATACCAGTGGAACGATAGTGCTGGGCATAGGCGGGGGGATAAAGGGGAGCAGTTATAAGAATTTTTCCATTGACTATTGAGAAGGGTACAAATAATTCTTTTTTAAATTTGCAGCAATTAAATACACATTGAACACAACAATGTCATTTTGTCCAAATGTGATACTTGATCATACAAGATGATATTTTAAGACTGTTCCCAGCCTTAAACCGCCCACATCAGGCGTGCCCACATGATATATGTGATGCTGTAACCATTCTTTTCTTTCCTCAGAGGCTCTCGCAGTGTTTTATGCTATTTTCTCAGTTCCATTGCAAACATTTCATGTTTGTGAGCCTCTGTGGTCAAGTGACACATTTAATAATCCCTATAAGCAGAATATGAAGTATCTGAAAAGCACTACTACACACAGATTCTTGCTAATTTAGAAGCAGCATATCTGAGTTTTACAGAAATGACAGTTTTTATTTTATTCCGCTCGTCTCTTTGTCTGTCTAAAGCTTTGACTCTGACAGCTGAATTTAAAGAAGTCAGCTGCTCCGTCTCACTTGCCAGAAATTCGTGCGATACCTGCCTTCCATCATCTCTCACTTTCTGTGAAAGGCAGTTAGCTGTTTGTGCGTGTGGCAGATTGACATGTCTGACTGGTCAATCCCTGCCTGTCGCCCATCACACCACCTTGGACAGTTCAGCTTAGAGGCAACTGTTGCAGAGCAGTGACACAGTCCCCCGAGGCGATTATTGCCACGGTGACACACAGCTGTAACTCTTACCAAGACAAGATGGATCTCCTCTCGACAGCTTTAACATTTTCAAATTTCAGTTTTGTGCTGGAAAAGGCTACACACAGCTTAGTTGCACGGATGTAGCATTCTCTGTCAATTCTGACTTCAGTGGGACCCTTCCATTGTCTCCAGCTCAAATGGTGCCTTTATAATCCATTCTCTTTATCTGCAATTTTCTCTAATGTATTCACCATGAGTCTGGTGGTCTCATGTTTTCCCTCAATTTATTATTATTTTTTTAAATACAGAAAAGCTTTAGGCATAGATTAATTAATTCTCAAATTGGGATAGATGGAGTTAGAATTTTTTAATGTTTTTTTGCAAATTGAAAGATGAATATTTGCTGCAGCAACTATGAACAACTTAAAAGTAAAGAGGTACAGCACTAGAAGGAACCAAACATATGAGACAACGGGACAAAAACTAGCTAGAAGAGGCAAAATAAACAGAAAAAAATATTTTCAAATTCTTGCTATCTTATTCATTCAATGTAAAATAATTCACCAAAACAAATCTACTACAAGATTTGTTACATTCACTACAGAACATTTATGGATTCAGGAACTGTCCAACATTTTAGGAACTACTCTGAGGATGATTGCGGGTTTTGTACTGCACAATACGTATTATTTGCAGCTTTTTCTGACATAAAAGCATGAACTAATTGAACAGCTGAAAGTATTTCCCTTTTCAAGCAGCCAAAACTTTCTGTGATTTCAGCCTGACTTTATAGAACTTGCTTGTGTTGTACTTCATTTGGCATTTTTGCTTGTTTTTTCTGTTCATGCGTGGGTTCTTTCTGGGTTCTCCGGCTTCCTCCCACAGTCCAAAAACATGACTAATATATTGATTGGTTTCTCCAAATTGTCCTCGTTTGTCCTATGTGTCCCTGTGTTGCCCGGGTGACCTGTACCCTGCCTCTCGCGCAGTGGTCATGGATAGGCACCAGTCTCCCTGCAGCCCTGCAAGGAGAAGCAAATAGAGACGATGGTTGGATAAACCATCCCAGAATAACCACTGTTCCATTTCCTTACTTTTCTTTCTGGCAGCTTATGCAGCTCTGACAAGATAAATAATAATAATAAAAAAAACATTGCTAAAAAAGAAGCACAAGAATAGGAATTCTGGGCCTCTTTAAAGCCTCTGGATTAAATGTGGTTAGTTTCTGCAGAGGCAAATTAAGTGCACACAGACAGAAGATATAAATTTGAGAAAATATTTAAAGACTCTTACTGTGCATGATTTCTATAGACATTTTGCCTGGAGTAAGTGTCTTTGTTGTTTGGGTTTTTTTTTTTGTTTTTTTCCATGCTCAAACTCTCTGCATGAGGATACCACTAGTTTGTGATTCTTAGAGTTACACAATTTGTGAAATAGAAAGCAAATAGGTGGAAAGCGTGATGGAGCTTAAATTGGCAGTAGCAAACATTTAAAGTAAGCTATTTAAATTCTTCAGTGACAATTGCTAAATTGTTTCTGTTCACCTTGTGTTCTGAATACTTCTTTTGTGTCATTGTATTCATTTCCAACAAGTCGGATTATTTGATTTATTTGAATTAGTCTTCTTTGAGTATTTGTGCAATTCTGAAGTCATGGAAACTATCCGATCATCTTTTAACCTTTCTTATCAGACATCTTTCCTGCTGCAGGAAATAGCTGAAAAGTCAATACAATTTCAAGTGAAGCATGCTCGGGGTGAGTGTTTGTTATTAAGTGTGAAGCTGCTTTAAAATGTTCTTGTATTTTCTGTAATGTGCGGCTAGTCTCGGGCTTTGAGCTATAGT
This sequence comes from Xiphophorus hellerii, assembly GCF_003331165.1. Lineage (NCBI taxonomy): Eukaryota > Metazoa > Chordata > Actinopteri > Cyprinodontiformes > Poeciliidae > Xiphophorus > Xiphophorus hellerii. The sequence goes on along the minus strand of NC_045679.1, from coordinate 9,873,159 downwards.
TCCAGTGTTTGCTGATTGACGCTGTGCATCTTTATGAAAGAGGGACGGAGACGCATGACACAGAGTAATCTAAGCATTAATGTTCACCTTCCTTCAGAGCAGCAGAGATCAGTGCAAACTTTTCAACATCCCCTGTACCGTCATGTTCCTTTAAATGCTTTTAAATGATAATTCAGGTCTGTTACTGCTTGGATCTTGGTTTTTATAATTACTTCTGTGCTTGCACAGATAATTAGACATTAGGGAACAGGACCAAATCATTAAACAGGTGAACTTTGAAGACAGAGCAAAGCTAACAGATAGTTGACCTTCTCTGACATGCTCGCATAAGCCTTTTGTTTTATCTGTCTCTTCTTACCTCTCACTTATCAGCTTCTGATGCTCTCATAAAGTATTCCGCCCTCCTTTCAATCATTCATCTCACACTCGGCTGTTTCCAATTGGCTTAGAGGCATTCTTGGAATGCCAGGGCATCACTGTTTTGTGCAGTGTGTGTGTGTGTGTGTACGTGTCACTGCATCCCACCCCCACATTATCCATCATTCACTCCCTGATTTTAAAGGACAGTGGCTGTTAGATTAGATGTGAAGCTGGGGAAAAGATACCGATAAAGAAGGAGACAAGGAAGAGGTAATAAAAATGAAGAACTTAGGCTTCTTTTGCCAAATCCCATTTTTAGAGTTATCACTATGGCTACCTCTTTGCCTATATGCTGATGCTTAGCGATATCCACTGGCCATGAATTCAAAGTTATAGAATATAACTGGAATATGGGGAAGCCTTCCAAGAAGGTTCACAATAAGTTCTCTGATCTACATTTGCACTGAACCAGGCTTGTTGTCTATGTAATAGATAAACAAAGAAAGGAGACATAGTCAGTTGCAGTGCAAGGTTTCATCCAGGAAACAGAATACAAGACATTAATGGCAGCTACAGTGTGTAAATTTCTCTGTCCAGGAAGGAGATACAGCTAAATACTAGTTCTGAGCCAAGAGTATATAAGAAAGAAAAAAAAACAGCAGAGTACATAAAGTTAACAGGACAAGTAAGCATCTCTAACATACTAAATTAAATGTGACCCTCGGTTTCTGTGTCATATGGAGACAAACGGACTGGGGCAGAGGTGAATCCATTATGTTTCAAGGAGTCGTAGCCGACCCAAGAAGCTTCTTGATTTACCTGCCTGTCTAAATTCCAGCCTTCACCTATGGTCAAAGGACATGGATCATGACCAAAAGAGCAAAGATCAGAGATAAAAATCAGCTAAAATGAGCCTCCACCTTAGGGCGGCCAGACTCAGCACTTAAGATAAGATGAGGAGCTGGGTCATCAGAACGGAGCATGAAGTCGAGCCGCTTCTCATCTGCATTGAAAGAATTGATGGAAATTGTTGGGCATTTGAACAGGATGCCTCCTTATTACCTGTAAAAATGCTAGATCTATACATTTTTACGAGAAAAAAATAAAAGTAAAAACAAAAAAACATGGTACCAATGTCAAATTATTTGCTGGCGTGTACAAACGTGGCTAATAAGGTTTAACACTTCCATATTTAGAAAGTAAGTTTCACATTTTTAATTAATAGTGCTCTGTAGAAATAGTTATAATAGACAATAGATGTAGAACAAATTTAATTTTTTCATTGAAGTAATGTTTCTATGTGGATGAGCAATGCAAAAACTACAAAAAAAAGTGTTTTAAAGCTGTCCTTGTGTGAGAGGACAAAGTCCAGATGCTTTTAAAATGCATCACAACTGTGAAAATACTTTTAAAAGCAGAAACTGGTCTGATTTCAATTTGAGATATTGGTCTTCATGTTGCACTTACACAGTAATGACTTGCAGAGTTTAAATAAGATAGATGATCTCACAGTAGACCTGTATAGCTCTGGGGTGCCAGATAAAAAAATATTATACTACAATTACATTACCTTTTACCATGGCAGCTGGTCTGGACCAAAAGGCACCACAGTGTCTTTATGACTTTGACTTACAAATTTATTTACATTCCTTTTCCTCCCTTGACACAAACAGCTAAGCTGATCTAAAAGGCAGAATGCCTGGTGTTGGCAGGCAAAGCCACGCAGAGAGTGGAGCTGTGTGTCTGAATGAGTTACGCAGTACAGGCTCAAGAGGATCCAGTAATCTTTAAGAAGAACGAAGCATCAAATCAAACATTAAAGGATGCACACAATAGATAAATGGACTGATGGGTGAATACGTTAGTTGTTAGAAACATCCACGGCTTGTTTATTGCACGCTTAACCATGTTAGTCAATGTTAAATTGATTCCACATGCAAAAATTCAGTCCAGGGAAACACAAGTGAGAAGTATTATCCATGATAGGTTTGGGAAAGTAGTAATGTTCCGCTTTTGTTGATGTGATAAATCTTATTTTCATTACAAAGTTGATCAATTAAGAGAAGTTTCAATGAGGAAGAAGAATGCATTTGTCTTTTCTACAATGTCAAGAGAATTCACCGCTAACAAACACTCTCGATGCTAGAGATAAATTAATATGCACACACACACACACACATTCTCGAGAAACAAAGCAACAGGGAGGCTACCAACACAACTAAATAGCAATTACTACACTGTCTGCATCCTAGCAACCAGGTTACTGGATGTCATTGTCTTTCATCACATTTCTTGACTTGTGAGTGTGTATGTTTGTATACACTCCTCTGTGCCAAAAAAAAAAGTCCTTTACAACAAGATCTGGGATTTTTGTGTGACAGGTTTGGATTAATGGCAGAGAGGAAGAGAAAGTTTGGAAAGAAAGAGAGGATGATAAGAAGCTGTTGGCTGATGTTATTATGTAAAGGGGGGGAGAAAAAGTACATTCCTCTGAGGTTAATTACAGCCTGACTTTGATCATGCAATGTAATCCGTGTATACGAAGAACGTCTGTGTTATTCTCCGGCTTCAGTAAATGTTGTTCCTTGTTCTTATTATGTGTTCAGCATGTCTGCTTATTTAAAATGTATTCTCATTTAGGGAGGAAAGGATTTATCTAAAAGCCCTTCTCTTATTTAAAACAAAATAGACATGTCTTGCAAAGATATTCCTTGATCTTTTTGCTATTTTGTCAAGTCCTAACCTTAAACTGCAATGTATACAATGGAATTAATGTACTCAACCCCTTCTTTTTGAATTTTAGTTGCAAAAATAAAAATCACATATCACTTTCCTTTTACTTTAAATGTATGAACAACTTTGTGAAAAATTGGAGTAAAACATAGTTAAACAGTTTCAAAGGGTATGAATTCCTATGCACACACTGGAGAGACAACATATTTAGAGAGACAAGATAATATCTCCACTTTCAGTGAAAAAAAAATATTTATTAATACTTTCCTTCCACTGTATTTTCCTTGGAAAGATTCTCTATGAACTTCTGAAAGTGTTTAATTTTCATTTCCCCAGCTATGACCTATGAATCACTGCTACAAGAAAAGTCTCAAGACTCAAAGAAAGAAAAACAATGTTGTGTCAACACAGTAATGTTAAACTACTTTTAGATAGCCAGGGGAACTATTGGTCAGGGCATTTGCCAAAGATTAGAAGAAAGTCTGGTTACGTAGAAGCTACAAATGAAGAGATCATGAGAAGTTTATTAGGGGCACATTGTCAATATCATATGGTTTGAGTCTCCCATTTCTAAAACTTTCCCTAATTTGAGCCTCAGGAATAGGAAAATTGGAAAGGCAACAATCCCGTAAAGTGCAGTCAATAAAAATCCTTCAGCTTCACTCATCTTTGCTAGGTTTAATCTCCTCCCTTTGTGATAAGTTTCAAAATAAATGGGCAATATTCAAACTAAAGCAAAACTGAAATAGAACTTCAGGTGTTCACGTTACAGTTCTATTTTATATTGCACTTATAAATAAAAAATTGACATAGCTACCAATTTAAGAAAGATGTGAACAGATTTGCATGCATATGTTTCCGTTCTACCTTCCCCCATCTTTTTCAGCCTTATTATCATTTATGAGCCACAGTCTGTAACCTATTACCACTTAAAAGTAACCCAAACAGCCTCTTGTGCGTGTGCGCGTGTGCACACGTGCAGGTGTAGGTTTCATGAGGCTAACAAAAAACATCTTCACAATCCCATTTGATACCGCAATTCAAACCAGATGATAAAAGTAGGCTAATTCAAATAACATTTATTCATGAGCGGTGTCCTGTGTGCCATTGATTCAGGTAATATGTCAGCGCGGTTCAGAAAAGAGGTCGAAACCTGCAGTATGTAATTTTAATTTGAATTATTGTTTCATGGGCTTTAATATTCATGTTGTCTTTGTTCTCTTGTTTTTTTTTCCAACTGGTGTGTTATCCCTTGTTGTTTCCAGCTCTCTGTTTAATATCTATTTTCCCTGTGTGTGTGGACAGCTGTTGATATTTTCAAGTAAATGAAGCATTTGCGCGGCAGGTTTTTTGTGCATATTCATGCATTTGTTTTTTGTCCAAAAAACAGAAAAAAAAAACCTTTTAAAAGTACATTTGTCTTATTTGAAGGAAATGTTTTTTTTGGCTCTGTCCCCTTTTCCTTTCATCTTTTCAGATATGCTTCACTTTGTGTCTGTTTTTTCCCCCCAACTTTTATTTTGCTCTCATGCTTCAGCTCTCAATATTCACTCTTTTTTCTTCTCTTTTTAAAATTCCTTTATTCTACTTTTCTTGCACTGGTTTGGCAATTTCATTTACCACCCCTGTATGTTTGGAAAATAGCTCAAGAAGTCAAAAGAATACTAACCTTTTTCATTACACACATTGCCACTTTATTAGGTACCTTGGTATTAACCAGTTAAATGACTGGCGTGTCCAATATCCATAACCACCAACAGCATAACTGCTGAAACAAAGCCAGATGGCCAATTTGTTCATGTTGCTTGAACCAAACTTTGAAGATGTCATCTGAATCTCAAAGCTGAAAACAAAATCTGCCTGACCAGACAATGTTTTTCCTAATCTACTATTGTCCAGTTTGTTGGACGATAGGAGTGTCATCTAGGTTCTTAGCTTTTTTGTTGTAAGCATTAGAGTTTGCGTTCTTGGTTGTACAGAATGGTTATATGGGTTACTGTTATCTTTCAACATCATGAACCACTCGGTTTATTCTCCTCTGACCACTGAGATCAAAAAAGGCATTTTTATCCAAAAAACTGCTGCCCACTGCATATGTTTCCAGGCCATTCTGTGTATGTCTAAGGGTGGTGAGTGAAAATAGATTTAAATCTGCAGTTTCTGACGTACTCAAACCAGCTCATCTGACACTAAAAACCATAACGTTACTTAAAATAACTTAAATGTCCTGTTTTTTTTTCCATTGTTATAAACCCTTTGAGCTCCAACAAGTCATCTTTATTTGTGCTCAACTGTTAAAACGATGTACCCAATTAGGTATTGGGTAGTGTTTTGGAAAAAACAGGTAGGCACAACACAGCATAACTTATCCAGGGGGAGCATTCCTTCACTCACTTGGTCACTACTTCTGTCAAGTTTTCTCTACTGGCTTTTTACAGACCTGGTCTTTTAAGAAGCTCTTGCAGCAAATGTCTATGTTGTCATGACTCATTTGGAACCATAATAGCTACTAGTGCCTGATAATAATGCAAGATTCAGCTACTATAATTTCCAACTGTTGATTTCCACTGTGAAAGATCCTTAAACATGGAGAAAAATGTTTGTGTTCTTTCTGTTTAGAGAAACATAATGTAGTTTGTTAGATTTGCTTAGATAGAATCATTTTTAAAACTAATTTGAATATGCAGTGACAGTACAGTATTAGTATTGAGCATAATGTACTGTTTGGTAACTAGGACCAACTGTGTGATTGAATTGAAATATTTTTTGTTTCTTTTTGTAAAGTGTCTTGAGATGACATTTGTTGTGAATTAGCTCTATACAAATAACAGAATATTTCATAGAAGTATTAAATTGCTACTTGATCCAACTTCGTTTTGAAAATAGCTGCAGTGCTGATGCTAGTTTGGAAATATTTTTGTTTATCTTTGTTTTATTTCATATATATGTTGTTTTCTTTATATTGCATTATTTTTTAAGCAGGACTGCAGTACTTGCCACAACCACCACATTCTCACCACATTCTCCCTCATCCTTTATTCAGCTTGCTTTATCTTGATCTTGAGAAGAATAATTCAAAATCCCCAGGGGTATTTAGGCAGCTCTTTTGCTGGGGAAAATTAACAGATTCAATACAATAACATTTAAGTGTTAGGAAATCAAAATAAACATGGTTACTTTCTAAATACACATATGCACTTTTTTTTTCCTTTTGGTTTTCTTGACCTCATTGCTGTTAATAATTTCTTAACCAGTCATTCATTGCTTTTCTTTTCTCCATAGATAATAAGATGGTTTGACTGATTGCCACTAACTTTATAGAGCCTGAAGGAGCAGTGTATGTGTTGCCACACTCTGACAGTAATTGTCTGCGGTGATATTCTTGTGTGCGACAGTGTGCTTTAGTGTGACTTTGACTGAAGCTCTCAGATGAAAAGCCAATTGATTGAGATGGCCCCAATTAGTCTCTGTGATTAATTGAGCGCGATTGGATACCGTCCCTAGTATCCATTATTATCTATTATTGACAGGCTAATTAGTTGCTGTGGTGACCGCTAAAACACAGTTGATTGTGTGCGACAGTCAAATGACCCCATAGCAGCCAATTAAGCAAACCTTTTATGTGTGTGTGTGTAAGTGTGTGTTTGGCCAAGTGTAGCTGGAAGGGTCTGTTTTCAGTAAGTGCTACAAATAGCTCGATCAAGCACAGTTTCTGCTCCTTTGTTGAGTAAATATATTAAACTACTAATGAACAAAATAGAGATAATTGGTTGTGGGACATTTGATAAACAAATTTAGGCAAAACATTGCGGCAATTATGGACTCATCAGATTGATTATCCTCCATTTTCCTCCAAACCCTTATGTTTTTAACTTTGAGTTATTCTCCCTGTCTCTTCAAAATCCCCCCTTAAAATGTATGTTGTTGTCAAATTAGAGTTAAGTATGACATATTGACATAAAGATTTCTGCAGCAGCTCCACAGCTGATTATGTCACTTTACAAAACAATCCAGCATCTTAAGAAAATAGTTATTGCAAAATAATTTAAGATATATAATGTTTTTATAAAGTCATAAAGCTGCTTTAATACTGAAATAGAAAAGCATAATAGAATACTTTCTGCGCACTCGTAGATAATGACACAACAGTTGCAGGCTTTTTCTCAAAACAATTTATATGTGTGAGCTTAAGGTTTATAGAAAGTATATGGAACTTTAAAAGGATTTGAGACTGCACATACAAATTTTAATTAGGCACACGATTAAGCTTTTTCTTTCTTTCATCAACATCCTCATAAAAATTTAATTGATTTGATATTAAAAATGAATGCATAGTACAAGAAAATGTGCCAGCATTGGAAGTTAAATAAAGTGAAAGCGTCTCTAATAACACATACCAAAGCCACAGCTTAATTCAAACTAAGAAGCTGTGGCATTTTCAATAAAAAAAAAAATTAGATCAAAGAATGAATTATGCAATAAAGTAATGTTTAATTAGCCATAGCTGCTTTGTATTTGATTAATGTATTTTCGATTAAATCTCTTCTTCTGCTGTGTTTTTGTTTCCTCTTCACATGCCTCAAACTGTACATATTGCTTAAAAATGTATTTTCTGTTAACCTTTCCCTGTGCTCCTGTGTTTCTGCTTTGTGTAGTTCCCCCTCAGGAGCCCAAAGTCACCTGTCGGTCCAACACCTACCCTAAAGGTTTCTACTGCAGCTGGCACCTGACGCATCCTACGTACATACCCTCCAGCTTTGAAGTGGATGTTCAGTAAGTCTAATTAATTTTCATTCATTTTTTATAAATAATTAATACATAGAACATCAAAAATATATCTGAAATTGTATATTGTTCTGGTTATTTTACATAGGATCCAGCGGAATGATGTTTATAGGATTTCAGATTCTAGAGCACCAACTGGATTCTTGTGTCATGAATACCACAACATTATTCTGCTAAAAATTGAAATAGGACAAGATAGACTGGTAATACTAACCAATCCTGATAATAATAATAATAATAATAATAATAATAATAATAATAATAATAATAATAATAATAATAATAATAATAAAATAAACATTAGCTGTAAATGTGATAGTAAAATTATGTGGTTTTGGATCCAACAGCGTGACGTGCAACCACTAAGGTGATGCTTTTTCAGCTTTGCGTTCTTCCAAGCTGGCTGTTTGTAATCCAAAGCAGGACTTTAACTGTCACTCGTAACTCTGATGCTAGGCGCTGGCATCTGGCTTTTATCTGCAGTAAATGAAGTGTTCCATTATGATTCACTGTTGACTCAGTGATCTTGAAGGAATGTAGATCTGCTTACTTCAAATGTGTGGGAGGTTTAACAGGCTTCAGCCTGCAGGCAAATGTCAAAGTGAAGATGCATATGCAGAGCAGTAAATAAGAACGTTCATTAAGAGAAAAAAGTACAAAGCAGAAAGGCAATGGATTGAGATCTGTGGCACATTTCTAACCCTGCTTTGTCATATGGCTTTGAGCTGATAATGTTCATTTTAGCTGATTTAGATTTTTCTTTAAAAACTATAATTGACAGCATTCATGTTTATTTTCCATGCTACCTGGCTTTTTGAATGAGACCCAGAAGTGACATCACATTGTGTGTGTGTGTGTGTGTGTGTGATGGAGCAGTCGCTATAAATCGGTGGTTCTCTAAAAACTAAATGATTATGTAGCATCTTATTTTACTGCATAGCTTGAATAATGGGGTAACAGCAACCCATTAGCAATTCAGTCCTTTTGTTTTCTCTTCATATATTTCTAGTTGTAGTCGTGCCATAATGACATCTCTATGTTCTGAAGGACATTTCACATAGACCGAGCATCAAATCTATTATGCTGCAAGGAAATGTGGTTAAATGACTCCAACAACTATCTGTTATTTTCTTTTCATTTGGATCATAATTTGTAAGAGTAAATGGACCCAAACGTGATTCAGAATCAAGATAACAATGAATAATGTATAAAACATGTATGGACACTGAAGTTTAGTATCAAATATTTACCCTACACACAACACATAGTAAAAGTTGCAGTTGTTTGCAGTTTATTAGGACCTCTGAGACCTTCTTCTCCTCTGGTCAGAGCCAACTGTACTTTATTTATTTGTCAATGTGTCCCTTTGTTGTTTGAATGCAGAAAATATGAATTGTTAGTTCTTTGTTGTGATAATAACGGTTAGCACCATAATGTTAGCAACTTGCAAGTGTCAGGTGTGGCATTATTCCCACAACTAATTGAACATCAAATATTCAATGACTTGAATATTAAACTGCAATTGAGGTGGAAGTGGGTGTGTTCTTTGGCCTCATGGAACCTTGGATTGGCTCTGCAATTTTAACAGCAAAAAGTGATGTTTTTTTTTGTTTTGTTTTTTTTTTTTTATTATGATTTCTATATCATTTTGTTGTCAAAGGTTGGTAGAGTTTAAGAATTGGAAAAATATTTGATATTTAGGTTTTTGGTCTAATTAAAATTCCGCTAACTCTGGTCGACTGCTGATTTCTCAGCAAATATCTATAAATAAGAAATAAGCACTATGGTATCAACAGTCTCGCATCAATTAAATCCTAACTTTGATGGATAAGTCAAAAACTTCTCTTCACATGCAACCTTCACCGCCCTCATCCACCTCCCCTTTACCTTATCATTTAATTTTCCTCCTCAGACACAACCAGAACTCACTCTATGTGCAGAAAGATCCAGTCCACAAGAATCGCTGTCATGTACAGTTCCCAGAGGTCTTCTCCAGCAGTCCATACAAAGTTAATGTGACAGCGGTAAACGCCTTAGGGAAAGCCTACACTACCCTATCCTTTGAGGAGTCCTCTATAGGTAAGATGGATGTTTTCTCCTGTTTCACATTTAGTGTACGTTCCATGCAGCTAGAGTTTTCCTCTGCTTTTAAACCAGTTGTGTCTAAAGGTGACTAAAGCACAAGCTTGGCAGGAAATTAATCACACCACTTTAGCACTGCAGGGCTTGGGTGTCACTTATATTTTCTGATGAAGTTTCGTTGAAAATTAAATGCTTTAATTTGGGTTCTGCGCTTAAGGGGTTTAGAGGAAACTGACATTTTTAAATCACTCCCCCAGTCTGCAGTAGATTTTTTTTTTGTTTTATTGAAGTTCTACAACAGCTTAGTTCAGGGACAGACCCAGCATCTTTGTTCCATTGCTGACAGGTTTCTGGCAAATGAATAAAAGAAAAAAAAGTGTGTCGAAGCGACCCTTTGAGGATGCCAACACTCAAAACATAATAATGCAGTCGTTTGACCACAGATAACTGATTTTCTGACACTTCTAGTTCCCTTTGGAGTTTTGTTGCACATACAGCAATTGTTGGTGCCAGAGAGGCAAAGGGAATTGAAAATGCACTCTGCAAATAAATGTCAAACAACTTCAGGAGAATGCTGGATTATTTATTTTTTTTATTCCATCTGAGGAGCCAATCACCTGATGTTCTCCCATGTGATTACTGACAACACCAGATAATAAAGCATCATAGTTTCAGCCATTTGTGCTCTCTTAAATTGATTTAATTCAAATGAATCGCAAATCAATATTCCGCTGCTAAGCCAGCATATTTTATAAACCTAAGCGTCAGTTCTTTCATTGAATTATTTTTTCACATCTTCTTTAAAGAAGTGCAGGTTTGATGGGGAGGAATTTGTCCTTAACATCTCATAATAACAGCAGTAATAGAATTCATCAGCAACTCTAAAGGGAAAAGCAGTGAAGGGGAGAAATTTGTTTTAAGGGAGGACTAGGGGGAAACTTTGATAGATAAGGATAAGTGTTATGAGCAGTCCTCCCCCTTGTTGCACTGCCATCGTAGCACCGGCTTGCATGACACATAAACACGCACAAAGGCAGCAACAGGGCCCTAAGATTGGTTTAAAACATTTGTTATTTAAAAAGAGAAAGTTTGTGTTTTTTCTGTGTGGGTGGGCGTGTATACAAGTAACCGAATGAAGGAGTGACATGCTCTGCCAACCCCCAGACACGAGACTCATGAAAATGCTAATGGTAGCTGGATTAGCGCGTTGGCTAAGGAAATATCCCTTTTGGAGATATCAAAATACCCCACCACTCCTTTTCATTCCATCTGCTTTCACTTTCCTTGTTGTATGCACTTTTTGGAACATCACATTCATTTTCTGCTACCCCCCTCTTCCCTCCCTTCATCTTCCTCCTTTGTTTGCTCTCTGTCTTTCATCATGAGCCAAATCATGTACATTACAATGAGAAGGAAAACAAGGTGGTGCTTTTCTTTTTTTGTTTTTCTCAAGCCTTTTGAAATGGATGTTTTTTTTCTGGTTAAATGTGATCTTAAAACATCAGCAGGTTATCGTTCATCTCTTTAAAACAGAAAATGCAGTTCAGTTGCATACATTGTATTATTAAGAAAAAAAGTTTACACTTTTGGTTTTTGTGATGCAAAAATAAGTTGAATCTATGCTGAACAATTAGAAGAAAAAAGATGTCGGATGAAAACAGAAATGAAAAAGCTGTAAAAACCTGCTTCACCGAAAAAAAAAAATAGAAAATATTTGAAAGAGAGCAGAATTTTTCTGTGCAAGCATTACAAGTTTTGAGAGCAGAGAGATGAAATCCTGCTTTCAAATTGCAAATGTAAGCTCTTGACTTATGGCAGTGAAGTTGCCCATGTCGTTCTTTTTCCATACTAAATACTCTTCAGACCATCTGAGACTGAAAGTTATGTCTTCTATGCACAATAAATATGGTACAGGTGCAGATGGATAGAAAGGTGAGGGTGTAGCTTTATTTACTGAAAGCAGTAGATCTAAGATCACAGAAGAAGCAAGCAGGATACACAATAGTGTTATACAGGTATATATTAGAAAAAAAACATTAATCTTGATAATCATACCTTGACACGTGTACATTCTTGCACTAGCACCTGACACAATCTGTGAAAGTGATTGCTAAAGAATAGGTAACAGCCAGGACAGGTACTCAGCATTATTAAAGTAATAAAAGAAATTCTACCAGTGAATTAGACAGAGGTAAATGTCATGACATCCCAAGAGAAAGGGAATAAAATAATCAGATGACAACCACAGAGCCAACAGCATCTGAGGATTAGATCTTATTTGTGCAGAAGTGTGAACTGGAATTCCTTCCAACCAGCTAGCATGACTGGCCAGCAGTCACTAGAAACTCTCAATTGCAGCTAAAAAGGGCTCCATGCAGTTAATGACTAAAAAGGTTTGTCACTCAAAGATTTTGAACTGCATCTTTTTGCTAAATGAATAAAGACTTATATTATGCAGAAATATTGTGAAGTTTTGAAAACTTGCCAAAAATCATTCTTGTATAATTGTTTTTAGTCTAAAACCATATAACCCACTATTTTTTGTAAGACTCAAAAGACTGCCATTTTTAAATTAATTTCTTTTCTTTTATATTTTTTACTTACAAGTAAAAAATAAGTAACTTTTTACTTATTTACTGTATCATACAATATATGCTTAAAGGCATACATATTATCCTGTAAAATTATTAGGTTTCACCTAACACAATAAAAATGTTCGGTGACAAAAAACAAGTTAAAGATCAATAGCAATCTTTTAATATTCACTCCACTTTCTGCGCTAAATATTTTGCATATATATAAAATGTGTTTTCTGAACAGACATTTTCCTCTTGCACTAAACTAAAATGCTGTCTCTCTTTACTTCATCTGCACTTCATTCATGCTTTACCAAGAGTCTTTCTTTGCTATTCTAACTTTAATTGTGGCATTCATTTTCAGGGACAACGAGGCAGATCGTAAATAAATAAAGCAATTTTATGCTTCCCTGTGCACTTCTCAATTCTGAGTGGAAGGAAAATGTTCCTCAACTTTCCCTGTTCATCCAACCAGAGTTGGATAAAATTAGATGAGAGGAGATGTGCGTGTCCATGCATGTCCTTGGTGTTGATTCAGTCACAACTTCTAATGCTTAAAGAATCCCCAGACTAGTTGGCTAATATTATGTCTGTAGGTTCTAGATAATATATCAATAAGTGACCTTATTAATGTAAATGAATGAAAAGGTGTAAAAGCTACAAATGCTCTTGTAAACCGACTGTTATTCAGAGGAGAGTTTACAAGACGACCTCCATTCAAAACATTCTTGCATAATTCTGGCTGGATATGCACCATATTTGGCAGGATTGGTCAAGCTCATTTTAATTGGTTTCCTGGCACAAACTCAGCTTTTAAACATACTCAACAAATATTTACAAAAAGGGAAAATGAGCAGTGGAAAGGACTGGAGTTAATTGCTCGAAATTACATTTAGGGGAAGCTGGTGTGAAGGATTCAAGGTGAGCATTTCAAGAGCACTGTGCAAACAAGCATGGGGCTGACTAAGTGCATATTTAACACAGGATAGAATATTCAAAATTAAATACTACTTACCAGTGTTTCAACTTTACCTTAAACAGGTAGATGATTGAACGTTGCGCACAACTGGATATTCCCAAGAGAATGATCATTTTTACTGATTCTGACGATATATAAATATATAAAGCTGATTAACTTTCAACTTCAGGAATGGCCTTCCCAACATTTTGGCCTCATGGTTTTGAAAATACTGTGGACAATACTTAAAAGTCATGTCCATACCAAAAAAAGAAAGAGTTCCAAAGAGTTGTGTCAGTAAAAATTCAGGCAAAAATAATGATGGAATCTTGCATGAATTTGATCAAGTATGCAACTTCTCAACCAAACCAAAGTGTTTGTAAACATTTGAGCATTCGCTTGTACCTCTGACATTAGCGAATACCTGCATTACATGAAAACGTCTGAAGTTTTTCTTGAAAAGTAAAAAAAAAAAAAAACTAAATTTTAAATGTCTTTTCTGAGACTATGTAAACCTCTCACTGGAACTGTACATTTGGAAAAGATAAATCTGTCTAATTTGCTGTAAAGCAGAATAATTACTGTTTGACAAACTTTCTGGTGTGATAAGTGCCTTTGTTCCTTAAAATAGAAGGCTACGCTTTAATCAATTTTAATAGTTTCTATGCTATCATTTAGTTAATTTAATTTAGTGCTCACTGCGTGTAGGACAGTTTTGACACTAGAAAACAGCTTGACTGCATTTGTGTGTGTGAATGGGTGTGCTGCATTTTCACAGGACTGGTTTCAATAGAGTCAGCAGCATATGCTTTTTTTCTGTTCCATTTCCTTTTATAAAGTGATTTTTGAAAGATTTCATGGGAAACCAAAGCACACTGATTTGCTTCGTCTTTTTTGTTTGTCAAAGTACTGCATGAGAATCCATCATCTGATGCATCAGAGTCCAGATTTTCTGAAAGCCTTTTTATTAGGACGAGCCTATAATGGCGTAAAAAAAAAAAAAGGTGGATGAATACTGTTCTCAGATGCCTCACTCTTGTAAAAGTAAATGCATAAAGAATTAGCTTTTAGAGAAATATCTTTGTTCAGCTTCAGCAGAACATTGAAACTTTTTCTATAATGAAGACAGCTTTTCTTTTGTTTCCTTTCTTCTATTCTCAGATAATGTATGTCACACATAGCTCTCAGATTTTTATCACAGCACACATTTCAAGGCATCTCATTAACGAACGACAGAGGGCTGGCATGACAGGATAATAGCAATGAAAGTAAAGTCTATAAAGCCAAATCTACATATGCACAAATACATCTGCACTCATGTTTTCATCCATGTTTTACTCGTGGTGATTTGGCTACAGAGCAGTGAAATATATGTCAAAACACTGTTCTGAGAACGTTGTCTGTCACAGCACATGAACTCTGTAAGTCAGTTTTCAGTAAGTTTTCACCCCATATTGATGTTGTTTTGCACTAAAAAGTTTAAGTTAATGTTATACATATTGTAAAATGAATGGAAGTTAAAATGTTAACTCAAATGCTCTCTTCTCCTTTTGTCTCAGACACAGAGAAAATGTAAATTAAACATTTTAATTTGCATGTTTTAGACATGCATGTTTTATTCAGACATGCATGTTTTATACAGAGAAAACTAAATCTAAAAACCACTATACCAGAATGTTTCTTCTCACTTGACAAACTTTATCCTCACAAACAGTTAAAGTAAATGTTTGAAACCTCCCTGAGCTTCCTGTCCTCACTCACCCAATCATTGTTTCCCTGAATTAATAATTATTACTGAATAATGTTTACTATCTCCCTTTTCTCTGTTGCTGAGTGCTAATTAGCTGCCACCCATTCATACAATGATTTCAAATTTAAAAGATCTCTGTGTCAGTTGTTCAACAATATTCCACAAGACACAGCAAATCCACACTGCATGTCAGCATGCCTATTTTTGATGGGTGCAGCTAAGAACAGTCTGTTTTGTTGACATTTTATTTTAATTACTTATCTACTTTGTCTGTTTGTGCCTTCCTGTCTGCCGCTATTTTGAATTTGTTGGTGTGCTACTTGTTTGTTTATCATTCTGTGTGTATGATGGCATGCATTTCACGCAATTGGCTTTAATGCATGAGTATTTTATCAGACATTCAGATTATAATTGTTGCTATCGTTTCCCATTGTGATGTGTGTGTAGTTGTGCATTTACTTGAGCAAAAGGTTTCATGTAGCTGAAGATGCAGGCCAGTGGGCTCCCTAATGAGAGCGATATAACAATGATCGGGTCATTCAATATAGTCTGAAACGCTCCAAATTGAATTGTCACAATCTCATTCAGGGCTTTCTTAGTGAACAGTTATTAAGATGCACTTTTTTTTTTGCATACCTTCTCATCAGGTTTGATGGCCTTTTATATTTACCTTGCAACATTTCTCCAAACATTCAAATTAGTTTCGTCGTTCTGACTTGAGGTCCTATAGCATGAACACCTTTGTAGAAGTCTAAATCGTAAAACTTGTAACATAGAACAGAAATAAACTACTAAAACCAGTGCATAAGAAGTTGGAAATTATTTAAAAACATTAACTTGGGATCAGCCATTACACATAACCATCCTTTCTGATTTTCAATAAAATTTTTCTTCTTTACTTTGTTTCCAACCCCATGTCAGTCTGAAATATATCAGTGTTGTGAGGAAAAAATGTAATATATCAGCTACACAGTGATATTTAAGAACTATAGGGTTAAACATTGAAAGATGGAACCTTCATCACTGACTGACTGCTATTTCCTTTTAACTGACTGGTTTTATCCACCTTTCGCAGTAAAACCGGACCCCCCAGAGCGCGTGACGGCATCCCCGATCCGTTTAAACCCTCGAAGGCTGGAGGTGTCCTGGCACAGCCCCGCCACATGGCCCGATATAGACACGTTTCCTCTTAAGTACTTCCTTCGATATCGACCACTCATTCATGACAGGTGGCAGCATGTGAGTACTACTGTATGTGTGTGCTTTAGCATTTATTACTTTGTTACAGCGTTGTTTTTGAGTTAGGATTTACGTTTGGGACTAAGGTGTTAATTGTTCTTATGGTTGCTAAGAGTTAGGTTTAGGGGACAAGTCAGGGTAAAAATAAATTGCATTAAAATTTATGGATTTAATGTGACAGGAAGTAAAAAGCATTGTATCCTTAGAATTCCATGGCAACCAGCTCTATATTTCTATATATGTTCAGAAATCATGCTCAAAGTTTATTAAACCAAGACTTTTTATGAAAGAAAACAATTTTCCAAAGAAATGCCTCTGAGAAAAGTTTTAGTAAAATGACTTAATTGGGGCCGTTGGTTTGATTCCTGGAAACACAGGGATCATTTCTCAGCTGCTTTGGTGTATGTTACTCTATTTGAGTAATTTTTGTGGGCTCACTTCCCTAAGGGCTCCTTATAGCAAAAACATATGTGTCCACTATAGAATTCCAGGGATGAAAGCTCTTTCCACCAAGGTCGAACCTTGTAGTGTTATTATGGTGCATGTCAATGGTTTGCTAAGGTGTAGTTCCAAGATCTAAGGTTACAAACTCTCAAATGAAATTATATATTCAGGAATTGTAGACCATTTACACATCCTAGTAATCCATACATATGTCCTTCAACACCTTCTTTAATTTGTGACTCTTTCAGTATTGCTGTTGTTGTCATTTTATTTTATTATTTAGAGGTTGCCTGTGACTGGAGTTGATTTGTTTCAGTTTCAAATTTGCCATGAAGTTCATCAGATATATGGCCTCACTTAGCATTGTTGTCCCTCCTATCAAAGATCAACAATAGAAGTAAATGTATTTGAAAGGTGTTAATAGGTTTTCTTTGAGGTGACGCTGCAGCCATGAACCACAAAAGGTTTTCACCTCAGGGACAAAGATTGATTTGGTTTCTAAAGAAATTGATCAAGCTTAAGGTTGTTTTTTATATGTGACTTTTGGTTTTCCTCATACAGCTATATTAATTTTATTTTCTTCACCACAGTCACTAGAAACTCTTAATTGCAGCTAAAAAAAGGCTCCATGCAGTTATTCATACTCAATTCTTTGTAGAAAGAAAAGTGAAAATTAAAAGACAAACAGTGCATGTTTTCTTTCCTTCTGTACTTTCTGTGCTAATTAATCGATATATGAACCAAACATAGGTGGGAAACCTTAAGTCAATATTTGGATTGGGCAACGACACGTAATTTGGGAATTGCATAAATAGGTTTGACGACATCCAAACTCCCTTGTTTCCCTGTGGTATGCTTTGATGAATATCTTTGTGGTTGAGGTTCTTGATTTCAGCTGTGGTGAGTGTGGCTTCCTGAAGGTAATTCTGCATATTTTAACTCCGAACCAGAGAGGCATTTATTTTTGTGCCAAAGCACGAGAGTTACAGCTGTCATCTCAAAAACATTGTTGTAGCTGATTGTTCTTATTTTAAAAGACATGTAGTTGAGTAAAAAAAATCATTATCTTTCAATAGAAACATCATTAGCTGCAATAACTTGAGGATATCATTTTGAGGTAAACTGGGTATTTGTTTCCACACACCTATCTTCAGATTCTAGAAAATCACTTAAGTCATATTCAACTTTAGACTTTGAATGGCCCTTTCCACCAGTCTGGTAATTTTCTTTTCCACCATTTTGTATTAGATTTATTATTGTATTTATGACTCCAATGAATATTTAAGACTAGAATACTTTGGTGTAAAAATGAGTAAATGGTAAACCTAATGTCTACAGGGTGACCTTTGGTTGAAACCATCACCATGCTCTACAGCACAGGTGTCAAACTCCAGTCCTGAAGGGCCACTGTCCTGCAACTTTTACATGTGACTTTGCTGCACCACACCTGAATAGAATAATTATGTCATTAGCAAGGCTCTAGAGAATTTATCTACACAAGAAGGAGGTAATTAAGCCATTTCATTCCAGTATTTTGTACCTGTGGCACATCTAAAAACTGCAGGACAGTGACCCTCCAGGACTGGAGTTTGACACCCCTGCTCTGCAGTCACTATGGAACGTTGGTGCTATACTTTGTTACTCAAACATCTTTCCATTGGCCTCGTCTGTCAAAAGGACACTGTTCCAGATGTCTTTTGTTTCATTCAAATGCATGATTGCAAACTTAAATTTTTTAGAGAGAGAAGAATGATCTTCTGACCGTATTATTATGAACCCCAATATTAGAGTCTGAGATGTACCTCTTTAGCTTTTTGGAATTACTTCTAGCATTGCTTGATCTGACATTGGGGCGAATTTGTTTTGAATTTGTCAACTTTGAGGGACACTGGACTGTCTTGAACATTGTACACATGAGATTATTCCCTCATGTGTACAATGAAACCATTGTACACAACTATCATTCACAATGGAATGATAGTTTAAAAAGTCTAGAAATTGCCTTATAATACTTCCCAGGCTGAATACAACAAACATACTTTCATTATGTTAATGTATCATTTACGTAAGATTCTAGAGATCTGGTAACCTTATGTGTGGGTTTAGCTATTTTAAAATGTTGGTTCAATCATACTGACAAAGCCACACTATTTTTGTAAGCATTTTATCCTCATTATTGCAGCATATGACTGATTACTGCTTTTAGAGTGGATGTGTTCAATATTTGTCTTTGGATACACGCTGTTGCACTAAACATTATTGTTAAAAGTTATTGAGCTGAGACATAATTCATTTAAAAGTGTTTAATGAAGCCTCTAAAATAAGATGCACTGCTCATTGGCCTTATACCATTACGTCAATCACTATAGCCTCAAAGGTTAATTGAAGTGGTTACTGTTGCTTAGGAATTTGACTTTGATGTGGTTAGACAACAGGGATGCTTGTGTATGGCTTTCACATGGAACATTATGAAATGTGTGTGGAGTCTGAAATGAAAGCTGTGCTGTGATCAGAGTCATCTTTAGAGGAAACCATCCATCGTCTTGAGGAATGAAGAGATGACGGCCCCAGATACTCAAGAGTGATGGAGATTCAGATGGATACAGGAAAATGAGGAAAAGTTTTGAAGTAGAGATGAATGAAGCACATCAGAGAAGCAGAAGAGGCGTTAATGGATAGCAGACTTTGGTAGATACCCAAAACTGAAATGAGCAGGACATATAAATGATACAGGCAGTAGTGCAAAGATGCATATTAACTTTAGTGAAGGACAAAGGTCACTGACATAGTATATACTGTACTTCAGAATCCTCTTTGGAAAATATATGATGCAAGAAAAGACACACGAGCCATAGATCATAATACTTGAAGTTGACGGCCAAATGGAGGGTTGGTGAGAGAACTACAAAGCAAAAAGAGACAGAGACATATGGAGATCAGTGTGATCAGATGTAAGGAGCATTGTGGGTGCCAGACAATCCAAGAGACATCAAGAAAGGGGAAGCTGTAGTGTGGGCTTTGAAAGTGAATTTCTAAAAGCTGTCGGTTAGTAGATGTTTGAAGATCAAGGAAAGCACATGAACGGCTTGAGGGAGCAAAAATGAAAAGTTACACCATCTGAAATAATAAAGGAAAGACGAATTGAAATTGCTTACACATCATGCTGAATTGCACCTACCGCTTTCTCCATACGTATTCTCATTCCTTGTACACAAGTGAATAGATTCTTAAAGTAAATTCATGTTCTGCTACAGTAGAATAACCTCTAACTGAAACAATTTTTAAAATAAGTAAAATTGAGGAAATGGACTTACAAAAATTATTATAGTTCTAAAAACTGCTCTAAAATAAATGTATTTAGAACCTTTTAGTGTTATCAAGTCTCCATAATGGTAGAGGTCATGATTGACGTATGACAACAGACTGAATCTTAAGGTTTTCAGCCATTCTTTTGCTGCTCTAATTTGCTGTTTGGGATTATTGTTCTTCTGCTGAGCCAATCTAATTCATGACTTTTTCATACTTTAATATGCAGCATATTGACCAGGTTCTATGACTATACAACTTCCACAGTGAAGGAAACATCAGCACATCTTTATTGTTTAACTATTCTTTTTTTCTACATGCATCAGTGCTCCAGAGAAGTGACTATTTAGCCACCACTTCTCCCTAGGCAAACACTGTGTGTGCAGCATAAGCTACCTCTTTTTTCAGTGTAAATTCCAGCTTCACTCTTTGGGTCTGGTGTATTTTACACCAACAATTGCTCAAAAACAACAATTTAAGACCCTTTTTTTGTTGTTGTTTTTTCTATTTCCATATTTTTTTTCGCCTTTTTGGTTAGGTGGTTTTAAACGTGAAACAGTAAATCATAGCTTAGACTATATCTTTCACTCACTGTATCAGAATAAAAATATCTGTACATCTGTAAATGTTCAGTGAATTTGTTTATTTCCCATGGCTCTTTGTGGCACTGTTCCCTCACAGAGATGTGAACTCAGACTTGAGCAGCAATTAAAGCAATGGTCCGATAACCGCAATAAAAACAATTTCAGACTGCTCCGTTTTCAACTCGTTCTACGTAACTGCATCAGCTACGGTGGACTTGCCCTTTATGGATTCTGCCAAACTCCACTCGACCATGTTTCAGTGCATGTATCCATGCATGAGAACTCATATTTACAGTCAGATGCACCTACTCACATGAAGGCATGTATACAAGTAGCTGAATATTAGCATATAGACTCTTGTTTTGTAATTACTAAGACTAATATGCAATCAAGCCCTGGGTTTGCATAGACTCATGGATGAATAAGAGCAGAGCTAAAAACATCAAATAGCTTATCAATCATATTTAAAAACAGACAATAAAAACATTAACGAATTATCTTTTGCATAAAAAGCCCAAACAGTTGACAAAACATCAAAAGAAATACATGTTTTTGTATTCATTTAATTCATGTTTGTCTTGTTTTATAAAAACATTTTTATCTATGTTTTTCATACATAACATAGAGAAGAAAAGTAACAATTTACTAAAACTCAAAGAAAGAAGAGGGCACAATAAGTATAGCAGCCAGAGCAGAGAAAAGAGGCGGTCTTAAAATTCTTTTTTCCTTTAATCTGTGTTCGCTTGACCACCACAGCTTAACCTTCCCTTCATTTATTTATTCCACATATGTTCTCCCTTTTCCTTCTGTCGGCCATCCATCTCCCTTACTCTCCCCATGGTTTCTTCTGATCTCTTATACCAGCCTCTATGAATTTGTGTTTTTCAGTCCCTATTCATTTTCCTCTCTCCTTCTTGCTTCTATTTCTTTAATATAATGTTTCACTATAATATCATAATATCAGACTTTTCTCCTTTCACCACCACAGTGACTTTCCCTGTCCTCCAACTGATCCATGTAATAATGGTTCACACGTGTTAGCCAAAAGTCCCCTCATAATTCTGGAACACTTCGATCATGTTTCGGAGACATAAATTTGTTTCTACAGAAACACTTCTGAACTTGGATCACTACTAACTATAAAAAACTCAAATACACCAAACAGAATTTTCTTGGAGATTTCCTACTGCCAACATTGTCCTATTATATAGCTTTTACCTGACAAAAATGTAGTTCTTTTTCTTTTTTTTTGCAATGAGCAGCCATTAGTTATCTGTAGAAGGAGATAATTATTTATTCCACCTATTTTGTCCCATAGTCTTCTGTTTGACAGAAGATCAAGAAGATTGTCAGCATCATTTTAAATAAAGATAAAATCATAACAGATTTGACATATTTAACTGTCTTTAGCATTGTATATTATCAATTACCATCACTAATTGTCAGCCTCAGTCCCTGTTTATATTCTCTGAAGCTTTTCTAAAAGACTGCCACGGATTGAAACAGAACAACTTTATCACATGCGCACCTTTCCTGTTATTCACTACAGTCTCACTTCTTTTTTATGTCTATAACTTGCCAGGAACAATTCAGTCCAATCCATTTGTCTTTAAGTAAAAGCAAGACTTTGAAAGGTAAAATTCCAAATCACAAGTTGTAGAATTAGCATAAAATTATTAATTCCACTGTTACCTAAAGTATGTAGATTGAGTGATCTTCATTATATAAACATGTTGTTCATGGTTGGAGTATTATTCTTTGCACTACACCAGGACATTAAAGTGAACTCCTTTGTCTATTTCATCTTCCTTTAATACCTCTATTACCTTACTTTGAGACTTCTCTTATAGTCAGTGTGCTGCTTTTCTCCTGGTGCCTCTGGCACCAAAAAAAGCTTAATATCAGATATTACGTTTACATTACACACAGCTGGACTGATCTGAATAAATCAGATGAGTAAAAAAGATAACTGCAAGCAACAAATCCAAAGCTGAATCCTATTTCCTGGTACAGCCTCTTGCTGTGTGTCTAGATAAGAAGTGACACTTTGTTCTATCATTTAAAGTTGTGAATCTTAGTGGTTGACACTTTTGCTGGCCTTTAAGAAGACCTAATCACCATCACTTGTTACCAGTTTCTTTAATATGTTTGCTGGAGTTCCAATATGCCAGTACTGATATGCTTTTGTTGAGTTTTTACAAAGCACATATACCAAATTATACTACATGTGAAGGTGCCAAATTAGACACTGTATTAATTGTTAAACTGACTAAACCGTTTGCTTGTGCTGCCAATCTCAGTTCAATAAAATACATGAAATGAGGCATTATAATAATTGCTGAAATATTTTGTAGCTAACAAATAACTTGCATTCATTGAGTGATTGTAGTCCAATACCCCTCAGTGTGCGTGGCCATGACTAAGTAGTAGGGACACATGGTGAAATGGTACGCACCCATAATTTAGTGTCTCAAAGCAAAGGAGATGGATAGGAAAACGTGACATCTTAGGTTTATTTTTTCTTTGACAGGTTTTTATTTATCCATAACATGAGATGTGTTGAAATTACAGGTCTTAAGCCAACAAAAACATGATAAGTTAATATTACTGTCGTGGAAAACCAACATCACAGTTTAAATACATGTTATTAAACGCAAGATGACAAAATCTTTGAGAAAGATAAATAGTTTTTCTCATTTCGTCAACGTCTAACTTGTTTAAAAATTTTTGTTCAGTATTTTCCTTTCATAAACCTGCGACATCTTTCATTTGAGTTTGCTTTTCACCTTCCAGTCCCTCTCTGCCTCTCCTCACAATCCAATGTTTCGCTATCTCCCACTCCTTCATCTATCCATGCATCCTCCCACCCATGCGTTAAGCCACCTGTCTAACCAGCCGTCCCTCAAGCCATCCATTTACGGGTACACATGATAAATGTTTAGACCTTGTTTGGGGAAAACATCCCATCTAAAGGACACAGCTTCAGACAGATCATTTATCAAATCCTATGGTTTTAACACACAAACATGCTGAAGAGGCCCACACTCTGCTAAATCCAGTGCTGTCACACATGAAAGTCATCATCATTAAGCTCTGCTGTCAAAATACATTACAGATGGAGAGAATCTTGTGCAATTTGCATTGATGTACTGAGAGTCACAAAGACATTGTCAAATAAGTGTGCTTCTGTTAGGTAGAAAATAAAGTCTACATCTGTGCAAAGCTTTCACTGGGTATCTTTTAATACAAGTACAAAAGCTGTCACAGAGAGACAGATGAAAGAAAGGAAAGTCACAAAAAACAGCTTGTGGATACTTTGTAGTCCATGTTGAACACTACCCTCTCCTCTGATTCTATGGACTTTGACATCACCATGTCAATCCTCAGGCTGTCAAACACTCATTCCCGTTTTTTCAGAGTTTGTATCTAATGACTTATGAATTCACTGGGGGTTTTTTTCCAGTGAACATCTGCTTATTGGGTCTAAAATTTCCACTAGATTTCAGCTGCCACCCAAGTAATCAACATATGCAAAGAGCCAGCTCTAAAAAGTTCATAAATTAGGTTATGCTGTAAAGTGTGATGGCACAGGAAGTACATTTTGAACACACTCACTGAAATGTACTAAAAACTCACTAGAAAAGACAATTTTCTACTGAGAAGCTTCAAAATAGCCCCCTTGTTCCACACACACACTGTCTTCAAATGCTCAAGTTTCTTGGACCCTATTTCATGAAATATAGTCCTAAATCATGTTCATAATTATTGAATTGGCTTCAAGTCAGTTAATTGACTCAGCTGTTCTGCCACTTTAACTTTGTTACTCTTGATAACTTCCTTGGTTGTGTAATTCAGATCATTGTGGCTATAAATAATCCATCATTGTTTCATCTACAGTGTTGGTTGCAAACTGCGATCTACGAGTGCCAGAGTCCTGCAACTTTTTGATGTATCCCTTCTACACATTTGAATTAAATGGTGAAACTGCCTCAAACACATGCAGTCAAGCTCAAGAGAGCTCTGCTAATGATCTAATATGATCTGCTAATGATCTAATATGATCTGCTAATGATCTACTATAGCACACCTATACCCAGGTGTGCTAAGGTAGAGAGACATCTAAAAGTTGTAGTACACCGGACCTTGAGAACTGGAGTTTGAGGCCGCTGTTCTACAGACTCCTAATAATGCATTTCATAATAAATCTGTCCCTTCATCCTTTCTTCAGTAATACAAATTCTGCGAGTGACATAAAAAGCTCCATACCATGATACTCTTGCCTGTAAAGTTTACTGTTGGCACAGTGTTCCTGGGGGAATAGGTTTTTCAATTCATCAACAAAATATTATGTGCAGTGACATCCATGGTGTTCTCACCTGGCCTGACTATATCGTTTATTGGCTTGTCTAAATCTACCACAACACACTGTAAACAAGCTTTAGCTGTGGATTCTTGGATAGTAGGTGTTTTTGGAGGCCATGTTGTTTGGATACCTTGCTGTTTTTTGAAAGACCTCATTCCAAGCTTTTCCAAATCTCTCTATTGTTTTTTTTTTCACTCATCTGTCAAAAATCTTGCAAGGGTCTCCTGGTCATTGATGGATTGCTGTAAAATTATATTTTTTTCTGTTCCGTGTTATGGCCCCAATAGTCCCCCACTTAGACACTCAGAAGTTTAAAAATACATCAAACGCTTTACCATGGTTTGCAACAATGAGTGAAGGTCTTGAAAGTCTTATTTGCTTGTACCCATTATGACATATTTCTAAATATTTCTTAACAGATTCCAGGCAGTTTCTTGGCTTTCTGTGTTTTGTATTTGCAACTTTGCTTCTTCATGTGTTCAATATTTTTGCCTTCCAACACTCTAATTTATTACAGATACTGTATCACGTAATTTATATCTTTTCAATACAGATTAGTTTGGCAGATTGAGGTCCTTTACAACACATATCTAGTAAGAGATGTATATTTTTTACCTATTTTTCTTGATGAAAGGAACAATATTTACAGCAGTCATTTGATTATTTAAGCATTTAAGTCAAGACAGTAAAAACAAAGAAATAAAAGAAAGTTCTATCTTTCTGAAAGAATATGAACCTCTTCAGTTCAATTAGAAGTCTGTACAACTATTTAAAAAATCCTGTAAGAACCCCCAACATATGTCACAGAATTATAATCCAAATAAACTGAGGTACCTGACAATTTGCCTGTAAAATTTTGTAGGTTTAATTTGCTCCAGATCTGCAAAGAGAGGATGAACTACAGTACATGCATACAAAAATTGAAGTATACCAGAGGAAAGGGGGGGGGAAATGAGGTAAATTCTGATCTCAATTTTAAATTTCATGACATGTTCATGCTTCACATTTTTGACATGCTTACATGACAGCATAAACCACAATTAACGTAAAGGCACCTCTCCTGTGGGGTTATTGAAATTATCACATTGCTTTTTAAAGGTGGAAGGTTTAGTTCACTTCCTTTGGGGTGTGTGCAGGCGTGCACGTGCGTGTGTGTCTGGGTGTAGGGGTGTATGTGGAGGTTGGATCCCTTTTACAGTAATTGCAGCTATGGCGATTGGGGTTTCAAAGAGAGAAATACTGTTTGAGAAATTACCCCTGGACCCAACATTTATGTCCATGCATGTGTGTGTGTGAGTTTTCAAATGGGTGGAAAGTGCTGTGGAAAAATGGGAGCTGTCAGTCAGCCTAATGAGACCAACCTTCTCTGCGCACACACACAAACACACCCCGCCATTGGGCCAGTGGAAGTGCCATATAATTGGGTTTCCTTTCCAGGACAACAGACATGCTCACTGGATTAGATCTGACCACCGACGCCAATTCCCTCCATGTCTCCTTCTGTGTGCTTTTCCTTCTCTTTGCATTCAGACTGTCTCTTTTTTTTTCTGTTTTTGCACTTTTTTTTTTATCTGTCAATTTGTTCTTGTTTTTTTTGTTCGATAGCTCTTTCCACCTCTGAACTATCGCTTTGGTGAAATGCCTTATTGCACGTTTTTTTTGTTTTTTTTTCTCAACATTTGACATTAGACCAGACAAAACTGTTGCCTTCTTTCACCAAAAAGAATTTGTTTACTTCTAATTTTTTTTTTTACCCCTCCAAGGGGTCTTTTTGTGGGCTCTAGTGTCCCTTGTACGAAAGTAGGCTGACAGGAAGGGGGAAGGAGAGTGGACAAGACATGCGGCAAATGTCGCCGGGTCCGGGAGTCGAACCCGCGCCGGCCGAGTTGAGGACTCAAGGCCTCCAAATATGGGTCGCGCTATCCCTTACGCTACCACGGCTTGCCCTCCTTCTAATTATATTTAATATGTTCATTCAATGTTACGCGCAGCAGTCTCTCCTGCAGCAAAAAGCTCTCATAACGTAATGCTGCCACTCCTGCACTACAGTTTGGGTTTTCTTCTCAGGTCTCCAAGTTTTTTGTCTTCTTCATCAGAATATAACGAAAGACATAATTGCATCAGTTTTTAGAATACATTTTGGTAATCTGCCCAGTCTTGCACATAAAAAGTTCAGATTTAATGAAAAAATATGTTATGACTCATTTTTTACAGGTTTAATCCAGCAGATAAAGTCTTTGTTGCTGAGTGTTTATGCAAACTGTGTATTTATAAGCTTCGGCTGACATCTTTTATATTCATTTGGGGTGATACAAACCTCTCACACCAAAATATGTTGCACACACTACAATGCCAAGACATTCCCATGCTGTTTACACTCGCATATAATTGTTTGATCAGATGAATGTGGCTCCTTCAGACTTCTGGGAATTGTACTTAATGATTAACCAGACTTGAGGAGGCCAAAGATGTTTTTCCAGATTTTTTGGCTCATTTCTTTAGACTTTTCAAAAGAAAAATATAACAGGCATGTCTCATTTTAGCTCCGAGGTTGTGGAAATATTAATATCAGAAGCTTACATGACATCATCATCTGTGGTTTTCATCTATGTAAATACTAATGTCACTGTATGTAAGATATCTCAATATTATGACATTTAGTAAATCAAAAATAATTTTGGCAACCTACCTGATTTTAAACAGCAAAGGGTTTAGTCTGATTTAGTGAGACAGTAAGAAAAAGAATGCTATACATCGTTTTGCACAGTGCATGTAATATATGGTTTCAGCTGTAGAAAAAAAAACATAGCTTCAGTTCAATAAGTCACAATTGAGTTCCACTTCACAACATTTTTTGAGCAACTTTGATTACTCACTTTTTGTAATTATAGAGGTTATTTGAGCATCTTGCACCCTTTGCTACTCTGAGGCATTGCAATGAGCATATCACACACACACACACCCCCACACACACATACCGTATATATATATAAATATATATATTTTTTTTTATATATATATATATATATATATATATATATATATATATATATATATATGTACAGTATTTAGGAGATGAGACTAGACTAAACTTTATTGATCCCAAGCGAAAAATAATTTGAAGTTTTGCAACTCTAAATACAAGTGCCAGACAGAGTATATGTGTCCAGGAATAACAGGATAGAAAGGAGAAAAGGTGGTGGGAGGAGGTGGCATGAGTAGAAAAGAGCAAAAAGTCTACTTATTTTTCTCCCTGCTCCTTATGCGATCCCAGAGGACATCTCTCTACCACTCACATTGTCTAAGATTTGTGTAGGATTGCATTTGAGAAGGCGTGTGTGTTGGTGCGTGCGTGTGGGTGCGTGTGCATGTCTTTTAACAATGTGTTGAATGTTTGACAGTGAACTTCCCAGCATCTGTCCTTCACTATTTTCTGCAGACACACACTTTCACACAAACTCATTCATTTTGACGGAGTATATGTGTGTTCAACCATACTTTATCACAGTTTTTTATAGTTAGTGCATTGTGTGCTAAAGATTATCTCATAGAATTGTGTACTTACATGAAGTTTTATCCCAAAGTAGAACAGCACCGGCAATATAAGCGCTGTAACACCCCAGGGTGTGGAAACACCCCAGGGCCAACTTTTCACTTACTTCATTTTTATAAAAAGTGAGATTCACAGCTCAGATGGGAGAAACTATCAACAGTATGATGCAAATATCTGGCCTTTATGGAAGAGTTGCAAGAAGAAAGTCAAGGTTAAGAGACTGTCCTTAAGATGTTTAATTTAAAGTTCACAATTTAGCAGGACAATACAATGATTGAATTCAAAGTATTTCCATCCGTTAGAGAGTCAACACACAGTTACAAATGAGAATCTGTTGCAAGATCTAAAAGTTGATCACTGATGTTACCCATCCATTCTGATTAGGCCTGAAAAATTTCCATCTGTAGATGTGCAAAACTCCAGTTCTGCATGTTTTTGCTTCAACACACCTAAATCAAATGCTTAGGTTATCAGCTGTGCTCTGTGCAACTGGATTTCATTTGGAAGAAGTAATTAAGCCATTTGGTTCAGGTGGTTGGGATGCTTTTAAATGTTGCAGGACACTGCACTCCCAGGACTGAGATGCGTACCTCAACAAACTTACAGCAGTGATTCCCAAAAAATGTTGACAGTTTTAATTTTCTCCTTCAAATCCTATTAAACTAGTCACAGTTGTGGGCAGAATCAGCTGAAATGTGACATCACCAGTATATGTTTAAAGCAGCCTGTTATTTAATCAGAAAAAGCCATTTCACCACATAACTTTTGTCCACCACCGGCATCTGCTAAACTGCAGGTGTGAGTTTCCCACCTCTGTTCTTCAGGATATGAAAACCCATATTCACTCTGACAAATTAACCCACTCACAGACCCAAAGCACTTCTACATCCTTTGTTTGTCTGTAATCTCTGTCTCATCGCTCACCTTCTCAGCCGAGTTGAAGCCTTGTATGTTGGCCTTCATGTTAACAGGCTCTCTTTGTCTGACACCCCCCTCTCCCCGCTATCCCCCAACCCCAACTCACACTCTGTTTGGAAGGAAGCTGAGTCTTTAGTCTTATCTGCCTAACCAAGCGCTACATTTCTAGGCTTAATTCCATTAGCGATATGCTCCAACCGCGTCATTTCAGGATGCGTGTCTGTTGAGCACAGCTTGCATGTACGGTCACTCGTCAGTGTAGAGCATATTGTGTGTGAATGTGAGTGTGTGAGTAGAAGTGTGGGTTGCCTCTGAGGCAGATTTTTCCTGTTGTTTAGATGTAGTCTAACCAGCATATCCAACCAGAGCCGTTATCTACATTCCTTGTGTCGGGGTGTGTTTGTGTGTGTATTTCCGTATTGATGTCTATGGTGTGAAACCTCATCAACATTTGGCCTTTTACTCACATTTGTTTAATTTGGGGTTTTTGCAAATTTGTTCATATTTCTTTAATTTTCTCTTCTGTATGTACATGAGTGATTGGGCCTACTTTTAGAAAAAAACACACCCTCCTATGTCAGAGTTTATTTTCTGCTCCCATAATTTTATGCACTCTAATGTGATACATGTTTAGTAATGTGAAAAAGTATTTCTGGTGCCATTCAGAGCTGCAGTTGTTGGTTTGTTTCGAATCATCTTGCTCTTGCATAACCAAAGTGTGATGGAGCTTGAGGTCACAAACTGATCAGCTGGCATTCTCCTTCAGAATTTACTGCTAGAGAACAGAATTCATGATGCCATTATTGCAGTTTATGTCTTTAAGCAGTAAAAAATCCTGACAGGCTATTATAGTATCCCATCATATTTCACTGTCAGTATGGTTTTACTTACCAAAATTGTGTGTTTTTACATCAGATATTATGGGACATACACCTTCCAATGAGTTCCACTTTTGTCTCTTTCATTGATAGAATATTCCCACAAATTTTAAGAGCCCATCAAGATGTTGTTTTGGTGATTGTGAGACAGGCCTTTTTGTTAATTTTGGTCAGAGGAGATA
This sequence comes from Xiphophorus hellerii, assembly GCF_003331165.1. Taxonomy (NCBI): domain Eukaryota; kingdom Metazoa; phylum Chordata; class Actinopteri; order Cyprinodontiformes; family Poeciliidae; genus Xiphophorus; species Xiphophorus hellerii. The sequence goes on along the minus strand of NC_045679.1, from coordinate 9,842,448 downwards.
TTCAACTTGGAGGTCTATTTTTGATGCTACTTTTTGTCTGGTGTTTTTTCTTATTTTTGAATCATGAACACTGACCTCAACTGAGACCAGCAGTAGTTTAGACTTTGTTCTTAGAAAATGCTCTGACCTTCTGGACGAGTCATTGCTGTGATCTTGGAGTAAGTCTGGTAGGCCATCCAACTCTGACTATGGTTCTATGCTTCCCCCATTAATAGATATTGGCTCTCACTATGGTTTGCTGCAATCTAAAAGCCTTAGAAAAGATTTTGTAACCCCTTCCAGAATAATAGATGCCATTCACTGCGCATCTGATCCATTCTTAAAATTCTTTAGATTGTAACCTGATGTGTTGCTATTTGACATCTTCTAGTCTATTTCATTTGATCAGACTTGCTCTTTTTAAGTTATTTCCTAAATAATCAGAGCTGGTGAACTTTTGAGCTTTCTGTCCTGAAAAAAAAAAGATTATTGATGTAATTGACTGGTGAGGTGTCAAGGGCATCATGTTTCTTATTCTTATATAGGGCGGACATAGACACCGACCTTCCTACAACCAGATATACAGTGTATATGGGTGGATAATTGATAAGTGCATTTTCTTTTTTCTCATTGGGCCTTTGTATAATATAAAGGGTTTTTTTTATCTCAGACATTATGAAGAAAAAATCTGTAAGAGGTTTCATACTTTTTCACAGCGTTTTGTGACACAATCCTGTTTGTGTATCCGACAGTTCTTTGATCTAAACAGGTGGGACAATATGTTGTAAACTTCTTGGAATAAACATTTCCAAAGAGGCGCATACATTACTGGGACACCAAGTGGCTAAACAGGGAGCAATGAAAACAGCATTTAATCTTGTGCAGTACAGGAAGATGTTTGGGTGGGTGGCGATACAGTTGGGAGATGGATTGAAGACTGTAGCCCTTGCTGCCAAAAAGGCCTTTGTACCGTGGCGGTGGCACAGGGTAATGTGATAAAAATGTATTTGTCTCTCCCTGCTGCCTGTGCGTGAGTGTGTATTTACATTTCTCACATGTCTGCGGGGCTTATCTGTTTAGTGTTGATTAAAAGTGAAATAGTGGATATGCGTTGCAACAGCTCTCCCTTCTGTGCACGCTCACATTGCAGAGAGAAGCCAGAAAACACACACATTTCCACCTAAAACAACACAAAATTTACGTAATCAAAATATTCCATTAACTCAGGCTAAATGTACTGAATCACACCGCTGCATGATATAATATGATAAGAGTAGCCTTTCTGGAAAGAGAGATCAAAAATAAAATAAATTATCTTGAAAGTGTTGGTATAGCGATAAACCATTTTTCTAATTTTTCTGCAAAAACACCAACATTTCAATCTCATAGTTAACTAGATATGCTAACATGATAAAGCAAATGCATTCCTCTGAGTATAAGTAGGGCTGTGACCCATTAACTCAGTTCAGTTCAATTAAAATGCTTTTTTTTTAATCCCAAAGGGGAATCAACTGTTTTTGTAACTCATATTATCGGGAGTCGTTGTTGAAGGTGATGTTGTAGGTAAGAAGGAGCTCTGCTAGCAATCAATCTTTCAACGAATCTGAAGAGGCCTTTGAATGACAACAGTTGCCATATGGTCTCATGACTGTCCTAGCATGTTAATAGCTTGTAGTTGGGAATCACTGCTGAAAACAAGCTGAGATGTTGGAGTTGAGGATATAATCCTTGCCCATTATGACTGATGGAAGAGATGGTTTGAACTTCCTTCTCTCTCTGGTCTTTCCTTCTGAAGGTTATTCCCTGAAGCCTCCTTTTCAACTCTTCCAGAGTCATATTTCAAAAATTACTTGATCTTTTCAGATGCTAATCAGCTGCTCCCAGACGTTAGAGCAATATGTTGTTGATGCAGCTACATATCATAACAACTGCACAATTATTCCCATCTGCACAGCTTCCAAAACCAGAAGGGATACTCCTTATTCTTCATACTTACACTAGTTGGTTATGGTGTGTCACATAAAATCTTTTTTTAAAATAGCAGCAAATTATGAACAAATGACTTGGGGGTCCACATTAACTCAGTACCTGACTGAACTACATTTGTCAACAAAAGTAAATTAACAGTTGTCTTATTTTCATTTTGATTATTTTTAGAATGATTTATTCAACCATTGAAATTATTTCATCCATTCGAAGTAGTCTCCAGAAATCAGATTGCCAGGTTTGACCCAAGAAGCAGTATATAAGGTGATGCTCAGTGCGTGGCTGTACTCCACTGTCACAGTTGGAAATTGTGGCTGAATAGTACAGTCTTCATTTTGTAAAAGGAGAGGATGTTCTTTTGCATGATCTGAGAGTCATTCAGGACCCATTTGGCAAACTCCCAGGAGGCTGTCAGGGGGCTTTTAGGTTTGTGTCTGGCACCTCTTACTATAAAGACCTGATTGGTGTAGTGCTGCTTGGATGGTTGTCCTTTCTTTATAATCCTTCCATCCTGAAAAAGAAACACGATCTCATTCACATTGACAGATTCCATTTTAGAGTGATGGACACTTTTATCCTTTTGGCCTCTTCAAGTGCTGCCGAAATGCGTGTTTTTTTTTTTTTCCATATCTGTTTTCTGACAAAATCCAGTATTACAGAAATAATAACCATTCGTTCTGCTCCACTGCTTTGTTTTTACTCTGAAACACTTTGCTCTCTGCAACTACGAAGCTAACAGCGGCAAATAACTCAAACTCTATTGATGGTGATCCCCCTTATGTAAACATTGTAAATCTTTAAAAAAAAAAAAGAAAAAAAATGTTCACTCACCAAGAACTTTAACTGGTTTATTAGAATGGCTTTGTGAACATTGTAATGGCAATATATAATTTTACTCAGGGACCATTAGGAACATATGGTTTATTTGTCAACTAGCTAACTCAGTATGAGAGTTTGTTGTAAAAGTCTATGACTGCTTGTTTATTTGATTAGACTGACTTGATTTTTTTTTTTTTTTATAATCTGGATATGCAAAGTACCTTGAAGATGACATTTGTTATGGATTGGTGCTTCACAGTCCTGCTTAATAAATAAAACTAAGCAACCCATCAATATTCATTTATCATATATAAAGTCCCTTTTGAAATTAAGTACACGTTTTTTCACTAAGTCAACATTTCTGTATTGATTACATCTTCTGTATTGGGCTGATGTATAATTTAATTTTAAATGTTGTGCTTTCATTACAATTAACAGAAATAGAGACTTGAAAACATCTGTCTGTGGGTAAATAATCTATTTCATGTGTTTTGCTTAAGAAATTGAGTGACCAAAACAAATAATTTTTTGTATAATCTATTTTATTGAGTGTGACAGTATAAATCAACTGAATTGAAACTAAGTAATGCAAAAATAAACTTGATATTGAGACAAATGTAAGGAATATTTCAAAACATTGTCAAGTACTTGAAGTTGTCAGTGAGAGAATTGCTTCATTGAAATATTTCAGTTTTGGTCAAGGTTTTCTCGTAATGTGATCTAGATTAAGCTGAACATCTATATATAAATAGTTAGATATTCAGTAGAATTTTCTATGTCTAGGAACATTGACACTGTTAGTTGTAGAATGCATCTGGCATTCACATAACGATTTCTGTTGACTTCAAGGGACAAACAGAAAAGTGCAGTTGCCTCCCTCTCACTATTTTTCCTTCACCCTTTCAGAAGCAAGCCACCGGCAAACAATCATACACACACACGCGCGCGCACGCCTCTAACCGTAAATTACAGAGGAGCAGCAAATCATTTTCCCATTCACTCCCCTGTTACTCAAACATTTAGTTTATTCTCTGTCAGAAAATTATGTGGCACTGATGCCAGTTCTCTCTGGTGTAATCATCAATTATGTATTCGCCTCTGTAGGAGTTTTTGTATGTGTGGAGAGCGGAGGCTGCGGAGGGGCATCAGGTTACAGTCAATTCATCAACAGAGTGTAAAACACCTGAAGGTTAAAGCCACACACTTGACCTATTCACAGAATAGTGAATAGGTCTTCCCGCCATAAATCATCGAAAAGCTAAAAGCTCAAGCTAGTATTTCTATACTGAGATCATAATTTATGGACACGGCAATGGAAGGGTTAGACATCCGGATCAAATGTTGACTCAAGACCTCATAGTTGCCTTTTTAAGCTCAAAGTTTTCACAATTCAGACCACTTTGTGTCCCCAGGGTCACATAGCCTGCTTAAAAGTATGAGTGCTTTCAAGAATGCATTAATCTTATTCACAATGCTGATGTCTCAGGAAAAAATGGATATATTCAAGAACAGAAAGCATACTACTTGATTTTAATTCCCGTTTACAATACAGTTTCACTCCCATTCTGTTTCTTGCTCTAAATTGGGGAAATTTTGTTGCTTTTTGTTTAGGTGGAACTCCTTGACAGCACTTCACATACCATTACCGATGCTTATGCTGGGAAGGAATATATCATACAGGTAACCTTTTTTTTTTTTTTTTTTACATATTTCTTTCATTTTTAAAAAACACTCAAGAAACTAGGTGTTAAAGTAGTACTTCATTGGCACTTATTAACACCAATTGTCCAAAACATCTTTGCTCCTACTATCCTTACATTAACAGATAGCTGCAAAGGACACAGAGATTGGAACATGGAGTGACTGGAGCGTTGCTGTACATGCCACACCCTGGATTGAGGATCCTCTGCCAATCACTACCACAACTGAAGTGGACTTTCCTAATGGTAGGTTGAAGCCTAAATCAAGTCTCCTCTTTAGTGGAACAAACACAGGAACACTGTAGTGCATTCATCCAGTTAAGCTATACATTTGGATGAAGAAACATTTACTGTGAGGTTCCTCTAGGCTCCATAATCTGCATGATGAAGTACTAGAACATATCTTACTACTTGCATCCTGTTGACACAGTTGTTGCAAACCTATGAATCATGAGAAAACTAGTAAAGTTTTCTCTTGTTAATTAGTTAGGAGTGTCTCAATTGCTGCAGTATCTATTTCATGAGTTGCCTAGGAAAATATTTTCACAAATTGTACTTGGAAAGTATTATGTGAGTTTAAATAGAGTGATGCTAAACAATAAAATCTTAAATCTAACTATGGTTTTTATGCTTTTTTTTCCATGACATTTTGGGTTGTGAACTTGGGGCTATTCTGCAACCGCAGTTTTTTCAGATTCATATTTTGACTTCATCGATTCCAGTGTTTTACTGGAAACTAAGACAATAAACTTTTTACCATAACTCACCATTATGTTTTACACATTGCTGTATTTTTTGTAACCATTTCTGTGAAGTTTTTTGACATTTATCCATTGAAGCTTTTCATAATTCACCTTCTGCCTTCAGCTTTTAAATAATATTGTCTTTATAATTACCTTGCCATGAAATTGAATAACAGTTTTATTTAGATAACACTGTGTACACATTAAGTATTACAGTAAGGCTTTAGCTTCTTCTATTACAGTTCAAGGTAAAAAAAATAAAATGAAATAAAATCTAGCAGCCTCAAGTCAAACTGTCACGCATCAACCCAAGCTGCTGAAAACTGCCTCAGGGGGAAAACAGTGCTACCTTTTAAAAGAACACTCACGTATTTCATCCAACTCCAGACAGCCTCTTATACTACAGCGTACTTTGCAGTATAACAAGATTTTTTCCAAATGTGTTTGTTGCAGTTTATTTTTATATAATTTTTCTTCGTTTTACACCTCTAAATAAGTTTTGCAAACCTGCAGACAGGTTGGTAAATAGACATTGACATGTGCCAGATGTGAAACACTGGCAGCACACTGAAAGAACCCGAACGCCAAGAAGTGTACTTCAGGGATGAACACTCTGTTGAACATATATTAGGAATACTGCAATAACAAAACTCTATTGATTTGTATTTAAAGAATAAATAACTGAGTGACAACAGCCATGTTTACTGCAATCACAACCTCATTTACTATTCACCCAGATAGTAACTGGGTCAAAAATGTCAAAAAATACTTCCGTTATAAAGTAGGGGGAAAAAAATGATAAAACTCTTTATTTTGCTGGTTTTTAATTATTACATATAATATATATGTTTAGAATTTACCAATGGTATACTTTAGATTTACTTTAGAAATCTAAATTAAAAGGAGCAAAGTGTGTCCGACCATAGCGATGTGAGGAGAGGTTGTGAGAGTTAGCGGTAGAGCAACACGTTATACTTTAACATTATCTCCGTATAAAAAGCAGTGATAACAAAGACTGCACTGTAGGCATGAGTGCCAGAGAAGATGGTGTTCCTTACTGGAACACAGTAGTTAAGAAGAAGCATAACTCTGTATGATTAAGTTATTTAGCTGTGTGCAGATCCTTCTGTTGAATTTGATTCAGGGTAGCCCAGGATTATCCTTGTTCCATAATCAAATCAGTAGATTTCCGTATGATGAACAATGTATGCAACTGGCTATTACAAATGCTTTTGGGGCTGCTGAGGCATATGATCGAAGAGAAACCTGTTGTTGTCTCATGCAAAACAAACACAAGAAAAGGAATTTTATGATGTTGTTGAACATTATTAGGCCAATATTGGCTTCCTGAGAGAGGTTGACTGCCCTGAGAGTTGATACACCCTATGATAATTAAGATAATTTTCAACAAATGTGAGACGGGACTTTGTATTCTTTTTAGTGATCTGCGGTATTGGTGTTGGAAGTCTCACTTGGATGTCATTTTTACCCATTTTCTTTTGTTTTGTGGAAACATGAAACAATGCAGTTAGCAAAGGGAAGTGAAGTCTGCAGAGCACAAGATGTTCCAGGTTCTTTTTTGACCTCTGTGAAGAGTCGGGGTAATTTTAGCCGGCTCTCCACTCCTGGAAAAGTTTGACACCATGTGTGTGGATAACAGCTCTCTCTGTGGTTCAGTGCCTTTCCAAAGCCGTAGGAATGGTTTCGTAAACCTTTCCAGACTGATAGATAAAAATTCTTCATTTCTCGTCGTCTTGAATTTTTCTTTAATTTCTTTAGATGAGGATGTGTTGACTTTTGTGATAATTTAACACGCTTATTGTTGTCAGAAAGATTCGATTTAAGTGATTTCTTCTGACTTTTAACGAACTCATATTTTGTGATTGATATCAGTTAGTTCATGATTTCATGAACAGAGGCAATTAGATTTTCATAAACAGTAAGTAACCAGTTTGATTTGGATGAATCTCTTCCCTAAGTAAATAAGATCATTACTTTTTAGCTGACTTTATCCTTGGTTTATCTTTGATATTAAAGTTTGTTTGATAAACTAAATCATTAAAATCTGACAAAAAGGCAAGAGCAGAAGAAATGTTTAATGGACAAGCACCTTTTCACAGCATTAGATTAAGATGTAATTTAACTGTGTGTAAATTTGTACTGTTCATGAGGGATTTCAGTAGTCTTTATTTTCATATTAGGTCTGGAGTAAATTATTTAAAAAAATTACTTTTAACTAGGCCATTAACAATAACAAATTTTGCTGGACAATAAATTGTCCCAGAAATGATTGTGATAAATGATAATATTGTTTTTTCAAGTGATATAACAATGACATAATAATATAATTCCACCCTCTCAAAGATCAGTAAACTTTAATTTAATTTTGTAAACAACTCTTAATCCTGGAACTGGAAGATATTTTATAAATCCAAAAGAAATTTTAAAAAATGACTAAGAATCATAAATAAATTGGAAATACAAATCACACACAACCGAAACCATAAAAGAAATTGATTATGCAGTCTCCTTCAGAAAATATTACTGATCAGAATGGAAATGATCAAATTCATTGTAATTTATCATGCAGTTAATTACATTTTTGCTTATTGCGGCAGACTTACTTGTAACATTAATAAAAAGTACCGGGAAATACCATTTTTATGGTATATTTGTCTACACAGCTGCAGCTCGGTCGATATTTTCTCATTTTCAGATCACTCTCTAAGCTCAAGAGATTGTTGTGCATTAAAGATTCTCAGTAGATTAGCAGTTTTGGAAACAGTCAAGGCACCCTGTTTGGCAAAAACAACGCCATGGTTACAGCCACTTAAATGCCCTTTCTTCCTCTTTGTCATGCTTTTTATTGAACTTCAGCAAAACTGCTTCACCACATCTAGATGCCTAAATGCACCGAGTTGCTGCCAGTGGCTGATTCGTCATTTGCGTTACAAAGGAGTTAATTATGTGTACCTAATAAAGTGGTCAGTAACTATTTTACAAGTCCAAACCCATTAAAAATTTTGATCAAGCAATTAAGGTTGTTTTTTGATACAGGATTCCGAATTTCATGGGTCATGCTCAGCTTGAGATAAGGCAGCAATCTAATTATGACTACACCTCACACTTAAACTAAACTAGGATTATCATTTTCCAATGACAATTGTTTTTTTGTTGTTGTTTTTCTTTGTTTGGTTTTTTTGTTACTTATTATACCTAAACACTTCCATGCTGAGATGCTAATAATCTGTCTTAATTAGCCGAGAAGATAAATTGCGCAATTTCACTAAGATGTCAGAGTTGAATCTACACCATAAAATCCGAACGGTCAGTCTGTTTGCTGTGTTGTTGTCCATCTCTGCCTGGCTGTCCAATAACATGTGGTGGTAGTTTTACAGCACAAGGCTGACTTCTTTTGGTGAAGAGCAGCACTGCACACGTATTGTCACACAGTCCTCACCTAATGAGCACATGCATGCCTGCAGAGGGACAAACACTGGCTGGAAAAAACCTCCACATATGTGCCATCTTCTGACACATTTGTTGGAAACAAGCACACAGTCAGAAAACCACACAAACACGGCCTTCCAATCAAATACGGCACGCTTTGTCCGCTCTCACTTGAACACTCGGTACACAGTGCATTATCCTCGCTCTCAAGGAAAGAACAGCAGGTTATTGGGATTCTCCTCATGCGTCTGCCCGTTCCAGCTGCCGCCTCTCTGCTTCCCTTCCTGCTCTTGTTGTCCTGTTGTCTCTTCTCCCTTCTGTTTCTCTTTTTTGCCTTCAGGTCTCTGTTTCTCTCTAACTTCTTTCTATTGATCAGACACTCCTCTCACTCCTACCTCTTGTCACCCCACGCTTGGAACAAATCTCTCTTTTCTCTTTGCTGCCTTCTCTAAAGATGTCACTTGGTGGGTGACTGACTCCAGCTGTGCAGAGGACTGTGTGTGGCAGCTGCAGTTGCTCCGCTGATATCCATAAAATGACTTCATGTTTGCCTATTGTTGAATTGGATGAGTCTGGCCTGCAGAGGAGAGTTAAAAAGGCATTCAATTATTTTAGGGACGCCAACTAAATAGAAGGTTATAGGGATTTATGCCTTTATGCAACAAAGACACAGCATGATTGTGAACTAAAAAAGTGTGACCTGGAGTTCAATTATCTGACTGATTCTATGCCAAACACAAGCAGAGAAGCACAGAAGTATGCTATCGCTATTATTTTTCACAATGGAGGGATATGTGCGCCACCAAAAAAGTTTAGCATGTCAGCCAACAATGTCTGATTTTCTTCTGCCAAATATTTGTTCTGCCATAATCCGTGGCTAAAACAATTCCTATTGCTTTTTATTTCTGTTGTTGCATAAATATCAGATTTGTGGACAGACACGCAGCAGCAAATCAACATGTGCTTGAATGACAGTCACCCATTCTACAGATGCTCTCATCTGATGAACAATATGCCCACAGTCTGATGCTGCCTCCTCCATGCTTCATCATGGGCATGAGGTGTTTGGTGTGATGTTGTGCTAGTTTTCTGCCACATAAAGTTTTGGATCTTGACCTTACTTGAGTATGTTTTTCCACATATTTTTTTTTTGTTAGCTCTATGTGACTTGTGGAGAACTGCGAATGGAAATTCTTATGACTTTCTTTTAGCAGTGGTTTTCTTATTGCCAGTCTTTCCGACTAGTTTTGCCGAATTCACAACTGCGAGTTTTGCTGTTAATAGATTTTCCCAGCTAAGCTTTGTGAGATGAACTATGTGACTTCTGAAGGCAGTAACTTGCAATCAACTTTATTTAGGGGTATCATATTAAGAATTGCCTAGTTTAAGAAAAAACTTTCATGATATTTAGTTTTTATTACTTGAAAAACATTTTTCAATACTTCTTTATCGCTAGAAGACCTTAGAAATTGTGATTTAATTGACCAAAAATGTAAAGACTTCAAAGGTGGTGAATTATTGCTTAAGGAATTATATTTTGTTTCTTAAAAACACTCTAGAAACTTTATTTATGATTATCATTGTTGGTGGGTTATTTTTAATGCAGTCAGAATGTGTTTTCCTTTCATAGAAACATTATAGTCCTTTATTTAAACAGGAAAATGTCTTCAGACATCAAAACAACATATAGCAATAAAATCATTCATTTTACAGTTATTTTATTTGAGACTTGCACAGCATTTTACAAACTTTGTATCATCTAATTCTTTAATTTGCTCTTGTACTTCAAGGAGAATCACATTAGCATGGAGAAAGGAAGCTGTCTTATTTCCAGTCCATAATAAGGCCAATAAACAAAAGTTCTGCCAAGGCTCACTTCCTTTCAGTTTATTACCATCTCCACCCTGACCGATATTTCCTGGCTGCTCATCCAAACAGTAATTGAAAACACTTCCTTTGACTTATTGATTGTGTTGGTGAGTCTAAGCAAATATTTAAGTATTCTCGGTCTCTTCCCTTTCTCCTTCTCGTCTCTATTGTTGTTCTGTGGTGTTCTATTTTTGTGTGCGTGTCTCTTAGTTTCAAGCTGCACAGAAAGTAGTAACTGGCTGTGTTTCTTGGCATCAACAGACTTCTGATGAAAGGAATAGCATGGTGACAGACACGGCATTTCGAAATCCCATCCTCAGATATTGTGCTTACTCACCACATTCCAGGATGTAAAAAGAAGATCCACAGCAGAGCTTCTGTGTCAAAACCTTCTTAGATGTAAATCTCTGCCCGTCTCACTCCCTCAGACAGAAACTGTACACTGTCTAGCACCAAGCAGGCCAGGTAACATTAGAGTTTTGCTAATATATTTCATGTCTGATGTTATTTATAAATGATTAGTTTGTGTTTCATGGCAAGCATTAGATCTAAGGGATGTGGGTAAGGGAGCACCTGCAGCACTGAGGTTGGTCTTGAGGTAACTTAAGGTCCTGTCTTCCATTACGTTCTCTGAAAAAGGAGAGATCTAGTAAAAATAGATGACACACATCAGCAAATCAACATGTACTTGAGTGAAATTCACATTTCCCCAAAGTCAACCATAAAGGTGACAGACACGGTTGCACCTTGATTCTCTCACCGCTATGAAAACACTAAGATGTGTTAGAATATACTGAGCTGTAAAATCAAAGGTGAAAGAAAAAGGAAAAGACAGAAGAAAATAAACTCATCCTTTGCTGTGGCAAGGTACAGTGAAGGACTCCTTTGCTGTGGTAAACTACCGCACAAGAGCTCATGTTCTGAAAACATTAGAATAATCCAGAATTTAACTTGAGTATATTCTAAATGAAATAATCTTGACATTTACATAAATTATGTGACTGTCAGGGTTTCTATGCGAAGGAGCCGAGTGCTTTGGAAGAGAAACGGATCCGCAGCATCACAGATCCTCCACTGTGCCCAACAATATGCATGATGTCGCCTTTTCACATGACCATCCTTTGTTATATAAAATCTGCTTTGTAGTCTCAGTACTATTGCGTACACAAAATTGTTTGTTTATTTATTTATTTATTTGTTTATTTATTTTTATGGGATGGCTGCTGAAAAACCAATTGTTATTGTACATTTTATTTATTTTATCTTTTTCATTTAACTTATACAATAAATATGGTTCACCTCAGGTGAATTTTACTTATCTTCATTACTGATTTATGGAAATCAACACACCTCTGAATTATTGAATGGCATGTGCTCTAAGATAAATTTCTAGATATTAGTCAAAAATATAACTAAAAAAACACGAATCAGTTCTATTTATGTTTCAATCGTTTTTGAGGGTACCATTCAGTATTTCCCAAATAATAATAATAAAAACACACAAATGCCACAATACAAACTTTTTCCCGTAGGACCTCCACACCTCCAAATTTATTTATTTATTTTTTTGACCTGTTAAAAGTGAAAGAAAAAAAACACCACGCATTCCACATGATGAGCCAGCATGCTGCCTTCCTGTTTTAAGGTGTGTTTACTGACCGAAGAAAAAGAAAATCTGATTTTTCGGTGTCTCGTTTGCCGGTCACCAGCCAGGCAGGTCAAGCTGAAAATCGTCCGATTCTGGTCACCTGTCTAAAGGGCATTTTTAGTTTATATCTTGTAATAGGTTTTTTATTTTTATTACTATTTTGCTTTCAGGCAATCTATTCTTTATTTGCCTTGCTTTGATGGTATTTATATATACTGTGGTATCAGATCCCTAAAAGAGCGATGTTGAGTTATTTAGTTAGAGCTGTATTTTAGAATACATGCGTTCATCTTCAGTCGTATTGATTATTGCAACAGCGTCTTCACAGGTCTGTCCAACAAATCAATCAAACAGCTGCAGCTGATCCGGAATGCTGCTGCTCGCGTTCTCACTAAAACCAGGAAGATAGAGCACATAACACCAGTTTTAAAGTCCCTACACTGGCTCCCTGTAGCTCAAAGAATAGACTTTAAAATACTGTTGTTAGTTTATAAATCACTGAACGGCTTAGCACCACAATACATTAAAGATCTGCTTTTATTGTATCAACCTTCCAGACCTCTCAGGTCTTCCGGTTCTGGTCTGCTCTGCATCCCCAGAACCAGAACCAAACGAGGAGAAGCAGCTTTCAGCATCTATGCACCACAAATTTGGAACAAACTTCCAGAAAACTGTAAAACAGTTGAAACACCGACTTCTTTTAAATCTCAACTAAAAACCCACCTGTTTAGGATTGTATTTGAAATGTAATCAATTACAAATTTATTGATGGAACTTGACTTAATGCTGTGTTTTGATTATTGATTCTATGTTGCTTTGTGTTTCTGTGTTTGTAATGATGTAAAGCACTTTGAAATGCCTTGCTGCTGAAATGTGCTATACAAATAAAATTTGATTGACTGATTGATAGAATGTGGTTGAAACCCAAATCGAATATGTAACAGTGCAATGTTGTTGTAATAATACAACTCTTAACACCAATATCCTGTGATTCATAACACTTAGTTTAAATTTGAATATTGTTGAGTGAAAACAATCACTCTCACCATTTTGCTTTTATAACTTGAATGTGTTTTGGCAGAGAGCTGAGTCTAAATTTGTGTCTGAATATGAATGAATAAATCTTGCATGTCATAAATCATATATATAATTTGTTATTTTTTTCCCCCACAAAATGACATTGGTCTGCTGCTGGCCTGTAAAGATGTGTTCATCGTTCACATGTCTGCACTCATAAATAAGGCAATAAGAAGGAAATCTTATTATCTTTTAAAACAGAACACCTGGATTATCACAGATGCTGTATTCATGATTTTCTTACAGCTGTCATTTAAATTTAGACAACCTAAAGCATCAGCGATCAACATAATCTGCATCAACATGGGAGGCTATTGGAGTTCAAGTCATTCAGCATTTCTTTTGTCACAATAACTTCTCTTAAATGCTTCCTTTCTAGTGTTTTTCTCCGTCTTCACCTGCTTTTTTTTTCTCCTCCTGTGTTTATCAATCTTCCCTCCCTCTCTCCGTTGTCTCATCTCCTCTGTTTACCTGTCCTCACCTCGCTCGTTACAATTGCCGCACACCCCATAAATGTCTCTCCTTGTCACCGGCACATTATTTCTGCATAATTTTTTGTTTTCGTCTCCGGTCCTAAGCATAATATTTTGCTGCAGGCCGGAGGCATTGCGCTGTGCTGCTGAATGTGTTAAACGCACCTCGGTTCCCTCTTTCTCTGGCTATTTCACACCTGGCTGCTTCCATCTAATATATCTCCCGACTTCCCAGCGCAGTACACCACAACAGTCATTAATTGGAAGGAAAAGGAAATCATATACTCTCTTCACAGATCGAGCGGCAAACATCCTGCATGAGTTAATATCATGCATCTGTGTGCTGCCTGCAGCTGTAGCAATAGCACAGTTTTATAAAGCATTAAACTTTGATATTTTAATTTGTCTAGCGGTGTAAAACCAAACTGTAGAACTAAGAAATTCATCAGTGTGTGGGGACTTTTAGCATATATTTATGTTTGCCACAAGCCATTAATTACTCCCTCCCCCCACCACCATCCTCCATGAATTCCATCAACTAGTGCCATGAAAAAGCATTTTCTCTCTTAAAGATTGCTTCTGTTTCAGACTCTTTGTCACACTTAAATGGTTCAGATCATTAAATAAATTGTATTACTGCTGGTCTGACTTAATTATATACACCACTATCACCACCATGCTAACTTCCTTTTTCAGATAAATTTTTTTGAACATTATATTGTGTTAGTTTGACTGAACTGAACCTAAGCAACTGCAGCTTTAGTTGTTCAGAAGTGACCTGGATGAGTAGTCGATGTCCTGTAGTAGTATATTTTCTTAGTCATCCACTCCTTGGAATATAATGGTACAAAGGTTCTCACAGGTTTGCAGGAGTATCAAAGACTTAGGAATTATGTTGTCAGATAGATACATGTCATTTATTTATCATCTTTTCTTGAATTTCTTACCGTTCTGAGAGCTATATGTTGTCAGAAGCGTTTAATTTTAAAGGGGTTCATTGGTTCCACAGGTCTGGCACTGATCTGGCCTGCAATTGTATCAATTTATTTGAAAGGCATAATGCATATCACTTAACATTTATGGAAATGCACCAGGATTAGCCAATAGGCTAATTGTTATTTATTGTCCTGATCCAGTCCGTGATTCAATGAGACAATGCTTCTGTTTTTTTTTTCTTTTCTTTTGGCATAATGCCAGGTTTCTTAGAACTAAGAAAGTCAGGATTATTGATTAGGATCTTAATCAATGAAATCGTGCTGTGATATTTTTTTATTTACTGCAAAAACAAATATATTTAAAGATTGCAAAAACAGAAGGAATCTTGTAATTGTTTCACTGCGCATTGCATAATATTTTTAATATAGAACTAAAAGTCTGCACAGCATCTGTTAGATAATTAAATTTAAGTACCAACTGGAAACTATAAATATAGAGTATATATAAATGGATTCTACTGTCCTCTTATAGCTAAATTCATGTGGCCATAATGTACTTTTCCTTCCTTTTTAACTCTTATCTTGTTTTTCCTTGTCATCCTTTTTTTTCTCTTCCACCCAGTTTGCTCTCTATGCAGAATGGAGCTATTTTTTTTGTCTTGTTCACTTCATAACTGCCTTGACAAGTCTCCCATTGATTGTGCTTGTAGATTAGAATTGATTTTGCTCTTCCCTGTATTTTCCTTTCTGTTTGCTCTTTCCCGTTATGATGAGCATTTTTGTCACTCCATTCATCAGAACGACGGACTGAAAGATTTTCACCCTCAGGATCTGTACTATTGTACTCTGTGCAAATGGGGAAAAAAAAAAAAAAAAACTCAGCAAACAGCTAAATAACAAAACCAACTGACCAGGTGTTTAAGGGAATGACTAAAAAAATCTTGTGTGTTTTTGACTCGTTTTTCTGCAGAGACGAAGACTTCTCCCATACCGTCCTCCAAAGCACCGCAGAAGGCCGAGCCTCCGGTGGGCAGAGCTGCCAGGGCCGTCACATTTTTCTCTCCTTTGCTGTTAGGGATGATGCTGTTGTTCATGTGGTGAGCACCAACACACACATGTTCAAATTGATTTTGAACTTCACTGGTACAGTATACAGTACAGACCAAAAGTTTGGACACACCTGTCTAATTCAATGGGTTTTCTTTATTTTCATGACTATTTATAAGGCAATAAATCCCACTTATTAACCTGACAGGACACACCTATGAAGTGAAAACCATTTCAGGTGACTACCTCTTGAAGCTCATCAAGAAAATGCAGAGTGTGTGCAAAGCAGTAATCACAGCAAAAGGTTGCTACTTTGAAGAAACTAGAATATAAGGTGTATTTTCAGTTGTTTTACACTTTTTTGTTTAGTGCATATTTCCACATGTGTTATTCATAGTTTTGATGCCTTCAGTGTGAATCTACAATGTCAATAGTCATGAAAATAAAGGAAACTCATTGAATTAAAAGGTGTGTCCAAACTTTTGGTCTGTACTGTATATTAACATGTTAATGCATGACTTTATTGTCACGAAAATGTTTCATATTCTAAGAGTAACTCCTGTGTGGGGAGTTTATTTTATGACCACAGGAGATTTTTTTTCTTTCTTTTTTTTTTTTTTACAGTTTCTTCTGCAGAGTCTATTTGAGGTTGAAATGAAATGCAATACGAGCGTCTCTGATTTTGTTTGAAGCCGACACATAGCTTTGGAAATGTAAAAATGCAACTTGCACTTTTCCTCTTTTTTTTTTTTTCTTTTTTGTTGACAGCACAGTTTGTATTGGTATTTGATTTGATAGATCAAAACAAAGTAGTGCATACCTGTGAAGAATAAATCCAAAAGGATAAATTGATTTTTCATTTTCTTACAATTGTAAAACAAAGTGTAGCTTTCATGTGTAATCAACCTAACTGCACTAGCTCTTTGAATAACCGACTTTCAGCTTCATGTTTTAGGTTTTGCTAGTTTTGCGCTTTGCCAGACTGATTTTTCTTTGTCCATTCTTCTATGCAACACAATTAAGATCAAGCAGAGGGATAATATCCATTATCCATTTTCAAATTCTGCCATAGAATAATAGTTGGATATTGTCTTGACTTTGACTGGGTCACAAAGATACGTCTCTGTTCCTACTGAATCAAAAGAACCCAATTTAATGATGCTGCCTCCACTATGTTTTACTTCAGGATGCTCAGGCCCATGCTGATATGGAATTTTAGTTTTCCTACACACTTTTACATCGTAGATCTAGGCCTAAAAGTTCACTTTACAGTATGTCTCCTCTTCTTCTCTCCTCCTTTTTGGAAGATTTTTTGAATGTTGAATGATTTTCCTTTGTAATTTGCAAATATCCATAAAGTTGTGTTGGTCTACCACATAAAATCCCAATAAGAAAAAGAAAACACTGGTTTGTGCTTTTTCAACTGCTTCAGTTTCAAGTGGTATGAATACTTTGTCAAGTTACTGCTAATCAGATTGGAGGGTTTATAAAAAGACAAGAGATAACATTTTTGATGGTTCACAGCTTAAATTGCTTTGTTTTTTTTCTTTCTGCTTCTCCAGATGTTTTAGTCCCATGGAGTGACAACAGGTGGGAGGAAGAACAAGATAAAGAGGCGGAGGCTGGTGTTTTTTCTATTTTGCACATGTTTTTGAGGATACAGTGCATTGATCATATCTGTCCATCACACAGTTACTCACCAAAATTTCTTAAGAGGGGAAATCAGACAGTCATTGTTGGCTGACGGGGACAAAGACATTCTTCAGAGGAACTTTTGCAAACGACAACAAGAGCAGCAGCAGAGGCAACAGAACAACCACGACAGCAGCAGCATCAAAGTGATTAATGTTACGCCCCTGTGGCTTCGATGAGCCGCGGCAGACTGATTTGTTGGTTTGTTTGGTTCAGGAAGCTCCTTCTCTGAGCAAGAAAACCAACACATTGTTATTTTTTATTCATTAATTGACTTTCTCCCTTACTTTTTAACTGCAGAGCGCTTCACAGACAAACGCACACTTATCGCAGTCGTGCCTTTGTGTGTGTGGCTACTGTAGCGCCCCCACATACAGCTCAACCATCATGCCAAAGACTCATAAGCACCCCAACCAAGTGGCTCCAAATTCTTTCACTGAGCTTCCCGAAGCTTGTGCCTGTGCTCAAAACGTGTGTGCATATGCAAGTGGAGTGGTGAAGCTGAAAAGTGCTATATGTATCAAACCTGAGGATATTTGCAGCTCCTGTTTGTGTACACACACACACACACACGCACACGCACACGCACACACCGTTTAAACAAAGACGCCACTGTAAGCCTCCATCAGACGGTGCTCCGCACGCCTCCGACGCCTGAATCGAACCGTTGGAGGGAGCCTTTGTTCGATCTGGGGACTAACACTTTGAAGAATTCAGTAATGGTAGCTCGACTTATTTAGACCGTTAGCTTTACATTGTGCTTACAGCGAGTGATAAGAAGGACCTGGATTGTAAGAAAAAAAAAAAAAAACAAAGATAAAAAAAATAATTAAAAAAAAAATAAGGTAAATAAAAATGAAATAAAAATAAAAAGAACAAAAATAAAGTGGTTTTCAGACGGAACATTTGTTTTCTCACAAAGTTGCGTTTGGTTTGACTTTGTTTTTACAGCAACATTGCATTTTGGATCTGACATGAGCTACAGTACGTTGGTTTCTGTTTCTGCTCTATGCTGTAAAAAAAACAGTAACATGAATCTGTTTGCTTTCCAAAGTCTGGCGCCTTTACAAACATTTTATTATTTTTCAGTTTACATTTTAATAGCCAATATCAGCAGGTATTATTATGTTATTCAAATGAATATTGATGTGTTTATTGTAATTTTTGAATTTTATGGACAAATAATAAAAAAGATACATATAGGGCTTTAGTTTTTTGTTTGTTCCCTTTGGTTTTTTCAGACATTCATAATGGCTTACTTTCTTGATTCTATTTTGTAAACTATGATATGTAACTTTAACAATGAACAAAGTTTATTATTTAATATTATTAATAATGATAATAATAATGTATGTATTAGCATTAGAATGTCGTAACCTGTACCTGGGGTCTTTTTTATAGATGTATATACAATGACAGGTTTCAACCATTAAATGTGACCATTTCACAATGAATTCTGATGAACTGGCATCATTTTCATGTCACCTTTTAGAACAGAATACAATGGAAATGTAGCAAGTTAGTGTATCTCTTTTAATAATCACCTTCAAAGTGTACCGTATCAAAATGTCATCATACAGATTAATTCTTTCCTCCCCAATTAGTGACCTTAATCACAAAATTAAACAAAACAGATTCTGCATATTGCTCAGAAATATTATGTATTTATAATTTGAAATAATT
The DNA here is from genome assembly GCF_003331165.1 of Xiphophorus hellerii. Taxonomy (NCBI): domain Eukaryota; kingdom Metazoa; phylum Chordata; class Actinopteri; order Cyprinodontiformes; family Poeciliidae; genus Xiphophorus; species Xiphophorus hellerii. The sequence goes on along the minus strand of NC_045679.1, from coordinate 9,823,347 downwards.
GTATGGAATAAGACATTAGTATTTTTTTATCAAGCTAATGACTATTAAGTTTTTGATAAACTAAAAATACATAAGCCAACCATATTAATCTAAGCTTACTTTTATATTCTGCTACTGGATTTCCACTTTCCACTAGGTGGAAACTTTTTTGATTAAGAATCACTGAAAATCTTTAGACTAATTAGAAATCTGTTTTTATATAGGACTACTGTTTTCTCGTAAGTTCAAAGAAAGTTTCATCACCTAGAATTCAAAATTCTGACATAAAATATTAGAACAATTTTATGTCAGAAAAAGGTAGAGTGTCTGAGATTTGATCACAAATAAAAAAGTAAGACGGTGCTTCATACCGATGCAACAATAATATGTTTCTTAAGTGCATGTCGGATACTCATTGGTTATTATTGTTGTGACATATCAAACCTCAATGGTATAAGGCATGTTTATAATAAAATTCATATACAATGCAATCCAAAGAGCTTTACTGAACATCAAAGGAAAGTCAGAAAATAGCAAAGCTTAACTATAAAAGTGTTGCATAAAAAGCATGTTTAGATAAAGGCATAAAAATTTAAATAATTCAACAGTTTCTGCACAGCTAGTTGCTGGTTTTATACAGATGATATTGATATTGTGGCAATTTTGCGACAAGTGGTGGGAAAACTTTTGTTCCAACACCAAAACGAACAAGTTTTTAGGCATATTGAGCCCAATTGAGCATGGATCTCAATCCATGAATTTCTAAGACCAAAAATAATAGTTTTGGCTTATTTTCATAAAGCTTGAGGAAATTCTGTGAAACAGTATAAAGACAATCGAGTCAACAAAAAGGCAAGCAAAAGTCATAATTCACATACTGGCAACAGGTTAACCACCAGTATGTGAATTATACATACTGGCGTATGTATAATTCGCCAGTATTATACATACTGGCGAATTATGTATTTGCCAGTAATACTGGCAAACACATAATTCGCCAGTATTATGTATTCTGGCAAATATATAATACTGTATTCGCCAGATAAATTATTATTAATTTATTTTTTTAATAAATTAATAATAATTTATTTTAAAAATAATTTTTTATTTTTTTTTTTTTAGAAAAAATTTTTTTTTTCTAAAAAAACAATTATTATTATTTTTTTTAGAATATACGGATGTATATTCTAAAAAAAAATAATAATTGTTTTTAACATTGATCCAATCTAATCCATTTTATTTATGAAGCACATTAAAAATTACAGTGGACAAAAGTGCTGTACAGAAAAATAAAAACATAATAATAAAAAGAATAAAATGCAAAATCAGATTAAAAGGACATAAAATGGTTATGCAGTTAAAACAAATTAAGAACAGTGGAAGAGAACCAAATGCATAAATAACAACCATATGTTCAACATTTCAAATGGTTTCAAACGCCTGGTAAAAATGATGGCAAGAAATACTGAACCAATTCAAACACAGCAGAGTTATCTGACTAATGTTTGTTTGTTATGTTCAGTTAATTTTCTCACAGTGGCTTTGTGAAAAATGTCAAAAAACACTTTTTTGTCATAAATATCAAGTTGTCAACGCGTGTAAAAAGGGATCAGCATGAAAACACTGTCAGCAAATCAAGCTCGACTTACGCAGGAGTAAAAGCGGGTGAGTCATAAAAATCTTTATCTTGTGATTCATCGCAGCAAAGATGAGTAGCTTCTGTTCCCTTGTGAGAAGAGAAGTTTTTATTTTTCGTTCAAATGAGAATGCACTTTGATAAACTCATTCAGATTGTTACATATCTTCCAGACATTGCCATAAAGTCTATTTCACCTCATCTCTGTAACCAAGATGCAGTTTTTGTTAGTTTATTTATATCATCTTTTTGTTACATCACACATAAAGACAACTGGACCAAATCTTCCTTGAATTTTTTTCAAACCAGACATTCTTTTGATATCGCATTTAAAATCTGAGATCATAAAAAATACTATCAAGTATCAGACAAAAAATATTTGAATAAGTTCTACCTAATAACTAGTCATGCAATTATGATCACTATGCAGAATTATGGTTCAATTAATGCAAGTTGTCTGGATCTTGAAGCGGCCAAACAACCACAAATCACCACACTGCCACTGTGATTCCTTCCACAACTCCTTCTTTGTGCTCTGGGTTGAATCTGATGGATGCCGATTGATTTCTTTCATGTTTCTAGATTGGGGCAAAGTTTTGCATTTAAGGATCTTTTAATTTATTTCATGTTGTCATACAATTTCCATTTCTTAAGTCTGAAAGTGGTGCAGTAATTAGACCTGGATGTAGCTAGAAAAATGAAACTCAGCTTTCGAAAAAGATAAGCTTACTCTAAGTTAAAGGGGTTCATAAAAATAGTCGGATGGTCTAAAAAAATTGAAACATGATAAAAAGGAAGCTATACTTGATCAGTTTCATTATAACATACAGTAGTGCTCTCTACACATACTGTTAGCCCTGGTATAGATGAGTAAAATGCCTAAAAATACATTCCTCCTCCATTCCACTCTAGGTTCTATGTTAATTTAATGCTTTATGACTAAAGTGCCAATTTTGTATTTGATGCAGCCAAACTAATTGGTCTGCTGAAGGAGATTATTTCTCTCACACCCTCTGACTTAATAAAGTGATAATAACATAGCAGGTTGGGAAACCTCCTACAGGTGCTTCAAAATGAACTCTGTTCATGCCTCTGAAAAAATAACAAAGAGGGAAATTTTTTATGGTATTTTGACTCGCAGCTATTCAGCATGTATTATAAATGTCCCACTGGCAAGGGTTAGGGTTGTGAAACAAAAGAGATGAATACACAATTCTGGAAAGATCTTCAACCTTTTGATAACTATTGAATATTATAGCAGATTGTTTCAAAAGAGAAAATAGAGATAGCCACTACTATTCTCTGTTTTAGGAGTATGCTGTACTGTATGTCCATGTATTTTATGGTTTAGGAACGTTGTTTTGCAATGGATTTTTTCTGCCCTCTCAATGGCTGACAATACAATAAAAAAACACTAAAAACTGTTTGGACATTATCTGCTCTTTGTCGCTGATGTAGTTTCTGAGAAAAACGATGTCCTCGTATGAGCACATTCATTTTAAATGTCAATAGAGCACAATCGTGTCACAATTGAGTAACGATATGCACAACTCTTTCCTTGGTGCCTGCATAATTGTGTGCCTGTTTCGAAACAAAATGCAAAACCATAATTGTGCCTGTATGATCAATATGGCTCATTTAACGTGACGCTAACACCTATTGGAAGACGTATGTCGCTTAAAAGTTAGAAAAACTCTCCAAACATTTTCCATTCCTGCTGTTTTATATTATTTATTTAAATTCCTGAACACGGCATGAAGCATGAAACATTTCATTTTCAGTCCAAATCTACCTCAAACATTTTTTCCCTGTTGGAACATGTTTAAAGCTAGGAGTGAACGGCTTTGTAACAGTTGCGATCTGCCAGTAAGAAGAGAAATACCTTGCATGTAACGCTGCAGCCGAGCTTCCCCTGAGCTACCTTTTGCTCTGCAGCACTTCAGGTTTGCTCTCTTCAGGTTTACCACCTCTGGCAGATGGGCATTAGCCCTCCTCAGAACTGAGACATGGGGCACGACCTTCATTGGATGCTTTTTCCCACTCTGAAAAGTCAGAGTTGTCATTCTGAGAGAAGAAAATCATGGCCACTTCCAAACAAATTTCAGGAAACTGCGTGATGTTCCATTTTGGTGTGTCACATACAATGAGGTCCGTGTAGTAGTTTATTTTATTTATTTATTTACTGTGATGTTGCCTCTGCAACAAAATCTGAATTTATTTTAAGGTTTTTTACACACTTTATCACAATTGCAAGGAAGCATGTTGTTTCTTTAAGAGGGATTTATTCATTTAAACTTTAAGTGGGGGAAAAAAGGTAGCAAAACTTTAAAATTGTGGGTAAAACTGATACAAGACTGTTTTGGATCAACTTTCATGCATGTACATTTAAGACGAAGAAAAAAGAAAAGCAATGCAGGAAAGCGTGATGGAGATGCCTTGGGGTCAAAATTTCCTTTCTGACCTTTTGCTCTCACTCTCCCTGTCTGTCTCTCCTCAGTCTGTCCAACTGTCTGCCTCATCTTTCTCTCAAGCTCTCTTTCTGTCATTATGCTGACAAGCTCTGGCAGGCCGATTTGGAGGCCGAGGACAAATCAATACACCATCTAACAGCTGTCAGCTGGGGTCCTCTGCGTGTGGGGGTGTGTGCAGAGCGGCGATCTGCTGGCGTGGTACCGCATTCATTACTCTTTCCTCTCTTCCGTCCCCGCTCGTATATAGTGGCTGGCCTTTTTCTTTTATTTAATGAGGGTGTCAATGAGAACTCAATTAATATTTACAATGACAATGAATTCAATAAGGAGGGTGCAGAGGACACCGGTTTTATTATCCTTGTCATTGTCAGTGCAGAGAATCTACTGTGGTTTGCTCCTGTAGTCGCAAAACAGGATTTGTGAAACTTGATTTTAAATCTTTAAAACTTTAATTAAATTACAACTGAAATGTCCAGGCTTACCTTCGGTGTCTGCAGCCAGGGAGTGATCCACATTAACCTCAAGTAAATGGGAAGGAGTGTATCGGTGTGTGTGCGTGCGTGTTATCCAGAGCCTGTCAGTTCCAACCGCACTGGCCGGGTCTAATGAGTGCTTTGACCTTTCACTGACAACGGGATGAATGGCGTGATATCTGCTTCCCTCTCACCTCTGCACCCGCTTCTGGGCTCTCACCTTTTTTAAATACTTACATCTTACTGCCTCTTTTTCCTCCGCTAAAGCTGCTTAGTTGATGTTCTTAAAGTTCTTTCATATAAGAATCTCAATGCATGGTTTTCAATTCCTCTATATCGTTCTTCTATGGAAGCTGGATTTCTGAAATTTAGCTTTTTAAACTACTCTTGTTTTATTTTGCTCACTAGCAGCAATATGTTGTTTACTGTTTTCATCTGTGTTCAAACAAAGTTTGTTAAAATTGTGAACATTGAATGCACTAGGAAAACTTCTCAAACAGAAATCAAATGCAATCCAACCTCCACACCTGATGGTTTATTACAGTTTTTCATTTTTTTTACTAGTTTTTTAAACAGTGCATAACACTTAAGTGGAAAGAATTTGATAGAGTTTTTTTTATGTATTTTGCTTAAAAATAATTGTTGGTTGTAATATGCTTTTATATTGACTCAATAAAACATTGAACTTTGTGTTTGTTACTTTAAAAGGTTCAAGGGATTTGAAAATATTTTGCAAGGAACTGATGGTAATAAACACAACTAAGATTATACGTTAAATCACCATGAAGTAAAAAATATCCAACTCAATCAAAAAAAAATTCTTAAACACTTTTAATGTATTTGATAAAAAAAATAGCATTCAGTAGATACAAACAGAAAAGCAGACCAAAAGCACAACATCTGTAAATATTACTATAAATGATAGCGAACCCTATTGTGAATGAATCAACGAAGTGAAAAGTTGCTTCTGTGGTTTTTGTTTTTTTTTAATGAGGAAACATCACAGGTCGATAGGAATTAATGGACTGGAATTAAAGTAATTTGTTGTTTGTCCACTAGAGGGAAGCAGAAACACTAAGGAATTCCATGCTCTGTCTATGGTGCTGAAAGGCACTTAAATCTCGGTGGTTCTCTCCAAGGTGCTGAATCATACAAAGCTTTTGAATATTATAAACTAAGGTTCATATCGAGGGTCTCTTGTGTTCATGTTAGCAGCAAAACTCAGCACTGTTGCTAGGACACAGGGTCTTTCATATTTATTACATATTTGCAAGAGGGCGGAATAAGGACAAGATCAAAACTGGTGAAAAATTTCTTGTCCAACCACATATCTTAAATGGAAGAAAACAGGCAACCCATTCACAACTAGCTTCATTAGTGGGACTTAGAATCAAACCAATGTAAATGATCTTTGCGATAATTTTGCAGCAGTTATCACAAAGATTGTTTGGGAGTCTTTTTCCCCCCATGCCAAACTCATGATAATCCTAAATTCTGAAAAAGGCCAGTGTAATAAAGTAGTTGGTGATTTTCTTTGATGCTGAAATTGCTATATAAAATATGCAGGCTTGATAAGTCACATGACTTCTGAGTCATCTCATCTCCCTCTTTGTACGTCCTCAAAATTAAGATGGCTCATTGTGAAGCAGAGCAACAACAATCCAGCACATCAAAGGCAGAGACGGGTCCTTCAAATGACAAAGCAGATGTGCACCGCGGCTCCGCTCCATATGCAGATGTGGGGGGAAGCAATAAGTAGAACGAATATCAGAGATTAGACAGAACATAATTAGAAACAAAAGAAAAACAAGCTCCTGAGTAAAATATGGAATCCTTAATGACGGCCCACAGAGATACGATTAAGCAAACGATTGTAATAAAGACATTTCATTAAAAGGGATTAAACTTGCCTTACACAATCCCAGATATTTAATAGAGACATCATTAAAATTGGATTTTTCATATGAGAAGTGAAATTTAAATTTATCGCCTGCCAAGTTTCAGCATTCGAGCAGATGAATCTATTTTAAAAATCTTCCACTCAGCAGGTTTGCCTAAAATTAACCGCAGGAGCTAATATCATCTGCCAGTCACAGTTTAGTGCTGGACTCACTCTGCCTGAAAGCTTGACTCTGGAAATACCATTTTTATCTGAACTAATGGTGTAATATTTCCCACAGGCATCATTTTGGATTTCGATTGAAGGAAAATTCCTTCTTTTGATTAATGATTAGATTAGATTCTCATTAAATGTCCACTGATCTTTCATCAGTTTACTTCTTTATCTGATCATTTTAGAGTTAATCAGTGCCAAGTCATTGTTATGTGGTCTCCTGCCCCCTCTTGTGGTAAATATTTTACATTTTATGTGCAATTTTTAATTTGCATCTCTTTTAGATAAATTAAACGTTGTTATCAAGGGATACATAACTACTGCCACAAAAATCATTCTTATTTTTCACCTGCTACCCTACAGATTTCTTTTGATTTTGCTTAAATGCTTCAGATCATCAAATAAAATTTTATATTCAATAAAGAAACACAGTAAATATTGACTAGGCAGCAAAAGCTATCCAAACTGACATGGCCCTGTGTTAAAAAGAAGAAGAAGAAGAAGAAGAAGAAGAAGAAGAAATCACACCCTAAACCTCAGATCTAGTTGAGCTACTGAATAGCAATGACTGACATCAAATGTTTATAACTGGCAGTGTGTTCTGGTCATTTCTCCTTTGCAGAAATAATTCATTTTATCCATGATCGATGTGGAGAGCCCTCTCCCAGGGAGGCTATTTTTGTCCAGTCTTTATCTAACTGTTCAATCTTGAACACTGACTTTACCTGAGGCCAGTGCGACCTGCAGAGTTTCCTGTTTTATTTAGTGTTGGTTGGGACTTCCTGGTTCAGTCTTTGATGTATACTATTGGACTGTTTTTTTTTTTTGGTTGACCAGCCTCTCCTGGACGGGTTTACCAATGCTGCATGATTTCTTCTGTTGTAAATAAATACACCCACTTTGGTTAGCTTTGAAATAGCTTTGCTACACTTTGTTTACGTTTTTCTACTTAATTGGAATATTTTTGAAATGATGCTCTGTTTTTGGAAATCTTTCAAGAGGGCTTATGTTTAAATTGATTGTTAAATTTCCAGGTCACATAATAATCAGGAATGAGCTTGACTTGTGAAATTCAACCCAGCTTTCAAAAATGTTTTACAGTAGTTCAATCACAATTAATTAACAATGGGGGTTAAGTGCTTTTTCTCATACTGTCCAGTCAGTTTTTATAGACCCCCAGCCTCCTTAGTGAATAAAATCATCATTTAAAAACTACATTTTGTTTTTACTTTTATTTATTGTGGATAAACAATCTTTGATATTCTGAAACATCTACACGTAACCAAAAAAAAGCAAAAACAGAAGAAATCTGTATGAGGGCAAACATTTATTGACTCAACTACACAAAGTAAAATACATATGACTCAAACCAGCCCAAAGCAGTGATCTCTAATCCCAACAACATATATTAGTGTTGAAAGACGTTATGGTCTTTAGTAGAAAGCAGCTCAAAGACCCAAGTGAAAGAAAGATGTTACCAGAGAAAATATGAAGGTCATTTTTAAATTTATCCAATGTGAATTTGATACTTAAATCCTGACTAATTTCATGAGTTGCCTGAAGACACATTCTTATTTATTTATTTTTCCTAAAAGCTTAATGGCAAGCGCAAGGTCCTGGCAGTCCACAGCTATGCCTTGCCAGTAATCAGTTATTCTGTTGGGGTAATAAGTCAGCCAAAGAAGGAAATTCAGACCACAGATGAAAGCTGCTCATGAAACATGAAAGCTACTCACAATGCTTAGTGAATTCCACCCGAAATCCAGTATCCACAGGCTATATATTGTACACTAAGTGCAAAGAAGGAGGCAGATGAATAGCAAGCATCAGAGCCACTATCCAAGATGAAACATCTATACTCTAAGAATATATCAGGAAGATGGCCCCAAGGAAAGAAGAGCTCAGTGAATATCCCAGACAAAAGAAGCTGAAAGAGACAGAATGAGAAAAACCATCATAGAAGGAAAAACCTTGAAAACATCCTGTACATAAAAACCTGTTTCAATCATCAAAGGCAAAACAATATTGATAAAAATAATAGACTTTACCTTCTTGTTTTGCAGGTAAAACTTTCTCATGCATTAATGAACAATTATTTTGCTGAAGGCTGAATGAAGGCTAAACTATTATCACCGGATCCCACTCATTGAAAAAGTAAGGTTTTATGACACAATACCGTGCAAATGTAATAAATTAGGGTCCCGAAATCATTACACCCTCTATGTAGGAAGTGTGGCCTGTACATCACCTGCAGAAAGTACTGTGTTATGAGCTTTTTATTAAGGAAACCATAGATTTGATGTGCTTAAGTGTGCAATGCTTCCATGAAATCTGGTTGTCTTAGTCAAAATTATGCTAAAATATATTTTTTTTAACTATGTTTAAAGTCCCTCTTAACCCTCAGTATTAGAAATACCAAGTTTAGTTGCAATTGTTCTCATGAATTTCTATTAATTTTCAAAGAATGTTTTAGTTTAGAATGTGGTGTTGGTTATGTGTTTTTACCCGTCTAAATATGGTTTTTGTTGATATGCATATATTTTAAACGTTATTATTTCTCTGTTTGCTGGTCCAAAACAACTAAAAATAATATCACAATGGATCAAACTATACATGATAGTTTGCTTTGATAGTAAATTGAGAAATGTTGGTATATTTTAATGGTTCTTACAGCAATATTCACAATCCTTCCAAATCCGATATGTACGAGACGCTGTGCTTATTATTCCACCAATGAGCAGTAGGTGGCAGCAACGTGAAGCGTGGAAGACTCTTGCAAAATACAGCAGAAGAAGACCCGGAAGCCCTAGCAGCAGGGTATTTGAGGCTGTGCTATGGGGTGAGTAATTTGATATGTTTCAACTAGTTGCTCTTAATCACTTGCAAGTGATAAAATAAGCAAATGTTAAATATTGTGAAGCGGTGCGAAACGAAGCGCGTCCTGTCGCGTCATTCGTGAAGGAGGCTGTTGACTGCATCCAACGCTGACAGCTGCTGTCCGCCGCCTACACAAAGCAACATCTTGTTCATCACCGCTAGCTCTCAGTCGGCGTCACTAATGTCCCTGTAGCTCGATGAAATGCGCTTGATGGACAAGTATTTGTGTCCAGCTCTCTCTAAAATTGAGGTGTGGTTGCAGGATCGACGGTGAGGCTGAGATATAAATAACAGCTAATTATTTTTTACGCACTGGATCTTACAGTCAGGCTGTGCTTTAACTGTGGGAATGAATGAGGCTGTCCCACATTTCAGCCAGTTACATCAGACTCGGAGACATTTTCTTACATTCCCTCAGGGTTTACTCTGACATGACTTAAGCTCTTGTTTGAGCATTAATGGTTTGCTTACAGTGCCTTGCAAATGCATGCCTATGGATTGAGTTATATAATACGTAACCACGAACGTCATTGTATTTTATTGGGAATGAATGTGATGACTGACAAAAGGTAGATGTATTTAATTTTAATTTATGGCAGGTTAACAGCCATCTGAATCAGGTGTGTTTAAAAAAGGGAAACAGGCAGCGTGCCTTGAGGACAAGGGTTGGGGAAACACTGGCATATCACGTCAGATGACAATAAAATATATGTTTATATTTATTACATGACCAAATGAGAAAAATATGTCAATGGGTGTCAGTACTTTTGCAAAGTGTGTTCTTTTAAAAATGAGAAAATTGGTTGACACCTTAAATCTAATGGCAGCTGCCTGTACTACATTACTTAAAGCAGTGGTGCCCAAAGTCAGTGTTCAAGGGCCGGCATCCTGCATGTTTTAGTTCTCTCCCTGCAAGTAGTAACAACCTTTTCAGCAAGTCAGTATTCTTCTTAGGCCTTCTAATGAGCCATCATTTGATCCAGGTACGTTAAACCAGGGAGAGAACTAAAACATGCAGGATGCCGACCCTTGAACACTGACTTTGGGCACCACTGTCTTAAAGGAATGTAGAAGAGATCCAGTAAAAAAAAAATAACTAAAAGCAAGCCATGAAAGATAACTCATCTTTCAGTTAATCGTGTTCTGTATGCCGTGTTTTTGAGAATCACCTGTTTGGTGCTGGAATGAGAGTTGAAATTAGGCTTGAAAGGAGGGTTGGATTTAGGGTGTGATTAAGAACTCTGGGTTGGTGGTTGAGTGCTTTTTTTTTGAAAGAGTGATTGTATTAAATCTGTAAAAGATATGAAAAAGTAGTTTTCATACATGAAGTTTGAATGGTGTTTCTAGGTGAAAGTACTTGGAAGCTGTGAAGGAGCGCAAAGTTTGTAGCAGAATTTTTCAGAAATTATGGGATGTTTCATTCATTTCAGTGGTGCCCAAGATGATCACAAAAAGCAGAATTTTTCATAAACCGTAGCTGATGTTAATGCCAAAAGACAGCACTCACACTAATTAGGAGTGTACATTTCTGTGAAAATAGGTCTTAAATTACATTCACAATTGTCTCAAATTTGAGTTGGTGAAACCTGCAGACAGCCTGCTACGGTGTTCTTCTGTAGTTTCTGTTTCATTCCACAGATTAAATCCTTCCTTTCTCTCTCCCTCTTCTGCAGTCTGCTTTAATCTTGCTGATCTTCTCGGACGATAGGCTCCCCTTAGCCACCTTTTGACATGCAAGGCTTTTACTCCAAGCTCAACTCGTCCCCCTCCTCGTCTCCCCTGCTGGGGGTGGGCCTCAGGGCGGACGGCGCTCGGGTGCCTCTGAGCTTGGCCGTGGAGGCGGAGAAGGCCCAGGCGCTCCTGCAGACGTTCAGCTCCGCCTCTCTGTTGGCTTCGGCCGGACTCGGGGTGTTCTGTGTGGTGGCAGATCACGCGCTCCAGCTCTCTGCCATACAGCAGCACCTGTGGCTGCGTGCTGCCTTGGACAACGCCACACACGGATTGGTGGGGCTGTGGTCATGGGCTGTTGTGATTGGACTGAGGAAAAAGAGTGATTTATATGAAGTGCTGCTGGCGGGCCTTCTGGCATCCATTATAGACTTGGACCATTTCTACATGGCTGGATCTCTGTCTCTCAAGGTCAGAGCTGTGCTACTCCTCACGTTTTTTTAGGCCAAGTGAGATCATATCAATAATCTAAAAGTATCTAATTTCCTCCTCCAGGCTGCCGTGTCGCTGCCCCAGCGGCCTCCTCTCCACTGCTCCTCCCTTATCCCCGTAATTTGCCTCACCCTCCGCTTCCTGATGTGGCTTGGCCGCCTCAAAGACGCTTGGTGCTCCTTGCCATGGATGCTCTTCATTTCCATGACGTCTCACCACGTGCGGGACGCCGTGCGCCATGGCCTGTGGGTGTGCCCGTTCGGCAACACGGCGCCCGTCCCCTACTGGCTGTACGTCAGCACCACGGCGACACTTCCGCACCTGTGCTCCGTGCTCATGTACCTGACGGGAACCAGGGACGTGATCTCGACCAAACATGGCGTTGCGATTGACGTGTAGATGCGTCAGTTATCCCTGGAGGAAAACATTGTCGACAGTTTGAAACATTCAAATACTTGAAGTGACTGAAGAAAAATTTCCAACACTTGAAAGATTAAGATGTTTTCTTTTGTTTGTTTGTTTTGTTTTTTATTTATTTGAGAACAGTTTTGCAAAAGCAAACAACTATATCTATAGTTCCAGTCAGACCTGTACAGAGACACACAAGCATTGGGTTAGCCTGATGATTCAGTCTGCTCCTTTAATAATAATAATAAAAAGAACAGAACTGGATGCAGAAGTTTAAATTTGTTCTAGATTATTATTATTTTCTTTAATCCACACAGGATCATAAATACAAATACAATCTCTACATATGTTCACCTCTTTGTGGTATCAACCAGGTTCTGGCTGGATTTTGACTTCTCTTCCTTTCAAGAGCGGTAGATAATTGAAATACTTTTGCTTGATGTCACGGACCCACCTTTTACGTATAGCTAAAAAATTATTGTTTAGATCAGGGCCAAAACCAGTTTGAATTTCTGCTGGAGATTATCGTCCTCATAAACACCCCACATTTGTCCAAGTTTTATGGCTGGAGTTTAACTTAGAAATTTCCTTCCTGTGCAATTCTGCTTGATTCGAATGTCACTTCAGTGATCTGCCTGGGCTTTCTCCCATTCACTTGGATTTCTCTGGTAGACTTCAACTGTGCCAATCAGCAAACAGAAGGAAAAGCTGTGAATGATGAAGCTGATTTAGAAATTATAATATGTCTGTAGTTTTAGACACAACTACATTGGCAGCGGAGGCAGTGAACAGAGCCATTCAGTCCATGTTGCCAACGCTTCCTCAGCTCGGCACTTCTCTCTTTGAAGTGGAGGATGGTTGCTCATTGATGGATGATTTCAGCGCAGGCAGTTTCCTGTAAGATTCATTGCGTCGAATAGTCGCATTACATATGTCATGGCCAAAAACATTAGGGATTGGGTAAAATTTAAAATCTCAACGGAGTCCATACCTGCAGAAAGCAATCATTTCTCAGTAACCGAGGGTCCAGACCATCTTTACGAAACAAGATCTAGAACAAAGGGCTGGTCTTTACCAGGCCAGGAATTTGAAGGATGCCGTCTTGGTCTCCATTCTCTATGATGATGTAAACCTTGCTTCATTGTGGACAGTGACACTGGTCCACCACTTTTCAGTTGGTAAAACATTGAGTATTGTTCCTAAACATTCAAATATTTTATCTCAAGATGACAATTTGGGTCAGATGGTTGAAACTGATTCAGGTATCCCAAACATACATTAAAACTACTTTTGGAAGACCAACATTTGCCTTCTGGAATGGCGCAGACCGTAATCCTGTTGAAAGGCAACCAGTTTAAAAAGACGCAAAAACGTTCCAGATTTTGATATTAATAGACGTGACAAATATTTTGGGGAGAGAATGTATACATTAGAGCTTGTAAGTAAAGCTTTAGTCCTGTGGATTCAAAGAAATACAAAATTCTTTAAGTTGCTACAGTTGTGTTGGATGGTAATTTCACCTTATGAAATAAACAGTTCAAATACAAAACAAAATTTTGAATATTTATGCTTATGAGTTGAAGTACATCTCTGACCAGAACTGTATTGTATTTTGAGTAAAGGAACATTCCAAAATGGATGCCAATCTTGGATTATTATGAAATGTCTCTTTGTGGATACTTGTATTTAAATCTTTATCTGCAAAGTAATTTTCTCTTAAGTGACTCTTTCCAGTGACTGTTATATACCAGCTCTGACACGCGTTAGAAATTTCCAGAATACATTTCCACAACACCTGGGCTTTGAGATTCTCACAGTATGGCAGAGAAAAATGTATAGAATAAGTTTTAATTTTCAATGGAAGTTGGAAAATAATATTTTTTTCAGTCTGGTGACTAGGAGCTGTGCTTTGTCACTCTTTGCTGCCCTCTACAGGAGTCACTGGTCACTGCAGCACATTCCCTTTCATCTGATCAGGGCGTTTAGCCATATGGATTGTATAATCAGTCATTTTTGTGGTTATATAGGCGGGACTTTGTGAAAACCTTAGTTTATGTTGAAACTGGTAACCGACCCATGCCTGATCTGGACCAATCGGTGAAGAATTTTACAATTCAGCCTCAACAACTCAAGGAAAAGCCAACCAAAGGTCGACCACAGGCTGTTATGAAACTCACATACAATGTGTCGTCATTTTTCCGATCGAGATAGTTTAGCTTTCAAAGCACATGTATAGATTTTGAAGATTTTCTGTCTGACTTCAACCAGTGACATCCATTTTAATCACCACGACACAAAATTGCCTATAATATTATGTAACTGTTACAGTATAGTTGTCCCTTCACCTTCAGCTGACTCTTCATTGTGATGCTTGGAGAAGCCTTTCTATCTAACCAGCAGTAACTTGCTACTGTCTGAGCCTTTTGTCTTCTTGGCTTTCAGTGTCATCTTCTTCAGACACGGACTGTTTCACTCTTCTGGTTGTTTGCTTCCATCGTTTAAGCATTTGGTTATTTTGCCAATCCCAAATCTGAAATATGCTGGATTTTTATTTTACTTTTTGAGTAGGGTGTTCATAACATTGCCACATGTTTTGTTGGTATGAAGGAACATTCACATTACTATCAACAAAAAACAGTTAAAAAATGAAAAGGAAAAAAAACATTTACAGGTAGTCTAGTGAAATAGGTGTACAGTGAAAACACACATTCCTAAGCAGTATTATTAACACTAGAATTTTGCATAACATAGTGATGGGCTTGAGGGGTGTATTGTTTGATTGTAAGGTATCATGGGTATGATGTATTTCTCTCCTGCTGTGTGTATTGTAAATGTAAACATTTTAAGCAAGGTGAGTTTTTTTTTTTGTTTTTTGGATTGAGAAAGCGGATGTATTAATGCCTCTTGTCCACTAGAGGGCTCCTGGAGTTTACGTATTAGTGTACTGCTACAAGTTTCTTTTCAAGCATTAAGTTACTAAAATAATACAAAAACGATTGAGGGAAAGTTAGATTAAATTTGCACAGCTTATTTTATATATTTATTTAAAAAATCATCTTTTTATTGCATGAGAGTATCTGATTTGTATCTGTCTCGTTTTGTTGGTGGCATCATTAATAATTGAATGACAGACATCCTTCATGTTTGTTGAGGTACTCTGAACATTAGTAGAGAATAACAGTTGCTTAACACTGGAACTTTACCTTAAAGCTAAAGAAAGATATGAGCACTGCAAGTGTTTTTGTCACACACCTCTGCACCGGTGTATGTGAAAAGTTTGTGTTTGTGGTATGACTGTATTTGCCATGCTATTTAAAATGCATTTTTTCCAGTAAAAATATTTTATTGCTGCTTATTTTCTGTTTTATCTTTGACTGATTTTGATGTGTTGAATATTTGCACTTTAAGTTTTTAAAATGTGAAATATACTTAATTTTTGTTTGAGTGCTTTTGTAAAGAAGAGGTATTTAGTATGAAGAACATATGCAGAGTACCTAGTTAATTCTAGTGTTGTTCTTTTATCTCAATAAAAGATATCCTACATAAATGTTACTTTGTATTTTTTTAGTTCCCTGCTAACTGTAAGGCCAATTGTCCTGTGGCCTGAGTGTATTTTGAATGGTCACTTTAAGGCATCCATATAATTATTGTCATGTTTGAGTAATTTCATTACAGTTCTAAGAGAGCAACTATGTTTGCTCTTGCATAAAGTGCAGGAAAAAAATGGCAGAGTAAAATTAGATGTGTATTCCTAGATCTCAGAAATACATTTCATATTCTAAAACATGGCTGAGTAATTCGCCATGACAAGTTATAAGAGAAATATTAACACAGATTAAATTCTTATTCTCAAAAGGATATCTGTAAAGATGACTAAAATAGATGTAAAGTGAACTAAGCAGTATTATAATTGGGAAGCAGCAGCAATGATTTATTTAGAAGAGCTGTTTAAGTATTGAATTTAAATTATTCTAAATATTCAAAATATTTTCAGGATTAATATCTTTTTGTCTGCAATGGACTAGCGATCTGTCCAGGGTGTCCTCCACCTCTCGCCTGAAATGTCTCGCTGGAGTTGGGCACCAGCACCCCTCCGACCCAACCAGGGACAAGGGTGTAAGTAAATGGATGGATGAACAGATCGATGTCTTTTCTTGTAAATCGGATTTTTGAAGTAAGTGAGGATTATATGAGTAAGATGCAGAAAAAGTAGATAAACTATCCTTATTAGCATTAGCAAATTGTATTCTGTTGAAGTCCCTTTAGTCTCCCCTATTAGACATTAGGGTTGGAAGGAAGATTGGGATTAGGGCTAGAAATGGGTTTGCAATAAGGGTTGAAATTTGGATGAATTAGGGTTTGAAGGGAGGGTTGGAATAACGGCTGAAAGCAGGATAGAAATTAGGGTTGGAAGGAGGTTTGATTTAGGGTTTGAGAGTGGGTTGGAAGGGGCATTTGAACTCTAAAGCTAGGGTTAGAATTAGGTTGGAAGAAGGATCTGAATTAGAGTTGGAACTAGGGTTGGAATTAGGGAAACTTGGAGTAAGTTGTTATGAGAAATAGAAATAGGGTTGGAAGGAGGGTTCAAGATAGGGTTTGAAAGCAGGTTGGAAGGAGCATTGGAAGCCTAAAATTAGGGTTGGATGTGGTGTTGGAAGGACTTTTGGCAGGAGGTTTAAAATTATGGGGTAGAAGAAGAGTTTGGAGGAGGGGTGAAAGTAGGGCTGCAATTAGGGTACGGGTACGGGTTGCAATTAGGGTACGGGTACGGGTTGCAATTAGGGTACGGGTTGCCCCAAACACTCAATTATTGGGCAAATGTTTTTGTTTTTTTCTGAAGATTGAGCATAAAAAATAAAGCATTTACAGGTAGTCTAGTTAAATAGATGTGAAATGAACTAAGCAGTATTATAAACACTAAAATTGTCCATAACATGCAGCATAGTGATGGGCTGTAGGGGTGGGTTGTGCAATTGTAAGGTATCATGGGGACAATGTATTTCTCTCCTGCTGTGTCTATTGTAACCGGGAAACTTTTTAAGCAAGC
This sequence comes from Xiphophorus hellerii, assembly GCF_003331165.1. Taxonomy (NCBI): domain Eukaryota; kingdom Metazoa; phylum Chordata; class Actinopteri; order Cyprinodontiformes; family Poeciliidae; genus Xiphophorus; species Xiphophorus hellerii. The sequence goes on along the minus strand of NC_045679.1, from coordinate 9,806,183 downwards.
TGAGCCTTTTCCCTTTTTTGGATTGAAGAAGTAGATGTATTAATGTCCCTTTTCCACTAGAGGGCTCCCGGAGTTTATATATTATTGCTAAAAGTTTCTTTTCAAGTGTTAAATTTAAAAAAAAAAAAAATACAAAAACTATTGAGGGAAAGTTGGATTAAATGTGCACAGCTTGTTTTTTATATTTATTAAAAAAAATAATCTTTTTATTCCATGAGATAATTTGCTTTGTATCTGTCTCGTTTTGTTGGTGGCTTCAGTAATATTTGAATAACAGACATCCTTCATGTTTGTGGAGATACTCTGAACATCTGTGGAGAACAACAGTTGCTAAACATCGAATGTTATCTAGAAGGTAAGGAAAGATTTGAGTCACTGCAAGTGTTTTTGCCACACACCTCTGCACCGGTGTATGTGAAAAGGTTGTGTTTGTGGTATGAATGTATTTGCCATGCCATTTAAAATATATTGTTTATAAGAAATGTTCTTTTTATCTTTGACTGATTTTGATGTGTTGAATATTTGCACTTTTTTAATGTGAAATGTAGAATTTTAATTAAGGCACTCAAACCTTAGAAAGGTTTAAGTGCTTTTGTAAGGTAGTGGTCTTTAGTATTAAGTAAATATGCAGAGTACCTAATTCTAGTGATGTTCTTTTATCTCAATAAAATATGTCCTGCCTAAATATTATCTTTGTATTTTTTTTAGTTCCCTGGTGAGTTTAAGGCCCATGTTTTTGTGGCCTGAGGGTATCTTAACTAGACACTTTAAGGCACCTATATAATTATTGGCAGGTTAAGACTAGTTATTTTACATTTGGAGTGATTTTATTACTGTTCTGGGAGAGCAACTGTGTTTGCTCTCACATAATGTGGAGAAAACTTGGCAATGTAAAAAAAGATGTGTATTCCTATATCTCAAAAATACATTTCATATTCTAAAACAGCTGAGTAATTCATTGTGGCAAGGTATAAGGGTAAATATTAACACAGATTAAATTCTTACTCTAAAAAACGATACCTAAAAAGTTACTTACAAAGAGCTATGTAATGCATTTCTTGACTAAAACCTCCACCACTGCCCTAACGCTCTCTGACTGGTCGCTATGATAACGTTTACATATCCCTTCAAAATAAGATACAGATGCGCCACAAAAATCGAACATTTTTATTCACGATAACGACTAATGGGAGCCCTGAGCTTGCTTCTCTGAAACCAGACGGTCCCAACTGGGAATGATGAGAGACAATGACGCCCGAAGTGTTGCTTATGCACAGGGCGCTTGGTCTCTACGCGGCGAATCAGTTTGAAGGCTTCATTGCCTCATTAACCATATCACCATATCATGCAGAGCGGGCTTGGAATGTGGGAATCACCTACGGGGATAAATTCATTCTCATATCTCTTCTCTGGGCCTTTTCCCTTCGCAAAGAAACTTTCCAAAGACATCTGATCTGTTTCTTACTCATTTTGCTGCTTGTGGGCTCAATGTTGGCGCGCAAGACATAACCGAGAGAATCCGGTTAAAGTATTTTCAAAACAATAGATCCTCCAGACTTAAATACATAAAACGGAAATATTTAATTATTTCTTGCACGGCCCAGTACCAATTGGTCCACGGACCGGTACCGGTCCCCGGCCCGGGGGTTGGGGATCACTGCCTTAGAGAACAATTTATTTTTAAAAAGTTTCCAATACAAATTAATGTGAAGCAGTGATGTTTCCGTTGAGTCAAATTCTAAATATTGTAACTTTTTTTTTTTTGATCAATGCCATTTTGTGCAAATGTTTTCTGAAATAAGTAAGAAATATATAAAGTGAAAATAAGATTATTCTTCTATAAATGTGCATTCTGTTGAAGTCCCTTTAGACTCTCCATTTTGGTAATTAAAGGGTTGCTTAGTGCCTCAGTATTAATGTATCAGGACTAGAAACAGATGTTTAAACTATTAGATTGACATTTATAAGAAAAAAAATTAAAAAATCTAAAGCTATGCCCAATTCCTTAGACTGACTGATTGATTCATATTTGAATTAATATTCAAATATAATTTTATAATTTATAATTTTATAATTAAAAGCAAATAAAATGTCTTCCCAAAATTCAAGTACTCACTTTTGAAGATAAAAGCACATTTTGTAGTGTGCACTCTGGCTCAAGTACTTGCAGTGGGTCTGTGTCCAAGTCATTGTGCTGAGCTGTTAGTGCTAATTGGGAATATCCTGAGTAGAGCAGGAAGGAAGAGGAAGAACAGCCATATCTACCACTACACTACAGGAAATGGCAGATAGTGCTTAATTTACCACATTTTTACAGCAAAAGTGATACTTCATGCCAGAGCAGAGAATTTACAAAAGAAAACTTTTTTTTTCCTTCTTCTTTTACCCAGAGTAACCTCTCATTGATCATGGCCAAGAGAACCACAGAAAGCATGTTTATGTAACTAAATGTTACTTAGGCCCTGGGGAGACCAAGCCCTGCCTGCTTGAACTATAGGACGCGTAAACACAACACACAATGATTTCCTTCTATTGAAAATGTGGTAAAATAGTATTTATTTCACAGAAACATACCAGTACAGGAAGAAAAACAGCTTATGATGATATGTGTTGTACACATATTGCAAGAAAAAAAAAAAAGAAAAAAAAAGAAAAACTATTTACATCTGAGCGAGGATGCCTGAGTGTATTGAGCTTGTAAGATTAAAAACCAACAGGCTCCATGCAGTATCACACTGCAGAGGGATAATGAAAGAATTCTGTCCACAGAACCAGAGAAAACACCACCAAAGTGAAACAGAAATACATCCATAGATGCTCACGATGTAGAAACAAAGCAGGTAGCTGTCAACCTCAAACCAAGGGAAATGAATGACTGATACTGAACTAAGCACCAATCTGCAAATATGACTTTTTTTCAGAACCTCAAACACAAATTCATTAATTTCAGCAAGATGTCAAAATTAGGGGTATAGTCTGTCTGCTTTTCATTGAGCAAGTTGTGCCACCTTCCAACTCCAGTTTGATCCATAATATGTAAAAAAAATAAAATAAAAATAAAATAAAAAAGAAATCCGAATATTGACACAAAATTTAAGGGAAGAGGTCAGAGAGAAAATCTATGGTTCACTTGACAGGACAGAAATAAAATGAGTCCTAGAATTAAGCTTGTCAGAATAAAACTGATTCACTATCCATACAGTAAGTGTACAGCAACACAGCTTCATGTAACTGGGGTCAAAGACACAAATACATATAGCAGGAAAGGTTCTGCAGACATGAATTATACTCAGTCAGTAGTGCTAGTTCTAAACCTAAACTATGTGTTATGTGTATTGATTTAGAGTTCCTTGCAGAAGTATTCACTAATGAAACATTAGTACATTTTATGTCAAAAAGTTTATCTGGTCAGATGAGATCAAAATTAAGCTTCCTGGCCTGCATGCAAAACGCCCCATGGAGAGACATGGTGATGGCAGAAGCATGACGTGGGGATGCTTGTTTATTTTTTCCGCAAGGACAACGAAGCATACAGAAGCAAGATGGATGGAACTATATACTGGACAATCCTGGAGCAGTAAAAGTAAATGAGGTGGATTAGCAGCTCTTGTCAACAACAGATATTCCACATGGTACTGTGAAATATCGCCTCTGCTGCCCAAATATTAATCCACATGTCATGACTGTCATACAGAGACAGTCTTCAGTCAGAGGCCTTTTCAGATTCATTGCAATACTAGCTGCTGCTGAAGACTCTTTGAAGATACTTGGATGATTTGAGTTAGGGCGACATTTGATTGAAGGTAAATTGAAAGCGTGTCCATGTGTTCGAATGATTATATAAAAATACTCTTGCAAGGCACTGTACCAACAGGATTCCCTTTTGAGAGTTCAAACGTCACAATCAAAATCTTTTCACTAATTCTCTAAAATATTTGTTAATTTCGGACTGAGCAAACCATGTCTGCAAACCTACCCCTATGAACAGGTTTATAAACATCACATACACTTTAACATCCATTATCTGTGATATACAGTGATAATATACAGGTAAGCTTTGCTGGAATCCATGCAAAAAATATATATGAAATTAGCTTTAGAAAACATAGAGTCGTCAAACTGGAACAATTTGACTTAGATGCACCCTTGTGTTTCTAAAACTAGAATTAGACAAAAAAAAACCTTTACATTTGCAAAATAAAATCAAAGGATAAAAGAAAGAAAAGCACTGAAGGAGGAAGTAAAGGAAAAAGCTGTAAAAGAGGTATTTCAGAACGTTAACATTTTTGTGAGTTGGTGTGTAGAGTGAAAGCGACCCTTGTCAGTTTATCTTGTGCACATACAGTTACAGTATATAAACTTTCACTGACAAGTTGACAGTTAATTAACACAATATCAGAGTTTATCAATGTGACAAAGCTGTGCAATCCTCAAAAAACAACCATAGGTTTCATTAATGCAGTTGAAGTGAATCTTCTCACCCGATCCCAGCCTTTACTGTGTTCCTCAAAAAGTGCTCAATGTCTTCAGCATACCAAAACCCATTCATTTACGGTGGTGTTCAAAACCACATGCTAACATCCGTCGCAACTGTCCACAAGCCACCTCCCTGAAGTAAAAGGAGCCCCATGTTGAAAATAGAAATAAGTTGCAATGCAAATATTTGGATCCTACTAATATGATCTGCTATATGCAAACTTTCTGCATCCTCCGGTGTTGAAAGAAGGGGTTAAACAGCAGAAACTATGACTATATGTGTCAGACTTTGACATAGCTCTTTAGTAGACTTCTAAGGAAGATGCTTTCATATCAGTTTTACTGGAAAATGAAATGCTTTGATTTTCTTATTCTTCTCTTGGACATTATATGTCTAATAATTTCATTTTGTAATCAACTACCTTAACATACAGAAGCAAAAAATGTAACTTCACATAGGACTTTAAACTTTCTTCTCTTTCTACATGACGTTGATAACTGTAACCTTTTTCTTTAGATGATCTTTTTCTTTAATAAAGTCTTTAATAACAACTCCCAGGATTTTGTAAGACCCCTTTAGACTGGGTTAAAACCATCTCATGGTCTCTAAAACCCTCATGATCATTCAGACTGGGTCGTGCCAAATCCTACCCAGATTTTACATTTCATAGTGAGGCCAATTATTTTATTACTCTTCTGACAATTTGTTTAATCTCTGTCACCACTCTATATGTGAGGTTTCTGCACCTCAACCTTCAGTTTCAGCCTTCAGAGAAAGTGGCACCACAATTATTTATGTAGTGCTTGCATGTAATGATTTTAACCTTAGTGGCTTCTGCTTAGTCTTCCTCCTTCCCCCTACTCATCGCCAGCCTTCGAAGCAAACTTTTCTTCGGTGGTCAATATGCTTTCTCAAAGGTGGTAAATCGATCCACCTCCTGATCCATCACATAATCTTCTTTCAGTCTTTGCACAATCTGAAAAATACGCTGGTCAGCAGAATATGACGTAGTTCATAACACTGAGGATAGTGAGCAGCAACTTTGCCTGTATTACAATTGCAGTCTGAATAAGAAACGTGACACAAAGGTTAGCAGGAATTTCCTCTTAAGATTCATCAGATTCATATTAATGAGAAAAATGCCTGGTGTTGTAAACCACGCCCCTTTGGATAATGCTCTGAAAGCACGCATGCCTTGAGATCTCAACAGATCAATTTGTATGAAATGAGAGAAATTAAAGTAATTGGTACTGGAGTGTTCATGCTTGCAATTACTTTTATGCAACTATGAAGCGGCTTCTGGGTATTTATTTATTTTATTTTTTTAATTCTGAACTGCAGCAAGAATAATAAAACTTTTTGCACAAGTTGTATATGCACAATTTGGAGTTGTGTGCACTTCTCCACATCTGTGGAACCTTGTTTGACGCCCAGTACAAAACTATATCTATGTTCAAGGAGGGAGTGTATTTATTAGCATGGAGTGTGTGTTTAAGCTGCTCGGTAAGATCCTATTGGTTGCAGCCTGGAGAGCCTTGTGTGAATAGCAGCTGGTCTGCAAAGTAATAAATTACTTGAGTTCTTGAGTTTGAGTAGAATTAGTTTGTAGGCCAGTGTCTCAAATTCTGATGACCAAACCAACTGTGGTGCATAATCCCCACATATCATGAACAAGGTTACCAATGCAGGACTCCTTCATGCAACACTGAAACAGGATGCCACCATGACAATGAACCAAACAGTTGAGAAACTCTCTCACACTGCAAAGACCATTTTAACATCATGTTCTGGTTTTAGTACAGTTTAAAAGGGCCCTAAAAGGACTTGATATTTATTACACTATACATTTCTTGCTTTATTTGCAAATTGTCTGCAAAAAGCGAATATTTCTGTACGTTTTAATGTAGTTTTCCATTGATTTTTTCAATTCAATTTCAATGGGTTCAACTTGTGATGGAAGGTGATAGAATTTAATTGTGTATCGAAAACTTTCTGAGATCTTTTATATATGACTAAGTAAGTGACGTCTTAATGCTGGTGATGTATGAAAGGCCAGTCTCTCCTCTTTTCCTTCTCAGTCTTTCAGTCACATAAATACAAATTGTCCATGGATAAAAGACATAAATGAACAAGAAAATACATGTACTTTAAGTGACAGACAGCATAATGGGGTCATGCAATGTAAAACCATTCATGCAACATATCATGGTATCATGCAACATAAAATCGTTCATTATAAACCAGATAAAGTCCTTACTACCCAACATTTCCTCCTTGGCCCTCATTCTCCAAAACCCATAATGTCCCTCAGGTCCAAAGCAGGTTAAAGATTGTTTTCTAATCTCCCCTTCACCTCCCACCCACCCCCTCCAGCAGAGGCTGTAATGCCCATTGTTGCTGCTTTGGCATCAGACACACTCACACAGACTGGCAGAGCTTCTGCTTCCTTCACAGCATTGAGTCAGTCAACGTAAGAATGATTGTGTTTATTCACACAGAGAGACTCATAAAATAAATGAATGAAATGGAAATGTTCTGGTTGGGGAGAAAGAGCCAAGCGGTTCCACAATAAAATCTCATCTCTTTGTGTTTGGCTGAATTTCTTGTCCTATTTTGTTGGTAAAAAAAAAAAAAAAAAGTTCAAAAGGCACAAAGAGTCAGTTCACCTGAAGCAGCATTGGTTGTGAAAGTAGAATTGTTGTGGTGCTGTGTTATTTTTCGTTCCTCCGAGGAGTTATCGCGGCTTAAGTACGCAGAGTTTGGTCTCAGGTTTCTCCTGACGACTCTCTAATGCATTATGGGTAGTGCAGTTAATTGGATGCCCCCGAATAAGTTCAGTGAGGCTTCCAAAACTGTTCCCCTGCAGTCATGTGGTAAATACCGAAAAAGTCTCCGTTCCACTCTTGTCCCCGTTGTCCTGGAAGTTGGATGGAGTAATGCTCTGTTCATAATTTCAGCTGAAATGTGGATGGTCAGCATGTCACAGTGGTGTGGAGTAGACGTTTACTCACTGCTGAAGCTGACAGGTTGTGGACACTTCAAACAAACCTGAGAAGAAAAACACACATATAAAAAAAAAAAACAGGGTGAAGAAGGGAGAAAAATGCAGCTGCAGAAAACATATAAATCATAGCATAATTTGTTTGAAAGCATGTATTTAAAAGGCAGAGATAAATGGAAGATATGCAGGAGTACGTAGTTATAATCTGCGTTTGCGTGTGCTTGTGTGTGTTGGTGTGCGGGTGTGTGTGTTTGTGTGCCAGCCTTATAATCAAAAGTTGGCAGGCTATCTGAAGGGTTGTCTCAAAGATGTTTATAGCAACTCTTTGAACCATATTGCATCGTAGTAAAGCAGAAAAAACCCACAAAAGTCTTTTCATTGGCTAAGCATGCTTTTGATGATCATCAGTGGAGCTATTTAAATCACAGTAAAAAGCATCCAAAATAGGATTTTAATTGGATTCAAACATGTAGGCTGCTTTTTTTCAAAACTTGGAGATGAATCTGGTAAACAAACTAAATAAAAACAAATGGTTGTGACCTCCACTGTCATTCCAATATAAAACGGTTCACAAAGATTTTCACACGCCTTGAACTTCTTCACTTTTTTGTCACACCATGCTACTATAAAAATCGAATTTGACTGGATTTAGGTCTGGTCTTTGTCTACATACCCAGGTGTAAAAAGTTTAAATATTTTCTTAAAGAAAAAAAGAAAAGAAAACTTACCTTGACACATTAAATGCTGCCAGGTAAGTGTCTCATTAGATTGGCATAGATTTCATCTTGACCATAGAGGCGAGTTCTTGTTTGGTTGCATGTTCCCGCCGTTTCTGTCTCATCCTAGAAATAAGAATAATAATTTAAAAAAATACTAATACGTAAAGTCACAGTCAAACATATAGCTGTGATCTGTTCTGGGATGTGTGTGTGTCTTTGTGTCTTACCATATGACAAAAATAAGGGAAAGGACGGTGGTAAGTATGAAGATGGAGAACAAAACCAAGAGGATCACCAGACCCAAATTACCATCATCCCCTTGCACGACACCTAATGTGGGAAGAAAGTGGGGGGGAGGAAACAGAAGATGTAAGCAACACAGGGTATTGGGGGTATACCAGGGTGGAAGATGCAAAGCAGCAGAAAGTAGCAGAAGGAAAATTGGGACAACAAAAGGATAAGAAAAGCCAGTGGGTGTAGCTGAGTTTTAATAAAAACAGAAGAGATTTCACAAACTTCTAGTTTGTTGTTTACGAACTAAACAGACTGCCAAAACACTGATGATGCGTTGCTGGATGTAATTACTCCTGGGTTAAAAGTCAATCTGAGGATTGCTGTTCCAGATTTTACAAAAAACATTCATTGATTACACTTTTATGGGGGAACAAAACTCTTTTATGGACGCAAATGAACTGAAAATAATCAGTTTGAAATACATCATCAACATTTTATATGCAGACTGAAAAAACCCCCCTGCAGAAAATCAGTTTTCAGCTCATCTTTTAGTTCCACTCACTTTCACACTCCCTGGTCCCTTACATGTGGGTGTTTGTGTACACTTGCAGGTTTCCTGCATGTGTACAGTTTAGAAGGGATAATTGCAACTGCAGGTTGCTTTCAACTCTGTTTTACCCAGATATATGGGTGCTACTATCTACTTAAATTTTCATCCAGAATCCAAAAATCACATGGAAGAACACGGCAAGCTGTAGGAGCAATGTACTACAATTATATGTAATGGAGGATAGGACCAAACAAGAGGTACATGTTTGATCTTATCTAGACTGTAATGACTGTAAATAATGCCCTCTGAGCTTTCAGCTGCATTAATGACTGATTAGACATTTATATGCTGCCAAAACAAACAGGAGAGCTATGAAGCAGATTATCCTGCAGTTTTATTTGATATCAGGCCAATAAATAGTTAAGAGCGCAAGATCCAAAACAAGAATGAGGAGAAATGGCACAAGTTGTGCACATCCTCTACCTAGATAAACACAGTTCAAGAAATACAGTCACACATAATTAACAGTTCAGCCAAAAAGCAAACGTAGTGACATAAAAAAGCTTGGAGAGATACACACACACACATTATAAGAAAACTAAAACAAAGCTACAAAGTACAAAAGTAACTTTTGAAGTAATTCACAACCCTTGAGCCCTTCCACCCTGGAACATTTCTACAATTAAATACTGTAGCATAGTGTCTGGTGATTATGCAGGGAGATTGAAAAATGTTATTGCCCAATGTGAAGTGGAAAGAAAAGTGGATTTAGTTTAGAAAATGTTCCACAAAATAATCTGAAAAGCACACATTTATATTCAATCTGTGAACATCTCACACTATCAGACGTTCAAAAAAAGAAGTCCCTGACACTGAAAGTCTCCCTGTAGTTCAACAGCAGACATGCATTAGTCCCACATCATTGTCTAAACCAATCAGAGATAGCACAGGGTGAGCCCCCACCCTCTGATTGGCTGTGGTAGACCGTGTCAATGTTGTGTACTGCAGTGGACCAGAGGTGAGCAGGCTAGGCTAGTCAGATAAACAGAGAGGTTGTAGGAAAGTTAAGGCCTGAGTCATCTAAAAATCATCATCATAACATCTCAGGATTTGTCTGTCGGAGCTGTGGAGGATGTAGGTGTTTAAAATCTTGATGTTTTGGTTTTGCCAGTCTGGCCTCTCTGCATTGCACTGATGATAATAATAGTGTTAGATTTTCCCCCCAACCTAAGAGCACAAGACTATTCTGAGCGCATGTATCTGTGTGATCAATCACCCTCCCAATCCTTCCCACTGCACTTATTGTAAATATTCATATGACTTTCAGCCTTTAAAACATTTGAACTTACATTTTAAAAGTTCTTGCATCTCACCGCTTCATTCATTCATTTTATCTTGAGAAGTCCTTGCTTAGATTTTAGCTCACTGCACCACTTCGAACCTTTTCTCAGTCACTTTATGTTTGCTAAATTGTTAATCTTTCATCAGTAAATATTGCCGTATTGAACAGTGATTCAGAAAAGGCAAACTTATAAAACTGCAATGTTTAATGTGATGCAGTTGAACATTTGGGTGCAATTCAATTTTGTGCTGGTGAGAAAAAGCTAGGCACACCAGCCAGTGCAAAAAGTTAGTCCAGAAGCATGCAACGTGATCCTGGGCCAAATCATGATGCTATTTGCTCACTAACATTCCTTAGCAAATCTCCAAGGCCTTTACAGAATAGCTGCATTTATTCATAGACAGAACTAGATACATATTGGCACTAAATACAAATAATCAGCAAAGTTTTCAGACTTCTATTTTTAAAAACAGTTAACAAAATTATGTACAATTTTCCGTCCTCTTTACAATTATGTAAATACTTTTCCAAGACACCATTATCCTAGAGGCTTTTTTGTAGGAATTCCTTGCACTGCCTACATAATTTTAGAAAGAGTTTAAATAGCAGGAAATGTGATTCACCTAATTAAAAAAGCATGTGGAAAACACAGGAAGAGTAAAGGCAGTGTGCTAGCTCTATATTTAAAATACTTTTAAGGATAAGCAGGACCGGTAATGAGGGAATTGTATAAACGTGACGACAACTGGCATTTTATTACACCCGGTTTGTTGCTGAGGAACAAGAGTGCCAGGGGTCTGATATTTTAAAGAGACAAGCGAGTCTTACCGTCGATTTTGGAGGTGAAAGTTTCAGACGGTGTGCTGAAGAGATCGATATCGTCTGGGTCATCTGAAGGGTGAGTGGTGGTGTCGGCTGCAGTGCAAACAAACAGATGCAAACTTTGCCGTCAATGTACCAAATCTCGTGACTCAAACCACAAAAGAAACTACAGTCAAAGTTAATTATACTTAATGAAATCTGTACGTGTTTCTGGCTGTGCATTAGACACAAGTAATTAGAACCGGCTCATTTCCAGCACTTCACCATTCATCCAGTTTTATCGCGTCCCAGTTTTCTATCCAAACATTGTCGTCTTGAGTCCAACTCTCTAGTAGATTTGATCTAATGAACATTTTTCTCATAGTTTCTCAAAAAATTACAATATCAACGTAGATGTATAGGAGGTCTCACTCATTATTTTGACCTATTTATGTCTAATTCAATCATTTCAGTCAACCCATATATTTTAATTTGACACCAAAAATATCCATGAAATATCCATTAATGTAAAAGCAAAAAAAAAAATCTTCCTTGTGGGTTTAGTGTTCCACCTTGCCAGGGCGTATGGAAACTCAGGGGGCTCCATTCACTCCACTGGCTCTCCGGGTTGACGTCGTCGCGGGTTCGAACCTGAACCTGGTTGGAGTGGTGTGCTGTGGCATCGGGTATTTCAATTGAATTCTCTTCTGTCATCATCTATTTTTGGAGAGACAAAAAAGATGCTACTCATGGGACAATCCCAACACTGTACAGAGCAGGGGTGGCGAACCCGTTCAGAATTAAGAGCCAATAATGTGGGCGAGGGCTTGATTGACTTACCTCTGACCAATGCATGGATCCCTGTGGTCTGTATCGAATATGAAATTTCAGGGGAAAGAAATGGTCCTCTGGCCAAGACGATGGATTCTTCCATGAAACCCATAACTTTGATGGATAACCTTCCACTTCCTGTATGAACACAGACCGTGGAGGGTCTGGTTTCACTGTAAAAGCATAAACAAGTAGAAAGTTAGAAAGTGAATAACTGAACAAATAGTTTTTTTTTTTTTTTTTTCATTTTTACAGAAGAAAGAAAAATCTTTTCTTTAAAAAATGTAATAGTGTTTCAGCTTTAATGGACAAAGAAAGTGTAATTTAGAACCAGGCAGTGTTTCCTAGCATTAAATCAAGACAACTCTGTTTTTGTTTATGAGACACTGTTACAGCTCCCCTTTAAAATCAAAAAATTTACAAAAATCACTGATTTCTTATGCGGCCTTACAAAGCTCATTTAGTCTGATTTTGCGGTAAGATGTCTGGGATCCAAGAGCGTTTGTCTCTGTGACTCCAAATGTGTGGATAGTCTGCCAGAATGCGGGCTCTTGTACGACACAGTGCCTGTTGGTGGAGTCCACGATGCACAATTTGATTGGCTCCTTCTCTTCCTTCCCTCTTGAAAACAAGATCAAAAGTGTTTAATTATTATTATTATTATTATTATCGTTAAAAAAAAAACACAAAAAAGACAACGTTCTGAATATGACCGTTCCGATACAGTAACTGTGTTGTACCTGAAGGAGGTGTTGTACTTGGATGGCAGGAAGGTTTTCACAGAGTCCCTCCAGGAGCAGCGAACAAGTGTGTGATTGGGTACACGACAGGAAATGCTTAGCAGCCCAGGGGGATCTGACAAACAAGAGTGTCCCCATTATGAACCAAAACAATCAAGAGGGCTTTGACCAGCAGAAGGCAAAACTCCCAGTTCCTTAGAAGGAAGCTCAGTTGGAAGCCCCTTCCTGTTTAAGACAGTGGCAGGATGTGGATGGCTTTGTGATGGCTGATAAGGCCAGTTTCTTCTGAAGACTAATAGTTCTGTTCCATTTATCACTGATTTTATAAGTAATCTTACTATAAACAGAAAAACATTCATAATACTACAACAACCTTTCACTGGAATTACACTTGCAAGTTTTTCAGTTTATACCTCTCTCAGCTTTGCACACCCAGACATGGACATTTTTGCCCATTGCTCATTTTGTTTATTTCAGTTAAAAATGCTCAAACACATTTATTAATCATCTATTGGTATGCACTAACTGAGCCATTCTAACATGAATTATGAATGTGCTTTAAACTATACCGTTCTAGCAGGTCCATGTACTGCCAGAAAATTGACCTTAACTTTGTCATGTATGCATCTCCAGCCACTTCCCTGTCCACTTTGATTATCTTTTCTTGTCCCTTCTGAATAAAAACATGCCTACAGTTTGGTCACACCACCACCATGTTTCATTCTGACTGCAATGTTCAGGGAGATGGATGCATCCAATTTCCCTTTCATCTAAGCAGAACACCCTCCATGATTTTGTTCTGTCCCCTGCATGACATAAAGCTGAAGTATGTAACTTTTATAAAAATATATATGTTTTTACATATTTGTTCAAACTATCACCAAGATTGTTTCATACTATGCTGTCATAACAATGACAGTTTCAACAGTGGTATAAAAAAATATATCTTCTTTTTATAAAAGAATATTTTTTGTAAAAGTTTCATACTGCAGTTTTATGATAAACGTTATTGGTGACCTGTCTCGTGTGCTGCATTTGTTCTTCATGATTTGTGCACCAATGTTCTCAAACAAGCCTCCGTGTTTGTGTGTGATTTCTGTAGAATGGCTACATTTCTACAGCGAATACACACCCGATTTTGTTAAGGAGTATCGGAGAAAAGGGGTCTCAAGAAAAATTTACAACAGTTTTGATGCTTTTGTTTATAGAAAATAATAATTTAAAAAAAATTAATCGGTATTCATCCACTTCACAGCCATGCATTACTTTCAGTTAGCATATCACATATAATATCATGAAACACGTTGACGTTTAAGTGGTATGAGTACTTTTGCAAGAAGACATTGTATAGGTCTAGTACTACCTTTTAACTCCTAAACCTACGTATTTCTAAAGAAGTCAAAGCATCACTTACAGCCCAGTCGGAGTATGACCGAGTGGAGGAGGAGCCCGCTGTCGTCATAGCAGCTGTAGTTGCCCTGTGCTGATAGGTCGACGAGAAACAGGACTAAGCTTCCGTTGGATGTCACTTGGTGCCACGACAACACGGAGCTGTGGTTGTGACGCCACACCACAGGGAAACTAGACAGAGGAAGGTACTTTATTCATTTTTATGATAGTAACTGATGTTGGGGAATCTTTCATACTAACTGTGTTCTTTGTCATTTTTGCCACAATACTCATGAAGATGAAACTTCCTCTTAGTGCTTGTAATATGCTGGTCTTCCTACCTGATTTGTGACTTCCTACATGCCAGTGTCACGTTCGACTCCAAACGCCCAAACTGCACGTCCGACACTGCAAACACAGACATCGTATAAAACATTAAAGAGCTTTTCGTGCTCGCTTCCAGAATGTGCACACCGAGCAGTCTGACATACAATGTGTCTGTACTGTCTACGTTAATGTGATTCAAGCACCATCACTAACAGTCCAGTCAGCAGGGCTACAATAACATGACCATACACGGTTCGGGATCCGGCAAACTGAGGAGTCTTTGGCACACATCGTAAAGCTGCTGCAGAGTGTTTGTGTTTTATCTTTTAAAGCTGGTTGTAGTCACTTTTGAAATATTACTGACTTTCAAATAAATCCACTTTGAAACCGTTTTAAAAGTAGAGCCCCGCTGGGACCAATAAAGTAAGCTACACTTTAGAACTCAAATAGTCAAAAGGAATAGACTACAATATACTCTGTCTTGTGTCTGGATTAAGTATTATTACTTAAAGGCTATAAAATAAGTAAGTAAATAAAAAATCAGAAGCAGTACCCCAACTACAATATACTGTGTGTACTTGTTATGTATGTTAAAAGAAGCGTGATTTAGATACAGATATTTATGTAGCTATGCGGAAAAACAAAGAGCATATGCGGACCGATATCTGATATTATATTATTGGATCGGGACAAGAAGCAGATGTGCTCTGAGCTCATAGAAAACAATGAGAATTTAATCACTTAATTAGTTTGTTTCTCGATACTGTCTTGTTCAAACTTATATGAAATGTATGCCAAAAGAAAATTTACTTTTTGGAACTTGGAGAAGGCCTGACCATAAGACAAACAACCATTAGTTAGTTTGTTTACTCCATGTATCCCACAATACAACATAAACGTGGCTATGGGAAGCAGTTTAGCTCAGGCTTGCAGTGATGAGCTTCAGACATCTTTACTAGTAGCACTACTAATTATGGTCAGTGCTGTATAAATTAAATGCACCTTTTGGATTAGAGTGGACCAGATAATACCTTCGTAAGTAATCCAACGTCTTTATATCACTTTAGGATTAATATCAAACTGTTAATGGTACCAAAGCTGAATAAACAGAACATGCCAGATGTAGCTCTACTGCAAAAGTTTGATGATTTCTATCACTAACATGTGGAGAAATCTTCAATGTCAATACTTGCCAACTCAAACAAAACTGAAGGGTGATGTTGATTTAAAGTATAGCAAGTGTAGTGTTTACTCGAGCAAATATTTGTGGTGGCTGTAGTAATTTGCAAAGAAGATATTCTATCTAGTGTGTGTGAGAGCATTTGGGCACATGTTTAGCTTGGCTTCGTAACGTGAAAGCTGGCATTTACGAGAGATCTGGGGTGTAAAAAGGAAAGAAAAAAAAAACAGCATAGTTTGGGCTGCCAGTGTGCCACGCAAACAGCTTCATTAATTCACAACCTCAGCCACTGAGGCATGCATACTCCCTGCTGGGCTCTCCTACCATAGCAGCAAACAATCTACCCTTAGTTTTATGTTTTTATCTAATCTATTTTAAAGAAAAACTGCTGAACTGCAGAAAAGTTTTTTTTTAATTAATAGTACTACCTAAGACGGTTTATGGATCTGCTGTGTGTCTGAAATAAACCAATATTTCATGAATGTTTGCTGCGGATTTGTAACAAACTTGGTTTTCACTGGCAGCTTGTATTTAGCGTTTTTTTGTTGTTGTTGTTGTAATTTTTTCTGCTGATGGTGGCTGCATGGACTGAAACAGCTGGAAATGAGTTTCACAGGGACTTTGCGCTTGCATTTAGATTTCTAAGAGTGAGAGACGAATGGTGAAAGGGGAGGAGAACACTGAAATCTATTGAGACCTTCTAAAGTGAAATAAAGTTGTTAATAATGCTGTGGAATGTACAACATAACTAATCACATATGACAAAGGGCATGGTCAATAAATTTTCATTTCAAGACGGATGTTGTGGGAGGGTTACTACTTCAATAAATGGAATGTCTCTTTGCCTGAAAACTCAAAAGTTACCTTAACAAAGAAACAACACAAGAATTTTGACACAGAAAAAAACTGCTATTAATATTGTGAGTTGATCCATGAGTCCTGCAACTGCCATCCACGGGTCAAACCAGTCAAGCCGAAAATTGACTAATTGAGCTTGAGCAATTATTGGATTCCTGTATTTCTAAGTGAATAAAAAATTCTCGAAATGAGTAACATTAGCCAAGTTTCAGTCAGTAGGTTTGAAGTTCAGATAAGAAAACATTAATACATTAAGAAAGATAAAAAAGGATCATGCA
Source organism: Xiphophorus hellerii (assembly GCF_003331165.1). Classification (NCBI taxonomy): domain Eukaryota; kingdom Metazoa; phylum Chordata; class Actinopteri; order Cyprinodontiformes; family Poeciliidae; genus Xiphophorus; species Xiphophorus hellerii. The sequence goes on along the minus strand of NC_045679.1, from coordinate 9,789,456 downwards.
CATGAATGTACAGATAACGACACAAACTGGAAGCAAAGTATTTTACACACATTATTTCACTTGCATGAAACTAAAAAATTATCTGGAAAATCTCAATTTTACTCCGTAGTAAAGGGAATATTGCTTTCAGTGGTTTTCTAATCATTACGGCAAGCATACAGTCGCACCTAAAATTATCCAACCTCTACTGCAAGCTATATTTTTTGTGAAAACGCAAAACTGTTCAGATTTGCAATAAACAACCTGAACCAGAAGAGGCCAAAATGCTAAGTAGGACTAACACTGCAATTATTTTAACCAAATTCACAATTAAACTTTATTGTTCATGACTTATGCAATCTCAAAAATATTCAACGCCCTAAAGAAAATTTTCCATGAGAGCACGCGTGGTTTCACTAGACGCACCAGGAGGCTGGGGACAAGAGACCCGTCATAATCCTGCCGATAGACTCCAACTAAAGAAGACTGGAGGCTGAAACTGAAACTTGTGACGATACAACAATGTAATAGTCTCTGGGTTTGAACAATATGCAACAAGGTTATGTCACATGGTAAGAAAGAGTCCAGAACAAATCTAGACTTATACTGTCTATAACATCTCGATTACTAAAGTTTACAAGTGGTTTTGTTTGTCCTATAATAGACCATTGTTCTTTCTTATTGTCTCACTTTCCTCATCAGTCTTTCCATTTAATCAGTCATTTTATACAGAGCCTCTCTCAACAATTTTAACTACATTTTCTTTTTTCCTTTCACCACACTCCATCCCTTTTTTTCTGCATATGTGGGTGTGTGAGTGCGTGTACCTGGGGCCCTGGTGTAGCACAAAGAGTTGGCTGGTCTGAATGTGTGTATTCATGTTTTATTGGCAGTGAAGTACATTATTCCCCAAACCCGCAGCGTTCCACTCATATCTGATTCTGCCTCTGGCAGGAGCACCCCGACATGTGCGCACACACCTACACACACACACACCCCCGCACGCCGACATAAAACAGCACATCCATTCATACACAAACATGCGTTTATGTACACACTCACACACACACATACACATCCACATAACGATGTGCACAGAAAGGATTCAGGTTTGTCTTGACATTAAAATCAGATGGCAAAGCAGACACAGAAACTGCAAGCTGGATGAAACTCTGTACTTTCAAAACAATAGAAAGGAGCCTCAGGGTGGAACGGACGGCCTCATATGAAGGTCAGTTTGTTCACTAATTAATATGGAAAAAAAAAAGAAAGAATGGAAAGGAGAAAGTAAGAAGGGAAAAAGAAAGAAAGAAAAAAGACAGAAAAAAGGAAAGGAAGCAAGCAAGAAAGGAAGAGAGATTTGATTTTCAGAGGCAAATAAAACTTCTTCAGACATAATTTAGCAAGGTTTTAAGTCCTTCTTAGTTGATAAAGTTTAAATACAGAAGTCCATAATAATTTATTGTAGCTCTGTCTATCAAGGCTATGCTTTAATTACAAAACTACAAAAAAAAAACTAACACTGTCAGAAGGACAAGTGGATGAATGGATGAATGGATGAGTGGGGTTAGATTTCACATAGCCATTGTAGTAAAATGAGTGAAAGGCAACGATACTCACAGGTTGCTGCTGTGATTTGCAATATGCTTTGATAAATTACATATGAATTAGGAAATTTGTCTTATTTTCCTGCTGGCGGCTATCAGAAAAAACATTGCACTCAGAACTAAGAAAAACAAGGCTGACTTTCATTTAGGCAGTTTACTGCCACAGTAAAACGAATTTTCTAAGAATAATCTGACTTGTAATTCCTGAAAAAGGGATGACACATCGAGTTGTTACGAAAAAAAAATATTTGCACTGCTTTGCTGACATTCGCATACTTGAATGTGCAGATATGCATGAGTTTAGGCACCTGATTGTGTTATAAAATGGGTGACAATTTGCTTAAATCACTTAATCACAACAGCTCATGAAATAACATCTTAGTTAACTATTAATGCAGCCATGGCACACACCATAGAGAGCTATGCTTCAGACTGCAGGGAGTGATCATAATGAAGTGAGGCAAAAAAAAAAAAAAAAAAGCATAAGTTTGCTATCCCGCTTTGAAAAACAAACTGTTGCTCCATTTGCTCTGTTGGTCAGGTTGCTATGTGCACCTGCGTTTGATGGCTAAGAGGCAACCACAAGTCATTTCTGCACACCTGAAAAATCACCTGTTTGAGTTAGGACGTTCTGCCTAAACTGCAAACACATTTAAATAATTACACGTTTCACTCTAACACCTGTTGAAATCCTGAACAATGGCTCTGTTATCCATGACTCTCTGTCACTATAGTTGGAATTTTACAAAGGCAAAAAGTAAATAATTTTAAAAAATCATATCCAACACAATTACGTCATCCTTAAACCATAACGGCTTATCGGGTTTAATTAAAGTCTGTTTGTACAGGTTTTTGTCTCATGACCTAGAGTTATTACTGAAGGTGTTGTGCTGTAATAACTTTAATCAAGTTTAAAACAAAAGCTGGAGTTTCAGGTAATCATCTGTGGAAAATCATGGCAGGAAAGGTGAGAAGTACTGTTATTCATTTAATTAATCTTTCCTATAGGGCACCATGACACATCTCTCAGATTTCTTTGCAACTAAATTCGTTACCTAGTGTGGGAATTTATAGCCGTTACAGCATACATTACCAGCTCTGACCTTATGAAATTGCTTTCACAAAAAATGAAAGACAAGCACTGAAGTTGTCAATAAAAAAAATGACATTTTACACTTTCTTTCATTCTTACACTAAGCTCTATATGTACATAAAGCCATCAAGTGTAAAGGATCCAGAGGACTCCTCGTCGGACTCTCGACAGGATGTGCGTCGGCGTGTGTTGTTGCTGGGTTGACGCGAAGGTATGTGCCCAGACAAATGTGCAGCCACATATATTTTCATAAAAATGTAACTGTCAGTTTTGTTTGCGACAAAAGTGTGTAAAGGCGTGTGGGCGTGTGCGCATGTGTTACCTTCATCACTCCAAATCTGAGCACGGCTGGGAGGCAGTGACCAAGACAAAAACCAGATGACTGTGAGACAAACAGGACTGGACAGAAGGCCTGGCATCTAGAAAGACAGAGGGACACAGATGGAGCAGGCGGTTATTTAAAATTTAATCAAAAGTAACCGTTTCCTGGTTATGCTTCCGAAAAAAAGATAAATACGGCAACTGATGGCTCGTAGTTCTCTTTCACAGGGTTTAAGGCCTCAAACAGGAAACGGCTGTAATTGAGCAGCAGAAGCTTCAGTGAAAGAACTTTTCAACGTCAAATAGCAGACTTTTCATAACAATTTATATACAAAATGACTATAAGATAAGTACAGAAAACTGCATTGTATTAATGGAGAGATAAATCCTGAAGGTCTGAAAAGAGTTTAGCATGTAAATATATTTAAAACATATGCTTATATACATCAATTCAGCAGCTTTGCTTTTCATGACGCTGCTCAATGCCGAAACCTAATGAGACATCTTCCGTGGGTTGACTGGCACGACGCACAAAGCATAAAAAACCCACTCGTTTTATTTGAACACAAACACCATTTCTTTCAATGTCAAACATTCACCAGGAGCAAAAGAGGAGACAAAGTATGAGCAAATAATGAGCGACAGACCTTTAGTTCAGAAAACATATTTACACCTTGAAATGAATAATAAAAGTATCAAAACATACATATTCATTACCATTATTTTCACTCTGTTTAATCGTACCAGACATGTTTGGAACAGAAACATTTCTTAACCTGCAGTACCATAGTCTGAACCTTCGTAATATGTCACAGCTAATCCATATTACTTTTTATTCAGCACTATCTGTACTGTCTAACCAGAGTTATATATTGTTAATAAAGTCAAATTAAGCAAACCTTCTTAAAGTTTTTATAAGCACTGTTAAATTGTCCCACAGGCTGATTAAAACAGACAAATTAATTTGCTGTCTATTATGAATGAGGCATTAAAGTGCCTTAAGAGCACACCCTAAAACAGACATGCATCTACAGTACAATCAGGTCAGGACCACTGGTTAGTCTTACATTAAGGGGTGATATACGTAAAACTTGCATTGGCATTAAAAAGATTTTTAAAAAGTATCATGCACATAATATTCTAACGCTGTTTGGTCAAAACCTCACTGTGCTTATACCTACAAATGGATCGCTTTACTATGCCACAAAGATTAAGCAGTGTTACTGTATTGCTAAATGATACATCCATATACCATTATACTTTAAAAATTTAACACTCAACTTCTGCCTCTGCAGTTTTTGTCACACATGAACAAGTGAATGATGTATGAAAACAAGCCAAACTCGTGTTCATCAATTAACACAGAAAATTAATATGACAAAAGAAACTATTTAAGATCTAATAGGGGAGATGTGGATGTACATAAAACTTTCTAAAAAATCTATAATAAAGATGAATACTTTGAAAGACTTTAAAAATGCAACAGAAACTTCGCAAAGCTAAACACCTTCTGCCAAGATTTCAGCCACATAGGTATGAGTCAGTTATCGGAGTGAAGGTATAGCAAGGCTTTCAACAAAAGGCTATGGTTATTAAAAACTCAAACGTATTCCATCACACCACTCCTGAGGTTTAAACTCCTTTTTAATGAGAAGATGCAGAAATTGCCAGAGGTCCCTACACAACCTCTGAGAGTCATCAGAGTGAGATGTCTCTCCTACTCCCCCATCTGTTGCTTCCCACTGCTGGTCAGGAGGCAGAAAAATGGCGGCAGAACTTTTCTGTCATTCGTTTGACAATGTTTCCAAACCCAAAATTGAAGGATAGTGAGAGTGCGGAAACTACTAAGGAACCACTTACAACTCTTGTCAAAGTAACACAACAGTTGGAAAACAACAAAACACATATATGCTAGGCAGCAGACTGCAGGCTGATTATCTGTGCAGAGAGCCATCTAATTAACTAGCTACTAACAATTTAAACATGTGCTTATGCATATAAAAAAAACCCACCAAATATATATATTTTTTCTGCACAAGGAGCTCTTAAAAATTTAAATATTGGATTGGTAAAGCCAGTATTCAGTCAAGGCAGGCATTTATTTTTTGCCAAAGTCTAAATATACATTTTCAAAACATTGTATAAATAAGATTACTGTAGCTGTAGTAATCTGGATTATTTTTGCAACAGTAACATTTATGTTTGAAATCTTTGAGCTAACGCTGTCAACCGGATATTCTTTCCCGTTATCACATGAGAATTTTGTAACAGTTCTTCCCTAATAGGTAGTAACCCAATGTCTATTGTATGAAACCAGATTTTCCTCTCATGCCATCTGCAAAGACAATCTGAATTCTGAAGGTTTATTTATGGGTGCTTGAACTGCGATCATTGTGGTTTAGTGAGAATAACACTCCAACATGTGGTTCACAGCATCTCAGCCAAACAGATCATCTGTTATATAAACCTTAAAGTAAATAGGAGAACGAGGTGTTATGTTTGAGGCTGCCAGCGTCTAAGCAATGTGTTACAACTTAGTGACTGATTAATAGTGTTTCTTAAAGGGTTATTTACAATATATTATAAAGAGGACTCTTAAGATAACGTGACAGAAACATATGGACGAACAGAAATAAAACTGTCAGTGTTTCATTGTTTTCTCCATACAACTTGCCTCAAAACACATTTTAATATGACCAGCAGCTTTAAATGTTAAATAATCTAAACACATTGGCACAACTTGACTATATTACAGCTCACATTTATGCAGTTTGACCGCCATTAAATAAACACCGACCCGTGATGAGTCTCGCGCATCATGGGTTCATTCACAATAAGTTGTTGGAAATCTCCGCAGCCTTGCTTTCCAGACGTCCATTTTGTAATCAGCAATTTAATTACAGGGTCGTTGTGTTATAAAAGTTTACAATAGCAGACTACCTCCTTCTCCAAATAATTCATGCGATTAACCAAAATGGGAAAATTGAGTGGTTTCTACATAAACTGGTTCAAAAATATTCTTGATGTCTTTGTCAGCCCCCTTGTGCCTACCATGCTAGGAGGTAGCACAGCCGTGTTACATTCACCACCGCCACCTCAGAGTATAGGGCAAATTTAAATCTCACAGCTTTCTCACTCACTTGCTTACATTCCCCCTTTTTACTGTTAAGCTGCTGAGAAACATTCCAATGAACAAAACCCAGTGGGAACTCTGGATGGTATTCATAAGCTACACAGTGATGAGAAAAGGTAATCGAATGTCTGACCATTAGTGTGTGACCCTAACCTCAATTACACATGGGTTATGCTGCAAAACAGTGATCCAAAGCACACCAGAAAGTCCACCTCTTTATGGTTAAAAAGTGCTTTTTTTCTCCTTAGTGGTCTAATAAAATCCTGATATAAATCTAATTGAGATGGAGTCATAATTTTAAACAGTTTGTTCAAAGAAAATCCTTCCAATGTGGCCTAAAGAAAAAAATCTGCAAAGAGCAGGTCAAAACACCTCCACAGTGACATAAGCATAGCTAAGCAAAGCACAATTACTTATTCACAAGATGGTCAAGTTGACTGGGATGATTCACTCAGGCAATGTTTTTTAAATATGATTTTTATTTTCATTTATTTAAAAAGTTTGACCAGCAAAACCAACTAATCTTTAAGGAAAGGTTTTGACAGTTCACTTTGTTCATTGTTCTCAGAAGCGAAAGACCTACATTCTGATCTACATCATTTTTTAATTTTTTTTTTTTTCAGTAGCATAAAAAAAAGCTTTTTTTTCACATGACTAAATGTTTCCAGTGTAATGGAAGTGTTATCTTAATGTATTTTTTTCATTTTGATATAAAAAGGAAATTCTGATAGTTAAAAGGAAACATTTCTACCGATGGGTTAAAATGTGCAAATGGAATATTAATGTAGGAGCTTGTCAGCAACACTTAGTCTGATGTTAAACCTCACAGACACGGTTTCTGCTATCCTCCACTTTCAGCCTGTTGCTTTCTTTTTTTAGACCTTGACACTTTCACCACCTCATCTATTTGATGGCTTTTCATCACTCATGTGTCAAAATGTTCAAAGTTAAGCACCAAGATTTCTATTGCTCTATTTGTATAGCTTGGCTGTTCGATCACCTTAAAAAAATGAAATATGCAGCTCACATTTATTCATATATTTTTTGTATACAACCCCAGTGAAAAATAATTCTTCTATTCTATCAGTTCCAGTCAGCTGGTTCTTATCTGTATCTGACCCTGATGAGTTGTAAAGCTCCTGCTCTTTCTCCCAGTCTGATTGAGTTTTCCCAAAATCTAATCCCTGCCAGAACAGAGTTCAGTAAATACATTTTCTTAAACCATTTGATTCTCCTTAAACCACACGTGGCAACACTGGCATACATTGTTCAGCCGATACTAATGGTCAGCAGGAATACATACAGTTTTAGAGCAAAGAAAAAGTGAAAAGCACTGCCTTTTTGATCTTCACTTATTTGAATTCACATTTCACAAAAAAAAAAATTGTGTCAGATTATGAGCAGAAGTCCACTGAGTAAAAAAACACAAAACAAAACAATTATACTTTTTCCTTGCCTACAAAGTAGGATCAATTCAGCTGTGTAAAAATATTTTCAAATGTGAAAAATATGACCAGTCAGTGTATGGAAACAAAAGAAACACCCATTACTCAGTAAAGTAGCTCTATTAAGAGCAGAATTGGAACATAGTTATAATATTATGTTTGTAGCATGTTGTTTAATTGCATCTCTGATTCAAGATGAGATGCTTTTAACAGATTTCTACAGCTACAGTAATCTTATTTATACAATGTTTTGAAAATTTATATTTAGACTTTGGCAAAAAATAAATGCCTGCTTTGACTGAATACTGGCTTTACCAATCCAATATTTAAATTTGTGTCTTTACCTGTGTCCAGGGATTCTACATAAAGTTAAATGTCGGCTGGCAAAGATGAAGATTTGGTGATTAATACTGCTTTCCAGGCTTCTAATCAGTACTGATCTTTAGTACTAGTCTCCAAGTCTCCACTTAGTTTTTATGTGAATGCATTCATCTAGAGTTCTTTTTTCATTTTCATTCTCTGCTAGACAACAAAATCTAATTATCTGTGCAAAACTAGTCTGAAATTGTACACGATAAATACGAAAAGCATATGGACAACATCAAGCGTCACAGAGAGATTGACTGTGTTCGCCATGCTTTCTTTTCAGGTTTCATGTTTGTGTCTCTGTCAGAGTGTGTAATCACAAGCCAATAGCCTGAGTCACACCCTCCAGTCACCCTTCTACTGTGAATACTAAACCAAACCTCTCTAAAGACATGGGAATGTGGTCATTGTCACTAGGATGCATCTTTAAAGAAAGTACTCACAATTCGTAAAAGCAGAAAAACAACAAAAGTTGTAAATCCACCACAAAGCACAAGTTAGCCAGTAATAAAGCTGAAAGTGTTCTCAGAGCTTTTAACTACAAAGTGATAAAAAGTAATTGCTAAACCGGGACATAGAAACTTTCTCGGTGAAAAATGTTCCGCCCAATTCAAACATAGTAAAAAGTGAAAGTCAATGTATCAAGACAAAACTCAAGCAACACCTATGTGCTGAGGGGTTAGTTGAAGATGTCTTTATTGGTTCTCAAGTCGCGATGACAAAATGAGACAGAGACAGAGAAAGATCGCATTTAAAAGGCTTTTTATTAACCAGTGTTCTCCATGGCAGCACAATCCCACGTGGTGAGTCACTGTTTTTGGCATGCCACTGCACATTCAGGCAGCTTTACAAGAGAAGAAACAAGACACTGAAAGGACAGACACAGAGAATAAAAGTAAGGGAGGGGGGGAAAAAAGCCAGGCCTGGGGGGTTCGGTAGGAGGTGAAGTGAATTTGGTGAATCTTGTTTAAAGTTAGCTGATAGACATATCGCAGATCTTAGGTGTTGTAGGGAAAAACCCTAAAGTACACCAACAATACAGTACTGGAATATTTGCATTTTGAAAAAGAAAAATGACTGTTCAGTCAGGTACACTCTGCTTTGCTGGCCAGTGACATAACAAATCATTGCAGGATGTCCTGTTCAGGAGGACAGGTCATTAGAGTACATGCCATAAATTAGAAATTAACAAAGACTGATGTTTCAATAACCCTACAGCCTCCACAACAATAGTCAAAGTGTGTTTACTTGTTTGTGTCTCACATCTATTTCCGAGAGTAAAATGATGACAAACTGTAGGGTTTTAAATGACTCAACCGTGCATTGTGTGTGAATGTGAATGAGACGGAGTGAAAAAATACACTCTGTGTGTGCGTGTATGTGCACTAAACCAACAACGCATCGATGCTAAGCCAAGATGGTGGGGGAGAACTACAATGGAGCTGGTGTTTACCCAGGTCACCATGGCAATCCCTGCACACCCTGTCTTCCTGACCTTTCCAGGCGATAAGAGCACCGCTGACTGACATCCGTGTGTGTCGGTGTATATTTCCATATGTGGAGCAGCTCAAAGAGCGTCAGTGGACAAAGCGCAGGGCTTTCGTTTTTGACACACAGACTACAGCCGTCTTTAAATGAGTGCCAGTGAATTTCTTGCTTTGCTGGTTGGGGTCTAGGTGTGAATGAGCTAATGGAACAAGAGAAGACAGGAGATAAGTTTGAAGCAAAAACAAAAGTATTCACTGCAGGCCAGACACTGGCCAAAATATGAATGGAATATGTGTTGTGCATCAATTCAAAGTGCCAACCTTATTTTCCCTTTGTATCTCTTGCAAAAGGTAAACAAAAATCCTAAATATTAGCATTCAGTGGATCACCAGTATATAAGGAGGTTTGTGACCACAACCACCTGTGAAAGGCTAAAATCCGCAAATACTTGAAGCCCCACTAAAAATAGAGGGGGCTCTCACATTTTAATAGTTTGCACACCAAATATATAAATTTGCATTAATACACACAGTGGAAACTGTCTTAGCAGTAACACAAATACCAACATCTCTGCTCTAGACAGGACACATACAGTATATGTAATGTAAGGGTGCATTCAGACCAACCCAGGACTAGAGTCCTGAATCAGACTCTAATCCATTTGTCTAGAAAGTCCAATTTTTTGGGGAGGTCAGAATGCAAAATTGAATTCTAAAACAGACTTAAAAAGCGAACTCTGATCTGCCTAAAAACCTCGGTCTCGGTCAGGTTGTAGTGAACTCTAAAACGGTAGAAAACCTGTCTGAACGCAACCTGACTAGAGACCATTCCAAAACAAAAAGTTAGCAACAGTGCAGGATATTCTGGTTGATATTTTAGTCTCTGCTCTGCGGGTTGACGAAGATGTTGTGTCAGTTGTCATGGCAACGGGTCTGCCTGCCGACACATAAAGCGAGGAAAACCAGAATATAAATGGTATAAAGTTGTTTTACTGTTTATCAGATTAAATCCCCATTGCTGCAGCTGCTGTAATTTTTAAATCTTTAATAAAACGAGACTAATTGCCTCGGTTGAACATTTAATCATCAAATAGGATGACATATTTCATATGTCCCATATATAAAGTATATGAGACATGGTTTGTTACATTTTGACAAACTAATAAAATTAACAGCAGCAATTATGTAATTATTCTCCAATACAAAAGAGCAATTTGCTTAGTCCTCTCTTGCATCTTGATAGAAACCAAACTGTTTATAGATTTATATCAAGGGAGAATACTTACAAACATCAGCAATTTTCTCAGCTTTAATTTAAGCCATATTTATAGAAATCGGGTAAGAAATAAAGGCGCTGCAATCATTTTGTGACTCCTGCTCCTCCCGCATTGGAACAGCCTGGTTTAGTGGACAGACTCACCACGTAGTAATGGTGCCAGCAAGGAGCGTCACTAGTGTTAGCGGCTAACAGGTGATGTCCAAACCAGTAATGTATATGAATGAAGAAATCCTACAACCACTAAAATCTGACACCACTCCGTTTTTGTTTACTTTTTGTGAAGGAGGAAATTGCGCTGGTAGATCTTGGTGCAGCGCCACCACAGGCGACGGGGGGAATCAAATCAAAATCAAATCAAATTTTATTTGTATTGCACATTTCAGCAGCAAGACATTTCAAAGTGCTTTACATCATTACGAACACAGAAACACAATGCAACATAGAATCAATAATCAAAACAAAGCATTAAGTCAAGTTCCATCAATAAATTTGTAATTGATTACATTTCAAATACAATTCTAAACAGGTGTGTTTTTAGTTGAGATTTAAAAGAAGTCAGTGTTTCAGCTGTTTTACAGTTTTCTGGAAGTTTGTTCCAAATTTGTGGTGCATAGATGCTGAAAGCTGCTTCTCCTCGTTTGGTTCTGGTTCTGGGGATGCAGAGCAGACCAGAACCGGAAGACCTGAGAGGTCTGGAAGGTTGATACAACAACAGCAGATCTTTAATGTATTGTGGTGCTAAGCCGTTCAATGATTTATAAACTAACAACAGTATTTTAAAGTCTATTCTTTGAGCTACAGGGAGCCAGTGGAGGGACTTTAAAACTGATGTTATGTGCTCTATCTTCCTGGTTTTAGTGAGAACGTGAGCAGCAGCATTCTGGATCAGCTGCAGCTGTTTGATTGATTTGTTGGACAGACCTGTGAAGACGCTGTTGCAATAATCAATACGACTGAAGATGAACGCATGGATGAGTTTCTCTAGATCTGGCTGAGACATTAGTCCTTTAATCCTGGAAATGTTCTTCAGGTGATAGAAGGCCGACTTTGTAACTGTCTTTATGTGGCTCTGGAGGTTCAGGTCAGAGTCCATCACTACTCCCAGGTTTCGGGCCTGATCGCTGGTTTTCAGTTGTAATAACTGAAGCTGTGCATTGACTCTAGATCGTTCCTCTTTAGGTCCAAAAATAATAACTTCAGTTTTGTTTCTGTTCAACTGGAGAAAGTTTTGGCACATCCACACATTTATCTGTTCTAAAGGCGCTTTAGAACAGATAAATGTGTTCTCCACATGTTTTTGTTTTTTTTAGGAAGATATTTTGATATTTTGAATGCAAACTACAGTTCAGTGATTGGATGGGCTCTGAGTCACCTGGTGACATCGCAATGTAGAGCTGTGTGTCATCTGCATAGTTATGGTAGCTAATATTATTTCCTGTTATAACCTGAGCTAGTGGGAGCATATAAATATGCTCCCACTAGGGAACAGGTTTTTCAGTTAGTTTGACAGTTAGTCGCTTGACACAGTGCAGTGTGAATGCAAACTACAGTTCTGAAAATGTAACAAATGTTGCAATTTTAGTCCCCTATCAAACCAAGTCTACCGGACTATCCGGTCTGAATGCACCCTAAATCTACATTCAAAATTAACATTTACCCAAATGAATTTTTTTACACCGCTTTAATCTAATTTAAATAAAAGAGGAAAACAAATAAGTTTCTGCTTGGCATCAAAGCCAACATTACCTGCTGACAGCTCTCGAGCACCGAGAGAGATAAACAACAAGGTAGTAGGGAGGAATGAGAGGTCAAGGTCATGGCAGAAACAGGAGTGGGCAAGCAGCGTTGTAAATATGTTACCAAAAAAGGGGGCTGACAGATGGAAATGTGAAGTAGGTCAAAGTGAACTGCTTCATTATTAAATTGGTACCTTCCAATTTGAAGTAATTGTCTTCCGTATGACTTAATCAGTTTTACGTCATTGTGAAGGAATTTTGGCTTGCCCATCTTTATAACATGATTTATGTTCATTAATATCTGTCACATTTGTGCATGCTTAGCTTGGTTAAGGTCCCGCTACAGCACTTCAAGCAAGTCAGGTGGTGGTCTAGAATTTCACTTAGCAAATACAATGCCTTTATTGTTTTTCCTTTAAAGGTATTTTGTTCAAGCTTTTACTGTGCCTGAGATCATTGTCTTGTGCTTTGGCCCAGTTTCTGCTAAGCTTCAGCTGCCAGTTGGCATGAGATGTTTGTATTGATACGCCGTGGTTGGTTTTCACTAAACATCTCAACCTCAGCTATGTCCATCTACAGGACTTTGCTTAGGATGTTTGGTGGTTCAAGTTGCATCCTCCACATGTTTTTTTTTTTTTTAGGAAGATATTTTGATTTGTGGCAAACTTCCAAGCTAAAGGTTATTGTTTGAACTTTGTCCCAACTACATTGTGGATGTTAACAGAAGGAATGTTGTACACACTAACCAAAATGTGTGTTGTTCAAGACATAGCTCTTTGGTGTTCGCAGCTTCACCGACCATTGCACAATCTCGTTCTAGGATGAACTTCCAAGCAAATCTACTCTTGGGAACATAGAAGATGTCTGTAATGATTTCCACTAGTGAATAATCCTCACAGAAAAACCATAAAATATAGAAACGTTTCAAAATAGCCTCATAATTCTTCTCTGGTTCCCTAAGCTAGAAAATGCAACTTCTCTGGTTGCATTTTCTAGCTTAGGGAACCAAAGAATTCTGATAGTTCTTAATCACGTTATTTGCAAAACTTTAGAATCAAAGAAAATGTACTTTCTGTTTTTTGTCTGTCAATTAAGACATCACAGCTATGGCTCAGTTTTGTAACAAGAAATTAGGTGACCAGAACCAAAGCAAAGGATTTGTTAACTCTTCTTAGTGGGCCCTGTTGCTAAGGGAAAGTAAAGTTCAGGTAAAATTTTCAAAGAGATTTTAGAGGAAGTGCAAAAATGTAAACAACTAGTCAAAAGGAAAATGTCTTGAATGACATTTCTGTGGCCCAGTCAGTCAGTGGTAGACTCAGAGAGTGCAGGGCCTTTAGTAGATAATAGAAAGGCTTAGACCTGCCATGATAGCAATTTTTTCTGGATGGTAAATTGTCCCAGAAGTTATAGTGATAAACGATAAAATTGTAGTTCTGTGAAGACCAGTTTCAAATAATGATTAAAAAAAGAACATATTCTCTAAAATCAATAAACTTTACTTTCTAATGAACGTTTAATACAGGAATTGCAAGACATTTTAAATATCCTCCCAAAAATACACAAAACAGAAACATCAAATTAAATAAATTATGAAGTCTCTGTAAACTAAATTGTCTTTCAAAAAGAAAAACGACAAATCATACAAATGGAAATTATTGAATTCGTTTTAATTTATCATGCAATAAATTGATTTACGGGTGATTGGGACAGGCCCAGAAAGGCTAAACATATTTGTTTCATATCATAGAACATGCTGGATTTGTAAACGGACAAGCTTTTGAGAATCTCTAATTAAAACTAAGATTTCTATTCACTAGAATGGAGACACTACTAATTTTATAATGCTACATGCACTAACTGCTAATTACTAATTTAAGATGCAAAACACAGTTCAAAATTTCAAGTAAAGTCTTTTCAGTGCTATTTCAAAATACTAAAAGTCTTATTTGTGTATATTTTTTGTAAAGTCCATATTTACTTTAGGAGTAGATGATAAAGTGAAAATTAATTTCACCTAGCAAATACAATGCCTTTATTATTTTTCCAATACTTAATTATTATTAACATAGTAATTAAGTATTATGCATCAATATCATTATGTTAATTAAATAATTAACATAATCAATTCATACTAATTATGTTAATTATTATTAACATAATAATTATGTTTTCACTCTTTAAATGCACCTCATGCTTACAAAAGCTTAAGACTATGATGATGATAATATAAATGATAAAACCATAAAAACAATCAACATAGAATGTTAAGAGCACAAACAACTCTATCTAGGAACATGCTGTTAATGAAAAAGGAGAACTGTAAAAGAACTATTCCTTGCCAGAAATATTCAGCTAACAGGTTTCTCAACTTGTTTCATTCTTTTTCCCAAGCCTTAGAACATAAAAAGTAAAGGCTCCATCTGTGCACTGAGATAACACCAAGACAATTTACAGATTAGGCCTTGAGCATGCAGACACATGTATATGTGAAACAAAAAGGGAGAGGGGGGGGACATTAGGCAGAAAGAGTGGAAACTTTAAATACAAAACAGCTTTTGGCTCCTATCTGAGAATTTTCCGTTAACTTTTCAATACTTTTAGACGTAAAAATATTACTTTGTGTGTGTGGGTTTGGCACAGTCGGTGCATGTGTGTGTGTGTGTGTGAGTGAGAGAGAGCGAGTGAGTGTCTGTGGCAGTAAGGATATCTTGGCTTCAGCACTATAACGCTGGAATTTCCTCCATCTCTGTCGCCAGGGCAAGATGGCTACCATATGCCAGCTATTTGCACACACACCCCTACACACGCACACACACACACACACAAACACACAAAGACCGCAGTCCTGTGAGCACTCAAGTTTGTAATACCGAAGCCAATGTAACATATAAATAAACACGTACTGAACAGCATCATTTGGAGTGGGGGTTGGGAGTTTGGATTTAGCAGAAGTACATCTGCATACAAACGCTTCTCTTTAGACTCTGCATTGGTGTTTCTCATCAAAGAAGTACACGTCTAAAGAATTAGAAACACACGACTCAAGACAACTACTCAGCTACAACAAATTAAAGACATACATATTCACACAGTCAGCGAATAAACCTCCTGTGACAATTTCCTGTCATGCAATGAATTAGTTGCATAAATATCTACTGCAAGATTTTACAATGTAATGATGAACCCAAGACATCCAAACTAAAAAATATACAAGTTTAACCTGGAACTCCCAAAACATATGTCCTACTTTTCTTTTTACTTGTTGATTGGGTAATTTGTTTGAACTGAAAGGTGTTAAATCCAGGATTTGATTCAGACAAGTAACCAAAACAAGGAAGCATTAAAAGGATAAAACCAACTGGCTCATCCTCAAAGGGGGAAAAAGCCTCTATGCCATTAATTGCTGACCTATTTCAGTTAGATATTAAGGAAGAAACTCAGTGAAGCCATGCATTTCACTGAGATGTGATTAGGGTAGGGTAGTATTTATAATATTATAGTTTAGTACTGAAATAAAATTATGGTAAAAATGTTGTGGGGACTCTAAATGACATTTATTTCCTTAAACATGTTTAAATTGTTCCACAGTACAAATTAGTCTAATTTTTAGTCAAGATGAACCAGATTTGGAATAGCCAGTTGTCCCTTGATACACTCCGACTGGTCAAAAAATATCTGTCAAAATCAGAATTAGCAAGTCAGACTTTGAAAAAAACCCAAAAATTATCAGCTCATCTCTAACTTCTGTGGTATTTATTACCAATCTACGAAGGTCTCATACGTACCGAACAGCAGCACTGCCTGGCTGACCACATATTACTAAAAACAACCAAAAAAAAACACGGAAGTACAGAAACTTAGCAAGGTCTACTGATTAATGATAATCCACAAAAAGTTAAAGTTAAACTAAGCACTCCTGTAAATGGGTTTTTAGCTTTAGTTTTCATTTTTTTCACTCAGAAAAGTTAGCACACGTTGCTCCAGTTTAGCAAGGCTGAAGCCTTTATGCCCAGAAAACCAAATGACCGCAAACTGAGTTGCCAAGCAGATGTTGTCCAATGGAAGCTTCTTGACTGCCAACAAGAAGAAAGCCCTCTTCTTGGGTTTTAACAGTGCATCTATTGTTCCATACAACCCACAGTTTTTGTGGTGCATCTATGCTCCAGCTCTATACTTTTTCCTCCATCGTGATGGTAAATGCAGTCTGTATGTGCACAACACTATCCACATGTAGACGCACGTCTAGTAAAGAAAATGCTTTACAATAAAAACTGTTTCCCGTTCTCCTCACTGTTGGTCTTGGAAAGATAAAGTTGAGTCTTTGCCCAGCCTTATTTGTCACACTTCCAGTTGTTTAAGCTTTCGAGCAAATTTAGGTGAGTAATTGTTCATTTTCTGAGGCCATTTTACTGACTTAAGATCAACACACATCTGCTTTACATCAATGTCTAATTCTCTCATCTTTCCCAATTTGAGGAACAAAGAAGGATTAACACCCTCAGGTGTTGAATCTCAAAGGCCTGTTGGCACATATACTCGGGAACTAAGTATTACATTCACATGCCATGGTAAGCCATCACACATAAAATCTACCAGAAGATAATCACAGTATTTATATATAAAAAATAAAAAATAACCAATGAATTTTCCTAAACATAAATCCATCATGTTAGGATCATTTCACAAAGCACATAAAGTGAAAATCTCTTCAACTGTTTCAGCATGTACCCTAACTTTAGTAATATTTACAGTCACAATAAAAACAAATTATATAGATTTTTTATACATTCGGTATGCATTAAGACTTTTTGGGTGTACTTGGCTGAACAAATTCTACCCTATCTTATATATGCCACAAGAAAACAGAAAGGCGTGGATTACTAATCGTCGTAAGGCTTTCTAATACGCATTAATCAATATATTACCTACACACTTTGATCACCTAAAAAAAAAAAAAAAAAAGTGAAAAAATGTTTCACTTACCAAATACCAAATGGTAAACTTTAACTGAACATGTCTTCATACTCTTTTGAAAAGGAACCATCACACATCAGCAAATAAATACAATCGAAAAAAGCGAGAAAGGAGGAGTTTCCACAAAAGAAATTGAAACCATAAATCGCCAGAAGATGTGATTTTATCGTTCTTGCTTAACTTTATCCGTTTTACCCGTGATTAATTGCCTGAAGTTCATTCAACGGAAATCAGCTGGGAGTATTAGAATTTTACCGTAAACCACATTTTATTACAGTGTTTAGGAAAATACCATAGCAATGGTGTACTGGGGGTGAAGAGACTTCCAGCCATACACACATTGACCCAAAAGTCAACCTCTCTCTGCTCTGACAAATCCCAACCCTCATAACAGCATAATTAGCATAAATTGGCTTTCTGTCTCCTTATATTGTGAGGTTTGTTTATGCTGCTTGTTCAGCGTGTGAAACGCAGCAGAACCGTTTGACTCAGTGCATCTACTGGCCAAAAGGAAGATGATGGTCCAACACACGTCTGCTCTGCGTGAGCCAATGACAGGGTCTTTAAACACTACTCCTCCACATCTGCTCTCTGTTATCCCCCCAAAAAAGTTGCACACAGAGGCACATATAAAGCACAATATGATTTGTGATCATCACCATCAGCTACAGGTTTGACAATGAAATCTAAAAATATTTAAATAAAAAAAACATTTTCTTTGTATTTAATAGTAAGCAAACAAAAAATCTGTTTACCTATATCTGAAAATGTATGAAATGCATAAACAGACACACTCAGAAAAGCTCACACATATTGCTTGTTAATCTTGCCTGATGTTAAACTCAAAGGCAATAGGGTTAGTTGGCTTGGATCAGTTCTGCTCTGCCATGCTCCAACAATGTTCTGCTGGGTAAGCTGTTGAGTGTCTGAATCTATGTGTGTGCCTGTGCCCGGGTGTGCATACTAGCACCATAGACTGGCGCCTCTCTACTGCTGGAAGTAATTATAAAGACATAAAGCAGATAGTTGAAGATTGCTGTTTGATCCAACACTGAGACGCTCTCATGTGCATAAACATGTACACATAATATTATAAACTGCATTGTTTCCACTTCAGAAAAATTAGGTATTACTTCCATTGACACTATATTATTAGTGTAAAAACTGTGATGACAGAATTGTTCTGAGGTTTTACCCAACAAAACAAAAATGTTGAGCTGTTTAAGCCCCGACATGTCAGATGCCAAGTTTTTGTCATAATGCCTAAACTGCAACACCGTGTGCTCTCTGGTTTCCATATTACGTCAACCACTACCTTAGAAATGAAAATGTACCTGATGCTGGACTATGACCTTTGCCCAACAGTAACAAAGTGTCATGAAGTGGTGGGGTGAGGGGTGGTGAGGCAGACGCAGCGGACCCAGGTAAGATGAATAATGAATTTTAATGATGAAAAAACACAGTCCAGCAACGGGCAGCACGGCCAAGCGGAAGCCAGGGCTCGACGCCGGTAGCAACCGTTAACACGACTGGACAACACGAAAGACAGAACGCACATTAGACGAGGACCCGACAGAGACGCAGAGACACAGGTGACATTAAATACGCGGGAGGGTAATCACAGAAACGAGACACACCTGGGAAACAATCAAGGGGAAGACAGGACAACACGAAGACTCAGGGACACAGAAAACTCTAAATAAATACACAGAAAACACAGAACATGACACAAAGATGGTTTTGTGCATAATTTTAAATGACCCTTTTGAGGATTTAATGTGATGTTAAGCAACTCTTATAGGTGAGAATGGAGTAAGATGAGCCATTTTTCAAATTTACATCAAGGCAACCTTAGTTTGGTGGCTTCCATTGTCTGCTTCTGCCACTGCGGAGTCAATTGGAAAAGATTACAATGACTAATCTCTAACCAAAAGTAAAGCTTACATAAAATATTCAATATGCTACATTGGTCAGCTAATGAAAGTCACACACTGTTTCACATAATCAAGAGTGTTTTGCTTACACTGTATTTTAATTACAAAGTTGGATAGGTGTCAGAGCTGACGTCACAACATCTGGAAGGTCAAACTAGCTGCTGATGCGAGTCCCTTCAATGGTGCATTTCAAATCCAAACATTTCTGGGTTAAAGTGTGCCTCGAGTGAGTGAAAAACCTAATGTCACCCTTGGGTACATGTACACTCATGTGAACACATTCAAAAGATAACTCTCAACAATTAGGAATGTCCCAATCCTACCTCAGTTTTCAGAGTGAATCAAGTAATTGGTATGGAAATCTCTGAATACACCCAACTCCTGAACCTCGATTTTATATTAGTTGCACTGTATTACAGAATCCATTAAAAGTTGTCACATGCCAACATGTCTACAGATACAGTTTTAATTAGAAAATCTGACCATTTCAATGGTCATTTCTAAAATGTAAGTGGTTCTTAAGCTGGCATAGAGCTACATGTCATATCACCAATGTAAAAAAGTCATTTCAAATACAAACATGAGACACCATAGATATTTTGATCATTTGTTACTATGGGAAAACAACAGAGAACAAGATAAACAGGTTATTCCCTACAGTGTAGAGCTGTTGGGGTGTCAAGCATTCTAAATGCTTTTATTTTATTATGTTTTATTGTAATATTTGAGATCTGCTATCTGAAAATACTTGGATTGGTAGGGGGCAAAAAATTCAGATTGTAATAACAGTTTTACTTAAGATTTTTGAGTCAACAGCTCTACAACATAAACTTATGCAATATATTATGTAACACTATATGCACAGTGTTACTGAGTAAATCAAATCAAATTTTATTTGTATAGCACATTTCAGCAGCAAGGCATTTCAAAGTGCTCTACATCATATCAAACACAGAAACACAATGCAACATAGAATCAACAATCAAAACACGACATTAAGTAAGGTTCCATCAATAAATTTGTAATTGATTACGTTTCAAATACAATCCTAAACAGGTGGGTTTTTAGTCGAGATTTAAAGGAAGTCAGTGTTTCAGCTGTTTTACAGTTTTCTGGAAGTTTGTTCTAAATTTGTGGTAAAGTAAGATAGTAACTGATTCAAATTTCACAACTAATGGTGCTCCTCTGCTGATTGAAAAAAAATCCCAACATTTGTTATTTTAAAATCTTTTCTTTGATTATATTTTACAGGAATTTTATTTATAAAAGTGAACATTTCTAAAATAAAGCCAAGAATTAAACTGGATGCTGTGCATATTTTCCCTTTTCTTATCAGCATCCCATTTCTAATCTAAAATATTTGCCTTTGAGGCACTTAAATCACACATGAAACTGGTGGAAAATTGCTTGTACAATCATCTGACAAAGAATCAGATCATTGGGCAAATTTGTAATTTTGCAGGCATTTTACACTCATGGCATTACAGCTACAAAAAAATAGAACCTGCAGATAACAGTCCTAAGATTGTCAAACTATGCACTTATGATGCTGAAGTAAAGCAATGAGAAACAGTTTGTTTACAAATAGATATGAAAGTTATCATCCATTCATTCCCGCTCATCCTTTCACAATCACAAATTCCTTTCACATAACTGATAAGAATTATTACATAAATATTAATGACCAGCTTTAGCAACATCACTATGTTCAAATAAAGAACATGTTTGCATACCTAAAGACAGAGACATACTTTGGGTTTTCTCTATCTACCAGGTCAATTCACAATACAGTGCCCACAAAACAGGAAATAATCAAAACTGGAAAGTCATAGATAAATATGTCCAAGATGCAAAGATTGACATGTTTATTGGGAGATAAAAATATCCATATGTATGGGAAAAGAAAACAAGTTTATTTTTCCTCCTTGGGCTCATTTTAATTTGAGTCCTGATATATGTGTGCTTCACTCCTGACTACCAAATGACCTTTACACTACCGACAAATCTCTCACCATGAGCTGAGCAGGAAGGAAAACATGGCAAACATACACCCAAATTACATAAACATGTTTGGGCACACACCCACACAGACCCACACGTGATATAGTTATCCCTCCCCCCAACACCCACACATATTTCAGCTGTCCCACACACACATATACACACACACTTGCACGACCCCTGCTTGCTAGAACCATGAGTCACTCTGCTGGGAACTCCATGCTTTCCCCATTACTACAGGCTGGATGACTGACTGTCCTGACATGTTGAGGAAGACAGGTAGAGTTTAGCCGCTAACAGAAAGACAATGATGGAAATAGGTAAAAAGAGGAATAAAAGACAAAAGGAAGTAATGAGAAAAAATGAAATAAAGTATTTAGAAAGATAAGAGGAGAAGAGACAAGGCGGAGTTTTCCTGTATTTTATCCCAGGAAGTCGGATGTGAACTGGGGTAAAAACATCTTGGTTTCCATTGTTGCATTTAAAGATTGACAAAGCCTTGGGGGAATGGAAGTTTTATTTTTATTTAAACTTATAAAACTTATAAATCCTCTCTTGGATTACAAGTAAGAGCAGCATTAGCTATAGCGCCATCCTCCGGCAGGATTATGCAGCCTCTTCTCTTTGTATCATACTATTGTTTTCTAGAGGTTGCTTTTTTCTCCCTCTTTAGATTAGTTCAATATGCTTCGCGAAGGAATGTAGACCTAGTAAGTGGAACAAAAATGTAAATCCCAGGCGAAAATAAATATGAGAGAGTTGCACTTTCTTCACTGGCAGATGACTGCTCGCTCATAAATACAATTGGAAGAAGAAAAATACACAGATGATGGTAGAGAATGGTTGTAATGAAATCTACATTTAGTTTAAATAATAGCAGTTCTTCTGCATAACAGATGCTAGGTTTAAGCAATTCTATAAGTAGATGTTTATTGGTTTAAAATGAATTAAATGGTGGGAGGTTAAACATCCAAAAGGTGAAAGAAATTATGCATAACTGAGGAGTTCTGCTGGCATCTTTCCTAAAAGACGGTTTTCAAACGGGGTAATGAGACACCAATAGCTTTCTCAGCTAACCATATCACACCTCAAGTTCTCAAGTGGCATTCAGAATGACGCCGAGAAGCCTCGGTAAAAAGAATGCATTTCACTTTACCTTCCCTTGGAAATGTATTTTCAGTTTAGATTTCTTGGCCGCATGTACTGTATTAAGACACAAGGGGATATCTAGAGAAATTCCCACAAATTTGGTTTTGCTGACCCTCCCCACAGGGATGTACACTGATGTACAGACCCAAAATAAGTTCAGTAGCGTTTCGACAATGTAGGACTGAGTATTGTCCACAGACCAACTCAAGAACTGTTCCACTTCTTCTCTGTGGTTCATCCTCATTAATGAATAGTGTAACTCTGGTTGAACTAAGATAAATACTCAATGACCTACTTTTCCTGAATCTGTAAAATAATCAGTGGCTGAGTACATATCCCTGTGGGACTCCACTGCTTAGTTTTCTGAAACACACAGTCATTTGGTTTTTTGAAAAAGACATCCAAAATCCTGTCTGAACAGACAAGGTTTCACTTTCAGCTACTGGGAACAAAATCTTGGCACCAATGTCCATTTTCTCCTGGAGTGATAAAATACTGCACAGGGCATCCAGTAACATGATGTAGTGTGAGGAACGATCTCATTAAAAGGATCCACTGCACTCCATTAAAATAGGTGGCTGTGGTTTTCATAGCAATATGGACAGCTTGATATAACATCAGCTCAAAACTGTGCATATTCTATTCCTTGTTATGATATCTAAATATATCCATATGTTTTTGTATATTGTTTAGGAATATTCTTTACAGACACTCTTCAAGCTTTCCCTCCATCTAGAAAAAGTAGGTTTTTATTGCCCTTTTTGTATCCTTTGTTGTGCTACAGACAACTAAGATTTCCCTGTAAAAATCTACCTCCAAGTCAGCAGCAGTAGAATCTTTCAAAATGTTAGCTGAAATATCATTTGGCCCTCAGGCTTTATGTGGGTTGACCCTTCCCATTCAGCTCCAGTCAGCTGTGAATGGTCTCAACACCTGCTCACTATCTTTGTTTTCTCCCCATGGCTGTAAACTCAAGGTGGTATATTTTATGTCTGGCGAATGAGCACTGGCAACTCTTTTTAAATTATTTAAACACAGCCAAGGTGTCGATGTTGTATCTTGTTCATTTATGGAGGACATTGGAGACAATTACTATGACTCAACTTTTGTACAAAAAACAGTGTCCTGAAATATTTCTTTTTCCTGTTTTAATGGTTTCAAGTGATATTCAAAATAAATCTGAAAACAAAAAGTTTTTTGTAGACAAGTGTAGGTCTGAGTGGCAGAAAGCTTTCTGAAGCAAAGATCAGGCTAAAGAATCACACAGTGAACAACCTTCACAGACTCAACATCTCACTAAATCTAAATAACACACTTACAGACAAAATCACATAGTTGAGCCCCTGTAGAATCTAAAGTGAGACTACAATTAAGGCAGACTTTGGGGCTAATGGATCCTAAAAATGTCAAGCTGAAGTGAAATCTCAGGAGACTTCCTGACTTTTCAGTGAAACCAAGTCAGCAGAGCAAACATGTCACATTTGAACTAATACAAAGAAACTTTAAATTCTTGCTGCATATATTCATTTTACAGAAACAAAATCAACAACCTCACAGAGTTCTTAGATTGCTCGTAGAAAGCAGATGCAACACAATTTGCAATGATGTTTCTTTCAGCATGAACAAATGTCCAATTATGAGAAGACCCCTCATCAGACTGCGTGGCTCCAAGAACAGCGCTGGCTTCACAGGGAGCAGATTATCCAAGCTTGAGATGGCACAGGAGATAGAAAGGCTGATTTACAGAGCACCTCCATGATTTGGTTGAAGTTTGTTGACTTTAAGATGCTTGGTGTTTGTTTGTGTACGTGCATACAAGCAGGGGTGAGCGCGTGTATGTGCTTGTGTGTTGATGGGATCCAAGAGAAAGATTAAAAGGGCTGTTCATGATCAAAGGCAGAAGCAGATGGAGGGTGGAGTTTAACCAGAGAACCCTCTACATGACCACACTAGTTTGAGGTATTAATCTGACTTCGAGTTCAGAAGTCAGGTTCCAGGTGTAACCTGCACAAAATAATCAGAACATATTTTATTTTGGCGGGTCAAGCAGCACACTTTAAGTTCCGGGTCGGGGGTGGACTCGGGTCCTCTTCATGACGGTTGCTGCTGTCGCTGTGGCTGGCTGTGTGTGTTGGCGTTTTCCTAAATCGCTGCAAGAACATTGCTAAATCGACTCAGATTAACACAGCCGAAGCCCTACATTGGGTGTGTTATGACAACTACTCGACGGGGAGTTGTTGATTCTGTCCTTTACTTATTTTTTTTTAAGGAGAAACTTGGTGGCGACACGCCCACTTGCAATTTATGTATTGGCGTTTTAAAATGGTTTTGTAGACTAAAAATCATTCTTTTCTGTTAATTATGTGGCCGAATTAAAGATATGCCCTTAAAGCGTTAAATAAGCCCTTTGATTTTGTCCTTTAGGGATATTTTTAGTTATTTTTCATTTGACTTTGTGAACGGCCAACAGAACTCTGCAGTTGGTTGGCTGCTCCGTAGTTGCGCAACAAAACCAGAAATCAATTCAATGTTTATTGAAATAGTATTTAAGTAAATTAAGTTTAATTGACTTTAGTGTCAATTAAACTTGGATAGAACTTAAAAGTGCACTTTACTTTGATATCTTACTTGACTTTACTTTGATATCTTACTTGACTTTACTTGATCTGTAATATTAATGTGATTAACTTTAAACTTATTTGAATGATTCCTGACAAATATTATTTGGAATATAGCTATGTATTCTTCTGAATGTTTAGTTGTTGGATAGCAGGTTAACTCCGGTTAAATGCTAATTTTTGTTTTATGTATGACCTCGTTTAGGTCAGGTTTTTTTCTCCCCCCCGTTTCCACGTCAGGATGGCGACGGATCACCGCAGGTACATCCTACCGCAGCTTCGCGGTAGGATGTACCTGAACCGAACTACCTCATTTTTCCAGGACCTTTCTTTTTTTTTTTCCCCCTCCTCCCTCCTTTTGCTTCCCTTGGATTATGGACTAAAACCAGTTGGACTATTGTTTGGTGACCCATTAATCACCTTACCAACAAAAAGCACGGACTTGAATGAGAGAGAGAAAGAAAGACTCTTGGGGGTCATCAGGGTTTATTTATTTGTTTGTTATTGTTGTTTTTCTTGTTGTGTTTATTGTTTATATTTATAAGAAAATATTATTATTATTCAATACCTTCCTAAATATATGAAAAAATATACATGCAAATACAATAACTTAGCTTTACTTTCTGTTTGTTGGTGTTTATTCACACACAGGCTCCTCAGTCGAATCATTCTGATTGCCATATCACCATTATTGGCCGTAGTCAGGCGCCTAGCCTCAATTAGCGTTACACAGGCAAATCTGCAGAATTTTTACTTCAGTAAGAATACACTGCAACGTGTTTGCACCTGCAAAGATAAGTTCTAATTTATATATTTCTTTAAAAACTCTTTTAAAACTACAACAGTTTTAAAAATGAAGAATTACATGGATGTAAATTGATAGAAGCTGGGCTTGATTCTAATTTCTTTTATTTTTTAGAGCAAGACTGAACACAGGTGAGCTCAGTACCATCGCCCACTTTAACTTTATCTAAATCTTAAGGCAAATGTTGACACAAGGAATAGACTATTTAACAAGAAACAAAAAGGAGGTCATATGGTCATCAAATAAGTTTATCATCAAACAGAGAGGAACGCTTCTCTTCTGTGATAATTTGTGGATGTTTAAAGTGATTTACAATTAATTTTTCAACATTTTAAACATGTTCCCTTAACATATAGTCTTATGTAGCTATTTAGAAACTCTAGGGGACGGCTTTTTAAATTATGTTTAATATGCATTAAAAACTTCTGAGTGTAGATGTGATATGAAAAGAATGAATGTACTGTAGATGTGGTATGAAAAGAATGCATTTTTTCAGGCTAGATGATTCCTCACCACAATCTAAAACAAATGTTAATCTGATTACTTTACTGGCTACAGTAAAGATCCTACTGAAGCTGTCTTGCCAAATGCAGTTTTTCCTAACACTGTTGCTGAAATGATCTGATTTCTGTTTGACAAACAACCTTAACATCTGCTGCAAAGCTGTCATCAGCAGGGCCTTCTCTTTGTCTGAAAAAACATACATCTAACAAAATATTGTCGGCTGAAAATGCAGAGGCCATCATACATCAAGCCAACAAAGCTGTCGCTGGTTTTTGACATCTGGAGTAAAACAGCACTCAGTTAGTCATTTCTGATTTACCGCAAGTTTGGAAAATCAAACAAAAGTGAGACTCAAGAGATTAAAACCCGCCATAAAGCGTAAAAAGGAAAAAAAAAAAAGTTTAACGCGTACATCTATTCTTAATGAGAAAAAAAAATTATGAACTTAGTTGTTTATTATAGAGAAAGACTGGATGGTGAATGAAATTCAAATTGGTCAACTTGTGACTGGTGGGTCAGAAACCAAAGATGATCTGTTTCCAATTAGTAATTCTACCGTGCTACCATATCAACAAAACTCTTCAGATTGCAACCTGTGGCTGAGTGATGATGAGAATACTGACAGTTTGCTATTTTTAGTATTGGTGAGGTGTTCCAACATGAAGCAAGAAGAGGCACGAAGACGTCAGAGGAAATCAAGATGACAGAAAAGCTGAACAGAGTACAACAAAGTTGTTTTTTGAGCTTTCAATTGTCACCTTGAATAATGCTGGTTTTGGAAATTTAATTTTATCTGTTTTCTGTTAAACATCTGTTATTGCAACGCTAACTGTGGTAACTGGTAATATAACAAATTGTAATTGATTAACATTAGTCAAGTCAAAGCTTTCTAAAAACTAAAAATCAGAAATCTACCACCAAATTTAGATCAAAAGCTTTCTAATAATTATCTGTTCAGCAAGAGAGAGGATACAGTAGACATGTCAATTTACATAATGCACCTCATCGGTTATATAATGCAATAAAAGTGTCGCATATGTAGCTCAGTGAGGACGGAGAATCCACTATTGTGATACTGCAGAAAAATGACTATTGACAGTTTAGTTTGAATCTTCTTAAACTTGGAAGGTCAGAGAATAAAGAGTGCACCCACACCTCCTAAAGTACATAATCACACCTGACATGAGTCATCTGAAAAGCAGCAGAGTGCAGCAAGTAAACGAACACCCGTCAATCTGAACACCAAAATATCACACCAGAGTTATGTTTAAATAAGGTCTAGCTGCATTTTAATGAAATTCTTCCGGATAAGCCATTGACTACCAACTAAAATAGCTGACAAAACCTAAAAAACATACATATTTTGCAAACATCCATCATCCCCAACCTGTAAAAACAAAACTGGTTTATTTGTTTGCAAAAACTATTTGAACAAATAGAGCTGTAATTCTACAACAAAGCAACACCAGTGCAGCCGTAACTTTATACTCATTTGTTTTTGTCACCTGTCTGCCAAAGCAGATATGATCATCATGCTCGATAGCATTCATTTATCCTTTAAGTGTGTCAATGCTCCATAAAGACAACAAACACAGACAGAGCTAAAAGAGGGGGAGTAGACAGATGCTCAGTGCTAAGAGGGAAAGAGGGCAAGAACGACAGAGGAGAGAGAGCAAATGTAAGAAAACAGAATAAGACAAAAAGACAATAAAATATAACTAGGAAAAGGGGAAGTACCACTGGAGTATCATGCACATACTAATTTACTGTATGCTGAATCACAGCACACATTTTCCACCTTTAGACATGCTAGCAAAATCCAACTGACTGTCACATAACTTAAACAGACAAGTCCATCAAATATACATCACCACCAGAGTGAAAACAGTCACTTCCTCGCAAGAAGGACACATGAAGGAAATATGGTTACTCCTTAGGGAACTATATCTGTTATCTATTCACTATTAGGCACTAAAATAACACTCTCTGCAAAAGAAGCATGCACATATAATCAAGATTATTAGCAGAGAATCTATCTGGGGTTTTTCTTTCTTTCAGAAACTGTGTGAAGTTTGCCTGTTTTCAATTCACATACTACAGCTTTGCTTTTATTGTGAATCTGATTCGTTTTCTTTTTAATCACTTCAGTAACGTAGTACAATCTTTATGGCGACAATAAATGAGAAGCAAGAAAGATTTAGGTTGTACACTGTTGGCATAATAGTTTTCAAAGTCCCATCTGAATCAGTATATGAACGAAGGCATGCTTTTTGTCAGCATTGAGATATAGTTTTAAATTTGCAGTTTTAAAACCACAACACATTCTCACCAAGTGTTTTACACAATTTAAAGTCAGACTGGAACAATTTTTCGAAAAGTGCTCAAGATAACAAGCTTGGTGTTTTTCATAAATCTACTGTATATACTATTCAGAAGTTATGGTTTTTCATGCAGTCACTTGTTTCTTTTCACAGTAACTGTGCTCACACAATGTTTCAATAAATGAAGTGTGGTGGAGAAAGGCTGAGAGGAAAAAGGCCCAAAATGTTGTGGGTCTGGCACTATATCAATGAAAAGAAAAGCTAGCATATTTTACAATAAATCAAATTAAGTTTGTATAGTAGTACAACATCAACAATAACTTTACAACAACTTAAAATATTCCTGTTATTAAAAAAAGACTGTGTCCAAACTAAAGAAGCGTCACTCATAAGTCTTAGGCAACCAACTATAGCAGATAGCTAAGGCCGTCTGCTACCTGAGCAGATAGCCCAACTAATCATACTGCTAATATCAACCTGATTCATGTGTCATTCATTAAGGAATGGAAAAAAAAAGAAGTTATACGGCTCAGCATAAGAACTTGAAATTACTATATTTGGAGAGAATTGGTGCAGTCTTTGTATCAAAATAGTAAAAATTCAAAATAAACATGTTACCATAATAATTAATTTGGCAGATTTTTATTTGCACTAGTATGAAAAATTGCCAATTTTCTGTCTTAAAAATAAAATTAGCATGGCATTGAGGGCAGCGGTCAAAATAAAGCTCACAGAGCAGATGGTAGCATACTGATACAAAATTTAAGAAATGGGAGAAGAAAATTTGCAGTCATGACAATCAATTTCAGCATTGTCTTACTTAGCAAAAATACTAATATCAAATGTTTTACAATTTTTGGAGTCTTAGTTTCAATGAAATGTAGTTTTACTGTTGCTCAGAAATGAAAAATAGTTTCCAGAAAAAACAAAACAAAGCAAACAAAAGAAACAGGAATCCCACCAAGAAAGCAATAAAAATAGATAGATATGTTATGGTCTTTATAGACTTGAATATGCAAAACATACTTCCTCTTCTGCACAGTTGGGACAAATGTTGCAAAGACACACACAAGCTTGCGTGTGTAGAAACATGCCTACAATTCCCACGAGATGAAAATTTATCTTTGAACTAAAATAGCAATTGAAAGTATAGCCTTATTTTGTAGTGTATCGAAATAGTAAAGCATACATCATACTTTCTAAATAAAAATGAACTTTCCCCGCGTGAGAATAGGGTTTCCAGTTGCTATTATGTTACATAACAACCAAAACTATAAAATGAAAATTTTAGCGTGGGACAAGTACAAATGTCACTACAGGAAATGCTAATGAGAGACATGAAACCACAACACAAAGATGAATAAAAAGAGCTCTAGCTTTGACTTGTCCTGTTAGCTCAAAGGTCCACAGCCTCCGTCTGAAAATATACTTCACTGATTTACAAGAGTAAGAAGTCTTCAATGACAAGCCTGAAAAAAAGTTTTTAAAATAGAAAATTTCAGAAATGACAGTAATAGTAAGCAAGACCACCTGCAGGATGAGAGTCAATACCAACAAACTGAACAAATCTGTTGCATTTTTGCCTGACTGTTTAGAAAAACAATCCTGTGTTTGCTTTAAGCTGGTCTGGTAAATAACAGTGAACAAAATTTGAAACCAACACCCTCAACAGAGTTTTTCCATTAAAGACTATCTACTGTACATATCTTGAATAATCTATCAACTTGGATCTATTTTCATTAGTTCTAAAATATACACACATATATATATATATATATATATATATATATATATATGTGTGTGTGTGTGTAAAACCTCTCCGGGAAACTGTCTTACTTTGGAAAGTGCTTATCTTTTCTAGTAATTCTGGTTCAAGGCAACAGACACGGAAACCTCACAAAACCCCTTTTTGTTTTAAAAGGTGATCAAATAAATCAGGGACTGTCTGGATTTCAGGGTTATTCGACTATATTAAAAAAAAAAAAAAAAACCTGCTTCCTGAGTGGAGGCCGTTAAGTAACTTATTTCCGTCGACGTGAAATAAATGCATATTTATTTACAGAGAAAACCTTCCTTCATTCACTTAAAACATAAAGCCACACAGACATAATATAAACATAGTTTATGAAATTTTCCGTTAGTTCAATTTAAGACCTTTTATCAGATCAGTGTGCTTTGTAATAACTACATGAATTATGAAATGTAAGTCAACCTAATTTCTTCCTTATGCAATATCTTATTATGTAGCTAACTTATCAACTGAAGTTAGTTCGATGAACCTTTGTGTATCTAATGTGTCCTGGTGTGTGTGGCTAAGTCATGGGAAGCAACTGATTTTGCTTTTATGTTACAGAGTTGCAATGCATTTTACACAAGATGCCAATAATGGTTATTTATAAGAGTTCCCCCCCCCCAAACTATTGAGATCTGTATTTTCAAATCCTGAAAAAAAAAAAATCTGAACTCTTCCACTATAGAAACAGGTGTTTACCTAAGCCTAGAATGTAACACTCCAACATTTTCATATCTTCCAGCTGCTTCAGTCACATATTAATTTAAACGTAAATACAGAAAGCAAGCCAATAAAAAGTAAGAGTTCGAACAATGCTGTGAATTTTTTGGAAATGTGTGTTGTTCGTACCCTGGCAACAATTGAACTTTGAAAAATAAAACTAAAGGTGTGAAAATACCTCCTGATAGAAGTGGAATCAGTAGGGTTAAACCAAGCCAACATTGAAAAATGGAAAAACGTCTTAGTATAAAGTGCTTTGGTGTCTTCAGAATAGCTTTGAATACCATAAACCTCACTATAAAGAGAAGACTCGTCTCTTCTAGCCCTTGAAGGTTATTGCTATTAGATGTTTTATTAAAATTTCTTGCATTTATCCAAAACTTCATTTGTACTTGAAATTGTATCTTTTGTTAACTTTAACTGACTAAAACATCTTCAACACATTACCAAAGACTATTTTTAGGGATAAATTATTTACAATTCTTCCTCTTTGCTCTCCACTTTGAATCAGTCCTATATCCCAGACAGTCCTTGTTCAACTTGTCTAGATTTGGGGTCTTGATGTTGACATTACTTTGGGCTTTGAGAATCAGATCACTAACGGCATAAACACCACATCATTCAAGCCCGTGTAGAATTTTTAGAATAGAAAGAAAAAAGCTAAATACACTATTTTAGAATAGTCTTGGTCCTGTTAGCAAAACCAATGTATCCCAAGGTTTTAAGACGAAAAAAAAAAACCTTCTTTCATGTCATTTATCTGAACTGTAAAAGAGGGACTGGCTTTTTTACAGCGCCAGCCCATCCCCCTCAGGCCGCCAGTGTTTTTTATTTTTTTATTTTAATACTTTTAAAATCTTATATTTTAAGTTAATTTAAGTTCATCAAAATGCAAAAAAACCGAGCTTTGAGAAACAAGTCCCTAATACTTATATACATGTAAAGTGAGGCTGCAGCAAGCTTGCGAGACTTGACAATCCATTCTAGAAGCAAATGTTACAAAATTATCAATTAGTAGAGATGCATTTCCTTGATAATGGAAATTCCTACCTTTACTTAGATTTTCAGAAGACAGTCAAAATTTCCAAATCCAGAGAGCTTTAACGCCCAAAGGAAAATGGCAGAACAACTCTGCTACTCTAGTTATCCTTCCTGTTATCTGCTGTGCCTTGCTCTCTAGCAGCCTGCATAAACTACAAACATTTCTCACTGAATTGAAGAAAATATAATTTCCTTTTAAACAGCCTTTAGTTGCTCAGTACTTTCTCTGACTTTCTGAACAATTATGAAGACTGAAAATGGTGTACTTTACTCAGTAACAAGTTGGAAGTTGGTAGCACTTACGATGAAGCCTTTACTGATCAGAAAAAAATGGGGTCTTGATATTTCTGTTCATTAGACATCTGTTGTGAAAACAACTTAATGATTACCTTACAAAAGTTTCAATATTGTAGTATAAAAGTAATGGAAAGGCCAACCACAGCCAAAATATTGGCATAAAATGACTGAAAAGTCCAATTTATTAAAGTATCATCCTTAGAAGGAGTAATATACTACTACAAGTAGTGTGGTGAACACAAGAGTTGTAATAAAACAGCTCAGAAAACCCAGAAGCGACTTGACTCTGTGGCTTATAAAAAGCTCTCCAAAATAATAAGGTCAACAAACAAAAATAACGAGGAACTCTTTGTTAAGATCGTTTCATGAGTTAACAGAGATTCCTTAAGGTTTGACTGAAGTAGAAACTGCATGAGCAGCAGCACAGAGGGATACAGACCCCATTCAAGGCCCCTTAAAGTTGGTTTAATATCAAGGGCTGGCTCTTTTGTTTCTCCATCTCTCACATACACACCAAGTGCAGTATGGCCTCAGACCTGGCACGCTGCTCTCAAGTTCTTGGAGCAGATTTCTCTCTAATTTGGAGTTGATTGCTGTGAGCCCTCTGTGAGTGACTAGTGAAATATGAGTGTGGAGCGAGTATGGAGGCTTGGACGTCGTTTAGGGCTGTGTGCATTTGATTATACGAGTGTGCAGGCACAAAGCCACTGGCCAGTCTGAGTTTGTGTCTTTACATGTATACTGTACGTGCTTGTGTGGAGCTTCTATCAAGGTCTATGTGGAGCCAGAGTGTTTTTTTTCCCTGTGCACATGTGGTTTTTGGCCAGAGTTAGTGCAAAGACTCAGAGCAGTCTGCAGGGAAAGCGAAAGGCAAAGCTGAATAATTACGTTGCTAAATCCAGAATAAATTATCTGGAGGTAAGTTTCAATGAAGCAAGTTGTTCCAAACTTTAACTAAGGTAAATAAGTCAGATAGTGTCCTTGTGCTGTCCAAATCACACTATTTGTTTAAGACCAATGTCAGAGAAGGAGAGGGAACTCATTGTTTTTACAGAGAAGTGCATATTACGTTTAATCCTTTTCTGTGCCTCCTGTGTTCTTACTGATTTGTTTCATTTGTTTTGCCCAGTTTGAGAGTTTATCTTAAAACGTACCGTAACAAGTAACCAGAGAGAATTCTTTTGATGAAAGTCTTCCAATGAATTACTGTAAATTCAGAAGGTGACTCAGTAATTTGAGTTGAACAAGTTCAGAATCCCTCCCTAATACAAAACTGCGTTTTGCAAAATCAAACTTTAGTTTTAGTTTTAGTCTCAAGATCTCTTGATTTTTTTTTTCTTTGGTTGTGGGAGGTTGGAGGGTGTAGGTTTGTTTTGTTTTGGTTTAACTAATTAAACTATCATCTTTAAAAATGGTGTAAGAAAATGAACGGTCAAGCCTTCAGATTTACTCCTACCCTTACCTCAGAAATTGAAATAATAATAATAAAAAAGATTTTAATGAATAAAACTATTTTTCATTTATACAATATAAAAAATTTTTGTTAAAATACATGTTTACAGAAATGAAAAAAAAAGATATTAAAACTGCTTGAAGCTCTTCATTTTTCTACAGCCATGTCTTGTAATGCCATTGTCAAAGGAACAAACATCTACCAATGATACTCAGAATAAGGAGTGCTGTTAAAGATACACCAGACTCTTCAAATGTGGCCTTCAAAGGACGCAGCCTCTGAATTTGGATGCAGGCCTGGTTAAAAAACCCTTTCAGATTCTTTTTTTTTTTTTTTGAGGACTCTTATAAAGCCTGTACTTGTAACTAATATTCTTATTTTAACTACTTCCAAAGTTTTGTTTTTCCTTTTAGCCTCAGTGTTTGCATGTAAAAATACCCTAAATGTTTCTTACTTTAGAACCAACCTCTTAGCCAAAGGCAAACATTTATTTTTACAGTCCAGCATGTTTAAGATTAGATTCTGTTGAAGGACGTTCCACATAGAAATCATCTTAATTCCATCGTCCAAATTCTAAAATGTAACGAAGCACAGAATGTTTTCTGCTACAGCTTTCCATCTCAGTCGGAGAACCGGAATAAAGAAGGACTTAAGGAAAGGAACAATGGAATAGCTGTTTTTCCAGCCGTAGCCAGCACACACACAAACGTATCAATTGACTGACCAAACTTTTCTTGGATGTGATAAAGTTCCCTAGATATGCTCTATGGATTAATCTCCTCTGACTCACAAGATGCCTCCATCCAGATCAGTCTCTCCCGTGTTAAGCAATTCAAGTTTCTGAGTGTCTTATTCAATGACATATAGCCCCGTCTGCAGAATGCAGGGATTCCTCCAGCCTTCCATGCAGAAGAAAGAACTTCGGCAAAAAAGCAGGCACACTTGGATGAAATAAGCTTTCTCAAATGGTGAGGCGCGCCGAAGTGGAGCTGCTGCTTTTCAGTCAGTGGATGTGGTAAGGGAATTTGATCAGGATTATTGTGGAGCACCTCTCTTTAGATAATTTCCTGGCATGTTTTGTTGGGAGGAGACCCAAAACCCAAACTTCCTGGGGTGAGTATCTCTTCTAGCCAGTAAGCACCTTGGGTCCACAAGAAATATCTGGATAGTGTCACTGGGTTTGGGCTACCTCCACAACCCGATCTCAACGGTATAAACAGCTTCAAGACAACAGGTGTAAATGGGCTGATTAACTTTTCTACAGCTGACATAAAACTCAAACTACAGATTTCAGGGTCTAGCCAAACGTCTAGCTTTTTTTTGACAAATAGTTTGTAATGAAATGAGCATTGTTACGCTTTATAACTTTTTATTGACTGTGCCTTTTTGTGTTTTACTACGACAAAGACGTTCATCACCAAAATGAGTTACAAGTGATCGAATGTCAGCTACAAATTACTTCCAGGGTGTTGCCTCTTTTCTCTCATCTTTCAAAAATTAAGCCCGCAGTCTGAGACGAGTAAAGAATTATTTATATGGATTATAAAAACAGCTGGGTGACCCTGGGAAAACTCAAATTCACCAATCTTGAATTTATCGTATGTGCACAACAGAAAGAAAATGAAAGACATAATTCAAGAACTTGGAATTCAAATCTGAAGCTAATTTATTGAGAACACATCACTGTATATTGCAAACACATTGTTCCCGACCATACATTGAACAGTACCAGAAACCGGACCCGGTTACCGTATTTGTGTATACACACTTAGCAAATAAAGAACCCTCTGACTCAATTTCAAGCTGTATCATTTCTTTGAGGCAATGCAGACGCGCCTGGTGTATAAACACAAGCGTTCTGACGTCACATAGCAAGATCTGTTGGTCAAAATCTAATTTTATCACTGATGGGTCCAGTTCCACATTGAAATCGTACGCCTTTATTGCAGCTAGAACTTTCCTAACAACATTACCCTTTAGAGGAGTAATTCTACACCATGAACTTTGACCTATATGCTCATATTCATTAGGAAACATTGAAGAAAGTGCCATAAATCAATCTAAATCAAAAGAATATATCTTGCAGCAAAGTTTGTCCTATTCTTTTTACGACTTACCTTCCTGCTCTTACTCCCGGGACGCCCCCAGGGTTCATCTTTCTGCTTTTTTTGTGCTTGCATTCCTGCCGTACTCTATTTAAAGACTGGATCTCTGCACTGGCACAAGGAATGCACATCTGCAGCGAGAACCCCATGCCATTGTGTCTATCATTCTCACAGTATTTGTGTCTAGTTGCATATAGAGTTTGCAACTCCCGTGCAGTAGCCCTGCAGGAGCTCTGGCCGCACAAAAGAATAAATATACAACCAGAAAAGAGCTGAATGGAGAGTAATCTTGTTTGTTGCATCAACAAGTGCATTTGGTTGATTTAAGAGTCTCATTTATACTCTGACAAGAGAGCATCTGCACTTGAGAGCTGGAAACCAAGAAAGTAAATGAGAAAAAATAGTGGTTGTGCATAGGTCAGCGTGACAATACAACATTAAGACAACCTTAAGGAAAAATGACGTTTTTAATTATTGGCAAGTCTAACGCTAGGAGTTTCAAGAACATCCATTCATTGTATCATATTATCCATTATCATTTTGTTTCATTCTTGTTCCAGACATAGTCACGGCTCGTTGTTTATCTTTTGGTCCAATAAAACTACGTTTTATTTACCTAAAGTCAAGTAGAGTTTTAAAATGGCCCAATAGTTTGTTTTTTTTAGTATTTAGATAAATAACAATACCTAGTTTGATAGACAAGTAGATACTTAATTAATCCATGCAAGGTCCAAATTCAATTAAAGAATTATTAATTTGGACGGATCAGAAACATTTAATTATAATGTTTACTTTAAAAGATTATCTATTTTTTATTGTTGAATATAACTGTACTGTAACAATCATTGTTATGGGTGAATAAAAAGAAAGCTGTAAATTAATCTGACATGTAAAAAGATAAAACTTTACTCAAAGACCAACTGCTCAAAGTTTATTGGCAATGCATACAAAAATGCATTTGAAATAAATTATTTAATTATTTAATATTTAATGGTTTTGTTTTACAAATTTTCAGTTTTCAAATTGCATTTAAGGATACAAATCACTCACCTTTTACAAAGAATATATCTCTTATTATCATTTGTCTGTTTTCTTTGTTGTTGTTGTTTTGTTTTTTTAACCTAAACATTACCTGGGTTTGATTGAATTATTTTATTGTCATCAAAGACTAAATAATTAGGGGTTTTTTTTCATAACTTGTACTAATAAACATTAAAAAGCCACTTTTTTCAACCAGAAGTTGTTTATTTTAAATAAATGTTTTATTAACTAAAAGCGTTTTTTTACGTTTAAAGTAAAATCCAATAAGAAATAAACAGTTTACACTCTAAATAAACACTTGAATAAAACACATAAAAAATATATTTTTAGAAGTTGGCTTGTTGCGCATTATAATGTAGAAGCTAAAAAAGTCTAAAATAAAGGGAATTATTAATTGTCTAAAACCCTAAACAAAAAGCGATCCAACACAAGCTAGCATCATGACATACCGCCCCACAGAGCAACACTGGAGTACATTTCCCTCCTGTCCGGCGGAGAGAGGCGGATAAAACTTTTCGCCTCCCCCCCCCTCCACACAGCCACAGCTTCATGGCCGCTAATCCCGTTCTCTCCTGATTCGCAAACTCACCTTGGACAAGCTCCGTGGGTCAAACGGGCATTATTATGTTGTCTTCTTCCATGGCTGTGACTTCGGCGGGCAGTTCTCCGAAGAGAGAGAGTACAGTCGGACTAGTTGGTTGAAGAGCGACACACGCGATGAGACGGGATGAGAAAGAGTTGGAGGAGGAGGGCAAAAACGAGGTCAGCCGGATCCTGCTGTCTCATTGGAGGAGCTGGCTGTAAATCACCCGAAAGAGTGGGCGAGTCCTAACTGTAAAGGGATTATCGAGACTGATCCTAATTCAGAAGTTCAGTGGAATGGGAAAACAAGCTGGCTGCTGGGAGAGAAAAAAAAACAACAAAAACATAATAGTTTCAAGATTTTTGTTTAGTTTTAGCAAATACATTTTTTTTTAAATTAAACTTGGTGACACAGTGTCAGCTTCATTTTGTATAAAAATATATATTTTTAAAAATGGCAATGACTTTTATAAAAACATACAATAAACGTAATTGGTTAATAAGTTGATGGTTTATTAAACTATACTTTGTGGAATAACCATGCAATATATAACCTCAGAAAATATTTAAAAACGGAAAGCAAGATCTGGGTTCAAATACTAAAAAGACTAAATAATATGAACGTAAACCCCATTTGTTTAAATGTCCCTTAGCCACGTTGTGACCCCACTACACCCATTTTGTGACTATAATCCAAAATCTGGTATACTTTTGTTGGCCATTTGCGTTTCTTATCAGAAATAGTAGAGCTTAAACTGCTGGATTTCTTGAAACTGATCAGGCTTTTATACATGGTCCATAAATTTTCAATAGGGTTGGGGTTTGGGCCGTTCAGGAAGCTTAATGTTAGTGCTGTACCCATTCTAAGACAAGTTTTGATTTGTATTTGAACTAATTTGATTGTTGCACCTTAGGTGCCAAAATTATAACCATTTATGCAGTGATTCAATGTTTAGTTGAATCACTTGAAATAATAAATACAACTTCTGATTTCAAATATTAGAATACTGCACATACTGCCAGGCATGGTGATTGTAGCAATATGCTGTAAGGTTATTTCACTGCCTGCGGTTTTTTAGTATTACATAAAGTGGGTGCAGATTGAAGGAAGAGGACTATGTTCAAATTCTTCACTTTTGCAGAATCAATAGATAGAAGTTGAAACTTGTAAACAATTGGGTGTTTCTGTTTAAACATCCAAACACATCAGAATTGGAAGACTAAGCTTCTTCCCAAAATCCCATCCTTTGCCTTATTGAACTGTACATCAGCTAATAGTGACTAATAATGTACTTAAATCACTAATGCACACAAATACTGTCTTCCTGCAGGTAAACCTCACAGTTAAATCCCAACTGACTATATAAAGACACC
Source organism: Xiphophorus hellerii (assembly GCF_003331165.1). Classification (NCBI taxonomy): domain Eukaryota; kingdom Metazoa; phylum Chordata; class Actinopteri; order Cyprinodontiformes; family Poeciliidae; genus Xiphophorus; species Xiphophorus hellerii. Next base: position 9,750,299 of record NC_045679.1, on the reverse strand, counting down.
AACCGTTATCCTACCTAGTTGGAAATATATATATATTTTTGCACAAATGATAATTTAATTTTTTGGGGTTGGTTATTTCTTTATAGTAACAATACTTATTGCTAATAATTACACACTAGTACTCCTGGGCAGATATTTTGTAGCTGGGAAAATTTGCAAGAAATGACTTTTTTGGGTTGATATGTTGAGTATGTGGGTTTCAGCCATCAAAAAATATACATTGCCAATGCCAAAAGCTTATGCTACTTGGTTTGTACCAGCTACTGGAATGAATGGATGAAGTTTGAAGACACAAGACATGGTGGCAATTTACTAGTTTCTTCAGTCAACATACAAGGAGACTAAGTAGTGTGTGAGAATCGTAGGTGTAAGGGAACTCCTCCTCATGTGTCACACAGAGCGGACCATTCTACAACCAATATTTGTTGCAAGTCTGCCAAATTGTTTGTATTATTCAGTTTGGCATGAGCAGCACGCCGAAGCTGATCACACTTGTTCAAGAGGGTTGTACTCAATTTCCTCTGAATGCAGATACTCATTTTGATATCACTACATGCATTGAATTAGCCTCCAATGACCAAAAGCCAAAAAGTTGTTTGGCAGGATTTTCCAAGGTTTTTTGTGTATAGAACCTATGTGCTCAGCACTGCTGCTCAACCTGCAGATGGCTTTTCCTTAACAATGTGGTACGACATAAGAGGAAATAAAAAGGCTTTCCAACAGTTTAAGATTTATTTCCGTGAATCAGGGAGACAATGAAGACATAACTGAGCAAATGCAAATTAAGTATAGATGCATGGTTCTTAAATTGTGCTACTACTACCCTTTAACAGGCTTGCACTTTCTCCAGTGGTACAAATTGTGTTGATTACTTACAATTTAAATTACCTTATTCAATATCACATTCTGAATGGTGGTGAAAAGCTAAAAAGGAGACATCGCCAAAAAATATGAGCGGTTTGAGCCTTTTCCGTCTCTTGACGCCAGGCAGAGACTACCAGAAGGAGAAGTGCAGAGGAAACTATTTTAAGGTCATCTGTGGAAACTAAAGTGAATAACGATCAACTAAGAGCTGCCCCAGTGAAGTCTTTGTAGGATCGTCTTCTTAAACTGTGAGGAAATGTGGCACAATTTTTCTCAAGACAGGACAGACAAAAGAAGAGGTAATCCAGTTGCGAGTGCCGGTGACAGCTCAGGTGGTGCTCTGGATTGAAAACCACTGATCTAGAACACTCTGTTTCCGTCTGTTCATGAATGGAAACACAAACAGCTTTTCCATGTTTTCCTCGAATCCGGTCAAAATGTTGACCCTCTTCTGTGAGATGGCACCTTGTTATGCTTCATTTATCTGGCTCACCTGTTACTCACTGGGTACACACACTAATAAAATCCATTAGCGCTTCCATCATTCTATGCTCTGGTGGATAATAAACAGAATGACAGTCGCATCTCATTATCTGAGTCAGTGACCTTTTATCTTCCGTGATAAATGTAGGTGGAGATGGAAAAACACATTTGTCATCGGCAAGTAAACTAATAAAATCCCACTATCTTCTGTTACTTATTGTTAATTGTGAAGATGTCATATAAGATTCCATCAAAAGGTCCTATTTCCTTTCTGGCATTAATATAATTTCAGATTCATGTAAAGGATATGATTGTTTGGAATAGCATCGCTTAATTTCAACATGATGGCAATAGCAATATGTAAAAAAAAAAAAATAAAAATCCTGCAACAACAGTGCTTTGCGAAAGTTTTTATGGCCTCATACTTTTTCACATTTTGTCATGAATTGACTCAAAAGGTAATGGAGTCAAATCAAGGAGAGTGCAGGAGGAAAACCTGTTAGTGGATGCAGAATTCTTGAGCCTGGATCAGAGGTTTGCTTTCAAATGATCCAATTATTAATCCGTGTTTATTAATGTTCACAGAGCTGACAGAGTTAGACCTATTTCACAAAGAAAAATGGGGGGAAAAAAAACTCAGACTCAGCAAGTACAAATCTGATAGACACATCTGAGAGATTTGCAGCAATTGCAGCAAAAGTTACTTCTACAAGGTTTTGACTTTATAATAGTTATAATGATGGCTTATCACATTATTAATACAATTCATTAAGGATTATGAATCATTAATGTGACAAAATGAAACTACTATGGCATGCTGCAGCAGCACAATCCGTGCTTTGATTTTGTCACCTCTTCCTAAATAACCTTTTACCTAAATTTCTTTGGGAGCAATAACGAGGGACTGGTCCCCTAACTGACCCAGTTTTATGATTAACAGACTCAACATGGTGAATGGATTTCAGTCAATTCACGGGGCAAACTAGACTGACATCAATTATTGCACTGAAGAGGGGATTTCCAGTGTCCAGCCGATTCACAAAGACCCCGAGGTTGAGCCTGACCGTCATGCAGTGGCACAGAAGTGTTTCAGTAATGTGTTTCAGAACTCATGCTCATTAAGAGCATGAGTTCAGTGATGAGTAACCATGCATAAAGGGGAAATGACTTGCTGTCTATTTAACTTATTTTGGTACATTAGCTTACAATAAGCTGTTCTTATGGAGTTCAGATTTAATTTTTACATGTGTCAAATTGTGCACCAATTATAAAAAATGCCTTTGTTCTGTACACTGCATCAGTTTGTGTTATTGTTGGACAGCATGCCCTGCAGGTGCTTCTTGTTTTGTCACCACTCGGCCATCTAAAGGACCTTTGTCTTTCAATTTGAGTTTGAGCACTGAATCTTTCTGCTTGTACATCTGCAGATGAGACATTGCAACGGTCAGTCAGTTCCCATCTGGCTGACTCTGCAGTCATTCCTGCCTCTTCTTTTTTTATCCTGTCCAGTCAAAATCTTTCTTTGTACATAATTTATTACTTAACTCAAAGAAGAAAGGAAAGGTTTATTACATTTGCATGATCATATGTCTTATTTTAGCTAATAAATGCTGAGGAATCTGCTAAGCACAGACTTTAAATCGCTCAATTTCACTTGTAACAAATATACACAAAATTTAAACTGGGACGATGATTGTTGCTAATTAAGACTCATTTAAATAGCAGAATATATGAATGCAAGAGATAACAAAATAGAAATGCAATTTCAAGATTCTTCTTGCTTTAGCCACATTCCTTGGGCCAGTGGGATATGCGATTATATAAAAGAAAATGTTTCTGTTCATACAGACACTAGTTTAAATTGAGTTTTGACTGTGAACGTCTGTCTTTGTCTGCCCTCTGCTGGACATGTTGAGTGTTTACACACAGGTTTGAAGTGATTTTATGTTTGAGGATGCACTAACATTTTCATAGCATGTGCCACACTTCTTGGCACCTCTAGCAAAGAGTCATAAATTTAGTAGATTAAATTCATGTACTTGCATGGTCTAAACCTTGAAAAAAAAACAACTAAGCTTTTTACTGTAATTGAATTTAATAAGTTTGAGAAAAACTATACTGAAGGTGTTACAACCACAAAAAATGGTACTCAGGGAAACTAGGTTATCCCTGGGTTTTCAGCAGGATTTTGATTCTATCACTAGATCACATCAACAGAAATTCTTTAAAAATAAAATAAAAACATGGATCATGAAAACAGAAATGGACAAACATTCCTCTCCATGCTCCAACTTTATAGTGTTTTAGTAGATGTTGTTCTATTTGCAAAAGTTAACTATTGCTTAGTTAACTAAGCAATAACTAAGCAGTTATTGCTTAGTTCAAAACAATTAAAAAGTGTTTCCCAGATAAAATTTCTGTCCCCGGTTTTGTAAAATGTAGAGTAATTTTTCTTTTCTGTGTCTTGCCATTGTCATGCAAGCAGCTTTTGGTAAGAAAACAGGTTTTTCTGAAATTCTTCCAGCAGTCGGGAGTTTGGTTCTATTTGTGGTATAAACACGTGGGTTAGATGTCCAGACATTCTTATCAGAAATAATAACATTGAGGCCAACTTTGCACAAACCACAATGACTCATTCTGTATTTGTCTCTGCTTGGCCTAAATATGTTTTGAATTCCAATTCAAGTGAAACTTGAACAACAGGCTTACAATCAATCTGGGTAATCTGTTAAATGTAATGGTGTGTTTTTTTTTCAATATAAATGCAGGTAATGTCACCATTATCACAATGACGGCCCTTCATTGCTATTACAACATGGTATTGGAATCCCAGTGAGGGCCAATATTTTTACCAGATGTATCTATAATAAAAATGCTCTTATAGAAGTTATGAATTTTATTGAAATGTTGAATATCAAACAAGTAGATTATAATTGTGCAGTGGAAGGAAAATGCTTATTGTTCTTTGTGACCAGTTACCTGAAAAAATTTAATCTTTACAGATTTACAGGACTTTTAAGACTGCTTCAACAAGCCATTTCTTCACAGTACTCTTCCATAAAGGACACAATTCCGTTGTGTCCCTCCAGCATGTCCTGGACTTTCTTCTATTTTTGCTCCTAGAGCAAAAATCTGAGAAGACTTCATCACCTTGGCATCCACAAGGTTTAGTGACTGCCTGAGCCACATCAACTGGTTACTTTAAGTGTGGAGGAGTAGCAGCTGTAACTTGAGTCCCTCCCAGATGAGGGAGTCATCTGGGGGTGTCTCACTCCAAACACTGTGTGTAGGAAATTTGTTTTTGCCGCTTGTCTCCACGACATTGTGCTTTCGGACAGTACCCATTGCTTACAACATGTGAAATATGTCTTGTTATAAGTAAAATAATCTGCCAATGGAACAAGTACTTTTTCATCAATATGAAGGAATTATTATTATTGAGAAGAAAAACAAGCCTCTGTATCTTCCTGAAAAGTGTTAAGTTAGTTTTGTTTTATTTCAAGTGTGCTAAGATATTTGCAATAGAAACTAGATCAAAAATACTTGGCAAGATTTTGTGTTTTTGCAGTGAGCTCTCTCTCAACCACAACAGACCGGTAGCTTTCACATCACTGCAGACGCCACACCAATCCACCAATTGATAGGTAAAATCTAAGTTCTCTTATTACTATGTGAATCAATCTTTCTCCATTGATTCAATGTGTGTACAGCAACAGGTTTTTGCTCAACTACAATAAAAAAGCATTCCTCAGCATTTATTAGCTAAAATAAGACATATGACTATGTAAATGTAATAAACCTTTCCTTTCTTCTTAGAGTTAAGTAATAAATTATGTACAGTGTTGAAAAATAATCTTTAAAATGTATACGAGGCCAGGAATCCTGACACCTGTATTCTGCAGAGCCTTATACGCACACCCTTACAGTCATGGCACTAACAGATGACATGCCCACATATATGACATGAAGTTTCCTGAATAACTGCAGCAGGGAAACATCACCAGACACCCACTCTGCACTTTGCCTCCAATGCTCACCAAGGCTGCTCATGGCTTAGAAGCATGCATGGTGTCACTCCCAGGCAGTAGGTGGGTGTGATCTTCACTGACTGGTTGAACATAATAAAGTCTGAATGCTGACACAAACACATTCACTCAGAGAACACAGAAGCTGTTTCACTTTTCTTCTGCTCCATTTTCCCCCAGCTGAAGCAACATCTATCGATAAGGTTGGTGTTGGACGTTTTACAGTTAGTAATCAATATTTAACTGTTTTTCTTCTGTTCTGTTGTATTTAATAGTTTCCTTTTTATGTTTCATTCCGTTAAAATTGACCTGGACTTATCAGAATCTTACAAACGTCCTGGGAACATCTGTAGCTGACAAGTTGTTGGAAAGCAAATATGTCTCTGCCATTGTCCTTGCTGATATGTCTGTCAGTCTTCCAGCTGTGTTTGGGAGTTCAGCCTGAGAAGAGACACATTAAAGAACGTAAGTAGAGATATGGATGCAATGTATCCTGAATAGACCTGTTTAATTTCGTAACACAATAAAATGGTTAAAATGTAAGCATATCCAAACTAAATTTAGAGTTTGATGAGTTTCAGCTCTTCCGCCATGAACACAAAATCATGACTATCAGTCGGGAAACAAGTCAAACAACATCAAAACATAACTTTGTGTTTTCATGAAAACATTCTGACACATTTTCAAATGTAAGAGATAAAATATTAAATTATGTTTTTTTTTCTTTTGTAAAAGAACAAACTGTATTAGATAACAAAGCAGCTAGTTTGTTTCCATCAGTCTGTGAAACCCCTTAGTGATCACAGAGAATCTAAGTTAATGGTAAGATAGGTAACAAAATTGTCTTTAAATTTAAACACAATAATATGATTCTGCAGAAAGAAAGGACCTGTTGTTCTAAAACTGTGTGGCTTGCTGACTTCATGGTCAAATACATTGTGTGTTTGTGGACTTATTTCACAGCTGATGACTCCTCACTGCAGTACGGTTGAGTACAGTGAGTCAGAGGTTTTGCCTCAGCTACAAATCAGATTAATTTATCATTGTCAAAGTGCTGTGTATTTTGGCAGACGGGACGCTAGTTTTGGAAAAAAGAAATAAGATGGTGCAGCTAATTAGCAGGACTTTAATTTGAGTGTAAAAAGGATAAAGTTTTTACTAATCTAATACCTTATTGTGACTACACAATAAGGTATTAGATTACTAATACCTTATTGTATTAGTAATACAACAAGGTATTACTAATACAATACGATGGGACCAATTCCTTTGAGGTTTTACCTTAATGAAATCATACATGTGGTGATGTTAATTTGTGCAGTTAAACAAATTCAAATCCAAAGAAAAACTTGAAGAAAAGCCTTTTTGGTAGTCTAATACCTTACCATGTCTTAATAGGTTTGGGATTTTACTTTAGTGGAATCATATATGATTTGTGCAGTTAATCAAATTCAAATCCAAAATAAAGCTTTATGAAATGTCTTGTTTGCTTCTCTGTTCCAAAGTTCTGATTAGCAAAAGTGCTGAATAAAGAAGTACAAAGTTGGATGTGATCAACACCCAGTTCTTCAGATTGCCATTAGTCATGAGAATTTGTTTTGGACTGGGTGGGGATGGAACATACAAGAGCTGCTAGCTGCCAGTACAAACAAGTCCTTCCACCTTTAACAAGGTGGAAGTCACAAGAATTGTGTGAATTTGAAATAATCATGACAACACCAGTTATATATATGAGAGAATTCACAACATGAATAAAAAAAGTGGTAAAGTCAATGGAAAAAATACTCACAGGATCCAATCAAAACACTCCACTAGAAAGTTTACAATTCTCCTGTAGCTCTGATGGTTTGTTTATGGTTGTTGTCCTGCTGTAAGGAGATCATTTTAAATTTCCTATTTCATTGTGTAAAAGAGATTCTATGATGTGAAATAAAGCCACTGCACTGCTGGTCAAAATGGACAGAATGCTGAGAATCCTCCTTGCCCTTTCTTTGACCCTACAAACTGATTCAAGCTTGATAGTTTTTGTCTCTCTTTTGTGATCTTTTTTTTTCTTTTTACTGATATACTTTATGTTACAGTCAACATACCTTTGTCAATTTTGTCATCTTTTAGAGGGTTGGACTGAAAAACGTCCTGAGTCAAAAGATGTTCAGAAGGCGGCTCAATATGCTGTAGAAATGTTCAACAAAAAAGCAAAGAACAAGGTCTTCTTCAAGCTGATCTCAATTACCAGTGCTAAATCCCAGGTTGGACTGATTTTCCTTAAAACAATATAATGTACCCTATTAAAACATACTTCTAATCACAGTTTTATCTGGTTCTATCTGCAGGTAACCAAAAGGATCAACTTTAAAATCATTGCAATCCTCAGAAGTACCATATGTCCTAAGATGAAAAACCTTGACTTGAGAAACTGCATTTTGGGCAAAGAGGTAAATCTGTTCACCCTCTGTTCTTTATAGAACCATTAAGAAAATGTATCAATTTTCATTCAACACTTATTGTCGTCTTCTCTTTCACAGCAACTAAAGTGCCAGTTTGTTGTGACTTTAGACCCCGGCAACAGCAAATATTACCTGAAATCCAAGAAATGCCACAAAGTTGCAAAAAAGGGTTAATTCTTTTTTACAATGTCAAGATAACGTGAAATCATCCCATTGTTTCCATGCTGAAGATTTTAGGTAAACAGTCACAATACATTAAGTTACATTTATAATTAATTACACAAAGTAGCATCTATAACCAAGGGTTAAATCAAACTTCAATAAAATCTGTGAGGTTGTGTGTTTCTTTTGTCTCATGCAAACTTTACTTTTAAATTCTATTTCTTTTTTAATTTAATCATAAGAAATCATAGTCAGGCAGAGAGAGAGATAGTTGCCAAGCCATGAAACAGGAACATCAGGCTTTCTGATAAGATGAAGAAAGTTTCCAGCCTGCAGATTTATAGAAATACGTGAGACTATTCCTTCTTTCAATGCAAGAAAGTTTTAAAGGCTGAAGTCTAAACAAATTGAGTAATTTAATAAAACTTAAAGCAAAAATACTTATACTGATAATGTTTTCTCTTGAAAGAATGAACAACTTTGGTTTCAAACAATAAGAATAGTGGATGATTCCTGTTTTCTTGTCAGAAGAACACCTATAATTACTCACATTATGATTATAATAAAAGTAACTAATAAAGCATGGTTATCATAATATAAATGACTGCTAAATCAGAAGCTAGAGAGGTTATAGATGTGATTTTGATAATGAACTTTAAATGATGTAAAATGTGTAACTGCATTTAGAGATCACTGATGTGTTGGAGGTAGATAGTAGATGAAGGATTAGGGAAAAAAGGAAATAAAAGAAGAGCAGAGATGACCAACACCTCAGAGTTTGCTGATTTGGATTTTGATTGTTGCAACTCAAACAGTTGAAAGAAAAAGATTGTGCAGGTAAAGTGTTTAGGGTGACTTTTGACCAATACCAGGACAAGAACACTGACATCAGGTCATAATGTCTCTAAGACAATGATGGATATGAGATCATCTATTCAAGCAGACAGCCAGCAAAACAAGCATGACAAAAGTGCCAACCAATGCAAGTTTATATATAGGGTGGAGAAATGCTATAAAAACACTATAAAATGTCAATGCAAAAGAGGAACCTTTGGTTCTATTCTCTAGGCGGCTTTGAGCCACAATTGAGATGGACAAAGAATTCTGCAGCTGAAGAAGATCCAGGGCCACAGAGAGCCGAAGACCAACCCGTTAGCCTTGCAACATGTGGCTTCAAACTGGACTTTTCTCATCATCTAAATTCAGACCAATAAATATTGGTGTAAGCTTTATCTGTTTTTTTTGTGACATTATGGACATTTGTAGTGTTTGTTTTAACACTACCCTAGCCCAGTGATGGTGCAATAATACTCTCCAACCAAATTTCTGACAGAAGACTAAACTCCATCCGGATCCCATTTGGAAAATCTATCTGCTTTTATGGTGACTAAATGTAATTCATATTGGTTACAACATTAGGGGAAATTTATCGTCAGTGTTTTATAAAATGAGGTTGTCGGGCAGGCAGTTTTAAAATTGTTTCTCTTTGTTGCTAAATAGATACTTTTTAAATTTCTATTTTAAAAGTTCTGGAAGACTATATCTGTTTTCTTTCCACTTTATCGTTTCACTTTTGCCACTTTGTGAATAAATTGCTTAATTTCCCAACAGCACACTGAAGTTTGTTACTGTAATGTAATTAAACCTGAAAATGTTCCACAGATGCTAATACTTTTTGCAAGAGTATTAACATCTGGTGTTGGTACCTGATACAAACACAAATCCAAGGAAGTTATCAGTAAAAATTAAGAGAATCAAAAAACATGTAGGTTAAAATGATGTCTGGCTCCACCAAGAGACCAACAAATGTAACTGCACCTTTAAGCACATCTGTGAGAGATATACTGAAAATATTAATAGTGTCGATGCAGCACTTATAAAGTTAAAAAAAATGTTTGCCCCAGTGGCAACATAAAATCCTTTTTGTGAATAAAATCGCCCTCTTACTTGTTGATGACCCTTTGATTCTCTCTGTTTTCCTCCTCTCTGAGTTTGAGCAGAAACTGATCCAAGATGAGTAGCTCCAAGTTCAGATACTGAGCAACCTGAACACAGGAAAGGGAAACTTGGTGTTTTAAGAAAAATATGACTGACTTTCACTCAAGTATAGCTTTAATATTGAATAAATACAAAATATTCTACAAAAAGGGCTGCACAGTGGCGCAGCTGGTAGAGCAGTTGCCCCCAACATGTCAATTCTTGGTCTTTGAGCCAAACAATCCACAGCCTGCAAATGTGATCTCAACTACTATTGCAAAAGGCAAATCTGTGCACCAAACGTGGACTTTGATGAACTGCAAAACAGTCAGTAGACCAGAAAATGTCTACTTTGTCCTACAGGGAAGTTAAGACATATGTGTTTGTTCTTTAGGGTTAATAAATGTATCTTTTTTATCTAAAGAATTCCCATTTAGATTTTTTTTGTGACATCTAGGAAATCTATTAACCAGAAAAGAAAATGCATGAATATTCTGTCTTATAGGGTCACTAAATTTTACATCCCCAAATCTTGAACTAATTGACAACTTGTAGTCAATCTTCATAAAGCAATTGAAAGGTAACAAAGTGTGATCAACATAAAACACTAATAAGAAAATAATGGATTATTATCAGTTGTGAAGCAAGTTTTTTTTTTTAACAAAAGATCAACATTAAAAAGTCATTGGCCATAGATGTACAAACAAAGTCGTGGAGACAAATGGCAAAAACGTGTTTCCTGCTCACAGGAAATGTGTTTTTGCCATTTGTCTCCACGATCTTCTGCTTGTGGACAGTACAGTACCCATTGCTCGTAACATGGGAAACATATCTTGTTATGAGTAAAATCATCTGCCAATGGAATAAGTACTTTTTCATCAATATTAAGGAATAATTACTATTGAGAAGAAAAAAAAAACAACCCTCTGTATCTTGCTAAAAAGTTACTTTTAAGTCAGTTTTGTTTTATTTCAAGTGTGCTAAGATATTTGCACTAGAATCTAGACCAAAAATACTTGGTAATATAACAGTTATGGGGCTAGGCAGCTAACTGTGGCTACAAAAGCAGCACCAGAAGATTGTTCTTTAAAATAAGAGCCCGAGTTGTGAATGAAAAACAGGAGGCAGTGCTTTTAATTTTGGTGTATATACACTAGTGATTTGAATAAAAGCAGACAATTAAAGTAGCACAATGAGAGACAAGAATTAATTAATTCCAAAATCATAAAGTCCATTGTCCTTTTGCTAGCTCGACGTCTTCAGATCCAGATGAGGATCTGGTCCAACAGGAGAAAAAACCCCCCGACCTAAAAGGTCAGAAAAATCCATTAAGTGTTTTATCAAAACACAAACAATTATGTACAAACATACAAAAGGAAATAAATATAACATTTGGACATTTGGTTTATGCATGTTAAATGCAAATTCAATTATTAAGTTTCTAATCATTTTGACAAGATCAAACATTTCAATAATCAGGTTACAAATTAACCAGAATTTAAATAAAGTAAAACAAAAAGTGTATCAATCATATATCAAGCTTATCAATTTAAAGTTATCATTCAAAAGTTAAAGTGCACTTTCAAAATATCAATCAAGAAAAATAAAATAAATTAATTGTCAAATACTAAAGTAGAGTGAGAGAAAAAAACAAAAATAAATTAAATAAATAAATATACTGCGCAATATCAAAGTTAAAAGTGTAGCTACATTCCGTTCTGATCAATTTCACCGTCATTTTAAAGTGCCAGAACACGCACAAAATCAGCAAACAAGTTACCTTTCCAAAGAGAGTGGGCCGTACTTAACCACAATCAGCTGTGACAGAATCCAGGTGACGTTCCAGGAAGTGATGGCCATCTGACGTCAGACTTCTAGGCGTGTACCGAGTAAAAAGGGGGCGTGTCAGATGGAGCTGCTTGTGTCGTCTTGCTGAAAACCGCGTGACTGACAACAAACTATGCCTCGCATTGCACGGGTCACGTGACTGCTTCAGGTTGAGTGTCGGTTTTCAAAATAAAAGCATGATGAGCCGTGCAACTTCATGGGTTGTTGTATTTGATCGCGCATCAGAGGAGTATTTGTTTTCAGCAGTGGCCGAAATAAAAGGAACCTTGACCAACATAGTTCATGTGTATTAATGATTTTGATGATGGGACTCATCAAAATGTAATGTTTGTTACCGGTTTTCTCAATTTTTGATTATCGTATATTTTATGATTAATTATTATGATTATTTGTGTGTTTTTATTATGTAAAGCACTTTGAAACTGCATTGTTGCTGGAATTTGCTACACAAATAAACTTGATTGAAATGGATCCAGCAAGAGGAAAGACATCTGACATCTGAATACTTTGAGATGATCGCTCACAAGATTCTTAAATAAAAATAATTAACCACTTCACCTCCAAAATTCTCACCTCCTTGAAATTTCCACTATTTCATTACTCTGCAAAGATGGGCTATTTGTGTAATTCAGACTATGCAGTTTTCCATCAGCAACAATTGTTGCTCAGTATAAAACCAACATTTTCACTAACATAATCAAAATAAAATGTATTAATTCTACGAATGCTCCGATCAGGTTTATTGCTGCTGATTCCTATACCGATACCGATCACCCATGAGGTCGATCTCTGCCGATCACCTGAATTGGTTGTTTAATTTTGCGTTAGTTATAAATGATATTATGTGATCTGGCAAAATGAAAAAATTATCTGGTAATAAATTCACCTAATTAACGTAAACATGCAACATACTTACAGGCACAATACAGCAGCTACTCAGTCAAAAGAACAACTGAAAAACCTGCAACCAGTTAAACATTTAACAGTAGCGTTCTCTGTACCATAAATTATACATGAGTCAAATAAGTCTCACAGCACTTATTATATCATATATTGTCTAGTAAAAGAAGAAACATTCCTTCAAAGTCAAATGCAGATTACATCAAAATAAATAATCCTAAATTACTAAATCCAAACTGCCTGAGAGCGGCTAGCTGATTAATGCAGGTTCTGCTTCTCTGGCCTCAGCTCTGACCTCCAACCCCTCCCATCTGAAAGAGTTGGACCTGAGCTACAATCATCCAGGAGACTCAGGAGTGAAGCTGCTGTCGGCTGGACTGAAGGATCCACACTGGAGACTGGAAGCTCTCAGGTATGGAGGAACCTGCTGCAGGAGCAGAGAAGGTCTGATAGAGGAGGAGAAGAGGGAGACATGTCTTTAGTCAGTCTGCTGGGAAACATTTAGTTTGAAGCTAAATATTAGCTAATATTTCCATGTTTGCTGCTGAAAGAGACCGATGGTCTGACCCCCCTCCTCCTTTCAGGGTGGAGCCTGCTGGAGTCCAATTCTTGACACCAGGTCTGAGGAAGTGTAAGTGTGTTTTTCATCTGATTCATGACAACAAAGCAGCTCACATTCAACCATCTTCAAACTGTCACTTTTGTCTGCCAAAGTTGGATTTAACTAAATTTTCTTGTACTTTGGGTGGATGGCCAGTAGTTGGTAATTTAATGCAGTTTAGGCCTAATGTATGATGCACTAATGTTCACTTTAGTGGACTGTGTGCATTTATAACAAAAAACATATATACATATAAGAAAATAGCTGTCCACTGTAGTGACCGCAACCCATGGAGGGGTAAAATACTACACAGGAAAAATAGGAGAGTAATTTTTTCGAAGTTAACATGATTTTCATCTAAAAGAGTCATGTTTATACATTAGAAAGTGAAATCATTTCAATTGGTCAATAGAATCGGAGTAAAAAAATAGAGGAAATCATATCGGAGTAAAACAAGAACACGGCCGCTGAAGTTCCTTAAGTTTCGTTTCTTCCACCATCTTGTTATCCCGCAGTGGAAACGGAGGCGACAGTTAGCTTTGTGCCAGGTAAGTCCCCAAATGGGTTGTAGATATATTTTACCTGGGGTTTTATGATTTTTTATTATTATTAAGACTAATTATGATGACGTGCTGCTGTATGGTCGTGGGGGAAGGAGGGGTGCAGCGAGGAATTAACATGGTTGGCTAACTGGTTAGCGTGTGTGCTTCAGCTAACTTAATTTAGCAGTTTACAACAATGTAAGCAGAAAAAAAAACATCATTGTTGTACAATGCTACGTCCATTATTTTATCTTCACAAGTCAAGGCTGTCGCTATTTTTAAGCTGAGAAACGGAGTTTAAAAGAGGAGCGAGCTGTACTATCGGAGCTGGCTCTGCTAGCATGTGGAGTCAGTATTCCGCCCAGAAAATGGCGCGGGAGGACTATGCTAGAAACTTTGTAGAGCAACGGTTAAAAAAAAGAGTTAAAGTTGTGCTTTGTATGCAAACTGTGTAAGTTGTCAGTAAAACATTTTTGATTTACTATTTTGTCCATAAACCCCGTTTACATCGAGTTGTATGGAACTGATATGTTTTTTGTTTTTTTTTCGTTTTTGTTGTGGTAATTGGCTAAATTCAAGTAAAGAGCCTCGCCCATTATGGATAGCTGTTAGCCACCCAGTGCTTCTTCCTCATGATGGTTTCAACCTTTTATCTTAATTTTTTATTCACTTTGATAAGTATGTTTATAAGATTATAGAAAAAAATATATTATTTTCATATCATGAAGGATGCAAGCTGTGCGTGTCAAATACAGAGATCGACAGAATACATCTGTTTTGAAGGCCAACTGGCTTACAGTTCGTTTTTGGAATGTGGTGAGTGCTAACAAAACAAGTTTCCAGCATTTTCATATACAGTGAACCCCTTCTATATCGCGGTTCACCTTTCACGGATTTGCATCGTGCATTGTGTTCTGCATTCTGATTGGCTAAACAGTCTCTCCGCTTCTGCTCTACCCAAATTTAACATAATCGATGGTGGCATGTCAGTTTATAAGAATCTTTTTGCCCAGAAGAAAAAAGAGCGACAACAACTACCGATAACTATGTTCTTCTCTCGAAAAAACACAGCTGCACCGCGGGCTTTAGAAGAAAAAAACCGCTACAGAGCGGAGTCAGGATGCAGCGGCTCAGTCAGAAGAGCAGTGAAATACACGTGAGTCACTATTTGTCCTACTGTACTTTGTTTTCTTTTTCATAATCATTTTTTATTTTCTCCCGTTCTAATCCAATAACTCAGGTCGCGGTGGGGGGGGTTGCTGATCTCCGCAATTCGGGCACAGGAATCCGCCTTCAGTTTGTATTAAAATGATTATTTTACAGTACAGTAGTTATTTGTAAAAAAAAAAAAAAAAAAAGTTTCTACAGTACTTTTTATTTGTTAAACAAATGTTTGGGCCTGTAAAAAGGTTTTGTTCTTTGGTTTCAATGTATTATTGAGTATTTCATTGTATAATAATTGTAAAAAAATAAAGGTTACTACTTCGCGGATTTCGCCTATCATGGTTTCTTTTTTGAACGTAACCCCCACGAAAAACGAGGTTTCACTGTATTGTGTTCCTCAAAAACGTTTTGGGTGTGGTGCCATAATGGGTGCTTTATACCAACTTTTCAGATGTATTATTTTGTTTTTAATTAATTTTACTTTTTATGTCTTATTTTAATTTTTATCTACATATGTTCAAATATATAATAAATAAATAATTTGCTATGTTCACAGCTGCAAAAAGTTCAGCATCCCCACCTTGGACTTAAAAGTCTTTGATGACTCAAAGACTGAAGTGGATGAGGATGTTTTTGAGCTCCTTTTGAAAGGTCTGAACCTTGGTGTGCTAGAGATTTGTGAAGCACAAAATCTCAATCCAGAAGGTAAGTTTTTTTTAAGTGTCATTTGTTTATTTTTGTGAACTATTTTTGGTCATTCTTATGGGTTTGACTGGATAATAGAGATAGAAATTGCTTTCCAGAGCAGTATAGACATGTTGATGTCCATTTGATATCACCAATCTAGGATGAGATCATCAAAGCATTCACCTTTGTACCATTTCACACATGTGGAAACATCCTGACATCTTATATTAATTGGTTCAATATAAGTGCACCTCCTCCTGCCGTCAGTGTTTGGTAAGCTCACTCTGGAAGTATTAATACGGTTGCAAATAAGAAGTTTTGGTAGCTTATGTTTATTTTACTTTTTCTTCTAGGATGGGACAGTGACATGTCATCCATTTTGATCCTAGTGCACCTCCTGCTACGTCACCTCATGGGCACAAGAGACCAGGAAAACTCTCAGCCAGACAAACCAGTGAACATCTTGTGAAGTTTGTTAAGGTAAGGTTACAGTAAAGGGAACATTTATGTTGATCAAAATTCTCTTATTCTCTATTCTTCCCTTTTTTTTAATATATATATATATTTATTTAATTATTTATTTGTATTTCTAGTGAAGTTGGTCTTAAATTTCATTTAAAGTGACATTTAAGAGGTCCTGAAAAGTAATTTGCCTTATCTATTACAACCCTGTCTTCTTTGAAACCCAAGACTAATCATGTTTTATTCTGTTTTTGCCACAGACAGGAACCAGCATCCAGGAGCACCTTGATGGCATCGCAGAAAGCCGTCAACCATACCTGCTTGCAGTAGGGACTCAGAGGAGCGTGATTCACAAGTCCTTCATTGTGATTGACAAACATGCCATTCCTTGTAAATTACAAGGTTCTCTTGCCTGTTTTGATGAGATTTTTATGGTCAACTTCTTTAAAAAACAGTTGAAAAGTTGAAGTGAAATGCCAGTTTTCCATAAGATCTACAATGTTGTTAAAGTTGAGAGGTTACTGTTTGTTACATTTGCTCTGCAAACATTGTGTCTGAATGAGCATTTCAGTGCTTTTCAAGTTTTGTGTACAAGAGAACGGACTTCATGTTATTTATGTAGAAGAGCTTTACTGTTTCAGAGCTTTTGATTTACAGGTGTCATACAGTCATGAAGATGCAAATGTTTATAATGTTCCATACTTTTTCCTGTGAACAATAAAAATGGCTGTTCAAATACTGATTTCTAGTCTATGCATTGTACTCTTACAAAGTCAGCTGTGTATTATAGCTGTAAAACAATTGCTTAGTGAGTGAAATAAAGTTAAATCTGGTACTATTTTAGAATTTAATTAGAACTGCACAATATGGAATAAAATTAAATTAGGAGTAAAATTCTATACTATTAAGAAAACAATTTGACACTATATGGAATAAAATGTTATTCTATTTTGTGTAAAATTCCTTTTTAGTTAGACTAAACTTTATCTCTACTTAGAATAGAATGCAATTCTCTTTAGAGTAAATTATATTTCACTTGGAGTTAAAATACGGTAGAGTATTTTTTCTTTTAAAAAACTTGGGAGTAAATTCTCTTGGCATTGATTCAAATATTTGCACTAAATGGAGTTGATTTTAATCTGTAATTTCAACTCTTCCATGAGAGTAAATTTTACTCTATTTAGACTGGGGCCAAATGTCTTTTTTTAGAGTAAAATTGTTTTCAAATTGAATAAATTTTAATCTGGAAATTTTACTATGTACTTACAGTGCTTACTTTAAAATTGTATTATTTAGTTGAATCAGAAGATCATTGACAATGTACAAAGCCTATAATAAACTCATTTTGTGGTGTATATATTATTATGTAATAATAATAATGTATATGCATTATGTTATGGGATGCAGGTCTGTCCATTGAATCCTTGACCTGCTGGTTCATTGCACTTTAGATAGTGGGACATTTTGATGAGCTCTGGGATGATCTGAAAAGGACGACATGTTTCAAGAAATGTCCCAAAAGATCGCATTCCTGCAAGACAATGAGAAACTTTTGCAGGAAGAATTGACTCAGCTCAAACGTTCATACAGTGACCTCAACTGCAAATATGAAAGGGATGTTTCTGGACTAAAGCAAGACATGGAGAGATATCGGATGGAGGCGACACGTGAGAAAGACACCAACTTAGAAAGAGAGAAAGAGAATCTGCAGCTCATCGACAACCTGAGAGCTGAGAAGGAGGAGCTCTTCCAAAAAATGGCAAGAGAAATCATAATTCTGCGAAAGAGGGAGTAGGAGATGCGAAATGAACTGGATCAGGTTTACTTTTCACACGAGGAGCTAAAATGTAGATATAAAACAGACACTATGGATTTACATCAGCAGGTTGAAACCTACCAGCAGCAGATAAAGCAGGAGCAAATTGCTCTTTCTAACAGAGAAAAGAAAGAGAAGCTTATCTGTGAAAGAAACCTATCTGCTCTGCAACAACAAGTTGAAAAACTTCAGCTGGAGATAAAGCAGGAGAGAAAAGCTCACCTGGAGACATCGGAGGAGGACAAGGCGCTTCTGGACAAGCTGAGAGCTGAATATGCCGTCCTCCAACAAAACACAACAGAGATTCAAATCCTGCTAGACAAGGAAAGCAGTGCCCAGGCTGAGCTGGAGAAGGTCAACTGTTTGTACCTGGAGCTAAACTGTCGGTTTGAAACCGAAGTCACTGCTTTGAAACAGCAAGCAGAAAAATACCAGGAGGAGATCAGTTGTGTGAAAAATGACTTGAAAAGAGCAAGAGAGGATCTACTGCTGCCCAACACGCTGAGAGATGAGGAAGAAGATTTCCAACCAAAACAGGTCCCAGTTTCCCATATGGAATAATATATGATTTGTGCAGTTAATCAAATTCAAATCCAAAATAAAGCTTTATGAAATGTCTTGTTTGCTTCTCTGTTCCAAAGTTCTGATTAGCAAAAGTGCTGAATAAAGAAGTACAAAGTTGGATGTGATCAACACCCAGTTCTTCAGATTGCCATTAGTCATGAGAATTTGTTTTGGATTGGGTGGGGATGGAACATACAAGAGCTGCTAGCTGCCAGTACAAACAAGTCCTTCCACCTTTAACAAGGTGGAAGTCACAAGAATTGTGTGAATTTGAAATAATCATGTCAACACCAGTTATATGTATGAGAGAATTCACAAAATGAATAAAAAAAGTGGTAAAGTCAATGTAAAAAATACTGACAGGATCCAATCAAAACACTCCACTAGAAAGTTTACAATTCTCCTGTAGCTCTGATGGTTTGTTTATGGTTGTTGTCCTGCTGTAAGGAGATCATTTTAAATTTCCTATTTCATTGTGTAAAAGAGATTCTATGATGTGAAATAAAGCCACTGCACTGCTGGTCAAAATGGACAGAATGCTGAGAATCCTCCTTGCCCTTTCTTTGACCCTACAAACTGATTCAAGCTTGATAGTTTTTCTCTCTCTTCTGTGATCTTTTTTTTTTTTTTTTTACATTTTTACTCGTATGTTTTATGTTACAGTCGACATACCTTTGTCTTTCAGAAAAAGGGCATCTTTTAGGTGCTTGGTCTTAAAGACCTCCTGAGTCAAAAGATGTTCAGAAGGCGGCTCAATATGCTGTAGAAATGTTCAACAAAAATTCAAAGGACGAGATGTTGTTCAAGCTGGTCTCAATTACCAGTGCTAAATCCCAGGTTGGACTGATTTTCCTTAAAACAATATAATGTACCCTATTAAAACATACTTCTAATCACAGTTTTATCTGGTTCTATCTGCAGGTAACCAATAGAATCAACTTTAAAATCTACGCAGTCCTCGGAAGAACCAAATGTCCTACGATGGAAAACCTTGACTTGAAAAGCTGCATTTAGAATGAAGAGGTAAATCTGTTCACCCTCTGTTCTTTATAGAACCATTAAGAAAATGTATCAATTTCCATTCAACACGTATTGTCGTCTTCTCTTTCACAGCAACTACAGTGCCAGTTTGTTGTGACTTTAGACCCCGGCAACGAGGAACATGAGCTGAAAACCAAGAAATGCCACAAAGTTGCGACGAAGGCTCAATTCTTTTTTACTTTAAATTAAACACCTCCGCAAAACGTAAGTTCATACTGTGAAATTCTTGCTTGGTCGTCATATGAGAATTTGCGGTTTTCACAGTAGAAAAATGTGAAAGTGGTGCTTTAATTTTGTGTTTAATCATTAAAGCACTAAACTTTGCTTCTAGTTATTGATATTTAAACTGAACAGTTTTGTGATAACGTGTAATTTAACTTTGATTAGAAGATTAAAATTTGGAAAAGGTTATTTACAGTTGAAACCGGATAAAATATACACACATTTATTTTCTTACTAAAGACTATTTATAATAAGAACTACATTGTGCCTTTAAAAAGCTAACAAAAACATACTGAAAATATAGATTGCAACGTTCTTTGTTTTAACTGACAGCCATGTTGCTAGGCAGTTGCTATGACAACATAAACAAACCACAACAATACTAGTACATTACAACTGTTACTCATTTACAATTTTGAGTCTTAAGCCTGATATTAACGAGGCTTAATCAATCCTAACCAACTTTCAAAAGATTTATAAGTTTTAGTTTTTGTCTTTTACTTTTCATGTTGTTTACATCGATTTATTCTAAATTTTCTTTCCCACTCTCTTTTTTCACTATACAAAAGAAAATAAATGTTTGACTAAACAAGCAAAATTAACTTCCCAACTATTGAAAAAAGTTCTCGAGATTATCATATATGGCACGTGTGTCAAACTCAAGGCCCGAGGGCCAAATCTGGCCCGGCATAGCTTTTTATGTGGCCCTCTAGACTCCAAATCATAGCAATAGGCCCCTCCAGTTTTTCACAAATAACTGCAAAATTCACACAAACATCAACAGATCCCCACATGTGTTCTGAGTTTATCAACATTTTTTCTGAGTTTATTAACATTTTTTCTCAAAATTGGCCAAAAACATTTGGGTTCAAGTGACTGCTGTCTCAGCCTGACCTGATGTCAAGTTGTAGTCCATGACCGATAGAGTGATTGATTAAAGATCACATTTAACATCATATATTAGAGCAAATATTGTAAAAAAATTCCTTACAAATATTTCTAAATTAGCGCCACAAAATCTGTGATGTGGATTTCAGAAAACTACAAAGAAAATCCTGGATGGACTGATTAGTGTGAAAAGATGTTCAATATTCAATATATAACTTATTAAACTGGGAATTGACGGGGAATTAAACTGTGTGTGAAGATGTGAGTGTTACACGCCTACCACACCGCAGGGTGCAGCAGGACTCCAAATAGGAAAGAAGAAATCCGGTTTTTCTCTAAGTCCAAGTGGCAAGGCTCGAAATCAAGGTCATCGGATTAATCCACCTCAGGAACTATCCAGCAAAATAAAAAAAAACCTGACCTGTCAACAGACGGGACCAGCAGAAATATAGGATTTTTATTAAGCTGTTCTAGCTTTAATCCTTTTTCAAACACAATAATAAAACATTACATTTTACCCGAACCCAGCAAAGATTTACATTTGAATAATTAAATAAATCAAATAAAGGCTATTTTTTAACAACAATGTGATAAATAGAACAAAAACCCAAATGAAAGGCTCAGAATATGCTCACCGATCTCAATGGGACAACAGTATAGTGGCTCTCAGTCCGGATGCGTGGGGCACTAGATAGTGTAATAAGGCATATTTTTATGTTTTAACTTCAATAATATAAACTTAATAAAGTAAAAATATATTATAGTTTAAGCTTTACCTTTAGCTGTACGGAGAATAAGACGAACCAACTGCCAGAAAGACCCAACGGTTCCTAATGGCTCTAACGGCAGTAAACTGAAGTTCAGTCTTTATACTCAATAAACTATTTCCAGCCTAGAAGTTGGATGAGCAACAGAAAATCTATTTACAAAAAGGGTTTGTTTACAGTTCGTATATAATACAGTTCGTATATAATACTTTAACTGTCTCAATATATAGCCTATATCAGTCTTGCACAGCAAAAACAGACTTAAAGCTGTTAGAAGAGTAAATTCCTGGCCTGATGAGTAAAAATATAAGGGATCAGAGAGCCAATAGAAATCCAAGAAAAAGAGAATTTTTGAAGAATTTTAGTTTTTCAGGAGGCAAATCAAAACTTGAAGAATATTGTCTGCCCCAACAAGCACTGCACTCCAAATACGTACACTAAAACAAATGTCTATCGTTCTCCATTCACTCACTGTGTACAGCAACAGATTTTTGCTCAACAATAAAAAAGCTAACTGTAGGCACACCCCCACAGACATGGCACTAACAGATGACATGCCCACATATACAACATGAAGTTTCCTGAATAACTGCAGGGAAACATCACCAGACACCCACTCTGCAGTTTGCCTCCAATGGTGTCACTCCCACGCAGTAGGTGGGTGTGGTCTTCACTGACTGGTTGAACATAATAAAGTCTGAATGCTGACACACACACATTCACTCAGAGAACACAGAAGCCGTTTCACTCTTCCTCTGCTAAATTTTCCCCCAGCTGAAGAAACACCTATAAGGTTAGTGTTGGACTTTTTACAGTTAGTAATCAATATTTAACTGTTTTTCTTCTGCTCTGTTGTATTTAATAGTTTCTTTTTTGTTTTGTTCCTTTAAAATGGACGTGGACTTTTCAGTATCTTGCGAAGTTCTTGGGATCGTCTGTAGCTGGCAAGTTGTTGGAAAGCAAATATGTCTCTGCCATTGTCCTTGCTGATATGTCTGTCAGTCTTCCAGCTGTGTTTGGGAGCTCCGCCTGTGGAGGAAGTCATTACAGAAAGTAAGAAGAGATATGGATGCAATGTGTCCTGAATAGACATGTTTAATTTTGAAACATAATATAGTGTGAAAAATGTAAACATATCAAAACAAAGTTTAGAGTTTGATGAGTTTCAACTGTTCAGCCATGAGCACAAAGTCATTGCCAATGCCAACAGTCGAGAAACAAATCAAACATCAAAAGGTAACTTTGTGGTTTCATGTAAACATTCTGACACATCGTCAAATGTAAGAGCTAACTTACTAAATCATGTTTTCTCTTTCTTTTTTTAAAAGAACAAACTGTAGTAGATAACAAAGAAGCTAGTTTGTTTCCATCAGTCTGTGAAACCCTTTCGTGAGCACAGAGAATCTAAGTCAATGGTAAGATAGGTAACAAAATTGTCTTTAAATTTAAAGACAATAATCTGATTCTGCAAAAAGAAAGGACCTGTTGTTCTAAAACTGTGTGGCTTGCTGACTTCATGGTCAAATAAATTGTGTGTTTGTGGACTTATTCCACAGCTGATGACTCCTCACTGCAGTACGGTTGAGTACAGTGAGTCAGAGGTTTTGCCTCGGGTACAAATCAGATTAATTTATCATTGTCAAATTGCTGTGTATTTTGGCAGACGGGACGCTAGTTTTGGAAGTAACAAAAGACAGGGCTGCTCAGTAGCAGGACTTTAAATTGTATGTATAAAGGGTTCCTTTTTGGTAGTCTAATACCTTACCATGTCTTAATAGGTTTGGGATTTTACTTTAGTGGAATCACATATGATTTGTGCAGTTAATCAAAATCAAATCCAAAATAAGGCTTTATGAAATGTCTTGTTTGCTTCTTTGTTCCAAAGTTCTGATTAGCAAAAGTGCTGAATAAAGAAGTACAAAGTTGGATGTGATCAACACCCAGTTCTTCAGATTGCCATTAGTCATGAGAATTTGTTTTGGATTGGGTGGGGATGGAACATACAAGAGCTGCTAGCTGCCAGTACAAACAAGTCCTTCCACCTTTAACAAGGTGGAAGTCACAAGAATTGTGTGAATTTGAAATAATCATGTCAACACCAGTTATATATATGAGAGAATTCACAACATGAATAAAAAAGTGGTAAAGTCAATGTAAAAAATACTGACAGGATCCAATCAAAACACTCCACTAGAAAGTTTACAATTCTCCTGTAGCTCTGATGGTTTGTTTATGGTTGTTGTCCTGCTGTAAGGAGATCATTTTAAATTTCCTATTTCATTGTGTAAAAGAGATTCTATGATGTGAAATAAAGCCACTGCACTGCTGGTCAAAATGGACAGAATGCTGAGAATCCTCCTTGCCCTTTCTTTGACCCTACAAACTGATTCAAGCTTGATAGTTTTTGTCTCTCTTCTGTGATCTTTTTTTTTTTTACATTTTTACTCGTATGTTTTATGTTACAATCGACATACCTTTGTCTTTCAGAAAAAGTGCATCTTTTAGGGGCTTGGACAGAAAGACTTCCTGAGTCAAAAGATGTTCAGAAGGCGGCTCAGTATGCTGTAGAAATGTTCAACAAAAATTCAAAGGACGAGATGTTGTTCAAGCTGGTCTCAATTACCAGTGCTAAATCCCAGGTTGGACTGATTTTCCTTAAAACAATATAATGTACCCTATTAAAACATACTTCTAATCACAGTTTTATCTGGTTCTATCTGCAGGTAACCAATAGGATCAACTTTAAAATCGACGCAGTCCTCGGAAGAACCAAATGTCCTACGATGGAAAACCTTGACTTGAAAAGCTGCATTTTGGATGAAGAGGTAAATCTGTTCACCCTCTGTTCTTTATAGAACCATTAAGAAAATGTATCAATTTTCATTCAACACTTATTGTCGTCTTCTCTTTCACAGCAACTACAGTGCCAGTTTGTTGTGACTTTAGACCCCGGCAACGAGGAACATGAGCTGAAAACCAAGAAATGCCACAAAGTTGCAAAGAGGGCTTAATTCTTTTTTACAGTGTCAAGATAACGTGAGATCATCCCATTATTTCCATGCTGGAGATTTTAGGTAAACAGTCACAATACATGAAGTTACATTTATAATTAATTACACAAAGTAGCATCTATAACTAGGGGTAAAATCAAACTTCAATAAAATCAGTGAGGTTTGTGTGTTTCCTTTGTGTCATTCAAACTTTACTTTTAAATTATATTTCCTTTTGTATTTAATCAAAAGAAATCATAGTCAGGCAGAGAGAGAGATAGTTGCCAAGCCATGACACAGGAACAGCAGGCTTTCTGATAAGATGAAGAAAGTCTCCAGCCTGAAGATTTATAAAAACAAATGAGACTATTCCTTATTTCAATGAAAGAAAGTTTTAAAGAAAAAAGTCTGAACAAATTGAGTATTTGAATAAAACTCAAAGCAAAAATACTTATACTGATAATGTTTTCTCTTGAAAGAATGAACAACTGTAACTTTAGTTTCAAACAATAAGAATAGTGGATGATTCCTGTTTTCTTGTCAGAAGAACACCTATAATTACTCACATGATGATTATAATAAAAGTAACTAATAAAGCATGGTTATCATAATATAAATGACTGCTAAATCAGAAGCTAGAGAGGTTATAGATGTGATTTTGATAATGAACTTTAAATGATGTAAAATGTGTAACTGCATTTAGAGATCACTGATGTTGTGTTGGAGGTAGATAGTAGATGAAGGATTAGGGAAAAAAGGAAATAAAAGAAGAGCAGAGATGACCAACACCTCAGAGTTTGCTGATTTGGATTTTGATTGTTGCAACTCAAACTGTTGAAAGAAAAAGGTGGAAAACATTTCATAGATTGCTTTTAGCCCAAAACGATACGTAAAATAACACCCTTGGGACTCGCCGAAGTCACTAAACCCAACCTGGTTCAGTAACAAGTGCAGGTTGTAACAAAGAGAAAGAATGACAGTTAACATGTGTGGTCTGTGAAACTAGCTGTCTGCAGGCTGCTCAGTCTGACTAACTCACAGGGGGAAAAAGGGCGAGGCACCTGGATGGAGTTCTGGACAGGGTAATACCCACCAGATTTAGGAAACTCAATTTACTCGTTAGATGGAGAGCTGGGAGCATGTCTCACCCTCTCAGAAGGAAAAGTAGAGAGAGAAGGTGGTGGAGGGGGAGCAGCAACAACAACGGTCTAAAATATCTTCACAATTGTGATTGGTTTTAAGAAACCTTTAAGACACACCCTAACATGTTGCACCTAATTAAATGGAAATAGTAAAACTGGGTGCAGATAATTTTGGGGGGAGAACAATCAAGAGCTCATACATTTAGCTTTTATAACTGTTGGTAAATAAGGATTAAATAAACGTTGATCTAAACTTTATCTGGTTTTTGTGACTTTTTTGTACAATTTTGTTTATTTTAACACTACCCTAACCCATTGATGGTGCAATAATACTCCCCCAACCAAATAACACCAACAACAAAATCATAAATAAAAGGGATCGAGACTGGCAGCTTCTGAGAATATCAAGATCTGAAATATTTCGACATATCAAACCGTAACAGCTGTGTGTGATGGAATCTCAGAACTGGTACAACTGTGGTTGTGAAATGATACAAAGTGGATATTTGAAAAGAAAGTTAAACATCTCCAAGGCAGTGTTCATCCTTCAAGCCAATCTGAACCACCAATAAAGGGCCCCAGATTTGTCTTGGACTTTTACATTTTCAAAATTTCTGGAATTATTACCCCAACTTCAATTAGGCGCAACAAAATTAATATTTCAGTCCAAAGGTCTGCAATAAATTTTATTCATATTGAACTTCTTCTGTTGTTTCTAAGATCAAAAACAAAAGGACAGCACAAGGAACAGGAAAAATATGATTTTAGTCATGGAGATTCTTTTCAGATGTTCATCACCTAAATCAGCGTCTCTGGATCTTTACCAGAACGTAAAGCCACACTGTATTTTTCCATTTCTCACAGAAGAGTGAGCTCCTGATTCCATGTTTAAATATCTATCTGGTTTTATGGTGACTAAATATAATTCATATTGGTTAAAATGTTGGGGGAAAATTATCCTCACTGTTTTATAACATGAGGTTGTCGGACAGGCAGTTTTAAAATTGTTTCTCTTTGTTGCTCAATGGATACTTTTCAGATTTCTATTTTAAAAGTTCTGGAAGACCATATCTGTTTTCTTTCCACTTTATCTTGACTTTCCACTTTTGCTACTTTGTGAATAAATTGCTTAAACTCCCAACGTCACACTGTAGTTTGTTACTGTGATGTGATTAAACCTGTAAATGTTCCACAGATGTTAATGCAAGATTAAGATTAACTATGTGGACAGAAGGAAGTGCTGCGGTATCTATGAAAATGTTAAGGCATTGTGGAAGTAAAAATACTTTGAACAAATACAAATCAGCAAATGTTTTCATTACAACAAAATACACAAACAGATTTGTGGTGTTTGGTACGTTGCAGTCTTATTCTGACAATGTTTACCTCATTTCAGCATTTATCTACTCTACCTGTTTTACCGTTTGACTTTTAATGGCCTCTAAGCTTGTGAAACACAAATACATAATACATGAAATGAATCATATATTTTATTTTACCAGACAGAGATGTGAAACCTTCTAAATTCCACACAAATCTTTAATGAGATTTTTATGACATCTAATCTTCATCTGTTCTATCAGATAAATGCTGACCAATTCTAATATAAATTTGTGGTGTGCTATCTGTATTTAAACTTAGAGAAGTAACAACACAAAAAGGTTATATTTGTCACTTTTTAATTCAGTAAGTCTCTGAAATAAACACATTTGCAACAAAATGTATGACTGAATACTTCACAATTTTTCTTTAAAAACCCCCTGAAGTTTATGGAAAAGAGCTGTAAATTTTAATTGTTCTTTAGGACAAAACAGAATTCTGTGCCGTATCATATGTGTTTTTTATGTTTTTTTCCAAACTCCTTTTCATAGCCTAAATGTTATGAAACAATATGTTTTTCAAATGTTTAGAGTTCCTCAGAGATACTTTTTCTTCCTTTCAAATGTAGGTTAAAATGATGTCTGGCCCCACCAAGAGGCCAACAAATGTATTTGCACCTTTAAGCACATCTGTGACAGACAGATGAAAATATTAATGCAGTGTCGATGCAGCACTTGTAAAGTTAAGGATTTTTAACGTAGCTCCCATTAAATTTCATTCTACTTAATTTTAGATGGTTTCCCGGCATTTCAATGTTTAAACATGATGACCCAACATGTCAATTCTTGGTTTTGAGCCAAACAATCCACACCCAGCACATGTGATCTCAACTACTATTGAAAAAAGTTAAAACTGTGCTACAAAGGTGGACTTTGATCTGCAGGCTTTCTACTGTCAGTACACTAGTTCATTCCCACTACTTTGTCCTAGAGAGAAGTTAAGACAGATGTGTTTGTTCTTTAGCGTTAATAAATGTACCTTTTGTCTAAAGAATTCCCATTCAGACTTTTTGGCAATGGCAACAATAAGTTTTCTACACACATGAAATGCGATTTTGCCACTTGCCTCCACAACTTTGTGCTTTTGGACAATACCCATTGCTCATGACATGCCCACATATACAACATGAAGTTTCCTGAATAACTGCAGCAGGGAAACATCACCAGACACCCACTCTGCAGTTTGCCTCCAATGCTCACCAAGGCTGCTCATGGCTTAGAAGCATGCATGGTGTCACTCCCAGGCAGTAGGTGGGTGTGATCTTCACTGACTGGTTGAACATAATAAAGTCTGAATGCTGACACACACACACATTCACTCAGAGAACACAGAAGCCGTTTCACTCTTCCTTTGCATTTTCCCTCAGCTGAAGCAACATCTATAAGGTTGGTGTTTGACTTTTTACAGTTAATAATCAATATTTAACTGTTTTTCTTCTGTTCTGTTGTATTTAATAGTTTTTTTTAATTTATGTTTCATTCCTTTAAAATGGACCTGGACTCATTAGAATCTTGCAAATGTCCTGGGAACGTCTGTAGCTGACAAGTTGTTGGAAAGCAAATATGTCTCTGCCATTGTCCTTGCTGATATGTCTGTCAGTCTTCCATCTGTGTTTGGGAGTTCAGCCTGAGAAGAGATTCCTTACAAAACGTAAGTAGAGATATAGATGCAATGTGTCCTGAATAGACCTGTTCAGTTATGTAACACAATAAAGTGGTGAAATGTAAGCATTTCAAAACTAAGTTTAGAGTTTGATGAGTTTTAACTGTTCAGCCATGAACATTAACAAAGCACAATTACAAATTACAAAAAACGCTACAACATTAACAAAACGGAAGAGGTATATCCCAGTGTGAGACTTGAGAAATCGCTGATTGGACAACAGGTAGAAATACGTATACGCTGAGTCCTACTTACGTCGCCGCCATCTTGAAAGTGGCAGTGGAGAGAACGTGCTGTGTGGACTAGTTTCAACCATTTTACAGTACAAAGTGTACCCACTGCCTTTACCCTTCGCAGGTAAGAATTAAAGATAATAGTAACGTAAATTTACGAGCATAATTTCTTGACTTTATGGCTCGTACTGTGCATTTCCGTGGTGAAACAAACTTCTAAACAACAGAGAAATATTTCCTTTGTAACTAAATTGCCCCAGTTACCTACTCTGATTATTTTTTTTTAGTTTAGCTAACTTTTTTTTATACTGTGTTGTTTTTCTAAAGAGAGAGAGGCAATTAGAAACCTGCAACAAGCGCTTTTGCCGTTTGTGTATTGTTACCATGGTTAAGTAGAAGCTCGCAAGACAAGTTGCGGTTTGTCTGTGGTCAAACATGGTTACTTTAAGATACTGTGAAAGTCAGCAGAAAAAGACGAAAAACTAATTTGAGTCTTGTTTTCTTCTCAATGTCTTCCAATCAAAACCAAAAATAGAATGTAGGACAACCGTTGGTGTCTTCTCACCTCACATCCTCCCCTTCATGATAAGAGTATACATTCGGGTGTGAAATATTTACATTGTATCCACCACAGTACGTCACTTGTCTGTAAGATGTTTCTTATAATTTATGTAGATTAAAATAATTGGTCTGATATAAGAGCGAACCTGAAAGTTCATTAATCCAGAGAGCAGTGCGGAGACCTGGGGATTTCTTCAGGACAGGTCCATAAAGATTAGAGCTTTAGCTGTTTTTCTTCAGACTTCTGTTTCACAGTTCATCTCCACAATGCCAAGATGCCAAGTCAAAGCCCCGATATGGTGATGATATATTTTTTTTGTCCGAATGTGAATGAATCAGGGATGTGTTTTCTATTACACTGTTAAATCATTTTTATCATTCGCCTTAACCTGTGGCTGGCCAGATGTCTCAGAAGGCCCAGTCACCGAACTGCTCCCAGCTTGACCAGAAAACTGAACCCCTGCCTGTACAATATAAATAAATTAGTAATGCACTGTAGACTTCTTTCATTCATTTTTTGTGTATTTTAAGTGAAATATCTCAATTTGAACCAACCAACCAACCAACACCCTTGTCCCTAGCGGGGTCAGGAGGAGTGCTGGTGCTTATCTCCAGCTAACGTTCTGGGCGAGAGGCGGGGTACACCCTGGACAGGTCGCCAGTATTATGACAGTTTAAGAAATTAAAAATAATTTAGTCTGTTAGATTTTGTTCACACTACTGACTAGAGCACAGTTGACATATTACACTGTAATAAATATTTTTTCAAAGTAAAAATATGTAGCTAAAGATTGACAACCACTATCAAAGTTTGTCTTTTCAATAAAATGCTTAAAAATGTTAATGAAGTTGCGTTTTATTATTCATATCTTGAATTTGCAAATGCACATTGATTTATGGAATTGTGTTAATATGTTCATGAATACACCACTGTAAAGGTGTGTGTGTGTGTTCATCAATTAAAACAATTTATCAGAATCAGCTGTATCAAATGTAATTATTGTGCCCCAAAACAATTAAATAATCACATCAAAAAGTTTGAAATGTTGTTCTTAGTTGTTTTGTTTTTTTTATTCCTAAATATAATAGTGTCACTGACACAATCGGTTGTGTCAGTGATATTCATTAACTTAAAATACTTTGCAGAGCGGCACTTTAGAGAGTTCGGCCCATTTAGTTGTATTAGCTTTCAATATGGCGGACGCTATAGGGTATCACAACAACGGGCTGACAACTGTCGTCCAATCAACGATATTTCAGGTCTCCAACTTGGACATACCCTGTTCGTTTTGTTAATGTCGTGTTGTTTTTGAATTTGTAATTGTGCGTCGTTAATGTTGTGTTTTTGTAATTTGTAATTGTGCTTTCTTAATGTTGTTGTGTTTTTTAATTTGTTGAAGTGGTTTGCACCTCTGGGCCACAGTAAAAAAAAGGGGTAAAATAACTGGAAAAATACTCATCGGAAACAATCAAAACACTCTATTACAAAGTTTACAATTCTCCTGTAGCTCCGATAGTTTGTTTATGGTTGTTGTCCTGCTGTAAGGTAACGGTTTTAAATTTCCTGTTTCATTGTGTAAAAGAGGTTCTGTGTTGTGAAATAAAGCCACTGTACTGCTGGTCAGAATGGGCAGAATGATAAGACTCCTTCTTGCCTTTGCTTTGACCCTACAAACTGATTCTAGGTGAACAGTTTTTGTCACTATTCTGTGATTTTGTTTAAATGTTTACTGATAAAAGTGCATCTTTTAGAGCATTGGTCTGAAAAACCTACTGAGTCAGAAGATGTTCAGAAGGCCGTTGAATTTGCTGTGGAAAGGTTCAACAAAAAAGCAAAGGGCAAGATGTTCTTCAAGCTGGTCTCAATTAACAGTGCTAAATCCCAGGTTGGACTGATCTTTCTTAAAACAAATTAATGTACCATATCTAAATATACTTCCAATCACTGTTTTGTCTGGTTATTTCTGCAGGAAAGCAGTAAGATCAAGTATAAAATCGACGCAGTCTTCGAAAGAACCAAATGTCCTAAGTGGAAAAACCATGATGTGAAAAGCTGCATTTTGGAAAAAGAGGTAAATCTGTTCACCCTCTGTTCTTCATGTAACCATTAAGGAAAAGTTTCAATTTTCATTCAACACTTATTGTCGTCTTCTCTTTCACAGCAACTATTGTGCCAGTTTGTTGTGTCTTTGAACCCCCGCAAGAGCAAATATGACCTGAAATCCAAAAAATGCCACAAAGTTGCAAAGAAGGATTAATTCTTTTTTACAGTGTCAAGATAATCCGAGATCATCCCATTACTTCCATGCTGAAGATTTTAGGTTAACAGTCACAATACATAAAGTTACATTTATAATTAATTACACAAAGTAGCATCTATAACTAGGGGTAAAATCAAACTTCAATAAAATCAGTGAGGTTGTGTGTTTCTTTTGTCTCATGCAAACTTTACTTTTAAATTCTATTTCTTTTTTAATTTAATCATAAGAAATCATAGTCAGGCAGAGAGAGAGAGAGTTGCCAAGCCATGAAACAGGAACATCAGGCTTTCTGATAAGATGAAGAAAGTTTTCAGCCTGCAGATTTATAGAAATACGTGAGACTATTCCTTCTTTCAATGCAAGAAAGTTTAAAATAATACATTTTTATCAAATTGAGTAAATGAACAACTGTAACTTTAGTTTCAAATAATAAGAATAATATATGATTCCTGTTTTTTTTCAGAAGAACACCTATAATTACATTATTATTAGAATACAAGTAACTAATAAAGCATGGTTATCATAATATTAGAAATGACTGCTAAATCAGAAGCTAGAGAGGTTATAGATGTGATTTTGATCATGAACTTGAAATGATGTAAAACGTGTAACTGCATTTAGAGATCACTGATGTTGTGTTGGAGGCAGTTTTTTAACTTTTTTAAGTTAACACAACTTCAATTAGGCACAATAAAATTACTATTGCCTATCAATTGTCTGTAATGAAATTCATGCATATGGAACATCTTCTGTTGTTTCTAAGATCAAAAACACAAGAAACAGGAAAAATATGATTTTAGTCATGGAGATTCTTTTCAGATGTTCATCACCTAAATCAGCGTCTCTGGATCTTTACCAGAACGTAAAGCCACACTGTATTTTTCCATTTCTCACAGAAGAGTGAGCTCCTGATTCCATGTTTAAATATCTATCTGGTTTTATGGTGACTAAATATAATTCATATTGGTTAAAATGTTGGGGTAAAATTATCCTCACTGTTTTATAACATGACGTTGTCGGGCAGGCAGTTTTAAAATTGTTTCTCTTTGTTGCTCAATGGATACTTTTCAGATTTCTATTTTAAAAGTTCTGGAAGACCATATCTGTTTTCTTTCCACTTTATCTTGACTTTCCACTTTTGCTACTTTGTGAATAAATTGCTTAAACTCCCAACGTCACACTGTAGTTTGTTACTGTGATGTGATTAAACCTGTAAATGTTCCACAGATGTTAATGCAAGATTAAGATTAACTATGTGGACAGAAGGAAGTGCTGTGGTATCTATGAAAATGTTAAGGCATTGTGGAAGTAAAAATACTTTGAACAAATACAAATCAGCAAATGTTTTCATTACAACAAAATACACAAACAGATTTGTGATGTTTGGTACGTTACAGTCTTATTCTGACAATGTTTACCTCATTTCAGCATTTATCTACTCTACCTGTTTTACCGTTTGACTTTTAATGGCCTCTAAGCTTGTGAAACACAAATACATAATACATGAAATGAATCATATATTTTATTTTACCAGACAGAGATGTGAAACCTTCGAAATTCCACACAAATCTTTAATGAGATTTTTATGACATCTAATCTTCATCTGTTCTACCTGATAAATGCTGACCAATTCTAATATAAATTTGTGGTGTGCTATCTGTATTTAAACTTACAGAAGTAACAACACAAAAAGGTTATATTTGTCACTTTTTTAATTCAGTAAGTCACTGAAATAAACATATTTGCAACAAAATGTGTGACTGAATACTTCACAGTTTTTCTTAAAAAAAACCCCCCTCAAATTTATGGAAAAGAGCTGTAAATTTTAATTGTTCTTTAGGACAAAACAGAATTCTGTGCAGTATCATATGTGTTTTTTATGTTGTTTTCCAAACTCCTTTTCATAGCCTAAATGTTATGAATAAGAAAAAGTTTTTCAGATGTTTAGAGTTCCTCAGAGATACTTTTTCTTCCTTTCACTGAGTTCGGAAGTGGTCAGACACTGGTCTCAATGTGAGGGGACGTCTTAAAGCTCAGCATATGAGACAGCAGTCTGTGCTGGTGTTGGTACCTGACACAAACACAAATGTAGGAAAGTTATCAGTAAAAATTAAGAGAATCAAAAAACATGCAAGTTAAAATGATGCCTGGCCCCACCAAGAGGCCAACCAATGTAACTGCACTTTTAAGCACATCTGTGACAGACAGATGAAAATATTAATGCAGTGTCGATGCAGCACTTGTAAAGTTAGGGATTTTTCAAGATAATACCCCAGTGGCAACATAAAATCCTTTTTGTGAATAAAATCGCCCTCTTACTTGTTGATGACCCTTTGAATCTCTCTGTTTTCCTCCTCTCTGAGTTTGAGCAGAAACTGATCCAAGATGGGTAGCTCCAAGTTCAGATACTGAGCAACCTGAACACAGGAAAGGGAAACGTGGTGTTTAAAGAAAAATATGACTGACTTTCACTCAAATATAGCTTTAATACTGAATAAAATGTAAAATATTTTACAATAATGAATACACTAAGACTTAAAAAAGGTAAGGCAAGTCTGTAAATCTGTGACCCAATGGTGGACTTTGATGAACTGTTTTGCAAGATTTGCAGTCAGCAGACTAGAAAACGTCCACTACTTTGTGCTAGAGGGAAGTTCAGACAAATTTGTTTGTTTTTTTACATTAATAAATTTATCTTTTGTCTAAAGAATTCCCATTCAGATTTTTTGGGACATCTAGGAAATTTATTGAACAGAGAAGAGAATGCAAGAATATCCTGTCTTATAGGGTTACTAAATTTTAGATTCCCAAATCTGGAACTAATTGACAACCTGTATTAAATTTTCATGAAGCAAATGGATGGTAGCAAACTGTGATCGACATAAAACACTAATAAGAAAATAATGGATCACAGTCATGAAGCAGTTTTTATTTAACGAAAGACCAACATTAAATCTCATTGGCCATAGCTGTAACTCACGTCATTGCTGACTTCTTCTTCATGCATGTCCATTAGGAATACCTTCATGATGTCATCAGAGGGACCCTGCAGGATTCGTTCCCACAGTGGATGATCTCTGTGACTCAGCTTTCTTTTTTCTAGGAAAAACAACAAGGACATTGGATCGTCTTTACTCTTTTTCATTTATTCATTGGTTTCAGGTTGAACAGCTCAGCCTTACCTCCACTCTGGTGAACACAGTACAATGCAAACTCCTGTGGATCATTTTCTATCTGCATTACAAACAAATCAAAAGATAAACATTAGATAATTTAACATGTGGTCTGTTCGCTATTTTCCTGACTGAGCAAAAACAAAAATGTGCTGTAAGAGCAAGTATTCTACACTTGCCTTGAACTTGTTTAGCAGCTGTTCGATGACTTGGTCTGTGGTCATCCTGCTCGAGATGCGAACTTTAGTTGAAGTGTCAAATGATGGAGTGAATATAGAGGTCTGCAAAAGTCAATGAAAAAAAAAAAGAGGTAGCTCAGGATTTCATGCGGGATAAGATTGGAAGCTCAGTTAGCTGTCTGTGTATTACTTTTTCAATTTGTCCTGTTGTAACATTTTGATTTTGTAGTTTTTTTCAAGGATAGTAAAGGAATTATCTCACTTCACTTAGTTTCCATTCATTTGACTTATTTTCCTTGATCAATATATATAACCATCTGCCTCTGTATGTAATGTTTAACTGTCCACTGCTTAACTAAGGATGAAGGGGAGGAGTAAGGCTTTCCCTAGGCAACATTTCTGCTAAAACCACCAACATTTTGGAAATCTACAAAATAACGAGTTTTATATTAAACATAAAATATTAACAGGTAAATTAACATAACATCACTAAAACACATTGAAAAATCCCATCAATGAATATGTGGAGTGAGAAACCAGTGGACATAGTGTTAAAGTAAAAACAGCTTCATTCAAGCCCCGTTACTTACTTTGTAGTTGTAAAAATGTCCGTTGATAGAAAAGCGATGCTGTTTTTCTTTCTCTCTTTGTGCTGCTGACTTGCCCCTGCCCTTCCTCCTCTTCACCAACGAGACATCGCTCATGCAGCGAACAAGGTTGGACTCTGGCTCCAGCTCAGGGCTCCTGTGCCTCATAGGACGCAGGGTGGCGGTCTCATAAACCGGAGGCCCTGTGGAACGCAAAAACATCTTTTTCAATCCTACAAAATAAGGTTTTCTTCAAGCACCATTTAAGTGCAGAGAAAGATTTTTTTTTCTTTTCCGTTGCAAAACACCGGTCAGTAAAAGGACAAAGAAGGCCCCCAAGCTGTATGAAAACTTGTGAACCCACAATGACCAAAATAGCCAGATTGGACTTTGGAAAACTTTGGCAACCATTGCTTAACACAGTCTATGTTATGCTATGTGTCCACAAAGGTAACCCTAAATGCTAAAAGAAAGTAACATTTTAACGGTGCATGTTGTTTGGAAATAAAATCCTTTGAAATGACCAGATAGGTAACACAGTTTAATAAGCGGTGAACCAAAATTTCTCATATAAACAATTAAATCCTCAAATCGGGCAGCTGACAACAAAGGTCTCTTATTTTACTTTTAGTTTTATTTGTTACTGATGCAATGTTTTGACCATTCTGTTGCCTTTTGCAAACCAGGGATAATAATTTTGCCAGTTTTATAAGAAACATCTGCACACTCATGGCCCAAAAAGACCTGTGTGCAGCAGCCAGTTCTTTTGTATTCTATGACTCTGTAGATTTCGTGGTGGTGATATGTCAGGTGACAACACACATTTGTGATGTTGGCTCCAAAATCTACTTGGTGCACCAAATACTTCCATTATTGTAATTTGTTAAATAATGGCACTTGTAATGCAAATTTACATTAAAAGTGTCCGTTTTGCATTAAAAGTGTCATTATTTATCGAATGACACTCAATGATAACCATAATAAATGTTCATGAAGACTTCATTTGATATGTCATGTTTATGACAGTGCACACCTCTTCAAATAAAGTGTTACCATAGAAACGTAAAACCCAACCTGGCAAAGGATCTTTGACGACTGTTTCCTGTGCTGCCTCTGTCTCTGCCATCTCATCTATTTGGTGAAGCTCACTGTATTCTCCCCATCGTGACATAGTGCTGCAAAGAGACAGGCCCAGGAAATGACATCACTAATAACAGAGTCCTGAAAAGGTAAAAGTTTTTTACCTTTTCATGTAAACATTACTTGCCTTATAAACCTCAGGCTTTTACAGTTTTAAATGAATATTTGTGTTAAAAAAAAATGTATTAAAAGCTCTGAACCTTTTGCTCCCCAGAGGGCTGATTGGGCTGACGGGATCTAAAACATTTGAAAAGAAAAATAAAAGAACAGGATAAATCTGTAAGGGTGCTTTTATTTAGAAAAAAAAGAAGAAAGTGGGAAAACATGGTGCTGGTGTGTAAAAGATCAAAAATTAACCTGGTAGAGGATCTGTGAAGATTGTTTCTTGTGCTGCCTCTGGCTCCTTTATCTGGTGAACCTCGCTGTATTCTCCCCATCGTGACATAGTACTACACAGAAACACATCCAGGAAATGACATCAGTCCACAGTCATACAAAGGTTTTTACCTTTCCATGTGAAAATGATCAAAGTGAAAAAAAAAACCTTTTGCTCCCAAGGGGGCTGTTTTGACTGGTGGGATCAACTGAAGTTGGAGACTGAAGGGGAAGAATCTGTTTGTCATCCTGTATCTTCAGTCTGATTGGTCGTCGTACTCCCCAGGAGATGTTCAGAAAGCCCTCCACTATCACCTGCCCACCATGCCCCTGTTACACAGACACATGTGATGTTGCTCACATCCTTTTGTAGGGCTCATTTAGTTATCCTTCAACTATTCTCACAAACCAGAAGCAATTTAAAACGCTCTGCCTCGCACCTGAGAATAGGTGAGGTGCAGCTGAGTCTGGTCCTTCAGGTAACAGTTGTAGGTGTTCAAAAGTGACAAAAACCCTGCTCTGAAATGAACAAATAAATGAAATATGTTGCACAGAAAAGTAAAGAACAGAGAAATGCAACATCCTTGCGAAAGTATTCATGTCCATTGACTTTTTTTTCTTTCACATTTCTACATGTTGCAATCAAATACATGCCACACTTCTCAGATTTGTTTGTTTATAAACACTTTTTTCCCTTCCAACACTTCAAGATGCATCTGACGAATTGTGAAAATCTTGGTCGAGGGATCTGAATACTTTTACAAGAGACTGTAAACGGGAAATGTTTGTAGTGAGTTTATTTTTTTTTTTTTGTGGAATTAAGATGTTTTCCAGAAAAATATCAGAAACATAGACAAAACAAAAAAATAAAAGAGAAAGCCCTGAATCACCTAGACAGCGCCCTCCCGCTGCCTGCTTGGATCACTGCAGGCAGAGGAGCTTTGTTCATCTCTGTTCAGCTACTGCAGAGAAAAAAAAAACAACAGGATCAACTGTGATCACTTGTCAGCACAAATACAAAGCAGTCATGCTGAATCCTAAAGCGTCAAGCAGTATACAACACGAAACCTGTGGAACGACAATGCTAAAACTGGTCTTCCTGCACTCGTACAACCATCGTAGTGTCAATCCTTTCAAAATGCTACTAGAAAATAAAAGTCTTACCCGCTCCGACATTGAAAATCTGAGATAACCTCTTGATTTTGTCTTTGTCCCAGTCGATTTCTTCTTTCTGTGCTTTTAAAAAAAGATTTCCAGTTCTTTCTTTCTCTGTCTGAAGTTATATTTATCCTGTTCTCCCTAACCGTCCCTTTACTCTTTCACTTTCTTTTTTTTCCTGCATGTTTCCAGGAGCTTTAATGACAGTGCTCCACCCAGTAACCAGTGATGACAGCGTAGGGCAAACCATTTGTTTATATTTTGACCACAGACGCTGAAGCCTCCCACTGGAACCAGCGACTGCTGGAGTATCTTTGCTCCTACTCTTCTTTTATTTCCTCCGTTTTTCTTTGACAGTGTAAAAGGAACAGCAGCAGTGGTTCATTTAATTGACATTTTGTTTTGTTTTTAGAATTTTCATCTGCCCCAACCTGTTTGTTGTGGTGAAGGAAATGTCTGCGCTGTTCATGTCTGGTTGACAGTTGAACAAAAGAAGTGCTCAGAACCCGGCGCAACCCAATGAAGTTTTACACAGCTCCCAGAATTTGCTTTGTTGTCATTTGTTTGTGTTAAATTTAATGAAGATGGGGGCAATTTTTAAATGGCCTCCAATGTTGTTAGACATGCACATTTATTCTAGTTTCAAGGGGATTTATTTATTTCAATTTTAAGTATCATTGAAGTATAAGTATAGAAGGTGAGTCCCTGCAACACTTTTGAATCTTCCAAGTTTTTTTTTTTTTCAGGATTTCAGCAGATCCATTTAGCTCAATGGTTCTCTCCAAACCAGACCAGCTTGCTTGTTTCTGGAAAAAAAAAAAAAAAAAAAGCATCGCCCCCAGCATGACGCTTGCATACCACCCCCATGTCTCGCCACAACATGACATCTTTTTTTATTTTTATTTTTAGAAATGATTAAAGCTTAAAAATGATTGAAAGAATAAAACACTTTAACGGTATAATTAGTAAAAAAAAAAAGTGCATTTTGTGGATACAAAAGTAGATTATAGATCATTTCCCCGTGAAAACAGGTCAAAACCCAAGATGTTGTACATCAATAAGCAACCTATTTGAACTACATGATTATGTTCACCAACAAGAAAATTCTATGCATTATTCATAAAAATAATTTTAGTGCCTAAAACAGAAAGAAGCTTTCATAACACATAAATAGTATTTTTTCAGTTTTCCAATTGTGTCATGGCGACTTCCCTCAATTCACAAAAGCCCAATGCAAGTATTTAATTTAAACTGGTTAATAACCAGTTTAAATGCCTTTTATATTATTCACTTTTGATCAGAAAAAGTGATGGCCGGTGGGTGAAAAGCCACAGTGCACACCCAGTTACTCATCTTATTGTCTTCCTGTAAGTTGTGCATGTGCCTATTCCCTCTTATAATTAGCTTCCAATAGATAGCAATTCAAAGCCTTTGTTTTGCTAACACAATGTTAATCATAATAATTCTGTTTGAAACCCTCAATAATTATATCCCTTAATAAGATAATAAGGAACAAAACTGCCAATTCACTCACATAACATAAACAATACCAATCCTACATCTTTTCAGTGTTTGGTTCTGTGGAAAGCCACATCAAAACCGCTCTCTATGAAAGATCAAAAACAAGTTCTCCCTACCTGGCCAGTCTTTCGTCTGATCTTCTAAACAATGATGTAGATTTCCACTACATGTTTAGAAGTCGAATGTTTGTGCATTTGTTTGCGTTCAAAGGTCTGAAGTACAGTTGGTGCTGCAGGAGGTGAGGCTGTGTAGCAACCCCACAGCAGCTGGTTAATTATTGCAGAACACGTTGAGACAATCCTCAGAGGGAGTGGCTGACTGACACTAGATCTGACTTGACTTTAGAATGTGAGCATGTATGAGAGAGAGAAAGTGATAGAAAGAGAGGGAGAGAGAGAGGTGGAAGCAGAGAGATGGCGAGAGAGAAACCGCGTGTACAAACGAAATGAGACTCGAGGATTTTCAAATCTTTGAATCTGATTAAGCTTCCTAGTAGCTAAGCCTTTCTTGCTGCTAAGTTCAGCAGCTTAATTCAAACTGCTTTACCAAGCATATGTTAAAACATGCAAAGCAGATTCTTCATCAATACATCACAACTCTGAAGGTCCGATCGACTGCTTATGCCACAGGTGTCAAACTCCAGACCTCAAGGGCCGGTGTTCTGCAACGTTTAGATGTGCCTCTGCTGCACCACACCTGAATAGAATAATTAAGTCATTAGCAAGGCTCTGGAGAACTGATCTACACAAGGAGGAGGTAATTAAGCCATTTCATTCCAGTGTTTTGTACCTGCGGCACATCTAAAAACTGCAGGACAGCGGCTCTTGAGGACTGGAGTTTGACACCCCTGGCTTGTGCCATGCTAGAGGCATGGCTTCTTTGGAATAGTTGCTTTAAAACAACTTTTCTATTATATTTCAAAGACACTTCCCTTTTTCCGTCATCCCTTTGTTACTAGGTAGCGTACAACATTACGGTATAACAATTATGTCTTCAGAGAATTTAGCGAGTACTCAGTTTTAAACTGGCAATTTGTGTTTCTATACAGCAAAGTTTAGAATGTACAGAAATGATTAAGGCACTTTCTGAAACTTACCAGCACTTTTGAAACGTCTTTGCAAACCTTTCAGAATGTACAGTTCACTTTCTCCCAACTTACCAGAGTCTGAATTCTCAAAGTCAAAGAATAATTTATTCGGCCAGCTGCAGAAAGAAACTTTGAGCAAGGAGACAACATAAACTGCTGTCTTAGTGAGGATGTGTGATTGACTGTTGCTATGCATAATGCTATCCTCCAGGGACTGTGATTGGTTGATGCTCAAAACAAAATAACATAAAAAAACACGCCCTCACTAGATAATTGAAAGAAGTTAACTGATCCTACATTGACAGGATTAAGAAAAGTGTGTCACAATGATGAAGCTATGCAATATCTAATTATTTGCCACACAACATCAACATGTTTGATCACAGATTATTTTCATCCTTGTCTTTACTTTTGATTTTCCAGAACTTCTCGCCATTTTACAAAGCCATCTATTTGATATTAATGTGGACATTCAGCTGTCAGTAATTTATTGTGTTTGCCTGCTTGTAAAAAGTTGTTTGATCTGACAAAGCAAGTAACATAAAATGGGGAAGTAAAGGATGTGAAACCAAACAGGACAAAGGCAGCTGCTGGCAGAGCTATATCCATTTTACAGAATATCTTTCTCGTCTTCCCTTCTTAAGACACTGTTAGGTTTGCTAAAAGTTCTTCTCACTGCTCCGACGACGTGTCACTATAGGAGCTCTCCTAAGGTCTAAGGGGCTTTTAATGTGTAAGACTTTTCTTAAAATGAAGTCACCAGGCATTACTTATAGTCCAAGATTTCTTTGTGGGTCCAGGTATTTTTCCACAACTTAGAGACTGCTTCCAGAATCTAGAAGGGACTTTCCAGAACCTGCAAGACACTTTCTTGGAACCTTCATAAAACATAAAAAGTCTCTCTGCCAGAACTTATCAAGTACTCTTCGCAAACTTACTGGTCAGTTTTTCAGAATGTACCAGGTACATTTCCATAACTGAGCAGTCATCATGTGCCACGTTTTAAAAAGAAGTCTTGAAGTTTTATCATATTCTCGAGCAACCAGTGGGCTTGAGAATATGATAAACTGTTTTGTCTTGGTTTTTCTTAGCTTTGAACTTAGCTTTTTAACTTGTTTTACAACTCTTCTGGGCATTCTTCCTTCTTTCATTACACCCTTTTTTCCTTCTTTCTCATTGAGTCTTTATGAAATTGGATGAACATTTGTGGATATATAATTATCTCCTTTTTATTTGGACAGTATTTGAAATAAGTGTCTTTTTATACTTTAAAAGAAAGTCCAGGACAGATCTGACTTGGAACTGAATGCTGAGTCTCCCTTGAACAGATCCATCTGCAAGTGTTAGGCAAGTTTTGGCAAGTAGCTTTTTGGTAATCATCTAGTTGCTGCAAAAACACCTGAAGACCTGACAGACATAGATCATGACAAAGTTTGTGTTGTTTGATAAGTTGTCTGTACAAAGGGCCTGGGCCTCTCGAGGTTACATTCCTCAGCTTGGGTGCTCCTTATTTCTCTGCAGTATTGTGTTGCTTTAACAGAAAATCAATTCCTCTAAAACCTTTTAAGTGTAACAATTGTGCTAAAATCAATCACAGTCCAAGTTCCAAACAAAATCTTTAAAGGATCTTCAGAAGGCCTGGAAAAGTCTTTTATTTAACAGCACAGCATGTACCATAAAAAAGGACCTTTGACTCACTAAAGACAGTGTTAGAATTTTGTACAATATACATTAAAAAGTATTGGTTTTATATGTGACCGCTATTTGATCAGCAGAGGGAGCCAGAGGATCTCTAGACATTCTCGTGATTTCTAAAGCCAGGGCTTTTAGAGAGGTCAGTTACTTTGTCACTGTGTATGTTTCTATTCTGTTTATTTAGTTCCAGTGCTGCCATCTTTAATATGATATGAGATATGTTAGTGTCCCTCCCGCCTCCCTTTGTTGGCTTCTTGTAGAATAACCGAAAAAGAAGCTAAGCTATCGCTTAGCAGACAGCATCACCTAGTGGACAATAAAAAGAAGAACAAACAGGTTTACTTTAAATAGTTTTCACCAAATGGGAGGTATTGCACCAAATAACAATTTTTAATAACTTTTCTCTGATCTTAGCACGAGTTATTTACTAAGCAAATAAATATTGCCCAAATGTGTAAACACATTTACTTTCCTTTTTATTGTAAATAGATCCTTGTTTAACTGAAAAATATTTATATGCATACCCCTTCTATTTAAATCATTTGTATGGCTTCCACTGGCCAAGACAAACTTCTATTCTATTCTATTCTATTCTATTCACATCTGCTTGCTGCACATACTGCATACAATTACAGTATTGCATGCTGAAATATCAGAAAAGTAATTTTTGCCACTGTTTGACATATTCTTGAAATCACAAATCATAAGTTAACATTCCCCTCCACCCCCCCAAAATACAAA
Source organism: Xiphophorus hellerii (assembly GCF_003331165.1). NCBI lineage: Eukaryota > Metazoa > Chordata > Actinopteri > Cyprinodontiformes > Poeciliidae > Xiphophorus > Xiphophorus hellerii. The sequence continues at coordinate 9,706,954 of NC_045679.1, read as the reverse complement.
ACACCTTAATGATGACTTAAAGACACAGACTTCCTGTTGGAGTACAATAGCTAAGTGCCCTCGATGCTGGATGGATGAGCAGTGAATGAAGTGAAATGCCATTCCTTTCTTAAAATAAAACAGAAAGTTCAGGCAGACAGGCAACAGGTGGACACAAAGGCTGTCTCCTGGATTCTGTGTATCCTGGATGTGTGCTTTGTTAAGTGGTGAGCTGCATAACAATCTTCTGTGAATACATGTTTGTAGAAAATATCAATGGTATGGATGTCAAATAGTTTGATAGCGATGATTAGGCACAATTGTGATATGATTGAATTTATATCCTGCAATAAATTTGTTGTGCTTCTGCTAGATTCCTGACAGGGAACAGAAACATCCCACTGTGATTGATTTTGAATAAATATAAAGTGTCCTGTCAGTGTTGTTGACCACTGCGCCTGCTGTGTTAGGAGCCATCTGAGCTCAGCATAGCTGCAAAATCCCAGTGCCTGTACTTAAGCAGCTGCCACTGTCCATCACCCAGTTAAAACACACGCAGAGTGACAGAGCTGTCCCAGAGAGAGCTCATGGTCGTCCCCGGCAAAGAGTGAAGCAACAAGATCACCTCCTTATCTGCTGTGGGACGCTAGCTGTCAGTTTGTTATTTTGCTTCCTCGACCACATGTTTTACTCGGTTTAATCGTTTTGGAGCCAAAATGAAGACTTTGGAGCAAATATTTGCCTTTCATATGATTCTGGTCACCTCAGCTTACAGCACACAGAGAGGTAAGTCAGAAACTCTTCAGTGATCCCAGTTGCTTGACTGTGTTTTTGTCTTTTCCTAAAGATAATAGTGTTTCCTGCAACTGTCCAAAAATATTAGTATAATTACAGTGAACTACAGCGATAACCTTCATACACAGCATGAAAAACGAGCTGGTGTCTAAAGGCCAACTTAGCCAAAATTTGATTAACTTCGTTTCCTCCCTACAACTTAGGATACCCTGTCTGTAATTTGTGACAGAGGAAATTGAAAGCCTCAGGTGTGTCACACATTCTAATATACAGCACTTCAGCTGTATACAAGGCAACTGCATCACAGCAAGCATGGTTAGATCCTCTTGCTGAAGCAGTGAGTGAAGCGCTGGATTACGGACATGTGATATGAACACCATATCAAATGCTAGCACAAACAGTTCATGAGCCTGCAGGCAGACATGCTTAGAAAGTGTGGAGCACCTACGCAAGCTGCAGAGAGCAACAGGTGGCCTTTCTGTCCGCAGAGAGCCTCAGGAGCTTCTGTGCAATAAGTGATATGGTGGAGGTTTTGGGATTGTCAGATAACATGGACACTACATAAAAAAAAAAATAATGGATTGCATATTTGTCTTAGAAATAAAAACAGCCTCTGTTTTAAATTACTATTCACATGAATACAAACAACATTAGTCATTAGTCAGAAAAGGTATTAAATAAATGGCATCATATCTTGCACCATAATTTTTTCAACACCTTTTGGTAAAATTGTCCAAAAGGATTGAAATGGTGATATCCTTCATAGGTTATATAAAAAAAAAAAAAACCTAAACAAAATACACAGTGGACATTCACCTATTTAAGACTTACCATTTGTAGGTTGACCTATTCCTGGCTTTTTCTGTGGAATGTAACTCCAAATTATTCATGCAAAACCTGCCCTTTTGCAAATTTCTCTCCTTTTTTCTGCAGGGCATATTTAGAATATTCAAAAGAAAATGCAGCTAGGGAAGCTGAGATGGTAATAATCTTTAAAGCCAACATTTCAGCTCATTGAAGAATCGTTGGTACTAACTTTTTTTTTAAGCACCAAGTAGTCAAGCAGCACCCAAGCCCTCAAGGCGAGAGCTGAATTCTTTCACTTAAGTCATTTAGAAATTTTTATTTCAAGAGACAAAACAATGTCCTTATACTGTTATTCTTTTCTCTCATGTTTTCTTGTTGCTGCTGCTCCCAGTGCACTTCCTCTCTTGTTTTGTGAACTGTTGGTGTATTAGATTTTTCTAAGTTGAAAGGAAATCCGAATGTGTTTGATCTGAGGCCAACTGTAAACAGTTACTATTACCTCTTGAAGACCATTGTCTTCAAGCGATCATTTTCTAAGAAGTTTCCTGCTGTTTCATACTTTATGTAACAGAGCTAAAAAAAAAAAAAAGATCAAACGTTTCTGGTTTTGGTTTAGTGAAAAAAAAAATGGTATGAGGTACAGAGATTATTCTCTGTTAAATCAAACTAAAATTTCACATTTTGGCAGTCTGACAACAGAAAGTAGAGCACATACTGTTTACAATGGACGGACTCGACGCATGGCTTTCCATCTTCTGATTTTGTAGTTAAAATATACTTAATGTCTACTTGAGATTCAGTCATGGTGGCATAATGCAGGATTGATGCATATCCCACACATATCAGTGATTACAAGCACTTTACTGCCATGTGGCATTATCATCTGTACTTTTCAAATCCTAAATTCAAGTAAGAAATTACTGTAATTAGGTTAAATTGACATATTAAAACAGACTAAGCAAAAGTACCAAATAAAACATTGCCAGGTTGTGGAAAACAAGCAACTTATTTCAGCTGCTTCAACAAATGTGTGAATCTCCTGTTCTAATGAATTTAGATCGTTGTGTAACAGAATGCTTTCTATTTTTGTTTTTTCTTTATTGGCTAGCACCTCGTATCATCACTTTACTAGAAACAGTGGATGTTCTTCTTGATCACAATGCCACCTTCATCTGTGAGGTGGAGTCAAGTCCCAGTGCTTCTATTACATGGACCAAAAACAATCAGCCAATCATGTAAGTTTACAGTTTCTTGATCATTTTAGGCATTCTCTTCTAAAAGTTACCACATTTCGATGGCGACATCATATACATGTTACGTACATAGTTAAAAAAAAAAGAAAGAAGAGACAGAACTAGTTAGTATTGATACTTTTCAGGAAAGCAATAAAATGCTACAATTTAAAAATCCAAAATCACAACTATATATCCCAGGTGATGTCCTGCAAGCTGGAGTGAACAGTGAATACGTTCCAGCTGTTTTACACAGATGTGACCCATATTTTTTCATGACAACATGAACAGCACAAGTCCATTTTCCAGGATATTTTGACTTCATTAATAACTACATGCTGTTGCTTTTGGATTTGCAGGTTTTCAGCTGCATCTCATTATTTACAGTCTGTGCAGAACAGTTGTGCTTCAAGCTAATCAAATCGAGATGCTGTGTCTTATTACTAGAGTTGGTTTCCTCCAAAATAAATTGTACCACAGCAGCATTTATGGGCATTACAGCAGACAGCATTAATGGAGCTAGTCATAATTTTGTCAGCTTGCACTTGGACAACCATGCTGACATCCATATTAACTTTTATAAACACAAAATACTGCATGAGATTCCACATGTTCTCCTGCAGATGCAGGTCACTGAAGGGCCACAGACTTTTCACATTGGAGTCTGATGCTGATCACATTAAAATTATAGTGTGAACAATCATATGAAAAATGGGATTTTAGCAAAACATTGCAACAGAGATTTAAGACCTGAAATATGAACGTAAGCCTCTACTACTTTTAATTTAGGAGAATTAAATAATTAGTAAAAGGCCACAGATGCTTAGTTATATCATAGGAATTTAATCTCGGATGCTAGGTTTAAAGTTTAATGTGACTACGTACTAAAAGTGAGACTCGCATAAATGTTCTGATTACAGATTCTTTTTGTCAAAATAAAGCAGATGCAACCTGTTCTTCTGTGATGCATTGGGTCTGTAAAATGTAAAAATAGAAAATTCAGAAGTTGTAACAAAATCTAAATTGGTTACTTCATCACCACACTCCCTTTTGCTCTCTCAGGTACTATGACAACCGATACCTTACCAAGGAGCAGGGCCAGATGTTGACCATCCCTCATGTGAAAGATTCAGACAACGGAGAGTACTGCTGCATTGCCAGCAACGGCATCGGAGAAGCTGCAAAGAGTTGTGGAGCTCTTCAGCTGAAGATGAGTAAGCTTTATTCTAAAAGTTTATAGTTTTAGAATAAAGACTATAAGTAAAAACTTTGTGAACCCTAAAATAGTACGTTTTCCCTAAACCAGAGCCCCAGATCAAGCGTCAACCTACCAACGTAACTTTACTGATAGAATCTAAAGCAGTGCTGCCCTGTGTTACCCTTGGGCATCCCAAACCAGATGTCACCTGGCTCAAAGACGATGAGCTTATCAAGGTAAGCACCTTTAGTATATCTTTAACACGATATCTGTCAAAGTGGATGGTGGGCCAAAGTGTCTTTTAGAAATGAAGTGAAGAATTGTTCAAAAGGGAGAAATTATGTGAAGACTAGCAAGAGTTTTCACCCATTAATTTGTTATATTTTGCTTGACTTTGCTTGGCCAATGACACGTTACATTATGACCACCTGATCGATAGGATGTTGGGCCCTTCTTCTACTGTTTTCTACTGCTAAAACAGCCCAAAACTGAAGAAACATGGACTCCTCTAGAAATCTAAGGACGTGCTTTGGGGTCTTGCACCAAGATGTTAGCAGCAGATCTTATAAATGCTGTAAAGTGTGAGATGTTGACAGATCGGACTTGTTGGTTGATGTGCATCCCAAAGATACTCAATTAAATTAGGAAAATTTGGGTAAGCAAGTAAACACCACAAGTTGTTATTCTCAAATCCTCAATTGTGCTCGCTGTTTTGCATTTTAATCGTAAAAAAGACCACAACCAAGACTGCTTTTACTGTGACTGCTTTACTATGTAGCCAATATGCTTGTTAAACTCAAAATATTTTTGCTTCACATTTATTTCCTCATAATAATACATCAACTTTGACAGCAAAATCCTTGCAGCCTAATACATCTCACCCACTCAGGGTTATAATAAAGGAAGCTTTGGTGTTCATTTAACTTTTGAATGGTTATAATGGTTTTCCCGACTCATACATGATCTTGGAATACTGAAAAGTTTAAACAAACTTTTAACACTTTAAACAAATTTCTTCCAGATCAGCGACCGCGTCACCATTCTTGATTATGGGGCACTAAAAATTCATAGGATCCAGACGGAGGATGCTGGGATGTACCGCTGTGTGGCAAGGAACAGCTTTGGTTTGGCCTTTTCAAAGCCCGTCACCATTGAAGTACAAAGTATGATGTTTACTTTTCATGCTTGCATGGTTAAACGTACTTCAAGCAGGCTGAATTTATGATTTTTTTCTATTGGTATGTTAAAAATGACACTGTGTTTGTGTATCTGCTCAGCTCCAGCACGACTCCTGCGAGTTCCAAAAGAGAAGAGAGCAGATTATGGTAGCCAGATAACCCTGGAGTGCAATGCCACTGGAAATCCTACTCCCACCATCACCTGGCTGGAAAATGGGAATACTGTGAGTGGTTGGACTTAATTTACGTGCATATGCATGTGAACATGAAGACATTTAAAATTAATTCTTCTGTTTTTCATTTTTTAAATAAAATTTATTCTTATTGTCTGCACAATTATGTAATTGTCCTCTTACAACGGCAGACAATAAATTGTGGAGTATACAGTTGTGTTATTACTTTAAGTAATGATCTCAAAACATATTTACACATCTAGTAAAGTATGTAGATAATTGTTATTTTTATCTATTAGTTGTTATTTTGTATTTAAATAATTTTGAATGTAAAGTGATTTTTGACACTCAATGACATTTAATTAACCAAACAAAAAAACTACAAATCATTTTTGAAAAATAATAGACTCTTCAGTGCTTCTATGTGGAGCTTCTATATGTGGTTGAATGAATAATTTAAATTGTATTTTTTAAAATATTATTAACAAGAGGTATATTTTCAGTAATGGTATTGTAATTTAAGCAATTTAAAGGTATTGCGTAAATAACTTTGTTGACCTCCGTACTGTTGGAAGGGGAATGATGCTCTTGTCATGGTGCTGCTGTTGCAAAACTTTTATAAAATCTCACAATCACTGAAAACTTTAGAGGGGTTAAAAAGCACATTTTATTTTGTTTTCCTTTCTTCTAGTGTTGGTTTTAGGTCACAGTAAGCTTCTGGTTCTCCACTATTAGGACACCACATTTCTCCTGATAGCTCATGATCTCAAGAATAAATAAAAATCTTATGATATATAGATGTTCATTCAAAAAAAGGTAGTCAAACTACTTCAGCAAAGTATTTCCACATCGTTAACAGTACAATCGGGTCCCCTAACTACAGCAGCAGTGTTTCTTTAAATTGCAAAAAGAAAGAGCTATTAACACAGGCAATGGCAGTTTCTCTCAAGCTCCACAATGCTCACTCCTGGGTGACAGGAGGAGTCCTGTATGACTTGTACCTAAAACATTTACTCTTTGAAGTTGATCTCTGGTGGTGAATACCTTCTAATCCTTTTCATGTTACATAGGTATCACATTTTATGAGGGACATTAATTGTATTTATTGGGGCAATCATTGGCATGAAGTGGGTAAATCTGCAGTAAGCATTCATTAAAATACAAATTGAGATTGATGCCACCTGTAATATGTTCTGGCATTTATATTTTTCCTTTGAAGGTGCAGAAAAAAGGGCTCACTTATTTGTGTCAGAACTAAAACAGAATGAGCAGTTGTGAGATTGTAGAAACGCAGCCGTTGAATCCCTTACCTTTAATAACTCTAACAGAAATTACACTTTCATTTGTTGCTTTTGATATCTGCTTTTTACACTTGCATTCACACAGATTAAGCAGTTAGTGAGCTTTCAGACGGGCCATGGGATCAGGGATATAAACAGCAGGGAGTTCTTATCATGGCGACAAAGGTTTAAAGAGATTGCATCGCAGTTATCTAATAATACCCATTATTATCAGGTTAGATAATAATGTTGGTCTTATTAAATGAGAGCAATGTGAGAATTTTGTTTCATGATTGGCTCTAAGTGTTTCAAAGTAAATGCTAGAATCACAGCCTAAGAAATCTCTAAGTTTTTGACTATAATTAAAGAAGAATGTTAAATAGGTGATATTTTTAACAAGGACACAATACTTTCCTCATGCAAACTATTAAGCGTATGACTTACATCACATACCGTCTGGGTCTTTTATAGCCCAGGATGTTACAACATGATTATAGGCCCTTGATAGCTGTAAATACTAGGTCTGTTTGCGTGTCTGTGCGTCCTGATTAAAATGACTTTGGGAGGTGATTTTCTGGCAGCTTGTTAAGGCCATTAATATCAGAGATGCCGGGTCCCAAAACAGACGGTGTGAAAAGCAACTTCAAACATAGACACAGCCACATGTCAGCAGCTAGCCTAGCCTCATTCGTTCACACATTCCCACATTGCAGGTCATTACATATGTCATCTTTTATATGGAAATGAGAATCCACTTACATACTCATGTTTTGATAAAAAAATAAGTAATAAATTACTTTTAAATGGTATTCACATGAATGACTAAAAACTGAAAAAGAACAACATTTATGACATGATGTAAACTTCTTATCTGATCTGTATCCAATACACCTTTCTCTCATCTATGATTTTATTTCCAGGTGTCAGGTGCCTCGGTGGAGGAGACTTTGGAGGGAAATGTAATACTCTCCGTTCTTAAAGTAACGGTGACTAAGTCAGCATTATACACATGTGTGGCCTCCAACAGACACAGCGGTGGAGCGAACAATGTTAAAAAAAGTGCCAGAGTCACTGTTACAGGTAATGTAGAGAAAATAGTTTTCATTGCCATCAAACTCCCATCGAAAAAGACTTGGAAGTCTTTTTATTAGTTAGAAGTTTGAACTGTTTTATTGATGAGTGGTTGTTGTGACCAGCTGCTTATTTGTGTTGTTCTAGCTGCCAGATGGTTGTGCTTTAAGTTGCTTCAGCTGTTTCTTGCTTTAAACACACCCTGCTCACAGTCATCCTCAAATGACAGTGACCACACCTGCATACACACTCCGCTCCCACCTGGTTGTCCTTCAGTCCCCTCACAGATTACTATGACTTGAAGAGAAAAGCACCATGGCTGCTTTTCGCTCTCCCAGACTGAAACATATGAATCAACTTTGTCTTTCCCATTTGTCTTGTGTCTTTGTTCTCACTGTTCAACTCGGGTTCATTCAACTGGTGTCTTCTGGACGTTGCCTCTTTCCTATAGACTGGAGGTAAGAAAGATGCCTTTTTTATCTTTGAGTTTATGGTCTTTTCTTAATGTGTTGAATGTTTATGTACACAGCCTTCTATATGTGTCCGACACCCCTAGTAGAGATGTTTAATAAGCTTTTTAAAAGACTTTATATGCTATTTTTGGACTGAACATTAAAAAATAAATAAATAAATAAATAAAAACCTTTAATTTTGGGTACAACTCATTAGAACTTAGTAACTTTTCACTTTGTGCTGAACTTACGCATGTCTATCCCACGTTTAGATGACTAAATGCATTGAGCTGCACCTGGGTGATTTGCTTTTTTTTTTTGTAAATATGCAATTGAACAGATGCACCTAGTAAAGTGGCCAGTGTGTGTCCTAATTTAATTCTGAGGGTTGAAATGCAAGTCATAAAAAAGGGGAAAAAAGGTTGATTTTGGTTCTGAGGAACAATGAGAGCCCATTTTAAGTTCACTCGTGCAGTACAACTGATGTTTAAGACCATCTGGTGTTTTAAATAGTTCATGATGCCATGCACTGGGGCCAACAGCATCACAGATCCAAAAACTGCCGAAGTGTGCGAGTAAGGTGCTTTTCTACATATTTAGTTCTTGTCTTATGTTACAGCCAATTTTAAGATCAGTTGGCATTCCAGTTATAGTTCAGGTACGTTTCATCAAATTTGACCAAATTCATATAAAGTCTTCGTCTAGACTTGCCTGTCACTGTTGCAGTTGTTTTTGAACTTTTTATGATTCCTTTGACAAAGTAAGTGAAAGGTTGAGTAAGCAATTTGGTTCATGTTGCTATTTTCTAACTTATTAAGATCAAGAATCCATGCAAGCAAGATCATCCTCACTTGGATCATGTGTTCTCTTTTCTTTCCCATTTTGAACTGTGGGTAGCCATTTCATTACTTATATATCTTATACACTTTTATACATTTTTTCCAGGAGGGGGTCAGTAAATGTTGAGGGCACAGATTTCCACCTCGCTGCCTTTTTTTTTTTTGACTGTGCCTAACAGTCTTTACTTTATTTTATGAACCCCCCATGCGAAACCTTTAACTTTTTGGGGTTTAAATACGTTACTGCAGAGACAGTAACTGTACTAGCTGTACTAATACACATAAAAAAGTCACAGACTTAGTAGGTAGGAAAAAAATGCATTAGAAAGTGACTGCTTGAAGACAAAAGTGGAGGGCATAAGAGGCTGCAGGCCATAGACAAGGTAAACGGTAACATTTTGCTGTGATTTGACATCTTATCACCACATCTGAACATAGAAATTGAACATCAAAAAGGAAAAACACAAGGATAAATGGACTTTGATTTTAACTTTGCACAAGCACCAATCTTCCCCTGAGGTGATATCTGGAATTTGTAAATGCGGTAAAACAGAATGACAACAAAAAACCTGGGTCTGAAAATAAGCCATTAGCTCTAGATCAGGGGTCTCAAACTCCAGGCCTCGAGGGCCGCAGTCCTGCAGTTTTTAGATGTGCCACAGGTACAAAACACTGGAATGAAATGGCTTAATGACCTCCTCCTTGTGTAGATCAGTTTGCCAGAGCCTTAATGACCTAATTATTCTGTTCAGGTGTGGTGCAGCAGAGGCACATCTAAACGTTGCAGGACTGCGGCCCTCGAGGACTGGAGTTTGAGACCCCTGCGTCTAGATGTAGGCGTTTAGAGGAGTCAAAATGACACACAGGGATAAACGTGTTTCCATGCCTGAAGGTATGACAGGCAATGGAGAAGTAAAAACAAACATCAAACCAGGAGAAAAACAGGAATAGAGGGAGTCTGGCACACAGGCAGGTTTTTACATAAAATGTGACAGATGTTCATTCACGAGGCAGCGAGGAAGTCCAGCAGACAGCATGCAATCCATGTAAACCTTCTACAGCTACTCACCATTAACATCTGGATCATGTTGAGATATTTCAGGTGAAAAACATCTAATATTTTCACTAACTGTCTAGCAAAGCAGTAAAAGAGGGACTGCCAGTTTTTTTTTTTTTATTCAAGTTTTTTTGTTCATCATTAGGTGAGCTGGAGAATGTAAAAGATTTACTACATGTTGCCAATAGAAAACCCTAAGAAGAATGCTACACTATAAATTGGGACATTAGTACTTGAACAACAATCTGATACAACAAAAAGACTACCTCTATAAAGTTAAAACAAACACTATTTGTTACGAGTGGTCTAGTTAAAGTGCAAACTTAAAACCAATGAAATTTTGATGATTATCTTACAACTCATAAACTGTCCAAAAACAATAAGAAAAAAACTGAAAAAGAGACACAAGAGAACAAATACTTGTTCACACACTGTTTGTCTCTTTCCAACAGACACCATCAGCAACAACAGACACCAGGCAGTCATAAAGGCATCACAGGCTACTGCAGTGCATATCGTGGAGATGCGTGTCGAACGAATCTTCGAGACGATTCTCTGGTTTTCTTCAACTCCTCCCTCTCGGACCCTGAAGGGATGCAGGAATACCTGGTTCAGAGCTGGTTGGCCGAGCTGGAAGGCCTCAGCGGACTCTGTAACCCAGCTGCACTCTCACTGCTCTGCCACTCTGCCTTCCCTGACTGCAACCCATCAGGTGGCTCGGCCCCTAAACCGGTCTGCAGGTACTGTGTGGTCTACATTTCCCTTTGGGCTGTTTCTAAATTAGAAGCGGAGAGCAATAAATACATTAAGACCATGTAATCATCTAAATTCATTTTTTCACTTTTGGAACAGAGAGCACTGCCTGGCAGTGAAGGAGCTCTATTGCCATAAGGAGTGGTTGACACTGGAGGGGACTGGTTCAGTTCAGGCTGGACTCTTAAGCTCAGTCACCGGGTCCCAAATTTTCACTTCACTGCTACCCAACTGTCAGGCCTTACCAAGTCTTCACACTGACCCATATGGTTGTACATATATCCCCTTTGTAGGTAAGATATGACATCTCAAAACTGTGATTAGTGTTCCTCAGTGACACTTCAGCTGAAAGGATAGTTAATAGTTTTTCTATATGTAAGTATATTCGTAATGGTTGTAATTGTGGGTAGATTTAAATTTCTCAAAGGCCAGGATGGTATAGGCTGTGAGTTTTACATATGCATTTTAGTTTCATCTGCATATAATAGTAATAGATAATACAGCTTAAGCATAGATGTCCTTTTCATATAGCTTTTAAAAAAACCCAAAAAACTATTTCAAGCAGATCATTTCCAACATCCTATTCTATTTCTGGTTTTCTTCCACTTAGTGTCATATCACAATTTAATATAATTGTTTATGTTGTCAAAATGAGTTTACCAGTGCTGTTTCCTCTTGACGTTCGATTTTTTTTTTTCCATTTTATTTCAGATCTCCAAAAAGATCAGATAACAAGTAAGTATGAAAAAACAAACCAGAAGAGAGAAACTCGGCAATAAAACACCAAGTTTCGTAATCCCAGTGTTTTCTTTGTTGTCAACAGCAACATGTTATGATGGCAGGGGTCGCTTCTACCAAGGCAGTGTGAATATCACAAGATCTGGAATACAGTGTCAACCGTGGAACAAACAGGTATGCAAACATGAACAACTTAGCAAATCTGCTATCATAGCAATCGGCGGCTCTGGTATTATTATCAACGTGTGTTCATGTTTAAGGTTTTCAAAAAGCCAGAAAGGGTGCTCAGAAGGGCCTAATCAAGGGGTGTGACCAAATTCAAAGGATGCTTTCAAAGGACACATTAATTTAATTAATCATTCAAATAATTAAAAGGACTTAACAAGTAATAAAACCACTCAGCCAGACTTCAAGCTTGATTTTCGGCAGCTTATGTTTAGTGCTGTTATGGTTGTTAGGTGACAGGATATATACGTGGGGTATGGGTGGTAATAAATGTGAAGGCTAGATCAGTCAATTATTAGCTTCTCACTTTGATGTCCATGAAGGCTGCGACCTACATTTACTGCTTCAGTCGGATTGGTCAAAAGAGTTTGGACACACCCAGGGTAACTCCATACAGGAACATGGTTGTTCAGATAAACAAAACAGCAGCATTATGTAATAATTATTCCTTGTGAAATGTTGGACGTATAGTATTTGCTAACAAAGTCTTATATATAACTGATATGTACAGTTTCTGTTTAAATTGTTTTAATATGCTAATCAGTGAAAGCAGTCTATTTTTGAAAAGCTGCTAGCTTCCAACTCTTATGGTTTATTTTCACTTTTAACAAACTCCTACTGATATGACATGTTTTCATTAAATATTAACTTCACAAACGCCACAAAATCTGAACCAACACTTTAGGAGCATTCCCAGCATTCCTTGCTCTCACAGTTACAAAATGCCTTGGGAGAAAAGGTTGTAAGCTTTCTCAAGATCCACAAAACATATGTCACTGGACAATCACCCCCTCAGGACATCTGCATCTCTTAAATTGAATCGTTTTGGACCACAGAGCAAACATGCAGTTGTTGAAAAATACTCAAGTCATTATATGACAAAGTTGTAGCTTAACATTTCGAAAATACAACAAATATAGTTGGTATTGCTCAGATATAAGTTGATATGTGGGAAAGGAAGCTGGTCAGCGACATCTAAGTTAGCTAAATTATATTTTACCTCAGAAAAGCACAAGAATAAAAAACAACTTTTAGCTTGTCCCCTTCCCTTCTTATTTGGGTAACTCTTAAACCTCTCAAAATCTCCAAACCTGCTGGGTGCTTTCACAAGAGCGTGGCTAAACTGTTGGGATCAATGATATCCGAGATTCCAAGATTCCAAAGCCAAAAGATTTTCCCAGATGCTTTGATCAGTTTTATGTCAATCACCCAAAAACTGACACGGACACAAAACGCTGACAAGTGCAAACATATGAATAGGCCTGGACGGGTTAAACACAAACACACACTCTGCTGCCCAAAAGTCTCTTTATGTTTTTATGGCTTTCCTCACTCACAGGGTCTTTTTGGGTGAGCTGTTACTACTCTCCTGTGCACTATTGTGTGTGAGGGAGTGTGTGTTGGTGCCAGGTCAGCAGAGAGGGAGGAGCTTCTCATGTCACATCCTGCCTCTGGAAGCAATTAGCTTTCACACGCATATGTTAAACAGACTCCAGGACAACCTCTCTCTCCTACACACCCACACACACACACACCCACACATAGCAGAGAACATTATGCTTATATACGTTTGCTCAATTGAGGAAACAATTGCTGTCTAATATGACCCAGATGTTGTTGTATTCTCTGTAACCTTTTGTTGCTTTGAACCAGTGTTCACATATTACTAAACTTTTTTTTCCCTTTACACACACCTAAAACTTCTTTATGTATAGATTCAATACAAGAGGGATGTAGTGAATTAAAATTAATCTCCGTTAGTAATATACTCTAAAACTCTGGCTTTTATGAAAGAGTGCTGAAAGTTTCTGTTTGCAACAGGTCAAGCACTATTTTTAATTTAAAATAAATAAATAATCTGCTGTAGATAACTGAAGTCAGCCCAGTTACAATTAGTTGTTTTCTGCTTAAAATGATCTGGGAATAACCTAATGCAATAACAGTTTTTTCAATGAAATGACCCATTTTATGAGTAAATGTTTGAGGCTCTCCAGCTTAGGAAAAACTACTTTTACTTATATGTTGTGATATTGTAGCTAAGCATTAATGAAAACAAAGGCTTTAAAACTTGACTGATGCATATTAATGACAACCCCTACATTTTTGGCAAGCACCAACCTTTTATTTCCTCCTTAAAAGCATTGTAATCTCATCAGAGGGCTGATTTTTACTGGAAAAGTTTTCCAAAGGGTATTGATTGATCTGATCATTCCTTAATCCCTATTTTGTGCTCTTTAATTTGACCATATATGAAGTACTTCATGTAATTGCAAGCAACACAGACAAACAAAAGAAATATCTCATTACTGTTTAGCTCTAAACCACTTATTTATTTTCTTGTATGTCAACCTGCCAGAGTAATCCAAGTGTGCAAAACAACACCTGCAGGTTATAACTGGGAGATGTGAAAAAAAAAAAAGCATAATAAGAACAACAGTGCAGCTGGCTGCATGGATGGAGGAATGAATGGGTTAGAGGATTGAATATTTTGTACTTTATTAAAAAACTGAATTTGAATTAAATTAATAGTTAATTCTCTCTTTCATGTCATTTGTTTTAACTGAGCAAAGATTAGAACTTTGTCATGCTGAAAAGAAAATACTGGCTTTTTCTGCTGGGTGTATGTAGGTTGTAAAACAGCATGAATAGATTATGCTCCGATTTCCCGTTCTTGCTAATTTGAAACAGAAAATGCCAACCTCATGCTCGCTCCTCATTTTATATGAGTGATATAGAATTTCCTTGAGAGGTTAAGAAAACTGTTTGTCCATCCAGCTGAGTTTGTGTGATTGCTACAGTATCCCATATGCAAATCTTGTACATTTTAATCATGTCAGCCTTTGTTTTCATTTAGTTTTACATTGTGTGTTAGTCTTTTCATTAATCTATCTTGCACCAAGCAAATTCCACACATAAACACCATCCAACATGCTATTGTACCAAGGGACAGTTCTTACCCTCCAAAGTAAAAGCAAGTAAAAATTGGCTCCTATTGAGGCATGTGTTTCATGTACAGTGGGATACAATCTTTTTGGCCTGAATAATAAAGTTAAAAACTGGCATGGGGTCGAATCTATGTCACTGCGCAGAAGTGGAAAATCCGACAAATTTCTCCTCATTCTGCTGTTAGATCTAATGAGTCATCCAGACCTCTGCTGCACTCAAGAAGCCAATAAAATGCAGTATACGGTCACTAATTGCATCTTCAAAGAGACTGATGCATTCAGCTGCACATTTCTCATTTTGCACAAGATGAACAGTTTAAGTGTTCAAAATTATTCAGCAGATTAAGTTACAGCTATTATGAGGTAATACAAGCTGGCTAATGTAGTGAGATTACGCCACCTTCTAAAGTTGTTCATGACATCATGGTGCATGATTAAACTAACCTGTGCAGAAAAATCTGATAAATCACTGTACTATCACTCTTTTATTTCTCTGAAAAGCCACCTGCTGTGCTCAGTGGAAATCATTTCATGTCAAAAATAGTTCACCTTAAGAAAGTTTTAAGTTTCCTAAAGTGCTGCAAGACATCTGGAGTGTAAAGATGGTTAGACGTGGATGTATTCAGAGGATGAAAACCGAATTCAATTCTCTACTAGGAGTCACTGCCATATTGATACTTTGCCTCTGGGGTTTGCTCTACACAATCTAATGGGACAAGTCAGACTTTGATTTGACTGTTGCTTTGTGATGATTATTGCACAGAGGGTTTTTGGCAGACCAAACTGCAGGCTCAATTAAGAAGCTCCCAAAATCCTCAACAGAAAACATTATGCCATGTGGTTGTTGAACTATAACTATATTGCACATTAAGCATTTCCCCCAGAATGTGCTATTTTCTGAAAAAGACGAGATTTTATAATCTGTATTACACTGGAAAGTTTACGAATATGTCATTAGTTCTATCTTTTTCTACGTATAAAATGTGTTTGTTTTTTGTTTTTTTCTGTAGGTTCCCCACCAGCACCGCCTATCGGTGGATGTCATTCCAGAGCTGATGAATTCAAATAACCACTGTAGGAATCCTGGAGGAATCAGTGACAAGCCTTGGTGTTACACCTCAGATCCTAATATACGCTGGGAATACTGCGCAGTGCCTCAGTGTGGGGAAATAATCACAGCACCAGGTTCTTTTGCCTTTAATTGTGATTTGCTTAATTAGCTGATATTCTAACCTTCTCTTACCGTTCCCTTTATATCACACTAGGGGATTCATTGGCACATAAATATTGCATATCTTATTTTCCACTCCAATCTTAGGATTTAGCAATAATGTGTTAACCCTAAAATGTCTGAACTCCTATGCTATCTTACTGACTGGCGCAAACACATTTCCAGAAATACTGGCTGGCATATAAAACTTATGCTAAGAAACTTTTCCTGATGAGAAAGCAATTTTTATTCACCATTAACCCATGATGAAAAAATGTTATTTATATGAGTCAACACTGGGAAAATGTAGAAAGTACCTTTAACAACGATGACTCTAACCTTCCTGAAAGGTATTTCAAATTGCACAGAGGGAAAAAGAATGTGAATTTAGAGATTGAAAGGTCCAACATTGTGACTCTCTCTTCAGCCACCTTCGGTTCCAAAGAACAATCATTTCAGAAGCATGCTAACATCTGTGGCTGGTCTCGGTATATGGCACTTGGCACAGCGACAATTTGTCTGCTGATTGTACCCATTCTTGTAACATAGACATCATTTTTGATTATTGTAAAAGCAAACTACTTATTCACAATATTTTTTATATTTATTCACTTAAATGTGGACATGTCAATAGAGGCGACTGGTATTTCTGAATAACTTGAGTCCTAATAGGACCTAATTGGACTCATTTCCATGCTGATTATCAAGTACAAAGAAAATCTGTATGGATTTATGTGTAGATATTGTTTCATACATCTGGATTTGTCTGTCACCCCCTTTTTGTTAATCTTAGCATGCCTTGATTGAATAGGTAATCTTCACAAGCCTTTGCACATAATGTCCTCTTGAAGTCCTGCTAAGGGTTTTGAATGAGCTTCTTCTGTGTGCATCAATAAACTGGTGACTTTCCTTCTACTGTTTTCTATAGTGAGGAAGCCAGAGCTGACAGCGCCTGATCAGGTTCCTCGTCCCCCTCCCACCTCGACATCATCATCGCCAGCCTACTCCATGACTGTCATCGTTATTGTCCTAACCTCAATGGCAACTGCGGTCTTCCTCACAATTATCATCCTTGGCTGTCATAGGAGGAGAAAGCAGTGGAGGAACAGAAAAAGGTAAGAAAAAATAAAAGAAGAGACAAGAAACTTAAAATATGCCGTTATGTTGTCTGATTTTTTTTCCCCATATGCCCTTGCTGTCAGAAGAGAGATTGGGACCCCAACACTGAGCGCTCTTCCATCTGAGCTCTTGTTGGATCGACTCCATCCTAATCCCATGTACCAGAGAGTTCCTTTGCTCCTGAATTCAAAGCTGCTGGCCCTCGAGTATCCCCGCAACAATATCCAATATGTCAGGGACATTGGGGAGGGAGCGTTTGGACGTGTTTTTCAGGCCAGGTAAGACAGAATGATCAAAACAATAAAGAGGGCAACATGTACTTTCTACAATGTCTGTTCAAGTGGACAAGAATGTAATAAAGCAATATTCAGACAGCAGAAAAGGGCTCTACGTGATAATGTTTACATTTTTCACACAGAGGAAAGAGTGAAGATTAAAACAGATGAGAGATTATCTTAGCTCAGCCAGGCTACTGGTCATTTTGAGAACCAATGCGTCATTCACAAAGTCACAAGGGGAGCCGTTATAGGAGTCACCTTCACTTTACCTTGAACCCACAGCAGGATACCATATAGTCTCACACTGATCTCCTTCATCAAACCAAAAAGCAAACCTGAGTCAGAAGGCAGTTTTATTCCTACAGTATCATAAATCTGTCAACAACTGATTTGTCAACAATGTTCAAGTTGTACCTGGGTGTATTTAAAACCTGAAATATATTTAGCTGCATTTCTCTCCTTGCAGAGCAGTGGATGCCATCTTCATTACTCTATAGAAACTCATCTTTGAAAACTAAATTAGTGAAGCAGAGTGGCTGGAAATTAAACCTGTCTAACATAGATTTAAATGCAAAATAGAACTGAAAAAAAACCCTCCTACCTATAAAGCCCCCTTAAGCTTGTGAGCTACTGTCCTGCATGTTTTAGATTCACTCTGCTCCAACACACCTGAATCAAATGAATGGCTTATTGCAAACTCCTTTTACAAACTCGATGCCTATGCCAGACTTGCTAAAGAGGTAATTCAATCATATGATTCGGCTGTGTTGAAACAAAACAAAACCAAACATGCGTCATAGCAATCCAAAACCCCTGCCAGGAAATGGAAATGGCCTAAAATGTCTTTAATCGAAAACCACATCCTTTCTCTGAAACTTGATAACTCTAATGTTTCATTATATATATTTTTTTTATATACAGAGGATTGGAGAACCACCTCAACACCCACACTGGAAATTAAATAGAGTGGATAGAGTGTGTACAATATATACACTGGGCCAAGAGCCTAAAAATGCAGTTTTCAGTGTTAGTGATTGTAAGCATCACAGCAAATGTGTTTCCAATTCTGTAATTTACCCATAGGAAGATTTCACAAAGTGGTGCAATTAACTTTATTCTTTGGAACAATTTTTCTTTTTTTCTGAACTGGATTCATAAATCAGATGAAAGAGCAAACCTGGTGATCAAGTCTGTCAGAAGTGAGCAATGAGCAGGTCAGTCTGTTGATTTAATCAGGGGTCATAAGGTGAACCGGTCAATTGCCGAAAACGGGTATGAGAAATACAGTTAATTCAAATAGGTTGTATCATGAATCCTTGCAATATATTAAATTAAATGTATGATTTTAGCACTCAAATATTTATTTTAAGTATATTAAGAGAAGGTAAAAATGTGTGGTTATTAAACAAAGGAATCATATGGAGGTAAGGACTGATGAAACAGTGAATTAGGTTTTTTCAAGCTAATTTGTAGAGTAGTTCTGTCTGTGCCTAGAGCAGTTTTTGCAAATGTAAAAATGTTAAAACAGAACATAGAGTTAGGCAAAATGGGCATAAATGAGGCAATTTATTTTGTAGAAACAGAAAACACTAAATTCTGTAACATTCTGTATGAATCATTAATGAATGCACTCCAATACTTGCAGAGCACCGGGCCTCCTGCCGACAGAGCCTTTCACAATGGTGGCTGTGAAGATGCTGAAAGAGGAAGCCTCAGCTGACATGCAGAACGACTTCCAGAGGGAGGCGGCGCTCATGGCCGAATTCGACCATCCAAACATCGTTCGACTGTTGGGTGAGTCGGTCTCTGTGGAAAATAGTGAGATGGGAAGAGTGTGTTCCAAACATACTGCAGTCACAGCTGGAGTTTACATTGGATATCTGTTAAAGCAGTGGGTATGCTTCAAGTGAAAACACGGCACAAATACAAAAACAATGAAACGGAGAAGCAGAAACAGTTGGACAGAGAAGAGACAGTAAGAATGAAGCAAATAAAAGAACAAGTACAAGGAACATGACAGGTTAAACAAAATACTTACATTTCTGTACACACGGCTACCGTGTGCTCAGAAAAAAGAAAATGTTTCTGTTATGAGGACTAGTACTCTTCTCAAATGATTATTTCATTAGAACTGAGAAATATGGTTAGTTATACCACTTACTTCAACACAAAAGTGCCAATACACCTAGACAGCACAGTACTTTTTAACCGTTTTAAGAACAGACTTTAAACTATTCAGGAAAAATTATTTGATACCAATTCAAATTCGAATACTAACCAGGCAATAATATCAACCCAAACCCTATTTTAAAAAAAATAAAAAATTGATACTGTCTAAAAGATTAGAAACACTTCAAACTGGTTTAGTTTCCAGCGTCCTCTCAGATACAGTAATTCTTTTGAATTAAGTCACTTTTTCCACATTGTTAGCACTTCGACATAAATGCACTTCAGACAGCTGCTTCATGTTTGCCATGAAGCAACTAGACAACTAATGTGCTTTTATTGACCTGCGTAAAACAAATGGCCTCCATTAAACATTATCTCCACTAATTCAGTCTATCTTATCTAAGACAAACAGCTCAAATCCAAACATACTTTCAGGAAGACATTTAGAGGCACAGCATGCTCATTTTGGTACTTGCAGAAGATAAACAGAGCCATCGGTCATTGACTGCTCAAAGTAGGTTCCACAGTTCCTCTTGGTTGTGAAATATTTTTAAAACAACATTCACATTCACCCCCCATGTCAGAGACCTACAGTGTTTGATGTGTTCTTTCGCTTCAGCTTTGACTGACTGATTCATGTTCATTAGGTCTCCTATAGATGAAGCAAGAAATTAGAATCCCGATGACTAGATTATTTCCTTAACCTCCAACTACCCTCAATGCTAATAATACACCGCAACTGTTGTGTAAAAATATGTCTCCATAAGATGAACGACTCAAATTTAGAAACGACATATGATGGCATGTGTTTGCTTTGATGCATGAAGTTTAAGTTTCATATATTTAGCTATGGAGTGAAGCATTTAAACTGACATTCAACTAAGATTACTACTGTCTACTAGGGCTGTTGTAAACAAATATTTAAATAATCAAGTAATCTATCACTTATTCTTACGATTAATCGAGTAATCGGATTAAAAAATGTATAGAAATATTGGTAAATCTGGCATAACACCGGTGTTACTATCGGATATCAATATCAGTCCAATTTTTTCCATTTTTGAGCGCCGCTGACAGTTACTTTTTTGTAGTTTGGAAAACTAACCTGTAACAATAATAGCTCACTTTCTAAGTTAACCTGAAGAAAAGTTATACAAAGACCTGAAATTATATTCAATTTAATAATAAAGAGGCAGGCTCACAAATACTCTTATAAAAAATGTCTATACTCCAGCTTTTAGTTTATGCATTCGGTGAGTTTAATAGATGAATTCTCACCTTGCCCCATACCTGTCAAGCTTTGGGTTTGAGAACACGGGAAATGTCGCCTGAACTGGGGAGTAACGAAGTAAGATGGGGGGATGAAATAGACAAGGGGACAGACGAAAGTAAGACCGGGGTGAAAAGACGAACGAACAAACCTAATGTGGGGAAGACCATAGACATAATATATGGATAGACGCCTCATGGGCCGCTCTCGCCTATTGGAGCTGACGAGATTTAGGGCGGCCATCTTGGAGCGGTATACCACTCCACTCAGCCTTATATATTTGGCAGGCACAATAAAGGATCAGCGCATTTAATAGATCATAACACGCTGAATAGTAATCACATTGTCACATAATTAAATTTTAGGCATACAGCTATTAAAATTGCATGTATAGGAACGTATAGTTTAGCATATTTAAATAATTTTGGTGGAATACAATGTTTTAAAGTATGACATGTTTTGCAAGATACAACCAAAGATGCAATTTATTCACACACATTATGTATATATTCCGATAATCTCATATATACACACATACACACATGCATACTTATCTGTTGTGACAGTATTTACATATTCATTACATTTTTACACAATCTAATAGCCTTATACATACACATATATATATATATATATACGTATATATATATATACATATATATATAAAAACACATACTTATCTGTTGTGACAACAATATTTACATATTCATTACATTTTTACACAATCTAATAGCCTTGAAATAGGACAGTTTTGCAGAGCTTTTTTCTGCTGTTGCCTTTCTGCAAACCAAGACATGTGACTTTTGCAATGTGGTGCATCCTTATCTTCAGAAACACAGACACAACCAATGACAGCAAGTCAGAATGGTGATTGTCAATGCCAAATTGTGTCTCCTGAGTGTGTTCCCCAAGCTGGAAAACATCTTCTGTTCCAATGTCTTCACGGACTATGTATGTGACGGTGGACAGCTTAGGAGGATGGTTTGGTGAAGCACCACGAATCACCCTCTCTGCAGCTCTCACCACCTTCACTACGCCTTGTGAGGGAATCACTAACCCGCCATTATTTTTCAAAGTGAGAAGATGGTAGTTCTCATCAAATGAAGACGGTGTGGCATCTTGAATCAAACTGACTCGACATGGGTCACAGGTTAGTTTACGCAGAATCTGCCTCACAACAAATCCAGATATGTAAACCAAGGCATTTTCTACCAGACCACCAAACTTGGTCGGAAGATAGCTGTGGTCGTCCAGAATGGCTGAAATCCTAGCAAAAGGACAGGGATGCTCTTCATTAGATTCAGGAGAGGACATTTCAACAGCAGACAGGGACACGGTGTTGTCTTGTGCTGCCACATTGCCAGCCGTTCTTTGAGTTCTTCAGTAATGAGATTTTTTTCACTCAATTCCCCCAAAAGTGACTTTGCTGTGGTCTTTGCCCTCTTCTCTCTGGCCATGGTGTTTTTCTTGTCCCGCTCCAGATATTCCACTCTTGCCAACGCTCTCTTATGTTTTGCAGTGACAGCGGTAAGAGAAGCTGGCAAAGCATAGCAATGATCCTAAAGACAGAGAGATGGACATCACCCATCACTTAGACATCACTATGGCACACTTTCTTTCAGACGACAGCAGCACTGTGTGCGTCTTCAACTATGTTGGTTTTATTTGTTTTATTTGTGAGAACATTCAACATGAGGGTTAGAAAATAATTTAGATTTTAATATGATCTTGACCATTATGATATGATATTTACAATAGAAAAAATACTCACATCATTAGACTGAGGTTGCAGGTCTGAACTACAAGTTTCTGGGTCATCTTGAGAGGCCACATACTCACTACTTTGGGCTTTTGTGGAGGTTATTGTAGTTCTGTAGTTTTCAACCTTAAATGTAAAAACCTTATGAATATGGACTTCACAGTATATACTACCTGTACATAAACACACATATATCCCTTAAGGCTAACATTATGCACATTTATGAATGCTAATGAACTTTTAATAATGCACCTACTCTTTGAAGGTGAACTGGGAAGCTGAAAATTGATGGTATCACATCAGCTCTCAGTCTGACAATCTGACCTGTTTTGTCAAAATCCTCCGTTTTGAAATGCTCACTGCATAGTACAGATGAATCACTTGCAGTGAATCCATCCCTCCTCAAAGCTATTTCCCACCTCTTCCTCCTCTCTTTATCTTTTGGAAACCTTTAAAACAAAAACGTGATATCTGGGAGTGTGTACACAAAAACATTGTCCGAATGAGGTCCATGTTATTTGCAACGGTTGAAACTAAGGAGCCTTGTTGCCTGCTTAAGCTGAGCATTCAGAAAAACGTTACACTCACTATTTTTGATCTTCATATTTTAAAGAACATAAAACTCCAAATTTGATTAAAATTTGTTGATAATGATAATTAAACAAAGCTACTGAAATTGTGAGTAGGCCTGTTTGAAACATATTCCTGTCATCAAATCTCCGGCTGAAGACCGATAGCTAACATTTGCTGTCATTTCGCTGGTGGGCATAAATACAGTACAGTAATATTACATTCACAACATACTAACAATAATATGTCATTCTTACTTGTGAAAAGTTATCCCCCGGTCCCTGACATCAACAGTTCGCAGATTTAAACACGAATAAGCCGAGCAGAACTGAGGCATCTTCTGTTGTTTTGGTTCAGCAAAGTACGAGGGTATACCGCTCTAAGATGGCTGCCGTATTTCCTGCGCCGGAGCGGCCAATGCGGCGTCTACCCTTATATTATGTCTATGGGGAAGACGACCGGTAGACCAGGAACGTAGGACCGGTGGGTGCACACGTGATATTTACGGTACCTTCGTTCGTCACACTCAGAAACTCCTCTACCTGCCATGTACCGCACGATGATTTCCGCCACCCGTTTGTTGAGTCCGGGAAGATATGAAACGTATTGTGCGGTTCGTCCGTAAGAATCCACTTACACTGTAACCATCAACTACTCAGCCGCCCGCCGTGTTCAGTCTATCCGCTCACCTGAATAAATACTCCTGCAGCTGCTCTTCCCGCCGTTCGCTTTCAACCAGCAGCTCCCGGAGGAGAAACGCTGCCGTACTCCAGGCATCCCGACATTCATTTTAAGGATTTCTATTGGTCCTCCAAAAACGATAAAACCCCGGGCATTATCATCAATCAATAAAAACCCCACGTGCCGAACTTGAAAACTGGACTATGCTGCTAATACTTAGCTTTCGGCAACAACTCAGAGGCGGAAGTGAGAGCTCCGTGCAACGCAAATAATGTTCCGGCCGGAACACGGTGCGCGAAAATATAAAACATAAATTCATGAACCTTCGAGGCAGGTACATTTTCATCGAGGAATTTTAATAATTGAGGTACTCAAATCATTTGAGGAATTGTTTCAGCCATACTGTCTACTACTGTCACCCTCCCTAGCATAAAAATATTGTTTTGCAAAAGTGTTCATACCTTTGGGATATTTTCTTAGAGCAAGTATTAATTGTCAAAAAATACTTGGGGATTTCATTTTAATTTAATAATAATAGAAAAGAAATAAATCACATTTACATAAGTATGGTTTTTGGTTTTCTATTTTTAATAAATAATAAAAAAAAAACAACTCCAAAACTGATCCTCCTCCACCCACATTTTGGTAGTGGGGTACTTCTGTGTATAATTTTGAGGATAAGAATTGACATAATAACATTTAAAATAAGGCTGCCACACGAAAAAGTGAAGTGCTGTGGATACTTTCCATATGTGCTGTAACAACACATGGAAATTGTGGCTTTGTCAACAAAATCAGTAAACCTTGGTATGAGATGTAATCAAGTAAATAATTTATCAGAACAAAGCTGAGATGTAATGGCAAATGTTAAATATAATAGAGGTGATTTTTGGAATCTTTTGATTATATACAAAAGACAAAATTTCAGATAAAGATAATTTAGTATGTATAACTATCCTGAACAGGAAATAATTAAGTTTGAGGGCCTCTATATGACCCTGGTTTTTTTTCGCCCTGAGTTTTTAACACTCCTTTTGGCTCCTTTAATGTATAGTTTTAAAGACTTTGGTTTATGCAAAGCTTTCTTACAGCGTGTTTACAATAGTGGCTCTGAACTGAAAGTAGGTCTCTGAAGAGCCAATAAAATGTGATTCTTTCACTTGTTCTGTTGATTAGATAACTAGATAATGCAGAGAACTTCATCCATCTTTATCCATGACTCACATACTACATCAAATGTGCAATCATAGCTTAAAATAAAAGCAGAAATACTTTTGTATACTCACAAATTCAGTCCACACCATTTTGCTAATTTAAACCCGGTCCCTCAGTGGATTCCTGCCTGATATTATTTTATTCTGAAGGACTTTGGAATCTCAACAAGAAATTAAAGTAAACCTTTGTGGGTTAAAACAACATTTGAAAGCATTTCAAATAACTTTGCTACCAGCAGGTCATTGAGCCTTTGATTTCAAAAGCAAAAACAGAAACATAATCATTCATAGATACTCTTGACACAGTTCACTTTAAGGCAACAACCTACAAACTATTAGTTTATGGAATATCTTAAACTGAGTACAGACCAGCAAAAAAAGAACTGCAGTTCAAGGCCCTGTTGGGTATTTTCAACCCTCTTTAGGACAAATCTGGTTCAACAGCACAACAGAAATAAAATATCAATTTGCATGTTGCCCTCTTAAATACCAGGTTCCAAATACTAAATATAACATGAAGTGTTTTTTTATGTTAAAAGTTTATTTTGCTGATATTTGGTTTCGCTATGCTTATTTTCTGATTATAAAGATGTTGTTTGTTCTCTCCTCAGGTGTCTGTGCTGTGGGTAAGCCGATGTGTCTGTTGTTTGAATACATGGCCCAAGGGGACCTCAATGAGTTCCTACGTCGCCGATCTCCAACCCAGTCCGTGCGCACCATCAGCCGAGCTAGCCTATCAGCTCGCAGTTTCTCCTCCGACGGGGAGGCAGCGTCTCTCACCTGTCCGGAACAGCTCTCTGTTTCTAAGCAGATCGCCGCGGGAATGGCCTATCTGTCAGAGCGCAAGTTTGTCCACCGGGACCTTGCAACACGCAACTGCCTGGTTGGAGAAGAAATGATTGTGAAGATTGCAGACTTTGGCCTCTCCAGAAACATCTATT
Organism: Xiphophorus hellerii; assembly: GCF_003331165.1. Taxonomy (NCBI): domain Eukaryota; kingdom Metazoa; phylum Chordata; class Actinopteri; order Cyprinodontiformes; family Poeciliidae; genus Xiphophorus; species Xiphophorus hellerii. The sequence continues at coordinate 9,681,021 of NC_045679.1, read as the reverse complement.
CAGCTGATTACTACAAAGCCAACGAGAATGATGCAATCCCCATCCGCTGGATGCCCCCGGAGTCGATTTTCTACAATCGCTACACAACCGAATCAGATGTATGGGCCTACGGTGTGGTGTTATGGGAGATTTTCTCCCACGGGATGCAGCCATATTACGGAATGGGTCACGAGGAGGTTATTTACTACGTGAGGGATGGTCACATCCTTTCCTGTCCTGAGGACTGTCCCCTGGAGCTGTATAATCTGATGCGTCTTTGCTGGAGCACACACCCATCAGACAGGCCGAGCTTTAGCAGCATACATCGGATACTGGAGCGAATGCATCTAAACAGCCTGAGTGCAAATGCAGAGCCTGAAGCTGACTCATAATTTTTATTTAAGTGATTCTTGCATGAGGGAAAGCATCAAGGAAACTGGGATTGTAGTTATAATTTGTCACTGAGAACAAGGATAAATGTAACACTTGATAATGTTGACTTTGCTAGCCCTATTTTTTCTTCTGTGGGTATCATATGTTTAACCCCTATCCTGTTTTAATGACAAACTATGTTTTATTCATTCTATTTTGCTTGATTTTTCTTCAAGTCAAGCAATTTTGGAGCCTGAAATCATAGATGTACCAGCCTTATATAGGCAAATCTCAAAGATAGGATAAATATTAAAATAAGAAAATGCCTTTCTGCTTGATCCACCTGATTTGAATTAATTGCATATTAGCAGACAGTTGCACAACTGGGTGTAAAGCTTAAGAGATGGATCATGTTTTTTTTTTTTTTTAAGTAGTGGTGGAACATATAAACCCCCAGGACTGGAGTTATTTCTGAGATGGAGCGCAGATACAGATACTTAACTGAGTTGAAAATATCGCAGGATGACATCACAGGATGTCCACACCCATATACATTTGTGTGTTACAAAGCAGATCAAAGACCAATCTGATTGGGAGACAATGCAGCAGCATCTGCTTGCACTTTTCTGATGACAAAACACAAAACTATCATTCCTCCCAGTGACAATTTACAGGATAAACTGAGCTACTCCACAGTGGTTTCATGAAGATATCTAGATATAAAAATAAGCAAGTCTTCTGAACTGCTTTTCAAAAGAAAATGATGAACTTGAATACTACATCCAATGCTCTGATCAAACATTGTCAAATTGTGTCTAGCTTTATAATTTGTTTCTTTTCCCAGACATACTACTGCTACAGTCTGTAATAAACTGACATTTGCTCCTGTTGACAAGGCTTTCTAAAGTTAGCATGTTAGCCAACCCTTCCTTTCTGATGTGACTGATATTTTTCAGCTTGTAACTTATTTCTACATGCGTAAAATCTATTTTTTAAGAAAAGTCTTTCTCTTGATTCTAAAACTTGGTGCCTTGATCATTAGAAACTTGAATGACTAATGTTTCAGCTGCTCTCTTCTACACCAAGAGCTATCTGAGAATATCTGAGCACTGTGCAGAGTAGGTCACATAGAGGGATTCACACCAGTCACTACTGTGGATCCCACACTGGGGATGTGACTCACAGACCCCCATGTATTACACAAGCAGCATCCGTCTACTCTCATTTCATCAAGTACTCCACAGATCATTTGAAAAAGCATTAATAGAATCAACAATCAAATACTTTATTATTTTATTCATATTTAAGCTACAGTAATTATTCTCAATTTAGTTAGTATATTTCCAATAACTATTTTAAAAAGGCTAGGAGGTTATCTGCATGGGATGAAAAAAAGTCAAGCTCTGAATGCAGCTGAATTAACCTTTTTTGTTAGTTTTTTTTACAGCGTTTGGGAAATGTATGTTTGTGGTTTTTTAATAGTTCTTATATAATACCATGTCCTTAGTTGTATTCCCTTGTCATGTACTATAAAGACTTGAATCACAAAAGTATGGACATTTTTAGTAATTTCAACAAGAGTTGTTTAAATCTTGTTTTTTATTAGTTTGGTTTTTAACAGTTTTTTTTTTTCTCTACTCTGAATTTTGAAGCATAAAACAGATCAATGTCATTTAATGGACAAAGGGCAGTAGCTTGAGAACATAATGCTACCTTTTTAAAGAACATTGCTATGAAAGAAACAGTTTATTCCACAGTGGCACACAATCACTTTTAATTGACACTGATCGTCAAAGTATATACATTTTTATTCCAGTTTGAGGCATTTTTACGAGGTTGTTTGTTTTCATTGTTGGTTTTTGATGGTCTTTCAAGTTTGCAGGGAAAACAAAATTCAGTAAGTTTTGTTCATAAAATGTCTCAATACTTGTTTAATGGTTGTTCTGCAAAACCACTTGGCAAGATCCATTAATTTAGGTTCCTTAAAAATGAGTTGACTAAGAATAAGCCAACATTTGTCTGAAGGGGGCAACTGAATTTGCTTTTATGGAGGTTGAATGTTTTTCTGTTTCTTAAGAAAAAGTTTAGTTCATATCGAACTGACAAGACTTTGCATGTGACATTTTAAAAAAAAATTTCTTACATACATTGTGGAAAAATTGAATAAATTAGAGATTCACATAATTTAAAAGAAATTATTCAAAATTTTCAGTTCCAAATGCATCCAGTAAAACAGACACGCTTAATTTCTTTTTATTTGTGGTGTTCTGTTTTTATTTGTTGCACTTCGTAAACTGTTTTAAGTTCGTTATTTATTTTTGTATGTTTTGATTTCTATGAAATAATATACAGTACATATGTGTATGTCTGTATTGCCTATGAATAAACAAATATTCCATGTATCATTTAGTAAAGGGGTTACCAACACAGTCCCTGCGGGCCCCCAGTCGCCCGCGGAGCAAGTTCAAAAAATAGCCATTGTCATTAGGGAGCAATGCCAAAGAAATTATTTAATTGAGTGTTTTTACATTGAAGTAATAGCATTTGTTTATATTTAGAGTTTTAAAAAAAGGAAATGATAAAAAACGTTTAAAATAAATTGCTTTATGTATAAAGCTCTTTCCTACGGTTAAAGTTCAGAACTATGCTCAGACGCCTGCAGGATATTATCGGAGGGCAGCAGTGCCTGCAGCTGTACAGCTGCACATACTCTGTGTACCTTGAGATCTTCCTTTAAGTAAAAAAAAAAAGAAATAATAATTTCTGGAATTTTTATTATTTAACCCTCTTTACTATTAAAAAAATTGTGGAGAAAAAAAGATCTTTTGTGCCAAAACATCTTGTGCGTAGTGCACGTGCAATGGGGGGGGCGAATGGGGCCTGAGCCCCTGCCCTTTTTATCCTTGATGCCCTTAGTGCCCTTTTTGAGTTTTTTTTTTTTTCAAAAAAATGTTATTTTTATTTTTTATTTTTAATCTGTTTGTCAGAAGGCCTGCTGGTAGGACTGGTAATATACCACCAAGGCTGAAATCTGCACTTGGGAGTCAGCGGCTCTTGAGGACAATGGACTGGCACGGCGGGGTGCGAGGACCAATGGTCAAAAGGAAACATTGTGTCCGAAAACAGAAAAAGGGGGAAACGGGCGGGCCTGTTGACCCAGCTGATGCCAACTCAACCTCTCTCTAGCTAAGCAAGGTTGGTGGAATCAAATAATGTTCTCACTCTTTGGTTACCTAGCAACTCACTCATTCTTTGGTTTCCTAGCAACAGCCTGTTGAGTCACTTGCGCAGCAGCAGTTTCTGGTTTCACCTCCATTCCTCATAATTGCTTAGAAATAAAAAAAGAAATAGAAAAACATTGTGATGTATTCCAAATATTTAAAACAGAAAAACTAACAAAACATTATTGATACAGATATAAGACACTTATTTCATGATATCATAATATTGTTCAGCCTTACCATAATTAGACTATTTCCGTGTTTAAAATCCATTTTAATTAGTTATTATTTAGGATTATTTTCTGAGAAATTGAGTTTGATTAGTTTGAATGTAATTACTGAAATTTGTGGTTTGGGTAATGTTATCATTAACCAAATCTATATGAGTTACAACAACATTTAATTTCCCTTTGGGATCAGTAAAGTTGAATTTTGAAGGCAAAATTTTACCAAGTATTTTTTTTTTGCCCAGTTTCTAGTGAAAATATCTTAGCACACTTAAAATAATACAAAACTGACTAAACCTTTAAGCAAGATATAGAAGCTTGTTTAAGTGAATAATTCCTTAAAATTGCTGAAGAATTATTAGTTCCGTTCACAGAATATGATACTTAAAACAAAACATTTTCCCCCAGTTATTTTTTCCATCAATATTAAGGAATCACTGAGTTAAAACAAGCTCCTATATCTTCCTGACAAGTTACTCATAAGTTAGTTGTGTCTTATCCTAAGTGTACTAAGATGTTTGCACAATAAACTGGACCAAAACTACTTGGTGAGATTTTGTGTTTTTGCAGTGAGGGAGTTGAAAACAATCGGAAATCATGTTTATTTCCAAAAGATGTGAAAAATTATGCTAAATTATGCACTAAAATAGAACATACTCACCGGCGAAATCTGCTGCCGGGCCGTTGTTCGGCGCAGCATCGTTCACTGATGGTGGACATGATGCTTTGTAGTCCTGGCCAGTCATCTGTTTGTAGTCCATTTTCAGCTTCAGTAGCAGCTGGACAGCAGCATCAACCTCAGCCTGCAGAAAAATAAATAAAACAGGGGCAAACAAACAAACAACAATATCATCTATTAGGCAAAAAATGAATTTTTTAAAAAAAACCTGTCAGTGCTTTGCGTGTTTGCCTTAGGTTCCTGAGTTTGCTGTGGTGTGTTGGTTTATGTATGTTGTATAATGGTTAATAAATTACATTTTGAAAACTACGTTGGATATTTATCCTTACAGGACTTTAATATAAGGTATCTATGGAAAGATAGTTTAAATCCCAGGGCCCCTTACCTTTGTGAAATGAAGAGCAAATGTTTCCAAAGAACAGTTAAAGACTTTCTGGTAAATTAATCTATTCCCATGTTATAGAGTGGGAACGGATTATATCAGGTGGCTAAAATATTTGGTTCCCCTCCTTTAACTTTGGAAAATAATAATCAAATGTCCACAGGATTTGACAGTCTCTGGGGGTGAGCACCCAAAGCATAAATCTTTTTGGTCAGTTTACTTTTGTTTATTTGGTGGCTTGGCGGTTCTTCTGATAAAAATGAATGACAGGAGTTTGAACCTCTCGTAGTTCTAAGAGCGGTCGTTTGGATCCTGGCGGTGTGCGGTTCTGGCAGGTCGTCGGTTTATGAGCTTCTTTGATGTTTCCCGAACAGGAGAGCTGATGGGTCACGTGTTGGCTGACATCTGCCGCTCTTCCTGAGCGTTGCACTAAGACTGCGGGTTAAACAATTTAATCTAGTCGAATTTAATCTAGCCAAAGTAGAGTAGAAATTAAGCAAATATTGTTGCTTCACCTTCTCGTCCTCTGAACATCTGACACCACCTGGACCTGCAATCAACACTCTCCTCTTTCCATGAACCACAATGGTAGGCTTTGCTTGCATGTCTTTATTATTTAGCATCGTCTGAAAGAAAAAAAAGTCTCTTGTGGTTTAGGTTTATGCTGAATTTTGCGCATTGGGGAGGTGGTTGTGCTCTTGCAGGTCAGGTGCAGTGATAGTTTTGTGCTACCCTCCGATCTGTCGGACCTTATTTTTTTTCGGCATCTGCTGGTGTCAGCCAGGGGATGACCAGTCAGCTGTTCAGTATGCGAAACCACAAAAAGGCTAATAAACCAGCGACCCACCAGAACCGCGCACACTGTAAAATGCTTAGGCGGGCTCTTAGAACAACGGGAGGTTCAAACTCCACTCATTCATTTTTAGCTTACAGAAAAACGCCAACCCGTGAAATAAACAAAAGTAAACTGACCAATAAGATTTAGGCTTTCGTGCTCTCCCCTGGTATTAATGTCAAATGATAAATTATATGATACTGTCTAAAACCAATGTTTACATGGTATTAAAGACTCAACCCGTATTTTAAGAGAGGGAAACTTGGGGGTTGCTGGCACCAGGATGCTTGGGGGTTAGCGGCAGCAGAGGGAAACCTATCATTGTTTCCTCAAGCAATGCTTTGCAAATGTCACAGTTAAGACTTTTAAGACATGCATATTAAATGTGCAGCTATTAACATAAAGCATTTAAAATAAGTTATGCTTTATGATATTTTCTTTGCAGAGAAAGACAATAGAATAGTAGTTAATTGAGAACTTTATATGCTCTTCAGTATGCAGATCATAGCATACTGGGGGATATTAGAGCAGTTTACCATATATTTCTCTGTTTTCTTAATTAACTAAGTGGGAGGAGACATTAGAGAAGGAAAAGTGGAAAAGACAGAATTATTAAAGTAGAAGTATTTTACTGAATGCATGCAGGCACATCTCAAAAATACAACTTTGTGAAAAAAGCCCTTTTAGTCATTAAGACATTATTTCAGATGTCCTTATTTATTAATCCACAAGCATTCCTTCAGAAAACACACAAGGCCAGCATTTTAACATGCGCCTGGTGCAGTGATATTTTTCTCCACAAGAGGGATTGTAAGGGCGGCCTTTGGTAATAAAAGACTGTGCAATTCAATGTCTTTGTAAATGTAATTTCTGTTTGCATAACTATGCACAAATAAATGAGATGTCTTGCATAACGTTCTGTTTTTTAGCATCTTTGCCAACATGTTTTGTCACTGCATGGGTGTGCCTGTGAAAGCTTCATGGATTCAGTGCACTCTGTGTGTTTGCGTGTACTGGCTTGTGTGCGTGTGTGTATGCGTCTATGTGTGTATGTAGATTGGGGATGCCCAGTGTAAACTGTTTGGACAAGGCAGCAAGGAGTTTGGCCTTGGACCGGTCATCCCTCTTCTTTTCGACATAAACTGCAGCTCAGTCTCTCCCTCTCCCACTTCCTCCTATGCCGCCTCACTTTTCACCTCCTCAACATCTGGACCTTATTTCAGGTTTTTCCTTGCCTTTCCTTTCATTGCTTTGCCTTGCTTTTCCCTCATAAATAAGTCTTTTTGGTCTAACTTCAGATAATTTTGTGTCCTCATTACTTCTCTGCCTTCAAAATGTTTTTGTCAAAATGCGTCACAAGGACGGCTACATATGACTCTACATATGGTTAAATGGTCTTCATTCACACTGAGTCAGTCATTCCTCCTCCAAGCAAAAGGTTTATTTAAATAAAACTCTAACCTTTCTCACAGCTGGGTAAAGCAGCTCTTGGAGTTTGGCATCTCAACATTATTAGAGTTAAGAATCCCTTCCTGTTTTGCCGTAATAATATTCTCCTTTGGGCGAGTGAATCTTTGAAGTTCAGTTGTTATAAACTCGCTCACTGTCTGAGTGGCGCAGGTTGCAAGAAAATATGGAATTCTGTCCTTTCAACTTGTGAATTTTTGAGCACGGGGAGCAATTTTGCTTTTCAGCAAACCATAATAAGAATCATGGAAAGTGTCCATGTTGACCTGACAGTGATGTGACATCCCCTTCAGTCAGCGACCGGCGGTATTTCCTGCTTGGCCATGTTGGCTTTCATTGGTCCATTCAGGAGCAACAGGAAGTAAGGAGGCATATATCAGTCAGCTGGAGGCAAACACTCCAAAACTGTGGAACAATAAACAGTAGATAGGAAACACCCACGCAAAAACATGTCACTCTTTCCAAAAAAAAAAAAAATTACCCACTGCTGTAAGGTCTCCGATGTATTTCATATTGTGCCACTGGACACAGAACTGTCCTTGGCCATTTCTATCTAAACATTGGAGTTAATCACTCAAGCAGTCTAGTCCTTGTCAGTACCATGCAGATTTGGTTTCAAATCTCAAATTGGCCATAAATAAACATTTATTCATCTCAAGTTACACCTAGAATAATGACTAAGAACCAGGTCTCTCTTCTCCCTTCATGAGACACTGGAGACAGTCGTGCTAAACAATCATGATTTTGCTTGTTGTAGGCAACAAAACTCTGACTGATCGTTGCCTTTAAAAAAAAAGGAAAAAAAAAGATATTTTTCACTACTACTGCAGGTGAATCCCATTTTTTATCTAGCACCGACTTCGAGGATGAAGCTCGTCCTCGAAGATGCAGATTCCATTGTTCCAAGTTTCCGCATTACAGAGCTCCCCTCTCCTGCGACTCTCCCACTCAGCTCCTATAGACTAGCCACCAGCAATTAACAAACACTTGATGGAACTGCAAATTTGCTGATCTCAATATGCAAGCTGCTTCTGAGTGAAACACTGGCGAATAAAATGTTGTTAAATGGTTAATAGAGGAGTGGTGGTGTGATGACCTCCTGAAGGTGGAACATCAGAAAAAGCAAGCGTTTCTTAGAGACAGAGACCCAATTTAAGGCATTAATTTACAATCAAGTGTCTTTTGTTTTATTATTTATATATATGTATAATTTTTATAACAACTGAAGTTAATAGTTAATTGACTGTGCAGTAAAATGGCACTATGTTGCTGAAAAACACAATACTGCCCCTTTAACATACAGTATATGCATTTGAGTCAGAATGTTATGCTGTCACTTTGATAATCACATTCTGTTTGCACAAGAGTAGCATATTATATTAGTTACTTCCTAGCTACAATCAAGTATAAAATGCCAGCCAATAATTGTTTCAGAAGCATTTTTTCAGCATATCCCTCCTGAAGCTGCAAGGTGTTTAAATGGAAAGCAGACTGGTGCAGAGACACCTGGTGAAGACCAAGGCTGTCGAAAATGTGTGAAGTAGCTCAAGGTTCATGCATTATTGCGTCTGTGTATCAAGAACCCTCAGTGTTCCCTGTCCGAGCTTCCTAGGTGCCATGGAAACAGAAACAGAAGCAGATAATAGAGGAACAGCCCTGGCAAGACCAAACTATGTTTTTTTTTTCATTTGATCCTGTTCAACACACAAATCAAACCACAAACCCCACATGAGTTAGAATGTTTCTAATGTTTTGTTTTATTGTTTTTGAAATATCAACACAATTGCTTTGGGTGTATATTCATTGGCATTAACGTTTGATGTATTAATATTATTGAAAATCCATTTCAATAATATCAATAATAATAATAAGAAACGTGTCACATTTACACACTAATACTACTGGTACAGAAAGGTTTGGCATTTTTAAGGTTTTGAGAATGAGAATTGCGCTTGATAAAACTTGCTATGCAAGCTAGCTGTGCCAAACAACAGCAGTAAAAGGCCACAATAAACACCGATTCACCACAAAACTACAAATGAGGCACATCATGCTAATCTGAACAGAAATGGACAGGTCATGAAAAAAAAAAAAGATTTACGGTAGAAAATAAGTGTTGAGACATGTACATTGCCCTTAAGAGTAACATTCCTTCCTCCAGTAAAACGCAGGAGTACTAGCAGACTGTAAATATAACTTAACACCACCTGCTGTTCTTGTTCAACTCCAGGGGTTTCACTTCTCACTCTGCTCTGTGAAACCACTGTTGGATGTAGTTACATGGAAACACTTCTGGACTTGTGTGAAGGTGAGACAAGCTTGAGACTTCCAACCAACTAAGTCTAGTGTTAGGTTACTTTTCTAAACAAACTGGAATGCACTGCACTCACAAAGCTAGCTTCAAGCAAGTGAAAAAAGTTAAGAATTTTTATAGGGCCATCAGAAAATTCACTTCATTCACAGCAGAAAATAGATGCCATCAAACCACAAATACATTCCTACAGTACATTTGGGCAAAATATGACAATGAAATCCAACAAACATGTTTCACTTTTTCGCGATTAACTTTGGAATAACATATTTTAGACATATTTAAGAAAACTGTACAATTATACTTACAAGGGCATGCAGAGTGACAATAGTAAACAGACAAGCAATGACAGTTTTAGTTTGCTATAATAAGCTGAATAATTCATTAGTCAGAAAAAATGTTGTGAATGTGAAGGATGTCAGCACAGAAAAGGTCTTTAGGTATGCAGTTACCGAAGTGAAGCGCGCAAACCAGTGTCCAGATGAACAGGTAGGGGCAAATTTGATAATTCATTTTTATTTAAAAAGACAAGGTATTTTTTAAATCTCTCTTTTAAATGTGTAAAAAACAGACAAAATAAAGCACCAATCATCTTGACATGACAGAAAGAGAAAAAAAAACAACTTGACAGCTTTGAGTAAGGTGCAATTCACAACAGTGCTTCATCTTTAATTTACCTGAAAGAAAAGAATCTAAGCTGAAATAAATTGGAAACATGTTGGTTGAAAAATGACATATTTAACTGAAATTTAAGCATGTCCATGAAACCAAATTTACGCATTAGTATTAGCTGTATAATACTTTGTGTTGGTACTTTTCTTGCTGCTATTGATTATTTAATTTATATTTTAGAAGTTTAGATTACAGTTAAAACCACCAAATCTATCATTTAGTTAGACTAGCTATATTAAATTTTCATGTACATAATCTTTTAGCATTACCTAAAATGTTTATGCTCTAAAATACTTTTTTCAGTTTCCAGTGAGATGAAAAACAAACAAACAAAAAAAACCAATCCAGTAGAGAAGAGAGGGTCAAAATTCATCCATAGTGTTGGTAATTACATTTAGGGTCAGATTAGCTTAGATGCAATTAACAATACATGAAATTATTACATGAAGATATTTTTTGTATTTACTCAGGTTATCTTTGTTTAAAATTAATGATCTGAATCATTAATTTTCATTGAGAAATGGCAAAAGCAAAAGCAGTCTTGAAAGTACCAAAAACATTTTGGGCTCCTGTTATCTGTGGTAACAGATTGGTGAAGGGGCAAATAAACCCATTCTTTTTGAAACAGACGTACATTATTCATACACGAGTTTTTGCTACACAAAGTGTGGCATAGCTGACTCTATTTAGGAATCATTTCAATGCTTCAGAATGTACCCGACGCAGAACAGTTGCAAAAAAATGAAGAAAAAAAACCTTCTCTCCTATTCACCCATTTATTTTGGACCCTCTTTTGATTCAGTCTACGCGTCTTTCAATAACAATGTTCTCATGGTCTATTTTCAGTAATGCTAAAAGACTACCAAATGACTATTTTATTCTTTCAATCCAAGAGAGTCTAGCACAAGACACCAAGGTAAAGTCAGAACTTTGACAATAATAAGTGTATTTCACAAATTTAACAAATTAGTTTGACGAATACTGTAAGAGTTTGTCATCTCATCTGCTGCTACTTAACCAAACTACATACTTTTATATACATGTGACCTTGCTTATGTGATTAGTAACAACGTTACAGCAAACTTTTAGGGAATTCCCTTTCTTGTAACTTAACAACATTCAACAGAGTGTATTTAACACAAGCTTGTGGTCCCCCTGGAGGAACAGTTGCTGAGACCATAATTAGAACATACATTTCCACAGAAAGGTGAAATGGTTCTTGTTTAAGCCTGGCATAATGTTTGCGACACTGACTGCGAATCATCTTGAAACAGCAGACCTTTGAGGAAATTGCTCATCAGAACTATGTGTGACTGGAGTTTTATTGGCTCTGCTAGTGGCACAGTCACAGCACCACTCTGTCTGAAGTAAGTGTGACACAGCTCCAAGCATGACTGCAGAGTCTTAGTCAGGCTTCTACTCTGCCAGTAGGTGACTTTATAAGCCTTCCATTTTCTGAGAATTTTGTCATTATTTTGTCTGAGTGCAAATTTGTTTATGCTTATTTATTTCACTCGACCTGCTGTCATGTTGAGGCAAACGTTTAAGCAGAGCGTCATCTCAGCATCATCTTCAGTTTGCTTCTAAACAGATGATAGAAAATGTAATGTAAATGCTTTGGTAAAGTATAACCCTACCTATAAGTTGGAATAACCAAGTTATAGGTATTGGAGTAACCAATATTTCTTTAAAATATACAGACCAGTAGGTTAAATCAGATTAAAAACACTTGGAACATAGCCATGTTTATCTCTAGAGGTAAAAAACACATCAGAACAGGTCTAATGATGTAGCCAACTGAGCACATTTACTGTTTTGTTGCCATCTAAGATATTAACTTGTCACTGCATTTTACTGCAATGCAGTGGAATCCCTTAAACAATCCCTTAATGTCTTCATAACTAGCATAAAGAAACACACACAACTGAATCTTTATACACTGTGGTTGTAAGGCCAGCATAGTAAAAAGAAAAAATATATAGTTTGACACTGTCTGAACAAGAACTGTGATAAATCTGAAATAATCATACAATTTTTACCATTTGCCAAATGCTGGAATAAGAAATTATTTTGGTAATTCTAACTGATATAGGTAGGGAAAATTAAAGTCTGGTTTATTGTCAGACAGTGGGGAAAAATATGCTAGTATTTATACTCTGTATGAAAATATTTGGTCTTTACTTACTTGCAAAGAAATAAGATTTTATGCAACGGCTTATGAACATAGAAATGAAATAGGTTAAGTAAAGAGCAAAATGGCACAAATGTCTCCAAATTCACTGCTGGTTCTGCAAATGAAAAGACTATTTTTCTCTGGAGTCTTGAGCTAATCAATGCAACAAATATATCGGACAAATCAAAACTGTGTAACAGAACTAAAGAAAAAAAATCTAGGTTTCTTTTGGTATTTGGAATTTTAATCTAATCTCACAGATGCTAGAGTTTTTCAAGACTGTCTGAAAATGATCAAAGATTGAAACTGATGATGTGTGAAGTTGATACTGTTTTTATTATTAACCGTACAGTCCATCTGCTCCATCACATGACATAATCATGAAGCATCTTCTGTTCAGATACTAGAATGGCGGTGAATCTATGAGGAGTCTATTTTTGCCTCTGTTATGGGGAAAGGTAACATGGAAATGGGTCTCAACAGTTTTGTCTTGGTGTGTCTAGAAGTGTAGTAGTTCCATAGTTAAACAGACTGAATGGAGAAATAGAATGGTTATACTGGCATTACCATTTCACAGATTACTTAAATAATTCATATCATCTTTGCTTGTAAAAAAAACACTTGACACACAAAAAACAACATACAGCTAAACAAAAATACGAACACCCTGTCAGAGTCCCCGAACATTAGACTTCCCCTCTTCCTTCATATGGTCTTTCCATCATTCTTTTTACTTCCATTCTTCTTCCTTTCCTGCTGTTTCTTCATTGATCTCGCCATCATGCTGATCATCAGTTTGTGTCATCTGTTCGTAAATTCAAACAGCAGTCTATGATCTGTCACATTCACATCCCTCGTTTAGTATTTACCTAGTCTCAGGCAGAACAGCTGCAACTTTCAGACTTCCTTTTTGCAATCACTTCAAACCACCGAGTGCTCATTGTGATGGTGATGGACGCTGCCAGCGCCCAGCACCGTATGGTTGACCGAAGACGCCGAGCGGTCGGATCCGTCCACCACCGTCCCATTGACGTTCTCCTGCCGCTGGCAGCACAAGATCTGCTTGAAGGTGGCGCTCATCTCCTTGTCTCGGTATGAGTAGATGATAGGATTCATAGCCGAGTTGAACTCGGCAAGGAGCAGGAAGAACTTCTCATAGTTGAGGACGGTGCAGCTGGAGCAGAAGACATCGAGAAGTATGAGGACCAAGCCTGGGGTCCAACAGATTATAAAGGCACCTAAAGACACAAAACATACATTAGATGTGTGTGCAAGTGTCAAAGCTGTCATTAGGAGTGTGCTAAAAAATAACAGATTAGATTAGTTTGTAATAATTGAGAACATGCTTCCAAACAACGATTTAGGTGTCAGTCAACAGGAAGCCACAGTATCGACTAAGGAAATTCTTTTTTTGTCTGTTGCTAGCAAACAAGATTATTGTCAATAGATCTCCACCACTTAATAACCACATTGTTATTGACAATGCAAGGAATCTGCAACACTCTCTAACCTCATCTGAGTCACTTCTAATAATGTAGAATGAAAGGAAAGTGACTTTGTTTCAAAGTGCCTTTGAAATGTTTTGAATTATGGCTGCAGTACATTAGTGAGTATTTATAATGCTCCATAAGTGCAAAACAGCACTGAAAGCTTTTCTTGTAACTAGTAAAATGTGGACACACAGCCCATGTTTTACACTTTTTTTTGGGACGGCCCAGTAGTTTTCTTTTGGGATAATTCTGTGAAATTGTTTACATATGTGCAACCTGTGTACACTGAAGCTGATTGAGGATAGTATAATACAGAAAGTGTCATTTTATTGTCTTGATTACTTTTTTCCACAAACTGCTTGAATGTTACCAGCCTTTTAAACTTTTGAGTCCTCATAACACCCTGATATAAAACATTTTGAATAATAGACACTTCTAGCACTTTAAGACATAATGAATCTGGACTTCTACCTTGTTCTACTAATATTCAAATGTATGTTGTTTCCAAACAATTTTCAAACATTCTTTTACTGTTGCATCTTTTTTTCCAATTCCATTTTTTTTTTTTAGATCTGTCATTTCTGTCATGTCTTTGTCATTTCTGCAAGACAACTGCAGGACATTAGTCTCTTGAGACTATAAAAGAAAAACTCAATTAGGAATTGTGCAAGTGGAGAAAGAGTTGGGAAAGAGAGGGCTGAGGGTCCGGCCTGTTATCCGTTTGCGCTGTTCAGGCAGCAGCTGCAGTAAAAAGGCTTGATCTCACTTCCCAGCTATGCAAGCAGACTCTCCAGATTCTGCAGAACTAGTTGCATTTCCTGAATGCTTCACAACCCAGTATACAAAATATCTCAAGTACTATTTGGATCACCAAGGAAACAGCTTGCATTTGAACACAACATGGTCAAAAATAAAGAAATGAATAAGGAAAAGAGAAGAAACCTAATAATGTACTCTTGCACTGCAAAAGAATGAAACATGTTTATCTTTTGGAATAAAATAAAAGACAACTTTTAATCAAATATTTACAATGAGTTTGTTTACCTTGTAATATATAATAAAAAAAGTACCTTTCCTCACAAAGTGTAAAGAATAAAACCCAACTTTTTTTCTCCTTTTCCCTCGTTACCTCTTGAAAATGCCACAAGGAGGGAAAAGGGGCAGGCTAAGTGGAAAGTCACTGGAGAAAAGTAAATAAACATACTGAAGCTGGCGTGGAAAAGGTTGAAATGTATGGTAATCTACTTTGCATGCCGTTAGTGTCTGGAAAGAACCTTTAGAGCTTCTTAGAAAGACCTGAACTACTTTGAAAGCAACATTGACAGAAGAAAACTCAAAATGAATAAATATTAAACAGAAGTGGGCATGATGTCACAGAAATAATAGAGACCAATGTGATATAACACCATGCAGTCACAACCTATTGAAATACAGCAGCACTTTCTGAACGGAGAGAAGTGAAGTGATGCAAAAACATGACGCATACAGAGCAGGAAGAACATCTGCAAGTCGTACAGATATCAGATAAATCTTTGTTTCATTAGAAAATTAATCACTAAGTAGTTATTGCTGCTGTTGTTAAAAGGAGATCTGTTTTGGCACTGGTCGCAACAGCTTTTCTCCAATAGCTGAATCATTGTGTTCCTTCTGCTTTTCATAGTTTTGATGTCTTATCTGTTACTGAAATGTGGTTCTGTTCAGTCACAGTGACCGCTCATATTTCAGGAATGCATTTATTTCTCCTTTTACGAGACATCAGCCTTTTGTTTCCTGAAATACCCTAAGAATATGGAATAAATCTGTTTGGCAAAGCTTCAAGAATGTTTCAGTGCAAAGCTGTCTATTCACCTTCAACCTTTACATGTTATGCCACATGACTACATGTGGTTTCAAAGTGTTTTATTAGGATTTTAAGAAACGGTCAAGAGAGAACAGACAACTCCAAGGGTGGCTTAAAATCCAATAGACAATCTGTTGTTAGGCCTAATAAGTGCTGCTACCAGACACTGTAGCTATTGTTCATCTCTTGATTTACAGTCACGTACTCTTTGCTATGACTGTAGGTACTTTTTTTCAATCTTGTTAGCCTTTAAAACAGATTAAAGATAAAATAACCCATTGCTTAGTACTGCTACTTACTGTCTTGGTCTGTAATACAGTGTAAAATCGCAATAAAATACATAGAAGTTTATAAGAGAAGTTTAAAATGATTATTCTTTGATGTAGATCAGTACCAGAGAGAAAAGGATGACGTTCAAGCTATCAGCATATCTCCGACTACAGCATCTTTCTGCCCGGCCTTATAACCACACGACCAGAGAGAGATGTACAGAAACAGAGAGGAGCTGCAAAAGCAAATGAGGTGGATTAGCAGTATTTGCCAACAACAGCGCAAGACTGGAAAATCTTTCTGCCCACAAAATCACCATCCATAATCATTTTCTAGCTACTTGGATGATGTGAGCTATGACGATATTTAACTTCATGTTGGGATAAACATAGTAGATTTTAGATTCCTTAATACAAAGAGGCTTTAAAAATGGCTAAGCATTAAGTATTGAACACAGATTAAACACTGATGCCGACAGTTGCAGAAATTCACTTACAAGTTACTTATGCTGTGGGCTGTGGTTGTGATAAAAGAAAATACAACAGAATTTGTCAAGTAACGCAGTACTGCATTTGACATTACGGGGAATTATTTGACAGTTTTTGTCTGAAGCAAAATCCACGATAATCACTATAAGGCAGTGTGGATGTTGCATCCATTGTGTGACAAACAGCCATCCCCACTCCCATTGTCAGTGCCCTGCAGCCAACAGTCTGAACCAGGCACATATTACCCTGCAAATAACAGGAAAACATCGTGGTCATGGCAAAAGACATTAATGTTGACAGTTAATCGGATCTGTCAGTGTTCTGGTAGGTCCAGTGAGCTAAACTCACTTTGCTCCTGTTGTGTTATATACAAGGATATGTGCTGATAAAAGTTTTTATAAAATTACGAAAAGATGTGCTTAGGATTTGCGCAACTTGGCAGAATTTAATCCTCCATGTTTTCCAAAGCTAATCCATATTGTCAATATACAAATAATACATTTTATTTCTAACGCAAAAATTAAATAAGTTAATGTGAAACATAAAACACAAGTTTGAGTCAATGAAGAGCTTTTGACTCAAACTGCTATCTTGGCAATATTTTCCCTTAATGAAGCTTTCCAATTATTTCTCATGTGTCATGTTAGCGAAGGTTTCAGCTAAAGTGATTACTCCCTCATGCTTAAATCCATAAGAACTCATTATTGCATTACTGCTCTCTTGTTCTCCTTCCACTTACATTTTTGTTTGCCGTTTTCTGCCTCTTTTGCGCAGCTGCTTTGGTTTCCTGTCTTATCTACTGCTTGCTTTTTTATTTTCAGTTTTTCATGTCATCCCCTGCCTACTCAAGTTACTTCTCTGTCCATAATCTTTTGCCTCATTCTGTCATTTTTTGTCTATCTCACTCTCAATTTAGCTCATTTTTTTTAAACCAAGCTATCCTCTGTGGTTGTGACCATCATCTCTATATAGCTCAGTGGCTTCTCTGCAGAAGTGTTTTTTTCTCTTTCCTACTCTTTTCTGTATCAGGGTTTCCAAACAAAATGAAGCTTAAATAAAAGTTCATGTTTAGTCACTGGGTGTTTAGTTAATGATAAAGGGGATTATGGTGTGCTGTGAGAGGGGGTTCTTGTAGTGGTTTCACCAATGAACAAAGTGTCAAACTCAGAATCATGTTTTTGGCTCCAAGTACACTGACTTCCTTTACGGTAATATTTTGTTCTTCCCCTCAGTGCGTAATTTATCTGCAGAGTTGTTGCTCAGCAGTGACTCATTTGCAAGTGAAGCTTCTGGTTTTTGAACCCGACTTTTGCCTTTTTGTTCAAAACAAGCAAACAAAAACAAATTCAGAGTAATGGTATCTTTTGAGTTCGACAAATATAGCTTCCAAATTGTGCCTATTTTCCAAAGGTGATTTGAAGCATTACATTTTTGCCTACATATCAAAACACTTTGCTGCAACTTCTTGATTCTGTGGGTGGTTTTATGTATGTGCTTGTGGTTTCTACTCTGAGTCTATGCAATGCAACCATAATTGCCTTACTACAAATACACTTGGCTTTTGTATTCAGACAGCAAAGAAGCCCAGTTTCAAACGTTGGTGTCACAATTTGACGTTGTGGAGAACCCCAAAAGACCCAGGGGGTGATGGTATAGATGGTAAAGAATATTTTAATATTTTAATAACAGATCATGTAGGACGGAATGAGGAAAACAGGAGGATCAGACATCGAGTGAACAAACGGTAGAGTGGTTATATACTAAGGACTTGATTACTGGATGCAACACAGGTGAGGTAAAGGTATGACTATTAATCAGGAACAGAAATAAAAAGCAACATAAGATGGAACAACATAATGTAAATAACCCAACAAAGTTCAGAAGATCAGGCCGTCTGCCTTTAAAACCTAATCAATTCAGGATGTTCAGAGCTTATACCAATCAGAAATGATCCATCTCTTTAAATATCTTTAACTTGATTAACTTAACCAATGCCATCAGTTATCAAAGTTAAAATAGATCTCATAACATATTAATTATTTACTGAGTTAAACATCTTATTCTTAAAGTAAGTGGCCAGCTGTTTATTTCCATTTCAACAACTGTATAAAACAGAATACATTTCACCACAGTATCTGTAAAATAGGCTGTCAAAATGAATGCATGAAAAAAAAACTGATATTAAAAGAGGTCAACAGTAAAAACAGCAAATTGGGGAGATTAATTGTAAACCAAATATGTATTCCTGAATTATTAAGACACCTCACAGTGGTTCAAGGTTTGACCCAAAACACACTGGATTTTCCATGAAAACTTTAAGAACCACATCAATGTTCAGGCAGCACTTGGAGTTTGGCTAAATGAGCGACTGATGCTGCTGAAACAGGACTCTAACAGACAGATGCAGCCTTTGTTAGAGATTAGAAAAGCCTCACTGTGCAAAAAAAGACTTCTTGGCAACACCCAAACATTCACAGAAGCACACGGAAAACAGGTGACATTATGATCAACATACCAGGCGCGTTTGAACGCTTATGCTGGATTGTAGAGTTTGACTCACAAGCAGCCCTGATTGGTTCAGGTCTCAGTTTGCCAGAAACCACATATGCAACTGCAGAAAAGAAATCACATAATTGCCTGGGTCTGGAAGACACATTTGGGACCATCTAACAATTTCTTTCAGCTCTCCCTTTGAAATCCAGACATAAAAGAGTTCTTGGTTTGTTTCTGTTCACTCGAACTGAGAGATTTTGAAACAAATGTAAGTTAGTGATATGCCATCTGGCTGCATGTGTTTGGGGATGGTATGACTTGGCATGCCACATTGGCTGATACTGTGACTTTATACTGCACCACAAGCTTTAAGATAATCAAATCATTCACAAAAAAGACCCTTGCAACGACCAACAACTGACACACAGACGCCCACACATTCAGGAATTGCCATGGTTAATTAGAAAGGGCTGTTGGGTTAGTGGAGATGAATGTAAAGGGTATCTGTTCAGGTCATTCAAACAAAATGTTCTCCTGATGGATTGCCAAATTGTAGCAGTGGGACGTGTAAATGTTCTATCGTAAATGGGTGGCCCCACTGGAGGACTCTACCAACAAAAGTTTGCTACTGTAACAATATCGCTGTCAACTAATCCACTTCAACTGTAGTCAGATTTCCCAAGTGTTTGGTATTTCAGAACTTTGGTTTTCTTGTGATACAGATTTGCCGTATTGGACCGTTTTGCGTTTTCACGCAAAGCAATATTCTCAGTCAAAACTGAAGCTGCAAGCAGAGACTTGGATTTAAAGAAACAGACACTAAATTGTAAAAGTCAACTAAAGTATCATTGTTTGTTCATTGTACATATAAAAGCACTATATATGGTTATATCTGCAATTTTAGCAATAATATAACTTACTTGCCGTTTATTGATTACTGCATAAAAACGTCCACCTAAAACATTTCCTACATTAAACAACAAGAAGTACAAAATATGTCACTAACATAGATAGCCTTAAAGTGCAGTGCCTTTAAATTAGCTAACTGTAGTCCAAATGTTATTTTGCATGCAGTGATCCTGTGAAGAAATAAAGTTGGAAAAAATATACTCTGCTTAGACATTAATAGGAAGTACAGCTGGATTATGTTTAGCATAGATTTTGTGATGGCTAAGAAAAAAAGAGAAGGAAAGCTGAATATTACCTGTGTGACCGTTTATATTCCATTTGACCCCTTTTCTTTGTGCTCATTCTTGTTCTCTCTTTTTAAGACCGCTCTTTTCCACTTCTCCTTTTGTTTTACTCCTTCTCATCATTCCTCTTTACGATCCTTCTTCATCCCACTTTCATCTACCAAATCCTTCTTTACGAACCCTCTTTATTGCAACCATCCCTCTCATCCACCTCTGACCCCTTTTCACTCCACTCAACCTACTAATTCCTCTTTAACACCACTGTTTGCGCCACTATCCTTCTTTATTCTATTTACAAAGCTTTTTTAAACAACTTGAATCATCTTATAAAGACAGAAATAGAGTTTACAGATAAAGCTCAATCCCCTGATCCATTGATGTTCCCTTCTCATCTTTCCTCTTTGATGAAAAACAGTGAATTGTGTTGATGTGTCCTCTCTGCTAGATGAATTACTTGCATCTTAATGAGTCAACATGAGCTGCAATACCTTCCACTTCCATGTAATTCTGTTCACAAAGTGATTGTATAATCTTTCTTCAAAAAATACTCCATGACTCAATAATTCGACCATTTAGACCTTTATAAAACAACAAAGTATTTTCAAAAGTCCAAGATTTTTTTTTTCCATTTTCTTCATGTATTTATTTTGACGTGTGTTTCTGTTTTATTTCCAGATGTGTATTCATCTGTTACGTAAACAACACAGATAAACAACATTGTGGTTCTGTTTTTCTTTTTTTTTCCATCAGTTTTATGTGAATGAAGCCAATCTGTTGTTGGACTGTTCTCCATTAAGCTCAGAGGTTTACGTGACTGTGGGAGACTTTATTTTTGCACGGTTTTTTTCTACCCCTGTTTATGCAGATGTGCACATTTGTGTAACCAAAATTTTATTTTTCTCCTCAGTTTCCCCAAGGGACAACTGAAGGAAGGACAAAAGTCAGGAGGGCAGCAGTGATTATAGGAGAAGTTACAGCAGTTCTTCTCTGAGAAGCAATTTATCAAAACCAGTAACATAAGGTTGTTACGTCATAGGAGATTTGACATCATGTGATATTTTTTTTGTTTGAATAAATCCTCTAATGCCTGTCAAAGAGTCCAGGAGCAATGTTAATACAGATGTGACTCACTACTCAGTCAAAGTTGGCAGAGGAGAGTGATAGATGGAGCAGGAGACATAATATTCAGCATCCCCTGTGGTATTTCCAAATGAGCTCACTCAGAACCTGGAGAGGATTCCTGGCTGAATAAAAACAGATCACACCCTCTCGGGGAAGCTTTAATTTGCCAGTAATATTTTACTTCCAGTGACATGAAATAAGTGCAACTCTGTAGAAGCTTGCTTTAAATCAAAAAAATAAAGTAACACTGGTCCGTTCCTTTTGTATGAGCAGTTTTATATATAAAGTCTTGTTACTTGTGATGTTTGATCTTCTCTAAATACAGTAATGTACTACACACTACTGTAAAAAATGATGCTTTATGGGTTCAATCCCCATACTGGCCAACTGAAACATAAAGGCTTTCAGAAAATCAACACGTCAAAATAGTAGAAGGCTTTAAATTAAACCATTATGCATATTGATTTTGAAAAACATGAGAATATGACCACTTTTGTGAAGATCATGTAAGTTTTTCTTAAAATCGATAAAAACTCATCATTATGTATGGTAGGTTAGCTCAACTCGTCAGAGTGTGGTGCTAATATCGCTGAAGTCATGGGCAGTGATGTCAGTAACGTTGCTATTTCCAATCCAGTAGTCAGACTGGAGTTACTTATCGAAATTATTTTGCGCTACTATTTTGTAATTTGTAATCCTATTTATAGTTTTCCAGACAATACTGGAACACACAAAATACTAAAGTTTTTTTTGTACTGTTGTAACAACAATCTCCCCTTCAGTTCAACCTTATAAGTAGAGACGCATTGTTGATGTTACCATTATAAAATAACTTGCAATTAAGTATTGGCAAAGATCAATGTAATTTTCACAGGCGGCAGAGCGTTGTTGTTAACAGCTGCTGAAAGTAACTAAAAAAAAGTTACTTTTAATCTAACTAAGTTACTTTTTCAAGGAGTAATCAGTAATCCGATTAAAGTTACTTTTTCAAAGTAACTATGCCATCACTGTTTACAGAGATGCAAAAAGCTACAGAAACATTTTCCGTAAATTGTGTAATCATTTAGATAATGAAATCTAAAAGTCATAAAATGCAGCAAATTTTCAAATGAGTTTGAGATAGGATATAGTTCAAGTCTTTAAGCTATATTTCCTTTTATTAATCAAGCATACATTGTGATTGCCATAAGTTAGCAAAATTAAACAAACTGGTTCAAATCTGATTTGTTTTTTTTAGCTAAATTTTGTTTTGTTCTTTAATATGTGTTCAATCTCCACCCAGGAGGGGTTTTTTAATTCATATTACTGTAGAAAATGTGATCAAGTAAAACACATCCTTTCTGGTACAACAGTTTCAAGTAGCAGTGGGAAATAATTAATCCGTGTATAAAGGAAACGGTCCTTGCCAAAATGTAAAAGCGTAATCAGATTCTACCAAATTATTTCAAATCTGTTTTATGTTATGACTTAGTGTGTCTAATAAGACAAAAAAAAAAAAAAAGATCTCATGAACCAAAAGTTCTATTCTCAGGAATCAAACAGCTGTTTGCTCTGAATCTGAAACATGTGTGCAATAATTTATCAGGGAAGTTTTAGCATTGCTTCAAGGGTAACCGATTCACATAGGCATTTGGGAAGCGGAAGGCAGAAGCAGCTGGAGAGACGCTGGGATGACTTTAGATTTTCATTTACCCCAATGTGTAAAGTTTCTGGTGAGTTTTTGTAACGTTTCGCTGAAATAATTTCAAAAGAAGATACGACAACAGAGAAAGCGGTAACTCTTAGTGCCTTACACAGCCTATGGTATATTTCCTCTCACCATCCGCTTACATTTTCAAAATGCAGTGCAAAAATAAAGCACTCACATGTTTCATATTTAACATTTTTCCACATCTGGACCCCACAAACATAAAGAGAACACACCATCAGGCAGAAAGCGAAACCCCTTTCCTCTTGGGTTAAACAAGCAAAAATAAAACCAAGCATCTCTCCAGCAGCTGAGAATATATGTTTTCTGCTACTACTGAGAGAACATTCTACTCTCTACTGTTTTGTATTAAAACTGGCTGCAAAGACAACAAATACATCAAGATGAGATAACATAGAACACCGGAGACAAATCGTGTGGAATCCTTTGGTATGTTTTGTCTGGGTCCAACATATCCTGTTTTCAGGCACTCCGAAGCCTTTTTTCCCACAAATCTTGCACTAACTTACTTTGTAGCCACTGAGCTGGCCGAATATGAGGTTTGAGTGAATCTAAGTAAAAGATAAATGAATAAAATAAGACAAAAAGCAATCTTATACACTGAAGAGTCCTGGGGCCTTCAAAATGGAAACATTGCTCTGGTAAATGTTCAGACATGAAGATGTCAGGCTCTGCTCACTTCTGAACTTAAATTCAAAACAGACCATGTTTATTAGAAATGGATGCCATCTAACCCATGCACTGGCAGGCACAAAATCAACTTAGACACAACAATATTAGGTAAAATGTCCTTCTTAGTAGGACTGTCATTTATCAACCAGAAAAAAATATCTATTGTCAGTTTTACAAAGAAACTGGAATTTATCCGTTTAAACACAAGTATATTGAGCTTTAAGACCATATTCCTATTTCACAAAGCGTGTTTTGTCATGTTTGATTAATGATTTCCATTATTTTTTTCTCCAACTGCAGTAGACCTGAGCTCAAAGAAGAAAAAGAAAAATGTGGATTTCAAAAGGAAATAGGAACAAATAAACAAAAGTAAACTAAACTTACTACAGTTCCTCCTTTCTGAATTATTTTTAGTGACTGATCTCAGGATTCCTGGGAATCACTGTTTACTTAAAACCATGCAATTTATTTGATCTGTGGTGCCACTGAATTAGACTATTTAAACATACTAAGCAACAAGGTCATGACCAGCATGTAAGGCAATTTAACAAGTGCTGGCGATTTCTCGCCACAAAACCTGACGGGATTATCAGTTCTTTAGTCTTTCAAAACATATAATACTAATATACTACAATCTAGAACTACATTTAAAGGAAGGAACTCTGAATTTTCAGCGCTACAGTAGTGCAGAAATTTTCCACACTGGAGTGTGTGTCCTGAGATCTCTCAGTAGGAGATCAGGGATTCGCACATTTGAACAGTGGTTATGCTGAAGTAATGATTTTGGCCTTCTGAAGGGGGGTTGTGTCTGTTTTGGATAAGCTGGAGGAACTCTGCTGCACATGCTGAAGAAACTGTGTGACATCTTTATGGCCTGGGGGAGTTCTGTACAATATGGTCCTGAACAGTTGGTTTTATTTTGCTGTTCTTTTATGTTTGGTCGGTGTGCTGTTAAAATTGGGAAAGAAAGGATTTTCATCTTCTGTCTTTGGTTTCTTATTTTTTTTGTGTGTGTTATGATGAGAAACTGTACATGTTGCAATGTGTTTTTATAACCGTTGCAAATTCTATTGACCAAAATACCAAGATAGGACCGTGTTATGTAAATTATGACGTTTTCTAGTCGTGCCTTTTTCCAACACCAAAAAATTTGTAAGTTGGGATTGCCAACTTGGTACATGGCTTCACATGTCACAGGTGAAACTAATTATTTGATCAGTTTTCTACTAAAACACTCAACATTTTGGATAAAAGAGATCTCGACTATGAATCTGTCCCATTTCACATGTGTCTAATACTTTACTTGAGACTGTAACTGGACTTACACTGATAAATAGCAATGAAAAGTGTTCTTAGAAAAACCCAACACATCGAGAACACATTCATTGTTAACTGCTCATGCTGAATCCCAACACTGTGACATATCTGAGAAAAGACAGCACAGAATGAGACCACTGTATGTGACGCCTGTATTCGTACTAGGCAGACACTGTGTTTGGTCTGAATGCCGAAGCTTTGCAGATGAACCATTCAACACTTTCATTGTTTTGGTGAAACTGATGACTGATGACAGTAGTAGCACTCAGTGCTAGAATGATAAACAAAATGTCTAACTAGACAGAGATACAGACATTTACTGCTAAATGAACATCAACAGATAAATGTAGATCTTTCAACATCACTGGGAATCAACAGAAAATGGAGTATGGGCTGTCTCATTATTGTTGTGAATCCAGAAGGAAAAATTACTGCAATTTGAATCGGATTGAGGGCCTCAATTGTGCGCTAGATTTGATGTCTCAATGTTGGCTGAAAATGCTGCCTGGCATTCTATGTAATCGGCTTCATGAACGTATTTTGAGCAGGGACATAGTAACCTCATCTCAGAGTAATATTTCATTAAAGGATGGAGGTCTTAAAATGATCCTTTCTTTGAAACCCCCCCCCCAAAAACAATAGAAATTAAGCTATGCAATTAAAATACACAAAGATCACTGTATTGGCTTGAAAAGGGTTTCATGACATTTAGACCTTGTGAGATTTTAATTGCAAACACACACTTAAGTATATATTTACTAAGTTTTTATGGAAGAGATCCATACAAAGTTTTCCATAATTGTGAAAATGTTGCTTGATTTTAAATTATTTTCTGTTTAAACACAAATTTAAGAAATGTGGCACAATGTATTCCAACCTTATATGTGTACCTTTTCATCAAAACCATTTAAGACAAATGCTTTCAAAGTTATTGAATAGAGCTTGTTCCAAAGCAGTAGATGAAAATATGACTAATATGAATGGTTTTCCTTTTCTTATTTTTGAGACATTTTAAAAGTTCCCTCTATATTCTTATTTCAGTCCAGCAAGAAAGTCAAAAAATTGGATGGAAACTTAGTTGGTGCTCATTATGGTGCAACACATGATAAGGTAAAACAACTTGGGAAGCATAAATAGTCTTGGAAGGCACAATGGGTAGATGAAGAGAAACAGGGAAGGAAACAGGTAAATGTTAAGAGATCATTCTTACCCAACACGATGACCACAGTTTTGAGCAGAGACATCATTGTGTCTCGGTTGCGCCGTGGCCCAGAGCTGTGCCGCGACATCCTCATGGTCCTCTGTCGCACATAGACAAAAATGTGGGCGTAAAGAGTCACCATCACGACAAACGTCACCAGGTTAAACACCGCCCAGAAGATCAAGTAGGAGTTGCTGTAAAGCGGTGCCATACTGGAGCAACTATGCAGGGCGCAGATACAGTTCCAGCCCAAACTGGGGATTGCCCCCATCACTATGGACATAGTCCAGATTATAACGATCACCACCACTACACGTCGGTTGCTCATACGTGTATGTAGCTGCATACGGAAGACAGTGATGTGACGCTCTATGGCGATGGCCAGCAGGTTGGCAACCGAAGCTGTAAGACTGGTATCGATCAAGCCTTGACGCAACAACCATGTTGAAACACTCAGCCACCTTGTGTTTGGTCCTGTGTTGAACATTAAGTACAAGTAGGCCAGTCCAGCAAAAAAGTCAGCAGCCGCTAGGTTGGCCATCAGGTAGTAGATTGGGAAGTGGAATCTCCTGTTGACGTAGATGGCGACCATTACCAGAAGGTTGGCGAGCATGATGAAGATGCACACAGTGACGCCCAGCCCCATCACCAGCCTGCTCACGGTGTTCCAGGTGGTAACCAGGTGCTTTTCACTGCGGTTGTAGAAAAAGGCA
Organism: Xiphophorus hellerii; assembly: GCF_003331165.1. NCBI lineage: Eukaryota > Metazoa > Chordata > Actinopteri > Cyprinodontiformes > Poeciliidae > Xiphophorus > Xiphophorus hellerii. The sequence goes on along the minus strand of NC_045679.1, from coordinate 9,654,196 downwards.
ATGGTCTCGTTGTAGTAGCACTGCTCTTCATCCATGGTGGTGGTGATAGTTGCTGAAAGGATAAAAAAATTTTTTTAATTGAGGTTCATTGACATTTTATGAAAATAAGTAATGCTTTTATATTTCAAAATTTTGGATCTACAAAAAGAGAAAAGTTTTCATTCACTTTAGTATAAAGCAGAATATCTTTTTTGTGTTTTAGTTGGCAATGAATACATATCACCTTCATCAAGCAAGTCAAGTTTTTGATGATGCATCCAATGCAAGTACTTCAACTGCTGATATCACCTAAATAGAACCTGACTAAAAAAAAAAAGGACATTAAGGACCATTTCATTGGGATTAATACCCCGACCCATTTACATAGTAAAATCTTTTGATTCAATATTTCACTTGGGCATCTGGTTAGGATTCCTCCAGGATGCCTCACTGGTGAAATGTTCCGGGCATGTCCCACCAGGAGGAGACCTCGAGGAAGACTCAGAACACACTGGAGGCACAGTGTTTCTCGGCTGGCCCGGGAACACATTGGGAATCCCCCGGAGGAGCTGGTCCAAATGCCTGGGGAGAGGGAAGTTTGGGTCTCCCTGCTTAGGCTGCGACCCAACCCCAGATAAGTGGATGACAATGAATCGATGGATGGATTTCAATTTCGATTAAGCAAATGGCCATTATCCTAATTCAGAATAATATTTAGATAATGGCAAATGATAGGTAGGCTAAGTTCATTACAGATTTTTGGCATCTTGGAAAAATACTTGAGTGACACGGCTTGATTTAGTGTAAATCCGGAGTAGTTAGTCACAGACATTGATGATAAGGACTGGTTTGAGCAGGGCTACGTATATAATACTAGAAACCAGTATACTATTGGTGACAAAGTAATTAAGCATCTCAATTTTTGAGTCTGTACTAGTCTGATACAAATTTACCAGAATAATCTTGTGAATCTCCCTTTATCCCATTAATTTCAGTCCATGTTTATCATATGGTTAAAAAGTGCATTCAGACTAAATATTTTAAATCAAGTAATGGCTGTCAAAATGTCTCTGTTTTCCACTGAGTAACCTTCCTTAAACTATGATTTTGTCTCTTTTCAGGAAAAGAGATTCCTTCTTCATTAGGTACAGTTTTGTGTATATATTGGTAAGCCAGACCTTAAGCATGGAGAAAAAAAAAATCATCTGGCTTTAAACTCAGTTTATTTGCTTGCTGTTAATGTGAGGGTGTGTGTGTGGTACCCTGACTGCTTCACATATGGAAAACAGCTACCATTAAGTCAGAAGCAGTAGCTTTATAAGAGCAAGGCGTCTGAAATGATTGTCTATTGGCTGCTGTCTGCAAGTCAAAGTTTACAGCAAGGCTGCACAAGACTGGTGTGTTTTTGTGCATGGATGAATCCCCAGTATGTGTGACTAGCCATAAACTTGTGGCTACGTGTTTATGTGTGTATGTGTTTGAGCTGTGTCAATAAACTTTGGTGTAAAATTGAGCTAGAAATGTTTTTCTCATCAAGTCTAAGACTGTGAGCATCTATCCTTGTAAGATGCTTCTCAGGACCCCAAGGAAACTAAGCAGAACCAGGAGCCTACTGCTTAGTGTCAGCTCATTCACGCAAACAAACACGGCACGCAGAAACGTGTGTGTGTGTGTGCTGGTGTAATAAGCTCCAGTCCTACACAGACGTAGGCTGCTCTCTCACACACCCCAGACCGGAACCAGGACCTGAGGGTTGGAAGAGGGTTGTTTGTTTGTGTGTAAATTAGACAGGCAAAGAGTGTGCAGCGAGTACAGCATTGCGAAAAATGAAGGGGAATAGAAAGGCAAGATTAGCAGATAAGATTTAAAGGTTTTTGGTCAAAGGCCAGCGTTTTTGTTTAAACATAAGTTTCCTTTTGATGGATAAGAAAATCTATAAAGGCTGCATTGCTTGCTGTTATACAACGAAAACATGTTAGCATTACAAAAACAACAGAGAACACAGGCTGAAGTGTGCCGATAATTATTCTTAACCTTAGGTGTAAATGTCATTTGTAGGAAATGTTTTGAAGGGGAATTGTCACATAGTTCAGAAAAGTGACTTTAACCCACAATAGAGGTCACGACCTCTTCCTCAGGGGTCAGCGCTGCATAAACAAAAGCTGATACAGTTTGAAGCCTCTCAGTTGAAGTCAGCGCTGCATGAGCTACAAACTTCCTCAGCATATTGACATTGTGGAAAAAATGCTTACTCTGCGGATCTGTAACAAGTGTTTAGGCACTGAAGTGCCCCAATGGCAGTATGAAGGAAGTCCAAGTAAGTCAAATCAGGGCTTTGCAGATGCAGTTCATTTCTCATATTTCCTGGCGCTGGCTTATATAAAACAGCTGCAGATGCATTTGACTAGGACGTCAGCGCAATACTATATGATTTATATGGTACATCTAGATATATGCAAACGTGTTGGAATTCCACCCATCAGTCATCTGTAACGGCTTTCTCCATAGGTCACAAGGCGAGAGAGGAACCTTTAGAGTATGGGAATTGGTTTTATAAATGATTGGATTTAAAAAAATTTACCATCTTAACATATCTTATTGCAAAATAACAACAAACAAATGAAATTTATTTATATTATATTGTTTTTCTATTACTTTTTTTTATTTTTTTAAACAGTGACGTGCCATTCTTTCAAAATGTCAAATTTGTAGAGTGAATACTTGACAGATTCTCCCACTGATTTTTACAACTTCTCTAGAGGAACAAAGGGCCTCTTGAGTGCATCTTTAAATAACTTGTCTTCAGCTTTTTAGGAAGTGGTGTTCGTGCTGCACTATACTGAGGTTAAATTACCCGGATGTGAATTGTCATTTCATTTAGTGACGAATGAATTTACACATTTTAAACTTATTTTTACCCTTGCTAAAAATAATTTGTTCTCTTGAGCTCTTGCCAGGAAGCCTGGCAGCACTGAAAATTCAATCAGCTTTTGTCTTTTCTCAGGTTAGTACTTGCCAATACAGTAGATTTTTTTCCACATGCATTTCAGAGATACATATAGGGAACAAGCTCCATAGTCTCAAGATTCACTTTCTCTTAGTATGGATATATAACAGAGTTATACAAGGCATTTCTTAACCTGCAAGTAATTTTGAGGTTTTCCAACAACCATTATATCTTGATGAAGCAGCATCAGCAATAAGAAGACGGCACAAGCAGCATCTCAGTAGTATCAGCAACCCCAACCCGCTATAAATCCAGAACAAGGGAGCCTCAGTGACAACTACCAGAGGAGATAAAAGCTAATCTATTCTGCTTGTCTTGTGTGGTGTAAGGCCACTAAACATCTGGGAGGAGTCAGGGAGATATTAGATGCTTGATATAGGTCAAAAGCCAGTAGTACAAACTTAATGAAGTGTCAGTGGCCATTTGGTCCACATTCCCAACACTTTCATCAGCCTCTTGGAGCCTGCAAAAGCAGATCATGTCACTGTGTTTGTGTCCAACAGCTGGGGAGTGTGTCTTGTAAAAGAGAGAGTGATTGTGCAAGACACGGGCCAAGCAAGAAAGGGGATTTTGGTTTCTCCAACCTGGGTGTGTGCATGTACATGTTTTGAAAATGAACATTTCAGAGACATATTTAGGTGTAACCTGATGTTTTTTTTTTGTGGAAATGAAAGAAGGAATTTTGTAGAAGTGAGAGAATCAGTGTTATTAGATAGAGGACAACATTTTATTATGTGTACACACTTCATACTTGTTAGTGAGGTCTGCTAATCTCTGGCTAGGTGGGAGAAAGGGGGCAAGTGTGTTTTGTGTGTGGAAGTGTGTCCAACGGGCTATGAAAGGACCACTCTGGAATCCATATGAGTGAGGTCATTACTCAAGCACTGACAGCAAGGCTGCATCTGAACAATAAGGACAATTCACACTCACACACACATCATCATAGTTTCACAGTGTGAATTTTTATGCTTGTGCTATCCTAAAGGTTGCATATGAAAGAGGAAACTAAAATCTTGTTTACCTGGTAGTTCACATTAGCTGTTTGTAGTCATTATCCACTGAAATGTCTCATTCTGGCTGAAATAGAATATCATGTTGAGCATGTCAGTTATGGTAATGGTCTGTCAACTTTTCATTGTAAAGTAAAAGCTAAAATTTATTGATAAAACACAGAAAAGACAAAACTGCCAACAATACATGTGACCAAAAAGGCATTGTGTGGCTTTTATTATTATTTAAGCATTTTTATATGATATAGAATTGGTGGCATAGTAAAAAAAACACATTAGCATTATTTTCTGGTTTTACTGAAATATATTTGCATTTTTATGAAATCTGTAAAAATGCTGGCTTTTATTGGGATTTAAACACCAATAAATTGTTACTTGAGAAGATGGCATTAATCTAAAAGTCATGCATATTAAATGTTTCATTGTCATAATGTCTAGATTTTGACAATGAAACCCCCCATGCTTATCATTAGTTATTATTAATGTTTTATTACTTTTCACTTATCTTGTTGTTTCAGTTTGTGTTGAAACAGATTATGGATCTTAGGAACCATATTGAGATGACTATCAAACTCGTTCAACAGGTAAAAAGTATGATATTGTTTTATTATCCCTATCGCACCGGTATAATGTCTACTGATGTCAAAATTATGCTGAAAATCTATAAGGAAAGATCAAATAAGCTAATCAAGCACTTCTAGTGTTTCTGTTTAGACTATATTTGGATATAGCAGCAGGTGATGGAGGGGCAACAACGTGCTAGCTGGTGTTTCAGACACTCCTGAAATAGTTTTGACATTTTAATAATATTTTAATCTTAGACCTCTTAATATTGGATCTTTTAGAAGCTTTGGGTCACAGTGCTCTTACAGATATGCTGGTGATGATTCATTTCAAAGCTATGCCAAGGGTGAAATTATTACACAAATGCAACTTGCAAATTAAAGAAGTCAGTATTTATGTTTCTTGATATTTTTATTTACACCGCCTCTCTAGCTCATTTGTAGAGCTCCAAACTGTTCTGTAGATGTGTTTACATTTGCAATTAACTATATTTTGGAACAAGTAAAACATCTCTATTCCAAATTAAAACACATGGCAGCTATCTAAAGTACTTTCAATTCAAAACACCTAAATGCTTAGTGTAGACAAGCTGCTCACAGAAATATTTGTATTTTACACAAAAAGTAGTTAAAACCATCCGGTGTTATATTCACTGCACAGCGAATATAAGAATGCTTTTTTGCAGTTCAATCTGTGCAACATCCATGTATGTTATACGTAGATGTGTTTACGACATTGTGGGCATGCTGTAAAATTCAACATACAAAAAAGTTACAGCAACTCTATAATGTGTGTAAAAACAATAAAAACAAAACAGGAACTACATCCAGTCAGTTGGTAATAAGTCTCCAACTTAGCCTGCAGCTGTGCTGTTTAAAACCAACTCCACAGAAATATCTGAGACTATGTCTCTCAATACAACTGCAGAAAACATGAAGAATTATGAATTATTCTACTCAAAAGGAAATATCTTTTTCAGCGTTATGACTTTTCCCGCGACAAGAAGCTTAATTTATCTAAAGTCGGTAAACACAACTTCTGATTATGTGGACAGTTGTTTGGGTATCATGGAGAAAAAAAAATAGGTCCAGACTTTATTAAATAACAAAAATAAGTAGTATTAATTAGAAAGTGAGGAAAAAAAATCTCCTTCCTCTTTTAAATCCATTGAGAATAAAATTATGATGGCAAAAAAGTAAACAAGATATCCGGATGGCTAGAGGGGAAAACAAACAAAACAAAAAAAACAACCCAAATAAGGTCACAATAAGTTCCAAAAAACATGGAAATAACATTTCAGACTCAATACTTTAAAGCTACCGCTATAACCAAAAGTTTACAAGCATTAATAGTTGCAACAAATTTTCCAAAATATTGGATCTTGATTGTGATCAGGGCATTTTGAATTATTGGTATTGGGGTTTGTCTCTATCTCTGTCATTGCCCTGCTTCTACATAACCTTTACTTCAGTCATACCATAAAATTTGTAAAACATCTTAATAAATCGGAATATAATTGAAATTTTAATCTATTTCAATGTTTTAAGAGAATATTATCACAAGACAAAAGTATCATATTAGTGTGACCTATTTGGCCACACTAAGAAGCCGTATGTTGTAAGGCACTTAAATTTTAAAACATTGTACCACCTGTCAAGCATGGTGATGGGAGTATCATGCTGTGGGGCTGTTTTACTGCCAGTGATACTGGTTCATTAGTCAATGGATGGCATAATGAACAAAGACTACTTCTAAATTCTTTGGCTTCACATAAAACAGCTACACTTTTGTAACTTAGAAACAAAAGAGCGTTCCAACAAGACAACTAGATCAAAACTGGTTTTGAAATTGTTAAGGCAAGAAATGATTATTACATGATTATGTAGTTGAGACTAATAAAAGTTGAGTTTCTGCCATCTGAAATTAGTGAATTTTTATTGAAACATTAGTTGCATTGTATGTTTTAATTTAGGCCCATCAGTATAAATGGGAATTGTGTGAATTAATGAAAACTCACAACATGTTAATTTTTGTACACCAGATTTTAGCTTTTGAAATTAACTGAAGATGTTTCAAACATCACAGCTCAAATGCATAATTTAAGAAGCAAAATGACGTTAATTGCTCTTATCAGTGTATGTAAACCATTTATGGACATGTAATTTCATTTGACATTATTTTAACCTGGTACAGTAGGTTAAAATGAGGTACGTGAGGTAAAAGTGAACATTTATTTTCCCTCTGTCTTCTGTTTTCATCTCTTTTCAAGTGTCTTTTCATGTGTCTCCTTCATGGCCTATAAAATCTCATGTCATTTCACTCTTCTACAGTTTTCACTACTCTTCTACACATCACCCCCGACATCTCCCCCTCTCTTCCTGCCTTTTGCCAGAAGTCCACACAATGTGCCCATTGTTCCCTCGGTCGTTCCCCAGAAAGCAAAGAAAAAAGGATGTCTGCAAGCACATAACTCACAAACGCTCACATAGAAGCTTTCATTCTACAACTTTCTCTTTAACAACATGCACCCAGCCATCTCACACCAGCATACACTGTCAGACACTTGGAATGCGTCGAAAAACCCCAGACAAGGAATGGATAGAGAGTTGGCACAGTGTCATGGAGCAGCTGCTGAGTCACTGCATGTCCGTGGATGATATCCTGCAAACACTTGAGCACTTCCATACATAAAGCCTGAAACTGTCATTAAATGTGACTACTTCAATTAGAACACAAAGTGACTTATTGCTGGGGAAAGGCTAGATCTATTTTAAGCACTATTGGTTTGTGAGTGTTGATGGAGCCAAAGCCATAAGTAATTACCATTATGAAGTGACAAGACCTATTTTGTAGCTATGAAAAATAAAGTCCTGTTTGATCAAGTGGAATCTCACTGCAGGCCATTAAATCAGAACATTGTCACCCTTCGAAAACAGTAGCTCATTGGGAGGCCTCCTTGGATGCATTCTGGCAAGATAAAATGTTATTCTTTATCAGCACAGAGGAGTTACCTTGTAGCGGCACGTAGATGAGGTTTGTTAGATTCAGTGTAGCATTGGTTTGTTCAAGGCCACAGACAGAGTGGGTTACTTAAAAAAATAAATAAATAAAATCCTTTTAAAAATGCGTAACAGTTTCATTTGGGCCATATACTCTCTCACGTATCATCACTTGGGAAAGTGATAACAAAACTTGCAGTTTATGGGTTATTATCAGCCGAGTAATGTAGAGTTTAAAACATGTTTTCGCTACAGTCAGGCCCATCTGTTTCAAATGTTTGTATCAAGCAGGCTTTAAGTCTAAAAGGCAGCCGGCGAGGGGAATATGAACTTATTCCCTGAAAAAGAACTCCAGTTTGGTTGAATATTGTGACATTTATGCAGCTTTTGACTGACAACGGTGACAAACAATATAAGCATCCCCTTATATGTTAGCTACTACCTGCTATTTCCAAAATAATTTTTCCCCCCATTTATATCACATAAATACCAGCAGTGAGTGAGATGCAGTGCTAATGATCAATCACAATGACCTAATTTTTCAAATATGCATGAAAGAATCAAATGACACTCTAGGTAAGTTTTTGATCAGGGAAAAATATTATTACATAATCCAAAGCTCAAAAAGGTTGATTTTACATAATCTTACTACAGGACAAAATTTTTAAGTTTTCTGTCTTGTGAGAAAAACAATATAATTTACACAACAGGGAAAGTAGCAAATGCCAAATAATATTATCTAGTGACATCATCTATCAATATCTAAAAGCTTTTGGTTTGTTTTTTGGAGATTTTCTTTCATTGGTTAATGTGTTCTTGTTTACATTTTGCCTTATATTTTAACCAATATTTCATATTAAATTATGGACAAAGTACAAAAAGTGCTTATATTTGACTCTCGAGTTAGCTCTGCTTGGTCAACTTGCATGAAAAAAAAAATAAAAATCATTCATCAGATTGGAAAAACCCTAAAAGCAGGGAACTGAGAAATGAAACACATGAAACACCTTGCAGAAATGCACATGTTCACTGGGAATTTTCCAGAACAACCCTTTGCCAGCCACACAATACATAAGGAGAACAATACAGGGATTTTTTTAGCACATTATACACTAAAACACAACATTTGTGGCAGCTAGTTTAAGCAATATAAAGGTGTGTAAATGCAATTTTCTCCAATCGGATATCTGGAATTTCAGATCATTCCATCTACTAGGTTACAACCACAGTTCTTCTAATAAACAGCTTTTACCATATGTGTCAACCTTGGTTTATTGTAGGGTGTGGTCAGCCATCCTGTATTGAAATCACACTCTTTGACACAGATTCCACAGATTACATCACATGGGCCTGGATGCAATAAAGCATTGCATCAGTGATGTATCCCACAAAATGTTTGACTCAAAAGTATTCATATTCATCACTCATGTAATGCTCTAGCTTTTCAAAAGTACTACTGCTTTTCAGTAAGTAAAAAAGTGAAGTTCTGCAATAGGGCTGAGACTGAAAAGGTTAAGTTTGGTAAGGCTTAGCGGCTTACAAGAGGAATTTTTATGTAAAAGAGAAACATAATATTTCATAAGAATTGATAAGTGTGTCTAACATTCCTAAATGTACACAAAAGACACAAAGCTACTATTTTCAGTTGCACAACATTTAACTCAAGAGACAAGACAAAACACAATGTTGAGTTCACAAAACTCAAAAACATTCTAGCAATATCTTAGAGTGCCAAACAAACCTTATTTTAACAAAAAGAGTAAAGGCTTGATAAATCATAACCTGAAGTCCTGAGTCTAATTAAAGTACTATATTCCAGTCTATTTCTGTCTATATATGGTAATATTTATCTAATTTCAATTGCCAAAAAATAAGAAGAATTCTCCCTTTTGTATTTTCACAAACAGAATAAAGTAGTCATAATCTCAAACTGTGATTTTGGAGTCTGGGTCTGTCACAATACGTGACTGTGTGTAGGTAGGCAGTCAGCAAACATCTAATAAAAGCACAAGGATTCCTTTTCTTAGCTGAATATCTTTTACAGATGGATTTTTGTACCTGAAATACAAGAGAAGGGAAAAATATATGTTACCGTCTAGCTAATTTACTCATCTCAATGAAACACTCAAAGTATTGTTGCAACTGAAACATAGCAGAAAGAAAAATACATTACTAGCTGATACACATATCTTAATGCTACATTCAAGAAATTTTGGACACATGCGCTACATTTTATCAACCAAAGAACAAAAAAAAAAAACAACAACACATGCCTAAGTGTCTTCCAAACACAAATAGTTACAAAGACAAAAGTTGTCCATGGTACAAAGCTTATAACGTACAGTCTGTGTTAATGAGCTGTTTACTTCCCCTAACTGTCTAAATTCTTGTTGAAAAAGTTAAGAGAAATATATGAAAGATAATTTGTTGCTAAGAGTGCTCACACAGTAATGTTTCTGCAACTACAGTATAACAAAAGACACAAATGTCACACTCTGATCAAATTTCAATCTCCCCAAATTTTACCCATTCTCAGCATGAATTTAGTCATAAAATGTACCTACTATGAACTTAACGACCAGAATATTGATGCATCTTATTTCCACTATACTGTAATCTAACTTACAGTATTTGACAGAATGACATCATGAGGTCCACTGTAAAAAGTGTAAATTTACTTCATATGACAAAGACACAAAGTGACAATTTACAAGACTGTGGTTGTTATGTTGCAGTTCTAGCTTGTTAACCCGCATAATCATCCTACAAAACAAGGCCTGGTACCCGTGGAGAAACTATCAATGTGTCTTTGCACAGTCAGGAGCTTTCTTTGAGAACTACTGCAGCAGAACAATAACTCTCTAAAAAACAAGTTGTTTTCACAAACATGCTCAAGCATGAAGGGGCAGCAGGGCAGTCAGTATCTCACGGATGCACACTTCAACACATGGAAGACAAAACCCATCAACATTCCAAATTGTAGATGGTCAGCTTCCTGTGCCACAGCAACCGCGGGGAAATAAACTTTTTGGATGTCAGTTTTTTGTTTAAAGATTAAGGAATCTGACAAAATATGTCCTTATTTACAAAAATGTAACTGTTGATTAAATACTCAAGAATCCGTTTAAAAACACTGCCACAGCTTCCTAACTCAAAATTGCTGAAATGTAGAAGCAAAAAAAGAATAATAATACAATAATCTAATACATATTTGTGATTTTGCTGTACTGAAAGAGTTTCCTTTTGATATATTCTGGTTCCTCTTTTTGTCTTTCTCATGATTGACATCAGCTGCCTTTTGTAATTTGAACCCTTCACATAATATCAAAACATGTTGAAGATGTAGAAATTGGAATAAGAGAAGTTAATGGGTGGCTAGCAGAGAAATAATGGGTGATTTTGAGGTTTCTATATGTCAAACCACAAGAGCACAAGAACAAAAGAGCATTTGGTCCATTGCTTGCCAATATCACGCCATAGCAAGTGTGCTCTTAATGCAAATATAGATATTTTGTCTGCATGAAATGTACTGATTCACCATTTGCAATTTCTGTCATCAAGATGTGGATTTGTGTACACTTCGACCACTTTGCCTGGCTGCACTTGCAGTTGCAGCCAGGCAAAAAGCAGGAAATGGCTATAAACTGTAAGAGCAGACAAAATGTAAACAACAGCAAACAAAAGAATATAAACATTACACAAAGCAATCATTACCAAAGACAATAAAAACACATACAGTCAACCAAATAGACCAAGAAACAGTGGGCTAGCAGTCTGAACAACCAGGTTTGTCCATGAAAAGTTTCATAATGTTCCAGAAGGTCTTAAAGACCAGCTAAGGAAAGAATATAGAGTACAGTAGCAAGTTTCAAAGAGAGTTAAAAGCTAAAAATCAAAATGCAGACTGTTCCAGGAGGTTGTGTTTTCAGAGTGTTTACATGCTGCTGTACATGACATCACCATAATCTAAAATGGAAAGGACGGTCATTTGAATAAATGTCTTTTTTTAATAGAAGAAGTGGAAAAGGTGTGGCTTTCACAGAGAAAGAGAAGTTTCTAGTTTGACCTCGATTTAACCTTGGTTTATAATTTGTCAAACTTTTCTGAAATGGACAGCAGGGTGTATAACCCAGTAATCTAGCACACAGGAATCCCGTCATGAGTGGAGACGCTTGGGAGTTTTGACAGTCATTCTCGCCAAACCACATGACTTCACCTGTAGATGCAATTTGGAGAAAGCTTGTTGTGGTCTTCTGATACTAAGCTGAAGTTGTTCAACACCTACATCTGGGTAATGAGCAGTAGAGTAGAGAACTCTGTCAGCAGCATGAAGATAAATGAATGAATTCAGTATAGAATTTATCATATCAGTAGTGTACGCATTTCATTGTAGATGGAAAACGCCTGCTGTAATCTATTAAAACTAAGCTGAAGTTGTTCAACAATATCAGTATCTGGCAATTTTGCAGTACTGTAAATGTAAGTATTCTAATGAGAATATGCATGTAAAAGTGAAACTATTTGGACAGAAGCATTTTCCCTGAGTCATCCCTCTGCTCTTGAGGGAAATCTAATTTTGCAACACTTGCTCACAAAACGCACTCTTACCTGCACGAGTGCTGAAGTAATCTGGACCTCTGGCTTAAGAATGGGTGGAATGCAAGTTTTTAGACAAGGGGGAGGAAAGATCAAGCTCTTCAGCAATCACAACGCAGATGTTTCAAGGACCCTTTTGCTTGACGAATGTCAGGGCTCATGTAGGGAAACATAAAGCAGTTGTCTGCAGGGGAGATACCACATCTTAGCAACAGGAGTTTTGTTTAGCTTCGGTAAGAAGGTCAAAAGTCAGAAGCATCAACTTCACTCTTCGAATTTTGTTTTCCTTTTAAAGCCTCGTGCAAGTTGCAGAATACCTCCCAGATGAGCAAGCATTTGTAATCCTTTCAGGTCTTCCGGTGAGTATGTTAAGGACTCTCTGCCTGTATTGCTCAATAGCAAATCAGAAAACCAATGAGCTGCTGCGTAGTATCCTGACCCTATGTGCATTTAATGTTTTTTTCTCACATGTGGAATATAAGACACCTAACTGTTTACAAGGTTGTTAAAATTAACTTAAATTAAAAATATATATATATATATATAACATTACCAAGACATGCCCTGTGAAATAAATATGCCTTATCAACTCTACCTCTCACTTACTCCATGTTCTATTTTTATGAACCTCCACAATGGCTGAGATGGTAGTAAAGGGCTAATGCACCAGTAATTAAGACTCGTTACTTTTTTGTCGTATACTAACCACAAACTTCAATTTATGTAACTGTTATTTTATGAGAGATACAATAAAAAAGGAAAACTAACTCTGAAAATAAAGGAAATGGATTGAGGTATTTTTTTTTCCCACAAATAAAAATGTAAAAGGCATGACATAAATTTTAACTAAAAATATATGGGAAACAATCCCTACATGTCCAAATGGAAAAAAAAAAGAAAAAATCCTAACAAACATGCATTATTTATTTTCACTTCGAAAGTACTTTGTACTGGCCAATTACAGAAAAATTCAGTAAAATATGCTGTAATTTGTGCCTGTACATTCAGAAAGGTAATGTAAATATCTGTTTAGTAACAGAACTTGTCATCAATTTGCCAGTAGCATTAATTACATCTTAGGAATATTCCAATAGGTCAAAACTGTCAAAAAGGTGAAATGCTTTTTAATGTTGAAAAAACTGAAGAAATGATTTCAGAGTGACATATCCTACCTCAAACTACAAGTATTTTAACTCAAAATGTCCTTACAGCTCACTCGCTTTAACTTCAAAACCAATGCGAACAAATGTGGATAATTTGAGAAATAAATCATGTAACCTCTAATTAAACCAGCTTGAAAGTGACTGACCTACTTTATCTGCCAAAGTGCAAATGACCCTCACAGACGCCTGTGGCATCAAAGACCCCCTGCGGTCTTTGGCAGTGGGTGGCGGAAAACAGTGTCCTCTCGTTCTCTTGTGAACAAACTAATAAACACACTCAGCTATTTGAACAAGTACTGCTTGAGGTCATGAAGAGATAACACTCATTAGGTTACATCAAAAATAATGACTATAGTAGACAGCAAGCTTAAGCTGACAATACTGGGAATTCACTACGCTATGAAATTTGTTCAACGCTAACACTTATAGCTGAAACAGAGCATACATATATTTTTATGATGTTGTCATTTTCATCCTAATTTAACCTACAGAAAGCAACATGTGGGATAAACCACACCATTTGTTTGTTTTTTTTTGTGAGCCAAGAGATTAATTTGTTGAAAAATTAAGAAGCTGGCAACTGAGAGATCAGAAGTTACTGATGCTACTGGAAACTAACTCTTCACAATGAGGAAAACATATTTCTGTTGCATCAATGTTGAGACTCCTCAGGTTTCCAGCAAGACAATATGGCAATTGGTTGTTTTTGGAATGCATGACCAGGCAAATTCTTAACCAAAGGTGAGACATGGTTGTAATTCACATCACAGCTTGAAATATCAAACAATGGGATATCGCACACAAACACATTTCTTGCATCCCTCTATGTGGACTTACTGGGTTTTGCAGATGCTCCCATAGCTTTATTAATTCTGACATTTAGTCATGGATAGTTCTGCAAACATCTGTGCATTCCATGCGTGCCAATTTAAAATGATATACGACAACCCCACAACAGCAAGACAAACTCCTGCTGGGAAAACAATTGCCTGCAGATCTTTTTTCTACAGAACTGTTTTTCTTCATCTAGCCTTTGATTTTTTTTGTGTTACACAAAAATGTTCAGTCTCTTTTGTGGAAAATGCACATTTATATTTACCCAAATTCCCATAGTTTCAAAACCGTTTCTTTTTTTCCTCACCAATATGCAATCAAACTTCACCATCAAGCATAAATATCTAGCGTGTTTTATGCTACTGATGTTATGACAGAGGTTGATTTGGTTTACTGATCACATCTAAACCCTCTACTGGCTTCTCAGTAGCCATGCTTTTTTTTTTTTTACCTTCTTCCACTCTAATGTAAGAAGATCAATGATATTCAGTCAACAGTGTCTTTATTGGGTTTGTTCAGTGGCTTCATAGAAAAAAATACCCAATCTGTCAGACACGTGAATCCAACTTGGTGCATCTAGACATAGTACAGATGATTTGCTGAAGTAAGAAAAAAGGAAAAAGAAAAGAAAAAAAGAGCATCAGAATTGTGAAAAAAAGGGGAATAAATTTACTTTGAACATGTGTTGGCTGTTGGTGATCTGAGAATTTATTACTTATTTACTAGGGACTTTCCACACGCAACCATCGCTCGGTTTTACAGAATGGTCCAAAAATGGTAAATTTAACAGTTGTGTTAACTAAAATACCTCATTAAAATAAGAGATCAAAGAGAATTGGGGAGATTGGTTTAAAAAAAGGTTTCAAATAACCGCTTGTCACAACCGAGATACGCAGACCACCACCTCAGAATGCACTACATGTCGTACTTGGAAGCAGATGACCGACAGCAGCCGGAGGCCACACTGAGTGCCACTCCTGACAGCTAAGAACAGGAAACTAAGGCTACAGTGGAACAGTCTAATCAGAACAGAAAAACATTTAATTAAAAAAAAAGTACATTTAAATTGTATTCCACCTTGCGTTGCATCAGTGGTAGAGGATGTGGTGATGTAATAGATATTTTGTTGGCACTCTGAGCCTCTTGGTACCAACAAAGCATTGTTCAAACACCACAGCCTGCATGATTGTTGTTGCTCTCCATAATATATCCATCACCTTTATTGAGGCATATCTGAAGGGAAAACGGGATCCAACATGGCATTTTTTTCTCTTTACTAAATAAAGGTTTTCATTGCTACAAATATTAAAGAATCCCGTACGTGAAATAGAAAGAAGCTCTAGTTATCTCTATCCTTATTCCACCCTGGCCAGCTTTCCTTTCTGGTTCATACATCTTGAGTTCCTTATCTTGACTTCAAAGAAATGTCAGTCAGTTTTAGCTGTGCTGCAATTCCAGCTGACTGTAATGAAAAACAGTTCATAAAATGGCCAAATTTCACAGCTCGGTTGGGGTTTTCTAACTCCCACAAACAGTTGACAGTATTAAAGGGGGTCCCAGCACCACAAGAAAGAGTTTAGAGATGTTTCTGGCATGGCCATTGTGTTTCTGTGATTTTTCAGCCCACCACTAAGGGTTTCCTCTTGGCTAACTAATGCTGAATGTTGGAGAAAAAAAACAACATATTTTTACAACTCCGGGATGGCTCGTGCATTTAGCAGAGGAGGAATCTGGGAAAATATGTTTAGAACAAATTCCTTTCTGCACAAAAAACAGACAGATGTCAATTTTTTTTTTAAAGTCCCAGAGCTCGTTTTTCTTTTCCTCCCTCCGCTTACTCCCTCATTCAAGTGCTGTTCTACTCCCAGAGGTTTGAGGAAGAGCCATGTTCTGGCGCAACAAGTCCTCAGAAAAGTGCCTCACTGGCCATGCCACACCATATCCCATGCTAAAATAACGGTTCGCCCATCAAGTACCTGCCGGTGGCATTAAAACCCTTATCTGAACCGCACACTGCCTCGCTGCGTCTACGTGGCAGGTATGCTTTGATTATCTACAGATGCCTACATTATTCATGCGGGCTTTGCGAAAGAAGATTAAATATTTTCAAATGCAGAAAAAAAAAACCCCAAAAAACTGTTTTCCGCACTTTATGTAAATTCATCAGAAGTGAAGATATTGAAATTAAACATTAATGCTTACAGTTTAATGATGTCCAGCGGGGGTTTTTTTAAAGGACGTTTAGGGATCCTGGATGTCCAAGTCAAGTTCGATTCGAAAGCCCACTCTGCATGCGCAACTCCTCTGTCAAAGCCGCCGCAAATAGGACTCCAAATCCAATAAAGAGACAGGTAAACCTTTCATTTTACGTCCAAATACCAACACAGTCCCCACACTAACGCGTCCTATCGGTGCTTTAGAGTTGTTAGTATTTGTGTTACTTTTCTTGATTCCTGCGCTGGTTTAGGATTTTCCCCAAATGTAGTCAACTTGATGCTCTCCGCTCCGGCTCCGTGCCTTTCTGCGCTGGCGCGTCTCTCTCCTTTCCTCACTGAAACGACTGCCACACACCCCTACACACGACACACACGCACTGATACACAGAGCACGAGAAGGGTGTGCAAGTGACGTCACATACACGCACTTGCACAGGGTAATTAAAGATGCCACAGCTGAGGATCGTTGGGCACCTTTGTTTTATGTAATCAGTTTAATGAGTAAAACATCTCTTTTCGTTTGCCTTTTTCAGGTCAACAAAAGAGAGTTTGTTGTAAATCTCTTCCAAGTTAACACAAGTGAAGACATAAGCAACAAGTGCATAGATGTTGTCAATGACGCAAAAGTCCGGCTACCAAGAGAATATCTGAGAGTCGTTCTCTTCTCCCTGCCTAATTGGAAACACATTTTGTCAGCAGTTTGTAAAGAAAAAAAAAAGACAGGGAGAGGGCTAAGAGGGGTGGAGCGAGAAAGAGATGAAAAGCAACCATGAGATTTACACAGGGAGATTTAAAGACATAAACTGACAAATGAACCTTTTTTATTATTGTTGTTTTATAAAGTGTCCTTCAGCCTGGACTTGGTGCTGCTGTCTCTGAAGGTAAAACTTTCACATGTGGAGATCTCAGAGAGCGTTTGGCAAGAACTGCCATGTCTGCACAATTCATACCATCTGTGAACACTTAGTGAGGTGTTAGGACTAAACCAACCAACAATTTTTGCATGAGTATTATGAGTATCAGAGGCAATTTTACATATAGATGACCAAACATCTTCCACTGCGGCAAATATTTAGTATGAGGTGTTGATTTGTTGCATTTTTTTTCTTGACAACAAGGCAATCTGCAGTCAAACCTTGTGAGAAGCTCTCTGTATTGGAAGACTTTGCATTTGAATCGCTTTCATAATATTTACATTTTCTACAGTTTCAGGCAACAAGACTGCACCTTAACAGAGATATGGGAAACATGTATTTGCTATTTAATATTAGATGAGAGAATGCCTCTTATTTATTTATTTTTTTAACTCTACCTACAAACACGGCTACTGTCTATATACTGGTGCATAACTTTGTCATTGCTTCTCACACTGAAGGTCATTGCTGATGTCTTTCCTTCATAGCATTGTTAGCACACACCTAGTCACATCTTCTGATGGTAGGTAATTAAAGTGGATTTATTTAACAGCATCTGGCTGCTTCTTTCCATCTTAAGTTTGTTGTAATAAGTAAGGGGGGACTTTGTTTGTCTCAGGACTATATTGAATAACATAGTATTTATCTTCTGAATGAGGTATAAAAGTACAGAGATCACTTCATCTGTTAGAATTTAAATCTCTGAACTCGGCCCAAAAACCAGTGTGACTTCAGTTTGTGGCCTTCACCTTCTCTTGTATTCCTTTGTGGTTTGGCTCAAAACCTATAGAAGTTTGCATAGTGAAAATGGCAAAATGCAGTTTATGAAAAGACACAACATCACAATGCATTTCGCAAAATGTGAATGCCAAAAATTGGATGGCATACTCTGCAAAGTCACTTGAAGTGTAGTGAAGAGCAGCCAAGGTTTGCAGAGGAATGAAAGCAACCACAAAGAAGTCAGTGATGATGGGGCTTTCAGGAGGGGAGGCGGTGGGGGGATTTGTTTGCTTTGAGTGATTTGTAGAAATACTTCCATAACCACTGTGCTGCATTTGGGCTTGTGTTGTTACAGAAGCCCCACTATTTCACATGAGTCTAACAGACCAAATTTAAACCATGGTGTCCCACAATGAAAGGCAAACATCTATGTGTTGGCCACAGAATAATCCCACCTACTGTGCTAGTTGAAGCCCATGCTCACACTGCTGCAGGCCTATGTATGCTAAGCTGTGCTCCTGTACAAATGTTACTTTTTTTTCCTGAAATTATTATGACCCAGCTACATCCCAGAAATACTGTGAAGCAGAACTTGACAATTAATGTCTTATTTTAAATGAGGAATGTGGAGTTTGCGTATGTATGGTAAATGTGTTCTGCAAATTTTATAGAAAATCTTTGTGAACAAAATTGAAACCTTAGTACATCGACATTTATAACATTTAAAATTTGGTTCCTGAAAGGTACAAATAAAAAAAGGAAACATTAGACTACACAAATTACACATTCTATAGTTTGTACCCATTATAAATATGAAAATTGTCTTGAAATCAAATTATTGTTTTTTGCTGAATCCTAATCTCACACAGGAAGCTTGAAATTCATGCTGCAGTGTTTGCTTAGTATGAGGGAATTTCTCAAAGTTAATCACCTGATGAAATACATTGATTACTGTCACCAACTGATTGGGGTGGGGATTTCTAGAAAATCTCTCACTCAATTCAGTTGGCTGGGTTTCCTAATACAAAATTCTTTTTTTACCTGTCAACATGATAAACTAAAGTTGACAAGAAAATCATTTTTTACATTGGGGTTTTGGTAGTTCTTATCAGTAAAATCATCATTTGAAATCTTATATTTACTTTGGCCATCTTTGATATTCAACACACACAAACACAGCCATCAACAAATACCACTGGGTTTAGCTTAATCTCTGAGATTAGATGGCCCAAGGGCTTAAGGAGGGAAAACCATTTCTCTGGTGACCAGAAAACAACCTGAATCTTCAAATTCATAAAACAAAATAATTCACCACAGACTTCAGAAAGAAGAGACAAGACCACAACCCTTCCTTGAAACCGGAGAGCATTTGGAAAGTCGCATAACCTCAGATTCCCGAGCACCCTCAACTCGGCCAGACTTTACTGGTCCCACAACAACAACGCCTTTGTTAAGGTCCAGCAAGTGATACATTTTCTGCGTGTCCTGAGGAAAAACAATCTGAACAAGAAACTGCTGCTGGCCTTCTGTCATGCCTGTGCTGGGAGTGAACTAACATACCGTTTTGGTTTCTGGAACATAAGCTCTACAGCTGAAGACAGGAAGGCTTACATTACTTCCTTCCACCATTTTGAGATCTTTAAATTAGCCACTCCCACAACGACTGCTAGTCTAGACCTAAAAGACGCCATGCTGTGTAAAATTTGATGGACACTGAGTTTTGTGTGAGGACAGTTTCAGTAATGAAGAGCATTTACATTAGATTGTGGTTAAAATAGTTATCGAGGAAGCCGGGCATTCTTCTGCAGACACATGGATCAGTAGCCCCAACTACATGTATTGTTTCTAAGGCGGCACACCCACTGACATTTGCAGCATCTGGTAACATTTATAGAGGTGTTGGTAGTAAATAAAACCACCATAATTTCAAGAATCTAAGAGAACAGTTATACGCCTCAAAGAACGAGATTTATTTACTTGAAGAAAATGATCCTTACGCCAATAAAAGGAAACTGTACAGTTTTTATTCAAGGCCAATAATACATACACCGTAGTTTGTTTGAGATCATTTGTCTGTGATAGTTTTCTATGAAAAAAATCAAGTAGATTCCAGATCCTTATTTGATTCGGTTTGACTTGCTGATATAAATCTCAACATGGAAAAAAAAAAAGTCCCCACATAGCCTCTTTTACTCCACTAGGAGCTCTAGTGGAAGTCAATTGAGATGATGTTATTGAACGACACTATGCTATTTGTTACTCAAAACCACTAACTGCACTTTGTGACATACTGCTAATACTGTAGACCAAAATAGCTAAAACATGTTTTTTATTGAGAAGATACAGTTTTCATCTTTAGCTCCCTATTGTATGTAGCTCTTAATAAATAGGAAGGGCCATTGGGCATTAACCCTCAGTTTGAGCAGATGGTGGAAAAACAAGCCATTATGTGTGGTTCACTAAATCACTTAGTAAACACTAGGCCAGGAATAAAGACTGTTGGAAATGTAGTCCTGTTGCCTCAGCACTGCAGGAACTTAGCTGTTTCTTCTCCTTGCCTGTTTTTTTGTTCCTGCTTTTGAGATTGACTGGAGCTCAGCTGCTTTTTTTTTTTTTACTGAGTTATGTCTTGTTGCATCATTTTGTATTACGAAATGCTACTTTTGTGTATGGACATTTATTTAACTATATATTTTTGGGATTTCCAGCTTTCACTTTGTACTAGTCGTGCAAATTTTCAGTCAAAAACCTCTTTTTAAACAATTTTCCAGTCTAGTGTAGTAGTGCAGGTGCTTTTAAGGAAATGTTTGTTTAGCTTTTCAATCTGTACTTTGGAACCATATCTTGAATAATCTACTGGCTTTAAAAGGCCCAAGACAAATAAACAATACACAGCTGGAACACCTTCAAAAATTAACCTTACACATGCAAACAAAGGTTTTAAAATGTCCCTAAACAAAACAAAATCTAGTGCAACCAGTTGATTTCATAATTAAGCCTGAAAATCTCAAGTTTATTTCATCACCCAAACATAGAGAGGATGACACAATGGCAAAACTTTTAATTTAGCAACAGGGAAGCTCATCAAAGTTAACAGGAAGAGGGATGGATCTAAATATGGGACAATTCTGGAAGAAAAGCTAAAAATAACTTGGGACCAGTTCAAGAGAACAGACAATATTTACAGACTTACTTTTAACACAGCAAAACATTGTTTCAAAAGCATTAACCTAGCTGGGCTAAATATTAAGTCACGCCACAGTTTTCAGATTTTTCTTCTGTCAAAGGAATTGTTTTTTGCCTCACAAGTGTGCACTCCTTTGCATTGGCTTATTACATAAAGTCCCAGTATAGTAAAATAAAGAGGAGTTTGTGATTATTAATATATTTTTTTAGCTCCCTGCGTGTTGCTCACACAAACATAATGTCTTAAGAAGGTACTCATTCTCTGTCTTGCTCTCTCCTTGTGACATTTAGCTACACACATAAGCAGTTGACATTTTCAGTGTGTTTATATTAGATAAAGGTCTCTGCCTTGGATTTAGCTACAGTTCTGATCATCATAACCCCACTGCAGTTTTCAGAGATAAGTAAGGTCGTAATTGTGTGCTTTAAAAGGCAGGTATCAATTAACATGACACATTGACACCGTATTGACCATGAGATAACTCTAAGGAAAAGCATACAGAGTTTAAATTTAGTCTAGACCAGCAAGAGATGAAAAAAGAGACAGAGGCTCAGAGGTTTGGAAAGAGAGTTGAGTTTCTGTCTCAAAGAGCAGAGGGGGTTAGTTTGGGTGAAATGGAGGGAGAAAAAAGGAGGGGTGTGGGGGTACATAAACAACTCAGGAGCAGTGGGGTGAATGACATCACAATGTAAACAAAACTCTGCGCCAGAACTGAAAAAAAACTGTGAATTTGAGCTATCATGTATGTGTTTGGTTATGGAAAGTGGTGGGTAATAAGTCCAGAAGAACAAAGAGCCAATGTCATCATCATTATGTCTAATGTGGTTTATGACCTCATGCTTGATTCCAAATGAAGGTTTATTGAGCAACACACGTATCGGGAGTCGTTTATTGTTCTTCATATTTTTTGTTCTAAGCAACAGATTAAATAATTTCCAGTTCTTGATGGAGAGGACTTGTGGGTAGAAGCTCTGCTCTCAAAGGACTTGGAAACAATGCAAATATGACATTAATAATTTCCTTCTGCCATAGCTGATTTTGTTGTGCCATGATTAATGTGTTGGATTAATTTTTCCATCTTTCTGTGTTTGCCTTATTCACTATTTTATTTTATTTTTCTTCAAGATTTAGGTGGCAGCTCCAATGGCCATCAGTGGACCTACTTCTCATGTTGTATGGAAAATTTAGATGAAGCAGTATGTTGGTGTTGTAACGGTTTTCCTTTATTGTTATTTTCATCTCCATTGTGTCACTGTGAAAGAAAAAAAGGCCAGCTAAAGCTGATGTGGAATGGAATCTATAAACCACAAAATGGATAAAAATTTACATGAAAGTGTTAGAAGAATTTCCAACAAGTGCTAGCTGTGCTTTAAAATATGTTCTGTCTTTCTATACTAAACTGAGTGCTAATATTCTCTGTTTTCCATCTTATAGATTTTACTACTGGCTCAAAGCTCATCTTTCTCTTTATACTTTATATTTTCTTTTACATGAGCACATTATATTCCGAAAAAATAAAATAAATGGGAGAGTCTTTATCAGTTTTGTGCCATTTTGCATTATTGTTTGGAAGATTCAGGATCTCCACTTGCATAAATGTCATTGTATAATACTATAAATGTCACATCATATGTTAAATGTTTTAAAGTGATTTTGCAGACATTTTTCATCACTAAAACTGCTTATTATAACTTTATTATTTATTCTGACAGCAGAAAAATGACCAGCTTTATAACATGATAGATTTTATTTTGACTTTCTTCAATCCAAAAACATAAAGGTGCATATATGTGCATCTTATTCATTATTTGCATTCACAGTGAAGAACGCAAGCCCTTAACCATGTGTGAATATACACTGCTGCACACACCCCAACACACACCCAGGCTGCTGGCATGGCAGCTGTTTGTTATTGAGTCAGTAAGGTCAGTGGGGTCTGGTGTTTGTGGCTCAAACTTTCATTGTGGCTTCGGGGTCACTTCACTTTAGTGTGTGTGCAATGTTCACACACGCTTATCCATTTCCTTTTTAGATATTTCAGAATAGAGCATTCCCAGCCTGTGCCTGAATTAAAACAGTGAGCTAGACTTCAATTCAAATATTTTATTTATCCTAATAGATTTTACATATGAAGCATAAAACAAGAAACTGTATTCATGCTATCAAAATATAACATGATTACGTATTTTGACAACATGAAAATATATAATTATTGGTGTAATGTAGAGGCATCACAGCACAGGCATATTGCTATAGAGATACTGACAAATCAGGACAGAAAAAACTGCAGGTTTGTTTGTTTTTGTGACTGTTTTTCCTTGCGATCATTTCCACAGGCCATCCACAAACAAACAAACTTGACATTCCTCCCATCCATCTTTTCTGATGACATAATAAACTTTCCCCTTGTTGAATCAAACAATACTTCGCTACAAAACACCAAACATAGCAACAAAACCTGCAGAATTCATCAATGCTGTGTTGTAGCAGCTGTATTTTGTTGCACAGCCGTATCTGAAGTAATGCTTCAACAATTTGCCTAGTTACCACTTTGTTCAATAACGTCATCAGAGCAAGATGCTAATCATGCCAATGGGAGTGAGTTTTTTTTCCTGTCTTTCTCTTATTGTCAGCCAAAGGTTCTAACATAGCCCCCACTAGAGCAGTGTGGCATGGAAAAGCCATTACAGCTGATAGAAAGACCTTTTATTTGGAGAGCTGAGCTCAGGTTCACATCAGGAATCAATTACCTACAACTGCCGTCTTCAGAGAGCAGATGCAGACCCCTCCCCTGCCCCACGTCTACCTTCTTCTGCATCCCTCCCCCACCTTTTCTCTGTCTCTCAGCAGTGTTCCTTCTTTTCCTTCCTGTCTTCTTCCCTGTCTGTTGCCTTCTGTCCTGCTGGCTCTACTTTTGTTTTTTAAGCAAACCCTCCTTTTTCCTTCCTGTCTCTCCCTAAAATGTGCTTTCACTCTTTTCTACCCCACCCTATCCTGCTAGCTCACCTTACACTATGTGTTTCCCTTAATTTTTCTGTAACTTTTAAAAAAAATGGAAGTAATTCCAGACTTTTCCAATTTTCTCCTGTTCCACCAAACTGGACATCTTTTACACTGCTTAAGATTTCTATGTTATCACATCTAATTAGTGGTTTTTGCATGAATGTTGCTCTGAGTGAACATCTCTTTCTGGACCCGATATGCAACTGATTTCTTACTTTTTTTTTACTAAAAGTTTCCTTTTTCCCAAGCTTCAGTTGTAAAAAATAATAATTATTGATGGTATTTCTAACTTTTCTCTGTGTGACAGTGCTAAATGACTAAATTAGGTAATGTTAATCTCTAATGCTAATTTCTAACTACTGTGAACTGCAGAAACTAAGCTTGTCCTTCACACTGAGCTTCCACCTGCACTCCCAATAGGAGATAAAGTGTTCTTTCTGCTGAACACTTGGTCTAATGCAACTCAGCTGATTGTTTTAGTTTAGTACAAACTTTCACACAACATTCTTCACATCTCTTATGAAGGTCAGCATGCTTTGTCAGCACATGGGATTGGCCACTTCTTGGAAATATTGTGCAAGCTCTTCCCGTCTGTTGATAATGTCTTTCTGTGAGGACATGTGGAGTCACAGAGTCTAAAAAAATGATTGGATGAGCCTTTTCAAGTGTCATCTTAGTGATGTCCAACTAGCACATTTTGGAGAACCCAAAAAACATCAGTTTGGGTCATAAATTCTTCTAAGAGTGAGTGACACTTTTAGAAGGGAAATCCCCCCAAAATAGAAGGTTATAAAATATTTTTTAAAAACCAAAAAAGGACTTAACAGAATATTTTATGCAATGCAAAGCTATTGTGCCAAACAACTGAGGAGAAGTCTGCTCTGTGGGAAAAGACAAAGGACACAATTATGCTTCTATTTCTTGTGAAAATTCCAAACACACAGGCTTTTAGCAGCATCACTAGTGATTGACACACGACTGGAAGGCCTTGTGGCCCAGACTTCACCTGCCTGGGAACGAAAATTAGCCCCTAACTTAGCCAAAACAGGGTTTTAGCAATAAAATCAAAGGGTTTACATGTGGTCACTGTTTCAGTAAAACCGGATAGACTGCACACTGAGACACATGGAGCAGTTCTGTGGCAATCTGTGGCAAAAAGCCTTGTGGTTTGGTAGCATGTGAGCAACGAGCGTACCACTCTGTGGTATAGTTGTGGCAATTCTCACACTCCACATGGTACTTACTGTTCTGTCTATATTTCTTTTTCACTTATTCTTTCTTTTGTTAATTGGCAAAGTGGCTCTATTTTCTTTTTTTCATTTGTCATTTGATGTGAACATTTCCTACCTGAAATATGTATTTGTCACTTAAAATGATAATAAAAAGACTTAAGGAGCGTTACATGTTGTTCTTTTTAAATTTATTTCTTTAAATAATTATATATATATATATATATATATACAGTATATCACATCACAAAAGTATTCTCTCAACACTTTTGTGATAAAGAGAAAAGGTTTAGGCACTGTGGTTGGATGAGGCTCTAATCCTCCAGTTTTCAGCCGTTCATTTCACCCTCTTCTCCTTGGTTTGTGTCAGAGTAAATAAATTCAAAATAAAAACAGGTCTGTGTGC
Source organism: Xiphophorus hellerii (assembly GCF_003331165.1). Classification (NCBI taxonomy): domain Eukaryota; kingdom Metazoa; phylum Chordata; class Actinopteri; order Cyprinodontiformes; family Poeciliidae; genus Xiphophorus; species Xiphophorus hellerii. The sequence continues at coordinate 9,628,369 of NC_045679.1, read as the reverse complement.
TTAAAGAAACATACTGAAATACTAAGAGCACTCTATATTTCAAGCACAGACCGAGTGCTATTTTATAAACCTTTCCTTCAGAAACAGAAAGCTCTCACGAAAACACACACAAGCTTGGACAAAGAGCAGCTGTTTTACTAGCAGACGGGTGGATGTGTATCTACCTCCCATTGTGTTTGTCTGCTGACTTCTGCAGTTCTCTGATAATGTGTGTTGAAAATTGGCCCTTAAAAATGTACTTTGCAGACACTCGACTCCACATACACTGCGCAGAAACAGCTGGGAAAAAGTAGTCACACCTCTTGAACTTTTTCACACGTTGTAAAATTGCAACGACAACATTATGTATTTCACTGTGACGCACCATCACGAAGGACTGCAGGGTTACGATATGGTAGGAAAATGGTAGAGGCATTCAATTTTTCTTTTTACAAGAAAAAGCAATCTAAAAAGTGTGGCTGCTAATCTGTTTGAGGGTGTGTCCCTAGATTTTCACATTTAGAGCACGATGTTTTTGGACATTATATTTTTGCAAAATTGTTCAAACCTGGTCAAATTGGATTAAAAATTGGATTAAGAATATGTGTAAACGTAAAGGTTAGTTTTGCCACAGATGCTCAGGATGAATGATTCAAATACTACCCATGATTTGTGCTTTGTCTCCCATCAGGAGAAATGATTTTGCCTTTATGTCCCACAAGATATGTTTCATTTGGCTGCATAGCAACATAGAAGTAGTGAGATTCTTGCTGCAAAAATAAAGTTACTTAGGGCTTGACTGGCAACACCCTGTTTATTCTATGGGAAATTTAATGAAAGACTGGCTTTTTTCTCATGTTACACTACTCTTTCATCTTCTCTATTTAATTCTAGTCTGACCCTCTTTTGGATTGAAATTTTGGTTTATCCTCCACCTCTTTGCATCTTCCTACAGTATTTGTTTACATTCTGATATACTTTTTACCAAGTCTTCCCCTGCTTCTTTGTAGTGGCTGTGGACAGGTAAATTTATGTTCCCTGCAGTATAGTTAATGAGATAAAGAGAGAAGTCGCAGACGGTGGAAAGACTCCAGTTTCAGCTTTGAAGTTGAACCAACCTCAGAACATCTAACCAACCCACGCAATCTGACAGAGAGCCCATTGACATAAGTTTAGATTGTCTGCATGCATGCCAGCAAACTAAATGGAGTCAGCCTATCAAAATGCTGACAGATACAGGAAGACTTTAAGTCAATAGATGGCAGATGGCACAAGAAAGGTTTAAGGAGCCGGCAGATATAAAAGAGAAGTTATGGGAGTGTGAGAAGAAGGAAGGAGGAGGAAGAGGGGGAAGAGGAAATGATCCCTGCCCAAAGAGGTAAAAGAAACCCTTGTCTGTTTCAACAAAGTAACATTTCAGCTCTCTACTCATTCAATCACTTTAGTACAGGTTGTCACTTATTCCACTTTTCCCAGTGTTTCATATTTATTTCAGCATCACTAAATACAACAAGATATTGTTGGTCTTATTCTCTAAAAGACAAATTTGACAAGTTCTATGTAAGATAGCAGAATGAATTGGCCTGGCTGAAAAATAAATATTTGATATCTGATGTCACTTCAGTTGATCGGGAAACTACAGAAATAATACCCAGCTAAACATACAGTTTAAACTGATTAACCAAGCCCTGCGATTAAGTGTTGTGTTGCTTTAGATGTGTAGCATTCAGCAACGTTTTATTTAAAATGCCACCTAAATGCAATATATTGGGTAAAAGAATATCCATAAGTCAAACGGATGCATAGAAAAGTAAACAAAATAGAACAGATTTGAGGATTCAAGAAACTTCTTACTTGTATAAGATTGCTAGATCAAACAGCCGCTGAGAGATTTTCCTTCCCTGCAGTGTTTCAGACAGGATAAAAATGCTCCAAGGCAGGCCAGTCAATTGGACTAACCTGGGTTGACTGCCAGCAGTACCTAAAATGGTATCAGAACTAATCTCACATGCCTGAACACTAGGCTTTCTTGCTTTTTTAAGGATTTAGGAGTTTCTGGATTGTAGGTTCTTGCTTGGGCCAACAACTTATAAGAATGCAGAAAAAGTCCAGTTATCTTCTTTTGAAGCATTGACATATGAGTACAATCTGTTTGTAGCATCCTTCATGTCTATTGTTCAAATAGATTGATTCTATAGAGACCAAGTCTGGACTAGTCAATCTGGGGATTGCCTCAGGAGTTTTTCTGCGGTATCCCAAAATTGGTAAGTATATTTACAAATAGTTCTATTGTTTCGGTAGGCATCAATTTTTACACGCACACATGCACACGCCGAGGAGGGGCTTTGCCAATACATCAAAGTGGTGACATTTTGCTCTTTGCTTCAATAAGAGGTCAACCAGGTCAGAACACCCACTGACAAAGTGGAGATGAGAATGTCACTCATTCTTTTGCATATGTGTGTTTGCAAGTGTGAGGTCTTTATTAGAGAAGAGGAAGGAAGTAGGAGTATGTCTTCATGGTTCTCTGTTAAAATGAGCCTTCAATACTACCTGTAAAGTTGTCCATGAATATTGTAGCAACTGACCGATTTATTCCCATTTACACACACAGACTAAAGAGGCAAACATGGGGTTACAGAGTTGTTCCTGTTCCAACAGTCATTTCAATAAGGAATACCTTCGAGACTGTACCTTTTGTCTCGTCTCCCTTCTTTATATTCATTGCAGCAACACTGCTTCTTTTCAGTATCTTACAGCTCGGTCTTAAGAGGCTAAGCCAACAAAATGTCCATACCTCCGAGACAGCCAATCACACTGAAAAACCTTTATACAACCTCCAGAAAGCCCAAAATATGGTTCTAAATCTGTGCTCAGTCCCACCTGAGGGACACAAATGAAATGTTGTAATTTATCCTTTGGATTGTGTTAAACCACTTTAGATTCCCCAGGAACCAGATCATATTGTTGTACATCTTACTGAAAGCATCCAAGCAAGACAAAATTTTGTCCCAGAGCAACTCATAGCAAACGTAGATTTAATTAGAAAGGAAATCTGATTAGGTTAGCCGAGTTTAGGGTTTGGCTTGAAAGTCTGTTTGACCCAAACAACTCTTTGTGGCTACAACAATCGAGTTATATAGCAGAACTGTAAATATTTACAGAAGAAAATTTATGCATCCTTCCCAGCTTAGTTTCCCGTATGTGCATTTGCTTTCTGCGAGTCCATACAGACAGAAACCTGACCTTCCATCTAAATTTATTCATCCGGCCTTGTACGAGCTTTCCCAGAATTGGGAAGATGGGAGTGTCACTGCCTGTCGTTTAAGATAAGAACTATGGAGTTATACCAATATGGATTCCATAAACATAGAATTAAAGTGAACCTAACACGGACGGTCTGAATAAAATTTCATGAAGATGCGTTCACCAACTAATAGAAAGAGAGAAAAGAGAATGAAGGTGGGCGATTGTATCAGAATAGATATAACAGCCCTGATAACTCATGAAGTCATCATCACAGTGGAAATGACTGAGACTGAAAATAACCCCTTATTCTAGAAAAAAAACAAAAACTGCTTTATATAAAAACTTGTTTATTGATCAACTGTCCTCCCTCACTGCAAATCATGGTCAGCAAGTACATTTAGCAAGTTACACTCATGCAGTTGTTTTATTTTAAAGTACATTATTTCAGGCAGAGTGTTGTGTTGCTTTTGATTTAGCTATTTTATCTAAGAGCAAGAAGACCACACGCACACAGCAAACCCAAGGATAATTACAGGAATACTGTTTTACAGCCTAACCCTGCTCACAGTGAGGGAGCTGCACACAGCAGGCAACCCCTGGCATATTAAAACTGTCCTTTCTAAATAATCTCTGCTAATATAATATTGAGAAGATGCAAATGCATATAAAAATAATCTGTCACTAATGGAGGAAGTGCTATAAGAATGATTTGCAGACAAACATGGAAAGATTGCAAAGCATTTAATGTATTAACTTTTTTTATTACCAACTTGTAACATTTTATACAGTATGTAAATATTTTTTGTGTGTAAAATCTTTAGATTATCAAATGCAATACAAAGATAAAGGATTAACAATATGTGAGTATGCAAGTTTTGTTGATATTTATTGATATAGATATTGTGTAATTAAAATCCAATGGAGTCTAAAAGAAACATCTTAATCTTGTAATCTTGTATCCTTTCTTGCATCAAAAAGGAAAAAGTCTGTACATAAATCAAAAAATATGGGCAAAACTAAGAAAGGGCAATAAAAAAGATCAATTTTATTAAAATAACATGAGTAATCGTGTAGCTATCCCACTGTAACATTATTTTCCTTGTTCCTTCTGTTTTGTTATTTGGTTGTTTTTTTCCGCCCCACTTTTTAGAGGATACATCTGGTTTTCCTTTGGGATTCGCCTCAGTTGCCACTCTGGAGACACTTTTAAATGTTCAATCAGTTGCTGTGTCAGGAACTACAGGACAGGACGCCACTCGTTTAGCTGAATTTGCTCCACCCTCCCTTCCTCTCTGTTTTACTTTCCACCACCATCTGCCATGTCTCACCCAGAGCTCATCTTTCACAGAGAAGAACCCCCTGAATCAGCTGCACAAAGTAACCAGATATTATTGAAGTGTTACTAGGAAGAACTAAGCATTCATTACTTGGTCAAGTGATTGCAGGTTCCATCTCACATACACAAATGACAGATATCCAGGATTTGTTTCAACTAGGACTTAATGGACCATCAGCCACAAATCAATTTGATGTATTCATGTCTCTGTTGTTTATGTAAGAGTTAGAAAAACTATGTCAGAAATATGAAATGCATATTTTCTCCCATCACTATTCGAAATGTCTTCTGTGAAAAGAAAAAAAAAGAGAAAAATAAATGCAAAATCCCTCTGTTAATGTCCCTTACACAATCATTGATGCCCTTGGGGAAAATTTAAAAAGAAATAACATAAAACTAATTTGTTTTCAAATTGCTGTTGCATATGAAAATAATATGTTGGGAAAGATATTATTGGCGTGTTTTTCCGTGTCCAAGCAGGAGTTTTGATGAGTGTAGCTAAAGAGTTTATGTGCAAAAACAAAGTTCCTTTCGCTCATGTAACAGTAACAGGCTTTCCCTGTAAGATTTTGCAAGTTTCAAGAAAAGACAGACAAGGGAAGGAATATTTTGGGGTTAGGAACTTGAGGATGTGCATGACCACAGAATGATATTGGTTTTGTGTCCAATGAACCAGAGGACCATGTTCTACTGAAAGACCCATTAGAAACCTATTTTCATCTGTCTGGCAGATGTTAAAGGGGCAGTATTATGTATTTTCCAGGCACATAGTATCATTTTATAGCACAATTAAGTAACTATGTTACCTCTAGTTGTTCTAAAAATGCTGTTTAAATGTCAAACATTACTTAGAAATTTGACTTTGCAATTTGATGGATTGAAATGGTCACTTTAAGAAACTCCTGCTCTTTCCCAAGACCCCGCCTTCAAAACGTCATGACAACAATGACTTTCCATTATGAGGAGAGTTGGACTGAGAAGTAATTTGTATGAGAAGCACATCAAGGATTACATAATAAACTTGAAATGTTTTATGTCAGATTTATTTCACAGAAAGTATTGCATTAGAGTCTGAATTCTTTTTAGGACTTAACAGTTTTTTTTTAAATTTGATGTTCAATTCTAACACTTCAAAAAAAGCTTGATCAGTACGAAGTCTGTACACATCTTTACTAGCGGTAGGAATAAGTCTGAAGGGGATCTTGTTATTTACACACATAAAAAAGAAAACTTTCCATCATCATCTCTGCTGACTGAGCCTAAGAAATCTGAGATACATGATCTACTGTGCAACAATATTCACAGGGAAGAGAATATAGTCAGAGAAAGGTTGTGTATGAGGTAGGCCATGAGTGAAAAACCAGGGTTTTTGGAAACATGATTTCCTGTGGAAAACAGTGATGTCACGGTAATCTACTTTTCAGTCTCTCACGCACTCAAGCATGCGCAAACACACAGACATTGTCTGTTTAAATCTGCTTCTTCTAGCAAACACTCTGTTAATGTCATTAACATAGCCTTCAGCTGAGCTGTATACAGCCCTGTTTTATTGTTGGAGACTTTATTACAGTGTTTGTGGAAGAATGTTTCACAATGCAATTAATCTGAGAGTGCTTAGCCACAGAAAAACAGTCTGTTATCCAAGGAGTAGACAGTATTTTTTTATGTTTTGACATTATTATTTGAACAAAATATGAAATGCAGTCAGCTGAATTTTAAGTATTTTTGCTTTTGTCCAATTTTCTGGAGTTTCTGGTTTTTGGTGTAGCAATTTACTTTTTTGGGAACTATAATGTCCAGTGGTATAGATATGAAATATACGTAAATTGTACATCACAGTCAGGATGAGTCTCTACCTCTTTATTGAGCCATAGCATATTAGTGTCACACTGAATTTATATTTCTGAAGTACTTGCAGGATTAATTCATAGCCTTCTCTTGCTACTTGTCAGCAAGGATCTTTAGATCACTTAAATATATTAATATTTAAGAAATAGTTACATATTAGAATATGTAATGAAACAAGTGGAGTTGTTTTCTTTTTAACTGAAATCTATGCATTCGTTAAAACGTATATCATTTTAACATTCAAGCTAACTTATCCTATATTTGAGAAATCGCAAAGTATTTTAACAGGCAATGTACAAATGAGATCAGAATAGTTTTTTTTTACCCCCTCCAGGGGGTCTTTTGTGGGCTCAAGTGTCCCTTATATGAAAGTAGGCTGACAGGAAAGGGGGAAAACATGCGGCAAATATCGTCGGGTCCGGGAGTCGAACCCGCGACGGCCGCATCGAGGACTCAAGGCCTCCAAAAATGGGTCACTCTAACCGCTACGCCACCACGGCACGAAAGGCACAATAGCGTAACACAATTGATAAAGTGACAACTGAAACACCAGATGGACATGCAAAGAAACACAATGTGATACAAAAACGGATTCTTAATTAGTAAATTAAACAAGTGTGAAATACTTGAATAATTGACTTCAATAATCTGACTTTAAAAGCACTTAATGGAATCAGCCACTTTCCTGTCAACATTCTGCCTTTTATAAATAATGTTATAAGCATTTTATAGAAATACTTTGCTACTTGCTACAACTGTTTGAAACTGCCTTAATTTGAAGTTGAACTTGAAGAGTTAATGATCCAGTGACAATTATCAAAACACTGGAAAATAAGGTAGTTAATCAGTTAAAGAAGCAGAATATTATTTCCTTCTGTGATATAGTGTGCTGTGTTTGTACCAAAATTGAGGCTCAAACCTTTAAGTTTGGTTTTGTCAGACATTTGCTCTGACAAGATGTTTTTCTCTTACTGAAAAGTTACATCTGCTTTCATGACATTGAAAGCAATGCCATGAACAACCCTTTGATCTGTTCCACTACAGTCTCTAGCAAGTTTTTTCCAAGATTAGCCTGTATCCTGCTCCAGTCATTCACCCCTGCTTCTTCTTCTGCTAATATCTTTATGCTGTTTTTTTTTACCCTTCTGTTGTTGTTGGATCAGACATTTAAATTCCCTCAACTGCCACAGTTTTATTTTACAGTCCATGACCTCTTTGTTATTTCCCTGCTGCTTGTGGTTTTCTTTCATTCTTTCATATTCTTCTTTGTTTTTGTCTCTATTATCAAACTTATCTTATCTTATTTGATTCTGCTTTTCTATGTAACTTTACATTATATGTTGTTTTCTTTCAAAGTTTGTTTTTCTTCATCTCTGCTCTGCTCACACTCTTTCTGGTGGCCGTCTATCCACATGCTGTAACCTCACGTGTGCTTGGTTATTCTGCTCTTCATTCTTTCCATTCTCAAAACACAAACACGTGGAATCATTTACGGAGGAAAACCTTATGATTTAACATCTCACATCGTTTCACATTGCAACTTTGAAGCTCAATACATTTAATATGAAATTTAAGCAATAAAAATATCCCTTATTATTACATATTATTTAAATATTTTGAAATAAAAATCTTAAAGTGTGGCATACAAATGCCTGTGCCCACCATATGTCAATACTTTGTAGAAGGCCTTTTTAATGTAGTTACTGATTCAGGATTTTGGGGGGCAAAATGGCTTTACAAAGCTAAAAAATCTCGAGGGAAATGTTTTGACTAGGCCATTCATATAGTTGACTCTTCATTGACTCAATAGAATGTCGTAGTGATTTCAGCAGCACAATTGTAAAATGTTAAGAGTGGCTGATCAGAGAGAGGGAGAAAGCTTCTTTGACCTGGTTAGGTGTTTTTTTCAAATTGGTGCCGCCTCCCTTACTTCAGTTTTCTTTACTCTCTGTGCTGGCACAGTACAATTTGCTTCTGTTTAATGTAGAAGCGAGCTGAACCATGTCAGCCACTATGAACTTCCCTTGACATTTAACAGAAGCCAACATAAATATGAGCACAAACTTGAGGTGTTTTTGTCTCTATATTTGAGCTCAAAACCACAAAGCACAACAGAAGTCCCACAATTAGTTAATAAAAAAGAATATTGCATAATGAAATGTGAGGTGAGCATCTTGGGAGAGTAATTCCTATTCCCTCTGACTTCCACCTCATGAAAATTTTATACACAGTAACTCCTGTGTAAAAGATTGTTTTTGCGTGTGTTCATGGCTTGCCCATAGCGTCCCAATATGCGACATTGACTGCCGGTGTTTGGGCACGCCGCGTGTGTGAGTGTGTGTTCAGAAGGTACAGACTATGATTGTTCTCTCTGGGTGTTAGCTTTCGGAGCAGGAAGTGCACCTTCAGGTCAGAAAGGAGGGGAGATATACCCACACTTAGTCTGCCCACATCTGTTCAAATACCGAAGGCTGTCAAAGCCTCACAGGAAATGAGAGCACATATATGCATGTGTGTGTGAATGATACAGAATAGGTTCTTTGTGAGAGCAGATTATACAATTATTTGACCTTTCTCTGCACAACCTGTTCCCACAAAACTAAAGAAAACCAGTCATCTACATGCTGTGAAAGAAAAAAAGCACACTAATGCTGAGAAAGCACATCACTGACAGCTAAAGGTAGCTTTGAAACTTTTCTTTAGTCTGAACAACGCTCCTTGTCTCTTGATTCTGAACTTTACTACTGTGAAACCACAGTCATTCCTTATTTGACATAACATCTCCAAATCCGTCGTGGTGGGCACTGGGACCCCTCAGGGTTGTGTGCCTCGTTCACTGCAGTTCACACTGCGAACAGATGAGATGCGTGAGAAAAAAGGTACTGTAAATTCTCAAATGCAAAGAGATAAGGTCAACAGTTAGAGCACGGTGCAGAGACATTAATATGATGTTTATTAAGCATAAACCAAAACAGATGATCAATGGCAGTTCAATTCAACTGAGTTTCATTCAAAAATACTTTCTTGATCCCAAAGGGAAAATAAATGTAACTCATATTAAGTCAAGATTTTTCAAACAGTTATTGTAGACATTGACGGCTGTGGGCAGGTAGCATCTTTTGTATTTCATAAGAAGCCTCTGACTGAAGACACACTGTTTTTCCTGACACTCCTATGAAGAAAACGCTCAAGGTTGTCTATAATTGTCTTGATGTAAAATCCTTCTTTGTACCATCATCGCCAGATGTTCTGCAAAAGTCCCCAGCACAGATAATGCTGATGCTGCTACCCTCAGCAGGTGACACTAGAAGAGATCACACACTCAACAAACAAACGAATAAAAGATATGGAGCATCTTGGTGCAAGCCTTGAATGATCTTGACTTCCTCAAAATGTACAGGCTGCTTTGTCCTTTCTTGTAGACGCTTCACTGTTGGGTCTTCAGTCCAGTCTTTTGTCCAGATGAACACCACGGTATTTATTTTTCTCTACCACCTTCACATCTCCTCCCATGATGGAAGTAGGATGTCATCTAACCCTGCACACATTGTGTCATTGCAATACTGGTCCATAGAGAATGACCTATTTGTTTAAAAATAAATTCTGTTGTGTGGCTACTTTTACCACCCTATTGTTCTCTACAGGCTGTGCCTAGGTCATATGACTATCTCAAAATATTCCTTTCTGAATGATTTCTTTTTTCTAAGCTTAAGCATCAAAACTCAGAATCCTTTCAAAAATATTGATAGATTTTTCAAGCAGATGTACAAGTTAGGCATCCAACAAATTACCCATGAAAGAGTAAAAAAATGTTTTGTAAAACAAGTTACTCAAACACTGGGAAACTCATCATTTTATCTTATGTATTTTGTGAGAATTATGCAGACAAAAAAAGTACAATGTCAAGAAGGTTTTTTTTGTTGTTTTTGTTTTTACAAAAGTTACTAAAGTAAATGTAAAGTAATTAAACCTCTTGATATGCAGCATTAGTGTGATTCCTGATCTTTATGATGTCGTGTGTTCATAAATGTCCTCAAAAAGATTTCTGGGGCCTTTACAGCAGAGCTGTATTTTTACTAAGATGAAATTATACTTATTAAGTGACTCCTGAAAGCAGCTGGTTGCCCTGTATTTGATAAATGTTTATTCAAGTTACATAAAATTTGTCTGGCTTGTGTTATATTAATTTAATTCTATGCTGGGTGTGGGTTATTTTTCATGTTTTTGTTTAGGTCTTCAATATGCTGGACACAGCTATGTATCTGCTATGTACTTTTTATGAGTGTGTTGACTCCCAGTGAAAGAGAGAAATGTTAATTCTTCAACTACCATTTACTTGCTAAAACTGAAGAAAATTCACAGAATTCTGTTAACTACGATGAGAACTGTTTCCGCATGACGATAATCTGAAGACATGCGACATTACACTTCCCTCTGACACAGCTCTCAACCATTCAAGCCTTTTATCGTTCTCGTCACCTTTCTGGAGGAAAGCCAAACTGACAGTTTTATTAGGTGTGATATTGGTCATCAAACTGCAAAGAGCATGTGTCAGGTTTTGGCTTTATATGCATTCTGAACTTTTCGGCCCTTTTCACATGCTTTGAGGACAACTTCAGATGTGAGCTGCAAATACTGAACTGTATGCCATCTGGCATAGTTTTCCCATGCTATCTTGATAACTGTTTATAAGTAAGGATAGAAACCACACAAAACTGCACTGTTAAAAACAAGTTTGACATAGGGAGGTTTGTAGCGTGAATAAAAGCTGTCTGGCTCAAACACATGTCTAAAACCACAGGGTAAAAAGGCAAAAGAGGTGAGAAAATATCAATAATGTGACTTTTATTTGAGAAATGGGGCGATAAGATAATTATTTAACTTTAGAGGAAAGTGGCAGAAGACATCTGAAATATATATATAAAAAAACTCATAATGTTGCAAGTGAATAGCAAAAAAATATATATGTAACCTGCAAGATTTAGCAATGATGTAGACCTGATTTTCTGAATGTACTGACAGCAGAGCACATGCAAGGAGGTAGGAAAAAAAAAATACTCCACTGGGAGAAATGGAGAAAGTGAGGGAAAAAACAGAATTCTGATATTTAAAAGTATAAATAAACATTCCACCAGCACCGTAGTGAAAAACAAAGGCCAGTTCCACAAATAGAAAATACATCGAAAGCTGGAACTAAATGCAGTTCCCCTCATCCAACTCAGTTTTGCTACGTTTATGGGGCAATTCATCTATTCTTGGAACAGACAAGCTCTGACGGCCTGATGGGAGCCAGAGAGAGCCAAAGCACCCCTGGTAATGGCTGACATTAACTTTGGAACAATGGAGTTCAAGTCAGAGAAAAATGGGTGGGCCGTGTTATGTTGTGTTGCGAGAAGCAAAGGGTGTTCCCATCAGGGATTAAACTTCTGAGTATTGTCCTGAATAAGTTAATTGTGTTGTGAGGGGCAAAAAAACAACAAAAAAAACCTGATATCTGTAAGAAAGTTTCTATCTGAAAAGTAGTGACTCAGAACTGACTCAAGAAAAAAAAAAAAAAGTATACAATTTTGAATACAGAGACTTATTTTCTAATATTAGTGGGTTTTTTAATGGAAACTGTAAAAGTCCCATGACCTCCACTGGGAGAGGTTGCTCAGTGTTATTTCGCCATCTCTGGCAGTTGCTTTACAAGTTTTGGAGAAGTTTTACAGCTCTCCTGATGACACGATTGCATATGCCTGACATCTAGTGGCCATTTAATGATCACTAGAACTTTGATTCTGCCCATACGTTCCCAAAGTACATATCCAAGATCCAAATTGGATTTCTAATTAAGGTGAAAGGTCAGAAACACCAAATATTGAACAAATATGATTTATTTAATGTCCACGAAGCTTAGAAGAAAACTAGATGCTACCCCTTTATGTTTGTGAACTTTGACACAGGAAATTACATAATTAAATCTTAATTTCACGAAGCAAATATTGTGAACAATTTATTATTTGCAAAGTGCAAAAGGACAGACGGGGTAGAACCCTGGCATTTTAAGAACTTTTAATTTTATTACCTTCCAGGTCTCTGCAAATAAAATGAATTCATGCATCCTCATAAAATAAATAAAGTAAGCTTAAAGTGCAACGAAAAAAATCATCGCATCAAAATGACTGAATAAAAACACAGTCAGAGGCAGTTATAATATTGTACACACTAACAGAGAATGAAAAATGCCACTGTCTGACTTCAATGAGCTGCAGACAGACTTATGAAATTAATTTTCTTCTAGCTCCATGCCTCCACATTTCATTTTCAGATTTCAGAAAGTGAGTAAATTCTATAACCTACAAAACCCTGCTTAAGAATATAGCTAATGCTTAAAATGTGCCAGTTTGTCAATTATAGCCTACATTTTGGGGGATTAATTCTTGAATCTCTTGTGGCAACCACTCACGGGTAGAAACACTTCCTCACACAAAGCGTGGATCGCAGACAACCCTTTCCCCCACACCTTTTCCAAACAAGCTCCTCCAGACTAGCAGCAGCAGCTATTAGCAAACACCTGGAGGAAGTGCACATCTGTTGAGTTTATCATGGAAAATACTTCTTAGTCCAACGCTCTGCAGAACAGCCTTAAACAGCATTGTTAACTGCTAAGGAGCTTCTTAATGTGATTTTTTAGAATGTTTCTTAGATATATTTAGTTTTTAACACTGTGTTTTCAGAGAAAAGTATTTAAACTGTTGAAGCTTGTTGTAAAATTAGTTAATTATGGCAGTCTGAGCATGCGTGTCGTTCAAAGGGTGAATTACACACCTGATCGACCTGACTGCAAGAGAGGTGTTGGCTCTGATTGGCCACAGCACTTCACTCTTTCTCTTCTGTTACCGCCTTTTCACTGACTCACCATCCTGGTCCAAAGATCGCTGCATTGTTTGCATTAGGCCCGAGCTGCTAGGGGCAGAAGGATTCTGGTTCTTTGCTCGTCCAACTCGTAAGGTGCTTCTATCGACCTCTGTAGCATCTCAGCAGTTGACTGCACCATCTTAGATTTTGCCAGAGGGTCAATAAAAAGACATTTTACCGTGTGGAGCCAATTTGGTGCCAGACCTTCCTTTTTGTGGCAGACAAGCAAAGAGAGGGTGGAGACCTGAAACACTTCCTCATCTTTATTTGACCCAGTGCCCATGTGCACAGGTCTGAAAGGAAATCCACATTTTTCTCTTGAGGTAAGACAATGACTTGAATTAGTTTCTAACTCTAGAAAAATATTGATGTTATGTATTGTGATAAGTCATCATCCTGAATTGTTTGAGTCATACAATGTCTAAAACATGAGATTGGATTTGAGTTAGCATCGATTTTTCTGAGAAGTCGAAAGATCAAGAGAAAGTGATGAAAATTATGTCCAAGTTATAGTTATTGCTCTTTTTGTTTAACTGAAGACTATGTTAAAGGTTTTATTTTCAATTGAACTGTTGTATGGTACGTGTATGGCATTACTACTCCACCCTCCATGGTAAGAATTCAAACGTTAATTTTTCTATCGTTCTTAAGCAAGAAGCAGAGCAATCAGTCACTACCAACACTGCAGAAGCCTCAGATCACAATGTCCTGTGCCATGTAATTCTAATATATTTGATGTGAACGCTTGTGCTTTTTTAGGGGTAAATAATGGAAATCTGAGCTGAAGATGGGATCAGTGCAGTCACATTTTGGCAGCTTGTGTGTAAAAGAGAAAAAGCAAGGTAAGGTCTACTTTTGTATTACATGTCAAGTAAGTATTCATCACTGAGATAAGGCTTTTGACATGCATAGTAAACTTCTGTCAACTGAGATTAAAATTAGCATTTGTTTTCCTGCTGCTGCTGTAAAGCACCTTAATCCCATCGTTGCTCTCATGTTTTTCTCAGAGGAGGAGAGATATGTTCGAGCCAACGACAGACCTTCCAACCTGTCTTACAACTATGCTGTAGGTCCCCACTACTGGAAGTATTTACACTTTTCACATTTGATTCAAATTTTTTAGCTGCAACGCAGATTTCTCAATTTGTCTTCATAAAATCACATCTTTTGGTGGACTTTACCGGCTTATTTAGAAATATAAAATCTGAAAAGTGTGGCATGTATTTCTATTCAGTAAAGTAAAAACCGCATATTCCTTGCAGTGCACAATTATCCAATGTTTTGTGTCTGTTTGCTGCATAAAATGTCAAAAAAGTTTATGTTTGTAGCAAAATGTTAAAGGTCAGTGGGGCATAAATACTTTTGAAAAGTCCTAAGTATTCATATACTATGATGTGTGCTGTAGGTATTTTCTGATGAACTGACTATTATGTCACTTCCTCTTTCTCAGAACAATGCCATCCGGACCTCCAAGTACAACATATTCACCTTTCTGCCTCTTAATTTGTTTGAGCAGTTCAGGAGGCTGGCTAATGCCTACTTCCTCTTCCTCCTCGTCCTTCAGGTACTTTTTCCCCTTTCTCTGTCTCTGCATGTCAACATCTAACTTTATCATTAAATGCCAGTGTGCCACTGATTATTGATACAAATTAGTTTCTATATTTTCAAAGAAACATTTTCTAACATAAGCATAAATTGATGATTTTGTGAGTGAAACTTTTTCATTTCAAGTTAACAAATTTCCCATTTTCTCTTAGTGTTTACATTCGTTGTAAATGGAACAAAGTGCTAACTCTGCGTTGTTTCCTGTATTCACAGTTAATCCCACAAATATCCTCTCTGTCCTGGTTTACCACAGCGCTGCCGTTAATTTTGGTGCTGTCCATGACAGCGGTCAAAGATGCCAATGATGACATAGTAAGATAAAAGCATTGTTCTAACCATAACCTGCTCAGAGCCGAAAGAACAAACATCTGAGCAAATATTTTGTTTTTTTCTGCCAACTGAATAGAACAGACACAAAAGTGATCGGCAAGTGAATAACCGCATGGTGAACGTCCTCATCGATGGAGTGTGAGTCATTTTAATAGTCAAACATTAGATTACAGATGCGTTAATTATTTACAGTTTATGAGGAAGTATTTATTAAAGGGGATGTGTTCAGCACCTTTTTGAAGAATGATTTGAATTTGTTTTGCTTTATCTTTACAGACTGAAAAATGAAAAATGGATGAACGTTCAGGTTGGGGACATAATTAAACTGGAGAGCAATCAGTTTGTTACAGTAAGTATTTGCTTAATCAAACTTGGAAAAGAGATTTTAACATTTTAGAAAAAGTTAACCCATGTCACTCACCCTACAATACTGGCTTGGTTAATGTCAACCGAACTTTTATTTTAAGTTTCAATAAAAGCTTTCATGAAGACTATTATCTTCCAGGCAGACCTCCTGTTGCTGTCCAGCAGTGAACCACTCAATCTAGTCTATGTGGAAACGGCTGAGTTAGATGGGTGAGTATGGTGCAAGTTGCTTTCCTTTCACAGATTATATGATTTCCCTTTAGTTGCAAACTTCTTACATCCCATATTGGTAATCCCCAGTGAAACAAATCTGAAAGTGAAACAAGCCTTGACTCCCACAGGAGAGATGGGAGGCTCCATTGAAGCTCTTTCTGCCTTCAAAGGTAAGAAATTACCTCATGTAATTATGCATTCAAGATTCAAAACAAATATCAAGGCAAAAAAAAAAAATAATTCAACAATAATGTACTATATATAAATCTGACCTACATTTTAAAGATAATAAAACAAGATCAATAAAAGGAGAAATGAACTTTTTTCTTCAAGATGCAGACCAAATTATTAAGATTTTTCTGGTATTTGAAGCGATGCTAATTACATAAATGTTAGCTTAGCAGCTGCAAAAAAACAAAAACACAAACTTCAGTTAGCACACCTGGTAATTACAAACCCAGTGTATGGCGAGACTGGTTTTCCATGCAAACTAATAGTGAGAGTATTTATAATGGGCCTTTTTGATTTTGACCAACAACCATGTTACATAATCGAAAGACTTGCTAACTTCTGTGTGCAACATATTGCTGACACCTATGGTTTTCAGGTGAAGTGCGATGTGAGCCTCCAAACAATCGCTTAGACAAATTCAAGGGGACCTTGACCATGAACGGACAGAATTATGGCCTGGACAATGATAAGATACTGCTGAGAGGATGCACTCTGAGAAACACAGAGTGGTGCTTCGGTCTGGTCATCTTTGGAGGTAAATCTACTGAAATGTAGCCCTCATTAACACACCTGCTTGTCCTATTGTGCAAAGTCAAAATTCCTCAAGTGAAAAAGGGCTTGTTGTGTAGTGTCTCATTTCGCTGAGAGATATACTTGTTTGAGCCTAGCTGTTTAAGATAAGAATCTTGGCAATCCTCATGTGGGAAAAGAAACCAAATCTCTTAATCTTCAAGTCTACATAAGCCCACCAGAGGGCACTAATGCTATACTGGAATGCCCATGTGCTTTTGAGGAATCGATAAAGGTAAAAATTAAGATAGCAATAATTCAAGGAATGTATTTTTTTTAACGTTTGAATACTAAATTATTAAATGTATACTAACTTGTCTTTAAACTTTGGAAATATGGAAACAAGTAAAGTCATCAAGTGCTGAGCAGATCAATCAATACATGTTTTTGACAGTTGTGTTCTCACCAGAAACCAGTAATAAAAGGCAAAAAAGATGGTAATTTTATTCTATATTTAACAGAAACATAAAATTACTAGCAAAAAAAAAAATGGATTGGATGTCCTCTGCAGAATCATGTGTATGTCTGATCTTAATGGAGAATGTTCTTAGGTCCTGACACCAAGCTAATGCAAAACAGTGGAAAGACAAAATTCAAACGCACCAGCATTGATCATCTGATGAACGTCCTTGTGTTGTGTGTAAGTGTCCGCACACACAAATACACCGAAACTATTGATTTTCTGTGCCACCAAGCATTTACCCAAAACAGTTAACTAACATCAGCAGAGTATGTCTAAAATAGTCATTTATACCTTATGGATGACTTCTCAACACTTTGAAATAAAGTTAGAAATAAAGTTAGAATGGGAATACATCCAATTATACTTCTAATTTTGTTGTTATCAAGTTGAAAGTATTGTTTTTTATCTTTGTGAGCTGTACATGTTTTTCTTTTTTTTTACAATAATAAGTTTAGCAATGTGTGTATTTCACTAGATCTTTGGTTTCCTGTTTACGTTGTGCTTCATTCTGGCCATCGGCAATGCGATCTGGGAGGTAAAGGAGGGCTCTGTGTTCACCGTGTTCCTTCCAAGGGAACCGGGTGTTAATGCTGGTCTCTCCTCATTCCTCTCCTTCTGGTCCTATGTCATTGTCCTCAACGCAGTGGTGCCCATTTCCCTCTATGTCAGGTAAACTTTAAAACAGAAAGAGATTGAAGTCAAACAGAAACAAGTAGTGAATTTAGTCCATATTTTACTTTTCCATGTATGTATCTGAGATTTTAACATCTGGTTGTGTATGAATGTCAGTGTGGAGGTTATCCGTCTTGGGAACAGCTTCTTTATAAACTGGGACAGGAAGATGTATTACCCCAAGAATGACACTCCTGCTCAGGCGAGGACCACCACACTCAACGAGGAGTTAGGCCAGATTAAATACATCTTCAGTGACAAGACTGGCACTCTGACACAGAACATCATGACATTCAACAAGTGCTCCATCAATGGAAAAAACTATGGTAGGCAGTTTGAATAAAGTCACACTGAGGTTGGTTGGATGTCTGATTCTTTAACATACAGTATGCCTCTCTTATTTAGGGGAGCTGTATGATTTTTCTGGACAAAGAGTTGAAATAACAGAGGCAAGTAGGCACATTCCAGTGTTTCTTCATGAATGTATTTAACAGGATCTAACAATATTGCCTACTTATACCTTTTTTTGTAGAAAACACAAAAAGTGGACTTCTCCTGGAACAAGCTGGCAGATCCGAAGTTTGACTTCCATGATTATAGTCTACTGGAGACTGTGAGAGAGGGAAACCCTGAAGCTCAGGCCTTCTTCCGCCTGCTGGCTCTGTGCCACACCGTCATGCCTGAAGAAAAGAAAGAGGGTCAGACCATCACAGTTTTTACAAACAGCACTACTTTTTAAAAGGAGAAATTGCTTGAAGTCAAAATTAAAGACATTTAAAAAGGGGTTTAAAAAGTATATACACATAAAAACATTTTTGTTTATAAATGTTCAGCCCTACTACATTAAATCTTTAAAATCTTTTTGTAACTTATCAGGAATAAATTATCTGACAGTCCACCGTTAAAGTGATATTTAGTGAGAGAAGCCTTTTAACACAATTATAATCTTCACAGAATGAGTGAAGTCAAGGATAATTTTAAAATATAGAACTTTTAATATTTTTTATGCCTCTCTCCTCAATAAGTTTCCTGTCTTGTTTTCTGAACAACCTGATAGGTGAGCTAAACTACCAGGCGCAGTCTCCTGATGAGGGCTCTCTGGTCACCGCAGCAAGGAACTTTGGATTTGTGTTTCGCTCTCGCACACCTGAGACCATCACCATCATGGAAATGGGCGAGAAAGTCACATACGAACTTCTGGCTGTTCTGGACTTTAATAATGTACGAAAGAGGATGTCAGTAATAGGTCAGAGAAAATTGTAATTTTTTTCTGTAGAGAAAATGCATTTTCTGATTTTATCACCTCTATGTAAGAAGCATTATGTAGCATTCAACAGCTGCATTTTAAAGTCAGAAAATAAGCAAAATCAGAGTATTTTTTCATATTTTTGTCAAGTGTTTTTTGTTATTTTTCTTAGTACGCAGCCCTGATGGCAAGATGACACTGTACTGCAAAGGTGCTGACACCATCATCTATGAAAGATTAGACCACTCTTGTAAAAAGTTGATGAAAGTTACTACAGGACACCTAAATGTAAGCAATGTTTTTTTGTGATTCTTATTTAAACTTTTTATATGTTTTGCTTCTTTTTAAGTCCTCTGAATTCTATAAATAATCTAGGAATATGCAGGAGATGGGCTACGCACTCTTGTTCTGGCCTACAAGCACTTACAGGAGAACTACATGGAGGAGTGGACACAGCGCCACCATGAGGCTAGCACAGCCCTGGATGGACGAGAGGAGAGACTCGATGAACTGTATGAAGAGATTGAGAAAGACATGATTGTTAGTTCATCTGCAAAGTACATTGAGGACTAAAAGTTTAAATAGTTGTAATAAAAGGCTAAACCGAATTTCCATCATGATCTCACTTACTATTAACTTTTGGTTTCCAGCTGTTGGGAGCGACAGCTGTTGAAGACAAGTTGCAAGACGGTGTACCACAGACTATTGAGCAGCTGGCTAAAGCTGACATCAAAATCTGGGTGCTGACTGGTGATAAACAAGGTAGGAGTTGCTACATATTAGGGCTATTGTAAACGAATATTTTAGCAATCGAGTAATCTATCGATTATTCTTACAATTAATCGAGTAATCTGATTTTAAGAAAGCATAAAATAAGACATTGGTAAATCTAATATAACAGCAGTATTATATTAATATTAACATCAGTCCAATTTTTCACATTTGAGCATCCCTAACAATAACTTTTCTGTAGTTTAGAAAATTAACTTGTAACAATAATAGCTCACTTTGTAAGTTAACCTGAAGAAAAGTTATACAAAAATCTGAAATTATATTCAATTTAATAATAAAGCTCACAAATACGCTTGTAAAAAAATGTCTATACTCCAGATTTTTTCTTTTCTGTATTAATCTTCAGTCAATTTAATAGATTAACTCTCACTTTTCCCAGCCATTTATAGCTTTTGTGTCCATGTTAGCGACGGGATTTGACACCTGGCTGCACAGAAACACATCTATACCGTCACGATGCGCTACGCCACCATTTGCTGCGACCGGGATGATATGAAATATTTTCCTGTTAGTCAGTAAAGCTACTCTTCGGGAGGAGAAAAGCTGTCGTACTCCAAGCATCGCTCCCGTCATTTTAAGGATGCTTATTGGTCCCACGAAAAACAACAAAAACCTGAACATTATCATGAATCAATAAAATCCTCCTAGGTCAAACTTGAAAATTGGACATCATGCTGCTAGCACTTAGTTTTTGTCAACAACTCAGGTGGAAGTGAGAGCGCTGTGCAACACAAATAATAACCTGGTCGGAACACGGTGCATTAAAAAATAAAACATAACTTAACAAACCTTTGAGGCAGGTAAAATTTCCTCAAGGAATTTCAATAATCGAGGTACTCAAAACGAGGAATCGTTTCAGCCCTACTACATATAACTGATTACATCAAGTATTTAAGGATTGCTAAAACTTTTTCTGGTATATTATGTCATAAACTACAACGGAATAAATGTTCAACACCTATAGAGTTTCCAAAGCTGAGGAATTATTCATACCACAATTACTTTCATTGTCATTCTTAAACAGAGACAGCAGAAAACATTGGCTATTCTTGCAACATGCTAAGGGAGGAGATGAAGGAGGTTTTTATTGTGGCTGCCAATACACCTGAAGGGGTCAAACAGGAGCTCCAGTAAGTCAATCCTTAACTTACTAGAGCAATGAAGTGAGTGTGTAACATTTAAAAAAAAAAAGTTGTCTTAGCCCCACTAAGCCTGTACTCCAAAAAATTGTTTGAATGAACCACTGCAAATTAAGTTATTTTCATAATTAGATATCCTGTTGTTCTAAAGATAAAAACATCACAAAATACCCAAAAATTGAACTCCAACAGAATAATTTTTGTTGAGTAATTGTTTGTAAAACAAGACACCTTTTTCTAGGTATGCCAGGAGGAAAATGTGTCCCGGATCAGCAGAGGAGCCATCGGTGGCTAAAGCTCGTGCAGGCCTGTTCTGGCTTCAGAAAACAGAGACGGTGCAGGATGAACAAGTTGAAGGGGATTATGCTCTGATAATAAATGGACACAGCTTGGTAAGATATGCAATTTTGTTTTATTTGTCTTTAAATCTCCAAAAAGGTGTTTAAAAGTATCCAAGTCAATAGTGTGTCAAACTATGTTTGATTGCCATCCTAGGTAAGTTTCTTCTTGATGGTGTTGAAGGCTGAGTTGACATACACAAAAAGGATCCTGGTGTACATTCCTGGGTGGTTAATGTGGTGAAAGAAAACGTGTTATCCCAAATTGACTGCATAATCCGCTGACCGCTGCCCATGATGCAAACTGCACTGTATCCAGCAGGTGTCCTGTAATGTTCTTCAGATGGTTCAACACCAGTGGCTCAAATGAATTCCATGATCACAGATGTCAGGGCAAAGGGCCTGTACTCATCTAATCCTTTAATGCTACTTGGGGACTTGGTGTATATTAGCAGAACATTAACTAGCTTAGACTTAGTTCACCGCAGATTATGATAGTAACTGGACTGTACTGTCCTAGACACGTCATTATGGCAGATTTTTTAATCTCTTTACCTCCCTAATATTAAATCTGTATAACTGTATGTCCTCTTCCTGTTTCATCTTTAGGCCTTTGCACTGGAGAAGGACTTGGAGTTAGAGTTGCTGAGAACAGCATGCATGTGTCAGACAGTGATTTGCTGCAGGGTCACTCCTCTTCAGAAAGCCCAGGTTGTTGAGCTGGTCAAGAAATACAAGCAGGCCATCACTCTGGCTATTGGAGATGGAGCTAATGATGTCAGCATGATCAAGGGTAAAATTTGTATTTTCAGTTTTGCCAAAAGGCTACGGCAAATCTTATAATCTACCCGTAACATGATCTTGTTCTTTTGTCTTTCAGCTGCTCATATAGGTGTAGGAATTAGTGGTCAAGAGGGAATGCAGGCAGTTCTCTCTAGTGACTTCTCCTTTGCCCAGTTCCGTTACCTTCAACGCCTCCTGCTTGTGCACGGGCGCTGGTCGTACCTTCGCATGTGCAAGTTCCTACAATATTTCTTTTACAAAAACTTCACCTTCACATTTGTACACTTCTGGTATGCCTTCTTTTGTGGATTCTCTGCCCAGGTAAGTGAAACGTGCTGAGGTTTAGCTTTAAGGTTCATGTTATTGTCATAGTATTGTAAAACTGCAAATATTTGAAATCTCTTTCTACAAAAAATGGACTCCAAATAAAATCTATAAAGTTAGAGTTAAAGTTTACTAATGATTTAAATGTCTTTGTTAGACTGTGTATGATGAATGGTTCATCACTTTGTACAACTTGGTCTACACATCTCTCCCAATCCTCAGCTTGGGCTTATTTGACCAGGTATACACCAAATAGAAAATAAGTAATTTCCTGAAAATTATGAAAAATTCCATGATTTATTCAAGGTTTAACATCCTTTTTTTCTCTTTTCTGCAGGATGTAAATGACCGCTGGAGTTTTGAGTATCCTCAGCTCTACTCTCCTGGCCAGCTCAACATGTACTTCAGTAAAAAGGCATTCGTGCAATGCATGTTGCACAGCTGCTACTGCTCCCTGGTCCTCTTCTTTATCCCCTGGGGAGCAATTCACGATACAGTCAGAGATGACGGCAGAGATCTTGCAGACTATCAGTCATTTGCCTTGCTGGCACAAACCTGTCTGCTTGTCGTGGTGAGCATTCAGGTGAGAAAAAAACAGTTCTTGTCTCGGACATTCTAAATGATGATGATGAGAGTTGAAAGACGAGTGTTATGGAAAAGACACAGTTGTGGCCAAAGCTCTTTTACACAAATGGAGGCAGTATTTATTGTCTTTTCTCTTCAGTCTCAAAAACCAACTCCCTGAAAATATGGAATGTGCAGAAATTGTTGGGTGCTTTAAATCAGGAATGAAAGCATTGTTTGGTGCAGATTTCCTTTAAATATTTTCTGTAATGTCTTTGCAACCTAAGGTCATTGCACAGTAATTTTATGATGTGTGTATTGAGCAAGATTTCCTTAAGTCTCAAAATCTTTGGCAACAACTGTTTAGTGAAAACTAGCATTTTTTTAAAAATGGCCCTTGTAATGCTTAGCCTCAGAAATATTCTATGCATGTAAAAAAGGATATTTTTAAAAAAAAGATCGAACAACTCCAACTTTAACATTTCAGCTATGTATTGACACCTATTCCTGGACAACCGTAAACCAGTTTTTTGTGTGGGGTAGCTTGGCTGCCTACTTTGCTATCACGTTCACCATGTACAGCAGTGGCATGTTTCTGATCTTCACCTCCATTTTCCCCTTCGTTGGTGAGTACATTTAGCACAAATATCATATAACAATAGCTTCTGGTACATCTGTTTGTATATGAGAAAATAACCTCAAGAATCTGTACATGTTTTCTTTTATGACATTCTTCCTCATCAGCAACGGATATTTTCAAGACATGACAAAGAGATTTTTGAAGTTTACAATAAGCAAACATTAGAATTCAAAAAAAAAGTGTCATAATAGGCAAGATTTCCTAACAAAATAAAATCTTCTGAACCGGTTTTAATATATATGTAGTAACAAGTAAATATAAAACAGGAATATTGAATATTAAATGTCTGATCACTCTTTACTCCATTATTTTGTTATCATTACAATATAATGCAAAAGTAATGATTTATGGACACTAAATATAAAAGCAGTCACTCAGCCACAGTGTATGCAAAATTACTATTCATTTGGTTGGAATTTGCAAGCTTTAACCTTTAGTTTTGCGGCACCTTCAACCACTCTACCACTTCACAACTAGTGATGTGCGGATTAATACTGAAATATTGATATTTCCTATGCCAGACCTTTTGATCAATTCTTATCAATTTTCAAGTCCAAGTTCAATATGTCCAATACTTAAGTCATTTAAGATAACTTATCTTAACAAGGGCACATCAGAAAGTAACAAAATGATTGAGATCTTGCCTAAATGAGAAAGGGTTGATTGGAACTACTTTTTTCTGCCTACTAAGTTTGTAATGCTTAAGGACATATGTTCTTTTTGTTTTTTTCTTGGCTTTTCTTTCATTGAGTTTAGGAACCGTAAGGAATTCCTTAAATCAGCCAAATGTCTGGTTGACAATATTCCTGGCTTCCCTTCTCTGCGTGCTGCCTGTGGTGGCTCTGCGCTTCATCCTCATACAGATTCGTCCAACTATCAATGACAAGGTGAAAAAACACCTGAGACTGAATATTGTTTATGCATTCTGTGGTTATGAATACAGCCTCATGAGCCACAACACAACAAACCTAGGAAAGGATGTGTTTTTACAGAAAGTTGTATTACTTTTAATTCTTCTACAGGTGAGATATAAGACTCAAGTGGAGGCGCCGCCAGCACCAGCTCCTCGCCGTCCAGTGAGGCGTGTCAGCACCCGCCGATCAGGCTACGCTTTCTCCCATTCTCAAGGCTACGGTGCTTTGGTCACTTCAGAAAGATTCCTGTTTAAGCGACCAATGAAAGGTCGTCTTGCCTTTTCTGTCCAAACAGACACGCCTCAGCCTAAGCTCTTCCGTCCCATTCCAGTGGAGTAAAAGGGGTCACAGAGCTCCCAGAATTGGGAAAAATCATGTAGGGACTAACATCTTGCAGAAAACTGATACTAATATTATTTACGTAACAAACACTGGCTGTACAGGGTACATTGGTTGGAACACTTTCTGCTTAATGTTTCTTCTTCAATGAATGGAATCACTGTGAAAACCTAATGCCTTAAGTGTTAGCTCTGGTATGGTTTGTTTTTACTGGTTTAATTTCCATTTCCTGTAGAATGCATCACTACTCATTTTTTTCCACATTCTGGATGCATGCATTTCTTGTTCCTAATAATACTTGAGATACAACTGAGTGTTAATGTTTTGTATTTTTATTTTGTTTATTCTAATCTAATACTGTTAAAGAAGTTGTAATGTGACCATGTCGAACAGTAATTGTGTTTCTAAAGTACAGACAGGGGGCAGTATTGTCTTTTCAACTCAATTTTAAGCCTATTACATCAGAATGTAGATGAACTAAAGTTTAATTTCCATGCTGTTAAAATAATACCTCCAACAGGCTGCATGTCATTCTTCTAATTTAATGTATGTTCAATCTATTTTCATCATAAATCTTTGTTTCATACAGAAACCAATATGTTGCCACTTTTACTGACTCATTTTCTATTATCACATTTACTACAAGTTTTATCTGAAGCTTATACATGAACATTTTTTTCCTTCTTCCACAAAATCGATTCTGTTTTCTCCATTCATGTAGGCTGACTGATGAAAGCATCGGAAATTTGTTTGGTTATCATAAAGATTTATGAACAAGATATTGTTTGGAAAACCAATACACATAGCTCCGCTAGGCTTTTTTGCATACTGCATGCAGCTACAAGCTCTCTTCCCTGTTCTTTCTCCTCCTCTCCCACTCACTCTGTTCTCTCCATCTCCTCCCACATATCCTTACTGCACTGTGCATTTGCAGAGCCGCTCATAACTCCATTCAGCCCACAACTGCAGTGTCCTCTAAGCCAGTAAGTGATGACCTCACTGGTGGAAGCTGTCCCACTATGGCACACTTCCAGAAGAGCTTTCATTTTGCTCGCAGCTTCACCAGAGCAGATGGTGTAGATCACACTTCATGGCGCTGTGCAGACATGCATAATGAAGAAACACAGCGAGGTCTCGGTTGGCAGACAAAGGACACCAGCATCAAGGTTTATATGTCGTCTAGCAATAAAAACACCGACTTAAATACAAAAATTTTAAATGTTTTTCATGAATTTATATAACATTTTTTTCCTCATTTAGCTTAAGCCCCACTCATTACTCCTTCCCATAGGGTCATGTAGCACTGTCAGCAGGCTTGACCGTCTCCAGTGAAGGTCACTGTGTGATCCCCCAGAATGAAATAGGAATGAGAACTGGCATGTTGTATTAATAGCCTCCATGTGTAGCACTTCCCTATCAATGACATGAATTACAACAGCAATCTTCCTCATTTTTCCAAACGAAGCATTGTAAAAATAGCAAATAAAATATAATTGTATGGGTTTTACTATCCTATTGTAACCTGGAAGAAAACTATTAATGTCTCTTAAAACATCACCGTACAGTTTCAGAAAGTAGGATAGATAGAAAAAAAGGGGGACTAAAAGAGACTGAGTTTCAACAGGAGTTTTTTTTTTTGGAAAACCAAAAGGCAACATGCTGCAATGACAAAGTAAAGTCCAAATGAACATGAGCACTCATATCCATGGAGTCTCTCTGATAGTATTACACAATCCGTCTAGGTCAAAGATCAAGAGAAAAGCAGCAGCCTGGTTTTTACTGAGTGTAAGAAGATACAGTGGTCTTATATATAAGAGAAAGAGAATTTCACACATAGCAGCAGCCCAAGCTGGACTGACACATTATAGCCTCACTAGAAGAGGGAGCTGATCTGAGGAAACAATATTAGACTCTGAAAACATAGAGGGGGCATTCATATTCAAAGATTATGCCAAATGTTTTTTTTTTCCTCGTTTATTGTTTTTCTGTAGTAAAAGCAGACCACTGAAAGATAAGAACTGATAATTCTCATAATAAAATTAAATATTTTGCTGAGTTAACCTGCATTCATGCTACATTTCCAGTGGCCTTTATCAGACAAAGGAGATAGAGGGTGAATCAGTCATCTGTGGACAAAACTTGGGAAAAATGTTGTTCTGATATATATGCTTGTACTTTGTGTTAAATCAACTTTGGCAAAATTTGCACAGTGCAGGTCACATCACTGACACACATCAACTTGAACCAACCAATATGGTCTCTCTGTTACAATGATTGTCACTGTAAAGGTGGAAAAACATTACGACGGTTTGGAAAACTCAGATTTGTTTGATCAAGAATCAAACAAATCTGATTCTTGATCCTGCATTACTGGATGGCCAGTAATGCAGGTTTTCAAGCCATGCACCTTAAAATCGATGAATCGATGAACGTAGTACTCCAATAACAAGTTTGGGAGTTGAGTTTAGTCATGGCCTGTGAAACAATTTAAGACAGCCTTGATTGGTAATCTTGGGATGACATTGGAAGATTCCTGTTAGTAAATAACTGGATCTGTTAAGGGAAGACAAAGGTGAATATTAAATACCAACATAGAGAGCATAGACAAATTGTGCATCAGGTCTTTACAATGCATTGATACAATTTTGGATAAAATCTGAGAAAACAGTTTCTCATCTTACAGAAAGCATTGGTAAAATATTCCAGATTTTTCTAAAATTTGTCATAAAGCAGTATTGCTGAATTTACATTCGATTTGATCAAAGCTAACTGAATCAGTTCTGCTTTTTTCTCATCCACAAGCATTCACATTTTATTAGATGCCATTTGGAGGATTCCCTTTCACAATAATTGTAAACCATAGTCTCAAATAGCTGCATTTGCATGTGATGCACTATTTATGCTCCATGGCACATGGATACTGATGACAGGGGCGCACAACAGCTGAAAAAATCATTTTAGGGTGTTGATTTGAGGGCTTTGTTCCCTCTTATAAGTCTAAATCTGGATGTAAAGAGAAAAAAAGGGAAGACTCCTTTATTAACTGCTCTGAGATTAACCAATGCATTGACAAAGGCCTAAGAAGTCTGTATGACAGAAGAGATGTATAAATATAGCTAAGAAAGTGAATACAAATGCCAGCTGTAATCCTTGTACAATTTACAGTTAGCTGTGGAAAGACAACCCAACCACCTGCCACATTAGCACCAGTCAGGAGTGAGTGGGGGGGATTGATCCACATGCAAAATCAGCATTCATGTAGAAGAGTTTTTTTTTTTACTTGCATTGAGGTCTTGTGACATTTCATTTATTTGTACTTTTCATTACAGTCAGGACTTAAAAAAACAAAACAAAAAACTTCAAAGCTAATCTTTTAAGCATACATTTTCATCAATTGGTTTTATCACTTCTATAAAACATGTTTTGATACATCTGCCTCTTTCCATGCCGCAAAGGTTCCTTCAGTCTTTTCTTCCAATTGGCATGTAGGTTTGTGTAATTTCAAATCCTGATTTTTTTTTCCCCACAGAGCCATCCCCTTTAGCAGTTTTTAAATTTGCATTATCTACCTTTGTCATTTCTATTGAAGGACTCTAAAGTGAATGCCTGTAAAAGAAGTCTAGATAAATAAAGCATGAAACCCAAATGACCAGAAGAATCAGGTGACTTCCAGCCAGGCCATGTCCTCATTTGAAATGAGGTCAAAAGATTCTGAGGCCTTGTTTGGCTGAGAGTTGCTTAATATTGATCTGTCTGCTTAGAGGGGGAGCTCCCTTTGGACCTAGGAGACTTCCAAATGTGAACCACTAAAAATATCACATTTCACAGACTGAACACATGTTGACACCACACAACTTGCAGGCCCTTTATAAAAGGACTGTTTGTCTTCCCACCCCCCTCATTGAACAGTGTCGCTTTGAAACACTTTGAAAAGCTTTTGTTTGGAATTATTGTGCATGGGTTCCCAATTAGTTTGACAGAAAACTAAAAATATAAACTTTTCACTTTTGGGTTATTTAAAATTCAGTAGTTTTGTACTCTTTAACATGGAATTCTATCATGCATTCAGCTCTAAAACCCAACTACATAAGTACTCCAGGCAACCCAGTTAGAAAAAGCACTTTCCCCCTCCCTGATGGTTACCTTTGGCATGCAGAAGATTTGAGCAGGACATGAAAATATCTGCCAATTATGGTCTCTCCCTTCATGAGCCTTTTCCAAGCCAGCTGGACTCAACAAGGACAGAACTATGTCCCTTGGTTTGAATAACACTGGCTGAGGTTTTCTTAGTGAGTCAGCTCACAATGTTTGTTTGGGGTTGTTAGTCCATTTCAACATTGGTTAATAATTTTCTGTTCTTCAGATGCATCAGCTCATGTTAGCACTTTAATAGCTTTGCATTAGGGATCACATATCCCACCTATCATGCAGTGTTAAGATTAAAACCAGAGTTCATTTGGTGACCATGGTCAGTTTAATGAGTCACATATTTCTAAAGCTGCTTAAGTAATGCAAGTATTAACACCTAAAATTAGACTCTCCCAGTCAAGTTTCAGTGACGACATGCACATTTGAAAAGATTAGTTTATTTAAGTTTAATTACATTCAACATATTCTAAGACAAGGAAAAATATTAACAGCAATTCAATAAAGTTGTAATGACAATTTTTTTTAAAGGCACACCTACAGAACAGGGGGATATATGTACATGCACAAGATCCCATTAAATAAAAGCAGTAGTTGCACCTCCACAGTTCAGTGGTAAACACATTGTACCTGATTTAACACTTGTCACAGCATATAGAACAATTATTGCTGTAATAAAAGTGAACTATGTGCATTTCTCACAGTAAGTATTGAAGCAGCATGTAGAACACAGACTGAAGCTAAACACTTGCAAGACACTTTTTAAAAAGAACCATTTGCATAATTGTAGATATTGCCACAGCAGAGACTTTGTAGTACATGTTACCAGTTCAAACAGAACCCTCCAATCGCAATGTACAGAATTCTAAGACATCCCATTGGTAGGGCATGTAGAGATATTCCTTCCAACACTGATGGGCCAAGTCTGGTTGAAATGTACAATAGAAAAACCCAAAATGTACCATTATAAAAATACAACTCAAGAAAAAGTGTATATAGAGTCAAGATTATGGAAATTTGATCATACATCTATAAAATCATCCCTATTGGTAGAACAAGTGTAGTCTAAGACAACTCAAATAAATGTTGAAAGTTTTAAAAACTATTGTGAGTGTAATTGATTGAGCCCTAAAATACACCAACTTAACCTTTGAAATAATGTTTACAAGCAAGCCAGATAATTCTTTCAACCAGATCTGGCCCAGTTATCAGGAAATGTTACTCAAAAACCAATGCTTGATAGAAGTTAAAAATCAATGAGTAAATGAGTCATTTACCTGGTCCAGTCCATAAGCTCATTGACCCTTTTAGCCTCAGTGTTCGCCTTAACACCTTTTACAAGAAACCCCAGCATTTGTGCACAAGGAGGGTCTCTCTGTTGCCTGTATCCAAGAAGCGATTGCCACACTCCTCCCAGCGGCACACTTCTCCCCTGTCCACTATTACAAACTTCCACTCCACATGACTCTCTGCAGGCAGGTTGACCACAGTAGCCCAAAACCCATCTTTCACCTTTTCTAGGGGAACAAAATCCTTCCAGTTCCCCAAATCAAAATGGTTTCCTGTGATAGCCACCTTCTGGTATGGAGAGTGCGTGAGATAGTGGATCTGGAAGGTCACACTGACATTTTGGGGCATAGGCTGAACTGCCAGCACCCTCTTGCTAGTTTCTGTGGCTTCGTCAGAAAGGGGAACTGTGTCGTCTTCTTCACACTCATTGACAGGTGGAACATCTGCATATGTGCAAGCAGCATTTACAGAAGAGGAAGCTTGAAATTTTTCTATAGACACTGGATTGATTTGTGGAGTGGAAGGCTTTATCCAAGGAAGGACTTGATCAGTACCATCTGTGATCCACTCATTGTTGTCCATAGTTGCCTCCATGATATTAATTTCTGTAGTTTTGTCCTCTTCCTTGCCTTCTATCTCACGCTTACCTTCAATGACAATCTTTGTGCCCTTCTTTCCCAGGTCTTTATTCAAGCAGAAATCAGTGGTTGCTTCTTTTGCAAGTTTCCCAACTGTTGTGTTGAAACTTTCAATCTCAATCCACGTCTCACTGACTGTACAAGAGTCATCATTGGCTTCATCAGTGTTCTTGATGTGGGGTTGTGAATCATTTGAAGATTCAGGTATTGCATCTGCTGGTTCTTTGATGACAGCATATGACTCAGCCATTGTAGTTTGAAGTTCAGCCTGGTCCCCTGACTGTAGAGGAACACCCAATGCCACTGGCAACAAGATTTCAGAGATTAAGGGATTCTCAACATCAGGCAAATCAGGACTGACGGCCATGCTCGAAATCCCGCTCTCTACTCCAACATCAGAAGAGCACCAAATTAAATTGCATGGATTTTCATAAAACACTTGGACTTCATCAGGAAGAGGTTCCACAGTCTCAGCCGTGACTGGGGCAGGGTCATTAGGGACCTCAAGAAGATCTGCATTTTGCATTTGTTCACCTTCTTGATCTTGGAAGGAAGAATCATCTGGACAAGACATTTCTTTTGACACAGATGCAGCAGAACTGACATCACTAACAACTGCATCAGGTGAAGACAGAATTTCCACATTTTCTTTAGAAACCAGGATATCAGTTATAGTTTCATCAACTTCGCCATGAGGATCTGCAAGACCACAGAGGGTATCAATTGTTGCTTTAGAAAATTCAGAAGTAACATCTTTAACTTTGTCTTCTGGCTGTAGACCAACTAGTGGCAGGGCTTCATATTCGTGATTAATAATTTCTGGCTCAACTGACAAACATGATAGGACAGGACTGAACACAACAGCAGTTTCCTGTGGTTCACTAAATGAAGCCATCTCAACATCCTCAACATTCTTACTGCAGGTAGAAGAATCTTGTTCATGTTTCAGTTCTTTGCTAGACCGTAGCACAGCACAGTTAGCTGACAAGTCTACAAGATTGTTTTCAGTCGCATCACTATTTGGACTCTGTTCAGAAGCTGCACAATCAATGGCTGGACTTGTAATGGTCATATATTGGTTATTGATGTGCTTCTGCAGTGCCACATTTTGAGAGTCCTCACTGGCAGGGTGTGGTTTATTTAAGCTAGAGATTTCAAGTACTGAAATCTCACCTTCAGTTTTGGTAGAGAGGGACTCATCCATGTGTACGGAAGGCTCTTCAACGTAACCCCCAGCCTTGATTGAATCTGAGGTGGCCTGATTTAGTTTATAGTTCACATTTAAACTCACTGAAGCATTTTCTTCATGGCAGATTGGACTTTTCAAAGCACATACACTTTCTTCATCCTTACAGGGAATTTCAGTTGACACATCTTCCATAGTCACCTCCTCTTTCTGGGATTTTTGTACCTAAACAGCAAAAATTTACACCCAGTTAGTTACAGACCAAGTATACTACAGAGCACAATTGGTCTCCCACCAACATCAGCTCATGACAATTGTCTAAATTTGGTACTCACCTTTTCTTCATTTGCAAGACTCTCACAAACCATTACAGGCTCCAAGGAGTCACCAGGTTTTCCCTCTGCATCATTTGGCCTTTCAACAAGATTATGTTTGTACCCTTCATCTTCCACATTCAAATTCCTCACTTCACAAATGTCATCTTGCAGGCTCTTAATGGTCTCCTCCACATCTGTTTGAGTAACACCGGAAGTGTCCTCCACACGCGAGGCATTCTGGAGTTTCTCTGGTTCCACTACGATTGGCGGACTAGAAGACTGAGGACTTTCTTCAGCGGTGGCACGGCGATTCTTCAGTTTATGGCGACTTCGAATCACAGCTCCATCCCTCGCACTTGAAACCTCCTCAATCACATCTAGAAGATAAAATGGAACCCATTTTAACTTCGACAGATGTTTAGGTTGCAATCTTGAGACCACAACTTCAGATGTGGTGGCTGTTTGGACTTCAATTTAACCCATATATTCAACTCAATCTACATCAAAAGTTGTCCAGTTTCAGATTTGTGACAATGTCAAAGTTTCAAGAAGAATAAAGTTGAGCATGAAGTTTAAAATATTACCGACTCCTAATTATGATGCAAAAAAAAAAAAAAAAAAAAGAAAATCATTTGAAACTGGAGCAAATAAAGATTGTATTCATCAAAAGTTATTTGCTACTTTAACAAATGGGGGTCAATTACATCATTTATTTTCCATGTATTTATAAAAATTGGTACTCAATTTGATTAAAACTACACGTTTATGAAATATTGCCATTATCCAACTTTTAACAATTGAACATCTTCAGCAAATATCTGCACAAATATGATGGAAGGGCATCAAAGGTGAGGACAAACTTTTTTCAGAAGCATATGGTGACTTAAGTTTCTTTTCAGGAATGACAAATTAGGTCTACATTAAAGAAAGAAATTGCCATGTTAGGATACTTTTTAATCATATTGGGTCCTTTTGACAAAATATTTGACCCAGTCTGTTCAATATGCAAATGTTATTTGCCCAGCTTTGAAAAAAAAAGATAATCTGCAAGTTGCACAGGTCTTTTTAAAACTTAATGTTTTCCTTTGTATTCAAGACCACAAAATAAATTGATTAAAATCAAAAAGTGAACCAAGGTTTGCTTCAATTGTTTGCCAAGAGAAAACTCTGTATGCCATTTGTCCTGGGGTGGGTTTTCACATGATTGCATGATTTGGTTGTTAAATATTTGCTGAGCAACAAGAAACATTAGCTAAACATATTCCATATTTACTTGAAACATTAATATGAAAGTTACTAGTAAATCACAGGAGCTGTTATGAAACGTTATATATATATAAAAAAAAACTTAACTAAAACCAAAATAAAGTCATTCTGGGTGGATGGTTTAATAAATTTAACATCAATGGTTGCAAATTTGACAGAGGCATAATCTTAATTGCACTGCAGCATTTGTCAAATTTATTTATTTTAAAAAGT
This sequence comes from Xiphophorus hellerii, assembly GCF_003331165.1. Classification (NCBI taxonomy): domain Eukaryota; kingdom Metazoa; phylum Chordata; class Actinopteri; order Cyprinodontiformes; family Poeciliidae; genus Xiphophorus; species Xiphophorus hellerii. The sequence goes on along the minus strand of NC_045679.1, from coordinate 9,594,472 downwards.
TGTAAAAAGAGGTCATTACACCTACAACAGTTGTAATCCATATCGTTTTCCTTAAGCATTTGAAATAGACATCTTCAGGGAGGAAATGGATAACTTCATGTGTAAGGAGACCAAAGGAGAAGCCCAAATTGTGTTCGTGCCAACTCACAAGAGTAGAAGGAGAAAAAAATAAATAAAGAAAATATTTGCCGTGTATTTTAAGTCAGTTAAAATTAATAGTTAATACTTTGTGGAAATTAAGAAAACTTTTACCACTTCCATCATGCTCAGAGACATGGGGGGTAGCGTTTTAGGGTATAAGTGACCCATGTAGTTCAAAAGACATTTAAGCAAAAACAATATTTTTTGTTATCTTTTAAAGACAACAGTTCACCCCTCCCTCCACCAGTGACTGTACCTGTTGACTCCACACGGCTGCGTGCCTCCTGCTCTGGACTCGGCTCCTTCTCCGGCTGCACCGCGTCTCTCGTCGCTCCCTGGCTGCTGCTGCTGCTCCCGCTGCCGCCGCTCACGTCTCCGGCTCCGGGTCCAGCCTCGGCCTTCCTCCGCTTCCCCTTCACGGTCCGGTAGATAATGAACCCTGCCACTACTGACACCATGGCAATCACAGCCACGGCCACGGCGGGTCCGTGGCGCCCGATCATGCAGAACAGCGAGGCCAGGTCCATGTGTTTTTCCATCGGGTTGTTATTTTTCAGCTGCATAACAGTGTTCGACTAAACCCGTTTAAACGCGTGTGAATGCCTCCTGCAGCACACTGCCGTGGATCCGGGCTCCTGTCTGCCCCAGCAGTCAGTGAATGGAAGCTCCTAATTGCTCCTAAAAAGCTGTGAGTGGCTGCAGGTGCGATCAGCTCATTGGCTGAACTTAGTCACGGGGAACTGATTTCATTGATGAAATGAAGGAAGAAATGGCGTTAAGGAATCATGCGCTGTCTGCAAATTGTGTCTCATTGATTATTACGTTAATTTTCATCTAAAATAAGACTTATTTTGAATTTGATGTACAATTTACTCAGATGTTATCAGTTCATAGCTAATTTAACTACAGGTGACGTCATGTTTTTAGAAAAGAAATCTATTAAATAAAGTAAAAGGTAAAATATTAGTCCTTCTATAGTTGTGCAAAAATTATGTATTTGACAAAAATACTAACCAATTGCAGATTTGACAAGAGTAAATGATGAATAAAGACTATTTAAAATTTTAACTGTGTATCTGTTGATATCAATAGTCACATAAAGACGTTTAGGTCTGGAAGAGTGATATCATCGTCCCAGTCAAACAGCTCCACCCACTGGACATATGTAGTAATTACCAGAAACTTCCTGAAGCCTCTGGAGCGCCTCCTGCTAGAATATAAATCTGGGACAGCCCCACTGACTGACAGAAAGATACACAAGAAACACAAGAGTGACGAGACGCCTGAACATCAAGAAGACTCAAGACTAAACAGAAGAAAGATGCTGTGCTCTCATGGATTCCCATCTGCCCTCAGTCCATTCATGGACTTCTCCTGGCCTGGACGCAGTCTGTGGCCAGAGGTCAGACCTCTGTTCTACCAGCAGCATGTCATGCAGAGAGACCTACAGGAGCTGCACAGCAGTCTGCAGCTGATGGACAAACTTCAACGCCAGATCCTGGAGGACACAGAGCCTTTCAGGAACAGCGTGGCTCTGCAGCCAGTCTCCTACCAGCTGGACAAAGAGGGAGAGCACTTTGGCCTGACCCTGGACACTCAGGGCTTTTCTCCAGAAGATCTGTCAGTCCGGCAGGTGGGCAGGAAGCTGAGAGTCAGCGGGAAGACGGAGAAGAAACAAGAGGACGGGAAAGGCTCCTATTCTTACAGCCTGCAGGAGTTCAGACAGGAGTTTGATCTGCCTGAAGGGGTGAACCATGAAGACGTCAGCTGCCATCTTTCTCCAGATGGAAAACTCCACATCCAGGCAGCCAAAGTTCCTTGTTTCAAGGGGACAGAGAGAGAGCTGACTATCAAGAGGAGCTCAGAGGAGGAACCACAGCAGAGTGTGTGTTCACAGGCAGAAGACAGCAGAGCAGAAACACAGAACGGATCATAGAACAAAAATGAAAACATGAACTCACAAACATGTTGATGTGCCAATAACAAGTTTTCTTGTCTTTCAATGTTGACTTTCTACTTTTTTCATTGAAGAAAATACTTTGTCAGCATTAGGATTAATACGATGTATGATTGAATCTTTGTCATTTTTTTTATTTTTTAGGTTTGTATGGAAAAAATTTAAAGTTTGAAATGATAACATTTTATCATGAGACATGTGAGGAATATATAAAAATAAAGTAATCCAGAAATAAAACTGTGTTTAATATGATTCATGAAATGTTCTAAAAAAATAAAGTGTTTGCAGTGTTAAATCCCACTTTGTTCACGTAAATCATTTGTTTGTTTATTTAAGGATCATCATTATTCTCTAACGTAGTAAAGACTACTCTTCCTTGGGTCCACATCAGACATTACTATAAGAATCATTAAAGATGTTTAAAAACTAAAAAAAACATACAGGGTTAAACTCAGCTCTGTGTTTCTCCTGCTAGCAAAGCTAGACTAGACATTAGCCCTTTGTTGAAACGTTAACCACTGCTGAGGACAGTTCATGCAACAGGCTGATTCATAAACTTATGATTTTTTGTAACATAGACATATAAAGAGATTATGTTCAATCATATTTCAGTACAAACACAACATCTTAACATAATAGCTTAAAGTGAAATTATTTAATTATTCCTGGTATGAATTTTTGCTTTGTATAGAATGGATGATTTTGTCAGAAATGTCACCAATATCTCTACATTTGCACCTAGTTTAATTACAATTTCAGACCAGCTTTGTCTCCACATTAAAATAAGTTAGTTGTGGTGGTCAGAGCATCTGATCAGGATGACCTGTTGGTACCTCCAAGGTTTTCCAGGCACAGCCCACTGGGAGGAAATCTCAGAGAAGACCCACAACTTCCTGGAGGGACTACAAATCCCACCTGGCCTGGGAACACCTGGATTCCTCAGAATGGACACAAACTTTGAAAAGCAACATACCAGGGGCAGATGGACGGATGTATTGGGTATTCTGACTCATGACTTCATGTGAATTTTCAGATTTTATTTTTTCAATACATATTTGTCACAGGTTTGGTCTGTTTTTATTTCTTTTTACTTTTTTATTTCAGGTGTGTGGGATTTTAATATAATGTTTTAACGAATTTCACAAGTGGTTGGACTTAAACAGTCTTCATTTATAAGCTGAATATCATATTTTTATTTTAACCCTAAATTAGACTTTTGTAGCAAAAAAAAAATAGAAAACGAAAAAGAAAAGCACATGTCTTCAATTAAAGCTGATCATCCTGTATAAGATTTCTTAAAATTTTTTCCTTTGTGGTCTGTTGCTTGACAATTTACATTTTCAGGCTTAAATACATTGTTCCCTTGTGTTTATATTTACCTTTACTGCAAAATAAAAACAAAATTTTCAAAATGTTATATTTCAAAATGTGCTTAAATTAGTATTTCATCAAGAACGATGGTGGGGCAAAAGTAAATAACCATAACTTATTTCTTAAAACAAAGTTTAAACTTTATTTAACAAAGCCTTTCCCCTCAAGCAATTAAAAGTAGAAAATCAGCATTTAAATACAACAACAACAACAACAACAAAAAGAGATTATCATATTTCTTCCTCTGCTCTGCTGTCTTCTGCCTGTGAACAAACACTCTGCTGTGGTTCCTCCTCTGAGCTCCTCTTGATAGTCAGCTCTCTTTCTGTCCCCTCGATACAAGGAACTTTGGCGGATTGGATGTGGAGCTTTCCATCTGGAGAAAGATGGCAGCTGACGTCTTCATGGTTCACCCCTTCAGGCAGATCAAACTCCTGTCTGAACTCCTGCAGGCTGTAAGAGTAGGAGCCTTTCCCGTCCTCTTGTTTCCTCTCTGTCTTTCCGCTGACTCTCAGTTTCCTGCCCACCTGCCGGACTGACAGATCTTCTGGAGAAAAGCCCTGAGTGTCCAGGGTCAGGCCAAAGTGCTCTCCCTCTTTGTCCAGCTGGTAGGAGACTGGCTGCAGAGCCACACTGCTGCTGAAAGGCTCTGTGTCCTCCAGGATCTGACATTGAAGTTTGTCCATCAGCTGCAGACTGCTGTGCAGCTCCTGTAGGTCTCTCTGCATGACATGCTGCTGGTAGAACAGAGGTCTGACCTCTGGCCACAGACTGCGTACAGGCCAGGAGAAGTCCATGAATGGACTGAGGGCAGATGGGAATCCATGAGAGCACAGCATCTTTCTTCTGTTTAGTCTTGAGTCTTCTTGTTATTCAGGCGTCTCTTCTCTCCTGTGTTTCTAGTGTATGTTTCTGTCAGTCAGTGGGGCTGTCCCAGCTTTATATTCTAGCAGGAGGCGCTCCAGAGGCTTCAGGAAGTTTCTGGTTATTACTACAGACCTCCACTAGGAGGAGCTAATTCACAGTTTTTATCAGGTCACTCTTTTCTCAACCTCAGCATCACGTATAAACTTATTACTATTGGTGGCCCTTCTCTGTTTTTATAGGCTATCAGTGTACATATACATATTTTGCACGTTACATTTCTGACATGAGATGCATATAAGCTATTATGTGAGTATCATCCAAATTATTACTACTAGGAGGAGCTCTTCCACAGATTTTGTCAAGTCATCCGGTTATTTCCGTTTGCAGCAGCATGATTAAATTGCTTAAATAAACTCTGTGTCGATGCGAATAAACATCTGATAATCATGTGAAATCCATTTTTTTTGTCTTTATGTGTCAGAGTTGTGATCATCATTTTCTACATGAAACGAAATCATGTAAAGAAAAAGTTTAACCTGTCCTCAGTAAATGTTTTGTTTGAGCCACTCCAAATAAACTTTAATATTATTTTTACAATTTCAAACTTTTGCAGTAAGTTATAAAGGTGATTCCAACATGCAATGCTTCTTTTTTCTCCACAGCAAAACATTGAGTGATAATTAAAACATGTAAATAAATAGTAGTAAAAAATTACCTCATATTCTGCATTGTTTTATATGTCAGACTTAATTTGATTGTTAGTATTTCATGACTTATTTGTTAAAAAGACAAAATAACTGTAACTTAATGAATTTATTTAATAATTTGGATGATACTCACATAATAGCTCATATGCATCTCATGTCAGAAATGTAACGTGCAAAATATGTATATGTACACTGATAGCCTATAAAAACAGAGAAGGGCCACCAATAGTAATAAGTTTATACGTGATGCTGAGGTTGAGAAAAGAGTGACCTGATAAAAACTGTGAATTAGCTCCTCCTAGTGGAGGTCTGTAGTAATAACCAGAAACTTCCTGAAGCCTCTGGAGCGCCTCCTGCTAGAATATAAAGCTGGGACAGCCCCACTGACTGACAGAAACATACACTAGAAACACAGGAGAGAAGAGACGCCTGAATAACAAGAAGACTCAAGACTAAGCAGAAGAAAGATGCTGTGCTCTCATGGATTCCCATCTGCCCTCAGTCCATTCATGGACTTCTCCTGGCCTGTACGCAGTCTGTGGCCAGAGGTCAGACCTCTGTTCTACCAGCAGCATGTCATGCAGAGAGACCTACAGGAGCTGCGCAGCAGTCTGCAGCTGATGGACAAACTTCAACGCCAGATCCTGGAGGACACAGAGCCTTTCAGGAACAGCGTGGTTCTGCAGCCAGTCTCCTACCAGCTGGACAAAGAGGGAGAGCACTTTGGCCTAACCCTGGACACTCAGGGCTTTTCTCCAGAAGATCTGTCAGTCCGGCAGGTGGGCAGGAAGCTGAGAGTCAGCGGAAAGAAGGAGAGGAAACAAGAGGACGGGAAAGGCTCCTACTCTTACAGCCTGCAGGAGTTCAGACAGGAGTTTGATCTGCCTGAAGGGGTGAAACATGAAGACGTCAGCTGCCACCTTTCTCCAGATGGAAAACTCCACATCCAGGCAGCCAAAGTTCCTTGTATCGAGGGGACAGAGAGAGAGCTGACTATCAAGAGGAGCTCAGAGGAGGAACCACAGCAGAGAACAGAAGACAAAAAATTGTGGTGAACTCTGAGGACTAAATCGGATCAGGAATTATTCCAAAAGTTAATCTCCAGAATCAAGTAGAGAGGTTTCAAAGAAGCATGGTGAACCCTACACTGTAAAAAAAAAGAAAAGTGTCTCTAATTTATAGTAAAATGTGGGCACCTGTGGTTGCCAGAATTTCACCGCATTTATACGGTAAAACTAAAGGTTACAGTATTTTCACGGTAAAATACTGAGCAACCACTGATTTTTGTCCCTCCACAAGATGGCAGCAATAAACTGTCAGTGTTGGAGGTGATGGACCAGATCCATGTAAACCTCTGACCAAACAATTAAGCACCAAAAAGGAAATGTTTAATTTGGGCCTAAATGGTGAAATGTGATTAGGAGATCACATATCACCGAGTCAAGGTTTGCCAGAATCTCTGATTATCAATCTCTGATTGTCAAAATGGAAAGTGTTGGTAAGCAGCCACAAAATATAACTCTTACCACTACTTGATGTTTGTTTTCCATCAAACCTATTTGCAGTAAGTCTACACAACATTTTTTTCTTAATCCAATGATTGTATAATCTCCTTTAAAACATTTTGCTGGTTTTTGTTTATTTTTATTTTTCCCTCTATGTTTTTCCAGAAATGACAGACATATTCCTGCCAGAGGAGCACGGTTTCTCAAAAAACTGATTACACTTTGGATGTGAAAATGAGTCTTAATCTGAGATTTGTTGTTTTCTTCCACTGATGTGTGTGTGAGTGGTGAAAACAGTTGGTGACCGTTTTTAAAAACCAATGATGATTCCCTTGCACGTAAGAGGACTCAGCTTTTCTCTGTTTCCCTTTCTTTAAAGGTCATGAAACTGAAGACCAAAGCAGCTGCTGTCTTAGCAAATGATGAGGAAAGACAACAAGAAAGAAGAAGAAGAAGAAAAAAAAACATGACAGATACTTGTTGAAATTCTTTTTCTCATCTTATACTACTGACTCCAAAAACTTGAGTTCACTGCACTGAATCCAACTAGAACAAATAAAATCCGATTGAACTGTTTCTATTACCTTAATGTTTTATGTAAAGGACCAGAAGTAATATATTTAGTAAGTTTAATTATTCTGGGAAACAATATTTCACAGATTTTTCATTTCTTTTATGAATAAATGAATCTGTGAAGCACATACAACTGTACAGTTCTTACCCGTTTATGTTTCTTATTTTTTTTATATTACAACTACAAATGTCAATGCATTCTTTTCTTAAATGCATATCTTAACATATCTTAAGGAAAAAGGACATATAGCCTCCAAGATTTTTTACAAATAAATATCTGAATATCTTAGTGTGCATTTATGTACATTGACCCCTTTTACTCTGACACCCCTAACATTCACAGCAATCTGTTTGTAGGCAGATGTTTAGTTCAAGTAGTCTATCTGCTATCTGTGAATAACTTAGTCACGGCATAGATATAAATATATTAAAAAATATATAGTTTTAAAAAACTATGTATTCTCACAATCACAATACAAACAGAAGCAGGTTCATGAATGAGTTAGAGAAGAATTGTTTAGGTTTGTTTTGTTGGTAAAGATTTACCTTTTCCCTCTCAGTGAAAAGGGAAACAGAGTTGATGCACATAATTTGAATTTTTTGTCTGGAATCTAGTGGAAAGTGCGGAAGAATTCATGAGAGGATTCACAGCAGAAGAAGTCCTGGAGGTGCCAGTAAATAGCCTTAAGGAGAGAACAGAGAGATCTTCCAGGTGGGTCAGAAGCTGTTCGCTCTGGGAACCAAGTTAAGCTTTTGCTCAGAATGTTAGCTCAGTGAATGTTTGACTCTTCCCCTTTTAGGATGTAGGACCAAAGACAAGCAAGAAAATGTATCTTGCTGAAAGAATAAAGAATGTTCCAGTTGATAAAAACAACACACGGGTCTTAACCAAGTTGATTCAGACTTTGTTAGTTCATTTGAGCTTGATTCTCGTTCGGGGGCTCTGGCTCTTCACACCATATCTTTATCACTCGGTTGCACACTCTTGCACACCGACTCAGCTCTCAGAGGCACACACAAGAAAGTGTTTTGCCACGTTACATAGCCGTTAGGAAGAAAAGATTCTTCAAAAACCCGAGTTTACTGCGACTGTGTGTAGATTTTCTACAATTGGGCCAAGATTTAATCACGACCTGGTTGTTCTAACTAGGGCTACAGTTTGAAATGAAATCTTCACCGTTTGACTGAAACCCTGCAAGCAGAGCTTTTATTCCTGAAGCGTCATCACACCAGCGTCTTGAAGACGACCACAGTACATCACACGTTTTAATTTCCCTCCAGTTCACAAATATATTTGCTACTTTGTGTTGGTGCTTCATGTAAAATCCCAATAAAACAGATTGGAGTTTGTGGCTACAAAATAGCCAACTACTCTTGGCTATAGTAGTTTTGGGCACTGTAGGCACTGTGTATCAGTAGGAGATTTTCCCCTTCACTTCCACCACAACACAGAGCCAAATATTTGGATGCAGACAAATTAGAAAACTTGTCTTTATTATGCCTGGGAGAAAACTACTGAGCCTCTTGTGTTGTTTCCTTTGGGGCTGTGAGAAATGCTCAATAATGGCCGAGCTAGAATGTCAGTAAAAGCAGGCTGCAATTTAATAGGGATAAACTGTGCATGAAGCAGCTAATCTGCCCAACTGTTATCAAAGTAAACAAGAAAACCACAATGGCAAAGGCTGTTGAAATATCTGCTAAAAACAAACAAAAAAGAAATAAACTTTTATGGAAAACAACAAAAATAGATTTGAGGCATTTGTTTTTTATTTCTACACTGTTGAGTCTAAAGATTACATGAAAAAAATAATATATATATAAACTAGGATCCAAATGAAATTATTTTAGAAAGAAATCAAAGGGACACAGAAAACTGCAGGCAAAATGTCAAATGGCTACAATGCAAAATGACAATACTGATTACAGAAGGCTGGTTACTAAGCCAGCAATATATGGAGTTCAGGAAATAATGGTGAACATCTTCTTTTAGGTTGAAGAGAAAACAAAGGTTTATGGCAGAATCTTTTTGACAGAAGACTGCTCATCTAGCAGATTTGACAAGGTCCAGTTCCACCAGCCTGGCGCTGGGCATGCCGGGTCCCTGTCAGCCCATTCTGTGTGCCGAGGATTCCTCCCACACAGAAGGGATCCATTGTTAATGTTTTGTGCCACACCTGTGCTCCTCCTGTCGGGACAAATCATAGACCTTCCTATGAAAAAGGCCACTGAGAGACGATCTCAGTGGCTTGCAGACTCAAAAGAGATCTCACAGTTTCCTTCAAACCGCCACAATATGGCAATATACATTTACCATATTACCTTCAAAGGCAGTGTCTTCAAAGATGCCATACATTTCCCCCTTTGGGAGTACCAAACGTGTCATTAAAACGTCTAGTATGTTTTTTGTTCTTACAAAGGACAAACATGTGTTTGGACAGTCCTAATGGCTCCCACTATAACCAACATATTAATATACAATATTACATATGTTTCAGTGTGATTTGATATGAATTGGAAGTTCTTGAGATGACTTGTTGACATCAAAAGTCTCAAATAAAACAGTTATTTGAATCAAAACTCCCTGGCTTTTGGCAAAAATAGTATTTAATGTCTGCATTTGCATTACTTACAGTATAATGCATGCAATATTGTATAATGTGACTGTTTATTACACAACCTCCTGATAGTTGTCAGTTTTCTCTGGTAGCTGCAGAGTCAGTGACGTTTACTTTTATCACATGTGGCTTAGAAAAGAAAATTAGACTTCAAATAAGAGTCATTAAAGTAAAAGCTGTCTTATTTTGCAACTAACGGGGCATCAACACCTGTGAAATAAATGAGCTCACACTCCACAAAAACATGAAAGTGGACTGGAAATGTAACTAATGGGAAAGCAAAACTCTGGGGTTATTAAGTATGTTCCCGTTTCCCCAGCTGCGAGGTAATCTGACAAACTGGCCTCAGCTGTTGTGTCTTCTTCTCTGGGGGGAAATGTTAATTCTCCAAGCCTTCCTAGTCAAGATTCAGAGACTTTGCACGGCACAGATGTCTGTTGCCTTCAGCAAATCTAGCACAGATACTTCTAATTAGTTCATTAAATAGTATTTGCTTGTTTAGAAATAAAAAATGAAGCTACTAAAGCAGTTCCATTTTGCAGACCATGCTCAGGCATTTACTGTGTCCGCTCTGTCTTTTCAAACCTCCAGTCGGTTGTGGCAGAAGGACATTCTCATTAAGCCAGGTTCTGCTGTAGGTTTCCTTCTTTTAATGAGGAGCTTTGCTTTTCTCTTTTTTGCACAGAGTAAAGGATTGCTACACAGTTAGCAGCAATGCACAGCCAATGGTCTAATGTAGCTACATGCTTGGTGCAGAGAAGGGATTAACACAAAGTCAGTGGCAATGCAACCAGTAGGGTTCCCTTCTTCAGAAAACTTTCTAACAACTGGCAAAATAAACAGAGCTAGACTGTAGTGGTTTATATCAGAATGAATGTAATGGATTTTATATATGTATGTATTTCAAACTGTCCATTATTGCTCCACATAACCACTAAAACCCTGAAGTTGAATGATCAAAGTTTGTTATTTGCCAGTGAATCAAGATTAAAAACTGAAGCCTGACAAAACCTTAATAGTCGTAAAATTATACTTCTTTAATTTTGGCTTATAGCATTAGTAAGTATTAGTAAGACTAGCTGTTATTGCTGGGTCTTCCCAGTCTTTATTCACAGCGGAAAGATTTTGCTAGGTTTTTATCTATTACTTAAAGGTAAAAACATACCTGTAGGCAAACATTACCATTAAAGTAAAACAAAGTAAAACAAACACACATAGGAATGCATCATCTAACTTGATCTGGTGCCACGGAAGAAAAATAAAAGTTATCTAAGGGAAGTTCCTGTCTTGCATGCCTATCCATCCCTTCTTTGCATATTTATGATGAGAAGCACTAAGAGCTGCCCACACAGCTGCACCAACATCTGTGAAGCATATGCTGCTGCAGCCACTGCGCATGGGGAGACTCTCAGGCTGTCATATTGTATGAACAAAAGTGGAATTCCTTATTAATTATTTAGGGAGTTATTTGTGTAGAAGACGTAAGTAAAAATCTGCCCAACTTTAAAGAAGCAGAAGAGTTACTATAATATCTATAAAAAGAAAGCAGATTTTACATTTGAGAAAATGTAACCACAAACAATGGATTGTTTGTGGCAGACCACCTCAAAGTAGTGTATACTCTGAAGTGTAAAAAAAATGATAAATGGTTGTAATTTTTTTTTTCAAATAAACTTCTGAAATGTGTGAAAAATAGTCAGAAAGAAATAAAATCGCTCTTAGCAACACAGCATCAACATACAATCATCTTAAAGGATGCTTAGTAACAATATGCAACCAGAAGCAAATGTGCAAGAATGTTTTTTTTTTTCCTATTTTTCCTTATGAAAGTGGACAGAGACAGTGACAGTAACAGTGAAGTGAATGCTACCAGCGGTTGCCTGGGAAAATACAGAATGCCAGTGGTGCCAAACAGTTGTAGTCAATGTGTTGGTTGATGATAGTAGAACATGGCCTTGTTATATGTTTGTTCTTCAAAATTAAATACATAAATATCTCTCGCAACGCCCCATCTTATGAAGCAGGTGGGTGACTCACATAGCATTTGTTCTTTGACTTTATTGTTTGTTGTTGCATTAATTTGTCAACAAATCCAATATTTTTAGCCATGCAATTATATAGGGTTGATTACTCTTCAGCTGAAAATCGCTGTGACTTTGGGAATTGTGCAGTTTTTCAAAAAGGGGAAGAAATGGAACAAATCTTTAGAATTACCTATGTTCTCATGCATAAAGTCAAGATGTGTGCTGAAATAAAATACAACTGTATATTTAGAAGTTCTAAAATGTTTTACAAAGTAGCACTGGTACATTTCTTTAGCTAAAGTTAGATTCATTGATTGTCACAAGTATGTTTATATTGTCGCTGGTTAACATAATCCAAAAAATAATAATAATAATTTTTAAATGCTATGAAATATTAATTATTATTCTGTGTTCAGATTACATTTTTAGTCAAATAGCTTGTTTACTCAAAATGTACAGTTTAGGACTTGGGCTTTACTCGACATCTTGACTTTGAATTCAGTTTGGAGTTACATTGGTACATGACTTGAGACTGTAATAAAAATATTTAAGATTTAGTTGTGACTTTTCTACCAGCTTTATAAATCTAGACGCAGAATTTCTCACAATGTATCTTTGCAAAATACCTCCACCTCAAAATGCCCCTACTTAAATACTTTCAAGTTTCTGTGTGATATTGCAAAGTTGAGGAAGCATTTGGAGCATATGAATATTAACTTTTGTTGACTGAAGAGGCATAGCTCCCTTTTACGATATAATGTTTGTTGTTTTTTTAAATTTTATATCCGTAAGCAAAACAGGAAAGTGAAGGGAGATGAGCACAGGATAAAGCAGACCTTCCAGCATTGAGAGGATTGGGTACTGAGTGGAAAAAAATACATTAGGCTAATGGATAATGTCAATGGACTGGTTGTCAGCCCCCACAGTCTCCAAACTCCATCTCCAACCTCTGCACACTAATACGCCTACCTTCCAAGGCAAGCCGGACAATCGCTAACCTTCCTTTGAGAATACACTATATGAGATGCTTTTATGGGCGCCACTTTGAAGAGTATCTTCTCCTGATCTAGAGAAGGTTTATATCATGCCATAGATATTGTCAAATAGCTTTAACCAAGCTCAGTAAACAATTTCAAATAACCGATTTGTTGTTTGTCTGCTTAGGCTGTAGTTTCATCTTTAGTAACAGTGGCACAAACAACTTATTTCAAAAGCTTTAATTAAATATCAAGGTTTTGTTTGCCTCATTTTCCAGATTTTGTTTTGCCCACATTTTGCTTCCAGCAGCAGTCGCAGAAAGCAACATTAGTGTCAGTTTTACTCATTGTGAAGTTTGGATGATGAGAGCTTCATTAATACTTTATGGTTCCAGTTGAATAATAAATGTCAAAGCCAGAAAAATACAGAAAAGTCAGTTTTTACTACACTTTATGATAAAAAAAAACCCCAATGACATAAGTTTTGAACTTATGTCAAAACTTATGTCATTGTTGAACTTAGATGACATATTTTTGTCCACTCAGGCCTGTCCTTACTTATCAAAACATTTTTATACACTGATTTCCCAGCTCATTGCACTAGCATAGGTATGCATGAGTAACGTGGAATTTCCCTAAGAATACATAAGGTTTCTACTCCTTAATGCTGAGTGCTAACCAACATCAATACCTAATCATCAATATAACAGAATAATTGATGAGGTTATCTGTCCACAGTGCTCCACATTGCTGAGTGGGCCACACTGTGCTACAATTTTAACTTGACGATGCGGAGCACTGTGCTCATAATCTTTGCAAATCCAGTCAAACTAAACCCAGAATGTGGTTGTTTTTCACAACAAGGCTCTTAATCTGAACATTTTTCTCCAGAAAACAAAAACAACAACAACAAAAAAAACTTGTTCATTTATTTTCTTGCCTTCATTGTTCTCCTTGTGGCTAAACACAATGCCAGTATTTGTCTGGTAGCTCATTGAGACATCTAAACTTCAGCCTGAATAGCAAAAAAATTATTCAGGCTCAGCAAATAAACTATGCACAATTTGGAGGTGTGTGCAGGTATTCTGTTGTTGAAGTCTTTTTCCTCAAGGAATTCTAGTGGATTTCCTTTTTTGGCAGCCTGGCAAGATCCTTTTAATGCCTAGCAAGTTTCAATGTCTGTCCCATTGAAGCTTCACTGTTGCATCCAATATTGATTAGGAGAGCTATATTTAAATAGACAAGTTAGCGTTTATTTTCCTTTTTTGATGAAAAAAAAAACAGACTTTAGTTCTTTTTAATTCCAGCTTTTATCACTCAGTGAGGCGTTAATGTCAGAGATGTTAACCTTTTATACACCACTTAATGCAGTCACTCTTCTTAGGAGTCAGATGTTACAGGACCAATGGCACATAACAGATTTTTTGTCTTTGTCAGGCAGTAAAACACAAGTCTAGTTAAAAATAATAATCTACGGACTCGGTCACTTATTTCCGCCTTCTTCCTGTAAGTGCTGATGGGAAGTCATAACATGACATTCACATAGCCGATCCCAATCTCACACAGCCTTGGGGAGCTATAATCACAACAAAGTCCAAGCGTTGGGGAAATGGGGACACTACTGAGCGGTCTGCCACATTCATATTATCACTGCAGTGGTTGGCAGCTGACAGCAACACACACAGCTCTATGAGAAAAACAGCAGAGAGGAGGATCTCTCACCATAGCCAGTTAGTTTCCATAGAGAGAGGATCGATAAAGTTAGTGAGATTTACTAAAATGAGAGGAATGATCCATCACACGGAAATCTGCTCTGTTTCTTCTTTCAGTCTTGTTTTTTTTTCTATCTTTGAAACCAGGAAATTGTTTTCTGTGCTATTGATTTCACAAGTGAGAATGCTATGTTTGTACTTTTTCACCTCCACCCACTGTAAAAAAGCAAAAGTGCCATATATCTGTTACAAAGCCGCTCAGCTCCATCCCTCGTGCTTCTTCATGTTACATCTGAACCATTTTAGTTGCACAGCATGTTGTCGGCTCAACTATGCAAATAAAATTATTCCTGTGAGCGAGGCAAAACTGATTTTCTGTGGTATCTAATGGCATTCACATGACACGTCTACCTCTTGCAATTTATCCTCCTACTTTGTTTTTTGGTTATCTGTTTTAAACAAGATTTAAACAAGCCTTAAAAATGCTTTAAACATACTGAACTGTTTTTGATTTTGTCATGTCACATCCTCAGTTCCACAAATTATCATTGACTATTCAATGGAACAAAAGTAGGGCACAATTTTAAAACAATAAAGAAATGTAGAGAGTGAAAAATGTGCCATTTTAAAATAGTTCAAAACGAGTGATATTTGACGAACACCAATTTGGAAGCTAATTCTCAATTGAATTTAGGTCGGAACTTTTAATTGTGTCTTTCTAGCAAATGAATGTTTCAGTCTAAACTATTCCATTGCAGTTCTCACTGTATATTTATGGTCATTTTCCTTTTGGAAAGTGAACTGTCCTTGCAATAGACACCCTTCACACAGTATGATGCTGCTGCTGCTATGTTTTAAAAGAGCGGGTTGAATGGAGTGTTTTTCTTCGCATAAACCAGAGCATCTTTATCCTCATGTTTGCTGTGTCTTCATTATATCTGCAGTTTTTGCAAAATGACCATGAGTCTCTGATCAATGCTTTTCTTGTCCGATCAGCTTAGACTAGTTGTCCACAACTTGGTAGCTATGCACATGTGGTATACACTTATCATTTTCAGATGGTTGAGAGAATAAACTTAATAAAAAAAGAAACTTTTCAGATCTTTATTTGGCATAAAGTTTAAAAACAATTTCCATCCACTTCACAGTAAGCACTGCTTTGGTTTTATACACCTCTCAAAATGTAACAGCTTTGACGTTGCTTTTCTAAAGTACAGACTGTAAATCTATAGAATCCTAGATTACGACCTGAAGAAAATGTGTGGCTTTCATTATGTGCAGAGCTGAGCCCTTGAGATCTGAAAGGAAAATTACTAATTATTTTTTGGTTATTCACGCAGATTGAATTTTCTTTTTAATTAAGAAAGTGAAAGAGATTTCTGTTTATGCATTCGTTCTGAATAACAGCTAAGTTACGATTTAAAAAATTGGCTGTTTAATGTTAATGTTAAGATTAAAATGATTAAGGTATTTTAAAGTGTATGATTGTTTAAGGACAACAGAGTTTTTTTGTGAGGCTTGTATTGAAATGTCTCCTTCATTTTTAAAGGTTATGCTGAGGGCTGTCAATCAAGGCTTAAAATTCCTCTGCCAACACATCAATGTCTACTGGTGTCTCATCACCTTCCACCATCCATACATTTTTGTGCTCATATGCCCTCAAAATTATGCCCATTAATTTTGTAATGTGGTGAAATTCGTAAAACAAAAAGATGATAGAAATGAATCATTTCACAATCCCTGGCAATGCATCATAGTTCATTGTTTTCTCAAGTTCTGCATTTCCCAAGTTCAGAATTAAGAAAATGTTTCTATGATGAGCATCCTCTGTTTGTTTGATTTCTAACCTCATCCAGTCATTTAGGGGTTCTAGTGACCTAATGTTTAAAAGTCTCTACATTATGTGTTGCGTAAAAATGTCAAAATGGACTGAAATCAATATGGCAATCATCTGTCTGACTTCCTCTGAGTCATCTGCAATATGGAGCTTCACCCAGCTTCCATTGAAAATAAACTGAGCACATATTTTTAGCCCAGTTGAGAGCAACAAAAAGCTTCTTGGATGCCTCTGAAAATGTACCACGGCTTCCCTGAGGGAATCACAGGCGCTGCTTCAATAGGTCACAGACATTTCTGGTGGCCTGGTCACAGATAAAACACTTTTTTCTTTTTTCTCCGTTTGGTGGAATCCAGCATTTATACATTACAGGCTGACTGCTTGTGTGGATATTCTCAGCAATGTGGATGGCATGCTAATTTGTTTCGGAGGGAAGTGACATTTTTCTAAAAAAAATAAAATATTTTGAAGAGTGTGTCTAATTGTTTACCTGAAAATATCCCACTACCAGCAAGACTTTGCATCCTAGCAGCTTCTGCTCAGCTGAAAATGATAACCCCAATAAAAGTTGTAATCTCAGTAGAGCTTAGGCTATGTTTTTGAGGGAAAGCACAAGGACAAAAGTTTTTCTTATTGGACCTTATTGTAGAGACTGCAAAAGCTCACAAAAGTCTCTTTTAGACATGAACTAGAGAAACAAAGTGTTTAATGACAACATAAATAGCTGTTTACATCCTGGTGAATGGATTAAACCTTTCCAAATATTAATGCATAGAATTTAGAGTAAGGATGTTTGACAGAACATAGGTTATTAAATTTATAATGTTTCTTTGTCAAATATGGTTTGATCTTGCGGCACACAATCATCAAATTCATTTCCATTTCAGAAAGCGTAGAAAAAGTATGGAGGTAAAAAGCACACAGAACCCAAACACAGCTAAAACTAACTGAAGATCTACTGAAAATATTTTTTTTCTTTTTTTTTTTTTTTGCAATGCCAAAATCAGGAATCCAAAACTAAACTCAAATTTAGATCAGTTAAGCAAATATGTATTTGGCACTTTCTCTAATGAGGATGTTAGAAAGTAAAGGAGATTTGTCACAGAAAGGTGCTTTTAAGACCTACCAAACTGGCATAGTGTGCAGGGAATTAAAAGCACTCTGTTATGAGTCATGAGGGCTTGTATTCCACTCAGTGGGAAATAACCACAGAAACTAGCTCAAAATACAAAATTTTTGCCCATATTAATATTGATGTTAGATGTCTGCTCTGATTCTATTTAATAATACATATCCACAGTGTGTGCCTTTTTGAAATGAGCAACCTCTACTTAATTTAGGATCAGTTTGACAGAAAATTTTATGACAGTGCAGTTTTAGTAGTGATTAATCCAAAGTAAGGCCATCACACGTGTCACCTCTAAACTAAGCAAAGTGTAGGGTAATAAAAAAGGAACCTAACCTTTTATGGAATAACTCTACGTTTAAGTACTTGAGCACTTAAAGTAAAATGTGTCATCAATTTTCTAGGTTGAAATCCGGAGAATTTATCATATCAAGGTCAGAAACAATCTGTCAGCAATAATGGTTTCCATTATCTCACCTGTTTCATATTTCCAGGCAGAGCCAAAGCAAACGGCAAACCAGACACAAATTGATGGTTTTGATTATGTAAATTTTCAGCTTTATTCAATTTATTTGATTTAAAGGCCTCACCACACATACAGATAGCGGAGCTGAAGGAGTTCACAGACAAATTGCATTTGCCCAGAAGCCACTACACTGGTGAATTTGTCTTTTTGTCACAATATGATGAGTGGAAAGTGCAGTCCAATAGCTGCAGAACTTCTCTGCGCTATAAATAAAGGCAGACATCCTCCATTTATCAAGGGAAAAATATTATTCCTCACATTTATTACTCTAATCTAATTTATTCTAATCTGATTACTGTAATCTACAAATTATTTTTAAATGAAGAAGAAAACATTAATTTGCCAATTTTGTTCTTTTTATTTTGGTTTTCCTGCAACAATATGCCAAATGTTGGAAAATAAACTTTTTAGACCATTATTCAAGCACTTTTATCTCCCACATACTGCCTAAATTCCCTATATGGCAAAATATCAACAAAAATACATAGAGTTAGTGGGCATAAGAAGGACAGGTTGCACAGAACTGGACAAAAGCACATTCAATATAGTACTGTGAGGATGGATGAGAAACAGTTCTGGAAATTCTAGCTGAAAAAAATAAAAACACATTTATGCTTCATGGATTTTCCTGGAAATTTTGTCACAAAGCAAAAATAATGGATGGAAAAAAGTCAAACATCTGTCTCATGGGAATTTGGTAACTGTAAACAGCAAAGTCACGCAGTGAATAACATTAAACTCTAAAAGTACCATAAGAATGTAAGTAAAGCTTTTCCTTGCACTTCAGTGTGTCAAATATAATCCATCTAAAATATATCAGAATGTTTGTGGTTGTATAAACTTTTGCAAGTTATTTTTTAATTTTTTGTGTTGTTATTGAATGATAGCATCATTGTACAACAACACAAACATGCAGCGGATTTAACCTCAGGATGTTCTGAAAACACGGAACCCTCCGATTCAGAACTTCCTGCATCTGCTGTTGTAAACAACAGTCTTAATTAAATAAGTGCTTAGATCTCCTACGTCAGGTTTTGTAGAGAGCTCCATTTAGAAACCCTATTGACCATTTCACCAGTGCGTAGCCATTTTGGCGACAGAAAAAGCAACACAACATCCTTCACACTGTTACTGCCATAAGTGGGTGTCCATTTCCTTTCACATTAAGACGTGGTATAAAGGAAAGTGTTTTCATCTGCCTCCTCACTTTGCACAAAAGCATATCTGTCTTTTATCTAACCCGGTGACTTGATCAATTATGCATGCAGGCTAAGCGCGCTTTTCTTACTCGAGCATACACAAGTACCGCGGCCTGTTGCCATAATGCGGAGCCAATATTTTTGGATTTTAATATCAAGGTGTCTTCTAATTGGTACTGAAGTCATCATGGCAGCTTTGAGTCTAATCAGTAATGACAACATGTTTAAAAGCTTCACTGTGGGTGAAACCTATATTTTAATTATACCTTCTGCTCGACACATGCTCGTTGCAGCTCTGTGTCACAATGTTGTGAACTGCAAAAATTTTACCACCCCTTCAATTTTTTGGATTGCATTCAAAAATGTATTTGTTACCTCACTTTCAGCCACAACCTAAGTTTCTAATTTTAACAATCAGGTCAGATCCATCCGGATATCAAATATTATCATGACTTTAGGAAAAACTGTGTTTCAGAGTCAAGAGATATGACAGCTGATGCTTCTGAGCAGATGACAGCATCAGAACCAAGCAGCCGCCAGCGTGATCTCTGACTTTTGCTTTGGGCTCCTCATGTGCTTCTTAATTAAGACTCCACCATAGTTGTTCGGTTGCTAACAGTGCAAGGCAGATTTATTTTGCCTGTTTGCCATTTCTATGGATTAATTGTTAAAAAATTATGAATATGTTGATTAACCCAGCTTACAGAAAGAGGGGAAAAGAGTTTCAGTTCAAACTTCTTTAACACTTCTGTGTTAAAAGTCTACAAAGGCACAAGCCACACAGGAAGTTCTTTCTGAAATATCATCCACTAAAGCATAACACATAAGTTAATAAGTTAACTGGATATTTAAATCAAAAATGTTGATAAGTACATGCAAGATAAACTTTTGGGTATAAGAAGAAAAACATTGATGTTCTGGGCTGAATGGATCATGACCAAGGTTTTATAGATGAAATAACTTTTTACTCTGTCAGTTGAAATTTTGTGGAGTAATTTTGAGTAATTTTAATCATTTGTCTACAACATAGCATCACTTTACCATTTCAATGCAGTTCTCTTAAGGCCATCCCATACTTAGATCAGTTTGAGGTTTGGCTGTGACGAGGCCACAACAACATCTTGATACTTAATTTTTTTTTAGTCATTTAAATTGTTTTGGTGATCTGAAACATTGAAGTGTGACAAAAAATTAAAAAAAATAATCTGAAATAGAAGAATTGTGGAAGGAGGCAAACCCTTTTTACAGCATGGTATATGAAAAGGTAGTGAAAGTACAATATAAAATCTTACCTGATATGTATTTTTTAATTATAAAATATCATAATTAAAGCAGGTATTTGGGAGTTCACTTTTTTGTACTGTTGTAAAATTTGCAACATGAGTTACGGTACTTGCTAACGTGCAGTGATTTGGGAGGCAGCTGTACTGTAATTGTGGAGGATGTGCGTAAGAAAATAATTAGATCATTGAGACATTGTGTTTTGCCTCCAGCTGTCTGGTTTTCATTACTTTCTTCTAAATGGGTGTGTCAGGCCACTGTTTGTTCATCTGCACAGAGGTTCAATTATGTATTTATTTGTGACTGATAATTAACTCAGCACTGGATGATTTCCATTCATTAGGTATTGGATGTGATTTTATTCAGTACTCATAGGAATTGCCTCTCACTGGAGTACATGCAAAATAAAGCAAAAAGTAATTTAATTTAGATGGAGATTCTGAATAGTTTGATGCTTTTCATTAGCTTCTGGGATAAAGGTGAGAAAATCAATACTTATGCCACATTGCTGGATTTTACTTTTCATCTTTGCTTCTTGTCTTCAAACTCTATGAAATGTGTGACACCATGAGATGGCAGCGGCCCAGTCTGCCCAGTTACAGTCTTCTCCAAACAGTTGCATCCAAAGTGTGATGTTTCCATTACAAAAGGAGTCTTATCAAATATTAAATTATGCTAAAATGCTCTGTTGGGCAGCTGCCATGGAAATATGGACTACCAACATTATCTCTGTCTGATTTCAGACTGATTATCTACTCATGAAATAAACAGGGAGGTGGTTCTTATGCACACAGCTAATGGCTTTTCCTTTCATTACTGTCTTCCTAGTAGGGCTCTGAAATCAGCCATAGTATGAAGAGTCTTCATAAACAAGGGCGAAAACCCCCCAAAACAGATTAAGCCTTTCCCCCATGCCTATTCTTCTAGTTTCTGGCAGTAAAAAGAAAAGAGAATCTCCACCTGACTCTGCTGGCTACAGACGTCCCGTTTCTGTCACTTCATGCCTTATTAATTAACCCTGTCTGGTCCTTTAACGTCCTCAGTAGTAGAATCGCAGGATCCGGTTGGGTCTGCAAATCTCAAAGCACTCCTGTCTGTGGTGATGAAAACACACAAAAGGAATGTATTCCCCTGTCATCTCTTTCACCATTTTCTTCTCTTTTATTCTATATATAGATACATATATGTTAGTGGAAAATGTGTAGAGATGCTTAAAGCAGGTTGTGAACCAATACCCCAAGCTTTCTCACAGGCCACATTCCATCATCTGAAAATAGAAATAGTATGCCCTAAACGCAATACTACAAAGGAGGCATTAATCAGAGAAGCAACCCAGAGATTGTTGGTAACGCTGCAGATATCCACAAATCTCTTTTTCTACTGGAGGGAAGCAAAAAGAAAGCTACTGTAAAAAAAAAAAAAAAGAAAATCTTAAAAAGTTACATTGCATTTTGGAGACACCCAAAATATGTGAATGAATGTGCTCTGATTAGACAAAACCCGATTTTGACTTTCAGGTCTGACAGAAAAGTACAGTATTATCTGCAGAGGAAAACTAACATTGCACATTACAATGAACCCATTGAGAAGCATGGGAGTGGCAGCATCATGGTGTGAGGATTAGTGAGGGGAAGTGAAAAATACACCCTTTCTGTCTCAGTAAAATTTAGTCAGTTTGATTAATGTATGTGTTGGCAAGAATTTTCTAATCAAGTGTGGATAAAAATACTAATATTGTTCCAGAATAACTACTTTTGTGGGCAATATCTGCAAACCTTGAAGTTTATGTGTGTCCAGCTATCAAAATGCAGTAACTTGCACACATAAAGGAAATGCGTATCCAAGCAGCACTAAGGTTTGCTTTAGTCCAGGAGCCAACATCCTCATAAATCTGGACCTGCTAACTGTAGGCACTTATTGGAAAACACAATCTCTGCTGCTTGGTGCTGGATGACTTCTCACTCAAATACACAGTGCAATTTTTGCATTTGAAGTGTGTGGTTCACAGCCACCAAAGAAACTGTGATACATATTAAAAGTTGAGCCACAGATGGTCATTTTAATTTTGGGTCGAGACTTTGAATCGCTTTTACGTATCCATTTTAGAGCCATCATTATTTCCCATCAGCTTTTTTCCTTTACCTGCAAAGAAGCAGGACAAAAAAAACATAAAGCCCAGAGAAACTTAAGTTCCAAGTGTATTGTCGGTAAACATATCACCATGAAAAATGCCTTTTATCCTCCCCCTATGTTTTCTTATTATGCAAACAAGTTCTCTTTTCAGTTCTGCATTTCAAGCATTCAATTTTTCCAATGGGTTTGCCTCACAGTGGGAACTAAATTAAGTAAATTTACTTGCTGTGCTGGCGAGAGTCACAGGCTGCCCCTACTGCTTCTCCCAGGCCATAAATAGGCAGAAACCTGTGACACATTTAATTAGATTCAAAGCTCAAGCTGTCAGTTGTTGTGTTTTGCCATCCCTTCTCGTAGTCCTAATGGATCCTTGTGGTTCGTAATGGCTTGACGTCAAACACGTTGTGTCAGCTCTGAGGAACAATGCTGAATAATTGGCCACTGTCAACACTCATAATGAATCTGCTCCGCCAGAAGATGGCAAATTGTCTGAGAAACAGAAATATTTAACTGACGTCAGGATTTGATGAAGTGACCATGAGCTTGCATACTATATGTTCATTTTAGAAACAGCTGAGATGGTGTAATTTTCTAAAGCAAAAAAAAAAGTAAACAATGGTCCTCTGTCACAGCAAATCCCCAGATTGCCCCTGATAAGTAGCAGAAGAAAGGACAGAATTCCTGTCAAATAATTGGTTTACTGAGAAAGCCGAGGCATCATCATTTACCAGGAGCATCTGGATAAAATCCCTCCAACTGCGCTTAGTAAAAGAGTAAGTCACATGTCACTGAATTAGCACAATAGTGGGACAAAAAGCAGCTGCGCTCGAGTGTCAGACCTACAGCCAGAAGAGTCTGTGGTCTTCGTTATTAGTTTTCCAGAGATGGGCTGGTGGATAGTATATTAGAATTTGACAGCAGTCTATCGGATTTTGACACAGAGATTAAAATCCAATTACTATTTCATTTCAATGTGCAATGAAACCACGACAGTGGGATAAGCTCAAAGATATTGGTAGTCTTAAAAAAAAAAAAAACAATAATTACACAGTCATCTGAATGAACCGGACCTTCTATGAGAACTTAATGACATGAGGAGATTATCATTTAAAAATTGCTTGAATATCTCTACAAAGAAATTTGGAGCTTTTTACATATGTTATCAAGTTATGTACTTTTAAATTTTTTACTAACAAATGTGCAGTATGTCAAGAAATTATTCACAGCGCTTCACTTTTCCCACACTTGCTTATGTCTCAACCTTATTCCAAGCTCTTTTAAATTAATCTCTTTCCTCAAATTCTACACTTAAATACTAACTTACGTAAATGTGTTTTATTGTTTTTTTTATTGTTAATAAATATCCAAAAAACTAAAAAAAAAAAAAGTTTCCACATCATAATAAAGGAATATTTGTGTGCAAAGTTTAATGAAATTTGAAATAAGACTTTATCAGCAAAGTGTGGAAAAGTGAAGTGCTGTAAATACTTTCTGGAGGCACTGTATGGCCATGTCTCCATAAGTAGTTCATAACATCATATTGTATTGCATTAACTGATTGGTTCCCTGTGCCTCATAAATAGAAAAAATGACTGGCTAGCCTTAAAAAGACACATTTCTTCTCACTTTAGTTGCAAAATGAGATGCGATCAGGTTTCTTCTTGTTGCTGAAGAGAAAATAATACCGCTCTGAAAAGACTTTGATTGCAGCGTCCAAAAATCTAACTCCACTGGAATGCTATTAAGCTCCATCTACACTGTGAATGGACTGTTAATGCTGACAGACCGGCCAACTGAGACTATTACGGCACTTCTGCCAGAGGAACTGAGACCATTATAGTTTGGATTCCTAGCTTTTGCCATTCAGGAAATCAAGGTTCCAAGACTGACGCCACAACTGACATCTGTCTTCATTAAAGAGCCATTTGTTAAAAGCCTTTTCAAAGAGTTTAGAGAATTCAGTTTTTGCTCCGTGAAGTACCCAAGATTTGTGTTAATGATCAAAACTCAAGGAAAAAGTCTTATGGCTAAAAGATAAACTTCTATGATTCTACATGGATCTACTTCTGTTTCGAGACAAACTATTGCAATATCCACCATAAAACATGATACAAGTTGTGTCATGTTGGGGGGGATACTTTTCTTCAGCAGGAATAGAGCAGGCAAACACATACACATTTAATATGATAAACTGTCCATGCCACATCTTAAAAACTGATGTTCATTGACTCTAGCAAATCTGGTGTCGCTTGAGCTATTTTGCAAAGACAAAAAGTTTAGTCTCCACATATGATGGAGTAGAGACATACCCCAAAAGACTTACAGTTGTAAATGCAATGAAAGATGATTCAAGAATTGATCAAGTCAGAAGAGATGAATGCATGCCACAGTTTTCAGATAGTTCTCTCTAAACACTTTTGAAAACCTTGCATCCCGTTCCTCCACCTCATATTCTGCATGCACTATTTTGTCTTAGTTTGTCACATAAATTCTGTAAATGTTTATGAAGGTTTTGCAAGGCTGTAGGATCACATGGCTCATATTTGTTTAGCTCTAGCTGTACTCTTCAAAAGATTTTTAATATACTTCTTATTTTTTCCATTTTCAAAGACTCTGTCAGGCTGTGCTTTTACATGTTCTACAAATCACTTCAAAGACCGTTTCTACAATAACTTTTTCAAGCACTGTGAAGATTTTTTCAAGCCTTAATGTCTTTTCTTAGCGTCTGTCCATTCTTTGTTCCTAATTATGACAGCATATTGTGCAATGCAGGACTTAGAAAACAAGAAAGTGTAAATTTAGAGGTGTCAGAATTTAAAATAAATATCTACAGCAAAGGAACAGAATCAGAATCATGCAGTGCAGGAAAAGTGACCAATTACACTAAAAACCATGGGTCACTCTGCACTCAAGGCTTTATTAATAATGTATGTCTCTACATTTAAGACAAGAGGATATGGAACAACAAAGTGCAGCACAGTGTATTCAGATGTGCATACATTAGCCACATATTGTTCTTGAACTGGCGCAGGGAGACAGGCTTTTTAAGTGGCTCTAATGACACTGACCCAGCTTTCATCTTTCTGAGCCGTCCACAGTATGTGTCTTTTATATGTGTATGCATTGTAGAAGTTTAAGCAAATAATTTAAACTTATTCTAAGTGTTGTGAAGACTTACTGAAAGCAGAGTAGGAGCTTCTTAAAGAGACAGAGGTATATTTCAAGGCGTTAAGTAAGGTAAGGTAATTTTATTTATATTTCACATTTTCAGCAACAAAGCAATCCAAATTGCGAAGTCAAATTTCTTTTGTTATTTTTGATATGCACAGGATTTTTTTATAACAACTGAAGGTGACATAGTTGCTTGATTTAGCTATAAAATGGCACAGTGCGTGGAAAATACATAATGCATTCCCTTTAAGCATGTCAAGTATAAAAATCTGGAAAGGATTAAGGACATTTTAGGATGTAACATGTGCTTTTGCACAGGAGGATTTTTGTTTCTTTGACGTTTTGAGTGAGAATGACAACACATGGGGCTGTTCTGATGTACGAGACACAAAAGGGAATCGCTAAAGAATAAAAACATTCTGTTTCTGAAAGCAGCAATGTTTCAGAAGATTGATCAGTTATGTGCATGATGCCTCTCTGTTCTAAATTATCTCCACAGGGTTCCAAAAACGCTGCAGCCCACTCTCTGATCCATCTATGCATAAAACGTGACTAAAATGAGATCCAAACCTTTAAGCTGCACACTCATTCTTAAACTGACTCTCTGTACTAAGCTTCCCGTGTATGTGTGTGATAATTGGCTGGTCCGGAAGCCCCTGGCCCGACGTCATGCCCCCCAGAGGTTCCGACCAATCAAGAATATCCGGCCCAAAATCTGACGAACCCCCACACAAGTTATTAACCTCACTGATAGCCACTAATTCACATCAGGAACTCTCTGTGGAAACGGGAGGAAGTGTAAATATGAAGGTCATAAATCTGGCATTTAACTGCGAGTCTGAACTAAGCACTCTTCAAGCCTGACCTGAACGGCAGCTGCTGTCCGTCTCCTCTTAGATGGTGAGGGAGTAGCTTAGGAAGGAGGGCGGAGAAGAAAAGAGAAGAGAGGAGAGAAGGAGGTGGTGGTGGGGGGTGAGGAGAAGATTTCAGCACCGGAGCTGTTCACGGCTGGCTTGGACAAGACTGTTCTTTCTGCTTCCCACCGTGTGCGCTCTCTTTGCGCGACTCGGGATAATAAACCGCGGCACTCGTTCATCTCCCCCTGCGGGGCGAACGGCGGCGGGCGACGGAGAGACGCACGTACTTCATTCGAGTCAAGTCTTTGCCATGCTGAGCGGCCGGGATTGAGACAGGGAAGGTTAAAGTCTCCAATAAGTCACGGTGAAGAGCGACACATCCCGTTTACTGGTGAGTTACCGTCACTAAACCCAGCCTCGGTGCAGGCGTCGTGTTATTTCTAATTTTGCATGATGTAAATAAACAGCTAAATTGTTGTCCGCGCTCAGTTTATGTCGCCTGCTCTTGCATAGGTGGATTTGCAGGGAAACCTCATCAAATATGCGTGCAGGCAAAGAATATTTAGGTCAGCATCATTATGGGTGTGGATGAATGCGATTGCTGTTAAACTACTATTCCCCTCGCAGCTGCTTGTGTTTCTCTGTAGTAGCACAACAATGGACACAAACTTGATTTTTTAAAAAGAAGAAGAGTATATAGATGCCATTAAAGGAAGTAAATATTAAAACACCTAAGGTTTTCAATTACTCTGTATAATATGTAGAATCCATTCAGGGGTTCTGCAACTACTGGCATGCTTGGATGATCTTCCCTGCTGCAGACACCAGTTTAGGCTGCTTTGTCTACTTTTCCCATGACTGTTGCACGGGAGAGTGCTGCTCCCCATTAAGCTCTCCATCAGTCTTGACCACTGGCCCCTCAAAGGTCCACAAACAAGCCGAATGTGTTGTTAACCTTGGAGCAAGTCCTACTTCTCAGCCTGTGACAGATCCCTGCAGCCTGAGCTGCCTCGCTGCTCCATGCTTTTTGTAAAAACTCTCTCAGCGCCTTCGACTGGCACAGGCTCTGTGCCTCGCAGTGTCTGAATGCCAACATGGTGTCTCCTGCTTAACGACGCATTGAGATTTAAATTCCTCCTCCATTCATCCCGTTCTCTCCCTCTCTCTCTCTCTTTTTTTGCTCTGTTGAAAAGCTGAGTTTCAAGCCCCCATATGCATTTGCTGAGCTATGAGCATTTCCTTAGAGTGTCACAGTGGAATGGTGGGATAAGTGGCAGTGAGATGCAGGAAGGGAAGAGTTCCTAAGGTTCTCACGCAAATCAGTATGTTTCCTCTTGGAGCAATCAGGAGTCAGGCTGTCTTATTTAGGGAAAAGCAGGAAACCCATACTCATCCATTTGGATCTTAATGTTAAATATTTCTTTATGAATGCAATTTTTGTCATTTACTATTACAATCCAATATTTTATTGGAGTTTCATGTTAGAAATTAGAGCAAAACTCTATGATACACTATAGCATAATACACAGTTTTTTTTATGAATAACACAAAAAAAGTGTGGCAGGCATCTGTATTCACCTGATTTTACTAATTAAGTAAAATCCAGTACAATCAACTGTCTGTAAAATTCACTTTAAAATCAAGTAGAATCCACCTGTGTAATGCAATCACAATATAAATACAAGTGTTCTGTGAAGACCTCAGAGGTTTGTTAGAGCAGTGGTGCCCAACCCCCGGGCCGCGGACCAGTACCGGTCCATGGACCATTTGGTACCGGGCCATGCAAGAAATAATTAAATATTTCTGTTTTATGTATTATTTGAGTCTGGAGGTTCTTTTATTTTGAAAATACTTTAACCGGATTCTCTCGGTTACGTCTTGCGCGCCAACATTGAGCCCACAAGCAGCAAAATGAGTAAGAAACAGATCAGATGTCTTGACAGGAGAATGGATTTATCCCAGTAGGTGATTCCCACATTCCAAGCCCGCTCTGCATGACATGGCGACCGGCTAGTTAATGAGGCAATGAAGCTTCAAACTGATTCGCCAGTAGAGACCAAGCACCCTGTGCATAAGCAACACTTTGGGTGTCATTGTCTCTTATCACTCCCAGATGGGACCATCTGGTTACAGAGAAACAAGCTCAGAGCTCCCATTAGTCGTTATCGTGTTAAAATTTTCACTAAAGTAAAATGTTCGTTTTTGTGGCGCATCTGTATCTTATTTTGAAGGGATATGTAAAAGTTACTATAGCGACCAGAGTCAGAGAGCGTTAGGGCAGTGGTTGAGACGAGAGGAGAGGAGTAGAGCTTGTGAGTTTTAGGTCTGGTTCACACGGCACGATTTAAGGATTGTCGGCCGATTTTCCAAACTTCTGTGACCACACACGACACCAGCCGATAAAAGTACAACAGGTCCGATCGGTTCACACGGCAGGAGTAACACACAACTCAAGAACCGATTCCACTAACGAACATCCCGGTTGCAGAAGAAAATCCAGTAAAACCCCCAACATACCATTCGTGAATTTAGAATAATCAAACACGGACGACGATGTAGAAGCAGTAGTGATAGTTTGTGGCTCATTTTAAGCGATAAAAGACGTAACAAAAAGAAAAGGCGTTTGATAAAAGATGGCGGGAGCAGCCGCTCTATTTGCTGCACTATGATTTGGAGGTGAGTTATGTTTTTTCGTAGTTAACATTTTTAACTGAATAAACATAACCGCATATAATAAACATGTATACAAATTATCTTTACATATAGTAATAAGCATTTCCACATATCACCTCTGATGTCCACCGGACTCTCAGTTGCGCCAGGTCAACTGTTTGGGATTCCTCTCAGTTCTTACGTCACCGCGCTTTCTGATTGGCTACCTGTGACATTCAACAGGCTGTGATAATCGGGCCAAGACAATGTTGAATAGGCCCGGTTTTACATCGGGCATATTCAACACACCACCACGTAATACACCACACACTGCAGGACGTTGAAAGATTGGAAAATCGGGGCAAAAGAAAAAAAAAGGCTTTAGCGGGAACACCAACATGCACAAGCATAAACTGACGGTTTCTCCCCCCTTCCTCCTCCAGGTTGCAGCACAATTGCCAAGTCTTGACCGGTCCGTGGTAATAAAAAGGTTGGGGACCACTGTGTTAGAGGACATTAGTAAAGAAATGGCATCATGAAGACCAAGACTGTGTTTAAATTTAATGCAGCGTTAGCTTATGAATCAATATTAGTAGCCAGATGCCCTAACCCAAATCTTTATTATGTTTTCCACAATGGAAAAGAGTTTCAAGAAGTAATCCATGGTTAAAAGAAAGCCACGAGAAATCTTGCTTAAACCAGAACATTTTGACTCGAGTGCAAAATTTTATGTTGCTACTATGTAACTATGCAACACAAATCTGTACTCAACTTCCAAAAACTGCAAAACAGATGAAATTCTGAGTTTCTTTAAACCGAGGCTAACTAACCTGTTTAGAGTTTCATTTAATTAGTAGTAAGTGGAACCTTCATCAACATATTTAATGTATATTTGCTTGATGATGTTAATGATGACATTTGACAAAATGTAATGCTTATTGCTTGTTTCATAATTGATGAGTTTATGATGTTTTTTATGATCTAAAGCACTTTGAGCTGCCTTGTGGCTGAACTGTGCTATACAAACAAACAAACAAACTTGACTTATGTGCGACATAAAAGCCAATGCTACTCCTTCTCCTGGATTGGCTGCCATTTGCAAAACAGCCAATCATTGCCATTTGTTTTCCTTGCTGCTGATTGGCTGCACCCCCAAGAGTGGAAATAAGGAAGACTGTTTATGCTAGCTTCTGTGATAGCATCAAGACCATTTCCACTCCATGCATTAATGTATGTTATTTGTGTTTGAACTATCAAAATAGGCAGAAATGTGCTTCTCATGTATTTATAGATTTTAGCTATTTGTGCTCCTAAGACCAAATACTGGACATTCACTGTATATCAAGAAATGGTCATTTGTTAGAACATACTAAGACTAAATCTAATGTAAAATGTATGGCCAAACTTGCACAGTGATGTTAACAGATCCTCTCCATCAAACTGATGGAGTTTGAGGTATTTTGATGGTTATATAAATATTACAATCTCTCGATACTTATAGCTCCAACTACAGTGAAAGGCGGTTCGGCAAATATTGACTCAGGGGGGCTGAAGCGACAAAAAAGTGAAAAAGATCAAGAGGTATGATTACCTTAGCTGGGAACTGTATTTGTGTTTGATGATTGTAGCTGGCTCAGATCTGGGTGAACTCGTTAGAGTAATTAGTTCCAGTTCTTTGCTTGCCTGGTTTCTGAGTGAGATCCTCAGCAAGAGGCGGACTCATTCCCACGAAAAAGCATGCACAGTGGTCCGCTCATTTAAAAACTTCCCCGCCTTCTCCAGGACACGGAATGAAAAGGAGGACTGGTTAGGATTCAAATCAGCACATACCAGTGAGAAACCAGCTTTGGGAACGGAATCATACAGTCAGACAAATGCATACAAACTCCCTCCCCCACAGTATTAGAGAGAGCCAGGTACAGCTTAGCATCCTCTGTACAGTGAAAAATTTATGAAAAGGGAACCAGCATGTAGACTCATGCCAGCCTAATGTAGCTTGAACACAGAGATGCTTTTACTGGAATTTAAATTAAAGACACATAGTTCTATTTATATTTAGCATCCCAAGCTTTAAGAAATTCTCACATGAGCCAAGTAGAGTAGAAAAAAAAAAAATAATTTGTTGAGTTCCTAACACGATATTTTCTCAGTGCAGCCAGCTGTAAAGTGTGAACAATAGAACAGTTGTTATTAGGAAGGAGTGATAAAGCTAAGAAAATATAGAACTGGAAATAAAAACAGAGATACAAAGTTTATATAAAACTGGCCTACGCATGAGCAAACAAACCAATTTCCTAAATGCCAACAGTTTAATAGGCCTTTATGGTACTTTTGTAAAATTTATCAAAGTGTTTTAGATACAGTACCATCCACTCTTTGATCCGAATAAAAAAAGTAAAAGTAAATCTGTATTTTATTGCAGTAGCTTAATGTCTCTGTACAAAAGTGAAGCGTCAGACATCAAATTAAAAAAAATCCTTTTTGAAAAAAAAGAAAACATGTCTTTTCATGCAAAAAATAAAAAAAATAAAAATCTGATCATGATCAATTTCAACAATTCAATAGAAAAAAACTTCATGTTTTTGTCTTTAGTTAGCACATCTTTGGTCTGAGGCTGAGCTGACCACTGGATAATGGTGTTGCGTCTTTTAGATAGATGGGACTCTGCAGTGACCAGTACAGACCCTTTTTTACTTTAGGATCGGAATAGTTATTAAACAGAAACTTACATTATTGAAGTAATCCCAGTTTGGTACATAACTCTACAATTTTGGATTTCAGTTTGATTGTTCAACTCTGAGATTCTGTCTGCATTTTTCCTGTTGCAGAAATCCTAGTGCCATATCCTGAAGAATTCTGCAATGACTGTCTTGGATCTTCTGCTTAGTAACACAGAGTTTTCTGTTTACCTTGGTTTTATTGAGTTTTACAAAAGGACTTGACATAGAGATCAATTTCTCTTTGTCATTCCTCAAAATTGAAAACACATGAGAACATACCAGTAAACTATGGGATGGTAAGAAACCTAGGAAAGTCTCCAAACTGAACTCCAACAAACTGCAGTAAAACTTTGTTTAGCTCTGTCCTGCTTCCAGCTTCTCTGTCTGTGACGAAAAAAGCATCTCCCCAGCATGATTGTGCCACCGCCATAATTCACTGTGGGGATAATATGTTTCGAGGTGATGTGTAGAGGACAGCAGAGGAGGGAATACTAATGCCGACTTTGGAGTGCCCTTTTTTGTCCTTAACTTAGAAAAGAAGAGCAATATCATTCTGCAAAAAATAGCCTGAGGTAGAATTCAAACTTATTAGAGCCTCAATGTCATTGAACCCTCAGTCAATTTACTGTTGGTGCTGTTAACTGTCACAGCACGAGACAAGTGTGCTTGTCTGAGATAATTTCGATGAAGTCACCAGATTATGAAAGAAAGCATTCAAAAACGCAAAAAGCACTTCCAGAGATTTGAAGAAGAATGCTGTGGAACCAACTTCTTAAATTGTTCCTATTTATATGAATGCCCTCATGAGAGTCATCAGCTTTCAAGCGCCAGCAGACAGTCTCGGATGTCTGCTGATTTTAATCAAGAGCATTTATAGACGGTAAAACTTCAATAATCCTCCAGTGTCTTCTGTAAAAAAACATAAGGTTTCAGTGAAAAGGGTAAAAAAAAAAAAAGAAAAATGTTTTCTCAAAATGCATAAGAACATGCTGAACAGGTTGTGAAAAATTAGTCAACTGTAGATTTCCCTCAACATTTTCAGAATACTCAGCTGAATTGTACGATAGCAGTAGAAAAAACATTTCTTCAGCCATGTATGTCAGGTTGTGCCCCAAGCAGCGGCCCAGTTTTCCCTCTCTTTATCCAGATCTTTTTTTATCCGGGGGCATTTAAATCATTCACGTTGGTCTTGGAGGGAAAGCAAAGATGGCAGAGGCAGCTGTTTCTGCAGGAGCCTGGTGATCGCCGTGCCTCGGGGATCTTTATCCCTTCCTTCTCTGCTCGCATCGCCCATCAGATGTAATGCAGAAGCTAAATCAGAGAGACTGCTGAAACTGCTAGAATACTTTCTGAAACAGGTGCTACATAAAGTGAAACGGGGGGAAAAAGACAATCTGTGCAAAACCGTTGTGATAGGTAAGCAAGTTTTGGCAGATGGAGAAACAAATTGGCTGTAAATAAGAAGCTGTAAAAGCAATGCTACTAAAACTGTAATTTTAGGTGGAGTCATAGCAAGCTAGAAATCTTTCAAATAAAAGTTTATTTCTTATTCCTAATTTAGTCTTCTTGTGTTTCAAGCATTGGACACATATACATGAGAAAAAAACTCTGCATACTGATCCAGAAATCCTCGATATAATGGTTTTATTAAATTAAATCTTTAGTGAATATCATCACTGGGAACATTATTATTGTTACTGATTGTCAGGTCTAAATACATATTAGAGACAATTTAAACAAATACAGAAAAGACAAGAGAGTTAGATTCTTTTATACTCGCGAGGAGAGCAGACAGAGAGATGTTTCCAGTTACAAATCTCCGACTACTCTGGAAACACATCTGTCTGTTCCTCTCTTTTATTGATCTTTAGGAAACCCTGCCACACGGGGCGCTGCAACTCTAAAAGGGTGGAGTCAAAACATGGTTGCAGCGCTAAATAACATTCACTAATCTAGACACATGTTATCTATACTCTAAATCTTTCTTTCTCCAGACACGTTGCATAGCTTCAAAGCAACGGCTTTGTATCACAAAGAAGCACAGAGCAGAGTTTATTGTCAGGCATGCAAAACTCTGCTGGGAGCAATTAACACCTCCGTCTTGTAGGAAGTCCTGCAGGACAACAGCTGCCGAGGGTAGCTGTCACCTCTATTTCCCAGGGAAGTCTCAGGATAGAATCAAAGTTATTTAACACACAGAAACATTACTTATACTAAGAATAAAGAGTAAAAGCATATAAGCAAACAATATCTAAATATAACTACAAGACTACATAATACAACGAATATTTGATAATTACTAAAAATACAATTTACCCAACATTTCCCCCCTATTTATCAGATATTTGGTACACTTCTCATATCCCTTCAAAAACAGTCACTTCAAATGATTTTCAGCTGGGAGATCATGTTTTGAAAAGCAAACATGTTCACTCTCAGGGATCACACCCAGTCCAAAAACCAGGATCTGGATACCTGTCAGAAGAGTCATCATCAGATTTTTTCTCTAATAAAGGATACATCTGTGCCATCTGGTCCTCCATGGGTGAAATCGCTGTGGTAATGAGACGGTTAAACAAAGAACGCAGGCACAGAACAAAACAACATCCACACAAAGTCAAAATTGCAGCAAAACTGCAATTGATACTAAGACAGAGGACACAAGGTTTCTATACTTCCCAAAGGCATCCATCCATGCATCCCACATGGAAGTATCCACTCCAGAGTGTTCCTTCATTTTGCCATTAAGGGTTCAAAGCCCTGTAATGGCCTTCGTTAAGCTTCCATCAGCTGCTGTATTGTTTGGTAAAAATGTGCAACATTTTTCTCCAAAAATCATGCACACCCCTCCTTTCTCAGCCAGCAACATGTCAAGAGCTATACGGTTCTGGAAAGCCATCAGTGAAGTAGCAGCCAGCTGTTCATGCACTGCCTCGAAACCAGCCTGTGTCCAATTTCCCAGTTTTTGCACATTGTAATGGATGTAATTTATTCTGTCTACGTTTTTGTCAATCGTGCACCACCAACAAATTGTAGATTCAAAACCAACCTGATCAACTAATTTATATTCATCAGGCACTCCACGAGGGACTCCGATGGCATCGATGTATGTCGGATCAGTATCTGTATTTTCCATGTCACTTCACGTTTCTGTAAGTGTTGCCTCTTCTGAAATAAAACACTAGACAAAGAGAGTATTAGATCTTCAGCAGATGTAGGATATACAGATACAGGTACTAACAGAGAAACTAATGCACAAAACCCTGTTACCACCAGCTTCAAAAGACATGTTTCCAAAGTAATGTTTTGCCAAAATGTTAAACATATGC
Source organism: Xiphophorus hellerii (assembly GCF_003331165.1). Lineage (NCBI taxonomy): Eukaryota > Metazoa > Chordata > Actinopteri > Cyprinodontiformes > Poeciliidae > Xiphophorus > Xiphophorus hellerii. Next base: position 9,559,192 of record NC_045679.1, on the reverse strand, counting down.
AGATCTTTCTCTTAAACCAATCTTATAAAATAAAACTAAACAAACAAAACAAAACAATAAACAAAAGCTTAAAATTTGCTGCAGTTGTACAGTTTACATTTATCATCAAAACAATGAATATCAATGTGAATTAGACAGTCCAGTTTAAATTACTTTTATAGTACAAACTGGATCTTACTGGTTATTTGTCTAAAACATTCAACATGTTTTCCTTAAACAAAAATTCAAAAGAGTTAAACTTAGAGAAATTATAATGTCATTGTATAATTTAACAAATCTAGACATTTTCAGAATATATCAATTTTACCTAGGTCTTTTACTTGTCGTTGAATTTAACGTTTCATTCAAAATCGTTTTAAATGGATGTAAATCAAAACAAAAATCAAGTTTAGAAAAATTATTATAATCCCACCTGAGTACTTTTACTGATTAGTGATAACTTTAATCAATAACAGATTCTTCAAAACATTTCTTTAAACATTTTTGCTCCATTAAATTAATGCTCTGAAAATGGCTAACACAATAATATTTTTAATTTCTATAATTGTTTTCCTAAGTTAATTTATCAAAATATGCTTCAGTAATTGCTATAAATTTGTTATCTATTGGTTACAAAATATTTTAGCCCCCTTGTCAGAACATCTTTTAATGGAGAACGACTCAAAACCATTCAAAAGAAACATCTTTCACCCGACCATATCTTTCCTTTCACTTTTTTATGTGTAACACAGATCAAACATGTTCTTCAAAAATAAAAAATTTTATTTAAGTAATATAAAAGATAAACCTATAACAATATTCTCCCCCCTGTTGATGCATCATCTGCTAATGCATCACATTTCTACGACTTGTAAATAACGATGTTGATAAAACAGGTTTATGATGTTCCCTGAGAAATTCCACCAAATTCAATGCTGCCTTTTTCCCAAAAGGTGAAACTCGTCAAAACAAACAAAACAATTTATTTTAGCATGCTTTAAATCTTCAAGATTACTATTTTCCCAAAACACTTCATGTTACAGTTTTAAAACTCCTTATCTCATTTAACTCTTATGATTGTCAGATAATTTATTTTACAAACTCCTCAAAAATTTTCACTAGTGTTTGACAAGGCGTGTGTACCAATTTAGACTCTGTGAAGGTTTCGCATTAACCAGCCAGAGAGACGTTGAAGAAAATTCAAAAACTATAGTCTACAAAGAAAATCCAAAAATGATAAATTGGGCCCAAACTAAAATCAACATAACAAAGTACAATTCAGTCGGTAGCAGAACAAACTCAAGCACAAACTGACTTAACAAACAAGACATGAGGGGAACTTAAATAGTGGCTGATCAGACCATTAACACATAATAGGGGTAATTAACACCCAAAAACCTAAAAAATACTGGTCAAAATATCACTAAATCTACAAATGAAAGAAATTAAAATAAAAACCAAATTTCCCCTCCCTGGGTGAACAAATGGAATGGCCCGCTAAGGAAGTTTGACACCCATATATGGACACCAATCAGCTGGAGCTCATCTGTATGATGAGCAACAGGTCCAGAGGAAACTGATAATTCAAAAGAAAGAAATTAATTTGTTATATTTAACAAATATAAAGAACGGACACTTACAGTTAACTAAATGAGTGCACAAACAAATAGCCAACCAAAAAGTCAGACCAACGAAAACAAATTCAAAAATAAAAAGATCACAAAGCAAATCTATAATCCCACCATAAAATCCCTCCCCCACTTCTCGGAGGGGCCGACTTTATGGCAGGAAAGAGAGCCGATAAGGATCTCAAGAGGAACTCCTAATTCTTTATTAGGCTTTTGGCACTCGAATCATCAGATATGTTTTAGTTTCTTCTAGTTTTAAAATTTGAACTTAAAAACCTTTTGTTGTTCCTCTACTGATATTTTGTCAGGAGGTACTTTAAGATGTTGGGAGCGAAAGTGATTTACATCACACCTTCCCGTTCTGTCTTGCTGAGTTACTACAAGTGGGGGTTGCTTCGCGCTTAAAAATAGTGGTATGCTAATAGCTTCACATGTTAATTAGTTGAATCTAGTGGGGTAGCAGTTACAGCCCAACTCTGTGGCCCCCCTGCGGAGCTGCTACAAGGGGGGGGCTGCAAGTCTCCTGATCTACATTATTCTCTACAAAAGTTCCACCAGATCCACTTTGATTAACCCATAAGTTATTTCTAACTTAATATTATCCTTCAACAACAAATTTGTACAGTGTAGCAAACTTTTTCTATATTCAATCAATTTCTAGTCAACAAGTGAGTTACTTCTATTTTATTCTGTCTTCTTCATCCATAATTCCTGTAGATTTAATAATATTTTATCTATCCTAAAGTTTTGATCAGTTTAAAAAGACTGATTTTGAAACTATTTAGAATCGGTTGCATACTACAGTTTGTTGTTATCGGAGCAATGCCTCTTACAGTTAGAGCCTGTTTCTATTTATTTATTAACTTTATTTCCTTATTTCATTTGCAGCCCTCTCTTCTTTCTGTAGGCATTTTTTGAAATGAAATGACCTTTTGTAATGCATTAAAAGTTTCTTAAAAAAGAAATAAATCCATAAATAGAATATTTTAATAGGTCTGCACGAGTTACTGGTTTTCCTGTAGAAGTTATCATACCCCTATTTTGCCAGTACTGTGCAAACGTGTGTACTGTTGCAAACGCATATTGACTATCGGTGTAATCGTCACTGCTTTATCTTTCATTAGTTTACAAGCGGTGGTTAGCGCTATCAATGCTGCAGCCTGAGCCGAGTAGTGTGAGGGAAGTTTTTCAGCTTTTAACACTATTTTTTTTTTTTTTTTTTTTTTTAGTCACTACTGTATAACCGGTTTGAGTTTCCCCTTGTACATTTTTCTTTGAGGAACCATCAACAAAAAGTATTTCACCATGATCTAATGGTAGATCTTTTAAATCATTTCTACTCTTTGCATTTTGTTCTGCCATTTCCTGACAATCATGCTTTGTACCATCATCTGGAAGAGGTAACAAAGTTGCAGGATCTTAAAATCGTGCATCTTTCAATAGTTAGATGAGGTTGTGATAATAATGTACTCATACAGGAGAGATGCCTCGCAGGCGATAAGAAAGTCATATTTGTTTGTAATAATAGTGCTGAAACTGCATGTGGTACTTTTAATGTTAATGGATGAAACAGTACAATAGGAGCACTAACTTCTACTGCCATTGAAGCAGCAATCACTGCTCTCACACAGGGAGGCTGGGTACACGCCACACTATCAAGTTTGGAAGAAAAATATGCTATTGGTCTCATTTTATCACCATGTTGCTGAACTAGCACCGAGGTCATATACTGACCTTTGCAATCCACCATCTGGAAAAAATGTTTTTTTTTATAGTCTGGTAAGGCGAGCGCAGCACTTGACACTAGGGCCTGTTTTATTTCACTTAGTGCTGTCTCTGCTGCCTCTGTCCATTCCAAAGAGGAAGACATTTTCAGATCCTTTTCATACATTAATTTGCTTAAAGGGGCCACAATTTCTGCATAGTTAGGCACCCAGTTTCGACAATAGTTAGTTAACCCCAGAAAAGACATCATCTATTTTTTTTTTTTTTTTTTTCTGTTATTTTTGGTGCCTGGAGAATCGTTATTTTTCTATCCTCCATTATGGTCCGCCCTCCTGCACTTAAATTATGACCCAAATATTTTACTCGTTCTTTACACAGTTGGAGTTTATTCTTATTGACCTTATGACCTTCCTCAGCTAAATGTTTTAGAAGCGCTAAAGTGTCTTGTTTACAGATTTTCATGTTTGGAGATGCTAATAAAACATCATCTACATATAACAAGACTTGGCTCCCTCCTGTGCATCTGTTTTTAAAGGATAATGCTTAACTTTTGGTCTAAACTCTGTTTTGGGTATTGTTAAGGAAATATGGCTATTTTTATGGTTTAATATAGTTAAGCTAATGCCATGTGCGTTTAAATAGATCAACATTCCTATCTGGACAAGCTGATGCAAGGTAGGACTTCAGAGCCTGGCAAGGCTGTAACTTAAAGCTGCCATAAAACAAACATGCTCCTGAAAGGCTTTAAATTAGGAGGCCATAAAGAATATCTTCCCCGGCTCACAGGTCAGAGGTCGGGGGTTTCCCAGGAGCGTAGAGTTGCATCTGGAGTTGTTCACAAACTTAGGAATCTTGGAAACACTTAGGTTTAATTTCTGATATACTTTGTTAATATTAATAGCAATAGTGTGTTAGATTAAAGTATATTACCAAAGCTCCAAGTACTAATCTAGTATATGGAATGTATTTGAAAATGTACTAACTATAACAATATCGGAATCAAGAGAAACGCCTTCACTAGAAAAGGGAATGCTCAATAATAAAAATGCAGACAACTGTCCTGTTTTTGCTTTTAAACATCAGCTGTCTCCAAAAGCGCCTTTTTTATATCCTCCAGGGTCCACGTTCTATATACCAGAATCGTGGGCGCTGCTCCATCGTCCCTTACAGTAGGATTTGCTACTTGTATCATAGGATAAAGATCAGTGTGTGTGTGGCTGACTATTTGCCTCTTCTGAAGGGCAACATGGGGGAGGGAGAAAAAGCCCAGTGGGAGCTACAGCTCCCTGCACCAAAATTTCTCCCCAGTTCTTAGACCACTTAAAGTTTGCTTTTTGTGATCTAGTAATAGATCCCTCACTACCTTTTTCATATTGTGGGGGTGAGGGCAAGTCGGGGTATAGTTTTGCATTTTGTATTATTTGTTTCTCACCTTCTGTTTTGTTATTTTGGTATTTGGTAACTTCAGCTACGTCCCCTCCCCCTCCTGCTGCTCCCTGCTCGTCTGCCTGCCTTTTCACACTTCTGAAACTTGTCTCATCATCCTCCCTTCTATAAAACATCAAATTCTTTGATTTCTGTGGGTTTGACTTTGTTTTTATTTTATGTTATCCTGCAATACTGTTAGTTTCTGTGAATTTAGACGGCCGTCAAAGTTGTAGTTTGTTAACCATTTATCTAAATATTTTATTTTATGCGGATCCTGATTTTCAACATATTTCCAGTCATTTGATTTCAAACTGTGTGTTGGCTTATTCTTGCTTATACTTTGCCCATTTTTTTTATTTATTTATACAATTTAGCCCAGTTTGTCCGACTCATAGGGAATCCTATAAACTGGAGATCTTTTCAGCAGGCCAGCAATTAAAAATACCTGTAGTGGTAACCCCCGCTTCAACTCTTTCGAGTGGGGGGTTCTTACCTCTGCATCCAAGACAGGTTTGCTGGTTACAACCCTACTGTTTTTATATGAGATAAAACACCAAATGGTATTTAAATCTCCAATCACACTCACAATCATACGTTTGTTGCGGAACTTAAGCGCCTGCTCCGCCGGACTCCGCCATCCGTTCCAATTACAATTTTACTTCCAATTTATTAAATTTTACTGCAGGTTTATACTAGGCTCCGTGCGCCTGTTGTTTTTCCACGAACTTTTGGCCAAGGGCTTCGGACGCCCTTCACGGATATTATGTTTTATTTTTACCTGTTAGAGTCTAGAATGTCCAGGGTTTTCTTATTCGCGCAATGACCCTCAGTCATTCGCCACACATTTAAACAAGAATCTACTCACCCTCTCCTGTCTTCCCCTCAGAGCCGTCAACCGTAAGATCCCAGCAGGCAGGCAGAGCGCCAGCCCTTTAACAGGTTCTGATAAGCTTCCACTAGGAAACTTGCCGTGCGCACGGTCTTTACTGGGGTCCACCATGCCCGCTGGAATCCTTCCGGTATATTGGCATCCGGCTGCGAAGGACCAAATAATGTCAGGTCTAAATACATATTAGAGACAATTTAAACAAATACAGAAAAGACAAGAGAGTTAGATTCTTTTATACTCGCGAGGAGAGCAGACAGAGAGATGTTTCCAGTTACAAATCTCCGACTACTCTGGAAACACATCTGTCTGTTCCTCTCTTTTATTGATCTTTAGGAAACCCTGCCACACGGGGCGCTGCAACTCTAAAAGGGTGGAGTCAAAACATGGTTGCAGCGCTAAATAACATTCACTAATCTAGACACATGTTATCTATACTCTAAATCTTTCTTTCTCCAGACACGTTGCATAGCTTCAAAGCAACGGCTTTGTATCACAAAGAAGCACAGAGCAGAGTTTATTGTCAGGCATGCAAAACTCTGCTGGGAGCAATTAACACCTCCGTCTTGTAGGAAGTCCTGCAGGACAACAGCTGCCGAGGGTAGCTGTCACCTCTATTTCCCAGGGAAGTCTCAGGATAGAATCAAAGTTATTTAACACACAGAAACATTACTTATACTAAGAATAAAGAGTAAAAGCATATAAGCAAACAATATCTAAATATAACTACAAGACTACATAATACAACGAATATTTGATAATTACTAAAAATACAATTTACCCAACACTGATCACATTATTTAAATCAACAGAAGCAATTCAATTAGAGCGTTAGAAAGAACCAAAGGTTCTGCTGCAAGTTATGGATGAGCTTTTCTTTTTTCACGTCTTTGATCGACTACGGCACATCTGAACCTGTCAGCCATCACCAATTTCTCACACTGCTCTGGTTTGATATTGCTCTTTTCTTATAGTCTGTTTCATATTTTCAACTCCACTGAGGGTTTTAAACCCATCTCTTTCTTCACCAGAAATCTTCCAGAGGAGCAGGTCAAATCAGGACTCGATGCTTGTCATTTCATTACTTTAGTAAAATGTGCTTCGAGGCGGGAGACTGATCAGTTCTGCAGTGTGACACAGAATGCTGACCACCATTAAAAATTGGTTAATTAAGAAACAGTTTCCACAAGGGAACAGAATGTTACTAAGATTTTCTGAGTTTTTTTTTTTTTCTTCATTCTGCTGTGTAAATAATAACACATGGCTTTGCACATGGTCTGGTTTCAGTCTAATCCCATTTCGAAACTGAGCTAGAGAAAAGGACTTGATAGTTTTGTCTTAGCTGATAACATATAAATGAAAAAGTTATCTTTTCTAATAATTTAGGATGTGGTAAAAGTATTCTCACATATTTCCAGATTTTGACAATCACAAACTCATCTATTTGAAAATTGTTTCCCCTTTTACACTAATACCCCTAAATAAAATCCAGTGCAACCAGCTAGCCTAAAAAGTTGCATCATTTTTACATGGAAGATTAACCAAGAAACACCAAGAAGACCAAAGAACACAGTTACTAACAAGAAAGGATGAATCGTAAAATTTGACAACAGGCCTATGGTAACTGTAAGAACTTCAGAAATCCATGGCTGAGGTGGAAAAGTGTTTTGACAAAACAGATACTAGTTGTGCACTTCTCAAATCTGACAGAATGACAGAAAAAGGTAAGAAAAAAGTCAAAGGTGTTATTGAAGTTTCCTATAAGGAATAGTAAACATGTAGAAGAAAAGTCTCTAGTAAAAGGAGACTTTTGGTCTATAAGCAAACTGCTGTTTGTGGATGAAAACTAATAATGCACTTAGCCATGAAGTCATAATTTACACCTTGAAAGGTGCTGGAAGCATCTGCTCTAAGGATAATCATGAGACTGGAAATCTGAAACGGGGAAGTTGAAAGAGACAGGATGGATGAAGCTAGGAAAATCAGAGGTCCACCTTGCAGGAAGACAAATATGCAACTAGAACTACAGTGGTGGGGTCTAAATGCAAACACATTACACACAGACACAAAAACGCACACATAACATAAATAAACATAAAACATGTATCTCTCTTCTCCATATCGGTACAATATTTTATGTTACTACATCACATAAAATCCTAAAAAGATGCCAACTTTGTAAGTCAATACTGTTTTGAGAGCAGAAAATGTATTACACACTGACAGAGATGGAGCCTGAAAACATGACTCATGTGTTTCATGACAATGTTACATTAAGAGTGATGCTGGAAGTCTTTTACCACTTACTCATTCTCCAGTTCTATACCTCTACAGTATATTTCCAGAAGCTTCGAAAGACAGAAGCCTAGAAATTTTGCCCAATCCATTTTTTATTCCCAGAGGCAAAAAAGCATGGAATGATACTGAGATGTTACATCTTCATAAGCACAAAATGCTTTGAGAGAGGGGGTTTTCAGCATTATAAGAAATGTATGCAGGCAGCGCAGCATTGATGAGTATGTTCATGTAACCTCTTGTTCTTATTGTTTGACTTGAAATGTCACGCACATGAGCGATATTCCCTGGAGACGTGGATGTCCTGAGAAATGTTCTCCCAAACAGAAATTACAGGAACATGTCTGTTACTCAAGCTCAAGCTGTCTGAGAGCTTGTCCGTAACTGAGAATGCTCAGCCTCCTAATCAGTCTGGAGCAGACGTTCAGACTCCCCTAAGACACTGTAAACCAAGTTATACCCTTTACCCTATGAGCAAAATCTAAATATTTCTGCCAGAGAAACTGTGCTTCAGCCTTATCTCTGTGAAACCATTTTTTTTGTCTGAACTTGATGCAATTTATGTAAAAAGGATGGTATCATCTTTACAAAATGAAGAACCAATATCTCTTGAAGAGATGAAAAGGAGTACTTTTTTTATTAGGAAAGTTTAACTCATATTTCCATCCAAATTTAATATACACAAAGACTGAATAAGTCATAATTGGTTAATTTTACCCAAAGACAACCTTTACATTTTCTTTTTTTTTTTTTATTTCCCAGTGAATTATTTAGAGTACATCCACACAGATCAACTAAACTATAACTTCACTAGGTGAAATGCATGAAATTGATTATTTCTACGTTATGGCGCCTATTTTATGTGTGTGCGTGTGTGTGTGTGTGTGTCTGGCTTGCCAGATTAATGCTCTCTTTATGTGTTTCCATTTTTCAAATATTGATTGAACAGTGCTGCTTGAGACGTTAAAAACATGGGCTATTGTTACAAACCTAATCCTTCCTTGAACATCTCATAACTTTAACCCTGGCTTCCCTGGTTTGTTGTTTGTTGGTTTACAATGATGTCTGTTCAGTAGTTTTCTCTCAAACACCGTTAAGGCCGTCTTCATAGAACATCTCTATAAATACAGAGATTCTAATTACAGGGAAAGAAAAGAGGTATATTTTTTCAGAACTAAATTAATTAAATCAATGCTTTTCTCTAAACAAGTCATGTTGACTTTACATTGATGCCCAACTCAAATTTTTATCTCAAGTATATTTTTAGAGTATTTTTACAGAAAAAGAAGCCAGATCTATATTTATTTGCTCTTCAAAAGCTTTTCAGTGTAGTAACCCAATGTCAAGCTGTCAGTGATGAGAAAAAAACAAAAAAAACATCACATTTCTCTCTGGAGAGTGTGACGTTTCGTGCAGGTACTGAGCAGCACAAACGTTGACAGTAAGGCGCAAACGAAAAAAAAACAAAAAACTATTTTGATCAGTTTGACAGGCTGGTGGTCAGAAGCTTTGGAATCTGAAGTTGCAAATGGCAGGTTGTGCAGCGCCATCTGATGCATTTAGGTATCACAGTCAGGTACTGACCCACTTATGTCAGATACAGCTTGTACACTGCGTTGAAAGGAAACCCAAAAACAAAGGGACAACATTTAAAATTCATAAGTCAAACTAAAAAATGACAAGGTCTTGTGGAGAGTTTATTTTCTTTTCCCATGGCATCTTATAACTGCTCAGTAAAGGAAATACAGAAGCAGATTTTTAACGGATCCTGTCTTCTTTCATCTGTCTGCTTTTAATTTTAAAATACCAATATTTTTGTTGTTAAAAATAATAATATGAACATTAAAATTACATTTTTGACAATATTTAGGGATAGCCTAATGTTCCTTGAGAACCCTTCTTGCACTTAGAACTGGTTAATTTAAAACCACAGTACTGTGTCACGTTGGGGTTTTATGTCACAGACAATGTAGGGAATACTTTTAAAATGGGAGGGGAATAACACATGATTTGTAACATTTTGCCATAAAAAATATGAATATTGTGGGATGTATTTTTACAACCCCTTTACTCTGAAAATACTAAATGAAAATCAGTCCATCCAGTAAATTGAGTTCAAAATAAAGGTGTCAGAGGTTTGTTGGGGAATATTAGAATAGAATAGAAAATATGAATATTTATTCACATTCTATCTATTGAGAGCATGTGCAATCACACAAAGGTAAAACAAATGATGAAAATACAAATACGTTACTGTACAGTACAGTAAGGGCAGGTTTACAACATAAGAAAAAAAAAAATGCAGCTGAGTAGGTTAATTCAGAGAAGAAAATTTATACAAAATGTCCTTCTTAGACAATATCCTTAATTCTAAACTTCTCATGGAGCAGTGTTCAATCCATCATCTAAAATAACTGGATCGACTATGTAATAAGTGTTGCCCTACAATGGCATGCCCATCTGAACCAGTAAACTTTAGGAATTTCACAATTTTATATGATTATAATTCAGAAATCAAAATGGTAATTAATTTTACATATGTTGTATATGGAGTGGTATTTGTCCAAGTATTATTTTCCTTGGTTCAAAGGGTAACCGGGTGTCGTGGATTTAACCTCTTGTTAAATCCGCAGATGAGGTGCGACACTTAATGTATTCTGTTCTATCTTTTACTCAAAATAGAATAATGAAATAACTTTATGGTAACAGAGTGTTGATTTTTGTTAGTTGAGTCAGAATTGTCCATTTGAGTTTGTGGGCTGAGACAGGAGATGATGATGATCCATTTGGCCCTCATGCAAAACACCATGTATCTTAGAAAAATAACACCTCACACGTGTCCCTAAACACACCATTCTTAGAATGAATGATGGTGGTGGAAGCATCATAGTTTTTTGTCAGTAGGTTCTTGGTTTCTAGTAACCAACAGGAAACTGAATAAAGGGCGAACAGAAAATCTGTTGAGTGTTGCTAAAGAGCTGACACAATGGAATTCAAAACACAAACAGAGCTACAATGGAACTGCTCATACATCACAGCATATTCAGGTATTAGAACAGCCTAAAGGCAAGTCACAAAATTGATTGGAATCTTTGACAGACTTTGATGTTCAAAGATATTCTCCATCCATTTTATTTGAAGTCAAATGTTTTTTTTGTTTGTTTTATTGCAAAAGTTATAATTATCTGCTATTCTGTGTTAGTTAATTGCATAGAATTTAAATAGCATGTTGGTTTTTGTGATTGTATTGTGATAAATGTGTAAAAGTTCATGATGTGTGTATATTTTTTCAAGGCACTGTATGAACCCGATCAAACAGATTCTGTTTTCTATTGGCTCTGATGTTGGGTGCCTTAGGGGGTGTAATAGCACTGGATTTATTATTATTGTTCCTTATTCCTCCCTCATTGCATGTGAGCCCTATTGACTTTGCTGGCTATTAAGGAACAATTTGTTTTCTGTTTATTATCTCATTTAAAATGGAGCAGCCCATTAGCTGCACTGAACAATAACAGAGGATCCAGCTGAGGATCCAGCTGTGGTAGCAGCTTTAGAGTGATATATCAGCCTTGGCTTGCTCGTTTTAGGCCTCACCCTCTAGCATCTCTCAGCTTTTAAGCTTGTTGTTTTGGTACTGGGCGGTAACAGCAGCAATTCAAAGCCTGCCTTTTTTATCCCTGGTGTCTAATGACTGTCTCTGTTCGATGCCTATGTGAGCACTTCACTGAACTACAGTAGAGTGCGAGGGCCAGGTCAGTGAATAATTAAGTTCCTGTAATAGTCACCTGTGCCATTATGTGCTGCGAATGCCGCAACATCTCTTTTTCAAGTTCAGATATGAACCTTTGCAGTGAAATCTTTAAGTATTCATGTGTTAATTTGTGTCTTTACCTTTTGGTCGTCCTATTGAGGATTATTTGTGATAGAGAACTGTGTGGAAACGTGATGGTAGACATTGCTTAGAAAGGAAAATAAAATTGTAAAGAGGCTTGAAATAATCGTTTATACTGAAACCTCTTCATGAGTCATCATTGTTTACTCTCATCACACATAAGACCCACTCATAGCTGAGGGCTTTTGGTTCAAACCGCTTGGGACCGGTCCCAAGCAACTTTCCCAGGAATAAATTTTAAGTGTTAAAATAATATATTTTTACAATCTCTTATATGCAATGTTACACCTTTCAGTTTATATATTTACACATTCTTACAAAAGTACTGATATTCCTGGAACTTTTTCATTACATCACAGTAGAACCACAAAACAGAGCATTTCATGTCTTTTTGTTCTTGTGGTGTATGTCTCTATCAGCTTTGCTCATCTAAACACTGCATATTTCTTTATTAGAAAATAACTCAACGCTTGCCACAAATTCTCATTCCTGGCACTGGCTGATCTATTAGAACATCGATATGAACCGTTCAGCACAGGTTGAATGTTTAGGGTCATTCTCCTGCTGGAACAGGAGGAAATCATGAATCTGTGTTAGTTTTCTGCTATAAGTAGGGTTTTACATATAGACATAAAAGTTGAATTTTGAACTCATCTGAGCAGAGAGCCTTCTTCTACATGTTTACTGTGACGTTGGTTCTTGGCTTCATCTTGGAGTCATGCTCTCAGAGAAATATAAGTTGATAAGCCTCAGCTGAAATTAATGACATGTGAAATTCAAAATATGGAACAGGCCATTGTAGAAAAGCAGAATGGTGTTGATTTTAACTGTGAATGGGGAGCATCTTTGGCTCTAACATCACCATAGCAACTATTTGACACTATCTACACACTAGTAAAAAGCTTTTTCTGTTTAGGTATCACACACATTGGGACTTTCTCAGTGGTTCCCTTTATTCTGATCAGACTAAGATTTAGTTTTCTAACAAGAAACTCTGATGCATGGACTCGTGGTATATTTAAAACAACCAGATTTTAAGATGAAAAACTATAAGATCCATTCACAGAAAATGAACTATTGATGTTTCTTTAACAGGATGACATTCCCAAAATATGAGGCTAAATCAACAGATTATACCAATTTCAGTAATAAAAAAAGGTTTATTAGAGTTTAATTTTATATCGTCTTTTGCACTTACTTGCAAGAACCAGAGTTAAGCATTATTTAACTCTGGTTTACATAGTTGGATCATTTTCTGCATGGAGAAAATGGTCCAAATCCAGGACTCAAACACCAAACTACCATGTTGAAGACTACAGATGCTGCATATGGTGCACATTATCAACCAACTTAACCATCCAGCACCAAATTTAACTTTGTTGAAGACTGTGAGTCAAATCGTTTTTGAGCTCCATATAGTCTATGAAGGCTACTCAGGGCCTGATGGCATATGGCCTAAGAGCCTTTTAGACTTCTTGACTTGGAAGGAAGAGAGGGAATGACTCACATTTTACTTCAGATAAATGTGATTAGGTTTCAAACAAGCACTCATGTAGAGCATGGACAGATAGAATTGCATTTCAGAGCAAAGACGCATATCCCATGAGTAACATAATCAGGCGGAATACACAATGCTGCTTTTCTCCACAATGCAATTGCATCTCACTTAGGCGGAAATGAGAACGTGGTCGGGTTCTCCACTTCTTACTTCAGCAGGAAAGGGAAATTACGTCAGAGTTGACTGGAGGAACGATATAAATATAAGCAACCCTGGTTGACTGTATGATAAAGGCTGCAAGATGACATGGGTCTGGGTCAGTTTCAACTTCTAGCAGGATAAACCCCAAAACATACAGCCAAAGCTAGGATATAAAGATGTGGATCAAAATGTATTCATCTGTTTGAATTACCCATTCACAGTCCTAATGTAAACCTCTTGAGATTCTTTTGCAAGACTTGAAAATTGTTATTCACACATGCTTCATCCGTCTGGCTGAGCTTGAGCTATTTGGAGGAAGAATGGGCAAAGATTTATTTTACTCAATGTGCAAATGTGGTGGACAGAAATCTTTTTTAAAAAAATGGCAGATGTAGTATCACCAAAGGTGGTTCTACAAAGTATTTACTTAAAATGGCATAAAATACAGATGAACTCCACATTTTTAAGCTTTTTAAAGAAAATTGAAACTCATATATAATTTGTTTTTTACTATTCACGATCATTTACTGCTTTGTATTGGTCTCGCAAATCGAATTGAAAATTATAAGTACCACAGGTGCTTTTGCAAGGTGAGTAAGTAAATGCTACTCCAGTAACCTCTAAAATTTTATATGAGACTAAGGTAATTTCCTATAAGTGTCAGTAAATGAAATATTATTAATAATAATATTTTCTTTTTTCATAGAGGTTGAATTTTAAATTCATCATATCAAATACTCTCAATATCTTGAATGTGTAAAGTCATTAAAGAACAAACCTCCAGAGATTTTTCATTAAAAAAAACAAAAAACACCTCACATAATTTTGATTTTAATTGGACAGTATGTAATGAGATAAAAGAAATGAGCTTTCATTGAAATATCACACAAGTATACCCCAGACAATATATTAAATTAGTTTGAGGTTATTGGATAAAGATCCATCTTTAATTAAACTTTATATAATCCTGGGCATTGAGACCTCAGCTTGTTACCAAAAAACAAAGCAGTGCGCATTTTGACATCGCTCTGTCCCAACCGGCATGAACTTATTTAGCAATTTGAGCAGCAGTTGCTCACTTGTTGGCTCAGACTGCACAGGCTACTAGTGACTCTTGCAATTTCACCAACATTCTTCCCCTGGACACTTTTTGATACTATTACTAATTTGGTTTAGAAATGCTCTGATCCAGTCAAGACGGCCTTAAAAGTTAGTCCTTCTCAAACTTTCTCAAATCCTTACATTTTTCCTACTTTAAGTACATTAACTTTGAGGAGAAAATTTTTGCGGACCACCTGTCAGTGGTCACAATCTTACATAACACAAAAATTAACATTTCTCCTTGTGTGTCCATGTGTGTGTGTGTTTTTTTTTAATAGAGAAAAAGAAATAAAATGCTATGAAATGAATACATATAGTTTAAGTTATGTAGATGGGTGAAAGTATAGGATTTTTTAATGAATTCAAACAACTATAAATTTAAGACGATGGTTTTGACACATTTCATTGTAAAACCTTGAAAAAGACGTTTGACTGCAAGTGGCACAACTCTAGATTTTTTACCCCAAATTAAACATAAAAGGGATATGCTTCACATAAAAACCCATCTGATGACCTCTTTGATAAGACTATTACAACATTGCTTGTTTACTTTGTGTTTTAATTGCATTTGAAGAAACACAGCTTTAAGTAAATAATGCTCCAGCATCACCTTCCCACACACTGTAGCATGCAAAAATTGATCACCAGCTAAGAGAGCTTGCCACAGATTTCTTTTCTTTTTTTTTAACTTATAAATTCCATGGTATGATTGTTGCAACTCTTAGATGCCATAAAATGCACAAAAATGTCACTGCTAAGGGAACACTGCATCAGTCACTTAATAACTTTACTTATTGTCATATTCAGACTCACTGTACTGATGAACATCCTACTAAGTCAACTTAGTGAAGCTCTAACTGATACACTTTGACCTACTCACTGAAGCTGTGAATGTTTTGAGTATTATGGGTTCCTGTTTATTGTTTGTAAAAATAAGATGATCACATCCAAAGACCGGTAGCACATCCTGTATGAGGGTTCCTCTCCAAGTCCTCCAACTTCCTCCCACAATCCAAAAACATGACCGCCATCTTAATTCCTTTCTCTAAGTCCAACTCACAACTAACAGTAGCTGTTAGTTGTGAGTTGGTGCATGTCTGGTTGTTTGTTCGGTGTGTTGCACTGATTGACTTATATAGGATGAAGCATGTGTCTTGCTCAATGACTGCTGGAGCCCTGCTGCACCTCTACAGGGATAAGTAATATACACCCAATGGATGCTGTCTTTTGCAAGCAACACTTGTCTTTAGATTTTTGAATGCAGTTGGTTCCACTGTTTTTCTTTTATTATTTTGGATTAAAAAACAGCTGTATGTGTCCTTTTACTTCACAAATACGTACTTCGTGTTTTGCTCTGTCACATGAAATCCTTACACAGTAGACCAATATTTTTGGTTTTAATGTGACAAAATGTGAAAAAAGTACAAATATTTACCAAGGTATTGTAGCCACTGAAAACATTCTTGTGTCTATAGAGCCTCCAACAATAACTGGATCGTTGGTTTTGCAAAGGCACATGACTCATATTTTCTCCTTCCAGTTATTCCTTAGAATAACAAAAAGAATTTGACTCATCAGCATTGAAATGAGTTAAGAGAAAACAAAACATGGCAGTAAAAAGAAAAAGTACTATTGATTGTTAGACGCCAGTAGAGTGGGTGAATTTGCGTGAACTCATCGTAGCTCTGATAGTCAGCTGGTGGTTGGATGAAACTGACAGGCTTTTATGTTCCCGAGTTGGGATTCTAAGCTTAAGTCTCAGCTCTTCTGTTCGTAGAGATATGAAAGTGTTGAGGATGCGAGAACCAGAGAGGCAACAGAAATTCTAACGAGGTGAAAATTCTCAGTTAATCATTCCCGATAAGCATTTGTTCATGTCTGCTCAGGCGTAATCTGGGATATGATGAGCTGCAGAGAGCCAAACACTCATTAACACAAGGTTTGGATGCTGTCATTGATATGCACAGTAGCTATTCCTCATGTTGAGATGAGGCGGAACATTTCTACTTTAATTCATTAATTTCCATTAAAAAATTATGTATTAAAAATTTTAATTTCTATTACATTTAGTTAACCTAAAAATAAAAGCAGGTAGATTATCTATTATGTAATATGCATGGAAAGATGAACTCACTAGCCACAAATGACTCCTGTACTGTGTACAGTAGAGCTGAAGACGTTTTATATTAGTTTATTAGTATTCTATGCAAATATCATGCTGCTTTTATCCATTATATTGAAAAGTTGCTTCTTTGCACTATCAGCTGCTCCGGGGTTGCCCCAACACAGAGGCAGCCTTCTTTTAATCATTAGATATACTTTTTTTCTGTGTTCCTGGTTCTCGTGCTGCTGGCATAGCAGAGAGCTGCAGAGAAAAGTATTCTCTTTTCCACAGGCTTATAAAAATATGCAACATATGCTGACTAGTTGAAAACCCAATTATCTAGAGTGCATCTCCAAATCCCATTCGAGCAATAACATTCAGCATATTTGTGCCATGAAATTTCATAACACATTGTTTTACTATGTTCAGTATCGCTGCTTGGTATGTATATCTACTGTTTACCACTTTTTCTTTGGATGAAAAACACATTCTGGATGTCTTAGATGTTCTGTCCCTTGCAAAAGTTTTTATAGCCCTTTGACTTTCTCTTGTCAAAGTTCAGTTTGTAGCAAGACAGACAAATACATTTCACCAGATACAAGTCATTTCTTTTCAAAGCTGAACTTTGCCAAAGTTATTGCAGCTATAAATTCCACCACTGAAAAAACTACAATCCCAATGTTGTATGCAGTTTTTAGTTGTAATAATTGGGTGAAAAAGTTGAAGAATTTGGACTGTACTGTTCCTTATACTGGCTATTAAACTGAATAAGAAGCTAGCACAGCCATTACTCCCTTTGTCAGCAAGTTGCAGAGTCACTAAGGCAGTTCAGCTTAAACTCTGCTGCTTTCGTTTTGACCCAAGTGCAAAAGGCAGCGTGCATTGCAGTTCTGAAAATAAATATGGTTGGTTAAGACAGAGTTCTATCACAAAAGTTTTACAAATATAGATGTTAACTATATTAAAGTGCACTCAACTGTGTAACTTGTTACATGACTGAATTGGAGGTGTAATGGTTGTGGATTAGCTCTACTTCCTATCCACCTTCCTAAAGTGGAAGGATATGAAAGAGAAGGTTTGGGTTGTGACGGGAGACTGTTTGAAAGCCATTTTCAAAAATGTGGGTTCAAAAATTGAGTGCATGTTAAATTTATGTGTTGCACAAATGGTTTAGGTACAGTAGTGGACATTTGATTTTGAGAGGTCAAGCTTTCTTAGTCAATACAGACAAATGAAGAAACATCTTAAATTTTGGGGTTATCAAACTTTATTTGCATTTGAGCTAAAAACTGATATAAGTTACATTCTTGTCTCCCTATTCTTGTACTAAGTCAAATTTCACAATGAAAATCAAAGATGTGAAAAGTTATACAATTATATATTTATAAAAAAAATTATGCTTCTTTCCATTTCTTTGTAGACATGGGAGTGCTTATGTCAAAGAAGCAGCAGGTGGAGAAGGTGCAGAAATGCAGTGCGGTCGTCTCGGCCTTCCAGGCGGGCATTAAGGATCGTGCAGTCAAGCAGACAGATGCGGAAGTGGGGGAAGATGAAGAAGATGCCAAAACTTCAGCCGGTCCCAATGACAAAAACACAGAGGAAGTGAAGCCAGAGGAAACAGACAATAACGCAGGTCCGTCAACCTCCCAACAGGCCTCAGCTCCAGTTAGAGATGAATGTAAAGTTAACCAGGAAGCGTGGTCGAGGTTAAGGGATGGGAAAGGTGTGGAGCCTGAAGACCTCGACAAGAGGCATCAACTCACGCCTCCTGCTTTTGTACGACCAAAAAGGGAACCTGATGATGACCAGCCTGTTGAGGTGGACCTGGAAAACAAAGAGCAGGTATTGATTATATTACTGATTCTCTCTGGTAAAGGTTTCCCCAAAAGTTATTGACTTACAAACAGTAGATTACTCTCTTGGTATCTTTATGAATAATATTCATGCCCTAAGATTCTTATAATATATGCTCTTCATTTATTTTATATAAGTTCTTTCAGGGCTGAGCTTTCTCTGTTCCAAACCTAGTATTTTAGTATTCTTTTTTCCCAGAATACTGGCAGATGAGCTGAAAAGTCACTGTGTTCTTCTTAGCTTTTGTTCTGCAGTGTTCTTATAAACACACAAAAAATTAGTTAGTTTTACTCCCCTAATATGAAAGGTACTAAGTTTAGAACTAGGGATTTGAACATTCCTTCCACTTCACAACCATGCACTGCCTTATGTTAGTCGCATGAAATCCCAATCCCATAAAACCCCGATATAATACATTGGAATTTGTGGGATAAGGTGTAGGAATACTTTTGCAGGGCACTTTATCAGTTGCTATCTTGTCAGTATCAGAATACAGTACATGCAATACATCTCAACACAATATGAGACCAAATCCACAGTGAGGAATGTGGAGTTATTGGACATGACAAAATATCACAAAATCTTTTTGTGTCTAAAGTCTACAATGTCTTTTTCCCTCTTCACATCAAATTAGTCTTACTAGGGTACAGAGGTGATAAAACATGAGCTTGAAGTTGTTCCTATAGCCAGTTTTTGTGTCCCAGTAGCTGTGATATGTTGTCGATGTGTATGATTGCTCTTCATGTTGAGCATGCTGTGGGCGGCCTGCTTTGGCTGGCTCTGAGAGGTGACTATTTTCAGGGTGACGCTGACTAACAGGAGAGGGAGTTCACACGGGCAACAACACCTGCAGTTCTTTTTTCTATTTTAAATGGAGTAAACAGTTGGTACACTCTGACAAGTTGCGTAGGAATCCGTCTCCAGTAGTGCGAGTTTAAATAAACTTGTGTTTTGATTTTGATTACTTTCACCAGCACATAAATGTGAAGTAAACTATAGTGATAATTTGAAGTTGTTTGGTTTGCTAAACTTCTATGTGACACCAATAAAAGCTAGAGAAATATTTTCGTCTCATTTGCTTGTGAACTGAATTTTATTTGGTTAATAAAGATAAATCATTCTCATAGTGTTTATGGCTACAAAAGGTATGGATCCATATGGAAAACCAAATGGAAAAGTTATTCTTGACTTGCTTCACCAGTGATATAATATAACATATTTAGATATATATAATTAGAAAAGGTTTGACATAAAAGAAAAACAAAAACATCCCCATACGTTTCAAACAGTGACAAAAAACTAGAAAAAAAGAAAACTGAGGAGAATAAAATATCCTGTCTTTTTGCAACTAGAACTCAATGTTGGATTTTCCCTAAAGAAAGCAAAACATTTCTGTATCTTACCATAAATGTTTGTGGTTACAGAACTGTTGCATGTTCTGTAATGAGACGATGCTTCGTTTTTTTTCCTGCAGCAGTCTAAAGTTGCACATAGTTTTCTTTTCTATTTGGCCACATTACAAACACTTTAATTGGTTCATCGAACCTTCAAATTAGCCCTCTTTACTTTGAAGGCTGGAATGTTTGTTGGAGAACATTAATGAACAAACAGCACAATGGAGACCAAGGAATACAACAAAGCATACGGTTGTGGAGAAGTTAAATAAAAAGCGGTATTGCAAATCAATATTATAACCTCTGGATATTGCACAGTTTAATTCACTATTTGACTATGGAACTAAACAAGTGCAAACCCACATGATCAAATAAAGTGTCAACTGACTCAACACTGACCGCTGATGAACCCCACAGGAAACATCCATACAATGTGAATGATAGGCTCCCATTTTCACAAACCTTTACATGTTTCTCAGGTTTTATAGAACCAGTCCTCTCTCACCATAACTTCCTAATTTATAATACAGTATATTGTGATTGACTGTATGAAATGCTTTTTTCAGTCTATAAAAATTTCAACTTCAGCTTTCTTTTGGTAACAAAACAGTACAGACAATTTATACTCAGTCACCATAACTAGTTTCTTTCCTCCTGATTTTTCTTGCAAGCGTTTTTAATCTGTTCCGAATCAATGGATTCTTTTTATAAAAAAAAAAAAAAAAATATATATATATATATATATATATATAATAAAATGTAAAATGTGTGGTTTTAACAGAAAGAGTTGTGAAAAAGTTCAAGATTTTCCTGGAGCACTTTAATCATTTAATTCTCATGTGATGCAATTTGAGAATAAAGAATATTCTCGATTGGCATGACTTGCAGTTCTCTCCTATGTTCTAAATTTTTTGCATGTTTTGCTATTATATATAAGATACTTTTTGTGGACATTAATTTTTTTTAAAAATTATTTTAAAAAATCCAAACTGTTTTATTTTTGTCATATTTCAGAAGATGTGGCCAGCATACCATAAGTGTAATGATCTCCCTAGGCAATTTTTGAGTACACATAATGGATGTATTTCTTTTTCTTTTTTCACTAAATAGTTCCTTTATCTATTTATCTACTGAAGCACATAGATAAAATATTAAAATGTGAGGGCATCTTTATGAAAAATCTCTCTTTTCATGTGTAGAGACTGGCACTCAGACTTCCCTCCAGGGCAGTCTGTCTAATAGGAAGAGTGGTTTCTGCCATATTCAAAATATATTCCATCTCTGCCCTCTTTGTGACACCCAGCTTTTAACTTCCCCTTTGAGCGAGGCCATTTGGGAGAGCTCTAAACACTCCCGCCTGCCAGCTTATTCAGAAATTATCATTCGTGAAGCAGCGAGACAAAGAGACATAAAAGGCTCCTGCTACCTGAAACGCATTCTGGTGTTGTTTAACATAATAGAAATTAAAGTCAATGAGCTTTTAATGCCACTGTTTTCACTCAAATGACTGTTCCGCTGAATCATTCAGCAAATTCCCGAGTTACGCTTTCTGCTTTCTCCACTAGCCGGCGAGCGACGAGATGTGTGATGTCTGTGAGGTGTGGACGGCGGACGACCTCTACCCCTGCAGGATCTGCACGCGGGTGTTCCATGACGGCTGCCTGAGGGAGCTGGGCTATCTTCGTGCCGAGGCCTTGCAGGAGATGAGAGACACGGCCCACACTGTGACTGGCTGGAGCTGCTACTATTGCGTGAGTCAGCAAAGTCGTAATAATGGACATCCAGCATGAACTCACTTTATCGTGCAGTGTAATAATAAGTAGGCAAGTTTGTATTGATCCTCAAAGGTCCAGCTGTAAAATTTATTCAAATATAAACTTTATATGAATCTCAGACATGCAGAAAATGTGACTACATGTGCATTTTCACATATATGTAATCCCACATAAGAAATGGAAACCCTGGAATATTTTGATGGTATAATGAGAAAAACATGTAAATAAAGCTATAGGATAATTATGGATTTACAGGCAAAACAACAAATCATAGACCTTATTATTCATATTGACCTGTCATATCATTTTAAAATAAAGTCACCCAGCAGCAGTTACAAATACTTTACAAATGCATATTTAAAACAATAAGCAATTTGGAGTTTAATGACTTGCCCTACAACATTGTGATATATGGTGAAGGAAAAACCTACTGTTCTCGCCGATACGCAGCGTTTCCATGTGATAGCCGTGGGATAATAATGAGACAATCTTCACTGTCCAAATCTGTGAGTCCGATCTTCAGCGACCTTTGATAACATCAAAGTGATAGGTCAACGTGACTCATTATAAAAGCCTGGAACATGTTGTTATTGCGGAACAATTTCTGGTTCAGCTGAGTTCCAACACATCAGATTCTCATCATGAATTCAGAGCAAATTCAAAAAATGCACAACTCCCCAGCAAACAGATGATGTAATGTTGTTGTGAAGCACAAACAGCTGCCCGGCCTTTGTTAGAAGACTCTTCAAAGTGAAGTAGGGGCTTCTCTTTCTTCTGCTGTCCCTGAGAAACAAATTCCCTTTGCCAAAGCGTTGCTGTAAGGAAATGTTTTCCACTCCGTTGGAAAGGCAGTACTTCTGTCTGTGGCCGATTTCCTCGCTGTGCTTAGAATGAGAACGGGGGGAAACGTTTTGATTTTGAATTCTGTCTCTTAGATTTGAAATTGCTTAAAATTATGATTGGCTGCCAAAAAACATGGCAGAAATGCATGGAAAAATTGAAATCCTTTGAAGCCACTCATAAACCTGGCAGATGAACCTATAGTAAGTCTAACACGTGTTGTTTATCTGAAAGGACACCTTGAGATATGATTTAAAGTCTTAATTCCTGTTCCTTGGAACGATCTGGTTCATGTGAGTTTTGTTGAACAAAAACTACCTTCTTATTCTGCATAAAAAAGGAAACTACTGATTTGTATATTGATTTAAAAAAAAAACACTGACAGGCAGAGCTTAAAGGAAGTCATTTTTGTTATAAATACCTATGTACTACTGAACACATCACTGACATTATCCAGGCAGCATCAAAGATCTATTTATACAATCTGTAAGCCAAAGATTAGACAATGATATTATTTATATCCTCCATTCCCACAGGAGTCGTTTATGTGCCAGAGAACATATTATTCTTTTTTACACAAAACAATTTGAAATGGATTAGTGCGGATGCAGCAATTTCATAAAAGCACTTGATTTAACTGAGCTCTTTGACTGCTGGAGTCGTTAGATGTTGCTAAGTAAAACACGTGATGGATGCTTTTTCTTTTTTTTTGCAAAAAAACAACATCTGAAGATGCTGCTTATTGACAACAGCATTTGTTGTGTTTGATGATTTGTAATGATAGATGGTTACAGACTAAACATAACACACAACTAACAGATCTTACGCCTTATCAGAGAATAATCACCATATTCGTAATGAGATTTAATGCACCTGGGTAGACCTGCTACTCTTCTGAAAGATGTTTTTATTATAAGACAAGATATCAATCTGAGATTCTCAAATCACAATACTCTTGATTTTACTCTGTCATTGTTGGATGAACTTATTTGGTGCTAATGAAGGTAACTTTTGTGGCTGATGCTGATTTTTTAAGCTTGATAAACAAGATAATTGGCTTCAAATGTGTCAATAATGAAACACAGTTGAAATATGTGCTGCAGTTTTAACTCAGAATTAATTTTCTTGACTTTCTTTCCTTCTGAAAATACATTTAAATTTAGTTTCTAAACGACTTCTGTGATGAATGTGGCAGCAAGTAATCGTTGGAGGACGAGAGCAAAAGAATGTGGTGCAAAACATGGGTGTTTTAGAATGACATATGTTTTTTTAATGTTTCTGTCAATATTCAATGATTTTGTTTTTGCTTAGTAGCCACATTTTTTATGCAAATCTATATGCTTCGACTTCCTGTCACTTTTCTGCAGGAACACCTGAATTTCCCCACAGAGGGGTAATAAAGTTTATATCTCTTCTTCTATTACATTCTAATGGTTGAGCATATTGATTGCTTCACTCTGTTTCATCTACTTGAATATGAATATCCCTGAAAAGGGATCTTGTTTGATAATATTTCTACATATTAAAGTATTACCGCGAACTAGTTCTACATCCTTCTAAACAGTAAAATTGTTTGGGGCTAGTTCTTAAAGGATGGGAATCTATTTGTACTACAATAAATATTAGTGGATATTATAGTTTCCATCGGGAGGTAATACTTTGTTCAGTAGGTCTAAATCTTGACATGGGGAATAAAGAACTTTTGTAAACACTTTTAATATTGAATACTACAACATGCACATGGAAAAGAGTGTGTAGGTGGTGGTCTGTTATGTTTAAAAGTGCTACCTGAGTAAAAAAAATATAAATTAGTTCCTGAGGTTGAGGAACTTTATCAAACATTGCTAAAGCTCAATAGTACTGTACTTCATTGGAAGTAGTATTTTCGGCAGAGGAACATTTATATGTAATGCTAAACCTTGAAAATAACTACATTTACGTAGTACTGCTTGGAAATAGTTATTTTTGGACAAAATGTTGTGGTTCTTAATAAATAAGTAAAACATTTGGATGAAATTGAGTTAAATGTCTCAAAATATTGAAAAAAGTGAAACATGGACTTACATTTGAGGACACAACATTTTGGTAAACACTTTGAAGACCTATTGAAAATGTTTACAATTCCTTAAAATTAGGTTTTAGAGAAAATACATCATAAAATGTACAATATGACCGAAGTTAAATTTTTTTCAGAAATATAAAGTGCTATATTTCATGAGAGTATCTTGTTGAACTTGTGTGTTCAAAGGATGAGGAACATTGCTCGGGTGTTCTAATATTGAAAATACATGCTTGGATGAGAATTGTTCTTCCGTGTTGCATCACAATAATTGCACCTGTATGCAACAGATGCAATTACTGTGATTCAGTATTTCATTTTAAAATGTCATCAACCTTGGAATGGCCTCCAAAGCCAGACACATTGTTGTTGTGTTACCTGGTATGAATAAATAGCTAAGGATATAAAACAGGGAAGATTTTAGTAAGTTTCCTCCTGAGAATTATATTCCCATATTTACTGAAAACACAATTTTTCAGCACTCAGATGGACTGGTGAAAGCTTAAAGCATCATTAATAAATATGAATGTTGGCTATAGTTTAACAGCAGGGTGTTTGGCAGTTACTGTGCTCGACGTAACGGCTGAAAATATAAAAATGCAGGGCATTATCAGGCAATCTGTTGCTCAGCTACTGCTGGTTGACATAATGAGATCACGACTTCCTCTTTTGGGCTCAACTTAATGTGTGAGCAGTGGGAAAGTCAGGCATTTTTCTCACCTACTGTTTATCCCCAACAATCTTCCTCAAATAGCTTTGTGAAGATTGTCTTTCTTTATCAGACTGAATTTTTTACTAATACCAGCATGGCTATCATATATGCTTTTCATTTCTCCAGACCTTTATTATTATTAACACAGTGTGTTAACTAATGTTCACTGACCAACCTCTGCAGCCTTCACAAAATAGATTTATTTATACAGATTTGAAACTACACAGACAGGTTATATTTACAAGTTGGATAACCATTGAAGCCAATTGGATACACATAAGTTGATGGATGGGGATCCAGGTAAAAGGAGTTGAATACAAAGGGACACCACACTTTTCAGATTTACTTGGAAATATTGAAGATCACACATTCGTTTGTGATCACCAATTTATGCATAATTATGCATAAATCTACCACATCCACTCCTAATATAAAAGCGTTGAGGTAATGAGACTTATGTTAAAAAAGCGGTATGGATACTTCTGCAAGGAAATCTACATATTCTCCTACATGTAAACATATAGGAGATTTTTCGTCTTTTAGATTACACAGCATGTTGCAAGTTTTGCTTCAATGTGTAAGTTTGTGGAAACCTAATTAATGAATGTTAAATTTAAGACTCTAGAATCTAAGATGAGACTTTCTGTACATTTTGTAATTATTTTTATTGCCCTGTACCCTGCAGGACAATGTGAATCTTCTTCTAACAGAGGAAGAGATGTACAGTTTAATGGAGACATTCAAGCAGTGTAAGATCATCCCAGGTGAGTCAGTAAATACGCTATATGTTTGTTTTTTTTGCTTCCAGTAGAAAGTTTTATTTCAAGTTTTGTGTTGGTCACTGGTAGTGTTGGTAGCCTATCAATGAACTCATTCAGACTTTTGGTCACGGAAAACATTAATCAGATTAGAAGTCAAGTGGCGTATCATAACTATGTCATTAGCTTTAAACACTCCAAGAATCTGGCAGTGTTGTAATCTGCACATTACAAAAAGTGGTTCTAAAAAATGTTGAGTTTTGTTGGAGAACTTTGTAATTTTATATTGGAAACAATACTTTGTGTCCTTTTCATTCCACTTCTATTTATTTTTCTTATTTGTGTTGCTCCATCAGATAAATCCCAGTAAGATATATTTAAGTTTCCAAAATGTGGAAGAGGAAATGCATATTATGCAAGTAGTCATATCTGTCAGGTTTTGGTGATGTGTATAAGTTGACAAGACTGATCTACCATATTAAATTATGACGATAACATCATAATTAACAAAAATAAGTATGGAAACGTCAGCCTGTGTCAAATTAATCTAAAGGATATGTCTTCCCTTAATCTTTTTTTAAAATTTTTCTCAGATCTCTGTTTTTTCCTTGTTATCCTAAAGCTCGGCAGGATGACGAGTATAGGTGGTCCCGTCTTCGCTGACCATGAGTCATCCTAAACTAATTATATCTGGAAGACCAGTGGGTGACTAATTTACTGTGATGTGATGAATTGCTCCTTGCCGTTGTAGAGTCATGCCTCGTGTCAGATGAGCTGCTGCAGTACCGCCACTTTGTATCCAAGCAGCAGTTTGATAAGGACCTGAGTGATGAGCAAGAGGAGGAGGTCTTAGCCCAGTTTGCTTCTCTGGATCCTGAGAAGAAGGGTCACATCGAATGGTCAGACTTTCTCTACTTTGAGTCGCTGGCTGTTCTAAGGAAGTTCAGGACTGAGGTATAGTATTTGGATAGTGAAAAAACATATACGTTTTGTCATTAAAAATTTGAATAGAATAGAATAGAAAAGAAATATCCTCTATTATCCCATAATGGCACAATTTCTATTAAACCGCAATGTAAAACTGTGTGTATAATATCACACCAATAATAATAAAGAAATTTAGAATATCAGTGTAGTAGCTAAGTTGGGGTAAGCTGAGCCAAAGTGTAAATCAGCCACCGCTGATTTGCAAATGATTTTGGCAAAAACTCTAAATAATGCCTTTTGCAGTAAACTGCATAAAAATACGTATATATGGTATGCGTGGTCTGAATAATATTTATTAATAGAAGCAAGTACATAGAGTCCTGGTTCAGTTTGCTTGCACTGTTGTGAATTTCTTTTCTTTTCTTATTTCTTCTTTAGAACTCACTGGTGCGTCTATTGACCGCTAAGGAGAGAGACAAGGCAAGGACGGTTTTTCAAGGACTGGTCATGGATAAAGACGGCGTGATCACCAGAGCAGAATGCCGCCAGGCCCAGCAGTCCTGGTTCCACAAGCTCAAAGATCCTCAATCCTGCAATGTGAGGTGAGGGCTCAACACCTCGCCACTAAAGGCAGCAGTCTGGGGAGTTAGGATCTGATCTGCATGCAGACAGCAGCTGGTGAAGCCAGAAAAAAAAAAAGGGGGGTGAACTGCTTCAAGTACTGGAACAGAGATGGAGAGAAAGAAGCAGTCGTTAAATCTGGTTCATTCCTGTGTCATAAATCATCATAGTCTGTTGTCACTAAAGTGCTCACAGCACAGACACAAATTCTCTGCTCAGCAAAAATCAGAGGGCTGCCTAAAAGGCTAAATGAAATGCAGCTTACTGATTTGAGAATTATTTTGTTTATCTATTCAAATAAAATTGCCATACAGAATGCTTAGCCAGCAGTGCGATTCAGTAAGGTGTGGCACTAAGTTGTGTCACCTCATCTTTAACACTTCATGTCATTATTTCATTCTTCAATTTTTTTTCACTATGGTAACAGATAGGTTTTTTTTTTTTTTTTGCTTGTTTGTTTTTTTTCCCACAGTTTATGATTTTTAAAATTATTTCATTGGTTTATGGGTCTTTATAACAGCCTGGATTACTTGATGTTGTCATTTACTTTTGACATGCAGGTTTTTAAAAATATTTTTTTCTAGTAAAATTGGTGTAACAAAAAACTCAAACCTAAAAATAAATTGGTCACTAGCAATAATCACCATGTGGATATTATTTTCACTCATATTTGACTTTGCAGTATTTCACATTTACAACATTAATTAAAAACAGATCTCTTACTAGCAACAGTCAATAAGCAATAGTCAAAATCATTAGACATCTTAGATCATAAATTTTGAGTAATTTGTCATGAATTTAATCAAGTCAGTTTGATTAAGTTAAAATAAAAAATAAATAATCAGTTTAATTCTATTTAGTTCAAATCATATAAAACCAATTAAACAACTGTTTGAATCAGAGAAATATTTACAAGTTAGAAATGAAACTCAGTGAATTTCATCATTTCTCTTGTGAAACCAGTACAAATATGTGTTTCTGTGTGTGTATGTGTGTGTGTGTTTGTGCATGCACCTGCTGTGTTTTGTCAATGAAACAGACATAGAAAGTAATCTAATTTATAATCAGTACATCTTCTGAAGGGCAAAAGCATGCAACAATCCCACAACACATCCCACTTCTGTGGAGCTTTGTCTTCCAACTGGATCAAAGGAGAAATAAAATTTGAAATTCATTTCACAGCACAACAGTCAGAGGCAACAACAAAACAACAATGAAGAAAATTTTGCTCTGCCGCTATCACATTGTTCAATTCTGAATGCTGAACTTAATTAAGGCAAATGCAGTATTTTACATCTTGTTCATGGTTCTTTTGTGATCAATGCAATAT
Organism: Xiphophorus hellerii; assembly: GCF_003331165.1. NCBI lineage: Eukaryota > Metazoa > Chordata > Actinopteri > Cyprinodontiformes > Poeciliidae > Xiphophorus > Xiphophorus hellerii. The sequence goes on along the minus strand of NC_045679.1, from coordinate 9,530,185 downwards.
TGAAACACTTGGACTAGGAGGCTAGTCCATCCTGGACAACTTCACCACTGTTCATTGTTTTCTCCATTTGTAGATAATGGCTCTCACTGTTTGTCAGAGATCTAAGTGTAACAAAAAAAGTATATTCTGACATCTCTAAGTGGGTAAATGCCTTTTCACAGCACTGTATAACAGTAATCATTTTATGCTTTAAAAATCCAAAGTAATCATTGCCCTGATCAATATATACAGTGCATTACTCCATGAATGCCAGGTAATTGATATAACCTTCTTCGAGTGCACTGCAGATATCTCAAAACACTAAAATCTCAAATATCTTTCATCTTCACCAGCATCTATCTGTGTGTGCATGTGCTTTGTGTACTGTTTAACCTCTTGTGCTGGTGCTGTCACATCTCCTGTGCTGTACCATTCCATATACCTCTCACCTATTCCCCACAGACTCATGGGATTCTGCTCTCCTATGACTTGTGGGTGAGTGTGAGTCAGCACTGCATGGCCTGTCACTTTTTTCTCACTCTAATAGCCCTCATCTCCCTGTAGTCCTTCAAGTATTCTCAGACAAACTCTTGATTTAGATTTAGAGAGGAGAGAGAGTGGGAGATTCCTCTTAGCTCTGAACTGAGACGCTTTCTGAACATAAATCATTCAAAGAGGTGTACTTAGGGGTCAATGAAGTTTGATGAGCGGAGTGCAGGCTCTTTATGCTACACAAGGCATGGCTCAACAATAAGATGGCCTGTAATTACAAGTATTAGAAAAAAAGTCTTTTGTTCTCTTCAGCTGAGCTTTTCTTTAAAAGCTGTGCTTAACAGACAACAGGAAAATTTAAATCTAACACTAACACAGTCTTAGTCTTGCTCATTGCATGTTAAATATATATATATATTTTGTTTGATTACATTCACAAATATAGAAAGTAGTGTCTTAACGACACATCAGGATATTAGTTAAACTATGACTTAAAATTGAATATTGCCCAGTCTTACTCAGAGATGGCATTTCACAGTATAATCCAGGACGACACAAATAACTGCTAATCCACTATTCCTTAGTTAAATTAGAAGATTTTGAAAACATTGACAGTTTTGAAAATATTTATGTTTTATTTAACATTTATGCCAGTTATTTTTTTTATGAGGCCGCCATCTCCTAAAGTCATACTTTTCTTCACTGTTTTATTATTTAGCATAAGTCATGTTGGACCCATCTGTGAGAGCAGTCCAGCCAGCTCTGGAAGCGAAAGGAGCAAGACCGATGAAAACAGGTTTGTATTTTTAGTGAAAACTAAATATTTGACAGAAAACAATATGCTCTGAAACATCTCCTACACTCTGTCTTAATTGGCTGATGCAACCTTGACTGTAGGTTGTTCCTGGGCAGCATCATTACTTGTAGCAAAACAATGCAGCCCAGAAGTGTTAGCAAGGACAGTGACGGCCCACTTCAAGCTAAACTGCCCTCATAAATGGCATCAAACTTACTTTTGACTTGTCAATAGGGCATGAAGGTACTGGCTCTTTGGAATAACAAGATGTTTGGGACTTTTTTATGCTCTACATGATTCAGCAATAATTACAGCTACTGCTGTGGCTTACTCCGGGGATTCCTAATTGCACATTGGGAGTTGTATTAGGCAGAGCACTAATTAACAAATGTGTTTCATTTTTTATAACCTAATTTTCAAAGCATCAAGCGGCATATTATCATAAGACACAGACCTGATGGTCTTCTTAACTATATTACTTGGATTGATGGTAGTTTAATGCTTTGTAAGATAATCCCTCTTTATACACTGACATGTTTTATATCTTATTTATAAACTAGAAAATTATTTTTTTAATGATTAATACTAATAGTATGTTTTTTTAAACATAAAATTATGGTCAATTCCCTAGACATTTTTGCTGTGTGGTTTTAAACTTCCCAAGACTGTCATTGCTCATACTGCACTGCAGTTGAGTTCGGAAGCTGGAATTTCAGAGTCTCAACCTGGAATAATCAACAGAACCTACTCTAGTTTACAATTTAGACAAAGAAAATGTGGTTAACAAATCCTGGACCTCAAAATCCTATATGGCTGCTGTGTGCAGATACACCTCCACCACATGATGTTCCCACCTTCATATCTCCAAATCCTTCTACAATAAAGCTAATCTGGTGATTTCTGGGGGTTGTGCATTTAGGTTTTCTCCTTTGAACATGTATTGTTTATTGAAAACCATTGAGTTTTATTCTGGTGTTAACTTAGCAGTCTATTTCCTCCTGTATTTTACTTTCCTTACTACTAACATGTATTAACAAGAGTTTAGTTCTCTCTCTATTCAATGTTTTATGTTAAAGACAAACAAAAAACAAGTTTCCTGACGTAATAATAAATGAATCCATAATATAATTTTATAGCATGAGTTGTACCTGTCTAAGTAACTATTTGTTTTCTTACATGCAATAGGCCATTGACCTGGGCAGACTTTTTAAGGGAGAGTGCCATCTACATTTTGGCAGCTCGGCCTAATAGCTCTGCCATGCACATCCGGATGCCTCTATAGTCCAGGTTCCTCCAGTGCGGCCTGCAGAGAGAGGAAGAGTGATGTAGTCCATGGATGAACAGGGGGAAGAGATAAACATGCCGACATGATGTCATGACAAGTGAAACTGAGGAAACCGATTGAAGCACCAAGAGGTAGTAGCGAATGAAGCAATCAACAGAAACTCTCCTCTCTAGAGTCACTTCAGCACAACACAGGCAACATGAATGTGTTTGATACACAGACACCCCAAGTGGAAGCAGCTGTCATAGCTCCAAACTCTAAACAGTTTCCAAAACGTGTAAGAGATACGATGAGAAGGACAGCCACCCTCTTCATGATTAGCCGGTTTGTGAAATTTCTGAAACTTTGGGTGTCTCTATTAACACATAAGAAGCCAGGATGCTAAAAGTGACATAATGCCATATAAGGTAAATAACACACATTTCTGAGTGAGTTCATTAGTGTGACAAGCTGTTACTCTGTTCAAGTATTTGTTACTTCAAGCTTATCCATGTGCTAATGATAAACACATGACATTGTATTGGGTTTTCAGTTCAGAGCCCCTGGTGAATCAATGCTATCTACATACAATAAAAGCCAACTGCTACACATACCAATATAAATTATTATTCATTAAAGCTGTATTTATTCCTGTATCTTTAGATGTATCCTCTGTTTATCCCAGTTTCATCCAAGAATCTGTGTTCTTCTGAAATACTAACTGTGAAAAGGATGCAAACATTAATGAAAGCTAACCTTCTAAGTGACATGTATGTATATGTATATATACTGCCATATAGTCCTACTGCTTTTGTTGTGCTCTCCGAGCTGCACTATGACAAAGTAAAAACAATCGCTTATTTCGTTCTAATCACAATATTTGCACCGTGAGACTGATATAAAATTTAATCATTGTCTGACATAAACACTGTAATGAATTACTGAACGAAAATGAGATGTGACAGAGAAATGGGGTTTCTTTCCCAGTTGGCGTAGCTATTGAGAAAAAAAAGGTTGCCAGGAAAAGATGGACTGAAAGAGTGTAAATGAGATTTCCCTTTAAACCACTGGGGTATTGGACATTGTGTAGTGTATATGAAAGATGTATGCCTTGTTCTTTTAATGAATAAAGTGTAGAAATAAAATTTAACTTGTTGGTTGAAGAGATATGTCACAGTGTTGTAATAAACACTTGGATTTACACTTTAGCTTGTGTCCTGTGTTGTTTTCATAATGTGTTATAATGTATCAATGCGTTGTGGAGAGTGAAGTGTTGTCTGGTGCTAAGTTAGAGAGACCAACTAACCTAATAGTCAGTGATGCTGGAGGATGCCAGGGTACCTGGTGAGAACCCACGCATGTATGAGGGGAACATGCAATCTCCAACAAGAAAGTCCCACCTCTGGGTGGGACTTGAAGTCAGGACCTTATAGCTATAAGGTAAGAGTGCTAGCACTTGAAGAGACTATTATCACAAAATCACTAGTATTTGTACTTCTGGAAAATCTGATAAAATAACAGTAACTGAAGTCTACTTTAAGTTATACTTCTCTTTGGTTGTAACGGCTTTAGTGGCCTTTATTTTACAGTTTTCAGACAATAATGCAGGAAGGGAAGGTCTTTTCACTTAGGGTGTTTCCTTGGAGGCAACCATGACTGATCAAAACAAGAATGCCATCAAACACCAATCCCTTTTGTAGCAACTACTCTGCTCTTCTAATTCAATCAGAATGACAGATGCCTTGTGCTCATCAACAATTTGCCCTCACCTAACTGTAGGATCACGGACGTTATGCAAGCATGTCAGTTTGTGGTGGGGGTAAATGAGGTTTTCATGATTTATTATTAACTTCCATTAATTTAATTATGGAATTCCATCTCATCACTCTTCACAGCAAACTGGACTGCAAGCGATGCAAATTGCCACCATAAAAACTGAAACAGCTAGAATATTTCTGTCTCAAAGCTCTCTGAATGTACCGTAGTCTCAATTTTGGACTAATGTTGCAACTATTCATTGTTTCAGTAATATTGATGCATGACATAGTATTTTGAAATTAGTAAACAAAACGTACATTTTCTTAGTTCACAGAATTGGATCGTAAGCTCGAATTTTCATTTTCTCACAGAACTCAGCTTCTCCAAATTGAAAACATTTTACTTTTTCTGCCAATAAAACAAAACTTATGCCGAGTTTCGGATTCAAGTGAAGAAACAATGCAAGGCAGAGAGTTCCACAGAACATCCAGATGACCAGGCTTTTTTTTTTTTACATGAGAATAAATACCGCTGTCTTGTAACCCCTATCAAATAATCCAAATGGAAAAATATTGGTCAATATTTCCCAATTGGTTCAGCAGTCTGTCACCTCTGCCAGCTTTGTTTACAGCTTTAACCTTGTCATCCATGGCAGATCAATACCCTTAGGCAGAATCAAACTGGTAGGCTGTCGGTCCACAATATAATCGGCGCTATAACCTCATAGGCCACATATGACCTAGCTTTCTCTTCTTCATTATATGAGATCACATTCGAGCTCAAAACTTTTTTGGTGGCACCAGCTGCCACCAACCCTGGTGCTAGGACTGTCCTCAGAGCCGACCACGGACAGACAGAGAGAGTGTTTTTTACAAACTGTTGAATTTCAGGAACGGTAGATTTTCAAACCTGAAAAGAATGCATCTTTTACTGAGACTAACCCTAACCCTATCTAACAGGGGATATAACAGGACAAACCAGCAAGAAGTGTAAGCATAAGAAGAGTTTAAATACTGTGAGGGTGAATGCTGGAACAAAAGACCTGGGCAGATGTGCTAACAGGTTAGAGGTGTGAGGGGAGAGAGAGAGAGAAAGAGAAGAGAGAGAGAGAGAAAAAAAATGGCAGAGTGCAAGAGAGATTACCCAAGGGACTAGGAAATGAATGTAACACTAAATAACTACACCTAAGAAATATTATTAAACCACAGAAACAAGGAATAAGTAAAGACAAGAAATAAACATGACTAGAAACACTAAGAAGGACTGAAAACAGAATCAAGACTGATCAAATGAAGAAACGAAGGAACACAGAATAATCAAATCTCAAAAACATAAACTGGCTTTTGTCTGAATTCACCTTAAACTGATTCAGTCTTAAAACTGTAGATTGAGATTTGAGTGTTAAAAACTCTCAGCCTTAAAATGGCCGAAGGTCATGGGGAAAGAGGTGTCTGCCATGAGGCTACCTTCCCACATCAAGCACATGAAATAGTTGTTTACATCAAATGTTATTGTGCGTTGGTCTAGAAGTCAATCTTCAAGGACCACTATCCCGAATGTTTTACTTATTCCCCTCATTCAATACAACTGAATGAAATGATGGTTCATCAGCAGGCCTCTGCAGAACTTTGTCTTACTAATGAAGTAGTTGGACCTTTTGGATCAGATGTGTTGGAGCAGAGACGTCGGAAACTGGAAGAACACCGGCCACGAGGGCTGGAGATGGACAATCACATTATAAGTTATCTGGTAAGTGGAAAAGGACAACCAGTAAAAAGGATAATAAAAACTTTAATTTGCAGCCAGATAGTTTTTAAACCTTTCCTACATATCCATTGTGTGCATACAATGATTGGACTTCAATCTTGCAGTTACATTACTCCAAATATTAACTTGGAAATCAGGCGGTTGAGATAGTGAACTAATCATGCAAAAAGTGTGGGAGAAAAATGGTTTTGATGGGCATATTATGTAATTGTTTCATAACAGATTCAATTGCTAGTCTCTTGACCGTGCTAATTGATGCACAAAATGCTTGGTCAAATGTGAATGAGTTTGATCATTTAACCCAAATTAACTGAAAATATATTCCTGATGAAAACATTTCCCTGAAAAGACGGAAATGCCAGCAATATGTGATTTAGTATTTGCATTTTATGATTCTAGTACCTTTTTCTCAAATGATAAAAATGTTTATCCAGTAAAGTAACTGACAGTAAAACATATATCTCAGTTTTTCATTGTGTGTTTTCTTCCTGCAAAGTCTTTACACAAAGAAAGTATTCGCTGAAATTGAAAGGTTAGAGGCGAACACAGAGCAGAATCCCAATTGTTCCAGTTCAGCATCTTAAATTTGGTTATACATTTTGCAGTCTTTTGTAATGGGTACCAGGGTTCCAGACCCGTCAGCAGCAGATGAAGCTGAAAAACAGCATGTAAATGAGTACACGGTCTGTGTTACTCCAATTTCTCTCAGCTTATTTATTGAACAAACCAGCTCATTTGACTGTCAATACAGCCCAATTTATAGTTCAGTAATTTACTGTACATATTAGACATATTCCATCATTGACATAAACATCAACATTCGCTTTCCTTAAACCAGAAATAATCCCATAACATCATATTTTGTCACAATTCCCTCAGGTAACATGTACCTTCAATTCACTGCACTTTATATGCATATTTAATCACACACAGTGACATATTTCATGGGCATGTATCTTAAAGTTATTGTAAACTGGCATAACTATCTTAGAATTTAAACTACTTTAATTAAGTGAATGCATTACATCACAATTTAACCTTTCATCAGTGTTTAGAACACAAATAAACCCTGGAGCCTGATAACAGCATATTACTCTCATACCATGGAATATATATATCCCAACTTCCTTTATAAGCGGTTACTGTTAGCGGTTGCACGTATATATTCCGCTATTATCTGCCGCTACGGTGTGCTAACCAACTAGCATCACGGTATGTTAGCTACTTCCTCTAGCCGCTGCTGGCTCCGAAACACAAAACTCTTTCAATATCTTTCACACATTGACGCATTTCCTTAAACATTTCTCGAACAGTACCAAATAATCAAAAAGTACTTTATTAAAACAAACTTGAAGGTTATTCTCACCTGAAAAACAGCATGTAAATGAGCACACGGGAGACGCAGTCTGTGTTACTCCAGTTTCTCTCAGCTTATGAGAAACGGCAGAGCAACAGGCAGCTCAGAGTCTCCATGCGCCACCTACTGGTGAAACACCATTACTACACCCATCGTCATTAATCCCATAAACATTTAAAGAAATGCATGCTCCTTTTTTTCTATTGTGAGCACACACCCGTGGGCATCACACTTTATTACAGCTTTGGGAGCTTAAATTCCAAATGAAATGCAAATTTTACCTTAATGCGAATAAAGCACTTTGGCACACTGAGCAACAATGCCAGAGTAAGATACTACTGGCTTTTTCTCTGATTCAGTAGTGGGTATAAATATTCCATTTATTCCTCATGCCAAGGATTTATGTGTGTTGTGACTCTCAATGCACTGACTCCAGTCTCAGTCCACTCCATCTGAATCTCCTCACCTCCGAGGTTCGAACTGTACCGAGCCACTGCCACCCCCATGCTATACTTTGAAATATTGCTTAAAATATTTCACTCTGAGATTCACTTTCTGAAATGAGTGACAAAAATTGCAAAACTTTTCTTGATATTCTAAGTTTTTGAGCTGTACTTCTATTGTGGAAATGTTTGCCAAGCAACTCTGGGTAAAGAAGTAGAAAAATCAGCAGATTTACTCATCTCTGTAGTCTACCATAGCCAGATGTAATAATATTATTATAAAAGAATTCATTCTGCATTACTCAAATTTGCGTAAAGGTTATGGATTTGTATATTTTTGATCTAAGTACATATAAACAGTTTTATGTAATGAGGTGACAGGTGATGAACCAAAAGTAACCTTTTCTTCATGGATTAGTTCTAATTCTTTTATAAGACAGAACAAAAGAAATATTGACAATAGAATGTTATAAATCTAAAAACTGACTTAAGGGAAATAATCATCTGAACAACTGCTGTTTGACTCCAGAGTTTAGGACCTAAGATATATATCCTCAGCACAGACTGAGGATGAATGTCTGCTTTTAAACCAAACAAAAGAGCAGTGAGTGTTGACAGAACAGATGGATGACGCCATAATAAATCCCAAATTTCTTACTCACTTTAAGTAGGAAATTTGCTGAGTGGAGGAATTCTACTTGTAACACTCAGCTTGGACATTAGGTTGTCAATAGATGATGGGATGAACAGTGCTCTGTGAGATATACAATGAGCTGAAAAACCATTGTATAACATAAAACATTTAAGTGAGACAAAAAAGCTAATGCATAAGAAAACTGTAACCTATTACTAGTGAGCCACTTACATGTATATGTTACGTTTACTGTCTTCTGAAAGCAAGTGGTTGCTCATTATTTTATTGAAGGGGAATCAGTGCAAAGGGGAATGAATACACATTTTTTAAAACGGTGCCCTCATTTTCCAATTACCTTTAGAATTGTGACACCACTTCATGTCAATCACAAAAATACACATAAAATAAAAATTTGAAAAATTTAAAAAAGAGTATTTTTAACATGAGAAAATGTGCAAAACCTTAACGGTTGTGTATACTTTTGAAAGGTATTGTATAATAACTCTCCAAATTAGCTTGTGTCTTACCATTGCTAACTGTTTTTGTACACATCAAAACTATCAGCAAACAACACCCACCTACCATGCCTCTGTAGTCATGTTTTAAGCAGCATCTCCCTCCACCTCCCTAATATTCTAGCACAAATAAAGAAAGCATCCAAACCTTCTCTACTGAGTTTTTCTTTGGAACCCCCTTGGTCTCTGTAGCTGACACAAGACAATTACAGCAGCAGGCTTCCAGAGATCCATTCTGGTTATTTTCAGACCAAGTTAATTTAATGACATTTGATGAAAGGTGGAGACGTCATTAAGAAGGGTCATTCATCTTCCTTCTGCTCTGTCTACACGATATGCAACTAGACGGTGGGATACACATCCATGTATACAAGAAGCAAACACTCCCAGCTTGTAAAATTAGACAAAAAAGCAGTACAGAAAATAATTAGATTTCTAGAAATGAACACCCGCTGTGAATAGACATCTGTGCACCACAGTGAACTATGTCCATGCCAATAATTAGGCCTATGTCCACTCTGAAAGTCTTGGTATCAGGCCGGTGGGAGACTTTTATTTCCCCAGTAAAAAATAAAATCAGTCCAATGAAACTTCGATCAAACATTTCTGCTAGAAAGCTTCCTTTAGAAAAAAAAAAAACAGCTCCTCATTATGTGCCAAATCCTCCAGTATCTACAGCCGCCTGTGTCCAGAATCTCGCTGTGCTAGGGTGTTGTTTATGGGCAAACATTTGGTGGAAAACAAAAGTGATGCCGTTATAAAATTGTGTAGGAGATAAAAAATAAAGCTGATTTTTTTTTTCTAGCTTTGCCTACAAGCTTAACTCTGCTAAAAGTAGAAGGATGGTCTTACAGAACAATTCCAGTGGATGTAAAAGACCGAAAGATCCAAACAAACAAGAGTCTACTCCAGGGGCGCTGGTGTAGGGGAGCAAAGTTATGACAATTCCAAGGGCCCCTGACCAACAGGGGGCCCTCCACAATTTTTTATTTTTTTTTATTTTTTCATAGAAATTTTAAAAAAAGGGGGCCATGTCAATTACAAAATTAATTATATTGTGTTTTCTAAAATTGTTATTAGCAGTAAAAAAATAAATGTTACCCCTCCCAGACCAAAAAGCACACATTTGCCCTGAACACCCCACTGGATCTGGTTCCTGCTTGGCGCTTCAAGGTGAAGGTGTTCAGCTGTGTCAGTGGAAGACAAGAACGACTGTGGCAGTTACTATGCTGCTAAGAAAAATAATAAACTTAAGTTTTCAAAAAAATAGAGAGACAGAGAGAGAAAAGGGTAAAAGTGTCAGTTTGTAACCCAGTTTTTCTCAGAGAGGTGGTTGGACTGTGTGAGATGATCAACCATTCAGCATAGTTAGTTTAGTTACAGACTACTGTTTGCCTTCATTTCACTAACATTTAATGAATTAAGGAAATAAATTACCAACATATTCATATATTGAACTTGTCCCTGTACCTTTTACAGCACTTAACAACAGATGAGTCAGTCAGCAGCAGCTCTAACCCATGTCCCTCCTGACCCGTTCTCTCCTGAGTGAAATTAAAGCTGCAGTATGTAACTTTTATATATATATTTTTTTTTTTTACATATTTGCTAAAAATTTCATTATGTTGTGACAGTATGGTATAGAAATAATCTGTGAAAAATGTATTTAATCTGCCTTCTATCTAGAAACAACTAATCAGAGACAGTTTTAGAGTTTTAGTGCTGTCAATCACAGTCTCATGTGGCTGCTCATCCCTATGTTGTAGCTAGCGCAGCCTGTTGTGAATGCTCAGTCTAGTTTGCATAGCTACCATTGACAGCAGATAAACATTTTTCTGTAATGATAAATTGTTTTTCCACCATTAGCACATTTACCAGTGAGTTCTTGAGGTTAATTGACAGCGCTAAGACCTTCCTACTAGTTATGATTGATTGTTTTGGTCAGAACATTGCATTACTTTAACCAGCAATAGTAATTCAGGGAGGAGGTGGAGGAGATTGATTGATTGTTTTCACAGATTATCTGTCTCATAACAAACTGTCACGAAATGGTGACAGCTTTAACAAATATGGAGAAAACATATTTTTTTTATTAAAGTTATGTACTGCAGCTTGAATAAAATGCAACTACATAGCATTTTTTTAGAAGTCTGGATTGCTTTATGTATATTTTGCATGTTGCCTATGACTGTTGCTCATGGGGAGAGACATGTCAGTAAGCTAAAACTAATAGAAAAAATTTAAGCAACCTACTTGCATACTGTATATGGACTGTTGAATGTAACATTCATGAGCAGTAAATATTGTGCTAGTTATCAGTATTGGACCAAAGAAAGCAAGGCAGTTGCAAGCCTTTAAAATTGTGATGCTTTTGATAGACAGACTCAAAAAATTGTAACAGCAGCTGCGTGGGAGGAGGGTGGGTAGTTAAATCTTTTGTCATGGGGCCCAAGATTCCTGGCAGAGCCCCTGGTCTACTCCGATAGGTATTGACATTGTTATCAATATAGGTGTGTAGCTTACCTTGCAGAACCTGCTCTTACGGCCTGTTGGAAGTAGTTAAGGTTAGCAACTTTTTTTTACCCTGCAACGAGGAAAATAGACGCTCTAACAGAAGTGCTCCACCTGCGTTTGAGCAGTTTTATGAGAAATGGATTTTCAATAATAATTTTCAGGTCACTCAGAAGTGTTTTGATCAACTTTAACAAATATGTGAGTGTTCAATTATTATGGTCTTACAGTCTACCATTCTCTAATATTAACAAAAAAAATAATAAAAAAGTCTGTATCTGATCTCTGATCCTCAGCTAATACTCTTTGCCCTCGGCTCTTAAGACCGTCCAAGATAAACTCTGTATTTTCAACAATCAATATTTGTATAAAACATTTTCAATATTAAAAAAAAAAAAACATTTCAAACTGAAAATCAGTGGCAAGATTTAAAAATTGGTATTCACAATTGATGTCTGAGCAATATGAGTTTCAGACGTTTTGCAGAGCAGAATAAGATAAAATGTAAACCTACAGATGCATAGATTTAGGCTAACCAATGCAAAGCACAGCAGCATTCTAAGGAATTTAAGTGCTGAACAAGAAAATCATTTGTCTTTTTTTCTATTTCACAAAACTGTACAACGTTTTGTTGGACTGTCAAATAAAGTCTACATAAAACGCAACTAGGTTGTTGAAATGTACTAAAATACAGTCCAATGGTTGTGAAAACTTGTAAAGCACGGTTGTAAAGAGGTTTTGCTTGAATATTAACGTAATGTATGGCACTTGAGCCACACTGCCATCTAGTGTTGGATAAACAGAATTACATCTATTACCTCAAAGATGCGAATTTCTTCAAACAACCCAAAATAAACGCATTTGGTCAGAATTACGGAATACTTTTTATATCACAATTTTAACAAGAGTTGACTAAAAATTTTTACACGTATCGGTTTTTCTCAGTTGCTATGTATTTCGTTTAGATCGTGTGCGCTTGCGCAGATGGGGGGCGGATTTGTTTTGCTGGACCCTGTCGTGTTTTGTATTAGAATCCATCGAAATGGAGTTTATGAGTCACCGGCATCTTCGACGGTGAACGTTCCTGAGGTAAAAACTTTACACGTTCATCTGCATCTGTAATTGCTGTTTTTGTAACGACACCTGTGTGTTCATATGCTGTAGTATTTAAACAGCCTCTTACCAAGCGAACGCCGACGTGCTGATGGAGCCTTGTTAGCTTCAGTCCAACATGTTAGCTTTGACCCTTTGTGGGTTTGCTCTCTGTCAATAAACAGCATGCTTGGAAAGGAGCAGTGATGGAGATTATTAACGTCGGGGTTTATATTTAGCTTTAACCCTGCCGTTCCTAAAATATGTACAGAAGCTGCGCAATGTTGCTTATTCTCTCAGAAAACAACTACGTTTAGATTATTTTGCTAAACCACTCTTAACTCAAATATGAACTGATCCAGCCCTGCGTTTTGCTTTTCACCCAGTAAAACGGATTATTAAGTTCTTGTTGTCAACCTAAAAAAAAAAAATTACATATAATCACTAAATTCTAGTACTAAACCTGCCTTAGAGTTGAAAAAAAAACACTTACAATTTGGATTGCTATACAACGTAACATAATATTGGAAATATAATGAATTTATTGATGAAAAGAATAAATACTGCAGTCTCATAAGACTTGAGACGTTTTTATTGCATTAAAATAGGATAACAAATTGATATATATTTAGGGAAAGCATGACTAATCATAACCAATCTTCTATAGTGATAACCTCGTGGTGCTTGTTGTGGCATTAAACTTGTAAAACATGCAACAATATGCACAAACGTATCCACATACATACGAATAAATTATTTCTTTTTTTGTGGTTTGTTTTATTGTCAGTTGTGACTAAATTATAAACAAAGACAATCTAATATTAATACTTTCTTTGACAAGTAATTACATTTGGAGAACAAGATTCAAACGTGGTGCATAACACTTTAAATTTCATATGTACAAACACCAATATCAATTGTCAAGATTGAGCCCTAAGGATTTAGATTTTCTTTTTGCAACCTTAGAACCAGCCTTAGAATCACAGTTCAGTCAGTGAGTCGATTGTGGGATAGCTGAATGGCCCACGCTGGGTCATCAGCAGGACAGTGATCCTAAACACAGCATCAAATTTACAACAGGAATGACTGAACACACACACACAAAAAACAAAAGAATAGTTTAGTCAAAGCCTAGACTTCAATCTACCACTTCTTACTGACACACATGGCAATGACTCCGCACTTCCACACCTGCGTGGAAGATGATGCTCAGGTTAATGGATCTCAGGGAATCTTATTTGTAGACTTATTTTAGGTGATAATGAATACTTACAAGAGGTTGGTTAGCTACAAGGAAACTAACAGGGTCTCCACACAAACCCCGAGGCTCTTCACAGAGATAAGAATTCACGCTGGGAGAAATGTTATGCGAGGATCATGTTGAATCTAAAATAACATGTTGGTTATACTGCTCAAATATGAACATCTCTCATAAAATGCTTCACCTGTTGAATTCCTTTATCCTTCATGGATTTTATTGTCTAAAAGTATATATATCTGTGTGAAGATGTAATTTTCATCATACCGGTAACATGAAAATTAAGCTACTGCGCCTAGAATCTACAATAAATAGCTTCTGTAGACCTTATTCCCACAGCAGCTGTCAATGATTAATTAAATTGTTTAACAGAAAGCTTTATCGGAGTTTCCGATGGCTTTACACAACTTCTTAACTCCACTCGCAGTGAACTTGTGACGGCCTACAAGAAGACGAAACCATGGGGAACACGAGCAGCGAGCGGGCTGCAATGGGCCATGGGGAGAAGGCTCAGCGGAGAGACAGCCGGGGCATCAAAGAGGGAGAGAGACCCAAAATCCTCATGGACAGCCCAGAGGATGCTGATATTTTTCACGGAGAAGACATAAAGGTATCCATTGATGTTTACTCAGAGGCACATTTCCTTTCATGTTGACAGTTTGAAATCCAACTCTTATCATATTAAAGGTAAAAAAGCCCCAAGAGGATCTATCGTATCGCTCTGACGTGTGTTTTAGGCCCCTCTAGAGAAGGAGGAGTTCCTTGCCTGGCAGCAAGACCTGGAAGCAGACGATAAAGGCCTGGCTGTTGACCGACCAACCGTTTTTCGCTGGACAGGGGATGGGAAAGAGGTCTACCTCTCTGGGTCTTTCAACAACTGGGCCAATAAGATTCCCCTAATAAGAAGGTGGGAGCAATGTCCTAAACTCAGCGGTTACATCCTCCATAATTTAGTAATGTTTAATTATTAATAACTGTACTTACAGTTTTTTAAATGTTTTGTTCTTTTTTCATCTTCCTTCCAAGTCAGAACACATTTGTGGCAATTGTAGATCTACCTGAGGGAGAGCATCAGTACAAGTTTTATGTAGATGGCCAGTGGACCCATGACCCAACTGAGGTAAGCTATTACATCTGTCCTATTACATATTTTAAGCATTTAAAGTTTAGCTCTTTTGGGACATGATGTTTATGATTTCTGCTGTTTATAATTTCTAAACTTTATGAAATATTTAGTCATTTCTTCTGGTAAAAATATTTAGTCTTTTAATCCATTAAAATAGCGTGTACTCCTTGAAAGCTAATTGCTTTCATTTTGCACCATTCAAAGTATAAGAAATTCAGTCATTATCACATGTTAGCGTTTTAATATTTTCCCTATTTTTTTTGTGTAAAATTTCAGTTTACATCTTAAACTGGATCACTTTTTCTCTCCTAAAGCTTTTGACATCATTGTTCAGAAAAAGAACTAAGTTTGAGATTTTCTAGAAACAAAATTTTAGAGGGGTTCTCAGATATTTGCGGATTCTAGCATTCTGGGCGGTTGTGGTCCATAACTTTCACAAATACCAGAGTGTGTCTCAGAAAATGTGTCCCACTTCTCAACTGATCCTAATGAAAAAGTCAAATCAGGTTTTCAAAGACGTTTATAATGAATCTTTGCTTTTAACTCACTGCCGCTTCCACATTTTTTACACCTTGTAAAGATTTCTGCTTCACTCCTAACACACTTCTTAGCTAATTAGTGCTGATCCCCTCAGGTTATAGTTTCCACTCTACATTTGCACAAAGTGCAAATTCTCTAGTTATTTCTGGTAGCTCCTATAATTAAAAGCACTTTTAGATGTACATTGGGAGGTCATTATTGGATCAAACAATTAACTTGGGCTTCGGATTACAAGGAATGTGGTATTGCTTTAACTAGTGGGTTTCTTTTTGTGTTGTCTGTGAAGTTTGTTTATTTGACCATGTCATGACTTTTCACAGCCTGTTGTGACCAGCCAGCTGGGCACCGTTAATAATATCATCCAGGTGAAGAAAACTGACTTTGAGGTGTTTGATGCTCTCATGGTGGACTCACAAAAATCCTCTGACATGTCAGGTGAGAGCTAACAACTGATCACAAAAAAAATCACTGAAGCAGATTCAAGTTTCTTAAAGCATAAATTTAATACCATGCATAGAAGTCTTTATTTTTGTGTTATTGCTACGTAAATTGATTAATCAGGCACTGTAGCAAGTTCAACTTTGGCAATATAAAATATAGCCTCAGGTAAAAGACACAGGAACGAATAGTTTGGAAGCCCTGCTAAAGATTTTTTAATTTTTTTTTTATAAATGACATAAGCGTATCTTTTTTGCAGTAGCATAATGTCACATTAATGGCGTAGAAAAATCCAAATATGGTCACATAATCCAGCAGGTTTTAGCATGATCTTTTCAGAGTACTGTGCTGATTGGAGCAGAAGTATTTTAATTCAGCTAAATTGATGTGTTTGCAAGCATGAATAACTTTTTTGACGTCATGCCGCACAAAGTGTATACATTTAAGCCTGGACTTTGACTAGGCCACTCAAAAAGCTTCATTTTGTCTTGAGATGTTTGAGCCATTCAGACGTGGACTTGAAGGTGTGCTTCAAATGATTGTTTTTCTGCACATTACAAGTTCTCTTGAGCTTAAGGTCACAAGCCATTGTGAACGTTCGCCACAGTTCCATGTTTTCTCCATTTTCAGATAGTAGCACTCACTGTCTGTCTGCAGCTACACAGACTCAGAAATGAAATGAATTCCTTTAAATCTAGACTAAAAACCAACATGTTTAGTGTTGCTATTGAACCATAATAAATGAGAAACTAACCAACATTTTGATGTGTAATGACGGCACTTGTTTCAGTTGCTGAAACCAAAGTCAAAGTTCTTTGACTTTGTATGTTTGCGTTTTTATGACATGAAGCTCTTTGAACTGCCTGGTTGCTGAAATGTACTATACAAATAAACTTCATTGATTGAAATGACTTTCTAAATCTCTACAGATATAATTCTGTAACTTTCTCATCTGATTTTTTCAGATTGGATGCGTTGCTTTTTTATATTTGTTTTCTTCATTATATCAGACATGGTCTATTTAAGGATTCTACAGGCCAAGCTGTTGCCTTTGTTGCACCATGATAAAATGTTAAAAATTTAACAGATGTGAATACTTTTGCAAAACTTTTTTGATTGCCTAATAATATTCTGATTTTTTGAAAGGTAAAAGGTTTGTATTAGTCCAACCATTCTTTTTTTTCTTTTGTTAGACCTGTCCAGCTCTCCGCCCGGCCCATATCACCAGGACGCTTATGTTCCCAAACAGGACGAAAAGTTTAAGTCCCCACCTATCCTCCCTCCGCACCTCCTCCAAGTCATCCTCAACAAAGACACTGGAATATCTGTAAGTGGATCAGATTTGAATTCAGGATTGCTCTGGTTGTTATTTCTTAAATACATTTTACCAAAAAATGTGTGATTGCTTTTCTTTATCTTTCTATAAGTTTTAAACCTCTTGGCCTATTTAGATGCAGTGCATCTAGAGTACAAAATACATCTGCTCCAGTATTTTTCTTTCATTTGTTACTTACTGTTTTTTCTTCCATTTTGTTATCTTCAGTGTGACCCTGCGTTACTTCCAGAGCCAAACCACGTCATGCTCAATCACCTTTACGCGCTTTCAATTAAGGTACGGTTCATACTCTTCTGAACTACTGAACTACAAAAAAATAAATATATATTCTATGTTGTCAATGTATTCTCACTGTGCAACTGCTGGTGTGGGAAATCTTTGTGAGAAATGACCAGCTTTTATGGGTATTTTCCCAGAAAATGTTGACCTCTACCATGGATAGTGGGCATATGTACTCAGCCTGCAGAGCGGATCGTATCTGTGGAATGCCAGCAGTGATAAGATGCTGGCACAAGGATTACAGGACAGACTGAAGGGCAGATCATTTCCCTTGCTGCACCGCTCTTAAGTGGAAAAACAACCAGAAAGTGCAGGCCAATGTATAAATAGAGACTGTAGTTTCATACTTAATGGGGGAAAAACAAACGAGCTGAGTTCACATGGGAGAAGCTAGACGTAATTTTTCATTTAAGGTAGGGTCTGGTTGATAAGTTTTTGACTCTTTCCAACAAAATGTTGAGTTATTAAGGTATTTGCTTTGTGTCATTTTTTGACTTGATTTAAGGCAATTAAAGGCACCATAAAATGAGCTAGATAATTTCTATTCTGATAATTTTTTTGAATAGCAATTTTGTTTACAGGGCATCTTGCATCCATTTAATTGTTTTCGGTTGTTGTGTTTTATTTGGATATTTAAAATACCTTCAGCTTCCAGTGTTAATTGTTCTTTAAAAAAATAAAGTTTATTGGTCTTTGAGAGGGCCGACTTACAATATTATAGCGTTGTCAATATGTGATTTGAAAATGGTCTCGAAACAACAATGTTAACGTTTATTATATATTCCTTTATTTAATCAGGTAAACCCCGTTGAGATCTAGATCTCATTTTCAAGAGGGACCTGAGCAAAAAATTTGCAATACATAACAATAACAATTGCAATAATTGGTGATACAATTTATTGTGCAACATATTTTTTTTACTGTGACAGGTCAAGTGTTGTTGTCTATATTTACTGGAATCATAAGGATTTCACTGAGGAGTTCAATCAGGGCAGCCAAACACAATTGGACATCACAGTTTTTAGATTTTTATTTGTGAAAAAGATTGTAAATTGTATTATTCTCTACTTTTCAACAATGCAGTACTAGATGAGCGTTTGCCACATAAAATTCATGCAAAATACATTGTAATTATTCTATATACCATGAGAAAATGTTAAAAAGTTAAGGGATATGCATCCATTATACTCCTGATGACCTCAAGTTGTGGAAGTGAAATGCTTTTAGGTTAACCTTTCCTCTGTCTTGTGTTTATTTTGTCACAGGATGGAGTGATGGTGCTTAGTGCAACACATCGGTATAAGAAGAAGTATGTCACCACTTTATTGTATAAGCCCATCTAATGGCCATGTTTTATTCCAGTAGTCTGTGCATGAACTATACACCAAGTGTGTAGAATATTTCCTCCAATCGTTTTTGAGTTTCTTCCATGAAATAGAAAAATTAGATCAAACCTGTTAAAAATCCCTCACCTGTTCACATTGTTCAATCCAAGTTGAACAATGAATGAAGTGGGATGAATGAAGGACTTAATAATGATGTGATTTTTATGAGATTTAAACATAATCACAAAATTGTAATTCTTTACAGTTTGTTAGAGAAGATTTGTTATATTAAATTAGACAAGTTGAAAGGCATTTCAGAGACATCTTCAAACATAAAAAACATTTCAAATATTCTTTATGAATATCTTTTGAGAGGATATTCATACACATTTTGATGACATGACATTTAACTTTATAAACTTCTAACATAAGCATTGAAAAGCATTACAGTTAAATGGATATTTAATGTAACCTTGTAACCTTTTTGTTGTTGCAGCCAAAACTGTTACAGTGGTGCTTGAAAATGTATTTGAAGTATTTTTTTTTAACATTAATGACCAGAATGAGCTGCTCTTTTTTTTTTTACTTTTAAAGAGAAATCCTCAGGCTTTAATCAAAACTTGACTATGGGAAGACAGACAGGTGCAGAGGGGCAGAGTGAAGGAATATCAGAGTCTTCTCTGGTCGCCAAAGGAGATTACTTAGAACCTCAAACTGAGAGTTGTTAAATCTTATCAGGCTAAAGCCTCAGACATGGTTGCTGTCTGCATCAGTTTCATTCTCCACTGAGTGAAGAATTGTGGGTAATCAGCCGTTGCTAACAGACTTGCATCCAGCCCCCTCAAAAGTAACAATCCAGTGCCTTCGGAGATGATGCAGTGTGTGGGTCGAAGGCCCGAAGCAACACAGTGAGCAATACGAAGAAGGCTGCAAGAAAAAAAAGTCAGTGTCGTGAAAAGAGAGTATTGCTTTGTTTTTTTTTTGTTTTTTGTTTAGTTTGTTAGAATTTGCATTAAAAAGTCAGCAGACTGATTGGGGAGAAAAAATACAACATAAAAGCGATGATATAGAGTAAGAATAACATTTACTTTGAGGCAACAAAGAAAAGATTCTAGAGCTTTGAAATAAGCAATTATTTCATAAATGAAAATAAAAACAGTTAAAAGCTGTTCGATTTTCAAGCACTACTGAAAACAGATGAGCACTTTTATAGTGATTTATACTCTGCATATCTAATTATTGTAAAAACCCACCTAAGGTTGTAAATGTGTCGATTATTACATTCCTATTTAATATGCCTTTCCTTGTACATTAATTTGCAGGGATATTTTTGCTTTGCAGAATATATATGAAAGCAATAATGATTTGGTAGGACACGGAAACATTTTAAATCGAAACATATACATAGTTGTAATCATTAATCATGCTGATAGAAATATGTGTAAATAAGGCTGCTGTTTTCTTTCCCATGGTTGAGAAGACAAAACGTCACCAATCAAGAATGTGAACCTTCAGGTTACAGACTGAACATATGCACTGAGGCAGTTATCTGTGTGTTCTCTTCTGCTGGTTATGTTGATGGGGAAATGTGCCGAGCACACAAGACAGAGATAATATATTTTCTAGAGCATTTAGAGATGATATTATTTATATTTGAGTTGCTGTAGATCATTCTGTTGATCCAGATTGTTTTTATTGTGTCGATTGCCTTGTATGGTAAAAACCATTTCACTCGAAAGTTTAGCTGTTGATTTGATGTTGAATTTGTGCACTAACATGACGATGTATCGGAAGAGTAGAACTGATACCTCTGCCATATTTTTCTGCATGATGAAGATTAAATTAAGATCACATCCAACTGTTGTCCTCTGTTTTGTTAATCAGAGTGTGGAATATTGAATATTCAAAGTTCAATTTAAAAAATAGTATATTTTTTTTCTAAACTGTATTAGGCAATTGATTAATTACTTAAGTAATGATGGGCAAAAACAGGTAAACTATGTAACTGTAAGCATCACTAAAACAAGTGCACCAGGAAATGATTACAAGAGAAGAGCTGCATGTCCATCTGTATAACCACATGTCTTATCACTGTAGTTTCCTCAAAATGTGATTTATCAAATTCTATTCTTGAAATCTGCCCTCTGGTGGAGGATCTGTGATCTGGAAAGTACCAGTTTCTGGTGCCTGCACCTTTTGTGAATCTGAGCTTCAAAAATAAAAAGGAAATCTTTTTTCCTTTTTTTTAACAAGTCTTTTATTGACTCAGGCAATGCTGCTTTAAGTTCATCCCAAAATTATTTCTACCCCAGATTTGATGTAATCTTTTAATTTGACCAACATGTTTCTTCTGACTGGAAGTTACAGATAAGTTTTGTAGTGGTCCAACCAGAGTCACGGTTTCTATGGACTTTCCACTTTTTAAATTGAAATAAAAATGGATTTCTCTATCACCCCATTCTTGGTTAATTAAAAATAACTTTAAATTCACCAGATGCTTGAATAATGTCTGTCTTAACTATGTATCATTGAAGATTTCGTTGAAAGATTGTGAAAATGTGTCCATCAGTTTCAGTTGTGATACTCTTGGTACGTTGGCAGAATTTATGAGTCATTGCAACAACATGCTTCAACAAGAGTTTGACATCTTGGGGGGTGAGGGAAGCAAAAAAACTTCCTCTAAATGTGTTTCCCCTTAAATGTTGAATAACTGGACAGCTAAAAGCATGGATATGAGAAGGAGGGAATGCATGTACACAGAAATAAGTCATAACCTTTGAATTACTACAAAAAGAAAAAAAAAACATGAAGATTTTTCTTGTTTAATTTCATTCAGGATGTGTAAGCAAGTGCTATTTTGCCATACTGATGAATCAGCAATGAGATTCTATGACTTTATGGCAGAGATCTTGGCCTTAGGAGATCCGAGCTTACAAGGTGTGAGAAATCTTTAACCTTTGCACATGCCAGCTTGTTTTGTGAGTGTGAATGCGTGTGAGCTGGTACTGTATGGACAGCTGACATCCAAGGACCCAAACATGATGTATATAAAGGGACTTTATGTTTGAGTGAAAGTCACTGTCCGACTGAAGCCTCTCACTCACAGAATGAATGCCTTTTATACTGTCTTCCTCTTGGCTGTTGGTCTCTCCGTAGGTGAGTACAATTTCACAGAAATTGCCAGACTGTAAAAGTATTTATACCCCCTCAAATATTCAGTTTTCTCAAAATGCAAAACAAAACTTTAATGTATTTTCTGGCTTGCTTATTCGACAGCTAAGCATAATGCACATTTTCTTAAATTACAGCTGCAAGTTTTCTTTCAAATCAAGTTTATTTGTATAACACATTTAAGCAACAAGGCAGTTCGAAGTTTTCTAAGTACTTTTACCATACATATTCACATTTAAGTCACAATCATGTCCTGTTATTTTTCTACAGCCCACTCTCTGGACTACAAGGCTCTCCACCAGTTCAGGGCCATGATCCTGTGTATGTTGCCTGATAGTTGGCCTGCTCTTGACTATTCAGACTATGGTTGTTACTGTGGATACGGAGGCTCTGGCACACCCATTGATGATCTGGATAGGTCATTATTTAAGCCGCCTCACACTAATACTACTTAAAAATATTGTAATATCTACAATATTTTTTATTTGTTTTAAAGATTGCGGTGCTTAACAATTTGTTTTTCCATACAGGTGCTGCCAGGTTCATGACCAGTGCTACAGTGACGCCATGCAGCATCCGGAGTGCTGGCCCATCCTGGATAACCCTTATACCGAGATTTACTCCTACACCTGTGATGAGGCTAACAGAAAGCTCACTTGTACAAGTGAGTTGACTTTTTTCTAGAGTTGCTAACTTTTAATCCTCGATAGTGAGATTGAAGCATTTTTCCATCATTTCAAGGTGATAACTTTCACTCGAAACAGAGAAGGCAGTGCTGCAAATCTGTCATTGACTTGTGTACAGTGGATTTACTCATTCTACTTTTTACTGACTCAATCCATATACACTTCTCACTTTAAGCTCTGTCACTGCACTGTTTTCACCAGTATTACCTGGGTGTCAGCGATTGAAAACTGACTGATACTATTGCTTTCTCTTCTCTAGACCAAAACAATGAATGTGAGATGTTCATCTGTGAGTGCGACCGCAAAGCCGCAGAATGTTTCAGCAGGTCAGAGTGGAACCCCGAGCATGAGCACCTGCCAAGTGACCAGTGTCAGTAGAGTCCTGCACAAACAGCTGTGTCTAGCAAAGAATCTGTGCCACATCCATTTACAAACTGCTATACTACTTCATCTGGCGTCATTCTGAATCACAGTGACCTCACAGGACCATTTACTAAAGATATGATTCCTGCATGGCCTTTTAAGCATCCATCTTTTCTCCATCTGGATGTTTCAGGTTGGACTTGCTGCTATATCTCACCCTAAATGTCATCATCATGTTTACCATCCACTTGAGTGTGATGGTAATTGCAATTTTTAGTGCAGTTTGCAGTCAGCAGAGGGCACTGTTCCTCATTTATCCCATTAGTGTGTCGGACGACAGAGAAAAGCATTGACTTGCTCAACAACAGTTGTTCTTCTCACTTTATGTAACATATCTAGAAATAATAAAATACTTTTTCCAGAGGAAAATAAATATTTTCTCTTTCATTACCTAAATCCTCAAATTTTTCACTTTTAAGTGGTCTGTAAATTATTGCAATGACCTTAGTAATTTTTTGCCAAAACTGATTTTGGCAACAACAAAAAAAAATCACTTTTGGCAAAACATGGCTTTAGCCATAACTTTAGGAAAGTGAAAAAATGTTAAACCAATTTTCGTGTAACTATTCTGGTGCTTTCCAATTGATTGCATCATGCTGGCAGCATGACTTAGTTACACAATGTTTGCAATAATATTAAATTCCTATTGCATAATTGGAAACAGCTTGGTCTTTATCTTTGAAAATGACAACAAACTTTAGAAGTTTAATTCATTTTAATTATGCTGTCAATATCTGAATCAAAAACAAGATGGTTATATAACTGCAACTGAAATGAAGATTCACATAGACTTTGGTCACCATCCAGCCTGTTTGGCAAACAGGCAAAAATTACCTCATTCCTGGTTATGTTCTCAGCCTGGCAATGCGTCACCTACTTTAACAACCCACCGTTCGCTCGTTGTGATTGGTTGCTGAGCCTGCAGCCCACTGAATCACTCTTTAGGGCCATTTCTCAGACAATGCGTAAAGCTCAGCAGCTGGTAGCTGACGTCTGGCCATAGTCCAGCTGAGGCTGCTGCTGGCTGAAAGATAAAATGAGAGGAGTGACACACTGACAAAAAGTGATACTAGACTATTGAAAGTTTCTCAAGTTACGCCCTTTGTATATATTTTGCTGTTATGGTAACTAAAAGTGCCAGTACTGCTGATAGGTATCAGTACAACACCCAGACTGATTTATGAAGAATTCAAACCAATATTTTAACAAATATGAAACATATTGCATGTACATATTTTAAGTTATAAAGACTCCATGAGTTTACAAAATTTTTTGTAGATTATATCCCAATTCACAGTGTATGGGTGTATGCTGGCAATGATCGATGATGCTGCATCCAAATATACTGCTGGGATATCTTTGTAACCAAGCTCATAATTCTTGCACTTTATCGATTTTTAATTTTTTTTTTTCACATTTAAACCACAAATGTTTGGGTTGCAGATCAACACAGGGTTTTACCCAATTGTGAAGCGGAAGGAAAAGTATACATACATAGTTTTTAAACAATTTGCAAATAAAAATCCAAGTAGATTTGGATGCATTTGTTTAGCTCCGTTTACTCTGATAACCTAAATAGAACACAATGACACAAGTTTCCCTACACAGTCAAGTATAAACTAGAGTCTACTTTTGTGTACATATTTTGGACAAAGTATCATAGTGTGACAGGAAAAAAAAAACTCCTTTACACACCATCCTCATGGTGGGTCCTGGTAGCAGTGTTGTACTATAGACTTTTTCAGCAGGGAGGGGGAAACTGCAATCCAGGAAGTAAAGCTATTAGCACAACACTTGAGACTGCAGTTGAAATTAATATCACAGGACAACAATTCTAACAAATTTAATAACTCAGATTTTGAGTTACATTCCTTAGTCTCTTTAACTTTAGACAATGTCGTTTTGGTAGATTTTTGAACAAGAATATCTAAGATAATTTTCTTGCTCCAATATAGTCGATTGCAACAGTTGAACTGCCTCCTCAGCATGCTATCTAACTCTCCAGAGGCCTGTTAAGGAATAATTATTTGAGTAGAGGGTTTGATCAAGGTAACATCTTGCTTTTCACTATTATTTCATCCAATCTACTTGTGTATTACTGTTTCAGCTTCAAGTCTTTAAAAAGAAATTCTAACTTCTATTTCCAGGATGTTATTGGCTGGTAACAATAATGCCCAAACTCCAGTTTAGAGCATACATTTAAATTGTATCATGCTGAATGAGAAGCACATGCTTGTCATATTTGACTACTCCCTTATAATTTACATTGAATTGCTCCTTACTTTCCTCTAATTATTAGCCTTTCCTCTGACTCTACATTTTCTCATTCCATGAGCTGTATAGTTGGGTTTCTGTTATGAAAGGATTTAGTGATCCACACTCCCTAGAGGTTAGAGTTTCAGCAGAGCAGTGTTTGCACAATGCCACACAACCACAAAAGAAAAATTGCTTCATATGTGAATCAATAGGCTTCATTTAGACACATTTAATGACCGGTGTTGTTTTCATTTGGTTAGGTTGGTAATTTATCTTTGTTCTGCAACACTTTTAATTATTGTTATATAACGCCCAGAGGACTTGGTTAGAACCTGTCAGCGCTCCTCCACAGGTATGCTGACACCATTTGCTTATACCAAAACAAGATTCCATATAAATTCTCAGATCATGCACAGCATACGCCTCTCATCTTACAGATGTACCTATGTCAGATTAGATATTTAAATTTTACCCTACTGTGATGTTTGAGCACATAAATTCAAATAGCTATACCACATGCTAATAAACAGTGCCAATTTGGCTCATATATAAAAGATCAAGCTTGTTGTATTGTAATGGCTTGTTAGATACAAATAAAATGTGAGAGTGCATGTATCTTTCAATGCTTCACAACTCGTTGTAGTGAATGTCTTTTTGTAGCCAGACGCCTAAACTGGATGCTAACTTTGTTTTACTCTCAAATACAAGAGGCACTACTTCCCATTTTGTATCTGGACAAGATTTACTCTTTATTGTACGCCACAAAAAAAATTCGGAGGACTATTTTCTGATATTTTTGAATTATTTTTGATGTGCAGTTGTAGGGAGCATAATTGAAAAATCACTGATGTGAGTAAAATGTAATGAGTCTACCAAATAAATCAGCTTGCACCAAAATCTGCAATTAATCATGGTTAACTACAAAAATTGTGGTGATTAATCACCAGTTTAAATTGCTTGACAGCAATACAGTAAACACCCCAGAATGCTTGCGCTTACTGATGCTGTCTAATGTTCCTGGATTTGTTGCTTTGGGGTTCCCCTGGGACAGTGCAGAAGGTTTCTCTTCCTTATCTGTTTTGTTTTCAGTTTGCGTGTAATAGTGTGTAATAGCAATGTTTTCTGATTCTTAAATGGGCTTTAACTTATTGCTTGAATTAATTTGTTTAAAAAAAATATAACTTCTGAGAACACTCCTTTTCATAACACCCAGCAACCTAAATCCAACCTGTTCTATTTGTATTTGTTTTGGAAAACATTTTATGAAACCTTAATATTAAATGAAACCAACTGCATGGGAATGGCTACATGAATGCATTCCACACATTCTCCTTTTGCAATAAGGAATTAGGTATTGGGTTAGGTAAGGTGCAGGTGGAATGCCATACAATAAACCTTGATCTTTTTCTCTTTTTGTCACATTTGCATCCCCAAAATTCTATGTATTTTATTAGAATCCTATGTTAAAGATAATGTTAATGAAAATAATGTGATTTTTAAAATTCTTTATTTGCTTTTATGTTCTGAGAGTTCTGGAAGGTTGATGCAACAACAGAGGATCTTTAATGTATTATGGTGCTAAGCAGTTCAGTGAATAAAATACGGTTCTTCGTTTATAAAAGTCTATTTTCTGAGCTACGGGGAGCCAGTGGAAGAAATTTAGAACTGAGGTGATGTGCTCTATCTTCCTGGTTTTGGTGAGAATGCAAGCAGCAGCATTCTGGATCAGCTGCACCTGCTGTCTGACTTCTGGTCTACACGTTTGGGCTGCACATTGGCACAGTTGGTAGCACTGTTGCCTTACAGCAGGATTGGTCTTTTGGTTTGAGTCCTGGCCTGGAGTCTTTCTGCATGGAGGTTTTATGTTCTCCCTGTGCATGTGAGGGTTCTCTCTGGATACTCCAGCTTCCTCCCACAATCCAAAAATGTGACTCTCAGGTTAATTGGTCTCTCTAAATTCTCCTTAGGTGTGAATGTGTTTGTGCATGTTTGTCCTGTTTGTCTCTGTGTTGTCCTGTGATGGACTGACGACCTATCTAGGGTTTTCACCCGTTGACCCTGAAAGGATAAGTGTGTTTGCGAATAGATGGATGGATGGTCTACCAATCAATCTATGGTAGAAAAGTGACACTGCACCTGGAGGTGATGAAATGATGCTGTGGGAATGCATGTTTTTCTGCAGTAACAGTGAAGCTGGTCAGAGTTGATGGGAAGATGGAGTAAGCTTAACACAGAGCAATTACAGAAGAAAAACTGTGAAATGTTACAAAAAGATTATGGAAAAGATGTTCACGCTCTGTTTGTTATATCTGAGCTGAAGCTATTTTGCATAGGACTTTGCATGAGAATAGTCAATTTATTTAGATGTGCAAAGCTGAGAGAAACATACCAACAGCCTAGCAGCTGTATTTCAAGTATTGTCTCAGTTGTGCTGAATAAAAATATATGCCTCACTTTTCAGATTTTTATTAGGAAAAAAATACAAAGACCATGCATCATTTCTCTTAAATGACAAAATGTGAAAAAGATCAGATTATTGTAAACAGATCTAATACAACATTTCAGTTGCTACTACAAGCTTGTATACATTCACTTAGGTTGAAACAGGACAGCGGCAGCCTGAAGGAACTAAAAGTCAAGAAAAAAAAAAGTGTGACCTGGGTGGAAATGAAACTAGAGAAGCAAGAACTTTCTCACTGTAGATGCTAAGATGCTTTGTAATGACTCCACCCTTTCTCATAAATACAAGTCCGTACAAAAGGAAAGTACGTACCGTCTCAATTTTGTCAAACCAGTTATCTATAGTACAAGATGTAACAATTCCAAGAATGTTGAAGCCAAGGGAGTGTCTGGGACATACTCTTCAATCTAAACTGTTTTCCCAGAATTTCCTTTTTGCTTTGTTGACCTGTTTCTGTCTGGTATGCCTTATTCAACAAATGGATACACAGCAAGAATCTGATCCAATGTAGATAACACACACTCATTTCTTCAATGTATTTGTTAATAAGATTTTACACAAACACATTCATTTTTAGTTGAAAAAAATCTCACTTCAGCAGAAGTTAAAAAAAATAATAATTTAATACATTATTCACATTACAGTAGGGTATTCTGTATCCAGAATCATATTTGTGCTGACATAACACTACATTGGGTGTTTTACGCCATCCAACATAGTGGTTCGCGGAGTGCAGACTTAAATCCATTGCTTAGCAGATGACTGTTGAAGTATGTCAGCTTCTCACAGTTTTGGAGATAAGAAGAAAACTGTGAATAAACAGGTGGCTGGTACTTTGAAAGTGAGGGGTAAAACTGCTTTGTATAGTCTTTGCCAGGACATGATTCACCTTTTTCCCTCAGCACTTTGTAATTCTGTCCCCTGTTGTCATCCCGGTGAAGCACAGAGCTGAGCCCTGGGCTGGATGTGAAGCAGAACTCGATCCACTCTATTTTGTCTGTAATTTGAGGCAAGCATGCTTCAAAGAAAAACACATCTACATCAAGGCCATTGACTCGCCTCTGCTCCAGGAATTTACAGGGAATGTCTTTGAAGGTGATCCATGAATCAAAAGTCATTTTCATATTTACAGTGTTTTTTGGGCAACTATGGAAAACACACACTTCACCTATCAAAGTGTTGTCTGAAATGCTGCAGCTCTTCATTTGTACACATTTCTCTTTCAGACGAGCAATAAATGCATCAGAGTCCTTTGTAGGCTGAGGGAAACCCAGACGAAACTTGGGCGTAAGCGATCCATTTCTATTTGCAGGATTTTGTTGGCCTTCCAAATGGCGTGGACAGGGATTTGTTGCTGGAGTAGGGGGCGGGGATGGGGGTTCGGGGGTAAATACATGCTCAACAGTCAGTGCCCGTCCCACCTCATCTGCAAATACCACACGTTTCTTGTGCGCGCTGAAGCTGTACTTGCGAAAACAGCTCCGGGGAGTTGTAGGAACATATGATGAGGGTGGAGAGGAGGACAGATGTGCAAAGCGAAGGCTGGTTCTTCGCCCAGGATAGTCGTTTGGTGGATAAAATCGCTGCGTTAGTTTCAGAGGAGCCATGATCGTTGGCTGAAGAGGCTGGTGCTGACCCGAGTTCACTGACAGTTTGTCTGGTTTCGCCACAGGATAGGGGTGAAGAACTCTGAGAAGGTTCAAAACAACCATGATTATAAATATGGCAGTATGATTTTCAGCATAATCATATTTGTGTGAATGCCATCAAAAAGAATCATAATCAGGCATAAGAACATGACCACATTAATGTCTAATAATGTGCTGATCCCGTAGCTCAAGAAGGCATGGGCAGCACTAGAGCCCCGATGTTGTGCTGTTGCACCAACATGTTAGCAGAAAATTGCAATGTGGGGCATTAATGGAGTGAACTTGTTAGTACAGCAATTACTTGACTTGACTGGATTAAAATTTGGGGACCAAGTAAACACCTCCAGCTCATTATTATGCTCTTTAAACTATTTAGCTGTGTTGCAAGGTGCAATATTTTGCTTTAAGAAAACACAGGTATTAACATATAGGTATTTAGGTAGACAACAATGTAGCATCCACAGTTATATCAGGACCTACATTTTCCCAGCCAAACTTTACTCAACGCCTCACAACCTCCGCACACTTGCCTTCTTGCCAAAGTGAATTCTTATGCCATTTATCCCCAGGCAAGACATAAGCACACGCATACACACCCAGATATATACATAATGTAGGTGAAAATGTGATTTATCACGTTTTTCACTTCTCATCCATCAACGTGTCTTGGCCATGACCCCATCGCAGGTTCACTGCTGTTCCTTCCCTGGGCCCCATTTGATAGCTACAGTGCACTGCAGACCGGCAACACACCACAACAACTACAGTTTGCAAATGTCCTGATCTATTAACCCAGCAATCGCTATTTGTTTTTAGTGAAACTAGCTCAAAGTCCTACATTTGTCTTCATTAATTGTCAGTCAAAATATTCACTTGTTTTTATGTACATCTATATACCACTATGACAAAATTATTCTCTCTTCTGGTGGTTTTAATATTATGCCTGATCTCTCAAACTGAAAATAGTAACTTACCTTGAGCTACTCATTGTCCCACTGCAGATTTACGCTATTTTTCTGTTCTTTAGGTAGAAGGCTTTGAGCTAAGTCGGCTTGATCTGCAACTGAAAAAACAGATAAAGTATGAACATAAGCCATCCGTGCAAGAAAAGACAAGCATCTAACCAACAATGTGATTGTATTTTTAAGTGTATTATGATATACTCACATATCATACAGTAACATGTAGTTTCTCAGGTGAGTGAAATAGTAAAAATAAAGACGAGTGTGCAGTCAGGCAGCTTCTGTTGTGTCTGGGGTCTGTTTTGAGTTTTGGGATTAAAAAGGAGCGTGCTCTGTGACATCACACCCGCCTGAAGCTATAGTTCAACCAATCGACTGCAGCTACTTTGTTTCTGTGTCCCGCCTTCACAGGGCCGTCTAATGGGTTGTTTATAATGAGAACTTTCCTTTTATGGAATTCTTCTCCGATGACAACATGGTTTTGGGAAAGAAAAAATAATACAGGAAAATAGGTCAAAAATGTGTTTAAGGAAATCCCAGCAGATTGCATCAAATCACTGACATGCAGCACTCACTGCTTCTGGACAAGCATGTAACGTCAATGAACAATTGCGAGCATTGTCTGGGTTTCATACTTTAGACAAATTCCTCATACTGAGCATTTATGTAGCAACAGTAGAGAGGAAAATAGAAATAGGCCTCCAGAAGAACCTGGTGCAGTTCAAGCGACCATCTGCCACAATTGAATGGAAATTTCAGAAAACAGAGCAGACACACAAAACAAAGCAGACCTGATGTAGGAGTACATACCTGAAGAAAGAGAATGTTTATAAACATTACAAATCTGAAGAAAAATCATTTTGAAAATGTCTGACATGTAATTTATGTAGAGGAATAATTGTGACACCTCCAGGTTGCTTGAAATAGCTACACATTTGGTTACACATGAAAAGAAAATAATTTCACAGCATTTTAAAAGAAGTTCGCCCTATTTAAACTTTAGACATTTAGTTTCATGTGATCCTTACTGTTATGCTGTTGGCATCAGTATATTAGGCAACCTCCCCCCCATCCAGGAAAGTATCACAGCTAAACACAAGACAAAACAAACAAGACAAGACCATATGTGGCAAAAAACTGGGAGAAAACATAAAATTAACAGTTCAAATAACAGCAACACAAATTTAAGATTTGTCGACAAGGAAAGTGTCAGAGTGGAAACAATTGGTCAGAACCTAAACCTAGTCAAGTCAAGAGTGTGTGTATCGCATATTTTAGGAACAAGGCAGTGCTTTACATGATAAAAGTATATCACAACAATTAATTATGATACAAGCAACAAACATTACATTTTGTCAAATATCATATTCATCAAGAATAGTTATCATCAAATATGTCATATCAATGTTCCAGTTACTATTAATCATAGACAACTATAAAGACATTGGTTTTAAGGCTTGATTTAAAGGAACTCAGTGTTTTTGCTGTTTTGCGGTCTTTAGGAAATTTGTTCCCGATTTGTGGAACATAAAAACTTAATGCTGCTTCTGCATGTTTGATTCTGGTTCTGAGAATGCAGAGTAAACTAGAACCAGAAGACTTGAGTTGATACAACGACGAGCTCTTTTATGTATTCAGGTGCTAAGCTGTTCAGTGAATATTAAACTAACAAAAGTATTTTAGTCTATTCTCTGAGCTTCAGGGAGCCAGTGAATTTTAGATCTGGGCTGATGTGCTCTATCTTCCTGGTTTTAATGAGAACACAAGCAGCAGTTTTTATCAGCTGCAGCTGCCTGAGATTTGGAGCGGCCTCCAATTCGCTTCCATCTACATATGTATTCTATTCACATCAGAGTTCACTTCGACCGAACCAAGACCTAAGCTTTTAGCCATCCTAAGTTTACCTTTCAGCAGGATAATAACACTAAACAGAGCCAGAGTTGGTTACCTTGGACACACCAACCATAGTCCTTTAGCAAGGTTTGGTGGTGTCATTTTGTAGAGATCAAGAAAAACTTGTCCTGAACAGGTTCTTGTTGAGGAAACCAGTTTTGACTTATCAAGCCATTAACTACACCTAAAGTTTTCTCACATTTTAATCCAGTCCAATTATGGACTGGATTAAAATGTTTAATCCAGTCCAATTATGGACTGGATTAAAAGTGACTTGATGCCACTTAAAAAGCTCAGTGAAGTTACTGTTCCAACAGGTGATCAAAGTTAGTGAAAGTATTCTTGTTCCATGACAGTACTTTTCCTTTAGCAATGTTTGATTGAGTGCAATGTGTTGGAATAATGCTTCGACCAAGCTTTACTCTGAACATCGCCTGCAGCATTTGAACTGCAAACGATAATTGCGTTCTCTTCCTGATCCGGCTTTGTTATTCAAACGGATATTATGCAGTGACAATTACTGCTGCATATTTCCAAGTGAACTAAGGACAGGGTGGATACACACTAACACTGCCAAACCTTTAGGTGAAAGAACTAGATTTGTGTGAAGGTGCAGTCAACCAACCTGTCTCAACCAGCATCTTGATTATTATTTTTTTAATTGTCACTTTGCTTTCGGCCAATTTATCCAGTAAGTGTAACTTACCCGGTATCATTTTGCAGGAGGCGCTTGGAGGCTTAAATCCTTGGCCCTTATTTTTCCCAGTAAGATCCTTTATCCGCTTTTGGCGGGAAATCAAACTACGTGTAAGTCGTGACTGATGCAGCAGTTCCTTGTCTCTCATGTACATAGCTATACCTGAGGCTGGGTTGTATAACTACACAGGTCATAACAGGTTTCCTACGAATTAAAATTTATACTTCCTTATGATTAAAAGGTGAGGAAGCTCCAAATAGTTAACAAATGAAAATGCAAGTTCGTCTGAATGGCAGCAGTGAAATGTCCCTTTATGGACATTTTCAAGCATATATTCTTAGCAGTACTGGTGACGAACTATGAACGGAACCTACTGTCATTTTTCTTCAGTAATAAGTTATTTCTGGTCCCCTTTCCATATGGACATGATTTTTGGATTGTGCAGCTAATATCATGTCTACAACTAGATTTTTTAGGTCTGACTCTTTCCACTTTGAGAAGATCAATTGAACAGTGGACATAACCCTAATTTCAGACATCTGAAATTATGTCTGAAATGATGTAAGAGATGCGAAGCCTAACATACACATAACACTTCTTTTTAACATGCTATTCAAATGTTTTGCTCTTATGTCATCGATTTAAGAAGCAAGTCGATGCTTAAGCTTAAGCTCATGATTCGATGTGAATCATGAAAAACATGATTCACATATCAATAGAGTGGTGTCTGCCGCATATTGAATCAGTTCAGTCAGACAGAATACCACATACCACGGCGGTTTTTACTGAATTTGTCAGCGCACATCCCCTCTCTGTCTGTCTAGTTCTTCTTTGGTGATGTAATTGCTATTCACTACTGAAATCCGTGTAACACATGGTGTGTCTCCCCATTTGGAGGAGACCCTAAGGCAAACACAGAACATGTTAGAGGGATAATTGGAGGGAATTATGAAAAAGTCTTGGAATCACCCAAAATGAACTAATCTGTGTCGCTGATGAGAGAGACGTCTGGGTTTTTCTTCAGGACATGTTTTTTAAAAAATGCAGTCATCAGGAACCTTCAACTAAGAAGCATTGCTATTTTGTATTTAAAAATTTTTGTATGAAAAAATTCAAAATTTAACAATAATAAAAGATGCTGTAAAAGGAAAAAAAAAGCTTTTTCATCATCAAATCTGTCTTTTAGACTTCTTTTTCTTTTACACTTATAATTGATCTTACATTTGATATTTCTGTTTGTTTGGTACTTTGACTTGTACTTATAAGTGAACTTTCTACTTTCACACTTCTTCTTTCTTGCCCTTTTGCTATTAACCAGAGTATGACTAATTAGGTTAATGCTTGAGGACAACAGATCAGGTTTGATATGCTTTTCAAGCTTTGACATGAATGCAAAGGTTTGTCTGTGCAACAATAGCAATTATTGGATTAGTTTCAAATGATCCACACTAATACGTGTTCTCATGTGAACTCTGACCAAACTGTTATGCAAGAAGCAGTATTTTGACAAATATGTACGTTTATGGTCATTTGTTGTTCTCTCTTCTTTTGGCCAATGATTGCAATGTCATATCAAACAGGCACTTTTTATCCTTCAAGATTTATAAATGACAGGGTCACCACTTTCAGATTTGTGGTTTAAAAACAATGCTTTTATTATATAACTGGTGATGTCATTATTCTAATCCAGGAAACTATGAAAGTAAAAGGTGCCTTCACAGGTGCTGTTCACACTTGTTGATGAGTCGTTAAAGTTTTCTGACTGTCTGACCTCAGGGTTTTTTCCATCAACCCAGTTTGCTTTCTAACACTTCTTCATATTTCCCCTGCCATAGGCAGTGGGGCTAAAACTGCCATCTCTCCAGATTGTCGGAAAGAATTACATTTTCTGTAGCTTCACGGTTTTAACTGTGGTACAGGTGCCACTGAGAGTACAGTACTCTGAGGAGATTGTTGCATTATCTGCCAAAAATGTGTGTTTTTATTATTTCTGTTATTGCAGCAGTAAATAAATTCAGTAAGCTGTACAATTTGCACTTTTATTAATTGCACTTTTATTGTTTATTTATTGGAAATATTGTAGAATATTTTCACATTGCATTCACATATAAATTGATATTGTTTATGACATCATGTTTTTTTCTCTCCTTTTTTCTAACCCTGGAATATAGATAAACATGAAAAAAAGTTTAACCCTTGTAGATAGTTTTGTATAAGTACTCCCGAGATGAAAATACAATATTTTCAGATCTTTTTGGTTTTTGTAACGTTTTATAAAAAAACTTAATGAATATAATATAAAATCACGTTGAATTCTGTACAAGTGTTGCACAAAAATTACACACAGACACATGTTTTAGACATTGTAATGAAAAAGGATCTTATATTTTTTAATAATATTTAGGTACCTGTAATCACAGGTGGTATTTTGTGACCCTGTGGGGGATATACTGTATATGTAAATTTAATAACCAGGAAGACTGAGATTGAAAAATCTGGTTCAATCTCTAAGTTTGGATAAAAATAAATAAATAAAAAATAATAAGAAGAAGAAGAATAAAAAAAAAAACAGAAGAAAATCAACATTTCAAATAAAGATGCTATAACACTACAAGACTGAGTCTGACAGAGATAAGCATAAAAACATACCTTGAAAAATGTGTATTCAAACCTATTGATCTGAAATCATAGGCTACCTGTTCCAAATCAGGCTGCTTGAAAATGCTCTGACATTTTTATTTTACCTCTAAGCTAACTTTGGCACATAGAGCTAAAAAAAAAAATCAACACCAAGCAATTACAACTTCAGAAAAGCAAAATGTATTTCTTTTTGGGGAAAACGAAAAAAAAAACTTCAAAGTCATGTTTTTCCGGCTTGCAGAACAATTAGGATTCTCTTTTAAATAGAAATAAAGAGAGCAGCTGTTGTACGTTGTAGACTGTAACCCCAACCCCCAATCCAAGACCTCTATCAGTCCTCCAGTACAGCAGGGGAGGAATGAGCAGTGAGCACCCTCCTGCGGGTGGAGAAGGGAGTGTGTCTCTTTACTCTGACAACAGGCTTGGTGGAATTTCAATAGCAAGGCTTGAGGTGCTTCGTCTAATTAACTAGTCTTGGATAGTGCTGGAGCAAAATTAAAATTTTCTATTAACAGACGTCTGTGAAAAACCATCAAATTTTGCCTAATTTATAATTTCTTTTCCATTATCTGCTCTCATGAATATTTTCATTAAAAATTTTAGGCGATTCCTCCAGGTTTTAAAACTGAGATGTCAGCAGTAATGGCACTTTTTTCATATTTTGGTATGAACAGGGAAACTCTTACTTGCATTAAGTTTTGACTCTTAAATTGGTACATGTAACACTTAAATGAGCAACATAGATGTTTAAATTCTAATGTCAGAAATGTAGTTAATCTGCATTTCTTCTCTATTTCCTACATTTTCTATCATCACAATTTCCCACCACTATCCTGCATTTCAGTCACCCAATATATGATCGGTGTCACATCTCCGTGTCACATCTCCATGTCACATCTCACATCTCCATGAGCATCTTATGAGCAGCAAAACCCAAAGGGAAACCCAGAACACACTGGAGGAACTATTCTTTGGTGCCAGCAACCCCCAAAGTCCCCTCTCTGCTGCCGCTATCCCCCAGGCAACTTGGTGCTAGCGACCCCCAAAGTCCCCTCTCTGCTGCCGCTATCCCCCAGGCATTATGGTACCAGTCACCCCCAAAGTCCCCTCTCTGCTGCCGCTATCCCCCAGGCATTATGGTACCAGTCACCCCCAAAGTCCCCTCTCTGCTGCCGCTATCCCCCAGGCATTATGGTACCAGTCACCCCCAAAGTCCCCTCTCTGCTGCCGCTATCCCCCAGGCATTATGGTACCAGTCACCCCCAAAGTCCCCTCTCTGCTGCCGCTATCCCCCAGGCAACTTGGTGCTAGCGACCCCCAAAGTTCCCTCTCTGCTGTCGCTATCCCCCAGGCATTATGGTACCAGCGACCCCCAAATATTCTGTGCAGAAATTTAAAAATCCAGGGTGGCACCCAATATTTTAACATTCCCGATTGATACATTTTAACAAAAATACGCCCAACTCTTTGTAACGTTGTTGGTGTTTGCGTCTCTTCCGGGGTTTCTTCTTTTGTCTCTTCTGGGTTTTCCTCCAGGGTCTCTTCAATTTGGGGGACCGCCTTGGAGTTTTCTGCCACCCTGGATTTTATTCTTTCACACTTAACTTTCAAAGCCACAATTTCTTTGTTAAGATCTTCATTCTCCTTTTGAAGCCAGTATAGATGTTTGGATTTTTCTCTAAGTGAATCCTCTAAATTCTCTCTCATTGTTATCTGT
Organism: Xiphophorus hellerii; assembly: GCF_003331165.1. Lineage (NCBI taxonomy): Eukaryota > Metazoa > Chordata > Actinopteri > Cyprinodontiformes > Poeciliidae > Xiphophorus > Xiphophorus hellerii. Next base: position 9,492,720 of record NC_045679.1, on the reverse strand, counting down.
TTTCTTTCTAGTAACACATTTACCCTCGACATGGCACGATAGTTGTTGAACTGTCGATTTGGCTTCATCTAATTCCAAATTCAGAGTCTAATTTTCTTCTTGTAGTACTCGTTGGCATTTACAAGGACTTCATTCTCACCTTGCCAGCTTCTCGCATTGTTATTTTTGCTACCATTAAGGCGCTCAATTTTTATCCTAAAGTTTTCTACAGTCTTTTGAAGCTGCTCGTTTTCTTCCTGAAACTTCCTGTTGCTCTTCTGTAATATCTCTACTTTGGCCAACAAGAAATCTTTCTCTGCTATCTTTGCTTTCTGGTTCAATCCTTAAGCTGCAAATGAATTTCTCGGTGGAATCTGAGAATACATAACAAGTATGACTTACAAAAAATTTGGCTTCATAATGTAATGCCTTCAAATTGGGTCTTGGTCTCTTTAAGAAAATCCAGGTGCTTACTCATTGCTTCTGGCTAGACTGAAGGAGTTGTGGGGGAGGGTTGCTCTGGGAGGCAGAAGCTAGGAAGCTTGGAAACTGCAGCTCTGAGGAGAAGTTTTTTTCTCGAAGGCGATGCTCGTCCCACAAAGGTGTTTTGCACAATTGAATGGTTGCCATGGAGATTAAAGGATGTCTCAAACATGCATGAAAGAATCAAAGCAACACTTTTTGATGAGGGAATAACATTATGACATGATATAAAGCTCAAAATAGTTGATTTTACATAATACTGCCTATTTAATTACCTGCAGAAGTCGTATCACTAGTATGTGAAGTTATATTTCAATTTATATTTGTCAAATACTGCACAAATCATTAAAGTGCCTTATTAATGAGAAAGGAGAACCAGTGTTTTCAATTTTTGTTCTTACTTCATGAAAATCTAACCTTAACTGGCTTGTTGGCACATTATAGTATCATTTCATTTTAGCTGGAGGTGTGTTGCGTAGGTAGATGGTTCATAAGCGACCCCCCCCAAACACAGTGTGAGTCATCCAGTTGTCAGCATATTGTTTGAACCATTTAACCTTTGCTAATGCTCAGCTCAAACCCTTTTTCATGTATCATGTTTTTCTCGAAAAGACAATGGCTTTCAGCATTATGGAAATTAAAGTTGGCCTAGCTTCAGCAGTTGGATCAATAGGAAGTGACTCACCATACCGAAATTGCTTTGCAAATATACAGCGGTTGGTGTTTGCTGTAAAGAGACCTGATGATAGCATTCAACCTCATACAGTGTATGTGTTAAGGTTTATTCAGATGCTATGAATAGGCAGTCGTTTTGAACAGTACCTTGTATTTACATCCACTGAGTCTTTGACATTATTAATTCAATTCTGTTTATTTTATAGCAAATGGCATCTCAGAGCACTTTACACAAAACTATAAAATGCATCCACAGATATACACAATTTATTTCAAACAGACATATTCAGCATTAATTAAATACATTTTAATTTGATCAGGCTTATTAAACAATGTATTCAAGTTAAGTTTATTATTTAAATTAGTTTTTTTTAAGAAAATCCAGCCAATTGCATCAATTCACTTGACTTGCAGCAATCACTCCTCCTGAACAAACAAATAGTGACATTGCAAAGTCAATTGCATTGATTTGTTAACTTTGTAGCAATCCCTTGTACTGATTGGGATGGAGCAACAGCAAAAAAAGTATCCAGTAGCTGAAGCTGGCTAAGTATGAGTGGCCATCTGCTGCAGCCAATACTGAAGTAACAAATTTCAGTGTGATTTGTTGGTATTTCATGTGACAGACCGAAACAACATGTAGCTTAGTTATGAAGTGGAAAGATAAAAATACAAGGTTTCCACATTTTTTTTAATGACTAAAAATTAGAGAAGCGTTTAGCTGACTTCTGTTTGGTCCATTTCATGTTTCAAGTGAATTGCAGAAGTGAGTCAATATCTTTACAGACTTCCTACACCTAGAGAGTCTTACATTTGCCCATTCTTTAGCTCATGCTCAGTCAGATTGTACAGACAACTTCTATGAAAACCCCTACCGCATATTTCTATTTTGATTGAGGTCTAGATTTTAAATGGGTGATTTCCTCTCTGTATTAACATATTTCTTCCTGGATCACCTTGTATTTAGTTCCATCCCTCTTCCCATAAACTCTGACCAACTTTTCTGTCCATGTTGTAGAAAATCATCCCCACAGCATGATGCTATGGGATGTTGTGCTCATTTTTATAAGCAGGATTAAATTTGGACTTCCACAGGTCATGGGCCTCTCGGTGGCTTCTCTAACTAAATTATGTTTTAAATTTTGTTGTCTGTTTCATGATGTTCTCCCTGGACGGTCTGGTTTGTTCCTTGGTATTCACGATGTTGTCTCTTCACTGATGTTGTCTTACAACCCTCTGAAATCCTGAAAGAAACACTAGTATTCATACTGAGGTTGAATTACACACAGGTGGACTTTATTTGGTGATAAAGGAGTAGTAAAATATATTGAAATGTGTGGTTTCATGACAGAATGTGTAAAAGTTCAAGAGGAGCAAATACTACTGTGTCATAATTGTCTGAAATCTCTTTAAGAATGCCTCAAAACCTTGTAGGACTTTTCTTGTGATGCTTTTATGTTTATTAACTGAGAGTGAAAAGGGATATATTTTATTTCCTGCCTGGGTTTACAACTTTAATTCTGAAATATCTACAAATGCTCGCAATCATTTTTTCTGTTAGATGTTCACACTGTAATCATCAGAATGATAAATTGCACATTTGAAAGAATAAGTACCAACAGGACTAGTCCTTGATGACTGATTTTTGGAGTTAGTGGAGAATTACGATTATCTCCATCTTTTTGTATGTTTGTGTGTAAAAGCTTTACAGAATAATCTTGCTAGTGTTTCTGTTTTCTTTTTATTGTTATTGAAAGTTCAAAAAGACATAAATCTTTTTGGCAGTTTAGTTTATTAGGGTGATGAAACAGAGAATTTGGGCATGCTGCCATTTGTGCCACTCCTGTTGGCTGTCTAGTATGCCTGGCAAAAGTACTGACACTCCTCAACCTCTTTGAAATCTTGTTAGATTAAGACCATAAACCTCAAATTATTCATGTTATACACCAACACAAAGTAGCACATAATTGTAAAATGGAAGAAAACATATTAAAAAGTCTGGAGGGATTTCTTTTTCAATTCTTTTTTTTAATTTCTAAAAATAAATCAATAAAAAAATAAACCTTAAGTACCAATTGAAGTCACCTCATATACCAGCTGTGTATAATCAAATATCAGTATAAACTATTCATTATTTTGTAAACATGTTGGATGTTTGTTAGAGAAATCTTTCGCAATCCCTTTCTGTCCAATCTGAAATAGTTTGGGCTATCTTTTAAAGAAAAATTGGCCAAAAATTAAATCTTTAGATTTGCAAAACAAACAAAAACAAAAAAAAAAACACACACACACATACACCCCCACACACTGCATGCTGCTTTTGCAAAGTATCAATTTATGGGGGTTGATTATGCCAACCTGTTTAGATACTTTTATACTGTAAACCTTTGAAATATTTGGAATATATTCAATAGGTCTACTGTAAAAAAAAAACCCTGCAGGTCAAAAGAGAATTTGTCTGGATGTAGATTATGTTTACAAATAATATTTTCAAGTAACTCTAAAATTTCCAGTATAAAGGTCCCACTGTGTAAGAACAAAATATGAAACACACATACTATGCTGTGACTGGAACATCCAAACACATCTGGCTCCTACATGTATATATGATGAAATGGAAAATTAAAGATTAGTGTTGAGCTTTGACACTAGCCTCACTCAGACTGTCAGTTTATTTGAATGTCACAACAATCCACATTGCAAGACAACTGCCATTAGTATTTTGCACTATACATATAATTTTCTTTCTGTTTTATGGATGTACATTGTTTTTTACTTGAAGTGTTTTCTTGCTATACTTGAATTGACTTGTTGTTATATGATTGCACTGATATCCAACATGATCTTCTATTTCCGGCCGCCCGATTCAAGGATTTATGAGAGGTGCTGGGGTGAATTTGTTTTTCTTCTCATGTAAAAGTGAGAAATAAAACAACAGTTTTTCCAGCTATGATGCATTTGAGTCCCACTTTTAGAAGGCATATAATGTTCAAGGTGACTTACCGCTAGTGGTTTCCATGTGTAATTCCCAGAGAAGATTGGAGGTGGGAACAGCACAGTCAGGTGAATCAATACAAATGCTCCAGTCATTTAAAAGGTGCATTTTTCAGAATGACAGTCAGTATGAGTGTACCGAGCCATCTATGATCACTGTCATATTGGGTAAAGGCTTTAAAACAAATTAACATCTTATGTATGTAGTTTCACACAAAATGATCCAATGGATTTTTAAAAGTGAGCCATGGAGATATGTTTTTACCTTCAATGCCATCAGACACACTATGGTGCCAAAATGAACTTGTTCTGTCTTGTTTCTTTCATTTCCATATTTTTGAAATATTTTAATAATTTATCTGACTGAATATATGGGAATGTTTGGGCCAGTAAACTACAATTATGCAACCATTTCATGACTAATAAAAGCATGAGTGTGCCATTAACTGAGTAATTTTTAAGCTTAATTTATGTGATATATGTTTTTTTTCTAATTACTAGTTGACTTGATTTTTATCCCCCACACTAAAGAAATGTCCTCGGGTTAATTGTCGGAATTTTAAAAATAAACAAATTAGAAAAAAAAAAAGAACAAATAATGAGTCTGTATTTGTGCTACTGCAATAAAGGACATGTTTATTTGAATGCTTTTCACACGTCTTCACCAAGTATACCAGTAAATACGAAGGTTGTTGATTCTGCAACTATATTTTGACCTTTTTTGTAAGATGATTTTCTCTTCCAGAGTGTGTGTTGCGTGCATCATCTTTCACATGCAGGTGCAGCCTTTTGCAGCTCCACTTGATGGCAATAGAGCCTCAGTACAAATAAGCCGCTGCCAGTCGCAGGAATTCAGCAAGGTTTAGTTCCCACACAAAACACGGCACAATAAAAAACGGTGCAGCAGCCTGTTAATCCTGTGCAGCACAACCAGCCTGGCCGGGAGCCCACAGGTGTGTTTATGGGTTTGGCATCAGTTTGGGCAGCCTGATAGAGTCTCTGAAATACTTTCCATTAATGCAAGCGCTTCCTATAACCTTGGCCAGATACAGGAAGGCAGTGCATGCCGGTGAGAAATTGAACAGCTGGACTATGTGCTTGGACAAGAGACGTATGTAAATATATATAGCGTATTAACAGGCAATGAAATTCTCCATATTTGAAAAGAATCTTTATTACAGCTTACTAATTTAGAACTGAAAGGAGAACATGCCACGTAGACATATTATGGGGCTTCAGAGCAATAAAACAAAATACGTGGATATCAAATGGTGCTTAATGAAATGTGTAGCCACATGCCACAAAGTATATTCAGTAAGCAACTACTATTTACAGTGTTTATTGCCGGAAAGGAAGCTCCCAAGTGGTTCAAACAACTGCAGGTAAATAATGGCTACAATGTTCAGTGGAGCAGCAGGACGAATGAAAATTCACAGGCGTTATTTCTCATTCTGACCCATTTTAGAACCTCTCCGCACATACACTGACCTTCAGAGGACGAATTGGGATGGCTTATTTCCTACAATGCATGTTATAATCCCATAGGCATTGTCTGATTGAAGCCTCAAGCTATCCAATAAGTCCACCACAGCTCCAGTGGTATTAACCTTAATAATCTCAATTTTTGTGTGCGTATTTATCTGCATACAAAAAAAAAAACAACTTTAGTTACACCTACTGCAAAGTTTTGGGTCAAATTCTAGGTACAACTTCTGTATGTTAGATTTTTTTTCTGTTCAGCCCTTTTTTTTTCTTTTTCCAGTTTTTTCATATGCTGTTAATATAAGTTTTGGGGATTATGAAGGACTTCATTATACTGCCTACTGCAGATTTTAATATATTAGTAAAATGTTATTCCTTTATTTGTTGTTTCTTTATGACGGATGATGGCTAACAATTTCCAGTTTTCTTTGAGGTCCGTTCTGGAGATTTCAACAAGTTCTTTTTTTGCATAAGATTTTCAAATCATAGACAAGTACAAATGTACTGCAAGTTCATTGACAGGTGTAGCAGTTTGGGATTTTAAAATTATACCAACACATATTCTGAACATTTATCTGATTTTTATTAAAGTAAAAAACAGGCCTCAAATCACTTATCTGATGTGTTAGGCTAACAGATGTGGGAGTTCTAGGAGTTTATGCATCTGTTAAATAGGAACAAAAATATAGCTTAGGCAATCTGTTCATCAGTGCTATTTGCAATAAACTGAGGCCTGATTGCAGGGAGGAAATCTTGCTGTTCTTACAGCATTGACTGTGCCTACTATTTATAAACTAGAACTTTTTCACATTGTGTTACTTTGTCGGCACAAACATTTAAGCCTTTTATAGGGAATCTATGTGATACAGCAAGACAAAGCACTGCATAATTGTGAGGAGAAAGGAAAATACTCTGTTTTTGTTTTTCACGAAGAAATAATGAACAAATAGGTGTGTAATGCACTTGAATTTAGCCCTTTTCACCCAAATGCCCTTAAACAAAATCCAGAATAATCTGCTGCCTTCAGAAGTCATCTAATTAGTAACTCAACGTCAACATTACCAGCTACAGAGAAGCACAGCTTGAAGGAAAAACAGTTGACATAACAACTATCAGCTGCTCACTTCCCAATTCTGGCCATTATTAAAGAGTGGAAAGAAGATAATTATCATTCAGAGAAGGCTATAATAAGTCTAATTTGACGTTTGCAACAATCATGTAAGGGACATGAAGAAGAAGGTGCTGTTGGAAGATGAGCACCTTCCTTCACACCTTTACCTATTCATGCATAACGCAATATACTGCAAAATCTAACATTGCAGAGCTTCTTACAAATAAGATCATTAAGGTGAAACAAGGTGGTGGCTGCATCATGCTTTGGTGAAGCTTATCTTCAGCAAGTTCAGAAAAGTTGGTCAAGTTGATATGGAGATGGATGAATAGGGATGTATTCAGATTTCTGGGAAGAAATCTGTTCAGAAGCTGCAAAAGACAATAAGGAAACAAAGACTGAGGTGAAAAGACCTTAAACATGCAGCCTGAGCCACAAAGGAAAGGTTGAGATTTAATATATTTATGTGTTAGAAAGGCTCACTCCAAATCTAGACTGAAATCATATTAATAATTTATGGCAAATCTGTGAAAAAAATATTGTTTACAGATGGTTTTCATCCAACAAATAAATAAATAAAAATGTAAAATTTCCCCTCCACATTCATGCTTTATTTGGTCTTGCCATCCCAATGAAATAAATGTATTTTGTTTTTGCAACCTGACAGTGAGATAATCCACAGCACTCTGTGTTTTGGTTCTAACTTGTGTTTGTATTTAGATCACTAGAGTGTCTTTAGGGTTTCTTCACATTAGTACAGTCCTTTGTGTTGACTTTCCTATCACCTGTCTTGTTCTGTGAATTTTAGTCTAGACTCCTGTGTTGGCACTAGTCCTTAGCTTTTGGTTAGCAGGGTCTTATGTGTTTCTATGCAGTTTCTTCTGTGCCTCTTATTCTACCTTCCCTCAGTTATTTTTTGCAGCTGATCTGGATTCTGTTAACGGTACTCACCTGGTTTGCATGTCACAATCACATCTCTGCAGTTTGCGAGCTCCTTTGTTTCTTTCTGTGGCTGCTGGATTCCACTGTTGCACTTGTCCTGGTTCCAGTGTTGATCTTCCTCACGTTTTTCTGTTGGTTTTCCACTATTATTAAATCATTCATTACACTGTGCAAAAGGCAACTGATGAATGATTTAAGCCCGGAAGATCCAGAAAAATGCGGATGGCCCATCAGATAATCATTAACCCAATTTTCTCTGCACTGTTTTTTTATCCTTAAAGTAAAATCTCAACCAGTCCTCTCCAGGGTGTAAATCATGAACTGTAGCGCCTCTAAACATGCTCTAGAATGATGGAAGCAGCTGTGCACAGGAATGTTTTGAGAGATAATGCAATCTGTTGAGCTAATGTGTTTGATGTTACCGCTCTGCCCATCACATTGAGTAAGTCATCTCTTGGCTCAAAAGGATACAGCCAATCGAGTTTCAGCTGAACAGAGCTAAATCATTTCTTTCTTCCTCATTCCTGGCAAAGCTCTTTGATCTCACCTTTTTATTGTTCTCGTCTTCAAGCTCCCCATTAATTTTTATTTGTAAAATTTGCTAAAAAGGAAGTGAGCATTTTACAGAGTTTTACAGTTTTGTAATAAGACGGTAGCAAATTGGTGACAGTTTGACAGTAAAGACATGAAAACATTTAATAATTAGGTAGGGATCAAATTCATAAACATGTACTTAGTGGCAGTAACAAAGTAAAAAGCTATTTATATGTGACTTAATGAAATACTGTATACAGGCATCCACTGCAATGTAATTTTTGACATAAATATATTGTAACGTAATATTCCTATTTTCTTGGATGAAAGTTGATTAAGAACTGATTGGCAGTGACAATTACTCTGACAAAAAATTGGCTGACATCCAACAAGAACAGCAATAACTGATAAAAGACACTACAAATTTGGGGTAGACCTGAAAGGAGACACTTTGTAAATTAATGAAATGAATATACACTCTAAAGCAAATTTTACTGCCTGACACACAACAGTGTTTTGGAAGACCAAGAACAGAAGAATGGCTTGATATTGTGCCGGCAGCTCTTCTGCATTTCGTTTTCCATGTTTTCCATGTTACATGCTGATCGCTTGTCTATTTTCTAACTGTCTGATTAAACCTCACACTTTCTGTACAACAGAAACCGTCCATCTTTGATAACTTATGTTGAATACTACCCTCCTCTCCAGATTTCCTATGTGCTTTATGCACTTCACCTAATAGGAGAAGGGATGGTAGTAACCAGGTTTACATGGTCTTTTACTAGCTTCATTGTTCTGATGCCACAAGGGTCATTCCTCAATTTAAATAAATAAAAAATAAAATAAAATAAAATAAAAAACAAACATATATTTTAGTACCTAAGAATAACAAGAAGTTTTAATATATTTTTCTTGTCAATTACATTGGACTTCAGATAGCTGTTTTTTAAATGTTTACAGAGATTTTAAAAAGAAGCAGAGAATAAGGCAAACTAAGGTCACTGCACAATTTACTATTGTACGTCTTTCATTACCGTTGAAGATGAGAATATTATTGAAATGATGAAGACAATAGATAAGAATCTGATTGTCACATAGATATCTAAGGCTATCTGATTGACAAACATTATGAATCTGAAACTCCAAAATTTAAAAGAAAATTGGTCACTGACCTGAAAATATCCACCGCACTGATTTATGGGGACAAAAAAGACTAGCTGTTTCTTATATTCTGTGAAGTTGATATTTTTTCACTAAAGTGTTCACACTCTTTGTGTTTCTGACAGATTTGGAGGAATGTTCCTTACATAGTTTATCATTTATTTGTTCAGATTAAACCCACAAATTCAGTCCACTACAAAAACTAAATAAATATACATATAAGAAATAAATATTTCAGTAGGACAATCAGATTCCTCAGTTTGCCTTAGCTTGCAGTACGATACCTAAATAATCAAACATGTTCAATAGGAGATAAAAGGCCCTAAAAACATCTAACAATATCAGAAGCAATAGTAGTGTTACCTTTTATAGTGTTCTGATTTAAACATTTTTAAGACCAGAAAAGTGTTTGTTATATATGTGTATATAGTATATTTATCTATTCAGGGGCTTTGCCTGGATCAGAGAATCAAGCCTGAAAATCTTATCTCATTTTCCATTTTTTCCATGGCATATTGGCATAAGTTAATTCCATGCCTACTTCTTTTCTCCATCTGAATTTCATTGTGTCTGCCTAATCAGCTAGAAGCAGAAATGATCTGCTAACATTTCATTTCTCCATGAATATTTGATTGTCAAAAATTGTCCTGGGGGAACGAACTGGGCCGACGGTTCGGTTTTGATTTGCGATTAAACTATCAAGAAATCAATTTCATCTGCTTTGAATAATTCAAGGTTTAATGGAATGAGAAATGGCAAAAGGGGCATGGGTTATGAGATGGTCTGAACAGAGAGGGACTGTGTGTGTGATATGTGTATGTATGTTGGGGTGGAAACTGAGGTGGGAAATTGTGCAACACAAAATGAAAGAAGCCCTACAATGTGATGCAGTGGTTTGGGAGCGTCGAATTTCACTTATGTGTTTTGAAAACAGCTGGAGGTCCATAAATTTTCTCTGTAATTAATTCCTTGCTGTATGATAAGTCGAAAAATATTGTGATTCTTTACTTGTGAATGTTTCTGAATTTTTAGTTTGCTTGAGGAGTCCCAAAGTCTAGATGACATTATTCTCATCAATAACTTGCTCGCCCTCAGATTGTCAAACTTTGAAATCCGAATAGTTCATCTGACTCTTTTCCAAGTTGTTGTTATCGCTTTGGATAGAGCAATAGTTGCATGTCATTGTTGAACTAATTATGAGATCATATCTGTCTTATTCAAAATAAACTACAAGTCAATATAACCATTCATGTCTTGGATTTTTGAAAATGTAGTTGCAGGGCAAGTTATTTTAGTCTTGGAACTAAAATAACATGTTGGACATTTAAAAAAAAAAAAAAAAAAACTTCCCTGGAAATGCCTTGCTAAGGATAATTTTGGCCATTTTGATGGCCAAAATTTTTTAAAATTTACTGCAGCTAAGCTTTTCCCTTTGCCTTCAACACTATTGACCACAGCACCTTAATATGTAGTCCACAATATTTGATAGGAATATCTAGTTCACCATTTGAATGATACACGTCTTACCTTTCAAATAAAATCATCAGTGTTCATGTGAGAAGCTGGAGTCTTTTCATTGCAGACTTTTAGTTTCTCACAATGTTTCGCTTTAATTCTGTATTTTTAATTTTGTAGTTTTTTTAATCTCTTTACTGATTTATAGCCTAACTTTTGCATTCCATGTGTTTTATTGTCATGAATTTTGTGTTTTTATCTGCGAAAGTTGCTACATATACAATAATAAGTATTTATTCATCTCTAATGCATTAAAAGATACATACTATTTTTAGCTGTAGATTTCCATCAGTAACTTTAAAGCTAATTTCTATTAATGTTTTGGGTCATCCTTCTTTTGGAAAGCCCATTTATGATTAAATTTTAACTTCCTCCATGATGTCTTGAAATTTTGCCTCTATATTTACACATAATTTTCTTTCCTTTTGATCTATTTTGACAAGTGCAAAAGTTCCTCCAGCGGCAAATCATCCACATATGTCGCTACTGCACCAGTTCTTCAAAGTTGGGAAAGTTGTCTTTGACTTGCAGTTTTGCTTCATTTTCCTCCAAATGTAAAAATGGTCACTATGGTAAAATTCTTAGATTTTAGCTTCATCAAACCTCAAGACAAGTACATGAAAATTAGACTTTCATGTTTTTTTTTGTTGCTTTAGGGATAATTGCTTCTTCCTCTATGAGAAGCCTATTTGCGCAGGATACAACAGGATTAATTTTACTATGGATAATGACTTTTACAACATTTTCACAAGGTGCCTTGCTTTTGTTCTGTGGTTGACACACACAAACCAACACATTTTTAGATATGAATGCAGAATCTATCTTCTTCCCTAACAGCTGGACAAACTCATGTTTTTTCTTCTTTTAGCATTTGCATATAAATCATGTTCAACAACTTAGAATATCACAGAAAAGTTCACCCATTTTAGTAACTTCATTTTCTAAGAGGCACACATTATATAGATTAATTACACAAACACTGACATTTTCAAGCCTTTTTTTCACTTAATTATAATGATTTTCCCTTTACAGCTAATGAAAACATGACATTTAAGATTAGAATATTAAGTTCGACTAATAAAAAAACCCCAAAACATTTATGTTGTTTTTCTCACATTATTCTGACATAAAGCAAATAGACCTGGAAAAAATTGAGTCTACGTTACTATCAGACCAATATGTTAATGTTAATATTTGCATTGAACTGTATAAAGTTTGCCTATGTAGAATTTATTTGCTATTTCATCCATCCTCTAATTGGATACAGAGAAGTAGCTTTTTATGTTAACCAGTCAACCAGTCACTGATCCATTTTTCCTCATCTTGATGAATCTAAACCAGTGTTATTAGCCTCAAGTAACATTTCTAATAAGGGAAACAGAAATGAAAGAAATAAGGGCAAAAAAGAAGGGCGGAAAGGGGTTGGGTTACTTCAAGGACTGAGTGAAGTTTTTCAGCTAATTTTACTCATCTCCCAAATGAGCACCTGCTGTAATAGCAAAGGTTCTGGGAGACGCTTTGATGCCGTCTCATAACCACGTGACGCTCACAAATAAGTTATCGTCTGCTCCTGTCAGTTCAAAAAGAACAGCAGCGCTGGTGGGGATTTTTTTTTCTTTCCTTGACGAGACACAAATAAATGAAGCGGCTGTGTCACCAAGCAGCCAGAGCCGACAGTTTCAGAATTAAAGTGGTGACTGTGCTGTCAAAAGGCTAACATCGCTTGCTACAAGTTGGAACCAGCAGGCCTAGTTTACGCTGAACTTGTCAACATGCTTTGTGCTTTATTTGATAAAGTTAGAAAACTTACTCTGTCACGCCAACTTTTCTGTTTGTTTGTCACTCCATCCTTACATCCATCTGATCATCTGCTCATTTTTATTTTAAGTATCACACTCCAGGGACTTTATTTCAAAGGCCTGGCGAATTAACATAAAGTCTGGAGATGGAGGGCACTTTGATTCTCAAAAGCATCATATTTTAATGGTGAGGACTTTTTTTTCAAAGACAGCATGTCAACACAAACTGACATAGTCAATAGAAAAAACTGTAATTTGATGCATAATCATTAGCAGAATTCATTTAGAACAAGGAGGAACAAGAAAAGAGAAGGGAAACATCAAGGATGACAGTTCTTAAAACAGTTTTATTGGAAGCAGCTGAAGTCTGAGTCTTAAACTCCAGTAACACTTACATCAAATAAACAAAGATTTAAAACTTGTCTCAACCTTGTGCTCTAAAGACTAAAGTGAAGTCAGCGACTTGTCTCAGTGACAAATTTTAATTTAAGTGACAACAGGTAGAATAATGGAACACACCTCTAAAAGGAATGAAAACATGCATTAGACTACAGTGCAGGTTCACAATTTCATACCTTCATAATAATGTTAATTTTATCGGAGAATATGTTATGCATATGAAAAAGAATCATCTGAACATTTTGCACTGCCCGTGCTTCCATTCGTCATCACTTTAAAACTGATGATTACATTAATATTCTTTAATCTGATAAGTGTGTATGGTGATGTGCTTAAATAATAAAATAATAAAAGGAGCTTGTACAGAGAAAATCTTGATTAGGTAGAAATCTTTTTTTATATATATACAATGTTTAAACGTTAACTGTTTTAAAGGAAGGATCAGAAGCATAAACAAAAGTATTCAAAATATTAATTTAATAGTTAAGTTCAATTAAATGGGAAGTTTGGGATTTTCACAATTATTTATTTATCTATATTTATTTTAAGTGTTGATGGTATAGGTACATTTAATAAAATGGTTGATGTACAAAAACAAAACGGAAGCAGGAAGGGAAGAAATGGCAATATGGGGGGGTAGTAGGAGGCTTGAGTTGGCAAATTGATCCAAAGCCATGTCATTCGTCAGTGACGCATAAATCATGGACTATCATGGCTCATAGAGATGTGGGAATGTTTGCTCTAACTTTCTTGTAACGACAACAGGGATTTCTCTGAACATGAACCCTGTCATGCAACCTATTTAACTTTAATTCCAAGGTTCAAGTCTGTTTTGTTTTTATCACCAAGCAACAGCGATAAAATAAAAAAATATATATTTTCTTTATTCATGCAGGTACACATGATCCGTCTGAAGCACCTAACAACCCACAGGAAACATGTTAACTTTTTTGAGAATAAATTACATATGACTATTACAAATTAATATTAATTATTGAAGGGTGTTATTGTTGAGGAGAGATTACAATGAAACAAAAGGAGGAAAGCAAAAAAGTCAAACTGTGTGTTATAAATAATTAGTTGGCTAATTGGTGTGTGCTCAGCCTGCACTTTTCTCGTACTTTCTCGTACTTCCTTCCCAACTCTGTTTTGAAAATTGTTTGAGTGTTTGACAGCCACTTTAGTGTGTATGACCTCTTTACTTCCTCCTTGGGCTCATCTACAGCTATTTTCAGCCTTTAATTTTTTTTTTCCTTTATGCAACTTTCTTTTTAAATTGTTTAGCCTCCTCACTCATCATGGCAAAGCAATGTGCACTGAAGTATCCCACTTTGGACATTTGCTGTGGGAGAATAACTAGAAGAGAGGCTCATTTAAAATCTCACTTTTGTGAAATTTCACATCTTGACTTCTGACCTCTCCTCTGTATTTTTTTCACTGTTGATTGGTACGCTGTGATTAGAACTGAGGAGAGAGTGCAAGCTTTCATTGATTCTTAGTATGAATACAAAATTAGCGATGCAACTCAAGAACAATTTGGAAAGTAGAACTGACAAGGAGTGTTGACACATCATCAAACTGAGACTGATTGCTTGAATAATTGGTTTGTACGTAATTATATTACAGTGTTGTCTTGGGTGTTAGTATGATTGTGTGTGTGCTTCGTTTTGTGTTCCTTCGCTGCCTATCGTGGGAAAATGGGGTGGCCAGAGGGGAGGATCCGCTCCGAGGAAACTGGTGGCTTTGTTTTCTACCAGGGACTTCGATCAAACTCACAAAGCAATTCCCCAGAAGCTCTATTAAATTTTGAAAGTTGGCAATCATGTTAGGGATCTGTAGCGAAAGAGGGAAGTGCTGGAGGGGTGACCTGGTGTTTTTGTTTTGGCCCATGAAAAGAAGCGAGCCTCTAAGTGTTTTAAATGAGAAATAGCACTGGCACAGCTGTTGCTTCATTAAAGGCTCCCTGAGGAACCTTTGAAATGGGGCCTGAGAGGATCCAACACAGGCATCGTGCCAACTAGCCTTGCTACATGTGTAATCACCTAGTAAGGGAATTTTGCATTTAGTTTGACCATTAGCCAGTCATTTAAAAAATCTGTTAAGGTTTTAGGCTCCTACATATACGTCTAATTTAATTCACGTAGGACTATACCAATTTTAAATAATTTTATCTAGTTATTTCTGATACAGAAAAAGACCAAATGTTCCAAGATTACATTAAATTTTTATAGTCACCCAGAAAAGCAATGAAAATGTGTCTGACATGCAGATCTTAGGCAGATTTTTTTTTTTTTCCATCACTTGTACCAAGTGCTGTTGATCCTCCATAACTGCAAGGTCTTACAACAACATGGAGGACTTTGCTCTGCTGAGTTGGGAGATACAAAGCACAATGTGACCAGAAGGATCAAATGTGACCTGAATGTTTGGTCTAATGCCAATTACACCCCAGTGCTAATAGCGCCACATAGATGTTTCCCATGAATAGAATTAATGTCAAAAATAATAGATTAATGTGAGTTGTACTTGTAGTGTGAGGTGGATAAGATCAGATAATCATCGCCCAGTCGTAGAGTTTCCTTCATCTCTCAAGAGAGTTTTTAAATGTATTCTCTCTTATTACTTTGTTTTGAAATAATGCCACACGTACAAAAAGGAATGTCACATCAGAGGTCTGATTGATTAATTGTTAGCAGGCAGGAAAGTAAGACCACATCTATTTATATAAATACAGCTATTTTTGTGACATTATATGTAACTTGTTTCTTTGCATTTATGAGAACACTATGTATTTCAAGCTACCTAGGATGGACTGGCACTACATTAGTATACGTTAACATAGTACATTGCTGGGTTACGAACTCCATTTTTATTTAAATTAAATGCTGGACTAAGAACAACCCAGTTTGGGTTATTTTGCTAAACCACTGCTAGGTAAAATATGGACCTATCCAGGACTGGATTGAATCAAACAAACAGGTTGAGGTTTGATTAACATACGAGGTCAGAATTTTTGTCCAATAGTGATCAATGGCTAATGTTAAGACTACATATCGTGAATAACTAACCAGAAATATTTGAATAAAAATAAATTAACCATAATCTGCATATCATTACAGTAATGCCTGAAAGTCCAAAGCACTCAATTTAGTTCTTTTAATCATATAGAAATAAAAAAATATATATATTCTTTGCATGTTACTCTGAAATACTTGACATTAATGAGGTATATGCACTATTTCCTGCATATTTATTAATATTAAAACAGTTCTTCTCAGATAAAGTATTAATGGAGTTCAAAACTGCTTTTAAAGCTATGATGCAAATGTTATTAAGTTGTTACATTGGGCTCTGTTAAATTCTATCTGGGAAAAAAAGATTGATTTAATGGTAAATTAGAGCTTACAAGTATATTAGCTATAGCTAATAGTTGATGTAGAAAGGACATGTTACTGAGACAAACAAAAACATGAGCCTCATATATAAACATGAATGCTAACATTACACAGATTTCTACCAGTTGTGGAGGAGAGAATCATAACTCTCACTCTACTTCATAGCATCATCAAATTACATCTTTTATTATTGCTTTGATTGAAAGAGCCCTCGGGCAGAGATAGCAGAAATGCAGACAAAATCTTTGACATTTCATCTTTTGGGAACAAAAATCAATAAAGCTGAACTCTATGGAAACTGCCTTGATATTTTCCCGCTAAATGGAAAGTGAATGCTCAGAAAACTTAGGACATTTTCACTGTGTACACGTTAACACGATTTCCCCCAGGGTTTAGCAACACAGAGAAAACCTTAAATCCAGCTCATAGTCAGACTGATAAAGATATCTATGCCAGAAGTACATTTATATCTTTAGGCCCCCAGACCATAAAGTACTGCAGTAGAAACTGATTTTTTCTAAGTACGTTCTTTGTTGGCCACTTATCTTGATTTTTTCTCTTGTCTGGAAAATACACTCAGCTTAGAACATATCAGATTTGTGAAAATTACATCTGACTTTGCTGCCGTTTCCCCTATTTATCCTTAAGTTTATATCCTGAAGGTGATAAAAATACAATAATCCTCCCTCCATTTCTGGTTCACTTTGATTATTCCCATTTGCCTCTCTACATCTGAAAGCCTTGTTTTCTGTTGTGTGGAGATACACACACATCTCAGAAATGAGTGTGTTTTCCCCCTATAATTTTTTTTGTTCCAGTTATGGCAACACTACAGTGTTGCGTCCTTTTATCTGCTGACTTGTTTTCACTCACAGCACGTCTACATGACATGTCTCTGTTTTGCATACTGACTTAGTGTTATTTCATTTAAACATATTTGGGAGAATATTAGACCAGGCCCAAGGCTATAATAAATCCAACTATTATTCACCTCCATTTATCCTATTCATTTCAGCAAATAAGAGTTTATATAACCCTAACCTTTTCGACAATATATTATTTCAATTTCACATTATGTAAAACACTTTACAAAGCAAAGGGAAGACATTTCAATACTACTGAAAGAAAGCCAGCAATTCCATTTTGAACAAACATTGTGTGATACATTGGACATAGAGATATGGCTTTCTGTGAAATTTCTTATATTTTTGCAATAAATAGTGTATCCTTGCAAAAGTGTTCAAAACTTTTCACTCTTTGTCACATTACAGCCACAAACAAAATGACAAAACTCCATGTTTTGGATGGAGAGTTGGGAAATGTTCCTATATAAGACAAATAAAGTAGTGATATGTGTAGTGAAAGTAGATATTATCTATACAAACAATTACCTTCAGAAGTTACCTTGTATTTAAACAGTCCGTTTGTGTACAATTTGACCTGAATATGAACACTGCTGTTCTGTGCAGGCCAAAGACATTTGTGAAATAACATTGGTAAACAAAAGAAAAGCATAATGAAAGACCAAAGACCACACCAGACAGGTTTTGGTGATGGCAGCACCATGCTTTATGGATGCATTTCTTCAGTAGTGACACAGAAGTTGGTTGATGGGGAAATGGATTAAATCAAATAGAGAACAATCCTGGAAGAAAACCTGCTAGAGACAGCAAAGGGGCCTAAACACACAGGAAAGAAAACAATGGAATGGTTTAGATTCAGTCATATTCATAAGTCAGAATTACCAACTCAAAGCTGAAATAGAGACTCTGTGTTAAGACTTGAAATTTCATACTCATATTTCAATTGCTCTCTATTTATTATGACTGAATGTCAGCTAGTTTGCATTAGGTAAATATTTTGATCTGTATCTGTACAAAGATGCTAGAGACGTACCCGTGTCATGTATAGCCGTTTATAAGACCACAATGAAGCTAAATCTGAACAAAATATGCATACACTAAAATGCTTTATTGAATAAAGAGCAGGTATTGACACATTTTCAGTAGAAGTGAAATTATTCAGTCTAAACATTATACCTCCCAGAGTGAAGACCGCAGAGAGCTCACTGTTGGAGATTAGCGTCTGTAAATGGTGTTATGAGGATAGTCAGGATTTTAGATCTGGAGCGATATGGTGCTGGGGGTAAACACCAGGCAAGGGACTAAAGGATTTAGTCAGCCGAGGCTTTTTTCTCCCCTTTCTCCACGTGGACAGAGTATCACTGTGTTCTAAAGCTCGCACGTTTCCCACGGTCATTTACTCAAGCATCTCTGGTGGGGATTTGGTTATCCTCTCTGAAAGGGCACCGCAGTCTCCCGCTCACCCTGGCTTGTGCAGGGGGACAGATGAGATAGATAATGATTTACTAGAAGGAAGAGATGAACAAAAAGTCACTAAGAGAGCAAGGCAGGGAAAAAAAAAATAGGGGGAAGGATTTAATTGCTCAATTGCGGATATTTTTAATGCCACTTTGTAAAGTGAATGTAGTCTATTACAATTAAAACAGTTTTACTCTTAGCCACTTGCATTAACCGCAAACACCAGATTTTATTTATTAAACAAAGACTGAATCATAATGCAAAAGTCTATGAAAAGCTAAGTACACCACTAAAAACTTTGGATATGTATAAAAAAATCCACAAATACCTGGAGTTTATAGGGTGAACTTTACTTTTATAAGGACTGTGGATACACTTATCAGGTACAATGTTATGACCACTGACAGTTTAAGTATATAGCATTATCTCTGTGTCGTTGCATCTGTTAGTGAGTGAGACATCATATGGAGCAATTTAGCATTTTATCGTAGG
The DNA here is from genome assembly GCF_003331165.1 of Xiphophorus hellerii. Taxonomy (NCBI): domain Eukaryota; kingdom Metazoa; phylum Chordata; class Actinopteri; order Cyprinodontiformes; family Poeciliidae; genus Xiphophorus; species Xiphophorus hellerii. The sequence continues at coordinate 9,473,438 of NC_045679.1, read as the reverse complement.
TGAAAGTTTTAAGAGAAGGAAAAATAAAGAAGTTTGAAACTGTCAGAGTTTGACAAAAGTCGTCAAGGTCAACAAACACAGCATTCAGTTTCAGATGAGAAGAAGTAAAATTTGCATTTCAGCTGGAACTCAAGGTCCCAAAATCTGGAAGAGGAGTGGAAAGTCACAGAAGCCGTGTTGTTTCGGGTACATTGTGACTTTTATGAGTCAATCATGATTTGAGGAGCTGTGTTTTCTACTCACAGCTCCAAAGTAAGCACAGCTGTCTTTGGTTTTAATTAATTATATTTACTTATACCTATTGACATTAAAACAAATTAAAATATAAAAAATATCACTCTTGTGCTGTAAAAAATAATGCAATAAAATATTCACTTTTTTAAGTGGCTTACTGGAATAAAACTGAATGTTCGGTGATCTAATTTGTTAAGATGCACCTGTAGGCACTGTGCTGTGCACACATATTTTTAGAAAACATCTGTTTTTATTACCTTATTTCTTAGAACTTCTTGAACACATCATCAAGCAGCACAGGCCAATGAAAGCCATTTCTTTTACTCGACTGGCTTTTACTCTTTGTTCAATGGCCTACTTATACATTACAAATACAAATAGTGCATTTTGCAATACACAGTCAGTAATTTGTGCTGACAACCGACCTATAAAAAGCATTCTGCTTTTCTTTCGTACTTTGGGACTTTATATGTACTAAATAAATTATGCTCATCAATCTAAAGCAGCTTTTCCAAACCAAACAAAAACCTGCAGTGCCTACCATTACACACATCTCAACCTTAACTAAGTGTTTTTATGCAAGTCGTGTAAAGCTACATCACCGATCACAGTTGTTTCCTCAGAATGGTCATACTTGTCGTTGCCTTCGAGGCCTTGATGTTGTTTTATCTTGTGATTGGCTGAAAATCACTAAAGCCACAGCTCCGTCTTAAGGCGCCGCTGCAGCAGTACAGCAGATCACCGAACAGACACGTTCAGAGACAGATGGACTCAGAAAGCGTAGCGGGACAGGCTGAGATGAGCTCCACATCTGCCGCTCGCAAGAAATCGGGCCACAGACGGCGGGAGATTACACGATGGAAAACGAAGGAGCCAGTAAGAATGCGAGTTCAACTTTAACCTCCCCAACCTGAGGTGGAGGAGTGCTGAGCAGCAGCGCAGAAAAACCAGAGAGACACATCAGGTTGGGGAATAAACGCAGGCAACCAAGCAAGAAAGGCGGGATAATGCTCGTGCAGGATGACCTAGATGCAGACGTGCTGCAGTTGATGCGCATAAGACTGTATTTAGTTAATGAAATTAATAAAACACATTGTCAACCTTTGTAAATAACACGTTTTTCAAACCCATCTGCCATAATTAAATTTAATTAGCACACTGCACTTGATTAATTGGAAAAAGTGGTGCTTGGCAAAGCAGGGAAGCAAACACAATTGCGCAAATTGCATGCTCACAAGGGAAGCCAAGTAGGGAAGAAAACATTTTTTTATAGTTAAGTTACACTTTGATGTAGGAGAATGTCACCCACATAATCATTAGACAATAGTTGACTTAGCAGGGACTGTTTTTGTTGAAATTTACTGGGTGGAATATAAATGGGACAGCCAGTAAAGCATCATGTTAGCTAAAAAAAATTTAATAAAAAATATTTTTAAATATAAGCATCACAATGTGAATGTAGAAATGTATTGGTATGACCTTTTAAGTTAGTAGGACCAACAGAGGACATGGAAAGTTAACACACCCTCTTATAATACTGGCTTTTTGTGATGTAAAAAAATGAAAACAAGAGATAAATAATTAATTTTTTTTCATCTCCTTTGGGGCATACATTAAAATGACTCCATATTATCTTGTATCTGAATAAGACCATGGAGTCCAGTCATGTCCTTTTTCTCCCTAATTGGGGTGCAACACTTTCCCATGCACTTAGATGGGCCTCTCTTCAGCTACGTAATATCAACATTTTCTAACAGACCAAAATTTGAGGTTTTCATTACACAGTCATGAAACAGTAATCATAAGAATGGACATAAATAAACACTGGACAAATATATGTCTGTATGTAATGTATAAAAAGGTAGTTAATGTAAAACAACTGATTTTGACCCCTATGTGCCTATTGATTACGTCGCAAAAGGATTTTAAGATGTGCCAAAAATCCAAATATTTCTAATTCTTATATTTGATAAGACTACTTTAAAATTACAAACTTTTCTATACTGAAGCAATTTTTCCTCATTTTATTTGCAAAAAAAAAAGCTAAGACAGTTTTAGCAAAATTTTACCAAGGCTTTTCGCGGTGCAGCATAACACACACTTGACACAAGCAAGCATGGCATGCCTGAGGTGTTGAGTTTATTTGGGGCACCTGTGATCAGGAATGAAAGGAAATGAATCTTTCCCCCCTCCCCCCATACCTTTGTGAAAATGATGTTTTCCTCATGTTCAGTGGAATGCATCTCATCTCACTTTGAATTTTAGAATTGCTCCACATGCAAAGCTTTTCCTCAAAGCTGTTTGTGGGAAGCAGTCATGGCAGTCTACACTGTGCCAAGTCTAGCTACTTAAGGAATTATCTGAACGCCACACAGCAGATATATTTATAACTTAACATTTCTGGGCAGTCACTTGCAATCATGGCAGGTTAAGGCATATGTGAATGAAGAGTCGTTGAAAAGTACTCACTGCAGTTTTCAGTTGGATAGAAGTTTAACCTGAAGTGCTTACGGACGATTAATCATTCCTCTTATGTTGATCTGCACTCAGAGTCCATTTGTGTGATGGCTGGTAATGGTTCCATGCAAATGAGATTAAACCAGCACATAAATAAAGCTCAATTTGTATTTATATTAAAAATTCAGTCCAAAGCACCTTCTAAAGACAGATTATTATATTAGATTTGTAGAGTTAGGTTTCTAACTGCGTTGTATCATAATTTCATGTTTCCACCTATTATTTTCAGTTACCTATTTACTGTTTTTACTTAAATGCTGGAATGTAATTCATTTTAGTGAAAAAATTAAGCTATAATAGAATCCTAATATCCCTGTCACACAATGTGTCTCTGCCTTGCATTTCACTGAGGTACAACAAATGTGGTTTAAAAAAAAAAAAAATCTGCACGTCTATCACTCATAAATTTATTTCTAAGTAAGCCAGGTTACCTCAGATTGAGGGAAGGATGGTCATATACAATGCCCTCACAGTTATTGCTCTGGATAAGCCATAGACTGGAACTGGAGATGTTAACTAATCTACACAATGTGAACCAACTGAAAGGGATCAAAACAGAACTCTGACAACACAACAAAAAGTAGGTAACTCCATTCTTTTTTGCAGTTGCACATGTAAATTGTACCACCTTCACACCAAAACATAGAAAATACATTTGAGAGAGTTAATGAATACATATATTTATATATGTGAGAGGACTTCATGTTACATAAAATCTGCTTTGTTTTTTCTTTCAGCTATTTCGTCAAGAAAAGCCCACCAACAGCTTTATCTCTTAACACGCTCTAAATATTTGTCTGCATTAGAGTTAAAAAGGGGGAAGATATTCAGCTTGAATATTTCTTTAGTTCCATATTTTTCATAGACTTTTTTTTCCCCTCTACAAGTCCTGGTCTCTAAGGAGTTCTATCTCCAAACTAAAATGTAGCAGCACAGTGAAGGTCATGTCTATAAAACATACTAGTCTGTGAAATTAGAGCAACAACAAATGAGTTGAATGGTCAGATAAAGGAGGGCAAGAGTAACACCTTAAAGCCATCAACTGAAATGTCTCAACTGTAGGAAAAACATCCACATTGATATATTTAATAGAACATATAGATGGATCACAGCTTGCCAGTCAAGCGTTTGATGCACTTTATCTTAAAAAAAAAGATTCACAGACGAGTTATAAGTGCGAGCAGCTTGGCTAATAGCCAGAGGAGAAGGAGCAGGACGGCATATCACAGAGTGACCTTTCAACCCAGAGCTCCCCCATCTGTCTCCCTAATTGGCTGCTTTCCTTCTTCTGACTGCATTAGACATTCAAATTACACCTGAAGTTTGCATGCTGCAGAGCACCGTGCATTCATGTAAGATGAAGGAAAACAGACTGACACCGAAACACAGAGGCAATGACTGATAGAGCAAGAGACAACTATGAAGGATAGAGTGCATTTGACGTGAATTATTTACCCGCTTTCAGCAAGATGTGAGGTGGATCATATCTCTAATGGCAAGGATTTTTAACGTTGGTTTGTTTAAATGAAGACAATCCCTTTCTTCCTCTTTTTGTTTAAGGCAGTATCGCCTTGTTGAGTTTGGTTAGTCTTGGTTTTGAAATACGCTGCTTCAGCACATTTTTCTTTAAGGCTTTCTTCCTGCCAGGGGGAAGTTTATCCTGATTGAGTAGCTCATTGGTCAAAGATGACAGAGCGTAAGACAGCTTCTGCACTTACAGGGAAGACGCTGTTTCAGGCATTTAAAAATCAATACAAGTGGAGCAACACCTGCATTTTAGGAGTTTTATTTTTAAATGTTATAGTCACAAAAAAATGCTTTTAAAGCAAGAATTGTTAATATTTTTGAACATATCAGTAGTTATTTTTAGATACCTAAACACGACCAGCAAATAAAAAAATAATAAAGAGCATGAAAATGCAAAACAAGTAAAGTAAAAGCTCAGTGCCTTGGAAAAGTATTAATAAGGTGTAGATCAAAGCATATTAACCTGTCAGAGTGGTCCAGTCAAAGTCCAGACCTATATAGAGTCTATAATGTGCAGCAACCTTTTGAAATTGGTGTTCACAAACTCTCTCTATTACTCTGACAGACCTTGATCTATGACGCATAGATGAATTAGAGAAATCTTCAGATCTGCAAAGTTGGCAGAAACATTTCCCAGAAGACTTGCAATTGCACTTACAACAAAAAGTGGATCTACAAAGAGACTCCGGGAAGAGTGAATACAAATGTATTGTGACATATTTTAGAAAAGATTTTTCTTATTCTTTTACTTCACACTTTCTCACAATGTTGTGCTCGTCTGTCATAAAACCCTCAAAAATATTTTGAAGTTCTTGGTTGTAACATGAAAAAAAATATATAAAAAAAGGGCCAGGGAGTAGTACAATCCAATGTGTTGGACTTGGTGTTCCAGGACTTCTCCTGGCTGATTAAACAGCATTTTTTGACTTTCTGACCCTGTGAGAAGGATTCTTTGATCATAGCAGAGATGGTGTGTCGCACTGAATACGTGGATTTAGACTCTTTTGATATAAGATTCGAGATCTCTGGTATCTGTCAAGTGTTCAAGGGCATGCCTTCCCACAGTGTTACTTCTGAAGCTTAATCATATTTTGCCAACATCTCTTACTACTTTTGGCTTGCTAGAAAGAGAATAGTGAGACTTCTTGTCTCATACTGTAACTCATATATGAACTAGAGCGGGCTTGGAGACCTCAGAGGGAGTGAAATGAAAGACGGAAGAAACGGCAGGGCTCAGAAGCCATTCGCAGCAGGCTAACATCTGTCCCACTCAGAAACGGAGCCGAGACAGAAATGAAACACAGAGGTGGAGGCTGGAGGAAGCGGAGAGCACCAGAGAAATAGACAAAGCAAGGGGGAAGCCACAAATAAGAAACCTTAACACAGAAACGGGGAGATGGAGGAAGAAATGAATAAGTCTGGTCAGGTGGTGAGTCCTCTGATAAGAAAGACGGGCTCCTATCACACACATGCTGTCAGTAAAGAAGGGAGACGGGCCTGATGGATTCGTATGATAGATGTGTGGACGCATGGAGCCGCGGCCCCAGCTGCTGGGCCTAATGAAATGTGTCCCAGTACAAGATAGAGCGCTCTGATTTAAACACATCCTGCCTCGCTATTCCTATTCTCCCTAATGCAGCCGGGAAGAGCCGCTGCCACCATCACAGCCTCGTGTCTGTTTGTCTTCCTATTTGAAAGTCAGCCTTTTCATTTGGAACCAATCCACTGCCTCTTGTCACGGACCCGAAATGAATTGTGCTTCTGTTCCATGCACCTGTAGATCATTTACAAGTCAAACTTGATCTGAAATGTGCTTTGTTGTTTCTGTTTTAAGCCCGAGTCCCATCATCTGGTCCACTGCACCTTCATCACGAGTAAACTAACACACGAAATGGATTTTTTTAGATGTGAACAAAATATAACAAGTTAGTTTTTTCCCCAAGTGTACAGTGTCATGTAAATCTGCTTTCACATTTTGTCCAGTAATATTTGAAAATTTGATTCTTTTTTATGTGGATTTTACGTGATAGATCAAATAAATAGCCGTCAAGTGGGAGGCAACTGAATTGAAAAATAATCTGGAAAAGTGTGATGCGTTTTTGTATTTACCCACCCTAATTGAATATTACCATTTTGCTGCAATTACAGCTACAACTTATTGGGCACATGTTTTCAACAACTTTTCACATTTATAGACATTCTTCTGAGGAAAGCAGTTCAAAGGGCATCTGTCAACATTGTTAACTAGATTTGGGTCTGAACTTTGTCTGGGCCTTTGAATAACTTTTGATCTAAACCAGCGTTTCCCAATTCCGGTCCTCAGGCCTCCCTGCTCTGCATGTTTTAGATGTGCCTCTATTCCATAGCAGCTGATTCAAATGATTGCATGACCATCAAGTGCTGCAGAAACCTGTTGATCACCCATATATTCAATCCAGGTGTGTAGCAGAAGGGAAACACCTAAAACATGCAGGGCAGGGAGGCCTGAGGACCGGAATTGGGAAACGCTGATCTAAACCATTCATTCCACTGCAGCTCTGGCTGCAAATTTAAGGTATTACTGAGAGATTAACCTTTCTTATAGTCTGAAGTGTTTTGCACTATGTAACCAATTTTTGTCCAGAATTGCCCTGCATTTAGCCTCATTATCCTATGAACTCTTATCAACCTCCTACCCTGAAAAAGAAAAAACCTCCACATAGCAGGATTCTACATCACATAGCCATTGGCATGTAAGCCAAATGATTGCTGTGACGCCCCATGGGTGATGTACACTGTGTTTTTTTTTTGCTCTTTTTCTCCACAATGAGCTGGATCGTTCTGCTGTAGACAGTGATGTCTGGATTTCTCTCCTGGACCTTTTATACATCTGAACAATGGGTGGATAGATAGACCGCAAGATGAATATAATTATGTGCAAAGTGGAGACTTAAGGATAGGATTAAGAGTAAAAAGGATCAGTAGTAAGATCAGGTATTTCAGTGTTAACAGATGAGCTTGTAAAGGTTTTCTGATGAGGTTATACTGGAAGCTGAGCTTCTGCATCAATCACCAGTGTTTTGCCCTCTCTCACTGGGTTTTTATTCAGAACTTTATTTTTGTCAATCTCACCATCAGCTCAAATCAACTTCCGTCTCCCTGCTGAAGGAACCGTCTGTACAGGATGATACTGCCACCACTCTGTTTCACTGTAGGAATGGGGTGTGAAGTTGGTCACCTGAACTGACCACCTTGTACCATAGGTTCCGTCCATCGCTTTTATCCATTGTTTCTTTTAGGTTGTATTTTCTTGAATTAGTCAAGCTTATGACTAACAATTGCCCTTCTGACAAATTCCTCCAGCTGAGCTAAGGATCTCATGCCTCCCACAGAGTTAACATGAGTCACTTCATTCACTGTCTTATTAATTACCACAGAGTTTTATAACATAATCTGCTTTAAACCTCTCCATATACTTATCCCTGTCCTGTTCTTTAGTCTTTGGATTCTGTGCTGTTCACTGTTCACTGTTCTCTGATAAACCTTTTAACCCTTCAAAGAACAACTGTATTCATATTGAAATTAAATTACACTGAGCTCAAATGTTTACTAATTGTCATTTCTGAAAGGAATTAGTTTAAAGGGGTGTGTTGTAGGGGTACCAGAGGCTTGGGGGGCCAATTACATGCCACATTTAGTAAATTTCCATTCACACAAAATCCTAACAAAACATTTTAAAGTGTTTGGTTGTAACATGACAGAATGTGCAAATATCTCAACGGATATGAATACCTTTGCAATGTTCTGTAGATGTGACAAAAGAGGAGCTCTTTGTTTTCCTCCAGTTCTCAGTGGGCTTCTGTTTTTCCTTCCACATTGCATTCTGTCCTTTTCCCTGCTGTCTCCTGCCTTTTGCTGCTCATGTCCCTTTCACTCACTTCACCCTCACCCTCTCTTTGCCTCCCATTCGCTCTGTGTATCTTGTTCCCGTGGGGCTCGGCAGTTGTGTTTTTCTGCAGGACTTCAGGGCGCAAAGTCAAGGAGAGTCCTGGTCAGCTAAGTGTTTACAAAGCTCTCTGTCATGTCAACAAGGACAAACAGTCACTCTTTCTTAGTACCCAGATCTAAAATTCTAACAACGGCATTCACCTTTTTGACTTGAACCCAGCCATCCCTGCAATCAGAGTGCTCTGCTGCCTCATCTGCACGTCTGTGCGATATGTGTGTGCTCCTGTGGCCAGGCCAGCCGAAAGGCTTGTTTCCTACCCGGAATAATTGATTTAACAAATTGCCGGCCGTGTTTCATTCTGAAGAAGTGACAACAGCAAAGCTGGGAGATGGAGCTGAGAGATTAATTAGGAAACAAAGTCATCTTTATGGAAATTAAATGCATCCCTTTGCGCAAGCCCTTCTTCCAGACAAGTCTGCCAGGGCTTTTCCCCTTGTGATGATAAAGCCCTGCAAGGCCTCCAAAAACATTACAACGACCACTTTCGGCTCAAGTGAGAGTCTATCGCCTGCAAAGGAGGCTTTAACACTGAGAGCTCCAGCCCTCATTTTCATGGGTGATGTGTTTTCAGCTACATTGCTTGAAAACCAGTGAACCCAGAAAAACAGCTGCTCCTGAAAACAGCACACTATCCTCTTCTAGGGCCAGAAATACAGAGTAAAACAGAGGTCTGCAGCAAAATCATCTGTCACACCGTACATACCTAACATCTTCAAAGTGCAGTGCAAGGGCATGAGTACACACGGTTTAAACAGAACTCAGTAAACTTGACTTTAACACCACCAGGTTTTTTACACATTTGTTTGTGTGAAAATCCTTTTGATTTTTTTTTTGTCTTTTATTGCATTGGCATGATTTCAAATTGAAAAAAAATTTGAACAAAAACAGTATTTTGATTACATTCATTTAGTGAGTAGTGAAAAGTTAATCTTTATGAAATAATTGATGTTATCATTCTCACACACTTTCTGCATTAACTAGACTCCTGGGTTCTGTCTCATGTTCTGTTCTCTTTGGTTGCTCCCCATATGATACCACCCTGGGCGGTTGCCCATGTTGCCCATATCAGAAACCGCCATTGCTTGCAATAGTTCAACAGAGAAATATTAATTGTTAGTATTAATTTGTGACCCCAATATTCCAATTGTTTCTACAGTTTTCTAGCAGTGTGATGTAGAGAAGTTATATCTACTTTACCCTAAGATAAACTATTCTAAAACTTTCGGTGAGGAATCATGCTAGTGTTCCCAAACATATATCATTTTGCTGACTTTTTCCAAATATTTATAGTGAGTGTGGATGCTATATATTGACTTGATAGAGTAACTTTATGACTGTGAGTTTAGAATTAAGCTCCTTGCCCAAGCACGTCTTCAGAAAGAAATCTTCCTGTCGGCTTTAACCTGCCGTGACTTTTAGATCTTGGCTGAGAGAATTCTAAGGAGGTATGGCATACCTGACTGAATTGAATGAGCGAAAACTCAGGCTGAACAGAGATGGAATTTAATTAGAAAGAGAGACTCAAATGGTGACATCACTGAGCCTGTGGATCGATATGTCTGTCCGCATTGATCTGCAATATCTACGTTTTTCTTCTTTTCCTTCCTCTTCCATGACACGGTTTGATAAAAACGGTCAACCGGCTCCTCACAGATATGAAAACGGATGACTCACAGTGGGCTCTTACACGGGGATAAAATCAATGGACCCCGGAGAAGGGTTCAGGCTTGCTTGGCAGTGTGAGCTCCAGCTAAAAAGTGTAACACAGCGCCAGAAATTGATGAGAAGATTATACTTGCATTGAAAAACATTTTACTAATTCATTTAAGTAATTAGTAAAGGCTTCAGCGGTGGTGTGCTCTTTCTCTGGAAAGGTTTTCTCAACGAAAACCTTTGAAGAAGGAGCAATTTATTAAGAATCAATTAATCTGCATTTTAAAGTGCCAACATTCATCAAAAAGGCACAAATCATAAGAAAATATGTTTTGGCTCAAAAGGACCAACAAGACAGCAGTTTTTGATATAACAGATTGAGATACTGTAGTCAGTATTTTACTGTGGTGTTATGTACCTAGTTGTTCTCTGATGAGAACAGGAAACCCTGTTAGCTGTGTTTTCCCCAGATCATCCCAAAAGGCATCAGAAGGCTAAAATTGCAGTCCAGGGATCTGCTACCTGCTGTTCTGGGGCCATATGTGGCTCATTAGGCTTTCTGCAGTGGCTCTTCATAACTTTGGGCAAAGATGTCACAGACTGGACAGTCTTAAACATAAAGTTTAAAAAATGGTTAGTTCAAACTTTTCTTTGCTGCTACATCTGCACATAATTTCTACGAAATAATGTAATTGTTGATACAAGTGACACTTTTTGCATCAGTTTTTTTTATTTTGTCATTAGGCTGCAAACTGTTTGTACTTTCTTCATTTTTCATAATTTGGAAAATAATCCTTCCTGGAAAAGTTTGTTTTTTTGTTGTTGTTCTAAAACGAAAGGTTGGATGTAAAAATTGTATTATTATTTCTATATAACACATAAACAAGCAATACTGTCTGTGGGTTTTCATTAAAAAAAAAGTATGTGCAAAATTTCATTTTGAAGACTGGGAGGAAAATTGGCTCTTTGGATTGTGAAGGTCGCTGACCTCTGGTCCAGTCTAAGCAGATTCTTCACGACTCAGGTAGCATTCACAGGTCTTAAAAACATGAGGGGGATATAATATTGATAGTTGTTATGCTTACAGACTCTTAATCTGATTGGCAGTTAATTCCCACTTGACTGTGGAGAGACAGAATTTTAATCCTTCAAGATTTTCCCATCTGCAACTCAAAACAGTGATAGAAACATATTTGATGTACTGATTGCTGTTTGCTTATTATCACATTTCACTCTTACTTGAGGGTTTTTATTATTGCATAATTGTTAAAAATGCAAAATGCATATTTTGCTTTACAGCTAGTCTCTAAGTGCTCATTATTTAATTTTTAGGAGCTAGAACGTATATTTTTCTGGTATAAATGTGATATGTTTTACAATAGACTTCTAGGATTAATTACAGCATTAATTTGTAGCAGTTTGCTGACATTTCTGCAGCAATAGGTCTATGAATTACTTTTTAATGTCGCAGTTAATATGTTATATTGTTACCTGTTTATTTCAGATGCCCCTCTGCAAGACAGTTTAGCATTATTTTATTTATTTCCTATAAATAAAATGGAAAACAGCTATTGCATAATTGTTGTCAAAGAGTTGTTTAAAAGAAATAATTGATGGTGTAGGAAAGAGGATAATTAAAAACAAGTAAATAAATAGTCACGAAGAAGTTTTGAGCAAAGCCATTATACACATAATTAAAAAATGACTACTACTTCACTATACTGATGCAGTGGCAAAACAATTTCTAGTTTTAAAAAAATAAGTCTGACTGAGTGGCGTTTTTAAAGTGAATCCCTAATGACTGCAGCTGTACCTTTAAAGATCCTGTTGGATGAACCAGAGATACTATTTTTAACCATAGTTGCCTACAAAGACATCTTTTCTCAGCAGTCACAGCCTAAAGCAAGGTGTGCACAAGAGCCATCTGTGTGAAATCGCCTCTTATGTGTGTTTGTGTGTTCAAAGACCTTATGTGATCATGTCAAATCGGAGAAACAGAGGGCCAATTAGAGAAACCATCATTACGCCCTAATCATCTGGGGTTACACACCGAGAAATGAAAATGAGGATTGTGCTGAGTTTGCCCGTCCCGAGGGGCAGCGTCTACACTGTGCTGGCTTCCAAACCGTTTTCTGTGTCTCACTGTGCCATTTCAGCTCTGGCATCCTTCTCCCCACTCTATATCTTTCTTTTTTTTTTGTCTTTATTGTCCATTAACCACCCACATGGTGTTTTGTGGTGTCATTTTGGACCACCTTTCTCGCAGAATTTCTCCCTTGGTGAATAAATGTCGTGGCATCTGGCGAGTTGAAGTTATGCTTGTGGAGGAATAAATGAGAACAACACCTTAGAGCTTCTCCTGCAGTAGTGTCCCCTGATTTATGTTCAGGTGGGTCTCTGTTTTACTTCATGCTCACATTGATTTCTCTATCCTTCACATGTTGCGCAATAGATTAATAAAATACTTCAGAGAAACTAATTTTTCAGAAAAAACAATTTCAGTTTCAGTTTTAGTTTATTTATGTAATGGATGTTCACAACAAATGTCACCTCAAGACACTTCATAAGACAAACAGGCCCAATTCATATCCAGTTATAAAGAAATAGAAATTCAAATCAGCCCAATCCATTTTAATATAATCATTTTGATATACGCTCTCAGATTCAATAATGCCCAGGTAAAAAGTTTTAGTGCTTTAGAAAATTTCTGACATCCTGTAAACTTTTTTAAGTTTTCTGGACATCCTTGCACAAACTGTAATGTATTTCAAAATATAAGTGAAACATGAACAAAAACACATGCTTTATTATGATTTTGTTTTTACAAGTAAAAATCTGAAAAAAACATTTAATTAATTTGTGTTTAACCCCTATTTGCTGCAACACTACATATAAAATCCCAAGTCTTTTAATTACCGTAGGTCAGTAGTGAAACTACAACTCTTCTCTAAAGGTCAATGCTTTTGATACAATGACAGCTTTGCAAGTTTATTTTTGTGCATCTTAAAACAGACATTTTTGACATTTTTCTTTGCAACACCTTTGCATGGCTTAAGCTCTGACAAATGGGATGGAGAGAGTCTGTAAAGATCAAGTACCAGGTCTTGCAATCGGTTCTTAAGTGATATTTTTTTTCCTTAAGTTGATCACTTCTCTCTTGGTCCAAAAAATTATTTCTTCCGTTTTGTCTTTGTTTAGCAAAAGGAAGTTATGGCACATCCAAATATTGATTTGTTTTTTACCAGATTGCTGACTGCTAAAGCTGATTTAAAAAGTACTATAGCAATAAACAATTCTGTGTCCACACAGTTATGCAAAAAAAAGAGAAACTGATCCATCTCTTTTCTTTTGCTTGGGTTGCATTTTGTGCAGCCTGTGTAGAGAAAATCAGACTTCTCTCTCCACAGCCCCTTGGTCCAGCTTCTCTGAGGGAATTTCACGGGATTCAGTTGAGAAACATGGACCCTTCCAGCGTGTCCTGGGTCTTCCCTAGTGGGACATGTCCAGAATACACCAACAAAAGGCAACTAGTAGGCATCCTAGCCAGATGCCTGAGCCACCTTATCTGGCTTCTCTCGGTGTTGAGGGGCAGCGACATTTCTCTGACTCCTTCCTGGGTTTTGAACCCTGTGGAGGAACCTAATTTCAGCGCTTGTATCTGCAATCTTGTTCTTTCAGTCACTAACCAGAACTTGTGAGCACAGATGAGAGTAGGGACATAGCTGTTCCACATTTTGGCTTAGTTCTCTTTTTTTCAGTAACAGATCTGTACAGCTTGTATCAATGCAGACGCCACACCAATCCACTTATTGATCCCCCACTATATATTCTCAAGATACAACTACCAAAAAAGATGGCACACTTTTTGTCATTTTCCTCCAAGCAGGTTTGCTCAATCTAGTTGGTATATATCTTAATATTGATGGAAAAAATGTTTTTTATTTGTTTATCATGGAAGCGTTTTTTTTTTTTTCTTTTGTATCACAAAAACATGCGCTACTGCAAATGTTAGCATTTTATGACAAGATGCACAATCTTTGTGTATTTCAGAAAAGAAAAGAAATTAAACTGGACTATTATTTAATTTCTATTGATCATGCGGGACACTCTTTGAGTGTTTGCTGTCAGGCGTGTGTTTTGAAGCATGTATTGGTTCCTTTATCAGCTGTAATTAACAACACTTGCAGCCGATCAATAATAAATGTAACTCGAGCAACGATGAAAAGCAAATTAAAGACGAGTACTTAGCGATGGAGCGCTTGTTATTGTTGCCTGTAAGTTATTAGTTTGCGGTTTGGAACACATATTTAATGCTCTTCCCATTTATGTTTGCGGCTTCACATTGTTCCTTTGTCATTTTCTCAACTTCTCTTTCCAGGGCAGGTTTGTAGACAAAAAGTAATTCCGATGAATATAAACAGACTTTGAATTAAAACTTATGTGGCGGTAATTATTTAACATTGTCATAATTTCAAAGGTGTATTTGGTTTTCCAGCTCTCAAGAAATAAGACATTATGATATAAAAGGATGTTAAAATTCATTACCTTCTTGTGGAAAAAGCCGTCTCCAGTGTGTGAGGGTCTTTTCCAACATTTTGCTAATTTTTTTAGAGGAAATAGCAATACAGGAATATAAGCGTTTATGAGTGGGTGTGTTTTTCACATACAACTCAGCTTTAAAACTTTAGCAAGACAAAGCAGAAATATTTTAAAAGCACATCGTATACGCTTCCTTTATTATGGTGAAAAATGGCAAATTAGAAGCAAGCTCACAAAGCATATCCAAAACTTGTTTTATCACATTGTGATTTCACTTTCTTAACTAGCAAACAATCTTTAAACTATTACTTACAATTTGGTTTAATTACCAAAGCTGTTTTGATTTAGAGCGCAATTACTCTGCTTTATAATTGCTGTGAAGATGGCGTTGTGTTTCGCTAATACTTACATATATGACTCCAGTCTAACTACTCCAAAACAACAATTTTTCAGCATTAATGTGACTAATTCAAGTTTGATACAATTTGGATCGAATACTGTTTCCTGATGTTACCCAGATATAAAACAACATTTGTTCCTGACGTCTTCAGGAACAAACATATCCACAAACCACAAACATATCAAGTACACTGGCCTAATTTTATCAATGCAAATTTGAGATTGAATGAGATCTTATCTCGTCTCACCTATGATGAATGTTTGTTCCATTCAGTTACTGATTTGAAAAAGAAAAATATACCCAAAGGTTATTGCTTACGTGAAAAAATAAACTGATTGACATGAAAATTAAATGTATCTAAATAAAAAAACTTATATTCTAAAGATCATAGATGGATGGATAGGCAAGTTATGATGCATATATATTGTTTCAAAATTCCAGTAATCCCAACTAACCTAAAACAGGAAAAGTTTAGACTTATTTAAAATCATACAATAACAACTAAAAGGATTTTGTGTGTTGTCAAAAAGTGTATATAGATATCTGGCTTCAACCGGTAATGTGTCTCGCGGTTTTGGTTTTATTTGAAACATGACACCTGAGAGGTTAAACATGGTTTCATAGAGAGCCAGATCTCCTCCAATCCCTTGAATTCCATGTGAAATACTGAGTCTCCTCTGATTCTCTCGCTGTAACAATTTTCTCATCATGTCAAATCACTGAGCAGCAAAAAATCGGATAAGACTTAAAAGGACTTTCTGAAAATGAATAATTTGCAAAATAACAGGAAAGTCAGCGCCATTATTGTAAAATACCTCTCACTTTTTCTCATCTCCTCTTTTGCTAATGGAAAATCTTCTAGATGTATATGAGAGAAAGAATCTCCTCTATTAATTTCATCCTTTTCCCCTTTATTGGTCCACCCACAGTACCCAAATGAAATAACCCTGTCAGACCTAATTCTAGTGAGGCATTGCTCTTCCTGCACAAAGGGCAGCATTGGTATGTTAGAGAGGTGTATCCTATGAATAATCAGTCAGATCTGTGTCCAGCCTTTTTAGCAAAGCTTTACTGGATGAACTTCGGTCTTATGAAATTGTATCAAATTTAAGCAAATATCTGGAGTACATCTATTCATTGTGGCCTAAAATTACAATGATCATTACTGCATCTGATGCACTTTCAGCGTTCAAGACTAACAGGCTGTACATACAGTACAGACCAAAAGTTTGGACACACCTTTTAATTCAATGAGTTTCCTTTATTTTCATGCCTATTGACATTGTAGATTCACACTGAAGGCATCAAAACTATGAATAACACATGTGGAAATATGCACTAAACAAAAAAGTGTAAAACAACTGAAAATACCCCTTATATTCTAGTTTCTTCAAAGTAGCAACCCTTAGCTGTGATTACTTCTTTGCACACACTCTGCATTTTCTTGATGAGCTTCAAGAGGTAGTCACCTGAAATGATTTTTACTTCATAGGTGTGCCCTGTCAGGTTAATAAGTGGGATTTCTTGCCTTATAAATAGTCATGAAAATAAAGAAAACCCATTGAATTAGAAAGCTGTGTCCAAACTTTTGGTCTGTACTGTACCTTACCAACAATCGATACGTCAGAGTGGGTGACTTCAGTCACAGAGGCCCACAGAATCTTTAAACACCTTAGATATTTCATGGAAAACAGTGCATTGGAAAGGTATTCAAATATAATTTGAACATATTTTATTTGTATTTTTTTTTCATACACCAGCACAATAAAGCACATAGTACAGAAAAGAAACTATATTTATTTTTCATTAATGCAGAAATAATAAATGTGCAAACTGTGGATTGCCTTTGTTTTCCAGGCCCCATGAGTCAGTATCTTACAGAACCAATGACTGTGCAAAGCTGGTAAAGCTAGTAGAGCTTTCCACAGCCAGAAGTCTAAAATTTTGGCCCATTATTCTTTGAATAATATATGTAAGCTCAGTCAGATTTGATGGAGAGCTTCTTTGAACGTCAGTGAATTTCAATTTTCAAGTCTTGCAAGAGATTCTAAATTGGATTTAGATCTGGACATTGACATCGGCTTAGGGTCATTATTCTGCTACCGGGTGAAGCTCTGCTCCAGTCATCAGTTCTTAGCAGCCTCTCACAGGTTTTCTTTTTTCTTCACAATTATCCTCTACTTTATTTGTATATATCAAATAAAATTAAAATAAAATACATAAGAGATTTCTAATGGTGATGTGACAAAATATTTCAAAGAGCATAAATAATGCTTTTGCAAGAATTTCTCTCTGATTCATATTCAGTAAGGTAAAATGATATTGATGATGTCATTTAATCAATATCTATAAATAATCTTGATTAGTTCAAGAGTATTTCAACTTTAACTCATAAAAGTTAAATTTTTGTTCAAGACCATTATCACTGCCTAAGTTTTGCAGCTGTTGTTTATGGCAGCTGAACCTCATTCACATTGGTGAAAAAAAAAAAAATCTGCAAGCTTGATATGCAGACATAATTATACACACAAACAGAAGCTCCGGACTGGAGCATCAACAGATGAGTAGCCGGCTCCACTGAAATACCATTGCACTATTAAAGTCACAGAGAGCAGATAATTACAGCCAGTAATATCCTCTTCCTCTCCCTCTTCTCAGTCTTCAGACTGGAATGAGGTCAATCCTTATTATCATTATGAAAGTTCTTTCATCAAGCCCTAGGGTTGGTGTGCATCTCCTTTATGCTGCTGTGGTGTGTAGTCTGGCAGGATGCACAGCAAGGTAAGACATGGGGAAACTGGGTCAGACTGGAATAATGCTGGTAAAAATTAATTTGCGGCAGGATTAGCATCAGTTTATTTGCACCTCTAAGAACAAGGGTTGTTCAGGTGCAGTGGACCTTTTTATGATGTTTGAATTTGACTTTTTATGACATAAATGGTATTTCTTCAGCAGTCTGTTGTACGTGTGTGGGGGTGTGTCTGTGTGTGTGTCGGTACTCCAGCAACTTTCACACTAAAACAAAGTTGTTTAGAGGTAAACCAACTGAGAGTCATCTGACCTTGCAATTTTTAAGGGTCTTAGCAGCTTTTAGCTAACAGTTTTGCTTCAGTGGTCTGTGCTCAATGTGCTGCTGTCTCCCCACGGATCACAACAACATTCACACAAGGCTGTAGACTCCAGAAAACAAGCATGAAAAATCTAACTTTTAAACCAACAATACAAGTGTTACATATTAAATATTAATGAAAGGAAGATTTTAAAGGGACACACTGTGCAGTAAAAGTGTTCTATTTTATTTTTATTTTTTATATTTATCTTTGCATTTTTATTTCTGTCTTTCCTCTGTCTTTATATTTTTGTTTCATACCAAAGTCAGGCTTTTTTTCAGTACGCTTGGTGCTCCATATTTCTGCTTTTGCTCCTGCTACTTTATTCCAATTTTTGCGGTAGTTTTAGCATTATCAATCTCAAGCAGTTAAAAATGCTACAGTCACCACTTCTCTGCAGGTCCTCGCTCTGAGTATGGCCAGACCTCATTGTGTGCGATGTGGAAAGTCCCTGGAGGAAGCAGCTATGTTTGCACAGCGGTGGTGAGCCGGCTGCCCTTGGAGTTTTCTCCCCAGAGCCTCACATGGATTTTGGTTTCTGGGGGTTTCAACTTGCGTTTTCATTGCAGAATGCATTAACTCTGTAGCTCACAGTTGTAAGATAGGAGGCAGAAGTTATGAGCTCTTTGTGTGAGCTCTGTGGTTACTTTGAAGTAACGAGGAAGTAACCGTAGGGCAAGTTCTGACTCTTCTCAACAACGGTGATGGGACTGCAGAAAAAATTCAATCCGCTGTAAGTCTGAAAAATGGAACACAGACACTAACTGATTGTTGAAATATGCGTTAAATTTCAGGAGCTGGACCCGATTAGGGGTGTGTCCAGCAAGATCCATGCCAGCCAGAACACATCCTCACAAATGGCTCTTTCCTCAAAAGCTAGACAAGCTGGTTTTATTTATTTTTTTCTAGAAATCAAACAAAAACTCACCTTGCTTCTTATAATTGTTGGAATTATTTCAACATTTGGCTCGATATATATATATATATATTTTTTTTTTATTTTCACTTTTTTTTTCTTCATTTTCTGCCACATTACAACTGAAAACGTTAGTGTATTATTTTATTGGGTTTTTAAATGATAGACCAGAGCAATAACTGAATAATTGTGGAGTGGAAGGAATTACATAATTTTCATTTAAAAATCAAATTAGAAAAGTGTAGCAAACATTTTGATTCAGCTTATATTTTGTAGACAAGAAGTTTCACCGTACAATGATTCTGCCATCACCATTTTAACCATGAGGACAGTGTTCAAGATCACGTGCAGTATTAGTTCTCTGCCACACAAAATTTACCAAAAAAAATTCTACTTGTGCAGACCGTTGCACATTTTTACATTTTCTCAACCCTCCTATTATGTTGCGGGTCAAATTGACCCGTTTTAAAGTTTAAAATATTTTTTTAATAGTTGGAAGTATTTTTTTTGCATGAAACTTTTTCTATTTGTCTTAATAGGTGAACTCTACATATAAATTTAAAATTTATTCATTTTACACATTTGCAACACGCGTCTACTTTTTACATAGATACTGTTCGGGTCAATTTGACCCGGCAGTCAAGTTAAAGTGCGAAAAAAGATTTAAAAATGTCCAATTCCATATGTTTCCTTTCAGCTATGAACCATATTTCACCACACACACACACACACCCCCACACACACCCCTACACCACACATACATACACACACCGACACACGCCAGCCTACTTTCTCACTATTTTCTTTACTTCACTAGGAAACTGGGAGAAAGCAGGTGTTCATACAACTTTTGATGGGAATCTTTTCTGTTCCCGTGGACAAACTCGACCCACACTGAGTGGAAACTCAGCAGAAGTCGAGGAAAACATAAATACTCTCTGCATGACTCATTTATCTTGATTTTAATCAGCGGGTCAATTTGATCCTGAACAGTATGTGTGTCTCAAGTTCAATTATAAAGATCACCCACTAAAAAAAAAAAAAAAGTGTAATATAAAAAAATTTACCAAAGATCAATTTCAAGGAAATTATAGTTTTTTTGTGTCTAGGTTTTTTTCAGTGGACATTAAAAATGTAAATTCCATTTTTTATGTCCAAATGAGTAAATGAGTAGGTTGTCATCATTGATCCTTAATTTCTGAGAAATAAAAAAAACATCATAGAATAAATATTGATTGAAATGGTTAGTATTGGAGTTAATAATCAGATACAAAAATGTTTTGGAGGAATCTTTTGGTTTCTGACACTATAGCATGATTAAACACTCCCCGGGTCAAATTGACCCACGAACATTATTGCTGTACCCCAGAAACGAACATAACAGGAGGGTTAAACATGGCTTGTGGCAAAGCTCAACCGGATCAACAGTCATCTTAACCCTATTTTATGGTTTATGGTCTGAGGCTGAATCATTCTGCTTGATCCAGTGCTGAGTGAGTAAATTGTCTCAATATTAACTGTGTTACTTTGAAGTGTAGGGTTTATGCCAAGACGTGTTATATTTTAAAGTGTCATGAAACTGAGATAAATACATAGAAGTGAAATACAAAGCAAAAAAAAAGGAATACTGATGTATTAAATAAATACAGAATACATTGTCTCAATCATGCAAATGTTAAATTAAAATATTAATTTATTAACACATACTTAAAAAAACACATAAATTGCCTGTGCCAGTCATAATGCAAACTATTAAGTTTGGTTTAGAAAATTAAAAAAATATATATTCCAGCTTAAATTATATCACACAAGTATTTATGCTTTTGTGTTATTGATTTGCTTTTCTGGATTAATGTAGTTATGCGAGCATTATTGTAGCCATATAAATATTTTAATATAAAGTAAAATATTTACAGTGATAAGGTGAAGACAGAAGGTTAAGGTAAAAAATTATCTTTGATTATACATTGCAGTTGCATTCATAATATATAATTTACAATTACATAATACACAAGCAAGGCATTTTAGTCTATTTTTTGCTTAAAAACAAAAATCTTATAGACAAGGACTGTTTCAGATATGTTATTTTTTGATTCTGATTGCATCAAACTTCAAGTTTGGATTTTTTTGGTGGCAATTAGGACATCATTTGAGACAAAACAGCCTGTTGGAGTTCATTTGATCTAGAAATGTGGACAGTGGGGAATCCAAAAGCTGAATTGGGACATAGTGTCTTAGTCTGTGCTGCTGAAACATTAAAATACAGTCTGTTTCTCTCTGTTTAAACTGTTTAAATTCTCATGGCCCAAATCCATAATAAGTGTCTTCTGTAGCATACGCTCTGTTCTGGATCTTTCAGTTATTATAAAATTACTTTCAACATGTTTCACTTTCTTATGCGTTTGCGAAAAGAATTCAGCTGGATGCCTCCCTACCAACCTCAGGCATTTGTAATTTAATGCAACTTAAACTCTGTGGCAAATGTAAACTTTGCCTAAAGCACACTGAGTCACTCAGTGAGCTCCCAAAATTTCAAAGTGTAATTTGTTTATTAACAATCCCAAAGGTTTTTTATGCTGCGTTTGGTTTGTGAGGTGTTCAGCATCCTTAGAACTGAGAAATTCAAGTGACAAGCAAAATACCATAAAAACAGAACAACATAGCTTTGACAATTAAAGAAAACTAGATTAAATACCTTTCATTTCTAGAGAAAAACAAACTATAAAAACAGATAGAAGGAAAGATCCAGACTTGACATGGCAATAAGGATAGAGCATTTATTTTTGGTGTATAAATAAGTCATTAATGAAAAAAGTAACCATGCAAAGTATTTTGTCCTCAGTAGTATATTATTATGAAATTTTTTGCAGCTAGATAAAAAATATATTTTAATGAAAGGAAAAAGCTCACAGGTGCAGGCTATGTATTAATTGCCTTTCACATGAAAATGATGGTACACTGTAAATACACAGGAAAAAAACTAAATAAATCTAAACATAGCATCTGAATGCAATGATGTACTACAGTCACATTGTGTTTGTGCTTTAAGGGAAGGAAAAACTTTGTCAGTTTATAAATCACTGAACAGCTTAGAAGCAAAATACATTAGAGATTTATTCGTCTTATCAACCTTACAGACCGCTCAGGTCTTCTGGTTCAAGTTGACTCTGCATCCCCAGAGTCACAACCAAACACGAGGAAGCAGCGTTGAGTTTTTATGCTCCACTAATCTGGAACAAACTACCAGAAAACTGCTAAAATGCTAAAACACTGAGTTCCTTTAAATCAAGGCTAACAGCGCTGCCTTCGCTTAATAACAACTGGGACATCATACAGTGTAGTCTGTTTTTCAGCCTGTCATCATTTCCCCTTACTTTGCCACCACAATGTAATGTTTTCTGCTTGTTTGGTTTATTTTCTTCTTAATCATGAAAAACACTTTGTATTGCACTGTTGTTAAAAATGTGTTATACAAATAAAATTGCCTTACCTTACCTGATTTTACTTAGAACTGCAATTATACCTTGTACCTTGCACAGCAACAGCAGTATTTGCCTGACGGCCTCCAGTGGTCACAAGTTTAAACCTTCAAGCTGCTGTGATTGAGATAATCTGAAGTGCAATTTTTTTTTAAATTTGATGTTCACATGTCAGGTGGTCTTTGTTTGTCCAAGCTCTATTTTAAGAGTGAAAAAAGTTTAGCTTTATTGGGTTTTTTTTGTGTTTTACTACTGGACAATGGTAGAGAAAAAACATATGGATTGGTCTGAAAAGTCTGTTTTTTGGGGGAAGAAACTGACAAAATAAAGCATCTCATTAAATCTAATTTTACTCTGCTTTCTGACTTCTTTCTAGCCTTAAAATTGAGGTTTACTTTGCTCTACTTAAAATGTTGTCCTTTTGCTGTGTTTCGAAACATTTTGATGATTTTTAGCAAGCCAAACATTTGTTATATTTGACAGCAAAGAAGGCATACCACTTTAAACTTACAAGAAAATTACAGTCTCATTTTGCCCATGCGAAAAACCACCACTGCTGCAAATCACAATTTAAATGGTTATATGTTTGAATAAATACCATCTTAGTCAAATTCCAAAAGTTCTTTATAGTTATCTGAGGTCAGGGTTTTTTGGGGGGGTTGTTGTCTTCACATGAGCCTCTGCACAAGCAAGTCAAAGTGTGATTTTTAACGAGAAAAGCAAAATGATAAACCCTACGGGCTTTCCTTGCTTGTGAACACCCACACATGAAATAAAAGACTTTTAAGCTCCTAACTTATCAACATGGTGAGTTAAACATTAGCAATAAAAACAGATCCATTTGATAATAGACGATGGGTTGCCTTATTATGCACAAAGCGTCAACATCAAAACTCTTTGAAATTTGATGTTCACTTCACACCACTCCAAGAAAGCTGCATTTCTAAGTAGTGCTTTTGATGTTAAATCCTGGCTAGTATTAAATAAAACTTGGAATTAGTGCAGGATAATTTGATTTATGTGTTGTTAAATAGAAACACGGTTGTCTCCATGCATAGCAAGAAATATGAAAAATAATATTTTGCCTGAAGTGCAGTTTTGTATAAAACTACATCAAAATCACAGCCTGTAGGTAAACCTCGAAATATTATTTACTCAAACAGTTGGAGAGGTTAAAATGACAGAGGCAAAAATAACACATCTATGAGACGGCGGTATCCTTGTAGCTGGCAACCCCCGTAACCCTTTTCTTGGCGGGATAACCTTCACTTGCAGTATCGCATTTCTCCTGACAAACAATCGGGTGACGGTGTGAACATTCCAAATAGCTCCAGCCACACGCTGTTAGAAACCTAGATGATTCCCCTTTTGCATTCCACCAGTGAGTGGAGCCCCGCTGAACTGCCTCCTGCAACTTGATAAATCATTCGGAAATCATTCCGCACAGACACAAGTAGGACTGCCATGGCCGCTCCCCAAAGCACCACGCTGAAATTACTTGCAGTGAGTCAGATCTGCTGAAAAGCCTCCTAGTATGGATTTGCTCTTTGACCAGCTCAGAGAGAACCTTCTTGTTTGTTTCTTTTTTTTAGCCTCAGCTCGTAGTTACCTAAGTCTTTTCCAGCAACTAATTAGAAATGCTGTCTAATGACTTGTTCAGGTGCTGGAACTGGAGACTTTTATTGAATTAAGCATATAGGTTACAATAATGTGTTGAATGGAGTCTATTACAACATACATAAATTAGGCAACATTAAATAATTTAAATTTATCCAAATTTTAATGGATGTTTACATATCATAGCGGAAGCAACAAATGACATTACTTTTTAGTAGCTGTAATAGTTGTAAAAAAAAAGATAAAAAAAACTTTAGTAACACACATTCTCTTAATTTCTTGAGTATATGTTTGCTTTATAGTAACAGGTAAGTTAAATACTTGCATGTAAAGGTTTATCTGTTACACTTATGCTTAATATACCAAATCAATGTTCTAAATCTGCACTACAGAACTGAATAAATTTATTTTCAGAAAAATAAAACACTTTAAATCACTGACATTTCAACATTTGGCCTTTTATTACTAAGGCAATGTAGGAGAACTTTTGTTTTTACATTTCGTGACATAACAACAAACCTCAGTATATTCAACTATGTGGTAGATCAATACATTAGGCATTTGTTAGAAAACAATAATCAAACAGTTAATCTTTCTATTTTTCATTCGACTTTGGCCAGATGTATTGTCCCTGCTGAAGAAAGAGGAAGCCCACACCACAGTGCTGCCAACACCATGCATCACATAGGGAATGGTGTTTCCAGTCCACATAAAACAAAAATTCAATTTTATTTCAAATGATCAGAGGTCATTCTTCCATTTTTGTTGCTGTAACTTAAACATGTCTTGTGGCAAAGTGTAAATCTGGCATTAGCAGTGGTTTTCTTCTAACACAAAGACCAAATTTGTTAACTGCACTACTATTTATTTTTAACACGGTTTATCATTCATAATGCAAAATACAAAACCTCAAATGCCCCCAGCGTTCATGGCTATTATTAGAAATAAGAATGGGTTTTTGGAAACGGTGCATGAACTAATGTGATAATGGAAATTCAGGTCAGAGAGTTTGTCTGTCCATGTTAATGCTGCCAGCCTGGTGAATAACAAAAACAAAAAAGTTCTTAGATTTCAGACTGCCCTAAGCAAATCTAAACAGCTCAGAATGTAATCGGTTAAAAAAATAGAGATTAATGAATTAGTACAGAGATGACCCATAAAAATAACATTTAGATCTGATTACTGCTAATGGATTTTCTACTTTAATTGCTGTAAATGACAGGAGACACTGTTTGTCTTTCATTATCGTAATGACAGAAACAATTTTAATCTTTAAACATATTGCAGTCTCTGTGCAAGTGTGAGGCGTATGAAACAAGGGAGCATAAAAATAGCTTAAAAGTAGTGACACAGGCATGTACTGTATTTACATTTAAAAAGTCAGAGATTATAAAAATCCTAATACTTTAAATCAGTGACATGGCAACATTAGTTGTAGGTTGTTAAACTTCATTAAACTGATGGTCTGTCGCCTTTTATGATGATATGATTTTTTCATATGACAAGTCGGCGAGGAAGTTCTGAGTCAGTACCAAGAATCTCCTTCCCTTGAGGAAGTGACTCCTGGAAGAGGTGCAATTAAAAACCTGCAATTCAAACAAGCCGGCGAGAACAAGTTATTTTTACCCCCGTGTTGAACATTTCAGATAAACAGGAGTCAGACAACAAAAACCTGAGATGTGCTTCCTGGAATCAAGCAAAGTAGATATATTTGCCACAAATACATCTATATATATAATATGAGGGATGTATCGAAAGTTTTCCAACTATAAGAAAGAGAAATATGGAAGTGCAAGGATGAAAGAGACACAATACCAAAGGCATTTGAGGAGTGTGTGTGAGGGTGGTGGGGCTGAGGGTGGACAAGGGTAGGAAGGGAACCTCCCTCATTCTGAGCTGTGAAGTGTCAGACACTAATGCCTTTGGATAGAAGCTCCACTCTGGGGTATTAACTCAAACATGGACGACTAATGCCATGGGATAAAGCATTCAGCCTCACTTACAGGGGCACAGGCACTCCCACAGGATCACAGAGTCTGGGCAGCAAGCATTAAATTACCAAAGACCAGAGTGTGCCAAGGGATAGATGGGAAGCAGAGGCACAGTTCAAGCAACTATCAAACCAGGAGGCGTTTGATTGTGGGATCTACACACACACACACACACACACACCCACGCCCACCCCCACACACACCCCGGTTTATAATCCACCTTTTGCCAAGTTCCAACACAAAGTTCACTGTTCCATTTAGATTTTTTATTTATTTTATTTTTTTGCAGTACACCAACATCAAGTTGTGCTTTTATGTAAAGTAGAAGAAAAAAGGTTTCCAAACACCTTCATCTTTAAAATATCAAAGAGCCCCCATTACTCTCATATCCTTAAATAAAATCTGTGGCCATCATAGATAATCTAAATCTCCCACATCCTCTGTTAAGTTTGAACTTTTCTTTAAATTAGAAGGCACTCCGATATCAGATGGAGGGGAGTTCTTTCTCTCCACAGTCACTATGTGCAGATCAACATCAGATGCAGGAAAAAAAAAATTCCTCATTCTTTTCTAAATGATGAAATGCATCTCCTGTGTAAAAGATTAATAGTAAAATAAATTGACAAGACAGTCATATGCAAAGAATTGTGTCCTACATTAGAGAAATCAGATATGAGCTTTCAGACGAGTTCAATCTTGCAAAATGTGTGTGGTGTCTTTGATGACCACTTTTTTTTGGTTGTTTTTACAACAGCAACAAGCTGAACATCTCAGAATGCGCAGCAGGAAGGCATGCAGCAGTGGAGGACTGCATCCCGTTTCACTCTTGTCAGCCAAAAGCAGAATCTGAAGCTCCAGTGGGCACAAACTGGGATGCAGTCAACATGTCAACACGGACGTGGCTCTCAGGGGAATGTTTCCAACATCTTGTGGGATGAATGCCACAAAGAAGTCTACAGGAGTCTCAACCCAGTGTTCATGTGGTGTTTCCACATCCATACAGAAAAATACTGGAAGTAAAAATGGAGGCAAAGCAATGGAATTTGTGATCTTTAAAAGAATCTCCCCAAAAAATAAGATATACGTAACTAGCCTTTGTTAGAAAGGTGACTTTTAATGCTTAGGTGCTTCTGTTTCTAATACTTTTGTAAGGTACTCTGTGAGGTGTTTGATGCAACCAAATATTTCGTCTGAGCTCTTAAAGTCATTGAGTGAGTATTATTTCCATTTTCCGTGTAGTTGTAAAGCACATTTTGAGCAATGTTACGTTAAATCAGTACCGTATTTAATTTACCAATTTAGTGGAATAGGCTAAATAGGTTTAGAATATCTAGACAAAAATGATGTCATGTTGAATCAAACACAGCTGAATACCGAAATCTTTGGTGCGCACTCTTCTAAAAACAAAACAGACAAAGAAAAAGACAGACAGAAAATAACAGATTCTGTATTGTGTTCATGCTCATTGGGCGCATCATAAATATGAAGTCTAGTTATTCTAAAACACACACCATCTTAGGTTTATTTTTATTATTCCTCCTGACTTGAGTTGCTGAGCATCTCCATTAAGCAGATCAATCTGCTCCGCTTCGTCCCTTGTTGGATGTACCCCCACAGCTACACCATGAATTCATTCATGGTGTGTCTGGGTGATCGGCTTTGATTTGGCTTGATGACATTTTAATGAAAGGAGACTTTTAACATCACTCCCTTTTTTTACTGTCTGGCAGCAGTGTGTGATTTCAAAATCCTATTGAGCCTTTTCTGTTAAAAGTTATTGATATTATAAAGTATTTAGAAATGTAACTCAAGTCTATTGTCTGCCTTTGGTTCATTTCTTTCCCGTTCGTCCCATCTGGTAGTGGAGTGTCCTTCAAACACATTTTTCAAAACCAAGACGTTTGATGTTGTAATCATTGTTCCACTTTAGATTCGAAAGAGTAATAACTTGGCCAGATATGCACTCTCCCCACTCTCTGATGATAACATTTGGCTTTTAAGAGAGAATGCTAAGGAGCTGAGAATAAACGCAAGGCTGATAAACTTTAAGTGTCATCCAGTGTTATGAATGACTTTGAGTCAGATGGAGATTAAGTGTATGAAAGAGGGTTATTTCTTTGTCCTGTTTATTTTTGCAAAACCATCAGCAACAACGCTCAAGAGTTAGATGAGCCTAGTTGCCGTGGCGACACAGAGTGCCCCCAATATGGTAAGATGTATTATTTTACTGTAAACTGCTTTCTAGTCCTGCCATTTTATCACAATTCTGGGATCATGAAATACACCCAAAATTGACAAATCTCCTGAATTTATTTTTCAAGCTAATGCACTGAGTTTATTGCAAATTTTCTTCAAACATATTCAGAAATATTGGGATGAATGTCCACCTGCAGGTAGCAGTATTTCTTCCTTGCAATATATGTGACATACTAACCCAATGAAATGACCTTACAAGCTTTGATAAAACAGTTGTGTTTTTTATGTGTTTTTATGTGAGTCTTATTTTGTTGCTTTATGCTCCATCATTCAGTTTTACTTTATTTTGAAGTTATGCAAATATGTAAAATATGTTTTTTGCTGCTGCCCAAGAACACCAAATATAAAATACATATGTTGAATTGCTAGGTCTATGGATCAAAGTATGGATAAATAGATAGATGGAATGATAGTTTTGACTGATTTCCTTCAAAATGTTATTTCCTGTGCTAATAGTTTCTATGTGCATTGCTCAGGAACCCAGGAGACTGAAAAAAAGTCTCTCCAGTCAAAACACTAATAAATTTCAACCACTATCCTGCCACAAAAAAATGAGTAATTTTAGAACTATCGCAAGTAAATCTCTGCCAAATTGATGTGCTGCAAATATATGTATGTCACAGTAAAATTACACTGACATTGCACAGTAAAGTAGGTGTAATTTTTTTTATCGCACTTTGGCCTTTTCATTTTTGGCATTTATTTTCATTTAATAGAGCTAAGGTCTTATCCATTTAGTGTTTCTCCTCCTGAATAGTCTTAGTCTACTGAGGATATATTGTTCCCTCTTGGATGACTGTATTTTGGAATTTTTGTCAGACGAAAAGCAATGACTCCAAAATACTGCAAATAGGACTCCTTATGGTATTTTTTAACATTAAATTTCTCGTCACTTTTTGACAAATGCTAGATTTGTGTAGTGGACATCTACACAAATTTTTGATGATAGAATAGACCACTTGTTTTATAAACTTACCTTTGTGTACTTCTTCACCTTCACAATCTCATTCGTTCACTAATTTTCTTGACTGAACTTCTACAATCTTCACATAGGAGCTACATTTACAAACAGGTGGACTCTTTTTTTTCTAAAAAAGGCATCAGGTTTCATTGGATTTCATTTATTTATTACAGTAAGGGGGTCTGAAAACATATGTAGGCCACACTTTTCCGATTTGTATTTGTTAAAAACAACATTTACCATTATGAACTGATAAAATAAATTTTTAATACGCTTATAAAGTAACAAAAAGTAAATGAATGTACTGATTAGAGATGGCTTCACAAGGCACGTCTTAGGCAACATGAATACATAGTCTAGTGTCCATTGGCTGGTACATATATATTACCTAAAGAAATGTAATTTGATCTGGACTAGGTAGAAAAAAACAGACAAAACTTGATAAAAACAGACAAAGCACATTACATAAAGTACAAAATGTATGATGAGGACTGTAATAATAAACCTTCCGGGGGTTTCATCCTGATGTGACCCGTTAAGACCCCACAGCGATGTCAAGTTGACTGACAGTTTTAGAGTGGCACTTAAATGCTGCTTGAGAAATACAATTGAGCGAGTGTCATTATCTTTCCACTTCACTGCTCTATAACTGATATCTGCAGAAGCCCTCCATCGAGTTATGTTGGAGTATTTGAACATACAAGACAAAATGTTGCGTGTTGACTTGCATGCAAATCAGCAGAATAAACAAACCAAACGCAAGCCACTGGTGATAAATTTTAGCTTTTGTTTTGTGAATTTGCCAATTTGTTTAATTTGTAATTCATGATAAATATTTAACATGTGCAATGCTGGTGAAAGGTTTATACATACTCCTCAACAACATAATAAATTTTGAGCTTTTAGTTATGCATTTGAACTTTTCTTAATTCCATGGGGAATGATGATACAAGAATAAAATTGCTATGACTTTTAAAAACAGAAAATGTGTGCACAAGCTTGAATTTGTTATGATTTTTCTTGTTTACATATATTTCAAACTGCAATCACAATATAAAATTCACATCACAGCACCTTCCACACTCAGACTAGCATTACCAATAATTAACAAACGCTTGGTGGAACTGTGCATTTGCTGAGCTTATTATGCAAAATACTTCTCAGTCAAACACTTCAAAGGACGGTTGTACACAACATAATGGAGAGGAAATGTGATGCTGAAGGCAGAGTCACAAAGAGCAGAAGCTTCTTAAAGAAATAGAGGCCAATTTTAAGGTGTCAAATTGTGCATTAAAATTTATTTTAAATGGCAAG
Organism: Xiphophorus hellerii; assembly: GCF_003331165.1. Taxonomy (NCBI): domain Eukaryota; kingdom Metazoa; phylum Chordata; class Actinopteri; order Cyprinodontiformes; family Poeciliidae; genus Xiphophorus; species Xiphophorus hellerii. Next base: position 9,442,936 of record NC_045679.1, on the reverse strand, counting down.
GGCAAAATAATGTTATGAGCTATTTTTCATGAATACAACTTTTTTTTAGCAAACAGAAGGTGACAGATTTACTTGATTTTGCCATAAAACGGCACTGTGCCTGAAAAATACATACCATCCCTATAAAATTCCTGCCATGAATAAGTATAAATTGCAAATATGTGCTATTATTTGACATATTGATAAATAAACATTTACAATGTTTATTTGAAAATAATACTTTAGATAAAAGAGGCTAACCTGTGTTTTGGAACAAACAGTTTATGTTTAATTGACAAAATGCAGTTTTGTAAAATCAACTTATATTTTGGCATAATCCTTTAAAAAATATGCATATAGACATTCAAACATTTTGGCACTCATACATATGATAAGTGTATGCACTGTAGATTAGTTTCCTTGAACAAAATACCCTGTGGCTTGTTGTCCTAAACCTTTCACAGGTATGTACTAACTTTCTTGACACAACAAATAATCTATGAAGGCCCTCTTAGTGATGTGGTGATTCATAGGGTGAAAGTGACACTTGAATGCCACCTGACAAGCCCTTCCATTTGCTGTCTTGTTATTATTCACCCCGTCTACCTCAGCCCATGGTTGATGTCTGAAATGGCCATCACCACAAGATTGAGCTTGCCCGCTGTTCCAGTTTGAGTGACAGAGTATAACAAAGCGCCTGTACAGATTAATAACACTGTGCTGTGAAAGGTGCCACATCTGCTCATCTCTTCTCATCTCCTCACGACTGCTTCAAAAGTCTAGGAAGTGTTTTTTTTATATATATTTTGTCCTTTAGAAGGAGTGATAAATAAGCTAAGTTAAATTGTGGAAGGATTTTTCCATGTTAGGGATGGAGGTTGGGGGAAAAAAGCTATAAAAGATTTCAGAATGAGATTTTTCCGCAGCAATAAATGAAGACATTATATTAAGTCTATTAAGATTTAGATTTCTTAAAATTGTATTTGGGTTTTATACAACCTTTTTGTCCATAAAATACAGATTATATGAAAACATACTTTCCTAATGACATCACATAGTGTTTTGAATAGAATTAAATCTTTTAAATTCTATTCATTCACTATATTAAAAATTTTCATGTTTATTTTGTCTATTTTTAATCTGCTTGATTTTTTTTTTAATGTTGTTTTTAATTTTCTTGTACAAGCACTTTGAATTGTCTATGGCTGGAAGGTGCTATATAAATAAAGTTGCCTTGCCTTGTCTAAAATAAGTAGCTTTGAAAACTATGTCGGAAATTTTGGAATATTTCAAGGATTTTCCCCCTTTACTTATCCTCCATGCTTTCTGGTACTTGTTGCTGATAACTTCTAGCATTCTGAGGATTTACTGTTCCTGACTTTTCTGAAGTTGTCTGGCTTTACTGTAAGAAGAATCCTGCAGTCATCTGCCACTGTTATCTTCTTGTAAGCGTGCGCTCTCCCAGAGAGCTCGGCATTGGCGTTGCTGACGGGGAAATTATGCGTGTAAAGTTTGCATTTTGAGTGATAACATTAATGATTATTTTTAAAACAAAACCTTGTGAAGAATGGCTTTTAGCTTGCCTGTCTAGTCACATCATTTACAACCGCTTCTTTTTAACTTTCCATTGTAAACAAACAAAAGCAGAAAATAATGTATCCATGTTTATGTGGTAATGCCTGCTTTTCTAAATGACATAATCAGTCCTAAAACATGTCACTGGAAACATGTTGAACTGTTGGTTTGAGCTAATGTGCAAAGTATTATAGTAGTTTAAGTGATCCTGATTTTTCTCAAACCTAAAGCTAATAAACATTTTACAATTCTTACAATTTTTACAGTTCCATTCTCAATGCATGTTTCATGCAGGAAGCTCACTAGTGGTGAACAGCCTTTTGTGACAGGGTGCTATTATGACTTGGACAACCACAAATGACTGGCCAAGGCAGGAGATCACTTCAGTGAAATTTTTCTTCACATGAACAAAGATGGCAGGTGCAGAATATATACAAAGAACGTCCAAGGCAGGTTAAAATCAGACAAACCGCAGTACTTCCAATGTAAGAGTCCATCACCTTCAGTGTGACTTCTCAGGAGTCGAACCACAGACTGACTCCCTGTGGAGCAGAGCCCTGCTTTTAAAGCCACAGACTCCGCCCACAGAAAGACCAAACAAGCAAAAAAACAAACAAACTAAAAAGTAAGTTAGAGGTTGTGCATATGTTGGTGTGTATGCGTGTGCGGGCATGCTGACTCTATAATTAAGTCCCAGTTCGTGACGGCTTAGTGTGAATTTATCCTTTATAAAGATATAGGAACAAAACTCTCTGCAGATAGGATATTAACTGCTTTCAAACTTTAAACAGAATTTTACTATACAAGTCCAGAACTATCCCTTTAAGATAATGAAAATATTGGGCGTGCTGTGGTGGCGTAGGGGATAGTGAGACCCACGTTTGGAGGCCTTGAGTCCTCGTCGCGGGTTCGATTCCCGGACCCGCGACATTTACCGCATGTTTTCACCCCTCTCCTGTCAGCCTACTTTCATATAAGGGATGCTAGAGCCCACAAAAAGACACCCTGGAGGAAAAAAAAATAGTGAAAATATAATCTTGACAACAGACTTCACAATTTAGAATATTCCATGTTACTTTTTTGTTTTCTATTTTTTTATTTTTTTATTGAGCTCAACAAGAAAATGACTAACAAAAAAGGAAACAACTCTGATATGCGTAATCCTGGTACAAAAAGCTGATGCTAGGAGATCCTGTCTGTAAAAATGAGAATGAGTGAAAAAAACATACACTACTCTGCAGTGTAGCTCACTAAAGTGACTTGGGAGCAATCCAGAGAAGCACTGCGGATGAACACAGTTGGAAACTGGATCCACAAAAGGAACTCCACTAAAAACAGGGAAGAAAAATAAAACTCTAACAAGATCCAGAAATGCTTTTCTTCCTTTGGGACATCAGACTGATGGAGGTGAAATAGAAAACTGTCCTGCACCCTGACAAATCAAACTTTGAAATTAAATTTAGATAGATCCTGCATAATAGAAAAAGATTCATTCTAGTTTATACTGCCTACATAAATGAAGAGATGCAAGTGAATTAGCAGGCTTTGAATTCAACTTATTAATCGTTGAAGGCTCACATAAGAAAAACAAATGTTAATAGAAGTTTTATTTAAATGCTTTGGTAATTAATTTTTTTAGGGAAAGCATTTAAGTAAAAATAATAACCACTATTTTCTGCTCTGTTTATAATTATGATGGCTTTGTCTTAGCTTGTCACATTGTCAGCATCTATTAGCAGCTAAACAGACCAGACATTAAGAAATCGTGGTTTTTTTACACTTTTTGTTTTTTATATGAGCAAAAAAAAACTCACTGAGATTAAAAATCTCATGGGATCCAGAGAAAGATGGACGGGATGACATATTAACACGAAACAACTTATGCTGATCGAAGCACACATAGACAGTAATAGCCATCTACAGTATGTGTGGTTATGTTCGCTTTTATGTTCACTTTACGGAAAAAAAAAAAATGCAAACACGTCAGCTGGAAACAGACATGTAATAAGCTGATGCAGAACTGGCCACAATAATAATGTCAGAGAAATGTGAAATGTGTTTGGCATTTCATATTCTTTTTTCATCCTATGGGAGCTGGTAGTGAGAGAGGATTGGTGCTAACTGTGTGACATAAGTCGCTTTACCCTCTGGAAACACCCAGCAGAGCACAATGCTGGGCAATCTGATACAAGTCGGCACCCTACCTTGTCGTGCAGAGTTGAGCTACAGTGAGTCATGACACACAGACAGCTTTTTCTCTGTGAAGACCCATTTGCTTCTTCTTCTCCCCGAACAGCCATTTGGGTTACTGCATAAATCACCTCTAAGTCGCCTTAAGTCCAAATCCTCATGAGCTTTGAATGGCATATAGCACTAGGACTGTGGGATTGCTGAAAATTGAATTTTAGTTCTGCAGATTTAGCCATTGTTGGGGGTAATCATTCATGGCTTTGGTTTGGTCTCAGTTGCTTTTTTATTTGTGTGAGAGATAAAAGGATTTTGGATATGCATGTCATTAGAGGGTAATAATAGGCCACTACAGCCACTACAACAGGTTTTACAAAATGGATATGTCTTGTATAAAATGTTAAAAGCTTTCATATTAAATCTTTCTTTTTATTATCATTTAAAAATGTTATTCTCTAATCAGGATGTATGCTAAGTACTTGTGCAACAAAGTTTGTTGCACCACTGACATGTTAATCAGCAAAGCATCACAGAAACAAATTTCTTTTGGCATAAAAACTCGGTGTGTTTGTTGGCAGATATCTGTCTACTGTCTGCTATGTGTCCATTGGAGAGGCCTTTAAACTGATCAGGGCAAGGCAGCCATCAATAATTCAATGGGTGTGCCAACACAAAAGTAAACAATGGCTGTAATTAGGGAAGGTCTGCACTGTGGACAGCGAGATTAATGAAAGTGCAGTCATTTCCAACCGTGCCCGGAGACAAGAGGTCTTCACTGTGACAAAGATTGTGCCAAACTAAGCAGGGCTATATTGACTGTGTGTGTATGGGTGTTCATGTAAGAAAGTGTCTCTTTGAGTAAAATGCATGTATTTTACTGTATGCACTCCTGAGGCAGTTCAATGAACCAATAAACATTGCAAAACAGCTGAAATACACATGTACACCCCTGTGACAATGTATTTGCCGCTTTACAGATTTTTATGCTTTTGCATTTTGGTCAAAAATCTCTGAGATCAAACATATGTTCAAAAATAATTAGTGAATAAAAATACTGTTGATGATTTAATTTATAAAAAAAAATAAAATATCATTTGGAAATAATTGCCCCTTAAACCAGATGACTGGTTGTTATGCCCTCAGCAACAACTGGCAGTGAGTCTTTTACAATTTCTGCCCACTCATCTTTGCAAAAATGTATTAATTATTTTAAACTGGAGGGAAAGTGTGGTTAATGCAAGATTAAAAAATAGTGCTAATTACATTTTTATTTAGGGTCAAGTTGGTTTGGATGATTAAAATTATATATTAACTCGAAAACTAATTTGTTTTCACTCAAGTTATGTTTGATGTTCAGATTGGTTTGATGTAAAACATGTAAGTGTGACAAAAACAGTAAAACAGAAGAAATCTCTTGTGGGCAATTACATTTTCCATAGCACTACTCATTCAAGTTTTTAAGGCTCTGAGTGAATTTAGTCAATTCAGTCAAATTTAAACATTTTAAACAGCCACTCTACTGGTCCAGGTATTCTATATTTAACATTTTTGTCTTTACTAGACAGGCCCACCATCAGCACTACTACTGCCATCAACTCAACGTACTCAGATTTTCTTTTCAACAGAAAGTTACTCACCATCAGTGTTTTGTACTTTTTTTTCTGCATGTCCACGGGAGATGGGTGCTCACACTGAGCCAGGTTTCACAGAATTTATTTATTTATTTATTTTTACCTAGAAAAAGGCAATTATTCCCTTCCACTGTCACCACTTGCTGCTCATATTGCTGCAAACTCTGTGATTGGACCCCATTAAGTGTCGACTCTTGCCACTTGCCTGCTGAGGAGAAGTGGTTGTTGCAAAGTCATTTACTCAATATAGTTGGCTTGGTTTCTTTGCATCCATAACTTTTGGCTCGTGGGCATTATCAAGTGAATTACAGTTGCTCATATCACATTTAGGATTAAATTGGACCTTGGGTAATTGAATTTGTGTAAGACTGGACAAATTTCTGTAATTGTATTTTTAATCTTTTTAGAATTTGTGTTATTTCACTACACTAAGTTAGGTTACATGTTTAAATAGTATGACAAAGGGCAAATTTGAAGTGTTTCCAGTCTGCAGTGGCCAATAGCCACAAGAAGGAGGGGCTGCCTGCATTTGGCTCCATATATATATCCCTCATCAATGTAGAGTCTATATGTCCTTACTGAAGAAAAGCATCTCCTCAGCATGATGTTGCAGGCTTCACAGGTCATGATGAAATTGTGTATCCATGGTGTGTGCATTATATTTCTAAATATAAAGGTACATTGCAGATTTTAGATTTTATTTTAGAAAACTATGTTAATTTTTCTTACAATTGTAACATTATGGTTGTGGCTTAAAAAAAACAAATGTGCAAAAGGCCATTAGTTATAAATACTTGTACAAGACACTGTTTCTGATACTTTACAGTAGAAAACAATAAATTCTGTATTTAATGGTTTCTAAATGTTCACATTTATTTTCTCCCTATGAACTCTATTGCCTCCCTTTTACTTAATTTCCACTCCCAGCTCTTGGCCGAGTCCCGACGGTATTTGAATCTAGACTTATAATCAGATCAGTTTAAAACCTTCAACTGTTTTTATTTCACTCATTCCTCAGTGGGTTTGCTATATTATTCTGAATCACTATGTTGTTGAGTGGAAAACCCATAGTTTATTCTAAAGGCTGACAGCTAAACACAAATTATGTGTTTAGCCTGTTTGGCTACATCTGGAATATTTGCAAGAGGCATTGATGTTGATTAATATGAATTGTCCCCCTTGTGAAATAAATACAAATTCACTCTTATGCAGCAGTCCATAACCATAAAAAAACAACTTAATATTACAGGCAGAAAGTTGTACTTTTCTCTTGAGATTATTTGACTAACAGACTATACAATTGTTTTAGTTATATTATCATTTTCAATCAGTGAAAGCCCAAATTTACATGAATGAGCTCTCTTCTCAAGCAAAAATGGAACAGAGCATTTCCTTTCTCAAAAAGAAAAAGTAATTTCCTCAAATTCCAAAAGCCTTTCTGTCATGACTCACAATTTGTCAGTGCAGTAAGTGCAAACCACTTGTTTCTCTTACTTCTTACTAAGTTCATCATGTTAAGGGATTTAATTTGAAGCCTGACTGTCATTCATACCCTGATTATCAACTCTCTGTGGTAGCACCGAGCCTTCTACAACATGCTATTAGTTTGTTCACAGGTCTTGAAACTATCACATTTAGTAACAATAGAGATTTGGAAATTACAAACAAAAATGGTTGAATCCCAACACAGTTGAACAAAGTACCATTTTTTTAAGTAGAATACCAAACTTACAGTGAGAAAACAGAACTTCAAAGGAGGCCAGGCATAGTTCTACAACTAATATTGGCCTACATAACCAGTAACAAAAATAAACCACATTTTCTCCCCGCAAACCTGGCAAACTCTTTTATACATTCAATGCATAGAGATGTCCATATCCCTCATTTTACTAAAGTTTTTTTTTAAATTGAGACAAGTTAATCCATCACTACAATTCACAGAGAGTCATGTATCAGTCTGCAAATGTGTGTTTATATGGCTTGTGTGTGTCGCTGCATGTACAACAGCACCGTTATTAAGCGGGATTTGAAACATTAAGTCGTTGCTACAGAAAAAGAGTTGGGAGCGACCACCTGTCAAATGTAAAACTGGGAATAGTCCTTTAATCTGCTGCTGCCACTGTTTTCCTGAGTGTGTAAACCATCTTTTTATATAGGAACTATATAAATATATGAATTTTTCACGCTTACAAAGGTATTTATAAAGGAAATGCATGTGCCTTGATGTACAGATCCGTGTGTAGCAAACAGCAGTTGCCACTATATTTAACAAGCCTGAACATCTTCATGATTCCTTTTTCTTTTAATAAAAGCTATTGTATTGAAATCTTTCTTTACTTTTTCAAATTTAAAACATATTGTGTTATACTTTCTGATGACCAATACACTATTTTGAAAAATATTGTACTTCTGCCTGGATACTGGTAATTTTTTTTCATTGTGTGCAGACTTGGCTCAATTCAGAACACCTTTAAATCAACAGATGGTGCTTCAAGGTACTCCTCTCAGACAACATTTTCCTGACTTTGTCCTTCTAACTGGAAAAAAAATCCATATCAGTTTATGTCTTAATAACACATTTGAGATGGAGACCTTCAGGGCTCATTTACTTATTTCCAAGTTCCGGATATGGAAATGAAATGAATGTGACTATCATGAGCTACAAGCCAAAAAACATCCATCCATCTATCTATTCCCATTTTTTCATCCAGGGTCACTTGGAGACTGGCGCCTATTCCCAGCGGTCATTAGCCAATTCATCACAGGGCAACACAGAAGCACGCAGGACAAATACCCATGGATGCACACACTCATAGCTAAGGAGAGACCAATTAACACTAGTGTTTTTGGACTGTGGGAGGAAGCCAGGGTACCCAGTCAGAGAACCCATTCATGCTTGGGAACAACATGCCAACTCCAATCTCATCCCAGGATTTGAACCCAACACCTTCTCACCAGGAGACATATTTGGTACCAGTCTACTGAAAAAGACAGCTTAAAAAAAGGAGTTATAAAAACAAAGATACAGGAATTCTCACAAACTGTACACACACAGAGCTTGCCAATGCCTTTGTAGATTTACAGAGCATTTTCTGCTTCTTGTCTCTAGTTTTAAAATGTGCCCTGAGCAAAGCCCTTGCATGTATATTCCATTATGACTTCATGTCAGGGTACTCCTGACTACATTTCTTATGCTTGCCTCATGGTAATCAGTCATTAAGCCAACAGATACTCTGATAGGAAGCAGAGTTTATGCATGCTGCACTGCACCTTCCTGGAACAAGCATGGGGACCACTGCATAATCAGCTGGTTATTTTAGGCCCTAAAATACTTCATCTGCATTACTTTCTTTGCAGATAATTTATCTTGTCTTGACTAAATTGATTCACCCTGAATCACCAGGATTAGTAATGGATATAATCAGTTTCATGTTTCTAAAATAGATGGGAGAGCAAAATCCCCTGTGCAAAATAAATAAATAAATAAATAAATAAATAAATAAAAATCATGAATTCAAAAACAGACTTTTAATGGAGTGAAGTCCGCCAGCTGGAAGCATTTAGTTTTTAAAATCTTTACTTTTGTATGTTTCAATACAGAATATTTGGGTCACCTGCTATGCAATGTTAATGTGTATTTTAGCAGAACTATTTAAGCTGGGATGTCTAAATATTGCACAATTGTTTATCCAGTTCATCTGGCAGTACGATTTGCATTTGATTTTGAGTCACACACCAAGCAAGCGTGATTTTCTGTTCAAGTCAATCCAAAGAGTTTTCCATAAACAGAAACAATGCAGTTTATTTTTAGAGATGTTAAAGGGGTCCAGTCAGACTGCCCAGTCTGACACTTTAACATATTTCATAGGGTTCTTTGTGATAAAACAACTGTAAGGAGGAAAAAAAACATGGTTTTCAAAAATACTTTTGCAAATGAAAATCTGTTTTGAGGCAAGGCCCACAGTGACACTTCTCAAAAACAAAGGGATTCACAAAGCATGAAGTCAAAGGGATAAGTACTACAAACCTGCAAATCCATTCACATTACTTTAACCTTTGCGTATTTTCTGCTCTCCTTGTGTGTTTCTTAACACAATTTAGCAGTAAGCCTAACTCCTGTTGAATGAATGCTTGAGTCAGGGTGTAGATTCTTTGCCTCCACTTTATTTTGGTGACCCAAGTACACGTGTAACATGGAGTAAACTGTAACATAAATAAAAAAATAACTGCGTTTAATTCATCATCATTAGAAAAAGGTTAAACTAAGAAAATTATAATGCCATGCCCAAAATAAATCAACATGAACCCATAAGCACTATGCAGCTATCAAATTCCACATTTACTTCACACATTATCAAATAAGATTAAATGAAATCTACTCAAGAATATAGAATGAAAACTTACAGATGGTGATGTCATTGGCATAAACGGAAAGCTGACTACAACAGATACAACTCTTCACCTGTGACTGAGTGAAAAATTAAACAAAGTGGCTAATTTCCTGTCCCATGTCCTTCAAAATAAAAGACACTTTCACAAAATTAACTCTAAAAAACTATTTTACAACAAATTAGAGGGTACAACACCTTATTACAACTTCAAACATAATTTTTAATCATTCTTTATTTTATTGAGCTTTTATGTCATAAGCATGACACATATTTTCAGATTTTTAAAATTTGTTAAGATCAATAAAATAAAGGATGGGTAAAAATGAAGTTTGAGGTTGAAATGTGCAAAAGTTAAAGTAATGTGAATGCATTTGCAAGTTTTGATGGCGTATTATATACCTGCACTGTCCTGGAACAAATTTCAACATTTTGGCACTTTTTCTTTTTTAACCATTTTGCAAATATAGCTCTACAATAAGTTTTAAAATGCATCTCTTTTCCTGTAGAACTTTTATGCATGGTGGCACTTTTCTCTTTTCTCCTGAAGCTACACTCTTGTCCTCAGCTTTTCCCACTAAAATAACGTGTCAAGCCTTCTCCCCACACCCAGCAGGTTGTTGTTCTTTATGATAGCTCACCAACAGGCATATTACCAGCCGTGGTTGTTATTGTCATTGATGTACAGCCCCAAGACATTGCCTTGCTCTGCTCACAGTTCCTCAGAGTGTTATGTGTCATGTAATAAGAGTGCGCGCCGTTTGTCCAAGATGGGTCTGGAGGGACCCCAAAGGCATGGGGGAAAAGAGTGGGCGAAAGCGAGGATCATGACATGAGATTGAGGTGGTACGTCTGGTGCCTGTCCCCAGAAGAAAAATGGAGCATGGTCACGCCTGCAATGTCCCCAGACATCCCCAGATGTTCTTGCGTGGACCTCATGCGGCCTGAGAAGCTGACAGGCCCCAGAGACGCAGAGTCACAGCATGATTAATCGCCACACACGCTGAAGCAAGCAGCCCGGCTCCTGCTGGCTTACTACTGAATATATAGTAACTGTAAAGTAAAACATTCCTCTCTGCAATGAAAATATAGAGAAATGGGCAGTATCAAAAGATGAAAATAGCAGTGGGATGGCAAGACATTACTTTTGTAGCAACCTTTGTCAAAGCAGACATCTAAAAAAAAATGCACAGCATCAATTTATTGCAAACCCTAAAATAAAAAATAATAATCTGGCCCTAATGTTATTTTTATTATTAATGCAATGATGATAGTTAATTTTGCTGCCACTGTCTTTATCTCCCATCCATATGAGTTATATATTTATGTTTAACACAGGCTGGCTGGCACAAATGAATTGCATTGGAAAGATATCCATGTTTAACTTTTCCACATGTTGTTCTTTTGCCTAAAACAAGTTCAAAAGAAATTTATTGGGATTTTATGAGATACATCAACAAAAATGTGTTTATAGTAATGAAGTGGATAGACCAAAAAAATTTGTTTATTTATAAAAAACTGTTTTCAGATTATGATTTCCTTATTTTAGAGAATCCGAAACTACCTGGTCCATTGTGGAAAAGTGACTGCACCCCATAAGGTACTGACTGGTTGTGCCATCTTTGGAAGAAACAGCTACCATCAAGCATTTATAATCACTGGCAATTAATCTTTTCCATTGCGTGTAGGAATATCAACCACCTTAGTTCAGTCAGACTGAACGGATTCTGAGCATGACAAGTCAACAAAGGTCCAACCACCGCGTCTCAAGCTAATTTAAAACCATGCTTTGATGAGGCCCCTTTAAAACCTTCAATTTTTTTTGTTTCTGAACCTATTTAGATTTGGTAAGTCAAGTGTACTATTGTCTTAAACCGAGTAAATTTAGGACTGGAATTTGACTGGGCCATTTCAACACAGGGTGTTGCGCAAAGGCTTTCCGTTTCACATCTGTCTGTATGTTTATGGTGGCTGTCCTGTTGAAAGGTCAACCTCTCTCCCTGTCTCAAGTCTTTACAGTTTCTTTTTTTTTCAGGAACACACTGTATTTATTTCTATGCATGTTCCACTCCTGAATGAAATGATCTCTTCTACATGATGCTGTCACCACCATCATAGTGGGGATGGTGTGTTCAAAATATATATTTTTGTACAACATAAATTGCTTTACATATTGAACAAAAAGGTAAATTGCCACTTTCCTTACCTCCCATCCATATGAGTTATATATTTATGTTTAACACAGGCTGGCTGTGTGTTCTGGTCTGATCTGACCAGAATACATGTTGCACGTTTGCTGCATCGTTTACATTACATTTAGTGGGGTACGAGTGAGACTTATGGCTTTTTTATTGTAAGGATTTTCTTCTTGCCAATCTTTAATGGAGGACAATGGGTGACAAAGAAGGGTAGCACAGGGGTAATGAGAAGTGATGGTAAACAAGAAAAAGTGATGGTAAGGGAAATTTGAAAGGTATCAACCTTTTTACTAAAATAGCTGTCTTTAATCTTGTAAAATCAACACACCATAAGAACCTCAGTTCATGTTTCCTACTATAATACCATTTCATTTTTATAGCTTTATAGTAAGACCGTACATGACCCTGTTTCTGAAGGTGTCTGATTTATTGAACTGTAAATCAAAGACACCTGTAGCCTTTTGACCTCAGAGATTTGTGGCTTGAGCCCTTCTCTTGAAATGAGAAGCTTCAAGCTTCTAAACTGTCTACCCTGCTGTACATTTCCAGAAGTCTCAAGTTTCCTTGAAAGGTTTTCAAAAAACATGGAATGACTGAACTACATCAGACCTTAATGTCAAATATAATCTACTACAAACCACATATTTTATGTGTGAATATCCCCTCACCACAGTTTATTTGTTTCCCTAATGCTTAGCTAGTTTCACCAGACTGTATCTATGTGTTATTTTTCTGATTATTTACATTATTGCAATGAGTTTTGATGTTGTTAGAAAGTGGGCCAGGCATTTCTCAGGAAATAATAAAACAATGTCAATCTTTTATGCAAGTTATTTTATCCCAACTTTCCTGATTTAAATGGTTACCTCTGAATCAATACAAATTCTTCTGTGACTTCAACACAAACCCTTCCTGTAACTTTGTATCAACATCTTACCTGTTCTTCCTCATATTTTGCAGATTTATCATTGTTGATGAGCTTCAAAACAAAGTTTCTTGCCATTACTCTAATTTTAATGTCCCTCCAAACATTCTTCATAAGATACAAATTGGGACTCTGACTCAACCACTCCAGTACATTAACACTGAGTCGAGTCAGAAGAAACTTCTTGATTAAATTTAAAGATTTCAACTTGAACTTGCCAGGAGTATGAATAATTTCGGGATTAATATAAACTTTGAGAAACTTTTTAGAAGAAATTGATTAGTTGTTACATCTGAATAGGCTCACTCTCTCTTTGCTGTTTTTCTCATTTTGTGACAGCTTGTGCTGTATTATAGAGGTGAAATGCCTACCAATACGTTCATAGTATGGGAGGAAAATATCTTAATGATAATTTTATTCTGGTTTAGGCTTGGTTAGGTAATTACCATCAGACCAGACAATCAAGATATTATCTCTTTATAATTTTTGTCTAATAATTAAATTGTGCATGGTGGAGAATATGGTGATCATCAGTTATTATTTTCGTGGTTAGATAAGTGAATATCTTTTTTAGTGTTCTGGTGACCATAAACCAGAACACTAAATATTTCTTTAAGATTTGAGGTTCCATTACTACATGTGCATAAAGCCTAGAAAGGAGTGAATTAGTCATCCAAAAAAATAAAAGCATTTCATAAATCAGTTTTCTTCGGTAAATGCTTAGCATTCAGCCAAAGGACTGGTAAGACCACCACCCACTCCACGATGCAGAAACTCTAACACAAGATGAGAATAACTGTGTCTCAAACTTCAAAGATCCTGCTGCCACACACTGAAACTTGTGCATTTGATGACTCAATGTGACAATTTCACAGTCTTCGGCTGTATGCATTTTTATCCTCGCTTGATGAAACCCAGTTTTCTGCATCCTTTCTAAACATCTGTACGTGGATTAAGCTGTTATTTCATTTCAAGGGGCATGTTGAGGTCAAAGAAAATCGAAGTAAGTTGAACAGCACTGACGCTTCAGACAGCTCATGTTATCATTGATAGTCCAGAACTTCTCCCTGCTATGTTGGTTTACATTTAGAATTTAATAAGCCAATGGATTTTGTATTGCCTACACATTTTAGGATCCGCTTTGTATTGCTTAGACATGATTTATTTATTTTTTTATGCTCTGAATTACTAGTGACATTCTCTGGAATGTGTACACTGCAAATGTTTCCTTTCAGGAAATTTTTTTAGAATAACTACCTAAAATAATAATGATGAATCTGAACTATTTAACTAAGTCAAATTTAATCACACCAGTACTTCTTTAATTCATCAACATGTATTAAGAGCAGATTGTAATACCTTGGATACCTTCTATGAATTATCAATATATAGGGATTTTTATTTTTTTTTTTACTGGTTTAGTTCTTTGATTTAATTTTTTTTTTACTTATTCCAAATTGCTCTTCATTATATATTCACCAGTAGAGGATAAGTTGAGAATGATCAGAAAAATTAAAGACTGTGTGAAGGAAAAATTTATTAACAATGTTTAAATAAATTTGAATGTACATTTTATGATGTTTTTATTAAAAGTTTGCACTCAGTTGCAGCTCAACGGGACATATAATCTTCTGACCCTCCTCAAGTAAGTGAAGAACAGGGTGTTCAGCGGTTAGAAATGTTAGACATGGCTAAGGTGATAAGCCTAGTTTGTAGAAGTTCATTTACTAGTATCTGTTTATAGCCATCAGCAGAGAGGCCTTTTTGGATAAACGCCTAAAGTTGAGCTGTGAATGTGTATGCAAGCCTGCTCGACTGAAACTTACACATAAGTAACGTATAGATTTTTACCTGACACTTGAGCCAGGGGGTGTGACTACGTAATGTGTGATGTATCCTATGTAAATGAGGGGACGTTCAGCCCCAAGTCAGAACTCATCCGTTTCTCACTGAGATGTGAGCTTTGTATGTTTTCCCCATTTGCAAATGTTAATTAAAGCTGTGTTTGTTCTCTTTTAAAGCTGAAGTTTGGTCTCGAATTTTGTGCAACTTAACAACTGATTTGCACCTGTGTTGATATTCTTGTTCAAGTGATGTAGATGTGTTTCTTCTAGCTACATTCAGACAACACCTTAGAGATATTCTGGCTGTTGCTCCCATAACCCTCGTGGTTATCAGTATCCTCCAGGCAACGCTGGATGTCTCAGCTACTCTGAGGTGATAAAACACTGCAAACAAGCCAACATAATGGTATTCTTAAATGACACCTCAGTGATGCCTCATTATCCCTTTAATTGGGTTACATGAATGATTTTGAGGAGGAGTTGTACCTTACTGAGGACTTCCATGTCAATTTGTTCCACTAACTTAACCTGCAAAACTGGTTTATGCAAATGTTTTCTAATCATGTACAGAAGGATATGTGGCAAAATACAATCTTGTGTAATCACATTTTTAAATTGGAGGCTTTAATAAAATTAAAACTTATTTGAAGCATTATCTGGATAATGGTATCCCTGTGTCCCATAACTCATATGTTTTGTTAGCTGGAAGGGATTCATCTTATGCATGTCTTTTGCTTAATTTTCATGAACTAACAACAATTATCATTTTATATACAGCATATGTATATCCATCCTCTTCTGTGATGTATTTGTTTATGTCTATGTTAAAGTGAAATGTCATAAATTCAGCTGTTTATGTTTCAATATAAAAAAGTAAAATACTCCTTTGCTTTTTGTTCCTCTTTTTGGTTAATTGTGTGCTCTAATGCGTAGAGGGTTAGCATATTGGGTTGCTTTGAAGTAGACATTCATATACACCACATATAAAACATGAAATAACCGACTTCAATTTTGAAATCCAAATAAGAGAACTGAATAAACAACATTCAAAGAGGTATTTTCATCATCCCCTACAGGCATCCTCACAGAGCTGTTATCCTCATTTCCCTCATTCAACATGTCACTGACACATACTACAACATCTTTTCAAGGAGCTTGATCAATTTCACGGTAGTCTGCAGACTTCCCAGTAAGGAAGTTGGTTTGAAAGGCTGTGATAGCATCGGCCGTACCCCTTCCTCACCCTTGCTTGGCTTGTCTAATCGGCCCTCCAGCTGCATCCAGCCATATGAAGGAAACCCTGTTGACTCCTAATCTGTGTCGCTTCTGATCCGTTCCTCACCTCGGCAGCACATGTGCCACTGGGCGCAGGAAGCCGGAGAGTATCCGTTTGTTTTCTTCTTGTCATCGTGGAGGTTAATGGAAGCAGAGGCATAAACTGCTTGAGCAAACAGGAGACGGAATGTTTTGTTTTACTTTGAGCAAGCTCTCCTGTCAGCTTCTTGACCTGGCAGTTTGCAGTCCTGCTTTCTTTTGCTCCGGTTTCTTTCTTCTACTGACAGAAGAGCACAGAAAATAAGTAAGCCATTAACTATTGGATGCTTTTAGAATTCCTTTTTTTATTATTTTACTAAAAATAACAAACGATTCTTGGTTGGAGCTGAACTTTTATTCTCTCTGTAAAGGGATGCAAGGGGAGGTATAAATTATGCGAAGAAATTGTGTTTTCATACATATGTGATAAGTTCCACTTGTATGCATGTGTGTTGAAATGTCTTTTTGGCCTTTTTTGTAGAATAGCAGCTTAGTCAAATGTTATGTATGAGTTACCAAACAAAAATAAATGTATTTGACTTGACTTTTCTGCACTCATAATTCATTAGCATTGCTTGATTCTCTATTATACACATTATTTATAAGCCCGACTTGTACTTTGTATCTGCCCTGACATTATATTATCCAGTGTTAGAATATTCTACATGACTGAATGCTTAACAGAATGATTCTGTTCATTGTATTAATTTGGTAAGGACATGATGCACATCAGATATCGTAGTTAGCTATTGAAGGATATTAGGATGTACAGTTCCTAACAAAAGTATTAAGACAGATAAAAATTTTTCACTTGGCCTTAAACAACGTACGTGAATAAAACGTCACTTTCTCCACACTGAATTGAAGTCTCCCCCTCTCTTAGCCCTTTCTTTTCATCTTTAGTTGTTTTTCTTTGACTCCATCTTAATACAGTCAACTACCCTTCCGTGTTATTTAAGATGATGGAAACTAATGTTCCAATGCAATATTTAACAAGGCCATGAGGGCAGAGCGCAGTACGTGCACCTTCAGACATTCTGAAAATAGCAAAAGTATGACAGACAGAAAGGGAATAGACCGAGAGCATGTGGCAGGTTGGTGGGCTCTTTGCATGACAGCTCAGCAGCAAGCAGCTAAGTGGCCTCCACTTCACGTTTGTTCATGTTATCTACTACACCTTTCTGGATCATGGGAATCTTAATTAAAATACATGCTTAGTAAGTTTAGCAAATTGTACACAAAGAGCTAATGGATGCTGCTCTTACTAGTAAGAATTTTTGAGACATTCATACATAACTTTTTGAAAGATTCCACAATATATATATATATATATATATATATATATATATATATATTTTTTTTTTTTTTTTTTTTACTTTTTTCTTCTCTGCTGAAGCATACTTTGACAAACTGACAACAATGTAGATCAAGTGTTCTTTTTTTCTGTCAAGTGAAAATGACAACAAAATAAACATTTACTTTTCCTCTGCAGATGAAGCTATACAGAGTTGGTTTACACTTTCCCTGTCTGTTTCCTTTTTGTCATTTCCCAAAGCCTTAAAAACGTATATTTGATGTTTCTTGATAATAAATATATATTTTTTGATATTCACAGATATTTGTCCATTTTAACAATACAGATAACATTCTATGTAAACAACTCAACTCAAACTGTGACACTTGTATGCTATGTAGATTTAGGATGCATAAAATGACATATCTGAAACATGTGCTTTGTGTATTGGTGAAAATAACTTTAATTTCTAAAACATGAGAACAATAAAAGATTTTCATCTAGAAATATGGGGTTGCGGAAAGGTATGCTCATGTACATTTAATGCTTGCATTACAAATATGCAGAGGGTGAGAGAGTTTTTATTTGTTCTTCTTGATTGAAGCGATCCATGCTCCTAAGGATGTGGGACTTTAAAACCAAAGGACTTACTGAGATTTTCTTTTGCCAATGGAGGCACAACATCTTTAGAAAAAGAGGATGAGTTTATAAAGCTTCCATACCAAAAATCCTCCTCCTCACAACAGGAGTATGAAATCCTAGAGAAGCTGGGAAGAGTAATCTCTGGATAGTCAGGTCCCTTTTCTTTAAAATTAGGACAAGAACTCAGTCTGCCACTTCAGAAGTGTTTTTATCCCAGCCCACTGTGCAACACTGTAGATTGAAAACCCAATGCATCAGTGAAAGCAGTAACTCCCACCATTCGTTGGCCAGTTCAGCAGCTGGTTACTGTGGAGACTAAACACAGACATTTTTGAATTGGGAATGTCTGGTGATGATTTCTTGGGCATTTCTACTTCTGTGGTCCACAACCAAAGGAAGAAAATTTTGATCAATATCTTTCAAACAAGTTAACAGAACAGATGCAATTCAACTTGACAGTTACACTGAAGAGCAGAAGTGTCCTCGTCATTGGCTAATGTGTAGGCTTCAGATTTATTAAAAACAGAGTAGCACAGAATGAACTTTGTTGTTTGATTTGAATTCTTTAAATCCAATTTATTTCAAATTTCAAGGGATTTTCTTCAAACTGAAGGCTAACAGCAGTTTCATTGTAACTAATGGCATACATATCCAAATTCAATCTGGCAAGTAGACACAGGTGAATAAAAGGCTGTTATGGGTTTTAATATTTTTGTACTTTATGGAGCTTTATGGACTGTCAAGCTAAATGCAAGTGTTTGCAGTGACCATTTGGCTTGGTGGCTTACACACTCCTATTCAGCATTATACTGTGCTCAGGTAATTAATCATGGGCATAAATGGAATGATAGTCTATCAGGCTTCAGGCTTGTTTTGTGTGAATAGCTGTAATCAACCCTTGCAAAGCAGCCAGAGGACAGAAAATCAAAGCCTTTTTTTCTCCTTTGTAAACTCAATAGATCTACATAAACTTGCAAAATGTAATACTTTCTTTTAATTTTGTTTTTTTGTTTTTGCATCAATATTCTGACTTAGCAAACCCGTTGTTTTGCGTGACATAACTGTTTCAGTTATTTTCAGCCTTCGGGGATGGGAACGCATAGACAGGCTTTGAAAGAAGTAAATGTGAAAACAGTGTTACTACATCATTAAGCAGACAAACTGCATCACACACATTTCTGTTTTTATTGTGTAAATAGCCAGACGCGTAATATGGAAAAGATACGGGAGAAAGCAGATTAAAAGTCACAATGAACATTTTTTTAATGACTTTATGAAAGTTGGCAGCACTACGAGGAGTCATTGTGAGCCCACAGTTTTTAATTAAAATGTGAGTGAAGGTGCAGTGATTGCCTTTGTGATATGACTGTGCAGAACCATCATTTCCTTTGAGAAGCTCTTCAAAGACTCAAAGGTAACTCTTGCCTGCAGTTTTACTAGGGTTCCTTTCTCCAATAGCCTCTCTTTTTTTTCCTGTCAAATGTGTTATAACTGTACTGACAATCAGCACTCCAGGCAAACTAAAGGGTGACTTTTGAATCTGGCCACACTACATAGAATGTAAAAAAAAAAAAAAAATCCTCTTAATTTACCATGGATTTTAGCCAGGGGTTAGGCTTTGTGAATAATAGTAGTAAATGAATCCTGAATGCCTGTGTTGGTCATTTATAGGAAAAAAGAAGAAGCAGTAGAAAAGACGATGGACACAGACAAGGACAGCAAGGGACAAAATCCATTTGTTGAAAGAGAGTAGAGCAGGATATCTGGGCAGGGAATCAATAGGATAAGAGGTTATTAGCTTAGAAATGTCACTTGAAATCGATCATCATCTCGATCGGCTGCTGAGGCATCTAGACTCATAGGGTCAAAGCGGCTTATGAGTTAAAACCGATGGGTAACTATTAAATGAAGAATATATGTGACACATGTAAGGTTTGCTTTTAATCATGACATATTAAAGAAAAAAGAATCTGACTGTTGCTGAGTAGCTTTTTAGACAAAGATGGCAAGATATAGTAATACATTTTTTGAATGTGAAATGTTTAAAAACTTTTATTGAAATGCTATAGGAGAAACCACCTGGTAGCACAATAATATAACCCACTCCCCCGAGAGCCAGTGGAGAAAACAAAGACTCATAATTACTTCTGCTGGAGAAGATAGGTTCATTAGAGCTACTGTGCACAGTAATTGGCCATGAATGTCATCCCAGATTAGAATTCAACAGACATATATCCACATCCACTCTAAGGCAGTGTGAAGCAAACCTCATTGACACATTGCTGGAAACTGATGGGATGATCCATTAGAAGAGTCATAGAATTAAATAGTGACATAGCAAAGTTACAGACTGTATTTTAGTTAGTGTAAATACATGATTTCCTTCTTGTTCTGGGCAGAGTGTTGTGAAATTTGTTAATTTCTTTGTGTTACTGTAAGATTTACTACTACAACTAACAAAACATGTGGTAAAGTCATTTTGACTGATATTCCAGTACACATTGAACTGTTCATCATGAACATAGAATCAATCTTTGTCTGTCGTAGAGGGATAACTTGACACGCAACTGCAGCTTTTTTGAGTGTTACATTTCTTTAGATTTTCTATTCTTCACACAACAGAATAATAACTGTATTTATGTCTGGACTTTGGCCAGGCTCATCCAAAAGCTTCAGTTTTTTATTTGTTTTTTGATCCATTCAATGGCATGTTTGCTTCTGAATGCTTCTGATCATTGTACTGCAGCATAACCCAAACATGCTTTGTGACCGTAAGTTTGTGACTTACGGCCACAAACTATGAACATGGTTCATTAATTACCTCAAATTGTATAAGTATTGAAGAAGCAAAGGGAAGTTCATTTCATTTCATGGAAAATGAGAGGTTTTGTTTTTAAAACTAGACTATTGAAACTACTTGGGATTGTTGAATCTTGAGAACTAACCTTAGCTAGGACAGGTGAGGCATGCGGTCATTTAGGTACTGTTCTGGATTTTTCTATTACCTCCTTGATTAATATTTGATGGGGGCTTGGAATAATGTTTCTTCCCACTGATGCAGAATTTCACCACTGATTATAATTGGTCAATCCAGAATTCTTGTGTGGATTTATTTAACTTAACTAAATTCCTGTGTTTGCGACAGACTGACAACCTGTCCATCTCTCGCCTGAAATGTTTGCTGGATATAGGCACCAGCACCCCTCCTGGTCCCACTAGGGACAAGGCTGTACAGAAAATGGATGGATGGGTGGATGGATTTCCTGTATGAGCAGTTTTCAAACATAATTATCTGATTTCTAATGACATTGTTGCAAGGGTTTTGGTAAGGAAATTGCAGAAGTATAATGTTAGCATGCTTTATACATTCCAAAAACAGTTCTAAGATATGAAATATGATTAGAACCATTATCCAGTTAGAATACAGTGATATGTCAAAATTTAAAATCCTGATGATTTGACAAATTTAGACTATGAAATTTGTCATTTCATAGTCTAATGATAGTCTTAAAGTCCCACAGTGTTATCCTACCATATTTGACAGTTGGTTTGACAGCCTCTCTTTGACTTTTACTTTAACATACTTCATACTTCGTGAAAGTTGGATACTTAAATGTCTACCTCATATGTCAATAAAACCTTTCTTCAAAAACATTTGACTCAACAACCAGTCAAGCCTAAGAGTATTCATTTTAGAAGAGACTTTTTTATTTGCCCTGACCTTGTGAGTGGTGATGTAAAACTTACTTCACTGCGGACAATACAACAGGTGTTTCCACAGGTTTCTAACTCATGGTGTTGGGCTCTCTCTGAACATTCAAACAAATTTTCTGTCATGTTAGAGTGAAAGTTTGAATTCAGTTTTTAACCCTAGAAAAATGCTGACACATCAAAATTATTTTCAACTTAATATACAGCTATCTGAACTGATGATTGTGGAATCGGCAATCCACAAGAGAACACACAAAAAAAATAAATTGAAGATTTGTGGAAATCTTCAATTACATATCAAAATTAAATGGCAAAAAATTCCATAGAAATTCCATGGAAAGTAATTGTGGATTTCTATTTGCTTTTCACCTTTCAACAATTCAGCTTACATCAATTCCAGTGATGTCCAAAAGGAAATCTGTCTTCAGTACATATCATCAAATGAACATGTTCTCTGTCCACAGCAAATCAATGATGTAATTTGTCAGACAGAAACATAGACGGTTGGAGCTGTCATTAGACGCCTTCCGGCTAAGTTACAACTGTCACCCTCTAATCAAATGTCTGAGTTGGGTATGCTCTAAGAGCTGTCCACTCTCCAGCTTCATCATATGATGAGGATAAATCTATAACTCATCCCAGAAATGGAAGTGCTTTGAATGGTACAGTATTGTGTAGAAATGTAACACCACCCTTAAGGTATTTACCCCCATCTGCTCAATCACAAGGAGAAAAAGTGAACAGAGCTAAAAAAGATAGGCATAGATAGGGTGAACCTGATGGGGAGAAAATGTTGCAGGCACATTTCATTCATCCCCTAGATGAATGAAAGCAGCATGGGAGATGGTGATAAGAAGGAGACAAGAGTGGAAGTATTTCCTGGGGATCATTAGAGAGTAGAAAGTGTACAGGGATTCATTAGCATGAGACATGGTGGGAGAGTCCCCGTCTTGACAAATGTTCCTGGGGAGTTACCGAGAGAACAACAGCATTACAACTGATGAGGGAAGATAGCTTAAACTAAACCTGTAATCTGCAGACAATTAAAAGTTTGGTGTTTATTTTTTCCACAGCTCAAACTCTCTCATGAGGAAAAAAGAAAAAAAAGACAGTATACTCCAAGGCCCAGTCAATCCATCAGAGGCAGGAATGTGCCATAGAATGGGGCAGTGCCAGTCACCTTGGACATGGGGTGTAGGCTGGTTTCACGGCACACTGGACTTTAATGTTCCTCCCTCACTAGAGGTCAATAACTCAGCACACTCAATCACATGAGTAGATGCAAGGGCTTGCACAGGCACACATATATGGTCTCTGCACTGCCGTTACCGTGTTCACCTTAGTGCAGAACTAAGGAAGTGAAGTGGATGTCTGTATAAAAAGATCACCTTTTGATGGCTGGCGTTGCATCTTTATGTACATTCCACAGCTTAATCACAGGATAGAGCTGCATCTTATTGTAATCTTTTTCATGAGGGTTTTCTCTCATCCGCTGCAGTGGCTTAGCTCTTCTTGTTGCTAAATATTGTGACCCACATTACTGCAGTGTAATCCATTCTTAGATTATGATGTGCAAAGCCAGCCAAGCAGGGTGCTTTAATCAAAGCAAGTCATCCATTTCCTACACCATCCATCTGACAAGCCAGCAAATCATGCTTCATCAATTTCCCCAAAAAAATCTGCCAAGAAATGGTGAATGCAATGATGAATAGAAGTAAACTGAGCGTTCAAGGAGGATTTGGAAACAAGCTAGTGAGAACACTGTTTTTGGTTTGGGACACTTCAGGATTTAGGTTAAAGACCCATGTTGGGTAAGTGGAAACCCAACAATTATGCTACAATTTTGGCTCATAAGAAAAGTATAATTTAACATGGATATCTGAAGAATAAACTCTCTTAAGAACATCAAAATCAACAATGAAAGAGCGAACTTTGTTTTTTATTCTTAGACAAATTTTAAGTTTATGTGTCATTTTCTTTGAATTAATTCTGTGAGGTGGCACAGATTTATAATCTATATTTCAGAGACAACCTCTAAATACTAAAACCTTGAGACAGAAGTAAATTATAATCAGCCTTTCCATTGAATTTAAAATCACAATTTGATTTATGCTCATTTTATGAACACAGTAAGGTCTCTGCATTCAGGAAGTAATCACAGTACTCCATATCTCTAACATACTGTTATCAGACAACATTTTAAACGACTTCATCCAGATCCATTGATACAATCGTCATTTTATCATATGAAATTCCAGCTAGGGACTTTGCTTTCAAATAGACTTTAATGTTTTCAGAGTGGTTTGCAGTGAAATTGTACTTTTTGCAAGTGAACTATACCTTGCAAACAATTCCACTCAGGAAACCATCATTGCTGCCATTAGATAGAAATAACAGGGCGGGACAGAGCACACACCCATGAAACAGATACGGAAATCCCTTGTGCTGCATTTTTTACTACTGTACTTTGAGCTGTTATTAAAACTGCAATACCATTATGATTGTTGTCAAAGAAAAAAACAATACACCCTTGAGAGGCAGACTTATATGGCTGCAATACAAGCAAGAAGAAATAAAACTGATATATGGTAATACTGCTTAACCTAAAAGCCAGCCTGGAAGAAGCAAATGTTTTATCTGCAAGAAATAAAAAATCCTTAATCCCCATCAGAGATAGCTGGAGTCTGAACAGAAGATATCTGCAGTCTTAACCTTAGTTGTCCTCCTCTTACTTTGTGGACATTCTAATAAAAACAAACATCAAGGGAATCATTTGACCCTCCTCCCACACAAATTACAACAGTCACATGCCATCTACATCTGTCAAAGGCGAGTTAGGTCTTACTTGCTCCGATAATGACTAATTGTTAAAATCACTTAAGATTTTAAACCAAATCCTAATAAAGTCAATTGTATTGATGCACAATGACTTTATTCAGTCACAGCTCAGTTAGGAGGAAAAGAAAAAGGACCTAGACTTTATAAAACATATTGATGTACTATCGTCAGGACCAACCAGCTGTATGCAGGTTCCCGTAGCAACAAGAGGCAAGCAGTTTGCACAACCATATGGCTTGCAGCAGTGGAATGAATCAACAGGTCTGTATACTTACAAGGTGAAGAATCAATCATTCTTTTGCACTTTTTTTGCTGAAGTTTTAATATTAAGAATTCACAAAATGTCTTTTGATTGCCCCGGAAGGTGTTGCATAGGAGTTGATCCATGTAGGTTGAAAGACAACTGCTTCCTTGAATACTGTGTAGTTGTTCATTTATTATTCAAGAACAAAGACAGCCTGAGGTCCACTTGATCTGGACTTGCTGACTTAGTATAAAAGAGGTGTCTTTGCATGAATGTTGCAAATTTTGTTTCATGGAAGCTTTGTTGCAGATTTTGGTGTATATTAAGAAGTAGATTCTCTACAAACAATTATAGGAGTGCTTTTGGGAGTAATGTTTTGCCTGAACTTAAAATTACATACAATTATTTGTCAAAGTGTTCATAACCCCTTAACATTCGTATTCCATCACATTGGTACCAAAATCTTCAACTTTTAAAATATATATCATTCAGTCAAGTTTATTTGTATAGCACATTTCAGTTCAAAGTGTTTTACATCATAAAAACAAAAATCCTGGAAATATTCTTCAGGTGATGGAAGGCCAACTTTGTAGCTGTTATATATATATATGTTTATTTAATTGACACATGCAGTGATTTCACATTGTAGTGTGAAATCGTAAAATAAGTGAACATTGACTAATAGCTTTCTAAATTTATCACAAATACAAATCTGAACAGTATGTTGTGCTTTTGAACAATGAATAGGTGCCCGAACACAGTGGTGGCAATGTCATGAGGTGGGAAAGACTATTTTTCAGTTGAGTAAAGGTTAGAGGGCTTTAATTGATTGAAATATGAATGGAACTAAATACAGGGCCATCTTGAAATAAAATATGTTAAATGCTAAAAAACAAAAACAAACAAGCAGATCTATAATAAAATAATTTAGCTCCAAGAATGTTCATGTGTCAAAATAGACAAAATACAGTTCAGACCTAAATTAAATTTAAAACATGTGGCAAGTCTTGAAAAATGTTTTTCACGGATGCTCTCCATCCAATCCAATTCATTCTGAAGCGATTTTGCAGAGAGGAATGGGTAAAAAAAATTGTCATAAATATTCTATGTCTTTCTAAGGGAGCTAAAAAGAAACGTAAAATAGATGTTTTAGGTAACAAAATAAATCTTCTCTTTTCACTGATCCAGTATGAACTATAGCGTGTTGGTTTTTGAAAGAAACCCCCACTGAAACATATTAAAGCTTATTTTGGTCATCTGACCAAAATACATTTTAAATAGTGTGGATAATTTTGCAAAGTTCTATCACATGGACTTTGTTTGAAAATTATTAAAATGAGGCTCCAGAGATCAATTATTTATCAATGAGGCTAAATTTTTTTCCTTCACTGTTCATAAGATTAATTATAAAATCACAGCAAAGAAAATGTCTTTATTTTTTTATGGCACTCAGAAATGGTCGCATTTTGGTTCAAACTCAGTATGCACCCCATGGTTCTTCATCAATCCTGTATTCAAGCAGCTACAAAGCACCATTAAGCTTAGCATGAGATGCTTAGCCTCTTTGTCCAAAGCCGCAGCCTGTTGCATGTCTCATCTGCAACAGCAAGGCATGCTCCCTTATAGTTTGCTGATAGCGACTAAAGCCTGTCCTTGTTCCATTGTTCTCTTCAATAAAAGGCAGTAATCCATAAGCCAAGTAGGCTGGATTGAGGAGAGGTGCCATGCTGAGACAGATTACATGGTGCTAACAGGATTGCCAAAAGAGGATGAGACCACGGGGAAAAAAAAAAAGAAAAATAAAAGAAAAAACAACCTGCTATTGATTGAGCCTTCAAGTCCATCTGTGTTTTTCTTCGGAGTTGACTAGTGCAGAATTTATACAGTATATTAGTTTGAGATGTCTATGGGTGTCTGTCTAGTTGCGTATTGTCCTGTCAGATTATCATGTTTTAGTAGTATCAGGATGTACAACCAAGAAAAAAATACTAATAGGTGTGAAATGATCCGTCCAGCTCAAGCAATGAAACCGAATTTGCATGAACAAGAGAAGAATTAGAAATAGTTTGGGGAAAAGTAAGAAACCTCATTTTTGTTCTTACAGAGTAAAACTTTGACTAATTTCATGCTGTCTTTTAAATAATATGTAATCAGTGTATAATATTCCAGTCCAATTGGTACAATTTGTTAATTTGACTTGTTTTGACATTATCTTGACATAGTAATCATCAGGTGGTCCAAATGCCAACAAGTCACTGACTTTTTCCTTTTTTAGTTTTAGAAATTGTAGAAAAGTCACAAACAACGTTTTAAAGAATTTTTGTTCAGTTTCAAATTGTCCAGTTCAAGTTTGACAGCTGTAAGTAGCTTAGATTTCATACAACAGATGATCAGATTAAGCAAGATGTAATTTTTAGCCAACAGGAAGCTACTAAATATGTCCCTGCATTAGCATTATTAGGAGCGTACGGTTAAGTAGTTGTGGTAACGTTTTAACTTCAAAACAACAGAATCGAATATTATAAATTATTATTATTATTAACATTGTATTATTTACAACTTCCTATACTTTAAAGGTGAACAAAGGCAGAAATTAGCAACACTTATTCAATGAGTGTTTTTTTAGCCGCCTCAAAACCAGTGACAAATGTACTGTTACATCTTTTCAGTTTGTAGCGACAAAGAACATTTTCTTGTTCAGAATATATTGTACTGCTAAACTCAGAGTTGTGCTCTGTGAACCTGACTGTATTTGTGAATATACACTTAGATATTATGCTCAACGAAAGGAAGGTATAGGCATCAGCTGGCTGTGGGCCGAGGTTCACCGCAGTGTATTGGGAGGAGCTCTGGTCTTGCCCACTAAGTCCACACAGCTACCAACAGATGTTCTAGCGGAGATCAAAAGACGATCCTGGCTGGAAGTGAGATCCCACATTTCATTGCTGTTATGTTGAAAGATTTGGAGATAATACGAGTAAAGATAATCTGATTATGTGGGTCACTTTGACATTGGAAGATACAGTAGAAGGGAATGGAAACCTCACACCTCTTCATACACAGCAAGATTGAAGTTAAAATAATTTTTCTGGCAGCAATCTGGAGAAAATCATGCAGTTCATCAGAAATTTTATTGCTTTAATTTCTTTTGATGGCAAAGCGATTATTATATTTCTGATTAGGAGAGAATAATAGTGTTAATGAAACATTGTTCTAATCTTTTTTTGATTTCATTAACATTCAAATTTGTACCATCTATTAAGCTACTGAAATTAGAAGTTTGTTTTTCCATCCCTCTGTTTTAATTTTTGTTTCTTTTAATTTTCTTTTTCAAACATTATCTTGACGTATTACATCAACAGGTTTTCACTCATGTTATCACTTGCTGATTAGACATGATTCTTGTACATTTTTTCATACTTTTTTTTTGCCTTTTTCAAGAAGTATGGAAGATATCTTAAATTGAATGAAATATATCTTAAATATTTGTTAGTGATTTGTATTTTACCTTTTACAAATGTTATCTCACCGCTTTAGGAGGTAAGGGTAAGAGAACTACAATGCATTTTTCAATGAAACACAATGCTTATGAACACAATTCTGACCCTAGTAACAAATGGCAGAACTCAATCATTTTATCGTAACACATAAGCTAGAACTCTGAAGTGAATAAGTGTGGCACCAAAAAAAGCATGTGGTGACTATACAAGATTGCATGCAAGGATAAAATCATTTGAACAATGGTCATACCATGTATAAGATGCTTGAAAATGAAGGAAAATGTCTTGAACCCCAAAGTCAAGCATCAATGTATGACACATTTTAACCCAGAGCTGAAAGTAAAACAGCTGATCTTTCCTGCCATTGTAAACCATTAGCCTAAAAAAGCTAAGTTTTCCTTCTAACTCGGGTGGAATTACAGTGAATGTAAAATTATTTCCAACTGTTACCATGCAGGAAGTAAACATATCATTCAGATTGGGATAAAGCAATAGTACCAACACCCTTGGAAGGTTATCTTGTAGCAATTCAAAACATACTCTTGGGGTATTAGAGTGTTCTTGGTTCAACATGCCTACCAACTGTAGGCCGTTGTGGGATGAGGAAAAGCAAAGCGAGAAAGCAAACATGGACTCATATAGACAAAAAAATTGAGACATGCTACCAGAGAGATATTTCAACAGATGATATTTGTCAGAGGGATTTAGCATGGTGAACATTAGAATGCCGTTATACTTTCTGAACAGTTGCTGTTTCCTCCTGATTAGTCTTCTGAACGCTGTATGCAAATGCAACTTTTTAAACATTCAAAAAATAAATTCAAAGTCCTGCTCGGACAGTTTCCCTAAAATAATACCCTCAAAAGTACAACTATTTTAAGTGAAATCTAAATTTATTTTAACCTTCCTAGGATGTATAATCTTCTTCTCGTATTTACATTTTGTACTTCTTCCCCAGACAAATCTAGCTAATAGACAGATGGTTCTGGCTTAGTTCGTAGAGACGAGTTTGGTTTGCTTTGCTTTGCTTGTATATTTCACTGTGTGATAAAAACAAACAATCAAAAAAAAAAAAAAAAAACATAGGATAAATCTTCAAGTTGGCAAAGCCTTCAGCAGAGTTGGACCAGTGAACACAAACTACTGATGTACGCCCAAAATAATCAGATCCAGTTGGCCAGAGGAAGAGAAGATCCAACGACTGGTTGATGCTACAATTGTCACAAATGGACAAACAGCAACTGTTTGTTCTTAAAGAGTTTTCCACCTGTTGCTTTCTTCTGCTCCCATCGATCTAATTGAACCAGTTTCTTTGTCCAGTTAAAAAAGCAGGTGGTTCTTCAAGCTCCAAATTGAAGTGAAATAATTTGCTCTCGTGTCGAGTGGTTTAGATACTGTCTTCATTTGTAAATTTTCTGCTGTGGCAGTAAACAAAAAAAAAAGAAAAAACGAAAAAGAAAAAAATCTTCTGGACTTTTGGTGAAACTGCCTGACAAGCTGTATTTTTCTAGCCATCATGTAAATATTAGGGAAGTAATTTCTCTGAGAACCTGTGATCAGCAAATGTCAGTATCCGCTAAAAACAGAAAACCTGTCTATTAAGACCACTGAGAATGTCCAGGAGAAAGAGCACAAGCAATCCAGTAAAAAGCTATGTTTGATGTGTTAAATTGTCCAGAGGCATCTCCTAAGTCGAAAAGGTTTCATTTTTACCAACAACTTCTTTATTTATTTTTGGCAGTGAGGGAAGACAGGTCAAGGTGTTCCATTAAATGGTAGCAATTTAGAGAAGTGGATCTACCCTGGATTTCTGATGGCCTGCACAGCAGCAACAAGCTACAGGGAAAGTGGTTTAGACTGAGATTCGCGCTTTGAAGGGTCACCTTCACCTCCAGCTTACTCTATGGATTGAATGGCACCATTTTTTTATTTTATTTTATTTTTTTTGTAGCTGATTTCCTTACTGTTGAAAGTGTATACTATACCATAAAGTTCAGGTTTTATTTATGTAAATTAAAGGCCATATTCACTTTAGGAAGTAATATAAAACATATAAATGTTCATTTATGGATTGTGAGAGATAAATACTTTATATCACATTATAACTGAAGCATGTATCCTAACAAATGTTTGATCAAGAAAAAAATTCAACAGAAAAACACAACATTGTTAATGAAGGGTACCTTCAAAAAAGGTTTAAAAGGGTGACCACTGATATTTGTCATTTGGCTTTAAAGGAAGACAGAAGACATGTATAATTGCATAAACCGATTTATGGATCTCTAAAGGATATAGAAGTAAGAAAAAAATGAAGGAGAAAGCACCACAAAGCAACGATTTTTCTTATAAAAATCCATATAGGAAACTCTGGGACATGTAATAACTCAAATCTGGGGGAATTACTGCCTCTGTGCTTTTCAGCGAAGATGTACAATCCAGAGACTGAACACTGATGTCCATTAGTTTTAGTCTTTTTTTACCATATCAGGATACAGTAAAATAAAAAAAAAACACAGCAGGATTGATATAAAGAGTGCGTATTGAGGATGCATCTAGTTTCATGGTGAAGCTTCTTAAGGCTAAATAATACCATATCCACTCCCTAAGTAATATCTCCTGCTCTGTATGGGCAGAAATGCTGGGCAGTTTCTTTGTAGACTTTATATGCTCACAGAAGGTAGCATTTATTGATAGTCACATCTCAGAATAAATCAGTCATGATGATTAGAATAACCTCATGGTGTGTGTGCACATTAATGCACACATACCATGTGTCAAATATGTAGTAGGTCTCAGGATTAATTGCGATGTGGTAAACTCAGAGAGGTACTGGACCATAATGGGAGGTTGCAGGCTTACAGTGGCAGTGAATCCTCCTCTGAGGAAACACACCTGCAATCTATCTTAGTTAACCGAACCTGACAAAGTACTGGGGGAACAGGAATGGGGGGTGGGGGTTCTGCATACAAAAAGAGATTGAAGGGTTGTAAGGAGATAGGCAGGCAGATAAAAGGAGACTGAAAGAAGGAGACTTCCTTTAGACGATTGCCGACAGCTTTCTTGTACTAGAGAAAGCTAGTCACTGAAGCAAAGGAGACATTGTCCCCTTTCCTTCTGCTCCTGAAGCTGACACCTCTCCTCACAGAAAGGTCATCCTCCTCTTCCCACGTTCCCAACTAACTGGCTGTCACTCACAGATGTCTACTTTAGCAGCACCCAGCTCTGTTAGACTGTGTTACTCTCCTTAAGTTGAACACAAAGGCAAACTAGTCTCCTTTATCAGATTGCTTTCAAATCTGCAACTGAATTATCCAAATTTTCAATCATGTTAGCATGTTTATGCATGTAATGTGATTTGCAAAAGCATTCAAACACCTTGAAGTTTATATATATGACAGGGTGACATACATTTGTATTCAGTCTCTTTTGATTTAACACCTCAAAATAAAACAGCAGGACCAAATTAATCTACTCTATAAGATATGCTGTGGAGATACTGAAAGTCAGTGTGAGTTCTAAAACATTACTCCAAACTTTAAAGCGCTCGCAGCGTGCTATTATTTTTTGTCATCCAAAAATGTAAAGAGTATGCCACAACTGCAGAACTATTCAGTCTGTGGACTGTGGAATAGGGTAGAGTCAGACAGTGGGTGCAGTTTGATGTCTAACTCCACCTTTAAATCGTTTTGGTTGCATGATATTTCCTTCATTCAATCTGTCTGGTTTTACTCTCATTGTAGTTTTACTCCTGCAGTGCAGTTGATTTCAAGTTCAATACTTCACAGACATTTGTTTCATGATTCACATGAGGCAGCTTAACTTTCTCATTTCAAGTGCTGTCACTGACATGACAGCATGTGTTAGTACAATTAAGGTTCATCAACAAATTACAATCAGTCCAAAAATCTAAACAAGAAGTTTCCCAATCAATGGTTTCCTGGTGACCCAAACACTGAGAATAAATGCAGAAGTTAATTTTCTTATTTAGGTTAAAATTGTATTGAGAAATATTTGATCATATATTTCCAATAGCTTTCAGTGTCATTGAATTGATATGCTGGACTAATGAGATGCATTAATTTCTATGTCGTCAAGCTGTATGCAATACTATGGAATCCAGTGATCCAGTAAACACTTGCTGTACATACGAGTAGAAAATTTTACTGTAATTGCAGTGACAACTGGTTCAACAAAACACTGATTCAGAAACCCTGGAAACTTACATACACAACCATATTTTTAAACTTTTATTTGTGAAAAGGTTTGAAAAATATTGATTTTTCATTTCCCCTTCATAACTTGGTAGTCGTATTTCACATAACTTTCGATAGAATAACAAGGCACTATACTTAAGCTTGTTTTTTAACATAAGTTCCTCTACAATTTGCCCTCTGCCCAGTTGGCTTCCATCAAAAATGTAGCACATACAGAATAATACCTCACAACATATTATTTCATGTCTATCTTTGCCCTTCAACAAGCAAAATATATATATTTTAGGTTTTGTGAAACTGTCATCAGTTTTCTGAAGTCTGCTAGTTTCTTTGTGAAGTGAAAGCCTGCATACATGGGAACTTTAACTACACAAAGTAATGTTGTCATTTATAAGTGCTTAGTTTGACTGTGATTATGTCAGTGATATTTATTCTGTTTTGGCCCAATGTTTTCAAATAATCTTCTAGAAAATTTGTTTGTCTGGGAAATCCTAAATTAATCTCATTTACAATATCTTACAAAGAATTGACATCCTTTGGACATTTTCATTTTTTTTTCACTTGCAACTACGCCATTCAATATATTTTATTGGTATGTTATCATTTATTTTATTGTACTTTGTTATATGATGGATTATATCATTCCAATATGACTGTGTGCATTGTCAAAATAAAAGAATTGTTAACACACATTACAGTATTGAAGGTGCTTTATATCCCTGAGACTAAGAAAGAATGAAGGATTTATTGATTTACTGATTTTGTTACCACAAT
The DNA here is from genome assembly GCF_003331165.1 of Xiphophorus hellerii. Taxonomy (NCBI): domain Eukaryota; kingdom Metazoa; phylum Chordata; class Actinopteri; order Cyprinodontiformes; family Poeciliidae; genus Xiphophorus; species Xiphophorus hellerii. Next base: position 9,409,678 of record NC_045679.1, on the reverse strand, counting down.
CATATTGCAAAGTGTCTAAAAATGTCTAAAACTGTGCATTACTCAGACAATCCACATTCTAAATCCGCTTAGCCCTAATGAAACAATATAAGTCGTGTTGGTCCTTTCCTTAATGGAAAATAAATAGCAGCCTTTTATCACAAGAGTAAATAATTTCATAAATTCATATTAACCATTTCTGAAAAAAAGAGCAAATGAATACACTATGGGACTTCTCATGTTACTGTTGAGACAGTTTTGGCACCAACAGGGAGTAAAACCTTATCAGTCAACAAAATGGGATGACAGATTAAGACACACTGTTTTGTTTTGACAGTTTATAAAGGATGTTCAATTGGACTCATCCCAAGATAAAGTTACAGTGACTCACCGTCTGAATGGAGGAAAAGATGATTGCTATTTTTCCGTTGGCGGACAAGATGGTGAAGTGTCATAATGAATCCCTGGTTTGGCAGAACAATCTGTAATAAAAATTGTTTAACAGATCTGAAATATGAAGTATCAGTACAAATGTAAAAGTAGTCAGGGTTAGAAAATAAATTAAAATAATAAGCCAGTATTAGAAAGTATTTTTCATTTAGCTCAAATATCTGTATTAAAATTGTTGTTTTATTGGTGTTACTGGCATAAAATGTCACATGTAAAACATTGCAGAGAACGATCAATAACAGTCAGATTTCCAGCTTAATTTTAATGTTGCAAGATGAAAACCAGCCACTGAAACAAACGTGGTATACCACTTGTGAGGTGCACAGTATTATTATTTTTTTCTTTGGTTTCTTATTTCTGTGTGGACTGTAGGGGTATATCAATTAGCACAAACAGTGACCAAAACAAAAGACTTTATGCTAATTAGTACAATTTCATCTTGCATCATCCTTATGTATTCTAGGATACATAAGGATAATGTGGTGTGAATACGTTTGTGTGTGAATAAATTAAGTGTGATAACAGCGGGCAGCAGGAGATTATTTAATTGCTCCTAATTATGCTTCTTTGGTAACATACAACCTTTTACCGAGATAATTTGTCATCATAATATTGTCCACGTTCCAGAGCCAAATTCACCGACAAGCTTAGGCAGACCAAATGCTGGATCAGAACAGAGCAATCTGTTACTTCATCAATTTATCTCCTTATAATTCAAATACCTCCAAATATTGACAAGGAGTCTTCAAATGTGTGATATCAGTTGCTATCTCATATTAGAACGAAGGATGTTTTGTTTATCTAGTGTTTAGAGATACACAGACAAATAACCATTGGCAAAAGATGAAAAACTTAAGCAAATATGATTTAGTTAAAGGTATCCATGACAACAGAAGTAACTGCCATTTGAATACACAACTATCATGATGAAGTGCATAATCACAGAAACACAAGCTGAAGCAAAGCAAAATATTTTATTTGCTTTATGTGTTGAAAACACTCACTAATGCTTTGTCCAAGCAAAGTCATTAAATTATTTGCACAACATCAAATAATTATACCTTCATATCCTGGTACCCATCCGTCACAATTCTGTTTCTATATATAAGATCAATTTGCAGAGCATTAAAAGCAGCTTGACACAGGCATGCATCATGTTGAGCATTTTCTTCAGCATGATTTCATTTTGTTTGTCAAAGTTAAATGATGCTTGGATGGTAAGCATTGTCAGAGATAGACTGTCTTTAAAAAAAAAAAACTCATTCGGCATTCAAGAATACTCTGACATTTAGCCTTTGGGGTATAGCTAATGTAACATTGTATTGAAGAAATGACATTTGTGTAGGTCTCATTTGTTTTGGTAAATACAATTTACAGCAAATGTAATTTCTTCTAGATTTTTTTTCAAGCCGACATTTGTTAGGATGACCTTACCAAAGTCCAGTAAGGACAGCTTGGGTAAAAAAAAGAGAAGACTCAAAGGGTGGACATGTTAGAGACTGAAGAATAGTTAGGCTACTGGCTCACTTTAGCTAGCCAAGTTTGTTGTAATATATGTATAAACATGTGTTTTCATGTGTCAAAACATTATGAATAGGACACATTCTCATATTAAATGCTGTCAAGTTATATTTTCATGATGAAATTTTTGTTTTTTGTTCCAATCATGGCATAGAAAAAGCTGGACTAAATACTACAGTCTGTATGATCACACCTTAAAGGTTATAGAGGTCATATGAGTCACTAACCTGAGCCTTTTTATCAACTCAGTGTTTGGGTCACTGTGATTTCTCACAAGCAATTGTGAAATGCTTCCAAACAATGCCAACATGTGACCTGTTTGGTGATGTTTGTAAAACCTATTGGGAAGATGAGTCACTGTAATGTAAGAAAGATGGGAAGCAATTAAATGGCTACATTTACTTCAATCTATGTTAGCTGTCCAAAATGAGCATGTTGCTTTCTCCAAAAGTAAGCAATGTGCACATCTACAGTACATCCCACATTGTTCTTGGGATGTAGATGAACCGCTGTGGACCTGGGAAGCTTATATACCTATTTGTGTTGTTGTGTTCTTGTTTGTTCAGTGTAGAGGTCACCTTGTTGCACTGGACTGCAGCTACAACACTACTAAGGCTTTGTTTTGGGTGTTTTATCCTGGGGGTGAACCAGTCTTAGAGTGTTAGGTTTGAAATACATCAGAATATCATGCTGGAGTTTCTGTGACACTCCAGCCATATATGGAATCTATTGTTCTTCAACTTTTTTTTTTTTTTTACCTTCACTTGACTGAAGTGCGTGTTTTCTTGAAGTCTTGGGAGCATTACCATAAGATGCCCAGTTAGTGTATGCACAGGTTTCAGGTGCTTTTCTAGTGGGTTTGTGTTCTGTTTCCTTTCCTTCTGTCATTGTGGGGACCTGTTCAACATAATAATGCAGACTTTTTCTGTTTGCTGATTGGCCAGTTCATAAATCAACCAGAGACAATCCAAGTCAACGGGGGAAAGGTCAGACTAAGCTGTAAGCAAGATTTTGTATTATTTATTTTTTTATGCAGTTGCACAGGAAGGCAATAGCCAGGCTAGGTAATTCCGACTTTCAAGTTGGAAAAATCAACCGGATTGACCCCCAAAGTCGGATTTTCCACTGGAAAGTGGGACCAACTCCAAATACCCCCAGTTCTGACTGGGGGTTTTACGACTGTAATCTGTGGTGGAAACATGTTTGTTTTACAAGACACATGCAGGAGTGCATCTAATTTTATTATTAACTGGAGCACCTGAAGGAGAATAAGTGATGTTTTCTTATGGAGAAAAGCTTAAAAGGTACTGAGAACGATATGTACTTGGAGTTGCCATGTTGAAACAGTCTTCTCTGAGTATGTTAACTATAACACTGTTACATTGGATGTGATGTCAAACCCAGCTCTGAGTTCAAACTTCTAAGACAATTGGAACAGAGCATTCACACGCAACATAAACACAAACTTGATGCAAATCAAGTCGACAGGTTTATTAAGGGGCAGGCACATAGACAGTGTACAGCCCTATTAATCTGTAATGAACAACCTCCCAGGTGGCAACTCATCCACAACCAATGTGTCAGAGACAGACATCCAGCAACTCTTTATGAAAGTTTTCAATTTCAGTCAAAAGTTCAAATCTTGCATTTGTTCTCAGCAACCAACATACACTTTCTGAAAATTTTACACATCATAGCTTACAGATCAACCATAAACTGCTGATGCATCAGGATTTTTTTATGAGAGATTTTCTTCAGGTTGAACATTACCTAAGGCCAACCTGGGGCAAAGTCAATGCTCAGTTGTCTGAGTTTAAGCCTGAGGTCTCCTCACTGACTCCATGTCAAAAATAGAGTTCATGTTTATCTCACCTAAACCGGGTTTCAAACTGTGGCGTAGAAATTATGATCATTAAAGTTTCTCTTTCCTATCTCTACTTCGTAATTATTATTTTCTACCATTGCTAAATCAGTTTTGTTTACCTTCTGTTATTTGAGACCATTCTGAATGTATGCAGAAAAAACAAAAACTATACCTGTTTTAATGCATGTCAAATGCTAACAATATAGATTGGTCAAACCTTTTTCACAATATACCAAACTGCTCAGAGACATTGGTAGAAAACTCTATGAGAGGTGGAGGAATTGGATTAAAATTTATTTTACCATACAAGAGTTATTCTTATTATGTCCAGCCCTTTCCTGTTTTCACATTTGTGCAGCATGCATATGTATTTGTGAAAATATGTTCCCATGTTTGTGTGAATGCAAAAAGCTATCTTGGGCTGTCAACCTACACCTTTCCCTCTCCCTGTCATCTCTTCAGACGTGCAGGCGCCGGAGCGTGAAGGCGGGCAACCGCTTCCCTCCTCATTGCTGATGCCTGACGTCTCCCCTGGTGTCCTGCAGGCACAGCGGCAGTCGGCAGATGCCAGACAGGAAGGAAGAAGAAAGACACTAAACTTATAATAACAATGGTGGCAACAAATTTAAGATGCGGGGGAAATCACATTGGCCCATCACAATCTCTCTGTCACTTAATCTACTAATATTTAGTATGGGTGGTGAATGATTCTGTCCTCATAAAAAATAGATAGAGACTGAAAGTAAACATCAGATGCCAGGAGAATTTAAAAAACTGGAGTGGTGGGACTTTAGAAATAGTGCCAGCACCCACAGAGAGGTATAGAACTCCGGTCAGTACCCACAGTGAGAAACGGATTTCAGTATCTTTTCCTTCCTTTCATTATAGCTCCTACTTTCTCCTTCGAGATGTAGAGTGTCTAATGGAATTAGTCATGAATCTCGGGCTGATCTGTTTGGTATGATAAACCAGAGAAGAGGATCACAGAAGCAGTATGCACTTTGATACAGAATCTAAAAGGAATAATGAAGTGACAAAAATCACCCTGCTGCATGTAGGATCCTTATTATGTGCCCATGACTGAAGGGGTTCCATTTCGAGCCACAGTTTCTCTGTATGATGTTGTATTTCAGAGCTTACATGGATGAGGTGTAAAATTATGACCACCTGCTCAAAGTATGTTGATGCAAAAAAGGGGCCTGGCAATAGAGGCATACAGTCCACTATCCATAAAGTTATATTTTAGTAGCTGGCACCAAGACATTAATTTTGCCAATGACCCAGAAAGAAAAAGCCACTTTACCCTAGGTTTTAAAAAAATAAGCAGTTAAGGATATGATTTCACAATATTACAAAATCAAATGTCTTGCTTAAAATACTTTGTGACCTTTAGTAACAGGGGCACCTTTATATGTGTGGGCACATACCACAGTGAGATTCTTTCCAACAAGGTGAATATCCTATTGGTATTTAAAGTTATTCATAATAGTATTCAGGATAATTCTAAATAACTTTCAATATTCGATTCCAAGAAGTCATTTGCATTATTATAGACGTGCAAAGAGATATAGTGCAGAGATATAGTCTACAATATCTACCGATGTCTCTTTCATTGACATATGGAAACACAAGCATGCTAATGTGGCTCCATAAATAGTCACCTTCAAAACGATGTTTTTAAAATAGAAGCAGCTTCTTCTGTCTCTGGATCCACAAAAACTGTGGATGAAACAATCAAAATTACAGTAGTATGGTAAAAAAAAATTGGTTGACTATTCCTTTCCATGTTTTTCCAAAATCAGTGCATACAAACAGAAAACAATGCAGTTTATGTTATCCAGAAACAGCAAAGGTGAAAGCAATATATTTCTTGCCTTATTAATTTGGGAAACCCTCCAAACTGCAAGAATTGGTCTAACTGTAATAATAAATCTTCTTTTTCACTATTGCTCTCTCATTCTCTCTCTCTCTCTCAACTTTTCCCATTTGGCTCCTCTTTTCACCATAGAAACTACAGATTCTAAATATTTTTTTTCTATCTTTTTTGTCAGTTAACAGCAGCCATAGGGTAATCAGATACATAAATTATTTGGAAAGAGCATGTTTTTACGGTGCCCCTCCATGTCAGCCTTATCACAAGTGCACATGAACTGAAGATAAGCAAGGTCTACATATTTTCCTGACTGCTTGATTTTAAGAAAATTCACTTTCCATTTTAGTTCTGTTATGCATTCCCTCTTGTGCTCAAGCAGGGGATCACGCAGTGTTCCTGCTGTATTTGTTTCTCCTCTCCCATCTTTCACATCTAAATCCAAGAACAGAAAGCTTACAATCGTACTGAGAGGCTGGGGAGTGTACCTGGCACAGGACTTGAATCACTACAAAACGGATTCAGCTGAATCCATTTATTTGAATCTTATTCATTGAGACAAAGCATGTTTGTTTTTTCATGTTTGCAAATTAGGGAGGTTAGAACAGAAGTCAGGAACAACAGAAATGAGTAACAAGGCACAGTTTTGATTCAAAGCTCTACTTTCAGATCATTTTCATAAAACCAAAACTCAGATTGGATACAAGCCATGTCATCATCTGTAGCTTTAGATGTTGAAGTGGTTAGCAGTGTTATCTCATAGCAGGAAGTTCTGGAGCCATGCTGTGAGCAGTTTACCACTCAGTGTGGGTTTTCTCTAGGTGCTAAAATTCCCTCCCACATGCATTTCCTCCCTAAAGGCATGAATGTTAGGCTGACTGTTGATTCCGTATTGACCGCAAGTAGGAGTGAGAGTCTGTCCAGTATGCTCCTCTGCTGCAAGCCTGCTGACAGCTATGATAGCCTCTTCCTGCCACAACCATGAACAGAATGACAAGGTTGTTAAGAGACGATGATGGACAGACAGATAGATGTCCAGCTGAACCTTTTCTTCTTCAATTTATCTCCAGCAGTAAAATGCTCACAAATGCAGTAAAAACTGTAGAGCACACTGCAGAGAAAGAGTCATAAAGTTCTGATGAAAAGCCTCCACCTAAATAATGCATCATAATAACAAATAGGAGAAGAAGAAATATATAGAATACAGTGTAAGACTATCAATATACATTAAATGACAATAAGGGTATGAACCAATCAGTCTAACCGGTTTTTAAAAAAAGTAAGTATTTCAGTCTTTTAATCCCAAAATCAATTTGAAGGATACATTCTTGACCTTGTCTATCTCTGCTATAGAAACATGAGCAAAAGTCTTATATTTCTTAATATTTATTTAGCATCAAAAATATTTGCACTTCTATATTTGCAATTAAGAAGAATCAATAATAGTAATAACTGAAATCAGGAATTAAGTGTGTTACTTCATTGCCAATATCTACTCATTAATGATTACCGATAATTAACAAGGATAAAATTAAAATGCCACACTCATGCTCTCATAGAAATTAAAAAGGAAAGAATGAACATTATTATTGCATTCCCTTAAGTGATTACAGATGAAAAATAATTTGTCACACTATTTTTTTACCTGAAAAGGCCTAAACAACGGGCTTTTTATGGCCTTAAATTTCAGTCTAAAATCTGTTAGTTTCAGAGGGAAGAAGAGAGATAAACCAAGATTCAGAACTAGCATTTTTGCACCAGAAACCCCATCACAAATCATGAAACAGTGTCTTTCTTCCTTCATAGGAAGGAATGTATTTTTGTTCTTAAAATTATTTAAAATGACCAATTTTGCACTCACTTCGAACTGTTCGCAGACTCACACATTTGGTCAGGAGCTTGGGAATATATTTATTTATTCTTAAATGACAGTTTTGCAGGAACTGCTTATGAAAGTGGAATGGTTTTGCAAGTGGGTGACACAACAATTTTATGAGGAGTTTTGCTTTCGCATCAAAGAAAACTGTAGCGGTTTTTGTTAGATGTTTGCATTCTCACTTACCTGAATGCATAACTTTAACTATGCAAATTCTATGTGTGGTGAAGAAGTTAAAGAAAGAATGTCACTATGCAAAATGCAAAATAGGAAGGTTGTTGACAGGTAGGATCCTTTAGAGTTTGGTGCCCATGGTTCTGTCTTTTTTCTGACTTTCTTGGAGTTTGTAAACTTAAAACAATTTCAAACCAGGTTGTCTTGTTAGTCTTTATAATGCAAAGTGCATTACAAAAGTATTCAAATGCATTTGGATGCTTGTTCATTTGCAAAAGTAAAACAAACATGCACACAAATCATTCTTTCTTTTCCTTCTACTGAAAAGATATGGCCTGATTTGCCTAAATCTTTTGTATGAAATAGCAATAAAATGTAGACATGTGTCATTTTAACATGACAAAAAGTGAAAATGTTTAAAATGTATGATGAGTTTTGTAATTCACTGGAGCATCTTTTGCATCAGTTACTACTGAATTAAGAGAATCAGAAACATAATATAGGTAGAACATCAGTTATCTTACAAAATATTAAATTAACATGAATAGTTGGATTTGCAATAAAAAAAAATCTCATCTACAAAATATTGAAAAATTGTTGGAACATTTATTGGTCAGTACTGGAAGTAAGAAAGCGTGCCTCCATTACTGGCCGCATTAAAAACTCTTTCTGAAAATGATTGGGTAAATAAGAATGTTTAGACTGGAGGTTTGAACTGGCAGGAGCAACGTAAAAGGTCCATCCTGAAATGACCTTCAACAAACACACTCTCTTCACTGAATGTGTGACCAGCGCTCCGGACGGTCTGTGTTTGTACTAGTGTGTGTTTATCTTTCTATGCATGGACGTCGGACAATAGTTTTTGTTTATTTTTAATTTTTTGTGTTCAGAGTTTAGCACACAGACTGGCCCCTGAGTGGTTCATATTAATATTGACACACATTTCCCAGATGCCCTTCACTCAGGTGAGACAGCAAGCAGCCAACATTTCTCTGTAGAGCCTTGATTGTTCAAGTTGTGATGTTATATAAGCCAATTAGCACAAACTAAATGGTCTGCCTCCAAATGTTGTATAATAGCCAGATCATTCCAAGGTGAATGGCTGGGTCATGAATCCTTTAAAAGAGTTCTGAGTGGAAGATGTCAATAATATCTGAGGCCACATGCTGTCACTTTTAAAGCTCTAGTGCCTCTAGGCAGGGGGTGTGCCCTGATTTCAAGTCAGTTCAGCACAGTAATTAGCTCAAGTATTATTTTTTTTTTCTTTTCCCTCAGCGCTCCATTTATGATGACTTAATGGACAAAGCTTGCTTCCTACGGTGAACTAATCTAAAACAATAAAAAAAAAGCAATCAATATTTTCTGTTAGGAGTGGAGGGATATGTAAATTACAACAATTAAGGTGTTAATGGGGATTACTTTTCATCCTTTATGTCGGTTCAGGATTTAGTAGGAGAGTGCTGTTTTCATGTCAACCACAGCAATGGCCAATTTATTGTTCCAAACTGACTAGAGACAGTCTTACTGGGTCATTATGACTAACAGGATAAACATGTTGGGTTCGCATAGCAATAAAGGTGACAACAGGCTTCAAGTATGAATGGTTACAAATGATGCAGTGTTAAAGAAGCACAAACTTCAATGTGTTTTATTGAATTTCTTTTTTTTTTTGTAGTACAAGCAGAAAGTAATAACAGCTGGATGTTAGAAAAAAACATATGCAGTTTTCCATAAGGTTTTACAACTATAATTCAGAAAAGTCTGGCAAAGCTGGATGTTGAGGTAGTTATATAGGCTTACGTGTTTGCTCATTCTTTTTTTGCAAAATAGCTCAGATGAGTCGGATGCATAGATTGTGTCTATTGAGGTCTGTTTTAAAGTCTTGTCACACAATATCATTGGATTCCTCTCTGCAGTTCGACTGAAGTCATTGAACACATAATTATTGTTGGATCCAAATAAGAGGGTCTCAAATTTCAGTTCATTTCGTTTAGGTTTTCAATATGTTTCTTCTTCTTTGCTTCAAAATAATCAGATGTTTTGTTCATGTGCAGAATGATGTAGAATTGTATTAAGAGTTTTGCATTGTAGTCATTTCTATTCATCTCTCAACGGTCTCAAGTTAGGTTCTTTTGTCCTAACAATAAAAACTCAGCCCAGTAATGAATCCGCCAGTATTTCACAAAGACAATGAATGCAACGGTTTCTTCTTACCACTGTGCACAACTTGTAGGAATAAAATGGAACTGGGTACAAATGTTCAACACACTTCATATTTTTATTAGTAAAAATGTCATTTTTTCCCACTTCAGAATAATGCAGAAATTTGTGTTGGTCCATCCCATAAGGTAAAAATAAAAAAAAAATTTCAGTTTGTGGTTGAAACATGAGAAAATGCATTTGAGATACTTCTCCCACACAACCAGAGGAAAGAGAGGAAAAAAAGTTTGTATGAGAAAGACTGGATGGAATGTGAAGACATATTTAGTTCAAGATCTCTTTCCAAACAGAGAGAAAAAAAAACCAAAATTTTTTCACAGATGCTAACGTTACATCAGCTCAGTTCTAAAGAGAATTTGCTCCACAATAACAAACCATAGAAGAGATTTTTAACCCCAGAGTTACATAAAAGATGCCATGCCTTGACCTGAAAATCACTCTGGATTTTATTTTACAAGCTTACAAAAAGAAATCTTGCATCAACTGTAACACAACAATTAACCATCATCCTGTTTCAACAAGAGAATATAGCTGCTTTTGCATGTCCCCAAAAGGGTAAAAGTTTAAATCTGGATCTTTGGTTGTTGAGTATATCTAAGGCCACAAAAGTAAAAAGCAACAAGAAAAAAACTCTCTGAAACCAACAACCATGTCAAACCAAGAGAAAAAAAAAAGTGTTTTCCTCTGACCATGGGAAAGGTATTTATCTTCACGAGTTGCATTGCAAACAGAGATTAAAGAGTCTACAGCTGTAGCAAAGTGTAAATGTCTCCACGGCAAATTGTATCCCTCTTTGCCGGAGGCAGTTTGTACAAAGAACTACATGTTAGTCTTAACCAAGAGGCTAACAAGAAATAAGTCTCCCATTATGTTCACAAGTTCCATCAGAGTATTTGTTCACAGCATTGACTGAAACCAAGATACTTTACCCATGTATCATTTATGGACCTGTTAGACCATAATAAAAAATTCTGTCTCTCACAACAGGGTTACAGCAGAATAAAAGCACATGATGATGAGATGGAAAACTCTAAAAGTAACTTTCCAGACCTGGCAGTTGTTGTTTTCTGTGTCTCAGGATTTTTACCTTAACGTGTGTAGATCTGACTCCCAGACAAGCCACCAACATTAATTCAATTTAATTCATTTCAGTTGATCTCTCAGTCGCAACACATGTAGTGGAAAACCAGACCCGTAGAGCAAGATTTTTTTTTTAATATGAAGTGAAGATATTAAAAGAGATAAAGACAAAATCATGCTTACAGATTTGGTCAAAAATAATCAACTGTAACTGTAAGAAACTTGTTTGGAGGAAACAGCTACCGAATGACTCAAAAAACCAATGTAAAGGTTTTGAAATAGCCAAATTCATGATTTTAAACAGGACATTAAACAGTCACTCATGCGTCAAAATTTTTTTTGTGGCTAAATTAAGATTCTACTTCTAAAGCTCTTCAAAGAACAGTGGGCCAAATATCTCCTGCAGAAACGTAAAAGACTTGCTGACAGGTATTGCAAATGCTTGATGCTATTTTTTGCTCCCAATATTTACCGAAGTTATTTTTGTCCAAAAGTAACATTTCTTTAATGATCTGAAACATTTAAGCATGACCAAAAAGCAAATGCGGAATCAGTGTGAAGTTAATAAGTTACTTGTTACTTTTTTGTCCATGGGGGAAAGCTAGTCTCCTCTAAAGATCTATTTTTCTTCCCATACTGGCAGTTTCTAAAACAAAACACATAACTAAAAACAAAAAAAGTGAAAACTGAGGCAACAAAGTCAAATGGAAAGAAAAAGTGGAATAACATTCATGTCAAAGCCCATGCACAATCACTAAACTCACTCTCACTTCTGCTCAGAAAGACAGAGGCAACGAGAGAAAAAGAGAGAGAGGTCCCTCGACAACCATTGAGCTCATGCTGATGCAGGATAATATAATTTACTTTAGCTAAGAGAAATGGCACATATTGCCTTGAGAATAAGAACGAAATTCTCAGGAGACAGTTGCTAGGACAAACAAAGCAATAAACAGTGACTTGAGAAGAAAAAAAAAGATGCACAAGGCTAACGGTGCACCTGTGTCCACTGCCAGGTACAAACATTGCTTAGGACTGACATCTGAGAGAAAAAACAACAGCAAATACCCATCCACCACTCCCAACTCTTTGGTCACACATATTTACATGCACAACTGTGTCTCAAACAGCTGCATACCATACATTAATATGCAGATGTGGTAAGCGAGTCTTTTTTTCCCCTTCTTTTATGTCCTGTATTGTAAAAACACACTAGAAATTTGTTTATTTCAAAAAGATGAACCTTTCCACTTCCACTCTTTTCTGCCCCATTTATTATATCTCTTTAAATGTTTAACATGGTCATGGGTGCTGGAGATTTCGCCTCGCTCTGCTGACCACCCAGATTATTGCGATCCATCATTTGTTTATATTGTCATTTGCAAAAAGGAGGACACTTCCATTAATGCATTCTAATTTCCAAGGGAGGTTGCAAAAGGCAACGGCCATCTTTAGTTTTATTCTCTCCTCACATCCTACACTACAATCTACAGCTCTAGTGCCCTCAAGTCTTCGACTAAAAGTCCTTTATGTGACGGGAATTTTCACCCTGTGAATGCAACTCACATTTCTGCTTCCCATTACAATTGGATGCCAGTATTAGAAAAAGAACCTTCCCCAACAGGGAAAAGTGAACAGACACTGTTGCAACATGAATTGTTGTTTGCTGCTGAAATGTCTTACAAAACTATTTGAGAAATTTTATATTTTATAATACTGTACAACTATTTTGAAGTCACTTACTTGGATTGTATGTCATAGGCCTAAACAGGGTACCACATATTTGAAGAGTGGAAGAAAATAAACAATGTAAGAAATCAATGCACTTGATGGCTTATATTGTTTTCTACAAGGTTCTATAAATAAAAATCTAAAAGGCATGTATTTGTCATCAGTCAATGTGAGTCGATACTTTATGGACCCACCCTTGACTTCCTTTAGACCTGCAACTCAGTTAAGGCATTTTTACAGAAAAGTCAGCAAACTTGTGTTTGCTGACTGGATCAATCAGCAAACACAAGTTCTTATCTCTTTCTTCAGTCGTCAGTGACTCTTTGAGCATTTTGTGTGGTCCCTAATTGCAGTTGGAGGCTGATCATATTTGGCTCTCCGGCAAGTCAGGCTGGTGAATGTAGGTACTTTTGTAATTTTTTCGAATTACATTTTCTATGTGACATTTATATCTTCCTAAATGGAAAATGTTTCCAGACATTTGCCCCAAAAAGTTGTGAAATTGTAAATATTTCTTTTATTAAGGCAACCAAATATAGCGACATCAGAGAAAATGGGGTTGACTTAATATAATCAAAATAAACAATAATTTAGCTGGTTGTACATAAAGTGAAAAATCTGTAATTTCCTGCACATCGGCTTTGTCATGCAAAATACAAAGAGAAAACCCTTTTTTCCCCTTTCAATCATAATGTATTCAATGGCTTGATAGAATGCACATCCCCCCGTGTTTTCCTAATCCTGATGTAATGATTTGAACAAATATACAGTTTATCTGCTGTAAAATCAAGAAAAAAACATCTCAAAGTTCAAGCAATCCAAAAAAATACAGAAATCTCTGACAAGCCTAACCTTCTACAGAAGATGGTATTTTGCTAACTCATAACCCCGAGGAGACACTTTTGAGAATCGTGCCTCTGATACAAATGTGTTGGTATATCCCAGTGATGCACGTCTCTTTTTATTTTTTTTTTGCTACTTGGGAAGTGTGATGATATGAGACCAGCATCCTCTCAGATAAGATTTTATATCCTCCAGAATTTGGCCTTAGCTTTGGAGTCATCTTGTGTTAAGTCAGCAACAAAGCTACAGGGGCTAACATATTGGATAAACGGCACAGCGGCCGGGAGGCAGAACAGGGTTGTGACATTTTCTGAAGAGGCCCTGTAGCTATGTCATACATTCACTACAGGGGCTTTTTTTCTTTTTCCTCTTCTCTCTCTTTCTTTTTTTTTTATTGTCTGGAAACATCGAGCTCTCAGGTGCTTCAACTCTTCCGCCAGTTGGATTGTCCTCTTACTAAGCGGCCTCTGGGGACAACCTTCTGGGCAGCTCTTCTCTGGCCTGCAATAATGATGTTGATCCTCTGGGCTTTGAGCCAATCTAAGGGAACTTTCTATACTTAGAAATACCATCATAAGCATATCTGCAATAATGTTATCACCCCAGCAGTGAAAAATATGGCTGGACAAAGGTTTGAGCGGTTATTCAAGCTTAGAGGAATAGTTAGCATCTGCTGTCTGATGTGTCTTAGGGCCACATTGTATCACAATAATGAGGAGTGATTTACTCCATCTTTGGAAATGCTACAAAGCAATTCTTGGACATTTTTGCCATAAAGTATAATTTATTCATGAAGACAAGACAGGATATTTCTCCATCTCAGATTAATAACTCGTGGAAATGATTTTTTTCACTTAAAAAAAGAAAGTACACCCCATTTATTATTTGATTTGCATTTAAAGACCATATACTAAATGTAATCTAAATGGTATACAAACAACCTATTCTGCTTTATTTATATCACAGAGGTAATATAAATAGCCTTTGTAATATAAAGGTTACTGATAATGAAAAACTAAGTAAAGACGTAGATCCATCTTTGCCAAAATAGCCCTCAGTAGACATTTCCTTTCAGACCTTTTTGGCCACTTTACAAAGTTGTGTCATGTTAATAAGGTCTGCAGACTTTCAATCCTGCCCAGATTATTTAAGGCCGCACAACAGTTTTTATATTGGTCTGAACTTTAACTGGACCATTCAAACATATTGATTTACCTATTTTTGTTTATTTTTTTCTCCATTTTAGTTTAGATTTTCTGCTAAGTTTGGGACGATTAACTTCTTGATGACCTGATCTGGGTCCAGCTCCAGCAGTCAAACAGTTGTTTTCATATTCACATTTCACTCTCAAATACTTTTCTACACAGAGCAGTCCGCAATGACTGCAAGCTGCCCAGTTCCTGTGGACGCAGAAAAACTTCAAAAAAGCCAAAATCATCACCTTGACAGTTGGTATGAGATGTGGGTGTGTGTGTGTGCGTGCGTGTGTGTGTGTGTGTTGATTTACTGTGTTTGGTTTTCTCCAAAACATGTCACCATGCATATTGGGATAACACCTCTACTTTGGTCTCATTTGCACTAAGGACATTGTTCCACTGCCCATCTGGTTTATTCAGAGACAACTTTGCAAATTTTCCTTACATGGATTTGCTGAGTTGTCCATACTGGGGAAGATTGGCAGCTGCTTTTAATGGTTATTACTTATGAATAATATCTCTTTCTGTCGATTGATCTGCTTGAGACTGTCTGGAAATGATCTTAGAATGATTCTCAGATTGATGGACAGTAGAAACTGTTTCTCTGACATTACTGCTGATGCCTCTCCTCTTTGGCATTGTGTCAACATCAACCAGCTTAGACAAGACCAGAAAAGTTGCAGAACGTGTGCATTAATTAATTAGTTATTCAATGCATCCATAAAGCAGCACCTCATTACTGTATTCTGTATATATCTTGTAGAAGTGATATGGGTGTACTCAATTTTTTCCACATGGCTTTTCACGCTGAATTTGTATTATTTTTTTTTATTACTGAACAATCAATTTGAAATCTGTTGCATGTTTTTTAACATTGAGGTTAGATTCAAGTTCATCCTAGTATAACAAAAAAACATTGAGTTGAAAAAGATAGCATTTTCTTTTGTAATAGCTGTCTGTGTATTGATCAGAGTTAAAATGAATCTTTTAGAATTAAGCAGAATCCAACAGAAAGCTTTTGGGATTTAAAGGAAACTTGCATATCCTGTAATGATAAAATAAATGTAGAAATTGCAGGCTTATCTGCTGACCAAAAATGATTAGGATATCAATCTAATCTCTCTGTAAGGACTGAAGTTCTATTGCCATAACTGCATGTTATTCTTCTTTGGAAATATTCTTGTATTTTAGTTGAATACTCATTATAATGTTTTCTGTGAGCTTCGGATTGGTCAACAGATAGTGAAAGCCTTGTTTTAGATATTGTGAGACTGAAAGGAACCCATAGAACGTGACTGGTGTTAACATTCTGTCACTGAGACGGTGAGGGCGTTCTCTGCTGAACTAAAAGTAAAAAACTGAAAGCTTTTGTCAATGGGATGCATTTAATAAAATGAAATCGCATCAGAGTTATATAGCCCTTTAGTAGGACACTCAAAGATCCTTTACAAAGAAATCAGTTATTCTCATTCATGCACACATTCACACACTGATGACAAGCTACTCTATTGTAGATACAGCTTCTCTGGGGCAGTCTGATGGAGGTGAGGCTGCTACACCAGCACCATCCACCCTTCTGACCACCACCAGCATGACAGGGCATTCATGTGTCTTGCTCAGGCACACAGTGACAAAGATGGGGCGTTTGCTCGAAACCGTCTGCAGGACAGACAAATAAAATGGCTTTTCAATTCCAAATGACATTTATCAAATTATAAGGCATAATGAATCACCTTTTAGATTTGACAATACACACAGTCCCTCTAAGCTTATTGAACTGACATGAAATCCTTTTTTTAGGTTGCTATTGTTAGCATGACTTCAGTGTAGATAAGTCAAGGTGAAGTCTGTTCATGTATTGTGAGCCATTAATTTGTTCTCAGCAGTTTCTTTACATATTGGGTCTATTTGATGGTTTAGCATTTCTTAAAATGTCACATCTTAAAAAGAGAAAATAGATCTATTGCTGTGAAGTACAAAGAAATGTAGATTACTACTAAAGACTAAACAATGACATTTCAAACAATACAGAATGCAAGAATATAGGGATAAATATTAAATATTCATAGAAAATAAAAGGGTTTGTGATGGAGTGAAAACCTGGACAAGTTGGTTCAAGCTCCCCAAGAACAATGAACTGAAAAAATAAAGGCAATATCCAAAGTTAAACATTCATCTAGGAACAAGAAAAAAATCAAAAGTCATCACTGAATTTTTTTCCTTATACTTTTTTAATAATGAGAATAATTCTTTAGGGACCTAAGACAATTCACAAATGAATACCTTTGCAATAAATCACTGAACTGAAGCGAGCAAGAAGTTGCAGTACTTCGTTGTGTTTTGGTTTAATTTAAAACCACATAAAAATTGATTTCATGATAAAGTAGTAGATGATATTCCCACGCACATATAGACAAGCTAGACTGAAAAACAATCCTGAATTCAACAGTTAGGTAATCTCTGGGTGGTTAGAGTGACCAAGTGTTCAATAGTGCACAAGGCAACAGGGCAGGGCAGCCCTTAGTGAATGCATGGAACTGTTTGAATGTTAAACTGGGCTTTGATGAAACCAAGCCTGCCCACTCAGCAAATCTTCTCTGAATACGTAGAGCCTAAAATAGCAGGAGGAAGACATGTGACGAAGGTCACGAGACAGATTCCATGATCATGCAAGTTCACATTGCGCACCTACACCTGCTGAGACACCAGGGCAGCCTATAAAATAGAATTTAATATAAAGAAAGAAACAATATTTCAGGGGCATAAGCCAAGGCTTTGGCAGGAAGAAGCCGCATTTCACAGAGTGCTGTGCAACTTTGTCAGGTAAACGTGACTGTTAGGGACAAGTGAAGATTGATGGAATCTTTTTTCCCCTTGGCTCAGCAGTCTTTGATTTCCACAGCACGAGTGAGGAGGAAAGGGGAGAGGGAACGGAGGAGGGATGATAGATAGGAATTCATGTCATTTATATCCCCTAGGTCAGTCTATCACACAGCTGACTGAGAGAAAAAGAGAGCCACAGAGTCGGGAAGATTCTGAGACGCAGTTAGAGCCTTAAAATATAGAAAATGAATGTGTTTATAGCAGCCTCCTGTGAGAAATGTGCAGTAAGAGACTCGCTGGTTCACACAAACCTCTGTCTGTATGTGCAGCAATTCACATTGTCTCTATTAGCAGTTATATCCTTCAGCTGATTTCAGAAAATAGAATTGTGTGCATTTAAATTTATGCATGTTTCTGACTTACCATGTAGTGTTTACTCTGAGGTAAAACATGATGATTGATTTTCTTCCTCTCATGCAATTCTCATTTAGCCCCCTCCACACTTACTGGCAAAGATGTGGAATACAATATTAAATAAATTAATCTTTGAGTATAGTAGACTAATTTCACTCAGAAAAAAAATGACAAAGTTCCCATGAGAGGATATATTCTTCATATGAAATAATGTTTGTCAAAATTACTGCCACTCTTTTCACCATCAGGTAAAAAAGAGGTAAAGATGTTCTTTTTATAATGTCTTAAATGGTTGGGACATACAGAGATGGATCTATAAGCTTAGTCATTTTCAATACAATGTAAGTCTGAGCAATTAGATAGTCACTGAAAAAGTTACATACTAAGTCTAGTAAATTATGTGTGTGTGTTTTTTGGCTAGATGTTGTTCTCACAACAACATCAAACACCTCTGGATTTTATTTAAAACAATCTGCTTTCTAACAATCTCCCCCTGTCCTTTGAAACAAAAATAGATCCACACCATCAGGTGCTTTTCTGCTGATTCAGGCTTTGTCTCACACCTGAAGATCATCAGAATTTATTTCATTTTCTCAACAATTTCAGAAGGTAAAGTATGAAATTGAGTTTAAAATGTTGCTCTCGCAATATATTACTCATTTGTGAGGCTGTGCGAGGCTAAAATATGTGGAATTTGCATCAGCTGCAAAAATATTGTTTTACAAGAGGCAATTTTCAAATGGACCAGTGCTGTTTGATATTGACCATAGAGATAGCGGCCGAGGGCAGCACTAAAACATAGATTGCATGAACATCAAATTGAAAAAAGAAAATACGTATGTATATATAATTCCTTTTGTCAGCTGCACTCTGGAGTACTTTTTATAGCTCTTACGCATGTGCAGTCAATAGGACGTTTGCATCCACTGCTTGTTGCTGAGAATAGGCCTGTGAGGTTTTGTGCTCTGTGCAGCACTAGGCTGCATTTCATCTGACTTCAGAATCTTATATGATTTCCTGCATTTTGATTGGTTGCTGTGGACAGAAGAAGAAAGGAAACGCTCAGTGTGCCAGTTACACAAGAGCTGCAACTCTCTATAGACTAAAAGGTTTTATTCAAAGACAGTATACCACAAAAAAAAAACACAGTCCAGTTGAAGGTACAGTAAATTTAGAAGGAATACACTTTATGCATTTTGAATCGAAACACTCAGTTTAAAAGATCACATCTGACTCTTAAATTTTCCTGGTGTTTTCTACTTTTAGTCTCCTGTTTCTGGTCGATAGTCTTGGAAGCGCCTCACAGGTTCAGTCGTTTACTGAGAAACGTGATGAACTTGACCTGAAATTTGGTTTGGTGCGATACTCTAAACATGACGTGACAATACGTTGTACAACAAATAGTCCAAATAGTCCCAGGATACCACTTGATTGTTTCCTCTATACCTTTGAACTATTTTTCCATCTTCAACCCTTAATGGTATGATATTTTCTCACAAAACCCCCACCATTCTAACTCCTGAAGGGCCCTTATGGCGAAATGAAATTTAGAGAGGTATTATTCTATTGTATTTTTTTATCCTCTCTCTTCTTCTCTGTAGCCCCTCTGTGCCCTCCCTCTGTGTTTAGAAACCTCACTGACTTGCTCAGTTGAGTGACATGCCTCTCAATCTCTGATAGATTTTCTTTTCCATCTGTCTCCTTCTTTCACCTCTCTCCTCCCACACACACAAATTTTGTGTTGGGAAAGCGGCAATTGTACATCTCACCACAGCCAGAAAATTCCTTCTGCTCTGTCGCCCATCCGTTCCATCTACGGCAAACACAGGACACGCATGAAGCCCAGCAAATTAATTGTCCAACTCCTGTGTGGTTTGTTCATGCAGATTTACAGCTCAAAATGAGAACTCTCAGGTCTGCATTTACGCAGACAAGCAATTTCCACAACACTGCATGACATTACAGCAGGTTGTTAAACGACCTGTCCTTTGCGCTTTCACAAAATCCTACATTCTCAAAGCCCTGCTAATTCTATGTAAGCCCATCGATAGGATCCTTCTCAAGACATGTGCGTCATCTGTGGGTTCATCCATAGATTGCTGGCATTAAGTGTTCCCCGTCAGTGAAAAGCTTGTTCATATGCAAATATGCCTCCTCAAATCCTTTTTTGAAAATTCTGTGTTTGTGGGCTGTTGAGAAAATTCCCTCTGTCTCCCCCATCCACCTGGCTCTCATCATATAAAACAAAGGTATTTACAAGATTCAGGGCAGCAACTGAAGCAAGATATTTCTGCAGAAATGCAAATGAGTTGCCAGTAAACTTCTGTCACCGCTAATCCATTTTCCCTGCATATTCACACGTTGCCATCTTCTCTGTGAGTCACACTCAAATGTCAACACTTGATCAGGTTTCACCACTTTCATAGGCTCCCGGAACTTTAAAAAAAAGTTATGAAAATGAGTAAATGCGAGAGTTTGCCTGCGCATGGCTCAAAATGAAAAAAAATATTTAGTTATTAGAGGAATGTCACTGAGATTTTACCAACTGACATTGCACCAAAAAAAAGTAAATATTTTAATTAGGATTTTAGGTTTTTCCCTTGACAGCATTATTAGCCTCCAGAATCTTGGTCAGATAATATAATTGCTTTTTTTTTTATCTGAAAAATGTAATATTAAAAACAGAAGATATCTCCAAGGATGTTTTCCAGGCACTGTACATTAATGTGAATTTGCTCCTAAATTATTTCTCTATCCCACTGACATCATTTACATTTTATAATGCATGAGGTGTTTTTTATTGTTGTATATTGAGCTCCCGTTCTCAAGAACAGTTGTTTCTTTCCCTTTCTTTTCCTCTCGCTGAAATAATGGCAGGGACACTTAGAAGTGATACAGTTTTAGACCAATAGAAATTTGTTGCTAAAGAAAAAAAATGAAAAGAAGTCTGTTGCTGTTTCTATCCTCCTCATGTCATCTTTAACAGGTGTTGCTTTGCCTTCAGAGCTACAGCTTCCCTCAGACAGTTGAAAGGAAAGATTCTGACAGGGGGAAAATATTCACCCTGCCGATTTGTCATCATTCTTGTTTCCCCTCATCTGCCTGGAATGTGAGAAAGAATCTGTAGCAAGTGGTATAACTCCGGAAAAAAAAAAAAAGATGTTCAACATCCTAATTGGGAATGACAAGCAGAGTAGTGCAGGCAGCCCAGCTGGGACTTTTAGACCAGGAGCTCTTTGAAACACGGTGGTATGGATCGGGACCAAGCTGATCCCCTTGCGCCTCAACTAATTAACACCTGGCTCGCTTTTAATTGGCTGTAACTGCAGACATTCTGCAAGCTCCTACCCCCACTCAAACAACAACCAACACTGTACAAGATTAACAACTTTGTGTTGGACCTAATCTATATCCCTGGAGTTCCTACCTGTCTGGAGGAGCACATGCTGGAACAGGTGTTCTCCTCCTGTCTCTCCACCTGAGCAGCAGTTCATTCAAGTTAGACGTGGATTTTTCACCTTGTGTTTGCACTTTATAGAAGGTGCTATAGTGGTTATATAATGTTTCTATTAAAAACAGAAACATTATATAACATTATATATTCACTGACATAATGGAAACTTGACTAGCCCTTGCATGCAATCTAAAAACAGCTAGTTAAAACTGAATGTTGCAGTTGAAAACCCAGGACTCTGTCAAACATGGACTGAATCAGTCACTGGCTCATTGTGCGATGTTGAATTTTTAAATCTATCAAAGTGTAGGTTAAAAACTTGGATTAATAAACAAGCAATATTTTTTGTTTAATTAATTTTTTAAATTTTTGTTTAGTCTTGTAAGACTCAGTGAATTGATTTGTGGCTAACTGCATATTTTGCTTTATTTTCACGAATCTCTTGATATGATCAAATCTGTGTCAGAATGAAACACACATTATATTTTAGACCAAAGTAACTTTAAATCACCGAAGAGTCTTAAGGTCTCCTCTCTAACTCTAACCTCATTAAATAACTTATTTATTTGTGTGTGGTATCTGAAGTAGTTGGGCACCACAGATAATCCTCAAATACCTAAAATCTGCTAATATTTGAGGCTCCTCTAAAAATGCTTTTAAGTGCCTATTATATTCGTTTAAGCACCAAATATACCTTAATATGCATTAATTGGACTACAGCAAAAGCTAATATCTACAGTCTTATGTTCACTCTTAGCGTTGCATCCAATCAGTGCCAAGGAAAATGACCGGTGGTTGTGGATTGATTGGTTTCAAAGGACAGTCCAGTAGCATTGGGCCTTGGTATTTAATCTTCACTATGCTGCATTTTGCTTTAAACGCTCCTAAAAAACAGCAAATAATCACTTTTTTCAATAAGACTTTTGAGTGGTATTCCACAGAAAAATTTGTGAATAGGTTAATCTGCAAATCCGCAAATACTGAACCAATGTTTTATTTTGGTATCATATTCTGAGACCAAGGTTTACAATTATCTTTAAAATTGCTGTTAGGATGCCTTTCTATAAACCACAACCAAAACATGCACAATTTAAATATTGCTCATTATACTTGTTGTTTTTAGTGTTTTAGTGTTTAGTGTTTTTAGTTACAGCAGACAGTCAGTTATTGAATTTCAAAGTGCGCTTGAATTGACGACCATACTAGTTCCATAAGGACATTTAAAAACACCGTAGAAGATATTGCAATATAAAGTCATCATTATTATAATAAATGACCTGTCATAACTTAGAATTTAGTTCTGTTTTTAAATGCAAGAAGAAATCAAAAGTTGTTTCAAGGACAAATAAAAACATTAGCAAAAGAACGACACTTTCTCCTTCTTGAACTTAACGCAAAAAAAACCAACCTCAAACCTACTTGCTCTGTCTCACCCTGAGAAGAAACAGATGTTACCCTGCAACAAAAAAACATCATATTAAATCTTGTAACAGCAAATTAATTCCGTCAGATTTCACTTTGCCAGCCATTCCCTCTCGCCGTATCCCTCTTGCTTACAAGTGCTTGTTTAAAGTCTGAGCCAATGTTTACGCAAGGGAGAGAAATTTGTCTTAGCTTTCATTTTAGATTAGCGCAGAGTTTGGTGCTGTGAAAAAGTCTATTATAGCACTGGCGTTTCAGGTAATGAGCAAAAGGACAGTAATTCTGTTGTCTTATTACAAGCAGTAATTAAGACACTGATTTTGTAATTAAGTTGTGGCAGGTGTAATGTGCCTGGAATTCATCATCTTTCTTCTATCCAATAAGCGCACTCTTTCCTTAAGAAGATATAGTTTGACTGCAAAATGGTGAATTCTTGCAGCGTCGCCGTCTCAGTTCATAGCTTTTCTGTGTTTCTCTGGTCAATCTGTTGATGTTTGTTTGTCCGTCTTTGTCTTATCTACCTCATCCTCCTAATCCTCCTCTTTCTGCATTTTCTCTCTCTCTCTCTCCATTTACTCTCCTCTCTGCTCTGTCCAAAACAGCTTTGTTTGGCTTCAGGGGTTTTACGCAGACGCTCTCCTTCCGCTGCAGCTTTGCGGTTCAGGGAGGGAATCATTTTCGCCCCGTCAAATGCTTCAAATATTTTCCCCTACCAATACTGCTGGGACAGAACTTCATGCGAGATCAGATGGCTAAGATTAGTTAGGGCACATAGCATCATGTGATTAGGAGAAATGTTGCTCTCAGCCCTGCTCTTGTTGGTAGTAGGGCATTCATTCTCCTGGGTTTGGAAAGAACATTGCTATTCTAAATATTTCAAAACCTAAAGAAAAGCAAAGAGGATCTTTGTCGCTGCCAGGTGTAAATAATTAATACCGGAGCATCCCAGAAAATTTTAGAATATTAGTTCTAAAAGTGGAACTTATATATAGATCCCCTCTGCATACAGTGCATAGCCCACACAATGCTGAGGAACACTGTCAGTTTGAAAGATTTACAGCAGACAGTCATCAACACCCTACACAAAGATGGTAAATCACAAAAGGTCATTGAGATTGTGGCTAATCCATAAATAAAAGTGCAAAGTTAAGTGCAAGGAAAAACATTGTGGTTGGAAACATGCAAAAGCAACAGGGACTGCACTTCACACGTCCTCTTGCAGAGAAGCTTTATGGAGATGTTAATATCATTTTCCAGTAGGACGTGACACTTTCCCACACTGTGAAAATTATCACATTATCACTCCCTGTTTTAATGTCAAAACTATGAGTGTGCTTGACTGGCCAGCAAACTGCCATGAACATTAACTCACACATAATCTGTGGAGTAACTTCAAGAGGAAAATAAGAGAAACCAGCTGAAAGTCAATATTACAGCAATCTGGCTTCCTTAATGCTGCAGTCAACAAGGTGATTTCTTCCAGGCTGCATCACTGCTCCCAGATTGCTGTTTAACTTTGGGTTTTACTTTGCTTGCCATAATTTGACTGTATTTCTACTATAAAAAAGACAATCAAAAGCCATAACACATGAAAAATAAGTCAATAATTGTTCTTTTAAATTCCCAAATATTTCTTATACCACATCTGACCCGTTATTATTTATAGTTTCCATTATCTTGTTGCCTCAAAACGCCAAAGATATTATCTTGTTTACTTTTAATTCATGTAGAGTTGTTAGTATAAACAGAATGTGAGTCTCCACAATATGATAACCAAGCTGTAAATAAAATAATTGATTTTACTTTATTTTTCACTCGCATTTAGATATTCTTCTGAAAATAGTTGCTGATTAAATTACTTTCTTCCTGGTAAAGAACCAGGCTGCTCTAAATGTTGTTTGTTAGGAATGTCTCCCTCTTTCTCATCTTATTTGTGCTTGCAGGATGTTGAGGATGGTGCAGTTTTGATTTTGTTATATCTTGAAAGTTTAATTATCTTAGGGTAGCTTAATTACAAGAAAGTAAAGTTGGCTAATAATGCCATTGTAGATGTTGTACCTACTCTGAAACTCTATAACTATGGTGCAAACTTTATTTTCAGAAGCAGAATATTTATAATCTTGGCAAACTATTTTGCTATGCTTAACACATTAGTGTGGTCCATCTGCTACAAGTCACAGCTAAACTACATCTGTCCAGCACAGTTTCTCTGGCGAATTTTTGCACATGTGTTTGGAGACTTTGGCCTTTTTTTACTGTTAAAATAAAACCTTCAAAACCTAACCCTTATTTTTTTTTCTAAATCTCAATGGGAATGAAAATGAGACAAAATAGTATTTTCAAAGTTTTTTTGTTTGTTTGTTTTGTTTTTTTTTTACTTTTTAAATATATCTTCTCATAAAGACTCTATTTGGGAAAACCAACAGTAACCATAATTAAAATAACTCTTGTAAAAACATGTGCTAAAAACTGTGACATTAGGGGACAATTATGACTATAAAACCTAAAATATGCTTGATGGTAAACATATTCTACATACATGCATTCTACAGAACATCTTACAGTTTGAATAGTCAGCCTGCATAATTAAACTTTTAACACATCAAGCTGTTGTAGTTTGGTGGCAACAAACCATAACCTCGCCTACAGCACCAAAATGACTACAACCACCTCTGACTGTAGTGTCCTAATTTAGATGTTATTAAAACAACTAAAAGAGTTCCTCACTTGCTTTTCTTCCCATTTCTCACCTTGTATGGGTCAGCTTGTGACGGTGGAGGAGGACCTTCAGCAGAGCCAAAGTCAGGAAAGCATCATCTGATCTGTCAAAACTGGCTAGCGGGAGAAAACACAGCAAAGGGAGATTAATACAGATTTAATTATAGAGACGTGAAGGGAACAAAGTTATTGACAGGGGTGGTATATACATGTACACAGACCAATGAGAGCAATCACAGTAGAAAGTAAACAACTTGACTGGGTTTTACCTCTGACTGTTTGCAAGCAAAACTATAGTGAAAGCATAAAAACAAGCCTCTTCTTGAAATTACTTGCATGAAGCTACTACAGTATATCAATTATCAATAGCTTAAGCATCCTTGAAGTTGACTGGTTTGCTTTTCCCTTTAGAACAAATTATTTTTATTCTTATCAGTGAGAAATTTAATTTTCTTAGCTCGAGTCAGCCACTTGTCAAAGACATTGCAAAAGGCCACATCGACATCCATGCAGAACAATGAGGAAACCTAGTGAGGCTAGCTCCTCCATCTGCATTCTACTTTTTCTGCCAGTAGTTTACACCTCTTTGCTTCTATCATTCTCCCTGCCCTCACATGTGCAGTTTCCCGACACTGCCAGATTCTCAGTAAAGCACTCTGATTCTGGTATTCTGTTTCCATTTCACTTAAACTACACATTTAGACCTGGCCATTATGCTTACATTGCAGCGCTGTAATAAAGAACAACATTTTTTACAGTTAAACCCAAACATACCTACTATATAACCCTGGAAGATTTAATATTACCAACATATGTCTTCTGACTGGAAGTAATATTAGCAGTTTGTAATGACTTAGCTGGACTCTGGGCTTGAAAAGTAAATATTAGCTTGATGGCTTGGAGCTCATCCCCAAACATAAACTGTCAAATTAACCAACATGCAATTCTGAGAAGGGTTTGAAGGCAGTAATAACAAATGCACACATTTGTACATTTTGTAATTAACCTACTCAGTTGCACCTTCCTTTGGACCAGGAAATGCAATTTTTAATAATACACAGTATGCATGTTGAAATTTATTTTATTTTTCTCTCTGTTTTATATTTAGTTTTTTATTCTCTTTATGTGAACCTATTTGCTTTGATTGTCTGACACTTTGCTGTTGTTGAACCCAAATTTCCCCATTATGGAACAATAAAGGAATATCTATTCAGTTCTAAAAATGTTCTCAATAATTTATAAAAATGGTTAATCTGGAAAAGTTAGTAAAAAACTGTTTGTTTTTTTTTCCTAACCAACAATATGTTTAAATGGTCTTTCACCTTCAACAGGTGCCTGTCTAATTTAAACTCCTAGGTTGAACGAAAAATAATTATAAATTTAAATGTCTTTGGGATAAGAATATGTTGTTTTAACTAAAGATAGAAAATGAGACCATATGCTTTGATTCGGATGATAATATGATTGGCCAGGGTTAAAGAGGTGGCTGACAGTGTTAGATATTCTTATTATGCTGCTGCTCTCTTCTCTTCTGTTTGCCTGCACAATAAGCGTTGGAGAGAATGGAGCAACTTTATATGGATTTCATGCAGGTCCTGTACCCTTGTAGCACTGATGTATATCTGTCTTGCATTTCAATGGCAAATGAAGACAGGCAGCTTTGGCTAAAAAAAACTTTCTACATCTCTGATAATGTAGCAAACATTATGCAATCTCTGCCTAAGACAGGCTGCGGTGGAGGGTTTTTTAGATATGAAAAGAAAAAATATGCGCCATGAGTGCTGTAACTTTGTTTATACTGCACATGAGGGTCACCGCAAAAGTACTAAGCAAATATCAAAGACCTGATGATAAAATACTTTGGTAAGCTTAACCCATGGAGTTGCTGACATGTCAAGGAGGCTGGCATTATTTTCAGAGTATTTTAGCTACAAGAAAATATTGGCTGAATTACTGATTTAGAATAGAGCATTTCTGTCTTAGATGGTTAAAGGATCATAAAATTTGAGAAAAAGATAAACTGCGGCAGTTACACCAGAAAAAGTGTGACCCCCAAATTGGCAAACTTCAATACATATTATTTTGCAGTTTTGGTAGAACTGTAAGGTTCAGTATAAACTCATACATCATGTGGCATTGCACACCAACCAAACACCAATTTGTGCTTTCCTTGGGGATTTATTACTTCTTGAACACCAGTGATTTAAAGTCCACTCATAGTCGACTGTAAAAAAATATTATGTGACTGATCAATGGAAGCAAATGCATACTACATTCTTTCAAATGTAGAATGTCAATTTATGGGGAGACTGAAGCAGTTTAAAATGATCTATTCTATTATATTCTGTTCTATGGAATTAACTAATGTGCAATGGTTTAAGTGCATTGGTACAAAGCAACAGCAGCTGATATTTTGCAAATTGCACATTAAAAGTGAGACAACAGCTTACTGGAAAAATGCAGCATGTTGAAGCTGCATGCAGCATGTTGAAGCTTGTTGAAACTTGGTGAGCCAACAACTTGGCTCATCATCCTCAACATCTAAGTTTCCTTTTTGCATGAAAGGAAACTTTCACAATCCTATTTATATAAATGTAATGGCAGATTAGCAGAACATGAAATCTTTAGCCACTAAATAGAAGTTTATGTTTACCAGAAGCTCTGAGCACAGTCAAACGGATTTAATAATCTTGTATATTTAGAGTTCAGTCACAAAAGTTCGTATTAATGAACTTAGTGTCTCTTGAGAACAAATGAAAAGACATTGTTTTTCTTGAGATCTGAAAACTCATCCACAAAGCCTATGTGCATTTTTAATACATCACAAATATCTTTGTAAGACAGGCTGTCCCAAAAAGAGACTTGTTTTTTGATTGCAGTGTTCATTTTGAGCTTTGCAACTCTTTAAATGGCAAAGTGATGACTTCTACTTGTTACTCTCCAGAGGCAAGGTTCAGTTCTTCAGAAGACATCAGCCTTGAAGCAAACAAAAGCTTAACCAAAAATAATATGCCACAAGCATTCAAAGTCTGTGTGTTTTTCAGCTGATGTTCAGATCTATTTCCTGCACCGAGCTCATACGTTTTTCGGGAACAGAGATGTTTGATGGTGAAAGAGAAGAGAGATGAGTTGGCAGAGACAGATTGAGGGCGATATGGGATTTGAAGCATTTGTGGTGAAGATTTTAGGATGACCATAACGGAACAAAACATTAATATCTATAGCCCTTAAGGAAAGATCCAAGGAACCTGCTTCAAATGAGTTTTATTTACAAAATGTTTCTTTAAAAGATAAATTCCCTGCCAAATCTGCAACTTCTACAGATTTTGCTATGTAGCAAATATAAACTTTAACCAAAACAAAGTGGTGGAGAGGAAAGAAATTATACATGGTTTTCAAATGGTTTTACAAAAGAAAATCTGTTAGGCATGTATTGAATATGGAATATATTTCTAAATAGAATCCAACCTTGATGTTCTGTTCTGTCTCTAGCACCCAGGTTTTTCTCTCTATTCTCAGATAGATTGTACTTTAAACTTGCTGAATTTAAAGTACAGTCTTCAGACTCAATTTATATATTATATGTAGTTTAATCAATATAAGATACACTTTTGACAGAAAAAATGTAAACTTACATTTGTATGCTGGTAACCCTGTCTGTACCTGTAGAGACTTAACTTTCTTACAATCAGGTCATTGCAGATTTGATTTGCTAGAAATATTTTTTCCCCAGTTAGAGGCAGCAAAAACCTTGAGACTAAGTCTCTTAGGTTTATCTGAAAGCAGAAAAATGGATTTAGACGTACAGTCAGGGATGTGGTGAAAATCAAAGCATTTTCCTTCTGTTAGGATGGTTCAGTCCAAGTTTAAACCTCAAAGATATGTGGCAAAAGCTGATCACATATATTTGTATTCCATTCTTACTGAACCATTATGCAAAAAAGAATTCACAAAATAATTTAGTTTCCAAATATGTATTGGTCATAAATGCATACCCTCATAGACTTTGAGCAGTAGTCTGCCTAGAGAACCACTCTATAGCACCAAAACTATATATATATATATATATATATGTGTGGTAGTAACATATCAGTAGTAACATGTAAAAAAGGGTATGACTACTTATGCCAGTCTATATGTATCAGTTATATGCATAATATATAGTTCTCTTTGGAAACATGAATGTCTCTTTAACGCAGTTGGCAGCTCAACTTTTATATTCAGAAGTTCTCCTTGTAAGGAATATAAAACTCTACTCTCAGAGCTCTGCAAAGGTTCAGGGGTCAGGCACTGTGCTGCTTTCTTGTGGTCGTCTTTGACAATATTCTCCCATCTGGCCATTAAATCCCTGCCAGTGCAGTCCCTACCCTGCAGAGCCCAATGTGCTTTGATAAATTCTGCCTATTATGCAGATAAATTAGTGAGCTGTTACAGCCTTGCACTCCACTATTTGGCTGGTGCCTGAGAGCAAGATGTCTGTCATTAGCCTGCCTAAATGCCATTTTATAAGCCTATCTTCTCTTAACTCACACCTCCCAAAAAAATAATAAATGGAAAACAAGTCCTGATGAAAATGGAAGAAGTACCAAGTAAATTAGTTTGACCCATGCAGCAGAACAAGACTTTGGTCTTGACTACATGCTCAGAAGAAAATGAGTCTGATAAGATTCTGGGATATAGGACATGTTCATTATCAGGCTCACTCACACTGGTGGGGCTCAGTGTGTCTGCCTGATTACTATTCAGGACTGCTGCACTCTTTGCAAGATTTGGTCATTCATCTTTATACTTGGCATTTGCCCAAAACATCTATCTTTATTGTGCCTTGGAGAAAAACAAAATTGTGTCATAGTTCTTAAAGGAAATTAAACACAAAAAATAAAGAGTAAATTCATGAATGTTGAATGTTGTTGTTATTCAGCATTTAGTTTCTTTTGTTATTATTTTATCCCCAAAATGCAATATTTCGTAATGTGATATTTCTTCTAATAAAAATAAAAACTATCAATAACATGTAAACATGCTGATCCTTAGAAGATTACTACATCCACAATTCCATTTAGTCAGCTCCAACAGCTCTATGTTGCTCCTTTGCATGTTGGATAATTTTCTGGCTGCAAAGCAACCAGCAAGTGTGTGAGAGAGCACAGGGCCAGAGCTCAGGTTGTGTTTATGCAGATCAGTGGAGCTCTGGTATTCGTTCTGGCTCAATACTGCAAACACCACAGAATGAAACGGGTTATGAGACTAAACCCAACTTCTGGATCACACCAGTGACTCATTAGAATGGCTGTAAAATGACAATTTCCAGTACAAAGAATGACACAAACATTTCAGTACTCAAAGAAGCAGCATATATTTAACTGAAATAATGCAGTTTTCATGTAGTGAAAGGTGCTGCAAATAAGGATATTCTGGCATGTTTCAAAAGAACAGCTTCATATATCTAGCGAAGATGACATTGTGGAGTGATAAGTCAATATAAAAATGCAATTTAAAACATGAGTTATGTGTTTACACCCACACCTAACCTCAAACCAAGAGAGTATGTTGATTGTAATAGTGGCAAAATGATAGTCTCTTAGTAAGAGTGACTGATGAAGTCATTTCAGGAACTCAAAATGTAGTCTAATGTTCTTATCAAAAATAGTTCTGCTCCCCTAACACCCACAGTGACACAAGAGACAGAGACTATTCCTGTGCAGTGAAAATCATAGTAGAATACTTTGTCAACAAAATAATTATTAGTCATCCAATCCAAAATAATGGCACAAAAAGGCTATTATTGACAAAAGGTCTTTAGATGTAATTTTGCAAGTTTGCAACAGTGATTAAGGAGAGACAGCAAACATGTGGAAGAAGGGGCTCTGGTCAGATGAGAGTGACATTGAAATTTCTGTTGAACAAAATGTTATGAGCTACTTAAAAGCTTTACTGAAAAGAGATACTGAAATCATAAGTACAGTAGCCCTTCAATTCTGTTGTTGGACTCAAATTCTTGTTTATCAAAGCTCTCACAATCATCATCATCAAAATCTTTACTCCCGAGTATGTCACTCCTCTTCTGAAGCTATAACCATAACAGGAGGAATTCTAATCTCTTATATGTAAAGCACAGTGGAAAATATACACAATTTGGAGAACACTGTGTTCTCTCCCAACCATTATATAGATACAAATCTGCAGCCTGTGAGTACATTGTCCTACAGTTCAAAAAGATACTCCCACATGTGCTAGTTTGGCACATGTGGTACTTTTGGCTCAAACATTTTTGCAAATACAACCTTTAGTGACATCCCATTCTTTTCCTCCAAAGAGTTTTTGCAGCGGTAGTGGCTTGTATTTTTTTTGCAAGCCACTTGCCTACTCTTTCCTGACAGTAGGCAGACAGGAAAGAGGGCGAGGACATGCGGCAAAGGTCGCCAGGACCGGGAGTCGAACCTGCGACGTCCGCGTCGAGGACTAAGGCCTCTAAACGTGGGGCGTGCTAACTCCTGCGCCACCACAGCACGCCCCGACATCCCATTCTTAACATTTTGTGTTAATATAATGTGAGACCAGCATTCCCAGTAGTAAAAGCTTAAATCCTTGACCTTGTAACTAATTTGAGACATTGATTTGGATGCTTGGGTAAATACCTTTTGCAATAAAATGTACTTAAATTTCTGTTCTGGACACACAGCTTGACCCCTAAGCTGGTGAGAGCGGTCCATCTCTTTGTGGTTATTTCTCAGGTTGTGGAGGTAGGACACTACGCAGCAGATTAATGCTGTTCTGTAAGACGTTAAAAACATTTTTTGAATGATTTTTGCACTGTTTTTGAATGATCATACTATTTAGCATACTGACACACAGAAATCGGTTTTACCAAAAAATAACATTGTTAAAGTAATTCACCTTTGCTTCAAATCACACAGGGAGTTTTAAAAGAGGACTGAGGTGGACAGGTGAGTACTGTGTGGAGTCTGAAACAAACAGCCCCATAGGTCACAAGCACAAAGAACTACACAGAATACCACATAGATATGCTGATGAAGTGCTCAAGATTGGCAAGCATATTTTGGTAGCTGTGCATTTGGGATGATGAACCATAGATTCCCAAAATCAATCATCACTACAGCCTTTCTAACAGCAAATCAAGATGTCTGAAGTAGAAACAATCATGGAAAAGGGAACAGAGGTACAGAGGTACAGCAAAAAGAGACCCCAGCCAAGTACCTAACTTTTAGACATCTATTCTTCATTTTTTTGGCATTCAAGAAATTTTGCTTTACATCGACTTCGTCCATTTATCAAAAAGCCATGTCTAATCCTTTAATGCTGGGTTTATCCACCCTATCCTTTTCCTTTTTGTGCTTTCAAGATGCCTTTTACCAAACAGATTGATTTTGCTTTAAGTGCTTTATAGCAATAAGCAATAAACAAGGGGAGCTCACAGTGACTAGAGTCACATAGGCACGCAACCATTTCAAATGGCTCCAAGCATTTTTACCATCATTTTTTTTCCTTTTCAATATCTTCTTATTTTCTCCTGTCAAGCACTCTGTCATGTTCTTTGACCTATGTCCAGAACAATCTGCCTGACCACACTAAGCTGAACGATCAGACAGATATGTGATATGGCTATGACTAAGGCACCCAGCTCTAAGAATTTAATTAAATGATATTTGCACAAAGTGGGCACACACTATCCTTCTACTCAGCTAATTGTGTCATTTGTCTTTAGTCTTAGAGAACAAAGGAACAAAGTGTTAGATTCTAATATTCAGATTTTGCTGAGACATTGTGCTACTTAAACAACAACCAGTACCCACATCCTCATATTATGCTCTAACCGTCTTACATTTTAGTGAAAATCCAAGGATTGAAATGAATGCACTTATTTTGCAGGGGGGAAAAATGGGATTAAACGGGTTAATGAGTATCAGTTGGTGATTTTATGTTAAATATATTTTTATGTTACAGAATATTGTTGTAGTACTGCAATCTGTAAGTGACATTAGTTTTGTTTATAGTCATTGTTATGGTCACGGAAGACGTTGACACCTTAAAATATCGTCTGTGAAAGTATTGTAAACGTGTGTGCATGCAACATTTGTAATTTAAGATATTTTGTTATGTTACGCACCCTACTTCTGAGAGCTGTTTTTAATGAAAAATTATCCATGTAAAATAGCACTGGAACCATGCTAAAGGCTGGTCAAATAAAGGCAGTGCTGAGGAAATGTCAAACTCTTCTGACAAATTCCTAATGCGTTTTATTAGATCTTTTGACCACACTATTTCAGATCATGATTTTTTTTTTATCGGACAAAGGAAACCTAAATATAAATATAAGGTAGTTTTCAAATGAAGATTTAATTCATTAAGGGAAAAAAAATTGTCCCCTAAACCTAAGCTAAGTTTTGCCACTCATAGCAACAACTGACAACTAGAGTATATGATAACTGACAATGGATACTAGACATCAACGCTCAGGATTTTTTTGCTCACTCTCTTTTACAGGAATGCTTCATGTCTAATGTGGTGTGTAACACCCTTATCAGGAGTTATGAATATTTGCTTTGTAGAATTATGTCTACCTCTTGTGTCTTCACATCTTCACTCCCACTTTACATAATGTGATATAGAAAGCTGGCATGTGTTTAACATAATAATAAACTGTTAACCTAAAGATCTTGAAGGATAAGATATTGCAATAGCACAGTTGCTGTCATCATGTGACTTAATCTTTTGATGTATGATTTACCTTCTACTATAACACTGAATATGCAGTTAAGAGCTTTATCATGACAACCTTTTTATATGTTTGAATCTCTTATTTTGAAGTAAGGAAGTGGTTCTGTTGTGTTTATTACTTTGACCATTTAGAGCTGTCCCACTGAACATTTTAATTGTGGGTGGCAGCTTCTTGGATGTCTGACTTTTAGGTGCTAAAGATAATAAAATATCTAAAGCACAAATCGAGCAGAACCAAGTATAAGAGTTATTGTAAAGTTTATTTTAAAGGAATCTGGGCAAAATTTAATTATCTCTTGTCTAAAATAATTAGACAATTCAAAGCCAAATTTGATACCACACTCAGAAGAAAGATTCTCTAAGACATAGTTTAGTTATTTAAAGCATGTCTTCTATTTATTAGCTTTCAAAAATTTATATTTATTTGACAGGCTACCAAACTATTTGTGCAGCAGAAAATGTTCTAATCTCAAATTTGGTTGTACCAGGCACCTCAGCCGAGTGGCATCGTCTTCCTTTCCTGAGTTTTGCCTCAACCTGTCATCATAAATTACTATCTACTTGGTTTCATGCTAATTTTTCGAATGAAGCATGAAGTATATATCCATTCATTGCAATATTTCAACTAATCCCCACAAAACAGTGTGCATCCTTTATGTTTATACATAATTACTGGTTGACCGTGTTTGCTTGAGACACAGATCCATGTTTCCAAGATTCTTTTTAATTGTCATCGTAAAAACACATAATGTATTGTAATTGCACTTGCTTAAAGCTCAGTATTTGAGATTGGAAAGCTTACCTGCCATAGTAAATTGCCTGCAATGGTATTATGATTTATCAAGTCTGAGGACTTCAAAGCACTTTACACTACAATCAGTCATTCCCTCATTCATATACACATTCACACACTGATGGCGGTAAGCTAAATTGTAGCCACAGGTGCCAGCAGGAGGCAA
The DNA here is from genome assembly GCF_003331165.1 of Xiphophorus hellerii. Taxonomy (NCBI): domain Eukaryota; kingdom Metazoa; phylum Chordata; class Actinopteri; order Cyprinodontiformes; family Poeciliidae; genus Xiphophorus; species Xiphophorus hellerii. The sequence goes on along the minus strand of NC_045679.1, from coordinate 9,374,348 downwards.
GGTGGGTGAAGTGTCCTCCCCAAGGACACAGCAATTGAAACGGACAGCAGGATTTGAACTGACAACCCACCAGTGAAAAGACAGGACAAACCCAAACCTCCTGAGTCACTGTCACCCTAAACTTTTGTTTCCTCCACAGATTTTCTAGCAGGTTCTAGTGGGAATTCAGCTGCCTGCTCAAAAACCTTGATATTATGTTTATCAAGAAGAAACATGTTAGTAACATTAAAATATAACTATAAATCTAAATCTGTAGGGAATGTGAATACTTTGAGGCAAATCATACATGAAAGCATTATTTTAAAAAACTCTAAAGTTTTCAATTATCTGCACTTCTGACTTCATGAGAGCTTCAGGTGGGCTTTTAAAAAGTTGTTGTTTTGTCCATTTAACCTTTATTTCATCAGGAAAATCCCACAGAGATCAAACTTCTCTTTTACCAGAGAATCCTGGCCATGCAGAAGCAAACAATATGAGCAATCATGCACTCAGCTGCCACTAGCTTCTGAGAAGCTGATATGAAGTAAATAAATTTTTCTGTGTATGTTTGCATTCTCCAGAATGGCCTGAGCTGTCTCTTCATCTATTTGCCAGCTTCTAAATTTTCTTGGACCACCGGCACCATAGCTCATATTTTGCAGCAGAGCCAGAAAAATTGTGCTTTCTGCCTGAAGCAGTTTTATGAGTCTCTGTTTTGTCAAAAGCATCAATAGAGCAAATGAGCTCAGATACAGCTTCCTACAAGCCTTCATGTTTTCAACCTTATTAAAATCCTGCAAACACATAAACAGACACCACCTTATTTGCTCCTGCACAGTTGTCTGAATGCTGCATGATTTGTTCAGACTGTGAAGTACTTTGTTCCAGACATTCTTTAATGAACAATGTTTATTATTATTATTATTATTATTATTATTATTATTATTATTATTATTATTATTATTATTATTATTATTATTATTATATGTGGATAATCAAAAGTATCAATATATAATAATTATAAAACACAGATTCAGTAATTTTGAAAGTGTGTTCTGAAGAAACTAGCTTGTCAAATTAAAAGCCTCTTTTGGAATCAATAACCTTAAAGCATGTTTTAAACATAGTTTTCATTAAGCCCTTATCCCTATGTTAAAATGTTGTTTTTATTATTATTATTATTATTATTATTATTATTATTATTATTATTATTATTATTATTATTATTATTATTATTATTATTATTATTATTATTATTAATATTGGTTTGATGCGATATTCTAAACGTCAATGTTGTCTTGATTAGATGCAACAGAAAAATTATTATAATTAAACCCAAATGTTTGAAAGAAGTCAGTCTGTTTTATTAATCTATATACTATACTTCTCTTACTGAAAATAAATTAGCTTTTCTGTAATATTCAAATTCATATAGTTAAGACTGTATATAATGTAATGTTCATTATTACATTTATGCTGAACATTTTAGTTGTAGGGTTTTAAATTTAGTCTGCATTAACACTATATGTGCACTACAAGTAATATGTGATTAACTTGTACATACAGTATATTACTTAAGACACAAATAAAATACAATACACAATTTAAGTTGTTTTGTTCCTCGTGTTTTTGAAAACAGTTCAGTTCAAAATAGACATTTCTCATTAGCCATGCATCAGTCCATACGTGGACTGATGCAAGTACAAAAATGTACTTAAGAAAAGTATTAAACACATAGTGAATTATTTACCTATTTGTATTTTTCTTGAGCTGGTGAAAAAAAGGTTATGTATCTTAATAACTAGATGTAAAGTCTGTACAATCAAATTTTTAACATTGAACACAAAGTTTCTCCTAAAATGTTTTCTTTTTCAATTAAGAAATACCTTCTTCTTTCTGGTCTCTTTATAGATTTAACTGATCCACCAGATTCATTATTTATGCGCCTATGGTGCAACATTGCTGGTAGGCTTCCTTTTCATATTCTGTGTAACCTGAATACATCCAAGAGCATAAACACACTATGCCGCATCTGGGATAGGATTATAGAGCATGTCGGGAGTATGTGCTATCCTGCTGTAGTCCCGTAGCTCCTATCTGCCCTTAGTATGCAAAATATCAGACTGACACAAAGTGACATTTCTCTCAAGTGCTGAAGTGGTGATGAGGGCAGCAGTCCTGAGGACTTTTTTACCTCCTTTTTCTGAAGAGGTAAAAAAAAAAGAAATTTCCCTGTGTCTTGGTGGTTTGTGTGTGAGGTATTAAAAGTAAGTATATTAGGATGAAATGGCACCAAAATAGGGGTACTGAATCAGGGGCAGCTGAACCCAAAACTATGGAAACACAATTCTAAAGACAAAGATACATTTTTCAAGAAAATAATAAATTTCACCAGAATTTGACCAAATGTATTACTAAATAAATAAAAAAAAACTTCAGATAATATTTCATCATTGGAAAAATGAGATCAAAAACATGTAGAACAGATTAAACTAATCATATGAGGCAACACTAAGGTAACAGGCCATGCAGCTGCTGTGCTGGTTGTTGTTTTTTTTAATCACTTTTATTTACCTTTTATTTCTCAGATATGGCCAAATATTCACAAATCTGAAACAACACAAACTTTGTGGAATCACATCACAGACATTAAAGTTCAATGACAAGGGCCATATTCTTTTCACAGCATACCCATAGTATTGAGAATAACACAAATCCACCAAGTGAGACCCTGTGATGTAATCTTTGACTTCTTCATCATTATCTTTTCACACTTTTCCTAGCACATCAGGACATCACTGTATGACATCTATTTCATGACATTTTTTGAAGCCTGAAGGCCATCCACCACAACGATGCATTGAGATGTTACACACCAGCCCATTTTAATTCAGGTGCTAACACAACTTTGAAATGAGTCATGCTCATTCCTGCCCACAGGGGGCTCCCTCATCTCTCTTACAGTCTATTTCTTACTCCTCTATCATGTTATTATGTAACATGTTCATGTAAAGCAGAAACTTGACAACCAATTTTCAGTGAGCTTGAATCTGGATATTCATGTATGTCTGTATTTTAAGTGGGTATGTACTGTAGATGCATAAATACAGTATTTTTTTTTTCTATAACAAAACTATTTTAAAACACCCCCAGTTTGTGCATAATGTGCTTTCAAAGAGCTGGACTTTTGTGCAATCTTTAATGTGGTGTTGACCAATTGTTCTCTAGGCTTTTTCAAGGTTTTGAAGTGTTTTGTTTTTTTTTAGAATGTCACTGCTTTAACCTTTCTTTCCTGTCCTGACATTGGAATTTTCTGTAATTAGCAAAGTGAAAATTTGATTAGAAAAAGAAGCATCCAATATTAAAATGGCAAAATATTTCTTGTCAGAGTGAATTCTGTCTCACGTAGTGGTTTCTGGTTGCTTTTAGTTTGCAACTTTATCTGGTGAAGTGAGTTTGAACTATTTTATAAGTCCTGGACAGGGGCGCTGCCAGGAATCTTGGGCCCCATGACAAAAAATGAAATTGCCCCCACCCTGCGCAGCTGCTGTTACAATTTCTTGAGTCTACCTGACCCATCAAAAGTGTCACAATTTTAAAGGCTTGCAACTGCCTTGCTTTCTTTGGTTCAATACTGATACTAGCACAATATTTACTGTTCGTGAATTTTACATGAAACAGTCTGCATACAGTTTGCAAGTAGGTGGCTTAAATTTTTTCTATTAGTTTTAGATTGCTCAAATGTCTCTCCCCATGAGCAACAGTCATAGGCAACATGCAAAATATACATGAAGCAATCCAGGCTTATCAAAAAATGCTATGTAGTTGCATTTTGTTCAAGCTGCAGTACATAACTTTAATAAAAAAATATGTTTTCTCCATATTTGTTAAAGCTGTCACCATGTCATGACAGTTTGTTACGAGACATAATCTGTGAAAACAATCAATCTTCTCCACCTCTTCCCTGAATTACTATTGCTGGGTAGAGTAATGCAACGTTCCGACCAAAAAACCAATCAGAACCAGAAGGAGGGTCTTAGTGCTGTCAATCAACCTCATTCACTCACTACTAAATGTTCTAATGGTGGAACATTTAGTAGTGTTCCACCATTTTGTTATTGTTATTGCTAGCTACAGCACAGCACAGAGCAAGGGGAGGGAGGATGAGCAGCCACATGAGATTGTGACTGATGGCACAAAAACTCTCCTGTCGCTCATTAGTTGTTTCTAGATAGTACTGGGAGAAAGCAGATGAAATAAATTTTTCACAGATTATTTCTATACCATACTGTCACAACATAATGACAGTTTTAACAAATATGTAAAAAAATATTTTTTTATTTTCACTCAGGAGAGGGCAGGTCAGGAGGGACGTGGGCCAGAGCTGCTGCTGACTGACTCATCTGTTGTTAAGTGTGGTAAAAGGTACAGGGACAAGTTCAATATATGAATATGTTGGTAATTTTTTTCCTTCGTTCATAGAATGCTAGTGAAATGGAGGCAAACAGTAGTCTGAAGCTGAGCTAATTATGCTAAATGGTTGATAATCTCACACAGTCTACTCATCTCTCTTGGAGGAAAACTGGGTTATAAATTGACACTCTTGTTTTTTTCTCTCTCTATTTCTCTATTTTTTTGAAAACCTGACTTTATTATTTTTCTTGGTGGCATAGTAACAGCCACAGTCGTTCTTGTCTTCCACTGACTGCTGCTGAACGCGTCACAGTCAAGTTCTCCAAGCAGAAACGAACCATTTCATGCAGATCCAGGGGGTTTCAGTGCAAGTATGGATGTCTGCTTTTTGGTCTGGGAGGGGCAACATTTGATTTTTAGTGTTAAAAACTATTTTAGAAAACACAATATGATTAATTTTGTAATTGACATAGTCCCTCTTTTTATTTCTATGAAAAAAATAAATAAATAAATAAATTGTGGCGGGCCCCCTGTTGGTCAGCGGCCCTCAGAATTGTCATAACTTTTCCCTGGTCCTGGATATGAAGATGTGTACACTAAGCTTGACAGTCTGCTGTAGCTATATCTCAGACTTTTGTTTTGAAATAAAAATGACGTAATTCTCAAGCTATCCTGTTGTGTTGACAGAGTTGACTCATACAGACTTCTGTTCAGCACTTGGTTACTTTAGGACTTAGGAGGACTCACTACTTCTAAACTGCCTATGTGGCCACAGGTTGGGTACTAAAATGTGGCAAGGAAGATATAACAATTTTCTAGCAGTATGAGAAAACATTGACTGGCTAACCAATAGCCAATAACAATGTTAAAGTTAACTATTGCTTTAGAGTTTCCTACTGCCACAATAGAATCAGTGAGACCCTTATGTGAGATTGACAGAGACATCAGAGGAGCTCCTGTTTGAAAGAGCAGCTTCCAAGAATGAAAGGCAGGACATGCAAACCTCTGCCCTGCTTGGATAGGCTACAATAAAGTATTTGACTGTAAGAAGTTTCTTTTGTGTCCCCTTACATCTGGTCTAAAGAATCATGCTCAAAAACCTTCCAATGTGGCTGAATTAAAGCAATTCTGCAAAGATGAATGGGTCAAAATTTCTCTGCATGCTGTAAACAACGATCCTCCACTAGGACGAGAGAAGTGCCAAGCCAAATGGCTCGGCTAGTTTCTTTACAGAGATGGCAGTTTTCCCTTAAGCAGGTTTCAGTTTGTAATAAATGTACCTGGTCCTAAAAGCTATCAGATCTTTTTTAGATGTCACACAAATCGTTATTTTTGCTGCTTGGTTGGTTATTCTTTTTCCGGGTCAGTGTGTTATTAAAGGGAAAAGACACATTTTTATAAAGGCTATTTCTTAGAACATCGAGAGAATATGTGCCTATATAGGGAAGCACTGGAGGGAAGACTTGATAAAAGGACAAAACCAAAAAAGAGCAACTAGAGCAGAACGTAAATTGTGTTTTTTTTAATGCTGATTGCTCATTTCAGGTCAAAGGGAAGACCTAGTGCAGTGAGTTAAAAGAAAACGCCAAGGGGAGCAGGAAAGCCTCCATTTAGACCCCCAGTTTTGGATACATTTAAACAACAGCTGGATCCAAATGGAGAGAGACACAGAAATGCAAGTACAGGTTGTAAAAGTCGAGACGTTTTACATCCGCTGAGAGTTACATTTCTTACATTTTATGTGAGTGTGAGAAGGCTGCAGAAATCATGGATACAATCATGGATACTAACCCCACTCAACCAATCTCACAGACGTAAACCAATGAATTCCCAGCTCCACTCTGGAATAGCGAGTTACCAGCACCATACCACTATCACACTGTTGTAAAGGTCACTGAGAATCAGACACTGCATCCTTACCAGGCCCTCTGACCTAGCTAATCAAACAGGAGCTACATGCTTTTTCACACACACAGAGAAGAGGATGTCTGTGTGCAATCAGCTGAAAGAGGCTGACCCTTCAGCAATGATGGACCTTTTTTAACCTTTCAGTTAAGGTTGGCCTTTTCTGAGGAAAACCTGGTACCTCCAAAGTATAGTAAACTACTGGATCTCTGACAACAGACTTGAGAAAGCTTTTGTATCCTATGTTAGCCTTCAGTCTAATGCATAAATCCTATATTGGTTTGCTCCTTCGAAGCAGTTGACTTTTTGGGATGTGACTTGAAGCATCTTCAAAAACCAATAAAAGAGTTCTAGAGCATTGATGCACAATTGGATTATCTGAATAGATTTTATCCCCAGTTTCCAGGCAGGAAATAGTCCATAGTCTGTATTAGTTTTGAGAGGTCAGTAGGGTGAGTTGGCCTAAAAAAATTGTTTATGTGAGAGGCGGTAAAGACCAACGTTTGCCAGTTTGTGACAATACCCTATAAATGACCTTAAGGTGATAACATACCAGTGGTGTCAAACAAATTTGCACTCCAGATTTTGTTTTTATTTTTTTGGTTCTAGTGGCCTTCGTAGGTGGAGAGGGACAGAGACAAGAGAAAACATGCAGTAAATAACTCAGGGTTGGGATTTGAATCCAGGACAGTTTTGTTGAAGACAAATGCTTCCATATATGGCACTCTGCTTTATAGTGAAGTAAAATGAATAAGACACATTCAAGTTATTTTCAACAGAAATTTGAGATTTCTGAATCATATTTTTATATTTATGCACTCAGTGCGTTTGCATTGGTGCAGCATGACATGGAGGTGATCAGACTGTGACATTGCTGATATGTAAAGCAAGCACAAGTTGCTTTGCTAGGTTATCTGCATTTGTTGGGTAGTGGGTGTCTTATTTCCAGTATTTCAATTTTTCATAATATTTAAATTTTCTGACAGAAAAATTTGAGCTTTTATTTCCTGTAACCCATTATCAACAAATGTGCAAGAAATAAAGGCATGAAATACTTACTCTGTGCAATTAAATTGTGTATAATTTCACTTTTCACAGTGTGACAGAATAGTTTACCTTTTTTATCCAAATTCTAGCGTCTGAACTGGACGGTTTTTACAAAGTGCCTTGACACCACATGTGTTTTGAACTAACGTAATATAAATGAACTCAATTGAATTGGTAACATTTTAAGGTATGACTGTACTATATTTTTGTATTATGTCCTTTCATTGTTACAGGAACTGTATGTTCCTTAAGTTATGGACTGCCAGTAACGAATACTCTAAATGTAAACATTTTGCCAAAGTACATGTTTTTTCTCTATTGGCTCAGTTAGACAATAAGTTTTTTAATGTTTGATGTAAGAATACTGAATAACCTCCTGACATTTGTGCTCATGGTCCTCCTTAAGGTGCGCGATCAATGGAGACGAATTGTAAAAGATAGCGGGACCTCATGTCCTGAAAACTGCTGTGAGCTGGACTGTGAGCGGCCCTGTCTTGTTCCTCCAAGGCAGTGATGGCATGACGTGTGCATCTAAAGTGACAGCAGGCTGAAGCAAACAGATCAGCCGTCTCTGCAGTGCTCTCTTCCCATGCTGTTGGTGTTTTTTACACTCATAACAAATCCCTCACATTTACCAAGATTACTCCTTTGATGCCTGTCTCTGTCTTTTCAATGTCAGTAAAATAATCAGAAAGTCTGCGATGGTAGTGGGAGCTGCAATGTATAAGTTGAATAAAACTAGGGTAAAGCACTTGGAAAAAAAACTGTCCTGCAAACATTTTAAATGGAATCAGATATGCCACAGATTGTCTACTGATTAGTGAAAAATGGAACAAGAAAGAAAAAAAAACACCAAGTGTGCTGGCAGATTGTAGGGCTTTATAACAATAACTGGTTTCTCCATAAAGAAATAAATAGTAAAAAAAAAAACAAAGTTGCAAAGTTCAGTAAAATATTATGTGCTTGCTACCATAATGTGTTAAGCTTGATGAGAAATAAAAATCAAATGAAGAACATAAAAAAACTCACTTACTGAACTTAACTGACAGACTTGACGTTCACTTCAAAAATGGGATATTGCATATAAAAGCAATATTTATTGATCTAAGAATTGAACAGATATACATTACACATAAAGTAAAATATTTCAAGATTTTTTTTCATTTTTTTACAATTTTAATTATTGCAATTTTCTGTCATTATGCTTGGATGCAGAATTCAGCTTCTCCAACAATGAGTTTGAGGCTTCCTTTTCTTGTCAAATGTGTACACGACTGTTTTCTGGACACCTGCCAAGTCAGTAGTTCAGAAAATAATAATACAGTTAAAATTTGAAAGTAAAATTTGAAGTATTTTTGACTTTTTTCTAATTGTTATTAGCTGTCTGAACCTCTGTTTTGTGACATTTAACTTGATAGAAAAACAAAACACAAATAATTAATTCATGGAAAAAAAATAATTTTCTGTCTTGTATTCTTAAAAAGTAGTTCATTACAACGCTGTGTAACAGATGAGGCGAGTTCGGGGTTTAACAGAGAACAAATACAACACTTTCCCACCTTTATAGTTTTATTTCTTATATCATCATCAAAATTTTTACAAAACATTTTCTGACAATAATATACTCATAGAAGAGCCATATTTTTGCGCTTGGACCAGGTCTTCACAGAAAAAAAATGCCTTAGTTTTTGATACAATAATAATTAAAAAACAAAATAAAAGTTTTAAAAAAGTAACAACGAACCAACTAGTAAAGAAAACAGTAAAGCGCATATTTACAACTTACATAAAAAAGAAACAACGCTCTGTGCAGGAAATGGATGAAACCGAGTCGGTGGGGATTCTGTGGTTGGATGGAAAGCATTCAGAAAGGAGCAAACATTAAAAAATAAATTATGAAAAACAAATAAAAACGGAAAAGTGTTTAACCCCACATGTAACAATGACTAATTCTGATATTGCTCTCTGTCAGGATCCTGCTGCTTGCTCTCACACGGCACTCTCATTCCAACTGCAAGAGAACAATTAAGCCCATTTAAATAAAAGAAAAAAAAACTTCTCTTAAGTGCTTACATTAAATCCAATTAGGGCTTTGTCAGACAAACGAAAATGTGTGTCTTCCTGACAAAGGTTAATGATCATGCCTTTCTTTTTCTGTGCCACCTCTGACATGAGCAATGGCAGAAAAACAAAGCTGGAACAACGAGGGTCGAAGGTTAAAGACTTCCTGCTAATGTGAAACAGCGTGGAACAATAACAATCAATGGGGCACGGGTTGGCAAGAACATCAGTAATGGTGATGTTCGGTCAGAGGAGGTAGAGGAGTAGGTGCTGCTGTACAGTAGACGCAGACACACACACACACATACGCACGCCAACAGGCCGTCTGGGTACATGCAGGGGAGCTCAATCAGTTGCAATGCTTCAAGTCTCATTGTCTTTAAAAAGTCTCAATGTTGTAGGACCAAATACATCCAGCAAATTCAAGAAAATCCAACTGGAAATTGGCACATCTTAAGGATTAGCATATTTTCTCCCAGCCTTTCCCAGACTCCATGTGTACACACACTAACTTGACTCTGAAGACCCACGGATGTGTGCTGTATGGGCATACTCCAGTACTGCCTGCTGGTAGGACACAGATGTATGGCATAGAAGAACAAGCTGCAAATCCACGTCTGGCTCAAAATTAATTTTTCAACTCTGTTTATCAGGTAATGTATTACTTCCTAGTGAACCGTCACAGATGGCCTTGGGTGAACTGGAATGGATAGCTGTGTCAAGTCCTGCAGTAGTTTATTATCGTTTATCAAGATATATGCAATGTCCTTTTTTGTTATTACTTTGCTTCTTGTGTGTACATAAGCGTTTATGCATGACTGTGTATGCACTAGACAGGCAAGTTAATAGTGACTTGTCGGTATTATTGTGAATTATGTGTTTTTGTAAAAGTATGGATAATATGATACAGCTTGGAATGTCTTTTGTTTTAACTGTGTTGAAAATGTGGCTTTAAAGTCAGAGTTTGGGTGAGGTTGTATCATGTCTTACAGAAAAAAATAAAGTTATTTAGACTGCTCAGAAATCTGCAACAGTAATGAAATAAAAAAATCTTATATTTATCCACTTGTGTCTCCATATTTTTTTTATATAACATAAATTCTTCAGGTATGGGCCACTTTCTGGCTTTGACATATAGTCGGGTTTTTAAAAGCTACATTTTAAGATCCAATAGTCAGAATTTTATGGACGACATCTAATCTGCAGCTTTTATGTTTTGTGTCTGATATTGGCTGATTTGAGATTTTCTTTCAAACCTACAATATAGAAATAAATATTTTAAAAATTGTTTTTTCCACCGTTCTGCCAGGAGAATTCAAACAATGAGGAAATGTGATGTCACACACTGAAATACGTTACTGTAAAATAGGGTTTTTACTATTTGAATTCAAAGATAAAATGATCGTGGAGTTTTAAATTTAAACCATCATTTATTTGCAATCAGCATTGTTAGCAAAGATAGCATTAAACAAACAAAGTCATCCCAGTGTTAATTGTAGAGACAGTAAATGCCTGAGTTAAAAAAATTTCTGATTCTAGGTGAAGACAAATTCTTGTTGCATTTCTAATTAGTTTCAAAACGGTAAATTTTTCCTTCCTACCTTTCTTACTGTTTAAAGTTCTTTTAACTTTATTCTGGATTTTTCTATGATTATATAGAACACATTATTCCCATGCTTATAGCAAAGAAGCTGTTTGGTGTTTTGAAATATTTCTGGTTGTAAAACATACAGGGACCCAAGATGTAAAGTACCACATCAAGGCTCTCTGTGAGCCATGATAATAAAGATAAGAAAAATCTTTATCTCTTTATTACGTTTTACTTTAATAAAGATAGTTTTATTAAGGCAAAACTATCTTAAAACAGCAGTTCCTAAGCTACAAGCTGTATGCCAGTTAATCAGCCAATTAGAGGAATGATACCTGATCCCATTTAATTTGCCAGCTGAAACAATAGCTTTGTTTTAATGAAATAAATGTGCTCATGTAATACAATTTTTGTTAAAATGTTTTGTCTAAATATCATAAATGATAATTATGATAAATATTTTATGATAAATGGTATTTATCATAAAATAAATATACTAAACTATGTTTTTCTCTGGGGTTGTTATGTTGTGAGAACCTCATACCAGCCCACGCTAAGTCTTCACCTTTATATCTTCTCTGCAGTACCTTTCCCATAAGAGAGGCATAGTTATTTCTCTGAGCGTAAACTCTCAAGTACGTAAGTTTTTACAGCTTTTCCTTAGACTTTTACTATTATCTTCTGAAGCAAGAAGAAAAAAGGGAAACACTTAATCCTTGTGAGGACTTGACCCCTAACTCAGAGTGTGGAAGGGATGAATGGACCGTTTGGTGCATAAAACTATTAACAAAGCGGCATAGAACATAAAAAGTGTTGGCACTGGGTGGGTCTCACAGACTATCCTGGAGTTCAGCTCATGCATGCATCAACAGCATGCAGCACTTGTGCTTCCAGCTCTCTGAAGGCAAAAGAAATGGACAAAAGACTGGATAAATACTGGCAGCAAGATTCAAAGTTCCGCTGAATATATCTGATTTTTTTCAGGGATGTAGTCATGATTAATCCAACATTGGTTTGTAACTTTAAATACATATATTTCATTACAATTTTCTAATTACATGTGGAGGACAAAGTAGTTTTAATCTTTTGCTGCCAACAAAATTGACCTAATATTAATGTTTTGAACCCAACATAAATACGACATACATGAATATAAAAGGAAAATTTCTCATGTGATTTTGCGTGCCTGATGCAAGCGTTTATCTTCTTTGTAGCTTAGAATGTCGGGGAATTTCATATCAGACAAGACATAAGCATGAACGGGTCAGTAAATGAAATGCGTGTGAAACATAGATGTGGTTAGAGACACGTGCTGCTGGTTCTAGGCCATTCCTCGCTGGAAATATCTGTCTCACGGTTTGTCTCCTTCCCCAGCTGGACAAAGTTTCCCAATATATAAACATGCGGACAGAAATAGAACTAAGCTTAACAGGTTCACCTGAGTCACCAAGCAGCACACATGAAATTCAGGCCAGGGAGTTAATAGGAGTGATATAGAGCAAGGCAAGACAATAATACATGGGTAGAACTGAGAGCTCCCATTATAAAGACATTGGCACAGCTGTAATTACAAAGTAAACTCCACCAGCACTAAAAAGCAACCGTATCGAGTGACTCAACTGTATTTTTATTTATTTTTTTTAATGTGATGACCTGTACATAAACGGGAATGAACCCTTTTGACGTTGCAATGCGGTGATAACATCTGAGTCACTTGTGTCTGGGCCTGGTTTTTGGTAGAACGCATACAAAAATAATGGCACAAGAACACCTTTTCTCACAATTTAGCACACTTCTTCTCCACACAGGAAATCTTTGAATGGCAGATAGCATGGAAATTCTAAAACCTGGCGAACAGACTGTGTTACAAATAACAAACCATGTGACCACAACCTGAAGGTATACCTCTCTAACATGTACAAGTGTGAGAACAAAGAATACAGAGGCCGTTCAGAGAACTTCACAAATAATACTGGTTTCAATCCTTCCTTCAAAATGTGATTAGGTAAAATGAACTGGGTTTAAGAAAGAATCTCCATATCATTTGAATTAAATGGCAATATCATGAAGGGAGCAGATAGAAAAATATTTATCATTGAAACAACAAGAGCATTACAATAGGAACCTCCTCACCGAGTCGTCCTGGTAATATATTCCCACTGGAACGTCAATAAGGCTCCTCTTCTGTTCACAGTTTGTGTTTCAGAAGAAGTGAAGTTTGTACCTTTTTTTCTTCTTAAAGACTTTTTTATTTACACAATAATTGAGTTCTGTTTTATTTAGTCCCTCTGTGAGTCTTATGGAATTTCTTGACATCATCTTTAAACACCTTAGAAACTTTCGATTTATCTCAAAAAGAGAGAAAGAAGAAAAAAAAACAATAATTTGCTTCACATATTCCCATCGTAAGGATGCATTGATCTGTTTGAACTGTGTGTCACCCCGGCTTGTTGTGGTCGGCTTCCACAACACTCTGGCCCGAGCCAGAGACTATACTTGACAGCCTGTCGCTGCTGTATGTTAAGTCCCCAACGGCTCCATAAGAAGTGCTCAACACAGCGGCCACAGGGTTACTGAGTGCATAAAACTCCATTGCACGCTTTTTAGAACAAAAACAAATAAAAAATAAACATGTCTGGTAATATTCCCAATACAGTCCATGGGTTCATATGCAGGTCAAAGAGAAGTCAGCTTGCTGGTTTAACATGCCTCCAGTCAGCAGTGTTGTTCTCTGTGGCGGCAGGGAAAGAGGAGCGTGGTGCTCCTTCTGTAGTCCATTCTGATGAAAGTCAATCATTGATTTGTTTCAAATTACAATTTTGGGGCAGTGAGAGTGGTTTCTCTTTCAATAGGCTCAACCTTTTGAATAATATGTACACATGATCATCTAAATGTACTTATTTTCTCATGAATATCCACATGAAAGGTTTCCTAAAGAAAAGTGAGTCATTCAGTTGGGGTATATTCACGTACAGTGATTAGCCATTTACTTCCTAAAGGGCACCTATATGTTTTCTGTTATTATGATTTTTTTTATTGAACATACTGCTTTGGAAGCTGTTGTTCATTGGTTTCCCTTATACATTTCATGACTATAATAAATCTGTCCAACATATCAGTTCAGCTATCTGACCTGACTCATGCTTGACTGCTTTGCTCATCTGCAAAGTTTGTCATAAACAGAAGGGGGCTTTGGCGGTTAAGTGCGAACTGGCAGGGGCTTGTTGTGTAATACAACTGATATTTTATGTATGTGCCTTAAAGAAAGTCCTTAATAAACTCTTTGGTTTAACATGCACAGAAATTGAATTCAGTTCTAAATACAACATCCAACAAAACAGAACAAAAGAAAGTCTGAATGTGATTATTTCCGGAACGATAATGCAGGTCTCACTTTGTCAACAGCTTGTGAGATGAATTTTCTAATTACAGTAAGAAGCCTCCTGTGCTTCACAAAACCTCAGAGATCTGTCGCGTTACTGCTCTGTTCTATGATCGAGACATTTTGTTTATTGCACGTCCCCTTTCACTCCTGACATTGCAGAAGCTGACTGCTGCCACTGTGAACACGTAAGCCATTGGGCTGACATCAGATATGATGAAGACCAGATTAGGCCACAAAGCAACTCTTTTCATCATCTGCTAAATTACTTTTCATGAGTAGGTAGTAAGGGCTTTTTTTCTATGAGCTGCATTTAAAAAAAATTCTGAATGATAAATGTCCCACCATATTATATTACTATAAGACTGTGTATTTCCAGTGCCAAAACCCTCCAGGCATATTTTGAAAATGTAGTCCGTTCGTCCATGTGGTAAAAACAAGGCCCCATTGAACCACCTCACCTGCTCCCTTCCTTTCAAAAGCAATGGTGAATCACAGGCTTTTCTCCCACCTCTAACGGCCAGACTCTTTAGCGTCCGAATTTAAGAGTTCCGGTGCGTTCTGGGGGAGGATAAGGGCCGCTGCTGGGGCCTTCAGTTTGTTGCATGAGGTGCGGAGGAGGGGACCGGGCCCCTGGCACAGGGCCACCTATGCTGGCAACAGAGGGCACTGCAGGCAAGGCCACCGTCTGTATTGTGCCCCTGTCACATGGCCCTAGGTCTTCAAGTCCTTCCAGTCCCTGAGGTGGGCCTTCGTATCCCATGTTGAGCCGCAGGGGTTGATGGGCCTGGCAGTAGTCTACAATGGGCTGTTCATAGCGGTAAAAGGTTAGGGCACCCATCTGGTGGGGGACCTGAGCATTGGAAAAGAGGAGGATGCAAATGTTGTGGGGATAAGGACGGGTGGAGGGGTCATGGTGAAGAGAGGAGATGGGAGAAAGAGGGAGAGGGGGAAAGAGAAAAATGAGATTAATGATCCAGGTTCACAACCAGAAAATCTGACTGAATCAGTACATTAAATCTAGAGTTTTCATATGGACTTGAGAAAAAGTAAAAATATGCTGACTTTTTTGCTTCTTTTCTGACACTGAAGAACACAGCACAATATTGCAAAATCAAATTTAAAGCTTGGGATAAGAAAAATAAAACTAACAAACAAAAAAACATTTAACTGTTTCTGTAGGTGTTATAGAAATTACTCAGGATTTGTTTGCCCCTTTGCCAATTCAAACCCCAGTTGTTGAGAGACAAACTGGGAAGTCGACATGAATCAGCTGGTTTTCTGATTGACTGACCCTAATGGGATCAGGCTAAACTGAGGTTGAATGGAGTACAGTAAAAATGCTCTTTTGTTCATCTTTCTGAAATTTATACATGTATAAGCCTACTGTACACGTTTTCTCCAGATTTCATATTCCACACTACTTCTGTTGCCAATAATCTGCATTTGTACCATTTCACTTTTATAAAATATCACAGATTAAGATGTTAGATCAAACAAACACAAATCGATTTTTAATAACAAATAATCTAAAACAAAAACATAAAAAAAAACATTTAAAACTTGAGTTGCTGTAGCATGTTGTTGCTGAATTTCCCCAACTTTTGAATAATAATTTTGCCATGCTTTAAATGGTTCATTAAGACTCTGGGACCTCCTGTTCCCAGTCTGTTTGGCAGCTCACTGTAAATACCCTCACATGGTGACCACCTGAGTCTCAGCACCGGCCTAGATACCATTTAAAATTCATGCATTTACAGGAGCTGCACCTTACAGATTGAAGAAATACTATTTTGAGCAAGTCTGAGTTTCCGGGGTCTTGTTCTCTAATACGCAATCTCAATATAGCTTGCATTTGCAAAGAAAGTATACAAGCCACGTTGAAGGATAGCAAAAGCACAGATGGTTTTGTGCTCAAACTTTAGTAGTAAAGCTGGAACACATAAGCCCGTGCCATCTCCAGTTCTGTGCTACTTGTATCACAGCCAGGAGCACTCATCACATCTGTCCATGTGTTTGGACTTGTGTTCCCTCTGCACTTCTTTACACAGTCCAAAACAAGCAGATGAGTCTCTTGTGACACCCTGTCTTCCTAACTTTAAATCATACACTTATTTGCCAATTAGGAAATTTTCTAACAGTCCATGAAAACAGCGGGGTGAAATGGCAGCTGACCTGAAAAAAATAAGATAAAATCACTGCAGGCTGGCGGAGAGAGAACTCATCCGACTACTTGCATACGACAAAATAACTGCAGGAACAACAGATATGGTCCCAACACATAAGACACAAATAATATTCTGCTCTCTTGACTTGAGAGAAAGTGTCACAACCATGCCATCTTTCCAGCATAACCTTCCTATTTTGATTCTAATGCAACCAATTGCATGAGCTAATTTATTATCAATAATTTATGGACTAATTTATGAACTATAAATATTTCTATATCTCACTTGGTGTCTCAACAGTTGTGTTTTAGGAACGTTCAAACCAATCACAAACATGCTTTCATAGACAGGGATTATAGTGTGTGTTGCAGTTACAGTAGTTGGAATATGTCAACAGAGGTGTGAAATCTTTGACCAAGTCACTCAGAATTAAAGTCAGCTACGTTTCATAAATGAAACAAACAACAACAAAAATTTAGCAACAGACCAAAGCTGCAATCGTTGACCTGCTTTAAAGCTTTTGTTTGTGTGATGATTATTCATTTAGAAAACTCAAATGTTCAACCACCTTTGATCCTTCCAGTCTAGCCTTTTTTCTCAGCAACACCTGAGCACCTCCAGGAACACCACCCTGCATACTTTTTCTAACTCCTTCCCCCCTCAAATAGACTCCATTAAGCAAGGCTGACTCATTACATTATGGGCACTCAGTGGATTACTCCCCCTCCATTCCCCTTTCAGTTTTTAAACCTTTCACAAGCCCTGCTCCTCTCGCTGCCACACCATCATATCCCCCTCTCATCAGAGACCTCAGTGCTGCTTCCCTCACTCCCAGGCCACATCCAATCAATTAATGAACCTATATTCGCTCACTAACCATTTCAGCAGATTCTGACAAATTATCCGACTATAAATCTGCCCTTGTGCAAGTAATGTCTGGAAGCGAACAATTGTAAAGGTTTAATTGAAGAGGGGCTAAGAGACAAGATTATTGAACGAGAAAGAGACTAAGTATGTTTTTAGAAATTATCTTTAGTGGGTTTTTTACATTGAGTTGCTATGAAAAAAAACATGTTAAGACTCTTTTTAAATGAAACATGGACTCCCTTCTGTTGGACAAAAGCAACCCAACATGTCTTCCACGTCATTTTCTGTGAACAAAATGTGCTATTTCTATTCAGAGTCTATTGTAGAAAGGTCTAGCTGGCTCATTAGGAATGCTGTCAGCCTTTTTGCCTCTCAGCATCAGGACATTAGTAATTCCCTGCACCCTGCAGTCTGTTGACAGTCAAATATGCAAATGTTTCACATCTGGTCACCGTACATAAAGCAAATCTTTTTTTGCTTCCAAATGTCTTTAAAGTCGGAAGGAAAATAAACAGCAGTGAATCTTTTCTGTTTGTAAAATGTGATACTTTTTATTCATATGGTTTGCTTTTTATCCATGCCATTTTGAAACTTTCTCTATGATTGACTTAATTTTTGATTAACTAATGTTTTCAAATTGTAAGCAATAAAAGGTTGTGTCTAGTCTCAAAAACCAAAAGTGGTGTAAGAGATGTTATTATTCTGTGGACTCTTATGCCAATGAAATGCCTTCTTAGAGGTCTGGACATTTCCAAAATTTGTACACATTTTGCAGGCATCAGGATCTATAAACATGTACAGTACAAGGCGCTGTAAAGAAAATGTAAATAAAAATTTCATTCACTAATGTACAGTATATCCCTGTGGTTAAATTTTTTGTAGCGCTATCAACATTTGTACATATACTAGACCCTACAGTGCAGACAAAAATGTATATTGGAAAAAAAACAAAACAAATAAAACCCAATAAAAGTGTACACAAAATTAAACCCTCACATTGTTCTTTATCGGTGTGGACACATGCAATTGTAGAGGCACTGCTGTCATGGAAATCAAGTCTTCTCTATTTGTAAAGTTATGTTTGATCTCGAACATTTAAATGAATATTACTTCATTGAAATCATCAGGATCAGAAAAATCCTAAATGGTTTTATTATGTTATGCTCAGTATTTCTGAAAACTTGTATGAAGCTGTAATAATCTATATATCTTGTTCCACAAGCAGGTATTTATAAATAACTCAGACTGACCTCTTTGGCTATTTTCTCAATAAGAGTGCTGCCCCAAATGATGGACATATTTTAATAGATATGAATAGACAAAAAGATAACTTGCTTCTTGCCACTGCAGCTCCTGTAATGGATGCAGGGCTGGCCTTGAAATGTTGTTTTCACACCTGATTACTGGTACGGCTGCTTGTACATGCATTTGAATGTTTTTGTCTGACATATTCTTCTGTAACCTGGAAACTGCATTGTCACAGTATTCACAAGATCATATTCATGAGAAAATCAATCTTGGCAGGCTTACAGCTTTCAGTTTGTAGCCAAAACACACACACACACACACACACACACACACATATCAACAATTAGTGTCCTTGTCGAGTGACTTCAGCATTTTTTTCTTGAAGTGCTTCTTAATTTGATTTATAGAAATAGGAAAAGTGTATTCGCTACATATTTTCATAGCCACCATGCTGCTGAATAGACTGCTCTGATGAAATGGAAAAAACAAAACAAAAATTCTCAAATATTTCTTTTTAAAAAAGGATTTTATTGTTAAAATATTTTTTCTGCTTCCAATAAATACAAAACAGAGATTAAAAAAAAGTATCCACTTGAGGATATAACTTTAACCTACTTATGTAGGGTATTTAAACTTCCTTATGAGCAGATCGGGGTTACTGTACAGCCAATGATTAACACTGCCTTAATGTTTTATGAGATATTTTGTCATTCTATTAGGATTTTATGGAATCATGTTAAAATGTTATATCTACAGCAAAAAGTGTAAAATCAAAAGCTGAAAACAGTAACTCTTTAGTCTCAATTTCCTAATTGAAATTTTATCTGATTTCCTCAGAAGGACTTTGACACATGCTCACTGAAAAATGGCTTCAGCAGATTTACTGGTGCCAAGAACACCTTGTGCCTTTTTTTAAGAGTCCTGATACAACATAGCCATCTCTGAAGTCAAAATGAGAACAGATTGGTGCAGAATGGAAATACAAGCTTTTTCTATTCACTTTGATTTCTTCTCTCTTTTTTATCTCCTTCAATTTTAGTAATTTCTCTTTTTTTGTTACCTCTTTGATGGAACGTCAACTCGTCAAATGTGGAACCTGCCTGTTACTGTATGGCAGCAAAGATAGAGCTATTTAAGAAACTGAAGAGATGGATGGATGGATGGACGGGTGGATGAACAGCCTGCCATTAAAATGCAAAACAAGCTGCCAAATATTTATCAATTATATATTTCATAAGAAGGTAGAATGTGCCACATTTGGGTTACTGTACTGCAGAAATAGAAAGTGAAATTTCAAGTCTCTAATGATTCTAATGAATATTCTCACATCAAAGGCATGCCATATCCTCTGCACGGTTTGACCCTATACATTGTTTTGAACTTGTATTAAGGTATACATTTGTGTTAAAAAAAAAGAAGACATTGGTCACTGTAGAACTTCTAAATGAATTGATCACTATATTTTGATGACACCAGCTTAGGAGCGACAAAAAAGGTGACAAACAAAAGCTAAGTTTACTTCATTCAGAAACGACTCGATCGTTTAATGCTGAGCTGAGAATACAAATCATTGGTATGGTCTTTATTATGATGCTACAGCAAACATGAGCAGCTTAATAGCCTACAGTCCACAAACACCCCAGGCTAATAAAAAAGCTTTTTAAATCTTTTAATAAGAAATTAAAGACATCTCTGTCTGAGCTATGGTATGAGTCTTATGGATTGTAAAAGCTTGCCTCATAATAGCATAAAAAAACCAAGCAAACCTAATCCTGAGTTAACTGCTTTACTAGTAGTTCTGTAGTGTGTAATTCTACCATAATAGCCAGTTACCTACATAGACCTCATGAACTTAGAAACAACTACGTAAATCTTTTACAAAATCTTAGCCAACTGTGTTGCTGAATCTGATTAAAAGAGACAAAAATATTGTTTTAGAGACTGTCGTCGGAGGTCTCAAGTATAGGTTAAGTCCTTGTTGTTAAGATAGACAATAAGGACTTTAAAATATTTTGAAGCCTTATTTTAAAGACTTTAAAATAAATCTCAAGCCTTTATTTTGTAATTTAATTGTACCTAAAGAGTAAGTCATATTTCCATCAAAAGAGTAAATCATATTGAAAACTGATTTAAAGCTGATCTGAAATGACCAATTCCTCACTTACCATTGGTGCAGAGAGCTTTGTTTTTACAGAGTAATTTGGTGCAGATGCACCTGTGTGTATTGTATAACTTGGCCTTGGCTGTCAGAAGGTATTAGCATAAAGAGAGGAAAGAAAAGCTGCATCTCTATGTTAAACAACTGGACTGCTTTCTGCTTCTTTGGATCTCTGCCAACGTTTATCTCTATGTGTTTCAGTAACACAGTGATTGGCATGCTTCCCCAGGGTGGACTGGAATTGTTTTAGTGCACCTTAAAACGCTTAAGCTGCTTTTCATGCATGATTTTATTTCAACAGTCATGGATCTTGAATAAACAGTTTTTAAGTTGCTGTCAAAGTCAATGTCAGTTTATCATTATTGACTGGAGAACCTCCAAATGTGTGTTTTAAAACTAAATAATGTGAAAAACCTGAGTCAACTGTTTTGTTTTTTTACATGTTGACACTGCAAACAGTCTCACGGCAGCTCTAATTTAAGTCATGCCATCTCTTAAAAAGCCCCAAATCCCATAACTTATTTTTTTACAGCTTTCCAGTGCCCTTTAGAAGTTTTGTTTCTTTTTTTTTTTGCATTCATGCTTTTATGAGCAGCTGAAGAAGAAGCAACAGTGCCACAGGCATACAATGCTAATGTCTCCCTAGGCTTTAGCAGCATTACGGTTCAGAAGTCTGCTGCTTTCCCTGCCAAACACTTTGATCCTCTCATGTCACTGCATTGTGTCTCGTAGAAGCATAAAAAAGTGAAGAGGAGTTGCAAAAGGCTCCCACTGAACTGCTACTTTGGATTAGCTTTTTCCTATTTCAATCACTATTTTTGTAAATACTTGAAACATATTTACAATTGGTAATTAATATGTATTTCATGGTAGAAAAAAACTCAAACATTTTTATTCCTTCTTAAAAACAATTGCACATAAATCTTTAGTATTTTTGTTGAAAATGTACATTCTTCTTCCTTTGCAAGGAACTGCAAAATAACATTAAAGGGAATTACTAGAGCAAAACATGAATGTGTTGAAATTGAAATTGCTTAAATGCTCACTAAACAATACTTTTCTATAGAAAGTTCTATTGGCTACATCCTTCTATGTTTAGATGTATTTCTTTTTTAATGGAGACATTGAGGGAGCTGTTACCAGTATGTGTGTGCTGTCTTTTTTCTCCATAGTGTTTCCTTGTGAAGCTGTGCATTTTTTCTGCTAGTTGAAATTATTGACAGACGGTTATTACTGTCATAACCGTTTGCGTTATCTTTGTTTTTCTTTTCCATACAAAGTACTTCTGGTCCAGGGCTTCTATGTTTAGGTATGTCTCATTCCTGTGTAGCTCCTTTCACAGAGCTATTGTTATTAATTGCTCTATATTCTCAATTTGTGATTCTTTCCTTAATCTGTGTTTGTTTTCTGGATGAAACTCCTGATAAAGCTTTTACTTAACTGTGTATTCACAGTTTCTCTTTTTCCCCTCTTTCTGAAAGTATTCCCGTTGAAGGTTTCTTCCATGTAAAAAGAAACAATTAATCACATGCTTACTCACATTGAGGGATTGCTGCAAAGTCATTGACTTGGTTCTTTGAGTTGGATTCCTTTAATGTACTTTTTTATTACTACCTGGCATGAAACAATGAATTGAATTTATTTATTTGGGCAGAGTCAGAATGTATGTAATTAATACAACTGTTATTTGGACTGAGTTGAAATAAATGTAATCAATCTCTAAGTAAGTGAGATTAGGCTGTTGTGTGATGCTTCTTAAAATCATATTTCCTGCATCTGAATTGAGCTGTTATCTTGCTTATGTGCCTTTTCTTCTCTTCTGATCTGTTCAGATGTCTTAAGAAAAGCCACAATGCAGTCTACTTGTATTTAGTACTGGCAGAAATTTACATCTATTGTTAATTTTCAGTACTTACACCAAACCCTTTCAGTAAGATAATGTTCTGCAGGGCGGTACTGTGGTACAAAGTGCTTACTGGAGCTGAGGACAATAATACATTCCTTGGAGCAAACTGAATATGTGATCAGTGACTAACACTGCAAGTGGTTAATTTAATAGAAGTGGAATTAATGAGTGAGCACAGTCGTTATGTTTTTTTGTTTTTTTTCCTTGACTGCATATTGTTCAATTGGAATCTTATTGTTACACTTTGTTTTGGATATGAAAGCTTGCATCTTAATAACCTTCTATGCCTAAGACCAAACCGTGTTCTATACTAGTGGATATGGGCAATAAACAACTGACACTGCTTGTGTCTTGTTCTAAATACATTTAACTTATTCAAACACAACTGTGGCTCAAGACAATCCAATGTCATTCACATGTTGTTTATCATAACTCACTATTCTCTTAACCGTTTTATACAGTTTTAAAATATGACTTAACAAACATCTATAGTCTGATTCCAGCGAGTATTCCATAATCACAATAATCTGTCTACAGTGTAAATCTTAGGTGTAAGACCATGAGTGCGTGAGCTATTCTTTTATTTATTTATTTTTTTTGCATATTTGTATTTGACTGTTTGTCTCCATGTGGGAGAATATTCTCTTTCAAATGTTTGTTTCTGCAGCATGCGGAGGTTGTCAGCTTAACTCAGATGTTGCTAGGCGGGCCTCAATGACACGAAGCCCACCAGTCAGCTTTTCACCAGAGCAGTATGTCGGAGGAGGTGTGAAGATAAACATCGTCAGTTTGTTTCCAGACAGCCCATCAGGATGTGTAAAGGAATGTGTGTGCATCAACAAATTGTTCAGTAACCTGCAATATTTCCTATTGTTTCATTTCTCTATTTGACCATTGCTGCTTCTAATGAACGAATACAAGAATAAAATAATTACATTTAAAGCTGATCCTGTAATTCAATACTGCAGGGTCTGTGGCTTTGGTGTCATTTCTTTTTAAATCTGTGTAAGTCAAATATTTTCATGTTCAGTTTTGATCAGTTTGTTTATTTACTGTAGTGTTGGTTTGTTACAAATATCACGTCTGTGCTCCCTACAAGACAAATGTGTCCAATTCACACTGAGAAATCTGTATCTAAATCAAGCTAAGCTATAGCAACCACTAAGGCCGATTCAAGTACATTTATATGTTTATTTCAATTTGAATCTAGTAACAATATAATTCACTATAATTCACTTCATGATAGATTTTTTCAGACTTCCTAAATACATTTCTGGTAAATTTCAGTAGTTTTTCTGGCTTGAATAACTGATTCAGAGGAATCTGTTTGAAATTTGAGGTTCAGTTTTAAGATTAGGTGTGTCCAATCGTTGAGGTTAAGCTTACACTTTACCAATGCTTTTCCACATAAATTATTTTAATAATAAATCCTTTAAGGCTTTGATCTAATCTTGAAATAATATTCTTAGTGTATTTCCATTAAATTTCTAAAAAATAAATCACCTAACTGAAGCTATTCTAAATTCTGTCTTCAACTTAAATGTAATTTTTGGAAAAATAAACAGAATGTATTTTATTTATTTAAGATCCTTGCCTGACTAAAGTAGCTCTGAAGTCAGAAATGGTCAGTTAGCCCCATATGCACATTGCAACAACATGACACTTTCTTTTATAACTGCGTAAGGAAATGAGCCCACCTGTCCAGATGTTAAACTAATTGATTCTCTAAACAGGATTTAGCCTCCCACTAACTTTTTAATGACTGAGGGTCCCTTTATATGCAGTGACTCTTGACTACAGGTCTCAGGCACCACACAATGACAGTTAAAATTGCAAATGCATACGCAGGTCTGCACAGTAAGCCATTTTAGGGAAAAAAGTGAGGGAAAAATACAGTGAAAGACAGGGAAGGAGAAAGCAGGATTGAGGGCCCCTTCACGCACCAGTGAGTGCCCACTGTATGCTCATTGTAACCGCCTCCCGTTCTACGATACATACAGTAAAGGAGCTTTTGCAGGCCACAGCAAATGGTCCATGAAATGTTACTCAATGCTCAACACGTTCGTCAGCCTGGTTTGCTTTCACACACACCTACAAATGTACACAATCACAACAACTAATGAGATGGGGGGCTGAGAATCTGTGGGAACATGCAAATGAGAAACCGAGAAGTGCAAAAGTTTCAGGTTTGTGTCATATCTTCCCACTTGTTGGGACATTTGCTATAATTACATTATATCTTTTAATTTACTATTTATCTTGTAAAAATGACAAAAATTAAGTTATGGCAATATTACTAATGAGAGTAATGTCACTAGTAATATTGATATTAGTAATTATTTGTCAATGAATAATTACAGACACATATCTATATTCAATCTAATTTTTCATCAATTTCTATTTAACTATCATCTTGTAAAACTGTTGATTGTTTCTGCCTGTAGTATCTTCAAAAAAGTGTTAATGCTGCTCAACCACAACTTCATAGAAAATTTTGTGATACCCTAATTCAAAGTACAGTATACTTGTGAAATGTGAGGAAAATTATACATAGTTTTCAAATATTTTACAAATAAAAGTGTGGTGTCACATACAGGCTGATTTTCAGCCTGAGAATGAGTTTCACTGTCAGATATATTTCTAAGCCTATTCTTTGGACATATCCCTTGGCTGGCATTGAGTGTTTATTGAAGCCACTGCACGATATCCACACAGCAACAAACCTTCTATGCACTCTGCTCCATTCCCACTAACATTTATGCATGAGTCAGTCTGTAGTTCTTCAAAACTGCAAAACAAAGTGTGCTTGTGTTGGCGTAACAAGAAAATGTTGAAAATTGAAAGAGAACTTGTGTGCCTTAGCTCATCTACTCATTTAATGATAAATACATTTCTTTGTACCAAGCCTTCTTGCACAGCAATTCTTTAAAAAAAAGGCTACCATATCATTCAACGAGTCTCTGTGCTTCAAATAAGTATATTTGCTTTTTTGCATTCCTGGCTCATGTGAAGCTCATGCGTTGTCAGCAGTCTTGCATTTTCCGCACTTAGAAATTTTGGGCTGCAGGTGGAAATGTCTGCACCGAATCAGGTGGACTGGAGGAGAGGAAGACATTTACATCACAAGAACCACGAATTGAGCCTTGAAATTGGGAGAGATTAAGAATCATTATGGCTGGTAATAATCATAGTGATTCAGTAAAGTAACTTTAACTGAAGGTCCACATAAACTGAAATGTATATATAACCTCTGGCAGAGAGGGTGACTCTGGGTGGTGTAATAGCGTAACCTTATAGTAGAAGCCCTGTGCAGCTAAACTCATCTGTGGCGTTTTATTATCTATATACATGCAAATGATCAAAGTCAGGGCACACTGATGTTATTTCATGGCCTAACAAACAACCCTCGATTGCTTCCAGCACCATTTACACTGTAAATCTTCCACGCTCATCGAAGGGAGCCCAAATGCATATTAAGAGCGCAAAATGACAGGATGAGAACAATTTGTAGTTTCATTTCTACTGTCTCATTATGGATTCAAAGTTCTCAAATCTCTCAGTTGGTGATGCTTTGCATTATGTTCTGCTTCCAGTCGTGGAAGCACAGGCGGCGTGTCTGAGAAATGAGCATGACCCAACATAAACGCTGTGTGGCCAAGTTGGCTCTGCACTGGGAGCATCAGTCGCACTTTAATCAGGGATATTGGGGAGGAGTGTGCCTGGGAAGGCATGCAGAGGCTTTTAAAGACTTGACTAATAAGAAATGTCAAAGGGACTTGGGTGCAGCTAGAACTGATACCCAGACGAGGCCCATCGGCTTCCTATTTTAGCTCACTACACCCTGTAGAAGCAGCGCTTAGACACAGCTTTTTCAAGGAAGCAAGACATTAACAAACAACAACAAAAACAAAGCTATTATTTCTATTGTCATAAATTTATCAAGGCACAGTTGCACTGCACAATTTTAAACCACACATTATAGTTCAGAAGTACCAACAAACTATGAAAATGATCCCTGATGGCTGCTTGTTTTCACCAATAATCTACAGAGTAGCGTTTTACAGTGTTGATTTGTTCACCGACCCGCACTAAAGTTAGTCAGAATCAAAGTCGCTAACTACAAAATTAAACTGATAACAATAACTTGTTTGCCAGTAATTATGATAGATTATGTAGTGTTGAATTAATGAGGAGGCGTATGTTTTCATCTGCAAAGGTAATTAGCCACAGGCCTCGAGTAATCGCAGGAAAATTCAGGTCGTCCCAAGCAATCCCTGCGGGGACTGTTTTGCATACACTTGCGGCAGAGCAAATCCCTCAAGGGAAAACCTTTCCGCGGAGAAACTCTGACCTGACAGTTTCTTTGAGGCTATAACGTATCTTGTCTGAATTTTAATGAGCAGTGATGCAAATAGGATCGAGATGTAGCCGACTGGAATCTTGGAATTTGTGATAAACAAGGTCTTTGATCAACCTGGGCACTCTGATTTCTGTTTCACCTCTTCTCTGTGTGATTTTGTGTCTAAGTCTAGCAAAAAAAACAACAACAAAAAAAAAAACATTGTCTAAATTTGAATCTGTATAGAGACCAGACATAAATAACACCGTAGGCAAAATCAATCATTTTCTATCACACACTGAATCACGACAAAATCGTGTATTGCAGTTGTTAAATAACATAATCATGGCTTTATGCTCTCTTTGGTACTTCATCCCAGTTTTATTTTCCCTCTTTTTCTCCTCTGAATCAAAGACTCAAGAAAAAAAATGCCATTTGATAGCAGTCAGAGCTTCTCTAAACATCCATCAGAAATACAGTCATGGCATTTATTTGATCATTTTTACATATTTTGTTTCATTACAGTTATGCACTTTATTGGTGTCAAAAAATGTGCAATCAGCTTCAACTATGATGACAACAAAGGTCAGACATTACACAGAAATTACGCGGAAAACAGAAAACATGACACTACACTCATTTTGCAGCCAAAATCCTTACGCTATCTATGGATGGGCTGCCGAGATCCTCAGGTCAGAGGAGAGAACTTGTTAAAAATGAAACTATTGGCTATGAATAACATCACTGTTGAAAGAAAAGAGGTCAAGTTTCAGTTTCTGAAATTCAAATTCAGCATTTGTAGTAATGCTTGAACATGTTTGTGTTCACAGACTCTCCATCCATTGTGACCAAATTTCAGCTGTATTACTGAGTGGAAGTAGCATATTTTTCAATCCCTAGATGTGCAAAGCTGAGATCCAGATTAAACTCTAGTCTAGATAATGAGTAGTGTTCAAAAACTTGCTTTGATGATTTATGGATGACAGATTCTCCCCACCCCCCATAAAACAGCAACATCTCCCTGTTATTTAACCAGATTTCTCTGGACTTGGAAAAGTAGAACGCATGTGCCATAGGAAAAAATAAAACAAAAATGTGATTGCTTACTAGTTCTGCTCACAATTGCCCCACAGCAAACACTCGTGTTTAGCAAATGGTAATTAAAATTGGCTGAATCCCCAAACCCCAGATAAATGTTTCATTAGATGGCTATTTGATATTACTTTTGCAATGGAACAACAATATTCAAATTGGTTATAGAGAAATTAATGCATCACTCCCACCGGCACCCCCACGTTATTATGACACTCTCACTCACTCCCCTTGCCCCTTGCTGCTCCAGGATTTGCACATGCAACACATAAAACTCTCGGCACATTAACGTAAACCCACATATGGTGGAATAACACTTGAACAAATAAAATTTTAAAGCCCAACCCTGGGGCAAAATGCAGCAGATACACATGAGACAAAGATGAGAGATTCATTTAAAAATAAGAAAAATACATACTTTGCTTTGATGTGGCCTTGACAGAGGTTGCACATTAGATGAACAAATGTTCACAAGAGTTTAAAATGAAGCAAATAGAGATCAGTTACATTTCTGTAAATCCTCTTAAGCCCTCATCATTTTTTATATCAAAACTAACTTCTTCATCTGAGAACATAAAAATGACTCTGTTACCACCTGCTGAGTTTTAGACAGGGGCTTTGCAGGATTTTTCAGCACTTCTGTTAACAGATGAGGTTATATAACCAAAACCAGCGAATCAGAATGGGAGTCAAAGCTTGACAGATTTCTTTTAAAAGCATAAAACCACCAGTCTGTCCAAGTTTCCTATGAAATGTTTTCATGCAATGTCACTGGCACTACTGGCCACAAGCATGTTAAGTGTGTTTAATTTCATGTGTTTTACCTGTTTCTCACTTTTGGCATATTGCTACTTTAGCACAGGATCCAAATGTTACATGTCAGAGAATAAATAAATTCAATGGAGAGGGCATCTACATTTTGAATCACTTAATCTTTTTGTTTTGCCTTGTAGAATAATTCACAACTCTTGAACTTCTTCAGGTTTTGCTATATTACAACCATAAATATTAGTAGGTTTTTAAGGAATTTTACATACTATCTGTGGTGTAAGGTGCAGGAAAATGATACACAGTTTTCAAATATTTTACATGTAACATTTGAGAAGTGAGGTGTCCATTCAGCGTTCTTTAAGTCATTATCTTTAATTAAACTGAATGCAACAAATGGCTTCCAATGTAAACTAAATGGTTAATCAATTTAACCTGTGTGTAAATAAAGCTGTTTTGTGAGGTGTACTACTGTAGCACAATAAAAACAGTGTAACTCACCCTGAACTCACCATTCCCATTGTAAAAAGGAGGTGGCAGCATGATGCTGTGGTAATGTCAATAAAATTCTGGATCTACATCTAACTGAGAATCTGTTACAAGACTCTCTATCCAATCTGACCAAGTTTGATTTCTCTGCATAGAATAAGTATATCATTTTTTTCGTCTTTAGATGTGGAACTTGAACACATTCCACTGCAGTGAAAACAGAAGGTGATTCTAGCATTGATTTTGAGGAGCAAAATGTAGTCACAAGTCACACTTTGACATTTATAACTATAAACTGTTAAAAGCTTGTTAATTATTTTTTCTCTTTCACGATTATACATATCACTGTGTTGGTCTATCACATAAGATTCCCCCTGAAATATCATGAAAATATTGGTTTGTATCATCACAAAATACAAACCTCTAGCTTACAGGACAAGTTAGGAAGTCCCTGTAAGTGTAAACCATTTCCTGAAGTGATTTAAGTGAACGTTTGGATTTGCGCACCAAAATTTCAAACCAGAAACAAAAACATAATAAAAAACCTGTTTCAATTTGACAACATTGTCAGTATTTTGTCTTGAGTTAAGCTGTTGTCATGATTCAATTTTCTCAACTCAAAGAAATGCAGGATGAACCTGACAAGCCTATCCTCCAGTGACTAGCTGACTAATGAGATGCCAGATTGCAGACACAACTGACATATTGTCGAGGAACATCAGAAAAACTAAACGGTCTTTAGAGGAAATCTTTTTTATCTATTTTGTGCCTATAAATAAAGAAATATATTAGGTATACCCTGAAGGAGTTTTGTCACTAGTCTCTGAGCCCAGTCTATTGTTCTTTCTGATGAATTTTTAAACCTTGGTAATAAGTAAATAAATCTTTTGTTGTCATTTTGATATACAGACAGCATTAGTTGCACATTTTTCCTTAGATCTTCCTGTAATAGATTCAACAACGTGCCAAAAACTTTCCTTTAGAGACTTTGACAAAGTAATATCTTACATTTGCTGCAAATTTATCAGCTACGGATCTATAATGTGAATATCCTTCACATTATAGATCCCTTATGCTCATCCTAAATCTGATGAGCATAGCGGTGTCTGGAGTCCAATGTATTAATTCTCATTTTAGAAAACCAGTTTAGGATGCTGGTTTCCTATTATTTTGCTAAAAGTAGTCATCAGATAATGGGCACATTATTAACATGCAAATGGCGTGTTAAGGAAGCTCAGTTGGTGCCAATAGGTCATTCTGTCCTAAGATAGCCAGCAAACCCTTACACCAGCAGCGGCAAGAAACATTGAGAAAATGCAGAATGGATCTACAGTGTGTCTTCATGTCAGACTCAATGTTGAAGAAAATAAGATTCATTGAACCAGACTAAATTGTTATTTTCACTATTTTGTTGAGCCTGTTTTCTGATGTTAGCTGCCATTCGTAACACAGGATGCTCCACATGCCTAGGTTGGAACAACTGCTGTTGAGCTACCTTGCCTTTCTTTCACCTCTAACCCATCTGCTCATTCTTCTCTGACCTCATACATCACCTTTACATTTTTTTACGCAAGAAATGTCACTACTTACACATCTTCCATTCAATAGATATTTTCTCTTTAGTAGGTTCTTTTCTGTAAGTGAAATATGTTGTTTTGTGTTAAAATCCCAGTAAATCAGTAGATTCTGAAATTCTTAGACCACCCAGATTTGTAACATCAATCCTGCCACAGTCAAAGTCTCCAAATTGTTAAACTTGTCTCGATTCTTAAATGCATTGAGTTGCTGCCATGTGATGGACTGGTTCACGTTTTGTTTGATACAGCTCTTCATATGTCTGCTAACACGCAATGGCCTGAGATTGTGCATAGATTAAATAGACACAATTGTTTACTTCTTGCTTCCAATACATAAAATTGAAATTGTGCTGTCCTTTAGATATCAATGAGTCAATCTTAACATAGGAGGGGAGAAGCATTTGCTTCATATCCAAGCAGAAAGAAGACTTGTCCAAGAAATCAGTGAAACTCATTGGTCACCAAGGTTTCTATCATGCAGTGTTTTAGCATAATAATAACCAGCTGTTGTAGTCCTCAATACTCCCATTACTCCTTCAGGTTTCCAATAAGATATTCTCCACATTTGATCGTTTTCTTAAAAAAGTAGAAATAACCTCCGTCTTTTGTATGCATCCTCACTCTGCGAGGTTGTTCAGTTGGCTGCCTTCTCATGTAATTTAGTATGAACCCTTAACTTTCATCATCAAAAAAATGTGTATCTGCAAGGAAACAAGAAAACAAACATATTTTCCTTAGAGTAAGAGGAGTGACATGCATTTGATTGTAGCTATTTGCAAACATTTTATAGTCTGGTAAATACAAATACTCTTACTCATTTAACTAAAGTACATAAGTTTCCTGACATTCATCTTTGTATTTTCACTACTATGATATATTTTCTGTGCCATATGACTCACTACATATTGTCTTCCTGCAGCTTTTAATATAAAGTTAAGCACTTTTACTTATTTCTATTCAAACCCACACAGTGGCATTCAGTTTTGTTAGCTGAACATGAAGACCAACAGAGCAGTGAATGTTGATTTCTAGCCAAGCAAAAGTTCATTTAAAGCTAAAAGATGTAGAAGAACTGACCTTGTCTGCCCTGACCGGTAAACCAAACAATATTCACTTCTCATTTCAGCATTTTGCAAGGCAGCACATATGAGAAAAACAGCCAACAGAAGTGACCTGGAGTAATGTATTTAACAACCTATAAAACTCAGCCAAGTTAAATATGTTTCCAACATGGCATTAGAGACAAATTCCTTCTTTATACATATGGGTTTTAAAACAGAGCCACCCCCTTGAGACTACATTTAATAGTGCAATGCCTTTCCCAAGGTTAACAGTTTTTATAAGCATCTTGCACGGTTTCTATGCTGCCATTTGTTTACAAGTGGGACAATTTCAAGTAGCTTAATTTACGTTTTGACTCATTCTTTGCTTTTGACCTAATTTCAATATGATTATAAGATAACATTATTAACTTTTCCATGAGTGAATACACAGTGTATGAATGTGCTATGAAAAAAAGTGATTCATTGTCGTTGTTAATGGCACCCTTTTTCTTCTTCTTTTATTAACTCATGTCAATACATCTGCATGGCTTACTGTAAAATCTTTTTTTTCCCCATTCAATACATGTTGACATAATTACTGTAACCTAAAAGTAAATGGTGAAGACTAGGTGTTTTCTGACTATTCTAACCAATTTCCTTTCTCCGTAGAGGGACAGTTTGGCTCTTCTTCCAACGACGGACAAATTGATGACACCTTGAGTAACCTGTATTTCAGTGGAGTTGTTTGAAACTGAATTTCTGATGGCTTTCTAACAACTGAAAGTGTTTAGAAATGGAAACTATCCTTGAGCTCCTTGGACTTTCCAGTTGTTCTGGTATTGGTGAATTCAAAATGCTAATTTGCTACCAAAGAATTAGTATAAAAGTAACCGGACATCATAGTTGTATACTATGTTGTATACTATCTAAAAGAAGTGATTGAAAAAAATTTCAAAAAGCACAAAAATTTATGACATTCTTAGTTATGGTTACTGTATGTATATTTATATGTAGGTTACTAAACCAATGGCTTAATTTGTCTTAGATATTTTTTGTTGTTGTTTTAGAACATTTGTGTTGTTAAAAACACAAACCATGAGATTTTCAGGGATGGGTACCTGATATACCTGCTGTATTCTTCTACTTCATCGGAGAACTGGAACGACTGCTTTTAAAATGTATTCATCATTCTGTTGCCCAGAAACAAAACAGCATTAGGTAACCGAAACTTGCCAACATGAACTAGATTATATTAATGAAATATAGTCTGAAGTGAAACTCTAAAGATCTACTGAATGAAGAAAGCACTTCAAAGACAAACCTGCTAAAAAATTTATCAACTGCACAAAATGCATTCAATTTCTGTTGAAGAGATATCTGTCTATTTGAATTAATTGCTGATTGAATCTGAGATACTGACTGTATTTGATGTGGAGAACACTGAAAAACATGACTTGCTGTTGTCTGGTGATGTTAAAAGGAGCCTTATCACATCGAAAACCTCAAAATACAGTACATTATGACATGCAGAAAAACACCACACAAAATCAAAGGCAAGACTGAACTGATGTCCTTTAGCCTCATGTTAGATTAGACATGAAAGTCGCTTGATGGATTTTGCTGTTTGTTTGTATTTTTCCCAGAAAAAAAAAACAAACAAAAAAAACCATAACAGATCTCTTTTTACATTTAAAGCTCAGCCAATGGACAGCACAGTGGTAAGTGAATTACAGGGTGCAGAGGGAGCCAAGAATCACCTTTCTCTGACTCTCTGCTAAGTGGTCACAATGTGTTCTCATGTCCTGGACATTAAAATGTCTGCTTTTTTGTGATTTCTCACAGCATGACTCAAAAAGGGTTTAATGCGACCTCCACTCCATTAATTTTCAAAATTTAATTTCCTGTGATAGAACCCTCGTCCCACAAAGAAAGACTGGAAATTTACAGATTTAAACAAAATATCAGCGAAAACGCTGACATTATTTTCTTAAAATTTCCTATAGAATATTTGAAGAAATTAACATGTCTCTGCCATCTTCTAGGTTGGGTATCTGATCACTATTCTTGGCAGAACTGGTAGTTAATTTAAAATGGTTTGGTGGAAGAGACCTCCTTTTTAACAGGGTTATACTCAGGAGATGAGATGTGCCATTCCTGAAACCCAACACTGCTTTGTCCATTTCAAATTAATTTTGAGGATAGTTCCACAATTTAAATTTTTATTCTGTGAATTTTCTGAAAGTTCTTCTTCTCTTATAATTTCACTCATTTTGTGCATTCCAGTAATGCTGCAGGAACAACTGTCCCACAGCATGACACTGCCACCACCATTCATGGTCATGGTGGCCAAAAATGTAGTTATTTTTGTTCACCAAAACAATTATACCTTTTTCTTGCCTAACCATTAACATTTCTCCACATTTAAATTTTAGTGTTGGCATGCTTCTTGGGAGACACGATCTCAATCTTTGACTATGTAAAAATGGCTTTATTGTGGACACCAAGAGGGGTCCCAGCAGGTTACACTTGTGACAGCCTTGTGTTCTAACGTTTAGTAAGTGGTTGCTTATCAAATAACTCATGGTTGCATTCAGTTGCTTTAGGAGATAATGGTAGAATAACATTTCTGGAAATGTACAGATAAAACGGAAATTTCTGAGAATATAGTTATTATTTCCTCAAAAGTGATCGTGGCAGTCAGGATGTGAAAATACATAAAATTTGAAATAAATCACATTAAAATATTCAAAATGAATGACAAAATCTTTATGTGCACATCCAAATGTCTCAGGAAGAAAGGCTTAATGCTAATGGGGATTTGTAATGTCATCCTATTGTGGTGATTTATGTCCTCAGTAGCTCTGATATTCCGTTTGAAATCACAAAATGCAGCACTGCAGAGTAGCTTTTATTATTACATTGTGTAAGCACTGGATGTCATGTAAGCATTTAAAATAGAGAGTGTTGTGTTTCTGGAGTCAAGCTTATAAGACGGTGGGGTCTTCAAAGCACTGTTATTTCTGCTTAGACTCTAAGTATTAATGGTTTTAAAACACACTGCTCAGGTCTCAGGTTTACGTTCAGTCATCATCAGGATGAATGTCATCATAAGTGTCCTAATAACAATTATTCAAACGGGTGGCAAATGTAGGCTGAAAGCAATCCTGTGGTTTTACCAACATCTTTTCTCTGACATTTCTCTTCACTGTTTTACTAGTTAATATTAGGTTTCATTTTAAATTTCTTATTTTAACTTTTAGGGTCCTGAATGTTCAGGCCCCCAATATCTCTCACATCCTTCAGCCTCAGTCTTCTTCCAGATCTCTGATCTTTGCTGATCAGTCTATTGTTAGATGCACGTCCAAAGTTTAAAGCCCACAGGGTTACACCCTGATTGCTGATTTTATTTTCCTATTGTTATAATATGTCAAATACATAAGATTCATTTTTTCTTCTTCAAACCACAACTAAAAACTTATTTACACAAACAGGCTATTAATTAATTTTATGTTTTTTGTTTGATGCGGTTTTCTTATGTGTTTTGTGATGCATGCTGTGATTTAATCTATTAAAGATGCTACATAAACAAAATTGTACTTACTTTCTATGATTTGAAAAGCAAATTATTATTTTGCCAAAGACCAATATTTCATGATTAACTATTCAAACCTTGAGTTGGAAGAGTACTAAGAAGGAAGGAACTTGTAAATAGTTAAAAGATAGAAAGTGGTTAACACTTTCTGTTATATACTTATGTTGTTGTGCACATGCATACAAAATAAATGAAGGAGTTTGACATTGACAACCATGACAAAAGACCGTACATAGTAAGGTTTAGATTTTCTGCATTGTGATGCCAATATGTCAGGATCATTTACTCAGCATTTTGTGGAAAACAAGTTGGACTGGAGAACTGATGCCTCAGCAAGCTTTTTATAGGGCTGAGAAATTAAAGCAACATTATATTGCTAATCTAAAAAAATTGCAGATTAGATGGTCTTGCCAAAAGCAACCAAATTTAAATTCAAACAAAAACGGATCATTTCCACTATGACTTTGGGGTATTCTTGTTAATTTTCTCCACTTTGTATGAGTTTTCCTCTTACACAATGGTTTCATAGCTGCATATAAACATGGGTTAATAAGCACAAACTGTGGGAGCTTTATTGTTTATGCCCTAAACTATCCCAATATTTACTAAACATGCAAATGCAAGTTTCTCAGAAAAGCTGTTATATCCGTGTTTGGAGACAAAGCTGATCTATCTTTTTTTTCCTATTTATTCATCATGTAAGGATGGATACGACAGAAATCATGGAGAGCATTTTTTTTTTGCAGAAGCAGATATACTCAGAGGGGAAGAACAAAAACACAGACAAATCAAAATAAAATTGGGCAGGTAGAAAATGTGGTAAAAGCAGGTTTAAAACAAATGAAGAGAGGGGAATTACATGGAAAGCGAGAAAGCAGGAAGAGCGAGAGGGCATGCGAGAATACAGTTATGAGCCCACTGAGCCGTGGCGCTCATGGCTCGGCTGTGGTGCTCATTATTGATGTAGTAGAAAATTTGCGCTGACAGAAAACGAAGCTGCCAGCTGTCTTCATCCCCCCTACCCCCCACTGTTCCCCATT
This sequence comes from Xiphophorus hellerii, assembly GCF_003331165.1. Lineage (NCBI taxonomy): Eukaryota > Metazoa > Chordata > Actinopteri > Cyprinodontiformes > Poeciliidae > Xiphophorus > Xiphophorus hellerii. The sequence goes on along the minus strand of NC_045679.1, from coordinate 9,337,686 downwards.
ATGACATTATCTCAGGAGGGATGGCCAACAGTGGCAGTGTATCCCATCACCCGAGGTGCCCCTGGCATGTCCACAGCTGACCCTAACTCCTGCCATGGAAATGTGCACTTACGCAGGTATACACAAACAGAGGGCATAGCCGTGGACGCTCATTTAGGCGTGGATATTCAGTCATACATTTCAAAACCACAAAAACAACTCAGTGTATTCCGTTATTATTTCATGCCCCCAACACAGAAAGTATAAAATCCAGTGCATTTTTTTTATCAGAACAAACTGCTGTGTGATGCAGGATGTGACATGAAGCTGTGGTACTGATATAAAAATAGTGAGCTGAAGAAAGCAGAACTGAACATGCTGCATGTAGCATATTTGCCACACCTAATGTGTTTAGTCTATACTGTTCCTCCAGTATTCAATGGATATCGACAGCAAATTTCATGTTTGCTACAATGTGCAGATATGGAAGAAAACAAGTGATGGGGAAAATATTTTCCTGCATTTCTGCTCCATAATATTGCTTCCCAAACAGCACTCTTCAAGATAGTGTGCCTGTAACAAAATTACTTGTTTTTGTTATAAGATAACAATTATCTGGTACATGAAGTGTTTTTGGTGTGAGCCAAAAACACTTCATGTGTAAAAATGAAGTGTTTTTGTATGCTTCATTAAAAATGTATCTACAGTAAAAATGTATATTAGATTCATAAGTACATAGAAATTAAGCATATAACAGTCAGTACTTGTAATTTTGTCATGTTACAACCGTAGTGTATTTTATTAGGATTTGAAGTATAAAACTAACAATGCATATCATCCTGTAAACACCAGCTCCACAATAAAACTTTGTGGGTTAAGCAGGCCTGGAAGAGATTGTGAGACTGCAAAGGCGTTGAGAATAAGGGGGGCATTCAACTACCAGCAGGAGAAAAACATTCTTACAAAGTTAAAATTAGGTGGTTTATATCTGGCCAAGTCAAAGTCCAGACCTAAATCCAATTGAGAGTCTGTAGTAAGACTTGCATAGTAATCTTCAAAGTTGCTCCCTATTTAATCTTAGGGAGTTTGAGCTATTTAGCAAAGAGTAAGAAATTTCCAAATGGAGTGGAGACCTACCCACAGTGATTTGTAGCTGTAATTTCAGCTAAAGGTCCTTCTACAAAGTAAGTCAGGAGGACTGAATGCAAATGCACATATTAGAAATTTACCATGGTAATTATTAAAATATATAATCACAGATTGTTGATTTGAAGTCAAAGAAAAATGTTTCAAGGACTTCAGCTTTTGTTAGAAATATGCATTTGTATTGTACAATAATTTGCTAAATTAGATTTTGCACAATAGAAGAGGTGCATTCATACTGAGAGTAAATTTGACAGATTTACTCTATATGCTAAATCTGTGACTTATAAAAGCTACAGGAAGTACTGGATTTTACCTAAGCGTATCAGAGGAAATGGCACCAAATACAACATTTAGTACCCATTCAAAGAAATCATATATCAATTTCACATCACCAATTTATAATTGAGTGTGTTTATTTATCACATGAAATCACAACACAAAGATTTGTGTTTTAAAAATATATATGAATAATTTTGCAGGAAGCTTTAAATGAACTTGAAGAGAATCTACTAGATGACCAATTTTGTTTGATCCGGTCCATTTTATATCTTCTGTCTTCCAACTAAATGTCAGTTCTTTGAATTTAACATCCCAGTATTGTTCAAAAGTAATTTTTCACATGGGGAAAGGAACTAGAAAAAATAGCTATGTGAAAGCATAGGCATTCCATGTTGACATAATGTACTGTAAAAGCAGTTTCAAGGTATTCAGAAAAGATCTTGCCCACTATAAATAAGAAGCCACAATGTTCATTGGACAAAGCATAAACCTACACCCAATTTATCAAGGATAACAGGATGGGGAGTCTTGCAAAAAGTGAAATCACATTCATTCTCTAAGAGTACATTGAATAAATTGGAAGAGGAAATATTATGCACATACTAATGCCACCTTGAATCGAGGGACAGCATATTATTTGTACATCTCCATGCCACCTTATGTATTATGCACATACTAATGTGCCTCCCCACGCCAAGATAGTGGAGGTGATGTGCCTGTTCATGGACCAGTCTCATTAAAACAGAAAGGATGGCCTTTCCCTGCATATTTTGGAAGGTTTCCTTTCTTGTATTTATAGTGGAAAACCCAAAAATGTCCCACATGACTGCAGATTCCTGAGTGCACTGTCACAATAGTGAGCAAACTCCCATGAAGCCAGAAGACATAAACAGCAGAAAGAGAGCATCACAAAAATGAGTAAGACATCAACTACAACACTGCAAACACTCACTTGAATTCTGACAACAACAAAGAATATAAAGTTATCATTTACAGCTAAAAGACTTCTGCTGCTCTCAGACGTTGCCTCAAGAGATGAGGAACAATTTCGTTCATTAAAATTTCTCACTGCATCTACATGTAGGGACTTTTGAAAATAGCCTCAGTGAGACCTGAGAGAGATACCCTTAAGTGCAGAATCTCGTCATCACTGAACAAGCAAAAGTACTTGCTGACCTCTGTAGCGAGACTCCCTTGGATAAAATACAAGGTTGGCTGCCTGGTTCACTCCACAAGGAACACATCATTGGACACTGAAACAGCTCTGTGTACAAGCAACCACAAAGACATGTTTTCTATAAAGGCTTTAGAGGGTTAGATAAAGGTTTACATTAAAATAGTTTTTTTTGTTTGTGTTGTGTTTTGCTTATCCAATTAAAGACTGACACAAAGCTTGTTATTAGTATCAGGTGGTAGTAGTAAGCAATAAAGTAGTATCAGTTTAGCCAACAGAACATTTTTTACATCACATTTCATTCTGAATGGTGCAATGTGTATTTACAATTTTAATAATAGCTGTCTGGTAGCTAATGTTTAGTAATGATTAGATGATTTATGAATCTAATCACCCATTCATATAACTGTCTTTTGCTAAGAGGGAAAGAAGGGAAAACCAACCTCTTACCCACTGACAATCTGCAGCCCTTTCTTAGAGATCCAAAGGTGTTTCCAAACCTGATAGAAGATATAGTTCACCCACTCCGTTCTCAGTGTGTCCTTGGCTCTGATTCCAGTGGGACATGCCCAGAAAACCTCAAAATGGAGAGGTCTCCTTATCAGATTGCCTGGATACCCAGAGCTGGCTGCTTTCAGTGGTGAAAGTGCTCTACTCTGAGCTCCCTCCAGATCACTGAACTTCTCACCCTATCATTAAGGTTGAGCCCAGCTTCCTCAGTACTTTTGGCCGTGGCTCATATCCCATGACAATAGATGAGTACAAAGACAGATTTGGAGCAACACCTATATTACTGCCAATGAGAGTCCAATCTGTCCGGTCATTTCCCATTTCAGCTAATCGTGGTGTGTCATGAACAAGACACAAAGATACTCAACTTCTCCAGTTGAGGGAGTTAGCATTCTCTTTTTTTTCTGGTTCCAAAGACACTGCTGTTAGCTATTAAGTTCCCATTTTTCATCTTGAATCATTGAATAAATCTTTTGGAGTTGTGTCTGTGGCTGATTATTGCTTTCCAAAATCTACAATCAGTGCTTTTTCATCTCTCACTCTGCATTTTATTCCTGTGGATTATTTGTGTTGTAGTCTTTGTTCTTTCCCAACTTCTTTTGTCTTCTCTATTTGACATGACATGATCATCTATATGTTGCATGCAAGTTGAATTGAGAACCCTTTTCTCTAGTAATACAGTGTGTTGTTAGGATGTAGAGTTGACCATTATAGCTGTATAAACCACTAAATATGCCCTTAAACTCTAAAACAAAATTAGCTTCATGTTAAAATTTTCCAATTTCCTTGCTTGTCAAGGTTGACGGCTGCATGCTGTTGGTTTTCATGTACCTGTCTTGACGTAAATGTCACATTATGTGTACAATAGAGGTGTGGAGTGTGGGGCTTTCATGTTTATTCAGCAAACAGGTAATGAAATGCGTGCTTTCAGTTTCTTGTAAAAGTATTTACAGCTTGACCATAATGGTGTCATACCTTCAGAAATGGATAGGGAGCCAACTGTTCAGCAGGGCTTTAAGCTAGAAGGATTTCTCACTTTTTTACCACCCTGCAGCCGTGGGAGTTTCACATGGACTGTTTTTGACTCTCTTTCGCCCCTACGTTGCACAAGAGTGCATTCCAGAGGCCCGGTGAATAAAAATGCCATGTCAACGAGCGAGGAAGAAAGAAAATCTCCACTCTGAGCTGTCAGTGGTCTTCCTTTTTGGTTTTGCTATGAAAAGCAGGCAAAAAAAAAGTTCACCTTCTGCACATAAATTGGCTGAGAGATTTATTTCTCCCATGACATTCTCTCTGGAGATGCCACTGGGAGCCTGGGCCACGCTCTTGGAGAGCGTTGACAGGGCTATTGTTAGTACTAGCAGTAGTCAAAACCTATTCTCTGGCCTCATCTTCGCAGGCTGTTTTTCGTCCTTTTTACTACTTGTTCTCTTTCTTTCTCTTTATGATACCTGTCAAATAGCAGTGACAGACATTTAAAAGGCATAGGCCAAGGCTCACATCTGTCCATTTTAACTTATTAATTTCAAACTCATTCAGCTTTGTCAAATTCAAAGACCTCTGAGATAAGGCAGACAAATCAATGATGTCAGGTAAGAATGTGCTTCATGACAGGTGGCAAATGAGAGACTCGTTTTAAGTTTAAAGAAATCTGAACAGAAGTTGTCTATCTCTTCCAGCAGATCACTTTTTATCTTTTTCATAAAATGAATACATATACAGTAGATGCTTTGAATATTTAACTGGTAAGCAAAATCAATTGATTTTGCATGTGACCAACCACAATGCCAATTGGGTACGCAATGTCTGAGTATTACTTTTATGTTTCAAAAACAAGTTATCGCGGAAAGTGTAAGAGACATCTGGAAATGAAACTGTATTTTCTATGGAGGCATGCTGTAATCGGAAATGTTGACATTCTTATCAAAATCTCCACTACAACTACATGCATCAACCTACTCTACAGAAAATTGAGAAAGAAAAACATATTTTGATGGCATTTATAATTCTTTAAAATAAACTGGTATTAGCAGGCCAGGGATTCACAAAACTGATTATCTGAAACCAGACAGATTAAGTTCTATTATGGGAATGGACTTATTAAAATCTGGCAAATTGTGACAGATTTTTTCCTCGAGTACAATGACGACCTCTGGGGAGACTTAGGTATTGATGTAACTGGGATCTACACTCAGTAGTCTCTAGTGCAAGATAAGGCAATTATAACAGGGAAGACCCCTAAATCCATCTTGTGAGAGATTGCCAGAACATGACACATCACACTACGAGATCTCTTTAATCAACACAATGTTCCATTCTCAGCCAATGATGCTCTTGGTGGAACAATCAAGGCTCAGGGGAGGGAAGCTGTCACTAACATTGTCTCCTGAGGCATTGCTAACTTGCCTCATGTCACTCACAAGCAGCTTAAATTTCACTAATATGGAAGAGCAAGTCTGGATGGGGCCAAGTCAATTAAGACAGGCCAGTGTTTCTATAAGGGGCTGTTAAGGAGGCAGAGGATATAGGGATGAGCAGCCGATGCTCGTCTTTGATGTCCCGTGAGCTCCTACAAATCCCTCTGTTGCAGAAAGGGCAATTAGTCTGATGAAGCGGATGTGTCATCTGAGACAGACTTATTACACCCAGAGAAAACAGACTGTCTCAATCATTTTCTTTCAACAAGAGAAATGTGCTAGTGTTACTGTAAAATGGAGAAACACTGTATAAAGCAGAAAGCATCTCCAAACTCTCAAGCATGACTAAGATAATATAAATATAATAAGTGTGTAGCGTTTATTAGATCCTGGTTTGGGTGAAACTTTCTGACCATTTTTTTCCATATTCTTCTATTTTTAGGATTTGTGGTCAGAACCACTTTATCTTATTTAGATTTAAGGGAGAGAAAGTATACTGTATGTCTTCACTGGGAAGTTGGAGTTTTTTAATTCTGCCAACAAAAAGGAATATTCAAATTTAATAGGTTCTAGTTCCTCCTGCTGTGGGAAACGTGGCTCAGCAGTGCAGCATGACAGCCTTCCTGTCAAATGATGAATTGCAAAGAGAAAGAATTCAAACGGGTTTAACATAATTTATTATTTAAATGTTTTTTTTTGGTCAAATTGCTTTAGTTATAAGGTTCTATTCACGTAAGATCAGAAAAATGCTTCCCAATCTTAAGACTTCAAGCATTCTTCCCTGGAAGCCTGGGCTCATTGGTTCTCAAACTTATTTTACCATTGCACTACCACAGTAATTTAGCACAACTGTGTTGAATTTCTTCAATTTGCATAGTTAAATCATAACAGAAAGAGAATCCATTGGTATTACATGGTTGGTTTTAGGATGAAGCAGTAAAGACTTGAGGTTGAATAATTTACCTTAAAGGTCCTGAATTCAGAATTCAAATTAGGTATGTTGAAGGTTTCGCTACAGCACTTCACATCCAAATTTAACATTGATGTGTTCCATACAATTTTTTATCCATACTAAGATTAAATATAAAAGAAATGAAGGTTTCTGTTCAGTGACCCCCAGACTGTGTAATTTCTCACGATGGACTTGAGATCAGTGGACAATGTGGTCTATTTTAAAAGCCAGTGATATTGTATTTAATGGTGTCAAAAGAAAGAGGATCAAACGCTGGTGCAAAGGCAAGCTATACATACAATTAAATTATTTAAAATCAGTCTTGACTTTCCTCACATTCTGTGTTGGTGTATTATATACAATTGTAATAAATACATTGAGTTTTGTGGAAACAATACATTAAAATGTCAAAGGCGATATATATTTTTCTTAACTACATTTAAAGATAAAAAGGTAGGGTCATATACGGCTAGTTTTGCACTTATAAAGATGACATTTAAAGCTTTATTTTGACTTTTAAACTAAATTTCATGAGTCATACATTTCACTTTAGGACAGAAACTTGAAATTTGATATGCACTTTAGCCCAAATAGCAGCCACTGTGTATCCGTGGTGATGATATGACATCTCTTCATGGTTTCTATAAATATAAATGGCAAGGCTGCACGATCCAATAGGAGCACACTTATCCTGGTAGCCATGTGCGCAATTGGAGTGCACTGGCGGCGCCTGCAGTAATGACTTAATATAAGTCCTCCTGTGGTGGAACAGATGAGAGCACAGGTGTGCAGAGTTTTTCCTGTCATATGGTACTGGAGAGCTAACGCAGAGTATTATCTATTGGTTAACCTACTATCAGCTCATTAATATACACAAACTCACATATATGTGAACAGAATTAGAAAGATATATGTCCTTACACAAGAGAAAGGAAAACACATCTGCTGCTTTCGTCTACTTTCCCCTTTGCTCCTTCAATCTCTGTCTCACATGCTCACGCTCTGAAGTGTCTGCATAACCACACTGTTTTGCAACACACGCGAGACAATGTACATTTGTGTATCAGGGAGGCGAGGCAAATGGTGATGAGTAGCGATCCGAGCATGGTTTGGCTTGAAACCCTTCCAGAGCCATCTTTGCCGCCTCAAGCGACGTGGACGGACCCAGCTGCCATCGCAGCCGCACATGCATGGCTCTGTCAACAGGTCGGGGTGAATCACTGCCACCGACTTTGTTCTTCCTCGCTAACTGTGGCAACATTTGCGTTCCGAGGCCAGGCCAAAATCATTCTCGCAGCACATCTGCTGCCGTGTTCCAGTTAGCTCAACCAGAAATCTGACTTAATAAAATTGTGTTTGACTTCTGACATTGCATCAAATTGAAGCAAAAAAGGAAAATACCCTTTCAAACAATTTCACAGTGGGTGCTTCAGAACATCAAGACACATGTTTTTTTAATAGTATTCCACTGAAGAGTGGTACATACATTGCTGTGCAAAAGTATTATCCCTCTTGGAGTTTTTTTTGTTTGTTTCTTTTGGCTTTATTCATTCAGACAGATATAATAAAGAAAAGATCTGCCTTCATATGATTAACCGCAACATGTAAATATTTGACTTTACAACTTATCTAACCTCATAAAGTAGTTTAAAATATCTTAGCAGCAACACATCATGTTCCGATCAAATAAAGGTCATAACAATATGAGAAACTCTTCTATGACAGTTGGGACATCAGAAAGTTCAAATTGAAATATAACTCAGATGGTGTGACACAAACTGGACCAAGCATACATGCTGGAAAATTCTCTAATGTGACCAAAGTAGAACCGTTTTGCAAAGAAGAGTTGGCCAGGATTCAGCCACACCAATGAAAAGCACTGAGAGTCATTGTAAACTTTTGATGTTAGTTGTTGCTGTCAAAGAAGTACAATCAGTGATTGGGTTTGCTGGACAGTTCCTTGTTTAACCTAGAGCCAGGTTTATTGAACAAATATTCTTATCTTTACAATTTGATGATATCCATTTACGCTTGATGGCAATAACATTTTAGAATCTCAAACATTTGTCAAATTTTGGGGGAGTGTCATCCATGTTCAATAAGGACTTGAGTTCATATCTTCAATTGTGCTTAAGCTTCATGAAACAAAGCTACTTATCAAACTCACCCAATAGAAGAACTTCTAAAAACTCCTGTATGGTTTTTAATGGGAGGAACACATTTGTCAGTTTACATATTGTAACTGGTTTTCAACAGCTAAGTAAAGTCGAGAGTGCAGAGCAGCATTGTTCTTTGAATCTCACTGTGTGACATGCACATAAAAAGCTGTATTTTCCAGTGACAAGTTTTTTTTTCTGCCCTCGACTCTTTTAAACATTTCAATTAAAGACTTGTGCAGGGTTGATGAATTCTTAAGAGTGATTTGTCAGTAATTTGCTCATTACAAACATTGACTCAGCCAATGACTCAAGCATGAACTGTTTTCACATTGACACGGTCAACAAAAGATGCAGAATTTGTTAACCACACCCATTGTGAACTGTGTTGGTGGGTTTTTCTTCTCTTCCTCAAACAGATTAAAGAATAAATCTATTTTAAACCACTCACTGAGCAGGATCAACTTCTTTGGATTATTCAAAGTGTCTCTTATTGTAATTACATGTGTTCTTACATATCAAGCCATTTGAACTCTCTTTTTATGCACTGTGTTCAGACTAAGAAGTCAGCACTATTTCATGCCCTTGACCTGCTGCTCGTAAAAGCTTTTTACCTACAAATGCATTTACAAACTATAGTGACTGATAAAATTAGAGCAAGAATTGAACTCTTTCATATTTTGTCACAATACAACCACAAACAATAAAGTATTTTGAAAGGACTTTGATGTGAAGCCAGACAAAAGTACTGCATGATCTAGAAACAGAAGTCAGTTTTTGTTTGTGGCAGGAACAATATGTGATATATGGTATGAAGGAATTCCCAGCACATTGTGTCTGTGATTCAAATAGAAAACACTGTATATATAGAGACAATGGGTGGAAGCAGACATGGCAGGGGATGAAGTAGACACATTAAGTTATTTGTGTCTTCTGATTGTATCATTACCATCACTAACTTCTGCGTTCTGTTTTATTTCTGCTGGTTAGTTTTGTTTTCTCTTCTCCTTACAACTGGCAAAGCTCGACCAGCATTGCTTGAATCCAATACAGTCTCTTGTGCCATTTATTTAATAAAGTCAGAGGTGAACCTGGGGGATTTTCCTTTTTTTCAACCTTTTAAAGAACTAATCCTCCTCTTATTCTGCAAAACAACCATACTTATGAATGGGGAAAAAACATAAAAAAAATCCTGATCATGCTAAATATGCACCGTAGTGTTGTGAGGGACAGCATTTAACTTATAATAGTTTAGCAGTTCAGCAGCATTTAGTTTATATAAGTGTTACCTGAGTTCTAAAAAAACATCATATAAAAATATACAAATCAATAGCGGCCAAAAAATCCTTTAAGATGGACTTGAATTTTACTTTGGGTAAAAATATTAGAACATACGAGTGAAATCAAACTGATGTTCTGTTCGTGACTTAAGAGTCCAAGTTTATTCCTCAAATCACTGACATTGCATCTTTATTAAAGCATGAACATCAAAATAAGTGTCTCTATCAGAACAGTGGAATAATAACTTCATATTTACAGCCCAATTCCTTCCACCAAATCTGTGCAAGTAAGAATATTCAAACAGTAGCTGTTCATTTTGGTAACCTCATGACATGTTCAGAGCCTCGCAGCTTCACAGATTCATGAGTCACTCTATTCGTGGCAGAGCTAAGTGGTTTGTGGGCGTAGAATTGGATATGAGCTCCAAATCTGAACAGTTATGGCTTAAGTTTTATCATGTTGCACATGGAGAAGTAGCTCTAAAATCTATGAAGAAATTGTATTAACACCTAGGGTCATTTTAACATGTACACTGGAACAAATAAATAAGCTAAAAACATACTAAATACAATGCTTTGCTATTTATTGCTGTGTGATTGTGAATAAGACAAAGGGAAGAGGGTGGGTATACTAACTAACACCTTAGACTTATTATCCTGACAGGATGATCTATATGGTGAAACATATAAGGAATCTACTGAATATACAGTACATTCCACTATATGATAACATCCTATTTTCCATATGGTTTTAACTGAATATAAAATGTAGAGGAAATTTTATGCACATAAAGTGCAATATTTCTTGTTGACACAAATAGCACCCAAGCCAAGAACATTTCAATATATCAATGCTTTTATGTGACTTTAGCATGCTGATATTAGAATTTGAATCTACTGAAACTCGTATACGCAACCATCTCTTGGATTAATAAAGAATGTCCTAATAAAGAGAAAACACATGGTGAGAGAAGAATACACAGAGTTGATAGAGAGGTAACAATAGCTCCAATTTGAGCCAAAGTATATGGAATATCATCTCTGATTTCACAAGACAAACCAGGTTTAATGTTTGCCCTCCTACCATCTAGAAATGGGAAACTAATGCTACAGTTTACACACGGTTAGTACAATTGGACAATAACAGATTTCTATCCACAACATGTACATACAAATCAGAATTTGGAACAAACAGTTCAGATTGACAGTGGTTTTATAATGGTATGGGTAAGATATTTATTTCAGTTTTAGTCAGTTGTTACCACAGTGTCTGGTCATCTAAGTATTATTTCCGGGTGAATAATGCAGCATATTACAAAGCTGAAATCATCTCAAACTGGTTTCTTGAACATAACAATGAGCTCACTGTACCAATATGATCTGCACAATCAGCAGACGTCAACCCAACAGAACTCCTTTGGTAAGTGATAGAATAGGAGATCCTCATCATTCTCTAAGTCCTTCTGTCATGGGGTTTTCCTTTTGCAAGACATTCCAAGCATTTTTGACTTGCAGCAGTTTAAATATATCTAGATGTTACTTTTAGGGAAGTAAAGTAGGATGAATACACACTGACAACAAGGTTCTCTCTTGAATAAACATGGCAATAGCTGAGAGCCATGAAAAAAATGGGCCGTTTTTCAAAAATACTCTCATAATGTCTCAAGAATCAAACTACAAGCAGCTTCACAATCACTTGATTTTGACTCACCTTACAACCAGATGCAATCAGCCCTGAGTACTTACAGGAGTAGTACTATTCACTGAACTCTAAAACCGGGTCATGTCATCCTGCACAGTGGTTAAAGCAATACCACCTACTTAGTGTGAAAGAAAGAAAAAGAAAATGCTGCTCTCCAGAAATGTATTGTGTTTACGGCACAAACCTCTACACTGGAGGGCACACTCCACTGCCGCCAAAAAACTCAGCAAGTATTATGTGCTGCCCTCAGGCAAAGGATTTCAAGGCTTAAGACACTATGATGGTATGCTTCTTTTGTCACAGACTGATAATACCATTACCGTCTCCAGAACAATCACTTTAGGGATTCCTCCCTACACCTTCTGCAACACTGAAATGAATTGAAAGAAAACAGTAAGGCAGGTTTGTGAGGCATTCGAAAGAACATCCAAGAATAATCTATTAATACCGGTGTACCTTGAGTTTAAACTAATTCCTGATCCTGTTTTTAAGAATCAACCCTCTGGCCATTTTATGGTTAATTCATGAGTTGGGCAGGGACTAAGAGAAGAAATGAAAGGAAGAATGTAAGACATGAGACAGAGGAGGAATTTCAAACAGATAATCATTTCGAAAAAGTAAACAAAATCATCTGCAATTTGACTATCAATCAGGCCCCCATGTCTCTGGATGAGGTGGACTAATTAAGGAGTAAATTACCATTGACTGTTTTTAATGGAATGATTCTGATCGCCTTTGTTTGTATGTGGCAGTTTCTTTCTTGGTTTTCTCATTAATTAAGACCGCACACTTTGGTGATCTTTTGCAAACGATATTTTTTTTTTTTGCTTCAGTTAGGAAACCAGATAATCCTTCAATACACCCACACTCTCCCCACACCTCCCCCGTTATCTCCCAGTTCTCTCTGTGGCTTGGCAGCAGTGACAATCATTATCAGCAGCCTGAAGAGTTAGGCAGAGGATCATGTCTTTGCGGCCGGCAGCTAACCATGCATAAAAAAGGAAGAAAAAAAAAAACAAACGGGTGGAAAATATTCCTAGGATGAGTGGGTTTTTGTGGCTCTGCACATTAGTATGCTAAAACAGCTAAGGGTAATGTAGGACTTGTTACTCCAGTGAAGGAGGACTCGGATTTGGAAGAAGGGGTTAAAAAATGGCACAGCCAGAGATGGGGATGTGTTGGTGGAAGAGAGTGAAAAGTGAAATAAGGACTATAATTTCTGACAACAAGCAGAAGGATGGGACGAGGAACTGCAGTAAGCAAGTTTCTGTCAACATCACTGTTCCTTGTCCTGAGAACCAACCTTAGTGCAGAGAAACAGTAAAAATAGAGGGATGTCATGTTGCAGATAGAAACTGCCGGGTTAGCTGTATTGATGGATGCCAGGCTTTTAAACGGTTTGTTTAACAACTGCTGAAGAATTTTGTGCAGTTTTAATGACATGACAGAAAAAAGGCTAGGGTGACCGGAGTTTTATTTCAGCTGTATGCGTAGAGAAATGCAGCACTGCCCCTCTTCCATGTATTGCTCCACAGTGTTTGCTAACTGACTGAAAGCTGGCACCAACATTTTGTTTTTCCAATTTACAAAAAAGAAAAAAAAATGGATGGCTAACCGCTAAAGAAACTAAGGATAGCATCGGCCAGAGGTGTGACCAAGTCACTGTGTTGCAAGTCTCAAGTAAGTCTCAAGTCTCTGTCCTCAAGTCTGAGTCAAGTCTCAAGTAAAGAAGGCAAAAGTCGAGTCAAGTCTCAAGTCAGGAACCTTTAATTTCAAGTCATTTCGAGTCGTTTTTTTTTTTTTCTAATAATTTGCAATTATACATAAAATTCAAATATTAGACCATTTGTTCTTTTTAAAATATGTATTTGAGGTTCATTTGTGATCCTCTTATTCATCTGGTATTCTTCAAATCTGTCAGAAGTAAACAGATGTCAGAAAATAAATTACAGCCATTCATGAATTACATTTGACTTCAGTTTACTCCTTCTATTCATAAATAAACATCAACACTACAACAATCATAGTTTGCAAAAAATGAAATAAGTATAAATGAAGTTATCACAAGTAAACTCAGGAAGGTCTTTGCATTTATTTTTCTGCTTTTATTTCTAAGTATGTTAGTTTCAGTCCTCCGTAAATATGGGACAGATATTCTAAACACAACATTTATTTGGGACAGTCACTGTATTTGGTCTTTTTTTTTTTTTTTCCCAGCAAAGCTATACTACTTGGAAATGGGTTCTGTGCCACATGTGACAGTCACGCGGTCAGTGCATTAAGTCAAAAACAGTTGACTTAATGAACTGACTGCAGTAAACAATATATTGTCAATATAATTTCCCAACGTAGATGTCTTCAAATACACCAACCATCCTTAGATGATACTGGACCCGGCTCATCATCATGATGGGACAGAGAGACTCTGTTCCCTGTGTTCAGGTCCAGAATCTGCTTTCTGTTCCGGAGCCCCGCTCACTATCCACCGGCTTCCTGAGCTAACACGGTGCACATTATTTGTGGAGGCATTTGAAGGACCGGATTTATGGTAAATCATCACCAATTTAACCCGGAGTACACATGCTAACACGAAGTTAGCTAAAGTCAACTATCTTACAGCAAAAGAAAAGTGCCACCTACCGATCTTTGTGAAGCTTCAAATGCCGGACAAAGTTGGACGTCGTGGCATCTCCATCTGATATTCTCTTCTTGCATGTTTTACAAGTTGCAGTTCGTTTTTTAGTCGAAAGTTCATAACCTACATAGCCTAAAGAAATTACTCGCGGAAGCATATTCGAGCGGTTATTTCGTATTTCGTTCCCTGAGCTCTGTAGCTTTGCCGCGTTTTTTTAAACGTCCAAATCCTGTTAATTTGATTGGTTGTGCTGCAGCTACGTACACATACATACATAAGGAGAGAGGAAAAACATAGAGACGGTCTGCGCATATTGATACGGAATGAGTGAAATTAATTAATGACGCCACTTTATAAATAATGTGTTTGAAATTTTAAGACTTTGAGTAAAAAATATCAAGTCTTTTCAAGTAAACAGCTTCAAGTCGAGTAAAGTCCCAAGTCAATGGCATGAAAGTCAAAGTCAAGTCCGAGTCTTTGAGCATTTTTTCAAGTCAAGTCTCAAGTCGTGATTTTAACGACTCGAGTCTGACTCGAGTCCAAGTCATGTGACTCGAGTCCCCACCTCTGGCATCGGCTTTAAAACTAAAATAGATAGAAAGGAAGCAAAAAAGCAGCATAGATGAATAGATCATTTGTTTTTATTAAACACCATTGTGTTTTATGCAATTACTGATTCTAAGCATTGTACAATAAAAATCTCGCTCAGCCCCATGCCTAGTTGTAGATATGTATATGTTAACCAAAGATAAGTAAGGTAATGTTTAAGGCCTTGATCATGCATTTAAACTGATTGGGCTATTCTGTCCACCGAGCTGCAAATACTGAAACTTTACTCTACAAAACGACCTCCATTTGAGTTATTCCAGGTGCAGCTCTATGGCACATGGTTGCTCGAGGCCATCCCCCAGTAAGTCTTTCAGGGACCTGCTCTTCTAGTCGCAGCTCCTGGGAAAGCGGACTGCAAGCGGTACAGCATCCTTGTTTGGAGCTGACAGCGGCTTTGTGGTGCTTGATGAAAGTCATCATTAAAGTTGTATAATGCCTCTTGACTACTAGCGACAATAACTTACGACATCTGTCACATTGTTTCATGTTGGCTGTCAAAAGCAGTTAAGAGGCAGTTCTTGTGCTAATCACATGGAGAAGGATTGGTGGAGATTTTGGAAGACACTTTGACACTGTTTGCTGTCAAATGGTGCAAGACATCAATACTATCAAGAAGGATAATGCAGTTGATGACAGAGCTGGCTACCATTTTAATCTATTTTCAGTTGATGCACACACTTTATGCATGATTTTATAATCTTCTTGGTTGAAGATGAAACTGATAAACTTTGAAAATGAAATCCACACAGGAATAAAGTCAAAAAATTGTCAACAGACTCAAACTTACTGGCAATGTTGTCATGCATTTTTTATCTACATAATAATTTTAATCTGTCTACCTCCCCATTTTAGTATCAAGCTAAGAAGTGAAAGTCACATAGTCAGGGATGAAAGCCTTGTTTGCAGCGTAAAATACTACACATGAAGATAGAGGTTTGCTATGGGGAAAGGTATATCTATTTACAGCTAAAGTGTCTAGGGAAATAATGGTGAGGATATAGAGAAAGAGACAAAAGACCTTCAGGAACAATTTTACAAATGTGCAAAGCAAATAAACAGAAATAAAAACATGGAATGGGGCTAAGAGCATAGCTTCAAAGCCTGTAGGTAGGTTTCAAAACAAGATTTTATTAGCATATTGTAGACTATGGGACATCAGTAGAAAAACATTGGATCACAAGAAGGAAAGAATAGAAATAACAAGCTATTTAAAGCAGTAGTTATGCTACAACTTCTGTCAGAGTGCCATTTTATTACATTACCATCACAAACAATGGCATACATCAATTGTATGCCATTGATTAATATAAGCTAAGTAAAAGGAACGAGGATACACAATTTTCAAGTTTTTTGTTTTTTTTTTACAAATAAGATTATAAAAATTTTTGTGCGAATTTTTATTGAGTCTTTTTCACTCCAATACACAGAAATAAAACCAAGTGCAACAACTTGGCTTCAGTATTCATTTAATTAGTGAAACTTGCAATTTAGCACAAACCATGTCCGGAACATAGCATATGCATGGAAGGAGGTGATGTATTCAGATGAGACATGAGATGGTGAAACATGTTAGCGACACCATCCTGCTGTGGGGATGTATTTTTAAAGACACTGTTGCTCACCTTTCAATTGTAATGATAATAAAAATGAAGTACAGGATCCATAAAAATCTGTTGCCTTTAAAATGTGTGTTACAAAATTCATATTGCAGATAAAGCAGATGAGAGGCACTTAGTGAAATCATTGACACTAGATGAAGAAAAGGCCTACAGCCCATTGACTAAAACACAAATCATTCAACCTCCTCTGGAAATAATTAAGGACCGTCACATCTATGAAGACAAATGGTAGATGGTGATGCTGACAGCTTTTGGCTTGATATAGCTTTACTTGTTTTTTTCCCCCCCTCACAAAATCTTCAGTCTCTCAGTTCCCTTCCACTCCTTGCAGCTGCCTTGCAAACCTTTATGTTATATTTTAGAACCTGTCGAATGTGCCAGCATGAGCTCTGTATATTAAACGTTGTTGTCCAGTTGGCCACACTTTCCCTTGACCCTCTTTACTTTGTAAATTAGTGTGTAGGATGGGTAAAAAAATGGTGAGTGTGACACCTGCCCTTATGCAATTTCACTACGTTGCACAGGTAACAACCGGAACAATTGTAACTTCTGAAATCGCCAATCTCGGAATAAAGTGGTGTCAGCTCTTCTATGGCGCACCTATGCGAAAAGTGACTCTCCAGATACAGTGGCGAGGAGTATTTTGGCAGATGTCTCATTCAGAATCTATCAGGGAGTAATATCCCAGAGCAACTACTGTATATCTGATAACTGATGGAGCACAACCCCTCACTTCCTCCTCCATTTCCTGAGAGGAAACCTTCACAGGGAGCACTGCAGTGCTGATAAAACTTACACAGTCCTTTATTTTCCCTGTAAAAGATTGCCAGAGCAAAGAAGCGTTGTATGAAGCTGATAGATTCTGGCTTACTGCAAAAGATGCACAATTTCCATGCTCACCTGAGCTGCTGACCAGCTTCTCTGCCTATTTTTTTTACCATGAATGAATAGAAGATGATCAGTTCTATCCCACTGTAAGACACAGTAAGACCCTCACTTTTTGCACACCAGAATACCACATACAAATGCAACTACATAAAAGTATATTTTGTAAAAATATAATAATTTAGACAAAGATTACCATCAGTAAATACCCAATTCAGTTGTCAAATGGTGAGTTGATATCCAATATTACATGGCCCATGTAAAAAGTAAACATCCTCTGCATAAATAAGTGTTATTAATAACTTTCTGGAAAGGTGAGTTCAGTTTCAGTGGTCACGAATACAGATATGGCTTGATTACTGCTATTCCTGTGTTTTAAATAGGATCTGTCTGACAAGAGGAAGTAGGCAATAAGATCTCAAAATGCAACACATCATTCCACAAATGAGAGAAACCTCAAAAACATGAGAAACAAAGTCAAATACCGGTCTTGGATGGTTGTGCAGCCCTATTTAACCTAGACCACCCTAGTTTGGTGGCAATAACAATGGTTTTAAGAGACTCTTGGGATCAAAGGTTGGGGGATACAAATCAAATGATCAAATGAAACTGCAAAGAAGCGAAAGAACAGAATAAAATTGAACATTTCCTAAAATAGCTGGCCTATTACAGCTAATTCAAAATTGTATCAATGAGTCATCAGGGAGGACTAATAAGGCTCTAGAACAAAATCAAAAGCACTGTAGGACTCTTTTGCATCAGTTAAAGTCAAAATGTATGATGCAATGATAAAAAATGCTAAGAAAAACAGACAGTTCCCTGAAACTGTCTTGATCCTTCTCAATTTTGATACAATATTCAGTGGAGTCCCTTTACACCGAGGTTAAAAATTGCCAAAACAAGTAGTGTTAGTGTGAAGATCTGGGCTGCTTTGTTGCTTTGCTGCTTCAGGACCTGAACAACCTTCAGCAATTGATGTGACTTTTAATTCTGAGGTGCCAAAGTTCATGTAGGAGAACATCTGCATAACTCAAGTGGGCTTGACCTCAAGCTCAAGGCCTTTCAAGGTTATGCAGCAGGTCAATGATCCAAACCAGACCAACTTCAAAGCAATTTAAAAAAAAAGAATGTTTGGAGAGGCCTAGTCAAAATCCAAGATTTAAATCCACTGAGGTGCTGGGAAATTACCTTAACCAATCTACTCATGACATGGATGAGTAAATGTGCTTACAGTACTATGATGGCAGTTTTGTGACAAACATGATCTAAGTAATGTCTGCCTTTCAATCGAGTGTCCTTAACCAATTTTAAACATGTTGATTCCTCCCCCCATTTGCACTCAGATTGACTATTATTATTAACTGTTGCTGCTAACCAGTTTTTATCCAAAAAAAAGAAGAAAGACAAAAACAATGTGACCAAATATGGCTTCCATGAGAAAAGTGCACAGGAACCCCTTTTTGGATGAATTTCATGCAGGCCCAGGAAATTTCTTTCACTATGGACTACTTTTCCCTTTGACATCTTAAAAGCCATTAGTTCAGCATCATACACCAATGGTTTACACAATTGAACTCAAAATGCTTTTAAATATTATATGGAGAAAAAAGATGCAAAGAAAAAAAAATCTGTAAAACACTAAATGAGAACAAGGCAGTCAAGGCAAAGTGGAGAAAGGAGAAAATTGTTGAAAAAGAGAACCTTTCAAAACACAAATGCTTCCAAAGATCTGAACCAAACTAATAAATTGAATTTTCATGAAAGGAGTATTGCTTTGACCATAAATATCATGGAGTCTGTAAACCTTTACACAAATTGCTTTTGGGTTTTGTATGGTTTAACAAAGCAGATTTAACTAGCTTTTAAAATGTCTTTAAACTGAACTTTAATATAGTTCCTATTTATTCAAAAGGTTGAGACTTAAACTGTACAAAGAAGTCATTAACATTTCAACACATTTACTCCATTTATCTTATCTGAAAAAGAACTCTGTACTTCAACATTTTGACATTGAATATATTCCAATATGTGTCTAGAAAAGTTTATTTTTATATTAAGTAATAGAAACAAACTGTCCACTTAAAATGCTCACTGCGTTTTTCTTGTAATTTAAACGGTGCCCACCCAGCAGGAAAAACATTGTGGTAGATTATGAAACTGATCACTTTGTACAGGTTTATGTATGCCTGAATATAGGCACAGAAGGAATATTTATTGCATAGAATAAAATTAAAACTGTCTAAAATGTAATTTAGTTTAATTTTAAGGGGAGAAAGTAATGCAATTTCCAAACATATAATGCCATTTTATAGCACAATCATGTAACTATATTACTTTCAGTTGTCATAAAAATGCTGTATGTATCAAACATAACTTAAAAGAAATTTCACTTTGCAGTCCAATTTGGCCTCTGTCTTTTCTTACACTCTGCCTTGAGCACATCATCAGAACAAGACTGTTTGAACTGTAACGTTCATTTGATTAAAAAAAAAAACAAAAAAAAAACATAATGATCAATAATTGCTGTCAATATAATTTATGTTATCTTTGTCAACACATTAGAACAAAGATAACAAAGACAACTCTTTCAGTGTTGTCTCAGTGAAAGAGACAACACTGAGGCTGCCATCTGACCTCACATTTGTGCTGACGGTTATTTTGCTGTTGACATTGAACTATTTGCTTTTACTTTCTAGTTCAAAATTGAAAAGGTATAAACTGGTTAAACCTGGAAATATGCAAATTTATAGGATTGTATGTGTGATTAAGTTAAAAACACTCTTTTGTACAGTGTTTCCAGATGACATTTGTTGTGAAATAAACTGAATTGAATTGAAATGGCATTGAATTGGATATTTCCTTAAAAATATAATCTGTGGTTTTTGAAACATAGTTTTCTGTTTGTGAAAACAGTGTTTTTCACCACCTGGCTGTTATTCACAGCTGGATAACAGCTGTCCTAGTTATCCAGGACAGCTGTAAAATGTAAGTTATATTAATCGCCCACACCCTTCAAAATGTATTTTAATTTAGACCCTCTAGTTGTGAAGAGGCAGATTTTTTTATCATGTAAGCAACAGGCATTTTTGTAAAAGAAAGTTGCAGTCGGTTTTGTGAATTGGAAGAGGTTCAGAACTTTCTCAATAGGCCTCATTGTTTAACATGTTTTAAAAGACTTCATATATTCAGTCAAGCTTCATAAAATGTTTACCTCGACATCTTTATATAAAAATAATGAATTACTCATTTGTCATTCACCCAGGCAACAATGACGTTTCAGGCATGGTCAAGCATATTTTAACAAGGGCAAACCAAATAAAGAATGTTTCTAAACAGTTGGCTCAATAATAAAAAAATATATAAGACAGTCACTAAACTTGCCTTCATGAAATAAAACTCTGTAAGCAGTAAAAAAAAGAACGAAACAAAGACTACTACCACCTTTGTCTTCTTATTCTCTTTGTAAAAGGACTTCACAAAATTATTAGTTTTTACTGAGAACACAGTAATTGTAAAAGTACATGTTTTTTACCGTTTACAATGAATTAAATTAATCAATTAATTAATAAAACGAAAGTACTGTTACTTACTGTTACAAGAAACTTTTTTATTTCAGTGAGTTGTTACAGTCTAAGCATGACAAGAAAACAGTCACATGCTGTACTAATATCACTAAGATTGAAATAAAAACAATCTGAACATGATATTTTTTCATCTCTGGTTTAAAACTTAAATGCGAAAAGACATATTGTCTGGTCAATTGTATTATTTTCTCTGAACAAATATTATTTTCAAAATAGTTTGAATATTTCAAAACATACTTTTTTGTGAAAACAGAACCAAAACATATTACGAAAAGAAGAAGAAAGAAAAACAAAAACGTTGAAACTGGTAAATAAAGAATGGTTTGAAATCACAGAATGCACAGTTCAGCATTCAACAATGTTTACCAGGACTGACCTGCCAGCAGCCTTTGATCAGCATTTAATGACACTTAACACAATCGCTTCAAGACAGCCCTGCTTATTAAGAGGGGAACAGATGTTGTACCAAAGCGATCTTGCCGATTTAATTAGCCTCTGATATTAAATGCATTAGCACTTGAAAACAGTGCAGTTAGAAATATAACCACGTGCCATGAAAGATAAACCCTGTGGATAATCTAAGCGAGAGGCACAGGAGTTGGGGAGTCGAGGAGTAAAGGAGAACCATTATAGGCTGTTATGGGAGCAGAAATTGCATAATGCTGTCAAAAAACAGTGATCTGACCCCATATCCGTTTTCTGTCATCTGTTGGCTGAACAGCAGTTAGAAAAATTTATAGGCAGATCTATGGCCCTAAAACATCTAGCAGTTTCCCTGCAGAGTGGGCCTCATGCTGTGGTAGTGGAGAACATCTCTAGGAACAAAGCAATCACTATTTCTTTCCTCACATGGCGCCTCCCAACAGCACAATGCTGTGAGCGGCTTTAATTCAAACAGGTCCACTCATGAGCCCAGTTTGAAGCTTGCAGCAGGAGTACGTATAGCTGCAGCTCCAAGAATAAAATACAAGTATTATTAACTTCAGGATTGGAAACCCATCGCTCAGCAAAAAAACAATTTCAGGGGCCCGTGACACCAAGATAGGCAATACACTCAAAACTATCAATTTACAGTTGAGAATTATTGACTGGTCTTATGCTTGACACCGAGACTTTATTCTAACCACAACGAATTTTGAAGGGATTTTCCAATAGAAGTCTGCCGTAGCTATAATGCCAGCCCATCTAAAGCAGCGCACTCCTGCTCCCATGAAAGCAATTCTCAACGCCTTATGAAAATTCCATTCTCTGACTGATCCCCTTTTTACTGGCAAAGGAATGTGTGCAGCACTCACACATACCCACACAAACAAAAAGGGCACGAGGCTGATTGCCTTTTGTCCACCTCTGAAAACCTGGCCACCTGGATCCTGCTAACCTTCAATAGGGTTCATTATGGCGGGCTCTGCATCCACCCAGCCACTGCTTAACACTGCAGACATGGATCTGGCATTTTTGCCCCTACTGCTGCCTCTGCTGTGCACTTACAGTCCAAAACCCTTCGCCTTGTTTTTGCCTGCTATGCCCATAAAGGCACAACTGTTCTTTCCCGGCTCTAAGCACCCCGTCTCTATTCTTCATTTCTGGCCCTGAGGCCATATCCTCGAGTAACATCACAACAAAAATCCATCCCTCTTTTTCTAGACATCTTGAGCTTGGCCTGTGGAGGTAGTGAACAGCCACCTCAATGACAGAAATAAAATTGTTGTTAGAGATTGCTGTGGCATGTAACTGAAGTGTTTTACAGGGTTGAATGGGTGTGCTGGGGTGGTTAAGAAATGAGAATTAGTCTAATTAACTGATTGGATCCACTAAGCTGTTTGGATAAACATAACTCAGGATCATCAGCATAACATCAGAGATGTTTTCTCTGCTGTCTAGTAATTTTACCATGTGGAAGCAAATCCAGAGTACAGAAAATCAGCACAAATACCAAACCCTGTGTTACTACATCATTAACTCGGAACTAAACCACTGTAGGTTTATTTCTTTGCAGCATGTTGAAGATTGGAAAAAACTTTCAAACCTGTACACACTTATAATAAAATGGAAAGTATGCATGGGATACAAAATGATCATACAGTCTTCCTCTCAGATTTAGATATCCACTCTGGTTTAGGCCATTCGAAAACTTAAATTTTCTTCTGGTGAAGTCTTTATCTTATTCATTTTAAAATATCCATGGACTCACTCTTCTTCATTTCTAGTTCATAAACCCCAGTTCTAACTGGAAAAAAACAAACAAAAAAAACAATTATATATCGAGGATATATATTGATGCTATATAAAGATAGATGCTGTAAGAATACAGATATGTAAAATACAAAAGGAGAGAGAGAAAATTGGCCAAGTACTAAACCTTGTGGTAGTCCATAAGTATTTCTGATGAGTATTTAGCAGTTATTACTGATATGTACAAACTAGATGTTCCCACCCATTCTGTTGCTTAACACTGCAGATATGGAAGAGCTTTTTTTGCATCCCCACTGCTGAATCTACTCCACAATTACAGTCCAAACCCTTTTACACTCTTTTGGCCTGCTACACCACAATAACTGCCACTGTTCTTTCCCGTCTCTCACCCCTCTCTCTTTTTCTCTCTCTAGTCTTTATTTCTGCCCGTAAGGCCCTATCCGTGAGTAACATCTCAACAAAAAACCATTTCTCTTTCTCTAAACATCTTGAGCTTGGTGTCTGTAAATTATACTGCCTATGGCGGATGTGAACAGCTCCCTCTTTAACAGCGACAGAAATGAATCCCCTGTTAGAGATTACTGTGGCATGTAACGGCCCATGAGCGGCCCAGTTTAAGAGGTTTAACAAGGTTAAATGAGTGCGCTGGGATGGTTAGAAAATGGGGGGCTTGATGTTGGGGAGCAAGAGAGAGAGAACGGCAGGCGGTCTATGTTTTCATTTTGAATTTATAAAGGCATGATGATGCATCATGAGGCTTTATAAACTCATAAACACCCCGACTAACGTCATAGGCAGTAAAGTCAAAGCGGAGAGGGAACAACAGTAAATGTGGCACACTCCAGACGGGTGGCCACCTCCATTTGAAGAGCAGACATAATAGGAAGCTTTTTAATGGAAAATGTCCCCACTTAAACTTTAATCTACCCAAGCATCAGATTCACCAAGACATGGTAATGACACACACAGAGTAATGCACATGCTGAAATCCTACCACAAACCATACAATGGCTGCAAATCCCCTCCCGTGGCTGATGCTTTGGTCATCATCACTTATTATTATTTTTTTAAACCAGCTTAGAGGGATTAGAAGTGACTGACAGCAAAGGAAATGTGGATTTGAATTTGCATTTTCTTATGCAGAGTAAATAGTCAACATAACTTGGCTCTAGAGAACGGAATCGCTCTTTCTTTTTATTTTCCTGGACCGGGAAAAACAAAACAAAACAAAAAACAAAAAAAAAAACAGACATGTAATGTTTTATGGTCGTTACTTTAAGCAAATCCCTGAAACAGTATAAAATAATAAATATATTTTTACAGTCATTTCAAAGCAAAGCATTTTTATCCTTCAGTAGGATAAAAATGAAATGAATAAATATGGGGACTAAATTTGATTGTCACTCTTCTCAAATAAAATTCATGCAAATGGCTTTTAAATGTGTCCAGTTTGGAAAACAAATATCTATTATGCCTTCTTAAAAAAATAGGCACACACTTCACTGTTTTACATTGCTTGTTAAAAATCACAAACTTCAATCCACTTTGTCTGCATTTGAATATGCGTAGTGTATGATCGTGACAAGTCTGAATAATTATTCAAATAACAATACAAATATGAAAAGTGTGGCTTGAAAATGAATCCATCCATCTCCCCCCACACACTTGAGTCAATACTTTGTAGAACCTCCTTCTATAGCAGATACAACTGCAAGTGTTTTTGGCCAAGCCTCTACAAGCTTGACGGTTTCCAATATGGGGTCCAAAGCAAGGCCACTGGTGTTGAATTTTAACTCCCTTATTGCAGCAGTGTTGACTGAGCTGTTTTTCGGGAGCTGAGAGTGGGGCAGAACCACTCAAAGGCATGAGTTTATTTTTCTTTTTTGATTTTTTTTTTCAGCAATAACACTAAGAACAAGAATTCTGTCACAGCAGCTACACTTTATAATACAAAGTCACTACTAACTCTATTGAAAGGTGAGACTGTAGCAAATTTAAAATATATTTTGTTGCTGAATACTTCTATGTTCTAACATGTCTGCTCTGGCAAGGATTAAGCAGACATTTTGTAATCGTATTAAGATTTTTGCAATATGAAACAGTATTATAATCACTTCAAAGTTAGAGAAGGTTGTTAATATTTACGTTAAATAAAGCCTGAGAAAAGTGCACAAGAGGATCTTCAGTCTTGGCCAAAACTATGAAAGTTAAATGTTAAAGTTGACAGAAAATTTTAACTTTAGACTGTTTCAAACTAAAATGACCAATTTATAATGTAAAAAAAAAATAAAACAATATGAAATATTTAGCAGTCTCCCTCCACGATACTTGTTTCAAAGTTTCATGGCAAATTAAAAAGTACCATCTTTACACTAGAACTTTTTCTGGCAAAATGTTTTGACTTAGGAAATGCAGTGGAAATAGAGATGGGTCCAATGGAGGAAATGCAGCCCCACACATTTTTTCCCATTTCTCCTTTGGAAAATAGCTCAATCTCAATTGGATGGATGGAGCAATTTTCAAGTTTTTCCACACATTCACATTTGAATTTAGGACTGGTCTTTTTTTGTTTGTTTGTTTTTATTATTATTATTATCTGGTCTTCTTATAAACCATTCTTTCATGCGAATGTTCGTCAATCTAAATCATTCTTTTTTGCCTGTATGTTTTGTGTCATCGTTTTAAACCTCTGTCAATTTTTTAAAGTATTTTGCAGCCTCTCGCAGGTTTTCTGGCAAGATTGTTCTGTTTTTCTGTTTCCCATCGGCTATAACCAGCTGTCCCTTAACTGTTGAAAAGAGAAAAAGAAAAACACATCTCTGCAGAATGATGTTGCTACAACGACTTACAGTGTCAAATTTAGCTTACTTCACATTATTTAGGGATATCTGAGTATTGGGGCTTAATACACATGTCCTCTCAGCTTTTAAATACATTTAGAAAATGTATTTAAAAAACACCCCCTTGAAAAATGTTCAGGGGGTGTAAATACTTTCGTGAGCGTTTGTATACCTAGACTTTTTACACCTGGCCTGTTTTGATAGAAAGCATTAATTAGAAAACTGAAACATGCTGTGTTTCATTCATCTTCACATTAACACAAATGGAGGTGGATTTAATGTGGGGATCAAATACAAGCTAGCATAATAGTGGATGAAAACACAGCTGTAGCCAAGCTGTGTGTGGGCATGTATACCTTCGAAATGGAGACGGCAAATAATGTGCGTCAGTGTGTGTGTTTGTCTGTCGGTGTGTGTCGTGGGGGTGGAGGGAGGTGGGAGGTTGATGGGGAATGTGATTGTATTTTTCTTTCTCCTGTCCCCTCAGGAGGTGACATGGTTGGTATTGTAATTCCACTCTCATTTCCTACGTTGCACGGGCGACTGCAGACTTGTCACTCAGGAGGAGCAGAGAATAGGCCTGCCAATCAGTCAAGGACCCATTACCAGAGCAGTACCTGGAAAAGCTGCATTTGCCCTGTTCCTTGTTAGCATAAATAAATTCTAACACTTGGTCCATCCAAGCGCACAATGATTAGCAGGATTGGATAATGCATGAAAGTACTCTATAAAAGAAAGGACAGAGAGGCTAATGGAATTAAAAGGTAAAGAAAAAAAAATTCCCTGAATCACATTGAGTGTGCTGGATCTTCTCAATTAGCAGTAAAATAAAATGTTCAAATGCTTTCAGGAGCCAAAAGACAGATGCTAATGTTCACATATAAGGAAAGGCAAGGGCATACAAAGAGTAAAACAAACAAAAACAAACAGCAAAGTAGCAGCCCTCAAATTAAATGGATAAAGACATTAGAACCTTCAACTGTGGCTGTACGCTGCAAGTCAGCTGGCTGAAGGACTCCCTTCACATACAGGTGGGACACATTCAGCTACAGCTCTAAGCCAAGCCAATAGCCCTACAAAAGACCAGCTGATGCCAGTCTGCTATACATGTGTTGCTCCATAAAAAACAGACTAGCAAAGCAATCAACTTTATTATGTAGTTCTCACAAGAGACAACTTATAATTATCAAAAATGTTATCCCTTTTGTGTTTACGTCAATGCACGAAAGTCAAAATGAATAATTTTTGATTGATGCAATTATTCTACCAAGATTAACATTTAGGGTTATATTTTGGTAGTGGTAGGGATGGTTGCTTTTCTTTAAAAAAATAAATACATAAAATAAAACATTTGACCATTTGGGCAAATAGCTAACTAGAAAATGAACTCCTTTTAAATACAATCTCTTGCATGTGCAGTATTTTTTCTCTGCTTGCTGCTGATTGCTCATTTCTCACCAACCTTTGCACCGCTACGTAAGTTTTTCCAGATCATCGTTGAGTACTAGGCCTTATCACATCTTTGGACCTGTGATCCCGATCTACAGTAGAGGGACCATAATTTTGTGTAAATTGTTAAAAACCATGACAATATCAAGTTGAAAGAAGTTGAAAACAATAACGGAAAATAATAATAATAAACAGATAGTTACACCAGCAAGAATGGAAGAAGGCGAAATTTGGAGCGAGGCTGCTGTGAAAAAACAGCAAAAGTGAAGTGAAAATCCTGGTAATAGGGGGTGACGTGAGCAGGGTGCGGGGTGTGACAGGTAATGTGGGAGGTGGCAGGGAGCTTCTGCCCCACTGCGTGCCTTAAAAAGAGCAGAGCTCTAACCAGAATACCATCCATCACGCAGTCAGTCACAAGTGTGACATGACAGGTGAAACTGTTCCCTGTCGCAGCAGAAAAATATGAGAAGGGAGCAGGGGGTCCAGGAAAATGTAAGGGGAAAATAAATTAATGCAAGAAAGTTAATAATATAAGGAAAGAAAAAGTTGTATTTGTTTTTTAAACTTCAAAATATTTAAGCACAAATTTTACAGCTGGTACTAGACTATTTATCCCTACAGAACAGAACCACAGATTCTATTGTCAAATGGTCTTGAATAAAACCTTTTGTTCAAAGAGGTATATTAAGTATTTTTAATTTAAAACTCCCAAGTGAAGTCGCACAGGAGGAAAGGAAATGAGCAAAAGCGATGGAAAGAAGTTTTCCCCTGCTATTGTGGCGATACCAAGATAGTACATAAACTGTATTTATCTTGGGTTTCTCCAGAAACATTGTCCTATTGAGCTGCATTTAAAATATGCAACACGTTTCATCTAAACCCTCATAAAGACTTCCACTGTGCCCTGAATCTGTGACATACATCTCATATGACATGCTAAATCCATTTCATGGAGGGGGATTAGAATCGTTGACATAAAGCAGCATGCTCTCATCCTTGTAAGATGTTTTACACTTTATCTTATACAATCCTTTTCCAGGTCAAAACGTGTTCAATTTCTTTCTCAAAGCAAAACAAAAATTGTCCGTTCCTTTTGTTTTGTTCAACTCAGACCACCTGTTGGAACAAAGCACAACGGCTTCAAGTGTTTAATGCTCGAAAGACCTTGACTCCAGCACTGCAACAAAGCGCAAGACGAATGTTGCTTCCATGTATGCTGGACTGAATGAGGCCACATGTGTGATAAAGTCCCAGTTTGTTTGTTGAGCAGTAAAGCACAAACATGCTGTTGTTGGGATGGGAAAATATATATATAAAAAAGAGATAAATCAAGCGCAGATCTCAAAGGATCTTAAAAGATATAATACAAACCACCCCTCCTGAGGAAAAGCCTCAGGAGCCATTAATGTGATGCAAGAAACTGCATAACATTTAACCCTTTCATCGGTTTTTGTTCAGCATCTCCATCCATTTTTGCATTCAGCTCCATCCCCAGTTCGTTCCCTTTACATCATGTCTCTTGAGGGTTCGTCCTTTCTCTTTTTCTCCTTTGTGTGCTCTTTTTCACACTTTCTTTTATTTTCCTCTCTTGCTCTCTTTGTGACACTGTCTCTGTCTTTCCAGCCCACCTTCCTGGCTGTCTCTAGAGTTCAGAGCGCAGGGCTCCACTGGGGACCTGTTATCGATTGAACTGAGTCAGCTATGTTCACTTTAATTCATTAAACTCCTGCTGTCAATGCCCATTGGGCAATTCCAATAATGTAAGGAGAACTAGCTAGGGTGTATATGTGTTGGGGTTGTGCACAGACGTATAAGTAATCGGTGCCTATCTCCAGCGGTCATTGAGCAGCACGCAGGGTACACCCTGGACAGGTTGCCAGTCCATCACAGGGAACGTAGTAGATGCTATTGCATAGATAAAAACTATATATTTTTCTTGAATGAAGAGAATGAGAAATGTACACAACAATGACTTTTTTACCCAAATACATCCAAATGCATCTTGATGCCCATCTTCCACATCTTTCCACAAACACTTATAAACAACATACCAAAATCCTTTTCTCCACAGGTGTGGCTTTAACAGGTTCCTTCCCAGTCAGGTCTGGCCAGATTTGTCTCCATTAGCAGATAGAGAGTCATTTTTTCAAAACTACCTCAGAGTTAGTACAAGCCAAACCAAGCTACATATTGTGTGCAAGTGATTTGATTGATAGCAGACTGCATTTGTTGATTGGCCCGTGATTTATGTCACTACAGAGCTGCTCAGTGTAATTATGAGTAGCGCCAGGAGGACATGCGTCAACTTTTGGAGTGGCATGACCATTTTCACAGCCCGGCAAGCAGCGCGTGTCTTTGAAGAACAGGCATGCGTTGAAGGAGTAAGCGATAGTTCAGTCTGGTCAACGTTGCACTTGCTAAAATAAAAACATAGTTCCACAAACTAGATTTGAGCATATTGCAAACTAATAAGCTAATCAGATTTTGTTTCTTTATGTTTGAGCCAACAATGGAATTTTTAAGACAAAATTAAATCATTTGAATCAGCCATGATCACAGCCAGATGGAGGATAAGATGCAGCATCCTTTTAGGTTTTTGACCTTGACTACTTGACACTTTTGGCTGTTTGTCTTTAAGGAAAAATTCAATATCTGGGTTTATTTGAGTCCATCAGAACCAACACCATGAGGTTCTCCATTGCTGAATGTTACTAAATATGACATCATCTGAGTGCTGACCACAGCTCCTTCGCATTCACAGCCAGCCCATGTTTTTTCACATTTCTGCCCATTTTCTTGCCCACAATAGTGAGGAACAGATTGCAATAAAGACAAACCCAACTTGGCTGCAGCCAAACAACACATTGACTGGGTAGAGACTCTAAGAAGGGGCTGAAGATACTCAATTTCTGCCATTTGAGGAAGAGCCATACCTCTGGGATAGGCAATATTTTTTGTTGAGAACCTTGCCTAAGACCTACAGGAGCTTTCTTTCCCTACTGTGAACTGAACCAGTGAACTCTAAAGGTCAGATAGTCTGAGGAACAGGATCACATCACATGCAAAAAGCAAAGATAAGATCCTCATTTTTTCCTCTTGTACGGAGATTTGGTTTAACCTTTCTTGGACAATCAAAAATTAGAGAGAATACCCAGAAGAAATAACGACACAAAGATAAAAGCAAAGCTAATCCCAGTGGATTTAATCTTCAGTGGGGACTTGATGTGTTTTTTTTCTCTGTTGCTTAAAAGGCCGAGTGGTATCACAACCATTCTGATCCCTCTCATGAGTTTCTTTCCCTGCTGCGTAAAAATGAATCTCAAGGAAATCAAAACACAGTCATTTGAACACAATCACATTACACACTTGTCATCTTAAAAGGTCAACCTATTAGCTGAAAACTGCATTTTCAAGTTGCTCCTGTCAAATCATTGTGTATCCAACTTCCTGCTCATGTTTTTAAAGTCATTAAAAAAGAATGTGCTGTATAAAAATGTTAAGCATTTTCTGGAAGTAGCTGATGACAAGTACATGTTTCCGAGGGAAGGGGAGAGGAGTATGTTACAACTGTCTTACCTTCCACACGGAAAGGCTTTACACAAGTTTTGACACAGGATGTTGCACAGGGTAAGGGAGTGTGAAAGCAGAAATCCAATGAATGCTTCACGGCGAGCCAGTATCCTCTCCTCTTTCACCGTTTCCGATCGATATCAGAAGCAGGCATGCTATGTGTGAACATTATGTATGACTCTGATTTCATCTGCACCGGTCAATATGAGCCAACATTCATATATTCATGTTAGACTCCACAGATGAGCCTCAAGAAGTGAATCTGCATGGGCAATTATAACATAGCAGCCACAAATATAAGCTGTGTGTTGTGTTGTTTTTTTTTTCCACTGCAGTCTTGTCTTATCCCAATTCCCACTGATAGTTGTTTCCATGCCTGACATGTCAGAGTTTGAAAGGTTGCTTTTTTTCACATTTCAAGTCAGCAGAGTACTTTGTTCAGACAATACTACTTTAAGACCAGTAATGAGATGGGTATATTAAAATTGTTAGTCAATTTTTTTATTAAATGTAAAAAGGAAACAGATAAAATAATCACAGTTAAAACTCTTGTTTTGCACTTGTTATGTTGTCTTTTGAGAAATGCCTATCTCATTTCTTTGCAACATAGCTTAAGCTCAGTCTGAATGGCTGGAATGTATCTGTGAAGATCAATCTTCACATCTTTTTACAGATTCTAAATTGGATTTTGGTCTCGACTTGAATTTGGCCATTCCTAAAATATGAATTTCCCCTCTCTAAAGTTTTTTTGCGGCCCCTAACATTTTGCCATCAATTCTGACCACTTTACAAGAAGATTTTCTTGTCCTTGTTGAACAAAATCTTCCCCGAACCACGACGTCTCAGACAACATATTCACAGTTGGGTTAGTGTGTTCAGAACAATTTTACTGCCTGATTTTATGTAAAATTATATAAACACACCATTTATGAGTGATTTTGCAAAGAAGTAAAATCCAAAAAAATCAAAAATTACCACATTGAATATTGCACATATAATGACCATAAATATAGGCATGAAAATTAGGCATAACTCAGGATGCTGATGGTAGCAAAGTGTTTACAATATGATTAATAGTTGTCACAACAGTTTCCAAAGGGTTATTTTCACTGCCACAAAGTTACATGTTGCTCTCATCTTATGAGAGTACATTCTTCCTCATGTTTGTATATATAAATATATAATTTATATATATATAAAAAAAAAAATTCCCTTCTCACCCACCGCGGGTGGTTCTTATCCTCTGAGCTCGGGTCCTCTACCAGAGGCCTGGGAGCTTGAGGGTTCTGCGCAGTATCTTGGCTGTGCCAAGGATTGCACATTTCTGGACTGAGATGTCTGATGTTGTTCCTGGGATCTGTTGTAGCCATTGGTCCAGTTTGGGGGTGACTGCCCCGAGGGCCCCGATGACCACAGGCACCACTGTGGTCTTCACCTTCCAGGCCCTCTCCAGTTCCTCCCTGAGGCCCTGGTATTTCTCTAGTTTCTCGTGCTCCTTTTTCCTGATGTTGTAGTCGCTTGGTATTGCTACATCTATCACAACGGCTTTCCTCTGTTGTTTATCCACTACGACAATGTCTGGTTGGTTCGCCATTACCATTTTGTCTGTCTGGATCTGGAAGTCCCACAGGATCTTAGCTCTGGCGTTCTCCGCCACCTTTGGGGGTGTTTCCCACTTTGATCTCGGGGTTTCCAGTCCATATTCTGCACAGATGTTTCTGTACACTATGCCTGTAACTTGGTTATGTCGTTCCATGTACGCTTTCCCTGCCAGTATCTTGCACCCTGCTGTTATGTGCTGGACTGTCTCAGGGGCCTCCTTGCACAACCTACACCTTGGGTCTTGTCTGGTGTGGTATATCTGGGCCTCTATTGCTCTGGTGTTTAGGGCCTGTTCCTGGGCGGCCAGGATGAGGGCCTCTGTGCTGTCCTTGAGTCCAGCTTTTTCCAGCCATTGGTAGGATTTACTGATATCAGCCACTTGGGTTATTTGCTGGTGGTACATCCCATGTAGGGGCTTGTCCTGCCATGATGGTATCTCTGGCACCTCAACCTCCGTTCCCTGTTGTCTGAGATATTCACTGAGCACATTGTCTGTTGGGGCTTTGTCCCTGATGTATTTATGGATCTTAGTTGTTTCGTCCTGGACTGTGGTTCTCACACTCACTAGTCCTCTGCCTCCTTCCTTGCGGCTCGTGTACAGTCTCAGGGTGCTGGATTTGGGATGGAATCCTCCATGCATTGTTAGTAGTTTTCTAGTCTTAATATCAGTGGCTTTTATCTCCTCCTTTGGCCAGCTAATTATTCCAGCAGGGTATCTGATTACTGGCAGGGCATAGCTGTTTATTGCTCGGATTTTGTTCTTGCCATTGAGCTGGCTTCTCAGGACTTGCCTTATTCGTTGGAGGTATTTAGCTGTGGCTCCTTTCCTTGTGACCTCATCGAGGTTGCCATTTGCTTGTGGTATACCTAGGTACTTGTAACTGTCCTCTATGTCTGCTATTGTTCCTTCTGGGAGTGAGACCCCTTCTGTGCGGATGACCTTCCCCCTCTTTGTGATCAGCCGACCACACTTCTCTAGTCCGAATGACATCCCAATGTCCGTGCTGTAGATCCTGGTGGTGTGGATCAGTGAGTCGATGTCTCGCTCACTCTTGGCATACAGCTTGATGTCATCCATGTAGAGAAGGTGGCTGATGTTGGCCCCATTTTTGAGTCGGTATCCGTAGCCAGTCTTGTTGATAATTTGGCTGAGGGGGTTCAGGCCTATGCAGAACAGTAGCGGGGACAGAGCATCTCCTTGGTATATGCCACATTTGATGGACACTTGTGCAAGTGGTTTGCAGTTGGCTTCAAGGGTGGTTTTCCACAGCTTCATCGAGTTTGCAATGAAGGCTCTCAGAGTCCTGTTGATGTTATACATCTCTAAGCATTCAATGATCCAAGTATGCGGCATTGAGTCATAGGCTTTCTTGTAATCAATCCAAGCCATGCACAGGTTGGTGTGTCGGGTTTTGCAGTCTCGGGCAACTGTGCGGTCTACGAGGAGTTGGTGTTTGGCTCCTCTGCTATTTACACCGATACCTTTCTGTGCCGTGCTCATGTATTTATCCATGTGTTTGCTTATCTTGGCCGCTATGATGCCTGACATGAGCTTCCATGTTGTGGAGAGGCAGGTTATTGGTCGGTAGTTGGGTGGGACTGGACCCTTTGATGGATCCTTCTGGATTAGGATTGTCCGCCCTTCAGTTAACCATTCAGGGTGAGTCCCACTTTGTAGCAGCTGGTTCATTTGGTCTGCCAGTCGCTCATGGAGGGCAGTGAGTTTCTTTAGCCAGTAGGCATGGATCATGTCAGGCCCTGGTGCTGTCCAGTTTTTCATACCTGAGACTCTTTCTTGGACATCTGTCACAGTGATGGTTACCAAGGCTTGCTCAGGGAGGAGGTTATTATGGTCCTCTCGTAGAGAGATCAACCACTGTGCATTGCTGTTGTGGGACGCCTCCCTTTCCCATATGCCTTTCCAGTATTGTTCAGTCTCCAGCCTTGGTGGGTCTACTCTGTTGTTATTACCCTGCCATTGAGAGTACACCTTAGCTGGTTGAGTGGAGAAGAGCCGGTTAATCCTTCTGGATTCATTCTCCCTTGTGTATCTCTTTAGGCGGCTGGCCAAGGCTTGGAGCCTCTGTTTGGCAGTTTCGAGTGCTTCAGGTATGGGCATCTGCCTGTACTTTCTGGGTACTGGTCTTTTCATTGTACCCTTGTGGAGCTCTGACAGTTGGCTCACTTCCCTCCTTGATACCTTGATTTTAGCCTCTAACCGTCTTTTCCATGGTGGGTATTGGGTCTCATGGCTGCTCTTATAGCCAAGTGTCTCAAGGATCACTGATGCTGAGTTGTAGATCAGCTCATTGGTTTCTGTTATGGTGTTGGTAGGGATTGTTCTCAATGCTGCATTCACATTCTCAATGATCTCTGATGGTACTTCACTCAGCCGTTGTAATTGGCGCCGAGGAGGTCTGGTTGTCATTCGGGTCATGATTTTCTCTCTCAGGTCAGCAGCCGTCTCGTTCAGCTCTGATTCGCTCAATGGGGCCGTGTATCCCCTGACTGGGTGGGGACTTGTAGTTAAGTCCCCACAGTTCTGACATCCAGGTTCCTCCTTTTTGCCGTAGCATTTGTGTTGTATCTCGTCAATCTCAAGTTGTGATAGCAGTTGCCGTTTGCGGATGTTGGAACACACACATATATATATATATATATATATATATATATATATATATATACCATTATTGTAGAGTTTATACACACCTACCTACGAATGATGTGTGGCTCTACCTTGCTCTGGATAATTTGTACGCATGTGGCATAAGTCGTGTGGATGTGTGTGTTTAGCTTCCCTGGGGGATGAAGCAGTGGTATTCACCAGCCCTTATTAAAATGCCAGTCTGGCCTAACAGAGTTAGGGAAGGCACAAGCGGCTGTCCTTGATTTTTCCCATCAACCCCCAAGTCCCAACACACACAAACATGCACTTATTCAAATGCACCTAACCTTCACACACACATATACTGCTGATCCAGTATCCACTGCAGGCCAAGACCCGGCGAACTCTGTTTTCTCTGTTCACCTCCTTCTGTCTATTTTCTGCTCTCTTCCTCATTGTCTCTACTGCAGCAAAATAAGAAGGTAAAATGCTTTTAAGATGGAATTAATAGCAGAACTGAAGCCAATCTTACTTTCTCTGGCAAGGAATCAAGAACATATCATTCGGAACAGGACACCTTTGTAAGCTCCAGTGTCATCTCCTGATAGCATGAATGGGTCTATTTCTGTTCTCTTTTTGGTTTCAATATTGTGACACTGTTACATAATCCTTAAGGGATAATTCTTAAAAGTTAAGCGGTGTGACATTTTGATTCCCCCTGGCCCCCAGGACTTCTAAAGAAGTTGCTGTGAAAAGAACAATGTTTTAAGCATGTTTTCCAAACTAAAAGCCAAAACAGAATATCAGTAGTTTTATTATGCTGTCATTACTGAAGGTGGTAGGAATGAAGGATGAACATTCAAAAGTTGCATATTATGAACATAACAAGGTAGACATAAGAGAACACAAAACCTCAAAGCAATCCAATTAGCTAACCATTTAATTGTCAAATAAATTAATCAACAAGGCATGTCCTATATTCACTTGAAGTTACATCCCTAAAAAATATTATGGGTATAAGACTGACAAGATTATCAGGACCCACTGGCTGTCAAAAGTGACAGAACACTACCAGTTTGTCTACAAATGTCTAAAGTTTGAAGAAATGTTTATTTCTTATGGCTATTAAACAAAATTTTGAAAATAAATCGAGTTACCACTAGACCTGTAGTTGGAAATATTTTCCTGACGTGGGAATTTCTGGTGACACACACATCAACACCTGTTGTATAACTATTCCAAGACACATTTCACCAAATTAGCATTTATGAGATATGGCAGTTTAATCGAAACATAATGAAAATAATGAGTATATTTAGATGAGAATAAACTCTACTACCTTATACTAGCATGTGAAACAAAAGCAATGCAAGCTTTTCATAAGAAATGAAAATATACCATATAAACTCAACAACTTTATGCTCATCAGGGGTATTAAAATAGTTTTATCCAAGTAGTTTACCACAAAAATCCCATTCATATGTAATAACATTTACCAAATACACAAATTAATAACTGAGACATGCATTCCTAACTATTAAGTCATTTTTATGTTGCATCATAGTTCATACCGTGCATGAGTCCTCGAGTTCATTTAAAATACAGTGGCCATGGCTGAAAGTACGTTTGTTTGGACATCAGAAAAATACATCTGAATGACACTAACTGTTAAGAGTAGGCTACTTAAAAAAAAAAAAAAAAAAATCAACACCCATTAGTTATTTGTTCATGCAAAGAATCATTATCTATGATAAGGGTAATTTAGGAGTAGCCTCTAACAACGGCAAAGTTCGTATAATGTATTATCACCCTTTGATGGTTCATTTCCATATGTTAACTAATTTGCTATTATTCACCCTAACCTATTATGTTTTTTGTTTTTTTTTAAATTGGAAGCAAAGTTAAAGTGTGCAAAGGGAGATACATATGTGATTTCTTTCTATTTTATACACTCACAATATTCTATACTTAATAATAATAATAATAATAATAATAATAATAATAATAATAATAATAATAATAATAATAATAATAATTAGAATAATTAGAATAATAATAATTAGAATAATTATAGTCTTTTCTATTCTTTAAAAATCAACTTGCACTCTGAAACGAATGCATTTTAATGCTCAAACATAAAGCTGGGTTACTGCCCTGTCCTGACTATCTAAGAGAACTTTGTAACAAAAAATGAGCTTTGTTAGGATTTTATATCACAGACCAACACAACATAGTGTGTAATTGTGAACGGGAGGGAAAGTGCAGCTTTAACATGTAATACCTCCTGCTACCTGTGATAGCAGTGGTGTAAAGTATGCACACAGGTCTTTTAGGATGAAGTCCAAACATTTTAGAAATCCACAGCTGGACTTATTGGGATTTCTGTTTGGTATATATTTGTGATATCTAAATGGAATTAACATATAAACATACTGGTAAATTACTGTAAGTGTATTAGTTTTTTTCAGGGTAAATTAATTATTTTGCGATGAAAACACTGCCACCAGTTCTTTGCCTTCTGCTCTGCTTTCTATTTGTCATTCATTTAATACAGAGAGAGAAGTACCTTTAAAGCACTACATCCTCCCACACAACGCTCACCTTCATAGCCTAATGAACATGTTGAAATCCAATGAATTTTAATTTGCCTTTAAATTAGGACAAGGGATAAAAGCAGGAGAATTTATTAGGAGCGAAAGTAAAAAGGAAGGTTTCCACTTCTCTGCTTCCTGTGTGTACTTCATGAAAAGAAGAAGAAGGACAGCAAAGAACTGGGAAAAAAACAATTAGCTTTGAAGTTATATTCTCTATCTCAGTGGATGAAGTACTTATACAAGGAGTCTTAGCTTATCTTTTGTTCTCAGGTTTCGTTGTGCCTTCTAATAATTGATGGTTTGCCAGAAAATGCAGTTCACATGTAACAGAAAGACAAAACAATTGAAAAGTAGACAAGGTTTTGATGTTCATCCCCCTCCATTCCCCTCCCCTGCCTTCAGGGTTATCTTCTTGAACGAATGTTTTCTGGGAAAAACAAGGTCATGGGATATACAATACAGGGAATTTTACAACATAGACTTGCTCGTTACCTCCTTTAATTTTTTAGCAGACTGCGCTCTGTTCCTTTTGCTCACAATCCAAAAATCCAGTAAAGGGTGAGGAGGTATTACTGTATGTTGTGGGGGTGTGCGTGAGTGTGTGAGTGAGACAAAGTCTTAATGTACATACACTAGCCTGCACACGCCATCACATAACCCAACTTTACACACGCCACTATGCACACGCACACGCACAGGTTCACAGCACTGCTCAGTAGTTATAATTAACAACTGGCCCAGTAATTCTATCTTTACTAATTACTACCTCTGCCCACAAGGCACACAGATTGGATCAAATCAGAGCTGGGATACGGGATATTTTTAGATAGTCTCCAGTTTATCTTTTCAGGCTAGCACTTCTCAAAAGTGTCCCTGTGAGGAATTCCTGGCATGTGGCACAAGTGATTTTCACTATGCAGCGGATATCAAGCTTCATCTGCGGAAAGGCCGGGCTGCAGGTAGTCTGTCGGTCGCTATAAAGCACGACTTTGTCACCGGATGTGTCAGACTGAATTGTCACCTGTAGGCTATATCCATCACGTGAAACCATCAGCTGCAGTGAGAAGCTGTCCTGTGCTGCCTCAATGCTTAAAAAGACAACTGAGTGCAGAAGAAATTAGCTCTTTTTTTTCTTTGTAGGAGAGGGCAGGTGTCATTTATGTCACGTTTTTTTTTATCAAGGAAATGGCATAGTGGGAAAATAGTCAAAGGAATACTGGGGTTGTATCATGTCACAATGCCTCATATAACTACCTGCTAAATGTGTGTCAACTGGTGTCCATCTAGTTCTGAATCTACCCACATTCGCTGATTGGATCCATTTAAATGGGATATCCTGATTTTCTTTAAAGGAAAGAGTCAATATTTAAGCTTTTCACAGCCAGAACAAAAAGCATTAAACACAAGAGCTGTTTGCACACATGCTTGTTTTAATTCTCAAATTTTGTTTTAGGTCAATAACTGTTAAAGTCTTCACTGCAAAAACACAAAATCTTGCCACATAATTATAGTCTAATTTCTAGTGCAAATATCTTGGTACAGTTGAATTAAGACAATCCTAACTGACAAGTAACTTTTCAGAAAGATTTATGTGTTTGTTTTATTTGTTAGTATTGATGAGAAAGTACTTCTACCATTGCCAGATAATTTCACTTATAACAAGACATTTCCCCATGTTACAAGTAAAATAATTTGTCATGGAACAAGTACTTTTTCATCAATATTGAGGAATAATTGACTTAAAATATGCTCCTGTATTTTGCTGAAAAGTTATTTTTAAGTTAGTTTTAGTTTAGTTCCTATTTCAAGTGTACTAAAATATTTGGACTGGAAACTAGACCAAATTTACTTGGTAAGATTTTGTGTTTTTGCAGTGTTATAGAGTTTGCCTTGTTAATATGAATTATTC
The DNA here is from genome assembly GCF_003331165.1 of Xiphophorus hellerii. Lineage (NCBI taxonomy): Eukaryota > Metazoa > Chordata > Actinopteri > Cyprinodontiformes > Poeciliidae > Xiphophorus > Xiphophorus hellerii. The sequence goes on along the minus strand of NC_045679.1, from coordinate 9,297,997 downwards.
TTGATTTTCTGCAGTGAATTGTAAAATTAAATTGAAATGATGGTTCATCAAAAGCACCTAAACGCTTCATTGGTTAACCTGGACAACAAGTCTCCTTTAGACCAGTTCCAATGATTGAAGTTCTCTTTGCTTCACTCATTGACTTTGATGGATATGACTGAGAGCTAAGTTAATAATGCAATCTGTCACATTGAATGAAGTGATGTCAAATTATTTTATATGTTTTTGTCAATTAAATTATTTGTACAATTTATATATATTTGTTTGGTTATTTTTTTAATAAGTCACGCTTGTTTTTATTTCCAGCTTTAAGTAATCCCTTGCACATTTGGTTTCTTAAATTTCAAGTGAAATTACATGTTAAAAAAAGCAGCAAAGGAGTACTCTGTGATTCTATTACATATCTGTGCTGACACCTCAGTCACAAGGTGGTGTTACTAATTTAAAACAAAGATAATCTACATGAGTTGTTGTTACTGTCATTGATCTATAACGAACCTAAATTCTCACTAAGCAGTGCAAATAATTAATGGTTTACATTTAAATAGGTCATAGGAATTAGTCACATGGTTAAGAACAATTGCGGCGGCTTCTGTCTTAAAAATGTTCTCTTTTTTTGTACTTGTCATTTTTTTCTTTCTTACAGTAGTTTCTTGCATGAGACATCTCACAGTGTTTCTGTGGCAACTCGATTTCAAAGCATCAGCGCAGAATGCCAGACATCACTGGATAAATGAAGGTTATGTAAATCTAATGCCTGGAAATTATTCTAAATTGAAGACTGGTGGGAAGAAACATAATTTGAGAAAAAAAAAGGTTTAAAAGATAGAAAAGAAGGAATCTAGTTCAATGTCACTGAAAAACAAAGAACAAAGCGAGTCTTAATGTGTGGGAGCAAACATGTCACATGTGCGTCTGACAACACGTGCTCTTCTTCTGAACTCTAGATGCATATCTGATTTGGCTCAGTAGTGGTGGAGTTGTGCCTTGACATCAAAGGCCACCTATGTCCCATTGTCCTCTGACTATATTCATCTTGAGGTAATCCACCCTCACATAACACATCTCTGGACTGTTTTGCGCATCAGAAACTAGCACACACTCTTTCACAAGAGCTGGGAACCCCTGTCCTAACGCTGTGGATGATGTAGCAATAATTCAACTGCAAAGTCTAAATAAATCAGAGACAAACAGTAAATTATATTTTTGCAAGGCTTTAATTTCAGGAAAGTAACACTGGGTGTTCCCTGGAGCAGAAAGAGGAAAAAGAGTTGGTGGAAGTGAAGAAAAGAGAGGGAAGGAGATGCTGTGGTTTTCTTGTTGCCTGGAAACAGCCAAACAGATCCCAGTGCCATCTTACTTTTAGCTACTGTATCTAATGCCTAAAATCTGCAGATGCATTTCACAGCAGAATCTCCTCACACTAGCAGCGCCACAATAGCCGTCTCAGGAATAAAACAGTTGTGCTACATATGGCTCAAGTTTTTCCCTGGCAGTTTTCTTGAGGTGTCAAAAATGAATGCGAGATCCTTGCATGGATTAACACAACTTCCCCAAACAAACAATCCAATTTTCCCCCAAGTCTCTCAGTGGTATATTTAGAGTGGGAGTCTTCTCGCATGGCGCTCTCACTCGTGTGTGAAGTGCAGATTTCTTGCTGCTGAGCCCAGAGGAGTAAGAAGCTCATTACAAACTCTGAAAGATTTACGAGCTATTACACAACGAACCCAACTGTTCATTTACTTAGATGTGCTTTTATTTGTTTACTTCTGTATTAAAGCTAAGATTAAGTGATTAAACCGAACATGATGAAGGTTGTTGTTCCTCACAGTGGGGTAGGAATACTAGAGCGTACCTCTAGAGCATGACTTGTATGAACATGGCATGTGAAGTCGATGTGGCAGGTTTATGACAGAAGTGAAGCTTTACTGACAGAGGGCGGGGGAGTGCTAAGCCGTAGAATTAGCAACCAAAATGACTGGTTCTAATTTCTTACTCGCTGATGGAAATGTCAACATTGACGAGACAGGTGAGACACATCTTGTCTTGCTCGTTCTAAACTGTGCATCATTCGTTTAAATTCTTGATGAGCTCTTCTGGTTCTGCTTTACAAGCATCTGTCTTTTGAGCAGGCACACAATTACATTGTCATTTACTGGGATAAAAGAGGAGTTGGAGTAAATTGCTTTCAAAGAGGCAAGAAGAATGTTACTTTTGATTTAATGCAGTTAGAGAGAAACCAGCTGGTCTTGGGGGGAGGGGGGGGGGGGGGGGGGGGAACCTAATCATGTCCCTGAGCTAATTGGTTGCATATGTTTTTATACTTGGTAAAAAGCACAAAAACATAACAGTGTGAAAATCCATAATTATTTGGACTTTAAACACCAGAACTGTTATTTTTATTTTTACATTGTCTAACATTTCCCATATTATTTAAATAACTAAAAAATGGTAATATTAGTGGTACTTCTACTATGACTAGGTCTTTATATTGTAGTGCTGATAGGGATAAATTAATGAATATACCGTTATGCCATATTTTCTGCCAGTAGGTGGCTTAAAATGTAAGCAATTTTTTAAATAAATGACTTCCAAATTAATTTTGAGCATAATCAATGTTTGTTTCTCCACTTTGTACTTGTTGATTGCAACTATGCCAATTTCATACTTATAAGCAACAATTTTACACCAATGTATGGCACATCAAATTGCTTTTCAATGTAATTAAGCAATACTTACAAAATTGATTTTTTTTTTTATAATTATGAAAATAAATAACATTAAAGCTGAAATCTCACATAGATTTAATTCATTTAAAGCATTCAAATGCCAAAGGTGTGGTGCAACGATTAAAAAGAAACTACAATTAGTGCATGATCCAACAATCAGACAAAAAGGTAAGATGATTATGAAAATAAAAGAATAAAGTAGAGGAAAATAGGTAGAGGATTAAAAGAGGGAATAGAGAAGAAGAATGGGTCAAGAGAAATGTTATAACTCAGAGCTGCTCTCTGGGGTAAAGTCCTTAAATTACAGAGAGATGTGGACAGCTTGTCAATGCGAGGTCGAACTAGAGCTGTGGAGCCAACACTACTTCTATCTATCTATCTATCTATCTATCTATCTATCTATCTATCTATCTATCTATCTATCTATCTATCTATCTATCTATCTATCTATCTATCTATCTATCTATCTATCTATCTATCTATCTATCTATCTATCTATCTATCTATCTATCTATCTATCTATCCATTTTTCCCCTAGAAGAAGAAAATCTGACAGCCTACTCAAATTTACCAGTAAACACCTTCTTTATTATTATTAATATTTTTTTTAATTATTATTATCTTTTTTGTTACTGTTAATTGCCCTTGCTGCATAACCACAGGAGCTTCCTTCTCCTCAGATTTGTACCCCCAACTGCAGGTGGCTGGACTGAGAGTTGGCTGTGACATTTTCATGGTTCATCAAGCCCTCATCCCAACATTTGATCTTCCATGGTCATAGTTGAATCAAAAGTAATAATTGGCCTGAAAGATTCCAGCGTTAGGCCATGCTGAAAAAAAACTGTATCTTCTTGCAGAATCAATTCCAGATGCAGCCCTCTCTGAATGGGCTCGATGGATGCCATTTTTTCCCTCATTCAGGCAGCTTACATTAAATCAATATGATGACTTTGATGCACACATTGTGTATCTGCTGCAAATTGAAATGGGTATTAGCTTTGAATCAGATTTTGTTTATCAGCAATACCCAAGAGACCATTTAAATTGTAAAGTATGTGCTAGTTCTTCAATACCCAAATTCAATACGTTTGGTTTAAAATTCAGCCTGAAAAAAAACACACACAAAAAAACACTACAAAAAATACTCAAAATAGGACAATCAGAGTTTTATTTTTATAAAAACAGCAATATTACTACTGTAGTGCATTTTTTTCTCCAATGCTCCATGCCTGCATTAATTGATTCATTTTGCCTCAAGCAAAATGTTTTAATATTTGGGCATAGTTGACCATATCTGCAATCATTATCACCTGTGTGTCAATAACCAGGTACAAAATGCAGATATCATTTTATGATTTCATATAAATTGATGATTTCATATATATATATATGAACACTAAAAATCATTAGAATTACAGCCAGGAAAACTAAGAACTATAGTTGCTGTCAAGGGCAAAACAAAGACAAAATAGAACTCTCCAACCTTACAATTCCCAATTTCTATTGCCAGAGAACTGCAGCTAAGATGTTGATGTCACCAATTATCCAACCTTTATAAGCAATCTACATCCCAAGTGATTTATTGAGGAATGCAGTTTAGCTCCTACTATCACAAACATAAATGTGGTGCTTTTGTTTTTCTCTGCTGCGACTGGAACTGGAACTGTGTCATATCAGCGCGGTGTAGAACCAGGTTGGTTCGATGTACAACAGAAGATAAGCACTTTAATTACAGAAGAGGATTTGTGATACTACAGACTGTTGCTCTTCTGAAGTTCTCCTAAAGAGAAGAGAGAGCATAAGAGAGGACCCAGGTCTCTAGAATCTTGGTGTCCAATGTGACTCCTCATGGGCCACTGTCCTGTATCTTATATATATATATATATATTTTTTTTTTCTCAATTAACACAAGTAAGTCAAATGAGTTGCTTCTTTTCTGGCCTCTGCAGAACTTGATGACATGGTAAGGAGCTTATTCACTCAAACAGATCATATTAAATATGTAGGGTCGCTAAATGGGGTTTGGAAGGATTTCTTCGTCTCACTGTGAGCTGGAGAACTTTAAACAATAACGGAAAAATGTTTTCTAAATCCACATTTAAAACCTTTGCTTTCAATTCTAAGCAGTAAAGATGGTATAATATGGGTTAAAAATAGCAGCATAGATAAGTCACATGACAATAAAATAATAAAATAATGTATAACTTCTGGATAAACACAACCAGAAAATGTTATATTTCCAGCTGGACAAGCCCTTGTAATGACTCAGCCAGCTTAACAGGAAGAACATGTCAGAGGTAACTTACATTTATCTTTTTCTGAAATTATCCAATGTCATTTAATACAGCATTCATTTAGAAAGACATTCCTGTGATCATTATTGTGAAGCTGCACAAAAATGAGCAGATTCTTGTGAGACATTAATAGCTCACAATCCATGAATGTCATTGGCTAATGATTAATTATGTCCTTTCACTGTAAAACATGTGTAGCAGCTGCAGTCTGTGGCTCACATGTCATCTTGCATTCACTCAAGATAAAAACTTACCAAACTTAGATCATGAGTCCACATCAAGGATCAAATCTATAGAGCATAAGTCTAACTAAAGTCTAAAATCTTGTTTTTTTGTTTAGTTTTTTTTTGTGTGCTTTTGTGTGACTCAAGACTCAAACTTTGTATTGGCTCTACAATTATCTCAGGTTACTTCCTTTCCTCTTTTCCTTGGAATAGCCTATCAAACATAAACCATAAATGCATCTCGTCCTAAAATTCTGGTGACAAATTAGAAAGCTTTCTATGTAACTCATTTTTAAACTCTCAAAATGTGCAAATATGTAAAGAATGTTTTCAGCTATTAGAATAGTTTATTGGTTTTAACATTAACCAATAGTTATTTTTGGAAAGAACTTGGTTAGCTGTATTCTTTCTATTTCTTTGTCTCCATGGATAATTGTTCCAAAACTTCTAGGATGTATAGGCTTCTGCAGTATCTACAAAAATGGGAAACCCCTCCCCCCAAAGAAGTCCATGTGCAATGTTGTGGTCCAGCGCAAATAATTGGAACACATAATTTAATCCATGGCTGATTCCACTGCTGTGGAAAAACTGTGAGGTCCTGCTGTTTTGCTGCAGGTATACATCTTTATTTGTTCAGTAATTCACCCTCTGAATGCTTTATTTACTGGACCCCCCTCAGCTCCATCTAATTTTCTGCATTTGGAGCGTGGAGACAGTTCATAATAGAAACAAAAAAAATAAATCTCAACAACCAGAGTGGTAGTGATAGTGACGCACACATCCACAGTCATATTTTTATGTAGAAGACAAAGAGAGAATTGGCCGGCAGAGTTCACAAATCTCAACAAAAATATTTCACTGCTCATGACTTCCAGGCTGTGAAAAGAAAAAAAAAATGTTGGTGAGCTGGTAGCCTCAAATTTCTTCCGCAGCCAGCCATCAACCAGCTGGAAGACAGTCAATTAGCCTGGCACCCCCCTTCGATCGCTGCAGTCTTCTACTATCCTGGGTGTCAGTAAATGTAGATAGCTGTCAGTCTCAGAGCGATTCAATGAGGAAGAGAAAAAATCCTGATGGATCCTATAATACTGCTGCTGTGGCTCAAGGCAGTGTGAATGATTGGAGATGTTGAATCAGAGCGTCTGGTTTGAGGCCTGTTGGCTTCCTTCCTTACCCTGGCCCCGCCATTCTCCGCCTGCCAGTCTACTCCTGTGCTCATTTGCAGTCAGATTGTGTTGTTTTTATGTGATTCATTTTCTCCAGCCATGCCACGGGTTTCTGCGTTTATTTCTGCCCGGCATCCAGCACTATCCGATACCTGCTGAGCTGAGCATAGCTGCAGCATCACGGGTTTGATGCACCATAAAGGACCGCAAAGGACGCCCAAACCCCATGGCAGTCCCTCTGAGATGAGACTCTTGTTTTGACTAACAACAAAGGACAGAGTAGAAAATTTCAAAGTCTAAAAAGTTGGAAAACACTTTTGCTTTGTAAGACTTTTTCTTTGAAGAAGTTTTCAGCTTCAGGAGAAGGGATGAAGCACAAAAATATGTTTGAATCTGCATGAAGAACAACGGTTTAGTCATACAGCAAACTTATAAGTAAGTAGTAAACATGTTTTTGTTTCTTTATAGAAATTCACTACAAAAAACAACCATGAGAGTGAGCATGTGGAATTGTCAGACAGTGTAACCCTGTGGTGAGTACTCAACCTGCCCAAGATCTTTTCACATTCAAGGTAATTCATGATTATTTTACCGACTCTTAATAACATTGTTTTCCCTCCTGTATACATCCAAGCAACATCTGAAAGCAGAAGTGCAAAAGGCACAGTGATTATAAGAACTAAAATCTGAAAGTAATGTCTATTTTTCACATTATCTTTGAGCAATATCTAGAAGGTTACACACGAAAAACACTACTGTAAACAAACATTTACATTTACATTTAAAAACTAATTGCATCTTCAGAATTGTAATTTTTACTATCACTGATAGTTCCATGAGTGTGCTGGTAAATGTCAATTCGAAAATATGAGTTTAAAAACCACTTTTTGAAACAATTTTGGTTTGTGGGACTTTTTACAGCAGCTACATGCGGCCACAGCGACATTTACCTAAAAAGACTTCAAATAAGAGTCAGAAAGTGCAAACAATAATGATGTTTGAGTATGGTAATAAACCAGCACGATATGCACATTTTTGTCTTTGGGTTTTTAATGAGGGTGATGCTGTTTGTGCTAAGGATAAGTCTTAATGATCTAACCTCTATATTGATTTGTTAATAATAGAGCTGTAGCAATATTCAGATTTTTTTGACTACATTTTCTTTACATTTATTTCTTTCAGTTCTACTGTTATCCAAATGTTTAGAAAACCTACAACATAATTTTAGTCTTCAGAAAATGGCTTTGACAAAACAGCATTGAGGACTGCCAGACTGCCTCTCTTTGATATGTTGCTGTGCACTGCAAGTCAGCAGGCTGAAAGTAGGCTGCTATTGTTGCCACAAGAAAACATGCTTACCAAAAAACCTTAAATTTGATTTTTTTTAAAATGGTAAAAGATTACAAAAGGGGAGCAACCTATGCTGTTCGACAATATGCAGGACTTATAACATTTCACTTTCTAGCCAGATCGTTCACAGACATATTAATAATTCATAAATGCACATAGTATTTGGCAGGAAACAGAGTGGTGTTCACAGTTTTAGGTTGTATTGTGTGTGTGAGTTATGGACTCACTGAGGTCATGTGACCCAAGCAGACAGAAAGTGCCAATTATGCTTACGGTTGTTGACATAGTGGCAGCAGATACCAGCAGGTAGACAGGAGATGATTAATGCTGTCACACAGCAACTGCAACAAGTCTACAACTTTTCTACCCAATATTCTCAGCTGTGTTTCTCCAGAAAACCATCAAAACAGAAAAGAAAAGGTATCTGTAAATGAGTGAGTTGAGATTAAGAGACATGTTGAAAACAGCAGAGGTACTGTCTAGTACCTTAACCACTCCTCTGGTGGATAAAGATTTAGAGCTAGCTGTAGTTGTGCTTTTTTCTCCCAGGGGATAAAAGCCCCACTGAGACCATAAGAAATCTGAAAAAAACATTGAAACAGTCTCCTTGTGCAAGGTGATATTTAAAAAAAGACTAGGAAGAAGTGGAGGAGAAGGAGGGTGCAGGGTGTTGGGTTTGGTTGATAGTGGCCTGAGAAGGAAGGTCATTAAAAATGTTAAATCATAACAAGAGAAAATTGCTAAAGGCAAAGTCATGTGCTCTTGTTCTGTTCTTTCCTCAAACTCAAACTTCCACTGTGTTGTTCACTGCAGAACTCAGAATTACTTAAACACTTATGGTTTTCCCAGATTCCTGTTTAACTTGTTCAATAAAAATTCAACCATTACCATTATATTTAATTTTATTCGTGGAAATGGATGCAATTGTGTTTGTTCACAAGGAACTGTACATGTGTTGGCATGATTCGAGGCATGAGCTCAAGGTCAAGATATTTGTTGGATAAGTTTGTCTAGTGCCTGATTTTGTCAGTGGTGCCCTCAGAAAGCCCTGTGGTCACTTAATTTTTCATGAAGTGTTTCAATGTGCAGGCCCTGCAAAACAAAGAAACCAATACATATCCAAAATCATGAATATTACATGTGGTGTACCTCAAGGGTCAGTTCTAGGGCCAAAATGGTTTATTATTTATATAAATGACATATGCATCTAACTAAATCACTGGTTATTCTATACCAGTTGTCTTCTCTGGTGTAGAATTGCAGCAATGCTATGAGGTAGTCCCAAAAGAAATTAATGCATTTACTAGTGTTTAAATCACATTTTGAACGAAACAAATGTCTTTAAGTTTGCAAATCCTTTTTTTGTCAAAACCACCACAGCCTACATGTTTTTATGTAATTTATTTACACCTGGAAACATTTACAAACGCCCACACAAAAGCCGCTACTTCAAATACAAGCTCCAGATACACTTCTGGTACCTTTCTTGATAATAATCTTTCAAAGCCTGCTGCTCAGGCAGAGATGAGCCTCTGCACAGTTGAGATTTCCGAGTACTTCACTCAATGGGTCCCTCAACACATAAAGAAAAAAAAAAAAAAAACTAAAAAAAGCTTCAGTAACTGCAAGCTCCGGTTCTTGCAGTTAGGTTAATCTATCTGCAACCACAGATAAATTGAAAGAAGTTGAAGGTTGAAGGTCATCTTAGTTCACTTACGATGAATGCGATGCTGCTGCATACTGTAGACGTATGCAGCCAAAGTAACACTTCAAACTGGTTCAAAAGGACTTAAGAAATGCTTTATGTTATACCAGCTTGTCTAATTCAAGGACAGAGAACAAATTTGAACCTTATGGAAATTCTTAATAATATTCCAACAGAAACTAGCTGAGGACATTTGTCAAAGTCACATTTTAATTAAAATACATAAAGACAAAGCCGACATGTAGGCAATTAAATCTGAGAAATCAGATTGAAAGACAAATGTTTATTTTGGGTGTGCTAAGTAAAATTAGCGCACCACTTGTAACCCAATGTTAGACTTGCCTCCAGCAGGTACAGAGGGGATATGCTCCTCTTACAAGCACAATTTACCAGGGGGCTCGTTAGATCCATATCAAGTTTGAGCCTGTCATAACTGAGCAGTGAGCACCTCCGCCACACTGGGGGCCTGGGGCCTTCCCTGTTTACCTCACACCTTGCTAATGGCCATCTGTGGTCATTATAGCCCACCTATGAGTCATACCCACATGCCTTCATGAAGCCACTGTGCCGGCTGCTCCTCGGTAGTGAGTTTATCCGAACTACACCGTAGCTACTGCTGCCGCTTGTGTTGCTGCTTATTTTATTTGTTGTCAATGTGTATTCTGTCTACTCACCCCCTCAAACATGCCATATTGACCCTTCAGTGAGCCTACAATCATGCAAGATAATGTGCACAATATCTGTCAGCAAGATGGGTGAGATATAGACATACACATGCCAAAAATGGAATCTCTAAGAGAAGATCCTCTAACTCTGTTTCTCCTCAGAGAGTATGTCCTATTCATTCCAGCTCCATCCCTTGCTTTTACTCTGCACCTCTCCTATTCAAACCCTTCAATCTCTTGGTCTTTCTGCTTGCACACCAGTATATCAGGCAATGCCTGGGCCCAGCTGGATTAGATCACTGCGGGCAAGGCCACAGTAATGTTCCATCAGGACTTAGAATGCCAGGACGTTTCATCAAAAAACTAATTTCTCATGTGAGAACCGATGCACTGTGGGCGAAGACCTGACTGTGCCAGGGCCAGGATATGTGGATGCCGCCACTGCTGTCCCCAGATAAAACCCCAGCAGCAAAATAAAAAAGCGCAACCCATAAAGGAATGCTGGGGGAAATTTATCGGCCTGCAGCTCACTGCAATGGCAACTTTATCTGTTTGTGTGCAGGGGCGGACAGCTACATTTCCACAATGTGTGTCCACACGCCTCGCTGTGTGAGGTTCCATTTATGTGAGTGTTTTTTGGTGTATGTGTGTGTGTGTTAATAATTTTTCAACATCAGTGTTTGTACAATAAAATGTTGTTCATTAAAGTTTGTTCCTTATCATGTGTTTTCCTTTTGTTGATGAGGTTAGCAGGCAGCGGTGTATATTTCAGCTCTGCCCCCCACTAGCGGGCAGCTTCCTGCCGGCTTTACACAAACTTTAAAAATCCAGCTGACTCCCTGGGGCTTCAATAATTACACCACCCGTCAAGACAATGACTGAAGACGAAAAACAATGAGTGAAGAAAGGGAGGCAACAAAGGTTTGACAACAGCATGGATTCTCGTTTCTGCATGTGAGAGCAAATATTTCAAGTTCAAACAGCACAAAATCATGAAACCAGTCAGAGAGAACCAAGTGAAAAGCAAATTTATATGAATAAAATTACATGCTATTTACCTGCAAGGGAACAATACTAAATACTTCCAAAATCTATCCATCAATCATCTTCTGCTTAATGCTCACTGGGCCAACAGTCCCTCTCCAGCTAACTTTAGAGTAACCCCTGGCATTCCCAGGTCATATAGTAGATATTTCCATCCAGCAACATCTGAACCAACCTGGAATTTACTTCCCAAATGGATTATGCATGTAAAACCTCCAATTTAGATGATTAGCTTGGTCTAACTAAGGTCTCACTTTTCCATGCTGTTCCTCCTCAAGGCTGCAGTTTCCAAGTCGAGCTTGCACCCCACAAAGTACCCCAACACACGACTCCGTCACTCAGCTCCTTCAGACTAGTGGCAGCAGCAATTAGCAAACACCTGTTGGGACTGTGCAACGGTTGAGCTAATCATTCAAACTACTTATCAGTGCAAAGACTCCTAAAAATGCTGGTAAAGGCTTCATGGAGATTTGTTTTGATGACATGCTGAAGGCAGGATATCGGAAAGAGCAGGAGCTTCTTAAAGAGACAGAAACCAAATTTTAAGGTGTTTATATGCAAAGTCAACTTTTGCTTGAGTCATGTATGCTCTATACAGCATTTTAATAGCAACTTAAGGTAACGCAGTTACTTGATTGTGCTATAAAATAGCACTATGTGTCTGGAAAATAAATAATATTGGTCCATTAAATATTTAAATCAATCATTCCATTCATTGCCTTTTGAGGACTTGACATATGGCTCTGGAAGTAAAATGTCCATAAGAGAAAGATAGACATTTCTCTCCCTAGTTAAGTTTCCCAAATGGTACAACAGATGAGATCTAACATCCATTTACCACCATCACTTCAGAACAAGAAGGCAAGATACTAGAACATCTCCATTAAAAGAGCACCAACCTCCAACGTGAAGGAAGCAGGTCATTTTTTATTTATTTTTTCCATCTGAAAAAGGTGAACTGTACTGTAATGGTTTGTACTCACAAAATGGGCATAATGTTTTCAATAACCTTTGGCATGAATAATATATTTCTTTCAAAAAACATTTACTTAGTTTAGGTTTCTCACCTGACAGTCTGGAAAAACAAAACATTGAGGCGTGTGGACATATTTTGACAGTTAAAGAAACAAACAGCATTTGCAGAGAAGCTCTGAGGATGTATCTTGTCATTCCTTTTAGTTCAGAGAGGAACTATTATTTGTTTCACAGGGGGAAGCAGAGGAAACCAGAGGAGAATGATGAGCCAGCAATCACAGAAAATCTAACTCTGCCAACTTCAAGCACCAAAGCCTTTTGGGAAAGTGAAGGATTCAGCTGAAGTCTTCTCAGATAGGCCATTATCGTGACCAGATTCTCTAATGTTCAGAGCAGCACATGCAGTGATAGATCAATCCCAAAGGGGAGATTGGAAGGCAGACAGAAAGTGAGACTTATACAAGTGAGAGAGAAATGAGAAATCTACATCACTTTTTGGCAAAGGTTATATACAGAACAAGTCCTCTGTTTTCATTGATAAATGGCTGCAGAAATAGTGAGTGGGCATTGTGCCTTATTCTATCATCCAAACAACAGTATCTCTCTCAGGGAGTCCTTCCGTTTCCAAGCCACCCCTACTGGCTGTGGTTTTGTACTGATATGCCAAGCCTTCCTTCCTTTACCAGCCAAACACAGAATTAGCCATTGCCGGCTTGCTTTTTTCCTCATTTCCCCCTCTTCTTTTCCCCGTTTTCCTATGTCTTTGCTTCAGTGGAAAGAAGCCACTGATAGGCAGATGGGCAAATGGGGATTGACAGTGTTCCATGGGCCGAAATCTAATTGGGAGAGACTGGGAAAGGATTTGGAACAACTGAATGGTCTTGACATGATGAGAAAATCAATGCACACTTCCAGTCTATTTGCATCTTGCTGAACTGAGAGGCCACAGTCTAATGCTGTCTCTACTGCACGTCGTTAAGAGTTGTGTTTCAGTTATGACCCCTAAATGTGACAACCAAGCTCCAGCCTGACTTCATCGACCTCGGTTAGCTGTGTTGTAGACAGAGGAGTAAAATAGACTCTGCTTTTGTGCATGTCTTGTGACAGCCAAGTGTGAAGCAGAACACAAGAAAAGCTTTAATGAGTCATTTTATATATAGAATGGCAAAACATGGATGTGACTTCACATCTGAGCAAGTTTTACTTGCTGATTGCTATGTTTAGTGACTGTTTAAAATCATTTCTTATTTAATATAGGGACTGTAAGAAATGCTTTTATGTATGTTCACTTAACCAACTTTATACTAAACACTCATTACACTTACATCAATTTCATTTTTTTACCAACTTAATTTATGCTGCTGATGTTTTGCTGCAAATGCTGAATTTTGAGACCCTATATGCGTGCAATTGTTTCTATTTATTTTTCCTCAATAACTCACAAAACTCTCAATAAAAAAAATATCACTTCGTAAGATGCAATACGATCAATTCTGACAATTCCAACGGAGCTGGTAAATAAATGTTTGTGATAGCATTATAGTGAGATTCACTAGCCATTCCTATTCCCCTTTTTGCATAATAAACATGAATTAAGGATGGTTTTATATCCCTTTTCCCCTTATTTCTAGAGTTTGTTATAGTGCCATGAACAAAAAGTACAAAATAAACTTACTTAAAATTGCTAATGTTATTTAATATTGCAACAGACCATGACATCTATTATGGTTTACAGCTCAATTTCTGATCATTTTTGAGCCACCACAAAATAAATTTTTATAAATAAATAAACAAAGTTATTCATTTAGATATAAATGAATATATTTTTCTTAGACTTTTTGAATGACTGGACAATATTCATAAGGCATGTTTTAAAATGCCTTATAAAAATTTCAGGACATTTCTGTCTGAAACTGTTCAATTTGAGATTATGTCACTATGAGTTTATGTGAAAGGTTTATGCACATCCTTACCATCGCATAAATTTCACATTGGCACCAAAAAATAAAAAACAGGTATTTTCAGTCCAAGCACAAATCTCCATATCTATTGATAAAAAGACTGCGATAACAGTCCCTGAACAACTGAATAGCACTGATAATTAAAAGTACTACACGTTTATGTTAGCTCAAGCTTGTCACATGTGGAAAATCTCTAACATTTACAGATTGCTGGTAAAGGACACAAGTACATTCTGCCAATTGTGCACTTTTACTAACAAAGGTTGTACTACTATTCAGTAGAATATTCTTGTGTTATTCTTGATGTACAGCTACAATTTACTTCATGTGACTTGTAGCAATAATGATTGACCCAGAGGTGAGGAAGTTATCATCATCTTATTAGTTGTACTGTTATTTCTCATTCATATCTGACTGGCTCACTGACCTTTAACCACTGTTGAAAACAAATATATGTATTTCCTAGAGATGACTCCAAAGCAAGAGGTAATACATTGATGCAGAACATCATAATGTGCTTTAGTGAACGTGAAGTGAACCTCTCTAATAATAATAGTTCGAGCCCAATGTAAGTACAGCTTGAAAACAATGTATTCTGCTGCAGGTCTGGCCATACCTTTTAAAGGAGAGCCAGGGGAGAACATGAATCTACGCTCTAGAAAAAAGCCCACCTGCAGCTTCCAAAATGAGAGATGAAAGAACATAACATAAATGTACTGCTGCAGACTCTGTGAGCCTACAGGGGCCTGTCTATCCCTGCATGGAACAGATTGGCCTCATCATTTTCCAACTGTGTGACAATAGAAAAGTGGCCCCTGATTTTGCTTGGACTCTATTCTTCTTTCTGCATCGACTTGATTGTGTACCGGCAAACACATTTACAATACAACCCACAGACAGATTGAACATGGAATCACAAAAACCATCATCATCAATACTAGTCTTCACAAAAGTGAGTATTATTATGTATATCTTTCTTACAAGAACAACGCTTTTTTGTGTAGAAACTAAACAACAATTGTTAATTTTATTGTGTGCATATTTTTTTCTATTGATTTAATGTAGTAGGTTCAATAAAATAAATAAATGAACAAATCAATATACCACATTTTCTGACATCTATTATTGTTGGTTGACAACAAAAATATGTGCTAATCACGTGAAAGTTGTCTGATTCAAGTATACGGTCGATTGATTGGTGCATTTTTCAACAAAGTCATAATAGATCATTAAGTGAAATAGCTTAACTGTGCATTCTTCCTTCCCCAACTATTGCTAGCCTTGCCAGTCTGCAGGCTGAAAGACTACTACGGTATTCTGTTGATTATCAAAAAAAGTCCAACGGGAAAATGACAAGTTGATTGCTCCATTGTTAGAATGTTGAACGGAGAGAACATTAGACTTTAGATGGACCATAGGACAAGACTATAAATTTACTCTAGCTGCCATGAATTTCATGGAATATGCAGTTAACGATCAAAATATCCAAGCAGGATGATGCTGTGGCATAGAAACATATTGGTTGCTGGTTGTGGACAGAACAAGGTAGAGTTGCTCTCATATGTGTCCACTGTAGGACAAGCACAAACTTGCTTAGGGATATAATTTCTTGCAGCGACACAACACAAATCAGAAAACTGGGTATCTCAGTTGTCATGGAAACATGCACTGTCCTGGCGACATCACCCTCATTGTGACAGACACTTCCTTTGCAAACATAGGTGAAATGGTAAAATGAAAAACAGCTAGTTCTCATCTTCCACCAGTCAGCCATTACATATGAATCCTGATCTTTTCCTTCTGTTTCTGTCACCTATTTCTAGCTTTTATTTGCTGCTCCTGTCTCAGAAAGCCACGTCTATCTTCTATTCATTTAAAAAAAAGCACAACACAAACTCAAAGAGGTTGTGTATAGTGCATAGACGGCTTCCTCCTGGGAATCGGGTGTCCCAGAAAGCCTCGTAAAAGCAGAGAGATTAGCTTTCTGAGATCTATTTTCCTCAATGGTTTCTCTAAATTCTGAGATACATGCAGATGTGCAGTGAAGTGCTGCATTTCTGTTACATAGAGTTTTAAGGAGAAACACCACTGATTTATAAAGGTACACTATATAGATAACTGCAGTTTGTAAGGTTTGGCTATACGTGTCTGTGTGTGGGGAGCTCTTTCTGGCTCGATATTTTTAACACCAGCGTTACAAAAACGGGAAGGCTCACTAAACACTGAATCTAATATGCAAGTAAGGTGAACGTAGAGAGTCTGTGTAATGGACTGAATCTTTGCATATGTTTTCAGTTATTCTAACTTCACAATAAGCAAAATTGGAAAACGAAAAGAAAGACATTTGAAGCAGGGATGCAGGATTCTCCCAAGTAGAAGAGCAAGAGTGGCCCACGCTTGACTATACTTTACCATTTACAGGCTCATATTACATTTGAAAGGAAGCTTTGAGTGTTCAGAATTAAAAATAAGATGTCTGCTTTGAAGAGAACCCCATGCTGTAAACTTTAGAGTGGACTAAACTGGGCAGCTTATCAAGTGGAAAAGATTGTTTCATGGGTCCGGAGCCAACAAAGCCCATATTAAATTGAATTGCTTACTTTTGAAGAGCACCTTTTAGATTGTTTTGGGTCTTACAAAGAACTTCACAGTTTGTGTCATCCATTTATGCACACATTGATGCCTTGTTTTTATTACATAGATCACATTGCAGTCTACACACTGCCTTGTAAAAGTATTGACTGCCTTTCACCTTTTTAGCTGTATGTCAAGTTACAACAAAAAACGTCAATGCCATCATACCCCTAAATAAAATCATGTGCAAAATCATGTGCATCTGTCCATTTAATGTTAAAAATACACCTGTATAGTGAAGATTTCAGAGATATGTTTGCAGTTGCCGATTATGAAACAGTACTTCAAGCTTTGAACATCTCACTGAACACTGTTCAGTCTATCATTTGACATAAATAGAATGACACAACTCAAAACCTATCGAGGTATGGCAATCCATCAAAACAAACAAAAAATGGTTAGGGAAGACAAGACCACCAAAAACTCCAGAGAAATCTGGTAGAAAAAGAGAACCACTGCTGAAGAAAAGTGATACAAATTGCTGGGTAATAGTAGGAGGAAGAAGGCTGTTTAAGTCAGATGAGAACATATTGAGCTACATGCAAAATTGTTGCATGTGAAGAAAACCAGACACCATATACTAACGCTAAGGTTCACTTTCTAGAAGGAGTCAAAACATCCAGCTAGAGCCACAGTTTAGTAGTAGGCAAACATGGAATGTGGGTCTATGGTGTGTTAAATCAGGGGCATTGCTGTATCATTTTATTTTCACTTCACAATTGTACCCCCAAAATTCCCAATAAAATACATGTGTGGTCTTAATGTGACAAAGTGTGACAAACGTTTACAGGGTTCAAATACTTAAGCAAGGCACTGCATACAGTCCCTCCAGCGGGTTCTGAGTGCGCCCTGAAGTCTCTCCCCCAAGGCATGTGCCTAGAAACCCTCCAAAAGAGGGCACCCAGGAGGCATTCTGATCAGATGCTTGAATATCTTTACTGACTCTTTTTGATGTGATCTACTCTACTTCGAGCTCCCCTGGGATAAAGTAACTTCACTTCTTATCTCTAATGCTGAACCCAGCCATATGCAGAGGAAGCTTATTCCACCAGCTTGTATATAACATCTTATTCTTTTTGGTCATGTTCCATATCTTGTGACCATAGGTAAGGATCAGAAGAAGATTAACAAAAATAGGAGGATATTCACTGTATGATTACATGTTTTTAGCACCTCAAGAACAGCAGGCACAGAACAAAGGGCAAAGCAAAAATTTATTTAAAAAAATTGACAAAATATTTTGAATTCATAACAAATGAAATGATTTTAAAAATAAATAAAATCCAAGTATAAGGAGTGACAGGAAAATACAACATAAAAAGGATCAATAGCAAAAGAGAAGACGTGAGTCTTAAGAGCAGATTCAAAAATGGCAAGTGAAAATGTTTTTCTGATTTGCAGAGAGAAAGCATTTTATAGTTTGGGGGTCAGATCCCCCCTGTGACAAAGAAGGGAGTGTTTGAGTTTTAACAAAGTCATGCATTACTGTTTTGAAGTCATTTTTGGTCAAGAAAGATGACTTGGACAGGTGTCTCAGGTGAAAGAAAGCTGAATTTCACTACTGCATTGATCTGCCCATCCAGTTTAAAATCACTATCCAATTTAAAACGTTTGTGACAACAAGCTTTCTGTAATCTGCCAGACAGCCAATGTTTAGATGAGAAGAAAACTCATCTGAAAAGTGACATTCAGACTAAAAATCATCAACAACAGACCAGAGGAAAACTCGCAGTATTGCAGACAACAACTGTATCAATACACAATACGCAAATAACGTCAATAAATTTGTACATAAATTTATGAGCCATTGAGATTCTATTATTACCAGACTTGGTGAAGTTTGCCACATATTTTCTGTAGTACCTGAATGGAAAGGCAGTCAAGGATGGTGTATCAGGCACTGCACAGATCAGGCCTTTAGTGGAACAGTTCAAACTGGAAAGCCCACTGTTAGCCACGGCAAGGGGAGTATTTACTGCTCAAGTGTCTGCTTGTGGGTATTAACAAAACCACACACTGCAGAAAGTAGGCCATGCAAATTATGCCGAGCAGGCCCTAGGAAAGAGAAAGCTAAAGAAATAAAGACACAGAGAGACCCAAAAACACACTCAGAAGGAGAGAAAATGGGCCACACTGAATAGACTAAAAAAATATATAAATAAAAAAACACAAGCCACTGAATCATGAGATCAACTAAAGGAATGTGGGAGAAAGGAGCTAAACTGGAGCAGACTAAACATGGATATTTGCTTGCTGCTCAAGGGATGTGATGGTTAGCAGACTGTGTTGAGGTGGTGAGTCACTACAGACACCAGTTAGTGTGGCGTCCCAGATCTCCGGCCCACACAGTCTTGGAGTATCTTGGGATTACAGAGAGTGTTGAGGAGAACCATACAAAACTTGCATAACACATTCAACCACATTTTGTAACCTGGCATTTTTTTTTTGGCCATTGGTTTTCAAAATGCCTGAGTAAAAAACTGTGGACTGCTGAAATTCCACTGGAAACGCAAAGATTTACTATGTTGTCATAAACAAAGATGATATTTTCATTATTATTATAATATTTTTTTATTTCTTTTGGCTCATCTGGAATCAAGTTCACTTCAAAATGCCAATCCAAATTCTTATCTAATATAGTGAAGGCAAACCTGGCTAATGTGTGACATTTAAAGGAGGGGACAGAGAGTTAACTCAACCTGATTTCCATTTTGAAATATAATCTCTACCTTTGGAAGCAAAAATTAGGTAATAAAAAACATGCTGCATTAAATAGGAAATGAGGTACAAAAAATAGACTAAGAGGAAGGAGGGGAAAAAATCTGCCAAGTGTTCATTGAGATGGCTGCAAGGATACAAGATAACCCTGATAGCCCTTTTTTACAGGCATAAAAGGGGAAGAGATGAAAAGTCATCCCTCAGGACATTTATCACATCATGGCCCATTGAAAATAAGACAGATCTGATTCTCGTAATTATCACCTTCTATTCAATCATTTTTCATCACCTGCTTTATGTACCGGGAGTTAATGTGGTGAATGAAATCACTCCTAAAATACATTCACAGTATTCAATCAAGAGTAACATTAATTATATAATAATTGGATTATTACATACATAAGCTTGTTTTTCATTTAGTCTTGTCAATATTCAATCTATTTCTGAAATGAGACTGTGAATAAAATGAAAAGAAGACTGTATATAATTAATTTATAATACAAATACGGAAAATAAAGTACAGAGAAAAAAATGATACAAACACAATTAGCAAACTAAAATATATACACCTACATAAGCAAAATAATAATAATTATAATAATAATAATAATACTGGGTTCTTTTAGTCTCGCCAAATTCTGGGTATATGCTATTGTGGAAGAAAAAAAAAAAAAAATATATATATATATATATATATATATATATATATATATATATATATGCAATGTTCTTTTTGCATATCAGTTCCTGCTTCTTCCACTATGTTCAACTAAACTAAACACATGTTCACATTTCTAATCTATTCATGAGCGTTACACAGCTGCCAGTAGAAGATCACAAGCCACAAGTCGAATATTATTCTCACATAATGTCAGATATAAAACACCCATAAAATTACACATTATGTTCCAAAAAATCTCATGTATTGAATTGTAGAAAATGTAATTTTGTCCAAGGCAGACTGTGAGGACTAATCAATTAAATGCACGTCTGCTTTTATCAACATTCAAAGGGATAAAACAGAGCAACTTTGCAGAGCAGGGTTTCTGATATCTACTAAAAGTCTTACCGTCTGACATTCTGAAGGCGGTAGAGACATGTCTAACTTGGATTCTCTTTAACTTAGCAGTTCTTCGTTTATTACGTTTTCTTTCTCCTGCCTCATTTTTAAAAAAAAATAATAGTTGTTTTACATTGCTCCAGGATTGTTATCTACAGAGGATCAGTGGAAAACAAACAAAAAACAAAAAAACAGCTATGTGGAGAAATAAAATCTAAACTTGCACATCAAACTATCCCAAAGCAATCAAACTGTGAAAAATAAAATACCCCTTTTTTTCCCCTTCAGATAGCTGCCATTGAAATTTTTCATCTTCCTTGCAAATAACACAAACAAACCCTGATGAGTTAATCATGCGGCTCATTATCAAACCAGCATGGTGCGCGTGTATGTCAACAGTTATTCTTGATCAGTATTCACTGTGCAGTCATTCTGAATGGCCACTGGTGGAATTACTGCCTCATTATTTCTGGGCACAGAGTGAGTGGGCTGGGCTTGGTCACCCAGCGTCATTAAAGTCAGCATTTTTGAGCGTAACGGGCTTGGCGTCGGACACACTCGCTTCCACAGCCTTTTATCCAGCCATGATGGAACGAGGCATCCAGTTTTAGCAAGACAATTGTCATGATCTCCAACCAGAGGGTGCAGTACCTGGGGGCATTGTGCCCTGCAAACCACACTGCGACCACCTGCATTGTGAAATATTACATATCTCTGAAGGCAATGTGGTGAAGGCACTCTCTGCTGCCTACAGCTGGGCTTTTGTCTGGTTCTCATATGGCAACACAGGCAGCAGCGGAGAAATCCATCGCTTTGCCTAAGCTGCCCTCTGCAGCAGCCTGGGCTTGTTTATCACCTCAGAACATATTGTCACCATTCACTCAAGCCTGATTCAAGATGGTAAGCCAAAAAGAGTAAGAAAGAACAGGGGAAAGGCACACAATCTGGACGAAAATGAAAAAAAGAAGAAAACAGGAAGGTACCTGGAAAAAGTCAAGGATTGAGAAGGAGAGAAAGTGAGCGTGAGAAGAGCATAATGGACAGGAGTGTGAGTAATTAAGGGAGTCTGGATTAATTAGGCCTCTGGTCTCCAAGCGCCTTCTACTCCCTATGAGCGTCATGGTAGTATAGGCCATAAACCAACTCCCAAAAGTCAGCTGTTCTATTGCTACACAGATTAGTGTAACAAATGATCAAGGCATGCCACCATGAGTTTTAAATCTACACTGGAAAAATCGTCCGTTATGGTCAAAATTAAAAACAAACAGATATAATCTTCAGACTGTACAGGCACATGTAAAGTCTTAATCCACAGCAAACATTAGATTTAGAATGCTAAAACGCTAGAAACTGTCAAGTTTAAGTATGTAGTCAGCAGTCCAGATAATCCAGTCTGTTCTTCTCCAAATAGTGATGCATATTAGTACCATTAGTACCAATGCCTTATTGTTATTACTTTGTCAACTATATGACTCAAATAAATTTATTTAATGACATTTTAATTTACTGAAACACACCTGTAGAAAGATGAAAATACTCCTCTGTCCTTTTGAAATTAGCATGTTTTCTCTCCAATTTGAGTTTTATGACTAGAAGAGAATTGATATTCCTGATTGTACTGTAAAGAGGTGAAAATAAATTTAACACATCTTGCTCAAGTCACATGATCAGTTTTTATTTTTCATCCCACTGCCCTTCCCTCTGTCCTGAGTGAATTAATTCAGCCTCCACTCTTCATGGTAAAGAGGGTAAAGTAAGAGAAAAGGACCCTCCGTCTTGGAAGAACAGAACAGAAATGCCCCTCCTTCATTCCACACAATACATCTCGATGACTCTTTCAATTTTCTGCGTGATTGAAATCGAGTGAAAAGGCTTAGGAGATGATAGGGGATAAGTGTCAGTGTTCATTTCAATCTGTATAAAAGCACCTAAGGAAACAAGGATCCCATTTACAAACCCTTTCAATTAAATAGTGAGCACAGCAAAAAAAAACCCCACAAAGACCTACCAGAATGAGTATAGGATTCCTATAGGAAGATGTGATGGCGGGAATCCACTATGGATTTAATCATTGTATTTGCAGCAGTACACTTGATTATCCAAAAGCAAAATAATAATAACAGATGTAGAGGCAAAAAATTAAACACATCTCTTCTACACCTAGTTTTCTTGGCTGTGTCTAAAAGATGAAAGGCTAAATATTTATTGTGGGTCCTGTGCTGCAGAGAAAGGCTGGAGAACAACAGAGTGGGAAAGCTGGTCTGATCGACGCTTCCGCTCCCAGCAAGTAATTCATTCTGAGAGGGAGGCACAAGTGCCCCACTCCTTTTCCCAGCACAATTTTATGATAATCCTAATAAATTATGATGCTCTGCACAGACATTAAAAACTTTGATTGGCTGTAAATCAAATAGACTTTCCCTCTCAGGTCAGTGAGAACTAGGATCATGGCTGTGTATGCCTGACTCTCCTTTCTAACTATCAATTTTTTTAAATCTTTAAACCCTACATCATTCTTGGTCAACCTACCCATTTCCTCCCCCTCTTGCCTTATGTCTGCACTTGTACTTGGACTTAGTTTGTAATTTTCCCTTCCAGTGGCCTTTCATTACCATCTTCCTCACCTGACCTAATAGATTTGGGGTTACTACATTCCACAAAGGGAAAGAAAATCAGAGAAACAGAAAGTAGCATGGCAAGCAACAAATCACTGTGTGGAGCTTGCACGGTAAGGCACACACACACACGCATATGCATATACAACAAATAAGATCACTTTAGATTGAGTCATTAATGGATAACTTTGGCCATCTTCTTTGAATACTATTCTCCTTGTCTGGTCTTGTCCGTGGATGGCCACTAAAATTGGCAAGTGTATTATTTTTTTATGACCATACATAGATTGACTGCCCCCGGGGGCAGTTCCCCTGGATTGGCAGACTGGGGTGGTGGTCCCCCTGTTCAAAAAGGGGGACCGGAGGGTGTGCTCCAATTATAGAGGGGTCACACTCTTAAGCCTCCCTGGCAAGGTCTATTCAGGGGTCCTGGAGAGGAGGGTCCGTCGGATAGTCGAACCTCGGATTCAGGAAGAGCAGTGTGGTTTTCGTCCTGGTCGTGGAACGCTGGACCAGCTCTACACCCTCGGCAGGGTCCTGGAGGGTGCATGGGAGTTCGCCCAACCAGTCTACATGTGTTTTGTGGACCTGGAGAAGGCGTTCGACCGTGTCCCTCGGGGAGCCCTGTGGGGGGTTCTCCGGGAGTATGGGGTACCGGGCCCTTTGATACGGGCTGTCAGGTCCCTGTATGACCGGTGTCAGAGTCTGGTCCGCATTGCCGGCAGTAAGTCGGGCTCGTTTCCGGTGAGAGTTGGACTCCGCCAGGGCTGCCCTTTGTCACCGATTCTGTTCATCACTTTCATGGACAGAATTTCTAGGCGCAGCCAAGGTGTTGAGGGGATCCGATTTGGTGGCCTTAGGATCTCATCTCTGCTTTTTGCAGACGATGTGGTCCTTTTGGCTTCATCAGATCGTGATCTGCAGCTCTCGCTGGAGCGGTTCGCAGCCGAGTGTGACGCGGCCGGGATGAGGATCAGTGCCTCCAAATCCGAGGCCATGGTCTTGAGCCGGAAAAGGGTAGAGTGCCTTCTCCGGGTCAGGGGGGGTGTCCTGCCCCAAGTGGAGGAGTTTAAGTATCTCGGGATCTTGTTCACGAATGGGGGAAGAAGGGAGCGGGAGATCGACAGGCGGATTGGCGCAGCGTCTGCTGTCAAGCGGGCGCTGTACCGGTCCGTCGTGGTGAAGAGAGAGCTGAGCCAAAAAGCGAAGCTCTCGATTTACCGGTCGATCTACGTTCCCACCCTCATCTATGGTCATGAGCTTTGGGTCATGACCGAAAGAACGAGATCGCGGATACAAGCGGCCGAAATGGGTTTTCTCCGTAGGGTGGCTGGGCTCTCCCTTAGAGATAGGGTGAGAAGCTCAGTCATCCGGGAGGGACTCAGAGTAGAGCCGCTGCTCCTTCACATCGAGAGGAGCCAGTTGAGGTGGCTCGGGCATCTGGTCAGGATGCCTCCTAGACGCCTCCCTGGTGAGGTGTTCCGGGCACGTCCCACCGGGAGGAGGCCCCGGGGAAGACCCAGGACACGCTGGAGGGACTATGTCTCTCGGCTGGCCTGGGAACGCCTCGGGATTCCCCCGGAGGAGCTAGAAGAAGTGGCTGGGGAGAGGGAAGTCTGGGCCTCCCTTCTGAAGCTGCTACCCCCGCGACCCGACCCCGGATAAGCGGAAGAAGATGGATGGATGGATGGACATAGATTGACTAAATGTATTTTTGGCGTACAGTGGACTGAAATCAAATACACACCACACCTTTCAGATGTTTAATTATTATTTTTAAGATTTTGATTATAATGACTATATTTATTTTTGCATGGCACTGGATTTCAATATTTTCATTTCACTTCTGTATGTCTTTATTTTCCAATATTTATTTATGTATGCTTTACATCAGTGTGCGAATGTGTGTATGAATCTGTGAAAGACTGAATTTAGTGTAAATGCTTTGGAGTCCTTGGATTTGATAAAGTGCTATACAAGTGCAGGTCATTTACATTTTCCTACACTGTTACCATTTAAAAGAAATGTCCTTGTACCTTCCTCATTTGTAATTGTGTAGCTATAGTTCTGAAATATTTTATTAAGCTATGCATATTGCTCCATAATATTTATGATTTTGTCAGCTCTGTTCCTCAACGTATTATACATCATACAAAGCTTTTGTTCATTGTGACACACACTGTTACATTGTGTATGCTTGTATTTTTATTTTGACAGAAATTTAAATAACAATGAACTCAATGAAACCAGATTGACGCCAACTGCTCTCTCTTTCACTCGTGCACTGTGTGGATTATTTTACCTTCAAACAGAAAAGTCACAGGTCAATTTGTTGACGTAAATCAATTTGTTGACATAAATCCAGTTAGCCTGATGCTGATTACTGAGCCACAATCACCATTATTATTAGAAGATTTTTAAAAATCCACATATCTTGACTAAAAAGAGTGGACACAAAAAAAACAGCTTAACTGCTTTATTTTAAGAGTAGCTCATCACTTACGAAAATATAGAAATGTAAAATTCAATATGTTCAGGGTACCTCCACTAAGTAAAGGCTCTCAAAAATGAAATCATTCTTTACACAAAAAAAGGCTTAGTGATGTCACACAAGAGGAGCTGATCAGGCATGTATTTTCTAAGGTGAACCATTCAATAGATCAGAAATGAGTTGGAGGAGAATGTGATTAAAATGTTCTTTTTTGCATCGACTGTCACACCACTTTAGAAAACGTCCCAATTTAAGTGTTCATTTTACAAGGTGAGTGCATGGAGAGAATTATATTTGATGATGAACGATGTAATTTGTCGGGCAGTGACCCCATCCATTAAGACTGACTGCTTTTAAATGGTTATATTCAGTGGCAAGACGGTGTTATGGATCTTACTTTTCCTGGAAGATTGCATATCAGTTAAGAGGACTGAATGGATTAAAGACGAGAATCTTTTCAAAGAGTCATCTTAGGCTACTTAAATACAAGATTAATGAAATATCATGAAAGCTGGTAGAGAGGTCACATTTTCCAAATACATGCTTGTTTTAAATGTATTTCTTAGAGTGGAGTTTTACTTGTACCTCAACGTATTCTAATAGCTACAGTATGTTGCCATAAAATGATGATTTTAGAAACCGCTGGTGTCAAGTGTCTCTTTCAAAATTCTAAACATAAGCAAAATATCATTAGACCATCTACAAAAGTTAACAAGGCAATTGCAAGAATGGTTTTGGAATAAAACAAAAACTGAAATTCACTTGGCATTAATCCAATGTCAGTGTCAAAAATTGCAGGCTCTGTTATCAAATGGCATATTTTTTCTCTCCAAGAGATTTCATCTGAAGAAATGACTAGACTTTTTGGAAAATAAGGTGATTTTTTTTGTATGTCACAATTTCAACAAGGCAATTCAAAGTGCTTTGCAGGATCAGAAGGAAATAAAACAACAAACAAGTAAAATATTACAGTGGCAAAATAAGGTAAAATGTTGACAGGCTAAAAAGCAGACTATGCTTTATTATATTCCAGTTGTCATTGACCAAAGGCACTTCTAAATAAATGGGTTTTTTAGCCTTGATTTAAAAGAACACCTGTTCAGCATTATTGCAGATTTCTGGACATTTGTTCCAGATCAGTGGGGCGTAAAAAACAGAATGGTGCTTCTCCATGTTTAGTTCTAACTCTGGAGATGCAGAGTAGACCTGAACCACAATTCTGGAACAATTATACAACAACAAATATTGTAAAAGACATTTTACTATTATTAATTTTGGCTGTTTAAAGCAGTCTAAAAATTCACATCGTCTGCCATAAAAACTTATTGTCTTATAATTATTAAAAGCACAACCTTCACAATGACTACTAATTACAAATGGCTCACTTTCCACTCACATAGTTTGATCCACTCATAGCTGAATTGCTAAATATCATAAAAGTGACTTGAGAACTGGTGATTCAGGAGTTCCAAGTAATTTATAAAATGCTATATAGCGTAAGTGGATCAACCACCCATTCAATCATAAGGACCTGACTTTCCTATGAGGTATGATGAGACCATTTGGCACAATATCTTTTAATACAAAAACATTAAAATATGTCTTGTCAAAGTGAAGTTCATCTTACAAAGGTATATAAAGCTCTGTCTGGTAAAACGAGTCCAAGATTGAAAGTGATTGCTTTAAGCTTGAAACTTTCCATATCAGACATAACTTAATATGCCCTAGAGCGGTTCACATGAAAATCGGAAAATCAGAAATGCATGAAGTTTTTATTTTGAAAATTTAAAACAGCTGAAGACGACTTTTATTTGCTGATTTCAGTAGGGTAGGGATCCTAGTACAGTCAGCCAGCAGTGGCTCATTGTAAGCACAATCTGCACTGGTAAACAGAAATAAAAGTCACACAAAGAAGCAAAGAAGCCTCATTTTTTTTTGTTTTTCTTGGAATATTGTATAATGAATGTATTGTAAACCCCTTACTGTGCATTATTGCATCTCTATTCTCATCTAAGTTTCTTCAAGAAATCACTCATAATGTTAAATATGTCAGATAATTGTTGTGCAACACTTACAAGCAGCTTGCTTTTATAAAATCCACCATATGTACAGTTTCCTCAAATTTTCACTGAAGATCTCTTGAAATGCACAAATGGTATTTGGTGATAGTGAAATTGAGCCGTTCTTTCTTACAAAGGAATGGGCACAAACTCTGAATTATGGTGTCAGGCTGCTGCAAAGGTATTGGAAGTCATTATGTATAATACATATGAGGCTCAGGTGGATTTTGCTCTCATTTTATGATCATCATTATCTGTAATCATTTTCACATTTTCAAATCCCAGGAAATGGCTACTGTGTATGGAGTTCGTCCCTGGTCTTTAAGTAGCCTCACTGGCTTTGTGGCACAATCAATGCACAATGTATTCATTGTCAGTTTTGTCAATACAGTGTATGGTCATACTTTTATTACCCTCTTAATCCAATCAATAGTAGACACAGTTCTATTTATTTTTAAAGATTCTCTAAGATTTTATGGCATTTTTCATTTGTGTCTTGTTATACTCTAAGGCAGGACTGTCTTTAGCAGACTATTAGAAATGTAGCTAAAATAATTACAAGAGGAATAGCAAACATTCGCCTTCTGAGTTTATACGTTCCTGTTAAGTCCTGCTGTTTGAATTATAAAGCACCATGTATGGTGATAACATGGATACTGGAGACTTATTCTCTGAATTATGTATATTTATGTTCTTGACAGTTGGACATATGAGAATCATCACGGCACTAAAGCAAGGCGGCTGGAGAAGAGGAGTCATCAATCATGCGAGGTGCACATTTCCTGCAACAGAAGACAACCTACAGTACATCAGGTCTGTGCACTGAGACCACAGTGAGTGGGATGCTGGAGGTAGTCAGAGACAAGTAATTAACTAAAAATAATATGTGCTTGACACAGCAGAGAAAATGTCTTCAATAAAAACAGAAAACAACAAAATGAAACCTTCAGGATTCGACTGCAGGCCGGAGAGATGAAGGTTATGCTGTGTGCTGGTCAGAAAAAGGTGAGCATTTACACACAGTTGGCTCTGATGCAGAGTGAAATATATAAATATATTTATATATATATATACCACCCCTACAGCAATATAGAAAGACACATGTGGGTGTTCCAGACAGTAAAACTGAAAACAAAACAAAAAAAAAACTGGTGGTTTTACAAAACTGTTCACCTTTACTGTGAATCTGACTTGCAGCCCTTTGCTCTTTTGTAAGATCAAAAGGATGAGGCAAAATCATAACTTCAACAGCTGTTCCTTATTTGTTCTTTATACACTACTTTGATATGCTGGAGTACTTTTTCTGAGCTCATATATAATACAGTTTTTAAACAAAATCTAATATCTGAGAATTGGGTTTTTTTTGTTAGTTTTTTTTGTCTCAATTCTGAAAAAAATATCAAGTAAATCAAACCATTTTGGCTTAATTAAGTATCCTTAATTGCAAATGTATTTTCTACACTTACATTTAATCTGCTGAAATTAGATATTTAACCACAAGACACTAACACAACCAAAGACATTAGATGACACTGACGATTTTGCCACTTTAATTAAAGTGGCTTTATTTTTGTTTTACAGTTCTGCATTAAATTCTCTTGAAAATCTAAAATGTGTGTGTAGCTTGACTTGAATTAATAAATAAACAATCTTAGAGAACCCTCTTGATTTTGAGAGTCAGTGCTTCACACTGGGAGTGTTAAGAGATGTCATGATGCTGTTCAGTTGTCTTCGGTGTGCAATGTTGATCTGGCCAAGTCCAAGATAGTACGTTTGGTTCCAGATAGGAAAAGGAGTGTTCTAAGCTTGACATTGTGTTGCGTCTGTGTTTGCTGCTCTTACTTTGAAGAAAGAAAATAATTAGCTGTTGAATTGTGCTGTGATTTTAGCTTTCTGGCTTTGGCTTTGAGTTAGCTAAGACTTCTCACCGCTGTGACTGATAACACTCGGTTCCAAAGACGCCTTTGGCACTTTTAAGTATGTTGGTTACTCTATAAAAACAGATATAATGAAAGACATAACAGTGATAATTTGTCAGTACTATGTATTTTCTTCAAATTGCTAACCATTAGTGACTAATAAAGCTAAATTTACTATCTGATAATTGGTGTTGACATAAAAGCCCTAATTATGCTAAAGTTACAGTACATCTGCTTCAAAGCTTACGATTTGTGCTAAACTATAAGACAAATTTACAGTTTTTATGCATCTTGGCAACACTTAAGAAAAAGTTATAGATAGCATTATTAAACCTGCAAACAAACTGAATTTATATAGCTCCGAATTTATGCATTTCTTTTCTAGTAATATCGATCACTCAAACTGCTTTAAACTAGAGCCACATTCACCGAATCACACTCACAAACATGCACGCCTTCTCACGCAGAGAGGCAGTTCAGTAGGAAACAGGTTTAAATGTCTTGCCAAGAAGCACATCAACATGTGACAGGACAAAGCTGGAGTCAAAGCCAGAACTTTCAGATTATAGATCAGATCTTTAACCATACATCTGCTGGTTGTGTCCTCTGACATATTGCCATAGGCCACAATGGTAATATACTTGATTGATAAAAATAAATCAAGTAAGGATGAGGCTTTGAGGATGATCTGCAGACAAAGGGCAGTGATTTTTTATGTGGACAGACACTTCCCAGTCTGAACTCCCAGCTGACAAGCCTGTATCCGATTTTTCTTGCTTTTTCCTTTTTGCTTGTCGACGGCTCAATGGTGTTGCCAGGTGTTTGCCTTCCTACGTGTCTTACAGCCCTTAAACTCAGATTTCCTGTCTTTACCTTTTGCTTCCTGAAAGGTTGGCCTAAATACTGTCAAAACCAATGAGTGAACAAATAATTCACAACTCTGGGATGGGCTGACATTTGCCTTGGGTTAACATAAACAAAATTCCAATGCAGAGCTTTATCACTTTGAATGTGAAAAAAATAATAATAAAATAATCCTGATAAATTAAATGTAGTTCCAAGAATCTGCAATAACCATGTTCCTAGATTAATATTTACTGTTTAAAAGACAGAAATGCTAATAATGAAAAGCAGCTTAAAATAACCAAACATGCCGTGGAAACAAATTTCTATGGGTCTGTGGGTCTTAATTTCCCATTCATCCACACACAACCCAAAAGACAAAGTTATCAAAGACCTCATTAATGACTGACTAACATTAAAAAAATGCACAGATGTTTAGAATAAGTGTTTCTGTCAGTGGCAATTGCCCTGGTTTAAAAATAAAACAACACTGTGCCTGTTACAGTAATCATTAGAATTTTTTCATGTCACTGCAGGATTGCACATATGTGCTGAAATGAGAACAGTATGCTTAGATGCCGGAAAATCAATGACTCATATTCGCCTTTCTTACTGGTTTGCAGCATAATTAAGGGGAAAGTGGGAGTACCGCTGTCTAATCTTCCTGAGAAGAATCATACCAGCATGAATATAAACAGAGCATCATTTTTGCATTTAGCTGCAAAAATCTGCTTCTCTTTTTGCTCCAATACACAAATAACTACTGTAACTTATGTCTTCTTTTGAAAAGGAGAATAATTTGATGTTCTGAAACATTTCACAGTCAATCAGAACTATTAAAAAGTAGCTGCAGTGAAACAAAATCTTGAATTTCCTAAAATACACACATCTAGTAGACATCCTACCAATAGATTATGGTCTTCATAACTACTCAAATAAGGCTAGTTTACAACAAAATTAAAATTTTGTGTATTTGCAGTGTTGGTTGCGTGAGGATATTCCTCACAATCTGTGGAATTTCCTTACAAATAATGGATGTTTCTGTACCTCAACCATCAGTTTCAGCCTTTCATTGATAAAATATTTTTTAATCAACAACATTGGAGGAATCATGGCAACAGATTACATTGAAAACCTGATGAGCTGCTGCTCACCCTTATTAAGTCTTCTGCTTTCAACTCATCACTAAATATGGTCCCAGAGCTTCTTTTTGACAACATAAAAAAAACAAAACATTTTGCATTTGAACTGCAGCTTGAAAATTTTCCTCTGGCGGCCCAGCAATCAGCCTGCAACATTTGGAGGTGTGAATATTTCTCCCCAGCTGGGGGCCCTATTCCAAGAGGGAGCCTTAGCGCTACTCATCTAAATGAGCAATGTGTCTGATCCTGGCATGGTGTTTCTTTGTGCAATGCATGCCAGTCATGTTACCAAGAGCATTACAATGAATTGCCTCAAGCAGGGCAGAGGGCTTTTCTGGACACTACAAGTGAAAGTCGGTTTACAAGCGTGTTTCAAGTGATTTATAAAGTTAAAAAGTGATGATAAATTATTGAAAGAGCCAAAAACTTCACAGAACTTGCATTAAAATGTAGTCTTAGTTCATAAGTTAAAGCAAATCTGACCCCAAAAATAAGATATTTTTATTGATTTTTTTTTATTGCTCAGTTGCTCTAAAAGAGATCATTTTGACCTTAAACAATTCCAACACATCAGTGCTCAAAATATGGTAGCGTGAAAATTATTTTAATTGCTGCTTTGTGTATATCTAAACAGATTGTTAGGATAAGTAGACTGCAACCACAGGCTTCTCTGAGGTGTGGCTTAAGTCCCATATTATCCCTCACCTTTTATTCACTCTCAAAGGATCCTGGTTTATCCGCTTAGACGCAACTACAATATGTTAAACTCCTTTCCTCATCCATATGGAAAGGTTTAGGAGAGCAGCACTTCATCAGCAGATAGAGAGGAAGATATGAGGTAATAAAACAGAACAGGGACCTCTAAAACAAATGAGAACACTGTTGAAAAAGGGCTTTGAAACTGGAAGCAGAAAAGGAGATCTGATTGCTAGATGAGTGGATAGAAAATGTAAACAGATGAAAAAGCAATACCAAAGATTCAGCAATTTTATAATGCGAATCGTTGGTCAAACATAAAACAAAGAAGGTGTAACTTACAAAGCTTAACACTAACGATACACCTTGGTTGCGTTACTGAAAGCTATGAGGAAAAGGAATTACTCTTGCCTCTTTTCCAGGTAATGTAATTGCTGCATTAGTGATCTTCCACCCTCATTAAGCATGGATCAAACAGCAGTGTAGAAAGCAGCAGCATGGAACGGGAGTGTGAAACAGACAGGATTAGCGGATAAGAGAGATGTTTTCCCACAGCCGGCACAGTGCGTGTTTTAAGACTCCCACTTGGTTTATTATAGACTGAAGACACTAGCATGTTGAAGTTTAACCTCTCCACTGAATTATAATTAGGTAATTCATCGTTGGCTAGTGTCCCAGTGTTTGTGTTGACACCATGGCAAATTTAAATGTTTTTTTTTTGTTTTGCCTTTTTTTTATTTATACACTATTATTTTGTTTTCTTTCACCAGGTGTTATTACCTAAGCAATGTTAACTTTAAATTAGATAGTGTGAAGGACAAAAATTCCAAAATTACTCTTTAAGATTTCTCATACATTCTAGAGATAGAGACGTTCTAGAGATTTATGAGTAGAGCATAGCTTATGCGAATTTTGCTATGCACATTTGAAAACTCTTCATAGGCAATTATGGGAATTCATGATACAGATAGTTAGGCTGAAAATTATTAGCACATTTGAAATAATTACTTTTAGGTAATCCATTCATTTGACCAGGGCTTTTCTTCTGAGTGGAAGTAATGGCAAGATAGACCAGCAAGAATCCTGATTTATCCTACAAAGAATCTCTGGAAGGAGACTTTAAGACTAGAGTGACAGCAAATGAGCATTATGACCTCAAGGTGCAGAGATCATCGCAACACATAAAAAAAAACAAAAAAACAATTGCCACAATACATTTTAATTTGATATATGTATTTAACTGTAAATAAATAGAAATTTGTCAGGGGTATAAATAATGTTAAACCTAATGTTGTATGATGTTATCAGCATAACAAATACTGTGTTGAGATTAGTCCTAATGTGTAAATAGTTTAAAAACAACTCGTACAGCTACTGGTATCTGTGTTTGTGTATTTATTTGTTGTGTGTTTATTTAGTTTGCAAATCTTTTTTTTTTTTTTTTTTTCATTTTGGTGAAATTGGGAATTAGTGGGGTGTAATCAGCACAACATAAATACTATTGTCACAAGTAAGCATTGGAAAAACATCTGGTGTATTGCCTTTTTTAAATTAGTTTAATCATTCATTCTGTTAATTGTTCATTATTTTGTCTCTTTTGAAATAAAAATTCTGTGTCAAAAAGAAAATTTAATCAGAAATGGTGCCTGGGAAAATTATCTAGTCCAGGTAGTCTATATGTTCATTTATCTACTTATCCATTTAATTTATTATTTTGCTTATTGATTATTTAACTCTGGTGAGAAATGAAGTGGGATGCCATCAAGCATTTTTTTAATTCATTCGTATAAGTAATATTTTTGTTGAGATATCAGTTTAGAAATAATATGCTAATGTGGCATTTTCAATTTCAAGATTTATAATTCATTATATATTCATAAATGTAAAACCGTATATTTTGTTATAGTGCCAATCGAGTGAAATTTTGCAAATTAAAACATCTCCTTTATAAAACTGCAAAATTATTTCCTCTTTTCCAAAATGAAAACAATGTTCTCTCATTGGTCATTTTCAGGGATCTGAACATGTGTGTTCTACAAAAATAAAAATGTAAACAGGGCATTTACTTGGACACACATTAGCATTCATCCCGCTTGATAACTTGTCAAACGCCTAACCGAATGACTTGTCAAGATTTTAATTAGTTTTCTATGAAAGGAGCGGCTGTGATACAACACAAATGATTATATATTATTCTCCTGACTGCAGTACTGAGAGACAGATATGAAGAAGAAATATAGTGTTGGAATGATTGTGGGGAAATCTTCAATATCAAAACATCACTGTTTTCTCCTCTAAAATGTCACTATGAGCTATGAGAAGTACTTCAAATGCTTCTTTGCAACACTTTAAAAAGCCAGGTGTCATGTGCTGATCTGGTTTTGTGGTGCAGTTAGTGGTTCACTGGGCTTTAAAAATTGTCAGCAGGAGTATCAGAGAAAGTTGTTGGAGTCAAAAGGGTAAACATAAATATAACAAAAAGAAAAAGAGGGAATTTCAGAACTGGCACTGAAGGGAATGCTTCAATCAAGCAGACAATGTGGGCTCATCAAAGATTTAGACTCAACACCAACTAGGATTTCTCAGTCTCTTTTTAACATTCATCATGTTTCTACTAAGTACAACAATTTCAGCAAAAAAATTTAAATGTTATTTATTATTGTTTAATGTAATTATTGGAAAAATCTATAAAAAATCTATGTATTTTGTACATTTAAGAGACAAATGTTTGTATTTGATCATTTTCATGGCTATCTGCTTCTCCCCTTTTTTTAAAGAAGAAACCTAGTAAGGAGCCTGAGTCACAAGCTAGAGAATGGAGGATGAAGAGCCTAAGTCAAGCACCTATGAGAGGCTTTTAAAAGAAGGAAAAAATCCAAACAACAAATTCCTTCTTGTATTTCCTGCACTTAAACTGTAAAGAGCCACAAATCAACTTGGGGAAATCAGATGATGACCATTTTCCTAGACCCATCAATATTTAACAAAATGAAAAGGCAGGAAAATGAAGAGAGAGAAGAGTGCATATGTTATTATGTAGAGTTGCCAGATTACAAAATGCATTGGGAAAAAAAGTGCCAGGAGGCATAAAATGATGTTCTGACACATAAAAGAGGTGACATCAAACATGAAATCAGGTGAAGTCCACTGTGCACCTCAGGAGTGCAGCTACAGTGGAAAAGATAAAAGGAAAATCAAAATGAAATGACGGGGGGGAAAGTCTGCTCTGATTGAAGTGACACAAGGAAATGAGGATTCCACTATCTTCTGATATTTCACTAAAAAGGTTGCCAAACATCGAGGCAAGTGGACCTGAGAGAGCAAGGACAATAATATGAAGAGGTTGCTACAGTATATACTGTGGCACAAAAATCCAGATTGAATAGAATGGTAAAAGTGACAGAGGAGGAATACGAAACTGCTGCTCAAGGATGAATGAACATAAGCTGCTACGTACCTAACGGCGAAAAGCGGAAGCAATGCTGCGAGGTGGGCAGAGTGCTGCAAGTGCTGCCATGTTCTGTCCAGTGATTTATGTCTACGCTAAGGCAACAAAATGTAGAAACAAGATCAGAGCACATTCTGAGATGAACTCAGGACTTCGTGGACTCCTGATGGATAGCTCCTGTCTTACCATTCCACCATTTTGTAAGGTGAGAGGGAAGGACAGATAAGGAAAGACAAGGTGTATTTTCAAGAGTATCTGCAAAAGACTATATAATAAAAAGGAAGACTGAGATGAGT
Organism: Xiphophorus hellerii; assembly: GCF_003331165.1. NCBI lineage: Eukaryota > Metazoa > Chordata > Actinopteri > Cyprinodontiformes > Poeciliidae > Xiphophorus > Xiphophorus hellerii. The sequence goes on along the minus strand of NC_045679.1, from coordinate 9,261,962 downwards.
TAAGATGCTTATTGTGAGCTGATTTCACAGCTATATTTACTATATTTTGTATAACATAAGACCTAAATGTAAATCCTGGAATTAATAACTCCCTTAAGATTGGAAACGTTACTTCAGGGGTTAGCAATTCTGCTGCATGTTTTCTATTTTTGTCTGTTCTATCTGAGATAAATTATTAGGTCCCTGTAGAACAAAGTGATAGTGTGAAGTGATGTGAAACAGTTGTTTGGAGCAGGACGACATTTAAGACAAGCTGAACAACAGCCCTTTAAGACCAGAGTTGCCCATCTCTATCCTTGGGATTCGATAAGAGCTGATTAAAAGGCGACCCAAACCACAGTAGACAACATCCACATGGTGCACAGCCAAGTATTTGTATGCAAAAATAAAAGAGTGAACTTTTGGGGATGATGCAAAGTAGGTGTTCATAAGGAAATAACGTTTGTATTTTAAATACCTTCCAAAAGTAGAGCCAAATTCAGAGTTTATTAGTTTTGAATCTTTCTGTATATTTTGATTGAATTGACTATATATCTCTGTATATAAATTGGTGTTTTTTAAAAAGTGCCTTGAGATTACATTTTATTCAATTAATGCTATATATGACAACTGGTTGCACATAATTTTCTTTAGAAGCATTGAGGATAAAAGGGGACTGAACCCATTCTTCTGGCCAAACCTTTCAGAATTTTATTAGTGAAGTATTTCACTTTACAACTACATGCTACTTTATGGTGGTCTGTCACATTCAATGAAAAAATGTTGTGAAGTGGTTGTACCATAATCAACTGAGAAAAGGCCTTGATTCATCCAAATGCCAATGATAGGAAACTGTCTGATTCTTCAAGTGAAGATCATTACAATTAATACAATGACCTTGAACTAATAATATCAACAATAGTTATATGTGCCCATCGTGACTTACCTATTATCTAAGACTATGAAATAAAGTATATTGAAAGCTAAACAATTTAATTGGAAAGTGATATAGTCCTGTATGCAATGAACTGAAGCCAAACGATTTTTATTAGTGCATATATGCCTCCACCTACAAAATATTTCATATATTAATAATTAGGTTTGTCACCAGATTTGATGATGACAATTTTAAATGATTAATGTCAGAGACCCTAACCTCCAAAACTCTAAACTAAAGCATTTTTCTGTCCACGGCTTGCAAAGTTATAGCACAGGCTGTCCACACAACTTTTTTGATCAATTATTTTTTCTCTAACAATCAAAGCGTGTTTTACTTCACAATGATGTTCACAGTTAAAAGACAGACTGAAGCTGCTTGTCTGCGTGTGACTGACTCTACATTGCTTAGACAGCTGTACATGTAGTGAAGAGTTGTAAAGATTCAGTTAAAGCATTAATTACATTTCACAACTTTTCAAAGCAAAGTGCTAAGTTTAGAAAGCAGGTGAGCAACTAACTAGAACAGCAAAGTAAAGCCTAAATTTATGTTAAGACTGAGAACATTGACACATGCATGCGACTCATCTAAAAAGTTTAATGTGATAATATTATATAATGCAAAATAATTGCATAACCTATTATGTCCTCTCTCCTGTAGAGGGCAACCTGATTCACAACAATGAATCACACAGTTTTGGTCAACAACGCAAAGTCGCAAATGCGAGTGAAAAGATGAGCAAGTTGAGTCAAACTGGTGTGCTCAGCACCAAATGTAGCTTGATAAAACTCCCTGATAGAGCTGTGGATAAAATCAAGGTGGTATGTAGATATTGCAACAATAAATTCTGTTTTCACCAAAACGCAAAGTGTTTAAAAGACCATCTTCGAGCAAAGCACATTTTCGCTGACACTAGCAAAGATGCTAATTCAGGGCGATTTTACAACATCAAGCCACACTTGTCAGACAACGCTGACAGAGTGCAGCTGTAGAAACTTCAACAAAAACTATTGTAAAAAGAATACATAAAACATCAATGAGGCAGCTAAATCACAACAGCTGGCAGACACCGCATTTACTGCCTTTACTGGATACCCCTCGACATCCGTGGATAATCACAATTACCGTGTGGTTACTACACACCAAATAGATGAGAAATGAAACTACATTTCTTCACTTTGTACATGGCAAAAAATAAGGACAGTGTTGCTGATGCATGCTTCAATATTTACATTTCAAGCTTACAAAGTTAAACATAGTGATTCATCTTGATTAATCAGTCCTATAATGTGATTAATCTGATATGTTTTAATTGACAGCACTAGTTTATGTATGATATATAAAACACGTTATTTGAAAATAATTAGCAACCATTTTTAAATTAGCCTAGCACGTCAGTAAGTTCCCCTGCATAAATAGTATCATGTTTTCAAGACTGCAGATGTATGTGACATCACAGAAATATTTCAGTAGTTTTCTAAACCTAATTAACCTAATTTTCTAGCAGTACTTTTAGGTTGGACACAGTTCCTTTGGGAAAATATGGAAGAAGAGACCCCACAACATCCATCCATCCATTTTCTAACACTCTTGTCCCTAGTGGGGTGAGGAAGGGTCCTGGTGTCTATCTTCAGCTAACGTTCCAGGCGAGAGGCGGGGTCACCCTGGACAGGTCGCCAGTCTGTCGCAGGGCAACACAGAAACACAACTATGCACACTCTCACACCTCGGGAGAATTTAGAGAGACCAATTAACCTGACAGTTTTTGGACGCAGGAGGAAGCCGGAGTACCCGGAGAGAACCCGCACATGCACAGGGAGAACATGCAAACCAAGCAGAAAGACCCCGGCCTGGGAATCAAACCCAGGACCTTCTGCTGCAAGGCAACAGTGCTACCAACTGCGCCACTGTGCAGCCCAACCACAACATAGGTGGTAAATGAGCTAAAGGCACAATAATCACAATTCTAATGTGATCAGTGAAATTGTGAATAAATGTAAAATGTAACCTGGAAAATCAGAGGTAAGTATTTCTTGGAATAAGAGGTTTACCTTATCCTTATACTGCAGGTCAAGTACACAAGAGGAGAGTAAGTGAAAGCAAGAAGAGAAATGTGTTATTCCAGCATTGATGTGGTGTGTAAATACTTTTTTTGAAGAAAATCACTTAGCTGTGTGTAAAACATTTCAAAGGATTCACACTCCTTTAAGGACTATCAAAGACTGTTTCTGTCTGTGTGCAACAAATACTTTTTTCCCTACCTCCATGAATGTGAATTTAAGTGTCAACGGCCAGTGAAAGTATTCATTTCAGTTTATGCTTGACTAATCAATTAGGCAAGTGAGCAAACAAGCAAGTAACTACAGCCATAGTATAAAAGGGAAGAAAGGAAAGCTGAAAGGCAATGCTGTTGGGGGACTGCAAAGCTTTTCAACAACTATCTTGAGTCATAGCTGTGTCAAGAAAAAGTGTGAAGTCATTTGCTCTGAGGAAGCTCTATTTAGTGGGAAAAAGAGTACTACTGTCATTCACATCCAGCGTGTAGGTGCCGTCTTTAAGTTTTAATGGTGACAAAAAATGGTTCTATAAAAATACTGAAAAAAGCATACCAAACACAAAGAAAAAGCTTGTGAAATCAAAACAAGGACATAAATAAGCTAAAAAAAAAACAACAAAAAAACAAAGTCAAATAGCACAAACCATAAAACATGTAGTGTGACAATAACTTTCATTTTGTCTGTATTTATATGCTGTTCTGTGACATAGCAAACAATGCATGTGAGAAGAGATTGGGTTTAGGTGAAACACCCATCTTAAAACATGAAGTATTGTGTTACAAGCAAAAGAATTGCTTGTGCCATCATTTTATTCAATTAATTTGAGCGTAGTGTTAGTAGTGTGTCATACCTCGCATTCTCGGGAGCCTGAGATGGTGTAGGTGCACGGTCCAGTTCCATTGACGAGCACATCCATGGCCTCAGAATTGTTGGGCTTGTAGTCCACATAGTACTCCTGCAGAGGGGAGCTAAGGGTGCGCTCTGTCTCTCGGGGTTTCTTGCGACGCTTGCGAGCCGCGGCAGAGTGCTCCTGGAGCTGTTTCACGCTATTAGGGTAGCGCTTCCAGGACACATAAATTACCAAGAGGATCATTGCAACGGACAGAAACAGGGCAACACTTCCAGCCACAATCTTATGGAAGGAGACAGGTTCTAAGTCTTGCTCTGGAGGAAGTGCAACAGGTGGGGTAACTGCCAATGAAGTAGGACCCCAAAGAGATCCCTCAGATCTCTTTCCCGAGCTAGTTGTCAAAGCCAGAACAGATGGGTTATATTCTGTCTGTACAGGGACCCTGGATAGGTTTGGAGTAATGTTCACTGTGAGTACTGGCCCTTGCTGGGATTGGCAAACCCCAAATGCTTCAATCGCATCCATCACTTTCTCTCCTTGAGCTTTCTTGGGAGAGGCACAAATCATCGTGGTCTCTTTTGCCCCTCTAAAATTTCTCAGCCAAGCCACAAGAGGACAGATGGCAGGGCTACAGTCCCAAACATTTCCTGCTAAACTAATCATGGTCAGTGAGATCCAAGCATCAACAACCTCCTGAGAAACATTTGTCAGCTTATTAGAGTCTAGGTTGAGAGTCTGCAGGTTTGGTAAGCATTGGTAAACTACGGGATCCACTTCTGCCAGTTCATTCCCTGACAGATCCAGTTTTTGGACAGAGGCCCAGGTCCAAGTCAGGCCCTGGCTCATTGATCGAATGCGATTCCACTGCAGGTAAAGAGCTCGTAGATTGTAAAGTCGAGGAAAATGGGAAAAATTGATCTTGGAGAACTGATTGTGCTCCAAATGCAACTCAGTGAGTTTGACAAGTCCAGAAAGTGCATTTCGAGTGATACTCCGGAGGCGATTGTAACCAAGATCAAGGAATTCAAGATTTCTGCAATCTTGAAAAAGACGCATTGGGAGAGTTTTTAGTGAATTAGATCGTATGTGAAGACTAAGAAGTTTGCGTAACCCTTGGAATTGCCCAAGTTGCAAGGCTTGCAGTTTATTGTATGACAAGTCCAAATTCCGCAAGTTAGGGACAGGATGAAATGTTGTATTATGGAGCGTTGTGATCTTGTTCGAACTTAGAATCAGTTCTTTAAGCCTGCGGACCCCCTGGAATGCCATTGCATCCACAGAGGCAATGTAATTATGGTCCAAGTAGAGCCAAATAAGGTGGTTGAGGCCAACAAACTGTCCTGCGCGAAGACTGGAGAGGCTGTTGTACCGCAGCGACAGGCCCTCACAGCCTCCTGAAAGGTTCTTGGGGACATCACGAAAGGCGCTTGACTCACAGTAGACAATTTTTCCATCACAGCGACAACTCTTAGGGCAGTGGCGATCACTTAGAGATGGATTTGCCGCTAGCCACACCTGCATCAGGAGTTGGAACAATAGCCAGCGACGCTGCAGAGCAGAGCCTAAAAATAAAAGAATAAAGGAAAGAAAAGGAAGGTTAGAAAATAAGATAATGTTTACTTTCCAATAATGTGATTAAAATATATTTATTTTACTGAATAAATACTTTTTCATTCAAATGCTTAAACTTCATTGCAAGCACTTGTCCCTGTGACCTCATTTGTTTCCAAAAGACAAAGACAATAAAACAAAAGAGATTCTTACAAACACTGAGATGAGATAAGTTGTCTTGATCATCTTGGCTAAAACATTTGAATTCAATCCAAGAATCTTTTCCTACAAATTTGGACTGTTTAAGTTTTTCAGAAAAGCATACAAAGGCTAAAATGTAACACCAACAAAGAAATGTGATTTTTGGAAGTGTACTAAATCACTAATAACTGGGGAATAAATTCAACCCAAAATAGGAGGAAGAAGAAAATTTTTTATGGCATAACAAGTCCCTGAATAGCAGGAAGCCCATTCTTTCAGCTCAAAAGCAAAACCAGCTAAATGTGAGTCCATGTGCAGGCAGAGTTAATATGCCCCATAGACAGTCCTATAAATATTACCAGAGTAGAGAATGTGTAAAGATCCAGAATACATACAATGTACCAGATGCGCTTAGAATTAAAGTGAGGTGGAAATACCAAGGGAGCCGGTAGAGAACAACAGGGCTAAAACCCACATCATCATAAAACATTAAAGCAAAAATAGCAACATTTACATTTTATTAAATTCAATAAATTGGCTAGTTGATGCAAGCAGCACAGATAGGGAACATGTTGAAAAAAAAGACTTTAAATGAGACTTGCTCTCCCAAACTAAGTGGCCAGACAAGAGGAAGACTGCCACTGCAAGTCACCAAAGAGACCTACAACCACTGAAGATGTAAGGTGGAATGACAAGATAAAAACACACTAATTGTCTAACCATATCTAAATATAAACTGAAAGGTTTTATGGTCTGAATCTAAATGTAAACTTCTTTTTCATCAGACTAAACCAAATACTGCACATCACCACAAACAACATGTCTACAACCAGTAAGCATGCTCTAGGGTTGGTTCTCATGAGCAGGCTCTAGAAAGCTTGCAAAAGATGTAAAAGACAATATAAATTGACAAGAAATATTGTCAAATCCAAGACCATTATTTGACTCAGTTTGAAAAGGAACTATGAATTGAAACAGCATTGTTAAATAATTGAAACCTAAATGCAGCTTTTTAATTTAAAAATAGTTGAAACCTTCAATACCATGTTACAGTTTATAGTAATCTTTATTGCCATTCTTGTAAACAGCTTACCAGGATAAAGGATGTGGTAATTTTAATTACCACCTACTGAAACTACCTACTAAAACAAGGTAGCTTCAGGAGCAGAATTTTTAAATGAAATAATTCAGAAAAGGTTGCTTGCTACCCTGCATTATAGGACCTGTATTTTTGTCTCAGAAATAAAGCCAGAATTTACACAAAAAAGATGAAAGAAGCAATGAATGAACAATGGTACAATTGTACAGCTAAATGAAATTTAAAATCTATTATTAAAATGTTTAATACTTAAAACTTTTCAATGTCCTTAAAATGAATTTAAGACTTTTACTCAGTTGACTTTTTAAGACCAAGATATAGAAATATCTTGAAATACAATCCAAATAGCTGTACCTAAACTCCTCATTTATCACATGCCTGAAATAAGATATTTCAACTTAGCTTCATCAAAATGCCAGAGCCTAACCTCACAGACTTTCTTCTTAGGAGTCTTGAGCATGCAAAACACAAGACAACACACACACACACACACACTCGCTTGCTGAACTTCATGCCCACACTAATCCACAAAACTGGCTTTCAGGTAGTTGTTTGATTCTGCAGAAAGGTGTTGTGAAATTCCATTCCTCTGGGGATATAGTGATGTTTTTGGACCAGTGAAAAGCAAAAAGTAATGATTCAGACTGAATCTGTTCTGCTTTGGTTTGGTTAAACATGAAATGACTGGAGTCTAAATTGAAACGCCTCCAGGACTGTAGACACAACTATCACTCCTTTCATGCTGATTTTTTTCTGTGCTGAGTAAAATTTCACTCTCCATGACTGATCTGCTTCTGCAATTGGCACTGTGATTGCTTTTGGAAAGAGTAACTCCAAATATGGATGAAGATATGACTCTGGAAACGTTATGCTGCATTGATTGTCGGGCTATATTTACTACAGAGGAGACAAAACAGTGGATGCCATGGAATTTGGTGAAAGGTGTTCACATCAACAGAAGTTCAGAAAACTTTTTCAAAAACACACATTTTATACTCCTGATTTTAGTTCAATAAAGCATATAAAACTACTCAGAAAAATCTGAACTTTTTCACATGAATCACCACATAAACATACTCAAAACAGAATTTAGCATAATAATACAACATATCTCAGATTTGTGTATTCAACATGTACTTTAACAAAAGTCCCTGTCTTTTTTTTTTATTCTGTGTTGAGTACTGATCCTACATGTCTGCATTAATGGTTGTTCAGGTAAGCTGGTGTACAGGTGTTCCTTTATTAAGAACAACTACATTTTACACCCTGGTTGCTGCACCTGCAGATCCCAAGGAAGGCTTTAGGATTCATGGTGTGATAAAGTACCATCAAGTGCACTTTTCTTAGAAATTCTGCAATTTAACAAAACTGTAGGAATAATGAACACGAGCCGCTTGTGAAGATACACTGTAAGAGCTGGCCATGACAAATTTGGAGCCTGAAATTCAAGTGTGTGAATTACATTTATTACACTACTGCAGCGACAGAGAAACTGATGAAGAAACCAGAAAATATGGACCGAGGGTGTTCATCATTTTTAAGTTTAGTTGTAGGATTAGTTCTAAGATTAATTAAATATTTAGGACTTGAAAGATAAATCCAGCAGACTTGGAATTAGAAAGAGCATTAAACTGGAATATACATTTTAGTTTTCATAAGGGTTGGAGCTTGGAGAAAGGGAAGGCATAATCCCATAGAAACAAGACACAGTAGCTGGCATACATATATTTTCTTTTACATTTAATTACCTTACAATGACTAACTTTAGTGGATTTAGTAGGATTTTATGTTTTGGACAAAAACAAAGTAGCACATTTAAAATGTAATTAAGACAAATGCTTTTTTTTCAATTATTTTGTTTTTTGTTCTGTGAAGGCCTCAGACGTTTGCTAAAGAACATTAGCAAACAAACAGCATCCTGCAGAATGAAGAACACACCAGACACGGCAAAAATGATAAGATCATGGGGAAAAGCAGAAGCACCATAATGTTGTGAGGATGATACACAGTTTCCATCACATTGTTTAAAAGAAAACATATAGCTGTGGTTTGCACACATGTGAAGTAAATTAATTTGATGAATATTGGAGGATAGTATGGAAATAAGTAGGGATTTCAAAGTATAAGTTGATTGAATAGAAATGCACAGCAAACTTTGTCTTTGTGTTTTGTGTTGGTTTATTAAATTTATATACTGTATGTCTATCATGTAAAATGCCAATAAAATCCATTGAGGTTAGTGGTATTAAGGTGACAAAATGTGAAAATAGTTCAACAGGGATTGAAGTTTAGGTAAAACATCAAAATAATGATTTGTGGTATAACGATAACAAAAAGGGGTATGTAACTTCCTTCAACAAACCTGTTTTTTATTAGCTTGGAATCAGTGGTTTCCACTTAAAATTCCCCCATTCATCTCTCCCTTTTGCCCAGCAACTAATGATCTGTCATTAAGATACATTGATTTCCCCTGGAATAGATAGCATGAGGCAATGCTCACCTCAGTCTTCTTCTCAAGGCAATATCATCAAGTATGAAATTTATTGCCATGATCAGACTGAGATAAGATTAATACATGGAGATAGAAGTGATCTATCTTCTAATTAGATTAAAATATGGTGACAGGTACTACCATGAGTCCAAACTGAACGTGCCATATTTTTAGTATGTTACACTGATGATGAACTTTGAAACATGGAAACCTCCAGACTTTGGGAATACCTCTATTGCAGTCAAAGGCATAACTTCGATTTTGTGGAATCTCAATAATCTTCTGGGGATTTGTCAGATGTAAGTGCCTGACATAGTGTGGCTGAGAGGCATCATACAGCATATGGTGTCTAACATAGCCATTTAGTTCACTGCCAAGCATCTGCCGATCCCATATGGGGATTGTATGTGTATTTGTCTGTGTCTTGCAGTGTGATTGAAAGAGCAACACTTAGTGTTTGTTTTCAGAAGATTCTTTCATCATCCCTTACAGATGGAGGGAACTGTGGAGCCGCAAAGATAATTTGTGCTGGCTATTGATTATACCAACAGCTCCATCCATCATATTTCTTCATTCTAGGTCCAACAATTGTGCTACTTTAACATACACACTGTAGAGATTGAAAGATGAGGATCACAAGATTTGTGAGTAGTCAATTTATTTTTGTCTAAGGTATATAATGCATATCAAAATCTAAAAGGAGACAAGGTAAGAAAAGTGATGTAGACAAATGGTGGTGCATAATCTCTCATGTCTATTTAAAATACTTAGAACCAAATGCATGTTCAAGAGTGGACTAAAATATGTGGGCAATTTCCACTAAACATGAATGTGAACTTTCCCTCAGCCTTGCATCCCACGAGGACGCACAAAACAAGACTTCTACTCTGCATTCTTCCCATTTGCAAAGTATGGTTGCTTTATTAGAAGTGACTCCTGGATTACCTACAGATTGAGGCTGGCTCACAAAACACCCCTTTGCCTCTGACTGACATGGCATGCAGTTTAATGAGACATCTATGAGCTAAGGCCTCTGTAGGCCATCTTCTTCCCCAATCCTTCCTCTAATCTTATTCACAAAGCAGCACAAGTCACCCTCCTAGGTGTCACTCAAAGGGTTTGTGTCTCTATTACCTCCCAGCTGAGGTCCTTTTCATCATTACTATTTTTTTTTTTTTTGCTGCTTCATTTGAAAGAAATTTTTCCTTTCGTCTAGCACACATTAAATTTTGCATGCCCTTGAACCCTGCAGCCATCAGGATGTTTTTGTAACTCAAAACCTATTTTTGAGCATGGATTCAAAAAAAAAAGTCTTCTTTATTCCTTTGCAACTTTTGTTTATTCCCATCTGAAGTCATTATCTACAGTAACTGGCAAAAACTTTTTTGCATTTTGCCCCCAATTCAATGTATTGTACATTGAGCTAGAACGACATGAGGTAGCAACAATTTGTGAAGTGGAAAGAAAATTACTGATGGTTTTTGAAGGTTTTCACAAATAAAACGTCAATGTCAGGTGCATTTGTATTCAAACCAGTTTGATTTAATTTGCTTGTGGGAAATGAAGGACAGTAGTCGGCACAGTTCACAGAATACACACAGCAAGTGTGAGTATGTGGGTACAGTTTCAAGTGTAGCCATTAGAGCTCCTGCTTGCAGTGAATGACAATCACATAGTTGACAAGAGAAATACAGTCAGATGCGATCAAAATTTATAGGGAGTATTTATGCATTTTTCAGGTGTATAGTGCCATTTTATACCACAATCAAGTAAACTACTTTCAGTTGTTATTAAGACTATGTGTTGTCGGGCGTGCTGTGGTGGCGCAGGGGGTTAGCACGCCCCACGTTTGGAGGCCTTAGTCCTCGACGCGGACGTCGCGGGTTCGACTCCGGGTCCCGACGACCTTTGCCGCATGTCATCCTCACCCTCCTTCCTGTCTGCCTACTGTCTAAAAAATACGAGCCACTAGCGCCGCAAAAACTCTTCGGAGAAAAAAAAAGACTATGTGTTGTGGCCATTTATACTAAATTTTTGTAGTTTATAATTTCTACCAATTTTGTTTTGTTCTTTGGGTAGTTGGAATATATTTAAGTTAATTTAGAATCAAAATTTGTAATTAATTTTTATATTTGGAATTGTTTAGTTTACGTTGTTAATTGTTAGACCCTCCCACCAATTTGAGTAATTAAGAACACACCGGGTGCTTGGGGCTGGGTGGATTGTTTGGTAAATGTCTGGTGTGGACGGGAGATTTGGTAAAATGATTTGTTGACCACTTGTTTACACTTGTTTACACCGCTTTATACCTTCAAACATTAAATTGAGATTATTTTTCGTTTCGACTAAGTTACAAGACCTTTATTTCTACTTTTACAATAAATGAATCAAGTCAAAGTGCGTACAAATCCCAAACCACCTGTTACCACCCACAGCCTTTATTGGAGTTTTTTTTTTTTTTGTGGCTTTTTTGGAACGAAAGGCTGCGACACTATGTATATGTCAAAAATAACTTAAAAAAATATATACTTTGAAATTGCTCTGTCTCTTTAAGAAGTTCCTCTTTCCAACATTCTGCCTTCAGCACATCATCATAACAGTTCTTCTTCCTGATGACCATTCTTAGGAGCATTGGACTGAGAAGTAGTTCATATGATGAGCTCAGCACATGCACAGTTCCGACTAGGTGTTGGCTAATTGCTACTGCCACTAGTCTGGTGGAACTGTGTAGGGAAGGTGCAGTGGAGGGGTGCTTTGTCATGCAGAAACTCGGCTGGAGAGTGCAGTTCCTAGGAGGAGCTTTGGCTAAATCCCTGTATGAGCAAGCCCTGAATGGCTGCCATAGGAAACATCAGAATTTGCAAAACACTTGAGATTGAGTTGAAAAGCCTCAACATGAAATCAGAACTGCAATGGGATAGCTTTAATCAAAACCTATTCAAGTGGTAGAATATTCAAGTAAAAGTTAAGACCTACATAAATTCAAGCAAAATCTGTGCAAAAACTTTAAAACGTGCAGTCATATAGGCTCTCCATCTGACTGAGCTTGACTAATAGTTTGAAAGAATGTACAAAGTTTCAAATGTCTAATTTGCAGATGCATTTGCAGTAAGTTGTGGTAGTTTCACAAAGCACACCAAACGTTTCAGATTTATCTTGTTTATTTAAGAAATGTAGAGACAGCTTTACATTGATCTATCACATAAAATCCCGCAGGAATATATTTATTGTTTACCTAATAAATATACACAACTTTGTATTGGTCTATCACAAAAAATCCTACTGGAATATATTTATTGTTTACTTAATAAATAATAAATATAGATCAACTTGGTATTGGTCTATCACATAAAATCTCACTGGAATATATTTATTGTTTACTTAATAAATATACACAACTTTGTATTGATCTATCACATAAAATCCTACTGGAATATATTTATTGTTTACTTAATAAATAATAAATATAGATCAACTTGGTATTGGTCTATCACATAAAATCCCACTGGAATATATTTATTGTTTACATAATAAATATACACAATTTTTAGTCTATCACATAAAATCCCACTGGAATATATTTATTGTTTACTTAATAAATAATAAATATAGATCAACTTGGTATTGGTCTATCACATAAAATCCCACTGGAATATATTGCAGTTCCATACTGCAATATAAATTCAAGAGTTATTAATATTTTTTGAATGTGCTGTATGGTTTCCCTTCTTTCTTTTGCTAAAATCCATCTTTTATGTTAAACATTTTTAGAATTATATGCTTCAATGCTTATTATTTTACCACTTTACCTTCTACAGTTATTTCTCGTAATCCAATGCTTTCTGGGCATGGATAATAAAAGCTTAAGTTTGTCTAAAGGCATGTGCGCTATGCTTTGTTATAAAGCAGACAGCCCTGCTGTCCTCAGCAGCAGAAGATGGTTATTTCTGCCTCTCAACCCTAACACATAGAAAGAGTAAGTGCACTTTACTGCTGACCTAAAATAAAACCAAATGCAGCTTAATAACTTGGCAAATGGACTCACTAACTGGTGCACTTTGAGCGCACATGAGTGGCTCATTGCTATTTGCTGCCTGTCATTGACAAAACTGCTATCAGATTCAGTCTTGACTCCATAGAGGCTGGACAGCCGCCTAAAACATAAGGACGGATGTCCCCAAATCAGCCTATGCCAACTCATTAGTCTCCAATTATCTGTGGGATCATACCAAAGCCGGCCAGGCCAGAACCGATGAAACAAAAGCTTGAAAATACTGTGTCATTTTGTTGCTTCCTTGTGCTTCCTAGTCTTGTCAGGTGGAACTACACAGGAAGGATTATGATCATGATTGTACAAAAATACGCTCAGGTCGTATTCCTGCCAAAGTTTGTCTGATATTAGCGCTGTTATATAGAACATAGCATTAATGTCACCTCCAGTGACTCCGCACGCGCCAATATAGGTAACTGTAACACAGCACACTGTCGATTAGCAATGACAGAAAATATATAACGAAGAAGACATTTTTTATTATTATTATTATTATTTTTTTTTTTTTTATCAGGAAATAAAATATATTCAGGAACATCTATGAATTAGGACGTTATCAAGCTGGGTTTACACAAACAGTGCAATCAAACAGCTGTCTTCCAATTACCTGAATTTTGTAACTATAGTAATTTTGATCTCAATCTGCAATTCAGGGCCTAAATTAGAGAAGCCTGTACCATTTCTATGTGGTTGCCTAGTTACTAACATGCTTTTACAGTTCAGTCCGAACTTATTTTGATAAGATGGGCCAGAGAGACTCTGTCATGACTTTCCACCAACCAGGATGTTATCCATCCTTCTGATTCACACATGAAATCTTGATTAATTTTAGTGATTACACCTTTCTCAGTTCCCTCAATTTTGGCTCACAGGTACCACTGATGCACACACTCTGATCAAGTAAGTGGTGGGAATGCACCTAAATTTTGTTTGACACCCATGAACCATGTGCACAGGATATGTTGATTATTCCAATCACAACCAATTTAAGCCAACAAAATCGCCTCATTGCAAAACATGCTGCTGTGAGCAGGGACATCGGAGCTTCTGTTAGCAACAGCTTCCCTTATCAAGAATCACAGCAAAACTATGCAAGTCTACATCGGAGCTAATTGTTTAAGTACCTATTTATTGGTCTATTTGTTAGAATAATCCAGCTCATGCATGACCACACAATGTGTTTTAGAGATGGGGGCACACCCAGTTCTCACTGACTCAATATGCAAATAAGCAAGAGAAAATTGGGCGGGGTGATTAAATTGCTTCTTCCAGTTTCCCTGGTTGAGCCACCTCCTAGCAAAAGGATGCCCTGGGCAGAGAGCCAAATAGCACATACAGAAACTCACCAGAGTATACATAACTCTTGGAAAAGAAGGCAACAGTTGAGATCTAAAATATAATATCAAGAAAGAAAACAGTTAACTTCTCCTTTGCTATTCACTAGAAGCTATAAGGGCAGTGTCTAAAAAAACAGGATGAAAAAAGATTTAAAATCAACCATTCAGTGACCTTTTCTTAATCTTTTTTGAAATCATAACACTAACTACGTTGGCTGAATTGGGGGAAATTAGGTTGTGCAGATAAAAATAAAAAGCTAATAATTGGCACTGAAGTGGTTCATCCCAAACTTTATGAAAAATAATTAATGCCTCAATATTGGGATACTTTTTGAACTTCCACACAAGCAGTTGATTTTTTTCTTCCCAAATGTAAACAGAGGGGAGAGATATTGCCCTCAAAGGGCTAGTTGATCTCACTGTGCACCTGCTTCACCTGACATTTGTAGAGTGCTGCCTGTGTGATGCTGGAAGGCCAGCAGAAAGCCATCTGTTGATACTATTGAAGTAGTCTGGACATTTAAACAGTGCAGAGTAGTCCGTGGTCACTGATTCTGTAACAGGAAACATATTGTGTTTAGATGCTGAGAGGTTGTGTGAAATGTCATTTGCATCTAAATTCATTTCTGAGCTCTGTACTCTCTCTCCTCTTTAACATCCTCCTCCTGTGAGGCACATCTCTAATGACATGGTCCATGAAACATAAGTGCATTGCATGCTGTTAATGAAGAGGCTCACAATCAGCAATTCTGGCGGAAAAACGAAGACTAAAACACAGCGCAATCATCAAATACTTGTGAGCAAAATGCACAACGGTGTGTTGCATTGACAGTTTGGATTTTGTGATCCTCAGTTTCACTCACTTCACATCAGCTGTGCAGGAATTTCCTGTTTGCACTCACTAGTAACTTTATCAGTAGAATAGCTTGTTAACACAAAGAGCTCATCTGAAAATCTCCTGTCAGGAAATCAATGTGTTTAGGTATCTAGACTTGGTGGAGGCAACTTGCTGAAGAACAAATTGACCATCAAGAAATGGTCAGGCAGTCCCTATGGATAGTCTAACTATTTAATTAAATTCACTATCATTTTTGCACACAAAAACCCCTCTGGTTTACACAAAATGTTCTGAAAAACAGAAGATAACGAATCATTGGCGGTGGGGTGTGGTCAGATATAACTTGTTGATGTCAGAGCTCAGAGGAGAATAGCCAGACTGATTGGAGATGATGAAAAAGCAACAAAAGATTAAATAAACACTAAATCCTAAAAAGATAAGCAGAATACATCTCTGAACATACAACTTGTAAAACCTTTAATCAAATGGGCTACAGGAGCAGAATATAGGTGTCATATTTGTTAACTAACAACAGAAAACTGAGGCTCGAGTTTTCTGTTTATCAAACCTGGAAAACAACAGATTGAAAAAAAAAGCTTAAATCAATGAGTGTTGATTTCAGCTGCACCATACAGCTGTTAGGATTGGAATTTGGCATAAATAACATAAAATCATGAATTTGCCCTGCCTTTCAGCACCAGTTCAGCCTTTTTCTTCTGGGATTTTCTTCTTGGCATGATTAAGCCTCTAACCGTCTTAGCCTCATTCAATGAAACTCCAAGGCCAACCTGAGTATTCGTTTCTGACCACAGTGTACCATCTTCTGATGACAACTTCCATCAGGAAAACAAAATATATAGCAAAACTCAAATCACCTGATATCAATTTCTGGATGGGAGATGTTGAAGTGAACAAAATTGCATCACTGACTTGCAGCAACTTCAATATGGAGCAACATATCCATAACTCCTAGTTAAATAACAAAGAACTGCACGCAGTTTGCATGATCCCCTTATACATGCTTCCCTGGATCATCTAATTTTTGGACACACTTGGACGATTTGTTTACCCTAAACTGTCCTTGGTCACGGTCATTGTTCCTGTGCTACTCATATATTCCAAGGGAATGTTACCATGTGTGAAATAATTAAATTTAAAAAAATGGTCATGTGGGTCCAAAATTTAATATCTATCAATGGGAGGTTGCCTACACTAGCTTGGGCTTGAGCACAAGAGTTGATTTTACAATAGCAGAGGTTGAATTCAAAATAAACATTCATTTGTGTTTTCACTTTTGAGCAGGTGCTAAATTAAAGAGATCAGAGATATCATGGATTTTGCCTTGGGTAATTAATATTTAAACTGATTAAATTAGGCATAATTGGGAATAACTCCAACTGGAAGATAGCAACAAAGGTCTTTCAAAATAACTGATAGAATATATGGAGTATGCTTCAACCTACATTTGAGATACTTTAAAAAATGGCTATGTGCAGTTCTTGGCTGGCCCAGTAACACAAGAGTTAGAAAATAAAACTGAATTAAAATACATGCAAGACTTGATTTTAATGGCAATTTAAATCTGTAAATAACACAAGGACAAGAAAAAATTATTTTAACTATACGGGTACAAAATGGTTTACATTCGGACATGAAATAGGAGCAAGAGGAAATGAAATTCCAAAGTGTGGGTACAAAATTGGTCTACGAAAAGATGAACGGGTACAAATGTGTGCATGTATGGTTCATCTGTGTGTAGTAGATCTATGTGTAGCTCTTTGATAGGCTGTTGACCTGTCCAAGGTGTGCTCCACTTCTTACCTTCTGATTGATAAGGCAGTGAATAATATGCACACATAGAATTGGGATGGATAAATGAGTGAAAGAAACATGTGCATAATGCATCACAACAAGCTTAAAAATAGAAAAAAAACTGGCTTGAGCCTAGGAGCTCATATCCTCTTAAGCCTGGCCCTGTGCAGGAACTGCAGCTCCTATAGACTGTAGTGTACTGGTATGTACAGTTCATATTGATGTGGTGCAGTAACCTGCTGTGGATCAATAGATCATGCTGTTTTACAATTAATGGTACAACTCCCCCATCAAACTCAAGCAACTGGTTAGGTCTAGAACGAAAAAGATGAAATCATGCAGAAATATATTTTTAAAAGTGTTGATCAAAATGGTCTATTTATTTATTTTTATTCATTTTTTTCATCAGAAGCTCTCTCAGTGGGGATCAAGAGTGTGACACAGGGTGGCCTGTGGGTAAGGAATAGTGCGCACGCGTGTGGGTAACAGAAGGGGCAAATGGTAAATACTAATTAGAAGTTAGAGTAAGAGTGGGTAGGTTAGATACAGTGGCATAATAGCCCGTTTCATTGCTACAGAAAGACACACACACTTGGACGCATGCTTTACGCTCTTTATGCTAAATTTGAGTCTGCTGATAGCAGGTGCAGAACACGATGGGGTTTGCTGAATGAAAAATCAATCTGATAAATCAAGTCCTGCACGACTGGTCCTCTCACAGCCACACAGCTTTGGTGTGAGGCAGGACAGCAGGATCCGTGCGACGCGCCTACAAACAGGACAATAAATGATTATGCAGAGGCACGTTTTATAAAGTTGACTGACTTCCAAAATGCGCCGCGCATTTGCATTCAGATCCATATCAATCAGCGCGTCCGTGCACCCGAACTAGTCGGAGGAAAACAAGGGGTTGTTCTTTAATTAAAACAAGCAGGCGGATTTGCTTAGTGCATATTTTAGGGGCGGAATTTCTAATCGCATTATTTGAAAATGTGATTTAAAAACCAGTTTTCTAATAAAGCGAAGGACAGGAAAATGGAGATCAGGAGAGAGAAAAAAAATCACATTGCAGCTCTGCGACTAACTGGCAGCCAGAAGCTTTTCCAAACACTTAAATGAAAAATATTAAAAATAGAAATTCAGAACGGTGCGTTTGAAGTGACATTTTTTTTTGACGCAATCGTCCGGTTTTCACCAGCTTCTACTATGGAAAGAAGACACAATTTGATCTGCATAGTGAGAAATGGAGGCAACCACCTACGTTCAGCAAACAGATTAAAAGAGAAGAAAAAAAAACTTACCCATATCCGCTTATCAGTTTTCGCTCCAGCCTACAGGTTTTAATGGCTCATTGTGCGCGACATCCGAGTCCGCATGATGCGCTCTCCACAGCACACGCAGGTACCGTCCTAATCCACCGGTCCGCTCTCTCCGCGCAGTCGCTGACTCCAAAGCGCACCTGCCCTTTTTCACTCTCCCGGACCTGCGATGCTTTATCCGGTTTAGCTCTGCACCTATTCCCGTCCCAGCGAACCGCAGAGAATGTCATTTACTTCCCGACTCCAGATTGAAGGCTTGCAAAATCCGGCTTCAGGACTCTCTATCCATGTCTCAGAAGCAAAGCGAAGAATCAGCTTCTTCTTTTCTTTTCTTTTCTTTTTTTTTAAAGTAACAGCCAGAAAGAGCACTGCAGCTGGCGCAGGCGGTAACAGTATCACATCCAAGTAAGTCACGCCAGTCTTACATGCGCACGGAAATTCCGCGAAAATCCCGTCTGGAACTTCACACAAGCGTCAGCATGATATAAAAAAGCAGGCCGTTAGTTCCCATAAATATTTTTTCTGGTGAAAGACCTTGTTCGTCTGTGTTCTGCGCGGCACACCGAAAGAAAGTAAGCAGCAGGTTTATTCCCAAGTGAGTGTGAAGCGCTGTCAACGAGTCTCTCGGGAAAGTCATCCAAACATCCCCCCCTTCTTTTCTTTTTTCCTGCTCATCCGTTCCCTTCCCTCTCGCTGCTGCTGGGTTTGAAATACAGCATGACGCCGCCGTTAATCACGTCTGCTTGTCAAAGCAACTTTGTCAGGCAGAAGCGGAATGCCCTCTTCTGGTCAGACCGCGATCAGGAAACTAGTCCGAAGGGTTCATCGCGCACTAAACGTCAGGGAGGTACGGAAGTAAAGATGTCATTTCCTATTCAGCAGCAATTCTTAATGAATATTAGCTTATATATATATATATATATATATATATATATATATATATATATATATATATATATATATATATATATATATATATACACTGTTGTACTTATTTAAACTTTATATATAGCGTCTTTTTTTTCAAATACTTATGCCGCCCCCTGGGAGCGAGATGTCCTGGACATAGAGCCATATTCTCCATCTATTTGGTTTGCTTTTATTCCGTTTACTTACAACAAGATGTCCTTTCATGTCATTTTACATGATAAAGGTCCAGTGTATATCAGGACATATGTAAATATAAACCCCATACAAATGTACTATTAATATTATCCATGCTGCAGAGTTGTGTTTTTTGTGATGTCCAATAACTATCTGTATTTTAGCTGGAAAGTTAACAAGAAGCTGTCAGACCGCTGAGAAAAAGGCAGCCAACAACTACACAGAACTGTCCGTGGTGCTGAAATGCTGCAATTTGGATGACTGAGTTCATACAGACAAATCACCTTGCACCCCGAAAAAAGATGTGTACAATGTCTCACGAGAATTTTATTTTTTTTCAGAAGTATAATCTTACAGTGAAAGTGTAAAAAACTTCAACCTTTAATTTGAGTAAGTATATGTACTGGGGAATCTCACAATATGAAATTATAGTTGTCAACCTCTTTTCTCACACTCAATTCTGTTGTGCTCACCCCTGCAGGTTTTCCTTAAAATTCAGGTCTAGGATCTGAAATGGCCATATGAGCAGGTTGACTATTGCCTTGTTAACTTCATCACGTGTTTTGGATTATTGTGCTGCTAAAACTTCGAATCAAAACCCACTTTAAGACCCACATCAGATTTTATTTAAAATCTAATAGCATTTCTGAAAGGTCTTAATGTCATGCACTCTAACAAGTCTTCTGGGATGTTTGAAAAAGAAGCAAAGCCAAAACATCAGAGATCCTCCACCATGCATGACGTGTATTTCTACTTGCCCATCCTTTGTTTTACAGCAGAAGTGTCAGCCTTATTATCAATTTATCAAAGGATGTTGCTCCAGTTAAAGTCACAGTAGAGTTTAATAACCTCCTTTATGTTTGTTTGAGGGATCGAGTTTGCTTTATGGCATACCTCCCAATCAGCTGTTGGGCATGCACATAACATCCAATGGTTGTAATCGAAACTTGCTGACCTCAAGAGGTCACTTTCTGTTGAAATTCTCAAACGGTACATTTTGGATATATTGTTTTCCACTATCTCACAGTCCTGCAAGATAAACATCAGTAATTGTTCATTTTGTTTCGCTGAGTTCAAGTTATATCTAACCACAGATAATATTTTCCCTTTAAATAAGCAACTAGACGATAGTCTCACTTATTAAGGGTATTCATTTTGGTTGTAATTTGTCATTTTTGTCTTTCTCATCTAACTTTAAAGTTTAGGTTAAAATGAAGTGGTGGATTATTACTTCAAAAGTTTTGGGAAACACTCATCCCTCTACAGAAGTAAAGAAATAACTACAAAAAAAAAAAAACAACTCTTCAATTTTTTAAAGAATTGTTAGATTCCCATAATTAGAGAGGAAACAATAATTGTCCATCTGGCGAATTTGTTAACAACAATTATTTCTTAACATGCATTTTTTTTCTCCTACTAGACAATTTGTTCAAATTAACGGTTGCATTTGTAATAATAACAATAAGAATAATTGAATTTTGCTTCTGCACTGTTTAATATTCTGCAGAAACTTGCATTAGAAATGCAATGCCTCCCGCTGAGTCAGCCGATGCACTTTATAAAGGATGAAATAGGCAGCTGAATTTTTTATGTGCTTTCCATCCGCCCTGGCTTACCAATTCGTGTTTTCCCTGTTTTTAAAATGGGTAACAAATCAAAAAATAAAATGATTAAACATGAAAATAAAACAAATATGAAGGGAAGAGTCACAACGAATGCAGATGCTTCCCCACAGGTTCTTTTCATGTTCCAATTAAATGAGTTTCTTATTAAGACTGTGAAAAACAATAAGAAGACTATTTAAAGACGGTTCTGTTCTGGGGACACAGATGGGGAAACTACAGTTGTGGTCAAAAGTTTACATACACTTGTAAAAAACATAATGTCATGGCTGTCTTGAGTTTCCAATAAGTTCTACAACTCTTATTTTTCTGTGATAGAGTGATCGGAACACATACCTGTTTGTCACAAAAAACAGTCATAAAGTTTGGTTCTTTCATAAATTTATTATGGGTCTGCTGAAAATGTCACCAAATCTGCTGGGTCAAAAATATACATACAGCAACATTAGTATTTGGTTGCATGTCCCTTGGCCATTTTCACGGCAACTAGGCGCTTTTGGTAGCCATCCACAAGCTCCAGGCAAGCCTCAGGTCGAATGTTCTACCACTCTTCTTGACAGAATTGGAGCAGTTCAGCTAAATGTGATGGTTTTCTTGCATGAACCTGTTTCTTTAGCACTGTCCACATGTTCTCAATGGGGTTTAAGTCAGGACTTTGGGAAGGCCATTCTAAAACCTTAATTCTAGCCTGGTTTAGCCATTCCTTTGCTACTTTTGATGTGTGTTTTGGGTCATTGTCCTGTTGGAACACCCAACTGCGCCCAAGACCCAACCTTCGGGCTGATGGTTTTAAGTTTTCCTGCAGAATTTGGATGTAATCCTCCTTCTTCATTATCCCATTTACTTTCTGCAAAGAACCAGTTCCACTGGCAGTAAAACAGCCCCAGAGGATAATACTACCACCACCATGCTTGACAGTAGGCATGGTGTTCCTGGGATTAAAGGCCTCACCTTTTCTCCTCCAAACATATTGCTGGGTGTTGTGGCCAAACAGCTCAATTTTTGTTTCGTCTGACCACAGAACTTTCCTCCAGAAGGTTTTATCTTTGTCCATGTGATCAGCAGCAAACTTCAGCTGAGTCTTAAGGTGCCTTTTCTGTAGCAAGGGCTTCTTTCTTGCACGGCAGCCTCTCAGTCCATGGCGATGTAAAACACGCTTGACTGTGGAGACTGACACCTGTGTTCCATCAGCTTCCAAATCCTTGCAGACCTGCTTTTTGGTGATTCTTGGTTGACTCTTGACCATCCTGACCAATCTCCTCTCGGCAGCATGTGATAGCTTGCGTTTTCTTCCTGATCGTGGCAGTGACACAACTGTTCCATGCACTTTATACTTGCGAATAATTGTCTGCACAGTTGCTCTTGGGACCTGTAGCTGCTTTGAAATGGCTCCAAGTGACTTCCCTGACTTGTTCAAGTCAATAATTCGCTTTTTCAGATCCACACTGAGTTCCTTTGACTTTCCCATTGTAGCTTTTGTGGCTGAGTCTAATCACTGGGTCAAATGAGCCCTATTTAAATGGGCTCATGAGAAGTCAACAGCTGTAGTCAATCAAAATCACTTACAAGAAGTGAAGAGGCCATGACATGAAGCTAATTTGATTGACACAACTCTCTACATCACCAAACTTGACAATTTATGTTGCTGTATGTATATTTTTGACCCAGCAGATTTGGTGACATTTTCAGCAGACCCATAATAAATTTATGAAAGAACCAAACTTTATGACTGTTTTTTGTGACAAACAGGTATGTGTCCGATCACTCTATCACAGAAAAATAAGAGTTGTAGAACTTATTGGAAACTCAAGACAGCCATGACATTATGTTTTTTACAAGTGTATGTAAACTTTTGACCACAACTGTATATTTGTGAAGGTCTGTTAGGTAGGGGACTTCAATGACAAAAAATAAGGGTCAACCAATATCAATGCAGCAAAAAGCACTGTTGCTCATTAAGCACAGTTTGCACCACTTCCATGTACTTTTTCATGCTAGCTTTTAATATCTAATGTGAGAGAAAAAATACTTTCACAACATATAACCCCTTTAATGATAAAATATAAAAGAGATGGTATTTGAATTTATTCCCACTAGTTCCGGAAGAAATATTTTATCATACTTGTTTACACCCTTCATGTCCTCATTATGTCTGAAGCTCTTTAAATCCAGACACCCTACCTTCAACCTGAGCAACACTATATGAAACACAACAGTCCAGATTGTAAAGCAGCTTGGGGTAAAGGTTAATGGATGCGACCTGCAAAAAGGAGACTTACAACTAGTGAAGCAGCTATGGAATCCCAGCGATTTATTAACATCCTCCTCCACATTTATTGGTACTCTTAGTAAAGATCTGTAAGAAAAAAAATAAAATAAAATAAAACAACTTAAAATAAATTAGCACTTCATTCCAGTAGTATAATATCACCATAAAAAATTTAATTTAAGTATTTATGGTGTTTCGTAGGGGAAAATAATACCTTTTTAAGGAATTAAAAGTCAACACTGGCTAAATTATTTAAAGATCCATTAAATTCAATATTGTTTTGTTTTGTAGTAGCATAATTTAACACTCACCAATTGTTGTTCTTCAGAGTTGTTTTCTCATTTTAAAATAACTCATCTGTGCATTTCATGTGCAAGTCAAGTACATTAACTATTTTCCTATTCCTATTTCCTGAGTTACAAACGTCAATGGAAAATTGTCTTACTTAAATGTCATGTGCTCTGTTCATTCCTAGTTTGAAGAGGGGCTTCAAGTGGCATCTCTTCCAGTTTGGTTTTATTGACCAGGTAAACACAAAGCCAAGGATTAATAAATAACTTTTGTTTAAATCATCCTGAACATGTAAATAAACTCACTGAATTAAACAATTTGCTTCAATACCACAGACTATCAATAGATGTCCCATCGGTGATTTAAGTGAAAGCATTTGGATGTGCACAGATTTTTGTTTTTAGTGCGAGACTATACCACTGCAGTAGAACTTTGCATTTATTGTCACGCTTTCTACACAGCTTTATCTAAGATGCCAATATTATTTTGTGGGGTATACAAGAGTATTTTTTCCCTCTTTCTCTTTTACATGCCTCAGAAATCATCAACTAAGCTGTCTCTGGATGTCTGTTTGATGATTCACGTTCTCATGAGAACCTGTGAAACTCGAGTTGAAAACCGCCTCAAGGCGCGTCGGGATCAAAGGGGATGAAAATAAACTCCAGGAAGAATCAGTCCCAATGTGAGCACAGGTGGGACGCAACACAACTGTCTCTCAGCCCAGGAGATTATCTGAGAATGACTTCTGATTTCTCTTTGCAGAATGGTTTGTATATTATTAATATCACATATAGCTCTATTTTCCCAAAAATATTTAATATTTTATTTATTTATTTTGTTTTCCAAACATTGGTCTTGTTCTTATTTCTCCAACATGTATATGTATTCAAGAAAGAACAGTAAATGTTTAATATCTGTGTCATGCATTACACTCATGTAAAGTAATTTATTAATGTTTAGGATCAGGAAGCTATATGTTACACACACAAATTAATGACTCAACATAGTGTACAACAAACTTTTCTAACTCTTGAGGGTTGTTTTACATTTACAGTCCAAATATCATACAATAAATACAAAATTAGCCCACTAAGAAACATCAGCAGCATATTGTCAGCAGTGACATTGAATCACACAAGGCCTCAATAGTTGCAACATGAGAGTTTATTCAACATTATTTATGAAAGTTGCCAGGCAACAAGCACATTTAGAGTCAAAGAAGATATTTGATAAATGTTGCTCCTGAAATATCGTTCAGGATTCATAATGAAAGGGACTGTTTATTTATTTATTGCATTATTTCACAAAATTAAGAAATATGCTACACCTGAGCATGGTAAAACATTTTTGTCCACCAGCAACTTGTTTTTTCTTTTGTCTTTTTCATATTGAGGTTGATTGTATTGCAAAATAATTAAATCCCATTAGAATTTTTTCACATTTTGTCATCTTTCTGCTAAAAAAAAAAAAAACACTGCCACATCATGGGACTTCCACTATAAGGTTTCATGGTGGGGATGATGTCTTCAGGCACCACATGTAGCATCATTCATTTAGACCAGAAAGTTCAGGTTTGGTCTCATATGACCAAACCTCAAATTAGATTTCTTATTGCTTTCTTTCTGGAGCGACTTTCTTCTTGCAATGAGGTCAAAGTTGTGGATTGCACAATCAAGAACTACTCTTCCACACAAGCTGTAGATCTCTGCATCGCCTCCAGAGCTACCACAAGCCCTTTTGCAATCCACTGACACCCAAGTCCTATAGAGACTTAATGAACCAACAGTATTTTTACTATGCAGTTATCTCTTGTAAGGCTTTAGGAGAAACCAGGGCTGTTGCTTGGAGGCTATAGCATAGTGTGTATTTCCATAACTTCACGCAGTATTAATTGTTTCACCGCCGTCAGCAGAATGGCCTCTGTTTGTTGAACTCATTCCAGAAGTAAAGTCATCAGCCAAATTGCATGGAAGCTGAAGCAGACGCTGAGCTGCAGTGAGAGGGTGCTGCATACTACGACAGTCCGAGAGAATGTCTGGTTCTTTTTAGATTTGCTTTGTTACCAGGTGAAAAGCGACTAAAGCATGAAATAAAAGAATGATCAATGCTCCTGGGCAAGTATTGTACAACTAATTGATAATTATCAAGAAAGGCTTACTGTAAGAAAACCTAAAGCCAGTCGCCACGGAAGAAGCCCTCATTGACTCATATTAGACGCTCTTGTCTTAACAGTGATCTATGTCATTGCTCAGTGTCTCAGATTACAGTTTTCCATTTGGGCAAGTGAAGATGCAAGAACTGCTGAATAAAACACACTTGTAGCAAGAAAGTTGTAGTAACTGCAGCACTCATAAAAAGTGGCAGGCTTAAATAAACTCAGGATTTGAGTTTGGATTTGAGTTCATGTATGTGTATAAGATCTGAATCACATTAAAAAACAACTCCAGTGTTATTCAATTAGATGCTATACAGCAGAACAACACAACATAATCGCATCATTGTGAAACATGGTATAGGTTGGATGGTGGAGCTGCTCACAGTAGATTGGACGATGGATGGAGCTAAATATTTAACAGTCTTAGAAGAAAAGCTGTTAGAGGCTGCAAAAGACTTGAGATTTGGGTGGAGTTTTAAGTCCCAGCAGGAAAACAACCCTAAATATACAGCAAGAGATACAATGGGACAGCTCAGCTGAAAATATAATGTGTTTGAAAGGCTCAGTCAAAGACCAAACCTAAATCTAATTGGAAAACTATGGCAAGACTCCGAAAAATGTTTGCAGACCGTTAGGACAGAAAATAATATCTCTAGACATACAGAAACTGCTGGAGATAAAGTGTGAATCCAATGCATGCCAAATTATGATGATTTTTGTCCATTCACTTATTTGTCTGCCCTACTTTGTGGTGGTTTATCACATACAATCCTAGTAAAATCCAATTATGCTTGTGGTGGTAAAATCAAGAGGTAGAAACACTCAGTAGGTGTGGATGATTTTGAAGGGAACAAAAAAATAGAACTTAAGCAGATCTTAGTATGATTGCCAGAGCTTCAGCTATAGTTAAAAAAATCAGTTTTTCAGTAGTTGCACTGTAAATAATCTTTCAGTTAAAAATGCAAAGAAGAATTGACTGGAAGACTACATACTAAGTAGTTGTCAGTTCAATTTTCTCTTTTAGTTTCTGCAGCAGATGTCTTGCATAAATGACTTACTGAATAATGAATAAGTGGCTTAATTAAAAATGAATAATAATAATGAGTAATGGATTAGTGGGAGCTCTGTTGAGAATTAGTTAAAGAGATTACAATTCTCTAGTTTTAGCTTCTATTCATGAGCTACCTGCAAAATCCTAGATATAACATTTCTCTTCAGTTTAAGACTGTTAATGACCAACTTCCTAAAGACCCTATGGTTCTATACTATCCTGACGGGGTGATTTGGTGTCAGACTGCGGGGTTACCTTTGTGTTCTAAATATAGAAATAGAGGAAGCATTTTTAGGTGACAGGCCCCTGTGATGTAGAACCAGCTTCCAGTTGCTTGGAGCCCGATTGAAATATATCATAACCTTGAGCAAAACAACAGTGGTGTTAACCCAAAAATGTAAAATAAAAATGTATGCCATGATTTAACAGAGGGCTGCACAGCGGAGCAACCGTTAGCACTTGCACATCACTGCAAACGGTGATGATTTACAGTCAGGGTCCGTCTGTGTGTAGGTTCTCCTGTAACTCCTGCTTCGTGTCACCAGCCAAAAACATGTATTTCAGGTTAATCGGCTACTTTAAATTGCCCGAAGGTGCCCATTCTTAAAGGGATTGCTAGTTCAAGTGACTCACAGTGTGCTGTGTTTTCTCATTTTACATGTTTTTTTTTTCATTAACTTTGTAGGGTTTTTCTTTTTTATTTCTTACAACTATTTATTTCCCCTACCATACCTATACCACCACCCAGGGGCATCCTTATTATATTGCATAACTACGTTTTGTTTTCAACCCCCAGCCAGCCATAACAGATGGCCGGTCTGTTCTCTGTGTTCCTGTTAGTCTCTTCCATAAAGGAATGGTCTTCCCTTGCACTGTAGCGTGACACCTCTTGCAAGCACAGTGTGACCTATTAAATATAAATAAAGAATTGATACATAATAATACAACTGATGGATAAACTGGACGTGGCTGAAGTAATTTTGATCATGTGTCTTTAAATTTAAATACAGTAAATTGCATTGAACTGAAAAAAAAATACATATACATAAAAATGAGGTACATTTAATAAATTAAAATAATCAGATACATAGGTATGAGTCATATGTGGTTCTAAACTCTTAACACATTCCTACACATAACATTTAGAACTTTACTGAGAATCTTCACTGAATCGTTATGTGGTGTGTTACTGTGTCAAGTGTTTCTCGTTTGATTTTCTCCTCACAAACTACTTGATCCCAGGCCTGCTTCATGTGTTTTGTCTTGGCAAAGACATGAGACATAAGAGGTGGGCATCTGTGAATGGCGGTGCCTTGCCATCTGTCATCTGCCCATGGGTTCTCTGTGGACATAAGCTCACATGGGCAGAACATGGGTAGGATCAGAGTCTTGTTTAGTTCACAATGTCTGACAAAAATTCGAACAATGAAAGCAAATTGCAAAAGCAAATAGATTTTTTTTTTTGCTGATATTCCAATAGATAAAAATATTTATTGGAATAAACGTTGTGTCCAGACTGTACAGTATAACAAGAACCTTTTATAAACACTTAGGGTCAAAAGCAAAGACAGAAGAGAGTCTACTAATCCTATTGTGAGAGGGAAGAATTTACATAATGTGAGATGATAAAGATCTTTAAACTCTGCAGATCAATGAGGTGCAATTATAGGCCACTGGAGTTTCTTATCTGGCTCCGTACAACTTTTTGCTGCCTTTGGTCTTCCACTTTCATTAAAAACCCCAATGTGATTAAGCCACTTGATTGGCACAGTTGAAGATTATCACACAATGCAATCTCTGTTTGCCTGCTTACTTTTGTGTTCAAAGACACTGGGAAAGCATCCTCAAGGACAAATTTTATGATAGAGCCAAATAGCTTTCCTTGTCGCAGCCATTATTTGTATCTCATTATTTTCTGTAATTCTAGCAATGTTAATGACTCTTTTTTGCTTTTGACCTTTTTTTAAATGGGCGCATACAACTGTTTAAAAAGTGGCTATTATCATGTTTTATGTTTCTCCTTCATCTTGCAGTTTTTTTGCGGCCCGTTGGGAGAACTGAGAGTTGTGGGTCTGCACATTTGTTAAAGTGCATTCACCTGTGAAAGAGTCAAAACCATCTAACAGTATTGCCAGAAGATGTAGCAGGGAAAACAAGCCTTTGAGTAAATTAGTACACACACAGACACAGTGTCAGCCACATTTTATCAGCATTGGCATCAAAGTCTTGAAATAAATTTAACGTTATTTTTCTTCTCTTTACTGTCACATAGATTTTTTTTAATCCAACAAATAATTTGAGTCCATTTATTCAGTGGGAACAATATTACAAAATAAAAAATGCTTAAGAAAAGACATAGTAACATTTAATTAGTAATGCATTGGTTTCTGTTTCCAGCTTTAACATATCTGTTATAGCTGCCAGTAAATATGACCTGTACTGCACACCTAGAAACTCTATAATACAGCATTTTCCTTCTGTTTTATTTTTTCCCCAAAGCTCATTTCCTGTCAAATCCTTCCTTCTTTTCATTTGTTCATTGATACTTTTATTCTCGGCTTTGATCAAAGCTGAATGAATACAATTTAACAACGGCAAGGAAAGAAATCAATCCCTATCACCAGCTGATTGCAGAGTGAGTGCAAAAGATCACTTTCTGGTAGGAGAGAGGAAGCGGAAAGTGTCCTGCATGTTGTGTTTGTCATGTCTTGGTGACACAGCAGAGCCTCACTGATTAGTAAGGCTCACAGGAGGACTTCTATATGACTCAGCAGGTTAGGGCAATCACACAGCATGCCACCTGCTCCATTTCCCTCAACATGTCCACTTTGTGCCATATTCCAACCATAGTGGTGTCTCGTTTGAATGTGCATTAGCTCCCACCACCACCACCCCCATCCCATTCTCTCTCCTTCTTTCTCTATTTTTGGTATCAGACATTCTGGGCACGTAGGCCTCAGCACAATGTAAATTATTCAGCCTGGCTTGCCAGAGGCTGGGAGCGAATCATAAATCGCAGATGGTCTCAGGCTATTTCATGCGGGTGACTGTGGTTAAACACCAATGCACAGAATCATTTTCAAACCCACACAAATATAAGGTTTCATTACTTGTAGCTCAGTGAGAAAGTGTTTTGATTTTGAGCTCATGCAGTCAGGCTTTTTGTTGGGTTCAGATTGGCTCTGTTCAGCTCGTAGCATGTGACATGTTCAGCACCTCCGATTTCTTGCTCGACTTCAAAGAACATTTTGGCAGAGGTTAAATCACTGTCAATGAATGCAAAACATGTCAAATCTCACTAAATAGCTTTATCACTTGCTGTTTCACTCTGCCTACCTTCCTCTCTGTAAATAAAAGTACGATTTAAAGCATCAAACTGTGAACTTGTAGGGCATGAGCTGAAGAGCCTTGTTAAAATCATTTTTAGGCTGTATTGATGATACCTGCAGCTCAAGTTGGCAAAACACAGGCGGAAGAAAACGATTACCCTACAGGATGTCTGTTATGGGAATACAGAATGCATCCCTGTTTCAAACTCAAACTTGTGTGCTTTGTGAAACTGTGAAGTGTGTATTTGCAGTGCCTTGTAAAAGTGTTCCTACCCCTTGAACTTTTTCCCAATTTGCCATAAGTCATGTTCATGTGTACATCTCAGATACAAGATGGTTCAGTGTTGTACATGATAAAAACAACACAATATTGTTAATATGACAACAGATTTTAATGTATTTTGTTGCCGAGCCTTTATAGTGATTTGATTCATATGTTAGAATCACACAAAGTACAGATGTATGTTCAGTTGAGATTGACTGAGCAGGAGCTATCTTGAGAAGGAGAAAAGTGAGCAAATAAATTTAGAGTCTAGATGAGGCAAGCTGGTAGAAGCAAACCCAAAAGACCTGCAGCTATAACGCTAGAAATTTAAAGCAAAAATAGCTTCTGGGGAGGGAATTGTAATTATAATTGGGCTACATTGTGTGTTTTCCAGACACATACTGCCATTTTATAGCACAGTCAAGTAACTATGTTAACTTCAGTTGATATTCTATAAATATCAAATATGACTTAAAGGAAAGTTTACTTTGTAATTTAATGCTTTGGGGCCTCTGTCTCTTTAGTATCTCCTGCTCTTTCTGTAACTCCACCTTCAGCAAGTCTTCACAACATATTAACTCTAACAACGTGTTTACCAGCGTTGCATTGAGTAGTAGCTCGTACAATGAGCCCAGCAGATGCGCAGTTCCACCAGATGTTGGCTAAATGCTGCTGGCTAGTCTGAAGGAGCTGAGTGGCGGAGTGGCAGGGGAGGGCTGCTCTGTAAGGTAAGGTGTCAGGTATGTTTTTGATAAGGGAATAACCCTATAACATGATGTAAAGCAGTAATAATTAGTGATCACAATGTAAATCTTTTCAAAATTTATTGTTGCACCTTTCTGTGGACTTTGTATAGAGACTCTATATAGATCACAAAGGGTAATCACTGTGTTAAAAAAAAGAGCGAAAATTGTTTTAACACCTTAACTGGCAGTGAAAAAGGCATAGTATTCAAAGAAACTAGATTTGTCCCATGGATGGGATACCGCCAGTTAAGGGGTTAATGCTAAAAGTCACAAGTGCTATTTTCACAACGGGAGCATCTCCCACTTACTCAGCTGATGAACTAGCTATCAGTCAGAGAGTAGGGGGACTTATCTACTCACCGTCTCAAGAACCTCTTCAGAGCAAATATTCACAATAACGTGATAAATGAAAGATCCACAGAAAAAAAAAGAAAAAACATTCCAGGTCTTATGGTCTCAAGCGACTCAATGCAATCAACTGTCCAATGTTGCAACATGCTGGTTCAGGAAGACTGATTGCTCGAGGAAGAGTGATTGCTCCAAAGTCAGTGGCTTAATGCAATCGGCTGTGGTTCCTTAGTAAGTAAACTTTATAAACAATTTGATAAATAAACTAAGATTGAGTGTGTTGCTTAATTATATGGATTAATTTTTACATTTTAATTTGTCTATATCTACTGTACATGTCTAACTTAGATTGTTTTATTGTACAGTGGGTTGAGGTTAAATTTGTTGTGAATTGGTAAAACACAAACTGAATTGAACTGCATAAGGCAAAATAGGTGAAGCATTGGATCAGTATACAAATGCACATTACACTTTAAAATTTTGATCTAGATACATTTTTATCAGTGCAAGGCACTGCAGTTCCAGTTCTTCTACAAGCCACACGTAGATGCTAAAAGATAAGATGATAAAATTGAAAGAACATAATCTCCTTTTTCAGATTAGTTGTCTTTGACATTTTGCGGGATTTCCTTACGTTTCTCTCCAAATAATACTAAAACCTCATCTTCAAAGCATGCTCTTTGGTGCTGTCTGATAACTGGCACCTCAGTGTTCTGGCAGGTGTATAATGAGGCTGTTTGATATGTTACAAACTTTTTGTTTGCAAGATTGGATCATGCACAGTTCCTAACTTGTGACCAGTTTGATGTCAAAAAACAGCATTTTCTTGTTTGTTGCTGGCTTCCTTGACAGGGTGGCGAGTTCCTTGAAAAATGAACAAAAAGGAACCCGGTCGTGGGGACAAACGCAGATGCCAGTGCGTGTAGCCACTCAGCAGGTCAGCAGTGTGTTTAGTGAGGCCGTTTTCTGTTTAATTACATGCTGTGGGAGTCACCTTGCTCAAACTGAGGGGTTGACACTGGAAAACCGAGGGCACCACATTCTGATTCAGAAGACCTCAATCTGGATAGTCTGGAAATAGATGAAAAGACATGAAGAAGCAGCAGTTTAAATCGTCAAATATAAAAACATATACTGACCAAAAACAAACTTGTCATAAGCCAGTTACATTTAATTAGCTATTACAAGGTTTTAAAACTTTCTTTAAGCCGTAGGAATGACGTACCTGGAAAGTTCTTCTCAAAAATATGCCAAAAGGGCCTAAGTGTTCTCTTGCTGCATGGAGCATAAATTCATGCACTACTGTCTGTCTCCCACCTGTTACTGCACTTTTCCCACATTAATACGAAAGACAAATTCAGCTATTTGGTGCCCAACATTCACGGTCTGAAAACACCTGCAGTAACTGTATTGATTAAGCGGCAGTTTTAGTAATTGTCTTTTGTTGCAGCACGACTGACCTTTAATGACAGTATTCAGACAGTCAAAAAGGCAGAGAGAGAAATGAAAAGGACATGATACAAAAAAAATATCCTGAGGGATTCGAACCCTGGATGGCTACATTAAGAACAGCAAACGGCTACTTGCCTTCCCACCACACCACATCCCACCCCAGTGACTGTTTTCCATTTAAATGTAGGCAATTTAATCATGCTATATATTTGTCCAGGATGAGTGTTTCAGGATAAGAGGCAAATAAAAAGCAATTCAGATTTCAAAATTGTAAAAACGCAACCATAAAAATTCTTATTTCAGTGCTGCATCAGAAGACGTAGATCAAATACGGCCACTGGGGTGTTGCGTGGTGTAGCCCCATATGCAGACACTATAGTCCCTAGTCGTCCTGGTTTCTATTCCCGACCTTGAGACCTTTGCTGCATCACTTCCCCCTTCCCTTTCTATTAATTTCCTGTCTGGTAACTGTCAATAGAGGACACTAATGCCAAAAATCTGTAACTATAGCCACAGCAGTGTACAGCAATATTATCTGCTCAGTGGAATTCCAAAAAAATAAGAAAAGAAAAACAAGTGGAAGTTTAGAAATGCATTAAAAGGTGGAACAACATTTTTAAAAAAATGTCCCAAGCAGTACCCAGCTGGAGCGGAAGGCATATCAGCCACATTAAAAATGACGAGCAGCCTCAACAGTGAGAAGGGTTTAAGACAAACTTAAGAACTTGATAATACTCTGAATTGGTAACAGATGAGTAATACACAAAGTACCAATAATACCAATCTGCAAAATTACCCTCATCTAAAAGCTGTGACGTGCAAATTATGTTTACTTCATAAATAAATATTTTTAAAAATGCTAGAAAATAATGTAAAAACAACAAGGAGAAAAACAATACAGTTTGAATGCTATCGCCTGGTTAGGTACCTGTTTATCTCCTATATAGCTTGTTTGCGTCGTAGAATCTCTCTGCACTGTATTTGGAGGACAAAAAGTTCCTTGCTTGCAACATAACTCTTAAGTTCCTTCAGTGAGCAGCACAAGATTTTATCTACTAAGCAGTAGCTGACGTCAGGGGAGGCAAAACTGGGCTCCATCTGTAGCGACTCCAGGGCACCAGATTAAATCTCTTCAAAGAGCTTTGATATAAAACTCTCTGGGTTTTTCCACTGAAAACTGAAAAGCATTTCTCTAAACAATGAGTTTAACATACTGACTTTAAGAATCATGCAAGTCCATTATGTTTTATGTTCGAGAGTAAAAACAACACTATGTATACCAACAATACTGCAGGGGTATTTCTCTCCCACCTACGCCGCAGCTTTTGCACCGTAAATATTTGGTTTACAAACCGTTTCTCCCTCTCACCCCTCACGGTCAGATGACTTTCATTTCTTCTGGAGACCGAACATGCGCTTCCATTCACATTTTTTCTTCACACAGAACTCACACTCTCGCTTCGCCCCAGTTCATGTTAATTTCCACTAATGATTAGCTGAGGATAAAGGAACGTTGGAGCTTTGCACGTGTTGCTAACAAGTCAAAGGCTCTCGCCTCACAAAGATTAAGGGGGAGCGCTTTTGTGCACCGTGGAGCAAAGCCCAATAAATCCTTATTGATGTTCCAGCAGTGTAATTATCACAGGACCTAGAGGCAGAGATCAAATCACAGTTTGAGCTATTGACAGTGTAGGCTTGATACAAACAGGTATGTTAGGTCAGACAGCGAGAGGAGCAGCTGAGGAGTTTATCAGTTTTAATCATCAGTCCTTGATAGCTTTAAAATCTCAGTGCTCTGTGTTTATCTCCATCTATAGGATTTGGGCATATCCATTTGTGAGTAATTGAAATATGTGGTTCATAAATATGTAGGGGGTAACATGTACACATAATTCCTTTGGGACTTTGTTGAGTTGGAGCAAAAGAAGAGTGGTAATATAGAGAGACATAAATGCTGAGGATAATATATCAGCACTAGAACTAAAAGAAAAAGACAAAAAAAGAACGCATAGAACTGATCCAGGTCAGTCAAATTAAAGTCATATATTGGCAGAAATATGGATTGCTTCTGTTGCAAGAACCATGTAACTCCCTGTAAGTCCACTGCAAATTTTGTTCAGTGGTGGTACTATTTATTAATTTAACATCTAACTTATCAAACTCTTCTCAGATGTATTGTGATATGCAGTAAAAGTTATCGTTGCTATTTGCACAGCTGGAACACGGCTAAAAAGGTTTGGAGTGACACAAATCCCAGCTTGGTGGGGCTTGGAGCATTTGGAAGAGGAGGAAAGCAGGATAATCTCTGAATTGCATGAGGTATTGAGGAGTGGGAGAAGCAGAGAAAGATAAACAGTCAGAGAAAAGAAAGAAAGAGCAGCAGAGAGAAAGAGGAACATAGGGAGACTCTTTCCTGCCTTCTTCTATATGCGCATGTGGTGTGTTTTCTCTGTACGCATTTCCGTGCCTCCAGAAGGACCACTGTTTGTGTGCACACACTGATGATTCTGACAGCCAGGCTGCATCAGCAAAAACAAGACCTATGGCTTGCGATGGTTTTCAATGCTCAGTGCAAGCATTGACTGCTAATATGATGACTGGGAATAGAACGCAAACAGACCTGGTACAAAGGGATGTGTTTTACCTCAGAAACATGCAGCAATTTTTCATGAGATAGATTTTGCTGTAACTGTTTAACCAGAGCATTCTAAGGGGTTGTATTAATCAGTGCTGATCCACAGAGGAAGACAATATAAAGGAGGGGATTCTGATTAGTAAGGCAGTGACTGACAAGCCTGAAGTATCCTTGTTGGAGAGTCTTGTAGGACAAGTCACCATGCTTCCGATTATTTAACAATGCAGAGCAGCCATCCCTACAATGCAAGGTCAGGAGATATGGATTGTTGTTTCCTCACATGCACTCAGGGATAGTTTAAGACAGATTCTAGCATAAGAAGCCAGATAATAGATGAATAATTTATGATAAACTGACTGATCATATTATGTATTATTAGTCTGTTTCTACAGTGAGCACATTAAAATGACTTCTATGACACATCTCACTGCTATTTGTGATCTGATATATCTTCATACTCTGAATCCTAAAGCATCCTGTGAAAACGTGATCAAGCTGCTGAATGAGATATTTCTATCTGTACTTTTATTATCCTTGTCTAAATATTTACAAATTCTGCACATTCACCAAAGCCCCTTTAACTCTGTGCAGCAGGAACACCTCGGGGAATATATAATATTATGCATGATTTGCAGACTGGTTAACAATTTATGCAATGCTTTAAATGCACTACACAAAAAAAATCAATCTTAATTAAAAGAGCACCACATTGTTAAAAATGCAACTTGGCTATGGCCTCACTCAAGCCGGGTACTAGGGAGAGTATATTCCCAAAGCAGAAAAAAAGAAAAGACTGAAGATGATGATTAAGTTGTCGATTAAAAAATATACGCAGGGAAGGATCTAACACATAAAAACAAATCTGTATTCAAACAAACCATGGTGATATTATTTTCTTGGACAGAACAAATTATGTTTCACATTCAGGAATTGTGTGGTAAAGTTAAATTTCAGATATGATGAAGGGATAAGTGTATAAATAATGAAATTCATAGATTGGAGTTTTGAAGTGCAGTTCTGTGCAGTTACTATTGGTCAATAGTTTACATGCAGCAATAGGCAGTAGTTCCTGTTTTGAACTACTCCGTGGAAACACGTACAGTTTCAAAGCAGATTTTTGCCTTCATAAATGTACTCCAGTATCCAAAATGTCACCAAGAACTTAACTGTATGTTTAGCTAGATATATTACCACATTCACATTTGCACTAAAAAAATCAGACAATGTCTTTTCATTGCCCTTGTACAGAGGTTAATCTGGCTGAGAAATAACTTCTTGATCATGCATTAGTTGCTAAATTTGGACTTTTATGTAAATACATTACTTTTAGAAATAATGCTTTTCAAAAGTGAAAACAGTATCAAGACTTTATAAAATCTTCTCTGAATTGACCACAAATATTTTTTTTGACATTGTGGTTGTTTTAGATAGATAAAAATTGTATTAATCCCTTTGAGATTTTCCCTCAGGAAAACTGTATTAAAAATGCCCCCCCAGAATATAAAATAATGTTTGTGTTCCAAACGTTCTTGACTGTTTCATAGTCTAAAAAATGAAAATCCAAATAAAAAATCTATACGTAAAGTGCTTTTTCAGTTATCTTTATTTAAAGTCACATCCTTAAGCTTTGATATGCTGCATCGCAGATTTATCAGTTTCAATTATTCAACAAAAAGGCCCATTTCACTGCTTTCTTGGTTCTTTGACCGCTTTTGATCTTCCTTAACAGATCAATATCCATGGTAGTTCATATGCAAGGCAAATTATTCATAAGCTACAGTTTTAAAATCTTTTCAAACAGAATAAAGGTATCAAAGATTATAAATAATATTTGTAAGGAGCCATCCTGATTTGAGGCGTCTGAAAGAATCCATTATGAAACTGAACTGATCTAAGTTCAGTGGACCAGTCCTTCACCAAACTTCTACTTCTGATCCATTCAGTGACATAATGATTTTAATTGCAATATTTGTGAAACAAAAAGATATATTTTTTTCTTCTGTACAAATATTTTACAACTTTTGCAATCAAATGTCAAAAAAGTAAGTCCAAAAATTGCCCAGGAAAAATGTATAAAAACTCTGCAAAAGTAGTCTGTTCTCCTACAACTGTAACAGCAAGTATTATTTTAGCAGCAGTATGAAATTTTTTTGGCTTAAAGTTAATAAAAAAATAAATAAATCCATTTGACAAAATTAAAACACATGCCACATACTTTTCTCTGTTAGTATAGTTCATGCACACAACTGATCATATAGTTTTGGGATTGCATCTCCTAGATGTAATTTACAATTTTAAGCCAGAATATCAATGATTCACTCCGTGTTGTATGGCTCGATTAATACTCATTAATAATTCTTGCAGCATAGAATAAGATCTTCTGTTTCTGGTCCAACCAAGTATGAGGAAGGAAAAACTTTGGCTGTCTCATTTATCAGATGTTTGGCAAGCGTGAGACTTCTTTAATTACTGTAATTAGAAAGAAATGTATCTTTGATTTCATTTTGTTGAGTTAATCTGCAGTATTGGTTCATTTATTTATTTGTTTTATGTGGCTTTATCTTTAAAATAAAAAGCATCTTCGAGCCAGAGAAATACAGATGCTGTCCTACTTGTTTGCATGGTATCCTAAAGCTGGCCATTAATTTTCATTAAATGCTGTCAGCAAGGACCATTAACTGAGCTAGAGCATAATCACTTCCCAAGAGTGGTGACCTGTTTATTGTACAGGTAAGGGTTAACAAAAACAGCCCACCTTAGATGTACCAACAGAACTCTAACAGCACAAAACACAGCAGGCATTCAGTAATGAACCATTCGCTTTTCATAATAACAGTCCTCTGAGAAGAATAAACGGGGGGCGGGGGGAACTACGCACAATGCATTGTGGCCTTGCCACATATAGTGACATTTTGAAGTTCAGTGCAATTTCCTGACATTGTTTGAAGAGCTTTTTATACTTAAGCCCTTTGAAGGGTATAATTTCCCTATTATTTTATTTTTTCAATATTATTTGCATTGAATAAATGTCTTGATCCAGTTTAGCTTGTTGGCACATGCCAAACTGTTGACCTTAATCTACTGAATAATAGCCTTATCACACGCACTTTGCAGTCATACTCACTGGGATTATACTGTGCATTATGTAATATTTTTATTATTTCTTCTTTAAAAATGAATTGAAATGGATTCACAGTACTGGTGTGATGGATGATCTCTTCAAGTCCCCTCTTTTTTTGATAATTACTTTGTGGATTTTGTTATATTTTCTGGAACTAAAGGAAGTAAATGCACCATGTGTGTTTGTTGAGACTCGTGGGGTAAGACTTTGGGTGCTGATCAAGTTGCACATTCACGATTTTGTAAGCACATTATTCCAAGCCACTTCTCATGGAATGGTTTAGTATCCTAGCCAGGAGTTGAGTTTTGTGTTTCCATTGAAAAGTTATGATTTCCAGCCTATGTAATCCATCATATTTACATTATGGAAATTTTGAGCTAGTCTTTTTTGTCTAACTAAACAAACGTTGTATTTTTCAGACAATTTCTCATTTATTTTTTCAAAATGTACTGGTAGAGACTTTGTATGTTACTTTGACTATTGTTTTGCTACTAAATTTCATAAAATGTATTTATGTTGCCAATCATGAAATATATTTGCTCTAGTGATGAGTGTTTTTAAATAGTTGAAAATTTGTTCTAGTCATTCTTCCCATTCATCTTTCCATAGTTTTGCATTTTTGCTTTCTATACACAAATATTTAAGTATGAAAGAGAAGTCTTCAGATGAGATTTCACACTGTCCATATCGCAGTTATACCCACAAAGGTATTGTTTTATGCCCCCATTAAAACATTTAAATAACAACAAAAAAAAAACTACAAACATATTTGTACTTTTCTACCATAAAGGATCATGGCAAACCAATAACATCTCCCAGCAGAAAAATGCTCATTTATTGTTAGATTTGATTAGGGGTCACAATCTGTCATACCTGATGTAATCAATCATATTCTGTTATCAAAATTGAGATATAAAAGTGTCCTGAGCAAAATGTTTTGGATGACACTAGACAGCAATCTGTATCTGTTTACAGAAAGTGAACATTAATGTTAGCTTTAACAAACATACTTTGACAAAAATGTTTGTTTATGGCAACACGGCTTAGGAAACTAGGATCTTGTACTGAATGTTATATGAAGATTATTATCTTTTTTCTCTTATTAGAGACATAACATACTCACATAGTGAAGTGGTCAAAAGAAGGTGTTGCTGGAGAAAACTATTTTTAATTAAATGACAAAACACAGAAAAATGTGTCCTGTGTGAAGGTCTGCTCTGTTGTTTACTCACCTAAAGGGCTTTTGTACTTGAATGTCACCGTATGCTCTTTTGGGGCTCATGTTGCACATGACAGATGATATGCTTTCCTGTGTCTTTCTGTTAACATGACAACGCAACACCAGCTTATCTAACTTAAATGGTTTGGAAAGGACCATATCATACAGGCCAGGTTGCTGTCTTTCTGTACAGAGTGATTGCGATAACTGTGGAAATATTTATCTTTCAAGTTTGAAACTCAGGTAATCTCTTGCTGAGGTAATAGAAGACTCATAGTGGAGACTGGCTGGGAGCACAAAAGGTCAAGTCTTTGTGTGTAAAAAAAAAAAAAAAAAAAAAATACTGCCCTTTTCCAGTCACAGTCTTGGGGAAAAAAAATCAGTAGATGTGGAGTGAAACCTTTCACCTTTCAACATCAATGGAGTTGCCTTTGAACCATGGAGAAACTAGGATAAGAGATCACTTTTAACAACTGTTAGATTAAATGTCCTAAAAGATTTAGAAAGACACACAAAAAATAAATAAAAAATTTAATTTTTACACAATTAAAACTTGATATGTCTTTCATATAGAAACTGTAGTTGGAAATGTCTCACTTATCCCAGACCGATAATCTGATGTGGCACCAATATGTACAATATATTTTGAACTATGAAAGTGTATGTCCTACATTATTAGTCACACAAATAGCAGGGTTTGCAAAAAAAAGAAATGATAAACTCAAACTGGCAAACATGGGAGTGTCTCAGGCTGGACAGTTTTTAAAAACAAAGAATGTACTTGCATGGAACCAATTTACATTTGTTTAATAGTAGGTACTGTTGGCCCCAAGGTTCTTTTCATCACAGCTCTTATATGATACCACATCATCAGATTTATTACCATCAGACACATCACTGTCTTTTTCAAAAGCTGTAACCAAAACAGCAGCAGCTGTGACCTATGCAGCTCCAGGCTCCATATCTCCCTCAACTTCCATTTCTTTTTCCAGTGCTCACTTCTTCTTTCTACTTAACTTTCTCTTGTAGTTTGGTTTTCAACGTTTTCCAACCTAAGTCAGCAGTGTTAACTGAAATGCTTCTTTTCTTTTGTAATAATATGAGTCAGCGCTATGTTTTTCTACAACACAAAATAAAAGTCGGGGGAAACGGTTTTGCATCAAGGTCTCAAATGCAAAACATGCTCAAAATGACCATGGCTCTTATGTATGATTGAAAAAAAAAAAATGTCTATGCAGATGGTCAACAAACCAATTTTTTGTGTTTTCAAGAATATTTGTAAAATGGCAGTATATTTGTGAGGTTAGAGAAGAAGTAGGTTGGTCAAAATGTCAAAGTTAAAATTTTTCACCTGACAACATTATGCTGGTAAAGTGTAACTGTCAGCAGTTTTTCAAAAACACTGTGCATGGAACTGAACGGTATGGGGTGGTATCTGCTCCTCACAGTACAACCGTAAGCAAAAACATTTATGCAAAAGAACTAACAAAAATACATAAAATTATAGGATTGTTTTCTTCTAAGCCAACAGAGACAAATTATTAGTAAGAATACTGGATTATCCCAATAATCATTGTTTGTTTTGATTAAATATGCACTAACCAACAATAGTCCACAGAAAGAATGAGACTTTTTCCATACATTGATTCTCACCTGTAATTCCACTATTCTTGTCTATGCACAAATCAATCAACAGCATGAGATTAAGGACACTTTATTTATTTAAAAAATAAAGGTTTGAGAAAAAGGCATGGTAGGCTACATAATTGGGAATAATCTTGTAATAGCCTCCATATTTGTTGGATTTTTTTTTTAATCTCTAACATAATCATAGAATCTGCAGAGCAGTTTTTTCTCCTTAGGTCTTAGAATAAAGAGCTAAATATAAGAATACATTTGCCAAAATGGCCAGGAGAAGCTTGATTGGTATCTATAATTTTGATTCATAGTTAGTTCTTGCAAAAACATAAACACCCACATAAATGGGTGGCGCTCCTTCAGTTTTCTCCTATATGGAAAAATGTCCAAATAGCCAAATTTGTCTTCCATTCTTGTCAGCCTTGTTTTAGTTTGCTGATTAGCACTGTTATTTGAAAAGTGGGTTGGAAGGAGAACAGTCTTACGCTGAACTTCTGACTGAGAGAAAACTCTAGTCACTCAAACACTTTCTATGACACCGAATAAAAATTACTTTAAATATAGAAAAGGTGTGATGACGTTTTTTGTGCATTTGAAACCTGAAAAGTTTAAAATTATAATATGTCTTGATGCCAAAATTTAGGAACTTCCGGAGTGGGGGGACAAGAAACAAAAACTGTTGTTAATTTGCTTTGATAATAACAGAATGTCTATTGAGGACAGCATTTAAAAAATCCTTCTTTTTTTTGACTTGCGCTTGGTAAACAATAAGATTTGGCTTGATATCATTGCCTGAATAGAGTAATAGCTTCAGAAGGAAATAACACGCATTATAAAACCCATTGACTCTTTTATGGTTGCAACTTCCAGAGGGAGATGTTAAAAAAATCTATTTCTCAGTGAAAACATGTGGTAGATAACAGAATTTATTGCTAGATTCATTAGTGCCATTCACAATACCCCAATAAATCATTGAGCATAGACATAAACAATAGTCATCCCATGTCAGCATAGATTACTGGACATTAAAGGATTTTATAGAGACAAAAAACCTCCTGCTAAGGGTGCATGCTGCGTAAGGACTTGCTTTTCACTTGTTAGTGTGGCACAGAACCGAAACCCTGGGGTGCATGAGTAATTTAGAGCTTTTCAAAATCACTTCAACTGACAATTCCCAGTGTGGGATAAATATTTATATATAAAAAAAAAAAAGATAAATGTAGAAGAAAGGCAGCGATATTATTTCTTCAAGACTGTGTTTTATTTTAAGTGGTGGAAATTTGTACTTTAAAGGCCGCGGACGTTTGATGTAGAGTTTTTACACGTGCAAAATTTAAATATCATTAATAGTTAATTTATTTCATGAATCCAATTGAAAAGTGAAACTCCTAAATGACAAAGATTCATAACACAAGGAGGGATGCATGTCATGTTTTTATTTTCATGTTGAAATTATTCAAAAAAAATTGTCATGTAATGTCTAGTGGAAATTAATATTTTAGAAATAGCTCATTTTGCATGAATTACTACATTAGTGTGGCGTGGCATGAAAGCAATCATCCAACCTTGGTTGCTTTAGTTATGACTACCATTTAGCTATGCTGGCCCTGATGTCTTTCAGATTTCTTTTGACAGTGGCCCATAAACTTCCTGATGGGTTAAGGTCAGGCTGACCCATCTAGAACAGTAATACCATGAGCATGAAAGGAGGTTTTGGTACTTTTAGCAATGAAGGCAGGTCCTGCTGAAAAATAAAATCAGCATTTCCATTGGGCTTTTCTGTAGAGGGAAGCATGAAGTGATCTAAAATTCCCTGTGCTGATATTGGATTTGATAAAACACAGCAGAAGATGAAATCGCTCCTCAAATCGATTGAGGAGCGATTTCACACCAAATTTGAAGAAACTTGAATTCTGAGCCTTACCACTCTACCTCCAGACTCAGGGACTCTGGTTTCAAAAAGAAGTAGATTTTTTTTTTTTTTTTTTTAATCTAACAGATGTTTGAACCATTGAGCTACAGTTCAGACCTTACTTTCATGTACGACAGTTAACAGAACTTGAAGCCAGTGTTCTCTATACATCTGTGTGACTTGAAGCACTGACTGCATGCTGAAGTAGACTTTGTTTCATAGTTTTCCCAAGGATTTGGTCATCAACTTTTTCTATCACACTTTCCCTTCCATTAAACATTTGAGTTAAAATGGTTGAGCTTTCTTGACAGTAAACTTCTGTTAGTTGCACTCTACGTGAAGGTTGCCAGTTT
The DNA here is from genome assembly GCF_003331165.1 of Xiphophorus hellerii. Taxonomy (NCBI): domain Eukaryota; kingdom Metazoa; phylum Chordata; class Actinopteri; order Cyprinodontiformes; family Poeciliidae; genus Xiphophorus; species Xiphophorus hellerii. The sequence goes on along the minus strand of NC_045679.1, from coordinate 9,217,930 downwards.
CCCTGTTAATTCTTTCAAAACATTTGAAAGATTTTTTTTTTTCCTTTGGTCCAGTGCAATAGCTTAATCTTCAGAAAACATTAAAAAAAAATCTTGAAATACACTGTTCTGTGTGGTATTGATCTAAATGAATTTGAATATTTAACTGAAATTGCTGAAATAAATACAATCTTTACATACCTGTAAAGAAAAAAAATAAATATCTGAATATATTTGGAATGTAATTCAAATCTTAATTAAAGCTATCTTAGGCTTCTCTTTCATTATTTCCAGAAATGGATGTCCTTTATGGCAAATCATGAGCAATTGATCGGCTCCACATCTTCTTTGAACGGGAACAAGCTTCTTTCTAAATCTGTTAAAAAATATATTCTGTAAGAGTGCAAGAGAAAGCTCAAGAAGCATGTGGGATCCGGAGAGATTTCTCACCCAAGAGGGTAAACAGCAATTTTAGGGCATGAAATTGATTCAAAGTGTTTTGATGGGAAAAGAGAGAGGGGGAAGAGGAGAAAAAAATATCCTCGTGATAAAATAGAATCAGACAATTTATTCCAGGCTAATTGACAAGTGAATAAAAATATATGGCAGATGTCTGAGACTTTATTTAAATCACTGAGGATATTAGCTGGAAGAGAAAGAACTGCTGAGGTTGGTCAGAGCAGTAAGCTAAAGGGGAGCTCAGCAGGCATCTCACCTTTCAGTGTAAAGACCCCTAGGCGAGGCGTGTGGCACACATATGGTGCAATTTTTTCCTATAATGCATTCGCTTGGAGGGGAGGTGACATCTTCTTAAAGTACAGTGAGCTGTCAGGCCTGAGGCTGGGTGAGAATGGTTGCTACATCACTTTTAATGCTGTTCTGCCAGAGTTCCTTTAGTGCAACTGAAAGAGGCGATTTATGCAGCCGCACGCCACTGTTACTGGGCTGCTTTTACACTCAACCTGCTGATTTTAATTTAAAACTATTCCAAAAAATAAAAAGGACTGACATACACCAGTAAAAAAAGTCTGTGTTTATTACGATTCAGCTCACATAAGTGTTCCAAGACAGTTTTCTGAATATATTTTACACTTTAACCTTTTTTTAATCTTTTCAGTAGTTTCAGCGGCAGCATTGACTTCAGAGGCCTGGACTACCTCAGGCTGAACCACGAGTTCTCCCTGGCCGATCATTTACTTCTCTCCTCAGCTTCCAAATGTAATCCCAGATCAAAGGTCTTAGAAAATCAGGACAGATTTTCATGGGTAGCGGCAGAATAAGTGATACGAGACTGTATTTTTTTTCTTCTTTTTTGATCTTTCTCCTGCAGGTCAGCTCTTAATAAATTTATATATTAAGTTTGATTTTTTTATTTTTTTATCAGCTACTTCATTATCCCCAAACCATTAAGTCCACAAACTAGTCAGAACGCAGTTAGAAATAATATTTTAAAATTTAGAGACAAAAAGGACACATTTTCAAACATAATGAGCTCAAATTTAAATGTATTTGAGAGACAATTTCTGCTTTGGTTGCTCAAAAGTGATGCATACTCATTGCAGAAAGAAACACTTGAACACTTAAAAGTTTGCAAGGTCGATTTTTGGCACAACACCTTCTTGGAAGAGGAAATCACAAGGATAAAATGTTCCACAATATTTAATTTAATCACAGAATAAGTGAAAAAAAAAACAATTATCTTGACAATTTATATAAACAGTCCTATTTCAGCATTCTTCAACACTACCTTGAATAAATATATCAAATTTTATGTTCGTTATTTAAATGTCACTTTTGAATGAATTGAGAGGCAAAACCTTTAGCCTTTCATTTGGGGAATCTCGCTTTTGATTAAGTTCAGAGGTTTTAAACGCATATATCTTCTAAGGCATGTGTATAGTGAACCACCAATAGCAAAGTGACTTTGTTTGGATTCAGGTAGTTAAGGGTAAGAACAGTCAGGAGTTTGTCAGCAGTTGAAAGCTGGAAATATGTGAGGGGGTGGAAAAAGGTGGCTCAGCAGACAGCTTCATTTGATTTCTCATCGGATCCTTCTGTGGCTCTGAGCAGATGTGTTGTGCAGGCGCCGTATTTCTTAACTCAGGCAAAAAGTAATACGACTTCCTGCACAGGAAAATCCAGAGCTTGGCAAACACACAAGCACGCTTCATCAACACGTGAACGACTTGCATGGCTTGTTGTGTTGTAAATCATTGCCCTCTCCCTGGTCTATTAAGATATGGAAAGCTTGACGTAGGATTTATTCAGTCAATCTATTTTACTAGTCTTTGGTCTCAGAGCTGCCATCAGGTTTGTTCCTTAAGTGCCTTATCAGTTAAATGCAGCTGTGATAGACCATGCGTTAAGCTGGAAATGTAAATATGACTTCTTTAAATGAAAACCAACTATATGCTGCATATTTTTGTTATACATGTGGATAAATTTCTGCAGACATTAATCTTTTTGCCAATGCTGTCTCAAAATTCTGAGTTACATTTGCAAAACTGACACCAAATGAATCCATATCTTTCTCTTGATTTAGAAAAGAAATATTTTACATATCTAATCAATAACTTTAGCTAAAATATCTAGGAGTGCCTTTTGTATTAGATGTGGGCAGTAGCATATCATATTTACACATTTCTTTCAATTGTGTTGAGTTATATTTATTTTCATATCCAAAGGTGATAAATATGGGAAAAAGTGTGAAAGAAAAAAGTGAAAACATGGCAGGAAAAAGTTGCCAAAGAGCAGTCATGTATTTTGTATCCAATGCCTCCAACAATGACCACCAGTAGAATACTGATAGCCAAACTACATACTGAAACTTGAGTTCATAAAGTGAACATTTATAGAGATGTATTCAGCAAGAAAGTATTTGGAACTTGACAGACCAGTAGCTTAGAGACTCAGCCAACCAGCATCCTACAGTAGAAATTTAAAAGTGATTTTCAGTCCAATCATTTAAGTGAGACATCTCCAACCTGAGCAGTTTTGAGTCACTGCTCTACAACCTCCAGTGGGTCAGCCCTCCCATTTTGCACGTGTCAAAAAATACTACAAATGTACCCATTGACTGCACATATCTAACTTTATCTACATATCTGTTCTAAACTATTCTACAGCAACAAAATATTATACTGCTAAAAATGCAAGGTTGTCTACACTAAACTTTCTCAAAACAACATATTTTGCCTTGAAAAAACACCTCAAGTAAATGATACACATGTGGGGGTTGAAAAAAAAAAAGTTAATTCATTCTTCTTCTTTGCTTTATATCACCCAGAAACAGAAAAAAACAAAAATGTGCTAAAATTAAATATTCCTAAAAGGAAGCAATATTTTACTGGAAAAAAACAACAACTTTTGTGGTTACAAAAGTTGAGAGTTGTCTCTTTTACTACAGGCGTGTCTTATGACCTTGCTCACCATAAAGAGCAGGCTCCTTGAGCTCCCAAAAGGCTGCTCATATTTTTGATTGCTGAAATAAAGTTATTAAATAATTTTTAATTTGGTTTTAAATGCAGCTTTTACAGTACAAACTTCATGAACACAAAGACATTTTAATCTGTTTTGAAGGTCTTTACCCTTGGCTATTCTACCACTTTGCTGTTGAACCTGATGAAATACATCCAAATTGTATTGTCTATTCTGAGGTCAGTTATTTTACCTGTCCAGAAAGATGATCTGTAGTGGCTTCTCTCTCACTTCTGCTTCACTCTCTTCTGCCTGCTACATCCACTCTCTCTACGTGCAAATACAGATGCCATTCAAGTGAGGCTTCAACTGAAAGACGAGGGGAAAAAAAAGTGAGTCCAGCTCACATTTTTTACTTGAAAAATGGTTTCATCAGTGACCATCACATCACTAATGGTCACATTGTGGTTTGGCAGTTTAGTATGGTTGATCTTAACTGGGTTGTACTGTATTGACTAAGCTTTGGCTCGTTTCTTCCTTTACACTAAAGATTTAATTTGTTAAACAATCCTAGAGCAACAAGTGTTTTCAGCAGAGAGGCCGTTTTTGGAGCAGAATCTGTTCTCTACCTTTATTTACCTCCATCCAGCTCTTAAAAATTCCTCGCATTGTTGATGTAGGTAGTAGAACATGCTCACACCTTCCTTTTCAAGCAACATGTTTTTAATATATTCCCAGATTCTAGATCGTGTGACTCTAGATAGGAGTGACCTGATATTGACATGGGTCTGATATGAGCCAAAAAATGAGTATCAGATTATATCCGATAAAAGCACTATGCTTCAGAATTCCAGTCCAGTATTTTGTCCCCCCAAAGCATTTCTATCAGGCAGTACTTGTGTCCCGCACAGAGACCCATTGGTTAATGGGTAAGTTGTTATCATACCTATTGTTGTTGACTGTTTGAGGAGTATCAATTGATCAAGCCTTTTCCAACACTCCACACTACAGAGTAAGTAAAAAAAAATGATGATTTGTGATGGTATCGTATCAGGTTAATATCAATATCAGCCAATACTCTAAGCTAAAATATCGATATCGTATTGGAAGAAAAACAATTGTACTAAGGTACTCCTAATTCTAGACATCTGGTCATCCATTTACATTCAGACCTTCTTGTTTTCTGTAGAATACTCAAAAAGCTTTATGGTTGCTGAAAACTATATTTTAAAATTGTATATTTGTTTCAAACAACATAAAAGCTGGTTGTGGTTGTTCTCTATTTGATGCTTGCAATTTTTAACAGTTTTCTTTATCTAAAATATTATAATATATGTCCTTTAATGTTGCATCGAACACAGTGTTCTTGGTTTCTTTACTGTATTGAAGCAGACATTTCCCTCAGTGTAGCGGCAGTCATAAAGAACAGTCCATGACCTCTGTGGAAAGCCTACAACACATGGCTTTGCATTAATGAAAAATACAGCAATGATAATAAAAAAAATGTCCCACTACAAATCTCATTTCTTGAAAGGTTGTTGTGCTGCGCAACTGTGGATTTGTAGCTCATGCAAGATGGCACATTTAGTGAGTAAATCCAATAGAGCAAGGCTGAGCTGAAATACAAGCTTACTTTAAATAGATTTAAACAACTGGGCATAAATTTAACACCAACATTAATGCCGGTGACTTCACAGACTAAGCTGTCGTGTTTTCAAATAGCAACAGAATGCGCAAAGAGACAACAGTCGGTGCTAATTTTACTCCCCAAAGAGATCAATGGATGAAAAACTTCTCAGTAATTACAAAGTTACCCTTCTTCCACTTAGCATCTCTTTGCTTTAGAAGCCTACATCAGTATGATGTTTAATTTGTCTCAGAATAAAAATGCAGCAGTTCAAAGCCATTTTGAAATGGGCGTCTGGATATATTTATTGTGAGAGAGCGTCACAAACTCTTGCAGACAGAACTGATTTTAACAAATATTCTCACTAGTGCTGTTGACCACTGCTGACTGATCTGACAGCAGCAGCTTTGGTAGAGCATGACATTACAGTCTGTTGGATGGCCACTTGGCCACAGTCATACCCAGACTAGTACTGTTCAGTGGCGTTTGGACATAATTTAGATTTTCATTTAACAGATTTCAGAAACATATTTAAGCAGAAGGCTGACATGAGATGAACTTTTCTTCTCTGCCTTTATTTTTAGCGTCATACTGCCAGAGGAAACTGTGGTATAATAAGGTGTGTGACAGCGTGCTTCTGAGCTGTGCATATCTGTGTGTAATTCATGTTATGTGGTTTATCTTGCTTGTCTAATTTGCTTTGTTGTTGTGTCAGAGAGTTGAAGTTTTGATGATCACCCAGGGGACTGTAGATGAAAATTAGCTCTGGGCTAACCCCGCTGCAAAGCATTAAACTGTAACATTAATTTTAAACATTGGCTGTGATCTTAGGAAGAATAAACAAGCAGTTGCACTCACAGAAATATCTTCCAGAAAATGTGGGGTAAAGATTTTCTACAAAACCTGTGTTGATTTAAACAAATAAATGAATGTTTTTATTTTTTCCGTTGTTTTTTATTAACATGTCTGGATCCATAGTGCCTTGCCGAAGTATTCAATGTATTTATCAGGATTTTAGGTGATAGATCAAAATATGGCTTTTAGTTTTTCTGAGACGCAAGTCAGGACTATGACTTGGACATTGTAACACATGAAAATATTATTTAGAATAATGGCTTGTTGGGGAAGGAAGAACACAGACTTTTTTTTTTCCAGAAAGTAAATTTTTGTTCCAGTCTCATGACTGTTGCAACATTTAATGATTTATATCAGGATTGCCTTGCATTAAGCTCCATCCAAAAGAAGAAATCTGATGAGGAAATGCATCCACAAATCACAATGTTTCTATTTGTAAAAATGCAATGGTCTTTCTAGTTTCACCTTACATTTTGTAAAATTACATAGTTCTGTTTACCCAAATACATTCAAATAAAATACATCAAGCTTATTATATATAAAGCAAGAACAAATCGTTTGAAGCTATTATTCTTGAAGTGTTTTCGGGGTGCATTGTTTATTCAAAAAGGGCACTTGGACCCAAAGGACATGCAGCTGATAAGACAAATTGTAATGAGTATTGTGTGACAAAAGAGAATTAATGATAGCTGAAATCATGAGGGTAAAGAGAGGAAGGACATGGGGAATAATAAAGAACAAGCAGCAGCAAAGAATAGCAGATAAGGATGTTGGGTAATCAGACAAAGCTTTCGGAATAGAGGACATGTGCCTACTACGCTGTTGATTGGTAATAAATTTGATATGTTACAATATCTCAACTTCACAACATCTAAAGACATAGAGACACACCAACGCTATGTGTTTTACAGTGTACGTGAATCAATCAAGTTTGTTTGTGTAGCACATTTCAGTAACAAGGCAGGTCAAAGTGCTTCATATTAAAAAATCATGTAAGATCATTCAGTTCAAGAAGAATCATGTCTAATACCAATATTGGATCTTATTGCTCCAAACTCCAAATTTTAATTTAAAAAAACATTGTATCAGTTTAAAATGTAATATGTAATAGGTAACATGTCTTCACATTTTGTAATTTTAATATCAGAAAGTGACAAATTGCCATTTATAAATTAGCATTTGTACACAAATAATTAACACGCAAATGAAAAACATTTTTAGGGAAAGCTATTTTTAGTCAATAGACAAATCAATAGACAAGAGTGAATCCAAATCAAAGCCCAAATATCAAATAAATGTCATTTTAAAAACATCATGCCATATTTCAGCCATTGATCATACTCCTCTATGCGATGTCACATTTCTGGTCCTGCTTTTTTCCAAAGATGATGAACTAGGGTGAGGACAAACAGAGTAGGGCCTGAATCAATAACTCAATTTACAACATGAAAATTACCTGAGGAGAAGGGAAGGGTAGGAGCAAGCAAACCGATAATCTTCCAACTGTCATTCCCCTTCTACAAGTGGGAATCAATCACTGGTTGAATTTCATACAATGAGCACCTTGAAAAATCACAATCATTTGTCGAAACAGCAACTTCCTTCAAAACCCAGAGTACGCACACAAACAAAATGGTTTTCTTTGTATTCTGTTCCTTGTAATTTACTGTCTTTGATGTGACTCTTTTATAATAATACCACCTCCCAAAAATATAATTCCTTTTCTCAACAACATCCCCATAGAATAGCTTGGGGACTGAAAAGATCAAATTCTTTCAGTTGTGGTTTAGGTGATTTAAAAAGTAATTTTCAAGTTGTACCTCATAGTTCGTCTGTTGCCTGATGAGAAATTCTACCCGTCTGACCTGACCGAAAAATGGATGGATAAATGTTACAGCGCTAAACTTATTTCATTCCAAACACAAAAATGGGTTCTGTGTAATAAAAGTAAAAACTGACTTGGTTTCAGCTACAACATAAAACATATAAAAAATAAAAATAAAAAAACTAGCTTGCAGTTCAGCCAGTGAGGTTCATGTCTAGGTTTTTTCCATGTATTTTAAAAAGGAGATTTTATTTTTACAAAGAGAAACAAAATGGTGGTCAACAGTAGGTTTGAGGGGCAAATAAAAAATGTGTCAGATCTATTGTACCTTTGCTCTTGTTAATTATTCATGACTTAGAAATCTATTTTTTCTGAAAATTTAACAAAACATTCTTCTCCACTTGCCTTTGAGAACTGTATTTTTTTTCTTTTTTAAATTTGATCCTAAAACTATGCCTTATGTTCACTGCTAATTCCTAATGGGAGAGTCAGTATTTCACTGGTTTAATTTACATGCAAGCAAAACACATTATGCTTTTTTTTTTTTTTTTTGATGGAACAAAATGTTTTCTTGTTTGATCAATAAAATAATGTATCTCATAAATATAGTCTAAAGAAAATTCTTAAAAACAAATATCAATTTTTCAATAACCTAAATTGATTCAGTGTTTCTCCTGAATAAGGCAGGAGGCATTTTCTCCCCATTAACATTTGGGCAGTTTGAGCTTTTTAGACTTCTGGATAATTTAGTAGCACACATTAATTTTTAGAATATGTTTTCCTGTTGGTGTTTTACAATATTTGAGCCTTGACTAATGGCATGCCTGTTGCATTTTTCATTTGATGGCCTCAGTAATAGAAAATCATGTAAAATAAAATGTGCATCGAATTGAAATGAAGCTTTAAACATTTTAAACAGGTCAGTAGTGGTAATTTTTGTGCTTGTGTATAGTAAGTCATGCTGTGACATCATAATGCTTACCTCTAACACACAGACTGCTGAACTATACTGTATGAAATTCATTGATTCTAAAGATTTTATTGCACACATACAGGTCTGCAAAGGGACATTCTCTACATTCATCTTGGAAGTTTGCATCTGATTCCGTCTGCATTAAAAGGAAAGTTGTTAAATTTTGTGTAGGCGTGTGTGTGTTTGGGGAAAGGGAGGAGGGTCATTTGCCTCAGTGAAGAAGTAGAGATCTCATCTCACTGTGACCCTCTGCCCCATGACTCTGAGATGTCCAGTATTGAGACTTTCGCTTCGGGGCCAAAGTCATCTGGAAAGCCAGAAGAATGGATGTGGCATGCCAGCATCATACACCTCCCACTCATCATGCTTCACTGCTATCGCACAACTTCCCCACGGATAATGACCATGCTCCTATCTGGTACACATATGTATGCACATGTGTAAGTGCCCACACACACACAAAAAAAAGAGACAGGAGAAGGAAAACAGCTGGGAAAAAAAAGTCTTGAGGATTGTGCTGTTTCTGCTGCAAGCAGATACAGACAGTGTTAGGACAGCTATGGACAGCATAGACAGAGGAGTGGAGCAAGTGAAAAGCTAAAGATAGCTGTGGGTGTGATTTTGGTGTAATGCTATGTTTTCTTAATTTGTTAGCCTTCTCACTGATGTCTATGATGCAAGCTGTACCTGTTGGTTTAACCCCATGAGTATTTTTTTTTTTTTTTTTTTTTTATTTACAGTGGACTCTCGTCCTTTTGCAGTTCAGTGTTTGAGGTTTCACCTATTTGCAGATTTTTTTTGTAAAATATAACTCCAAAATATTTGGGAAAATTTGAAAATTTCTAGAATGAGCATATCTAAACTATTCTAAAATAAAAGTTCAGCTTCAGAAGCTGAAATACCTAGGCACAATCCAGAAGCAGCATTCATTTTCCTTGTTCCCGATTGGCTGTATTCCTAATAAGGAAAACTGTAGATGTGCAACAGTATCAATAATAATAATTACAATGTCATATTTTGAGTAGGATTCAAGAGCAGGCAAGAAAACCTAAGACTAATGAAAAATCTAACATTTATGGGTGATGATGCCATACGATAACATAAAATCAATGGCAACAGGAGGTCAGGCAACAGTCATGGTAGGAAAAATTGAATGGGAACAGAAGGATCTGACAAGGATGAAATACAACAGACTGGCTTATAACTACTGAACCAGGAGAAATTAATCAGGAGAATGCAGCACAGCTGGATGAAAACCTAATCAAAGGAGTTTAGCAAAAAAGACCAACTGCCATAGAAAATTAACAGAGGTGAACAAGAGACAGAAGGATACATACATACATACAGGAGGATACATCAGAATGCCTCAAATTACATCAGCAATGGTTGCTTTGGTGATAAGATATAGTTTCAAGGATAATTTTTGTCAGTTTTCTGTTTTTTTTGCAGATCTTATATACCACACACATAAGTAAATGTATTTGTAAGAGGTAAATATACAAATAAAATATGTAAATTAAAATAATGTCCACAGTAGTGTAGATCGTGTCCACCAGAATATCTGGTGGAATTTAATTCAAAAGCAAAAACTGATAAACAGAAGCCAACAGATGCATTCCATATTCTAAAACTAAATGCTGTCAAGTTGTTATATATGGGTCCAGTTAGGAAATGTCCAATCTTTTAAAAACGCTTCATTAAACAATAATTTTAAGAAAAACAGGTAAAAGATAGTGGTCTCAAATAAGAAAGTAGTGTGCAAAAGCAGATGTGAAACACATAGACACACCCTAAACCCCAAACAAAAATGTCTTTGTTAACTACTCCTTTTAAGTCCACTGACACTTATTTGCTCAATATGCGAGTGTGATGATGAACAAACCCAGCTGCTCTGACAGGTCTGTCTTCCTATGGTCTCACCTCTGTTTTGGTTTTAATAAGGAAAGTTTGAGATATCCACTCAAGCTGCGCTGGCAAGGCTGGGCTGCAGAAACAGTTCACAGAGGCTCAGGATGATAAGATGACGTGATCTGGCAAGAAAAAAAGATGACACGATAATGTGAGGGGTGATAATGAAAAATTGCATACAAAAAGATGTCATAGCCTTGAATAATGGGTTTGTTTGCAGTCCGTCTGTTGCAGCTGTGAATGGTGGCTTATCAATGAGTATTTTGCTGAATAAAACAGCTTGTTTTCCTGTTGCTTTTGCCCGTTTTGTCCTCTGAGAGGTAACAGTAAAATATAGCACTTGTCCTTCACTGTCATTTCTTCATCCTACAGTGTGTCCTCTAAAATATTTTTTTTTCCCCATTCACACAAGTCGTAATTTCAAATATGTTGCAGGTATTATATCATTTATTTTGCACGCAGTTGCATAATCATAACTGCTATAGCACGCACGGACGTTCCCCTCCTTGCACAGTTCACCCACTCACACCCCCAATAGGCCTTTTTCACCTGGTGTTCTGCTCTGAGCTGACTTTAAATGTCAAACAAGGTAAACTCTCCAAAGGGAATAAGGAAAAATTCCTTGACGGGAAAAGAAGTGAGGAAGTTTTCCAGCTGAGCGGAGCCAAATGTCACGATGAATATATACACATTGTATGACTGGTGTCATCAGTACATCAATCTTCTCTTCATTTGACTTTCATCACATAGCTGCTGTCAAAATAATAATTTGCTTGTTTGTTTTTTTCTGGTTGGTGCGTCAAATAAAGTTTGTCATATTCCTCCTAAAGTGCCTTGTTCATTCCTTCTGTTTGATGTTTTTGTATGTAAAATTAAACAACTGACAAAACAATTTCAATCAAGGAAACATTTTGATAAAAGCTTTTCACAGGTTTGCAAGGTAGAGTCATTTTACCTATGTCTTTCAACTAACTGTTGAGATAAGTAATCATAAAAATTAAAATTTGTGTATCATCGTGATTTCTCATGGTTTTAAAATGTAAACTATTTCAATTGATTGTATTTTTTCTTTTATCCAAATAACAAACCAATGCAGCCAATAAGACCATGGTAGAGCCACTAAATATATTTTATGTACACACTGTGCAAAAAAAATAAAATGAATCACAAAAACAAAATGATCATTTTGATGACAGCTCACAGCTCATGAAAACCCAAAACTTTGCGTATTGGAAATGTAGATCATTACATCAGAACGATAAGAGAAACATTTTTGGCACAGAACTGTCAGTCTACTGCAAAGTATGTTCATGTACTGTACAGTATATGCACAAAATACTTTCTCAGGGCTTATTTTGCATTATTGACTCCATCAGTGCTGAATTGCAAGGAGACCATGCTGTGATACTGCTGAAGTATTAAGGATTTGAACTGTTGGGCAAGTGTTTCCGATAAACCCTTCCACATATTATATCTTGCCAGTTTTCTGGCCAATCAAGCACAGTGATAGCATAATAAACCAGATATTGGTGCTTTTGGCTTTGTGAGCAGGAGCCAAGTCCTGCTATGACAGCATCTCCATAAAGCTTGTCAGCAGAGGGAAGCATGAAGTGCTTTTCCTGGTAAATTGCTGTGCTGACATTTCTCTTGGTAAAACCCAGCGGATGAATACCAGCTGTGGTTGGAACTGTTTTTTTTTTTCTTCTTTTTTTCTGCAAACTCACTTTTTCTATCCACTCAAGCTTCCATTAACATGCATAGAGCTATGAATGCAAAAATAAAGTACTTGATGAACACAAAGAATTGGATTGTATTCATTTTATAAGAATGTAAAAGTAATTGTTTTTCATGCTCAACAATAAACTAAACACGCAATATTTTAAATTAACTAAAATTAACTGTCTGACTTTGGTAGAAAAAAGATCTGCAAATCATTCCGGTTACAAGAAAAAAAGGGTCTCAAATTGTGTCTTATTAGTAAAGATAGCTATTAACACGTCCTAAAATTTGTAATTCAAATGTTTTGAATATTCTTTGTCTGGAAAAAATGTTTAATCTTTTCCAAACAAAGTATTTATTGGATGGTTTATTGGATGGTTGGGTCCACGTTTGCTTTCAAATAAAACTGAGTGAATGTCTTTGGTTGTATTTTCTATCAAACTATCACAAAAGCAAAATGTATCAATAAAAAGAAATATTTTGTATTTTTACATAATTTTAGTTTAACTGGGAAATGTCACAACAAAAAAGTTATTTTCAACTACCTTTGTTGATGGTCCAAATTTGTACCATTCCACAATAAATATGTAAACTTTGAGCCTTTAGCACCTCCATGAACACATGAAAGGATTGGGAAACATTCATGCCAATGAGTAACTATGCTTTCTTTGCTACTGAGAAAAAAAATCCCTACCAAGCCTCTATGCAATAGAACCAAAGGATGTTTATTTAGACAAAAAACAAGATCATAATCTCCCAACGCAATCAATTGAATGCACAATGTTTGGTGGTGCATTGCCAGTAAAAAACACTTTAAATGTTTTGGTACCAGTATACCTCAATAGATAGCATTAAACAAGCCTTTATCATGTTTCCTGCTTTCATTAAGTTCCCATTTTATGTGCAGTTTTCCTACTCTGCCATATGCCATGTGTCCATGTATGTATACAATACATATGACTTATAACTTAGAAACACCACTTTCATTTCATTAAACTTAAAAGCTTTGTTAAGTATCTAAATTTAGAACCAAGCCATGAGCTTATTGGTTCCAACAGTCTTCAGCAGTGGACACACTAAGAGCAGAGGGGGAAAAAAAAGCCACTCAGTTTCCTATTACTTGACTTTTGCAGCATGCCAGTTAGCAGCTTAAGAAATGTTCTGTGCAATCCTCTGAAATTTGAATTACAAATATGCTGGCCTGCACTTGCACCTCAATTTAAAATGTCATATTGAGGAAAATAGCTTCCCCCGCTGTCGTACTTAGAGCAACAGAGGACTTTTAAATCTCTAAATAAAGAGGAATGAGAGGGTTGATCATGTTTATTAAGTCTGTCTGGTTTCATGTGCTGAATAGTGCTCTGTGGCAGCCTACAGGAATGGTGTGGCATGAGGTTGAGTAGATGTGAAATGTGGGCACAAGCTGTGGGCGAGATACACTTCCTAAGTCTCCATAGAGATGACAGGGAGACAGGAAGGCCCTGTGCACACTCGGCCGTCACTAATTCAAGATGGCAACCACAGTCAGAAGAGCGGGCATCTAATGATAATGTGCATGAGGAGGTCATTGCTGGTGACAACAGTGCAAAACATCTGTTTGTAGCTACTATGTGAAATACCTTGTATCATTTTCTGCTTGATGAAACTTTGTCCCCTGCCATCTGCCTATACTGTAACATGCAACTGGGACACGAAGGGGTTCTGGAGACAATGGGCCATCTGTTAAAGTCAGAAAGTTATTAGTCTTTATTTATTCTTTATCAGAAATCATGAAATCAAGATAAGGGAGAAAAACTTTCTGGAAATTATTTTTTTAAAAAGACCCAACACAAATGTCCAAAAGCCCATGTAAATAGGTGTGTCTCTGCTTCTGTTTCCTAATTTTGTTTTCATAAATGCTTTTACAGAACAGTTAAGGTTACTCTTGCAACATAAGTTCCCAAAAATCAAAAAATGCCAGAGTAGTTTTTAGGAGGAGGTTTTTGACTCACTCAAAATAAAAAGCACTCACGGAGAGTTTTCTGGTTTCAAAAGGTGTGTTTTCTTTACTTATAAAAACAAGAGAAATATTCTCCGAGTTGACTTACAAAAAATTTAAATATAAACGTTAATTGGTGGTAGAAAGACTGTTTCACTCCTCACTCCTTCACCAAACAATCAGATCAACCACAGCAGCTGCTTCTGCTTGTTAATCACAGCAGGAGGCTGACTAACAAGGAGGATGGTCTAAGCCACAGGTGTCAAACACCAGTCCTCGAGGGCCGCTGTCCTGCAGTTTTTAGATGTGCCACAGGTACAAAACAGTGGAATGAAATGGCTTAATTACCTCCTCCTTGTGTAGATCAGTTCTCCAGAGCCTTAATGACCTAATTATTCTATTCAGGTGTGGTGCAGCAGAGGCACATCTAAAAGTTGCAGGACACTGGCCCTCGAGGACCGGAGTTTGACACCCCTGGTCTAAGCCAAGGGTCTCAAACTCCAGTCCTCAAGGGCCGCTGTCCTGCAGTCTTTAGATGTGCCACAGGTACAAAACACTGGAATGAAATGGCTTAATTACCTCCTCCTTGTGTAGATCAGTTCTCCAGAGCTGTGCTAATGACCTAATTATTCTATTCAGGTGTGGTGAAGCAGAGGCACATCTAAAAGTTGCAGACCAGCAGCCCTCGAGGACTGGAGTTTGAGACCCCTGGTGTAGATGTTTTCTGTCAAAAACATTTTTCCATGTAACATCATGCACTAATTTCTTCAATTAGTCTCGATACCAACCTCCAATATGACATTGTAAACATAAAATCTAATCACATTCTTTGGGCTTTATACAGAAAATGCCTATAGCCACCACCACCAGGTAGTTATTCAGCAACAAGAGAAACATCATGCTTTCAGAACAGAACCGAGGTACAAGAAAATATTGGAAACAAGGAGCTTTGTTGTCCAATATTAAAGCAGAGCTGTTGAGCTGAAACAGAAAAAAAATCTATTAGCAGAAAATATTACACCCAGAATCCTCACAAGACAATCTCTGGAGGTCTTGAAATGCCTGACACAGTTTGTAAAGTTATTGGAAAGTTTGAGTCATGAAAGATTTACAAATGGTTCCAGGATGTTTTGTCAAGCAGAAACTTAATAATAGATCTCAGGAAAGGTATAGATTGCGAAAAAGTACCAATGCAGCTGTATAGCAGCAAGATAATCTGCAGTAAAACTATGACCAACATATGCTTACTAGCTTACTAAACAAGTAAGCAGAGAAATTTGATTTCAGACAAATGTAGTTTCCATAAATCTGAGTTCAAAACAGAGGCTAATAAGCACAAACAACTATAGTTAGCACTCTTTCCATGAACACTATAAATTTGTACAAAACTAAAAACAGTGAAATACAGTGAAAACATTTCTATTTTTCAAAAGTTACACATTTATCCATTGGTTTTGTTTTATCCCCCCATCCCTTAAAGGAACCTACAGAGCAGTGACGCTAGCTAGCATTAGCTTAATTTCAGTTTGCAAACATTCATCACTCACCAGAGAAAATCACCGCAGAAACAGAACTAACTGCAAGGGTCAGATCACTTATCTCCTCTTCCATCAATCATGACTGGAATTTATGAGCGTTTATCATAAAACATGCTTTCATTTTTTTACTTTTTCAAAATGAAATAGCTTAGCACGACCTGTGCTGCAGCCAGCTACAGTTTCTTCTTCGGCTCTTTTTATTGTGCGTGTTGTGTAAACCACAGAGAGTAAGCATCTAAGCCACCTACTGGCGATTTCTGGTAGGGAAAAAAAAACAAGCAATGAAAGTACAAACCTATTTGCTCTTGCATTAAATTGCAAGACAAAAAACAGTTGAAACAAAACATATCAAATACTACTAACAGTATTACACATATTTATGGGCAAAACATTACAATGGTCATGTTGGTGGTAGGAATTTGTCCTGTAATCAGTGGGTTTGCTGGTTCGAGCTCCAATCCATCCATCTCTATCTACCAAGTTGCAGCTTCAGAATGAAAATGAGAGTCAGAATGCAAGTGGGTGCAGTGTTTTTTTGTTTTGTTTTGTTTTGTATTTTTGGATGGGTGGAAAGACCACAATATATGAAAAAATATGAATTGTAAAAATCCTTTTTTCATTGAAAATTGGGTTGCTAATTTATGTAAAGTAAACATTTGAATTGAAATGTTTCTTGTTCTAATACTTGTGAATATCACAAGGGACTAATCTAAAAGTATGAACCCGGTTTATAATTCCAAAATACAAAGTGGTTGTGTAGTGTGAAATTTTTATCTTTTAGCTGCTGCATTTTTCAATCTTAAAAAAATTGTGAGGGCGGTAATTAGAAATGGAATAAAATTAGAAAAATCTAAGAGCAAGGTTAAATTGTATATCAGCTGCTTCAATAAGCAGAGAGGGGCACCCTGCAGTGAACTTGACTCATCACAGATCTCAGTACAATGGCAGACTGTCAACTTTTATAAATGGGGTTTTCCACTCACTCGTGTGCACTGCCAAATATTCTCCCTGAGCTGTACTCATCTTTGTCTCCTGACATCAAAAGACTAGTTTTCTCAATAAGACTAGATCAATCAGAGAGTGAAATGCTTTGATCCCCATGTGAGACCAGTTGGGAATAAAATCTGGCCCCGTGCACTGCCTATCAGCATGTCAGAGAAGTGTATATGTATGTGCTTGACCTTAATAGCTATGACTGGCTAACCTCCATTTAGCTCTCCTCCAGCATCCTATCAATAAAAGTAAAATGATAATGGGTTGATTCTTCCTGTCGAAAACAGGTCCGCCACCAGGACCAGGGGAGTAGAAACACTTAGTGAGTGACACGTCTTTACAAATACCCTTAGTCAAAAAAAACGTTTTAACGTGAGACATCAAAGCATGTGACAGGCTCAGTCAATACTGAGACAACATTATTCACCTCCGACAGGAGCGCTTCTAGGTCTAGTCTTTCTGTTAGGAGAGATCTCAGCTGACAAAACACCCTAAAATGAGGCAAACATTTTAGGGTGTTTTAATACCCTAAAATGATCTGATCTGATCTGTGGTAATGAAATTACCACAATGGAAACAGACCATAGTGAATGATGGTTTTCCACAGTTTTTTGTTTTTATTAATTCAATAATAAAGATGATGTCCAGAAGATGTCATTATGTAACTTTTTCATGTGATACAAGTCCAACCTATTACTATGTACTTATGAAGGAAATCCTGGATATATGTTTGCACTAGTTTAAAAGTAAGAAAGGTAATTTGGTTGCTGCCCTGTTTTTTGATGTAATCAACAGTTAAGGTATAAAATGTTCTGTGTAGCAGCATTGTTGGGTACACAGCAGAAAAAAGGACCAGAGGAACAGAATGAACAATTAATAAAGACTATAAGGATAAGGCTAGTTATGGTAAAAAAAATTTAAAAAGGGTGCCACATTTTTAGCTTCTCAGCTTCAGAAAAGGCCTATTTCCACATTTGATCAAATGTTCTTCAAAATCTGAATTACTTGCACTGGTCAAAGTTGAAAAAACCTACTTTCTAAACACAACAGACATTCTTAAAAAACAAAGTAATTTCTGACACCTTTGTTGTACTGAATCCAAAGGCATCGGGACCACCTTAGCATATGGCTAGCTTGAATATTGCAATATCTATTTTGGTCGAAGGTGAACAAAATTATTTCACATTGATTTTGAATCATTCAAACCACACTTTGTGATTAGTGGAATCTTTAGTTAGAAGAACACAAAGGGGAGTCTTGGTTTTCAGAATCCCTCCAGCAGCAATTTATGCTAGAATTGCCACTGGTGGTAACTGTCTCCTTGTCAAAGCTATCAACAAAATTAATATTCAGAAAAAAATATATTCTGGTCTATCCTATTTAAACTGAACTAAATTAAACCTTTAAAAGCTTTCTTTAATCAAACAGGCTGACTGGAGAGCTCTAAGGAAAGAGCTTTTGTGGAGTAAATGTGATTGACTGCACAGGTTGAGACGTGAATTCATAAGTGCAACCACAGAAATACTCTGTGTGGTTCATTGTCATTTGAATTCCATTACTGCCTCATGCTGTGACCAGCGTTTCTTGAAAATATTGGTTGGAAGAAAATTGGAAATGCAATCTAATGTCAGGGACCCTCTTGCAACAGGAGCTGCAAAACACTGGGACAGATAGAATAGGGATGACTTCCACTGCAATAGACTTCCTGTTCTGTTATTCTTCTTCTGTCATTTTATTTTTGTACCATTCCGATTTTCTCCTATATGCACACAATGGCTTGCTTCACAAAGGAAAATGAAAGAAAAAAACAGGCAGCGAGAGGAGGCCACACAGCAACACTTTCATCTATGCTGTGCTGACTCGGCTGAACTCTCCCTCTGAGAGGCTGATGAGGAAGAATGGCCTTGCAGAGGAGCCAACCGGGTGCATCCATAGCTGTCATCATCATCTGAATCCAAGATTGCTGAATCCACAACTCTGGCCCCCTGCATGGATGGGAAATGACCTGTCTATGTTTGTCTGACGCCTCCTCTATCTACAGACAAGCCCCTTATCCACTGTCTCCAACAACACTGACTGGCTCCAGCTCCGGCTCGTCTGCGTGAGTCAACAAGTTCTTTTATTGTAAGGACTGGCGTGTCATGTTTCGAACCAGCAGTTTAATTTTTTTTTATGTATTCTTGCTTTAGTGACAGATTCCCCTCGTTTTCCTAGGGGGCGGGAGGCCAATTCATTGAGTCATTTATGTTAAAGTTGAAAAACAGACTTACTTTAAAATATTAGCTCTGTGGTTTGTCACAGGACTGGAGGTAGCCAGAAGAGGATATTTTATGGCTAACTCTTATGTAGACAAAGAAAACACATTATATTGGTTTTCTTCCAATGAAATGTAACAATCTGCACAACTTGAAATTATGTTTTTGTTGTATATTTGTGATCATCATTATTCTGATACTTATCCAGTCACAGTCAAGGATAATAAAAAATATCTTGCTTATTTTGATGTTCCACTGCGTTGCTGATAATTAAACAATTTCACTTTTCTCGAGACACTTACATCCACTCATGTTGAATGTCGTTCTCTTGCTACTTTTTTTTTGCTACTATTGTTGCATTTGAAACATTTCTTCTAAGTACTGTGATTTAAAATATCCAGAATTTAAAGAAATGTTTAAAATTAATTGCCCAAGTTTCAATTCATTGTTGATTTTTTGTTATTCAAAAGTAGAGTAGAATAGAATTCAACTTTATTGTCATTGGACTGTCACAAGTACAAGCAACGAAAAAAAGGATAAAAGATTACACACACAGTGGCTCAAAAACCATTCCCATTGCAAGCTGAAAATAAAACACACTTTTTGTGACCTATTTTCAAAAGCTTTTAAAAATTGGTTAGTGAGCTTTAATACATAGTAGACGTTTCTTGAGAATAAGGTGCATAAATGTTTCATAGATATAACAGAATGTTTAACAAAATGCTATTTATTTGTCACCTTTGCACCCATGCACAATATTTTTCAAGATACGTGTGTATAAGTGTCAATATAACACAGCAGCTTTGGGGGCAGTACTTAACATGTGGTGCTTGTTATGTATTAGAAACGACTGAACTATTTTCCATATGAGGCAAAACAAAACTATTAAACTAAGTTACTTTAAGCATGTAAGTGAGTATGAACAAGATGTTACTTAATTGTATTAAAATCATTCCTCTAATTATGTTTGAACAAAACTTTACTCTACACTTCACATCATAAATTTGACTTTATCAAGACTTTTAGTTCTTTCACTGAAATAGACATGAAAAAGTTATAACTGCACATACTGTTCAGTACATGGACATACTTTTCACTAAGCTTATGTTCCTGTCTTAGAAGTATATACATTTTTATTGATCCTATGTAATATACTTTCTTGAGAGAGTGGATTTAGAGTTTTCATTAGCTAGAAATGACTGGAAGTGTATCAGAGTGTGAGTAATAAAACATCAGGTGAAAAACTTATCTTATGTTTTTTTAGCATTTTAGATTTTTGGGGGGGAAATCAACTCTATTAATCACTCCTCAAATTTCTGTGGTTTCACATGCATATGATGAAAAGGATCAAAAAGAGCATGTGCCCTTGAATAAACAAAGCAAATTTACATAGGTTAGACAATTTGGGAGTTAAAAGACTTCTGTCTGAAATGAATCTGGTCTTATTAAGGAATGCCAAATGAATCTCTAAAATATAATATGTTTTGATATTTTGTTAGAAATGAAGCTTGAATAAGTCCAAAATGGTAGAGATTATTTTCGAAGAGAGACACAATTTCTTTACGAGGAAATAAGATTAAATTAGAACTCATTTTATCCCAGATCAGATGCTTTTGATCTATAATGTCTTCATGATTCGAGCAGAACTGAGATAGGCAGAAGCCTGGGCTGAGAGAAACTCCTTTGCATCTGGGATCTGTGTGAAAATGTGTGCCTAAGACTGTAAGACATGTGGTTACTTGTTTGCCTCTGCATGAATCCATGTGGACTTCTTGGGCAGTTGTTCGCCTTCAACATAGAATCACGGATGAAGCAGCTTCATCTGGTAAAAAGGAAACGCACCAAACTGAAGCTCAAACTCCTGAGAAAGCTGAACAAGTTTAGACACACAGGAAAGCATTCATGAGAAGACTTTGCTGCTTGGCCTATTTACTCTACGTATTATTATTTACCACTAAATACATTCTTGGTTTTTATTTGCATTTAAACTGCAAATGCAAGTCAAGGCTGAGCATATTTTAGCAAGGCACTGGGGACCATGTGGAAATATAGAGCAGCATAGAGCATATTGACAACATAAAAAATGAAATTTTATGATTTGTGAATCATTCGACTGCCTTTAGAGCGTGCTCTCTATACTTATGCATAAGTGCCACCACTCCTCCTATGTATTTGTTTCAACTGTAAATCAATTCACACCATATTGGAGTTCTTTAACATAATGCAAAGGAAGTAGAAATATCTAAGTTTCAATCAAATGAGTTCCAACGATGGCAATTATTGGTATATGTGAAAAGTTCAGTAATTTGTGTTTAAATATGCAAAATCGCTAAATATGGAGACTATGGAGTGTGCATGCTCCTTGTGCTTTTTCACATATCATGACCACAGTTATCTTTATATTTTATGGGTTACTGTGATACAGCAACAGGCAGTAGATGATGGCACCATACAACGACATCATTTGTGATCTTCAGCACTGGTATCACACAGGAGATCTTCCACAGCTGTGGTAGTTTCTCGAATTTCAAGCTTCTGTTGAACATTTATCTTGCTGCCTAACGCTGTCATGTTGGTGGCGAGTTTTCTAACCCACATGCAGAAACACTCCAGAGACAGGAAATACAATAGTGAGATTTATTTACAGTGAACTCAAACAAAAGGAATCAGGATCCCAGTTCGTCTGGCAGATCTCAGGGCAACTAGGGGAGGACAGAGATGATTAGTCAGGACCCAGGAAATTTGACGTTTGGTGGAGGTTGAGGATATACCTGTTCGGGGGGGAGTATTGGACCGGGAGAGGACCTTGAGGGTATAGAGGCTGGTCAGCGGGTTGAGGGTCGAAATCAGAGGCGGCGGTGGCGGAGGACGGACAGGTAAGGCTCAAGGCGGTGAGGATTCCGTCTCGAGGGCGACTGATGACCAGATAGCTCCAGACCAGGGTAGCTGGGAACAGAGAGACAAGAAGGGTCAGAATCTGGGGAACAAATCCTAGTAGAAGTAGCTCAAGGTAAGCCGGTACCATTACAGGCTAACACTCTGGCAGAGAAGTGTCAGCATCCTCCTCCATTTATATGCCTCCAAATGAGTAGATGGAGGACAGGTGTGCAGACGCCGACTCACACCCTCAGAAGGTCTCCGGCTCCCTCTGGTGGAGAACAGCTGACAAACCTCAGGACCCCGACAAACGCAGTTTGAACTTTAGCGTGTTTCTCACATTAAGTGTTGAAAGGGACAGGAGGGTGGTTGGGTAGCGGTGCTGTGCGATGGAGCCCTCTGAAGAAGGAGTGGTTGTTGATTGGGAGCTGAGAAATTTGAAGTTTTGGAAAGCAAAGTTCCTAAAGCCCAATTTAAGTTTGTGACCATAAATTCTTTTCAGGTTTTTCTACACTCCTCTGACTTTTTTTTCTTCTCTTTACTACATCTGGTCCATCCTCCATCTTCTTTCTAAAGATATTTTCCTATGGCTGATCTTCCTTCTCATTTCCTTCTACACAGCTCTCAGCTTTTCCTTGCTTCCTGACCTAACAGTTCTCTACTTCTCCTTAGGGAGAGCTTTTTTTCAGTTTGATCCAGGGCTTAGTACTGGATACACACTGTACCTTCTTGAGGAGCACAGTGTTGTCCACACAAAAGTTCACTTGTGGAATAAATTTTGCGAAGTTCTTTAGCATCTCTTTCAGTCTAGAAGAAGCAGAAAAGAAATATAGCCTGTTCAAATTCTGAGGATATCTTTGGATGGACTGAGTGGTCCTATGTATGATGTTTGAATTTTGGATATTATTTTAATAACATAACCACAGCTTTATTCCTGACCTCTGATGTGTTCCCAGGCTTTTATGATGCTGCTTGTTTATTAAAGTTTTCTAGCAAACCTCTAAAGCCTTCAAAGAACATCTGTACTTATACTGACCTTCCATTGAACATGAATGAATGGGTGTAAATATCAATGTAAGTGACAGTTTTCAATGTTATGAAGAAGAAAAGTCCGAATAGCATATATGTGCTTAGATTTAATTGGATTGATGTTCTAAGCACAGTTTACTTGTATGTTCTCTCCATGCAAACATAGGTTTTTCCCAGGTGTTTCTGCTTCTTCCCACAGTCCAAAAACTAGACTGCTAGACAATTGGTCTCTGAATAATTGTCCTTATATACATGTTTGTGTTGCCATGTGATGGAATGGCAACCTGCCCAGCGTACATCCCACCTCTCACCTACGGATCACTGGAGATGGGCCACCAGCCCTCCTGCAATCCTGCAAGGAAAATTGGGTATGGACAATGGATGGATAGATTCCAGTAACTGTTGGGATAAAGGAACTAATGAGAAAACTGTCAAAATCTTTAAAACAAATTCATTCTTAGGACCCAAAGTAATAGTTAGTAGAATACAACTATGTTAGAAGTCTTCACCAGGGGTGTCACCTGCCAGTCTTTGGGAGCCAGTTTCCTCTTAGATGTGTCTTTGTTCCAACACACCTAAGTTAAGTAATTAGGTTGTTAGCAGAACCCTGTGGAATGTGATTGCATGTTAATGAGGTTATTTAGCCATTTGATTCAGCTGGATTGGGGCATATCTAAAGGTTGCAGGACAGTGCTCCCCCCACCCACACCCAAAATATTCTTATTTATCTCTGCAGGTAAACAAAAGGCATTTGCATGAGGCAGTAGGGGGACAGTATTGTCAGAAACAAAGTCTGCACTTTAATTAGCTTTTTGTTTTTTTTTTCAATTTCATCTCCTTTACAGTCGTCATCAAAGGACTGGTCTATAAAATTTAATTCGTTCCCAAAAGTGATACTGAAGAAATCTGCAGCAGCAGCAGCACAAAGAGCTCAACCTTCACCCTTAGAATAAAGGGTTTTTCACTGTTTATATACTTTTACCCTCATAAATGCAACTGTGGACCCATTTCTGCAACATCAAGGATAAGCGAAACTCCTGACAAAACGTATAGCCAGGCTAAGAGTAAGGAACAAAGACATTCAAGGGAGGCATCAGCTTAGATGCATGATGAAAAATAAAAATCATAGCAGCATTGCCTGAGAGAAATTCAGCATAGAAGTGCAATCGAACAACTCGTCATCACTTTTTGTTATTGTGGTGATCTTGTTGACGATGTTTGAATCCTGCTGCAGGGCAGTTCATTGTTCTTCTAGAGCAGAAGAACAATGAGATCATTTGTAAGTTGGATCTTTTCTTAAGATGATCCAACTTAAAAAAAAATTGTTAATTGGTTACAAATAATCTAATAACGTTTATCAAAGTTAATATATTTAGTTTATTAAGTTGTCATGTAACAAATTAACCAATTTTTTAAAGTTGGATCTCCATTGTTTTCTTTCAGTGAAATAATGAAGGAGATACTTAAGAATATAATACTTAAGCAATGGAAGATAAAAAGAGTTTAAATTTCCAATTTTTTTCAGATTTTGTCTCTGTAGAACAAGTGTTTGCTTGTAAGAAAAAGCAACAGGAGAATTTTGAACTGGTTTGGTCTTAGACAATAAAATATGTCTCATTGTGGCATACGGCTTGTGAGCTTTGCCGTTTTGGCTTCTGGGGCCAAGAGGTAGCATGATGTTGGCATCAGGGAGGTTCTATACTTTTGGGTATTTGAGTGGTGCCTTGGGATGGCAGTGGGTCCAGCATGGAGGTGTTGGCGGTAGAGTGGGGGTGCAGCGGCTACTGGCACTGAGACGGCTTTGGAACCGTGGACCACTGTACCCTCTTGTCCGGCCTGCTGCCGCTTCCAGTTGGTGTGGGTGGGTTTGGAGCTGGGTCTACGGGTGGCTCGGGGCCTGCTCTGGCTCCCAATGAGGTGGCTGCTTGTGCTCAGGTTGGGAGTGCGTTTCTCTGGCGTCCATGTCACGGTGGTGGACCAGAGGCCCTGGTGGCTGAGACTTGGTGCATAAAACATCAATATGTAGACTGGTTAAAACAGGACTGGATACTGCATCAGATTCTGCAAAAGAGTTTATGTGAAACTAACTGTATTTATTGAGAATTTTTAGCTTTCCAAAAAACACTGCTAAAATTGTAACTTTTGAACCCAATATTGTGTATCGTCTCAAATCATGAATCATATTTTGTTAGCCAGATGGACATTGAAAGTCCCTTGAAAGCCTTAAACTTCATTTTAGTGGTTTTAGTCTGATTTAAGCTTCTGTGCTGCGTCAGGTTGGGATTTATCGCAGTCCTGTCTAGTTGTCTCCTTTTGTCATTGCTTCTGTTGCTTCTAACTGTGTCTTATCAGATAAATTGAATAAATATGGTACCCATCTTTCCCACTGCCTCCTTTTTGTTTCCACACACCCAACCTTCACGTTGTTATCTATTTGCGTCATGATTTTCTTTAACGCCCTTGTCCTTCGTTTAGTGTGACTAGCCTCCCCTTCCCACATGACAATATGTATGGGTTTTACAATGCAGATACATGAAATTAATTCCTGTTAGGATCCCTACAGAAATTCAAGGGTATTAAAATTAAAGTGTTAGAATGAAATAGGCCACCCAAAGCAAGTTCCCTTGACACTTTTTGTAATGCACTTGGTTTGTACTCAATGGTCTGAAATGAAGAGAATGATTAATTAATGAATACAGGCTATTAAGCCGACAGCATTTTTTGTCAGTTTTGTTCTCTTTTTTTCCGTTGCTCGAGGTGATAAAAAAACAACAATTTCTACAAGCACAATGGGAAGGTACATTAGGATGGACAGAGTTTTTTGTAAAAAAGATAAGACATCCATTTTCTTACAGCCCTACCTGTGCACAATGCACAAAATAAGCACTTTTGTGGCCAGCACATTTGTTTTCCCTCCTGTAGATATGTGGGAAGGAGTTTTGCAAGGGTGGCCAGCCCTGTGATGATTGGAGCCCACAGTGTCGAGGGAGGCGAGCAGAGCAGATGGTGAAAAATTCTCAGGGATTATTTCAGAGTTTAGTCTTTACGGCTCATATATTGACTTAATTATGGGACAGAGGGGAGAGTGAACTCCTGAAAGAACAATATAAAGAGGCAGGGAAATCTTCATCAGGCGCACAAGGAGAGAGTAGCGTTTATTGAAATGACTTTGCCTCCTCAACACAATCAGCAAGGACGATGAAGCAGCGCCAATGTTAATGACTAGAATTACACTCTCTTCCTTATTACCTATGAGTATGTTAAAAGCTTGCAGGTATGAATAATGAAGTTTTGGGATGAGCAAGGTATAAAGAAAATTCAAAGTTACTAGATTAGAAGAAATTCATTTTGATCTGAATATCTTAATTTCAATTTCATTCAAAGTCAAAGACATGCTCTGAGGTGCTGACTTGCATTCAGGTGAATTAGGCAAAAAGAAAATGGCTGAATGTAATCACAGCAATATTCCTTACCTAGAAATGTATTTGTGCCCAAAGATTATTTTCTGATTTTGTCATGTTAAGTAAATCAAGTTTGATATACTTTAATAGGATTTCTTGTGGATGAATTACAGTACAAAAGAATGAGAATAACTATGAAACTGATAAAAACTGATTCATGGTTTAGCTTTTTTTTCTTCTAATAATCAGAAAAAAACTGCCACGTATTTGTATGTATCCATCCATCCATCCTTGCAGTGTTGAAGAAAAGCCGGTGTCTATTTCCAGCAGTCACTGAGCAAGAGAATGTGCACCATCCTTTGTGTTTTCCATCACAAGAAATCTCAACAAAATACCCTGAACCTTAATAGGAGAAAATGAAACAGAGGGAAGGAATTAATCCATTAATATATTTAAAGACAAAATCTCTCAACAAATGCTAAAAAAAAAGAAATTGAAGTATATATCCTCCTCCGATGTAAGCCTGAAAATTGAAACACTTAGACATGACACAACCAGGCATGCTAGGAATGCAAACCAAGTCTGTGGCAAAAACCCAGCAGTTTAATAAAAAGAGTCAATAAGGGTCCAGTGGAAAGAATCTCCATCTGTGTGATGAGACGGTAAATTAGATGAAGCACTTTATGTGAAAGGAGCAAAATTGGTTTGAGCTGTTTAAAGGGAGCCTCCATTAAACACTTCAGTCCTGCCTCTGATGTTTACACACTCTTCAGGCAGGATGCAATAAAGGCTGAGTCATTTTTAACTTTTAACAGAGATGCTCTTGCTTTAGGATATAAATCCCTTTAATCCAACGCCTGCTTGTACAGAGAACATAGCAAGAAAAAAGTTCAACACAGCAACACATGCTTGAGGCTCCCCAAACTTTGTGCTTTCTTCAAGTCTCTTAAAGGCAATTGCCACTTCAGATGGGTAATTTGATGCTGATTAGTCTATGGCTTTCTGTTGCTCTAATGATAACACTCTGTCAGTTATCATTTCCTCCAGAAAAGATAAAAGACTTGTTTGAAGAAGCCTGTACCAAGTGACATTAAAGTTTGAAACGCATGTAAACAAGAATGATAAAATTGATTACATGGACACTAGGAGAGTGGAAAACAACTTTGAGAAAAACATTTAGTTATGTCTTAAAATTCATTATGTATTGCACACAGAGGTGTGACCAAGTCACTGTGTTGCAAGTCTCAAGTAAGTCTCAAGTCTCTGTCCTCAAGTCCGAGTCAAGTCTCAAGTAAAGACAGGCAAAGTCGAGTCAAGTCTCAAGTCAGGAACCTTTAATTTCAAGTCATTTCGAGTCGTTTTTTTTTTTTTTTTTAATAATTTGCAATTATACATAAAATTCAAATATTAGACCATTTGTTCTTTTTAAAATATGTATTTGAGGTTCATTTGTGATCCTCTTATTCATCTGGTATTCTTCAAATCTGTCAGAAGTAAACAGATGTCAGAAAATAAATTACAGCCTTTCATGAATTACATTTGACTTCAGTTTACTCCTTCTATTCATAAATAAACATCAACACTACAACAATCATAGTTTTCAAAAAATGAAATAAGTATAAATGAAGTTAGCTAAAGTCAGCTATCTTACAGCAAAAGAAAAGTGCCACCTACCGATCTTTGTGAAGCTTCAAATGCCGGACAAAGTTGGACATCGTGGCATCTCCATCCGATATTCTCTTCTTGCATGTTTTACAAGTCGCAGTTCGTTTTTTAGTCGAAAGTTCATAACCTACGTAGCCAAAAGAAATTACTCGCGGAAGCATATTCGAGCGGTTATTTCGTATTTCGTTCCCTGAGCTCTGTAGCTTTGCCGCGTTTTTTTAAACGTCCAAATCCTGTTAATTTGATTGGTTGTGCTGCAGCTACGTACACATACATACATAAGGAGAGAGGAAAAACATAGTGACGGTCTGCGCATATTGATACGGAATGAGTGAAATTAATTAATGACGCCACTTTATAAATAATGTGTTTTAAATTTTAAGACTTTGAGTAAAAAATATCAAGTCTTTTCAAGTAAACAGCTTCAAGTCGAGTCAAGTCCCAAGTCAATGGCATGAAAGTCAAAGTCAAGTCCGAGTCTTTGAGCATTTTTTCAAGTCAAGTCTCAAGTCGTGATTTTAACGACTCGAGTCTGACTCGAGTCCAAGTCATGTGACTCGAGTCCCCACCTCTGATTGCACAAGCTTTAACGTTATTACTCCATACTGAACAACACACAAAGAACAAAGCCAACAGCAAATATATCTAAAGGGACTTGGTAGTTGTACCATTTACTTGTTCTTTGTCACATTTTTTCATAATACAATCACAAACTACAATTTGGTTTATGGAAATAGAGATTGACACCAAAAACATTATTTTTTTAGATTAATTAAAATGTTGCTTTACTTAAAATTTACTTTGCAACATAAAAAAGGAAAGGAAACATGATTGCATATTTAAGTCTTGCCATATATTCAATTGAATTTTGAACTGTATTCCTACTGAACTGTTCAAACAAGCGTGTTTTGACTTAAAACCATTTTATTATAGGTCTAGTTGTACGTTTAGTGTCACTATCCTGGTGGAATGTGAACTTTTGAACCAGTCCCAAGATTTTTGCAGCTTTCAAAAGATTTTGTTCCATGATTGCTCTATATTTTAAAATTGTACGTATATGTTTCCTTCTCCCTCAAGAATGAAAGCATCAAACAGCATATTACTGCCACCATTCATGTCACCATAGGATTAGATTTTGTGTGTAGACCAAAAAGTTTATTTTTTGATTCCTTTGATCAGAGCACCTTCTTCTCTAGGGCAAGCTACAAAATGAACTTCTTACATCTCACTTTGAGCAATGGTTTCATTTTTGATACTTTTCCATAAAGGCCATCTTTATAATGCACATGAACAATAGTTATGTCCTACTTGAGTTACTGTTTGACCACCTACATTAACAAATCTTTGAGTTTTAACACATCAGCTGTATGTGCAGTGATTAAACTACATACAGTATGGGCACTGTATTTTAGTAAATAGGTGACTTCTGAAGACATTTGATTAGGAGTGTCTGATTAAAAGCAACTGAATACAAATGCGTGTATTCAGCTGCATTTGTGAAACATTATTTGTTTCTTTGTGTTACTGTAAAGTAAAATTCATTTAATGAAAGAACCCTTGCTGTTGGTTTCTCGCACTAATTGGCAATTAAAAACATGATATTTCAAAGTATTACCATTCCAGCCTGGTCAGGGTGACTGGGTCATGGTCACTAATATAATCTTGTTCTACTTGGCAATTCAATGAGGGTGACCATTACAAAATGTCAGCAAGTCTCTTGGTTATGCAAACATTTAGCAAATTCAAAAAGCTTGGGTCGAGGGCTGGAAGATGAATATAGGGCAAATATTGATTTAAGCAAATGGCAGATAGTTAGCAGATTCAGAATATGCTGGGGAGAGAAGGACTGTGTGTGTCAAATACACTGGCTTTGTATTGAGTTACTATTTCCATCCAGCCTAAGTGCAAATGCAAGATGGATATTTGGTACAAAATTGTTTATTAATAACAAAGTTAGAAATTTATGTGGTAAATGGGGCAACTGAAAAATATTCAGTTGCCCCATTTACCACATCAAAACTTTTGTGTGCACCTGGTATTGACATGTTTAAAAATCCAAATATATCAATGAGCTGTTTCTCTTGATACAGAGAAAATGTAGTACTCTATATTCTCTGTAGAGTACGACAGAAAATGTTTTTTTCTGTCGTACTCTTTTTCTCTTATTTAAATTGCTCTCTACTCTAACTGTTTGTAATCCCTCCACATAGGAAGCTTATTACAACTGATAGCACCAGTGCTAAAAAGAAATACCAGAAAGCCAGTGAGTCCAGATTAAAACTTGGATATGACTATAAAGAGTCCGCTGAGACATAGTTACTTTAAAAACAATTTACCAGAAAACCACCACCTCGATAAGGCACAGAGGGACAGAAAGCAGAACTGACGAGACAAGGTAGACTAATTGCTTCTCCATGGAACTGTCACATGTATAGCAGAAAATACACAACAAACAAACCCTGACCTATCTGAACATGTCTGAGTCACTGCATAAGTTATATAACCATGCATATGTTTGAATTCTTAGAAGTTCACAAAGACAAACAAACACTGATAGGTAAATGGTGAAAACATCAGCTGGTGTCTTTATGTGTGTAACCCAGTCCAAAATAAGGGCATTTTGTATTGAGTTAAGTTCATGGAAGGAATAATAAGTTAGAATGTGTTAAGCATGTTTGCTTAAATATGTTAAAATGGTTATAAATAAGTGTTAACAAAAAGAAATATATTTAAAACCGTTTTATAGGAAAGTAATCTTCACCATATTTTATTTTGAAGGGCTTATGTTTGTAAGAGGAAGTGGGGTAGAACAAAGCAACTTCACTGGTCCGTGGTTGGCTGAGGGTCAAAGAGAGACAGGAAGTAAGAAAAAAAGAAAATGAGAAAGAAAGAGGTGAACCGCGCTGAAAAAACGTGGCGGAGTTATTGATAATAAACGAGTGTTTTAGCAGATATTTAGGCTTTCAACTCGACAGTCTGTTAATAGATATCGACTCTACACTCCTGTTTGCAGCTATTGTGATAATTTCAGACCGGAATTCACTGTACAGTAGGTGGAAAGTCATATGTAATGCTCGCTGACGCATTAGCATTCATTAGCACAGTGGATGGACATTGAGTACTGGGAGCTAATTCAGCTAACAGAGGACTTAACTAAGGTTTCCGTCGTGGGAGCGTTCCAGAGTTGAGCTTAGTGCAGAGAGATGAGCTTACACTGAGAGTTTTGTGACTGCTGGAGGACTGTGTCTGCGTTGGATTTTCCTGCTGTTTCCTGAATCCTGTGGACCGAGGGACTGGTGAAGGAGCTGAAGACATCTTGCCAACTGGGACTAAGGACAGGTGAAATTCCAAGAAGGTTCAAGATTTTCCTTTGGAGTAAGGTACCAAATTCCACACTTCGTCATCACATCAGGCCTGCAACGAGTTTTTTTTTGGGAATTATATTTTAGTTAATTATTGCCGACTTAAGTGAACATTGAAGTGTGGGCCCACATTAATTAACATAGGTTTTGTGAAACCTTAAGACTGAAACATTTACCATTTCTGTGAATTTATTATTGTGTTCAATATATGTTCAAAATCTCATACAGGTGTGTGTTTGATTTCTTGTAGAATAGTATTTGGAGAATATTATTCTTGCTCAAAGCTATATTATTGGGTGAAAAGAATAGCAAAGTACTGATTATTACTTATTATTACAAATTATTACTCTAAAGTGAAACTTAACAAAGGGTTAAACACGAGAGTGTTATTATTTGTAATTTAATGGGTTTAATGAACTCAGGGGCCCTTACCTACTTCAGACCAATATAATTGGGCTACATGTGTTAAACAAATTAAATAGCTGTTGTATTTGTCATGCAGCAAGTCATTGAAGATTTGAAATAAAGTTGTATTTAGCTTGATGGCTAAAAGTCATGAGGTGACTCAAATGTGTTGCAGAGACAATTAAACCAGAGTAACAGTCATAATATACTGCATTTATAATATGTGTGTGCAATTTTGTACAAAAAATGACTACACATACTATATCCTTAGTAGATGAAGGTATTTAATTTACGATTTACTTAAGTACATGAAATCATAATACAAGTAAATGAATTAAACATACCCATTTCATTCAGTTTAGTTTATTAATTTACCTTTATTTGCAAAACCAAACTACTTTTTTCAAAGGATTTTTCTGGTAAACCAACAAAAAGTAGTGTATCATTAGAAGAAGGAATAAAATAAAAAAAGTTTTAAAATGTTTGAGATGGAAAAAAAAAGTGTTTGACCTTCCAGTGGTGCAACCACCAGAAACATTCAGCCAAAAAATATATGGTTTTATTTTAATAATGCCTGTGCAGGTACAGAGCTGCTGGATTCAGTCCTATTTCCTTAAAGCATTTCAATTTTTCACACTTTATATTTCATGTTTCAAATCACTTATTCAAACTCACTGTGTCAGAGAACATTATTTCTCTTACACAATGTGCTTTACATATGACACCAGTCCCCCAACTAGAACTCAATCGCACACAGCCTCCAGTATCTTTCCATCTTTAATATGAACTTGGTCGACTCCAAAATGTGCTGAGCTGGACTGCACGAGATAATTACAGTACATTAAGAGTGAAAATAAATTGTAGCCTAAAGAAAACTCAGAAGACACACTGAATGGATAGTAGAAAGGAAGCTAAGAGAAAGTGTTAGTTCTTCACTGTGTGACATTAGGAACATGGCTAACAGAAGAAGTGATTAGAAATTATGTACTTTTACTCACATAAAAGGTCAAATTGCACCAGCAAAATGGCACTAATCATTAAACCATTTACAAAGCAAATGTCAAACTACGTAAATACAAAACAATCAATATAAGCTGCATAAATCTTAAACTGTTTGGTTGGCAACACATTTTGTGAGCTTACATTTCTGTTCGTAAGTTTACATACCCTGGGAAATTCCATTTATTTCATTGTTGTTTTTATTGCTGTTTTTTCAGGTATTGAGCGGCACATTGTACTGGGCAAAAAGCCTCGAGTTCCAGTTCATTCTTAAGCTGTCTGGCATTAACTGCAGGTTTGAGTTCCCCCCAAAGTGGCTCAGTGATGCTGAGCTCTTAATACTAAGATGGTGATTCCAGAACCCTCACTTTTTCCTGCTGTACACACTGAAAGGTAGATATGGCCTCGTGTTTCATTGTCATCCATTTTGTAACAGCCACAACACTTTTTTTTTTTTCAGAAAGTCAGATTCTGGCTTAAGTTATTTGTGGGGCTTTCTTTGGATTCAGAACTATTTTTCAGTTGTTGCTGAAATCTTTGTTACTTCAACATAGTCTCTATGTTTTTACTTCTTCATCAGAGTTTGAATATTGCTGACTGACATTTTAAAGTCGGTGGATATATTTTTATATATTTTTACTTTTTTTTCGTGACGTTTAACAATCTTCTTCTGCAAATCCTTTGATGATTCTTAGCTCAGAATCCAGCATGTTTTATCCACTAAATGAAATATGCAAGGATTTATCAGGAACGCAGAATCATACTGACTTTTTATGCACACACAACAGTTACAACCAAACAGATCACAGGGGAGGATGGTTATCTTTAATAGACATTTAAGCCCATGTGGATCAACTTGTTTGTATGTTATCAGAGCATAAGTTTTGAAGGTTTTCAACTCTATCTTTGCAACCTTCAACCTAAAAAAGTCTTACAAATACATAATATATAGAGAAAAAAACATTTTAGAAAAGCATGAGCCATTTGATGACTTAGGATTGAGCTTGTTTTTCACCTTTTTCCACTTGATCTTTTTA
Organism: Xiphophorus hellerii; assembly: GCF_003331165.1. Classification (NCBI taxonomy): domain Eukaryota; kingdom Metazoa; phylum Chordata; class Actinopteri; order Cyprinodontiformes; family Poeciliidae; genus Xiphophorus; species Xiphophorus hellerii. The sequence goes on along the minus strand of NC_045679.1, from coordinate 9,184,088 downwards.
CATTTTTGTTTAAAAAAGATGTTTAACAATGTTGATTTACTGTAGAAATATAGATAAATTGTTGAGTAAACTAAACTTGTATCAACAGCAAACATTTTCTTTTTAGTAGACATCTTTCATTTTTAAATCCCTCACCAATATTGAAAATAGGCAATTATCAGTGTGCCTTCACCCCAATAACAGGCCTACAGTGAGTTAATGAAAAATTACATTTGGCTTGTTAGATTTCAAAAAGTTAGAATTGGTGAGATGAAAAACATTAAATTTGTCTACATTGAGCAGTGACTATCCTATGCAAGACTTTGTATACTGAGAGCTAATTAACACATCTAGCAGTTTGAGGGTAAGGGGTCTGGAGTCTGCAGTTAGGTTTTCGGTAATATTTCACAGTTGTACAGAACATGGGTACATTTGTGCCAATACTAGTGCTGTTGTCTTCAAAATATTTAAATATGCATATTTTAATCGCTGTTTTTGAGCTAAAAGTCATTCACCTTTCATCGGAACAAACTTTGCAACTCTTTCAATCTCACAAATATGCAAAATATATGAGTCTTTAAAGATAGGATCTTTGACTCTGATTAATTCTATGCTGGAGGATATAAATTAAGTGGTAATTAATGATGCTGGGACAAATGTTCTTTCGCTTGGAAAGAAGAATAGATAATTAAAGCAATTTTTATTCAAACACATTGTGTATAAGGTCTTTGGTGATTGTCACGTCCTCATGGTGGTAATAAAAGTGAAGGTTTGGGAACACAACAAAAAATGAGGTCCAGATTTCCATCTCTGCAAAATTGCATTGAGGTTGACTAGTTACATTTTTTATTTTTGCTTATTTGTCATAAACTGTTCATAATTGCTAGAGTTTAAACACATTTTTTTACAAACTATTTTGTGACTATTATCATGGAAGTAAGCATGTGTTCAGTTTTCTGCCACAAGCTGCCATTTGCTCTGAAACTGGTGGTCAATGTAATTGTCAGGGCTGCGTTTATTTATAGTTTCTGAAGAGTACTGAGATGCTTACGAAAGTTACTGAGTACAACTGAAGTATTCCGGTGGCATTTCCTTTTATTGCCTGTGAAAACAATGTGAATCTTGCTGGATCAGTATTGACTGTGGCATTTATGTGATCCTCACAGACATTTTCCTCACATGTTCTGGAAAAGTGTTCCAACAACACATGATGGTCCTGTCATCTTGTGTAATGTTGTGAACTACGGTTTCTCTGCAGGTGATGTAACAATTCTCCAAAAACAGCCCATAATTAAAGCAATTAAATTCTACTTTGAAAAAATTATTTCACTTTCCATTGTAATATTGCAAATACACATTTTATTTAACTTAAATTCTCCCACCGTAACAACAAATTCTGTTTACTATGACACATTTCTTGCATTTTCTAAAATTTTTTATTTATTTTTTGTTAAGGCATGTTCTAACAAGAGGTGGAAAATTACACTGTATGTTTTATAGATAATTGTGTAAAACAAAAAAAACCCTACAATTTGTGTCACCCCACGCATGCATTTAATTTTATATTATAACCATGCAAAATGACACAACAAAGAAATTTCCTCTTCAAACTGCTTGTTCATCAGTCTGCATCAGAGCATGTTAGACTATTTACAGCATATTTTCCGTAATGTAAAACTGATCAGAAAGTGTAAGGATTTCTTTCACTGAAAGGAGACCCTGTATAACAAATTTGTGATGGTAGTGTATTGTGGGGGTCACTTTAGTGATAATGTACAAAACTCCTTCCTAGTCCCCTATGGAGACAGTCCTTCCTATAGCAGTTTAAGGTGAAATTACCTTACTTTACTGTCACTGGTAAATGTTTACTTACTCCAACTGCCAATGTGACTTTTTTGCACCAGTGGTATGTGCTTCTTTTGATGCAAAAAATAAAGTGGAGGTAAGGTAACAGACAAAAATAATTTGACTCTCACCTCTCTTTATCTCAGTTCATTCGAATCAGTCCATTTTGTGACCTCAGTCATACATACAGTTTGTGCACAAACTGGGTTGTATTAGATTGGAGCTGTTCTAGTTCTTGTATACTCAAACATACTGAATTTAACCCAAAGTTTCCACAGTAATAAACCAGTAAAGTTTTGCAGTATTAAAAAACCCTTCATTCTAAAACTCGTTTTGTGTCTATTTTACTTTGCATCCGATTCCAACCCGAACAAAGAAATAGTATTCATGAGAATATTTTTACAGTCCTTGCATCTCTCTGCTAAGTTGTCTTACAAATGAGGTACCTTTGACAATCCTCACACAATTAATGTCTTTGTACAACACCAGCAGTGGGAAAACTCACCATCTGCTTTCCAAAAAATGTAAACATACGTTATGTGGAACAAGCAAAAAATTATCTCAATCTTTTTTTTTTTTTGCTTTAATGAGCAGCATCACCACAATATATAAATGATCAAAATTTCCAATGTTGCGCTAGTCCTATTTAGTTCAAAGATTAATTTAAATTGTAGTGTTTTTTTTCTTTGGAGACTAAACAAGCACTGTTAGCTGACAATCAGAAGTTGGCTTGTGAAAAATCACAACCCATTCAGTCATTGCATCAAAATGTCTGCCTGATATCATGAATGATTTACTTCTATTGCAACACAAGCGGCATAAACTCTGCAGGTTGGACTTAACCTTAAACTTTGACTTTGACTGCCAGTTAAGTGTAAGATGGGATGTAAAGTAGGTAAATGATAACTTGATTAAAGTATTCTGGTACTAAATAGGTTTACGTGTTGGGTTCTTATCCTTCTTTCTGCAGGTTTTTTCTGTGGAGTGCAGGAGCACAAAGTCCTCCTAGAAACATAACAAAAGGAAATTGACAAGGAAAGGATTTTAAGAAGTACACCATATGTCAAAACAACATCAAGCCAAGAAGTAAAGTTTAAGGTTTTCCATTAAGGCTTTTTTCACAGCAAGAATGGAGATTTTACCTCAGTATATTAAATAAAACAGATTAAATCAGATCATATCTGAGATATCAAGGATTCATAAAAGCTACAAGAGACTAGGATACATACAGACAGCAAGTTCAAGACCTTTATCGCTACCAGCACAAATTCTGCTCTTAAATTTATCAAGCTCAGCAGATCACAGTTACTCACCACAATGTGTCAGGTCAGTGTTCTCTTTAACATCAGACCTAATGCTCCTCAACATGGTCCACTCTCCACCAGGATAAGAGCTGACAGTTACTTCTCTGTGAGATTTCACTCAGTCTTTGTTTATTGCTCTTGCCTTCGTCCCATTCTAAAACTTTGATGTAGCCTACTGTAGGTTTTGTTGTTTATGTAGAACTATATATATATATATATATTTATATATATATATATATATATATTGTCAAGAAAACTGGCATAGGGGGTGAGATCTTTCCGGGTGCATGCAGAAAAGGTGCATAGAGGCCTGAGAGAAAATAAGTAATCTTGTAGTTTGATTAAAAGTTAATTAAGTTAAATATGAATGAATATAATTAGTAAAATGACTACGAATAATCACATAATAACCTTCTGAAATGTATTTTCTGAAATGTGATCTGTAATAATTTCTGTAATGATTTAACTATGGAATGATTATGGTTGATGATTTATGGTTAATGAATTATAATAAGTGAGAGATGTGATTAATTATTAACTGAGGATCAAACTTGTGATAATTTGAAGTCAATGTTCAAATGGGTTTAATACAGGTTAAATGTGTTTAATGATTGTAACAGATGGAAAAGTGAGTTAGAGAAAGAAGAGGAATTTATGGGTGAGGTTCTGATAACAGGAAATGTCGCAAGCAGTTCTGAACAGATGGCCAGGGCGCACAGGATGGGTGGTACGGTGAGGCTGGCTAAAAGCAACAAGTTTAGGGGAAGACGGGACTTTCCACTACAGTCAACAAAAACAGGTTGGGAAACGTTGGGACTTTTTCACGAGATACAGCAGATGTTCAGGAAGTCACGTAGACCAAAAACTCCCCATACACACACATGGTGGAGAAGTGTATAAAAACGGGCTGAAAAGAGGAACCAACTGTTCCTAGTCCAGCGGCGCTGAAGAAGAGACAACACGAAGGAGCAGATTGCAACGGACCGCACTTCAGAACCACGGGGGAGCTCGGACTTCACACCGCTAAGAAAGGACTGGATCCCACCGCCTCAGCTCTGGTTCTTTATTCGACCGTCGGTCCCGTCTCAACCCAACAATTTCAAACTCTGCAACATGACTTGGAGGAAGGACAAAGATCCCTAAGGGACAAGGAACTGGGTTCTGCAAAAGGATTCGGACCCGTTCAGCTTTGTTTCCTTTCTAAGGAGGATTTTTCCACACAAGGCAAAGGCCTCGACCAAGGATGCTAGAAACTCCTGTTGCCAAAAGATCCACCATCGTCTGGGTATGAGTTGAATCTGCTTCCTAAAATTCCATCTTAGAACGTGCAACATAAGATAGGGAAAGGAGACAGGGTAGTATGATTGTACATATAAATTTTATTACACTGTTTTTGAATTATATACAATTGATTATTGATTTGTATGTCGCATATCCCTGCTTAAGCGTGCTTAATAAATTCATACTATAAAATTCTAATGAGGTTGGTGGACATTGGAATTAATCGAGTCATTTGATTATTTTTCAGTTCTTTTAATTAAGGTAAAACTAATGCACATGATTCCAGGAAGAAGGAGGCTTCATAATTTCCTTTGGTGAGTGTAAATAATGACCCTGGGACTTACATCCTAGTCACTAAATCTAATCTAGCCGGTTCCAAGAGCGAGTTATATGATAGGAAGCGAGCTACCGTTAACAGAAGTGGTTATTGGAATTATGCAGCTGCGAGGGCTACTCAGCTGATTGTTTCTTAACTGTAAAGGGTCGTAGCTTCTGGATTGGAGGTAGTTAGAGCTAGATGAATCGCTTTCGCCACCAGTTTGAATAGATTATCTCTCATAGATCTCCTTTAGGGTAATACCCAGGTCTTAGGGATTTTCCGGACCTGTTAGACAGAGAACTGGTCAGTAGTCAGCCCAGGAGAGTTGTGAGGAAAGGGCGGGGCTGGCTATGGCGCAATAACAGACAATATATAAACATCACATCCTTCTTCAGTGGGATATGATTTCTCTGTGTTGTTGAAATAAAAATCAAAAATGCAGGTAAAATGGCAGAAAAGTATAAAATCTTGCCACTTGAAATTAGTACAAAATGTCAAACATTAGCAAAAACACTAAAGGCCAAATGAAATCAACATTTTAATGCATAATTTTATTCAGTCATATTTTGCAGTAGAATATCTAAAGATATGTCTATTAAGATTGAGTTTGAACACTTTTACCATATAGGAAAACACTTTATGATGCACACTCAACATTCACAATTGTGGCAAAATTTCTGAATATTTAATATAGGGTTTTAATGATTCAGTTAATGACGAATGCTTATTGATTTAAAATTCTTAATAAAAGAAGTTTCAGACCTTGTCAGAGAACTGGAGCAAAGACTCAGACTTAAAGGGGAAACAAAATCAATATCTGGTAATTTGTACCATGTTTTGTCCAATCAAAGACCTAAATGGAATAGAATCTATGTGGTATGAAATTAATGTGCACCTCCTGGGCAAATCAAGTTCAAATGGGCAAGAGAAACTTTTGTTGGAAAGAATTTCTAAGCCTCCAAGATATTTGAGAGTTAATAACTCACCAGAATATGGACTACTGATCTTTGAGCCTCTTTGAAATTTTGTATGCAATTGTGGTTTTGGACTTTGGCCTAATTATGCAGGCATATGTAATGCATGGCTTTGTAAAGATATGTCTATGTTTCAACCTATAATTAGATTGAGAAATTAAATGTAGGTTAGCATGTATAAAAGATGTCTACAGTCAAGTTATGAAAAGGAATGTAATTTGTATACGTCTTTAATGTAAGAGTAGCACTCTTTTGTAAGTAACTGGATGTAGTATATGAAAGGTTGATTTTCTATTTTGAAAAAAAATCAATTTCAAAGCAGATATACAGTATATTATTATGTTATGGCAATTAGGCACACTTTTTCTTCTGTGTTCTCGAATAAAACAAAATGAAGCAAAACATAAAAAACACAAAATGTTAGTTTTTTTAGACCTGGCCTGCAGCTGACAATGACCAGACCATAACAAATACAAAGTGACTAAAGCTGTCAATGGTTCACTCAGTGTTGGAAGAAAGTTGTGTATAACAGTCATGTGCTCCCTGCCTTGTTACATGATATTGCACCATGATCAAAAAGTGCTCTATACTCAACTGAAGAGGGTGAAGTGACAGTTCGCTTGCTAAGTCAGATGAAAAGTAGACCTTCAACAGTAGATCAAAAATGTGAGATAACTGTTGATAACATAAATAAGGTAAAATGTCTGAATTTTGTCTTTGGTATATGAACCAAACTAATTCAATTCCATATTATGTTTTCAAGGGTATAATTGATGGATACAGCTTTTTTGCTGATATTAAATGGTAACTTTTTAGCTGTGGTGTTTGCTGTGTTATGTATCTTCATTTTAAAGTACTAAGTTTCTCTAGCTATCAGTATTCTGATCATATGATTCTGTTATTCTTGTCGTCATTTTAATAATCTCTACTAAAGAGCATTTGAAATTCAGCAAAGCATACAGCATTGATTGCAATGTTCTTAAATCAGTCCTTCATATATATATATATATATATATATATATATATATATGTATATTCGCCTATGATTAATAACAGCTGGGCTGATGAGTGCCATATGTTGCCATAGAAACCATGGGTTTACTCTAATATCTTGCTGTTATAATACAGTGGGAGGTGGATTATAACTGGAGTGAATCCAGGCAGGCGTGACTAGCTTTGTTTGGGAGTTAATAAATAATACACAGAGAATGCCATCTTTGTTTGTTGTATCAGTGTAGGCATTTTATGAGCTTTGTAATAAAAGTAAAACAAATCTGAATATTTTCTGCATGATGTTATATTCATGAACTGTAACAATACATTGCCACAATATCTGGTATATTATATTTTCATAGTGGGGAAAACCAATACTGTATTGTGACTACTGGCTATCTATTGCAATTTTTTTGCAAGGCTAAGACTTTCCTGGCAAAGTATAAAATGACTACAGCAGACACTGAAAATTCTTGAAAATGAGAACAATATGTTTCCAAACATCAAAAAGTGACACGTCTTCCAGCTACTTTCATTGAGTCAGCTCTTTTGACTGGGTTACCTTATTAGAGCTGGTTCTTACTGATCCCTAATGGCTCTTTATTGAGCACCACCCACTGTCTTCTGTTTTTTGTCAAACTTTGCACATATGAGTGGTTTGTGTGATGATAAGAATTTGTATCCTTTTTTTCCCTTGGACCCTTGTTTGTCTGCATTCTAAGTCACATCAACAATTAAAGGCCAAAAGAACCAAACGAGTAAAGGGCAAAATCCTAAAACTTTGCTACCCTTTTATTTCTGTGTCTGGCCTGTACCACCACAATAGATGTCTTTGAAGCCTCACCAAGCATTCCTTTTATGATTTTAGTCTGACTTTTCATATCATTGTCGGCATGGTGGTTTTAGTTGTCCTCGTTATTGTTGTCCATCCTTCTTAAACTCACTACCTCTAAAAAATACAAGCAATATTTTTAAGAATCTGGCAATAAGAGATTTTTGTACAACAAAAAGAGTGTATGTATGACAAAAAATTAACATTCCTAATAGTGGAATGATGGAGGTTCACCTTGCAGCACAACAACAATCTCAAACGTACAGACACAATAGAATTATTTGGTTCTTGTATTAGAATGGCCAAAAAGCTAAAGGTTTGACCATTTTTGCAAAGATTACACAATACAGTATTAGCAAAGAGAATAGGACATTTTCCACAACTTTTGACATAACAATCACCAAAAATTACATGAAAGTTTTGTGTTGTAAGAAAAACAAATTTAAGAGGCATAAATATTTTTTAAAAATCACATATTGATGTTTACAACTATTAAAGTTACAGTGGATGTTGCAATGAGAGTTATGAGCTATATCGTGGTTTTGATTGGAGCTAGTTAAGTATTTGGTGTAGGAAATTAGTTAAACAGACCATCCCCTTTTTTGGAAATTAGAGGGGCAACATCTTACTTTAATGAAAGTAACATTTCCTGTTGAATTTGTTAACCTGCACTTAATTCAAACGTAGGCTTCTCATTGTTTTCAAATCTCACATTTAAAATTTAGCTGCATTTCAAGCCTGAAATAAACTTTCTTTTGATAAGTTGAAGGACACTACTTCTAATTCATTTCAGTTCTTAAGCAACCAAACAGCCCCACAGTTTAACAAAAACTAAAAATCAGTCTTGCCTTTGCTTTGTGACATTCTGGAGAGAAACTTGGCTTATGCCTCTCAATCTTATCCTTCACAGCTAGGTGTGCGACAGAGGAGGGGGGCACAGACAAGCCTCTAAGGCAGATCTCTCTGCTGCATTCTTCTAGAAAGGTCACTTGTGCTCTCAGATAAATAAAACAACACCTGGCTCTTACAGAAGCTGCCGGCTCCACGCCAATTCCTGCTGAGAGACAGGGGTCCCAGGTGCCAAATGCAGCAACCATTTTGAGCTGCCTGAGGCTGAACATTACACCTTTTATCCTCAGGACAGGCACGCCACATACACACCTGACAACAGCTTCTCATCATCTTTCTACTGTACGTAAAAACATACAACGGACAGCACATCCACAGAATATATCATGTCACTCTTTCTGAGTGAATATCCTGTTAAATATGCACTTAGATCTTCCTGTCCAGCACTGATGATCTCTTAGATCATCAGTGCTGGACAGGAATGTAATTTTCAAAGCTCAGGAATTTCTTTTTTGCACTCACGAAGCACTGATAATGTTTATATGAAAATATCATTGTGATGGGCAGCTAATAAAAAAGCTCATGAAAAGAGTATTTAAGCTTTGCTCAAGTTGAATTAATCCTTCTAACTGTGCAACACCTGGAATAATGTGTATTTAGATAGCATAGTTTTAATAAATCTGCAGAAAGGAAATAGGCCTGCAATGTTCTGCCTGCAATAAGATTAGCTACCATGACTATGCGGATGATACACAGCTAGGCCTGTCACGATAGCAAATTTTGCTCAACGATTAATTGTCTCAAAAATTATTGCGATAAACAATAATATTGTTTGAAGACCTTTTTACACTGATTTAATGGAAATGACGTAATAATGCATGCGATTTCCTGCCAAAGATGGATACACTTTATTTTCAAAAGAACACTAAACACTGGAACTGATAAACAAAATAAACAAAACAACCAAAAACAAAAATAAAATGCATTCTCAGTCTCCATTAACAAAAAACTCACTTGAAAAAAAAAACTAAACAACATAAAGCCAAAGTGGAAATAAATACTGCATTCAACCAAAAGAGTGCAGATTATGTAGTCTGTATACTATGTTGCCCTTCAGTAATAATTAGATTTAAATAGAGAAGATGGGCACATCGACTACCTGATGCAATAGTTCACACTACATGATTTTTTGCTCCTATTTTTTCCCTTACAACAATCTTAGAACATTGGTCTTTCTAAGATTGTGTGGTGTGTTACGGTAGATCGTCGTTGCCGCTCCGATCTAAATCAGGATTTTTCCCTGACTGGGAGCTTAACGCAGCCTGTTGAATGTGACAGGTAGCCAATCAGAAAGCGATTCTCCTCTGTGTTTTCTGAGGGGAAATTACGGAGGGGAATCCCAAACAGCTGACACAGCGCAACCCGAAGTCCAGCGGACATCGGAGATGATATGTGGAAACAACATTAATGTTTATTCAACATGCAAAGAATATAGAAATGACAAGAGGAGGAGTTGGAGCGAAATTGCTACCGCAGTTGATAAACCTGGTAACTTTTCAGCTGTTCTTCATTAACGTGACGTAAATACTGTAGGTTCTAATGATTTTCATTCAGTCAGGACTTTACGCTGACATTAGCCACATGCATTGCAGGTAGATTGTAGTAAAGCATTGATTAATGCCTGGTTTTAAAATTAGTTAACTGAACTTGTATCCATTATTTTGTGCCCATTGTTGGACACCACACGGCAGGAACGAACCTGATCGAACAGTTATACCTAGGATTTCTGTCGACTAATGTGTGGTCTGTCAGGTTTTGAAAATGGGCCGACAATCGGCCGACAGATTTAAGATCTTGTAGTGTGCACTGGGCTTTACACTAAGGAAATGAGGAAGGGGGGGTCAGTGGAGAGCACCGGAGTTGAGCCTTTTTTCATTCGGTGTCATCAACAGAAAGAGAAAAAGGCCGGAAGAGACGATAATGCCGATAATTAAAATGACGTCGATAGTTTTAATTTATCATACGATTAATTGATTTACCGTTTATCGCGACAGGCCTATACACAGCTCTACATCACGATGTCACCAGGTGACTCTGAACCCATCCAATCACTGAGCAGATGCTTAGAACAGATAAATGTGTGGATGTGCCAAAACTTTCTCCAGCTGAACAGAAACAAAACAGAAGTTATTATTTTTAGACTTAATGCACAGCTTCATTTATTGCAACCAAAACCCCAGCGATCAGACCCAAAACTTGGGAGTAGTGATGGACTCTGACCTGAACCTTCAGAGTCACATAAAGACAGTTACAAAGTCGGCCTTCCATCACCTGAAGAACATTTCCAGGATTAAAGGACTAATGTCTCAGCAAGACCTGGAGAAGCAGCATTCAGCTTCTATAGTGCCACAAACCTCCAAAGAGTTAGAGTTGCTTTTGAAACCTAATCATGAAACAATATTCAATAATGTGATATGAAAAATGTAATGTTGACTGTGTGTTCTATGACTTTATATTTTTGTGTTTTTATTATGTAAAACACTTCGAAATGCCTTGCAGCTGAAAGGTGCTACACAAATAAAATTTGATTGATTGATTGATTGAAAATGTATGTCAAATGCAGGGCCACTGTAAAACTTTACGTAAACTTGGCGAATACTTAATATTGTCCAAAATCGTTTTATTTTCAAATGACCCAGTTGTATAAATACTTTAAAAAAGTATATTTTGATAGTTGTGGATGCACTCAGGATTTTGGCTTCTTTTGTTTGAGCTGTTGTTCCATTTTATAAAGACTGTTAAGAAAATGCCTTGAAAAAAAAATCCAATCTATGAACCTTTTCAAAATTTGTTTTTGCCGCAAAAAGAATGCATTTGTTGGATTTTATGTGACAGACTTACAGAAGAGAATAATTATATGGTGGGAAAGAAAACAGAATCTGTTTTTCATTTTCTTTTTTTTTTTACAAATACAAATCTGAAAAGATTCACTTTTATGCAATCTTATTAAATCAGAAAGGTCAGGTTACATCCTAACTTTTAGACCACTGTTCAAGATGTCAGCTAGAACCGGATCAATGCAACTATGACAAGCTATACTTCTAGAGAAACTGCAGAGACCCACAGGTCTTCAGTTATGCACTCCAAAAATTGGATAGTTTGCTATGAGTTTTTCAACAAAGTTTTCGTAGCATAATATAATATTTGAGCTTGAAATGGTTCTGTATGTAGACAATCTTAGTTAGCATTTTACCATCCTTTTGGTTTATGCGATAAGTATTCCAGAAAAAAAGCCAAGAAGTAAAGCAAAAAAACAGAGGTGCTGATAGAGAGCAGTCAAAAAAGTGAATTTCAATTCAGCTGCTCTGTCAGCTCCGTCACCGGAGCCACCATGCATGTGGACACATCAGTCCTGCATGAAAGTCATTATTATGAACCATGTGAAAGCACTGAGGTAAAAGGAAAAAAATCAACAGTGCACAAGGCAATAAATGGATAACAAGAAACAAAAAAACATGCAGAGGGTGACCCAGCAGAATCAATCACACAAGACAGTTTGCGCTCCAGTGTGTGTCTGTACACAGAAAGAATGTATGCTGGGAGATTGTGCATGTTACTGATTAAACCACAAATAATAATTTGCATGTAAATAAACTAATCTAAATAAGTTCAGCATCAATTTGAAGAGGAAGGGTATTAGGTGCTGTGGGGACTTGTATTGAATTTGAAGATCATCAAGTATTCAACAGAAATAGATTTTTCTTTGCCTTCATAATCTTCATAATAAAGTGAAACCTGTAAAATAATTAGTATTAATAATTTGTATCCCTGTATAATTAAGATAACCATAAACAAACAAAGGTAGACACAGACTCACATTCAGTTAACAGCAATACTGTTCATTCATTATTTTTTCTTTATGCAGAGAAAATTATTTTTGATTGTCTTTTATTCATTTTAAGAAACATAAGAGTTTTTGGTAAAGGAAATGACATGGTGAAATAATATTGGAATACCATCTAAGAATTATATTTCAAGCATCAAGACCTGAAACATCCAGAAAAACAAAAATTTCAAAATATAACAAAGTATTGACGTATATCAGTAGATTTTTGGACCGTACCAATTTTTCTTAAACATAAACTAACATTGCTGAATGTAAAGTTAGCAACCAAAGTATTATTCTTAGTCAATGGAATGGCATCCTTGCAGTGAAATAATACAGTTATCTCTCATTGTGATGTCAGAGACTGGAAAAGGGTGAACTGACCGAGTGAGGGTGTGTGGAACGTGGTTGCCTTAGAGACGGCGGTGAGATTGAACATTTCTTGACAGGGCTTGGCTCAGAGCGCAACGCTTCATAAAATAGGTAGCTACACTATAACCTACTCTTGCTACTGCTCATCTCTGGAACAACAGGATAGATTATTTACAGTTGTAAATACAACAGAATGTACTCTAATAAATAGTAGATTTCTCTGTTTTTCTTTTGTCCAGTTTCATAGCAACATCTGTGAAACCAACTGCGGATACTACTGGTCTGACAGCTAACATACCACCATCCAGGTGACACAGGGTTGGGTCTGCTGCAGAACCCCCATTGTGGTGCTATGACAGATCTCTAGGTTTACACCAAAAGCAGTCGCGCAAGTAGTAGAGACTACCATGACCCATCATCAGTTACCATGGAGACCATGTGGGTTGGCGGACAGATATGGCTGACAATGAAGTTACTCTGACTTCTCAGACAACTCTTCCTTCTACTTGGATGTCAAGATATGTGAGAAAGTGTTGCTTTTCTCTGAAATGAAATTTTAGCTAGACAGAAAAACACTATAATGTTTCACTGGGATTTTATGGATAATATCTCAAATATCTCAAAGTATATCTTTATTGTATTGTATTAAAACACAATCATCAAAGTGAATAACAATAAACATTTTAATTCTGCAACTGTGTGTGGAATTAATCATGTGTGAGTTTTCCTTTTAAAATGTATTTACAGGAAGAAATTGCCTTTAAGATGATATTCAAATTTACTAACAAGGACTTCTTGAAGTAGGAATCGAGATTCAAAATCTTAAAATAAATTTCATGATAGAAGGCAGGCTGTCTGTTTATGTTCAATTATATTAAATTTAATCTTAAGTTGAATCATTTAAAAAAAAAAAGTGTATAAAGAAGTGAACAAATATCATCACTTTAATGTTTATTAAAACCATTTGAACAAACAAAATTGCATTCATTGTTTGCTAAAACACCATAGAACCATCTGGGTGGTATCTGGTGGGAAGCTACAGTGTCAGCAATCAGACATAATAGTAATGGGTTTGCCAAAAGCCACGGGGCCAGTGGGTTCGCTTGGGATCCTGCATGTTGTTCTAAAGAGCCGTTTCAGCCATTTGTGAAAAACACAAGTCACATACAGTGTCATAAAACATTTTCAGAGCACAGTGCAAAGCAGCTTCTAAACATAAAAATACCCTTTATGATGATATATCTGCAGCACACGCAAGGTTTGCAATTGGGCCAGCGGGGCTAACACTAGCACCGGCAGTGTAATTGAAAAGGTTATATTTTAATTTGTTTGTCATGATAGATGGTATACACACGGTGCCTTTTGCAGCTCCCAGTGTTTTCTGAGGAGAAAAATACCTGAGGTTGCAGTGATAAGACCATGTGGTTTATTAACCTCGACTTTATCACTGTAGAATTAAACATCATAAATAATAGACTTCCCTTTTAACAGTGCGAAGGCTTTTCAGTGCTGTCCTAATTTATAACAAGATGGAGCACGAAGCCTCGGCACATAGTGAAAACATAACATTTAATACAGTAATTCCCCAAAACCATAATAGAGGTCAGTAAAGCAAAGGGACACCAACAGTGCAAAGAACACAGCCTGGAAGTGCTACAGATACTTCAAATTCTTATAGGCAACATGGGAGCTCAAATCACGCTGCAATTTCAATATAATATGCTCTGCAAACAAGAACAAGAAATTCCCTGATAAGATTACTGTGACTCTAAACCTATGAAATAACCCATTTTAGATAGGGACAAAAGGCCTACACGGGTGATTTTATCTGCAGAATCATGCTCAGAGTTTAAAAAGGAAGTGACAAACATTAGCATAAATACTGTTTAGAAGATTGTCTGTAAGTGCGTGTTCATTTTTCTCTGTGACCTTTCACAAATAAACATTTCATCCAGCTTTACTCTCTGTCTGTCTTGAATTGACAATATTACCACATTATTACAGCATTTTGCAAATGCTTTGCTAAAGCATTCACCCACTTGAACTTCAATTATTTTTATGTGGGATTTACATAATAGTTTACCATGAAGTAGCACAAATTTGTGCACTAAAAGAAAACTCTAGATGGCTTTTGATGTTTTCACAAAGAAAACTTTTAAGTCTGAGAGTTTTTTTTTTCTTTTTTTTTCAGAATTGGGTTTTGTGTGAAGGTAAAACAAACTCTGCAGGAAAATTAGACATACTTTAAAATTAAAGACAAAACTAACATTTGGTGCAACTACATGCCCAATGCCTGGCTAAGCCATGTTTGGTTCCAATTTTACTTCTTAAATGTAAGGTTTTTTTTGTTTTTTTTCTGAGGTCACGATAGGGTTGAGTGATTTCATGCAGTCATTGAGTTAAAGAAAGTCTGAAGTTAACCAATTAACAAAACTGCCAGAGAGGTTTGCAGATGTGCAACTTTATCAAATAATCTTTTTCTTTTTATCTTAAAATAAATTATCTGATGAGTGCTATTCTGCAACTTTTAAGGGATTTTCAGAATTCTGGCTTTAAGAGCATAATGTTCTGAACCTCACTTATGAACTATTTTAATAAAATAATTTAAGATAGTGAAGCTTCATGGAAAAGATTTATTATTATTATTATTATTATTATTATTGTTGTTGTTTAAAGAGACTCTTACAATTGCTGAATGCTTTCAGAGAACAGCCTAAAAGGTCACACAACAGGTTAATTTAGACTATCTGTAAAATTCACCTGGTTAGCTGAAGTTGGCAAGGAGAGAGGAGAGTCTGAAGATTAAATCTCAAACTCAAGAGGTCGGTTTATGTGACAGAAAATATCCTTGCTATGCTCTGTCAATCCTGCTGCGCTTTGATGTCAGCTACCTGAATGGATACAGCATGTGTCTTTCTTTAATATCTATGCAGAAATTGCATTTTTGAGAAATCCAGCTATGACAATTCATACATTATTACCCAGAAATGTTTATCTTGCAACTGTATGGTTGTTGTTGAAAAAAATGTACTTTTGGTTGGCAGCTTTAAGCAATCCAAAATTGTTAAGACAACTTCTGGTTTCTTTATAAAAACATTTATAGTAAACAAAAATAAGCTCACTTATCTAGTATTTTATTATACTAATATAATAACACTTCCACATGTGTGTTAACTTTGAGCTTGTTACACTGTGACAGACATAAATTGCATTTATACGTTTCCCCAGCTGGAAGAGAAGCCCTAAATTTTATCCATCAAAGAAACCACGCTTCTTGAGTAGAGTCTTCACACACTTCAAGGTTCATAAGATCAATGTCAACATCACTCTGGCCTCCCGAAATTAGAGAGCAGTCCAATAATCACAGAAAGTCCAGTTCAGTGAAGATATATATTTTTTCCGCCTTTCAAGATACAATTTTCCAGTGGCACAAAAATGTGCCATATTGGGATCTATAGGTGGCAAAATGATTTAGGTTTTCTCAAGAAAGAGGACAACAAAAGAAAAGAAAAACAAGCAAAACTCGGTATGCCAGCTGAAAAGCACTTTGTGTAATATTTCATTTGGTATTTCATATGGTTCATGCAATTCAGCCATTAAAGTTTCCTATTGACTTGCAAATCAAAAGCCCATTATCCTCTAGGTATTATAGAACACTTAAAGATTTATTTTAAGTGTTCCTCCAAGCCATTAAAAAACTTTTGTAACAAGTTCCACCTCCAGAAACATGTTTTTTAAGGACAATTCATTTTAAAAGTCAGCACAATAGAACTTGGAAAACAAAAATATATGTATAAATTATTTTTATTTTCAGGGTTTGACTATAGTGCTTTTAAATAACAGATATCCCGTTTTAGATGTGTAAATTTGTAGTTTTAAGTTGAAAAATTGAATTGAAAGATCTCTGAAAGTTAGAAATCCAAATTAAGAAGTCAAAGGTTTTCTCATCAAGGTGTTGATTTGATTTTTAACTCAATAAATATTAAATATCATTCGTTTTGTGAACATAATTTTTCAATTTTCCATATTTTGCTTGGACTATTGTCATCTTTGTTTGATTATACAAAATGACTGTGCTGCATATACATATGTTTAGCCAGAATTGCTAGTGGTAGGTAGCCTGGTCACATAAGATCCAAATTAGCAGATCCCACTGTTTTTGCACTTTGAACTGGAGGACAATTTAATTAGGACTGAAGTTCTGATTTCAAAGATGAAAGCATTGCAGCATTAGTTGCCTGCAGCACTTGTTCTGGCCTCACTATCATTCATTACATCACAGACAATTTGTTCTCTGTAGAAAAGGCAGGCCAAATATAACCAGGAATACTTCTACCATGGTTTGAGAATCACGGTATTGCTGTAATCTCGGACCAAGGCAGAAATTCAGTGAATAAACCAAATAATTCTTATCAAAAACAGGAAAGATACTATTGGTTATTCAAATATGATTTTCTGTCTATTGGCCTCATGAGCGCAAAATAAGTGGTAAATTTGACTTCAAATGGAAATAATGACTGAATAAATAGAAACTAGGGCATCTTGAATTATTGTCTGTCTTACACTTGCAGTTACAAACGCTTTTGTACAAATCAGCAAAGTGATTATGCACATTTAAAAAAAAAAAACAATCGATTACTTATGAGCAAAACCTCACCTGAGAAATGGGAAAACTATAATAAGGGAAAATAATGGTTGAAGTACAACTTTTCAACACCCAATTATAAACTGAGTCAATTATATCAGTGTTAATAAGGATATAATTATTAGTTAATTTACATAACATAATAGGATGTGTTATCATAAAAAGATTGAAGAGTTATGCAGTGAAAATGGGTGTCACAATTTTAAAACAGAATTGCTCGGAGCCACAGTGGGTAGCACTGTTACCTTGCAGCAACAAGGTCAATTTAATGATGCTGTGAGATGGTTGGTGCCTACGTCCAGCAGTCAGTGGGCGAGAGGCGGGGTACACCCTGGACAGGTTGTGAGACCATCAAACAAACAGAGATACAACCATGTACACACTCACACTTAAGGACAATTTTGAGAAACCAACTGACCTGACAATCAAATTTGTGGTCTGTGGGAGGAAGCCAGAGCACCCAGAGAGAACTCACACATGCATAGGAGACCGTGCACAGTCTGTGCACAAAGACCCAGCCTGGGATTCAATCTAAGAACCTTCTCTTCCACTGTTAACCTGTTATTTATAACATTTAATTGTAAATTTGATTTGAGACATGGACTTAAAAATTTTTTTTAAATATAAGCTTACCCGCCTTGTCAAACTGAAGGTGTAGAAAGAAATAGAACCACATGATGCTCCCTGTATTGGTCACTCCATCATTTTCTTTCAAATCAAACTTTACCCTTTTACAACCTCTGCATAACTTGAAAGGGACACAATTGTAGCACTAATGTGGACAATGTAACACACATGAAATCAAGTTTAATTGTGCCGCACTTTAAAGTAAGTTCCAAAGTACAGTGTTCATTTCATTACCTTCCTAGTATTGGATTGGGAAAATATCTGCCAGCAAAATACCAGCAAATATCTTGGATCAAATTCAGTCATTTCTTCATAAACTAAATCCAGCAATATCAAAAGGCAAGAATTTTATTAAATTTTTTTTTTACCTTAAACAGCAAGAATACGGATCAATATCAAATGATGAGTATTTGCCAACCGGGATTTAAACTATTTTGAACTTAACGAAGCTTTTGTTGATAGAATAGGATAAATAAGCTCTTTAAGTTTTAAGTTTAAGAATCAAAGTTCATGTCTCTTAATGTTTTTGGAAGACAATAACTACATAAAGAAAATGTGTCCATGCCAAACTTGTGCAGCAGTCAAGGCGCATTTTATGGTCTAAAACTTGTAGGGGAGTCCCAGTGGGGCAGAGCTTTGTTCGGTGTCTGTTGGCAGATCTCCCAAAGCGTCTGCATGGTTGATATAGGGCCTAGTTATTTGCTTTGACAACTCCTTATTATAATTGAGTATGTCTGTCCTTTTTCTCCCCCACTCATCTAAACTCTGTTTTTTTGCCGCTCTCATCTCCCCCCACCTCAACAACTGAGGGACCAGAAAAAGGACATAAATCCACTGAGCCGCTCGAGGCAAGGTCTTCATCAGGATCTCATTTCTCATCATTTTCGCTAAAGTCAGCAGTATGCCCGTATAATTACAGCGGGTTTCAATGAATACATCCCGATGAACACCGTCACCACTGTATTGTTGACTGAGTTCACTCGGTAAGTTGTCGAAAGGAAAAGAAAACACCCATTTCCTCTGTGACGGGGGTGAGGAGGCAGCAGAGATAAGAGGGTAAAGACAAACCATCTCCAGTGCATTAAACATAAAATTGTGTCATTATGTAAAATTGTCATTTATTATGACGGTGGCATACATCCGCCATGTAAAATATGCTTTAATACTGCTTGACAAACAAAATCTATGTATATTTACACCTGTCTGCAAAACACTCTTTCTTTTATCATTTTGAGGGGAGCATATACAAAAGGAATAAGAAATTGTCAGAATGAAAATATATAGATATATACATGAGAGCTTTTCTCTAGAGTTGATGATTTTGCACACACCCTTTGTCCTAGTTTCATAAGTAATTAGGTAGCTACTGAAAAATGTGTCTAGTGTTTAGAACTAGTATCCATTAAAAGTTATGATATATGATGGTCTATCAAGAGGGTGAAGTCCACAGAGGAAGTGACTGAGACAGTTATATTTGATTTAATCAGCCGTTATGCATTAGTGCAAATGTGTTTGTGTGTATTTTTGAAGTGTAACTTTATTGTGATTAATGTCCTCTCTGTCTGCTCTGTGGATGGGACATAATAAAGTGTTCTTGGTTGGTGCTCATGCCTAGTTCTATCAAGCAATTGTTAATAGTTGCTGGACAGCCTGGGGAGTCCTAGAGAATTGTTAAATAACTGATGAAAGAATGTTTTGTCTTTTTATTTTATTATGATTCATCATCTGATTCCAAAATGTTGCACACTGAGTCCATTTTTTTCACTTAATGGACATATGAGAGATGAGAAGTGATTATCATTTACATGCAAAATGTAAAAGTTTCACATGGTCAGTATTTGTTCTTAACAAGAGCTTTTTTCTAAAATAAGTTAAGATGAATTGATTCAGGTGCATAGTTCACCATTTAAATATTCCTGAACTAAGGTCACAGCTCCAACTTGTAGTTGTGTATCACCCGTTTATCACAAATTGTCTAGTCAAGTACATATATATATATATACATATATAGTACAGACCAAATGTTTGGACACACCTTTTAATTCAATGAGTTTCCTTTATTTTCATGACTATTGACATTGTAGATTCACACTGAAGGCATCAAAACTGTGAATAACACGTGGAAATATGCACTAAACAAAAAAGTGTAAAACAACTGAAAATACCCCTTATATTCTAGTTTCTTCAAAGTAGCAACCTTTTGCTGTGATTACTGCTTTGCGCACACTCTGCATTTTCTTGATGAGCTTCAAGAGGTAGTCACCTGAAATGGTTTTCACTTCATAGGTGTGTCCTGTCAGGTTAGTAAGTGGGATTTCTTGCCTTATAAATAGTCATGAAAATAAAGAAAACCCATTGAATTAGAAAGGTGTGTCCAAACTTTTGATTTGTACTGTATATACAGTATATATATACTGAATGTATCAATTTAACTTTTTAAAGATTTTTTAAGATTCTTTTTAAAGATTCTGTCTCTTGCAGGTTCTGCTTTCCATTGTTTTCCAGTGGGAAAATGTGAACGTAAGCACGTCTCAGAGTTCCCCACGCAGCTGGTTCAAATAAATCAGTTTATGATTTATGATTATGTTTGCTAAAATCGGGCCATAATAAGCCTTGCAAACCACTGCAATCATCATGTCACAGCTTCATTAATCATGAATATAAGTAAACAATTCAGAAGTTTGGTAGGATTAGTAACAATGGGGCAAGTACATGTAAAAGTCATGTACTTGTAAAAGTACATGTAAAAGCAACATGTTTTGAAGGTATAGTGAGGGATGACTGTTGGTTGGTCAAGGTATTTGTTCAGTAAAATTAATGGAAGTGCATCTCAATATATCATGAAATCATAGAAAAGTTGTTTTAATAATGCAATTAAATCTAAATGCTATTGAGTCATAGTGAGATGTATTTTGAGTGTTTATTTTTGTGAACTTTTAATATTGCGGTTCATGAAAACCCAAAATGTGTTTCCACAAAAAATATCTGAATATTGCATAAGAGCAGTAAACAGGGCTTTTAATAATGAAGAAAGCATGATGAAGACTGTTGACTTCGCCATGACCCAGCAGAAAGTCAAACGCACCCTTAGCGAGAATGGAAAGCCACAGAAGGTCACTGCCAGAGAGCTGGCTGTCCACAGAAGGCGTTATTCAAACATATTAATGAAAAGTTGAGAGAGAAGAGAAAGATGCTCTAGCAATGTGAATGTGGGTGCTCAGTGGTCAAAAGTTCTCTTTTCAGATAAAAGCAAAGTTTTCATTTCATTTAGAAATCAAGTTAAACAAACTCATCTACATCCACAGCTACATCTATCTATCCACTACTCATTATTCTTATCAAAGACTCCCCAGCCTGTTCTGGGCATCCCCAGTAAATATTAGGGCTGTTAGAACATGCTAGAAAATTAAAATAAAATAAAATTAGAAACATTTCTTCACATTTCTTCTTCCTCATCCTGGACTTCTGTAGAGTGGATTGTGATTAAAACAGCATGTTTTCACTGTCACAAATCTTTTTGCGTATGCACTATGCTTAAGAAGTACTCCTAAAAAATCTATTTAATAATTTGTTTCCAGTAGACTATCTTCAAAAGTCACCATGTTGTTATTAAAACATGTAAATATTTGATTTAATTTAATAAGGAACATCTGAACCAGGGCTGTCTGAACAAAAGTGCAGGTATGAAAGATGAGACAGCTGTATTTTGTAAAAAGGGTGCTGCATTAGAAAAAAACACACATGCCATAACTACTGTGATTAGCAAAGATATTTAATATAGACATTTGATTTTTTTCATGCTAATGACAACATGAGAACTACATTCAAACGCAATACACAATTCATCCAGGTTGCTGACAGTCTTCCCTTCACAACAGAAGACATCCAAGTCTCAGGGCACTACATTGAAAAAGTATACAGACTCGAATAAAAAATTTACAGGCCTCCCATCTTGCTCCAGCCAGCCTGCTGGGCAGAAAAGAACATCCCATCAAGGATACAGTACAGGCTGGGGTCTGTGTGAGTGGTAGGTTCAGAAAAACAAGAAAACCTGGAGGGAAGAAAGCAGGTCTCTTTGCCAAGGCCCTCTACACAACCCATTGAAATCCGAGAAAGTAAAACTGTCTTAAAATGAGTAGCTAGCTGATGGTTGTAGCTTAATGGAACTACTTTGCATTGAAGAAAGTAAAGATGTAATTTTTAAAAAGAAAATTCTAATAAAATGTAATCAGTAGCTGCTGCAATACAGAAGAGAAAAGAAATACAACCGTGGTTCTCAAAAGTGTACGCAACACTGCAAAAAAAAAAAAAAAAATTAAACCTATCATTTAAAAGTTTGCCTCCCTTTAATGCGGCCCACAAAACAAAAAAAAAACAATTTAACTTAAAACATGTTGTTTTGGAAAAATGTTTAAAAAAAATAGAAGAAAGAGAAGAAAAAGGTTTCAAACTATTTTAATAAAAATGCATAACTCAAAATTAATTTATTGTTATAGCACCTTCTGTTTCTGTATTCATTGAATTTTTTTCCATTGGGTTCACAGAATATATCAGGTAAAGTGAATCAGATAAATGTCATATAAAGTTCATGTGCCCTATTTGATTTTCTTAAAATGCCTCTTTTATGTCGTTTAACTACAGTTTACAGCGAGGTTAGAAAGAATCAGCACAAACATTTCGTTGTGCAAATGTAACAATAAGGAGAATGGCATAATCTGAGACAACATAGAAACTACAGACACCAGAGGTCTCCCCAAAGACAAAACTGACACTAATCATGGAGTCTGCCACAGAGGCTGGCAATAACGGAAGAAACAGCAAAAACATCTGCAAAGAAAGACCTGCCTCTTTCACCTGTAGAGAAAACTCTTGAGTGTTTTTTTTCCCCTATTGTCTGGACAAAGGAGTAAGACTTTAAAACAGGAGCTGGTTCTTCCTAAAAGAAAAAAGGACCCAAAACTTTCACAAAAATCATTGAATAAAACGTATGTGAAATATATTATGGTCTGATGTAACTTTTCTTCAGAAAGAGTTGGGATCTTTGTTGAAGTGGATGAAGATTTTATTTTTCAGCATTACAGTGTGTGCAACTCCAAATACTAATAAGTAATAACATGAGAGGTAATCAAGTAAGTTTTTTAATCTGACAGAAAACATGTAAGGTCACCTGAAAAACCCTGCAAGTATGAGATGACCTTGCAAAATATTTTTTGAAAGGCAGAGTGGGCCAATAAGTCAAAATGTGACAAGTTCTCCTACCAAAATTGCCTAATTTCTGAAATTGATTTATTTTTTTCAAAAATAAAATCAAAATCAGTTTCAGAGTTATGAACCCAGTCTTTTGCAACTTTTTTTCAATTCCAGCAATTTTGAGTTTTCTGTTTTATCAGGGACTTTACAGACTAAATGAAAAAAAATACATAAATAAAAACAGTTTTAAACTGTGTTGTATATGTTTTTTTTTTATTAATCTTTATTGAGACATAGGATGCAGAACAATACAACTCCATTGTACTTGAAACTGAATTTTCACTTCCTGTACTAGCAAGCACATTGAAGCTCAGCTATCCTTGTGAAAAAATTGAAAACTCACCTTCACTGGTGACTGAAAAAAAAAGACAAAACTACTGTATTCTCAATGTTCATGGGATTTTTTTTTCACTCAGGTGTTAGGCAGAGAATTACTTCGGACTATTATTTGGCATATGTTATGGCTCTGAATTATAATTGGATAATACACGTCACATAAGTGTCAAAAGTTATTTTAGCAATGACTCATGTGCTGACAGCAAGCACATTTATGTGGTTACTCTTCCTCTTGCATACATTTGCAGCTTGACTGCAGCCTGTCTTGTGGAGTTCCAGGAAGGGGATACTTGTAAAGACACAAATAAATCCACGTATGCATAATGTAGTGCAGCGAAGTCCTTTGCCAGTTCTGAGAAAAAATTATCTATTTTTTTTTTTTCTCATGTCTCTTTTTCCAAAAAGCTGGTTTTTAAAATGACTGCCAGAAAATCTGTTGCAACCTGTTCTTTGGTTATTGTACTTTAGATGAAAGAAAATACAGCAACAATAATAAGATAGAGATAAACAAAGCAATTACCAATGCACTGCATTTTTTACGGTGTTTTATACCAGGAACTCAGCTTTTAAATATAGGATTCTAAGGCAAAGTTTCACATGCGGACAGGTTTTTAGGGGGAAAATATTTCTTTTAAGACTGATATATAGAACTACCAACTGAGCAGCGGCCATCGCAGCGCTGCGGGAGAACCAATGGGTAGAGAAGGAGTCCACCTTATAGCATGTAAACATCTTGGAGAAAAAAAAATACCAAAGTACTTTAATCAAAATAATAAAAAATCTTAGAAATATTATATGAGGTTACTCATGTGCTATTACTAAACAGCACATTTAGCAGCATGACTGGAAAAAGCCTTCATCTTATTCTAAAGAGTCCCAGTTCTTCACTTTATCTTTGTAGTTTGCTTTTTAGTTTTAATGAACTGATTAAAAATCTCACAAATGTGTAACAGCGTATAAGAGGCCCATAGATGTGGAGAAGAGGGGTAGAAAGACAAAAAAAAAAAAAAACGTTGGGCGTATCTGCTTCAGAAAATGGTAATAGAATCCTACAATAGGGATGAGTGGAAAGGACGGTAACCAAATGAGGATTCTGTATTGATCCTGACACATAAAGGCCTTGCGGGACAAAAGACGGGGGGAGAAATATAACTTGCCACAAAAAAGAAGGAAATTAAAAAGTCTCTCTCATGCCTGTGAAAGGCGAGGTTTATAAGCCCTTGTCACACATTCCCAGTAGGCATAACCCCATTTTCATATACAACTAATTTAATCAAGGTGACTTCTCCTTCCTGCCTGTCTGAGTATAAAGGTGGGAGTTTGCTTCTCCCTTGTGCCCACAAGCCACAATACCATGTGCTAAGATTTCTGTCTGGGACTCATCCACACATATAAGGTAAGTGTGGCAAGATGAAATCTTGCCACACTTACCTCTCTCCTATTCTCAACTTACAACTTATTGTTTTAATGAGTGCCAGAACACTTTAGTTCTGCAATGTAATATGAATATTACTTGTGGATGTGTTCTGAGAACGAGGTCGAAGCCTAAAGTTGAATCCTTTGAGATAACCAATTGTCTTCCACTTATCAGAGATTAAACTGTGGGAGTAACAGAATTAATATAAGGACATTCCTACCCCCTGCAACACTCCAGCTGATTGGAGGGATTGCGAGGCATTCTCAGGCAATAATGAAAATATAATCCCTTCAAGAGATTTAGGTCTGCCAAGGGGTCTCATCCCAGTGGGACTTGCCCAGTAAACATCCAAAGGAAGGTGCATAGGAGCCAACTAGGTCACATGCCCAAGACCACCTTGACTAATTCTCGTTTGGCAAAGCAGCGGCTTTACACCAGAGCTCCTCCCAGATGAAGGAACACCACGTTCTGTCTCTAAACGTGCTGCATTCTGCTGCATAGGCAATAATCCTGGAACCGTAAGGATGTGATTTTTCAAACATACCTTCCTGTCGTCCAAAACTACATCTGAAAATCTATCCATGAACACTATCAAGAGTGGAATGAGATGCAGCACAGTTAACTTAAAACACACTACTATTTATTTATTTATTTATTTGTTTATTTGTTTGTTTAGCTTGAAAATTTAGAGTAGGGTTTTTTTTTTAATCTCCAGCACTTAATGTCCACTAAACAGAAAAAAATCCTGGTCAATCACAAGACAACATTCAGAAAAAAAAACAACTAAATAATCAGTTGTTGACTTTTTTATTTAACATGCAGGTTTTTGGATTGTGGGAGGAAGCTGAAACACCCAGAAAAAACCTTTGCACATGCAAAATCCAAACAACAAGGCTCTGGCATAAACTTCTTACCCTGGACCTTCTTGCTGGGAGACAAAAGTACCAAGACCTTCCCCACAGGTTACCCCATACACTTGTTTTTCTTTTTCTTTTATTCATTATTCTGAATAAAATGTGTTGACCTCAGGGGCTTTTTTCCATGTTGATTAACAATGCCATGTTTAAAACATCCACCATTTCCGTCTCATCAGAATTTCCTGACGTCGTTACAGATCCTGTTCACATCTTCAAAGGTCTATTTTGAGACACAAATTAGCTCTGACACACTCAGCCATGTGACAGAGAAGAAAGGGAGTAAAAATAAAATCAAAGCATGTTGGAGTACTGGGGTTTGGGGGTTTCTACAACTGCTTTGGTAAACAGCTGCTTCTCTCACACAGAAGAGTCGGTAACATGGGGGTAAGAAATGCTCGAGGAAAGAGATGCACACATCTGGCCTTTATCCTGACTTTTAATTCTGTGAAATACTGCATGGGATTTGCAGGTTGACTAGCCAAAAACGAAGGCCCTTTTTACACAGTAAACATACAAGTTTTTATTGATTTCTCCCCAGTTGCTCAGGAAAAGAGTAAAATCAAAATTGATTTCAGGATAGTTCTGTGTGGGAGCCGAACACAAAATGGAGAAAATTATGATTCATGTTGCTGACATTACTGCCTTGCTGACAAGGACAAAACCTGACTGATAATTAACTTTTCAATGAACTTCAGTGTTCATCTGGTCATAATGTCAATACAAAAACAGCAAGTGTGTTGATTATCTATTTGATCTGTCACAAATCTGTTTTTTTGTTTAGTAAAATTTGGTTTTGATGTTGCTAATAGTGTGTTCATAAGCTTTAACATACCATTTATTTGTTTTTGTTGTTTTAAGTTATTTTTGTTTAAGGACATCAACTTTGAGAAGTTATTATTATTATTATTATTATTATTATTATTATTATTATTATTATTATTATTATTATTATTATTATTATCAAATACTTTATTTGGCCCTGAAATTGTTATTTTCTACAAGCTCTCAGATTTACAACCTGTTTCCCTGAATTTTCCAAATATTAGCATTAATCTTAAAAACTGTATTTTTCCAGATGTTCCAGACTATGTGTAACTATTGCCACTACATCTAAAATGTGGCAGCAATGCTGATTAAAGGACAGAATAAAAGAGTCAGGTTCATTCCTATAAAACGTCTCTTTTTTTTTCAAACAGTGCAGAAAACAAATCAACTGCTAACATCTCTGCCTCTGACTTTAATTTGAGAGGAAAAGAATCAAGGATAGTTTGGCCGTTAAGGAAAATGATACTATGGTCATTAAACCAGGTATTAAACACTAGGCTGTGTCGGTATGGGCCAAATACTACTGAAATATAAAATCAGCATCTCCATAAAGCCTGTCAGCTGAGAGAACTAATACTAAAAACAATTATATTAACTTTAATCAAGTTTCATACTGGGATGTGGTCCTGGAAAGTGCCTGACTGTTAAAGACTGGGACTTGTACTTGGATAGAAAAGCAGATCAGGACACATGTAAGATCGGTCTACAAAAAAACATTTAGCTCATGTCAAAGTCATAGTTTCTGTTTGTTTTATTGCATAGTAAGCAATCAGAAGATCAGAGTTCTGCACTTAGAAGCTGGAAACTGGTTAAATGCATTGCAGTGGGAATCATCACACTAGAGCACTACACTTTACTCAAAAGACATACTCCTGACTTCTTTCTGAAACCGTGATACAATACATTTGCATCATCGCATTATCTTGTTTCAGTCTGACAAAAGACACAGCTGCATTGCAGTATTTCACAGAGTTGGAATTTATCACCTAACCATAATGTTTAGACTTGGTGTAATAAGAGCTCACCAAGTCTTTCTGGTGTGTCATTCTCTGTTGAAAATCATAATAGTGAGCAGTAAACAACAGGGCCAGCATGATGGACTGACATAGATTAGCTTACACATGAAAAAAGCACATGAAATCACACTCATGCAAGTCTTTAGTCTTTGTACTTCCTCTCAGGGGAAGACAAAGATGAGTGCAGGATTTCAACATTTCCAAGCTTCTTGTACTCTGATGCAGTTTCACCTCTGGGGACCTTATTAGTAGATGGGTCACTACACACTCCACCTCTAACAGAACAGACTCCTGTGTTCATGCCAGAACTTGTCTTGATTAATTATCAAGAGAGAGCATATTCAGCTGCCACAGGCGAGAGAAGAAAGAAAACATAACTACCTCTAATACTACTACAAATGTAGCCGGCTTGTACTGTTTGGAAAGTTGCTTCATGTAAAGTGACCACAACAAGCATTTTGGTCCATCATTTATATTAGTCTTTTTCAGGTTAATGTTTTAAGTGAAAATCTCTCATTATTGAAGAGTTCACAATATTATTTTTTTGTTAACTTTAGTTTTAGTTTTCATGCACCCATAAGTACTAAATTATAGATCTTTATTTTGGTTGTTTTTCTATGAGTGAGCCTGTTGGATGTTTAGCTCACATTCTTGTCGTCTCACTGCTATTTTACCGAAGGTGTCTGTTTCTTATTCACCCAGATCTTAATTCAAAACGTGAATGCCAGACGCTCTCCATTTGCAGCTTGGAAACACGTACCAGGCCTTGTAGGAGGAGATGGATAACCTTCCTCCTTGTGCACACCAGGTGCTTGATGCCCTCTATTCAACAGCAACTATCCACAATTGGAGCTGCTATTCCATCATGAAATACCCCTTGCCACAGGCTGCACTGTCAGCCTGTTACTATTCTTCCCACTAAATTTATTTCTGAATTTAACTTTCTGCTCAGCCTCTTTCTGATAACAAGTGGATCCATCTCCAGAGACATCACTTTTAGATCAGCTGATTTTTGGCATGATACCTTTTAGAAGGATTTTTTTGAAAAATGTCTAAGTTTCTGTAGCTGCGTACAGTTGACACAACATTATTGCTTTCCCTTAACATGTCAAAAACTATTGACACCCTTTTAACCAATTAAAAAATAATTGTTGGTATTCCTACAACCAAGCTGTCTTTGATCATTTCTGACCATTTTATGTGGATATTTTAAAGACTTTTCTTTGCTGATGTTCTGCAAGTCATAGAGACTGAGGGGGCTTTTTATCACCCTACTATTGGGAGTGTTCTGGACAGAGGCTGGGCAACCCAAATGGTAATAATGTCATGTTCATCAAATATTTACCTATGTCAGTTTTTGCCAGAAGTGGTGTCTTTTTTTTTGTTTTGCCAAAAGCATATTTTGGAAAGAAAGAGGTGGTGATTTTTTGGCCAAAATCACTTTTGGCTGAAATTCTTTTCAGTAGCAATAAGCCATAAAAATCAAACTTAACAGAAAAGTATGAGGTCCACTGTTTACACCGCAGCCTAAAGAAGCAGTTCTGATTTATTATTTCCTGACAAATCAAGGATAAATTATTTTAAGCTACTGAAGAGTATGAAATTTAAGTTTATTACAATAATGGGTTGTTCACAAAAGTATTTAAAGTATTTACTTTGGCTTCCATCATTGCAGTCCAGGCTGCACTGTTAATCGTTGAGATGTATCAAGCGGCCATATGCAGTTTACCTGGGCAAAACTGAATAGATTAGACAAAGATTAGAGCACATACTGTGATCACATGGTGTTGCAATTCACAGTGAACGTCAGGACAGAAAACACAGACCTCAAACACCGTGAAATGAAGCAAGTCTGCAACTCTAGGGACTCCTGCTAGATTTGGCTGTCTTGTTAAATTGAGCGGCCAGATGGAATGACGGCCATCTCGCCAGAACTTCATCAAGCAAGCCGTTACAAAGTGCTGGTTACATTGAAGCCATTCTTGAGAAAAAGGCAATCGACAGCTCACTTGGCGGTTGACAGATGGGCATTTAAACAACTGTGAAAAAGGGTTTCTGGTCTGATGAGACAAAAATTAAACTACTTTGGAAGAAATGCAGGCTTCCATGTCTGAACGAGGCAGTGCTCGTCAGAGAGCAATGCATTCCTTAAACAGTAAACAGTAAACAGTAAAACCTTAAACTCCACTCTGAATATATATATGTGGGGTAATGAATATGCATACAAGTGATTAAATGTTACTTTAAATACTTGATAATTTAATTGTTTTTACTAAACATAGATATGACGTTTTTCAGACATGATTATTCTGCTTCTTCAAATTTGCCTTCAACCAAATCAGGAGATGCTGCTGCTTCCTTTAACTGGAACCCAGGTGAAGAGGCAGCTGGAGAGGCTGAATCGGAAGACTGCAGGTCCAGATGGTGTCAGGCTCTGAGCCCTAAAGGCCTGTGCAGAGCAGCTCTGGCTCTGTTGGATTCTGCAACACCTCTTCAACCTTAGCCTAACCCAAAAGAAAGTTCCAGTGTGTGAAAGACATTCTGCCTGGTTCCAGTGCCAAAGAAAATTCACCCATCAGACGTCAACAGCTAAAAACACGTTGCCATGACATCCACCACCCTCACCATTCCTTTTCTGTATGCAAACAAAGCAGACTCCTTTCATCTGCAAAAAATATACTTTGACTGCACCCATCGGGTGACTCGGAAACAAACAAGAAGCTAAATACAGAGAGCTGGTGGTTTGCTTTGTGACATTCAACAGTCATCTTATGTTGAAGGTGAAGAAAACTGTGATTAATGAAGAATGAAATAGAAAGAAGGCTAGGTCAAACACTATTTCCATTATGGGAGAAGAAGTGATTTTTGTGGCGAAACATAACTTGGTGTTCACCTGGAGAAGAGACCTGCCTGGAGTTGCAACAGTAACACAATCTACAAGAAGGGACAGAGCAAACTTTACTATTTGAGTGAGCAAACTTCACTATTTAAGTAGGCTTAGGTTCTCCAAGGTTCGCCGCAATATGTTGTGTATCTTTTACATAGAGGAGGGGCAGAGATTGCTGCAGAAATGGGAAAGAAAAAAAAACATTTGAGAAATTCAGGGGTAAAAAAAACAGATAGGAATAAAACAAGTTTGTTTCTGGGATAAAGGGATTATTAAAGACAAAGAACACTGAGCATGTGCTGAATATGTTTTGAAAGAACTAAAGTCAAATGAACAGGTTAGTGAACACCAGCACACAATGATCAAACTGGAATCCAGAGGCATTCAGTGGAAAGCTAAATGTACCTCTTCATTAGCTTGCAGAGGCTCATTTAACAGGAGTTTGTTCTGATAATTGTTTTCTGCATGACCCCATCAGACGCTTCTATTGTTGTTGAGATATCACAGTCGCATTTTCTTTCAGTCCATTTAGTTTGCAGATATTTTCACACAGCATCTTACACAATCAAAACATTTAACTTGGACTTCAACAAGACTCTTTGCCGTTTTATTGTTTCTCACAAAAACAATTGGTAGAATAAAATACAAAAATAGTTTTCAGAGTTTTATGTGAAAAATCAACAGTGCATGATTGTGAAATGGAGGGAAAAGATACATCTTTTGTGTCTTTGAAAATTATTTATAAATCTTTTCAGAGATTCTCAATTGTATTTATACTTTGGCTTTAACTTAGCTAACTAAGATAAAGTTCTAAACCTGTCCAATGTAATTCTGGTCTCTATATGTAATTGTGATCCACTGAAAAAAACATTGAAGCTCCAGTTTGAAATCTTTTGCTGCCTCTTACAGTTTTGCCCTGGATTTAAAGATATAGCTCTTTTCAATTTTGTCAACTCAAACTACCTTCCCTGACTTGTGAAATAAAAGGCATCCCACAGCACAATGCTGCCACCAACATGTTTCATCACAAACAATAAAACATTTGTAATAAGTAAAAATTGAAGTTTGTAGTTGTACATTTGCATAACAAATAGTTTTGTAAACTCTTGCATAAGGCACAGAAGAAGAAGAAAAACATGTTTTTCTTCTCAGATTGTTATAATTATGCTTGCGCTTGAATACTTGAAAACAGCAAAGCCAATTTTGTTTGCTTTACAGAAGTGCACTTGCTGATTAGCAAATCAGCCATTCTACACACCTCTAGTGGCTACTAATCTAATTGATTGGTACTGCTTGGCTGCTACTTACCCTCTTAAATCATATGCTTTCATTGAAGGTATGTTCAGTTCTTCCGCATTTTAGAGAGGCGATGATATTCCACAGTTAGATAAATGCCTTTGCGTATCTGAATAATTATTAATCTAAGTTGATGACCTATATAATTTGTCATGCAAAACTTTGAATTGAAAACCAGTGACTTACTCTTTCTACCTTTTATCATGAGTATGAAACACAACCTGTGCATATAAAAGATATTACGTTCTGAGATTGCTTCCATTTGCACTCTCCCGCATGCTTAAACCCTGACCTGAGCCATTACATTTGCCTCTGGAGGACTGTACACCAAGATGGAGGTCAGCTGATTCTAAAATAGGTCTGAATTAAATTGGCCGCTCTTATACAAGGCATGACACAGAACCGGCTTCATCTGTTAAATTGGTGTAAGTGTCCTTCCTGGAAAGCTTTCGCAGGTAAGAGACTCATAAATGATAAATATGTTAAAATACTGTACATATACAGGCATAGTAAAAGGGCCCTTGGTGTTTGAAAGAGAGATCATTCATTTATTCACTTTAAGTTTTGAAAACAATGGGTAGGAGTGAAACATAAGTATTCACTTATTTAAATTGAAGCAAAGACAGTGTTGCGTTGTCTTAGTGCAGAGTCTTTTTTTATCCAACACTGCTAGAGCAGAAAACCATTTGCAGGTTTCTCAAGTATCTGTCTTACTTCTAATCCCTGTATGATTTTCTATCTGCCCTTCATACGTTTAAACATTGCTTTTGCTTTCCCACGCTGTCAAATAACAAATTACATTCTATACACACCATCCTGTCTGACCAATGATCTTTTGACCCACATTCTTCAGCCCAAGTAGTCCCTTGATGCTTTCTAACCCACTGTTTCCCAATCACTATTATTACCTCCTGCCACTCATATGTAGTAATATGAAAGCAAATCTAGAAACGTAGCCAGCTATTAATCATTTGATTAGATATGTCTCATTTGCAGTATAGTTTTTGCCTGTAATTTGTCTAAATGTCACTGTTTTGGTGTTGCCTTTTTTTTCATTTTTTTCTAAAACTGGAATAAGGAACACCTCCTGGAAAATGACATTTGTAGTTTTCTTCAGCACAAGGTCTTGAGACAAAACATACATTTTAGACAAACAAACACTATGTTTCCAAGTTACCGCAGTCTATTCTTAACGGAAAAGTAGAATTGCAGTTTCTTGTTTTCAACTGGAGTAGCACTCCAGAGTTATTTTAACAGGGCCATTTGGGTTCATTGAAAAAGAACAACACAAGCTTCAAAGTTCTTAACTGAGAACTCACTTTGAGTCTCACTTTGTTACCAAGTAACAATACTGTGAACCTAACCTCCCTGTGAAGTGTACCTCAATGTAATTGGTTTGGCTCTAATTTGCTTCTTAAAATCTTCTTCTAACATCCTCATATGCTGTTAAATCATGTATTTGTCTATCAATTTATCCACACATTTACACATTTTACTAGTATGTGATGAACCAGTTAATTAAAAATAAAAGAGTTTGTTATTCTGAAGTGGCAGAAACAAGCCACAAAAACTGTGTTGTATATAACTAGCAAAATGTCTAAAGTGAATTTAAAACGTGATACCAAGACAAAACAGAAATGACTCACAAACCTCTTATTTGAGAGCAATATAAAGGTGGTTTTATGCATTCTCTAGACACATAATGACATTATACATCAGAATCAAGTAACTCTCTTACCCCTAGTCGTTATATAAAAAGTATATAAAATCAAATGTAACTTAAAAGAAATTTGACCGTGTAATTTATCCCTATTACAATTGCCCTTTGTCTCTCTAAGAACGACAGGAGATAGCATTCTGATAGTTCACTTACATTTTGGAAAATATCCAGGGATTTTCTTTTCTGATAAATTTAAAAGTTTTTTTTCTGAAAAACATCTGGCTTAGTTTTAATATAAATTATTGCCTTTAATCGTTGAAAATTGTAAATTATTTCCTTGCAAAACTTCAATATCAGAGAATATCATTATTTTTCCCTTTAAATATGTAAAATTAATGTAGAATTTAAAATTCTTTAGCAGAACTATACTGCTCTTTGGCCACATATTTTTTTTCTTTTATCTACAATGGCCCTAGTACTTCATCATTTAAAGCTGACTGAAGTAAAAAAAATAAAATCAAATATTTTTATTTCCTTGATTGAGATGTGCTGAAGTCCCACTTAATCATATAACCCTAGTATATGTACATACAAATAAATATTTTCACTGCATGCTCTAGTTGCTCCCAAGGAAACTCTCACCTGCACAGTGAGCTTTATTGCTGTAGACCTTGGACCAAAGGAACAATAAACCATCTTTTCCCTCAAAATCACATATTACAGATACGTTTACAAAAACAAAATATTTTCACCAAATGTGTTTTATTCAGCAGAGTATTTAAAAATAAAATGGACATGTTTACTTAAAGCTACAAATACATTTCTTCAACAATATCATCAATATCATCTTTAAAGTCCCAGTTTGATCCTATCCCTTTCACAGACGAATAAATCTTAGATTTGAATATTTAATACACTGTCAGGACTCTAGCGCTTTATCATCCATTAAGGAAATTTAGGTCTACTAAATGATGAATGAGTAGGCTATGGATGGAGTAAAATGTAACTGCTAACTTACTGAGTTTTGTTCTCTTTGTTCAGACTCAGGCTTTTTCACTCCTGCTGTACTTTAAAAAGATAAATGTTCCCTACCATACATTTGCACCTGCGCTTGGTAAAACGGAAAGCTTCTTTTGTTTTAATTTGCTCTGCATAAGACAAAAAAAAAAAAAAAAAAAACAGCAATCTACCATGCAGTTATAATTGAATACTTCAGCTGATTTGAAAATGAAAGGAGGCCATGTCCATGAGTGTTTTGTGAAGAAAAGAGTAGAAATTGGAAATTCTTTTGGTGCAAAATTTTATGACCAAAAATAAAGACTGGATCAAAAATATGTTTTCTCATCGAGTTACCAGTTTTTGTTTGCATAAGTGTTGATAACTGAAAACCTGGCTTTAACCACAAATTTGTAAGTTTGAAACAAGTTTATCCATTCATGCTCTTTGTGTCTTGCAGGTTTCTTCATTCCTGTACCAACAAAGTACATCATGCTATCTAGGACATTATCTTAATGAGAATCAGCCTATTGGAATAAATAACAAATGGTTTATTCTTTAAATGCTCACAAACTTTCACTTATAGTGGACTGCCACCTATTCGCCATTCAGTGCTTCCATATTCACATTTTTGCAGACTTTTTTGATGGAATGCAAGTCTGAACTATTTTTGGAAATGTGGAAATTGTTTTGTAAAACACGTCAAAAATAACTAAGAGAAAATGCTGCTGGGAATGTCAAATATCTAGATACAATGCAACTTGACATGCTATTGACTTGTGTTTGCAAAGCAACCAATAGTGGAGAGTTTTACATGTCCCTTGGCAGTGATTAGCTGTAAACCCAAGGGCCTAGATAAAGAGAACCGTGGATGTTACCTTCGGCAGTAGTGCCAAGATGGTTTCCATGTGCTTATTAACACACATTACCATGTATTTTGTTTCGGAAAAATTAACATGAGCATTGCAGTAAATGTCAAACATTTACTGCAATGTTTGACATTGCAGTAAATAATATTTTTAGGGCTGCAAGAATTAGTGGATTTCAGCTATTCACAGTCACTTATGAATAGCGAAAATTCATTCATAACTTTGAATGAATTTTTGATGTTGAACACTAAAGTTAGGGTTTCTTCGCTACGTACAACCTTAAATATTGTCATTAAGAAATTCATACTTAAAATGGAAGCTTGGAATGTCAAACTTCTGAGTTCAAATCTAACACATTGTTGGTACAGAGTTCTTCACATTATCTCTGCTTTTAAGGATGCAAATAACTAATTGAACAACTCATTATCTTGCTTTAACTACAGCCTTACATCACAGATAACGTGTCATTCATCATTTTATTTTTAAAAAGCTACTACCAATTATATTGGAGAATTGAGAACCATGGTGTTATGGCATTTTTGCATCCCGAGAGTTGCTCTTGTAGTGAGGTGAGCAGCCAAGAGTGAGTCATCAGAGATTCAACTGCTTTAATTCGTAACACAAAAGTTCAGAGGGGTCCTGCAGTCAGCACGTTTCAAGCGTGGTAAAGGGAGGTCTTTGGAGAGATTCTCCATGCAAGGCTTAGCATGTCTGATCTCAGCAGGTGGGTCTTGTACAAACACATGTCTGCTGCAAGGGACACAGGGGGGGAGCTATGAAAAAGAGCAGATGCAAATCTTTCTTATGCAAAAAAAAAAAATAGAGGCAATAATGATTAAGAGAGACACCTACAGAGCCAAATATCCAGCGATAATCCTCAGATGTCACAGACCACCCAGCTCGTCAGATTACCACCCGTGCCCTCCTCTGGGCTGCGATGGGGCACTGAGACTCTCTGGTAAAAGGCAACATAATCAATCAAAGCAGGCAGGCTGACATTCACCATAGCAGAACATTTCATAGGGGAAAATCACAGGCATGGCAGTTTTTCTCTTTATTTGTCTGTTGTGGACCAAGAAGCACAGCAAGGACAGCATTTACTTTCTGTCAGTAATCAGGCACTTGCCATCGTATTTTGTGTACTTTCATCAGTTAATTTTGATTTATGTTTTGTGAGTAATGAATACACTACAGAATTTCTGAATTCAGCTAGGGCAATTAAAAACAGAATTAGTTGTAATATTGTCTTACAAATAGACACTGTTGTCATGTTAACTCTCCTTGAGTTGCTAAGTATATTTACTCTAAGTCTGCTTATGGATTCTGAGTTCCTACCTCATTAATTTTCCATACAGTTAGTTTGTAGATGCCACTGTTGCCTCTTCTTTTATGTTTGACATTGCACATTGTGCATTGCCAGTTTAACGTCTCTTCTAAATGTTCCACACAAACAATGAATTTGAATGATTCAGTTCATTATATACTTATTTTTTTTGTCTATCATCTCAACTTTGTTTATTAAAAGTTCCATGCTAAATTTATAATTTTCTCATGATTTTGTTCTCTCAGGGAGGCTCATGATTTTTTTTTTTTTTTTACCCAACCTGTCTTTTCTGTGTACAGACAGCTAAATCTCTGCCATTAGTAACTGCAATTACCATATGGAACAGAACAGCAAGTACTGTAACAGGAAGAAAGACTGTGCCACAAAACAAAACAAAAAATGTTTGAAGGCTTCATATTTTGCTAAATTCTGTATAAACATATTTGGAATTTGTCATCATTCAATGTTACATACATCCTTTTTCAATCACACCTATTTTAACTAATAATTTCTCTGATGTCTCTATAGATCAGTTCTGTAGAGAAACTTCCACTCATCCTAACAAGTCCACCCCTACAAGAGGCTTGGGATTTCAGGTTATATTCTGCATGTTTCGATGTCTGTGCTCCGTTTAGCTATGAACTGAAATCTTCTTAACCAACTTTCTCAGGTTTAAGAACAAAGGCTCGAATGCTCACAATTCTGGCACTACCTAGCCCTTGACTTTGCACAACTTTTCCATTTCCTTCCTGTAAGCTTTAGTATTTCTCAAGCTTATATGTTCCGTCTCCTTAGTGTTGCTGTGGCTTACAAGTTCTATGTCAGTCACTTCCACCGTTATCGACCATCTCACAATGTAATGCTGGTTAGCCATGAACTGTTTGTCAGCATGGATTTAGAAAATGCCTCAGGATGTTAGCTCTATGAATGTCACGGTGTTCAATTTACACTTTGGTTACCAGCATCTTACACAGCTGTTATGTCCTGGACTGACTTCAGGGCATCATTGAATAACCAGCATCTTTGGGGTCTGACCAGCAGCTTTTGTCTCTTATATTTAGTATCTGTTCCCTTGCTGTCATATTTGTTTCCCCTCCTTGTCCATTTAGCATTTTAACACCATTTCTGACAAAGTACTCTGCACTGTTTGCTATGTCATTCTGGAAAATGATTGATATTTAATATTCTTCAGCAGAGATGGTCACTAAAGGTTTTGACTTGGACTTGAGTTGCACTTAAGTCACAAAAATAAAATTTTATATTAAACTTAGACTTCTGCTATAATGAGCCACTGTTTGCATTGGATTTGAGCTCTGCTATTTAAGTTTCCAAGACAGTCCTTATCGACTCTAATCAAGATGAAAAGTAGCCTGGTAGGTATAAATCATCCAAGTAAATTATTAATGTTGTTGCCTCTACATTGCTTCAATGTGTACAAACGACTAGTTGTCATGGTAACATTATTCAAACTAAGTACATCGAACATGCTTTATCCTACATCTTACTGGATTGCCTGAGGTATGTGCACATGTCCAGTCTGTAAAACAGCTGCTTTACTCCTAGTACTGCTGCTAATTAGTTTATTTGGAAATACATCCAATACAAACATATTTCATTTCATTTTAAATAAATGTCTTTTCTGTTAAAAAAAAAGAAGAAAAGAATAGAATTTGCTTGCTGCATTAGTGAACTTGAGAAATGAAAATTGCAAGAGTGACCAAAACCTGACACAACTGAGAGGATGGGCAGTGAGACCAAAACCTATATTTCACCCTCTTTGTATGCTTGAGATTGCTACACTCAAACAAACTGAAAAAACGGGGAAAGGCAAGCAATCGAGGGAGAGAGACACACAGAAAATATTAAAGCTTCTGGAAGTATTACATCCTCCTGAACAAATTCTTAGACCGTCATTGATTGTGTGAACAGCAGTTTCCTGTGAATTTATATCCTCCGTTGTTCATTACAGTCTCTTTACTTGCTCCCAAATGACCCCTTCAGTGCCACTTTCTGCAACATAAGGTTACAGATATCTCAGATCACAAGAGGATAATCCACAATTCAACTTTTTCTCCTGCTGCCTTTCTTTAAGAGAAGGATTTATATCTATGTCGGGTTTACGACTGTTTTCGATATGAGTCGGTAACGACTCGCAGCTTACTCACATGCTCAGGTTCTCACATCTTAAATCAATTTATGTATAGGAAGTTTTGTATGATGTAGGTTAAAAATGAGAATGGAAGCAGCTTGTTTATTTATGTGCTTGTTTGTAAACCTGGGGCTTTTCGCATTCTTTCATTGGCTCAACTGACAGCTGTTCGGCCCAGCAGGGCCCCGAGGCAGAACACGAGGCTCCATCTGATGTCAGTTTGTCTGGTGTCAGCAGGGCAAGGCGCTTTGTTTTTCCATCAGCGGCCTCACCTCTGAGGCGAGGGAGCATCTTTAGTGGGGCAGAAATTCAGCACCAGTGAGAGACATAATAGATGGTGAGAGCTTTAACAAGTCCAGGAAGACACTCAAATAATTCTTTCTCCTTACCTGGCAGACAAGAAAAAATAAAATAAAATAAAATTCTATTTCCAGTGCAAAGACTCTGCCATCGACTGCTAAAATTAATGAATCCCCTTCACTGAGAGTGTCGGTGTACTTGTCACTGACACTGTCCAGGCAGTAGGTATTACTGCCATGTGAAACAATTCTGGCACAAACCCCATCATTCAGTTGTAGCTCAGCCTTTCCTCATAAAGAAAAAAAATAAAAAATCACTGCTCCAAAATATATAGTGCAGTGTTATAATAATAGACTTTAGGTTTCCTGTTGGAGACCTTTTCTGAATAGTTTCTGTCAGATTTTACCTGTGGCAGCTCATGCTTTATTGGTGGCTAAAGCAAGCCCCTCCTTCTGCACCCCGCCTATGCATATGCAACCAGCAACACACACACACCCCGACCAAAACCCATTTCATGATCTGCTGATATCTCTTAGATGCATCTTAATATATAGTATATCCCATTTTTGCCAACATTTCTCAGAGACTTTAGTTCATATTGACATGATAGTGTCACACATTTGAGACAGATTTGTTGGATGTGAATCTCCCAGTAATTTACATCCCAAAGATGAATGAGATTAGGAGACTGCAGAAGCCTTTTGAGTACAGAAAAGTCACTCATGTTGTCCTACAAGAGGTAGCAATCAGAAGATTGGTCCAGTTGAATGGACGGAGATTGATTTTGTCAGCAACAATACGCAGGTGGGCTGTGGGTTAATAGTTTTAAGGGGCATAAAGTGTACAAAAAATATGCCTGACATAGTACAAAACCAACACTAGCCTGAACCATGGCTGCAAGCTGGACTGAGTCCGTTCTTTATGCAGATTTCTGTGCCCCACCATCTGAATGCTATTGCTCAGATGGACTCATCAGACCGGGAAAGGTTTTTCCATTCCACCTGTTGTCCACTTTTGGTGAGTCACAGTGAATGGTATCGGTCTCCTTTTTTTCAGCTGACAGAAGTGGCACCTGGTGTGGTCTTCTACTGCTGTGGACCATCTGCATGAGCGTTTAACATCTGCTCACAGGGAAATTAGCACAAAGCTTGGTCATAACACAGGTTATTTCAGCATATCTCTTTCTATCAGAATGAATCAGTTTGCAAATTCTGGTTAGGTGTGTATGTCGGTAGGTGTTCCACCAAGTAGTCGATTTCAGTGTTCTGCAATTACTTTTTACATTTCTTGTCACAATAATGTGAGTTAATCCCAAGAGCTGCATTTATTTTTCAAAAAATATGAAAGATAAGGAGCTGGGTGGAGAATGTTAGCTACTTTAAAATGTATCAAAAATGGGTAAATATTTTTTCAAAATGGATACTGCAAACCCTGGCAAAGGGAACAGAAATAAAGTCATCTACAGTTAATCTGGACACAACATTGTAGGGTACAAACTTAAGAATAAAATATATTTGTTGAGGAACTGAAAGACACAATTTTTAAATAACTTTCACCAATGTTGTTTATTTAAAAAAACAGACCTGGATTTGACAAACATCTAAACATCTATTTTGGTATTTTCCTGATTCCATTTTTTTAAATTTTTTACATAGATTAGTTTTATTGTCATGAATGAATGAGGCACAAGCAAATAAATAAATAAAAATAATAAATAAAATTCAAGACTCATGCTGTTCTGTGTTGAATCACCACTTGGAACGAGATATTCTCTGCTAATGTTCATAAAGAATAATAGTCATATTTCCCCAGAAGAATTTATTTGTTTTTTAGAATACCATTCTGCTGCAGCCAAATAACTGTTTAGCACATTGTAAATTAAAGTGGTTGCTTCATTTCAACACCAAGGCCAGCTTCCTAAAAACTTAAAAATAGGACCTGTCCAGAGTATTGAAAAAAGATTCATATTTACTGTGGTCTAATAAGAACTTTTACTTATACCACTAACAGCACAAAAGTGTATCTGCCGTATATTTTCATGATGTATGAAGATGGATACATTACTTAAAGAGGCATTAAGTAATGCTTCTGCAACAATAGTTTTTATAATGCGTTTTCTAGCTAAGTCAGACTGCCAAATATTTTTTGGCCACATAGAATAAAATTCAGGTAAGTGCTACACAAATGTTGAAGCAATAACTCAATAATAAAATCAATACTTAATCTGTTCTCTCATTTCTTACCCAGTAACACTCTTCATCCTAAAATACACAGAATGCATGCAACAGGGCCATATAATAAATGGTATGCATGCATAATAAACATGACAGGACTAAACAATTCACAAAAACACACCATTTCTTTAAAAAAATGTAAACACTTGGGACTATAGACAGTGTGAAAGCAGGCTATGAATTAGTAGGTTTTAAGATTCTATACAGAACTAAGATGGAAATCTAAATTACAACAGTGAAAAAAAACCTTGTGTTTAATCATTATTTCAAAGGTAAAACTACATGAAATGTTCAAATGTAAACATATTAATTTATTGAATTTCAACTTTTGTGTGAGCTCAAACATTTTAAACTGTCATCTCAAAGTCCTTACAGAATTTGGTAATTAAATCTATTCTGAATGATAATGACTAAATGACTTCAGCTGCTGTTTTTTCTTTGGATTGTGATTTAATTAAGGATTTAATATGGATTTTAATTTGTCTTTTTTTATTGGGTCTGTAGAGCCTTCAATAGATTCTTCTACTTTGTCTCTAATTTCTCCCTTTACTTTCACCTTCTGTATAGTTTCTTTGATTTCCTAATGCCCCCAAAGCAAAACCTTAGCATTGGCAGAAGGTACCATTTTTATTTATGTAAAAAAAATTGTGACTTAGATGATTCAGGCTTAAATTTCTAGAAAAAAGGGAGACAATAACCTACTTCAATACATAATAAGGTAAAATATTATAAGCACTTGGAAAAACAGTATGTATTAACATAGTCTGTTTTCACTTACAGAAGTTATGAAGTATTATTTTGATTATAAATAGTAAAAATAACTATTCCACTTTTTCTTACAGAAATATAATTGTATTAAATTGAACTGTGATTACATATAAAGTGATTCCTTACTTGTTAAATCTGACATTCTGTTGTGCAGGGGTACACATTGTTTTTTAGTGAGCACTGGAAGACGGTATTTGGTATTTGTAGACAGCATTCCTTCAACAGATGAAGTTGCCATATCAACAAATGATGGGCCAACAGTACATCACACACAAATGGTGAAGAATTGGATGTCACTTTAGTTCATAAATTTGCAAAGCCAGATAAACAAGTTGATCTATTTGGATCCTTGAAGTCTTTTCTTTTAATCCCCCCTTTCTAATTCAGCTTTGAACAGGAATTTTGTTGAACTATGCTTTTCATTGCTTTTTTTTGCTTTCATCATTGCAAAGCAGTGTCATGCTGCTTTTGTCTATAGGGCAGGAGGTCATAATATCACCTTGGAGAAATTGAAAAGGAAATAAACAAGAAAAGGGAAAGGTAGTTTTGTACAACATGTTCAGTTGATGGTTCAGTTCAGTACATAAAATCACTTCTCTGTTACTCTTAAAGTCGTTTTTTGGTTGATTTGCATTTTTCACAAGATTGGTCTGTTAGAACTGAAAATTCATTCCAATGTTACCTTTGGCTAAATGTGATATTTCAAGGTTTGAACATTGAATTTTTTTTTTCATTGACAATCATTGAATTTTTTGC
Source organism: Xiphophorus hellerii (assembly GCF_003331165.1). Taxonomy (NCBI): domain Eukaryota; kingdom Metazoa; phylum Chordata; class Actinopteri; order Cyprinodontiformes; family Poeciliidae; genus Xiphophorus; species Xiphophorus hellerii. The sequence continues at coordinate 9,141,182 of NC_045679.1, read as the reverse complement.
TGCTAAAGTGAACCTACATTTCTTTCAATGTACTATAACTGTAGCTCAAGAAGGGAATAAGGAAAGTGAATGTGCTTCACTTTTCATTACTATGAAACAGCAGCAAGGACATAAAAAGTATTTATCTGAACAAAAAGATACATTTATATTCTTACAAGAAATGCTGGTAGAAAAGAAAGAAAAATACAGAAAAATCCATCCAGCTCTTTCAAGAAGCAAAGGTTGGAACTAATTGATGTTGCACACTACTTTCTGTTATTTTAAAACATTTCCTAACAGCTGAAAAAAAATATATAAATATTCCAATACTTTCATTTAAAGAGGCATTTACGTACAATAGTGGTTCAAGAATTTACGTGTACTCATTTTCTGATCATGTAGACAATGAAAACTGGCTTCTGGGAAAATTGAAACATAGGACAAACAAAAAAACTTCTTTTGTAGCAGAAATACTAAATTATCTCCTAAAAAATCCTGCGAAAGACAGCTGATTGTACAGTTGTCCAGCAGACAGTAACTGACACCTTCTAAGTTTTAAAAGGTCACTTGATAAAGATCGAAAGTAAATTGTCTGTTAGGTAAAAGTACCCAAGCAACAGGAATAAGAGCATCATTGATGAACTTATTTCATTTACAGCAGGACTAGGCTCCTCCCAAAATTGCCAAAGGTACCAATACTGAACCCAACAACACAGACAAGCTGAAGACTGATATCAAAGCAAGCTTGACTTGCTAAACACACAGCAGAGTCATAAATCAATTAAACATCATTAATACACAGAGTGATTCAAAGAATGGAGATCATATTCAGCAGGTTTTTTACCTCATATTTTATTAGTGGATCTTATGTGCTATTCAAACTATTTGACAAGCTGGAAAGGTTTTCCTTTGCTTTAAGCAATAACTATTAAACTTAAGAAAAAAACTTGAAATGTATCAGTTCAAATAATCTGTCTGAGTTTCACTGTTTTACTGGAATTACTGAAATAATAAACTTTTTATTGATATTGTATATTTTGGGGAAGCACCTGTGTCCTTTGCTTGCCCTTATTAAATGTATTTTGTATTTAAATCAGGCACAACTGTTGAAATGTGTCTAATAGGCACCACTGGAGGATGCTCTCTCCTTAGTGTCACAAGCACAGCCATTAATGTCCACCCATGACTCAGTTTAGCCCTTAGGTCTGATGGCTCCTCTGTGGTCATTTATCAGTCAGCAAGAGTTAGGAGGAAATTACAAGGACATCTCTAGGAGGGAATAACTCTGAGAAACAGTGACTAATCCTCATTTTTCTGCTCTCTTCCAAACTTTGTAAACAAAAAATATGGGGAGCCCAATGAAATAACTCACTAAAATGTTTTTATTCATATCACTGTTCTATATTTGTCACTTATATCAGAATATGTTATGTACATTTATTATACATAGTGTGAAATATTTCAAGCACTCATTTCTTGTCATTTTTGATGATAATTTCTTATAAATAATCCCCCAAAGGTTAGTGTCTCTGAAGATTTGAAAATTACATTGGCTCAATAAAAATAGAATAATAATAATTAAAAATCAAAAACATCAGGCCTCTGATCTGTGAAAAATATTCACATTTTAATGCAGTCAGTACCTGATCTGGCCTTCTTTTGCATGACTTAAAGCATCAATATAGCATGTCATGAAGACCATCAGCTTGTTGCCGTGCTGAGGTCTAATTTAATCCTGTGGTTTCTTTGATAGCAGATAATTCAGAACAATTTAATTGTTGGGTCTGGTGTCTCATCATCCTATTTACAATACTCTACAGATTCTCTATGTGGTTCAGATCAGGTGAGTCTGACGCCCCAGTAAAACAATGACTGGACCAACTTTTAGTACATTTAGCAATGTGGGCAGGAACCAGAACTGCTGATGGAAAATACAATATGCATCTCCATAAAGAGCTCTAACATTTTCTGGTAGATGACTGGTTGATTGTGTGCTTCAGAAAACAAAGTGGACCAATGCCAGCAGATGACATGGCACTTCAACTCATCATAGACTGTTGAAAATTCACACATGGTACAGACTTTCCATTTTTCCTCTGGGACCTTGTTTTCCAAATAAAATGCAAACTTATTTTGCATCAGTATAAAGGACACTGGATTATTGAGGAACAGTTCTGTATCACCTCGGACTAGGTAGCTCACCTATATATGTTCTTGTAGCATAACGGTTCTTGATGGGAATCTCAAATTCTTGAATGGATTTTGTTTGCCTTCTCTCCAGTAGCTACTGGTTAGCCCAATTGCTGTTGGAGCTCTTCCTGTCACACCTTTTCCTTTTACTCAACTTCCTGGAGATTTGCTTGAATACAGCTCTGTGTGAGCAACCGGCTTCTTTAGCAATGACCTTTTGTGGCTTCCCATCCTTGTGAAGGGTGTCAATGACTTCTAGACATCTGTCAAGTCAGCAGTCTTCTCCAAGATTGTGTAGCATATTGACCCAGACTGAGAGACCATCTGGAGGCTGAGGAAACCTTTGCAGGTGTTTTGAATTATTTACCTGATTAGAGTATGAACCAAGAGTTTAAACATTCAGCTTTTTCACAACATTCTTATTTTTTGATTTACTTTAAGTAAAGCTCGTATGTTTATTGAGATAACTTTATAATTTGATCTTTCTTTTATTTTACCAAATTATTTATTTATTTGTAAAATTTTGACGTTGACGTCTCGTTAGGAAAGGAATAAAAGATTCTCATTTTTTATTTGCTTGATTTTACCCAGTGGATGTTGCTTGATTAAGTTTTGTATTTGGACTGGCTTTTGTATTTTAGACTCTGGATTTAGGATGTCAAGGCTTTTATTGGATTTTAGACCTGTGTTCTGGTCGATTGACCACTAACCTGCTCTTGCAGCCTCTCCTCCTTTTTTTGGGAACCTTTAACCTTTAATCTCTCACTCACTTTCTTCTATTGCTTTGGATCATCCATGGGAAATTCACACAGTGTACCAACCTGGTTGTGTTTTTTTTTTTTTTTTTTTGTGCAGTCTCATCAATTTTTCTCATCAATTTTGGACCTAATAAAATTGATAGGGTAAAGTTCACCATCTTACAATTATTCCTATCAATTAAATCTCTACAATTTCTTTTCGTCTCTTTTTCTGGAGTTGAATCTACATGCTCCAATGCCAGGTTAGACCATAAAATCATTTGGCCATTTCTGTTGTGTTACTCTTGGGTCTCTTATTCTCAAGCAATCCCATAAACCTAACTAGAGCCCAGTTGCATATTGCCAACATGATATTGATCAAAGATTCAACAGAGAATTTTAAACAAAATCATTACAAAGTATGCATACATTGTAATGATACATCCTCTCAATGTCAGATGGAACATTCTTCAAGTTTCTGCCACAATGGACAATGAGAATAATAGAAAACTGATTAATTTCTATCAAAATGTAATGTATTTTTAGTTGGATTAGTTTATTATGTATTTCCTGTGTTTGGTATTCTTGATTAGATTTATGATTCCTACTCTCTGTTTGTGTTATTCCTCCTTGCTTCACTGTCCCACCTCCTTTTCCTTCCCTCAGATCGCCCTCTGCTCTCCCCTCGCACCTGCTCTTTGTTTTCTAATTAGCACCGTCCCATTGTTCTAGCAGTCAAACTCCCAGTATTTAACCATCTCTCTTTCATTCACCCCTCCATGGTCCCTGTTTCATTCTGCTCCATGTATCCATCAGTCCTCTGTGCCTGTGACTGAATTCATGATTTTCTTCTGAATTGTATTGCCGTTTATTGGCTGACTGACAAAATATACAAATTTTTCTATTTGTGTTCTGCCAGTGGCCTAATTTACTCTCCTTTAATGCACTGGTAATGCATGAACATTTAATCAATTTACATACAGAGATTGATTCTCAGGGAGAAGGTCAGTCATCTTACTGCACATTGTTCAAACAAAGCAACAGCGATGTAGTTGTTGAAAATTGAGTTTCAAAGTCAGTAGCAGTGGCGGCTCCAAAATTTCTTTTTCTGCAGGTGCTAAGGGGGAGCTAAACATTTTACTGAGGATGATATGACGGATCTTTTTTTTCCCCTATAGTTATCAACACACACGCATTAGTATTGTTATTTTTCAGACTGCTATGCTTTTATTTGACGCTTAGACGTCAGCGCGAAGCCTTGAGCCATTAGCCAGATTACTTCCAGATAATATTACATTGTATATTACATTATTATTATTACATTATATACTGAGTTACATTACAACTCAGTATATAATAATTTATTTTTTTTTGTATCTTTTGATGAAAATGCTGCAACAACTACATAGAAGTAATGTTAAATCAGATGAAAAAAAAAAATTCTAATATTTTCTGGGGGTGCTATGATTTTTCCCCTGGGAGCTATAGCACCCCCTAGCACCCCCTAGCGCTGCCACTGGTCAGTAGGTGTAAAGAGTTTGCTCAGTTAGAGAAATGACAAACATCCCTTATGGTAGCGATTTGTAAACTGTTATGGCTGGAGACTGCTGTAAATTTAATGAATATTTGCATGAATTTACACATTTTCTTTGAACTCAATCATATGTTGGAAACAAAGCCTTGTTACCCTCACTGAATGATCTAAGGTCGCATGTTGCAGACAAAATATACATCTATCCACATCTCGTCCTATATGCAGTTCCTTATAAAGATATTTACACCCATGGACCTCATTATTTCTTTAATGCAACAACCAAAACTTTTTTTAATTTATTTTATTTGTGTGATGGACCAGCATAAAGTAGTACATACATAAAAAAAAGAAAGAAAATGATTTGTGGTTTTGAAAATGGGGAAAATACAGTGTCCTTTTCAATTCAGCCTCCCTGGATCAATACTTTTTAGAACCATCTTTCTCTGTATTTACAGATGCACTAGTTACATGTTTTTATTTATCATTTTTGGGGGGACTCAAATTGTTCAGTTTCCAGAATAGCTCTATCAGAGTGGATGGAGAGTGTTTGTGAACATCAAGCTGTGCCATGAATACTCAGTTACAATTTAGTATGAACTTTGACTTGGCCATTTGGACATATGAACATTTGATCTACACACCATTCTGATGTAGCTCTGGTTTTATGTTTTGGGTTGTTACTCTGCTGAAAGGTGAACCACTCATTATCATCTTCATGGTCTCTTTTTTATTGAAATGAATGTTCATTTATGAGCATGGGTTCTCCTTGAGAATACCCCTTTCTTCAAATTTCAACAATATTTTAGTTGCCTTTATTTGTCGTGAAGTGTCATTTCTCAGAAGGGTCACAGAGTCCTTCTCTCATGTCATTCACTGACTTCCCTAGAAATATTTTTTTCTCGTTCTTCAGTGAGGAAATTCAGTGTCCTAATAACCAAATTTAAATGGGTTCCTCGTTTAAACAGAAGCCAACACTGAAGCCAGTGTGCAAAAACAAAGACATACAGCAAATGAAAAGAGCATTTAATAATCCTAATTTCCAGTGGCACTCAATTCCTTTTGAGTAACTTGATGCTTTTAAGGGCTTTACCAACTTTCATCTGTCTTGTTTCAACCCAGGTATTCTGTGATGGCCTCTGTCACTCCATGTGTAAACACCATAAGGAATATGTAAGATCAAGGTAGCTCTTATCATAATCTTCCCTGCCATTATGATGAAGAATTATGGTTTATTCTCTGAGCCCATTAGCAATAAATCAGATGGAGAACAAGATCACTAATGAAAGGAACTGTGAGCACTGTTTATACATACATCTCTGGTAGAGCACTCTCCATCCACGCCCTTGTTATGCATTTTAATATCCTTTTATTCAGTCAGTTTATGTTAAATACTCTGCAAAGCTTCACACATGTTGTGTAACATAAATCTTGGAAGTATAGACGGCAGTAGCATATTTGGCATGAAAAGTCAAGCAGGTCATGTCAAACTTTGCATCTATGATCCACTTCTAACTAGAGTCTGCCATTACATATATCTTCATTTGACAAGTGTTCGATAAAGAGCCAAATCACAGAGTCTAATGTGTGTATCTTGATTCATTAGGTTAACCTTGTTGAAGCTTTTAACTTGATTTAGACTGTACACTAAAACAAAAAGGGTTTTAACACGTGTAGGTCACAATTATTGAGGTGTTCAGGTATCTCTATTTCCAAAGCCACATTTGGCAATAAAAACATAACATTACTAAGTTGCAATTTGTTTTATATATATGAAAAACAGACCAATCAATGGCTTTTGTTTTCATTTGGTGAAACTTAATCACATTTTATTTAGGCAAGCCTCTCTGTTAACTGCTGCTAAAATCCAACATATCATGAATTAATGAGTTCCTTGCACTTGTTTTTGTCACAGTACAAAAGCAAACTTCAATGTATTTTATTGTGATTACAGGAAGCAGATCAATACAAAGAAAATCATTATTGTAAATCCATCCATTGTCTAAACTGTATCTGCTTGTCCTTGCAGCAATGCACTAAACAGAGTCCAAGTGAAAAGAAAAATCAAACAATGAACTATACAAATGTTTTGACCAAAAAAACCCTGAGAATTTTGTTGGAAAGCAAGGGCCATTTCCATTCTTCTTATGGAATGGAGCCACTTAGATATTTATACTAAGTTGCTCAGCCATATTAATGTGCGCAGATTCATACATCATAATTTTTTTGTTCACCACACCTTTTTTGATATCCATCACTACGCCAATAGTTTTGTGAAAGCTGCACAATATTTTGAGCTTGAGTTCTCTGGTTACTGCAACAGCTTCACAGTAGAGTAACTGTTGCGCTAAAATCCCAATTTTTGGGGATTGCAATCGTAATAAGAATTTAGCATTATTATATAAAGATGACTGATTTTCAGCACAATATTTTTTGATGATAAAAATGAACTGGTGCAATATTTGTATCTGACTCCACTTTCCTCCTTTAGACTTTGGGACCTTGATTTTAAAATTAATTGCAGAATTTGCTTTGCCCTTGAAGAGAAAACAGTTCAACAGTTGCAGTGCATATTCTGGATGTTTCTATATATGGCGGGTCTCAAAACAATGACACACCATATTCCACTCCATGTGAATCTCTGCTAAACTCTGGAATGAGCTTTACTTCCCTCCTTTTCTTTTCACCAAATCTTTCATTGATATGCAAAGAAATGGTTCTATCTGAAAACCCAGCTTGTTTAGCAACTACCTTCTGTGGCGTACCCTCATTTTGGAGGGTGTCAGTGACTGTCTGCTGGATAACTGTCATGCCAGGTGTCGTCCCATGTTTATGTAGGTCATGACTTTACAATTACTTAACATTGCCGCGTTAAAGAACTCTTTTTAATTGCCTTATGCAACATTTACATTTCCTGAGACACTGAATCTGGGGCTTTTGGAAGCTTTAAGGCATAATCATAAATACAGTATGAACAAAGTGCATGCTTAAAATATTCCACTCTGAATGTATTTAATCTATAAAGTATATGAATTTTTTTTTTTTTTATAAAATCACCAAAATAAAAAAAGCATCAGTAAAAAAATAATAACTTTTTAATCATAATGCATTTTTTTTCTGACATTCATATTACATTCCTTCGTTATCCTTTTTATTTAACAATATTTTTAACTTCTTGACTGCAGTTTGTCTTTGGGGAGGGGTAAAAAATCTATATTTATAGAAGTCATCATGGAAAAGTTCAAAATCCAAATAAATTTAACACACAAAATATTGATTACATTGACCTTTCAAAAATGATTGTGATCTCAAAAAATGATGATGTTCTACAAACACAGTGACAAATGCTAATTAAAAACATTGAGCCGTTAGTGATCATAATATGTTTTGGCATTTGGCTCTAAATATGTATGAGGTTAATAAGAAAAAAAAGACCAACAGTTTCGTGTTAATCAGTGAGGAAGTGCAAATGTGTCATTTTTTGCTTTTGAAGCCAAGAGAAATGGATAGATTTAAATTTGAAGGTAAGGCTGTGTTGGGCACCATATTGTGCAGCTTGGCTGAACTACTGCTCTAATGAGACTCGTGGAAGCCACACTCCCACGGCTATCCGTGTCCCTTTTATTAAGATGGAGCGATCCGGCGAATGCATTTGGGAGAGGAAGTGATGGGTTAAGCATGTTCCTCCAGAGGGACTTTGTCTGGAAACTACAGTACTAAATTTAAATGACCATGCTCATGCTCAAGAACAATAAATGTGTAAACATAGTTTTCTTTCTTCCTCTCTCTACGTCTCTCTTCCACTCTCTCGCTCTCTCTCTCGTACATATACATGAAATTAGGACAATTTTAGTCCCTCTGTTACATTGAGTGCTCTGTAAACCCAAAGTATTGCTACTATTAGCTGCAGTTCTGTTCCCTTGGGCCATGTGGGGACACATGGAAGGTAATTACAGAACATAATGTTATTAATTACTCTGAACCCTTGTGTTGCTGTTGGAGCTGAACTCACTGCAGATGAGTTTCTCAAAGCCATTGGGGCCTTAGCATAATGCCTATAGTTAAGTGACCCACTCATCTCTGTCACAGAATTTGGAAAATTGTCTTAGCTTGTCTATTTGTCTCTGATTCTTGGCAGCGGAATCTGTTTCTCTGGTCCTGTTTTCACTAAGCTAAGATTAGAGAGAAGAAAAATATACTTTGTAGTAGACAGACAGTCAAGAAATTTTATGTCATTCTTGTACGGTTCATTCAAAAGTGAAATTTATGTGAAATTTAATTCATAGGTCAGAGTAGTAAATTTTGTTGTCCTTATTTCTATTAAGAGTGAGGTAGAAAAATGTGAAGAAACATTTTATGTTCACCTTGTAGGTACGGGTATCTGGTTGGACGTCATCATGAACTCACAAGGTTTTGGAAATCTTCCTCTGACATTGTGTTCCATGTGGACATGACAACATCACTTACAAAGATATAAACAGTTTGAGATTATTTGAGCTTTTCTGACATGTGGTGCATTACCATGCTGAAGATGGGTCACTGGTCACTAAAGGATGAACATGGTCTGAAACAATTGTCATAATTCACAACATCCTCTTTACTTGATAAGTTCTTACACCCAATTGAGTCTACCATTTGCAAGTTACAGCTGAACTTGAGAATTACCAGACAAAATTTTCCAATTTCTTGTCCAGTTTTGATGAGGCTGTTAGAGGTAAAATCTTAGTTTCAAGTTCTTACCCGACAGGAATGTAGTTCAGTTTGGTCTTCTGCTTCTGCCTAGCTTATTTCACCAAGGCTTTTTTGTGAGTCCAGAGATTGTATTTACAATGGTATTAATGTATTAAGGGGTTATTTGAGCTACAGTTGCCTTTCTGTTATCTCAGCCCAGTCTCCACACTTCCCTTTTACTTCTGAGATCACACACTACTTGTATTATGTTGCATATAGCATGTGTAATCTTTGAACTATGTTAGGTAAATGCACCTGCAAAAAAATAAAGTATTTGAGCAAATTGTATCATTTAACAAATTTCTTATAATCAGTGGCACTGTGTATACAAACTGGCACGTACAATTGGCCCTCAGAGTGCAGTACCAAATGTGGTTTTATTATTGGTGGCTTTTAGTTGAAGCTCCACAGTTATAATTTGCAAAACAAATTAAAAGCACACACAACTCAGATATGTAATACAAAAGCAATTACTCTTCTGCTGAAAGTAAAAGCTATGACAGTCTAACCCTACAAGCTAAAACAAATAAATAAAAAAAATATAGAACTATGCAAATTACCTAGAATTATTCATCTATTTAGCTGGAGTCAGTCTGTGCATCAGTTTATGCTGGTTGTTAATATATTCATGAATCAATAAAATTGTATTGTTTGGTCTTTATTTCTAGCAGAGTAAGATGAAAGGTTAAAATTACTTAAAAAGGCAGTAAGTTTTTGCTTATTAAAAATGAGAAAAAGACCTGTCTCATGTGCCTTTTGAATTGTTGCTTAGACTGTTGTTTGAACTCCAACATGTTTGTTTTCTTTAATCTAAAGTTTTTCTTCCAAAGTAATAACCTGAGTCAATAACTTTTCAATAGAATAAAATAACAGAAACAGAAATAAGAGGAAATAGAAGAAAATTAAAACAAATAAAAATCTGAGCAGTAAATAATTGATTTTGTTTTCTACATCCTTACTAGTTCCATATATCCACCTGCACTGTCCATGTCCATACTAAAAGTGTCTTTCTACATTAACTGTCTGTGCTGATTGACGGATCTTGTACCATTTCTGAATTATGTTTGCGATCTACAAAAAATAATCCCAAAGGTAGGAAATGTCTGGCAGGCTGCCCTTTAGATGCCCTTATGTCAAGGAATTTGTGAATGGGACATTTTCTCTGGCACTTGAACCAAATGTGTGCTGTATAAGTGACAAGCAATTTATAATAAAACATTAATCTGAAATTATTTCATACTTGATATAAATACTTGGAAATGGCAAACAATATAACAATAAATGCACAATTCATAAATGTTTACTTGAAAGCCAAATGATTTTTGTTAGTTTATTTAAGACTTAGTGCTGTCACCATTACAGCGGTTAAAGAATTAAAAAAAAGTAGGAGAAAGGCCATGAAGAAGGAGAATTAATATCTCCTGTTCTTTTAGTTTGGTAGTTGTGATATATTTGTAGTTACTCACCTGAACAGCAATCGTGTTCCTCTGCCTGTGCTGATATCATTGCAAAAGATCAGTAAGACATATTTCTACCTGTTTGAAGTACTGTTACCTGGATACTGGCTGCTGGATCTTATTTGATGTAGTGACAGTTGGCTCTGTGTATCATGTCTTGTTTCAAGGATGTGACATGATAGTTCTTTTTCTTTGGGTTACAGAAACTGGACTGCCTGTTATGATGTATTGGTACAGTTTTCTGCATGTGAAGTTCACAGAATAAGTAGCCAACAAAAGATGAAATTTGCTTCATTTATCACTAATATAAAGAATGTATAAATATCAAAATAAGACAAAAACTTTGTACACTAACAATTTCTAATGTCCATTGAAAGTTCCCAACATTTAAACAACTTGTTGGTTCTTGATTTACCTTACTACATATTCAATCAATATATTTTTACCTCTTTAATCTAAAGCTAAATTATAGACCTTAAGTACTTGGTGATGTAAAGCCTTGGCAGTGAAAACACTCTTTGGCTGAAAGTTGATAAAATCATGTTCATACGTAGTTTTCTGACCCATATGCAGAATCAGTCTGGGAACAACAGAGATAAGGTAAATTGGGTCTACTTGCAATATGTACAGTGAGTAGAATGTGTGATTGATGATGTTCCCTCACTGGTTTAGCTGGCAGAGGCGTCTGGAAGCAGAAGTAACGGTTAATCTGAGGTTTAACAGAGTTTGGAATGAAACTGGGAAGTAACAGATGGGTGATGGCTTACGGCTTTGAGACAAGGATGCAGCGCCGTGGGAATGTAATTCTGACCCGGATGTGCGGCTGGAGGATGGTGAGTTCCAGCTCTGTAGTGGTGGAGTGAGTGTTGGCGAGTCGGCAGGTAGGTGGAAGTCCAGAGGACACAGGAAATGAGGAGGACTGATTCTGGAGATCTTGACACTGGAGGCTTGTAGATGGCAGTTCGAGTGGAGGAAATGAATTGTAACCCAACAAGGTTAATCATCTGGCAAAGAGAGGTTGTCGTGTAGCTCCTTAAGTCCTCTGAACCCAATGAGGTAATTGATGCCAGGTGTGCCTGCTGCTCAGGAATGGAACACCCATCTGCAGATATTCCTCAGACGCGTGGCAAGACTCAAAAACACGAACACACGCTCACCAGAATCATAACAGATGATGTTTCACTGAAGGATTTAAAACAACAAAATTTTTAACTAGTTATTGTTACGTTTTTGAAGGAAAGTTATCTATTTCATGTAATAGATTGCTTACTTGAAAGAAACATGTTATTCAGTGATGAGTTTTCAGCAAGGTGAAGAAATTTGTGGAAAATTAGTGGAAGGGTAACATATAGTCAGACTAGACTAGCAGGTAGCAGACCAGGCTGCCAACTGCATCAATCTGCCTTATGAGCGTTGATTGTTCAGTTCATTATAATTCCACTTAGAACAGAGTAAACTTTGGATTTTTACAGACTGTCAGAGAAACACGATGGCATGGTTAAAATATTCTCTATTAATAAACAGACAAATATTAGTTAATATTTTGTAAGTCAATAAACATATTAGATTGATGCTGTTTTAAAACTTTTAAACAGCTCACAGCAGACTCAACCGGAGCCTTTCTGAGTAACAAGCTAAATGTTTTACCTGTTAATCTAAAACAAGCGAGAAAAAGATAAAGCATTTTGCAACACAAAGGTTATTTGTACAAAATTGTATTTGCTGAAATAATAACATATGAATACTTACAACAGTTGATAACAACAATAATCAATATTCTATATTGTTTAAGAAGAAAAAACATACTTTTTTTACTTAATACTTATTTTCTATTTTTAAATAAAACAAATTATTTTCTTTTGGTAATTTGTTTTTTACATGAATACAGTGATATCATGATATTTATTCTCAAGGTTATCAGACCAGGAGGATCTCAGATTGGCACATGCTTAGTCTGCTGCCACAGATTGAAGAGAGAATTTCTCCGTTCCTTCTTCTCACTTCATAAACTGAACCGACACCCTTGAGAAACAGCTCAGCCTGTTTGCATGCCAAGTGATTAGCTGCTTCATAACAGTTATTTTCTGTGTGAATGGGATGGGATTTCCCCTAAGAAAACATTGCAGAAAAAGTAATGCAACAATCAAACTCATCCGTGAGTTGTCGTCAGAGTAAAGAATACGTGCACAGGGTCACATTTAATTGTCTGTGGAACGACTGTTCTAATTTACCTCCTGGTAACATCCTATTGCGCACTTTACACATTTTTGCAACACCCTCTGCCACACATATTTTTTTTAAAAAGATGAAAAATAATGCTAAACAAATAATTCTTTTGAAACCCTTTGAATACACCAAAAAACAGATTATCTGTATTCTTGTATCTCAGGTGAATTCTCCACATTTTTGTTCTGTTTTATTTAAAAAAAAAAAAATACAGTATCAGATATATTTGATTGAATTGGAAGGCTACAAGTCAAGATCAATTATGGAATTATAGAAAGCAGAAATAAGGTCATAGCTAACAAGCTTATAAATGACAAAGGCCATATGCAGTATAACATGGCATATTTCATACCTATTAAAACTTTTTAGTGTCTGTATTCTTATATCTGTAAATGATCACGTAGAGCCATCCTTGATCTCAGGAGAGGCTTTGGGCCCTGGATGCACCTCAAAGCTGGAGGTGACTCTCTAAAGGACAGCCGGCTATGAAATTTTGCACCTTACTCCCTGGCAGGTTTATTCCCCAACAAAGGACCAAGGGGAGAGAGCAGAGCGCTCTCGGTGCGAGCCAATTAGCCTTGTTTATTTTCCTCCGCTGTCTAATAAACGTCACTTTCTACTTCTAATGGTTTGCAAAGAGAGTGTGATTAAAATTCAGGCCAGAGGTGTGACCAAATGTGAAACAGAGCCATGTCTTCTGCAGAGGCCCTTCATCGTGCACAATGGCTCTCAATGCAGCATTGTTATTGGAGCTTATAATAGCAAGTATTTACAACACTCCGCTGACCTCTGCATACCACAGACACCATGACGGCAATATTCCTCACCAATAACAATAAAGGGTAATGAACACAACCTGTGCATTATTTATGCAAACTCAGATTTAATCTGCATTTGTCTATGGTAATTCAGAGTTGTAGTGAAGAAGGTAAAAATGAGGCTCTGGATTGGATTTAGTTACGGTAACCAAAAGCGACCAAAAATGTTTAAGGCTTGAATTGGAAATAGCGATTATGGGGAAACAGTGACTATAAACACAGTCTCATCTAGTATTGACTAATTTAAACCTTTTACAAGTCTGACTTCTAATAAATGTTTACGTATTTTTTTTTTTTTTAGCTTATATTGTGCGGATTAAAAGCAAAAATAACTTAAGAGTTGTAAACATGGCACAGACAACATTTTGATTGGTTATAGATCTTTATAAAAAACACTAGCAGCAGTGTGGGAGGCAGTCTATGGAAATATTTTTGTAATGGCGATCAGCTAAATGAGCTCATATTTAGCCACAGACCTATTCATACTTATCATGACAGGCTATGTATCATATCCCTCTATTTAAAAAAAAAATCTGAAATTATAACATAAAATACCTCTATGTGAATGGTCAGATATTGTGGTCATTGGGATTTGTTTACAGATAAGCTGCTCTGCAGGTCATTGACCAAGGTTATTTTTATTATCTTTTTTTTCAATCTTTTTTATTCTGTGTACTTTAATTTAAATAAGTTTCGGAATTTTTCCTCAAGTGTTTTTAAGAACATTTAACTAAGGCATGTTTGGCTGATTGATGGAATGTCTCTGGAACTCTGGGCCCCAAAGCCCCAATCCTATTATCAAGATATTTATCAAACACAACATTCACTGACACACCCCTTTCTCAAATAGTTTGTGGGAAATTGAACATACATCCCTGGATGTAAATGTAAAAAAAAAATAATAATAAACATATCAAAATAAATTTCCCAATAGTCTACCTGCCTTTATACGCTCCTGAAATTACTTTTTTGGTGGGCTTGTTGAGGCATTTCCTCCCTGCCTCATTATAATTGTTGCTGTGGTTGTTGTTTTTCATCTGTGACATTTAAAAATGTTAATGGACTGCACCATGCCTGGAACGCATGAAAATTTATCAGATGACTGGCGGACACACATTGGGAGCTCTCCAGAGCTCAGCAGTTTGCTTTATCATGGTGTTTTTGTTATGATTTAATGCTTCAGCAGTACGCTCGAGTTTTTTTAAAAAATAGGCCTGCAAGGCTCCGGGGCCTCGGTCAGATTCAGCTGGCACTTGCAAACTTTGAAAGAACTTCAGAACGATACCAAGGGCCACAGTTTCTTGGAAAAGCAACAACAAACACAAGGAGCACTTTGATTGTTTGATATTGTTTTGACCTTGGATTTCACTTAGTGTAACTGTGGGCTATTTTTAAACGAGTATCGGCGTGTGCTCTGTGGAGGTGAAAGGAGACGCTTACACAGGTTGGGAGCTCAATTGGTGAAAGAAATACAAACTGAGATCTTGGTGGACTTTGTGCTGAGAGCAGATGTCTTGTGTTTGTGCATCAGTCAGCTGCCTCAGTGAGCAAACTTAAGTGCTCACAACAAACTCGCAGCAATGTCAACGTTCTGAACTGAAATGCTCCACAAGCAGTAGGTAAACACAGCAAAGCACACTATATTGATAAATTAGTATTCAGTGGAGAAGATTGAGTCTTTTCTAGTGATGCTCTCTAAAGCTGCCTCTTTAGTTCACCGACTCCCTGTTTCCATTTGATACTATTTTCTTTTTCTGCTGAATGTCAAGCAAGAGCTGTCTTACATTATTTTGTACTATGATTTAAGAATTTATGACATTATGTACATGATTAAAAAAAGAGTTACCAAACATATAAAAAAAATGAAACAAAAACACAAACATTCACCTTAAAAATACAATTCTGTTTATAATGAAATGAACAGATGACAGAATGGCAAATCTAATGCTCTACAGCATCTGAACAATTGAGTGAGATTCATCAATGACATGAAGAAGTGCAGTAACTTTAGTAGAAATAAATGTACCAAGCATTATGGGTTACGAATTCTGCTGTTAAAATGAACTTTTTCAAAACATGTTCTACCAAAAGTGTTTAGTGTATAGTTTGCATATTGAGCATATTTGTTTCCAGATGAATATAAAAACGTTGTTGGTACATATTTCAGCGTGTCCCTCATGGATCCTCATGAATATGGTCCAAATACTAAACATGTACTTATACAGTTTTGCATTGCATTTTAGACTGAATATATATAATTAAAGAAAAAGAAACAAAGGGAGAAAAAATTCTTTCTCCACTCAGACAAAAAAAAATGACAAAACAACACATGTTCTATAATTTTCAAAGTGCACATCTAATAGATTTAGAATACATGAAAAGTTTAGTTTATACAACTGAAGAAGTCTAATTGACATATTTAGTAAGAACTCATATCCATAACAATATGCTGGTGATGTACACTCTGCAAAATTAAATCACTGTATTGTTAGCCAGAGTGAAAATGACCTCAAAGTCAATGAGAGCACAGCTGAATGCTTAATTAGGCAGTTAGTGTTGGCAAGCACTTTGCCTAAATTATGATTATGGTGCACATCCAAAACTGAAGAAAACATTTTGCTGAGATTTCATCTGTAAACCTTCCCAAGGCTGCCAAAAGGCCTTGTGTCCTAAAGAGTCCTGAATGTTGGCAATAACACAGTGCCTGCTCCTCTAATACCCCCATAGTAATTGTTTGTGTTTTGGCTCAGCTACTTTGCCTCAGTAGGAAAAAATATATCTAAATAGCTTTTATTTTTTGTAATAAATGGGAAAATAAAATAATCTACACATAGAAGCAAAGACTTAATGCCATGGCTGAGCTCTAGAGTAATGGGAATCAATATCAGTGCTGAACACTGCAAAAACTGAATTAAGCCATGTTTATAGTGTACTATTTCTAAAATTACCATTACAAATCCTCATATTTGTTTTTAATTGTTGCAGATTATGTTATGTGTTAGTTAGCATATGAATTGGATCACGTACAGTAACATTTGCATGTTTACACTTTCTTAATAAGCCTGATTTCCCAATAAGGCTGCTCGCATTTGCATATTTTCACAGCACTACAAGGTGGTTTGTCTCTTAAAAAACACTCAACAAAAGCCAACATCCACAAAAACATTAGCTTGCAAGAATTACGTACAACATTTATGCTGCTTTGTTATTTTGGCAACAGTGATATGTGGAGGGATCTAGGAGAAAGTTAGAGGTGAAAACATAAAAAAATATCTCTCTAGCTTCAAGCACATCCTTTTCTATAAAGCATCTATTTCCTGTGATTTTAACTCACCCGTTTAAGCCCAAATTTTTCCCTGCAAAATAAGTGTATGCATTTCAAAGTTAGGCCTCCATAGCACATAATTATTTGTGAACTATTGCATTCCCAGAGTAGAGCATTCTATGTTATACTCTGGGATTTCAAACCAAAGACTATGATTCAAAATCTTATAATTTTTATTTGGATACTTTCCATTTCGACTGTGTTGAGATTTAAAGTTTATGATAGTTACATTCTTATCCTTATCTCAAGCTGATATTTACAAAAGCCTGAATGACAAAAGGAAACCCAAGTTGAGAATGTTTTTAAAAGTTGAAGGAGTTGGTGGAGGGTGATGACATTAAACTGGACTCTAAAATACTGAACTCAGTCATAAATGCAAAACAAACTGGGCACCTGAGACAAAAGTAGGGATAGCAGAATATGGAGTTCATAATGGGAATATTTATGTAAAGATTTTTCCAACAAGGAGGATGGATGTCGTAGTTCAATAGAAATAGAAATTAATGCAGGCATAGAAAAATAAATTATTGTTAATTATTGGAAAAATCAAAGCATTTTCTTACCTGACAATCTTTATGCTCATAATCAACACCGGTGGTCGCCTCATGGTCTGGCTGTTTATCCCCTGTTGAGCTATTTGTAACTGTTGGTTCATAAGTTAGGGTCAAAAGGTGCTTTCAACGTGGAGACTGGCTTTGACATTTCAGAAGAATTCTGTCCTCATAGCTGTGTTTACTTCCATGATCCCCCCACTCACAAATAAATGTTTTTCTTCATAGAGGAATGAGATAAACTATATCTAAATCACAGCAACATCATCTGATTGAGGAATATGTGAACACTTTGTGTGAATGACGTACAAAATGCAACAGTTTTTTTTATCATTTTCGATCAAAATAAATTGCTCATTACAAGGTTGCTTTTTGTTCTCTAGCACTACAGTAATGAGAGTACATGCTCAATGTGAAGGTACTTGTAAGGACAAGAATATAACACAGTCAGCCTGTAGCTGGAGAAATCCTATAAACATGGTGCAGTACATCAACTCTTCAAAACTCCGTTGAAATACTATTGCAATTAATGTCCAAGTGTCCATTAAATACATTCCTGTGAGTAGGTTTTCATTGCCACCTTTTTTGTTATTTTCATACGACAAGTTAAAGTACATTTACAATAACAAACACTTGAGTGTGCATATTTGCTTAAAAGGTTAAGAGCATGCAACCTTTACTCTGAAAATAAGATTTTGAAATGCCAGATATTCATGAGCTCATTACAACGGCACTCGATGAGGAGAGAAATATGCCGGGCAGCTTCTAAAGTCATCCAGTGAAGGTAATCTGTGTTGGAAGAAGGACAAATGAGAAAGTCAAAGAATGTGGATGACTTTAAGGAGAGTCAGCTTGTGACAAGTTATTGGGCGAACTGCATAGCAATTAAATACACACGTTACAACTGTTGGTAGATGATACAGAAAGGAATGTGGAAAATGGGGAAACACGCACGTGTTTGTGCCATGTATCTGAGACGTAGCGGGCCACTCTCAACTGGCTGGAGCCTTCAGATAAGCGGTGGTACAGTATGTTGTGTAAAATTAATTTTTAAAGTATTGTGTTCTCCACAGCTCCTTATGTCACTCTGTTATCTAAGGGTTCAGAGCTCTCCAGCTACCTGCAATAAAACAGGAGCGTTTCTAATCACACTTTGCAATATGAAAAGCTGAAATGTAGATAGTTTTATCTTTTTTATGTTATTCTAAGATTACACAAAGCGTCTGCATGGCATAGTAAACAGTTATCGTCCATATCAAAAGGCTAAGGTTATTTTGGTTTCCTAGGCAAGATTATGATATTAAGAGGACGGCAGTTGAATGAATTAAAGTATTAATAATATACACAAGCTATTTGAATTTCAATATGTTATAAAGCAAACTTGTTTAAATATTGATAATAGCGTTCCCTGAGTAATTTATTTCACATATTTTAGCATATTAGTGATAGGCTGTTTTTAATTTTAGTTATGCATACTGTTGGTTTTCTAAAATGGAATCCTTTTCGAGAATGTCAAACGTGTGTATTACAAAGAAAACTAGACTCCATGTGAAGGTTAGACTTCACTCTGTGTTTTGTCTGTATGGAGACCTTATGCTTGTTTTAAGACATGTAGGTTTATCCATTTTGTTGATAGAATAAATTTACTTTTAAAGCATCAATGTGTGAACAATGTACATGAACAAACATGCAGCCTACCACAGGGACTTCTTGGTGGAGATTTTGGATTTATTCAAGTTGGAAAGCATCTACAGAATTACAAGTCACCTACAGTATTTACAGCAGAGTTGGCAACATTGCATTATTTTTAGTAAGCTTGCCAAAGATAGTTAGACCCTTAACATAAAACAAGGGTAAAATATTGCATTTTATCTGCAACAAGCATTTCTAAATAAATGGAGGAAATGTAAATGTAAATTAACTGAAAGTAAAACTAAGCAGAGGCTCTTTTGTTCACCTTCAACAACCTACATAAAAACACTGGTAAAATAATTTAAAAGAATGACTTCTTGGACAAGAACACCCTGCTAGCATTAAAATTGTATCCCCTTTCTTTATCAATTCTTTAACAACTTTTTAAAAATACAATCCATTTTTAATTTCAGTATTGGAGGACAGCCATTTAATTTCTACCCTTTCAAACTGATGTTCTTGTTAATAGTGTTACTTCCTCATTGCATGTGAATTAACCCTCTGGTGCATGAGGGTTAAACAATGTAGCTCCTTTGAAAAGAAAGATGATTTTCATATGATACTGGCTCCCTGGTTTAATCCAGAGCTTCATACTTTGAAACACAACACTAGAAAATTTGGGTAGAAATGTAGTATTTTTTTAGGAGTTCTGCATAGTCTGGAAAATAGTTTACTGAAACAACAATGAGCAAAAGTTGGAAATATTAGAAAACCAAGATTAAAAACCATCTGGGTTAAAACAGAATATGGAAACAGGACAAAAAATGACTTAAGTTGGAAGAAAATGTATATTTTATCCTTAATAAGATTGGACTAGATCTAACAAAAGTTACATGAACTGAACTTGATATGCAGACAGACCAGTAATTGCGCCAATTAAGATATCATTTAAAAAATCCAATATGGAATGATATGTATATGTTCTTTTTATTCCTGTAATGTTTGACGTGAAGGAGAAAAAGAAAAGAATATTATTAATTGATGTCTTGAGTAGCGTCCAAATGACATTTGATCAAGGTAAAGCCAGAATGCATTTCTTGAAATGACAAAGATCAAAGAACTAAGCAGATAGTGATTCATTTTTTCCTATTATTTTCACATTTCCATTTAAAGCATGTGATCTACATCTTCACACTTCCCCATGGATTGGACAATGCACCCTTCTGAACTTCCAAAACTGTCTTGAACTATTGAAAAAGCTTTGGCTAATACCCAACATATAAAGAACTGAATTTCACTTCGGGGATTAATTTGCAATTGCAGACTTTTTACAGCCTAGACTCCCTGCAGTCCAATATCCCAGTAATTGAGTTGTTCAGTAAAATATAATGTTAGCAAGGAACTCTTAAGTTCCACGTTGTAAAAAAAAAAAAATACAATTAAAATCTCTGAAGTCTCATCTCATTACATTTAATTGATGATCGTAATGGATGATAAGAAAATAAGCTGTGTCTTTGACCTTCAGCTCTCATCGCCCCAACATCCCCTTTGTCTTTTATTTTCCACCTGTAAGCTGATGACAAACATTGCACAGAGCCAGAAAAACAGTGGTTGAGCGGAGACAGAGCACTTTGTCAGGTCAACTAATTGAGTAGTTGGCCCAAAGCAGGAGCCATTTATAAGACCCCTCCTCTCCTTAGGCATAAACGACTGAGTCCCATTCCTCTGCCCCTGTCCTGCTGTGTTCCGCTGTGACACAGGGCTTTGTCACCCCCCACCCCTGAATACTCCCTGCCTCTTCCTCATTCATCACCACAGAGTGATTCCCTAGCTTTACGGAAAAGTGATAGTTGCTTTGAGGCCCACTGTGGACACAGAAAGACCCTTCAGGCTTAAGTGTTCTGATCAATCAAAAGGTCTTCTGGGTCAGGCTGACCTTCTGATATCAGATTCAAGGTAACAAAGCCTCAGGTTCACATGAGAAAACACGCCTTGGAGTTCTCTCACATCCACCCTTGTTGTGCACATGCTGTTTTGCCGTCTTTGAGTTTTCAGCTAATGGCTGTTGCTGTATTGTCTCCAATTTCTGGCATAAATTTGTCATTATGTCTGGGGTAGCACTTCATCTTTGTTGAGAATGACAATTAGGGCGTAATCAGAGCAAGTGTCCCAGAATCATAATAAGTGTCTAGTTTGTCTACCACCTTTTCCCATTTGAACAGCTGTGACTCCTGCAGTGCTCTTGGCTGGCGCAGTCCCCTCTTGGCTCATTTACTTGCCTCTGAAGTATTTGTTTGGAGATGAGTGTTGGCTCAAACAACTGGAGATGCTTTTTTTTTCTCTTTGATATTTATGTTTTCTTTTTATTGCTGTTTTCAAAATGCCCTCCTTGAAATGAATGACCATTCTTACAACAATAATGAAGTGCAGCAATATGGCGACTGGGTTAGTACTGTACAAGTCTGTCAAACAGCCCTGACCCTTCACTTCACTGGACACCTGAAGGCTTGCTGTTGTATTTCTCATCCAGGTGTTAAAAGCAGATCCATGAAGTTCTGTAGCTCATGTAGAACCATGTTTGTTTCTACGTCACAATGACTATTTTTCAGAAAACTGGAAAAGTTCCTTTAAATCAAGGCCAAAAGCTCACCTGTTTAGAACTGCTTTGATTAATTATACCTGGAACATTGGTCAATATATTTGATGTGTATTTGCTTGATGATTTTGATGATGGTATTAGACAAAATGCATTGTTTTTGCGTGCTTCATAATTGATTTCTGTGTTGTATTTTTATGGTGTAAAGCACTTGGAACTGCCTTATCAGTGGTCAAAATCTTTTGCCTTATTGGTGCACAACCTGTAGGTGTGAGTCTCTTGCAAGACCCTCTGCTAATGCTCCTTGCTTTTCAATTCATTTAAAACCTCTTATAGAATTTGACAGCTGGCTTTTGAGACAATCTGAGAGCAGAGTGACTGAGATGACCTCAAATGTAGCCGGAAGGGAAAGAGAGGAGAATAACCTGACATCAGAGACAGCTTGCTCACAAGCATGTGCAGTCAGGGATCCACTTTCTCGGCTGCACAGTGGCGCAGTTGGTAGCACTGTTGCCTTGCAGCAAGAAGGTCCTGGGTTCGATTCCCGGCCGGGGTCTTTCTGCATGGAGTTTGTATGTTCTCCCTGTGCATGCGTGGGTTCTCTCCGGGTACTCCGGCTTCCTCCCACAGTCCAAAAACATGACTGTTAGGTTAATTGGTCTATCTAAATTCTCCCTAGGGGTGTGAGTGTGTGTGCATGGTTGTTTGTCCTGTATGTCTTTGTGTTGCCCTGCGACAGACTGGCGACCTGTCCAGGGTGACCCCGCCTCCCGCCTGGAACGTAGCTGGAGATAGGCACCAGCAACCCTCCCGACCCCATTAGGGACAAGGGTGAACAGAAAATGGATGGATGGATCCACTTTCTGCTTTCCTTTACAAAAAACATTTTCTTATTAAAGCTGTTCTCAACTGGTAATAGTTTCTCAACTCTATATTTTTATTTCTCTGGTCTCTGTCATGGACCTTTAGACAATACCATGCTAAATTACTGGTGTCCAAAGTCAATCGTCAAGGGCAAGTGTCGTACGTCTTTCAGATATTTTCTTGATTCAACACACCTGAATGAAGAAATCATTAACATGCTTTAGATAGATAGATAGATAGATAGATAGATAGATAGATAGATAGATAGATAGATAGATAGATAGATAGATAGATAGATAGATAGATAGATAGATAGATAGATAGATAGATAGATAGATAGATAGATAGATAGATAGATAGATAGATTTTATCTGTAAATCTTCTCAGTCAATAGTGAGTTCTTGGAAAGACCTTCTCAGCATAATAAATGTGTGTTGAAGTTATGTTTCTGCTGAGTGCAGCATTATGTCCACACTAGTTAGAAGTGATTTCGACCGGCTGTTTCCATTACCCAACTATCTCTCCTCCACTTTGTGAAGTGTCTGTTGCTATTCTCAGTTTTCTCCATTTTTATTAAATGCCTTATGGATTGACAATTTTTATGTTTCTGTAACAGAGCAATTACATTTGTACATATTCAAATTCTTCCCCTACAAATCACCCCATCTTGTTTATTTAATTTAATTATAAAAAGCAACCAGGCTGAACTTATTTACCAGTGACTAATGAAGAGAAAACGTTGCTTTGGAAACCTACAGGTCCTTTTTCTCTGTTCTAGTTTATAGGTCCACAGTCCATTTCACAAGGCAAATCTCAAACAGCATCTGACAAAATGAGTCAGTTATCTCAGCAGGAAGATATTGTGATTGCTCAAAGGGATCAGGAGGAGACAAACTATTTTGTCTTTGTCCCTTTCCTATCTTTAGTGGCTCGAGCGTTTTTATCTGATCTGTCTGTATTCCTGGTTCTACTAGTTCTAATTCTATGTCATTACTGGTCAGAAGGACTTGAGTGTTGCAACAGCATTTTGATTTACATTTTGCACTTTCCGAAATTGTTCTGTGGGCTTTTGGCGCCCTGATGATAATGCAATCCCATGCATCACTTACACAGCATTTTCCACCTCTTGTCATTAATATGGATGTTTTTGAATGCATCGCTGGATCTTTGTAGACCTTGAGCCAAATGCTATGATTAGAAATTTGATCCGCAGGGTCAAGGTGCTGAAATGTGCATGTTGAACACAATCACCTGCATAAACAATAATTTCTGCAGCAAGTGCAACATTATTAAGGGAAAGGGCTGTGAACTGTTTATCGAACTAACGAAGTAAGTCTTTTCAGATTCATGTCCAAACTTCAGCATAAAGCTGTGTTGCTCAGAAGGAAACCAGTAACTTGTTGTGAAAATATAAAAAACAAAAAAATAATTAACTCTTTTTGTGAACTTTCTCCAAAAGGGCTTGCAACATATTATAGCTTTCTAACTTTTTTTCAGTTGTATTTCTGCATGTGACTCACCATAATTTTATATATTTTTTTCCATGTCAAAAATTGCAAACTTTATAAAAGAAATTAAGCGTAAAAGAAAACAATGAGCACAAGGCAACTAAGAGCTCAACCAAAAGTTGCCGAATGGTGATGAGGCTACGTTTGTTCACCTCAATACATAACAAATTATCCATTATCCTGTTTCAGGAGGCAAAACTCCAGAGGGCTAAAGTTTGTTACATGAAACTGAGTTTTAAAACCACTTACCTACCTGATTAAAAATAAAGCCTATTGTAATTTGTTTATATTACCTTGTTTTTATTTTCTACCTCTACAGTATAATGATAAATGGCCTTTAAAGAATAAGGATACTTTAGGAAAATCTTAACAGGTATAGCTTTATTTTCTAAGTTAAATGCTATAATAAGATTTCCCAGTAGAGAAATTGCATCTTTATTTTTATATCTCATTAACAGATATTTTAGCAGATGTCTGTGTTGGTCAGAACAAAAGGAGGAGAAGCACAAACATGCCAGTGGAAGGAGCGGGCCTCGTTGCCTTAAAAACTCAGAGGACCTCCTGTCTAATGAAATGCTGTCAAGGTCCAGTGAGCTGAGCTGCCAGGAGAAAGCCTCACAATGGAGAAAAGTCCGACAACAGCACAAAGAGAGAGGGAGGCGGCAACCTTACCTTCCAAGCTCTTATTAAATTTTGGGAATTGCTCAGGCAGATAAAGTAAAGAAGACACCTCATTGATACAGAAAGAAATGCATTGCTTCCTCCAAACTACAGGCATTATTTACTGTGTACTTTAACTTTACTTTTGACAACAGTAATTAATTTTGATAAAATAAAGTTAATTTGAGTTTAAGAATTATATTCACAGTGCAGATAACTCGGATTAAAAAAAAAACATTGGTAGGGTAAAACCTAAACTGATCCACAGTGTTATGAATTTTAAGTTTTACTTGATACACTTATTGCGCAAACTATGGTACGGAAGGATATTGAGGTCAAGGATGTATATATAATATGACGATGTTATGCAAACATGGGAATACATTGTATAAAATAGTTAATGATATGGTAGTGTGATCATTTCTTCCAGATGATGGCAGCAGTATGCTTAAAGGCTACATTGAAAAAGAGACAAAAATAGAAAGAAGTTGACATGAGGTTAATTTGGCTTAAAGTATGGACAGGTGTTTGTTGAGAATCCTACAAAAACCACGTTGTTGGAATCAATATGTCACAGGAAACCAGGTGAAGAATTCAGATAAACGCGTCACATCAGCCGCCTCTTTCGCCTTTGTTCCACACCAGTATGGCCAATGAATTTTAAATGTCTTGTGGTATTCTAAGTCGCAGCATGTCCATGTTGAACACATTTAAGTTGGTGAAACGGAAGAAACCCATGACTTTCTACTTGGTCAGTGACGAAGGCTGCTCATCTTGAGGATTATATTTCTCAGAGTGAGCCTACCAACAGTGATTACGTCCACAATATGCAGCAGCATAAAAATGCCTCCATATTTAAATTTTACTTTATGTCTTAAACCATAAAGTAAAATTTGACAAACTAATGTAAATTAGCCATTGTACTAGCCTTCATTATGCATGAAGGGAATACTTTAAATCAAATCATATTCACATGCTGGAGTGGATCTGACTTCAGTTTAGATAAGAATCATTGACAAGACTTGAACATTTCTATTTTTAGCAGGCATCTTAACTGTGCTTAATCTATTATGCCAAGCAAAATGGACAAAAATATTAGCCTTGAGGCAGTCAAAACTCTTAGAGACATACTCACCCAAAAAACCTCAAGCTGTAACTGCAATAAAAATGCTTCTACAAAATAAAGATAAACATATATCATTTTGTTCACATAAAATCACATAAAATCCTAATGCAGTAAAAAATACATTTAAGTTTAACATTTTGAGAAGGTTTTTCACAGAAAGTCAATAAAGTATATTAAAGTTTGTGGTTCTAAATTCTCAAGATGTAAAGATCAAGAAGTGTAACGACTTTTTCAAGACAGATTACAGCTACAAATTGTTTAACTGTAATACAATAGGTCTAATTTCTTTTTTCTGCTCTCTTTCATTGTTTCATTTATTTTTAGAAAACCAGAGGCTTTGGCAATCTGCACAAGAAAAATTCATACCAACCATAGTCCAGATGCAGCACGGCTGTATTTCAACAGTGCCATGCCTCACACTGACTTTTCTAGCTAATTAAACAAGAAGCTAAGACAGTTCAAGACATATGTGGACTGCAAGGGGCAACCAACCTAGCAGGAGAAAGATGGCTCCTTCATAAAATAAATGATGATGATGATAAGATGTTGTTATTTATAACCCTGTCTCAATCAGGTAACACTACCATGGAGCCATTTACATTGTTATAAAAGAAAATCCAACTAAGCCACTCTTTGCAGATATAGCAATACATTTGTTTCTGCTAATGAAGAAAACATTGCTTACAGTTTATTTGCATCCATCAGTTGTTCCCGAAATGTGTTTTTCTAGTTTAGAGCTCGTCATGAAAAGGGAATAACACAGCGGAGAGGCTTTTGGTGCAATCAGTTTCATAGTGGGCTGACAAAAATAGTACATAAAAGGAAAACTCCACAAAAGAGACACACGTAAAATGTGCTGTTTCAACCACAAAGGTAATGACAACTGTACGACTGAGTGGCACTCACCACTGAAGCTTGTTTTGTGAAGGAGAGGGGAAAAACATTTTAAAATATATCTAACTATAGGGCTTTCACCAACCAAGCACTATGGCACTTAACTTTTGTAAAATTACCTGGGATATAACTTTGACAAGCTAATATGCCCTTCAAAGCTTCACAGCTTTGTTAAGCCATAAGGATAATTAGGGTTGTGAGGAAAAGATGCTTTGCATTCACCACAATCAACTGTGATGTATACTTTCTGTGTATTGCCAAAAAAACAAAAACAAATGTAGTTCAAAATGGTGTTTAAATCTAAACGGGTAACAATCACAAGCTAACGGGTGTACTTGTGAGCTACACAGAACTCGTTGTGTCTGTCCGGTTTGGGTTCTTGCGAAACATAAACATGAAACAAATTTTAGGCTTGTTGCAAAAAAAATAAATAAAAAAAACACAAACAAAAAGAAAAACACCCCCTTGGCAAACAGAAGATAACCTAAGCCCACCATCTTTGCCATGAAGCGGCCATAGAAAAGGTTCTTTAAGAGCTGTCCTTATAAAATAGCTAATATTTTATTGTTTTATTCCATTTGAACTGAACCCTAAAGACACTGTCAATATTTTTGATCAAATAAAACGTATGTCGAAGGTTGTGGGGATTAAACTGCATAGACTCGCCTTCACCTTTTCAGCTGTACCTCAAAAATGACCTTATCTAATGTAAATATTTTGTTGCACTCTTTACAGATGAACAAATCTGGCTACTACACATAAAACATGGAAGTCAAAATACTGGAAAAAATAGGATTATGACAAAAATATGTCAGTTTTTGCAGGCTTGTTCTAAGTGACGTGACTTGTGAGAGCAAAATAGCTTTTTTCACTTGATATGTAAACGTTTGGATCATTTTCAAAGCTCGGTGAGCGCTGGGAATGTTATGGAGCTCTGTTATCAGGAATCCCCAATGGATTGTGTGAAATGTGTGTTTGGTTTCTTCAACTCACAGTGATTGTCGTTAGCTAGATAGTGTGGTCCAGTGCATAAAATAATTACAGCTCTCATTAAGGACGGACTCGGACCGTGTAAATCCCAGGACTGTCTTGTGAACATAGAGGAGAACCGACGGAGCGTGCTTCCATGATACATACAGCCTCTACCATCTGTCTGGTGAGTTCACTGCCATGGTGATGACACTCACTGATTAAATAGCTTAATTTAACCCCCAGAGCTCTCTTGGAAATATCTGAAATGTTTCCTTGCTATATCATTAGAAACATTTGTTTTTCACAGATTTAATCTCCTTAAATATTTAATCTGTTTTAAAATGTGAAAGCAAACAAGGTGTTTATGACAAGAGAGAAAAATCCTTAAACAATCTCAGCAGTAATTGCGACTGAATTGAACTTCTCCAAACTTCAATGTTTGTTGCATGATACACCAACATAAAATAGTGCATAATTGTGCAACAAAAGAAAACCAAATACATGGTTTCCCAGAGCTTTTTTTTTTTTCTTCTTTTTTGAGGAACCCTGGACTCCACAGAGAAACTCAGAGCTAAGACTGCATGTTTTTCTCTGATGAATCCCATTTAGATAAAACGTATTCTGGAGTTAGAATACGTTTTATCGACTTAATATAAAATGTACTTTGACTTAATATTCTCAGTCAAAGTTGACTGAGAATATTAAAAACTGATTAAGTGTTTTCCCTTTATTTGTACGATTTAACAAAGAACGGTCAACGGTTTTAATCCCGGTATGTAATAGACATTGTCTCCTATTGATCTAAAAAGATTGAATGCAAATATACAGTACTTTTCATATTTTTAACTGTTAAAAATATATAATCATATACCTTCATTCTGGACTACTTTGTGATGCTCTAGCACATCAAATTCTAATTTAAATTTGCCATTGTAATAATGTTGCTGCTCTACATGTAATAGCAGAAGAAAATCCAGTTGTTTTAAAATCATACTCTCCTTTGAGGTAAATATGAGCACTAGACTGAGTCCTGGGCTCCATGTTTTTGGGCATTTCTCCCTTGTACTTCATCAAGAGCCACTCTTCATGCATGGGTGGTTGCATAAAATTACCATACAGCAGAAAACGAAAAAAAGAGTGTCTCAGCAAAGGAAGGCTGAGCCGTATTTCATTAATGTCTGATACCACAGTTCAAGTTCAAAACGAAGCAAGTTAACCCTAATCTGTGTTCCTCGAGGAGCAGAGCCATTTGGTAATTTTGTGTGTTTGTGTGTGTTCTCTCTCTCATTTGAATGTTTTCACCCAAACAAGACAGTGAGAAAGACTTTTCCCTCAGAGCTCACCCAAAGCAAACCTCACTGTCTGTCTGACATTGGAGAGAAGCTTTTCACACTTTTTCTGCATCATTGTTTTGTTGTTTTTTTAATTACAGTTTTGGTTCACACTCAACGTTTTAACTTATCCTTTTCCAAGCAGCAGCAGCAGAAAATTCCTCCCAAAACTTCAAACAGAAAACAACATTGTGTGTTTCCTTATGAGTTGATCAAAATCATTTTAATGGCAAAAAATGGAAGATAACTGCTTGTGTTCATTTATTTTATTGGTTTATTCTTCCTGCTCAATCTAAAGTTCAACTAAGAGCTCGACTGCTTTCACCAGTAGCCTAGCAAACACTAAAATATAGAAAGTGCTGGATGTGTTTGATTTCTGTACAGTCTGTTGCTGAAATCATAACATGCTTTGAAGAAACTTACAGATAATTAGTGTAGCTTCTGTTGTACAATTAGATTGATTTAAATTTCACCTCTAGTCTAAATAAAGTCAGTATCCAAATTGAAAAATAGTCCTGAATGCTATAAAAAAGTAGCAAATATTAAAAGTTTCATGTTCTAGAATCTATTGAAAACTCATCTTCTCTTGTTTTGCCAAAACATATTTTTCTACAAGGAATTGGCTGAATTAGATAGTCGCTAATTGGCAAACATAGAAAACAACAGTGTGCACTCTTACTCTCACCAGAGATTATGCCATCTTAAAAAATAGAGAAACTCTTGAAATTGAAGGGTTTGTTTCTAGTTCCTGACCAATAACAGCCTCTCCATTCAAAACACTTTTTACTGTGGGATTACTGCGGCAAAGGAACAACCCAAAGCAGAGGCATGAGGACACAACACAATTCATGCCACGGATAAAACAGAGCACTGGCAGAGTAAGTAGCCTAATCATCAATGCATTTTTTTTTGTTTTTGTTTTTTGTGTGTTTTGTTACAGGATAAAACACCTGTTGATGTTATTAAATCAATAACTACTATTAACATTTTCACTGCAGGATGATACATACAATAAACATACCCATGATAACTTGCTGCAGCATTGTTTTTTTCTCTCTGAGTTAAAGATTGATTGTATGTCAGCAATTTAAACACCTGTTCATCCATTTTGAGTGCCGAATTAGCATTAAGGCCCTTTTGAACAGCCAAATGGTTTATAATAATGAAAAAAACATTATTTGTCCTCATTGAACAAATCAACTTATACACATAAACTGAAGATATTGCTATCACTACTTTTACGCAAGTGGATATTTTTAATGCATTAATGCCTGAGTTAAATTTTTGCCCAAGTTAAAAATGAATAACAGCATTCATTTTTAACTTTTGGTTGAGTTGTTGGCTCTTTCTTTTCTTCTACACTTTTATCTACAAGCTTCTTGACTTTGGAAATTGGGATAAAAAAATCCTGTGAGCTGCAAGAATGAACATAGTGTAACTCAGAAGGAAAAGCTGAGATGAGATATTCTGTATAAAATATTGAAAAATACTTTTCTAGTGGTCTACAGCTTCAGTGCAGGCATAAAAGAAACATAAATTTAATGACCAGATGTAACAATTATGTTAACCAGGGAGTTTGGCTGCAGGAGACAGAAAAGTGACTTCTCCTTAAGAGATAATGACAGCAATAGGGGAGGAAATACAAACATTGATTAATTTGAGTAAATGGACTCACATCGCCTTTACTGTTTTCAGCCGATGTCCACTAAAAACCTGAATACTGAACAAGCTTACCTGAAAGATACAGCATATTGATTAACTTGACACAAGGTTGACTTTTAATTTGTATGTCCAGAGCTAGCCTGGCTGTTAACGGTGTATTGCCACAGGCAGACACAACTCATTAAGGTACTCACTCTTCAATTCTTTAGTGTTTGACCACTGAAAAAGCTGAGACTGTGCTCAGATCAACATTTACATTAATATGCATACTTGTCTTTGTAAAAAAAGAGAAAAACAAATGAAAAAAGAGTGAAGTAAACAAGTCAAAACATGTACAATAAAGCAATGTTCTTTTAATGTTCGTAACCATGATGCAAAGCTATAGTTTGCTGCTTCCTAATTAATATAAGGCCAATACTGCTAGCTCAGTACGTTAACACACATTTATGTACATAGAAAAACTATACCTTGTTATTGGTCAAGAAGATGAACAAAATCTCCAATCCAAATTCTTAGAAACCACAACTGGGGGTATTTCAACCAGTAGATGCTAGTTGCATGCCAACTGGCTATTTTAGAGATAAATAGAGGGACAAAAGCATTTTCTGCCCTACTATCACAAAAGGAAATTTTAGAGTTTGGTAAACTATGCTGGAATTTAAGGCAAAGCAAGGCCAGGTTATTTGTATTGGACATTTTGGCAACAGGGGTACTTAAAGGGCTTTTTCCATGATGAAAACATATAAAAGAGTCCATAACAGTAGGATGAACAGAAAATGAAAAAAAAATAACAGCCAAATTAATTATGTAACAGAAAGCTATTCCAAACAAATTGAATTTTAACCCCACAAAACAAAAAAAAGAAAAGAAATTTGACAGTTTTTTTACTAGATTTTTTCCAGATTAGAGGACTGTAAAATCTTCTTCTCCATGTTTGGTTGTAATTCTAGAGATGCAGCATAGAAAACTGAAGACTGAACTGAAAACAAGTCATTATCGTGTCCCCCAACAAAAAACATTTTATGGCAAATAAAACCAGAAAATGTTCCACCATTTGTCCATAACCAACTCAGTCCCCAGATCTAAATTCAACAAATACATTTTAGAGTGAGTTGAATATAAAAGAGCATCGGAGAATATCTGAAGTGCTAAAGAAACTGTATGAAGATTATTATTGATCAGAAACCTGTATTTCAATAGGTTGCATCCTAGTGAAATATTGCAGGAGAAGATTCAATAGTGTGGGATTGGCAAAAACAGAGTTCTGTATAAGAAAAATCTGTAAATGCTAATCAAGTTAACATGTGTACTGTTTTTGATGAAGTGACTCCAGTAAGCCTTTGGACTTCAGGAAGCTTGATAAAACACAAATAAATGAGCAAATGTTTGTACCTAACACAAATTACAAGAGTCAGGCTATCCTCCGTTTTCTTATCAGCGAATACCCTTCTGTAAAGGACAAAACAAGCACGGCAAAATCCACAGGTGCAATCAAGCATTGCTTGCTAGTGTAATGATGGTATTCATTCCTGAGCTCAGGGACTAAGCTACTGAGGAGACTTTGATAAGCTCCCTGGCAAAATTATATCTAATTAGCAATGCATGGCCTCCCGCTATTCATAACTTCTTTGTCAGTGAACAGCACACACAATTCTGGTGTGGTCTTGCACAGTATAGATACAGCCCCTTTGGAGAGCCATAAATGAGACTTTCATTTAAAACACAAAATGGACACTAATGACACAATTAATTTCTCTATATGGGAGCAAATGTGCTATCAATGACTTGTTTGCGTCAGGGGATTATATGTCCTTTTAATTAGGAGCGGACAACAACAACTAACAACCAGGCAGGATTTTGTAAGGAAACCAGAGAACGCGCTCCAGCATTGATTCAAGTTTGCCACAAAATGTTTCTTTTTTTTTTCTGCAAGTAAACAAAATAATGAAAAAGGTATATATCTTAAGACTACTCCACTTTATTATCTTATACCTTTTTTGTTTGTTTCCCATCTTGCCACATATGTGGGATTTTCTCAAGGCACCTTATTTTGGTTCAAACAAAGCACTCCTTTCCCTTTATATGCTGTTACTAGGAGAAGTTATAACTGCACAAAGTGAAGATGGATAAAATCTTTGGTAGAACATGCTTTTTAATCATCTCCAAAGTTTTTCCCTTTCATACAGAAAGTTCAAAGTGACATAGATTGTGCAGTTTGTAGTTCATAACACCGTGGCATGTTCAACACATGCCAGTAAATGATTGCATAAAAAACATAACTTACTAGGAAAACCTTTTTTACCCACAGACTCGACTTGAAACATTATTTTCTGGAGCGGTTTAAAGACCGTGACCCTCCTAGATGTTTGTGATGTTGGTGAATACATTTGCTTGTGCTGATATACTCTGGTGATTCCATACTTACTTCACACATGCATGTAAAAATGACCTTTGGGGCTCTCAGATGTATGAACTCCTCTGCTTCTAATTTGATTGTTTGCAATGGACCAGAACCACGATTTGAAAGCTTAATATTAACATAAATCTCAGACTAATCTTTGCAAGCATAAGAGCAGAATTCGGTTGCCAGAATATATTACAAATGACACACGCAAACATTTGTGCTGAATTTTTCCTTTATTAAATTTTTTGTGCTTGTTGAACGCTATAATTGTTGCAACCAGGGGAGCAATATCCAACTTCTGTCAGTAAGCGTTCATCCACTCGAATGAAATGTATCGGCTCGATGCTACCTGCTGCCGTGCTTTCATTTCTAATTTATAGTATTAATATTGCTCCAGGCCAACTCTGGGGAACTTCATGACAATGAGAGTAATGGACCTCTCTCTCAAACGAAAATGTGGCTGTGGAATAATGATTAGGTCTGTATCGTCTCATCACACACAGAATAACAATCAAATATTTTTTATCCCCTATTTCTCCTTGCATACTTGATTGAATGTGCATTTCCTGGAAAATTCTAGATAATAACTTGTCTGTGCCTTTTGAGCTAATCATTTTAAGGGAGAAATTGAAACCATAATTAAGCAGATAGGAGATTTGCTCTCTCTCTTTGAAGTCCATGTGCGGAGACACTGGCGAGTTTTGTCGCTTAAGATACAGAGGAAGCTGTTTGATTTCTGGATCTCATTATTTCAAATAAATCCATTTAATAGAACACAATCTTCAACAATTATTTCAATAAGGATAAAAAGCATCTCAGACTTACTTCAAACAATTTTTGATAACGAATGTTAAATCAGTAATTATTGTATTTCTGCCTGTGTGTGCAGTGCAGTATGAAAAATAACACCGATTAATAAACCAAGCTATTTCTTGAGACAATAACATTGAGAAACATTGGTTAGACTCTTCTATTTTAGGCCCAGTTCAGACTAACGCCGATTTTTTTTCTTTTTCATTTGTAATTCTGGTCCACATATAAATAAGGTTTTTGATGATTAAGACATTTCTTAAGTGAAGACTTATTTCAACTACTTTTTTGCAAACTTCTTTTCTGGTGTTTATGTTTTGACTCATTGTCCAAATAATGATCAAAAGGATGATGTAATGTCATAATTCAAAAAAATCAGAATTTAATATCCCGACGTAGAGGTTAATCAATTTGAACTTTTGCACTATTTTTTGTCCAATACTGAAAATATGGGCAAAATTGTGGAACCAAAAATGGCTGTCTGTGTGATAATCTTAAACTCAGTTTCACTGCCCAATAAAAAAAGCAATTGAAAATATGTTGAGCTGAACCTACATGTGAAAATGGTGTGAGCTGTTTGCTATGCTTTGGTTGTATTTTTAGTTTACTTATGGTGAAACCTCAAAACATTTCTTTTAGGGAGTGTGTTTGTGGATTTTGGAATTAATGTTGGCTGTAATCTAGAAATGTTATGTCTATTTTACAGACAATGTTATTTTTGGCCTGGACTGAGCAAATAAATATTAGGACAACACAATTAGTAGGTTTATACTACATAAAAAAATAATACATTTATTCTAAAAGGTTGATTTGTGAAATCAAGTTTTTTTAGCTTTATGTTTAATATGGGATTTGTTTGATTTATTTCAATAAGGCTCTTCATTATTTTCAGTATGTTGTTATCCCTCTGTTATCAACTGCATAAGGGATTTTAAATTACTGTTATTTTGTGAAAGGCATTGCTTACTGTCATATAAAATGAACGAGGTACGTTTTAATTCTAAAAACCTTACAGGTAACTCACAGGTAGAGTTTTCATAGTTCTCCAAAACATTACTCAATATATTTTGATTATTTTTGGTTTAGATGTTGGAATTTTCTAGATTAATGTAGAGATAAGGCACTTTAAAGGTATTTTATTGAACATTAATATTGCTTTTGCGGATTATTTTCTTTACATGAATTTGCAGCATGATGCTTTCACTACCATGTTTACTGTTAGGATGGTGAGTTCAGGGTGTCGCGAGATGTTAGCTTTCAGAGGTTTGCATGTCGGCACGAAATTAATTTATTACATGAAGCAAAATCAAAGTGAGTGCAAAAAAGCCTGACATAGCAAACTGGCAGTCAGCTGTCAGAAACATCAAGGACATCAGTGAATCCATTGTCTTCTTCACTATTAGACCCTCTCTCCATGTATTTTTTTTTTCCCATTGTTTCAAACACTGTCAAGACTATCATTGAGAGAGATCATTCTGATGACCAGATCAGTGTATGGAACAGATTTCTACAGTGATCTCTAATTAAATGTTGCTCTGTGCAAGTAGAAATGAACCAAAACAAATTGTATTTGAAATTCTGACACAGCTTTTCGATTAGCCTAAACGCATATAAATAATGTATGTTGGACTGAGATGGAATTCTGTTGCAAACTGTGGCTCAACAAATATTGTAATAACTTAACTCTGACATTTGCGTTTGGAGAAATTTATTATTTTATGTGTAAATGTAAATTTTACTTATAAATCCTAATTAGCACTTCTGCAGTGTGCTCTTAGACTAATTTCCTGCCTCTGATTTGGCTATAGAGAGGATGGCATAGCCAAATCATGAGGTAGCTGCCACTATGTTGAAAGACATAAGTTTGAATGAGCTTACATAAAGCAAAGAAAGACTTTTTTTCAGTTAAGTGGAAAAGGAAGGAAGTAGGGAGGGAAGATGAGTCATAAGCAAGTGAATAAACTCTGAAGGCTGAACAAAATATGCAATGAAAGGACACTGGCTGGGAGTGCTAAAATATTTGTGAAGGAAGAAAGATGCAGCTATAGTTATTGATTGCATGTTTGAAGGACTGTTATACAGGATGCACCTCACTGGTTGGTTTCCAAGGCAGTGAAATTTAGAAATATTTTAATTAAAGCTTGCTCATGTTAGTGTCTGGGACTTTAATCTTGGTTAAAAGCATGTGTTTCTTTGTTGTTTATCTTTCTATTTGTTTTTTTTATTTTTAATTAGCCCCTTATCATGCACCCTACTGAAATACTTTTAAGTAACTGATGAAGAAACTAACAAACACAGTTAGTCCAGAATAAATATGTCATTGTTAACATGAACATACTGTAAGTTCAGAGATGAAGACTCAACTTGTGTACCTTTTCCTATTCACAGTAAAAATACAGCAAATGATTTCAGTCAACACTTCTTAGTGTTCATGGCCTCCAGTCATTTAAGCACTTCCACTCTCTGCTTTGCCACTGGTTTACGGTTTAACAATCATACATTTTCCCATGCATTCCTTTCCTGCACTGCTGCGTATTTGATTTATTATATTTCTATGCATGCTGCATTTTAATCACAGGACCATATTCCTGCACACAGGAAGCACCCAGGCCTGTATATACAGATATAAATTATTAAGACAGTCAAATTGCTTTGTCGTGTTGTCAATACAGCAGTGTACTCTGGGGGGATGTACAGCTGTAAAGTATGGCTAAAGTTTTGATGGCAAGCATTGTCAATTGTAATTGTAGGAGCTCAAAGGATAGAGGCAGGAAAAGATTCACATTTCTGGCAACACTGGTTGGAAGTGCTGTGCTTCAGACTGTAATGAATACACGAAGGAGTGACACAGTCAGCAGCAAAGCAAATGAGACACCTTGTGATGAACATCACAGTCAAATATGTTCCTGGGCGTAAAAAACGCAAACA
Organism: Xiphophorus hellerii; assembly: GCF_003331165.1. Classification (NCBI taxonomy): domain Eukaryota; kingdom Metazoa; phylum Chordata; class Actinopteri; order Cyprinodontiformes; family Poeciliidae; genus Xiphophorus; species Xiphophorus hellerii. Next base: position 9,104,250 of record NC_045679.1, on the reverse strand, counting down.
AAAGAAATTCTAATTTTTTTCTTCTAAAAAGTAACTAAAATTCTTAAAGGAAAATTAATACAGGAGCAACACTTTGTCACTGGTTACAGAAGTGTAGAAGTAATAATAGTTTCATCTGCAAAATAGTAAATAATATAAAGTCATACAAAGCATAATGGATTCCAAACGTCTTCAGAACCGTTGAACATTTTCCAGTTTCGTCATATTGCATAATTTCCTGTGATAGAACACAAAGGCAAAAACATAGTGTTTTGCCTTTTGGAAAAAAAAAAACATAAATTTAATTTTGATTTGATCTGAGTGCAGCAATATCTTTTTTTCTCTTCTGTCCACCGCATGGGTTGTGATAAATTCTAAGCAAGACCTCTGATGACTCAGAAGATCATCTTATTTCCACTGCAACACCTAGAGACTGTGGCCCAATTCCACACTGAGCAGCTTTCTCCAGGACAACTACCTCACCTCAGTTTGCAATTTGACATGTAACATATTGGGGGTCTTAAAGGACCAAGATTAATGTGATCATTAACTATTAATTAAAACTTACAAGTCAACTTAATTTAGAAACAATGTATTTGTTTCCGAATAACAGAGAAATCTGGTAAAGACACAAGAATTAGTGCATTACTCTGGGAACTTACTGTTCTCTATGAGGTACATCCAGGCGTATGATTATACCCACAGGACATGTACTCTGAGGAGGAAAAAGAAACATACAAATTAAATTACATAACAGTTGCTATCCTGAAGAAGGTGGAGGTCTTCCATGCTGCAATTACCTTTACTTTGCCTAAGACCACAAACCGACTTTCAGCAGATCTTGCCCTCAATTAACCACAATGCATAATTTAAATCATGCTGCGTTCTCGGCTTTGAAGGATTTTTTTCTTTTTTTCTTTTTTTTGCATGAATAGTTGGAATGCCTGACGAACTTTGGAAGTACAATAAATGCAGTGTGAATGTTACAGTTTGAATATGTTGACCTTTTCTGACGCAATCAACAATCAAGTAGTTGCAGCACAGAATCCAGGCAATAAAGAGTTCCTGACTTGAAGACATTGGAAATTTTAAGGCTATGTTCTTCTCTTCCCCAGACTCTGTCCCTTCTCTTTTTAATCATGCTCTGTTTTCTCTCTCATCCTTCACCCTAACTACCCCTTCACCAGAGAATCCATCTCAGTGAGCTCAACACTTGCTCTATCTGACAAAACAGCAGTGAGTATGTGTTCGGCAAAAATGGGATCAATTAGAGTCTCAGAGATGGTACAACAGCTGTAGAACAGCAACATTCTTTAAGAGGTGTCCCCTAAAGCCTGGACACGACACATCTAAAACACACTGGGGAAAGCATTAAGCACCAGAGATATTGTGGCACCAATAAAGCTGCTTTCTCATTATGTCGTCGCGCACTGGCAGCTCTGATAAAGAGAAGCCCTGGCACTTGTTAACACTATCATCCTTGCTGCTTGACCATGCTCTTTGTATATAAAAAAAATGAAGTTGGTGCTAATGGTGACAGGATCTATTCAATGTGGCTGTGTAAAATGGAAGATGCATGATGCTGTGCTTCCTGAGACAGGCTGGAGAAAATTACGATCCAGTCAGGGCTTGAAATTTCCTGCTCTATTTAATCAGCCAACACCGAGGAAAAAAGCTGCACCTGGATTTGAATGTTCAATATCCGAAATGTATTATGTAGTTGGAGAAATGTTTACTCACTGTTCATTTATTCTTACAGTCTGACATTAAATCTGAGTGATTTTTTCTTTTTCCACCCTTTGACTGCAGTTATACTGGAGACAACTTGCAAAAATTCACACAGGCTGCTTAAAATTGGACAACGGCAAATTGGAAAGAAGCTATGTTGTGTGGTGACGGATGAGACACAGTTTTTCACACATTTTTCTGATATACTTCTCTACAAACCAGGTTATAGTTCATCAGTTTCTTTTCTTTTGCAAATGAAAGTTTACTGTGCGCCACAAAGTAAGAAATTCATGTTCCTTGACAAAATCTTTTCAAAATGATACAAAAAACAAAACTGCATTGAACGATTTGAGCAGCATTTCTAACAATCTCTTTCTACAATATTCCCTGCAGAGTCACTAGACCCTTACCTTCGCTGAGAAAGACACTGATTTATGTCTCCTGTTGACTTTTTAGTGCATCTCTACCTAAGCTACAGTTTAACAGTTTCTGACAGCTGAAGACATTTTCAACCCAATTTGTTAAACATAATCTGAACATTCAATAACTATATGGTTCTTATTATAAGATACATATAGAAATACGTAAAATCAAAATTTTTATTAAAATAATAATTTGACTCTTGCCAAAGATGTGACCATCTAAGAATTCTGAGGAAGACAAACCTTCGTTATGCTTAATTACCTGACCACAACTTGTACAACAATCTACATCAGCAAAGGGAATAATTTGTACATATTTTTTGAAAAAGTAAATCATTTGGAGAAGACATTTCTACAGGCATCCAACCTGCTTTTGGTCCCTGGATGTGCGAATAAACTAAGTCTTAAAACTGCAAATAAGATACCACATGTTGTGTGGACAAACGACTGCTTTTGCTTTTGTTGTTTTAGGAGAAAAAAAAAGTTTTACTTTTAAATAAATCAAAGAAAAGCAACTCATTAAAGAAAGAAAATATTATTAAAGAGACAGTAAGCTTAATTAGAGATTCTTTTTTTCCATGAATTATCTAAAAGTATAAAGGACATCAAAACAATTTATTTTGGTGTTAGCTTGTGTTCCTTTGGGCTGTGATTCTACTCCTGACTTAGTTTCAACACTTATTTCTCTTGTGTGCTGTCTTTCCCTGCATGCCTAGATTGGTCATTTCTGCAGCCCCCGGCCTGTCTGGATTTTGGTGGAGGCATGCTGTCTGTTTCTTTGTCTTGCCTGTGGTTCTATCTGTCTCCACCAAGTCTCCCATAGCTTTTTGTTCTTCTCTTTGGTGATCTTTTCCTCTGTTCTCAATTTCTGTTTCTGCATTATTACAGTTCATCCTTTTGTGTTCAAACTAGTCGTGAGGAATTTATTTGTTTTAGATAACACTGAAACCAAAGAAAGGCAGCTGCAGAATGCTACCATCTGATTTTTAAAAAATGGTTATTTTCAAAAGATGAAGCTGCCATACTAAAAAGAAATGTTCAGTAATTGACATTTACCTGTTAGTTGTCTTTCTTGAACCATACTGTGCCTTGCAAAAGCTTCCATATGTAGTTTTTCAAATTTCATCTCATCAAAACTGTACACAGTACAACACAAAATTCTTGTCCACTAATCTCAAACTCAATGCATTTCACTGCCATTCTGTGACAGATCAAGTCATAATGAAAAATTGTGAAGCTGAAGGAAAATGGTTTTCTAAATTTTATTAGAAATAATATGAAATGTGTGGAGTGCCAAAATGCTTTGTGTAAGCAGCTTCTTCTTTTTACAAATGCAGCTGGAAATCCTAACAAGTATGTCACTATGAGCTTTAATCATATGGAGTCTGAGAAACACCCCATTCAGACTGAATGAAGATAACGTGTCAAAATAAATTCCAAGTTTAGCTACTGCTTCTAAAATTGATTTAGAACCTGGACCTTGACTCTTTCATTCACACAAAAGTGTTCTATTTAAACTATTCCCTTGTAGATCTGGCTTTTTGTCTACAGTTATCGTCATTATCTGTAAATGAACACCCGCTCCAATCTCAAGTCATTTAGAAATTAACAGATTTTTTATGAAGGTAAGGTTTTTTGGGTACACGACTAATAGTTTATCTGTTGACAAACTGTAGTGATGGAGCTGTGGCTCCCTGCTCTTGTCCACAGTTACCAGCGGCCCTCTGGCTGCTTGAATTGAACAGTGCCGTGAGAAATGATCAAAGCATAGAAAGTTGGTTTATGGCAGACACCTGAAGTAGATTTCTGTAAATTGTATCTGTGTCCTGTCTGCAGTGTTCTTTGGTTTTCAAAGAAAATGTGTCATTTGTGCTCCAATGTTCTCTAAGAAACCTCTAAGGTGTTAACAGAACAGCTGTCTCCATACTGAGATTAAATTGCATTCTGACAAGTTACAATGCACACCACACAAAATGTTATTCCCTCTTCACAGGTTTTCACTTAACTGTGTTTAAAAATCACCCAAAATCTCCTTCAAATACACTGAAGCATTTTATTGTAATGTAAAAAAAAAAAAAAGGTGTGAATATTCCTCCAAGGCAGTGCAATGCCACCATCATGCTAACACCTGTGTAGATTTTCTACACAGGTGTTTAGTGTTTATGTCTTTTTTTTCTTTCTGAGCTTCATTTGAAGTTACACTGCAGACAAGATTTTTTCCCAATGCACAGGTTTTTAATATACTTATTGTTGGTTTTTTTGTTTTCAAACCTGAAGGTAAACATTTCTCAGAGTAAAATAAATGTGTTCAGATTTAATATGAAGTCCAACGTCCCGCTCCAAGAATGAACAGCTGTGCCTGTTACTCTATTAAGCCCAGAGATTGCTTGTGCAAAACGTGTGAAGAAATATGTTGAAAAGTCTATTACACCAGTATTTTTCTAACTTATCAAAATGACAGGAAATGATTGAATATTAGTCTGTTCAAGTGAGTCTTTTTGTTCAGCCATGTGTGCTGGTGTAAGGCTTTGTCCGAGTTATTAGTTTTTTAATACTGTGCATAAATCCATTTACAGTCTTAGTGTAAGGCCTCGCATTCTGTTTTGTGGGCGAGCAATTCCATGCAGTTCACCACGGTCAGGCATACAGAGTGTGATGTGTTGAAGAAACACAGGTAACAATGTGGAGAATCGAAATTCACTGCGGCGGTATTTGCAGAAATGGAAGACTTTGCTTAATGCACTGGAAATGTTTGTGTAATGATATTACATTCTGCAAATTATGTGTCTCTCACACAGACAATAGATGATTCGTATGAGTCCTAAAACTGACAGTGGATTCCCATTTGTATGATCTCAATATAACCTAAAATAGCCAGATTTTAATTATGTCACAGTGCAGTCAAGTTTAGAATTTAAGTGTTTAGCAATAAGTACAGGACTTGTAAAAAGTATTTTCCCACTTGAATGTTTTAACATTTTATTGCTTTTGCAAATCAAAAAAAAGTTTTACTTTTAAATAAATCAAAGAAAAGCGACTCATTAAAGAAAGAAAATATTATTAAAGAAACAGTAAGCTTAATTATTGATTTTTTTTCCATGAATTATCTAAAAGTATAAAGGACATCAAAACAATTTATTTTGGTGTTAGCTTGTGTTCCTTTGGGCTGTGATTCTACTCCTGACTTAGTTTGAACACTTATTTCTCTTGTGTGCTGTCTTTCTCTGCATGCCTAGATTGGTCATTTCTGCAGCCCCCGGCCTGTCTGGATTTTGGCGGAGGCATGCTGTCTGTTTCTTTGTCAATCATGAGCAACAAAATTAATTTTTTGACAAAAGAATTTACAAAATTAACTAATTCCAAAGTGAAATCTAATTTCTACAAAACGGTGGCTAAATTAAATAAATATATGGAACATAAAATAAGTGACCATTCTGGTCAGAATTTGCAACTCTGGCTGCAATAACACCATGAAATCTGTGTGGATGGGTTTCAATAAGACTTGCACATTTGCATAATGTTACTCCATTCTTTCTTGTGTATTTGAAGCACTGTCCAATTTAATTTATAGGATTGAGGTCTGGACTTTGACTGGGCCATCCAGAACATGAACCTTAATGGTCTTAGTAGTTGCCAAAACCTTTGGGGGAAATTGCTAGTGGGCTGATGAGACTAAATTGGAAGGTTTAGGATGTTTCGCATCAATTACACCTGGCCTTAAGACAACAGGATTTTAGAAATAGACAATACTGACATGGTGATGTTAGAGTGATAGTCTTGGTCTGTCTTGATTCCTCAGGATGACTGCCATTAAGGACGGGATCATGAATTCTGCTATATAGCAGATCATTTTGAAGGAAAATGTTGGGCCATGAGTTGTAATTTTAAGCTCAATCACACTTATGTCATACAACAAAACACAGATTCGACCACATCTTAATAGGTCAAAAAACAAGACTGAGCCATTATAGTCTAATAATGTTGCCTGCTTTGAAGCACAGCGGGCAACACATGACCAGCTCACTATGATAGAAGGTACCATGAATTCTACCTTGTCAGAGGAAAGGTGAGAATGTCAGTCAAAAAAAAAAGAAAAAAAAATCGGAACTGGGTTCTGCAGGATGACAAGAACCCAAATATACCAGTAAATCCACCATGAGCTACCTGAAGATTGTGAAATGAAAAGTCAATTTTAAAAGTCAAAGTCCAGATTTCCACATATGCTCAGTATGAGGGTTTGCTTTAAAGTCAACGACTCAACAAAAGCAATTTTCTGCTGCTGCTGCTACATGTTTGGCCAGGAGGAGTGAACGCTATGAGCCAATGACTCAATGCAACCTGATGGGTTTCCTTAGATAGAAACTTTTTAATACTTTAAATAATTGACTAAGCTGATTGCACTGTTTGATAGCTAGGATCAACTGGAATGTACTGTATGTGTGAATGAATTAAAATTATATATTTTTTCATAAAATGATTTGAGACAACATTTGTTGTAAATTGGAACTATATAAATAATCTGAACTGAACTGAATTTAATCTTGGATTTATTATGTTGATGTGTATTAACTTGAAAGGCGCAGTACTTGAAAGGAACTCCTCAAACATCTCACAGTTGGAAGAGAGAAGTAGGTCAAACTTTCCTCAGAGCAATGACAGACGGATAGACAGTTGCAAAAAGATTAAGTTGCCTATCCCCTAGTGCAGTGTTTCCCAGCCCTGGTCCTCAAGGCACACTGTCCTACATGTTTTAGAGGTTTCCCTTCTTTAATGTGCCTGATTCAACTGATTGCAGTTCAACACACGCCTGTTATTCAGTCACCAATTGAAATCAGCTGGACTGAAGCAAGGAAATACCTAAAACATGCAGGGCAGTGTGCCTTGAGGACCAGGGTTGGGAAACACTGCTAATTGCTATTGGTGAATATTGTGTCCTAACTTTCTCCTGATTTAGAATTAGTATGTTTATTTATATTTTCTGATTAGCAAGTAAATCAATGGTCTTTTGTGTTCCCCTATAACTGCATGACTTTATTTTCCAGAAAAGATCAGACATTAATATGTGATCACTTCTTTTAAAAGTAGTGAATGCCAAAGCAAAAAATGTTTTCTGCTTGTATTCTAACTAAATATTAAAACGTATTTCTAAATTGAGATAATGTTTTATGGACAACTACAAGTGTTTTCAGTAGCTTTTTTTTTTTTTTTTACATAGTTTACTTGAATCTACCAACAGCCTATTTGGTTGATTTAAAAAATCCACTCTCACTTAGTTAAATTAAAGATGGTTTTGTCATCTTTTGACTTTCTGTGACACTAACAGAGCAAAAAAAAAAAGAGTGCTTGTGATCTGGCTTAGGCATCTTGTATTTGCATATAGCAGGCTGTTTTTGAGAAGACAGCTCAAAAACACTTTAACTAACACTTTAATATTTTTAGAGAAAAAACATAGAAGCATTTCTCAAGTCTTTTTCACACACTGCTTGACTCACTAAAAACATCTGGACATACATTTTTCAGCTTAGTGCTGAGACATTTCACAGATGACAGTCTGACTTCAGGAGCTAATCAAGGAATTAACTAGATGTGAGTTTTGCTGCTCTTACATCATTGAGCATCAAATATTTTGTTTAACAGACCTTATTTACACTGTCTCAAGCTTCCTTTTACTCGTCACACATTAACAATTCCTACAAATTAACAACATTTGAAAGATATTTCTCAACTCAGTAGTCTTGATGCCTAGAGCTAAAGGAAATGTGTGTAACTGGCCAGATAATTTCAGTCTCCTGATTAATAGTCATTAAGCTATGCTTATATTTTCAAGATTTGCCTGAAATGCCTCTGTGTTTTTACTGAGTTAAATCTACCAAGTAGAGGATATTGAAAATTCTATTTATTTCACACATAGTATACATAGTAAGAGTCAGTACAACTTCTGGGATGCTTATTACAACAAAAGCATAAAACAAGAAAACAAATATGTTTTATAAGGATTTGGTTCTTGGCTGTCATGTCAGAAGACTTAAACAGTCCCAAGACATTCTTCCATCTGCTGATTTTGAACATCATAAGGCAAAAAAATGTAATGGGTAAAAAAGTCTTCCACTTCAGTTTGCCTTCTTTGATGGTTCATTTCCCTTTAAAGTTTTCCTGTATATTTTTGTTATCCATAAGTTTACTTTGCTGTACCGCAAGACAGCCTTTGCAAATCACTGGATACCAGATATACAATTTCTTGTCTGTCATGATAATTGAGAATATAAAACTTACTAAACACGTTTGATTATTCTTTCTTTGTTAGGGTTACAATTGCTTTGTGTTTATTTTTTAATTCAGTGTTCATGTAGACAGAAAAGAGGAGGAAAATGAGAAAAAACCTGCTGCGGTTTAAAACATATTTGGCATAATTTGGACACGTTTGACTAAATTACGCCAAAATGACGACTTTGCATCATTAAAACTTTTGTAGAACAAACATGCATCAACTGATTCGGTCCTCCTTCGTTAAAGTTTAGTCAAGATGTAAATTTAAAAGGGTTTTACTGTTTTGCATTACAGTTAGGCTCCTTTCTTTGTTTTATCACTAATAAATCATGTATGTAAACAGCTGAAAAATGCTGACTCTAAAAACATTATTTACCACAAGTTTTAATTTAGATCTGATAACTGTGGATCTATTCTCAATTTATTTTGTTGCATATTTTCAACTAGAAAATACTTCTCCAACCCCTTAGGGCTTTACCAGGTTAAAAAAATGTTTCACTTTTGAATTCACTCAGAAAAAAAAGTCACGATATTCTAATAAAGAATATCATAAATACACTCACCCTCAGGTGCAAAACCTAGAACTCAGACACCCATAGGGAGCTCAGACCTGAACTGCAGGTTCTTGAGTTGAGAAGATACAGATGAGGGGGCTTGTAGTGCCTCCTGGGTGCATTCAAATAGAGGTATTTCAGGCATTTTTTACCTGGGGAAAAAGCCTCAGAGCGAAAACGGAACAAGCTGGTAGGGATTACATACACTGTCTGGGTTTGGGTATGGTCTGGGATTTCCCAGTGGAAAATGGAGAACAAAGCTGGAGAAAAGGACAGCTTACTTTCATAACACAGAAGACCCAGATATAAAGAAAAAGTTAGTTAAAACTAATATATTGAACTTTAGGATGAGAACTATAGATAAAAATGTCAAGGTATTAGACTTTCATTAACTTCTTATTTACGAATTTTATTTCTACATATTTTCTGATGCAATCCATAACTGACCTTTTACCTGCTTGAATAGTTCCAGTTTACAAATTAGTTATGTTGATTGGGATTTCTGCTCCTCAGATTTCTCATACAATATAGATTTAAATAGTTGTAAATTCTTTAAAGTCAGCAGAGGGTCAAAAAATTATCTATATAGTCTATAAAATACCCATGTAATTGTTCAGATTAACAATTTATTGGTGTTAGAAGTTCAAAAAGTGTACTTTACTCACCATGCCCTTTTAACCTCTTGGTACTGATCATTATCTATCCCGGTGGAATAAGAAGCTGCCTTTTAAGAAAATCTTCCCCATAAACAAAAACCCTTCCAGTTTGACTCAAACGTGTTTCCACTTAGTCAAAGAAGCCTTTCTGAGGAAGGTTTTATAGTCCAATAAAAAAAGAGCTTTTACAGTCTAAAGATCACCTGAGTTTTTTAAGGGACACCAGACAAGTTCAGTTGTGACTTTTTGTGTAGTTAAATCAGGATGATATATATTAATGGTGTATGTTTAAGGAAATTTCTCAAATTCTCAAAATTGAAAATCCATCCAAATTCAATGCAATGTAGACCTCTAGACTCTGGAGGTCCACACAAATTGCACTATTACGTTCTTAAATATTTTTTTCAATCAACTCAAATCAGTTTTTGTCTGTATAATACCAAATTACATCAATGTATATGTTTTAAGAAATACTCACTGAATGCAGAGACAGCTACTTGTCAGTATTTTAGCAGTTTGTTTTATCAACACATTTTGCCAGAACTAGAACTTTGAGGACATCCGTGATCTTGCAATGGCCCAAAATGAAAATGGGTTTGACACCCATGAGACGGCACTCCTTGTCCCTAAAGCCAGATTACAATGATCGAATCAGCAAGGTGGACCGCTTCATTTACTCTTTGTCTCAAAGAGAGGAAATTAAGGATCTGACCCTCTTATTCACAAGTAATTGTTAGGATTGAGTGGAAGACATATAGATAGATATGAGCCACATCTGCAGTAATTCTGCCATAGATATGGTCCGTTGCACCGAAGAAAGAGCTGTATCAAAAAGCGTGGCTCTCAATTTAACGGTCAATTCTCATTACGGCCATCATCTAGGATCCTGAGCTATAAAATAGGACAAAAAAGAATGTGACCCACACATAGTGTCTAAAATTAGCTTCCTCAGCAGAGGGGCTGGCCTCACACATAGACATAAGGTTTTATATAATAACATAGAAATGCCTTTTGATCCCCCAGAATGAACTGGAAATCTACTTTGTAGAGTGGGCTGTCTTTTAACCCTATTACCCCAAGAAATGAAAGGCAATGGAAGAACAGTGAATGTATGTGTGGAATTTATGTCAAACTCAAATGCAGCTGCATGCGGTCCAAACTAGTTCAAGCATAATAAAGTACCTTCAAATTCAATCATATTTTAATGCTTTCAAAAGTTGTCTTTTAATTAATCCAGAATACAACAATATATCACTTGCATTGTGGATGCAAAATCAAAATCACACCTTTAAGCAAAGCTTGAGAGACCTTTTAGTTTCTTTGTGTGACTTGTGAGGATAACATTGGATATGAGGTTGAAATGCTGCATTTGGTCTCAAGAGTTGAACATTAAAGCTGAAAATTATATTGTAGATGAGGTGGGTGCATTCTGATGTCAAGCTGGAAAACTTGTGGTAATTGCTATTTACGGTAAAAATGTCAAGTTTTTTACCCAAGAAGTAATTTCCTTATGCTCAATAAATTGTTACATCATTATCTGCAGCTATTGCCTTAAGCTTGAATTATTTACAATAGCAATATCTTTTCAATTTTCTTCAACAAAAATACTAACAAAGGTTGTTAAAACAAGCCTGCAAAAATGCAAGCCGACTTTATTTAAAGTTCACATACAGAAATAGCCACACATGTGACAGTGTGGTTCAGTTAGTGTTTGTTACTTGTCCTTTATTGTTATTTCTGATTTAATTTTTTTATAGTTGGCCACAATGCTTTCATTTCAACACTGACGTTGCAACTTTTCATCATTCAGTACCCTGGGTTTGTTTGTGGTAGCTTTATGTTGCAGTTTAAATAATGCTACCATTATTAGTCTTAGCTTGATTAGCTACCAAGCTAACACATTTAGTGTTAGCAAACACTAAATATGTTAGCTTTTAGCTAAAACTAAAGCTAAAACTTCTGAACTATTGGACAAATATGAATGTTTCTTTTGTTTCAAGACACATTTCTGGTTAACTATTTGTTTGTTTTTTTACTCACCATTGTTTGTCCCTTTTAGATACTACAGCCTGAACAGATGTATGGGAGGGGCCGGCACAGCATTTCCTGCTTAAATACCTGTATGATGTCACTGATTACATCACTTGGTTCTACCAAATGGAGGGGTTTCGTTGCTACTAAAGGTTTTTTGCCAACCGCCAATAAAACTAAGAAGAAGAGGGTTTTTGTTATTGTATTTTTTTTTCCTTAAAGGTAACCTTTTTAGTTGCCCTGCATTAACTGTTCATTTTACCAGACATTTAGTTATGTAGAAGAGTTTGCAAACTAGATTAATGATCTTCTTCCTGTTTCTCTGTTTAAATGTTGTTGTTTGGTCTGACCTGTTCTGTTACGGTATGGTCTAATGAAGTGCAGGTGTGTCAGTATAAGTATAGTATAAATTTAGTATAAGACCAGTAAGACTTCAGATGCTTGAGACGGATGTCGCAGCACAAAAAAAATGCTAATTAATAAAATTCACCAGAAGACCCAGGAACTGGTGGCTGATGCTGCTTTTTGGTCGCCTGTTTTGACCGTTTGACTTCACCGCCTCAGAAATGGTTTGATAAACAATAAACAATCTCTTCTGTTAAAAGCAAGCTGGTCATTTGCAATGCTGCCAAGTGGAATAAAAAAGAAAATCTTTGCAGGTGCTGTGGATGTGATGTCACAACAAAAACACCATGACAGTGATGATCAAAGTCTTAATTGTTAATGTCAAGTTCATAATGTTAAAGTCCTCTGAGCGACAACAGATGACTGTAATGGATTACACTTCAGTAATTGTGTTTGAATATTCATGATCCTTGTGCGTGTGAGAGCAGGTGCTGTATGATGACTGACAAAATAGCAAAAGTAGTAAATGTATTGGCTTTCCTCAATCATTATTCTATTCATTAATGTAAGTGATCCTTTGCTAATGATGTTTATAATTTGCTTAAGCAGATTTATTCTGGACTAAGGAGACCTATTCTTTAATATAATTATTATGTCAAGGAACTGCTTCTTGAGATAATTTCCAAACTGTTTTAGCACTCACACATGGGATTGATTCAGTTTTCTTTGCTGCACAGCTTTCTGATTTATCTGCCTTCCAATAGCCAGGTATTTGGGCAGTGTTCTGGCACCTCTGGGAGGTATATCTCTTTCTCATCATCCAACCTTTGTGTGTTGACCTCCCATGGGCCAATCATTCTGCCTGAGACTGTTGTGGCAGCCATTGCAAACAACACTTATCGCCTATCCTATCACGTACACTATAGTTGATGGTTCTGCCATTGAGGGATTTTTATCATAAGTGGTGTCACAGCTGTATGCTCTTGGAGCAGATATGTGAAGAACTCCTTTTTTTCTGGGTTGAGATAACGCCATTGGTCCTGTTGAAAGTGTATAAAAAAATATGAAAATACATTATTCAGGTTGAGCATTATGGCCGCTTAGAGAAACTTTCAGGACCCCATTTTGTCCTCAAAGTTGATGTATTTAGGCAAGAAAAATAGAAAAGTTTAAAGAAATACTATTTACCAAACCAAATGGAAACTATTCAGTATTAGTTAAAAGAAAATTAAAAACTGGATCTAGCACTAACACAAGTAAACCTAGGAGAAAAAGTACAATAAAACCACATTCAAAGCCTTGGAAAACAAGAAGTCAGGGGTTATTCATGAAAAGCTCAATCACACTTTGATCACCTAATAAAAAGTAAAGTATAACTTACAACATGCTACAGTTGCAATTATTTTATGCAAATTGTTAGAAGTATTTGTGATTTTCACACTTGTGAAGAAAATATTTTTTAACATATCCTGGGTTTTTTTGTACAACTGAGTAATGGTGATTAAATTAAAGGTAACATTTATTTTCTGCTGTAAAGATGTTTTCTTTAAAAGATTTATAGTATTTGAATTAGTGAAAGCAATTCACTTTTTGGGATTTTGTTTTTAAGCTCAAAAACTTGTCAGTTTTTATGCATTTGTACACTAACACATTTAGTTTTAAGATGCTTTTCCATAGTAAACAAGTTTATTAAATATTATAACAGAAAAAAAACATATCCATCAGATTCTTCCTGACCTCCTGCTGCATGTCAATCCAGTAAAAAAAACCAAGCCATTTACTTATGTCTCAGCAGAGACTCAGCCTCAGAACTCACACTACTCTATCTAATTGCAAACCAGAATGGATTCCAGGTCAGAGGAAGAGCATGGAAAGAAGAAACTAATGGAACTGAGCTGTATCATAAAAGATAGACAATGGGCACCAGATGAACTCTGTGTCTACACGTGCCTGCAGTGCACGGCTGCTGTTCCGTTAAAGCTGTCTGAAACCGTTTGAGACAGTTGACGAATTTGTAACCTTTGATGTCTAAAGTCAGGACAAATTTGCATGAAAGGTTTTATTGAATTTAAATTTATGTAAATGCAGTGCTGGCTACTGTTCATTTCTAGAAAGCAAGCTGGAAAGAAAAACAAAGATGCTGGAACCATGGAGAGGCAGAGCCTAGGGTTCCAGTGTCAGTACAATCAAATCAAACACTGAGACTGGTTCAAGTATAGTTGGATGGCATGTCTGTGACACATATGACTCCGCAGGTTTGAACAGATAAGATAAAGAATAGGTCATATACCTGTGACAGAGCACAAGTAAATGTGAGAAAAGTCATACAGGGAGAAATGCATGTGAATTATTATTCCCTGTCCTTCCATCTTATTTCCACATGTATTAGTTTGTTGTGACAGGATGATGATGTTCTACAGGGCAGTCTCCTTTCCAAACCCAGAGGAAAAAGCCTGCCTGACAAAGACCATCTGGCACCTCATCATTATTCAGAGCAACCCCCAGACCCAAAGGACAGAGGCCTGCCTGTCATGTATCACTGAGGGATATGAAATCCAAAATAAAACACAGTTACATATAGTGTCACAAATGAGAACAACAACACAACATTTGTACAAGACAACTTACAAAAAACATGCAAACAATGAAATTAAAAGTCCATAAATAAGGTAAAGAAGATTTTGTTAGGATCTTGGGTTGTTTGAGTTGTTTTTGGGGTTTGTTCATTTCTGTGTTCCTTAGTTCCTTTTCTTTGATTAGATCAGCCGGGTTTCTGTTTTACTTTGATTCAGTCCTTTCTTAATTACTCTAGTTTTATTATGTTTCTTATGTTTAGTTATTTTTTAATGTTAGATTCATGTTCTAGTCCAGTGGTGGGCAACTCCAGGCCTCGAGGGCCGTTCTCCTGCAACTTTTAGATGCATTTCTACTTCAAGACACCTGAATCAAATAATGAGGTCATTAGCAGGACTCTGGAGAACTTGACTCCATTTAGGAGGTGATTCAGCTGTTGGATTCAAGCGTCTTAGACCAGGGAGACATCCAAGAGTTGCAAGACACCGGCTCTCGAGGACAAGGATTGCCCACCCCTGTTCTAGTCCCTTCTATACTCTTCCTCCCTCCCCTCAGTCTGCCTTCTGCTAGCTCCCCTCACACCTGCAATCAATTAGCTTATCAACCCAGGTCTTTTGTTCCAGCGTTCACCCTCACAGTATTTAAACCCTTCTCCTGCTCATACTTCTCGCTGGTTCCTCATGGTGTATATTGTCAATTTCTGTTATTTTCCTGCTGGCTTTTTTTCCCTCTTGGATTCCTGTTCTTGTTTTGGCTCTGGTTCCTAGTGTTCCCTGTAGTTTTTGTAAGTTTTCTCATCATTTTTGCATTAAACCATTCTTCACCTACAAGCTGCCACTGCCTCTCTGGGTCCTTAATCAACCAACCTATGACATGACAAATTCAAAACCAAAGCCAAACAGATCCAAGGCAAGCATGATGAATGAATAAAGTTACTCCACAACATACACAGAATTGATTAGAATTCGTGTTATCAAATTTGATAAAGTAGACATCACTGTTTAAAAGAAAGATGAAACTTCTTTCTTGTTTTAAGAAATAATTAGATTTGTATGGTTAAAACATAAATACGTAAACCTTTAAATAATGCTGGTGTTTTACTCGTAAAATATCTAATGTTTATCATATTTGATATTTTAACTAATTCACAATTGCTTTTTGCATTTGATTCTGCACATTTATGTGTTCTCACAGAAAATGAGAAGCCAATTTTTTATTTGCCGTTTAGATCTCTATCTGAGGTCCATTATCATTTTGAGGTTTGAGGGAAAAAAAGATCACTTTCTCTAAAGAGTTTTAGAAAAGCACTAAACGGTCAGACATGTTTTATCTTATGGCAGAACGGTTCCATTATTAACCAACATTAACTGAAAAACTGGATAATGGCAGAAGAATTTAAAGCTGCTGATGCTATGAATAGCAATTATAAGAACAATACATGTTAAAAGTTGTTTTCTTAATGTGACTTTTGGATTGGCATGAAGAAGACATAGCATGTGTTTTTGATAACTGGATTAGATATTCAAACTGATGGAAACCAATCTGTTCCATTAGAGCAGCTGCTAGAAAAGAGGTTGCAAGTGAGAGATTAAAGCACAATCAATGGCCTCCTTCCTGTGTCCTTTTTACAGAGACAGGTTAATGGTGTTCGGAGCGAGACTAGCATTAGTCCCCTCATTAAAGACTGACCCACACTGATTTATCTGGACTGTGAGTGAGGTTGACGAGGCAGCAAGATTCAGAAAGAGATTAATGGCTTGGTCAATAATGTTTTGAACTGCAGGTGAATCTGGGCCAAACCTCCTAGAATTTGGATCGAAATCTTTCGAACCTTCTTTATCCGTGCCTCTTTGTTTTCATCTGCCTTGTTGCTGAAAATACAATTCAGTCACATGGATTATCAATCGAAAAATTGATATTGTTCAGTAAATCAATTTAGAAAGTCAAACACATAATAGAAGTTCATTATACAACTACAGATATACTTGTTATTATGTATTGGAGCTAATAATAAACACCCAACTCCTAAGAAAGTTAGAATTCAAATGAAATGTCAGTGTTTTATCATGATGTGCTGCAATAATTTAGCTGTGGTAGACAATTATCTGGATTTTAGACAGGATAATGCAGTGGACAACAAAACCAGTAAATGATATGACTTTCCGAATCATCACAGTAACTTTACACTCGACTAGGGGAATTCAAATCCAGGTCTCAAGGGCCGATCTCCAGCAACTTGGTCCGACATGCCTTGATCAATGACTGAAATACCTCCTCAATGTGCAATCAACTTCTCCAGAGCCCTGCTAATGATATTATTTGACTCAGGTGTGTTGGAGCACAGACAGATCTAGAAGTTACAGGATATAAGTCATCAAGGGCTGGATTTGAAGACCCCTGCATAAGACATCAAGCAACTTTGTTTTCCTCTCCATTCTTCCTACATAATCTGGAACGTCTCTGATTCAGGAGTGGTTTGAAGCAAGGGATGCAGTAAATGTGCTCCATGCTCTTGAATGTGTGTGATGGCTCCTGAACCTCTGACTGAACTAAACCCCAGAAACTCTTGAATGCAACTTCCTTCACATTTCTCTGCAGGAGGCATTTATGAAATTAGATTTATTTCAGTTGCTTTTGTACCTTTTTTCTGACAGTTCTTCCTTTCACTTAATAAGTTGCCTGGATGTATTCTGTGAAAAGTCACATTCTTTAGCAATGGCCTTTTGTGGCTTACACTCCTTTTAGAGGGTTCGCTAAATGTCTGCAGGAGAACTGTCAACAGTAGATCAATATATATATATATATATATATAACATTTCTCTATTTTAAACCTTTTTGTTTATATTGTTCTTCTGATAATCTTAATTATGGGATTTCATTAGCTGTAAATCTTAATAGAAATAAGTCCTTGAAATATGACTGTATGAGTAATCAATCTCTATCTCAAATGAGTTAACTGTTTGCATATTTACAGGACTGCTAAACAGGACATAGTGTTGTTCATGATAATCATTTTCAAAATTGGTCAAACCATTTCAAAAACAACCAGTTGACATTTTTGACAAATGGTTGTCAAAAATACGACACTTGGCTTTAATTTCAATCTTGTGTGTTTTTGGGGTTTTTTTGGTTTTTTTTACATTTGATCCTTGTTTTGCAACTCACCAGAAAGTGTTTTTACAGCTATGCAGTGTTTTACGTCATTAATCAAAGTGAGTTCGGTCCTAATATCTCACTGCTGATGATGTTCTGATTTACTGAGATACACTTTATGCTTCAATATGTGTCTATGCTATTAGCTTTTGCCATCCAAACTTAACACACTATCATTAACACTGACATTAATAATAGTATGTTTGATACTGTGTTTCAGCAAGAACAGAAATAAATAGTGAGTTCAGAACCAATATACTGTCATGTACTGAATAGTAATGACTCATTATTAAAGTAACACCTCCACAATATGAAAAAAAATGTGTGAGTTTGTGACAAACAGAGACGAAGGTGCAAAGTATAAGGAAACTGAAATGAAAGGTCTGCCTTTTTTTCACGGGTGTGATTGTTGAATTACCTAGGTGACGGTCCAAATCAACAAAAAGCCATAACCTTCAGATGGAAAGGCAAGAAAATGACATGATTGTGCTTCTTGTAGACAGGTGCTATTGTGCTACAGTTTTCAGCCAGTGTGTCCGGCAGATCTGAGACGAAGCAAGCAGTCACACATTGGCCAGTCACATTACCTGTTGTATTTTACCTTTGCAATAAAGGTAGGATTGCGACCAGATCTGTGCAAATGTTACATTTATTTTAAAGCCAGAAGAGCCTCCACACAAAAAGCAAAAAGTCTCCACACAAACGTACATTTGGCAGTTGGAGAAAAACACTTCAATAAGTAGGAATTGTTGGAAAAGTTTTTTTTATGAGATCTCAGTCTTGCATTCATATTCGAATGCCAGAAAATGTGTGTCCCTTAAAAGTACATCACTAGAAATGCTTAATAAGAAATCTTAAAGTAACCTAGTTAAGTTCTCAGTTTTTCATGAGCCTGGAGATTTTTGATTGAAATTTGAAAATGTTGAGAAATTAAGCAACTCAGTCAGTGGTTGTGTTTGAAATGGACAATTCCTTGTCACCATTCTGTCCAGAATCTACTGGAATCTCTCTTTTTCTCTTATGCTTAGAAGAATCAATGGAAGTTGATTCTTCCAAGTTAATGGAAAGTCGGCATAATTATAGTCTTTATGTGCTACAGAAGGAAAGTTGGTATCTCAACAAAAGGACTATTTAATTCTTTATTTTAAGAAATCTGGACTACATTTATCTGTTTTTGCACACACAGGTTTAAAGTGTGGGAAAAATAAAACATGGTTTTTAAAAATGTTTTACAAATAAGCTGAATGTATTAAGCCACTTGACATTTTGTAGAGCTGCCTTTCAAGTTGATGTGCAGTGTCTTATCCAAATTTCAACAATTTGTTTCTTTCTCACACTCTTCCATGAATGCCAGATTTTTGGAGAGTACAACCAATATTTGTCCCATCATTCCGCTACCTGAGCTGTTGCTCCGTCTGAGTTAGTATAGGCCTTTTTGGCTGCTTGGTCCATCAGTTCAGGTCTGGTTGCAGTTGTGCCAGATTCCCTCGATTTTCCAGATGATGGACTATATCATGTCCAGTGAAAACTGTGGACAGTATTACCACTATAGACTGAGCAACAGCCACTAAAAATTCACAATATATACAGCCTGAGTTGAAGGTCTACATGAAAAATCTGATTGTGAAACAGATCCAAGGCAAGAATATCACACAGAGCACAGTCACCAAGGCACTGGACAATCTCTATAGACAGGACTTTTCTTTAAAGCAAAGCGTGATCATCAGCCGCAGCAACACTTTCTAATTTTATTTTCAAGGTCCAATACTTATAGCTTTAGTTCACAGCATGTTTGGTTCATTTAAACAGAAAGGCACTTCCATGAGAACCAAACTGAGCGAGGCTGACCATCTGCTTGAACGGATGTGGGGAGATATGAGAAGAGAGCAACTTTGAAGTCAATAATAATAATAATAGACACAAGGCTATGATTCCTGTTGAGGAGGAAAAATTACATGGTATTATGTTTCTTATGTACCTGAAAAAATGCAAAATTCTTCAAGCTTACAGATACTTTCTATTTGTTTTTTAGGGCCTTTGCCATACAATAACTATCTTGTATAGTTGTAGTTTATTTAGTAAGTTTATTCAGAGGTTTGTGTAACCTCATCTGCCTTAGTATTACACTTTTTCTGACATCTAGATTTTTTTATTCCTAATATTGTAATGTGTCTAAGCTCTCTTGTGTACCAGGACAACTAAGCTGTGTCTCAGTTGGATGTTTTTGTTTAAGCAAAGGTTATAATACTGGAGCAAAAATATGTCTCTATGGTATTATGTGATGGTAAACAATGTGGCCTCACAGTATTTTAATGTCCAAATATTCCACTTTCCTTCTAGAGCTAAAAAATATGAATGTTAGTATTATACAACTGCATCTATAGGGGCATCTAAAAAAAATCTCCATTCATTAGTTTTGGTGACTGTGCCTTACAGCTAATGAAACCAAAAAAATATACATGTTTTGTCAGAAAAGTAAAATTATATGTTTGACTAATTTTTTTTTTAAAAAGAAGAGTTTGAGGGAAATTTTCATAGGCTGCTGCTACCATGCTCAAAAATATGTAGGTAATTTGTATTACATTAGACAACTAACATAAAGCATGTTAGCATAGACACCTGAAACCAACAGTCAAACACGATAGTGGAGTTTTATGTTGATCATGAACTTCTCTGTGTGCCAAAGTATTTTCCAATCAAACGTCCAGCTATTTGTTCTAATAGCTGAAGCGTGGCTCAAACTGGGTCATCAACCAGAAAATGATTCCAGACACAGCAGCAAATCTATAACAGCATGTCTGAAAAAGAAAAGAATTGCCCAGTCAGAGCCCAGACCTTCACTTGATAGGAATGTTGTGGTATGACCTCAGAGAGCTGTGCAGAAAAAAAAAAACAATCTAGTGAATCACAGGACTCTGCTAGTTTTTTAATCACAGTATTCACAGTCATGTAAACTTTTGCCTTAAATTACTTAAATTACTGCTAACTTTTATGCCTGGTGATAAGAAGAAATGAAATTAGATGTGTGAAAAGAACACAAAGCCTTCACTCTGTTAGCTTGATTTTTGTTTGTTTTTATACTCCCATCCCTCCCACTCTGTCACTCTGTGACACAAAAACTGTGAGATGGTTTATCATTGTAAAATAAAATAAACTAGAAATGTAATACATGTCAATGTTGGTGCAAATTGAAGAGAATATACCTCTAATAATTATTTTTTACCAATGTTTTGGACAGTCAATAGCATAGTCATAAAATATGTTCTTTGCGATTGTCCTGGTTCACCTGTACCGGCAAGCTAAGCAGGTGCTCCAGACCTGTGTAAATGAGGCAAAAGTGACCCGTCCTCAACCTGGTGCCATGTGTGATGGATGGCTTAACAGAGAGAGCAAAGTTCGGCGCTGAAACAGGTCAAAGAATATCAAAGCCGTTCTAGTTCACTAGAAGTTAGCTCTTCATTATTTCACTCTTTGAAACGGACTCCCAGAAACAAAGTAGATGAGAATTGTATATCTGACAGGGAGACTTTGATTTTTATTAAAGAAGAATGTTAACTCTTGTTTGATTTAACTCATCTGCCATTGTATTCACACGTTATCAACTTTGCTTCATTTGCTTGTATTATGGTATCTCTTTCAATACTCGTCATAAAAATGTGACAGTTTATTTAATGGTAAGTCACTTAAGACCAAGTTAACAGAGCTTTGACAAGAAATTCTTAGTTTGGCTTCTCTAGATAGAAATGATCCGTTTTGGGATGAAAATATTCTCTGGCAACTTGTAGCAGCAGTTCTCATTCTTTTAACCATCCTCCAGATCCTGTCATCATGAGGACTGGAATATAGGACAACTTTTTTTGTGCACATTTTTAACACAGTTGTCTGACATTAGCTCACAATATATCACACGTGACACTGATCTGTCCTTTTGCTTCCAAAGTCTCCTGCTTCATAAAGAAGTGGCTACTCAAAAAGGTCATTTTCTGCAGAAAGCAAGAGAACTATGTCATCTGCGAACAGATGGATGCAACTCTAAAGTCTCTGAATCACACACACGTTATTATTAAGCACATTTTCTGGAAGTTTTTTGCCTCAAGGACCTGCTTTCTTCGTCTTGTAGATTTAGCAAGATAATGGGAACATTCCTCCTGGATTTTTGTACCCATTGACACGACAGCATCAAACAGTTGTTTCAGGTGTGTTGGCAGCACACGAATAAATATCAGTCTCATTTTGCACCACATCCCAAGAGTTCTTGCATTCCGCTAAATGTTATTTTTCATTTTGGTGAGCATTTGCAAATTGTAGTTTCAGTTTCCTGTTCATGGTTTACAGAAATGGCACCCAGTCATCTGCAGCTATTAGCAATTTGCTTCAAACTTGACTGTATTGTGCGCTCAGACTTAATATTCTGTTTAGCTTGGTTGTTATCTGAAGTACTTTTACGATTTTATCATCTCAAACCAGTATATTCATTCTTTGACCTCTGACAGTATCAAGACATTTTACTCCTCGCAGCTGGAAATTAAAGGATATTTTCTCTTTTTCAGAAAACTTTTTGTAAGCCTGAGAGCTGTGTGTCAAACTCATAGTCAGTAGTTTCTAAAACAAACAAACCAGCCCACCTGTCACCAACAACCATGTCATATTCATTAACAAACCGCTTTTTCCCCTTTATGGTCGAGATTTGAACTTCAGCAAGTCTAGCTGCAGTTGCTGCCATAAGATTGGAAATTTCATCCTTTGTGTTCAAAACGTTTAAATAGATTATAAAATGACAGTTGGTAAATTAATTTAAATTTTTTTTTTTGTCAAAATACAGACAAAAATTACTTTTCATTGATACATTAACTCACTGAAGTGCATATGTATTCATTTGTTTTAAAACATTTTTTGTGTTTGTTTATTGTACTAATGCAGATTCAGAAGTCTGTGACCTACATATGACAGAACCAAGGAGCCCAAATCCATATTTCTATCATTACTGTCACACATGACTGTGGGATCGATGTGACATACCTTGTCACTCTTACTCTGCAGGAATGCTTGCCTGACAAAGTTGTCAGCATATTATGAAGCAAATGTCACAATATATGCAAAATAAATCATAAATTAAAGATATTGAATTTAATTTTGAAACCCTTAACAAATAAAGACTTTTAGTTAAAAAAAATATTCTAATTATCAAGTGTAAATGATTTGCAATGGTGCAGGCAGCATTGCCTAGCAGCACATGCTGCTTTAGGCATTCTGTCAGATGGGAGCTAAACACTCCACCTCCACTAATAATCAGATTGCTGATTTCCCAATGCACTGGACCAGTCACAATGCTTTATTTATCCTCAGGGTGCAGACGTGAAAAAATGTAACACTAAAATTGGCGAAAAAGAGTATGACTGTGTTAATAGTTTTATTCCCTCACTCTTTCCTTTAACCCTAAAAGTTCGTTCTGCATCGTCTATACCCAACCTTTGCAAATCCATCAAAGCTATAAATTACTCTTGCATGAATTCAGAGGATAAACTGAACTGGACTGCTACATGGAGAGACTGTTTTGTTTTCTCTACAAAAGGGGAAAACATTTACAAACAGATCTTTGCTAAGGTTTATTTACTGAAAAAGTATAACCATGCCTGCATTTGCATAGCAGCTGCAGTAATTGGCACCTTTTTAAAGTGGGAGGTGACTACTTTTTGGAACCAGCAATTTAGGACAAAAGTCAATAGTAGTATTTATATTTTTGCATAAACTTTGCATGATTTGCAAAAAAAAAAGTAAATAAATAATTGTGGCTCAATTTGAATGGCTGAATTCCCAATAAAGGACCTTTTTTCTGTTTTTATTTTGTTTTGTTATGTTTTTATTGATCAAAGTCAAAAATAAATGTCAATGTCTGCATGATTCTAACTTTGAAAGTTTGTGATAGTTTTGAAAAACGGAAGCCCTGGTGCTTTAAAAAATGGTTCGGTTGACATCAGTTGTGAGGTTTGAGCAGGATCAAATTGTAGACGGGTTGGTAAGCAGCAAGGTGAGGTCTAGTGCTAATTTTAAAAAATCCTAATTGTCTGTCCTGTTTGACTGCTGTTCTTATTGTGAAATGAGGAATGATGGTAAATGGACAGGTGTTTGAGAAGGACAACATGGTAAACAATGGTACTGTTGTGTCCCAAAATAGTATCCACAGACAAGTTATTAATTGGGCACATGTTTTCTTTTTTGCAAGTTTGATACCACTAGTATACTACTATACTAGTAGTATAGTATAAAACTAAATCATGAGGAAGCTCACTGTTCAACATTTTCCTTGCATACTCCTTTTCTCGCCGTAAGCGCAAGAAGCAGGAGATTCTTCAGTTCAGCTCACCCAAATTGTGCAAAACAGATTTTCTTCACAGTTAACTTTGTTGAGTTGAGTTTAATAATCCCTGAATGTGAAGTATCTGTTGGAAGAAATTGAGAAATTATTTGCAAAAATACAAGGTATACCTCCCTAGAGGAGAAGATAAATTCAACGTCTCTGACAAACCTGAGCTGCAAAGCATTTTATTTTCCCACTTGTCAGGGGTATTAAGCACATATATTTGCCATGAAATCTAATTTGTGCAAATAACATATAATCTTTCAAATTCTACAACCATTTGCCCTGACTTTTTGTGTAAATAGACAGACAGACAGACAAGCACATAATCAACTAAATTAGTTGAACAAACTGCTGGGAAGCTGAGAAAGGCCATTGGCTTTGTGAAGCAATTAGAAAACATGTTTCTGTTGCTGGTTTCAGTGTTAGTAGTACATTTAAACACAGGTTTGCACACAATTAGCTACTGGAAATGTCTTTGTGATTTGGCTCCTTAATTTGTTCACACAGTTTGTTCCATCTTATTCCTTTTAAACTTCTACCAGTGCTTTTGATGCATACTTGTCATTCTGTGATATGAAAGTAACAAGCTACAGAAATGCATCATTCTGTGGCCTTTAGGAATCTACAGTTGTGCATTATATGCATTCAGTAGCACAGTTCCGTTTTTACTCAGTCAAGATTTGAAAAGTGAAAGAACCACATCTTTCTCTCTGATCATTTTACTGCATGTTCTGTGTTCTGTGGCTGAATTAAAAACAACCCCAACCTGTCACATATGCAAGTGCAAATTATTCCCATCTGCTGGAATTGATGGGCATATTTGCATTTGCATGTATTTGGTGCCATCTGCTTTGTGCTCTGAGTTTGATTCTTTTGCTATACCAAATCACAGATTAGTTGTTATTGACTGCTCAAACATGAATGAAGACAATCTTCCTTAATCAGAACAAACATTTTATGTAGACCTTTTAAATGGCTATGGCAGCATCAATGACCGATTAGATTCATATTGTCACCTTCCTGCCAAGAACTTTTGAGTATCTTTTTGACAAAAAGTGACAAACAGATTAACAATGTTTTAAAGACAAACTTTTAGCAACTTTGTCACTTGATGTGCTACTATTCATCATATTGTGGTGTCATTTAAACATTGCTAATATTTCTCCATTTGTGCAAAAATGCAGCAGCATCTGACTGGAAACATAGAGTGAGGTCACATTAGTCCTGTTTTGATAACCGTACACTGGCTTCTCGTTAACTACACTATTAAGTTGAATATGTTATTGTTTTTTTGTTTTTTTATCGTAACTGTCTGACGCTAAATACTTAACAGATTTGCTTCACTCTTACAGAAATGGTTCTTACTTTAACTGGTCAGGTGTTGTTTTCACCTCTGGTGACCCGGATAATGTGTTGTGCTAGTTTTATTGATTTGTTTTGTTGTAATGCACCATTTGTTCATCTTTTACTACTTGTTTGTTCTATTTAAAGCAACTTGACTCAATTGTAGACAGCTGAGCCATGTAAGCAGTTTTCAGTTTGACTGTAAATTAAAACCAGACCCAATCAATTTATGTTTAAAGTATGGACTCTGTTCAGAGAAATTTTAGTTTCAAAGACTCCATGCCTGATGGTAGGTATATGTCATGTTGTTTCTCCTGGTGTTATTCTTGCATGATTTCTAAGTCTTGTGCTGAGTGTGGAATACACGTGGATATAAACAAGAAAATGCCAGAGCCCAAGTCCACTCTATCAAACTTTGGCAAAGTGAGGCATCCCACAAAGGGCTTTTATTTCTGCTTCAGTGGGCTTTGAAGGATTTTGTCAGAGGGATATTTGAAAGACAAAAAGACATGGCCAGAAATAAAACACCTGCTGCTACGTTTGAAAAATGGTGCAATGACTGAGATCTGTGGACAACTTCAGGAGCCTTTGAAACAAGAAACTACCTTTCACACATAGGAAGTAAATAAATTTGTTCATTGGTTCTCTCAGGTCACAAATGCCATCCGAAAAGGCAGTAATCAAAGAGAACATCACATATGTCAAGTCTTTCATGTTTTGAGACCCACGGGAAAGCAGAAAAAAAGAAGAACAGATCAATGCAGGGATTTATTCACTTTGACTGCCTGTCCTATTGGACCTTGGTGTTTTGTTCAACTTAATTGTCAACGTGGGGGGTGATGGTGTACCTGACAGCCTTGTGCCACCATGTTTTAAACCATACTGAAATAGTCTGCCTTACAAAAGATTATTTATCCTTGAACATTTTGTAATAATTTGTCTCATTACAGCAACAAATGTCATTGTATTCTAAATAGATGTTATGTTATCTACCACACAAAACATTGTATAATTTTGAAGTGGAAGAAAATAGATATACGGGTTTTCAAGTTTTCTTAATAAGAAAATTTTAAAAATGTGCTGTAATTTGATACCTCAAAATAAAATTATTTTTTAGATGTCAGAAAGCAGTCTACTGATGTTTTGAAGACTCAGACGTTTGTTAGAGAACAAACCTCAGACAACGTCCTTAAACACGCAGTCAAAACTACTCGTTTACTTAAAGCATGTCTTTGTTTAGAATGAGCCAGACAAAGTCCAAACCTCAATTGGACATCTCTGAAAAGACTTGTAAATCGATACTCACAGATGGTCTCCATCCAGATTGGATAAGTTTTTTTTTGTCAAGAAGAATGAGCAACAATGTTGCCTATCAGGTGTGCAAAGCTGGTAGCAACAAAACCTGAAAGACTTGCAGCTTTTCCGGGTGCGGGATGCAGGACATACGTTGACTCACACAAACGCATGTTACACTTTTACTTTCTTTTATAAAACATTTTAAAAACCATCAATCGCTTTCATTTGACTTCACAATGGCTCTCTACCTTGTGCTGGTCTGTTCCATAGCATCTCAATGAAATACAATGAATCTTGTGGTTGTAATGTGATAACATTGAAAAGTTTCAAGGGTTATGAATAGCTTTGCAGGGCCCTCTGTTATGTAGCCTAGTTCTTTATCTGTCTCAACAGAGCTGTATGAGGACCAACAGCTGAGTACAGCTATGGAAAAACACTTTGGCCTGACACAGATCATGCTGTATTGAAATCTGCTAGCTTCTCACAAGTGAGGTTCCAAGATTAAGCCTTTTCATCTGTTTAGCCAAAGAAAACCTGAATGGAAAGGATAAATATTCAAAACTCTTCTGCTTTTCCAAACTGTTTTGGTTTATTAGCAAGTACTCTCAAAGTTTGTTTTTTGTTTTCGCATTTTGAAAGTGCTTACAAAGAGAGTGTCATTCCAGCTGCATTACAGGGGGAGTCATAATACAGCTGAATGGATTCACTGGTGCTTGACTCTGGAAAGGCCATGCTTTAAGGATCACCAAACATAACATTTCCAACCACACACACGATGCATTACAATGGCCTTCACACAACAGAAACTTGGTTCTTTTTTCTGACAAAGGCCATGCTGCAATGCTGTACTTTTTGCAGACTTAATTAAAAGCTGGACCAGCAGTATGAAAAAATAAATACAACTGTGAGCATCTCTGAAACTCATCTGTTTTGATACTTAGTTTTATTGATAAGTTTAAATCAGAGAGTGGGTGGACAAAAATAAATATAGAAAGTTTTTTTTTCAGGACTCTTCGAGAGAGACAGGGCACACAGTTAGTGTGTCCTATAAATATTACTCAAAAGACACAATATATAAAAATATATGAAACAAAACCAGACTTCCATTGCCTTTCAGGTTATATGTGGTTAAAAAAAAATCATTTTGAACTTATCTTTCTGCAGAATTATTATAGAGAAAATCTGACCAATCTCAACTGCATACAACCATCAAAACATTTGTTCATGTCACTCTAGATTAAGCTCAAAAACAAAATTATTTGATTAGCAAATTAAAATAATCAACATTGTGCTTTACAATTTAGCCAAACAACCAAAAACTTACATCTATAGTAAAAAAAAGAATATACAAGAAGGAAATGGTTACTCTCATGTATTACTCAGAGAGACCAAAAAAAAAAACTGATGAGTTCAACAGGTTTCAGTGAACCTACGGTCTCAGTTGTGTAGATTTTTTTTTTTTTTAAATAAACCAGTCCTCATTTTTACATCCACTGATAGATTGATTACCTTTATATTTTAACTTAGATCTTGGAAGATCTACTAAAAACTGTCTGGAAGACCTAGCTTGTCTTGATGCTTCATACATGGTGAGGAGATCAAATAATAAAAAAAAACACATGTGATAAACCAAAGCAAATATACAAATTTTAGAAGACATGTTAAAAGGAGCAGGCAAGATTGGAGACGAGCTTAATCAGGGACTGAGAGAAGACACAGAAGATGAATAAAAACCCAGATGAACTCCTGCCTGTGAGGTAAAAGAAATCCCTAAGACAGATCTATAACTTTAATACCTATAAATTCTAAATGTAATATTAAAATATAACCCAAATGTAAAATCTGACAAACTGTCTAGACTCATTAATCAAGAGAGTTTAAGCAACAACAGTTTAAAGAATAGGGCTTTATATAACAAAACAGCAGTCAGCATAAAAACTAGCATCGTCCTAGAAACATAGTTCACTCATAACTCTGGCAATTAAGTCAAACCTCCATAGGTTTGTTTTGTCTGTGGATTCATAATAACTGTCCAAAAGAAAAATGGATGCCTTCACAAGCACACTCATATGGAGTTGATTTTAAATTGCAAT
Organism: Xiphophorus hellerii; assembly: GCF_003331165.1. NCBI lineage: Eukaryota > Metazoa > Chordata > Actinopteri > Cyprinodontiformes > Poeciliidae > Xiphophorus > Xiphophorus hellerii. Next base: position 9,075,447 of record NC_045679.1, on the reverse strand, counting down.
ATCTAATTTTGAAGGTATTAGAGATTTTATTTTCACCTTGGCAAGGGAAGCAGGCACCATTTTAATAAGCTTGTTTTGATTTGGTAAATTAACAATATTGATTTTTTTCTTTTTTTTATGTAAGGTATTTCATTGATTTTCCAGCAAAAGCTGTAGTGGAACAAATCTTATTAGAAGAGACCCAGATAATGACAATAGGGTCAACATATTTCAATTGTGCAATAGCAAGTGCCTCTTTAAGTCTGGGTTCTTGGAAATTGTATTCAAAATTATGTTCTATAGAACCGAATTAGGCAGTATGAAAACTGACCTGCAATCCATCTTACTTAACTTGCGCTAAGCAAGCTGTTGTGAGTCGCAAACATAACTGAACAAACAATGGATAGGTGTCAATTTCTCTGCAGAGAGGGCTGATCCTTAAAGGTGGCTTGCCCCCACCACAGCACTCCATCCATCACACCCCTGGTACAGTTGCTAGATGGAAACTGCTGCTGAATAAAGGGCATTTGACAGCTTGCCTAGAGTCTGCCAAATGGCACCTAAAGGACTCCAGCAGCAGCATGGGGAGTAAACATTCATTGGTCTTCTGAGACAAAAATTTAATTACTTGTTCTGAATGCAGGGCCCTACAGCTGGCAAAACCAGGTAGCATGCATAGCATGCTGAATGTCAGCCCCGTGGTGAGGCATTATGAGGGCAGCAGGACACAAGCGCTGGTAAGAATGTTATGCATAGAATGTAAATTATGTCTGGATTAACAACTAAAAATACTATTTGAACAGGTCATGCCTGGACATTAGTGAGAGTCTGAAAGAAATCCAAAATCTGTGACCAAAAAAAAATTACTAAGACATCTTTTAATGTTGTGTTTTCTGAGGAAGTTGTGATCAGTCAGGGTTAGTATGAAACTAATGTTAGGCCAGTTATCTCATGCAAAAGTATAATGGTGTATAAAACAAAAACCGGCGGATATAATGAAAGCATAGTTTTCTCAGTTTCCCACAGCACGTGTTGAAGGACCGGTATTGGTTTCAGACATCTGTCTTAATAAAAATAACCACAAATCTACTTCTATTACAATCTAATGCAAATGTGAGAATGTGAAGTTTTACAAAACCTTTGTTTACATGAACTACTACAATTCCACAAATCACATCTTCACAAGATTATGCCTTTAAGGTTGTCTGTTAACATTTATTTCACAATTTCTGAAATAAACATTGCGTGTTATTATTTGTTATTATAGGTATCTTAATTGAAAACATTTTCTATCACAACAATATTACTGGCTAAGCTTGCTCCAAGCCAGAACTTTCTTTTTATTAAATAACAGCAGAATATTACTTCTGAGATCCATGGATCTTTATTAATAGGACATATGCTCATAATTTTTAAGATTTTGTTGTTGTGGAAAGCAAATAAAATTTTTACTTTCAGCCCTTTCTTTTTCTGCTTAATTCTTTACATAGAAACTACAACAGTTACTGATGAATTACACTCAACCACATGATCTGCTTTATAAATGCTCGGTGTTTCCTGTGTTTTCATTCCTCCTCATCCATTGCAACAAATCATAGTTTTATATGAAAATTCACAAATCTGGAAGCAGGAAGCAATCTGCAAAGCAGTTAAGATGTGCATTCTCTAGGCAGTAACTAACACATGCATAGTGAATTCTTGTTTTAATAGATCTCATGGAGAAATGGTTCTGTGCAATGCTTCATACCTGACATTGTTTGCTAAAATGAGAAACATTTTCTTTTTTTTAGGCTGTGTCAAAGCAATTTTGCACTTGGTTAGCATCCAAATAGATTTCAAAAACAAACGCACCAACAGCTGAATTATCATTTAGCTGACATAGGCTGCAGTTGGTTTACTCAATGAAGGAAAATATTTCCCAGTTCCATCATAATTAGCACAGAGATGAAACAAACTAAACCAAGCAGAGTGCAAATGTTCAATAATAGCTTTCACTAAATTGAACACTATGTATTTCATGGTACATGGGCTCACATTCCTCTTATGGTCGAATGCATGGATTATAAATACAAACAAGATACATACAGTAAATTAGAGGTAATGAACTTAAAACATGAATTTGATTGATGTTACTTGTTGCCCCTTTCATCTGTAATAACTTCTCATATCTGGGCCATTGCTATTATCACATTCCTATTAAGTTCAATTCAGTTTATTTATATAGTGCCAATTATGGGTCTTTGCCTTTGATTGCCCAATATTTTGTGGTGCACGTCGTACCCACATCTTCTAATACCAGGGGTTTTGTTCTGCATCTGCATTCTGCTACAAGGGTGGATGGACTTCTTTTTTTTCACAGACTTACATCCTAAAATATGCTTTTTGTAAAAGCCTGGGAACAACTTCTTTATTTAGTTTCTCAGTGGCAGGAAACATTCCTCCCACCGAATTAAATTCATAGTCATAAACCTGTCATTTCAAATTAAGAGATTCAGACAGAAAAAACAAACAACACAGATTAAAGGGTTTAGACGTTTGCAAACAGCATTGTAATAAAAAAAGGAGTAAATAATAGGTTGTGTAATCACTTCCTATTATATTATGTTGTGGTATATTTTTCTGGAGGCTGCAGGTTGTTTTCTGTTCAGCTATGAGGTGATTTTTGCTGTTAATTGACTAAAAATGGCCTTCAGACTCTTGGCGGATGTGCATTAAGCCACAAAGATAAGCTCATCATAATTTACCCACTGAATGGGGAAATTTTTGTGTTTATTCACTCATATTGTAATCTCATAGTGGGTGAGGCCACCTCAGCTCATTTTGTTGAAAACAAAATTAATGGTCACAGCAATAACAGCCGTCTGAAGACCAGGCAGAGTGGTATTTTGTTAAGCTTATCAGATTGGTGAACAGCTCATAATACACATATGAGCCTCATCCTCCTCTGTGAATGGCCAGCTGTCTCCGTCTGCTCTCCGCATTATCAGCACAGAAAAAAGGTACGGTGTTTCCAAATCCTAATTAAATGATATTTTAACACTCCATACCCCACACCTCTTCAAGAGTGGACATGTCTTTAAGCTAGGAGGTTATTAAAAGTGGCACAGACATATGAAAATCTCACTAATGAATCTGTAAACCTTTCTTACACGGACTATCAGTTGCTCAACCAAGGGGAATGGTCTCATAGTGCAGTAGGGTGAACTCAAGAGCTAGTGAAACCGTCATGGAAGTACACTGGAGGCTGAAAAATGATTATTAGTTGCATACTGTACGAGTCCAAATTCTAATTTGATAAGGTGAGAGGATAAAATGTTCCCTTGTCTTTTTTTAATTCTGATATTGCAATTATTGCTGTAAAATATCCTATTAATGGAGACATACATTCTTTACACATACTAAGATTTCAGTCAAACTAAAGTGTGATTTCTATATAATTGTCTTTTCTTTCAAATCCAATGAGCTAAGTTTATTCATCTTTTAAATTTGTCTTTATCAACCATGTATCACATTGTAAATATAGTCATACCGGTTTCCAAATTCTGTGACAGAACAACCACAACATAAATGTATTTTATTTAAATTCCAACTTATTCATAACTTTATTTTTGACCTGTCTATTGTCTATAGTCTTCGTGACAATATTGAACTATCTTGTTCTCCAACAAATCTCTAGTGCAGCTGGAATTACACGCATGTTGACTCTGTTATTCCATATGTGAATAATCAAAGTGATCTCATTGTACAAAATGATCAATCAATAGAGTTTAAAATTTTTTTCAAAATAGCATTTACAATATATCTTAGCACAGTGATAAAGGCCATCAGTAATTGAAGTCAATAGCGAGTACAAAACCTGATCCATTTTTCACACATTTATAAAAGGATGAGATAGAAACTAGTCAGGCAAACTGCCAAGACCTCAACAGCAACACTAAAGGAGACGCAGGAATTTCTGCCAAGTACCGATTGTTCTCTACATTTGACAACAATAAATGAATGAATCTTTTTTTTTACGAAGGACTTTTCAAAGACATGGTTACGAGGTGCTAAACAAAATCCTAAGCATGCCAGGACATAAAAGTGGGAGGATAAAAACTATTTAGACATAAAATATCTCAAAGACTTGATCTCCTTTATTATGCAAGTCTTGTGCAGTAAATGAGTAACAAGTTCTTATTCCAAGAATACAGATGAGGAAAGTAAATGTCCCCATATATGCTGATATCTGGCCATTAATGCTTTACTTGTAGGGTTTAATACTTTTGAAAAAAATCTAAGCTCCACTTTATATTCGTCTGTATTCTTTATATATGTTACAAAGTGGAAGGTTTGTAAGACAGGCATGTTTTGCTATACTGTAAAGAAAGTATATAGGTCTGGTTGATATCGCTCTATATCTTTAGAGAGAATGTGTTTTGAACTTGAACACTTAAACCCAACCTAAAAAAAAAAAGAACAAAACTGTACATCACCTGTAAAACACCATAAATAGTTAAACATGGTGGTGTAGGATTCTGATGTGTTAGTATTGTTACCGACCTCAGTCAGTTTTGACTAGACTCTGTTGGTTGTCTGGAAAGTGAAGATGACAAAGACTTTTATTTGTGAGCAACACAGCGACAAGCACACATAAACAAAAATCCTAATTAATTAACCACAAAATAATTAAGGTTGAGAATGTTATAAAGTCAGCTAAAATAACAGGAGATTGTAGAATTTATATGTCCTCCTTACTTTCTACTAGAGGGATAAAACACGATTGATACTTAAGAAAGAGACCTAAAGCTCTGTAAAAATCGTACCAACCAACAGCAGTAGTTAAAAGTGATGGATAGCTCAGCCTTTGAACGAGGCTGGCAATGATTTCACTGTTACCTGCATCGTCATCTTTGTTTGTCTCTCCCAAACAAACTCAGAATATGATTGTTGTCTGCTCTTCAATGCATGTGAAAAGCTATCTGAAATCCCTCTGGAAGGAAAAAAAAAAAAGACCAATGAATATAACGTTCCGCAGTTTGAATTCTATCTAAAAAAAGAAAAGAAAAAAAAAAAACAGGCACTGGCTAAAGCATTAGAGAACTTCCAAAGTGAATCTGCATTGCTCACATTTTAATCAGTCTCTACTGTTTGACTGTACTCTACCTGCTCACTGCAAATGAGGGCAGCCTGCCAGGAATATTTAAACAGAAAAGTTCCTATAAGTAGAGAGGGTACATGGGTTATTGTCTACTTTTTTCAGTCACATGCAGTAGGCCATGATCCAAACTTTGCTATAGCAGATCAGCATCTACTGTAATTCTGGCTGTCCTATTTTAAGCAGCTGACTTGTCTTAATGTTTCCTCCTCCTCAAGCAAACTGCTGGAATTTTCCATGGATTTGACTTTTTGCCATATTCCAACAATGACCTTCAAGATAATTAAATGGGATTTTGTGTGACAGGCCAACAAACAATAGCGCATGATTGTAAAGTGGAATCATAATGAACAATTGTTGACTAACGTTTCTTATTCTTTCTCTTTTCTTCCAATTCTGTCTAAACAACATGGAAATCTGCAGGAGACCTTGTTCAGATATGCTTTATAAATGTTCTTTTTCCAACACAAGATGAAAATAAATGTATTGGGATAATAGCACCGCCTCCTGTGGTGCCACAATTAATAAGGACAAAGATGTATTAACAATATATGGAACAGTTGGGAATATTTAATTTGTCTTTTACTTGTTGTACAACATTTTAAGAAATTCTCATATTGTAATTTCTGGAAATCTATTTTAATTCTCCTTGCATGCACTGTATGTGCCCTGTACACATGTAAGCCTTAACCTAGGTTCTCCATAAGAATCTGTGCCATTGTCTTTGCTCATACAGAAGAGATACCTGTTTCATGATCATAACTTAGTTGCTCTCTTTGATCCCTAATGTGATGATTGATGATGGCACTTTAACCTGGAGGCCACCGCTGTGTCTTCGATCGTCCCGCAGCCATGTTCATCACATTCACTTAAACTGAGGGACCCTGGTTGGTGTGAAAAATGGATGGGTCAGGGGAGAGACAGATTCCTTCTGCCGTCGTGCCACTCATAGTGCACAAGTGTGAGGTTAGACAGTAATGGCCATGAAGAGATGAAGGAAAAGGAAGCATATTGCGCTTTGAGCTGCTGAGTATTTAGATATGAGAAGAATTTGAAGTGGTTATATGTAACAGCAAAAAACTATGTGGGCGTGTGCGTGTATGTATTGATTAAAGTGTTGCTTGTTGTACAGTTTGTTATTTTCTTTGCAAAAACAATGTTTAAGTCAAAAGCACGTGTGTATTTTGCTTTGATTTCATTGGACTGATTGATTTGATTCATTGTTTGTTTATTCAGTCAGTCATCAGCTCTTCAAAAACCCTACCACTATTTGAACAGATTGACTGAAAAGGTGCAGGACTAGGGGCAAGAGTTATATTTATGCTCATAATATCCATCATGAAACATTAAAATATATAAAAAAGAAACGAAATAAACATGTAAGCATCACTAAGCAGGGATATAGAGAAAGGAAAAAAAAACAATCAAAAACCAACAAAAAAATAACAGCAGTTTAAAATTATAGGTTTTTGTTGCAGTCATGAAAACTATAACTCTGCTCAACAACTTTTCTCGGCTCTATCTTTTGTGCCCCTCAGTTTGGCACAAACGTTTGAGGCCTTCACATAACAGCTGAATTTTTTTCTACTCCATAATAAAAATGGCCCTATTGAAAATTAATACCAAGCTTTTAAGAGTATTAATTGTTAAATTTAACAATTTCTTTCCATGTCAAAATATGTATTGCTCTGTGTTGGTCTATCACATCGAATAGGAATAAAATACACTCAATATTGTGGTTGTAATGTGACCATACCTGAGGCTTGGCACTTTAATAATTCACCAGTAACCTTCTCCTTCAAAAGTTCCAGCACCGGGACCTGATGTGATAGTAACGTTATAATGTGCAGCGGTATTATAGCCAAAGAAATGCCCAGGTTATTTGAAGATTAAACTACCAGAACTGAGATGGCTGTTTGCCAGTGGCAGTAAGAATTATTTAAATAGACCAAGTGACATTTTCATTCAGATTTTCTTCTTTCAACTCTGATTTCTAGGTCATTACAGGAGAGGAGTTTTTTTTTCTTTAAAAAAAAATCCCAGACAAAGTTTTATGACATAGTTGAAAAGGTGACAGAACACATTTTGTTATTAAAAGTAACCCTGAGATGACTCTGCTTAGATGCCAATTGATTTCCTTTCATCACATTGCTCTGATTATCTTAGGTACCATTTGTAATGAGTCATTTCTTGTCAGTACAACTTTTTTTTTTCTGGGTGGGTGGAGGTGCTCAAATATTGACCTGAGTTTGCACAGGCCTATCTAAAGTCATATTGGTTCTTATAAAAGTCCTGTCATGCATAAATTCAACTAATATATTTTTTTGTATTATTAAAAGTGTGAAATTCATCTAGTCAGAGGAAGAGAAAAATATGAATTAATTTTTCTGCCAAGCTCCATACTTGAACATTTGTTGGTTTTCCTAAAACCAAAAAAACGTAAGTTTTATAATTAGCTGATAATGAATGTTTAGAGGCTGTGTGAGTAAAGTCTTTCATCTATAAAAGCAGACTCTTGAATTTTGTCATGTTAGGGCTCTTTGTGCATGTGTGCAGAGATGTTTTGCTTGTTCAAAAGCAATGAGACAAACTATTTCTTCAACCCCTGTACTATGAAAAATGCCTTAATCCTGACAGTGTATTTATTTATTTATTTATTTTCCTGTTGTGAAAAATGGTAGTTAAACTTTTCAGTGGTGGCTGCTCAAGCATCACCCTCCCTTATGTGGATGGGGGAGAATCTAAAAATGATTTATAAATTTCATTTTAAAACATATTACTCAGTTTTTCTTAGTACTGTGTGCCAAAAGTAAACCTATTTACACAACCTTACCACCGACTAACTCATTTAACAGTGAATTTCCCCTGACACACTCCAGTCAGTTTTCTTCTAGCACCCCAGTAGTGTAACATAGTCAATTGTGTGTGTTTGCTAGGTAAAAATAACATACAATCAGCATAGCTGAATTTAAAGTTTTTGCAGTGCTCTGAATTTAGTCCCCATCTGGAATATGCAGGGACATATTCCAGTAGGTGGCGATAATGCATACCAAACATTTATTGTCAACTCTCAATACAAATCAAGAAGAAGATGACGATGCAGGAAAGTTTAACCAATCACAACATATAATTAAAGCACTTATTATATATATTAAAAGACACAAAATTAGCTGAGAGGATTTAGCATACGTGCGTGTGTATGTATATAATATAGTTATTTTAGGGTTTTTAAAGATACAGGATAAATTGAATTCCTGGATTGCACCTCTGTCCGGTTGATGGCGATGATACACTAAGCATGTGAACTGCCAGTAAACACCAAATCAGAAGAAGACGAAGAAGCAGGAAAGCTTCAAGAATTTGAGGACTGCAACTGTTGAGGGAAAGCTTACTCCACCTTGAATGAGTGCAGAGGAGTTGACAGATGGTTGGTAAGCTACAGTTTTTGTTCCTCTGTGTGTTTTATTTGTTTTAGCAGCCATATTTCTCTGCTCTTTTTTGCTGTTTACTTTTCTGTTCATCCACTGCTATCATTTGGTCTTTGCTAATAATCAGCTGTGAATGATGCTGTGTTTTATTTGATGCACATCTTTTTTTAGTTAACATAGTGCTAACCATGCTCTGGATGCATGTTGCTAAGATTTCTCTTTGACTTTTAATAATGATAGTGCTCCTGTTGTTTCTTTGAGTTTCCGTTGCTGTTATAATGCTCATGATTGGTTGATATGATGCTTGCTGGGTCAGGTGATCACTTTGTTGCGGTGTTATACTTTGAGAAGCTGAAGTACTGCTTGCTGACTCAGATCTGTGACTATTCATACCTGTAAGCGTTTGTTAAGATTCTGGTTGTCAGATATACCTAGGGTGTTTCTTAGTGTTGTGGTTCCAGCAGAACCTGGTTAAGTCCTAATTTTGGAGTTAATTTTATTTTAGTAGCTGGGATTATTTCATCCTGTACCAAGGTAGGAAGGGCTGTGCTGTCTGGTGTCAACTGAGTCTTCAGTGTTATATGGGCAGCATAATGTTAAATGGACCCCCAACTATAGCATTATGTAACAAGTATAAAATTAGTTTAAAAAACAATATTCTTCCCTATAATTTGGCCAGTGGACCCAATGGACAACTGAACCCTTTCTGACTTTACTTCTATATAGACGTTGCTGAAAATGTATATTAACAAGTGTTTTTTTGTTGTTGTTTTTTAATGTTACAATGCCCCACAAAATGGACAGAGAACTAAGTGATGTTTAGTTTGATTGTATTACTTTACAAAATCAATGCACAACTGTAGAAACATTTGGAAATGATCAAAGATGCTATTTGGGAAGTGCTGAATAAGACTTTGGAGACATTTAACAACAAAATATGACTTTTAATCAGTATGTTTGATGAATATGTCAGAATAAAAAAAATATATTTTAATGTTAATTAATTCTGATAGTGAGATTCCCTTTAGTTAACCACATTCCTTTGGAAAATAGGTAAGGATTTTTCTCGAGTTGACTGTGCTCTCCCTATTTGTGCTTGAACAGACCAACGTAACCCAGTCACTATGTACAACAGCCACTTAAGAGTTCCAGATCCTAGTTGCTCTATTGATTAGACCCACCCCTTTAGTACCCTCAGATAGCTCTGTGACAGGTAGAGAAGAACACTAGAACCAACCCAGTCATTATGTAGTGCACCTCACACAGCAATCCAGTACACCACACATAAGAATCACTGTGTCCTTATCAGGATGCTCCAGCCAGCCCTCGGAGGCTTGCTTAACATGTATCACCAAATACTCTGGGCTGATTTAGTACACATCGGAGTTCACACATGCCTACAAACTAGCCAACCCCAATAATATACAATTATGTGGTGGAGGTTTCTAATTTGCATTTAGATTTAAGTTCTTTTTTTTTTCTTTTTACTTTTTCTGTTACTGAAACCTGAGGCCCTGACGGCTTTTTTTTTTTTTTTAGATTCCTGACTTTTACGCTGGAAAAAAGTTTGACCTCACAGGAACCCAGAGCATTCCGAGCGGTGCATCTGACTTTTGTAATTGGATTTGTTTGACCCTCATTTCCTCCAGCTGATCCCTAGACAAATCCAAAAACACATGCAGCTTTTGACAAAAGATAGTGAAAGTCACTTAATAAAAAAAAAAAAAAAAGTTTCAAATTTTAAGAACAATGGAATACAGCTGTGAATTAACACTTGGAGTTAGATTTTATAAGAAAATGTGTGTTAACAACATATGCTGACCAGACCTAACATTCAGTCAGAATCAGAATGGTTAATGGGTTTGTGCAGTTAAGATAAGTTTTTTTATTATTTTTATCTTTTCTTGACTTTATGTCACTCATCATTTTGGAAATGTCTGTCTTAATCGCACAAGGACATTGAGGTGTGACTTGAGTAGAGGAACCTGAGACTGAGGACCAAAAAGTCAACAAAACAGCTGGGTGTGCATGTGTAATAACTGTCATAAGTGATGAGAAAGCTATTAAACTAGCAGATGGGCTACACAGCAAACAACTTATTTATGGTAGACCAGACAAATGGCCCAAGGTTTAACAGATTGAAAGGGGATAAAAAAATAACCCATCATTTATCTTCATGTGAACCATCATGTTCAAACGTTTCCTGGGTGTTTGCATGCGGATCTGTCCCTGCTTCTGGGCATTGACAAGCTTTACCTTTTGTCGACAAGCACATGCTGTATTCATTTTATGTTTTGCTCCATTTAGAGGTTTGGAGTTTTCACCAATGCCTCTTAGAGGTGGAATAATAAGGCAGTTTACACAGTATCTACACTGAGGAACATAAGATGAAAAGAACAGAAATGAATGAAGAAATTTATTTCTTAAGACATTTTGCGAAAATGGTAAACGATATATGGCCTGTACTTGCACAGTGCTTTATTTTGCACACAAAGAGAAAAGATAAACTCTCTTAAGTAGAGAAAGTAGCAGATTTTACTATTATGCATTTCTTTAAAACACACAAGGTGTTTTTATTTTTTTATTCTCTCAGTGATCTGCCCCTCTGTTTTCTTAATCTGATGTGAATTTGCTGCCACCCTTTGAATGGGACTATCATTGATGCTGACAGTCACAAGCATCTGGGAGGGATGAGGTAACCTGGTGGGTAGGTACAGATCACAAAAATTATCTCAAATAAGGCAGCACATTCAGACAGACAGTGGAGCATACATGGAGACATGAATAACACTGTTGCCCACATAAAGCAAAATTGAGACAGCACTTTGACAAAAATGTCAAATGCTGTTGAAATGTTATTGAGTCAAATGATTTTGAATGAATTCACTTGGCTGTACATGTTTTGTCACCAATGCCAATGCAATACTGAGTCCTTAAACAAGGACAATGCGACTTCTTTTCAAGTTTTTTAAGGAATTGCATCCCTCAATTGAATAACATAGATGAGACCACAAAAGGCATATTTTCTAATGTGCAGTGTTTTTTATGAAATAAATAAACCACAACATAAAAGAAAGCACTTCTTAACTAAATCACTTTGGTTAATGTGAGCCCACATATTTTCCCTCTGGGAAAACTGCAGGATAAAACTAAGTCTTCAAAGTTTTGTCAAGCTTTTAAACTTCTTTTAGTGCTTTAAGTTCTCTCTGGCTGCTACCATTTAATAAGTAAGTGAAGTATTACCATAGGACTGTCATTTAGTTCAGGCTCGACATTACAGCAGCAAGGCACTTTGAAATGCCTTGCTGCTGAAATGTGCTATACAAATAAAATTTGATTGATTGATTGATGAGCAAACAACTTTGAACAATGTCAAAAATATGGTGAGTAGTGCATCTTCCTGGCTTAAAGAAAATGCTGGCTTCAGTTACAGAGATCCAAGTATGTCCAAAGATGGAACAGTTTCACAGAATTGTGCTGGCAGGGAAGGATAATTCTTGTGCTGATTGAAATCTTTGACTCCAATCCTGGTCCTGTTTGAAGATGCATGCCCTCTCAGAGGGAACGCGTTTCCCTGGGTTGCAGGTGTCTCGTTGTGATATCGCCCTAGGAATGCAAACACAGATAAAATGAACTATTACCCACAATTTGATTGAACTGTCAGCTCCAACACTTTCTTCTTCTTTTGAGAAACCAACAATGGACCATTGCTGTAATAGCCTTGGGGATATAACCAAAACAAGGTTGATTCCTGTGTCCTGTGTTATCTGTTCATTATGGAAATAAGATTTGTGAGCCTTGCTGTCATTTGCAGTCATAATGTATGTCTTTTGTGAATGACCCTTGAGAAACATGCAGCCAAGTTGGATAAAAACTGTAGTGCAGCATTCCTTCGTTGAAATGTGATTCCTTTTAAATTAACAGAGCTTTGTAAGATTTGATAAGCTACTGTTGTACAGTCCTGTAAAAAAACTTTTTCCCTGTTTATAAACTTATTTTATTTTTGATTTGTTGTCACACATGCTTTAGGTCATCAAACAATTGTTAGTGTCAGACAAAGATTATCTGAGTAAACAAAAATGCAGTTTTCACCCCTGTGCCTTTCCCATCCAGTTCCACCAGACTAGCGGCAGCAGCAATTAGCAAACACCTGGTGGAACTGCAAGTCTGCTGAGCTTATCATGTGAACTGCTTCTCCATTCAACCCTAATAAGAACAGTTGTGAATGCCATGATGGAACGGCATTGATGAGATGGCTTCCTGAAGATGATTGGAAAGAGAAGGAGCTTCTTAAAGAGACAGAGGCCAATTTCAAGGTGTCAAATTGCCAGTTTCTCCACAACTGCAGATAATATAGTTACTTGATTGTGCCTAGAAAATACATAATACCTCCTTTAAGTGGGACCAAAATTGATAAATAAACTTTAAGAAGTCAAATGCTTTTTCAGAGGATTCACAATTTTAAAGGAATGAATAATAAAGTGTTTTGAGTATGCAACCAATGCAAAACCTATCGCAGTATTGCATGCGCTCCTGGCTTGTAGCCCTTGCTAAACTGTTTAGATTTAATATCCCTTGGGGGGCATTGGCAGAAGACCTTATAGTGAAGAAAAACATATAGGCAAAGTCACAAACTCTGCAAACACATTCAATAAATCTATGTTGTAGCAGAAATTTCCCTTATTCAGGCTCCCTTCACCAAGAAGATACTGATTAGAGCTGATAAAAGCACATTCATGCCTATGCAAAACATTTAAATTGCCTTTTTTTTAACTGCACTTCATAAGACAGCAGTTGTGGTTATATACACATAGCAGAACTGCAGATCTCCTGCAGCTCCTATGCCAGACAGCTCCATTAATCTTCATTCCCAATGCAGACCTCGTTTTCTGTTTTTTCCATCCCTTTATCTGTAAACATCAAGGTAAATGTGAAGCCCCCACAGTGAAAGAATCGATTTTTACAATCTGTTACTCATACAGCAACCTCTAAATAATACCAACAACAAAAAGAAGCAAAAATTGATGTAGGTGAGCCATTAGCAATTTAATCTCTGTAGGGCACACGCCAAGTGTTGTGCCTTACCTCATATTGCTTTGTGATGCATTGGTTGAAATGGAAAGAACCAAGCTTTTTCTTTGACCAGCATGTTCTGGAAGATGCATATCATGTTTTAGTACTAAATGAAACAGACAATGTAACTTCAATGGTAAACTTTCAATACGGAAAGAAATTCCCTGATTTCAAATCACACACATCAAAAACACCCACTAAATACAAAAGTTGTTTTCAGGTGCTCTTTGCTAGTCTGCTTATAAGTGAAAGCCAACTTTCCACTGCTAAACAGATAGCATGCTGCTTACTAAATTTCCATAAAGTAATTCCCTATATTCTTTATTTTGACAGAATATTTTTCCAAAACTAGAATATGGCAAAGACGTTGTGCAGCCTGCTTTAAGCCATCTGACTGGCAGCATAGAGCAACAGTTTGGTGAAAGAGCTATACAATGTTATGGAAAATTTTACCCAGCGATTTTAAAACCCTATAAACACTGAAAGTCAAGCCTTTCTTCTATTAAAGACAATACACTATGGACAATAAACCACTAATCAAAGGTATCCCAATTCACATAAAATCACACCATGTTATTTTTGGACATCCAAGCCAAGCTCTCAAATCTGTCTCTGTATTTTTAGTTTCACGTACAAACTGAAGGGATTTTGGTGTCTGACTGAACATCATGTTTAATACCTAATAAAAAATCCAGTTGTACAAGTTGAGTGCAATAACCCAAGTTGAACTTCTTATTTTAAAACGAACAGGTTATGTGAATATATAATCTGACTACAGACAAGACTAAAGATATTTCGTTCGGCATTTATCATGCTGACCCTTGGCAAATACATCTTTTTTTCTGAAGTGCAACCTTGATAAAAATGAATTTGCCCCACTGTCGGTTTAAATGATTAAAAGACCCGCTCCTGCCAACAGAGAAAAAGGCCTGTTTCACTCAATGAAGCTGATTTGTGTTCCCTGGGCAACAAGAAACCAAGCTTGAAGTTAAAATTCACAGCCAAATTAAACATATATACTTTCCCTTGTCTCCATAAAGACTGTTTGACTGCCTGAACTTAGTCATCACTCCTTCCTCTCTCAAACAATAGTCTTCTGATTAGTGCATATGTCTTGCACATATTGCATTACAGAAACAGCATATTAATGATTGTATCGACTGTTGGTTTGAGACTGTATTGCACTTGTAGTTCTTAAACTCACTGTTTAACTAACCCAGTAAGAAATGCTATGCTCAACCAAGAGTAGAGGTCACAATTTGTACAGATTTGTATTGTAGTAAATGTAGTTAAACAAATACTTGTTTGTTGTTATTTTATTAATGCTGGTATATGATGAGAAAAATGTATTAAAACATGCATGGTCCCATCATGTCAATAAATAGCATGAGCAAACATGACATACACAGAAAAGAGCAGAAAAGATAATCTGGCATTCGGTATTCAGACTTTATGGATTATTGATATTAGTTTTAAGACATTTAATCATTAATAAATATATAATTAATTAGTCTTTGGAGTAACTTCCAAATCATGAAACTATACTCGTGAAGGAATGTTTCTTGACATGGATTTAATGTAGCTGCTTTTATATCCTTGGTTGCCGATGCACCTCATCTAGTCATTTGTAAACGCATTAAAAAAGTACTTGAGAATGGGGAAACACTATAAATAAGTAAAATAAAGTGGAAACTCTGTCTGTGCTTAGCATGAAAATGTGACCCAACTCATATTTTAAAGTGTCATCTTAAAAATACTGCAGCACCCTTTTAAATGTTTGCTTTGTTGGTATTACCAATAGTGTTTATGCTTTTGTCCCAAGTAACTAGATCATAATCTGTTTGTGTTTAGGTAGGTTTATGTTCCTAGGCCAAGATGAAAACTGTTAGTAGTGATAGAGGAAACACCCCAGAGCTATGTTGTTTAAAATCTGCTGAACTGAAGACAATACCAATTTACCAAAACGTACAGTACAGACCAAAAGTTTGGACACAACTGTGTGTCCAAACTTTTGGTCTGTACTGTACATAAATCCAGATCTTAACAAAGACCTGCGGCGTCAGTCAGCAATATTAGTCGTTCAGTTGTAATGCTCTATAATTATTCATTTTATTTCTTTCTGTATTGTATTTTATTTTTTTGTTGTGTCTTAGATCTTGACTCATGCTTGACAAGCAACACTTTATATATAAAATAGAAATTCATGAAATATATATCACAAACATTTGACTAATATTGGCGACGTCCTTATCTTACATGTGCGTATCTTCATTCTCATATTGCGGGGTTGTACTCATAACCGCAGATAACACCTCTTGAAAAATCACAAGCTGTTTCTTCTGATGTTATACATCAGTTATATCATATGGGCTTTGGAAACTCATTATAGTTCCATTTCAAATTACTGATAGCACACCATCTGTTATGATTCCTGCCTAGCGTATTTTTCAGTTTCAATTAAGCATATCCAAGGAGTAAGTGTACCAGTCATTTCCTTAATGTGGAGTTTGCTGGGTAACCCTATAAACAAATAATATGTTCAGTGTTTCAAATCCACCTTGGTCAATTTGGCAAAGTCATCAGTCTGGATATTATGTGATATAAGCGATATCAAACTACTTAACAATACTCTAAATTACTCATATATATAAACCAAAACTCTGTCATAACAATAAATCTTACCATTCCAGAACAATCAAATAACTTTGCATATTTCTCAGAATTTCATTTTGTTTTTCATGTTTTCAGATAAAAGGAGATTGTATATTACGCTGGGTCCCAGAGTCTTAAGCATGAGTGGAGAGGCACATAATCCAAGTTGTTTGAGGGTCAGTGTTTAGATTCCACACTCAGTGATGACTGACTGACTATGTAGTTCAGCAGCTGCACAGCATCAGAGAGGAAGGCCGTCCAGAGACTTATCTGGTCAGCAGAAAAATTGATCAACTAGCACCTCCACACCCTGGAAGAACTCTACAGCTCCTGCTGCATCACAAAAGCCATCAACATTATAAAGGATTCAACACACCTTCGATACATTCTGCTTCATCTCCTACTGCTGAGAAAGATATAACAGAGATTTAAAACTCGCATGATTCACCTGACAAAAAACTTTTTATCTACAGGAGTAATGGTTTTAAACAATCAAGTTCTAGTATCTAGTATAATACAATATGTAAACATTGTAGAATTGTGCACGTCTTTTTGTTTTTCTATGTTTAGCAATAAAATTGCTAAACATTTATACTTATCTGATCCAAACATTTATCTCATAATTCCATGTGAGTGACAATGACCTTAAAGATATCTTATTTGAGGAGTCATTTCATCTGTTGGTGTCAGTCTGCCATGTTCTGTTAAGCTCAAAGTCAGTGCAGGCGTCTCTCTGGAGAGTACTTCATCCGTCTGTAGCACAAACCAAACCTGTTAACTTGAATCTTTTTATCTCCAGAGTCTCTGCTTTCTGATCTCAAAATTTACAAAGTCTAAAGAAAGCATTGCTTCAATCAAAAATAGTATCTTTTTTAAAACCGTTGTTCACTTCCTCCACTGCCATTGCTAAAACTACAAGCAGACTGAAACTCTAAAACAGCAGAAAACCGACATCAGAGTTCACAACTTCTCCTTGTTCGCTGATTGGCCTGGTAGAAAAGCTACTGGAGGTGATCCAAGTGAAAGGGAGAAAAACCAGGCTGTGCTGTAAGCAAGGTTGTTTTGAACAGCCTCACATTTCTCACACAGGTGAGGTATCAGGGAACATTGTATGAATCTTTGTCTTTGAGTAGAGTAAAATCACAAATTGTGTTAAGAAACTCTAGGCAGTTAGGATATATTTTAATAAGGCTTTCTGGATCGGATCTGTCCCCTCAAAGTTGATATATTATAATTGTGTGATTCACTGTCAAATCCAAACAGAAACTGGGTTTAAGGTAGACAGTTCACAATAACAGATTAGTAACCTGCGTTTCTATGATCTTCAACTTTCTGAATAATTTGTATAGGTGTGGGAGTACAACATAATGCAAGTGTGCTTATATTGCTTTTTTTTTGTTGCTGTTTTTTCTCTTAAAAAAAGCTAAAAATATTAACTGAATTGATGGTTATCTTAGAAATATTTTGTATTATTTACTAATATAACAGAATAATCTGCTCTTTTCGTTCTTGCAGAAATTATTCAGAAAAAAAGTAGAGCAACAACCGATCTGCATGGACGTAGACCTCTATCCTTTGAAATCCATTCAAGCTGTGAAATTCTGTGAAATCAAAGCCCTTTATTCAAAATGGATCTGAATCCAACACTTTTTTATCTTTAGGGCAAGTTCTTTTGTCTGCTTGCTCAGCGTGAATCAAATCCTCATTGGAGTTTGGGCTTTATTTCTGGTCTAACAAAAGTAGAGCTCCGACTCACCAGAGAATTCGACTATTTCTCGTGAGCTAAACTGAATGCTTCACTCATATTCAGTTCTCAAGCTCTCTACAAGGAAAAGAAACGTCTACGTACATTAATTTTAAACATACTTTTTAAATTTTCTAGCTTTGACATAGTTGCAAATGGCTGCTATGTCACAATAGTATAAAGCCTATCAAGGGGAAAAAAAAACACCTCTATGCCTAAACAAGTTTATGTTGGAGATCATTCACAAGAAAATTCATCATCTGAGGGAAGAAGTGCATTGCTCCCTGAAAAATTCAACCAGTAGCTAATTTCTAGTCTAAGCTGTTAAGCATTAGTAAGTACTTTCATAAGTTAATAAACACATCAGACTAAAAAGCCTGAGGGTTAAAATTATTTCCCTCTTAAAGAAAAAAAAGAATTTTATCAGACTTATCCAGCTATATATCATGTAACTGGCTGCAAGATATGAACAAGCTCTCTACACACTGCATGAGAATATAACCTCCCTCTTAGAATTGACTTGTTAAGCATATCTACAGTGTCTGTTAAATTTCTCAAACTGCCCAGTGTGCTGTATGGATTTTGGTGATGGCAATAAAAAATACTTTCTATGCAAACGTTGAGTGTTTTGATGTTTGATGGATTGGACATGGCACACATGCATGAAGAGATAAGAAATATTCAATTTGCTTGTGCGAAACGGTGTACGGAACAAAATCACTCATTTCTATTAAGTTAGGCTTTATCAAAAGTAAAGTGAATTCTTTAAATGAAAGCTAAACTTCATCAAGGATTTTATATATTCACACAATAGAGTGAATTTGAAAGATCCACTGTGACTTGGTAGAAGATAACCAAAACAATATTTTAAAAAGTATCACCTTTGTGAAACATCTCGGCAGGTTAAGTGCAGATAAAACTGGCTAATTAATTTCACATCGGTGTCCTTGTGTGCACCCTGGCAGCTGTGCCTCTTTCATTTTTACCTCGACTTTGCAGAAATTCAAACTTTTGTCAGGTTCTGAAACCAAAAGCATCTTAACCTTGCTATATTGCTTTTAAGCTTTGCTCTGTTTTCATTGAAAAAAAAGAAAAACTTGTTCCGGTCCTTTTGATTATTAATCATTTTGTTTTGTATCGCTTCCTTTAGCACATTTATTTCTTAGATAATATTACTTGCATATTTAGACCTATGTATCTCTTGTTGATCCACTGCATACTTTCAAATGAAGATGGATGGTTATGAGGAAATTCTAGCATTTCAGGTTCAAAATGATTTTCTGTAATGAATCAAAAACAATGTATTGCTTAAATTAGTGAACAGTTTGCTGCTCTGTAAATGAATCTCTTCATAAAGGTAGTTGATTAGTCAAGGCCTCAGTGGGTTGCTACAGAAATTTATTACACAATCAAAACATGAGGACCAAATAACATACGGGAAGACAGATATCAATCTTCCAAACTTTTAATATCTTATGCTTGTTAATCTGGCATTCATAAATGTAAATCACGCCAGAACTGCAAACCTTCCAAGACATGACCCTCCACCTTAACAGATGAGTGACATTGAGACACTGCTGAATTTTCAGTTTGTTACAAGCTTTGGCTTTAGACAGGAAAAAGAAGGTCAGATATGAGACGGAGTTACTCTGAGTGCAACCATCAGAGTGAGCACGGAGAAACAAATGAAACATTTAGCTTACTCAGTGATGTGAATTTTGACAGTGTAAGTCTCTTAAACACTGAACCTCTCTGTTGAGCTTTCACTGCTCGTACTCTTTTTCAACAACAACAGTCATTAGAAAGAGAAGGATTTCATGTCAAAAATGAACATAATGGCACGGATCGGAAACCATGGAATCCCACGGACATTTACAAAAAGAAAAAAAAAAAAAAAACTTGAAAAATGATTTTTGTAAAATTTGTCAGGTTTCAGATGTAACAAAGTGAGATTCAGTACCATAATAAAGACAACAAGGCAGTTAGTACAACCAGCTTACTACACACACCTCACAAATGTGCAAAAGAGATCACAACCGCTCAAATGTCCTTTGTATCAGCAGGTGGTTGGAGGAAAAAAACAAACGCTATTATATAAAATGTCAAAATCAAGCAGAGAGCCTTTGTTATTGCTGTCGAGATTGACCATTGTGTTTTTTTTGTTTTTTTTCTTAATGCTAACGTTAAGGTGCAGCTGCTGTTGGCGTTTGTTGAACTTCTCACGGATTTAATTTTGTTATGAAATTATCAGTGTTCTGTTCATTTCTGTAAGCTTACAACAGCCTCAGCTAACATTTGCCTAAAATGTTTTGCCTAAATAAAAAGGAGGACAAATTTATTCTATTCTGTGAAACAACGCATTTTATGTGTGGTGGAGTGAACACAAACATGTACAGAGTACAAATCCGTAAGTTTCTTAGTTTTTAGAGATGTCACTGTGCAATTCATCCATTTTCTATACCTAATTATCTTCTCTCTATCTTAACTTGAGAATATGTCCTTTGAATATGTCCAAAGACTCAAACAACTGGAAGACAGGGTCCCTGACGTGTTTTATTTCAAGCAGCAGAGTGAGAGAGGGGAGTGAATCCTTAACAGTGAAAATAGTTTCTGTGCATATCTGTGGTAGATATGGCATCTCAGAGTTGAAATGGAATTTGTCAAGACGTCAGAAAAATCCATAGTTGTTTGTCATGGCTGGAGATCACATTACAGATGTTAGATGCCAACAATCAGTAGGCACTGACAGAGCTCAAAAGTACCTCTTTACGTCATATACTAACACTGTAATAACCCTGACTTTTACAGCCCTTTTTCTACCTGTACCTAGTTGATATGACTCAGTTTTTAGGGTTCCCCAAGAGAGACTGTTACATGGTACCAGCTCTTATTTGAGTTTTAGACTGTTGGGCACTAATTCACTAGGGGGATTGTGTCTCTGGTTGAGACATGAGAACAGAGAAAGAGTTACTTTTTTTGAAAAAGAATCACATGCAGGACTTTTAACCCACATTACACGTATGGCTTCACGTCTGATCCTGCTTAGAGTTGTCTGTAAGGGTCACGGTTGGCAGGACACACCTTTTGCATTGACATTCCACTTGCATCCCAAGTGATCCAAAAGCTCTGTATAAAAAGATATACCTTAAGGCAGTAAAGCTCTTATGAATTGGGCTTTTGAACATTGTTATTGCTTTTGAATGTTTATTTTCTAATCTTATTATATTAAACATATATTACAAATGAAGCCAGGCCTTCAAGTTAGTTCCAGTTGTTGGTTCATGCTGTGTTGTGTTTTTTCACACATAAATTGCCTCGTTTTTAACACCTCACCTATGAAATTCTCTGTGCTAATTTAGGTCCTTTGCATAATTATATTTGTTTTCTCTATCTGACACAGTTTCAACCAACACCAGTGTTTATAAAATTTTACTTACATTCATAGTAGTATTGTAAATCCTTGGTAAAAATGATGCATGCCTTAAGGTGTTTTGTGGGTGGTGCCAAGGAAGTAAATACACACCCCTACAGACCCATGCGCACACACACACACTTACAAGACTAAAACTGCACATATTCACTATTAAAATATCATTTGCACATACCTACTGTTTAAAGCATAGAGACATACTAGACCGAATGAGAGGTCAGAAAATGTGTGTGTGTGAACTAAAACAGCTCCTTGTGACCAATCCTGTTTTTGGTATTCATGGACATGAACTCAAGGCGTAGTTCTGGAAAATAGGTATATTTTGTTGTTGTCTTACAGCAGCTACCTTCAATTTTTTTTCTGTGAAGTGGGTAGGATTAGAGCCACGTCCTCTAAGTATAAGGACATGGTTTGCTCTCTGAGTCAGGGGTTAGTCTCTGCCTCAAGTGGGACAGATTAAGCATATTAGCATTTAGTTCAAGACTGATGATGGAATGCAGTGTTAGATTGAAAGACAGATTAGAGATGCTTCTACTCATGCTTATGGGCACATCCACTCCATTTACAAGGATCTAAACAAGCCTTTTGGCCTGCCTCACCGTGTGATTTTTTCCTGAATGAGCTGGACAGTTTTTAGATTAATTTCCAGATTTCCCTCCTGGACCTGTTACACCTGTGAACAGATTTTGGAAAAGCAGAAAAAAAGAAAAAAAACTAGATGGATGGATCAACACATCAAATAATATTTTGACAGACGTCTGTACACTTTTGAGAGCCATGTGTCCACGAATCAAGGTTAAGGCTAGAACTTTCATCAATCAGTACGCCTTAAAATATACCACCTTTATTATCAGGTGTTTGCTGCTACAAACACCTGATTAAAAAAAAGTGGTTTTCTATCAAGCTAAATATTGTATTACAGACATTTGGTGAAAGTAGTGCTTGAACATATAATGAAAGTGTTACAATTGCAGTCCTTTACTAAGATCTTTCAGTTAACTCTTTAAGTGCAGTGACAATTGTAGCCACCTTCATAATTAAGATCGTAACAAATATCTTATGCATAAAGTTTTCTGGAATTGCAGGTCTGGCAAATGGGGTGAGTTTTAGATACCTTGTCTCCTGCTGAAGGACATTATACTTGCTAATGATAGCTCTTTGTTTTTAGAAAGTGTGTTTAACTTGGTGCTTTCAATCTCAGTTCTTACTTATTTCCTAAAGCTTGCTAAGCCTGTGTTGCTTTGGGAAATCTTTAGCAATTAACAATTAGGATGCAATTTTTTACTCTGATGTCATGTACTTCTATTACTTGAATATAGAGAAAATTGGACATACAAACAGTCTAAAAACCATTCACCAAAAAGGTTTCCTGCAGACCATGTTTTTCACCTGCTCAGAGTCAGAGCACTTAGCAATTTATGGAGAACGGGCCCTCTTTCTTAAAAATGAACAAGTCTAAGGATATAAATCATGTTTATTACACCCTTTTCTGCGCTTCACAGGGAGACCAGACTTGTATCCTTGTAGATTCATTGCCCTCAAGTGGCACAGAAATCAAACTAGTAACGTGTTTCTGTTACAAAAAAGGAGAGAAATATAAATACAAGCTTCTACCACCAGTTAAAAACAGCACAAAGTGTCACTGTTTTATATTGCAACCTATTGCTATGTGATTAAACATTTGTGGTGGCCCCCCCGGGGCATCACAACTGATCAACCAAACATGCCCCCATTATTTCAAATAACCTGTTCAAATACACTGTTGCTGTTTGATCATAACCAGACATGAGCCAGTTACAAAGACGATTACAAGTAAATACAAAAACAGTTTACAGCTTAATGGTTTTGTTCATGAAGCAGCCCAGGGTTTGATGCCTGTTAAACATAGCATCTTGTTTAATGCCCACCAGACCATAGAACTGTCTTTCACTTGACCATGGAGTCCCATGTGCCTTTTGGCAAACTCTAGTTGACCCTTGATAGGAGTTCTGGTCTTGTTTTATCACTCAACAGAATATTTCAGCAAAGGTCTTTTGGTGTCTTGGGAAAAGTGTGATGGGTCATTGTGTTCCTTTTGGTCACCAGTGGTTTTGGCCTTTGAAGTCTCCCAGGGATGCCCACTGTATGCCTTTGTTGAGTTTAATCTATAATACTGACTTTTACAAATGAAGCTGGGGCCTGTGGTTCTTCACATGTTCTCTTGTAAACTTCTTGATGTGACACCAATTCACTCATGGAGTAATTTAGGTATGACATCCAGTCACTGTTGCACATTTTCTCTTTGTGGAAAAGATTTTAACTGTGGTTCGCTGTAGTCCCAAACGCTGACCAATGCCTTTGTGACCCATTTTAGATAGCTGATATTCATTTATTTTATGTATTCTTGAATTTATTTTAATTCAGACATGATGTATTTTTCTTGTCTGACATCACCACTGTTCCACAGGCATCAAAAAACAGAAAATTCCTGGCTGACTCATGCTTGAGCGAGGACGGGTATGGGTTTTGTTTTAAGCAAGACAGAGGGGAGGGAGGACGGGAAAGTCATGGGAGATTTACGAGCCGGTGTTCACTGCTCTTTAAAAGGATGCAAAAGGGAGGGCACTTAATGATTTATTGCTTTGTGCCACCTTAGAAATCAAAATGGATTTTAGAATCGGCTCAACTCTTAAATCCAGACCTGGAGGAATATGATTTATGGGAGCGACATCAGGAGCCCTTTGTGTTCCACTGTCTTTCTTAGTGAGCAAGTGTGAAACGGCATTTGGGCATCATTAGGCACGTTCACATTATGTACAACGTAGAACATTTCTCCTTATATGGTGTTGCTTGAAATCTTGTTTTCACTACTGCTGTCTGGCTGTCCTGTTATTGCAGTTTAAACAGGATGGATCACGTCGATTATAAGTTGCTCTTCATATAAAGCAACTATACAACAATGTAGCATTCAGTATTACAATCTTACCGTAGCACCTACCCATACTTCCCTTTCCTCTGTACTACACTATCTCTCTCTGCATTTCCCTCTATGCCTGCTCTTTTATTTCCAAACTGTCAGCCCTCTCACTTGTGACAGCCTGACCAGTGAGGTTTCATCTAAGTAGCTTATTGTTAGCTTTCATATTAACTGCATTGCCGTATCCATTACAACCACAAACATAAATATATTTCATTGGAAGAACAAAACAAAGTGCTAAACAATTCTAAAGTAGAAAGAAAATTATACGATTCAGACATTTTTACAAATAAAAAACTGACAATGCAGTCTCTAAAAAAATTCACCAACCCTTTTCTTTTAGTGCAACTAAATGCTTTCAGAAGTTGCCTGATGACTGCTAATGACTAAATAAAGTCCACCTGTGAGTTAAATAATGCGATTACAATTAAGTACAAATACTACGACTCTATGACAACATCAGAGATTGGTAAAGATAATACTGGGGAGCAAACAGCATCAGGAAGTCCAAGGAACACACCAGATAGGTCAGGTCAGGTTATTTGTAAAAGCAAAAAAAAAATTTATTTTCTTTCTACTTTACAATTACATACCACTTTTGTGTCATTCTTTGACATAAATGTATAATTACACATTCATATGTTTGTGGTTGCAATGTGACAAAATATCAAACTATGTAATGGGTGTGAATACTTTTACAAGCAACTGTGAATAGAGTGTGTTGGTCAAGGTTGGTTATCTTGAACACATTTTCCATTTGTGAAACCTGGAAGAAACAAGCTCTTTCTAACTACTCAGAATCTCTAAAGACAATGCTATGTATCTTTCGATAAAGAATTTTGCCTCACTTAATCACTCTGAATTTTGTCCAGAAGGTGTAAAATATTGATACGTGCAAAGCATTTTCTCCACCATTTGGAGTAAACATTCTCCCTGTGGGACTCAGAAATTCACTTCAAAACAAAGCGTAGGCAGGAAATTGTTCCTGAAAACAAGGACTCTCGGCAAACACTTGACTGTTTGCCGGGTCCCCGCTATTGATCAAAAACTCTGTCAACCCCCTGCAGATATATTGCTCTCTTTTTTGTTTCCAGCAGAACTGAAACTGTTATTTCACCTTGAAGGACGCATACCCCCGTGGTCCTCCCACACAGGTGTTTTCACAGCTCCTGTCTGATTGTGGCTTTTCTCAAAACTAAGTGAATGTGTGTGCAGCGTGCACACTGATTGACACATCAGTCTCACGCGCTCGCACTTTTTTTTACAATAGAACAATTACCAGATCAAGATTCTTCTCAGTGGGAAATTTAATGTGCTCACTTTACCCAGCATAGCTCCAACAACCCTAAAATCTGAGCAGATATCTACATAACAGTTTACTATCTGTCTAAGTTTGCTTGCATTTCTTAAAGCCTTATTTAAAATTTATTAGAAATTGCCATTTAGACTATTTCATAAAGGTGGGGTCACTGACCTGTTAATTGAGATTGACTTGTTGATCTCTATTAATCAAAGAGGATCTCAGAGCAATGTAGGCAAATAATATTTGCCTACATTTTACCTATAAGAAGTTAGGTTATTGAAGTTTTTTTCCTATTCAGTCAATTTGTTTATATTGTGTCACTCTACTGTTGCCATGTTTGATTGGCTCACAATATCTGAATGTCTTGCTCTGTTCAATCGGATCACATTACCAGCATAAAATCAAGCTGCAGAGTTTTTATTCATTTTGGTAAAGGACTGCTTGGAACATGTTATGCCAGCAATAAAAGCCACCTGGAACAAAATCATGCCACGGTACACACAAAATTCAAAATAGATTTCCTATCTAACATTGCTCTGTGGCCCAGCAAAGTCACCAAGTTAGCCAGCACTAAAGAAGCAACAGCAGCTGTTCACAAGGTCCACTGAGAAACTAAAAAACTTGTAAAGAGCCATTGCTTCATGTGAGTCTTGTAGCTAGCATAGCACAAAAAACATTTAAAGGTGTTGAGTCAACTTAGGAATGACTTTTTATGTCCATGGACACCGTATTTAAATAGAATAAAAACAAAGCTGACGTAAAAAAGGCTATGTTTAATGTACCGCTGGGCCTTGCCAATGAGGCCAGCAGAATCCAGTTAACAGCTTGATTTTGTAAGGCTCACATTTCTAGATTTCCATACTTATCACTGTGTAATACATCAGCAAGTAATCAGTAGCAAAGTTGCAGGTTGTTCTCATGCAATGACATTTGTAATAATCATTAACACCGTAAGTGCAAAAGGACTGTAACAGAGACTGTAAATCCTAACTGGATGAAGTGAACAGTGAACATGAGTATTTTCTTCAGCATCCTGAGGTCCGCTGGTTATGTCAGTTAGAGCAGTGGTCCCCAACCTTTTTATCACCACGGACCGGTCAAGATTTGGCTAATTCATCCAACACCTTTTCTTTTTGTTTTGTTTTTTATCGCTTAAAATGAGTCCACAAACTGTCACTACTGTTTCTACATCATCATCCGTGTTTGTTTATTCTAGATTCACGTATGGTATGTTGGGGTTTTCAGGGATTTTCTTCTGGACTCGGGATGTTTGTGAGTGGAATCGGTGGACACACGAACCGATCGAACCTGTTGGACTTTTATCGGCTCGTTTGTGCTCACAGAGGTTTGGGAAATCGGCCGACAATTCTTAAATCGTGCTGTGTGAACCAGACTGTAGTCTCATAAGCTCTACTCCTCTCCACTCAACCACTGTCCTAAGCTCTTTGACTCTGGTCACCATGGCAACGTTTAAACATCCCTTCAAAATAAGATACAGATGCGCAACAAAAACGGAACATTTTACTTTTTTCTCTGGGCCTTTTCACCTTCGCAAAGAAACTTTCCAAGGAATCTGATCTGTTTCTCACTCATTTTGCTGCTTGTGGCTCAATGTTGGTGCGCAAGACGTAACCGAGAGAATCCGGTTAAAGGATTTTCAAAATAAAAGCTCCTCCAGACTCAAATAATACATAAAACAGAAATATCTAATTATTTCTTGTGCGGCCCGGTACCAATTGGTCCTCAGACCGGTACTGGTCCGCGGACCGGGGTTGGGGATCACTGAGTTAGAAGGTTACAGTGCTTTGTTGAACTTCTGCCAGTGATTCAATAAATCTTGGGAGCAGGACATGAGAATCATGCAGAACTGCTAGATGAGGCATGACTACTTGATTTGGTCTTTCTTACAAATCTGATGGGGAAATTAAATGAGCCAAATTCTAACCTTCTGGGCAAAGACAAAGGATTGGGGCACAATTAGTCCTGCTGCTGCATTCAAAGCCAAAGTGGGTTCGTGAACCACACAACTGAGAAAGGAGAGACTGTCATGCTTCCCAAACTTCAAAACTCTGGTAGAGAATGTGAGCAATACTAATCCTTTCCCCAGTGTTCATCTGGGTAAAGAAGAATTGAATCGTTTTTTGTTTTTTTTCAGGAAATGTCATGGAGGACATTTTCAAATTAATCATAAGTCCATTTCTCACCATTGGCACTGAGACCGTATCCACAGAGATGGAGAGTATTTTCTTTACCTAATAGAGTGGACACGGAAATAGTTGAACTGCAGCCAAAGGCTGCAACTTCTGGGAAATTATGAGCAGATAAAATCTTTTTTTTTTTTTGTACATTGAAAATGAAGACATTGTTTTGGTCCACGTAACTCTGTAAGAGAAAGTAAAGCACTGGACACTGCTCACTGACAGACACCATTTTGACTAGGTGTGTCCAACTATGAACCCGACAGCGGAGCACTAGCTGATAATTTCCAGTCACAGGCTGGACGCTATAGTGACTTTGGGCAAATTTTGGTATTATGGTCTGTAATGTAAAATTTAAACATGTAGTCATTATAATCATTAAAAAGACAAGTTTGCATTTAGTATTTAATGCATCAATATTTAAAGTTATGACCAATTTGAAGACTTTTTCTAACAGGCGTATGTATGTGTAGTATATGCTGTGTATATACAGCATATATATATACGTGTGTGTGTTTGTGGTGGTCTGAATACATTTTCTATTACTTTTATACATGTGTGTGTTTACATGTGTTGTCAGTGGTTAATTGTTGCCCCCATAAATTCCTGCACTAATTTCTTGTGGAGAGTGGTAAAAGGTAAAGTCTAACTCAGAAATATGAGGTTCTTTCTATTGCTCTGTGACATTAAATCTCAATAACATACAATCATGTTTGTGGTTGTAAACAAATGGGGAAAATTGTTCAAAGGGTATGGATACTTCAGCAAACAGCCTAGAAAGTTTGTTTATGAGGCTCACTAAGCTCAGTTGATTTTTATATTAAATTACGGTGGTAAAATAAAATCAACAGTTCTGATTTAAGACCGAAATAAAAGGTGATAGATGTGCAATGTTAAAAGCTCCAACCAAAAAAACAATACTCTGAGGAGTGCGGTTGAGCTGAGTCACCAGCATGCAGTAACTCCAAACGAGGTTGTCTTACTTTATGACATAAGAGGCGAACAGAATCCAATTTCTTAGCTTGGTTTATTGAGCCTCATCTGTCCGTAAATATGGCCGCAACAAAATGATGTTAGCGTTTCCTTTTAATTAGCTCATTGTGGACACACCTCTTTATCATGAAGCTGTAAGGGCCACATGAGGAGAAACAGCAGGTCGGTTAGTGGATCTCACCACCATCCCTCCAATCCCTATCCACTGTTTCATCGCCTCCGTTTTTCCTGCCATCCATCTTCTCAGGGCTCTGCCTTCTCAGGGGAAACAAGAAGACTTATGATGATGTTTGAAAATTTCCTCCTTAATTCACTGAATGTGAGGGGAAAACAACATGATCATCATTTTGCAATTACCTGTGCACTTGCCTCAGAGCAAATGAAACTTAATGGTGTGATATCCTTATGAGAGATACAAAGGATCTCACAGGCAAATCTGAATTCTAAAGGACCATTTTGTTTGTTTTTTGTGTGCAAATTTTCAAGCTGTTTATGGAACAGAAAATAGATTAAAACGTATTTTGCATTTATTGTAATCTTTAAGAAGTAGTTTTCATTATAGCAAATTAATAACGTTGCAATTTAATACACAACATGAATACAGTTTTCTTCTGTTCATTTATGTTTTTTATTAAACTGCTCCATTTGTGAAATAAAGATAAATTGCACTCGTCCGTTATTTACAGATGGTACACAAATAATAAGATTAAGAACTGGAGATATTAAGATTTTAACTATGCTCTAAAATTTCAACTGTGAAAAGTTAACTAATTAACGATTGTTCATTTTTAATTTAATAGTCACTTCTACACTTTCGGTTATCAAACACTGAAGGATAACAAGACAAATTTAATAAGAAGTTTGAATTTATAGTACATTATCTCTAAATCTGCAGTAGGTCAAAATTATGCATACAGGCTCAAATATATAAACACTTGATTCACTTTTTATTCTTTTAAGTGGGTCTTTGTGTTTTTGGTTCGGACTTGGTCTTTTGTATTGTTGATTATTGTCATTAAATGGTGTTTCGTAGAAGTTAATTCCTTTGCGTTAAGATTTTTTTTTCTTTATGTTCTACTCTCTGTGTTTTCTATTTAATTAATTCATAGACTATTCTTTGGATCCATGGCATACACTTTTAGTGAACTCAACAAATTTAAATACATTTTCATGTCAAAAATATATTAGATTAAAGCTAGCTTAAAAAAAATATTTATTGTAATTTTTTTAAACTGTGAAATTCTCCATACTACCAAAAATTATTTGGGGTTCTGTTGCTTAAATAAAGGGTTTCTATTGTTTTGTTTGTTTGTTTTTCTTTAAGAGAAAAAATAACAAAAAATATCACACTTTATGAAAAGTAACATAACTAATAATAATCATTTTGTAGAAATTTGCAGTCGCATAAAGATTTTGTCCTCCTAAGTTTTAATCAAGAGCTAACCTTTCTCAAAAAACTCAGAATGCAAACAGCAATGGTCTGGGAGAACTGCTCACAAATGACTCAGAAAAACATAAAGCCGAAGGCATCTCAAGGATTCAGAATGGCCCGCACCTTAATCAGATCAAGCATCTGCTCCGGTTGAGATGGAACAAGCCCAATACACAGTGGTACCTCCGGAATAAATAAATAAAAAATACAGATACATTATCCAAAAGACCCACTGCCAACTCATCATCTCCAGAAACCCCAAAACACAGCACATGTCAGGGCTATTTAGGTGGAACAAGTAGGTCTGACAAGATGCTATCCAGGATTTTTTAATTGTTTGGCTAATGAAAAAAAGTATATAAATGCATATTTATATTCATATAGATACAAATTTTTATGTGCCTGTCATAAGAGATAAAGTGAACATGATGTGCTTATGTCTTTGGGGCCTTTTTAAAATCATCCTTACATAAACTTTCAAAGGCACAAAAGGATAACTCGGGTGTTTCTTCAAGTCACATCAAAAATCTATTGGAGGATGCAGAGCTCAACAAGGCAGTAATGGACTCGTCCCTGTGTTTGTGACTATAATTAAGAATTCCACAGGCAGGAATTTAGCAAAGTCTACAAGCTCCATTAACTCCAACTTCACCACATGTTCCGTTTGTACCTTTCTGCATCCATAATTTACTCATTTTTCCAACATGCTGCATTTCTGCTGCCTTCCGGCACTCACATTCACTTACAGGTGAAGTCTTGTGTGCAGCCTCGCACATTAATTTCTCACACATACATTCTTCTGTTTCTTGCTTATTTCTTTTGGCACCATACTTTTTGCTGTTTTGGTCTTTGAAAACTCATTGTGAACTTTGTCTTAACTTCATGATGAAAACTTAATATTCAGAACTTCTTTAACAGAGTGAACGCAATAAAAAGCTTGAGTGCTTTATACACATAACAGTAGAAATTTTGAGTAAATAAAATCTAAATTAAACATTTCATTTGTTAGGTTTTTTAACATTGAAGGTCCACATACAGTAACTCATTAAACTGTTCATACCCCCTGAATGTTTACGTCTTATTTTTGAATTATTCACAAAAATGTAAAAATAAACCAGTTTTGCCTTAATTTGTTCTGAGTACATTTTACTCTGATATTCAAAAATAAAATCCAGCATAAACCAATTAACCTCAGGAGGTATTTAATTTGTAAATACAATCCGTTTTTGTGTCATTTTATCTGAGTATAACTTCAGCTGCTCTTTGAAAGATTTGTTAAAGAAGATAACTGAGCAAACAAAATCATGAAGACCAAGGAATACAGCAGACAGGTCAGGGGTAAAGGGATAAAGTTGTGTGGAAGTTTAAGGCAGAGTCGGGTTGTCAAACAATATTTTAAAGAAATCCTCTGAAAATCATCTGAGAGTTTGCACTAGCTGCACAACCGCTGCCTTTGCATTGCCCGGTCATCCTCCTAAACTGGCCAAGGCAAAGAAAGCATTAACAAGACAAAGATCTAAGAGGCTAATGTTGAACCTCTTACACACTGACATACCTCTCCATGTCCATGTACGTGATGCTTTTGGATCTTCTTCATAACATTTTCAGTTAGGCATAACATCAGTGCGGTATGTAAGTTGCGCTCATTGAAACATGGTGGAGGCAGCATCAGTAAGTGGAAATTACCTTCATTTTGTATGATCGTTTTGACAGTAAGATGAATGGAATCTTGTCTTACTACTATTAGTTTAAGTGTATCCCATGCAGCATTTTTTTTTTTTTTTACGTGATTCAGTTCTTTATGAAGAAGAATAAAATTGCCATTGCAACTTCTCTTATTTTAAACCCGTCCCGTTGCAGCCATCTCCGGAAAAGACTGAGCAAAATTTACTTCGAAGTATCTCTCAGTAAACAGTCTAACCTGGGTGCCATCTGGACCCCAGTCTACCACTAGTTACAAGTTTTCTTTCCCCAACAAGGGAAACAAATCACGTTACATCATTTGCACACACAGATGCCAGTGAAGACTGTGCCTACAGATATCCTGGAGAGGGAAATAAACAACTTGAAGCAGAAGGAAGCTACATTGGACAAAACGAACAAACTATAGTCTTTGCTGTGGGGAGTTGAGTGCATCCAGCTGATAGCACAATTACACAGAAGAAACATAGACTGTAAATACAGTCAAACAAAGACATGTTTTCAGGGTACTGTAGAGGACTGGCACACAGTTGACTGAGCAGAAGTTATGATAATTACCACTTGGACTAAAATCGTGTTTGGATAAGAAATAGTCAATAACTGGCAGTCTAAAAACACAGATGCAGGTCAAAAAGCTTTATACCTAAGATTTTGCTGCTGCTCTCCAACAGTGAGCTTTGGATTTTTCTTTTCTTTGCCATCCTCTACTTTGTGAGTAATGGCAAGGTAAACTTTGCTGCTTTGGCAAGCCTTGTTTGTCACAGTTCCAGTCTTAAAGTTTTAATTATGGTTTTGACTGTAGATATGGATACGTTTAGGTCTATTATGTTATTTTGGTCTTTCCTGACTTATTCACGACACATTTCCACCTTGCATAAATTGAACATAATTTTATTTTTGTGGCAAAGTAGCTTTTGTTACACAATATATTTATCAGGGAAGGAATGAGGATGTCATTAAGTACACATTAAGACCGTATTTAAAATACTTTAGTTTAATATAAACAGCATTGTTTATATATATATATATATATATATATATATATATATATATATATATATATATATGTACTGTATATGTGTGTGTATTTACCAAAACACAATCCAACAAAGGTATTTAATTTCTGTCTGTATATTTAATGTTGTTGGGACATATTTGGACTTCACTATTTGGACAGAAATGGGGTAAAGCCTTGATATTTACAATAAATAGTTCTGGTCTTATTTGGAATGCTCTTTTATCTCTTTCACTTAGAACTACTTTCTGCTCCTCCCTCACTCTTATTTCTGCTTGGTTGTAGTAACTGTAACACATTACACATACTTATAGCTTTTGGGCAGATCTTTAATCTAAGCTTAAATCTTGCACTTTATATGTAAAACCCATATTATATCATTACACACACACACTTTGCCATCCTCTACTTTGGATGTAGTATATCACACACACACAGAGTGATATACTGGAAGAAAGTATTTATTTTGATGACGACACCCACAGCTAATTAAAATTAAAAATATTACCTAAGAGTATTTTATAACATACCAATAAAAAAATTGATCTTGAATGCGGAAACGTCAGCTTAGTGAGTGTGTCCTTGTACAGTATATGCATTCAGTCCTTTGTCAGTATTTTTTATGCATGAATTACTGCATTAATGTTGCATTAAATGTGGGTGATCAGCCTCTCATCTTCCTCCTGACAATACTCCATAGGTTCTCTGTGGGGTTTTGGTCAGGTGAGTTTGTGGACCAGTCAAGTGCAGTGATACAGTGGTCATGAAACTAGGCATTGTTACTTTTTGCTGTATATGCAGTTACCACGTTCTGCTGTAAATTTAAATGAACTCCAACGGGATGCATAAAGGCTCTAGAAATTTTCTGAAAGTGACAGTGACATTGGACTTGATTACACACTTTGGACCAACAGCAGCAGATGTCATATTATCCCAAATCATTAGTCTCATTGGACCTCAGGCATCTTAGATTGCGAGTATCTCCAGTCTTCCTACATACTTTGGGACCTTAGTGTCCAAATGAAATTCAAATTTTACTTTAACCCGATAAGGTATGTTGGACTATTGATTAAATGGTACTTTTGTTATTCTAGGGAAGACATTTTTTTGTTTACTCTGGTTTATGTGTTGCCCAAGAGAAGGAATATGATGTTATAGCCTAGGTGTTGGATTGGTCTGATGCAATGTTTATATTTTCTGGCAAGCTCTGTTTCTCTGTTTTTAATAGCTGGAAGTCACAACCATGAAAAAGCCCACTTTATATAATCTATGTATTATAAATGTAGGCGAGTCTCACCTTTTCCTTGGAATTTTGTCAATAAAAATACCATTCTGATTTACTAAGATAAACCTGTGCATTACTTGAAAAATCTGCTGTTTCTTGCTCACTACCATAAGGGATGTGACATGAAAATGGGCCTCGTGTTGCTCAGCATCCCGTCTGCTTTCGGTTTGATTCTTTTTCATATAATAAATTTGTGGTCTGCAAGAAGGTTGAAGCTCCGGGGAAATAATGTTTGTATTTGAGATACAGAAAGACAATAAAGGACAGACAAAGAGAACTATGAAAATTAACGGGATTTTATGATGATTCTGCACTCCTGATCATAATTACCTCATTAATTATCTTGTCAGGAGAAATTTAGGGAATATTTAACAAGCAGTCATTAGTTCATCTTCAGTTACAATGCATATGCAGAAAGGTCGACAGCGTTAGGCGTTTTAAATAAAGCCCATGTTCAGATACAATGCTCTCAGTGTCTTCAGACAAATTTAAACATGCTCACTGAAAGTCATTTGTCATTTTTCAGCGAGCACAGCAGAAGAATGCAGTGTTTTTTTCTCGCTCCAACAGAACACTGCGGGTTTCTTTGAAGCTGTCTTTGAAAAAATTATTATAGTATGATTTTATTGGGATGAAAGTGATTGATGGTTTTTAGTTTTCTTTCAAAATGTGCAGACAGAATCGCATGTGCAGCTGGACGCTGAGACCTTTTTATCCCATTTCGTTGTGATTAATCTCCCATGTCCCCTTTCGTGATCACACATGATGTCTTGTAATGGCCTTTGTGCAGTAATTCAGCGGTTGCAAATGGAGGTGGTAAACAACCAACATCTAAATGTTGGCTTTAAAAAGTAACCACAACCAAAACAAAGATGCATGTCACAAAAACAAAACAAAACAAAAAACAATGAATAAGGTTTGCATATGCGAAGTAAGATTTAGTAGTATTTGGACAGAAGTTGTCAGGTATGAACTTTTCATTACCAAAGGGAATATGTCTTGCAAGTAAAGATGTCATCCATTTAAAGTGACTACTTATCATAAAAGGGCATAACTACATTTGTTATTTCTTTAACATTAAAACTCTACATGATCTGCTGTCAGCATTGCTGTTAATTTGTTACATAAGCTGAGATTTTGACACATATTGTATTTCAGTATTATGGGTTTGGTTCCTTTGTAGGATTCATCTAGACAGTGAAGGAAACAAAGATAATGAGTTTTCAGTGATTGAAAAACAGCTTGTTGCTGCAGTGACGACAATATTTAAAGTTTAAAACAATTCATAGTGTGACTGACAATATTGGATGAAGACCCAGGTTTATATTGTAAACCAAACACAATGAGAAGGATGGTGAGCGAGCACAGTGTTCAAGAACAGCATCAGAGAGTCTCACACTGGAGCCTCTGTGTCCCCATAGCAACAATCTGTTTTAAGGCTTTTTAAAAATCTTCACCAGGGAAGCTGGTAATTGTGGGTGGTATATTTGTGTATTTAATATGTTAGTTGAATTTACACAGTTACATCTGTGTAACTTTGTAACATCTGCGTTGTGGTTGTCAGTAGGTCTGGATTATTTAAACACATAATCTGTACTCAACAAATCAACAAACAAAATTAAGATTGCTATAATATTTTAAAACAACAATCATTTATAAAATTCTTCATGAAAAGACAAAATAGTTTTTAGATTTTTTTATTTATTTATTTAAAATGTATATGTTTAGACCTATTTTTACTAACTAAAAGGCTTGTTTGTAGTAGCTCTAAGTCTCTTGTGTATATGTGGTAAATGCTATTGAATTTTGTACATCCTCATGTCCTTTTGAAACCTGACCTATTCATTGTCTTTAACCACATTCATTGATGTCCTGTGTGATTGTAAATTAGTGTAACGCAGTGCTGACTTCATTTAAACGGAGGAGAAATGAGCTTGTGAAGAAGACCTTGCCTAAAGCACCTTTGGGAAGTTAATTTCTCTACCACCAGCAAAAAAGAAGTGGTGGGAGTAATGAGCTAACATAGCAAAAAAAATGTCAAGAAAAAAATATATATCAGTTTCTATATCAATCAAATGGGGCTTGGGGACTCTGCTAACATGACTAAGCAAACCTCTGCTTCACTGGGATTTTATTTAAAACTCCTAGTTAGTTTGTCTTTTTAAGGTGTAGTAATAAGGGAGTACAGGGATTTTGTCTTAATATCTTTATCTTTTCGGTCAAAAACCTATTTACATTAATTGTGATATAGAATGGAATGAAAATGCCTTTATTGTCTCACAATGGCGACAATTTTGTGCAGCATCCTCAAAGTGGCAGGCAATCAACAAGAAGTAATGTATTTGTCTGGATTTCATATGCTAGAGCGACACAAAGTGGTGCATACCTGTGGAGTAAAAGAAAAAGAAAAAGTTGCACGAATTTGTATCCTTCCATCATTAGTCTGTAAAGCTGCAAGTGTATTGGCGTACGTCTCCACCAACTGCACATCTACAGGCGGAAATTATTCCCCATTCTTCTTTGAAAATAACACAAGCTGAGACTGAATCCAGAACATCTGTAAGCATGTTCTTTTCAACATGCATACATCCTTTTTCAACTATTTTTGGTTGGATTTAGGTTTGGGCTTTTGGACCAGTCGTACATGAAAATGCTTTAATCTAAATATATGATTTCCAAATTGTGGCACGGTTACCACTGGTGATATTTGGGGTGTCTTTAGTGGTGTTCAGAATCATCATTGGCACTATTATATGCAAGATAAATGCCATGTTATTTGTGCAATAGAGTATGACAGTAAATGGGGAACAAGTGCTGGTGGCTCCTTATGATGTGTTTCATTTATCTCTGAAGTCTATATCCTGGAACTGAGAATGATTATGTATGATACTTAGTCATGCTCTTGTTCCAACCTTTAAAACTAGAGCCAGTAGTTGTACTTTTATCCCGACTCTTTAGTGGCACTGAATGGTAATCATGCAGTGCCAAGGATTAGGAAAGCATTTTGTATTATGTCCTGGTGTCTTATGGTTTTATAAAGTCTTTAAAGATGTACTTAGATAGGTTTGAATTTATTCAAGTTCTATTTGTTCTGAAAATTTAGACAACCAGTTACATAAATATTTTAATTGTATGTCTTGGTGTACATGTGGGTTTGCTTTCCTGTTAGAAATTGAACGTGACCTGTGGATCTTTGAAGCTTCTCCACAGCTGTGATGTTCAGGGATGTTCTCTAACAAACATCTAAGGTCTTCACAGAACACCTGCATTTATATTGAGTTAAAGTGTTTTTGTGAATAGGAATTGTCGATGTGCAACACCGCCCGGCCCCCCTTCTCTCTCTACTCTCTCACTCTCTACTTCCTCTTCTGAGAGGGGAGATGTGCTAACAGCTCTCCATCTAACGGGTGAAATGAATTTCCTAAATCTGCTGGGATTGACTCATTAATTGAATGTCTTTTAGATTTTCTTTATGCTAAATATTTTATTAGTAAGGCATTTTTGCAAGGGTCAGTACAGCTTAATTCAGTAACAGAAATAATCAAATAAGTTAAATCCATCATCTTATCTATCATATCTTTCCCTATCGTTGACACTGAGAACTAAAAAGGGAAGCTTTGAGATGGACGGAGTATGGCGTTTTGAACCCCAGAACTGGCCTGATGATGAAGAAGGTGTTGCAGCAGCAGGAGGAGGAGGTTGATCAACGAAGGCAAGGATTTCTGTAGGTCTGATGAGCTTTCGTCTCTGCATGGATGGTGAGGTCACACAGGACTTGGGTACTGGCAGGAAGAGTACTGATTTAGGTCTCGGGTCTTAGGGTGACTTCCTCATGAGTGTAGCGGTCCTCAGCTTCTTGTCTTGCGGCTCTGAAGCTCCCTTCATCTTGTTTCACAGTCTTTCTGGTCCATTGAGATGTAGATGAACCGACCTCATGGAAGGAGGGCACCAGTTCTTCTTCTTTGCCTCGGTCTTTGCCTTTGCCTTTGCATTTGCTTTGGTCTTCATCTTTGTCTTTGGGGACTGAACCCAGCTGTTGAGAGAAGTGCTATTTGAAGCCACATGTTGCGGGGCTGACGGGTTGGTCCCCATGCGCAGGACAGTCTTCAGCTCTGTGGCCCTGGATCTTCTTCAGCTGCAGAATTTTTTGTCCATCTCGATCTTGGCTCGAAGCTGCCTGGAGGATCCAACCAAAGGTTCCTCTTTTGCACCCACCTTTTATAGGGTTTATCCACCCTATTTTCATGTTTGCATTGGCTAGCACTGATGCTGTGCATGTTTCATTGGCTGACTGCTTGGATAGATGATCTCATATCCATCTTTGTCTTAGAGACATTATGTCTCTTGTCCCTAGTGGGGTCAGGAGGTGCTGGTGCCTATCTACAGCTAACGTTCCGGGCGAGAGGCGGGGTTCACCCTGTACAGGTCGCCAGTCTGTCGCATGAAGTGAACATAAGGTGTGGATATTGCTGAACTTTTTCATAGATGCTAGTCTTTACACATAAAAAGATCCACATATGTTTTCTGTGCTTTCACATCATGTGTGCATCAGGCCTCTACATGTGCACGTGCTCTGTCAAAACAATAGCACTTGAAAATAATGAAATGAGAAAAGCTGTTTAAAACAGTGTCGCAGAGTGTGTGCCAGCAAGCGTGTTACCTGAAGCGAGGATAAGCAAAGCTCATAGCCAATGAGAATGATTTACCCTGCTATATTTCAAAAGCTGTGTTTCTGCACTAATGACGCGTCAGCTCACCCAAACAAAACTGTATAAAAAGTGGGCATTCGATCATACATTCTACATTCCTGTGGAATAGAAAACCTAGTGTATTGCTTTTGTTTTTCTTCAGTGTACCCATAAAAAAATAATGTGCCCTTTGACAATTTGTAAAACTTGTAATGCTAAAGCAAACTTTGAAGACTTGTAGATTTGCATTTTTTCATAAAAAAACACTTTGATGTTAAATGTAAGAAAGGGCTTTAAAACATTATAATGAACTTCCATCTATCCATCCATCCAATGAGACATCAAATGAGACATCCAATAATCTAACCATGTTCTAACCATGGCGACTAGTCCTGGTTAGAACATGGTACTGGTTGGAACATGGTTAGAACATGGCGCCTGGTCCTGTGTCCAAAGGACAC
The DNA here is from genome assembly GCF_003331165.1 of Xiphophorus hellerii. Taxonomy (NCBI): domain Eukaryota; kingdom Metazoa; phylum Chordata; class Actinopteri; order Cyprinodontiformes; family Poeciliidae; genus Xiphophorus; species Xiphophorus hellerii. Next base: position 9,035,972 of record NC_045679.1, on the reverse strand, counting down.
AGGGCCCTGTATTTTTTACTTTATAGTTTAACACATCTTCTCTGACTCTTTTACAAAATTAAATTAATATTTTCCAGACTGCTTTGGTGGAAGGTTAGTTTAGTGTTATGTTGATTCTATAGCAATCACTTCTCTTCCCAGCCATCCAGTCAGACGAGAATGAACTGTTAGGACATTTATTTTCAAAATATTCCTTCAGTGCAACCAATGTCATGCATTATTTATTACTATTCGAAAGCAGCTATTATTATATTGCTGTAAGAGCATCTTTGCAAAAAATGTGACAAACTTGATTTTTAAATAACTTTTTGCGAAAAACTGATTTAGCAGTGATTAATTTCCAATGCTTCTGAACTAAGTCTGCTTTCACAACATGAACACTCCATCACTCACTCACTCTCTTACATCCAGTCCCCTGCCTGACAGACCTCCCCACTTAACTGGGCTTGTAAATCATCTGCACAACATCAATGGAGAAACATTTGTTACCTCCAACGCCTGCTTGACTCAGCACTTCTTTAACTGTCCTCAAGGAGTGAGGCATGTCAAGGGAGCTGGGGAAGAGGTCAAGGGGGGCAACTTTAAAGTAGATGATCAAACTATCAATATTCTGCTGCTTACCAGATGGGGTGTTATAAAAAGAGAGGCAATTTGTCAGGGTACATGATCTTGACCCTTTTTTTTTTGTCTTTGCCAGACATAAACACTGAAAGTTTCCTCGGGGTGCAATCTAATATAGATTCTTTGTCATCATAGTCCCACAATAAAAAAACCTATCCACATTTATGGATCACTGAATTATTAAAATCATTCAAGTTTATCTGGTAACATCGCAGGGTTTCGATCGACTTTTCAGTGTGTCATCTTTCCGCTGATAATGAGGCATAAAGAACAGGGGTAGGTCACTGATGAAGCACATTTATAAAAGGCATTACTGTAGCACAGGGTGGTGCAGGGGTAAAGTGCGACCCTTGTATGGAGGCCTTAGTCCTCAATTGTCAAATAAAGGCCTCGAGAATCTACAAGATCTTAAAAAAATTAAAAGGCATCACTGTGTCTGTCTTACCTCATATTTTCTCCATTGTTACAGAGCTGAGTTAGCTGTAAACATGGATGTTCAGAAAATGCACTGTTGGGTTTTTGATTGCCACAATGGTTGCAGTTCGAAGAGACAGAAATATCTCACTGACAAACTTAAGTAGTAAACTCAGTAAGAGTAAATACCTAAAATACAGAAAATGTAGCTCCAACCAATCCCAAATGTTAGTTTTAACAGCAAATGTTTTTCTGTCATTATTTTTTTTTTTCAGCACCATTTTACTTTTCCTTCATCCAGTTGCTGCATGCAGTGTTCTTATTTGTAGCGTGAGTTTAAAAACACACTTTTGAACCAAGACAAGTCTTCCCTAATTTAGATTTTTGATTCTGCAGTATTTAGCGCCATCTGAATTGCCATCAACTATGTTATAATTCCTGCTGAAAGAGAAAAATACACCCCCCACAGTATAATGCTGCCTCCACCATGCTTAATGTTAGAGATGGTGTGTTCAGAGCGATGTTTACTGGGCGAAGTATGATTGAGAGCCACACTGTATATTCTTTGCTAAAGCATTTTATAAAAAACATGATATTTTCTTTGCAATGTTATGCATTGCTTTCTGTTAGTATTCGCAGTTGCAAAATGACAAAATTTGAAAAAGTTCACACAATGGATCGTTATGTGTCTTTTGAGATTAAATGGTTGCAAGATGAAAGCGCTTTGGGACTGACTCTTCTAGCTTTTATCCTGACTCTTGTTGGAAATGTTCTCTTTTTTTTCCAAACAGTGATTGTTAGAATAATGATCAAAAAAAGATACTGGCTTCTAATAACTCTTCAAAAAGCGCAACAAAATCTCAAAAGTCCATTATAAGTACTGTTTAGTCCAATGTGGCATTGTAACTGACGGCTTATAAGAAAAAGTAAGCGACAAAGTGGAAAATTGTTGTGTGTAAATAAAACTCTGGCTGAATAATGAAGCTTGATGGAAGACTTGGATAATAAAAACTGCCATCTGCCATTGAAATTTTATTGAGAGGTAGCCATGCAGAAATATGAGCTGAAATGAAGGTAAGGCTGCTGTTCAGTGATTTTTTTAAAGTTGTTTCATGCTGTTTATTGAATTTCTTTATTTTTTTTTAATCCAAATTTTCTAACAATTTGAAAATTCTATATCATGTCTTAGTATTTTGAAGAAAGCAAGGCTAAAGCGTATAAGGTTGATACTGAAGATAGAGCAAAGAGAAAAGTGCATTAACCAAGAACAAATTTCAAAAGGGTTGGTTTCTCAAGTTCAGATAAATAAAAGCATTGATAAAAACAGATTCAAGAGAATATAATAGAAGATCTTGCCATGCGTGATTTGCTTTAAAAGCAGCCGGAAAAGATAAATATTTAAAAATGGAATATGTAAATGGTGAGAGACCATGACAGATGTGGAAGAAAAACATGTTACATAAGTGAAGCCTCACAACCATTTAAAGTAGACTAGACAGTTTTGTGAAACTGTTGGTTTTATTATAAATAATATATTTAAGCAGAGCGAGTTTACTTCTTTTCTTCCCCTTTTTCCCATGTAGACACCCACCTACAACCTAAGCAGTGTGTGTGTGTGTGTGTGTGTTCCTCTGATTTTCTCAGGAGCTGGTCCACTGCCATCATGTGGCGTCAGAGATGCCTTACCACTTGCAGAGGTCGTGTTCTCGCTCCTCTCTGCTCTGCCCCACATTGTTTATCTGGGATGCTCTTTCTGTCTGTGTTGCGTCAAGGCCTCCCCTCCCAACCTGGCTGTCAGCAGCCAGAGCATTAAGCAGGGTAGGATGTTTCTAATTAAACACTGGTAATGATAAGACTGTGGAAGAGGAAAGGGGGGAGACACTCATTACACACTGACAACAGATGCTTTGACTAACCCCTGCCAGCCTGCCTTGATGCCCACAGTATGAATACATATATATACAGCAGATCCCTGTGTTTTTCCTAGTGCTGAGTGCAGTGGCTTAACGCTCATTGCCAAGGCAGCCCACGCATCAGTGGTGCATGTCAGTTTTCCTCTCACACTTTTACTGACACATTTACAGGGGTTTTATATTAAATGCATGCCGGCCTGTCTTTTCTTTCGAAGTGGCATCCCACTTTAATATTCCATATTAAATTTAATATCAGCCCTCACTTGGCACCTTTTCTTGCAAAGTAACACCCACCTTAAAAGATACTGAGGCACTTTCAAGTCAATGTTGGAACTCTTATTTGAATCTCTATCTGAGCAGAATATAAATAGAAAATTTAGTCAAATACCATGTTTTTTTTAGAGGTGGAGTAAATTTTTTTGCTCAAGAACAACAGTTGGTAAATACAAGCTCTACTTTATAAGCATGCATATCCCTATACAAGCATGGTAACTAATTACCTTTCATTAGACCTCTGAGCGTGCAGTCGATTTATGAAATGCAATGCACAATTACACAATGGAATGCAGAAAGGAATTAGAGAAGCCACTCACAGCCAAAGACTGTAAACAAGGAATGCAGGTAGCCACTACAATGTGACTGATTTCTGGTCGACCGTACTGAAACCTTGAGTTTGAGATTAGGCCAGGGCTGTGTCAGCTTTTTAGAGCCTGGAATGATATGAAAGGATGGTTCTGACTGACTGTTGAACAAGAAGACGTGAAAAGGTTGGTGAGGTGGAAATAAAAAAATAAATACTTTTTGAGCACAGATGCATCAAAAAGTTTGTTCAATGGCAGAATAAACCATTTGAACAAGATGTCTTCTAGCTAAAAATGAAACTATCAATGACTGTTTATTATTTATTCGGTGCTGACAGTGTGAAGTCTATGTGATCCTAGTCATTTTTACAGTCAAAATAACAAATATTGCATGTTTCCTCCTCAAAGAGATGAAATATGGACCATTTTATTGGGCGGATTGGGCAATCACTTTATAACAATGTGTCTAGTCTGTAAAGACAGCTTGCTGAAGCTAGAAAACTGATAAGAATGGGGGGAAAATGAATTTAAGAGACTATGGTTGTTAGTACCAAGGAAGCTGATCTGACTATTTCTGTAGCTGGTGATTTACTGGTATGGTCATAGGGAACCCTCCTTTATGTCTAACAGGTAATGGTCTAAGCAAGAGAGATATCCAGCAAGCAGGAGATCAGTGGGGGAAAATGCCTTGTAATGCCAGGGGCTAGATAAAAATCTACAGACTGAATTTAGATTATAGAAAAGCGACAGAGGCTTGAACAATCTCGCATTACAGCTTGGGTTTGTGGAATATCATCACTGAAAGCGGAACACAATAAACCTTGAAGCATATGCCACTCCTTTCACCTGAGAACAGAAAACAGAGTGTAATTCCTTTAGACTCACCGAAGGTGGACAATAATAATTTGGAAAATTGTTTCCTGGTGCAATAAGTCTCTGTTTCTGCTGCAACATTCAGAATTAGGTGCAAACAGCATGAAATGATTGATCCATCTTTGCTTGTAGCAACGGTTCAAGCTGCTTGTGGTGGTATAATAATACATGGGATATTTTCTCAGTACACTTTCCTTAGTACCCTGACTACAGCCCACCTGAACGTTGTTGCTGACTTTTCAGTTGATGATCACAGTGTACTCTCCTCCTAAAAGCTACTTCCAGCAGGATAATGCACCATATCATCTCAAATTGGTTTCTCCAATGTTGCAATATGGCTAAAAAATCTCTGAGAAACATTTCTAACACTATTGAATTCATGACAGAAAAATAGGCATTTCTTAAGGCAAAATGAGTTGTTTTTCTATCAGATTATGAAACGGATGACCAGCTTTATTCAATTTTGAGCTGATAGGTCATAGGTTAAGTTTTTGTGACAGAAAAAAATTGTTTCCCATGCTTTTAGTGCAAAAAATGTATTTTCAGTGATAACCATCTCCTCACAAACTGCAGATTCAAGGAAGAAATTGTGTGGTACCCTGCAAAACAATTATAGGAACTGTGAAATCCTCCACACTTCAATGTGGTGAATTACATGTCCATTTCACTGTCCTACGTTTCATAGCGTTCTAACCACTGATTTACCTAAGCCATAAATTCTCATTGTTAGCATGTAAGCTTAAATTTACTGCTTAATGTTGTCATCAAGGGGCCAAGGCCTGGGCAGGGCTGTGCCATCAATCTGATAGCCTGCAGGTAATGGCCAAGTTGCATATTGTCACAATTCCAATACATTATTTACTATGAGGCATTAAAAAGTAATGTGAATTAATAAACAGGTGCAAGGCCAGAGGGCACAGGCACATTTAATCCAGCCGTATTTCTCCTCGCTTTCATCAAGAAGACACTTCATGATAAATTTATAGCAAAACCAACACTCAAGGGCTTTTCTCTTGCCACTGCTTCTTACGTGTCATTACTGCTACCCCAGCAAACGTCAGTATTCACTCTTTTTTTTCTGTTTGGTCATTACATTTTGCTATCTGTTATTGTGCCTTTGTGCCCCATATTTTATTTATGCACTAGGTAATTCTTCGCATGAGTTAAACTACTTTGCTGGCTTAGTTTTGCTACACCTTGCTAAAATGTTGATCACTCCTTGGACGTTTTCAAATTTTGTCATGTTCCAACAAACTTGAATGTATCCTGATGGGGTTCTATGTACAAAAACAAAGTAGCTCCTAATTGTGAAATGAATGGAAAATGATACCTGGTGTTGGTGTGAATCTGTGTTCAACATTCTTAGTCAGTACTTTGTCAAGCCACCTTTTGCTTCAAATGCAATCACAACTGTTTTTTTTTTGTTGTTGTTTTTTTACATAACAGCTTGAACTCAGTCAGATTGTTGCACTGCATTTTTGTATAGGGAAAATGAATATAAATGCAAACCACAGTTGAAATTTCTTTTATTTGCAATGGCAAGTGACATGAAATCCCAGTAAAAATACATTGTGGCTGTAATGTGATAAGATGTAGAATCATTCAATTAATATCAATACTCATGTGCTTGTGTATTTACTCCATAATGCCTCCTTTAGATTGATCGATAAGAATATGACTTACGTGGTCACATGATAATTTAAGAAAAAAAAGAGTCTTTAAAATGAATATTGCATGAAAGAAACTAATCAGGCCATGCATGTCACAGATCAGCAGAAGGCAAAAGAAATCCAGCAGAAATTAAGACATAAATTGAAGTAAAAGAAGCTAAGCAAATTACAAAAAGAAGTCAGATATGCTGGAGTCTGATAATTCAGACCTTAGTATCTCAGCTGTAAATGTCCGCAGGCAACTGCTGACATTAACCTACCAGCATTTAATTATGATAGAGAAATTGAAACTTCAGTCAGATTCAAACTTGCTCTTAATTGCTTACGCTACATGGTTTGAATATTTATGTCCTGATACTAGATGCACACCATCGCAGTCCTGTTTTCTTTGAAATTGCAAAGCATTTCAAATTAGTCAGAATTCTCCACATCTATGGTGCAAAATGTAGCTGTGCAATAACTGTATTTTCTTTCTTTTTTCATGCATTTTTGGATGTTGTGCTGTTTTTAAACCAAAATGGAACAGAAATATAAATCTTAGATGTTAATTACTCACACTCCTAAGAGCAGTCTCTGTTCGGGACTCTCCATCTTCTAAATCACCTGCTCCAGGCTACTGCACCAGTTTAAGTGTTTCCTGGATCAATATGAAAATGATGAAGCCTAATATATCAAACATCATTGTGTTTTAGAACCTCTCATGCTGCATTTAAATTTTATAAATATGTTTTGTATCAAGACATTATTATACTGGTGGAAAAAAGCTTGACTTTGCTGCATGTTACACCCATGAAAACATGTGGCATGCAACATAAACAGCTGTCATCATTCATAACTGTTAAAACTGATCAAAAACAGATGCATTTTGCTGCAAAAAGTGAAACATTAATGTCCTTACATCCCTTCCTCTTCATGCTGTTTTTATCCTGTTCTAAAGCCGTGAGTGTCCCTGCATCTGCTGTGGTTTATGTAAGATGCAGCAGCTGCGTGAATAAAATGGTTAATTTAAATGCTTCCCATTGATTCTTGCTTTGAGGGATGAGAGGGAATTTGTGGCCTTAGTCCAGATCAGTTAACCCTATGGACGATCAAGTATGTTCAATAAGTGAGGGATAGTTTGGAGTCATTAAAAATGGTTGTCTGTCTAACGAAAAATAAATTTAAAAAAGCCACATTTGTGGTGAGAATTTTACCCAAAGTACACTCCTCTGCACATTAGTGAACAAACAGCATCCCTGAGACTAAGGAACACACCAGACAGGGCGGGGATAAAGTTTTGGAGGAGTTTAAAGCCAGGTTAGGGATATAAAACATCTTTCAAAGCTTTGAACATCTCATTTTGCAGTGTTCTACTTATCATCTGAAAACAGAGCATACACAAATGCAAATCTGAGACTAGAAGCAGAGCCAGTGAAGCTGTCTAAAGACCCATGGTAAAGCTGGATAAGCTGCAAAGGTCTATAGGTCAGGTGGGACAGTCTGTGATGATAGAACAACTATCAGTTGTGCACTTCTTACATCTGACTTGGAAAGAAGAAAAAAGCCATGAGAAATGTCACTTATGAGTTGCCACAAGCCATGCAGAAGAGACATTCACTTGTGGAAGAAGGTAATCTGTTCAGATGGCAGAAAACAGAACTTTTTGTCACACATGCAAAACATTATGCAAAACCCCTTTACAGAGTTACTGATTTGCTTTAGCCACACTTAAAGGTTTCAGGTCAACCATTTTTTATCAGATAAAGATAGTTTGACTAAACCCAAAAGGACAAAATGCATGATTTCATTTACTGATTTTATTTACCTATCCAAAACAACCTGGCAATATGTGGAAACGGTAATTTCCCATAAATGTAATACCTGGTTTAACACCGTTGGCAGCAGCAACCGTTATCAAGCTTTTGTGATAATGACTCTTTTACTTTGCTGTGAATAAATTTTGGCCTACTCTGCTTTCCAGGAAGGGTTTCATTCAGCTCTTTTAGAGTTTTTGTACTTTGTGAAACCCTTTTTGCCCGTGTCCAACAACAATTTAATTAGATTCATGTCTGCAGTTTGACAAGGTACCTAATTTCTTTTTACCTTTAGCCATTGAGCCCCAGACCATCATCAGACTTCATTTTGAACAGTTAAGATTCACAAACAAAAGAAAGAAACATCGCAAAAATGGCATTAATAAAAGGGAAAGAAATCCCTGACCTTGCAGTACGTATGCAGCAGGACAGTGGTCCAAAGGACTCCAGCAGGAGTGTCTCTGTTAGCTCAAAAAGAACCAAATAAATGTTTTGTTGTCAAAAAGTCAAAGGCCAAACCTAAATCTGATGAATAGCTGTGGTAATTAATCAAGCTGTTCTACTCGAAAAATTCTACTATGGCTAAATCAAATCAATTCAGAAAAAAGTGGGTGAAAAATTCATCCACAGCAAAGAAAAAGACAAATGACCACAAACACTTGATGGAAGCTGCCATCAAGTAAAGTCAATTATTAGTTTCTTGGGGCAATTATTTTTCCACGTAGTGCCAAGTAAGCATGTTTCGATTGTGCCTTTTCTGCTTCTTCTTTTTTTAAATAAAAAAGATGCATTTAAAAAAAAATGCTTTTCGTATTAACCAATGTCAACAAAGTGTACTTAAGTATCTAAAATATGCAATGTCTAGAATAAACAACCCCTCAGAAACCCTCCATTATATGAAAACCAAAAGAATTCAAAACAAATTGATGACTTTTACCCCAAACATCTTCAGAGCAGAAATTTCAGCAGCATATCAGCCCAAAGAATGCGAAACCAAAGTGAAACCTGTCAAAAACGGTATTTCTGTCTGAGCTCAATTCAGGCTGACAGTAAGGAAGCGACAGCTGACGTTGCAGAGGTTACCTGGAGGTTTGGGTTTCCAGGGAGCTGCTAGCTGGTGATGCGTAGCTGCAGTGGCAGTAAAGGTGAGAGCGTCTGGGTGCTCTGTGAAGAGTGACACGCCATGCTCTCAGAGGAAGGTATGGGGGCTGGGTGTGGGGCAACGTTTGGGGTTAAAAAGATAGTAATATCGCTTTCTGGCTTGTTAGACAGCAGCTCCACAGTCAGAGTCAGGGCTATTTGAGAGGATCAACTGTTTGACTGATTTGTCAAGAAAACCTCTGCTCACAGACTAGAATAATAACAGCAACAAAGTAGAGACTTTGAAGAAAACAAAGGACAAAGACACTAATTACAAAGAAGGCTGTTTACAGGGATGCTAAACCATATGGAAACACATGTTGCAATGGTGCAAATCCCTTCCTGCCACACAGGCTGAGTGGCTTTCTTGTGACAGTAGGCGGAGGTCCCATGTGACTTCCTGTCCACTGATGTGTTTGCTGCACCTATCATGAATAACTGCACTCAATTTCCATGTTTTGACATAAGAGGGGACATTTGATAAATAGTTTGAGGACTTGAGCACATAAATGAGGCATAAATAATGCATAAATTAAGTGCCATTTTATGGAGAGATGTCAGTGCGTTTCTCCAATAACGGGAAGATTAACGACCTGACTGCAGAGGGGGAAATACTGCATAGGAGAGCGGCAGAAAGATCAAGAGATGAGTCCTCACTCTGACTGTTTTCAATCAATATACCCATGTATTTACAGAGGCTGGATGGATGATGCCAGCAAAGCAAACCTCAGCCGAACTTTCAAGGAAGGGAGGGAAAAAAGAAGAGTACTCAGAGTGTCTGCATAGTTGAGTTACTATGCAGACACTCTGAAGCAGGAGTAAGTACAGTAGTTTTTAGATTTTAGGATCTAACAATCCAAGGAAATTTGAAATAATGTGCGAGGCTCGTAACGTTTAATTCATGTGAAATACCTAACAATTAGGAGTAGAAATAGTAGATAATACATCTGTGTTTCTTTCATTCCATTCACTCTTTCACTTAATTCTGCATTTACGAGAGTCTACAAAGTTCAAGGAACCTTCTGAGACACAAAACTGAAGGTATGTCATCAAACCCGACCAACAAATTAATTTGGATTTCTATGTAAAATCAATTTGTAATGGGATTGGACACGCTAGTAATATATGTTTTGTGCAAAAGTACACTAATCAGGAAAAACACCTAGTTGTTCCTTCTTAAAGTAATATCCTCATGTGTAACAGAAGCTAGGGTTTTCAAGCATAAAATTAACACATTACCCTACAGTCTGCCACAAAACAGTTCCATCATAAAGATAATCAGCTCTCTGAGTTGCCTGGTCTATTCATAGTTTACTAATCAAGTAACTACCCTTTGTCAAAGTCCAAGCTGTATTCTGTCTTGCTACATTTCAGTGCAACCACCCAATGTCTATTCACAACTAGAATTTATATCTATCAAATACACACCTCTGCGTATTTTTATCCCAATCCCCAAACTAGCTGGGTGCACAGATCATCTGTAATTGCTACATTACACACTCAGGCTGCAGTTACCCTGGCACAAGTCAGCTAATCCGCCACCTCACCTCCTAAGTCCAAGCTTGAAGTATTTATGAATGGGGCTACTGCCTCTGTCAGCTTTCCTTTTTTCCATGGTACATCCTGGAGCCATGCAGGTCATCCATAAGGCTTAAAGGAAAATGTGATTCATCAGACCAAGCCACTCTGTTCCATTGCTCTGTCGTCCAGCTTTGAGGCTTAAAAGCCCATGCGGACATTTTTAACAATGGAGATGGCTCGACAACAGTATTCTGACTGCTCTCTAGGTACTCTACATATTCTCATTTACAATGAAGTGTGAGCAACATTGTATTCTGTTAATTTTCTATCAGAACTAGAATGAACGTAATCGGGAATTTTAGCTGTGGAATTGTATCAGACCACACCAAGCAGTCTTCATTTCTTACATCCGTTATTGATCCTTGGCTGCTAATGATCCTGTCACCAGTTTCTCCCTTGAGCTATGTTTGATAGACACTGACCACTGTGTACTGAGAAATGCCCACAAAAACTGCAGTTTTGGAGAGGTTCTAACCTAGTCATCCAGTTGCAACAATTTGCCTCTTGCCAAAGTCCAGTTGAAAGCAGAAATTATCCTTCTGTCAATCATATAGAGTCATCCAAAGAAGTCCCAGGCTTTGCATGGCCTAGATAGTCACTATGTTTGACTATCTCTGTGATCTTCTTTTGCATCAAATGCCAAGTTGATTTCACACCAGACATGAAAAGATGAATATGTTCCAAATAAAAAATCCTTTTTTGCAAGTCAGACAACAGTTTATATAAAATATACTTGGGAAAATGTGAGATGGACATGTGTGGTTGTTTTGTTAGCAGTGTTTTCAACCTGGAAACACTTCAATGAATGCTATTTTTGTCCAATCTCCTTCCAATTGATGAACCATGATCACTGACCTTAACTGACCTTAACTGAAGTCTTTGAGGCCTGCAGTGCTTTAGATGTGATTCTTCGGATTCTTTAGTGACCTCCCGGATGAATTGGCATGTGCTGTTGAAGGAATTTTGGTAGGTCGTCTGTCCCTGGTTAGGTTGTGTGTTGTCTCTATTTGTGGCTCTCACTCAGGTTTTCTGGACGCCCAAAACCTTAGATATGACAATGTAACCCTTTCCAGATGTCTTTGATACTCATCTGTTTTTTTTTTCCTAGAACAGAGCATACCTTTATTGTTTTATTCTTCTTCTTTTTTTTTAGGAGGGGGTGGGGGAAGATACAGTTTTGTTAGCGTTGAGTTGAATCAGTGAAATATTTCAGACACCTTTATTAGAACTGATGGAGAATGAATATGGTGGGAGCAACAGTTGGCCTTCAAAAAATTACTTTTCCCCTTGACCTAAATGCTTCTAAGATTACAGATGTTCAGTAATCACCACAATTATTTTCAATTTGCCAACATCCTCTTTCTCCTTGGTGGATAAAAAAAAAAAAAAAACTTAGAACAAACTGCATAGATTGTCCCCATGAATTTTAAGTGTCATTTCCCCTATTTAGATTAGATGAGCTGCAGGTCACCTTTTCTAGTGTTGAGACTTTCTAAGTCTTCAGCTCATCTACTAGGAAACTATCATCAGCCTCTGTTGAATATGTATGATTAGTTATGCAATGTCAATTACATCGGTCATCAGTTATGCCAGAGTGAACATTAGATTAGCTCTGAGTGATGGAGGGGGTATTCACCGTGACCTTCCACCGGTGGCATGTCTTGATTTCTTTGTTTCTAGGGCCAGAGAGCAACCATGGATGTGGAAGGTTTCTGTGTCAGGGAGGCACAGTGTCAGGTCCTCTCTGAGCTCCAGGGACTGGAACTGAATCAGACAGCTGCCGATGTCTGGATGCCCCAGCACACAGGAAATGGCTAAGAGACACACACATAGCTGTCCGCAAACATTAGCATGACTGACAGTCTCGCCACCTTCAGAGTCACACAGACATGCATCTCCAGTTTTGGTGTCAGACGAGAAATGATACTTAACCAGAGGAAGGTGATAGCTGTATGTGGACCAGATGAGGTCTGTAGCATGTAACATTTCAAAGAAGAAAGGTGGCATAGGACCAAACACTTGATAAGAGAATGTGAGAGCTAACGCTGCTGGAATGACACTGGTCTGTCCAATGTTTTGATGTTGCTTATAAATCCACAGTGGCATCAATTTAACATACATGGTGTTCCTCCATATACATTCACTTCCTCCTCAAATTTAATCCATAATACCCCAAAAGGTTGTCTATTCAACCTCCCACTGCAGTCGTGTGACACTGTGTGAGATTGTGTCGTGATGACGTCATTTCCAAAAATAGATGCATGTCAGGTCAGCAACCACGACAAAACTCAACTCTTCAGTTTCATCTCCTAGGCAACATCTAAGCTAATTGGAACATATTTCTTTTAACAAAATAATATTGAACAATTTAGGAGAAAATCACTGTGACATCTTTGTCACACCTGGCTTTAAACAGTAAAATAGCCAAAAAATTATAATGTGCGAGGTATTTGTCACAATAACAAAAGCAAGATAAAGATCTGTTTGATATGTTTCTTTCCCAATTATCACTATTTACTGTCTTTCCATTATATTTTCTTCAATTCTAACATTTTCTACATTTTAATCCATTGTTATTTGTCAATGTAGTTCTCTTATATTTTTCTGTAGAGAAATTTTCACTTTGTATTATCCTTTGTGTATAAGCTCTTTTCAAATAAACTTTAATATTCTGGGGAGGGGGTTGTAGTCATATTTGAGCTGCGGAGAGCAGGTTGCTGGCAACAAATATATTTTTCTGTGTGGCTCTCCTCCACAATGAAATACAAATATATCCACCTTAAAAAAAAACAGATATACTAGAAGTAATTTCACAGTAAAGGCCAAAAGATGCTTAATGTTTACCGCACTGGCTGACTCAATGCTCTGGCAGACAGTGAATAAGAAACCATGGTTGTATTAAGTTTAAAGAAACTGATCATCCTGAGAGCTCCAGGTGTGCTGACAGATTCTTAGTCAGTTTGGCAGAAACATGAAAACCTGAAGACAGATGAATGTATGCAAACACAATTGAATCACTGTCAGAAACATGCAGTGTAAACAGAGATTGTGACGTCAAGCTAACAGACGGGTAACAGGCAATATAATCTTGCCTTCAAATAGTTATTCAGTACACATATTTTCTTTGGGAGATGGTTGTAACAGTCCCTTAAAAAATCCCGAAGTCCCAGGTTCATGCAAAATTCATTTATTGAATTACTGCATATTAGATTTAGTTTGGGGGGGTCATCCACACTTATTGACAGTACAGACAAAGATGTATAAAAAACCTGAACTTCATCAACTGACATTTTATGGTAGCATTGTAGCATACTCTCTTACTGCAAAGTGAGTCATTTTCTTCATTAATAAAAATCCTAAAGCTAAATCATTAGCACCAAAGGCACCAGCACCTTTAAAAGTCCCTATTTTAAAATAGGAAAGACAAGAGAAGATATTGTGAAGGAAAGGGGGGGTGTTTCTGATCTTTATAACTCTGTGAAGTTCTTAGTTTCACAACGATTTGCAGGACTGTTGTTAAGTGTGTGACCTCCAGTCTCTTACTCGTGAAACAAACATTTCCTGAAACATGTCTGGACTGTCTGTTTACTTCAATCTCTTCAAAATGTATGCAGACTGTGAAAGTTGTCGTATGTCCTTGACCATCATGGGCTCCCCATTTACACCCAGAATGAAAAGCTATTTGTATAAATGTTTAGGTAAAAAAAAATAAACGATTGCAACATTTTACTTTGTTCCGATGATACTCATTGCACTAAGAGGGTTATATAACAAAGCTAAAAAATTAGAAAACTTTGAAGGGAGACCATAATGTATTGACATTAGATTAGCTCTGGCTACGTACTTAGCCATTAGAAAATATTCCATAATTAAAGTTGATGTCTAATTGGCCTCTTGAGGTAAGTGGGTGTTAGTTCAGAACCTAAAATTACTAAAATGCTCCTACAGCCTCATTTAACAGGATAACAGAGAAGTTATTTGAAGAACTTCTCAGAAGTTCTTCAAATAAGTGCAACATTTTCATAATTAAAGTAAATTACCCAATAATTCCAGCTGTGTAATTTCTGCTTATAAATTGTCTAACAACTATTTCTCTATTTATCAACTCTGAGCAAGATATTCAGTGACCTTTATTTCACAAGCTGACAATTTTTGAGATCTTAATGAGTGGACAGGATATTTGAGAGAGAGTTTTATAGCTTCGTTTTCTGCAGCCAATGTAACTTACTTTTCCTTTTCGTGGGTGGAGAGGCACTTCACTCCTCCACTCTTGTTCACAGATTTGTCATGTTTAATGTCTCTCCAACAGCTTTGGGCTGCCAAGCAAAAACATTTGAATGCACACTATAGTCAATAATCCTGTAAATACATTGCTTTTCAAACATATTCATCACCACAAAGTTGAACACATTTTATAAGTATTTCTTTTATTCCAATAAAATGCATTTACGTTTGTGGTTGCAGTGCACAAAATGTAGAAAAGTTAAGTAGGACTAATGTTAATATCTTAGTTTGAGGACATATATCCCTGCTATTGAGAAATCTCAGACTAGGGCACACCAAACTGACTTAAAGTTTTATTGTGAAGAAGTTGAACTTTGCTTATCTATGTCTGCTTATCTAGAGGTTGACAATAGACACATGCTTTCCAATAAACGCTTGAAGGTTAACACTGTGCACTAGAAATGAATCCTAGAGGAACTGTATGGGCTGGGTGGTAACACAAATCAGAATTAATGGAGTGCTTCCTCCATCTCATCCAGTCAAGTCTGATCAGATGTTATTGTCAATTCTGGCAGGAGACACAAGTTAGATCTCGTCTGCTGGTATCATCCTCCCTTGATAGGTGTCAGAATTCAATTCAATTCAAAAAAACTTTTACTGAGCCCAAAGGGAAATTGAAAGTTGTTGTAACTGAAATTATTCAAGATTCTTCAAAGAGTTAGTGGGCTGTGGGTAGGAAGGATCTACGGTAGTGGTCTGTATTACAGCAAATTTGAAGAAGCCTCCGACTGAAGATGTTTTTCTATGGCAGTCAGGTCCCCTGTGACGTGCATGTCTAGAAATTTGGTGATGCTTGCTCTTTCCAAAGTTTTCATAAACCCCACTCTTCGCTGAATTCCAGTTTTTCAGTGTTTTGTTTCTGTTTTGGAGGATAATGTTTAAAACCATACTTTATTTAATAGAAAAGTTTATGTCCAGTATTAAAGGTAGGAAGGTTGACTGAACTCCAACTGTGATCTGCTATTAAAGAGGAGCTTGGTTGCTGAGGGGACTGCCTCATTAAGAAAATCCTTCTTTTTGAGATAAAAAAAGAACTACAGGGTCAAGCAGATAAGATGGAATTTATTTATAATAAAATATTAAAAGGAGTTTGTACAAAGAGAGGTTCTATGCCTGATAGTATTCGCTATCAGGTATTCAGATGAAAGTCTGAATACCTGAAGAAACATTGTGAAAAAAATTGTGATTTAATCCTTTTTATGTTTGGTATACCAACTAAAACTCTGACACTTCCCATTTTTTTAAAAGAACTCCCCAAATCCACCTTCATTAAAAAACAAACTGATTAGTATGCCATTAGAGCGCCCTTGCAGATCTAAATGCCTTTTGGAGAATCATCGGTATCCTAACATCCATCTTCCAATGGAAAACATTGCCGCTGATGAAACATGTGCAGGCATTTTAATTCCTATGAGTCAACTGTGGCTGAAATGATTGTCTCGTGTTAAACAAACTGATTTTGAAGCAGCCTGACAAGCTCGCGCCATGAGAAGAATGGCAGTGTGTGCCATTCAGCTGGTTACACACACAATCCGCCGTCTCAACGGGAGCCGCTGCCTCTGATGCCTGCTTCCACTAAGTCATTAATCAGTGAACGCTTCCAATTACGCAGGAGACAGCCCATTCATTCATACCTTGCTTTCGGCCTCTGAACCATTTTACCAGAAAAGACAAAGTGGAAGAGAAGAGTAACGAAGAGAACAGACATTGAGTGATACGGACTATCTACAAAGATTTCACTTGGGCATACAGGTACATCTCAACAAATAAGAACATTGTCTAAATTGTTCTTAGTTGCGATTGCATGTGTGCATGATTGTTTGTCTTTGTTGCCCTGTGATTGATTGGCAACCTGTCCAGGGTGTATCCCACCTTTCACTCATTGACCGCTGGAGATGGGCACCATCCGCCCTACAAAACTAAGTGGCTATAAACAGTAGATGGATGGTTGGATGGATGGATGACCACATCAAATTTTTGTAAGCCTTCTTTGGATCTTACTGGCATTCACTGGCAGGTTAAGTCCACAGCCTTGACATCCTTTGACAGCTCCCCACATTCTTCAAATCTGGCAAAACTGGTGTCAAAGATTAGTGAGAGGGGCTGGCGTTGCTCAGGTTGGAGGTGAGTTTCAGTTGGAAAAAAGCGACTTTGTGGTAGTTGTCTTTAATACACATAGAGACTTGAATTATGTTGTTAAAGTGACAGGACTCAGGGGCACATAAGTGGTCTGCAAAGGTCAGACAGCCTGCTGGCTGGTGGGAGCTCAAAGACTCCTTTCTGCTGATCAGTTTATAAACCCTATTAAAAGTTGCATATATATTTCTGGATTTTTATTTTTTGCTAATATGTTGTCTTCCTCTGCTAAAATAAACTTACAATAAAAATTCTGCATCTGCATCACCCAAAATAACTTGGTCAAATATGTATTTATGTCACTGAATATAAGTCCATGAACAGACAAGAAATGATCTCCATACCTATTCTTTAATTTGATCATACTCCCCCTTTTGAGTTTACATTTAACTTAATTATCATGGTACAAAATAATTGAGTGAGACCAGACTGCTCGATTTTAGCTAATTCAGGAGCCCTCAGTACTACTGTTCAGGACGTATTAATAATAAAAGAAAAATCTCCTAATATCAGCGTCATATTTCACAACATGTGCAAGACTGTGTAGTTGGAAATGTGATTTTCTTTGATGGTCAGTTCCTTCATCTTGCCTGTGATGTATTCCTGATGATGGCTGTTCTGTTAGGAGGCGGTGTAGCTGGGAGGGGAGGATGGGAGCAGATGGTGAAGAATTCTCAGGGTTTATTTCAGGAGAGCTTAGCTTTTCCGGCTCATATACCGACTTAATTATGAGACATAGGGGAGAATGAACCCCTGGAAAAAGAATTTGAAGAGGCATGGAAATCTCCATTTAGACAAGGAGAAACCCAGGATTCCTAATAAAATTACTGGGCAGATGAAAACGCTAAAATCTGACAGAGCATAACGGAAATTAATAAAGCACACAGAAATATAGGAATTTTCATAATGTCAAGTAATTGCAAGTTGAAAAAAATCATTATGAACATCAAACCCTTTCAGACAAAGCATCTTTTCAGATATACGTCATTTTCAGGGAGCAATTAAATCTGTGGTTTCTAAAATTGGGGGTTGTGATAAGGTCATGACTGCCTACCCTCTGTTTCTCCCAAATAGCCCATCTGTTAGCATTCCGTCTTATTTTGGGGGAAAATAAAATTAGATGAATACTTGGTACTAAGAGGTAGGTCATGATCATGATTTGAAAATATATTCATAACATCAGATTCATTTCACGTTTCTTTCCTTTGAATATTTCACAAATATAAACTGCATGATGTTGTAACTTGTTGAGCATTTGAATTTGAAAGTCTAGCATTTTGCATCTTTTGTATTATTGCATACAAATCAAGCCAGTTTCTAGAGCACACGTACATGTCACAGCTATGAGATCACCAAGATTTGGACCAATTAATGTAGGTATGTTAATTTTCTGACAATTATGTCTATAATCTGCTGAAAATGCTTGCTTCTGCTGTTAATGATACTGAAAATGAGCACATTTAACCAATGTTCTGTGAAGCCTCTGAACTAATATTATTATAACCAAGACTGTTTTCTGACCCCATTTTACCAATTACCACCTTTAAATTTGCTTGAATAATTTACCAATTTTGGTTAAAAGAAAAATACAATTGCTGTTGTTGTTTCTGTTGTTTTTAATTTAGTTGTATCAAACATTATGTGTTACATGAGATCATTCCTACACATAGCCGTCACCATCAAATCGAGTCTTTGAAGAAATTTGTACAATTTGAGTTGAAACGACATTTAATTTCACTTTTGGGTCAATAGAATATTTTTGAATTCAGCTGAAATTTGCACACTGGATACCTGGCATTTATTTTGTAAACTTTGATGTAGTACCAGATGGGGATGGCAAATGCCTAACATTGGATGGCACAGACTGGAAATTTCCTACCAAAAATCTAATAAATCCTGTTTGGTAAAACATCTGGAGAAAAGGAAAATGTACTTATCATATTAAAAATCTTTATGGTAACTGTGGAAAAGGCTTTTATATTATTTTTAATAAGGTTTGATTCAATAAAACATTACAGGTTTATTAAAAATATGTTAGATATCAAAACATAATTGGGATGCTTTTACTGAAATATTCAGAAATTCAGAAAGGTCATGAGTTTGTATGATATTTGAATACTCTGCAGGTTGAATTATTTGAAAAAAGAAATGGCATTGTTATTCATAGAAAATTATGGTCATTATGACAATCTTACCTTTGAAAACATCACTGCAAGGCACTAGAGAACTGCTCCACTGCTTTTTCCACTCTTCTAGTGGGAGCTCAATTCTAAAAAAGGCATTCCCAACGCAGCATGTTAACACTAAAAAAAGTGAAAATAAGCTCTCCATCTCTCTGGGTAATAAAACAACTGCTCCGATTTACACACTCCTAATAGCACAAAACGCTGTAAACATCAAGTTCACAAATGATGTATGAATGCCTCAACATCAGAGGGGAGAGATTAGGAATGAGCAACATCCGGATGTTGGTTAAATTTCAGTTTTAAGGAAGTGGGATGTGTTGAAAGCGTTCTTAAAGTTGCAAAAGGAGAATTTAGTGGGTCATGGAGTAAAAAAACATATCTTCTTTACTGAGACTTTAGAAAAAGCTTCTGAAAGGGCCTCTGAGCCATTATTATGCTCTATCAAAGATTCTAAAGGCATCAAAGAAGCTATGAATGCTAGCTCATTAGAGTAGCTTTCATTGGAAAGATGGATGAATCTTTTTAGGACACAGTTTGCCTGTGGTCATTTCTGCTTTCGTCCCAGGGGCAAAAACAGATATCAGACTCAGTTTCTATTCACAAAAGGTTGTGTTAAAGCTGCATACTCTGAAGTAGAGGACAGTGGATATGACCTACATAGGTTTCTAAAGCTTTTACCACAAATCAATATGTCATATTTTTTAACCTGATATTTGGCATTGCTTCTAGAAGAAGAAGAAAAAAAGAAGTGCTTCATTGAGAGTTTACTTCTTGCCTGGCACTAGCACTTCACTTCAGTGTTCAGATCAGAGGCCAATGAGGGCTATTCAATAATTGCTTTCACTGTTTTGAAGTCGAAATGTGTTTTCGCAGGGGTAATATCATAGAACAACTGGTTAGCATGATGAGGAGAGTGTTATGCTTTGCACATTTCACAAAGTGATAGTCAAAGGTTTCTGACATTTTATCTTTATCAGGCATTTTTATTAAATAGAGTTGTCTTTAGCAAGTGTTTTCATACCTACAATTTAATTAAACATGAAAATAAATTTAAGACACAGTCCAATATAAATGAAATCAATGCAATTTTCACCCTTCACAATGGAACCAAAGGCACGGGCAGCATCCTGAAATTGTTCTCTACAAACTTCAACCATCACTCACTCCAGATTCAGCTGAAAGTCTGGTCCTTACCGGTTTTGCAAATCTAGACAGTTATTTTTCTTTACAAAATAGCACAAGCTCAGTCAGACTAAATCGATGGCATCAGTTACCAAGGTCTGATCTTTGAATGGGCCATGCTATCCTGTGATCTGTTTTGATCTAAACTATGGCTGTTTGTTCGGAGGTGTTATCCTGCTGGAAGGGGAACATCTGCCCCATTCTGGAATCTGTTGCAGCCACTAACAGGTTTGCTTTCTGGATTGTTACTCATTTAGCTCCATCAAGTCTGACCAGATCACCTGTCTCTGCCGAGGAAAAGCAACATCACGGGATGATGTGCAGTTCAGGGTTTTTGTCATAGCACTTGAGATGAAGGTCAGTGAGTTATTTCTTTATTATTATTTTTTTCTCAGCTGGCCATGTCTGACACCCCATAAAATCTTGAATGAGGCTTGCCTTAAAAAAACTAATTAAAGATACACTCATCCAATTTATTCATACATTTTAAATGTAAACTTTCACTTGGAGAACCCAGCCTAAAATGATATTGAATGGTGCTGTCAACAAAGCATGTCAACAAAAACAATTCTGAAACAGACGAAACGATTTTAAAGGTAGCCAGTACTACTGTGTATGGAGAATTGTATGGTCTCTGCTGAAATGTCAGTCGTTTTAAAGCAGAAATGGAAGCTACCCACCACTACACTGGTCGTAAGTGTAGTGGTTGTTGACATTCTCCTCTGCAGACAGTTGAATCTATCTGAGTTGTTGTTGCACTCACCTGCATGAACAGAATCCCACACAGTCTAAATTGGGTTCATCCTTTCTGTTCATTCACTTATGCATAGAGCGAAAAAAATCATCCCACCTCTTGTGCTGCTGCTCACAAAATTGTTCAGACAATGCTCACAAAATAACCTGCAGTGATGTTTCTGAGCAGCAGCAGCATGTAGAAACGAACATGTAAAAGTCATAACTAAAGAATGCAAAATGGCTGTTTGCCTTCTCCATAAACATGGGCAGTTTTGCTTGCAGCTCAGGATATGTTTTAAATTGTTTATTAACGCAAATGCAATTATAAATAACTGATGTGTTATACTAACAGGAAAACATCTGGTAGTCTTTCTATCCATAAAATTGTGACAGTTAACTTATCTTTTCACAATTTATCTGTGTACGTCTTTAAAGAAAACCTTGACACATCCATCCAAAGCAGTCTTTATGAATTATCCACAAAGCTTATGAATTATAAAACATGCACTCACACACATGCATGTACTTGTCAGAAGCCCTTGAAAACTAATTTAAAATAACAATATGTGAATCTTCCATGGATGTCTTCTCCCCCTGTTTATTTGACAGTTAGGACCCATAGATTTGGAAAAACATGACAGGAGTCCCTCAGTCTGCCAGGTAACATATAAATTATATTTTCATTGATTTTCAGCTGCATTGGAAGATAACTTCCCTCTCATTTGACCTAAGAGTGACAATAGGGCTAAGGATCTTGGCTTATGGACTCCTAAGAGACATAATACATTTTTAGAGTGGTATCCCACAACAGAAAATAAACCACAACATAGTTTTAATTATTGTATTAATAGTCAATGTTTAATCCTTAAAAGTACTGAATAAAGTTGGAAATTTAAGGGATAATTACTTACGATGAGTCACATGACATAACATCAGAACGCTATGACCCTTTGGTGACATATTTTGGTAAATTGCAATAAATATGAATATTTCTAAAAAGTTAATTTGCTTCAGTAAAAAGCAAGACTTCCATATTAAATAAACTCATTAGATACAGAGTGATTTAGCTCAAGTTCTTGTTTCTGTTAATTTGATGATGATGATGCCCTACAGCTAATGAATACTCAGAATTCAGTTTCTCAGAAAATTACAAGAGCCTCAAGGTGATCGCATCAATGCCACAATGCTCTGATGCAGCAATTGATGCAAAAAGCACCCTTACCAAGAATTGAGTGCATATACTATGTAGTACATGGACATACTTTCAGAAAGATGATACTTCTATCTGAGAAAATATATGTTTTCTTGAAGATTCTATTTCAACACTGGAGCATTGGCATTTTCTTTAATACTGAAGCTACACAAATAATCCTTTAAAAACACAACATGGCAAATGCTGGCTAAATGTCTCAGATGCAAGAAATTTAAGGCATTATAATGTGCAGAGCAAACCTGTCTAATTCAGCATAAGCAATTGTAAAAATCAAAACAGCTGCAGTGAGTGTAAATGTTACTGTGAAACAGATTAACTCTTCCCATAACAAATTCATGAATAGTCCTATTTCTTGCATTATATAACATTATTGTCAATAGACTGCCATACATATGAATATCTGTAACTTACTGTCAAGATTTGTTTTGAGCAGGCAGCAGACTGCTAACACCAACAGGGCGGTGTTGCCTAGCAATTAGATAGATTAGAACTACTCAAGGAGTTCAGTATTTTTCAAACATCCTAATCATATGGGTGCCACACCACCTTTATGGCCCAAATGAATTGAATCGAACATAATTTGTCTAAATGATGTCTTTGATGCCAATGGTTTGTTTGTTATTAATATCGGCTTTTTAAACCCTTCCACGTAACAAGGAGAGATTTTAATTATGTAATGAACGCAACGCCTAATGATCTAGCCGTCTAATGAAAGGTCTTTCTCAATGTCAAGAGGCAAAGACAAAATGGTTCTTGATTGGAAAAGAGTGCAGAGGGATTTTCTCCTCCTTGCAAACATGGAGGGCCCGAGGCAGAAAGAGCAGCAACAAAGACCACCGCAGAGTAAGGAACAAAACAACTACATTCATGTACAATGTAAGAATTCATGTTGTTCATGAAGTCAGACAGAATTTTAAAAGAACAGCTGTAAGAGGAGACTATAGATGAGTAAAGCAGCATGAGTACTTTGAACAGAGACTTTTTTTCAGATGTTTAACCTTCAGGGGTGGTGATGGATGAGGTATTATGTAAAATTGACTTTTCTTGAGCTTTATACTGTGCTATAATGTTATTCCATCATCAAAAACATACCTGGAGTGTTACTCTGATCCTTTCATGAAGAAATCCTTGAATCTCCCTTGGCAGCCATTCATGGGTGCGTATAAAGCCTGCTCCAAAACACTCCTCCTTGGAGCTGCAGTCTCCAGCAGAACATCCTCCTAACAGGGCATCCCTCCCTCGTTCTCTCCACACATGACTCCACTAGACTAGCAGTAGTAGCAATTAGCAAACATCTGCTAAAACTGGAAGTCCAATGAGCTAATCATACAGACTGCTTCTCAGTCCAGCACTCCTAAGAACGGTAGTAAATGGCATACTGTAAAGGGACTGTTGTGATGACGTGCTAAAGGCAGAGTGACAAGAACTCTTTAAGAAGCTCCTGTCACTTCTTAAAGTGACAGGACAATTTCAAGACTTGAAATTGTAAGGTAGTTACTTGATTGTCCTATAAAATGACACTATATGCCTAGAAAATGCATAAAACCTCCTCCCCTTTACAGCTGAGCCAGTAATGTTTGTGATTTTTTTTTTTTACAATATTTGTTAAAACTGTCCTTATCTGTCACATAATATATTTTGAGACAGATGATCTGTGGGGAAAAAAATCAAGCATCTCTGACTTCTCGCTGTGGTCCTACTGATATCTGCAGAAATACACTGCATGGTTAGGAGCAACCAATCAGAGCCAGGAGGAGGGTCTTAGCAGAAGATGCTAGCACAAGAGAAGATACAAAATGGTGTGATGAGTTTTAAAGACTTGCTACAGCATACTGGGTGAAGAGGAGGGATTGTAGCATTCAATTATTATATACATTCAAATAATCAAGTAATAATCAATATGTAACCAAATTTAAGTTTTGTCTGATTAAACTCAAATGAATGTATTTTAATTTACATTGTGTATTTTCACATTGCATGTCATAGTTGCATTTAGTGAGAACGCTGCTCGCGTTCTCACTAAAACCAGGAAGATAGAGCACATAACACCAGTTCTAAAGTCCCTCCACTGGCTCCCTGTAGCTCAAAGAATAGACTTTAAAATACTGTTGTTAGTTTATAAATCACTGAACGGCTTAGCACCACAATACGTTAAAGATCTGCTGTTGTTGTATCAACCTTCCAGACCTCTCAGGTCTTCCGGTTCTGGTCTGCTCTGCATCCCCAGAACCAGAACCAAACGAGGAGAAGCAGCTTTCAGCATCTATGCACCACGAATTTGGAACAAACTTCCAGAAAACTGTAAAACAGCTGAAACACTGACTTCTTTTAAATCTCAACTGAAAACCCACCTGTTTAGAATTGTATTTGAAATGTAATCAATTACAAATTTATTGATGTAACTTGACTTAATGATTGATTCTATATTGCATTGTGATTCTGTGTTTGTTACGATGTAAAGCACTTTGAAATGCCTTGCTGCTGAAATGTGCTATACAAATAAAATTTGATTGATTGATTAAATTTAACCTGTTTGTCTTAGAACAACTTGCATGCATTTCATAACCTCAAAATCTGCAGAATTAGATTTGACTGTTTTAATTATAAGTACTTCCTATGGTTTTGTTAGCTGCTTATAATAATCAAAATAATTACAGTTATCAGAAAAAAAGCTTAAGAACATTAACTCATATTATGTATTTCACATAGTAATTGAGTTACAATAATCTTCAGATCTCTTCAGTCAGCTTTAAAATAGTTTTTTTAATAATTTTTTTAATTGAATTTCCAATTTAAAAAATGGAAATGCTGCTGTTTATAAAAGCAGTGTTTTCTCATGCCATTGTACTAGAATACAAATTATTTTTTAAAGAAACTGCTGAGGAGTGTATGTGTTTACTGCTGTGTTCCCAACTTTAAGTTAAACCAGATCTAAATTATACCATAGCTTAAAAGCACACACCCAGACAGAGGCAGTGCAAGTGTCATAACTGACTAAACGTATGTATTGATCTGTCTTTGCAGATAATATTACAGAATATTGTATTGCATAATATTGGACCACATCAAACTGCAGACATCAAAAGGGAATCAAATCACATCGATCTGTTTTCTTGTTGGATAAAAACCTTGCAGACGAAGTGCACCCACTGTGCTTCAAAACAAAGGGTGAAGTGCTACAACACCTAAAGCTGTTTTTAATTGTCTCTATATGAGCATCAGAAACCTAATCAAAATTATATACTTTTGTTAAAATAACCCAGTAAAAAATACAGCCCTAAATTAATTTGAAAATCTAAGCCCAGACTTCAAAAATGTTTTCACAACGCTCTACATGAGCTCACTGCAAAGAAAAATGGACAAAAATTAAAATCATTAGTCTGGAGTTTTCCCCTCCAATGTGAAAAAACAGAACAGCGCAGTATTGATAAAGCCTTTTATCAATTTTGTGATAATGATAATTTTGTAGATCACAGTGCTTTCTGCACGCCAAGCATTCCTGCCGTCAGTCTGTCTTCTTTTCCTCACCAGTAGGGCTAGTCCAAGACAGATGCATCATCACAGCTGACAGCACTGCATACAAACTGGGAGCTTTTCCACTTGTCAAAAATATTATCCTCTCTGTATTGCAGAAACCCTGCCAGTGTTGCGTTATATTCCATAAGACTCCACTGTGGAGTACAGGGTTAACAGCTGAACCCAGTGGCAAGCTCAGTCCATGTCACTTTTGCTTTGAAAGGGCCACAATGAAAGAAAATAAAATGAGAGACAGAGAAGATTCGCTCTGACAGGTTGGGGGAAACAGGGACCTGCCATTTTAAAAACATGAAACATGGTTTATTGGTGGCTGGTTGTGGATCTGTTCCAGTCTTCTGTAAAAATACACCAAATTATGTTAAGTTCTTGAGTACGCAACTGTTTTGACTGACACACAGAGGTTGCAGGTGGGTAGTTTCAAAAGCCATAAAAAAGTAAAGTTAAACTCATCAAGTCAGTTTTTTTCTTTCTCACGTCAGTGATCATTTAACTTTTTTAATGTTTAGGAAAGGCAATGCAGACTAAATATGAATAGATATGAAAATAGTGATTTAAAAGGCCTTTCCAGCTCACAGTTTAAAATAGAAGTGTTCAATCACCCAGAATTTTTGTCACATTTTGGTAACCGGCTCAGAAAAACAACAAGAATTATAATTGAAACAGATGGAAATGGAAACAGGTAAAGTGGTTTAACAGCTACGCTTTTGAAATAAAAAAAACAAGAAAAAAAGGTTAGTTATACAACAAACTTTAAGAAAAGGGTAGATTACCAAACCTGGGCAGTCAGAAGCTTGATATATTTATGAACTTTAAGCTTTAAGCTTCTCTGCAACTTCTTCAATTCAATTATTGTTGTGTTTTTTTGGACAATATTGTTTCTTCACTAATGTTTTCTAGTAAACATCAAAGGCTTTTAAAAAATAGCTGTTTTTAAGCTATATCTAAATTACTCGAATATAGATCGCATTATAATGAGTAGGTTACATCGGGTGCGCTAGGTTTTATTCAGAGATGAAGTAAAGGGTTATAAATATTTATACAATACGCTTCACTTTTTTTTAAACAGAATTTTCCCTTCAATTCACAATAATGCAAATTTCTAAAAAAATTTGAAAAATAATTGTATGCGCATGTAAAATGTTCAGATATTCAGAATAATTGACTTATTGATGAAAAACGCAGCAGCAGGAATCCTATCCTGCCTTCACATCCTCGAGTTCAGCTTCTAAGAAACATCTTCAATTACAAGTCCATTTATGTTCTATATAGAATACTTTCTAGTTATTAAGTTTATTATTGGAGCCACATAAAGAAATAATCTGAAAACAACAAGCACCCTCAATCTAAAAAAGCTTTGATACACTGACTGACTTCACTTTGCAGAGCGGGAGAGAACTCCCGCAGCCACACAGACAAAGCCTTTACCCTAACCAGATAAAACAACTCAAATGCGATTAAAGACAATTGTGCCCTTCATGTCTTTCAGATGTTTCCTTTTTTTGCTTCTTTTTTTTTCCCAAAAGAGTCGACTTCTTTCAAAGTTCCATCATCCATATCAAGAAGGCTGACACATCAGCCTCTGAGTTTTCCCAAGTTCTGTGGGTGTTCCTACATGAATAGCTCTTCTTTTGTTTGCAGTCACTAATGCTATTCCTGCCAATCACTGCTGCCACTCCGTAATTGTATTTACAGGATGAAAAGAAAAGCTGTGAAACAAAGCCGAGACATGTTTCAGAAAATAAAGAGTGCCATTCATACAACATGACATTTTGACAAGAGAAAATAAAACTGTAGATACCTGTGTGGACATTTTTAATAGGGAGGCAAGTGGAGATATGAAGTGTTTTAATGTAATTGCATGATACTGTTTATGCTAATTGTCAACCATCTGTCTATGTGTTAGTCACTGAAATGTTGTTTTATTCTGGTTGAATTGCTGGGTGAGCTTTTGCTGCAGTAAACAATACTCTATAAAACTCTACAATAGCTCTTTCAATATGTGAACGCAGTTTTATGAGCTTTTAAATTTAGTCAAGTTGACCAAGAATTACTGTTTTAAAGGCAAATGAACAACTTGCATCATGACACCTTTTGTTAGACCAAACCAACAAATGGACCAACAGTAGTGACCATTTTTAAACATCGGGCCAGTGATTTTGATGAAGTATTTGTTGCGCTTTTGCACTGTGTAACCTATTAAATTAATAAAGCGCTGTTATTGTAGCCAGTTAGTAAATGTGAATGGCTGCAGGCTACTGATGGCACTCCTGAAACCCGGCCATAGAGCCAAGACAGGAGACTTCAGAGTGATTGAATGTGCCAAAATACAGAGTGGAGCAAAACAGACACAAACACACCCCAAGTAAATGATGGGGCAGGAAGGACAGGTTAAGTGCACCTCAACACAAATCATAATGTTACTGCGATAGAGAACAGGTGTCTTGAGTGTCTTCCACTGAGACAGAATACTTGTTCTGTTGTTGAACCTTCTTTTTAACCGATTTAGAAATTAGGCTTTGGTCGATTCTGATTAACAGCTTAAACCAGGTATTCAAATACACTGCAAAAAAGAAAATGCAAAAACATTTTCCTTCCTGACATGAGTTTAGAACAATTGTTTTCCTCTTAGGGTTTGTTAGTCCCAGACTTTTTTTTCCCCTGTCCTATTTATAGATCCTTTGAGTATTTAAGTCAAACTCTATGTGTGCTACCTGTGTTGCTAAGGCTACTTTCACACAGCAGGCAAATGTGTCACAAATCCGATTTTTTATTTATTTTTTTGTCGTGCCCAACTGCAACCCTTATTTGACCTTTTCATGGCTGCCTGAATGGCTCAATTTTGTGCTATCTTTATTAATTTCATTAGACTTTACTCAAGATGTCACAAAACGGAAGCAGCATGTTTGAAGTGTTGCCTTAAAATACAGCCACAGATGTCTCTCCTATTAACTCAAATGTTGTGAATAACAAAATCAGATGCATGGAGCCATGACATCATTCAATGTGCTTTATTTAGCGTCTAAGAGGATATTTATTTTAGGGTATGTAAAAATTTTAATTTGAAGAAAGTAAAAAACTATTTTTTTTTCATCCATCCATCCATGTAAATGTTTTGCATTGGCTTGGTTCCCTCATTAAAAGGCTTGGTCCGAAACAGGCCAATCCACAGCCGGACTCGTACTTTGATTTTTATCCAGTGTTTTTACACTCTTACATAATTTAGATCCTTGCACTGTGTTCCAACCAAACCACACTCTGTGAATTCTTGTAATGAAATCTGCACAACTGTTAGAACAAATAAAATTCCGTTGAGGTCATGCAAACTGTGTAATAGACCCGAAAAACTGTCAAGAGATTTGCAACTATGCCGGAAACAATGCAAGTTTTTCTTCAATGCAAAAAAAAAAACGAAATAAGATTCTTCCTTGTTATAATTTCTGCTCATTTAGCTTCTTTTTTTCTGTCGGACTTAATAAATTATGAGGGGCAGGTATTAATTATGTAGAACAATTCATAATGCAATATGGTTTTAGAGTTTAATTCAGAGACGGCCAGTACACAGAAAGCCCAAAGGAATGGTTCATTTATTTCGCACATGTTACAAGAAATTCAATCTGTGAAGTTTGGACTAAATTAGTAAGTGGGCTAAATAAAGTATTTATTCACATTACAATAATCCTTGTTGGATGCCTGCCAGCACTTTTTCACAATGGTCCCAAGTCAACAGCTTCAAGACTAAATTAATTCTAATGCGTTAAATCTGAGACTTGAACCGACTGAAGTGAAAAACCGTTTCTTTGTCATGTCCAGGTTTTAAAAAAGCTTCTATTGTGCAACTGCAGTGTCTGTCAAATAGCACGAGAGTTCCCCACCCAACATATCACTTTTATTCTGATGCGTATGCGGGCCACCAGTCATGCATTTCTCTAAAATACAGATCCTCTCACTTATTCAGCATTCTGTCAGCGAGAGCTGCGTGGCAGAATTCAATTTAGTGCTTTGCACAGCCTGCTGAGGGCAAAGAATGTTGCCTGGCTGTCACTTATAAATATGGATTTGGCCCACACTAACCACAATCAAAGCCTTTTGGGAAGCCCCACTTTTCCCTTAAATGTAGAAACTGTCACGTGTATTTATTCTTAAAGACTCTTGGCATGTAGGCGAGGCGTTTGAGACTGCTGACGTTGACAATTACCAAACCTCTGATTGCTTTCACACACTTACTTGAACTTTCCCTCCAGCAGAGAGGATGTTTTCCCCAAAGCTTGCTTAAGTTGAAAGGCCTTGCCAGAAACACTGCATCACGAACAGGCACAATGCCCAAGACAACTTTCTGTGATAACTTCCTTTTATCTGCCACAAAGGCCCGAGCCAGTTTGGCAGACAGGAGCAGATGGTATTGGAGACTTCCTCCACCGACTTCCTGCTGTGTTTCTTGAGAGCATCATGGATCAGACACAACAGGTAAAAATGCAGTGCAGCTGTGTTGCTGAGCACTTTCGGGAGACTCTTAAAGATTCCATCCAGAAAGTCCAAAGATCATGATAGATGGTGTTCTATCATGAGCATTCTGGGAAGTTAGGTGGAGGACAGGAAAGTGCCAGGCAAATTTCAGGCAGCTCATTTCCCAACCAAGCAGGGGACCAGAGCTCCAGACTCAGCAGTGCTGTACTCAAATGATAATGGTGGCAATGAATGCACCCAGTCCGTTCTGCTACCCGGCCATTCCTTCTCATCGGGGGATCTGAGGGAGAGATCAGTCGAGTCAGCATAACAGATAAAACGACACTGCATGGCAGCTGGTGTTTTGATATACACTCTTTATCAAGGAGAAAATGACTTGAATTATGTCTATTAGAACCAGTTACAGCTCATTGCCAAATATCCACAACTTGCATCAATTGAGAAGTAACTTAGTTTCACTATAAATCCACCTGTTCTGTGAAAGTCTTAGAAGTTTGTTGGAAAACATTTGTGAGCATCATGGAAGATGAAGGAACAGCATCATGCTAACCATCAAGCTGGTTAGAGTTAGTGGGATGATGGACGGAGCTACATTATGAACAATCCTGGAGTAAAACCCGTTGTAGCCTGCAGAAGACAAACATTAGAGCAGAGGAAGGCCAATGTCCTTAAACATACAGAGAGAGCTGATATCTTAGATTGAAGCCCTTTCATTAAAATGGCCTTGTGAGGGTCCAGAACCAAATTCAATTAAGAATCTGTTGCAAGACTTTGCAAGACTCTCCATCTGATCTGACTGAGCAAGAGGTATTTTACAAATGATCTAAGTAAGCACCATTATCAATAGTTAAATACAAATATACTCCATACATCCATCCATCACAGTTATGCACTACTTTGTCTTTCATGGAAAATCTCCTTAAAACACTGTGAAGTTTGCTGTTTTAATGTGCAAGATGGCTGATGGATAATCACTTTTCCAAGGCACTTTACATCCTTTCGATCTCAATGCCTCACTCCAAGCTACGTTTTTATAATTATTTGTTTGAGCATGGGTCTTTGTTAAATTTAAGTGTTTGTTTCTTTAATGTGTTGAAAATAAATCTGTTTCAAGCACACAGTAGCCTAATGAGGAATAGCTTTGTGTAGTTTGCTCCAAACAAGCCAAGAGCTGGAAAATGTCTTTGAGTTGATTTTATTTTCCTTCCTCCTTCACCCCCATCAACTCTCCAAATGAGACAAGTCTAATATTGGCAGATAATATTATTCATTTCTTTTTTATTGAGAATATGACCTCATTTTGAGAGTGGCAAAGACGGCAAAGGTCCAACGTGAAGAGGATTCACTTATTTGAGCCAGAGACAAGTCTGGCCATAATAATATTAAAAGGATGAAGAACCCAAATTCTGAGCCTTGATTTGACATTTGATAAGAATTAGCATTTGATTGAGTGTCAGCACACGGTGTGCTCCCTCTGTCTGTGGATTCTCAATGCGACTAATGAGAAGATATTAAGCAGAGCTATCTCCTCTGACTCCCTGGTATTTACACCTTATTCTTCTTTCGCCTTCCTTCACAGTTCTCACATAACCGGACAAAGTCCTTGACTGAGTTAGACGGGAGAGCAACAAAGCGAGATAACCCTCAATTTGACTGCCAGATTAGGGGTCTTCAAAAGGGGTCTTCAAGTTACAGGTGAGTGATGTTACATCAGTATTTGACTGCACCTGAGATTCTGTCTAATGGCTCATGTTAGGCAAGAATCCTCAAACAAGATCTAGACATGACACATCAATCATTTTCCAATCCTTGACTGGTGGTGCTTTGTGTAAGGAAATAGTCATATAGCTGTCCATGTTGTCAGAACATATAGGCACATCTGGGGAAGGTGTGTGGATGTGGATTTTCAGTGAGATTTCTGGTGAATATGGGGAAATTCTAGTTGGTTTTTGTAATGTGATTGCTTTTCGACTGAATTTTACCATGGTATCGTTTTTAATATATTTCTCTGGATGTGATGTGGCTTAGTCATGTACCTTCAAAGGTCATTGGATGTGATTCACATCATTTCCCTTCCTCTTTTTGATGATGGATTCATGCAACACAATAATACCATTTCCCTCTGTAGTGTCAGACACGTCTTGGCTGATCATCTCATCTCCTATAATAACATATAATTCCCTAAGCCTATGACACACCATGTTGTTGTTTTTCCATAGACAACAAGCCAATGCATTTTTCCTAAAGATATAAATTCAGATGTCAAGTTAATCAGCGTTTCCATTCAAAGAATAGAACTACAAACAGCCTTTTTGCCTTAAGCCTTTGACGTCTGTAACCCAACTTTGAACCCTCTATCAAAGTCATTCAATTCTGCTCATCTTGCAATCTTCAGACAAAATAAACTGTGTCTTGCCTTCCATACATACCACAAAGCATAACTCAATGTCACCTCATTTTTGCCTCACAGGCAGTTGATTGCATTGTGTTTTCTACCTCATTATTATCATTGTTTCTTTTTGTAAATTATCTGCTTGTGATTTTATGCTACCTAACACTGAAACTCTGACAGTGTAAGTCATGTTTCTCAACCCGAAAATATATATATTTATATTTGGCAAATTTGATCTGCAAGTTATAAAAGCTAAAATATCCTGCTAATGCAATGAAATCAAGAACATTACAACTGATTAATAGAGAAGAGTTGTAATGCTTAGACTGCATTGTTTTTAGTTGTTGGAAGTAAAACTGTACCTGAAGGTTCTTACATTGGGTCTTCTGCTCTTTGGTTGTAATAACCGTTACTGGAACCCCGGTGTCCCCCCAATCCTCCAATCCCCCTCGTTACTTGTGAGATATGTGGTGATAATTGTATTTTTTTTATTTCTACGCAAACAAGGAGCAAGCTGTATAAAAAGCACAGCTATAATAGTTAAGTTCTTAATTTAATTATACAGCTCAGGTTTGTTCCTTAATGTTGCTGAAGCAATATTCAGTAACACTTTATTTGAAGGGGTGTGCATAAGGGTGACATGACACTTGTCATGAAAATGAAGGATTCTTCTTGAATGTCCAGGACTGTTGTCATTCGGTAAATAATGACACTTTTAATGCAAAGTTGCACTAAAAGTTGAACTAAGTCCATTTAAAGTGTCAAAAAATAAGTGTCAACATTATTTGGGAAAATAAATCTAAAAAAAATTAATGCTAAGTCCCGTTAAGACTTGCATTAAAAGTCCATTAAAACTGTCAATGGCACTTCATGACAAGTCATAAACATTCATGAAGACTTCTTCATGTTCATGAAAGGTGTTTTGTCATGGTTATGACAATGTCATGTCACTCTTATGGTCTTACAGCCCTTCAAATAAAGTGTTACCAAGTACTCATTTTAGATTTTATTGTGGCATGAAAAGGAAAATCAGGTAGAGCAAGATTATATGATCCTTTTAACTTTTCCTGTTAAGGTAAAATGTTCAATTGAAGCATAATTAAAATCATGCTGCCATGTCAGCATTTACATCAAGCACAAATCCCTAACCTTTTTTTATGTAGCATATTATATTGTTGCAGCATATGAAAACCAATTACTTGAGTTGCACCTTCAGATATAGATTCTCACAGAGTCTACAGGAGTGTGTTTTGAAAAACAAGAAAAACATATAGCTAGCTTTTTTTCCTGAGATGGGTTGGAGCACACCAAGTCAGAAATCCAACAAAAGATCTTGTGAGTTATTGTTACATCTCTCAAGGAAACACTACAGTTTCCGAAAGCCGTACTTCATCTTGACATGTCAAGCACCATGAGGCTAATCAGAAGTGGAGCCCAAGACTCTGCAATAACGGGGTCCTTACCACAGCCAGGAAGTACATTGGCAGCTGTGCTCAATCTAATGCTTGTGTGTATTGTTGTCTTTGGAGTGGAATGAGCAATAAATTTACCATGCACAGTAGGTACATCAGCTCTTATTTTTGCTTGCTGGTATCTGCAGATTGCCCTATTAGGCATCAATGGTTTGGACCATTACAAAAATTATTAATAAGGAAGAAGAGCAACACTATCACCAGGAATATAAAAGCCAGTAATAACGGTATCAAATCACATTAGTAAGTTCAAATTAAATGAAAATATTGAATAATATTACTATTGTTCTCCTGGCCTTGCTAACGCTGCTATTGCCTAAATGAAACCAGCTTTGACATTCACAATATCCATTCTGTTGATAATAAATAGAACCTAGCATCAAATGTACTTAATTCAGATCTCATGATGCTACTAAACATGTAAAAGCGTCTTGAAAAGTAGAATAGTATTGACAAGTCAATTTATTTCAGTAATCTAATACAAAACTCATATTATTTACATAAGTTAATTTATACTTCAGTGTTGATTTCTCTTAGCAAGTCATTTAAAGTGGAAATACAAAGGAGCATGCCGTCTGAGTCAGACAAATGTGTGTTGCTCTTCAAGAGTTAGGAAATAGCAACAAGAAAATAGCTTTTCTCATGAACCTGCATATATCTGCAGGATCTATCTCAAAGTTTTAAAAAAGTTGAAACTGTGGGAGACATGAACTTAACACCTTTACCGGGGGAAATCATGTAATTATTATTGTTTTTTTCCCTTGTTGTTGTTACCCTATGCCTTAATACCTCACTTATCCACTACAAGATATTGAATGCATCATTATTCTATATGTATTTGTATGTACTATAATCGAAAAGAATAACTTATGGTGAGTACTTTGTAGGAACAGAAGAGACTGTGTAGAGTCCAAAATTACAGAAAGACGCTGAACACCTTTTCAGGCCTCTCATGACAGTGTGACTTTCAGTAACTGAGAGAATAAATGTGATTTGTTTAAGTCCTTTCATGTTTGGAGTGCACTTTCTTACACAGCAGAGAAAGAGGAATGACCTTTCATAAGTTCCTAATTAAAGTAATGTGTGAATAAGTAGTGGAGGACTGGAGATGTTGATTGTGATAAATGTCCTCCGCTTCAAAGCTAAATTGTAGGTGAAAGTTTGCTTTGGAGTTCAGGTAGCCCAGTTCTGTTTCTTCTCTCTCTTTTTTTTTTTTTTTTTTTTTATAATTCTGAAGACAATGGAGACACCGAGCCGATGGTTTCACTTTGTAATGCGTTTCAAAAATGCTTTGCTTTACGGCCCGTCTCCTTAACAGAAGGCGAGCAGTGCCAAGCATTTGATGAGATTCAGAGCAGTCACTTTGACAATTCATTCCCCTTAAAGCCAACAGTAATGTTTCCATTTATGTGGAGGAAACACTATCATCTTTGACATTTGAGCAGTAATTCCATTGGAACAGCTTGTCTGTTTGCATCAAGGGTATGAAATGGAGTGACTTTTTTTAAAGAGCTATG
Organism: Xiphophorus hellerii; assembly: GCF_003331165.1. Taxonomy (NCBI): domain Eukaryota; kingdom Metazoa; phylum Chordata; class Actinopteri; order Cyprinodontiformes; family Poeciliidae; genus Xiphophorus; species Xiphophorus hellerii. Next base: position 9,000,268 of record NC_045679.1, on the reverse strand, counting down.
TGTTTTAATTTGACAGTCCCATGCAGGTCTCAAAAGTGGAACACAGTTGGAAAATGTCAGTTTTACTCCTTTGTGTGCCTTGAAAATATCTCAATAAAGACTTTAGTGATTTTTCTGAATGGAAGGTTCCAGACTGTATTACAGCATTGAAATAATAGCTTTATCTGTTTTACTACTGCGCTTTCATTATTTAGTTTTTTTTTTTTTTTAATATTGGTATCACTATAAACTCATAAATTTTTTGCATACATCTTGAGTTAAAAGTGTCAGTTTAGTCAAGTCAAGCTGATTTGCACAGCACACTTTAGCAAGAAGGCAGTTGAACATGCTTTACATAATATAAACATAATTTGTAAAATGTCATCATCAAAATCGTCAAAAATAATCATCATCAAATATGTATCAAATCGCTGTTCCACTTATAAATAATCAACGGCAACTCTAAGCGAGTGGGTTTCTAGCCCTGATTTGAAGGAACTCATTGTTTCAGCATCATTGCAGTTTTCTGGAAGTTTGTTTCGGATTACAGGGGCGTAAACAACAAAAAATAAAATAAAAAATCGAAAACGCAACAACCGAAGCATCAATACGACTACCTACAGACACAACACAGTTGTTAAAGTTATGCTAAGATGTTTCTGCTGTAGCTTTTGTTGTGTTGTGGCTTTTTTGAATGAATCTGATGTAAACAACATATTACTTTACCTGAAAGGAATCAAGTTCACTAAATCAATAATTTGATGCTTCTAATGTACTGCTATAGATTTTACATCTGATGCAATGTACCCAAGAGACATGCTCATCATGTTAACTTCTGATACAGTGTTAATATATCATGAGCTCCATAAAGATGTTTGCACAAAAGACACAAGTTTAATATTGGCTTAAGAAAAATGGAACAAGGCAGAACAACCCTGAACAAAATAATCCACCAAACCAAATCTTAAACATATATTTTTTAAGGTTCTTGGTTTTCTTCTTTGGAAATAAGGAACCAAACAGAAGAATGGGATCAGGTATCTTTAAAAGGAACAAGAAGATAGCCCCAGGCTCCGAATCATATAAATCTGACATCTGTCAAACTAGGTAGAGAATTATAGCATGGGCAGGTACCGCTGAAGTGGGTCACTGGAATTTAAGAACTCATCCATGTCACTCACTCCAGTTTGAAAAAGCAGCGGTGCTTCCTGAAATCCAGGCTCAGTCCTCACTTGAATAGTTGTCGTTCATTGCATCTGGATGAGCTAAGTGGTTCATTGAAAATGTAATCAGGCTCTTCATTAATTATTTCTATGGCAACTCTATGAAGTTGCAGGAAGAAAGGGCAGAAGAAAGGACTTATGGTGGATATCTAAGCAACCTAAATACACAGAAAAGCAGCAGATATTGCTTACTTTTGGAGGACCTATTTGTTTTAAAAAAGAAAAATGTGGAAATCGCATTGTTTTAAATGAATAAAAGATGGAGACAGGTAAAAAGAAAACATGCTGAACTGATAATGTATAAATATAGCTTTGATGTTCAAGGTGAAAATACCTAGTTTTTTAGACAAATGCCTTATTGTAGTAATTTTCTTACAAGCTCTATATTGGCTAAAAGTAAAAACTTGTTAGTGAACAAACTAAGAACAAAACTGCGTGAATTTGCATTTGATTTCATGATCCAAGACATTATCTACTTTCCCAACACCATCATGTTGTTTTTAGTGCAGAAGCATTGCCACCCACAACAGGTTATAGTTTCTTCCAGAAGCAGAAATGCACTGCCAACCTCGGGGTTATTCCGTCACTACCTCCTCTTTGTTCACCTCTAATTAACTGAGATTTTGCTTTACTGGATTTCAAAAGGCTGTTGGAGAAAAAGAGCTCTGCTTGGCTGTGAGCATCTCAATCTTTCATCTAAATTATAGCTTTTTAAAAGTCAGTGCATTATGAGATTGACAGATGGTACACTGGTGTGAAATACAACAATGTACAAATTAATTAATAAAGGGGGATTATATATAAATGTGGACTAAATGCTATAGAACAGTGGTGTTGCTTTGGACTCGTGAAACAAAGAAGACATGATTAAGTTCCTCAAGTACAGTTTGATTGACCTAAAAGCAAACTGCTTTGATATAAATTAACATCAAATAAATTTTAAACTATGAAATGCTAGAGTGGAAAGCTGATGAAATCTGAGTTGTTTTCACTTTGTGTTGCTCAGAGGATGGATAGATTTTAAAAAAAATGTGTGCTGTCAATCGATTAAAAATTTAATCAGATTAATCACACTCTAGCGCTGTGATTAATCATGATTAATAACTATGATTAACTTTGTGAGCTTGAACTATAAATATACATACTGTTGTGTTTGTTGCAGGTATGGTGCCCCGTGCAAACCCCTTCTAACGCACTCCGACCAATTAAAATGCAAGCAATTATCTGTTTGTTTGTTGTTGTTTTTGTAGCAGAAAGCATGTAACCTAGTCTCCTAGTACTCAGCAGCAACAGAACTACACATGCATACAACTAGTAGCAAACATGAGAGTGTACGGAATGACAAAGTAGAGTTGAATAAAGTGTCTTAAAAATGATTACAAAACAGCACAACCTTGATGCAAATGTCTTTAATCCTTGTTTTACTTAAACAGCCCTTTTCTTTTGTCAATGAACATTTTAAGCTGTCCTTGATATTTGGATGCAAATACATTAAAAGAAGTATTTATTTTTTGTAGACCCTGCTTATGCTTTTTCAAAGATGATTCCTCTTTATTTGTCGGGGCTACAGCAACATCTGTTTAATTTACGATATTTTTAGCAGCGAGGCTACTTCCTGGTTGTTGATTTGGATGATTAATCTCTTGGCGGTGTGCTTACTGAGCCTCCTCCTCCAAAGTTTTGTGGCATTGTTATTAAGGTATTGCCAAGTTTCTCCCACGCTCTGTAAAAGCACTAATTGTTTTCTGGCTGTGCTCCTTCCATAATTTCATTATTAATTTTCATTTTTGTCATCCACAGTTCATTAAATGCTTCCTGAAATTAATGCAATGCGGTTCTGCTAATGGCTTAGCATGTTGAATTCAATAGCCATGTGTCTTGTAAATGCTGTTTTGCATAATCATAGTTAACATCAACCAGCGGGAGAAAATTAGAAGAAAAAAAAAATTATCTGTATTGTAGCTCAAAAGATTTGAAAGTTCTTCAAGAGTTGCAGATGAGGCGCTGAGGGTTAAACGGAGGGCAAATCCACTGGTGAGGTTCAAAGTACAATGTGAAAATAACAAGACGTTAGTTACTGTAGAGTAGCCTGATGATTTGGCCTACATACTAACAATGAACATTTGGATCTTTGGCACCCTGCTTATGGGAGCAATTAAGGCGATCCATTCAGTACTACCACTGCATTTGTTCCAACAAAAAAGCTCCTTATTGGAATTAGAGCTCCCCAGAGGCTCTGAAAGCAGCAACATTTCTTCTAAATACAAAGAACAAGTCGTTTTCCCCTATGTGGGCTCGAAAAGAAATCTCATTTGAAATATTATAAACACTTTGAACAGAAATGCTAATAGAAAATATTTATAAATTTAAAAAAAAAAGAAGCTACATAAAACATGATCCCTGAAGTATTCTAAAAACGGCAATGAGGTAATGCAGTCGGTGGGTGTTAAACATCAGCTAAAAAGTGGGCTTTTCATTAGCTTCAGATTGCTCCAGAGTTTTATTGTTTTTCCATTAACATAATCATCAACATTCATCGTAATATATATATGACAAGATAAGTAAAAACACAAGACTCAAATATTAAATCAGATGCTTTACCCTTGCTAGTTAAAAATACCTTATTGAACTTTTTTATACTTCATTGTGGAAGTATAAAACATTGGAGAAAAAGAATAAACACAAAACACAACATTATGTTCATTACTTTTAGCTCACCTGATGGCTTTGTTGTTAACCTTTTAACAGCATAGCGTGTTTTTTGCTGTTGCCATAGAGCTGAAGGTCTATCAGTGAGAGAATATCTAGATTAACTCACAAAATTAATGAACCACACTGGAAGTCACACAAAAGACATTGCCAGGAGGCCAAAGTGAAATGATTTGGAGAACCATATTTCTTCTGCTTCACAGCTTGATACAATCCAAAAGGAGGAATGAGTTTTTTGTTATTGGTTGAGACGCATTTGTTCTATAGGTTTTGAAACACTGCTTTCTAGTTCAGAATCAGTTGTCCTCATGATTTCTGAGCAAAGGGAATTTATCAAAGTAATCGCTTTGTCCAAAGCTTTATGAGATGAAAGGAATCAAGGAAATAGCATGTTTGAAAATGATGAAACCATATTTTTTTTTTGTGAAAAAATACTCAGAAATCTATCAAAGCTTTTTTTGGTTTTTATTTTTTTCAATTGCACAAAATTTAACCAGGCTTTTCAGCTTTACTTTTATATCTCAAGGACTGTAGAGAACTTGACAAAGAATTTGATTTTTCTTTCAATTTTTTTTTTAAATGATTGAACATCATAACGAATGAAACCTCTTAAAAAATCATGAATAATTACATTTTTCCTAATAGTCTTCAAAATGGATGACTTAAGTGGTTCATTTTCTACTATTTTTAATGGAATGTCACCTTTTGCCATTCTGTCTACATGGGAACCTTTATGACAGCAGAGGAGATGAGTGAAGCTGGACAAGCCATTACTGACAGAAACTCACAGTGGGAACTCTTTTTCTGAGCTCTAATTAAACAAGCGCACTTAAATGGCAGGAATACCTCATGCTAACCTGCTTTTTTCTTCGTTCACAATAACTGCTGCCATTAAGAGGAGTGCTGAGAATATTTTACTGCCCATATAAAAGACTGAGAATCCACTAGAACCATTCAGTGCCCTTGAAAATTAAAAACTGTGCATCTACAAGTATTGAAAAATGTCATTATTTGTTATAGAGCGCAACTAGATTGTTCTCTCTATCAGTAGTTAGTGCTTGTGTGCTACACAACAACTCTCTGATCTTGTTTTTTATGTTTCATTTTTAGTGTACAGCAGTTCAGAACCTACTTTCGTTTTTTAAATATGTAGACTGCCTTTACAGTCCAAATCACATGTAACTCTTAACAAAGAGTTTTCTTTAACGAGTGAATTCCGCAGTATTTTCTAGTTTACCATGATGTATGTTCTAATTACTGTGACTCATTCTGTAGAGTGTCCTGTTTTAGGGCTTGATTTATTGGTTGTCCTTCACCAGTCGGGAATACAAGAGTAATTAAACATATTTTGGCTAAAAGAGCATTTGTGACCAAGGACAGGGATGATTAGTCACAGACATGAGTCTTTAAAACCGACTCCCACAGCATTCAGCAAAATTGATAGCACTGACAACGTTACAAAGTTGTGTTTCGTTTTGGGCCTCGTGACGTTCAAAGTCTGTAAGATCCTTTTAGGAACCTTTCTCAGTCGTGGGTGTTGACCAGAGGAAAAGTGTTATCCTTTCACTTTCCTCGGGTGTTCCGCGGATTTGAACAGTCCGTCCTCCAATCAGAACTGCCCCCTTCTGAGCCTGGAGGCCATTCGAACTGCAAATTGTTTAACAAGGTGTAATTTCTCCGTCTTAGCTACAATCATGATCATATCCCTGAGGAAGGGCTTCATCCTGCCACCATGGCACTCTTATCCTACCTGCAGGGCTAAATCGATTGGTAAAGTGAAAGTGTGTCAGGTGGGACATTCAGAGTTTGTAAGGAGGAAATGGAAAGTGAAAGGCTAATCGCAACCTTTTAGAATCATTTGTCACTTCATATGAACAGAAATGCGTTTTCATGCACCGGGCAGCTACAAAGAAACTCATTCTTTTAGAGTAGAAGAGAAAATAAAATGAAGAGCTTCACAACAGATTTCAACTTAACATTTATAGTGGTAACAGAATGCAATCCCAAATTCTACTTGTTATCTGTTAGTTAGTGGCTATCACCGAAGCAACATGGGCTGAGCAATCCATGTTCACAAATCTTCACCTTATTTGAATTATAACAAAGTACATCTAAACTTAAGACTTTCTAAAACTTAATATCCCATGGATGGAGATGGAGAGTAAAGGCTTGATAAGTTTTTTTCATAATTTTGCCATGATATTGAAAACATCAGAATTGACAAAAGAAGTATAAATCTTTTTTTTTTTTTCACTGTGGCAACAGCCAAAAATATAATTTACTAAAATTGATACTGAGAAAGGCTGAGAAAGGTAATTCCTTCAACGTAAAACACCTCACTGTTATGAATTTTTAATTTTTTTTGCTTGTTTTTTTTTGTTTTGCCTGTTGTTTTAGCACTTTGTTCAGTCATGTGTTATTTCTCAAAGTGCTATATAAAAACATGAAATGGTATGGTTTGTGTAAAGGTTATTTCAAAACATTATGTAAGAAATATGCTTTTTTTTTCCCAACAAGGAGTTTGTTTTGAGCAAAAAGAAGGTTCATTGCAACATTTTTCTTCTACAGCAAACCATGCATGGAAATGAGATGAAAATATAATTCTTGGCTCGCGTACGGTACAGCATCAAGAAAACTAGCCGTTGTATTTATTGGATAAATTGGCACTTTGACATGCTACAATCTCGTTCCCAATTTATTCGTGGTGCCAGGGTTCACAGTGTGTCTTTGGAAACTGTTAGCACCCTGCTGGAAGTGATACCACCTGCTGTGGTGAAGATGTTTTATAGTGTAAAATTTCCAGGAGGGGTGCTAATTTGGCTCTGCATTCTGCCCACGTCAAGTAGAAAATAGTTCCCTTCTGTAATGAGTCGAACTCTGTAAACAAATTGGAAGGAACATTCAAACATAGAGAGAAGATTTATACAAAGCGAGCCGTTTGCTTCCTATCAGAAAATAAGAAAGAAGCGGGGGGGAAAAAAAACAACAAAAAACAGCCACAGTTTGGAAATGATCCATACGTTTTCATACCGTCAGTGTTTCTTTCAGCGGAGACACTGATGTTGAAATGCCGATTGGTGCATGTTCGTTCTCACTGAAATCCTTTCAAAGAGATGTCATCATCATGTCCTCAGTTCATATTTGTTTGTTCTTTGAGACTCCAGAAAACATGGGAAGAAAGGAACTGATGTATTATTGAGCCTGTCTGGTCTTTTTCCATCTGATGTTCCCTATTGTGGTCTCTATTTTTTTTTTGTCAGGCTTTTATTTATTGGTCCACCTCCTCTCTTTTATCACTTGTGATCTCCTCAGCATTCCGTTTAAAGGCTTGGAACGTTGACACAAAACCCTTGTCCATGTTTTTATCCTCCGATCTCCCTTTTCAACTTCCACCTTTCTCTGTGAAATACTTTCTCTGAATTTTGCTTCTTGGCAATTTTGGGTCCTTTACAAAGTGATTATTGACAACTGTTGACCATTTTGACCCTTTAGGACAACACTGTATCCTGTTCTAATCATTCCATATCTCAAGACATTGAGCAAAATCTCAAAACCTAAAACATCTCAAACTGATTTTCTGAACATGAAAAGTATCTCAACGTAGGACAGTGGCCTTCATGCCACATTGATGCATGGTGGCCTTACTGAAAGAAAAACTAGGCAGGCATGCTTGTCAAAAATTAGAAAGTGACTCGTAATTTTCAGACTTAAAAAAACTAAAAAAGTTCACTTTAATAACTTCAAAGAACAAGAACCAAATAACTGAACAACATGGATGGAACTGTCACACAAGACTGTGACATAAGCATAAATTCAAAAAGTGGGAAAGTTGGAAGTATATTGGCTTCATTGGAAGATCCTGCACACTCATTCACAACTCCTTTGCTTATCAGACGTTTCTCTGGGGAGCATGAAAACAGGGAATTGAAAACAGACATCAAACATCCTGGGAGACATGGTGGCCTACATTCTTGTGAGTTCTGCTGTGAGCAAGGCCTGCACTATCATGACAGGCTCTATCTTTTAGTGCACTGACTGCGCTAACCTGCAGAGGCAAGATAAAGAAAAATGGGTTTCATTTCTCCCATCCGGGAGAGTGTACTTGTTAGACCACAGGATCCATTCCCGGTTACCCCGGGACCTTTGATCTGGGATTACACAGGAAGCTCCGAGATGAGAGGTCTACGACTGGCCTGGAAGAACTCATGATGGAGCAGCCTTAGGTGGTCGCGGCCTGTGAAGTGAAAACTACTGCTGAGTACGTTGTGAAGCAAGCTTGCACACTCATAAGTGGATTATTACATGATTGCCAATTTTCATCACTCGAGAATAGGATGAGAAGAAAAAAAAAGGGTTTGATTCAATTTGCCTGCAGCAACATCCAGTCCTGAGGGAAAAAAAAACATATCAGGGTACCTCAGATCAACTGGAGGTAATATTGCTAAATTAGCTTCTTATGATAGTTTTTTTTCTGTGAATTCTTTTTTTTTTTATGAATACTTTGCTACTCTTCTCTCTTCAGCAAGAGGATTTTGACCATTTATATTCCTTTCTTTTATTCATATGTAACCGCTGTGCTTAATATTGAAGAATATTCCCAAAACACTCCTCAGTAAGCTAAAAAACGCATCAAACCTGTTTGGGTTACTTCAGTCATTACACACACAGTGAAACATATGTAAGTGTTTATTTCTTTTAACTCTGATGATGATGGTTACTGCTAAAAGTAGGGAAGACTGCTGACCTGACAGCAGTCGGGCAGACAGCCATCGACATCGTTCACAAGTAGAGTTCCAATTTTCTGATAACCTTAAGCCAAAGAAAGAGGTTGTTCCTGAAGAAGATGGCTGTTCATATAGTGCTAATGGAAAATATGATAAAAGGAAAAAAAAGTTTGGTTTAAAAAAAAGTGCACAAGCAACCATAGTTGTGAATGTGTAATACTTAAGTGTAATACTTCTGTGATAAAAATATTTTTTAAGCTAAAGTGACTTAAAAAATCAGCAGAAACAAATCTCATCAGAACGATCTCTTGTAATAAATCCAAATATTTTACTTTCTGAATGTAAGTAAAATCTTTCAAACATTTCCAGTGTATTATCAGTTCAATTTAAATTCTCGAGTTTGTGTGAATATTATTTCTTGTCACTATAAATGGATGACATTAAACATAACCCCTTAAACAAGAGACATCAAGAAAGGTCAACTATTTATAAATGACTTTTACATATAAAATTCAGGAAATTATGATAAACATGAGAGCCACTACATGCATTCTAATATATACTCAAAGTGTAGCTTAATTACATGGCATAGAAGTTTTATAGAAAAAAAAAAAAATTTTTATTACTAAGTAGTTCATGCACATGTAAAATTTATGAAAGTTTTGAGTTGGAAATGAAAGCTTTGTTTTTCCTTGTATTATTACTTTTCTCACTGACAGTTGTTCTTCTACATGAAAAGAAAGATTTCACATTTCCAAACACGATGGATGAAATAAGCCAATCATTTAAGAAATGATTTGAAGTATAATAATAAATAATACATTCCGTGAAAAACATTTGTCAAAACAGGAAGTGAGAATCTTCAAATCCAGAAATATTAAAGGAAAAAAGCAGTGCCCATGGTGTCATGTGTGTTGGCTTTCTGGAGATCTGGTGGGGAATACAAACATGAATGTGGAAATGAACAACAAAAAACAAAAGCTAACAGAAACAGAGTCCAAAGCAGAAACAAAAACTAGTAGTCACGGGTAGAACAATATGAAAACAGGTTGACAGAACTTGACTCAAGGATCTGACTGAAAGCTGAAAACCCCAGGGGATGAAATGAGAACCAGGGAGGCGATTAACGGATGCAGTACAACCATTTTATGCTGTGTATTTTAACCCATTTGGGGTTTAATGAATGCCAAAACACAATTTATTAACACATTCAAATTTAACACTCCAACTTAACCTCAACCCAACACTTCTTGCCCTATTTACAAAGCTTAAACTAAATGTTACAGTTCAAAGATTTTATTTCTATTTTTATCCACAGCAGTTAAATTCTAAAGCACATAATAACTGTTGAAAACCTCTGTGCACCTCACCTCAATCTCTTTCCTCTCTTAATTGGTTTCTCTGCCTCAGTGGCAAAAACGCAATTTTTATGCTTGATAGAGATACACAAGAGAGTGTGCTTTGAGTGAGAGTGTTTTTTAATATTATCAGCTTCGCACAGTGCATCTAAAATGACTGATAAATGTGCAGACCAGAGGGATCTGTTGTCGGCTTGTATTTACAGTTTTTCAGTTGATGTCAGTCATTTTTTTTCTGTCAGTATGAGTCACATGGGGCAACACTTTAACCACAGAGATGTTGTTACATTTTATTTAGCTCAATTAGATTTTTTATTTATTTATAATTTATTTTTGGCCAATAAACTAGCTGCAATACAGGATATTTGTGAATATGTATTTAAGGTTTCACAGTTTGCTCAGACAGAGTTGTGATATTCTATTGCTACATGCAATTTAAGGCCTTCTACTAGATATCAAACGAAGACAACCTGAGAAAATACAATATGCAATTTTCAAATGAAAACCATCAAATCCATCCTGGCCCATGTAAAAAAAATTTTTAAGAAAATCCCATTTTAAAAACATTTTTTCGTCTTGTTACCCATGGAAGAAGTGTGAAACATTTCGGATAACTGACAGTCAGTATCAGAAATGAAGAATTTTAGGCCACTACTCCCTGCAGAATTGTTTTAAATTGGCAACAATAGAGCATAAACAAACTGTTAAAGCTCATGTAACAGCATGCCACGCATTCTAAACTCATGGCTGGACATTCTGGTTCTGTCAAGTCATTAATTCCTCAGGCCAGTTTAATTGTCGGTATGGTACTTGTTTCCTGAAATACTGTTAGCTTTATGCCAGAACTAACGGCCCCATATCTCCCAAAAAGTTTCACTTTCATCTGCTTAGTCCACAGAAGATGTTTCCCAAAAGTCCTGGGGGGTGGAATAACATTTAGCTGTAGCAACTGCAAAATTTTCATCAGTTTTAATTCTGCAGACTCCATGAATCAAACAATCTTTATAATATCTATCAAGTCTTTCTTTCTGTACTATTGTGTTACATACCACCACTTTTGCCAACATTTTCTAATGCAGAAGTCTTTCTAAAACCTTTTCCTGTTGAGTTTCAGCCTGTGCTGTCTTGTTGTTTTGTGTGTTAGGTTGCAATTCTCTCCTCCTCTGTCAGTGACTATCAGTGTAAACAGTTTTGATTTCAGCAACATATGCTTGTTTCAGGAGATTTGGTAGAAAATTGAGGCGTCATCATTTCAGAATGATTGTTTACATCTTTGATCTACACTCACTGCATTCTCTCTACTACATAAAGGTATGACTGTCAAAACAGGAAGTACTCTTTTCATACACTGTTTTTTAAACATAGTTTTATCCATATTGGCAAATTTGCAATATTTTTGTGGCACTGCTTGAAGTAGTTGCAGTTTCTAGATACACTACTAGGTTTATGTGTTGATGCTGTATAGCCATCAAACTTTACTGCTAGGTCTGCTGTTGACATAATCCATTGATATATTGATGCATATTTTCTGTCAATGCTTAACTTTGAGGAATTTATCCTTTCTTCTTTAACATCCAAGCAAAAGTTACAACAATTTCCCTTCAAACTGTTATGTGTAAAGAGAAGCCCCCTGACTGGAGTTAGTAGTTTGTAGACATGGCAGCTAAACATTTGACTTATCACTAAATGAGCTGGGTTATATAAAGTTTTTAAAGGCAGGCGTCCCCTAAATTATGGAAGGTTTTCCAGTTAGGTGACTATAAACAAGTTTAACCAGAGAAACAGAAGCACCAGGCACAATGACAAGCTGAAGAGACGACATCCAGCAGCTACTGATGAGCAAAAAAAAAAAACTGCTTTTTTTTTTTTAAGTTGCTGTGAATGCACTCTATAAAGTAAAGAAGTCTGTTTGCAGCATTTTGCCCAGAACAAGTATTTATGGAAACATTTCAACTAATGTTTGACTCAGACCGTGCCTTTTTTTTTTTATGTGCAGCTGACCAAATCAGTTTTACTTCATTTTGTTTTAATCACATTTAATTGGGAAATACTAAACGTGCCCTAATATCTAAATGAGTCCAATTTACCAAGACAAACTGATAATTACGTACAGTTAAATTCAAGTTATTCGTAAATGAAATGGTCATGTTGCAGTCTTCTGTGTTACATTTTAGCCACTGACTGAACTGAGGTTTATTTTGTTTGCTTCCAGTTCAATTTCGATATACTAGCTATTCTGAAGAGGTGCCATCTTTTTTAACATCTGTAACTTAAAGCAGCTTTTCCGAAATTGTTCCTACAAAAATAAGAAACCAAAAGAAACATATTTGTCTTTTGAGGAAAAATAGACATTTGATCATTAAAGCAAAATACAGGTATAAAAGAAATAGTCATATAAGTGGCAGTGCCAGTTACCACACATCACTGTTTCAGCAAAACTTCTATGTTAAACTATTAGTTGTTGTTTTTTTCTCTTTTTTTATCCTTAGGTTATCAATAAAGGTTGTAACAAATTTCTATGGATTGCTTGATTTGCTTTTCCCTTTTTTCAGTCATTACTTGCAGAGACCCCCCTGCTGTCGCTGTCGGAGCATGCTGATACTCCTTGATATCAACCATCTTACCCCTAGGGAGTAGCTGGTGCAGAAAGAATGAAGCTGTGTTTTATAAATAGACTAAGACCTCTAGAAATTTTCTAGCTTTATTGACAGGAAGCCCTTTAACGCTGAGATAACTCCTTTGTAATGTTCTCATATTGTTTCCTTAACAATAATGCGTCAAGAGCCTGTACTTAAACAGCAAAGAGAGACACCTATTTATTCAGCTGGTGTTCCACAGACTCTGACTCTTAGTCTTTTTTCCCTCCCCCTTGAACTCCTCTCTAAAGATGCATGTTGTGATCTTAACGTTATAAATGGGTTCTCTGGCAGTGCTTAGATTAGATTTGTTTCTATGAGATTCATTTTAGCCCTAACTCTGGTCTCTTTGCTCATCTGGCTTGTTTTCTTGATGAATGTCCCCTGCACTGTCAACAGTCATTTGCAAGACCCCTTCTCATACACTCACATGGACAGAGTGAGGCAAATATCCTCCCTGCTTAATCCATACTGTGCACTGTCCTTATGCCTTTAACCTTTACTAAAGTCCTTCAAAACATACAAACCCGGATATTAAGTAATTATATTAATGAGACAATTAAGATTAAAACTAAATGGTTCCTGGTGGACAGCTGGTGTATAGCCTCAAGGATGTGTGTGAATGTGTAAGAAGAGTGCATGGGTGATTGGGTTTTGATTTATATGTTGCTGTGTTCCTAGGGGAGTAAAAAGAGGAGTATTTAATGCCTATTGCCTCATGCCAAGTGAAGTATTGATTGTCATGGCCTCCATCTTGCTTTGTCACACACCCCGTAGGTCTGACAGCTCCCACTGTCGACTAAGTCGTCATTGTTTCTCAGTTAGCTGGAGGTACTGAAATTTGATGATGACCTTTGGTTTGTTTTTTTGGAAAAAAGAGGACGAGGGAAGAAAGAAAACAACATTCAGCTAGTTTAGGTTCTAATCAGTTCATTGTTACAAGCAGAAGAACAATTCCAAGAAACGGCACTGTTGTTTTTTTTCCCGGTTTTTAATGAATGCACGGCACAGTTCAAAGTGGAATGTGGGTCAGAAAAATAGTCTGACAAACAAATTAATTATTTAATATTTAGAAAAAGTTAATAACCCAGAAGCAACAGCTGAAGATATGAGAGTAAACAAAACAAGAGTACAATATTCAAGAATATAACTGATATTGAGAACAGACATTCTTAAACCAAACTCCATTGCCTCAATGTTTCATTTACAAATGTGGTAAAACATTTTTTGTGCCTTTTTGGCACCATGCTTATCCCATAGAGATGGCAAGAAAACCAAGTAAACTACAGTAGCTGTGTTTCCATTGACCATAAAATTGCACAAATTGGAATGACGAAAATAAATTTGCTTAATGGAAACAGAGCAACATTGAAAAAACTCACATTTTTTGATAATGTTTTTGCTCTATAGTGAAATGATTTTTCGTCTGTATTGAAATTTGTGTATTTCACAAAACTGCAATGGAAATACTTTGCAACACACACGCCGTGTAATCAACAACCAGATGTTACTGCTGCCAGAAAAGACGAAGATTACAGGAAGTGGTAGGAGGATGGGAATTTATCGAGACAACAAACTTATTCACATATGGTCTTTATTGAGTTTCTTATTTAGTGGAAACACCACAATAGTGAAATTCTGTTTTATTGACACCAGTAAAGTTTCATGTACATTTGTCCTAGTGACTTTATAAGGTCTGCATGCCTCTCTTTGTCATATAAGTAACGAAAACATGATAAACCCATCAAAACAATCCTTCTGTCCTTCAACCTCATACCTTAATCCAGACATATTGATAATACAGGAGACTTTTCATCACTAGCATTAATGTAAACATTTTTTGCAGCTCCTTGCAGTGCTGCTGTCAGGCTCTTGGCAGTTTCCTTAGCCAATTTCTGCCTTTATTAATTACAAAGAAGTGTTCAATTTTAGTAATGACACTATTCAACATTTTCTACAATTATTGATGGAAATATTTAGGATAGATAGATATACAGTATATTTGTTTTACTTTCAAACATGGGGTATTTTAAAAGTGCTGAGAAAATATTTTATATCTACTCTATGCCTAAACGCAATAAAGGCCCAAACAAAATTGCCCATGTGTCCAATGTTACACTGGTCATGGATCTCTGATCTAAATCACAAGTATTTTGAAGATACATAGAGCAGTTAGAAGTGAGTGACTGAGATATGACCGGTCTGCACAATCTTGTCCAGATCAGAATTGATCTACTTGTTGGGGGGTTTTCCAGATGTGAAGGGAAAATTCAGGGGAGACCCATGAGCGGATGTTTCTCAGGAGTCTCTAGAGAGACAAGTAAAACTTTGTACATGAGTGAATACACTCAGGTTGGTAACACTGGACTTAGAGAAAAAATTTAGAGCAGTCAAAGAAACGGTCCAGTTTCGGTTTACAAGGGCTTCACTCTGTGACAGGTTCAAAAATCTGGCATGTGGAGACGAGTCAGAAGTCAGACACTGATGGAAAATGTATTAAATCAGAGTGTGTAAGAGTAACTAGCAGGCGAAGAGTAGGGGTTCGGCTGGTGGAATCAGGACCGTGTTCTCAAAGACTTGACTTGAAAATGCTGGATTTTGTCTGCATGAAGTTTCTCATGGTCTGGCACCTGTGCTGTGACTGGAATGGGATTTTCTCCTGAACAGCACAGGCAGAGATAGTTAGACAGGCATAGGTGAACATGGTTAATGACTGAGTAGTAATGGACAAGGATCGCAGTGAAATATGGTCAGTCACTCACAGAATGTAGATCATGCATTGCAGGATGATGGGGACTATACCCAGAACTGGATATGCTGGTATTTAAAAGCAGTGGTGCTTAAAGTTACATTTTGCTTCAAGAATCGGTGGAGCATTTTTACAAGCAGATAACACTGTACACAAAAAACTTTGTCCCATAACAGATTTCTTCCTTTTTTGAGATTTTGATCACACTAAACTAAATCATCAATGTATTGCAATATCATGCAGAGGTAACCATGATATTGCATACTTTACAAAATGTTGTTTTTGAAAGAGAATTTGATTTATGAAGCTTTCCTTTTAAACAAGCCATCCAAACAACCAACTTCTGATTGCTGCCAGATTCATGACAGGATCAACAAGAAGCAGTAAGAATATCTTTAAAAAAGCAACATATGGTGCTACTTGTTTATTCAGTACATTTTGCTTTGTTATGCAAGCAACTGCCAAACTTGTTTCTAAACTCAGAGTTTCTCAGCAAACAAACTCCAACTTTTAATTTTCCCCATATTACAAGAATTTACTGGGAACTTGAAAAATGTCTGAGTACAAAGACAACACATTATTATGACTGGGATAGGCTGCTATGACAATGGAACAAGCATGTTTATCTTGTTGTTTAACTAATGCCTTGCACTGCTTACCCAAAAGAAGCTACTGCAGTAACTTGTTCTTATTGTAGAATATATTCAATTCCTCTGACTTGCCTTTGTCCCAGCTCTGTATTTTGCTGCTTACCTTAGCAGTAGCTAAAAAGAAGTTTACTGCTTGGTGCAACACATTTACAAGAGATGGAAGTAAGCACAAAGAACGAAAAGAGGGGGTTGTGGGAAGGAAGACATAGACAAAGAATACAAAAGCAAACTCTCAAAAATGATCCATGGTCTCTTTCTGGCACCATGGCAACTAGCAGACAATGTCATTACATCTTGTTCAACACACAAATGCAATGTACACAAAAAGAGACATTTCTGTGGCCTGGCTGCTTTACTTTCCCCTTGAGATAGATAAAAAATTCAGAGCTTTAGGTGAGAAATGGCATCTTTGATGAACCATGCTGGGGTAAAACGAGAGCTCATTTCACAGCGTTGACAAAAGATAAGCATGTGTTTGTTTCCACAGAGGTGTGATCCAATCAAGCTCATGGAGCATAAAACATGAAAAACCGGAACAACAATCATTAAATTTGATAGAAAAACGTGTGCTCAGTGGGATTCAGTGTCAGAGGTTGAATAGCTTTTTTTGCTGAATGAAACAGTGGACCATACAAGACACAGATTTGCACTTAACCACGCTGATTAGTTGAACAGCTGCGGCAATATCCCCATTACTTTAGTCGACAATTGTTGCAATTATACGTTAAGGAGAAAGTCAGTCATTATACATGAGGAAGAAAATGACTAAGAGCACTTTAAAAACATATTTTCCTCAATTTATCAGGAATGGGTATGTAATTTATTTCCATCCCCTGGGCTTGTAAGTTAATGAAATTGCTGCTGTGTGTAACACTAAAATCAATCAATTTTTAAATTCTGTTTATGTATTCTACAATGTTGATCATATGATTAGTTGATTCCAGTCTTCCTGCTTGGTACTGTAAATATAGAACTTTCTGTAGTGCAAATTAATTTATCACAAAATTTGCAACACCAAATGAATCTTTTTTTAAGATTGTATAATATTAGCACTTATTTACAGTTAACATGCATGCAGCAAAGGTCCCAAGTTCATTAATTAAACTCCAGAAAGCTGCATTAAGAACTTCTAGTCTCGTGTAAACGGAGTAGTTTCCTCTGGAACCCGATGTTCTGAATCCTGTTTTTGTCTTTTGTCCTCTGGTCGACGATCGGAATACGACAGCTGATGTGTTTCAGTTTGTGAGATGTAAACAGGATTCAGAAGACCAGGTTTCTGAATCCATATATATAACTTTATATATATATATATATGCATGAAAAGAAAAGAAAAACAATTATTAGTACAAAGCAGAATTTTATCTCAATTTACTCAATCTACTGAAATTAAAGGCTGGACTTTGTTACGCAGTGTGAGATTACGGTGCCAGTAAATGTGGAGAGCTTTGTAATTGGTCCAAATTAAAATGCACTCAGTGTTCCTTTCCAAAGAGTCCAGAAATGTTGAATTTATAATTGAGGTGATGTGTTAAAATGAGCTGCAAATGTTCAGTCTATTAATATAAAACTGAGTTATGACCCTGATTTATGCCATGGTAAAACTCTTAAGCTGAGACTGCTAATGCATTCAACCTCAATGAGTGTTAATATTGGGGGAAAAAAAATAACAGTCTCAATAAAATATGTAAAAGAAGATTTATATTGTTGCACTGAAACCCAACAGAGCAAAAGACATTTGAATAATGCCTTGGTGATTGTTTTATTTAATTGAAACCATGTCTTGTATGTTTAATAAACTACACTGACTTTATTCCATGTTAACAATCAGTTCTAAAAAGAACAGCCAGGAAATGTAGTTTTCTAAATATCTAATATATTTGCACAAAGTCAGAGTTGTCCTTCTTTAGAATAATTCCACCTTCAGACATATTGATAAGAATAACAACTCTATATTGTTTTTTTTAACAAATGAAAACATGTGTCCTTGATTTCCTATAAGCTAACATAATCAATATGACCATATTTAATTGTTGCAAACACAGGCCCATGAAGTTTCTTGCATTTGTAAGTTGAGAGTTTACTGATTTATTCAATAATCACTGACTATAAGCAAAGAAAACTTCTATCACTGTTGAACCTCAATGAGTGAGGTGTATATTAAAGTAAAGTAAATTTAAAAAGACAGTTTACAGGCGAAACAAACCTTTATCACTATTTGAATAATTGAAACAACATGTCCTGCCTAATTAGATTAAATCACAGTTGATTTTGTCACATTATGACCTCAATTTTCTGTGTGTTTTATTGGGGTTTTATATGATGGACCAGCACAAAGTAACACATGGTTAGGAAGTTGAAGTAACAGGATATATTATTTCTTTTTAAATTTCATTACAAAAATGAGAATGCAAAATTGTGTGTGCATGTATTTGACACCTCTAAATAAAATCTATCACACCATTAATTAAATGTCATTTCCTTTGGCAGGACAGGGGAAGCCTGTAAAAGTCTGCAAAAGTCTTTAGACTGAAGTATACAACCAGAGATACAATGTAATGGTGAAAGCATGACTTAGAATGGCCCAACCACACATTAATTCATTGAAAATGTTTGACAAGCTCTAAAGAAAAGCTCTCCAACCAATGACTGAGCTTGAAATATTTTGCTAAGAAGAATCAGCAGAATTTCCAGTCTCTAAATCTTTGAACCTTTTAGAGACGCAACAGGTGGTTCCACAAATATCGACTCGTGGAAGGTGAATATAAATACACACCACTATTTATTTATTATATGCAGAAAGTGTTATTTTCGTTCCACTTTGCAATGATGGGTATTGTGTTGGTGCCCATCACTGGCACAAAAATCTCGGTACAACACGTTAAATGTTGTGATTGCAACTTGACGAAATGTAAACTGATGCATAATGAATACTTGTGCAAGGTGCTGTATAATGAATAAAGTTCACAGATCTAAGGTTCTTGTATCATATGCAATTATAAATTCATGTGCAGTGTGTTCTTATGCCGGTTTAATTTTGTCCTTTTCTCATGATCGCCCATGCTGACACACAATGAGGATCTACGCAGCCCCATGTGGTCTAATGAGATTTTTACAAAGGTCGCTTTATGCTCTCCAACAGGTGCCAGTCCTTTGTGTTTTTTGCTCTTTTTTGTCTCCCAGAAGACAAAAACGTATTTCAGGCACATTTTTCTGTTTGCCACTGTTGGTGAATGCTCGCGCGACATGACTCCTCAGCTTGCTTAGCGTATCTTTATTGGTTTGCTCAGAGAAGGACTGAGGCCAGGGAGGCCACATGGGAGAGGTGGGGGAAGGATTCCAGATCAAGATAGTAACAGTGAGGTGAAACCCTCAGAGATTGGAGGGGGGGAGGGATCAAGGTCTGATGTGGCTGCAGTGTCCCTTGGCCGAAGCCCTCTGGCAGACTGACTGATAGGTTTGCTAAGGCAATCATACATCACTTTTCACCTGTATCAAACCAATTGGCTGGCCTTCTATAGACAGCTGCTCCCTTGCACACAGTTTGACACATTGATGGATAATGGATAGACATAGCCTCCATATGGCAGATTTGGAACAGATTTAGATGGTCTAATCCTAAATCCCTTTTTTCCAGCCCTCACCAAATGATACGGAGAGCATGACGTACACATAGCAGAATCCACGCACAGAACAGTGAGAAGAAAGTAGCAAACATAATCCTTCACATTTAGCCTGTCACAGACTTTGTGCAACTATAAAGATCCTGATCTTTAAGTGGGCTATTATTCTAATTAGCCCTTAGGTTTTTCGGAGAAACGAGCTGATTGCTGGTAATGATAGCTTGTTTGTGGTGATGGCAGACTTCTCCTTGCTTGATAATGCTGTTCATGAGTTGTGCCACACATTGTTTGCATGATGCTTGAGATGACTGCACTGTCATCAGCGAAAGACTCTGTAAGAGAAGGTAAACATGGACAGGCACAGGTACTTGTGTACATTCTATTAACTTGGCTGCTGCTCTATTAACTTGTTTGCAAATTTGAAATGTTTTTATGACTTAATACCAAAGAAAGTAACTTTTGAGAACAAATATTCTAATCTTCAAATAGTTGTTTCAATGAGGGCCAAAAAAATTGTATTCGGATTTTGTAGACTTATAAATATATACCTGATTTACACCTCGCATAGTTACAGGAGCAATGCCATTCCTTAAAAGCTCTGGTAAGGAACCAATTAAAAGTCTAGCAAAATTATAAAATGAAAGGAAAACCATCCATGCTTCTCAATATAATTTTACAAGTGAATATTTGAAAGATGTGGCATGCATTTGTAATCAGTTCCTGAGTCAATTTTTATGGAACCAACTGTCACGGCAGTTACAGCAGCAAGATATTTAAGGTGTGTCTCTGCCAGCTTTGCACATCTAGACATAATGAGAAATCAGACTTATTCCTCCTCCTGTTCAGCTCCGATGTAGTTTAAGTTCATTCTCAGTGCAACTGTGGTTATCAAAGCATCACCGAAGCTTCTGAAAAACAGCAAAGTCCCTCCATGGCTCAATCAAAACATGAAATAGATCTTATTCATTTCCTGTAGACATTTTCTGTCGCTTATCTGCACCGTCATCAACTTCATTATGTTTTAAAGTAGACATAATTTCTCATCTAACAATGGAAGACATTGTGTTTTAATGTCAACTTGATTGTCCAAGTGATACACTGTTCATGTTTTTAGAATATATTATCACATCACTTCAATATAATACGTAAGAATGTGGAATGGTGTTTTTTTTGTTATGTGATGAATATTCATATTTATTGTAATAATGTGCAATTATGCTATTCGAACATGAAAAGAAAAGTTAAAACATTGAAGTTTTCATATCATGTATGATATTTTCCTGGTGGCAGCTTCATGCTTTCATCGAAATTGCATCCTTTTCATTTGTAATGCATTGTAGGAACCTTTATGCCCTCTACACATTTGCATTTAATGGTGTTTTCACAAAAGTCTGTTATTTACACAGAACGCTGTTTATCCAGGGTCCAGAAATGTTTCATGTGAAACACAAGTGCCAAATTGAATAAATGTTTCCCCAAAATGGTTGAAGCTCTGCCATTGTTATCACAGAATTAGATCCTATTGATTCAGATCCCTGTGGGGAACTGCTAGTCACTAAGGCTCTATATGTATTCACTACCTTTCTCTTTTCAGATGTTGTAACCGAATTTTGCTGTGGACTTGAAATGCTGCATTTCTGTCACTGAGAAGTGGATCTGGCTTGGATGATGCATCCTGTGGCAGTAGTAACATGACCCTCCAGCTGCATCTTTATTTGATGCCAGGATAAAATTGCAACTTATTGTGGCCTGAAAGGGATTTTGTGTCAAACATTTTCAAGATTTTTGCTGAAATTCTTTGAGACAATGCAAAGTTCTACTCTGAATTTACAAAGGCTGGTAGAAAAATTGTTGGCTTCAGATGCAGAGGTGATTGTATAGTTTTTTCTTATACAAAACCTCCTTAATGGAAAGCCTACATTTTAAATAAAGACTGTAAAAGGTTAGCTTGTACGTTTCAGCCCTTTATCAAAAGCCTGTGTCAAAGTGACTGTCAAACCCACGCTGGGTGTGAGACAAGAATCTAAAGTTGCTAACTTTTTATTCTTCCTTTTGGATCCAGAAAGGTGTTGATATATATATACAGTATACATGGGTGTTAAAGCAGAAACCTGCTGCTGCAAGAGATCAAGGTGCAGTAAATGAGATTTAGCATTTAGATTCATAAGGCTTTACTAGGTGACAGCAGAGAATCATTTTTCATAATACATCAATTATTCAACATTGTTTCACTTTCTTAATTAGGTTTATTTTACCTTTACCTACAGAAGCTCTTCTATATGGTTCCTTTCAGTGAGTTGTGGGTCTGACCTTTTTGTCTGTTTCATATATTATGAATTAAAGAGAACCATGCAATATTTAATCACTTGTGGGAATTGAGCTGCTGATGATTATCTTCCCTTTTCTGAAGAGCCTTTGATTAGTGGAACTTCAGCATGATAAGCAAAAAAAAAAAAAAAAAAAATCCCCCTCCAGAGCGCCGCTGCATTCATTATGTCATCACACGTGTACACAGAAATTAGTGTGCATAATTGTTTGCACTTTCAGTAAAGTGTTTCCCAGCTCCATGTCGATGATGCAAAGTGGATTGTTCTGAACGAAAGTGAATAATTAGTGAATTCCTGCGGTGGTGTCTGCAGCGTGGCTGTTGTGTAACAAAGGTGGTCGGCTTCTATTAACCCTTACCTGTGCCATAAACAGGTCAGCACTCCGGAGAGGTGATTATTCTCCAGCCTGGTTAATGGTCCTTACTGACAGCATTTAATGAAAATTAATGACCAGCTTTAGGACACGGTGCACACAAACTGGAAGTCTACTTCTTGTTTCACTGTGCACTTATTTCCATTGTTAAACTTTGCTTCGAATGTGGGAACAGCAGCTCGCGCTCGCTTCATGAAGATTCATTGGCAGCTCTGGGAAGCTACTGATGAAGCTGTCTGTGTTATGTTGTTGTTGCTGCTGTTTTTTTTTTCAGAGAGCTGAACACAATGCTACCTCAGTTTTAGTAGCTGGCACCCCGGCATAAGAGAACAGAATATTGGGACATTTAATACACTTCATTAGGTTTCCATTATATTTTGCTTTGGGTTATGGGTTGAAATGAGCAGTCAGATTTTGCCTGTTTCTGTCGGTGATATGCAGACAGCAAGATGACATGATTAAGGGGTCATTTGGTTAATTGCACAATACTGCCAGTATGCAGCATTCCTGGATAGGAAATAGATGCCAGCGGCACAGTAATTCATGCGAGTCACATCATGAAGACAAGCTGAGCAAGTTATGATTGCTTTTAGCTTCTTGTTATTGTCATTTTGCACATAATGTCCACAATAGGGTATGCATTATTTTTGCACGAAAGTGGATGAAGAGGAAGCAAAGCCAAAAAGCAAGTGGGCTGAGGAGGACACAGTTGCTATTTGTCACATTTGCAGTCATGTGCCACGTGGAAGAGAGAGCTCAGAGGTTTTATGGGCATGATTGTGCGCCAACCAAAATGTAATCAAAAGACATTAATGGCGCAATTAAATTGAATTCCTGTGTAATCTCGAGAATAAAGTGCTCCAAGGCCGTGGCGGGAGCAGACAAATATCCCCCCACACATCCCTCACTGCATCCTCATCTGTATGAAAGCGGTCCTCTGCGGCTATATCCCCCTCGTCTCGTGTGTCCCGGCCCCTTTAATCTCTGTCGCTCACACAGCCTTCCTCTCTGTGCAACCTCCAACCTCCACTCCCATTTTATCCCTCCGACTCACCGTTTTCCAGTCATTCGTCTCACCAACAGCTCCCTCTCCACCCCGACCCCCCGCCTACACCACTCTGAACCAACACCGAGGCAAGACTGCCATCTCCGGTCAGGACATCGTTCTCCTGATGCCATCGTCCCTTCTCCATGAGTTTGATGCTGGAGTTCTCTTTATCCTTGGGAATGTGTTCAAACTGAGCCAGGTAGAGTTGTGACGAGGCTAGACTGCCATCTACTGGCTGGCAGAAGGTTTTCAGTCCTCCCTATTGTTGCAACAAAGACTGAACAACACTGCCACCTGCTGTTACTGTTGACTGATTTATCAGCCAATATCTTTTTTTAGTATTCTTATATCAGGGATTAAAAGGCAGGGCTTACTTTAACTAACAGTATGTGAATGAAATACAACAAATATGACTATAAAACTGATACATTTATCATCTGTCAAGTAGCATGAAACATCAGTCAATTTTTTGTAATGCATTAATGGGGAGAAAAAATATATAACTAAATGAGTGAAGTTACATCTGAAGACACAGAATTACACATCCAGGAGGACTTTCTATGGGAATGAAAAGCAAAGTGTATACAAGCTTTTTAGGCAGGAGTCGCTCATTCGCTTGTAATGTGTGCAAAGCAAGTAATTCTCTCAATGAAATCCTGAGCAATACACCTGTGCTTTTAATAGGATTTCAGTGCAAAATGTTTGCTGTAAGATAGGTATAATTAGATTGGAGGGACATTAAACATACATGGCAAAGGGAAGGAATTGAACATCATGCATTGAGCTAAAAGCACAATTTGTAATAACTGCACTAAATTATTCTAATGCCAGATGTCTGCCTGACACACACTTAGCAAATTTAAATATGAGAATGATTCATGATAAAAGAGAAGAGGAACAAGAGGAATATTTGAAAAGAAAAAGATGTTTTAATTTTGTTTTTCTTAATGTGAATAAATTAGAATCTAACAATGTGTTTAAAAAAAAGCCCTGGTATCTATCTCTGGGTTCACACATTAGAAATAGTAGTGTACGTGCAGGTACTCTGCAAGGTGCAGAGTGTTAAATCTATGACTTTTCTGACCTTTTTAAGACCATTTTCTGCTTAAAATCTAGGACAAATAAAAATTAGAGCATAAAAAATCTAGGTAAATTGAGTTCACATCCCACAGGTTTCTAAGCTTTCTTGCCAATATATTAATCTTTAGCTTCCGTCAGATTCTGCATCAAATTCAAGTTGGGACCTATTCGACGAATTATAGTATTATTAAAAACTTTATTTATTCTTGTCACTTAATTCACTCAGTGAAACACATTATGCTTTAAAGCGTTTATCCCTCTTAATTATGATAATTTTTCTAATTAATTTTCTAAAGACGTCATTTAAAATTTGAATGTTATATTCCTAATACAGAAAAAATGACCTATTGAAAAGTGTGTTAAATACCAGCTTAAAGGTTATTTTAAAAGGCACCGTCAGTCTAGAAAATGAGCCTGATTGGAACATGAAGACACACACACACACACACACCCACACACATATCTAATATATATATAAAGAGAAAATATAGAGAGCAGTAGTAGTTTCTAGTGGAAATTGGCTAAAATGTGTCTGGAAACCTTTGTTAGCACGACTAAATATGAAGGAGAGAAAAAGTGAGTGAATTTTGTGAAAATTAAGAGTAATGATTTGTCTTCATCAGCAAAAAACAGTGTTATTTCTCTTTTCCCTGGGATTAAAATGCAAGATTATATATCAGTATGAAATATCAGATATTTGATTTTATTAATTAATAGCAGTTCTGTTCTTTCTCCCATCTCCTGGATTTGTCTGTGATAAGTAGCTGCAGCTGAGGAGCTTTGTTGGGTCTTGTTTTTTGAGATATTTTGAAATGGAGGGAAAAATATCTAGTTTTCCACAAAGCAGATTCAGAAAAAGGTCGTGAACCCTTAGATTCTGCTGCTTTACTCTGATAGCACTAAGTAAGTTACAACATAAACAATCGTTTCCAGAATTTACCCAATCTCTTAAGAGTATGCTCTCTTTACAAACTGGAGTGCAACCTAATTATAAATCCTGTTTGACCATTAGCAGACAGGATGCCGGCGACATCATACTGAAAGGAAGGAAACAGAGAGGTTACATGGAAGGAAGCAGGAACTCTGAGAAACAAAAGAAGAATTCAGCGAGGGATTAAAAACTCATTTTATCTCACTAGTAGTTTAAGTGAGTAAACATGCTTAGAGGTAGAAATACTCAGAATATGTCCAACTATCAATTTTATTACTGAATTATTCTTCCACAAGAGGGCGGAATTGTATCATCTTAGACATTCGGTCGTCAGTGTTCATTTTAATCTGTGAGTTCTGCACAATAATTACGCTGAGTGGTGTTTATCCTTTCTTCAAGTGAGTCATTAAAATTTAGATTTGTGCCCTGCCTCAGCCAGATAGGGCCTAAAAGAACAACTGTGGACATTTTCATTTACTCAAAATGAAAATAAAATACAATTAACTTATTTTGTGAAATTAAACAAACACATTTCAAACAGTATTTTATTGCTTTTGTTGGAAAGAGAAGGCACATGAGGTGGATTGGATAAAATTATGACATTTATGCCTGGTATAATTTAAATGTCAATAATTGAAACTTTTTAATTTTTAATTTCTGAACTTCCCTAGACCTAAAAAGAAGGAACAGAAAAAAAACCTGTTTTGTCTTTTTTAGATTAAATTGCCAAGAATACAAATCTGGAAGATTTCTTCATTGGCTGCTAATTTTTTATTAGATGGTAAAATAATGATGTGCTGCATTGCATTTACCATAAATTACATTTCTACTTATTACTTTCAAAAACATTTTTGCACATTGGCAGCCCAATTTAATGTGTTGTCAAATATTGTGTGGCAATAATTTTGTAGACAACTGTTAATCTTGATAGAAAAAAACTACTCAAACTTATTTCTCCTGTTTATTTTTTTAATATGAAAATACTTTTTTTATTTGCATTATAAACTCCATCTCTACAGCCTTGTTTGTAACCTTTCACCCCCATGAACAAAAACTCAAAATATGCTATGTATGCTTAAAAGATGGCTCTCTTTGCCAAGGTTAGACGTTAGGATTTTTAGTTTTGAAGGTTAAATCCTTTGTGAAATCAAATTAAAAGCTATTAAATGTGACACGTTTTGTTTAGAAATCTAATATTTTGATAGTTAATTTGTAGTATTCCATTGAGTCTATGTGGTCCACACAAGTAGAGGTGAGTTCTTCTTGTCATTCTTTCGGTATGCTTTTATGCCAGACTTAGTCTGAATTCTGACAATCATTGATGAAGTAAAAGAAAAGAAAATCTATCGTACATGTTCAATTGATATGAATTGAAATATTAATGAGATTTTTTTTCTTACATTAACTCTGAAAAAGGCATTCTGTTGCATTAACCTGCATCAAGACAAAACAGCACAAAGCATTAATCATTCTCTGGTAAGAGACACTAACAAATGTCTAAGACATGGATGACATGGTGTTCTGTCCTTATTGAAATTGGTTTATTTAGCAAAACTGCAAACACTTTTTTTTTTGTATCTGACGAGTCACATGATCACATGTTTTTGGTTTTTTTTTATGTGAGTAAACTTATCGTGTGTGATTTTAATTGTGCTTCTTATTTAATAAACACTGCAATTGAAAAATTGTGGGGGGGGTTTTTGTAATTTGTGGAATATTGACAATGATTTGCATAATGGAAAGGCAGCTACAATGTATGAGAACAAATGGAACTGATGAATAGATCAAATCTTTTAAAGGTTACATGTTATGTAAAACCTGACTGCTGGAAACATTTCAACCAGAATGTCAATCATGTAAATCCTCATAACCATTTAGTAAAAGTCTAAATTATTGCAGCAGAAAACATTCATGTTTTCCATTCACAGCACTGTATCATAAGAGCAGCTCTATAAGCTTGTATTAATACACTCATACACTGTTGTCCAGCCTCCCATGCGGCCCCTTCTCCAACACAGGCTCCCCAAATGTTGCCGTCTGACTGTGAGCCTGTGGCGCCACACTTACTACTGACAGCTCAACACTGCTGCAGAAACTGGGCGAAAACCATAAGACGGGATATTAGGAGGTTTCCAGTGCACTTAGCTGCACTGTGTTTCCCATCAACTGTCACAACTGCCTGTTTTAGTAGTCTTAAGTGACAAAGCAGGGCACAGCCTGTACAGTGACATACACTGCCTGCTTTTGTGCCTTCGTCTTCCTGATGATGGCTTGAGGTAAATGTTGTGACGCAGGGGAGCATTTTCACTCCAAGGCAATATTCTCTCCTGCCAAGTTAACTCTGTCAAACAAATCTTGGTTAAGATTCCCAGCACTGCGCTTTACAGGGTTTTTTTCTGCACTCTCCATTGTATGCCTGCATGTTACTTTGTAAGTGTGAATCTTTCCTGTTAAAACCCTAAGCATGCTCTAACGAGTAGTTTTTCTTGCTCGAAGGAACATTGGACAGACAGCAGGTCTATCTCCTTAGAAAGAACAGTTGCTTACGCTAAACACAGGATGATGCCCTGAGATCTGGACAATATATCTGTGATTTACAGGTTAATCAGAAGCCAGTTTGTGTGATGAATGAATGTGCGGAGTGGGGAAACATGTGAATTCATGCCCTCCAAAAAGTGTACAGTAGGACCATTCTTTGCACGCAGATTGCATCACTGAGTCGTTCCAACCCTTTGATTTTCTCTCAACAACGTTCCCGCAAGCCAGATTCCCGTTACAGTGTTTGCCCTTTAATTAAAGTCAGTTAGGCCCACAGATGCATTAATCATATTACCTGAACTGTTCCAAGCACATTTACACACGCCAAGAAGTTTGTCGACAGGTAGAGCTTCCACATTCTATTGTCTTTGGCGGTGAAGCAGCTTCATGCACAAACCCCTCTTTGTTTCATTCACAGAGATGGTAGAGGAGAGGGAAACTGGGTTTTCTTTAGCAGAAATGTGATGTATTATCTGTGTTTTGCTTCAGTGTCTGAACTAATGTTGCAGTGAAATAATTTGGTTGACGATAATTGTGAAACTTAAGTTAATAACATGATTTTCTTCATCTTTTTTTAAAACTAAAAACCTACATCACATGGTTGCATTTTTATTCACTCCTGTTTGCTCTAATGCCCCAAAATAAAATCCATCTGTTTAGTCACGACATAAAAAAGTATTCTTGGAGGAGTCAAGATGAGGCTTACAAACCTAAAGTGAGACATTGTGGATGCTATGGTGTGGAGCTGATGTGCTAACATGGAGCTGATGAATCAAGATAAATCAGGCTAACGTTGAGCCTCTGGAATAGTCCCAACCTCATTTCTATAAAAAACTTATGAAGAATGATTAAAAGTTGGTCATAGTTGGCTGCATTGTTGCCTTGCAGCAATAAAGTCTTAGGTTCTAATCCCACCTCGGGGTATTTTTTGTTTGGAGTTTGTATGTTCTCCTCATGCATACGTGGGTTCACTCTGGGTACTCCGGCTTCCTCCTGCTGTCTATAACACGACTGTTAGGTTAACTGATTTCTCTAAAATCAGAGAGAGAGTCAGTCATCTGACCACTTAACATATAAATTGAGTTTGTTTTTGATTACACGTTGGATGCACAGTGCTCTGCTTTTTAGCACTGGTACATCACAGAGAGGAGGCATGAATCTGGCCTCTCATATTTATTATTTGTGTATTTTGTTGTCTGTATTAAACAAAGGAGATCCCACTGAGACACTATTATTCTACTCTTCATTGGATACCTGATCAAAACAGTTGTTACCATGGAAACAAAAAAAAACATATTCATGTGAAGATTCGGTTAAAAATGTACGCTATACCACACCAAAACAATCCAACACATTTTACTAAATGCAAAGATACAAAGCAGTTCATTGGTTCTTTGAATGTGGCTCTTAAAAGACACTTTCTGCATGAGTGGGAAGAAAGCTATTGAACAAATATGAAGCATATCAAATGGAGCATCAAAAAAAAATCTTGTTTTCTTGACCTGTTAGAAGGTAAAACTTTGCCTCAAGTTGTTTGCAAATTCTAACAGGTTTTCTTGGAATTATTAACTCTGACCAGCTTCAATGTCCCTGCTGAACAAAAGCATTCCCCCAACATAATGCTGTCACTACCTAGCTTTACTATGGAGATCATCTGTTTAGGGTTAGTTTTCTGTCAGTGTTCCCATTTTGGAAATGTGAACTGAACAAATAATGTCCAAAGTTTGAGACATTGTTTATTAACCCAGCCTTTCAACATTTCCACAACTTCATCCCTGACCGTAGGACTCTGTTTGCTAATTGCTCTCTGAGGCAACCGGCTGCTTAGTTGATTTGAGTTTTACTAAGTTTAAAACCCAGGCAGGTAAATTCCTCATGATTAGTGTTGATATTTATTTTAGATTAGAAATGTTTACATTACATGGACTGTGGCAGAATCTTACAAAATGTATTACCTTGGTTTGCTTGGATTTTCAAGGAAGCATAAAGTGTCTGCTTTCCTCATCAATCAACTGCTAAACCCCGAGCAAAATTACCCACACATGTTGGACTTTCAGTCTGCACGTTTTAAAACAAACCATTTCAGTTCATGCAACATAATGTCACATGTGTTTGAAAGCCAGACCAGACATCAGAAGAAGGGAATGAGAGGAAATAAAACGCAATAGCCGTACTGTGGGAGGCCTTATCTCAGCTGTACGACTGACAGGCCTGTAACTCTTACGGCAGGCTGCAGGATGTGGGGTTAACCTGAGGTGGCAGCGAGCCAAATGCTCTGAAGTAAGCAGGGTTCAAGTTTAGGGCCCCGTGACCCCAGAATGATAAGGTGAAGGGTCGTGGACAAGTCAGGAAACCATTGTTTTTAGAAATTCCACTTATTTGGTTATTTAAGTCGAGTGGGATTTGTACCCCCACCTCCGCCACACGCCTCCTCCTGCTGCACGGAGATGTCTGCACACCATCAGCACATAAACCACATGTGTGCCGGACAGAATGCGGTGGAGGAGGGGTGAGGGAAATAAAACGACGGCGAAAGAAAGGGAAAGAGCCGCTTGCTCAAGTATTCTGCTTGACCTGTTCATGTGTTGTCTTACAACCACAAACTTACATTTATTTGAAGGGAATTTTAAGAAGTAAACCAACACGAGTAGTATATAATCATAAAGTGGAAGGAAAACGATGCATTTTCCTTCCACATGTTTGTGGAAGGACTATGCGGTACATAGTTGTCCCTCTATGAGCCATGCACTCTAGAAATATGGCAAAACAAAATCTATTCTATAAAGAAAGCCAAAAGAATTTGTTTATTGTTTTCTACAAGCCACCAGAAGACACAGCAAACAAGTGAAAAGTCTTCTGATTATTTTTTTTTCTTACTTACAAGCAAAACTCTATCTGCTGGCAAACTAACACGACCCACCGCTTTAGCGTTCTATTCCAGCAGCTTGATGAGGAGATGGTTAGACCTGAATGCAGGACGATCCTAAAAGAAAACCAGTTTGAAGCTACAAAAGATTTAAGACCTTCATCTTCCAGCAAGTTGACTCTAGACGAAGGTATAATGAGATGCTTTACATTAAACGATATTGTGTGTTTGTGTGGCCCAGTCAAAGTTCCAATCTAAATCCTACAAAGAATCTCCTTTGCGTCACTATCGAACAGGGGTCGCATTGACCAAATATTTTCTGAGTTTCTATGTTTTTCAAAATGGTGACGGAGAAATCTAAAGGCCATCTGTCATTTTGACCGATAACACTTCACATCCCTGACCCCATGTGTGCAGATGTTTTTAACTTTACACACAGAGCACAGGTAACTGCATAAATCAGAGAAAGATCCCAGTCTGAACCACAATGAGCTGCTCATATTTCTATTTGCAAAAATAGACAATTTTGTAAATTTTCTATTTGCAAAAAGTAGAAAATATATCTCTAAAGAATTGGAGCTGTAGTTAGATTACAGACTCCTTTCAAAATCATGTTGTTTTATTTTTATTATGCAATACTTTGTGTTGGTCTGTCACACAAAGATCTGGCAAAATACATCAAAAAATGTGGTTACAATGTAGCAAAGAGATCCAATACATGATTTCTCATAGCTAACTCAATAAACAAATAAATTAAACGATTTTATGAGTTTTACTTTAATCTTAAAGACAAGATTTTTGATAAGAGCCACCAACAAGCAAGTTTAAATATTGTTTCTAAACTTTGCATGTTTAATTTTATTTACTTTGCACTAATTAGCCAGAGTTCTGCATTTTTGTTCCAGGCTCTTTGTTTTAACAGCAGACATGATGGAACCGGAGCCTTGTCTGTTCCCTCTATTGGCATAATTTGAATCTGTTCTCTCCCCCAAAATGAGTAGATGAACATGCTAACCTCTGCATGAACTGCGTCTGTTGCGATAAACCAGAAATACAAGCTCTCCAAAAACATCTATTTAAGAATTTGCAAGAATCCAGCAGCAAAAAAAGAGGAGAGGAAATTAAAGAAATACTCATCTACTGAGATTTGACCTTTGACTGACACGAATGACTCGCATAGACCCACTTCCATTACGTTCCTCTAATTGACATTACATTAACAAAGATGCACCTTTTCTATACGGTATGCCATTAAAAGGAAGACCAATCCCTCCTGCTTGGTTTTTATGTTTTCTGACCTGTTGACCAGCTATTATGAAACGAAAGAAGTCATTATGAGCACTGGAACAGTGATGGGTCTGCAGAACATAAAAAACCAACAGAGGGAGGCAGTAAAGCAGAGATAATAAAGGGTCATCCAGATGTGGAGAGCCGGGTTTAGCGCAACATGACACAACATAAGAGTGTTGTTTGCATGATCTACAAACATCAGTTCTAATCAAATAGAGTGGCATATCCATGAGAGGTTTGGCATCTCACGATGTAAAGAAAGATGTTAGTCCTTTTTCATGATCGGGAGTGAACTTTTCTTCGCCTTTTTAAAAAATTCTGAAGGCCTTCTGCTCCGATCGCAGTACGTGCTTGTTTTTAACCTTCAGCAATTCCCTTATATACCTCTTTATTTGAATACTCCAATACCACAGAAACATTTTTCCGTGCATTTAAATTCCTGAGGTCATTCTAAACCAAAGAAAATGAAGGTCACTCAGAGAGAGGGGTTGTGAGAGAAGCATAACATTTGATTGCCCTCCACTCAGGATGAATTGAGCTGTTTGTGTGTTTGCCTGTCAGATATTGAATGATTATTATTTTCCATTGCTTCCATTCTTAATACCATCAATCATATCATATCAGCTGAATCAGGTATATGATGTACAACTGAGACTTGCTTTGCCATGTTTTTTTTGTCTCTATCTGTATGTATTGCAGTCCTCCTGTTCACTGCTGTGATAAATGGAAAAGTGTCTCTACACAAACATTTTTCATTCAAATTAATGCTATGAATATGAAGGACCAAGGGAGAAGGTTTCTTCCCCTTCCTTTATTTTTTCCTGTTCCTTTGTAGATATGAAATGGATTGAGTCATGCCCAGAATATCAAATAACAAATAGGTGAAGTTGATTTTTTTCTACACAGTAATTGTCCCATTAGACTTCAAGTTTTTTCATGTTATTTATTTATTTATTTTTTTGGTAATTTGGTAAAACAAGGAGAGCATTAATTAGAAAACATTAAGAAGATCCACGATAACTCTGAAGGAGCCCAGAAGATCTGCTGCTCTGGTGTGCGAATCTGTTGATGAGATAATTATTTACTGTGAATTTCACAAATCCAACATGTAAGGGTCAGTGGCAAAAAGAAAGTCATTATTAAAAGAAACAAGTAATCCGGCTTCCAGCAAATATGTGGAATATGAGATGTCAGCATCAGCTTCTCTTCCATATTTTCAGCCTCTCTTCCATATTTTCCCTTCCTGTTGATTGGTATCTTTCAAGAATATTTATAAAACTTTTGTTTCATTAAAAGAGAAACACGTAGAACAACCCCTCTCTTTATCTTTTCTAGAGTGTTGTTGTAAAAAATCTGTTCTTCTAGTGCTGTGATAATAATGAAATTGTATTGAAGTGAAAGAAAAAATGTTAAAAAGCAAAATCAATACATGAAGCAAAGGAACCTGTAAGGTAAAGTTGTTCTGTGTGAGTTTAGCGCATATTTATTTTATATTGTTGTTCGTGAACTTTGTTTGTATGTATAATTATCTTTCAAATTATTGGGATATTGTTATGATTAAGAAAGAATTTCTGCACCACTCTCTGATGAAAAGGTTTTTTTTTTTTATGTTTTGAAATTACGATTTATTTTATTGCCTTCAAGCTAAGTTATCTGCCATTGTTCAGAGATTTATTGGGAACCTGGACGTCTTTGGACACCAGGGTGGTGACATCTGAAGAACAATAAACAATGTTTGCATGCTTTTCTTATCCATGCTTTTCTTATCCTATATTATGTCTGACTTTTGAAAGAGACCTCAGAGTCCAACGATCTCAAGTCCAGAGGAATAGCGTTCCAGAGTCTGGGGGCCACCGAACAGAACACCCTGGCCACTTTTGTTTTTATCTCTCTATGGGGAATCAGCAGCAGACTCTGATCGCTGGACCTCAGGGACCTGCCAGCGACATAAAGGTACAGAAGTCCTCTGATATCGCCTGGTGACTGTCTGTGAAGGACGCTGCAAGTCAGAACTCACACATTAATACAACCCAGAAGACACAGTAGTTGCATTAAATTAGAGACACATGTCAAAAGTTGGAGGATTTCATCAGAAGCCTGGGAGCAACATTTTGATCAACTTGCAAGCGTTCCAGGGAGGTTAGCGAACTCCCATCATTCTATCAGACGTTCTCCTGACTTCTTTGTTAATTATCCACACTCCTCCCAAAGTGCCTCTGAACCCTGGGATCTCATATGAATAATGCCTTATGTATTTCATTCCAGTGCTTGTAAGAGCAGCTCTTCAGGGGCCATTTGCCAGAGGCGGGGAGGTGGGTGGGGGTGGTTGGTGCGACTGGGAGGTGATGTATACTTCCCTACCAATTTGGCCTGCATTTGTTGGGAAAACAAACATTTGTTATGAGAAGAGGGAAGCTGTCACTGTAAACTGGAGGAGGTGGGAAAAAGAGAATGTTAACGACTTCTTCAGCAAGTCTAAAACTGGTTGCTATTATTTACCTGGATAGAAGCTCAAATGCTTTTAAGCTAATATGTCTGTATACACAAGTAAAAAAATATATATTCTTAAATGAAAACTGAATTCACCATGTGTTTTAGACATATCCTAAGAATGTTTATTCAAAATCATTGTGTAATACATACAGCATAAGGACATACAAAATAATATGGATTATGGTTCCATTTCTTTTGCTAAGTCTAAGCATTATTGTCTTGATGCTTAGACTTTTAGAAGAATCTTTATTTTTTAACAAACAAATTAATTTCTGCAGTTCTCTTAATGACTTTTAAATTCAAATAATCAGAGTACCTCAGTTGACCTGGTTTCTATCATGCCACACCTGATGTTCATCAGCAATCAGTGCACCTGGTTCCATGCAGTAATCACCCTCCCAATATTATACTAATAATTATACTCTCCCAGTAAAAACATCTCTGTTAACATCTCAGTAGTCACTAGTGTGGTTCTGATAAATAAATATTTTTATGGTACATAACTTCTCACTCATGAGAAAAGTCATCTCTGCCTTGTAAGCATCTTCTTTTTGGCCATCTGACTACTAAATAACTAGATACTTGAATTAAGCTTAGAAACAAGTTCGAGGGTGAATACTCCAGCATGACATCTACCAATGGAGGAGTCAAGAATAAGACAGACCAGCAGAGGAATGTGGCTGTTTGTAAGCATAAAGTTTATAAGGTAAGATTTTTCTTTTTTTTTTTAACATGAGCTTGTACTTTTACATGTCTTCTGTTGATATGAAGCATCTGTTGTCTACACATCATGAATCAAAAGCTGCATCAAATCTGTGATCTACATAAAAATTAGCCAATATATCTTGCTAGCTTGTTCTCCCTACTTTGCCTGACTGATGGAGATTCATGTTGCAGCTGCAGTCTGATCATATTTCCAAATTTTGAGGATTCTTTCATCAAAATTGCACTTCGTTAAACTCTCACAAGTGAAACTTAGATTGCATATGTGGAGAAAATGTATACTTGTACAAAGTAATTTGCTGAATAACAGTGTTGTTCATAAATCGAGCAGAAACCTTATTGCCTCTAGGAATGAAGTTTTTGGTTGTTTTTTTTTAGGTTTGGTGGCAAGCTTTTATTTTCCCTTGTGGTGAATTGCAGGCAGAGTAGACTCGACTTCTTTTGTGGCAGTAGTTGTTCTTATTTCCTCCTCCTCAGTGACTAAACCACTAAATAAATCTTCAGAAACTTAAATTCAAGCTGCAGACTTTCAGACTTTGCTATCACTAGGCTTGTCTTAATTACCTGTTGTGTTTTGCATTCATGCCTGAGTTCAGCCGTACAAGGTCAACCTTGAGCAACATTTGCTGTTGTTCTTGGATATCTTATATTTTCTATTTGTTAACTCTTCAACATATGTAAATGAATGCAATTTTGAGCTGTAAGTGTGACTGCATTTGAAAAGAAAATGTTTTATATGATATGGGCTTTGCTGCATTTTTTTAAAGACTTTAACAATGAGCACCTAATTTTTTTACTACACGTACAATGTGAAGCTGTTTAGTAGAAGGGAAAATGGTTTAAAAGGCAAGTGCTGGGAAAAAGCCATGCAAAGATTTTTGTAATGACTTAAGGCAAAATCCTCTACACAATGTTTTGCTTATTTTATTTAGCTGCAATATGTTCAGAAGATAGTGTTTCAGTTTTTGTAGACATGCAATTATTGCTGTGTATGTTAGACATGATGGAAAAATAGGAGACAGTGATAAGAACATTGGAGGAAAAAAACCTAGAATACTAAAACTTGACGTGACTTAAAGAAGAGAACTTTGCATAAACATGAATCTGATTCTTCCAAGTATATTTCATTATGCACAAACAAATTCTTTACATAGTCCCAGATGCATAAATATCCTGCATAAACCAGTTTACAACTGACAGGCTATCTATTCCTTCTTTCCTGCCTTCCATGAGGTTTTGTAACATACATTTAAATTATACAAGCCAAAGGCTCTGTTTAATCAGTTTTACAAGACATCCTAGTAAGAAAAGGAAATTTGTGTTTTTGTTTTCTTGACTTTGCTGTTACAGTTTTGGCAAAAACTCCAGGAGGTGCCAGCCTCCAGTGGCTGTGAACGGTTATTTCACACACCAGTGAGGCCCCTGTTTACTAAAAGAATAAATTGCCAACATGTATTGATTCTTGAAACCTGAATCATCCAATCCAAAAACAAAACCAAGAGCAGAATACATTGTTTTGCACTGGCACACAGAATTGGCAAGTTTTTCATGTATGCAGCCCAAATACTACTCAACCCACAAATGGTTTCCTTTAACAATATGGGGCCAAATTAGGGAAAATAAGAAGTTGTCTTATAACATTGGGGGAAAAAAGAAATCAAACTAAAGTTCCCTTAATTACCTTATGACACCATGACAAAATGTTCCATTTACCAACCCACCATTTAGCACAATTTGTTTGTTTAGATTTACTTAGAATCAGATGTGCTACTATGGCAGAAGACTGTTTTTCAAAATACTTTCTGAATTTAGATCATGTTTTCAAGAATGCATGTGCCAGTTATGATCTTGGTATAATTTGAACTTTTATTGTAAACTTTTTAAAAGTTTTCTTTTAAACTATTTATTATTGAAATTCACTGCATATATTATTGTCAGAAATATCAAGTTTTTTCCTTGTCTTACTTTTTTGTTTTCACACCAAAATGCCTTTCAGTCCTTGAGTAGGAGTCTATTTAAATATATCTAAAGACTTTGGCTTATGACATTGAATGTGTAAATAAGATGCAGTCGGGCTACTTTTAGTGAAGTAAATTTCCTCTGATAGGGTTTTCTTTTTTTCCTTTCTCAAACATAAAAACTAAAGACAGCTTATTTGTAGTCAAAGACAGGGATCAAATGGGATCCAACAGATTTACATTTTACATAATTATTGGTTTAGTAAACAAAGTTCCCTTGCATGAAGACTTATTGTTACAGAAATTTAAGTCAGATTTTTAAGGGTTCAATGTAAAAAACACAGCAGCACCCACTGAAGTTGGAATTCTGACAAAAGTTGAAACACTTCACCATGGTAAAAGCAGTGGCTTAATTATACATTAATTTGTCCAGAGCCAGAAAGTTGGGAACAAAAAGAAACGTGGGCTGCCACCATCATTCATATTCAACCTGCCAGATAAAAAAAAAAAAAAAAAGTCACAGTATGAAAGGATTTGGGACCCTGGTGAATTAGCCCTCCTCTTAAATTTTGATTCCACACATCACCTTCCACTGAAATGAATTATTTTACTTGTGCTCATGTAGACCCTGTCACAACAATGGTAGGGCAAAAAATATGTTTTGTAGTTCTTTCTCCACCCACTCTGCACTTACCCACAATTTATCTGTTTTCTGTGTTTTTCTTTTTCAGTACTGTTCTATTTTCACACAAGACCATAGACCTGTTGTATTTAGAATGTGGGTGTAAATAACAAACACTTAGAGATAAATTGTCCTTAAATGGTTGAAAATCCCTTTTTTTTGTTTTTATAGAAATGAATATTGTGGAAAGTTTTGATTGACCTCATTGTTCAATATCTTTTCCACTGTCTCATTGTTTCCATGTTGCCATCATTCTGTCTTTTTTCCCCTCTGCCTTGAATTGGTCAGTGTCCAAAATGTTATGAAAGTCTGTTGCCCCATATGCTAAAAATCAATGTTGCAGTGTTGGGAAAGCAGCTGATTGTAGGGAGACTTTAGAAAGAACTTTCCCAACAGTGTGTAGTTTGTCATGTCTATGATGGCAAAACTGTTACTAGTTATAATCAGCAAGTCATTATGTGTCTCATTTTATCAAATATAATAAAGTAGTTAGGTTTTATCAGATGGACTAATCACAATATACCGAACCAGTAAGTGAGTGGATGTGTTTTCAGCTGAGTATGTGGACACAGGAAGCAGTGTAGGAGCGAGACCTTTTAGAGAGCTATTTGTTCCTCATTATAAGTTCATTAGGGCTTGGTGTACTCTTGATGGTGTTCCCTGGAGGTAAATGAAAGATTAACAGACCTTTGATGTTAAATGATGCAGATGTTAACTTCTCATCAGCAGTCACGCCTCACATAATGCAAATGTCCCCAACTCAAGAGAGGAAAACCGAGTTTTGCTTGTTTCAGTCTTCTAGGTTTATCTTTTTTAGGAGAAATTGTTTCAGACTCGATGTTAATTGACCTGATCAATTAACATCAAGTTAATGGATGGTATTTGTGACTTTTATACCACATGACCCGGAGTCATGTGGTGTAAAATGGCAAAACCCTGGTTTATTTCTCTGTAACCAACAATAATATATTCAGTGCATAAAAATTTAAAAAAATCTGTAAGATTATGAGTTACTATGTATTTTAAATGCATCTTAATTAAGTAATATTACCCTCAGGAGGGGGGATGATGGACATTGTCATTGGTTGGCAGGATTTCTAGTGCTTTGTGTGCCTGGTCTGTTCGGCATGCATACGGAGTGCATGCCACAGGTGAAAAATACTTTGTTTCTCTGCCCTGTAGTGGTTTTTGTCTGTGCAAAATTAACATGGAAACTAACATTTTCAAAGGACGCTTGACGTCCTTTGGGGTTTTCTAGGCAGGGATTTTTAGAAATCAGAATCCTTTAAGGGAAGTGTCATGGTGTATAATTCTGAGAGAGAGAGTGCTACCTGGTGCTAGAAAGCATCCTAGGTAATGGTGTGCACAGGGTGTAACAGGGCTACTGACATAACTATCCTAACAAAGGGACAGAACACCAACTCCTGACACAAGAAAACAATAGCTTTCACACTCTTTATCCTAATCTGTACAGAATACAAAACAAGGGTGCATTCAAAGATGAACATGAAATCAAAGATATAGCAAGATATGAGATTGCACAAACTTCAAATAAATCTTTTTTTTGACAATTCATATGGCATAAGAACCTTTTTTATCCTTCATGTGAAGAAACACTTTTTCTTCCTTCCTCTTCTTCTTTGCTCTGTGTCTCAGTGTGCATCATATAGAACAGGCAAAAATGGACAGATGA
The DNA here is from genome assembly GCF_003331165.1 of Xiphophorus hellerii. Lineage (NCBI taxonomy): Eukaryota > Metazoa > Chordata > Actinopteri > Cyprinodontiformes > Poeciliidae > Xiphophorus > Xiphophorus hellerii. The sequence continues at coordinate 8,960,618 of NC_045679.1, read as the reverse complement.
TTGAGTCCCATCTTGAGGTTGAGATGAGGTACATTACTGAGGTGTCCTTCGCAGGGAGAAATTCATCTCCTGTAAGAGGCATGGCATGGCCAAGTGAAGGTGATGATGTTATGAATTAGGCCCACTGGCTGCACAAGGTAAGGCTGGGCACTCTGTCACTCAAGCCAAGAGCTGACGGATCTTTGCACTGTAGAACAGAAAGGCCTTGGGAATACAGGCAAGGTCAATATGGAACTGATAGACTGACCATGGTGAAAATATGCATTAATGAATGTGTCATACATTTTTAAAAGAAATTCCTACTCCATGATAGAACTTTCTGACAGGTCCATGCTGGTTTCACCTTTTGTGCCATGGCCATCAGTTCTCAGGTAATTGGAATGTGGGAGAAACACTGAGCAGGCTGATACCTCTGAGTAGAAAATCCTATTTTGCTTTGATGCCTCACAGGAAAGTAGATTTTAGTCACAGTCAAGCAGCTTTTGATCTTCTATTTCCATTCATGTCATTGCTTCTTCTGCCCGGGGAGCTGAAATGAGCTAAACAGGTGATGATGCAGGGCAGCATCTTTCACCAGCCTGTCCTGGAGAGAAACTACTCAATGATGGCCATCAAGTGGAGAGATGTAAGGTTTTTCACTTATACCTCGATATGGAGGAGAAATTAGGCACCGAGTAAGCGGTGTCCTACACTTTGTCCTTTTTTGTTAAATGTCCACAAGCAAGGTCCTTTAAGGTAGCCCCCACAGCTGGATGATAGTTGGGTGTGGTGAATGGAGGCTAAGGGGTTCTTCATCCTCTCTTCGGAGGGCTTGTGGCTGATGTAATTGAAGTGGGCAGAGCGAGGACAAGACGAGCCCCTTGCCCCACCACCACCAAAACGCACCGATCTCTCTGGCACTCCATCTCTCTGTTGGATCTGTCAGGCAATAGAGCTGTCTAGGACTGAGCCTACTAATGGTACACCCAGCTGACTAGAGACCTCATCATGCTGTGGTGAATTATTCAGCTTCCAGAGGGCTCTTTCCAAATTATTTAAAAGCCGGCTGTGGCAGCAACACAAGGAAACCGCGGCCTGGTGGAATTCTCAGAACTCGACTGTTAGGAGTTTCCACAACTTTCAACCATTTCTGTCAAGTTCCTAAACCATGATGTATGAACCATAACAGAATTTTTTCCTTAAAGAAAAAAAGCTTAAATCGACTGTTGGCTAGTCTTGCTTGGTTAAGCAATTGGGCATACCTGTTTAACTGATTGTTTGCAAAAAAGAAAAAATTGTCACTTGCATCCTAGTAATTCAATCATTGTAGAGATCTAGGCATAATGAAGACTAGCTGAAGTTTAAGTTTAGCAACAACTGGAGGAAAAAAGGAAATTTAAATGATGTGACGGTATTTTAGTTTGGTTGGAGGTGTCACACAAGTTAGACAGATCTTTTTGGAACCTTCAATAGTTTTTTTGTTTTTTTTGTTTGTTTTGTTTTTTCTCCAGCATTTTATACATTCAGATACTAAAGGACATTAAAGAAACATGATCACAGTTTTACAGCACTGTGTCTCACTAGTTTGAGATGCAAGCTGTCAAACATTTATCCCCCAACTTCAGAATAGAGGAAGTCAGATTTAGAGATATCTGCACTTCCACTTCCTTTGGTGAAACATACATGATCCAGTATGTTATTTACAAACATTTAATGTGCTTTCTATAAGGATTTGTACCTCTTAAACCTTGTGAAATATTATCATGTTAAAAAGCAAACACTCTATGTTTTACACAAAGTAAACCATAATTGTGAGTTGGAAGGATAATAATGCCTATACTATAGGACGACCAAGTTTCTGTTTGCAATGTCTTGTGTTTTTTGGGAAGTTGATGCATAATCAGTTGGTTGGTTTTTTTTGCTCCTTAGCTTACCATTTAAGTATATTTTATGTTGTTGCATCAAATCACACCAATCCTATATATAAAATGCACAAAAATTTAAAGGCTGGTAATATTTTTGAAGACACTGTAGCTCTTTCTTGGTACATTTCAAACACTGTCAGGACTTGCAGGCTTAAAAATTGGATGCTGGGGTTCCAACATCCATACTGTAATTAAGCAACCCTGTAAGTAACGACAATTTAATTATTAATCAGTGCAGTTTTCTTGTTTCTCTAATTCAACATGAAGTACAATTTCGTCTCATTGCAGTGAAACTGCTCAGTTCATCATCCCTTCTGGCTAGGTGTTGCAGCAGGACTGACTGATTAGAATTCCACGTCTATATTCATCACACTCTGTCCTCATCCACTCAGCAGAGAGTGGATAAATCACTGCGTCTGGACCGTCCCTCAGCAGGCCCCTGAAAGCCTTTAGTAACAGGCTCAAGCTGCCTGCAGTGCCAGCCCCTGATAGTTTTGAGTGAAAACAGATGTGGTTGCTACACTTTGCAGCCCGTTTGACTGAAGTTTTAAACTGATCACTCTCTCAAGGAGCTCAGTGCCACCTGATTTTCCCTATCCCGCTCCCCCTGGTGCACATTGTTGCAGCAACTCCTCATAGGTGCACCCTGTCTTAAATAAATATTTCAAACAAGGTGGAAGCAGTCTTCCTATTTATCCTCATAAAGCCTCCCTAAGAGTCTGAGGGGGGATGCATTCGTGCCCTGAAGCTCTAATGAAATAAAACACCAGCACTGTGCCCTTTATGTGAGCCAGAAACCTCGGCCATGTTTATGACATCTGACCATCTGGGTTTCACACGACCATCTCTGCTGAACGGCTTTGTGCAGCCCTCCACTCACACACATGTCAGAGGTCTCCCAAATACCTGATGGCATTCTGCCTTTAAGTTCATCATAAATCTGCAGCGGATGTGACTGCAAAATGTTTTCATGCTGAAAGAAACACATTTATTTGAAATCTGGAAACTTCTCTAGTTTTTGCAAAAAAAATAAAATAAATAATAAAAAAAACAAAAAAAAAAAACGGTCTCCCAAGAGACAAATGCCTCGGCAGCAGGGGAACAAGCCAATAGAATCTCCCACAGGGTCTTTGGTGACTGATATTCTTCACTGATTTGTTTAAACAGTCTCAAATGTCTCCCCCAGCTTTGCCTAATGCAACCCAACTACCCCCCACCCCCACCCCTCCTGGACTGCACATGTGGTGCGGAGCTCCAAGCGGTGGTTGGGAATCCCTTTAGGCCAGACATTTTAATTAAAAGCAGAGCAGACCTCTTGTTCTAACCCTAACTTTTTTTGTTGTAATGACTGGCATATAGAGTCCTGCTCAGGATTAATCACTCGTCCACATGGAGAACATAAAACCACCAACCTCAGCTTTTATTTCCCGCCATCCTCATCTTGTCAAACTTGTGTCTCACACCTGAGTCTCTGACTCAGCTGCTGAAACCACAGACAGGCTATTCTACCTCACTGAGCTCATTCTGAGAAACCTGACTGGGAAGATTTACCCGGAGCTGGTGTGAAGAGGTTGTGACCTGCAGGTCAAATGGCAGGTCAGGATGTGGATGTTGTGAGCGTGAAAAGGTTTCGACACTTCATACGCTATGCTGAACTTTAAGCTATTGAGGGTTAGAGAGAGCATCATTATTATTCTTTGTGGTTATGAATTGAGTCATTAAAGCCTGCGGCTTGTGATATTTGAGCTTTCACCTTGGCATTTAAAAAAGGGAAATGGGTTATGGAGCCTGCAAAATAAAGCCTCTTTACTATTTTAATGTATTAGTTGATGATGAAAATGTGGTATTTAATATACAGTGATTATGCACACAGATTTTAAAATGTTTAAAGTTATTAAACAGCTTTGTTTTCATCTTGGAAGTAACAATACATTTCAAAAACTACTTTATCATGTTTTTTTCCTCCTTTTATACATAAGTAGAATCAGTTTGATTCTTTCCAATGAAAAGGGAAAATTACTCAAAGGAAGTTGCTTTAAGTTTCGCTCAGTATAGATATAATCTTTTAATTCATGGTTATTTATTTATTATAGTGAAATCTAAATAAAACATCTGACTGTCTTGTTGCCAGGGAAACCATTACTGAGCCTGAAATGATTAAATAATGTTTATAAAGCAAGATGATTAAAGGATACCATGTGTTGATCAAGAGATCAGACAATAGGTATGCAGACTTACAAAAATATTCACACCCTTTAAAATTTGTCACATTTTGTTACATTACAGCCAGAAAACTCAAAATATTTTAGGTTTCATTAGGTTTAATCAGTAGCCTTTTGAATGAGCTGTCTCCAATTCTGTTACATTCTAATTTAAACTTTGTTATAATTACTGTAATGACAAGAATATATTCAAAACCAAAACCTGCTTTTCTTTTCCTTGTATATAAAAAAATCATTTTACACACAAATGTACAGTTTAAATGTATTATTCCTTTTACATGTCGGTTTATTTCTAAGTATTGTTACCTGCTTTCTTTACGCAGTGAGTGCTTGAAATCAAAACCAACTTTCTTATTTGTGCACAGTTTTGGTTTATAAAGCTGATTCTAACTTGGATTCCCTCAAGTTTTATCTTTTATTCCCAAGAATCTTTTCATTTCTCATTTCAGCATGCCGCATTATGGCACGTTAAATGAACAATGTTACACAAACCCCACAAAACTCCATGTCTGGTATCAGATGGAAAAATTATTAGAAGTAAATTATATTCAACAATGTACTTGTAAAACATGGTGTGACTTGTCTTGATTTAGTCCAGAGGCGGTGCTACTAACCTTAACATGTCCAGATGTCAAACGACACTCCCATGTGGATATGACCTTATGTGACTATTCTTGTGATGGAATGCCATAGATCTTTACAAGCCTGCAAGTGTGACTAACAATGCTCCTTTCACTGTGTAACAGTTTTCTTGAGGGAGTAGCATGACTGCTTTACTCATACATATTATGTATTTAAAGATATAAAGTTACAGTGCATTGTGAAACTATTTGTATCTGTTTATCAGTTTTTAGCACCAGAAATGAATGTGTTTTATTGGAATTTGAAGAAATAAACCACCTGAAAGTAGTGCAGAATTCAAATCCTAACATTTATTACTTATTAAAACCTGAAAAGCGCCATATTATGTATTCTTTCCCTTGATATCATTAAATAAAAGTAAGTACAATGCACTGCAGAAGTTTCCTAAAGAGTAGCTTGAGTTCACCTGTGTAATATAATATGGTCATGTCTTTAGACGTTTGATTTAAAAATAAACATTAAAAAGCATCATTATGACCAAGTAGACTGTTATAAATAGCCCAACATTTCAGCATGTCACAGAGTACTGTTTTTAGTTAATTTTGAAATTGGAAAAAGTATAGCATAACTTCACAATTATGAAGACATGAGACAGCTAAAACTGACAGGCTGGGGCATTAGTGTTCAGCCTGCACCAAGTCATGCAGGAGACGGGAAATGTGGGATAAAGTGTTCTGGTCAGATGAGATTGATACTCAAATTTATGTTCTACTTGCAACTCATTTTGTGGTGGTGAAACTAAAACTGCACATCACCAAAGAGATGAGCACAAAATGAATGTATGGTTCCTGTCGCTGAAAACTGGAGGAGGCTGTGGATATTTTTTGGGGCTTTTTTTTTTCTTTTTCTTTTGTGCAAGGTGCCACCTCCTTCACATTTGAAAATGTCAACATTTGTTCACTAAGTGATGTTGACTAATCTTTTCCTTCGAGTTTATAATATTGGACTATTTTATCATAAGCTATCATACATGTGATTTCAACTTAAGTTGCATGAATACTTTTGAAAGTCAATGTTGATGTTCAAATTTTCTTACAGACTCCCATCAAATAACTGTTTCTGTCTATATAATTCTGATTTTATGATTTAAACTGCTTAATATTCCATTAGCAATACTATCTTTAGTGAGGAAATGTTGTGTAAAATGCAAATTTATTCCCTGATAACATTTATTTGAACAGCTCCATCTGCATGTTCTGATAATATTTATGATTGTGTTCTTGAGCGACGTACCCTGCCAAGTCCAAAATCGAAACAAAGTGGTGTTGAAGACTTCAAAATAGTCAAAACAACTCAAAATCAAAAACTGTGGCTGTAGTAGTATTGTCCTCTGTGCCCGCATGCATGAGAAAGTTCAGCTTAAACTGCTTTCTTTCAACTGCCCTATAACTGAAGAAAGCCAGGATTTCCTAATGCGGAGAATGGAGACCTCTCAACAGATTGATATTCAGCAGGGGACTGTCTATTCTTTTGCAAAGAGTTTTAACGGAGAGGGAGGAAAGTAGTTTGGTCAGGCAACAGTCTGAGATAGCCTTCGCTGGATTTGAAGTTTGCACCTGACAAGGAAGGAGATAAATCTGTGAATCTGTCGGCCTGCTCACTATGGACCCTTTCTGTCTAGATGTTAGTGCGGGTGAGTCAAAGAACTGCTTTGTATTATGATGGGTGGCATTTCACTGGAGGTTTTGTTTTTATCTTGGACATCTATGGATTCTGTTCAATCAATTCTGTTGCATGGGGTTCTGTCTTTATGATTAGTTTGAATTCACGTCTTTTATTTCAATCGAGGTGAGACGACATGTTGTGAATTGGCGCAATCTGAAATTAATGGAATTGGGGGATATAAGAAAAGCTGAGACATGCAAAGTTTATAAACCAATTAGTCTCATGATCCATTAAAATCAACTGGTATCATTTTCTGAACTGTGAATGATAAACTCTTCCCATCGTTTGTTTTACATATATGTAAAACTGAATCTCTTTTCTCCTTGTATATATACAAGGAGAAAAGAGATTCTGCATTTAAGCATTTTGAAACTTCTGCAGTGAACATTTGCATTGACTATAGCAAAAATCTGCCTAAAATTGTTCATTATAATCAAGAATGCATTTTAGTCCTTATGCTAAAAATATTCTGTTTATTTAAATAAGAAGGGAAATGCAAACAAACAAAAATACAAAGCAACTTGTATTATAAAGTAAAAGAGGAACTTTCACTGGACAATCCTGAAAATTACAATTTATCGAGGTAATTGGTCTCGGAAGAATCAAAGTGTTTTCATCTTAAAATGGATTGTAATCTATGTGGTATTCTGAGAATGAAAGGAAAATGCATATAAAGTCTTAAAACTATCTTAAGATCCATCTGCTTTTAGCTTTCCATTTGCCAGGCACAGAACTGTAGAGTTGGTATTTGTGACTATGCTTACAGAGATATGACTTGCATTTCTCCTCAGAAGAAAAAGGAATCGTCCCATTTTCTCAGAGTGGTTCACTGCATTGGGTAACTCCAAAATGGCATGCAATATTGTGTTTTCTTTTTTCTTTGTTTTTTCTGGCATTGAATTCTTCACTTGGAATCGGATGTTGAGAGGAAAAAGTTTTTAAAAAACCTCAAATCTTGTCGTAACCTAAGACAGTGTAACTGACTGTGCATTCATTTAACAAGCCTTTATGGGTTCTGAGGTTTGGCTCTACTAAATATCTCCAGACTCGGCTCTCCTCTTTAGCCCAGGAGAGACCAAAAATATCAACAAAATTTAACTATAGCTAAATTATTATGTTATGACTGGGACTGTTTTTTTGCATTCAGCATTTCAAACATCACTCAACAGAATAAAAGACTGACTTAAGTCAACTCAAAAATACTCTATTAATCCAAATGTGAAATTTAATGTTGTCATAACTCATATTCAAGTATCTTCAGAGTCTGTGTGGATGGTCATGCTGTAGGCAGGATGAGTCTCTAGCAGTTGTTAGTCTTGCAACAATCTGAAGATGCCTCTGACTAAAGTACCTGTTGCTGTATTGGCAGCCTTATGACTTCCATGACATGCTAACTACATTGGCAACATGATAATGTAACATGACACTTGTGTCCAGCTGAAAATATTTTAAGTATATTCTTTATATTAGTAGCATTCATGTTTTGGAGATCTCTTTCACTGATTGAAATTTGGCTAACAGTATGGTGAGGAAATGTTTAAGTGACCTGCAGAACAGTTACATTGAGTGAAAGGTCAAATGGAAAGTGTAACCATAAGATTATTCTGATCTACTGTATATTAGTGTACACGTTCCTTTATCACAGCAGACTTAAAAAAAAACTTCAGATAAGGTTTTTAATCCACAGCTTTTGCTGTAACCCTGTAAAATGCTCAGATCTCTGCAGGATCGACGTTTTGAGCACATATGGAAACTCTTAAACCAACTGTTTTATTTCAACATCTAAAGCAAAACAACAGCTGAAAGAAGGCACTTCACAACACTGTGGCCTAAAACTTGGCAAAATGAAGAACTATTATTTTCACAGAGGCTCTAGAGTTTTTTTTTGTGTTTTCTTTTTGTCAGGTGGGACTGAAGATTATTGATTTTGAAATCATGATTGTCTGCATCTATTTGGAAGTTGTCCGCCTCACTGTTAGTATTTGTGTGTTGGAAAGGCCTGGCATGCAGCCACTCCATGCATGTTGCAATGGCTATAGTGGGTTTAATGGCAGGCTAGACTGCACAATCTAAAAATAACACAACTACTTTAAATTGCTCAATATATATATATATACATATATATATATATATATATATATATATATATATATATATATATATGGAGTCCCCGGATAAATGTGCTGTAGGTCAGAGGCCAGTATGTTCCATGATGTTCATATACATCCCAATAGAACAGCAAAGTTTTTTCCTTTTATCTATTTTTAACAAATTATCACTTCTGCTTGGATTTCTGTTTCTCTTTAAGCAATAATGTTAATGTCACTTGGTTAAAAAGTATATTCCCCAGACCTGTAAGCCACTATCTAATCAGAAAGCTGAAGCCATTGATCAGCCAAAGTTCTACTTCACTAATACTGATTTACTCAACATGAAACTCCAACTTTGGTGAAAGAGCGAACAGAGTGGAAAGGGTTCAGCTCTGCCCCGATGGACCCTGCTGAGAAGTTGATGCTACACGTTTTAAAATGATGGGTTTGATGGTATTTGGAGAGCTTATCTGAGGCAGAAATGTTCCATCAGCTCAAAAATCGTTCAAACAGAAAATCCTGACTGGTCTTTGTTTGACATTTTTTGGTTCTTTAAAAAGATTTTTTTTTTTTTTTTGAAAAAAGACATGGACATGTCCATCCATGAAAGCTACAAATTGTAAGAAGTAAAATGATTTTTGACAGCTTTTAGTTATTATTGATTTGTCAAATCAAGAACAACAATGACGACTTCTGGTCCTTTGTCATTGGTTGCAAAGCCATCTTACAAACTTCACAATGTGCTGAAATGTGATTAGATTGTGGTAAATAAAAACCATCTTCAGCGTTCAGCCAATAATGATACAAAATGAGACCTGGTGTTCATCACCAGTGTGTAGACTGTATATGAAAGGGTGTGTGGGAAGGCGTGCACTGGCGAGCAAGAGAGCGTGTGTGTGTTCATTGTGGCCACTGCTGTTAAGTGATCTAAGGTGTGTTTTGCTGTGAGACGAATGTATGTGCATATCAAAACGGCTGAACCATGCAAGCACTCACCAGCCAAAGCAAAATGGTGCACCTGGTCCCTTCAGTAACATCTGGAAAAACTCCCAAAAGCGAGAGCACAACCTGACTGCATTCAGCAACCAACTCCATTGCCTTTTTCAATGGCTTTTCTCCAAATGATTGAGCTCCTTCCACTATTTATTGAGCTAAAGTCAGCCAACCTATGGAGAAATCTCTTAGCAGCCTCATGTATGTAGGATCTGAGTCTATCATGATCCAAAGCTGAACATGAGAACTCCCATCTATTTCTCGTGAAAGTCGCAGCAAGATGTGAGCTCTAGGTTGAGGCAGGGACTGACTCCCAAACACTCCACCGTTTTCCAGTTGATGATCATGACCTCAGAATTGAGGAGGCGATTGTCATTTTCTTAATCAGAATTTAAAGATCTTAATGAAATTTATGAACCAGTTGAACTAAGATTCGTGAGCCTGAAGATATTTAATGTTACACTGCAACTAATATGAATTTATGCTACAAAATATATTAACTGTTAGTCAGGTGTTGGTGTATTCTCATCGCCCCTTCTCTTTATTCCTAAATAGTTTGTCAGGACTTAACTTTTTTTTTCTTTTTTTTCAAAAACTACAATGCATGAGACCTGTGTTTTGGCCCTTCTCCTTCTGCTCCTACTCAGTATGAGGTCATGAGTCTATTTTTCCCAAGCATTACAATAATTTACTAGTAATGTATAGTCTAGTATAATTAAGGTTGCAGTCAATCTGAGTCCTACAAAATGCATGTGTATCCACTGATGCCACACTCCTCCATGCCCCATACCACCTTAACATCACTCCCCAGACTCCCTATTGAAGTTTTCTACATGTCCCAATCCTTACAAGTTATCATAGTTAATGGAGAGTCCACTGAATTCTGGGTTGGACACATACTGACTTTTACTATTGTAGTGCTGTCTTCTGCCAGTGTGAAGGGAGGATAAATTGTGTGGAGAAGACAGGATTATTGTTTACACTGTGGTAATGTTTCACAAGTTGAGCTTTATTTCTAAACTTTCTTGGAAAGCCTTAGGCGGTTATGTCCCAGGTTATAAATCAGCCTTTGAGCAAGCGTTGCTGCAAGAACTTGCTCCATTTGCAAAATATTCCTACTTGCATTTTCAACACGGGAGAGAAAAAACATTTTCCATTTGTGTGGATTTGGGGAATTCAGAGTTCCAGACAATTGAAGTTTGAGAAATATCTTCATTACCCCAAAGTCAGCTCTTTTATATCGTGTTTCAAACATTATCTAAACAGAGGAGATGGAAATTGATATAAGTATGCTTATTTATGATGTTTTTTACTAATTTTTTGTGTGGATTTTCCAGTTACGGCTTGAGAGAGAGGGGTGTGTTGCACTAACTCACTCTGTCAGGATGCTGTGAGGTATTGATCGCTGAAGTGTATGAAGATGATAGGCTTTGACAGCCCACTGAGTGGACCTGAGCGTAGTCAGACTGCAGCCTGCTTCGCCTTCCATCTGTAAGGGCCCAGGGTCACATTGATGAATGACTGCATCACTCAAAGTGCATGAATGCTCCAGCATGCAGACAGTTAGTCCGCAAGGACGCGAGCACCCGGGAGAAACATGAATATTAGAATAAGTGTTTATACAAAATATTGACATCGTGAATTAAAATGAAGAAAAACTCTCCTTCCAAGTGCCTGAGGAGCTGAGTTGGTAATATTGTTAATGATCGAGCGTAACTTTAATCAGCCAAAAATATTTCTGATCTTTTTTGACTTCCTTAATGTGGAAGTATAAGCATGAAGTTGTATCAAACATATTGAAAAATACTGATCCATATTTTCTAACGCCCAACGGATTACTCATTTTCAACGGATGCTTTATGCAACAGCAGAGTAACAGAATATATATATATATTTAAACTAGGCAGATGGAAGGAAAGGTTTTTCCTTTTATTTTATTCTTACCTGCAGCTTCGGTAAATAAATTGTGAATGTCTGCTAATTGTGTTGTTCCTGTTTTTGCTCTGCGTAAAGAGCTTAAGTGAAAATTGCCAGGTCTTTACCTCCGTCAACAGCTTTAATGGATTTTCAGAAACACTAGGAGCCCTGGGTTTCTGGGAAACTATGACAAACACTGCTGAGAGGAGGCTGAATGTGTCTGACTTTTGTGAATGCATTTGGATTCAAGCTGGTCATCAATGGTGACTGGGGGAAAAAAAAAATATTTAGCACAATATCCTGCCAGTAACTAGCTGCAGTGCACCATTTATAAAACAGCCTTTTTGGTGCAAAACATGTTTTTTTTTTTTTAAATCAAATATCTATTCATATCCAATGCAATGTCAGGAAAAATCTAAACACACTTGAATTGATCTCTTGCCCACATTCAAGGTTTAAGCTCATGTACTGCATTCAGATATGACTTTCTGAACTTGGTAACTATTTAAAAACCCTGCATTCATGATTTACTTACCTCATATCATCTGTTATTGAAATCCTATCCCCTTCAATGTTTGACACAGAAGATGATTCATAAGCTAAAATTTTTCTGCCCTGTTGAACAACTTGGGAGCTTTGGAGAGACAAAGCTCCATAATGTTGTCTCTTTGTTCCTGGTTCCTTGGTGTCACTGGACTGTACCACAAGGGTAACACAGATAGACAGAGAACACGCTTACACTTTTAGCTATGATTAATTCAGAAATCCTACTTAACCTAACATGCATGCACCTTTGGGGTCTGGGAAGAATGTTGAGAAAAAATATGTACTATGAGAAACTCCAGGCCAACAATTGACTGAGAATTTCTTAGTTATAAGGTGAATTGCCACTGATCATACTAAGAGTATCAACAGTCAAGGCAACCAGCAACGGAAAAAATACCATTCGAAACTGAATGAAATAAATAGTGGTAATGGCCGTATAGTGAAGTGAAGGACATGTGATAAACCCTGTGAATCCACTTGATAAGAGAAGGTGCTTCATAGTTTATTTATTGCCTTTGTCTTTTGGTATTTTTATGGGAACGGTTACAGATCAGATTCCGTCCTTGCTTCAACGGTTGTCATTTCTAACCAACTGACAGGCAAGGTCACTGTTTACAAATTTAGCCATGATTAATCGTGTATAGTCAGACTGTAGATTAGTGCGGCTGACTAGGTTTTGATTTAAGCCCAGTATTTGCTAAATGTTTTACCTCTTCACTGTCTTACAACACAATAATTTCGTCTTGCTGGTATTGTTTTAAAATCCAATTGCATAATCAACAAAGATACTTTGATGATTATTAGGTGCCAAATTATTTGTTCTTTTGAAAAGAGTGCCGTCCAAAGTAACACCAATGCTATTTTCCACTATATGAATAAAATAATTTGTAAACACAAACTTTTCTGTGTCAGCTGAGAAGGGAGCAGGACCACTGAAAACTGAGGAATAAAAAAATATATACATTGTTTTATTTCATCATATTTTTTACATCAAACTAGATGCAATATTTTAGTTTTTTTATGTGCTACAGTGCCTGTATGAATATGTTATGTACATTGTTAGGTGCAGAAGTTGTAATATTCTTTGCATATTCTGCTAGCCTTCATCGCCGTTTCGTCTACCAAAGAATGTGCTGCGAGATCACTCCTACCGCACAAATCAGTCTGCGATCATTATTTGAATGAGCCGGGCTTAACGTTAGAGGTCTTGTTACGTTTCTCCTTCTGCTCAGTCTCATGGATCCTCACCGTATTTTTCTTTACAATCTCTTGCAAACGGAGCAGGCAGTGGGACACATGAGCAGCTCTCCAGAGGTCTACCCCTGGTGTTCTCAGGTGATCTGCCCGATGTGGATCCGTTTACCAGCCGTGCAGCTGTCCCGGGAGGTTTGAGCCCTCTTAAAAGTCTACGTCCAGCTACAGTTACAAAATGCAAAGTCGAGATAGAGAAAGGACAGCTTAGGGCCAGGGGGTGCCGTAGATCTCCTGCTGTGAGTTCAAAGAGAGGTCCCCGACAGCTGTGGCTCTCAAGGGATGTTAACAGAATTGTTTGGGCAACTCAATCTAACCTCAATAAACCGAGGTGCCGTATTCGCCTTCCCACATTCTTTTAAGGAGAAATATATACTTATTGCATTTCATCAAAGGAGGAAAGAAAGTTGGACACTTTCTCAGGCTTTTCGACATCCTAATTTATTGGATGCTAAGCTGCAGCTTTGTCAGGACGGTATGCATACAGTGCCTTGCATAAGTATGAATACTCAGGGTTTGTTTTGTTTTTTATTCTCAAATTAAAGCTTTAGTAGTTTGGTGGCGCATCATTTATATTTATTATAAATATTCCTGGATGTACATTTGATTATTGCCGCATTACAATGTTCTTAGAAAAGTGCTATATTTATTTTAGCTTACAGATGCAGAAATTACAACAAGCTACAAACTCTTCCCTTTATAGAACCTGAAATGAAAGGGTTGAAGAAGATTCAGTTAATTATCAGAGTAATAAAACTGACTTAAAAGAAATTTGGTTGTTTAGGAATGTTCTGGTCATGAAAACATGATTAGTTATTCAATGGGACGGAAAGAAGCACCACCCATCACTCCTGTGAAGTTAACAGTCTTAAAACTTCAGTCTGCAAGTTTCATGTAGATTGTCACTGCAGGCTGGCTAGCCCAGCACATTGGTCAGCTAACATTAGCCATATTTGCTAACACTGCTCTTTATACAACAGAGTTAGGATAGTTTTATATTTCTAATGAAACAATGGAGAAAATAGTATATTTTCAATGCTGATACTCTGTTTTGTTATTAATCTTTATTAAAAAAAACAATCAAATAATTTATGCTCTTTAATATTCACAACCATTTCTATGACTGAAAGTTTTTTGCTCATTATAGAAACCCTTCTTATAATTGCTGGAGCACTTTTTGTATAATTGCTATGCTGGAGATTAAAGATTTTGCAAGAAACCTGAAATATTTGAAATTGAAAAACTTGCCATTACCTCAATCTTTGGCTCCCCCCACAGATTCTATTTCAGATTTATGCCAAATCTCTGGTTTAAACACTCAAACATTTTTATTACCACAGATGTTTTTTCATTCATCATTGTTTTTTCTACTTTATATGAGAACAATTTATCTACTAAGTATATTTGTTTTTCCTGCAGATTGATTATCACAATGTGGAAGACATGCTGATTATTTTATTCTATGACATGGCTACTGAGTTATTCTTCTATATCTGTGCCACTTCACGCTATAAAATAAATAGTTTTCTTAACTGACTTGATTTACTATCATCCTAGTAAATAAACTTGCCTTGAGGAAGTTTGGGAGCTTATTGTTGAGAAATCAACACATAATGTGTGCTATTCAACCTCTGTGGGATCAAATGTAAACAAACTGTTGGCTCAAAGAACTAATTTCAATCATTGCCTCCAAAAATAAATCCTCTCCAGGTGTTTGGAGTCCATTTCCTTAGCTTTGATCAGCGGAGGATGCAAAAGTAGATCCTTAGATAAAGTAAAACTGTGGTACATGTGTATCTGACTTTTCAATCACCTTACCTATTATTGTCCCCTCTAGTTAGACTGCTCCAGTAACATGACACTATATAAATATTTGTCCGACATAACTGTAGGCCCATTCAGCTGATCCTGTGGCTTCGGCTCAGGCACAATAGCCCCTTATCCTCAGCAAGTAACACTACACTCTCTTCCCTGGTCATTATTGATGGCCGAGTAAGTGTTACAGTTACAAACCAATTACTCCACCATTAATGTTAGATGAGCTGCTTTACAAGTACAGCTTGATGCTTATCAGGTTTTCCTCTGCGGTTGCCTTTTTTTCTTTCTTTTTTTTTTTTGTCTTTAAACTACACACCGTTTCCCCGCATGTGGTTTCAGTCTTTAATAAGTGGGAGGTGAGAATGACAGCTGGCAGTCTTAGTTGCTTTTCAGGAGAATTTGTTCCCCAGTTCAAGAGGTAAATAAGTCAAAAGGTGAGCAGCATGTCCTCGCTTTGACTTTGGGAAATCTGGTGACACGGTAAGGTGATCTCACGGCAGCAAAAAGGAGAAAAAGGGATGCCGGGGGGTTGGGCTGGTGGGGGGAGCAGTACAGTGAGGTGTAAAGGATCGAATGAGTTGTGCCGCCACCTCCACATGGGGCTTTTCACTGGCGCAAAGAAACGGTGCGTCTCCAGGTCAGTGAAAGGTTGAACCTTTAAGTTTTGGGTGCACACCCCAGCAAACAGCCATTTTGTTGTTCCTGTCAGAACTTGGTGGGCGAGTTGAGCCGGATAAGAGGCTCGTTTGTGTAGAGGAGGGAGATGAGAGACAATTTGCAGATCAGGTCGACACCTTTCACGTCTCTGTCAGCGGCATCTGCTGCTGAGGGATTTCCCACACAACTCATCTGCTCAAGTCGTCTAAAAGAAATAATATATGGAAAAACAGGTTATTATTTGAACACTTTAATAGCCTAAATAAAACCTGCACTTACTGGTAACTCACTTAACTTTTTAAACATCTTTATAAGAATATAGTTTGTCTGTGTGTTTAAATTGAATTATGAAGTATTAAATGAAACCATAAAATATCAAGGTCAAAATTGGCAAATCTAGAAAAGGAAATTTGGAATTTGGTCAACCTTTAAAAGATGAATAGTTGTTAAAGCTGCATAAACTACCACTGTTGGGGTTTGCTTCTTACAGTAGAAATTAGATCCACATTCATTTTACAAAAAAGGCATAACTTTTTTCACTAATGACTCTGATTAAACTGTACCTGTTTTACATGAGTAAGCATAACAGAATTCTTTCTGTTTGCTACATGTTGAATTGAGAGCAATTTTTGAATTTTTTTTTTTTTTTTTTACATATCTTTAAATTCAGAAATTTACAAGCATATTCTTAGTGTTTGTTGAATTGTGTGTTTAAACTGCACAATTTGGCTCAATTTTATGGTTTTTTCCACAAGCTTCTCACAATAGTTTACTAGAACTTTGGTCCATATCTCTGGAAGAGAACAGAATTTACTTACTCGGGTTTTTAGTATGGTTTAGGCTGCTTAACTCATGCACATTTTTCAACTTTTTTTTTTCTCATTAAAATGAGATGAGGGCTTTATGACCACTGAATGGTGTCCAAGGTTTAGCTTACAGGATGATTTCTTGAGATGTTGCTTTAGTATCTTCAGATGATTTTCTTTCCTCATTATCAGTATTTGCAACGTGCACAAGTCCCTCCCTCAGCAAAACACCTACACAGCCTGATGCTGCCACCCCCGTACTTCAGTTAGAATGATGTTCCCAAGTTGTATAGATTCTCCATTTTTCCTAAAATAACGGTGAGGGAAATTATGATAAATAAATACTTCAACACATGAAGGTCTTTGTTCATGAGTAGTCTGGCTTTCATGTGATATCGTAGTTGCGACATCAACTTTTCTGAGTGGACTTTCAGCCGCTGTGACTCGGACTTGCACCCCAAAGACTTAAGAATTGACTTGGACTTTGCTGCTTTCACATTTCAGAGCTCAATTCATTTAGCAGAGATGTTCACAATTGTTCAGACTCTTTCTATAGCTGTAAGATTTCCATTAAATTCAACTGGATGCCTTCACGTCACTTTACCTCAGAACTCAAAGCCCTATCACTTTGACTTTTACACTTTTCTGTTAATGTAAGTTATGCAATGCACTTATCTTTTCCTTTTCTTCAGTTTTTTCTTCACTAATAATGAATCTATGGTCTACTGTTCTGTGCTACATTCAAAGAATGTGCCATAAACCAGGTCGACACATTAACTCATACATGTGCACATCTGTAGGTGGCAGTTATGAAGCCATTCATCAGCAGCTTCTGCAGAGGACTTTGTCCTTAGGAGTAAGAGACAAAGGAAGCAGGCATTTCCTCCTTAAGAGGGATGCTTTCCGCCGCACGTCCTGATTAGTGAGATCAGATCCTCTTCCCCTGAAACTCATCACCAGATGACTTCTTTCTACACATTTAGAGCAGCGAAAAACATTCAGGTTTTATACATCGCTCTGAGAAAATATTCTCCTGCATTAGGAAGGAAAGTGAATAATTCATAACTCCAGCTTTTGAATTATCATGAAATTAGCATGAGACTGCCAAGTATCCGCAGCTATTTTCAACGTTTTCTCTTTCTGAAATGTGGCCGATGATTGGATGACACCTGGATGCTCTGCAGAGTATTTATGCAAGTTCTCTTCAGATCAGATTTGTCTTCAAACCGAAACCTTATTTATTGATAATTCTCGCAAAGTTGCGCCATCAGAAACGGTCACTGCTGACAGATTTTCAGCAGAGGCTGTTCAGTTGCAAACAATCAAGACCTCGCCTTGCTTCCTCTGGAGTCCATCTGGGGGACGCATAGGGGGAGGGGCTTCATCTGAGTGGCCAGCGAAAGTGGGGGAGAGCTGCTGGCTGAAGTTTATGGAGATTTATGACTCCTTCCCCAGGCCTTTATTGCCTCCTCCTCTGTGGGTAGTCCTGGGAGGCCCATGGTGAGCATCAACCAGTGCAGGGGCTCCTGCAGGTGGGCCCACTGAACACATTGCTCACTGCGACTTGTTATAGAGACAAATGGTGTCACGGAGCACTCCGCTAGCAGATGACAAACAAAGGCGAGAGGGGTGGAAAAAACCCAGAGGGAAGGACAGTTGCTCAGTCAATGGAATCAGGACTTCAACTTGGCCCTCAGCAGCTAAAAAGATTTATGGCAGCCTTGGCTTTGTTTTACTGGCACCAATTAAATTTCTGTCATTTTGGAGTGCCGTGATAAAATTCTGACATAAAGAAACATTTGAACTCGATCCCAGGACGATAATTTTTGCGACCACTGTTTTGAAGCCAAAATTGCCGGGGGGGGGTTCCAAGCACATTCTTCTTTTTTTTTTTTATCTTTGTCCTTTTGTTTTATGCATTACAATAGAAGTCTAATGTCAAACAACAAAAGCTTTGAAAGCTGATCATTTGTTCCTTGATTTAAAGTGTTTCCTCCAGCTGTCTGCACTCTGGGTGCATTAAAAATTCCTATTTTTAAGAAATGAAATAAACTATCTTTGCATTTGCATCTTAGCCCTTCACTTTCTATGTCAGTCTCATGTAAAATATGATTGTAATATGACAAAATGTGAAAACATTCAAGGTACATTATGACTAGTACAGCTTTCCACTTAATGCAACAGAACAGTGGAGAATTGTTGAAAATACAGCATACTTGAGAAAAATTTCTGCTTCAGCTGCCTGTCTTGTTAATATATTTCCACACATGGTTGCAAGGAATTTTCTGGCTTTAATCAATAAGCAGATCCATTCTAAGAAGTATGTACCCAGTTTTACCTGGTCCGTCAATACAATGATGGGCTGCACTTAACATGCTTACTGAGGTTTGGCCTTTTTCCCTCATGTGTTCTGTTTTTCCCAACAAGAAATGTTTCAGAGCTGGTGAGGCAAAAGGTAGCTGCTGAAGCCAATATCTCTAGAAATAATCAACTACTGATGATCCACTTGAAAAGGATGGAAAAGAATGGTGGAGGAAAAACATAAAGGATGCCAAAAATATGACGTTTAAACAATTTACCTCTGAAAATAAACCAGTGGTGTAAATTATGCTATAATGTTCCTGTAGCATATCTAGTCCATTATAGAGTGTCCAAAGAAACGGGAATAAACCCTGCCTAAACTGATTAAAACTTATATTAACAATCTATTATTTGTTTAATCCCTACCCAAAAGATTATACGTGGAATAGTTTGTTCATTCGAATATATAAAATACAGCAGATGTGCATTTTTATTTGTGAAATTACCAAATTAACTATAGTTTTAAAAATTTCCAATCCATAGGTGGTGGGGAATTATTTTCAATATTATCATTGGTATGTGTTTTATGTGCATCAACAGGCATTAGTTCTAAACACATTCCTTCTTCGTAATTTGGTGATTTTGGTCAAATTTTCTAGCAACAGTTTACAAGACGTTCAAGTTCAGATACCATAATATGATTTTCTTGAGAGTTGCTAATTTTCATCTTTTGCCTAAATCCATAGTTTGGAGAGAGTTTGCAAAAGAACAAAAGGGTCTTAAAGGTATCAGTCAGGAGAAGAGCACTGAAATTTTAAAATTCAATAACAGAAATAGGCCCCAAACTATTCACACCCCCAGCAGACAAAGATCTGAACTTATTTTTATTCAACCAACAAGTTTGATTTGGCTTGTGCAAATTTATGTAACCAGATTTGTTTGTTTTTCTGTTGAATTGCACAACATGGAAATCACATCATTTTTGGCAATGGTGTTGAAACTGTCCATCAGTTTTTTTTCATTATAACACAAAACCTGACATTTTAACAAAGATGAAGATACTTTTAAGCAGAAGACTAGGTTGTTGCCTGATTGTGAATGTGAATTTTATCTGTACAATTGTTTTCCAGTAAAAAGTAACTAAGTAAACGACTTGATAAAGGCCGAGATGAATGGTTTCTATAACCATAACTCGGTCATCAGTTCGCTGCTGAATGCATGCATCAGTCTCCCTCCATTCAGATTAATGTGTTCATATCCTGAGAATTTTTACATGTTTTTAATTTTTAAAGAACTATTGGAAAAAGCTAGCTTTTTTCATGTTTTTCTACTTTACATTACTTTATGCATGGGGTGAGAGGACATGAGATAATGACAGGCTCATGTTTCTTGCAGCATAACATCCAGAGTAAGTCACTCTATGATGAGCCATAGGTTGAGATGGCAGAAAGTCCACTTATAATCTACAGTTCCACCACTCAAACTATAAATATTGGATATGTTGTACATTAACACCACATTGTCTTTTTCTTCTCCTGCTGAAACAAGTTGCTTAATGGCACACCTCCTTTATAACATACCATATGTACCATCATACAGAAAGTACAAACTTTGACGATAAGGAAGTAAGACAGAAATAAAAAATACCCTGAAGCACCAAACTGAAAATTTTACTGACTGAAATTCAGAAAACCTTGAGCATTTATCCTAAAAATGCCATTTTTTGGTTTGAATAATTGCCATCATTGAGGCCATTGCCTTTAGTCTGTTTTGTTCCACTCGTCTCCTGCTGAAAGAGATGATTATTTTATCCTGCAACATTCAGCGGACCAGCAATTAGAACATTAACCTCTGCTATCTTGTTTTTCTTGGAAAAACTCTGAACAGCTTGTTTCCTGCAATTAATGCATAAAAAGATTCTGTGGTCCATCTGAATACCTATTCTGATATGCTTAGAGTGAGGAATAAAAGGACTGATGGAGCTCCATTATGCTGTAGCGATCTTAATTCATCATCTCAAGACTGTTTTACAAAGCTGAAGCAAAGTGTTACTTGTTTTCTAGGAAAATCACGATGCTTTTAAGGTAATTAGATTAACTATGCATCCAAAATATTTATTCTCAATGTTTTCAACCAATTGTCATGCGGATTGTAAAATGTCACAAAAAAGATGTGAATTAAACACGTTTACATCTACTGGTTCGGAACGACTCAACCAGGCTACACAAAGTGTGATTTTTGTCAGATGTTGACACTATGTATGCATGGCTGTGAAACAAAATTTAGAGGTTGAAAACTAACATGGACCAAACATCTCGGAATTTTTTCAAAAACCAAACCTCCAGTACGGAGGGAAAGACTCTTTCAGTTTTCCTGAGTTTTGTGCCTCTGTTAAGGCACAGGCCCATCACTCGTGGATGGGGAAAGTTTGCTACATCAGAATTATTCAGTAATTGTGTTTCTTTCCCTTCATAAAGTCTGTAGCAAGCTTTTTTTTCCTCTTTTTTTGAATTTTGCCAGTTCCATCAATCTCTTCTAATGCAATACTTCAAAATCATCAAAAATATTTTTTGTTGTTGTTGAAATACCAAGTTCAGGACCTTAAACCACGATTGGACTGGATCATGTCATCACCAATAACACCCTATCTGTGACAACTGCCATTCAGGCTGCTTTTTACAATATGCAAGAAAATGTGGGAATGTTTAGATGTTATTACAGACGGGCGGGAAAAAACAAAACGTCTTGGCATCAGCTGTTCAAATTAACACAAAATTCAATATTTTCCTACAGTAAGGTATAGAAGGACTGGGGTTATGTGTATCAGAACACTTGATTAAGGTTAACATTTGCACCTCAACAGAAATTCTTTGATTTTATTCGATTAATATCAAAACATTCAAACTTAACCATTGTGTCCATTTAACAAAAGGGGGAAAAAAAACACTTATCTGTGAATTAGATTGCATGAGACAGCTGGTATTTTCCCAAGCTGAGTGCGAAAAAGGCATACAGTTCCTTCTGACACTAAATGATTGGTAAGGAAATAACGAATCCAGACATTTGTGTTGACATCCAACACAAATGTTGGATGTCAAAAATGGTCTGTGACCCCCCTCCTTCTACCCCCCAGGCATGCAGTGATGAGTACAAAAAGTTAGCTGAGAAAATATGCAATCCTTGTTGAGAGAAACCCCCCTGCCTTCCCCCCATTCCTCAGTCTAATGAAGACCAGAGCAGAGGATATCAAGTCCTCAATCAGCGGCAAGTCCACTTCACATATGTTCTGCTGAATCTCCGCTCATGTGCTGAGCCCCGCGATCTCAGCGGGATCACGCCGCCGAGCCTTATCGGCATTCCTCGGAGGCCTCAGTCAACAGAACCACATGGCTATCGCTGACAGGCAATGCCTTGACACACAATGGCAACACTTCAGTATTAGATCATGTGATCCTCCAAAGAGACGGGGGGCTGGACTGCTTGTGCGATCGTGATCACATGATGTAATTTGTCAGAAGCTTTGTGAAGACTCTCTTGATGGAGTGGAGTTAGAGGAGGGCTTTCTGAGTCAGCCGTTCTGTGTGTGTTTGGAAGTGGGGCTTTACAGAGCAAATGGTCAGAAGAAGAAACGAGCTGGACACAGGCTTTCTATATCATTTAATCTGTCTTCCTTTTCAACAGACAAACATGAGCTTGTCTGAGCTTCTATTTAATGAATTTCTTTCTTTTGTTTTATTCATCTAGCTCTGTGCTATACCTTTCAAGAAACATCCATTTGTTTAATTTGTCAAGTAAAGGGGTGATTGCTTAAAATATAATAATTAATAGAATATAGAAAATATAATATTACATTGAAAAAATAAGGCACCTCTTTACATATTAATTATGTGCTGAGAAATTAGAGGAGTCTAATTTTTTTTTTATTACTGCAAAAGAAAGTGATTTAATTGCTCTCAAGGACCAAAAATAACCCTACTTTAGATGAACATTTCAAAAACAATGTTTGTATCTAAGGTTAAATGTAGGAAATAAGAAATAAGTTCCAATATTGTAAATACTCAGCTTTTCTAAATACATGACTATGTCATGTATTCTGTACATTAAATTTCTCTATTTGCTCACTAAATGGATTCACAAAAATATTTTGCTCCCTTAAACGGTTTGAAATGAAAACTTTCAAACAGTTACTGCTATTTGCGATTCAAAATTCTATGTCAGCTTGTGGAAATATTTCACTGAAACTATATGATGTACAGAGCACTCAAGACTGAATGAAACATTCAACTACATGATGTTTTACTGCTGCATTATTGCATTAATGAAGAATATTCCATCTGTGCAATTTTTACTCCCTTCCCATATTTCCTAGAAACTAGTTATTTAGGAAATATAAAATCTTCACACTGAAAGTACTTCAGGGACTTCATCTAAAATTCATGCATTTACAGCAGAAGTACAGGCAACTGAAGTTCTGGGAGTGCCAAAACTTTATCATCACAGATTCTTTTTATCGTTTGGTTTTATCATCAGCAAAAAAAAAAAAAAAGAAAGAAGTGTAACTTCCTTTTGCATCGTACTAAAATTTTAAAAAATGCAGTAAAATGATCTGCTGCTAACATGGACAGCAAAACTTCTCTATGTTGTCTTTTACTCTGGGATAAAACAAAATCTACCTTTTCAGACAGTTCCATAAAGTAATGACAGCCTTTGAACGTTTCCACATTTTGTCACTTTACAACCACACAATTTGTGTATTTTATTAGGATTTTATGCAACTAGGCAACACAAGATATGATGCAGGTCTGACATTGAAGGGAAATAACATCGCGTTTAACTTCTCATCCAAAAAAATACAAAAGCAGGGATTCGTATTCTGACCTGTACTATGTAAAACTCATTTTTGCTTCAGTAGCCTCTCCAACTCTGTGGACATTTCTCTTCCAGTTTTGAGATTTCTATTTTACAAAATATCTCAAACATTCCTTTTCTTTTTTTATTTCAACTCCCTCCATCTTCCCACCAAATATCTTTCATCTCCCTGATGAAGAAAAGCATGATGCTACCTCCGCCGTGTTTCAGAGTGGCGTTGTCCAGGGTGGTTTGCAGTGTGAGTTTTTCTCGACACAAAATGTTTGATATGAAGACGAAAGTGTTCAAAATTGGTCACTTGTGACAAGATAATCTTCTTCAACATGTTTGACAGCAAACTGGAAGTGGGACTTCCTTTAGCTTTCTTTCAAAAGTGCTCTCTTCAATAGAGGTCAACATGGTAGAGTCTACAATATAGACTATGCATTGAACAGCCATGTTTTGTAGGCTTGCTGTTGTGCGATACTGTTTCCGTTTTCAGATGGTGCATTAAACACTCCAAGAGATTTTTGATGTTGTTTTATAATCTAAATCTGTTTTAAACTTCTCCACAGCTTTCTTCCTGAGTTGTCTGTTGTGTTTCTTGGTTTTCACGATTCCATTTGTTCTCTAGCAAACCTCAGAGGCCTTCACAGAACCGCTTCATTAATTCTAAATAAATCACGGATGAACTCTATAAGTGATGTTTAAATTTTTTAATCCTGATGGTTTCATTTGATTCTATTTAGGGGTATCGGAGTAGATTTGCTTCCGTTTGTAAAGAACTTGAAAAACATGTATCATTCTCCTTTTACTTCAAGATTATTTGATACTTTGTGTTTTGATTGTCAAGTGAAAAAAAATGGGAAACTGTTTAAGAGGAGTGGAGACTTCTCCATAGCACCATAAAAGCTTATTTATAGCCAAACAGGACCACTTGAGAGATCATTTATCTTTAGTGAAAGATAAATCAGTTTCTTTCACCAAACTGATTTGTTTATAGTTAAATAAGCATAGCTTACTGGAAACTCTGACCTTTGTTGACCCCTACTCTCCAGTAAGCTCCATGCTCTATTATTAGTCCACTTGACCTAAGCTTAATGTTTCACACCAAACTCTCCCATCTACATTCAGCAGCCTACAACGAGTTTTCTATAAATAAAAATGATGTCCAATCATGTTTTATTTCCTCCGCTCCGTCCTTCTCATTTCGAACATGAGGTTTTCGGTTTTCACAGTAAACGAAGCAGCAGTTGAACAGCAGTGTCAGCCTCTCGTGGCACCCCGCGTGCAGGATGTTGAAACTGTTAAAAAAAAACAAGCTGGTAGAGGAAATACAAGAACGCAAAGAGTTCGACTGTTGCACAACAGCATGCAGTCACGCAGCGAGCTGGAGACAGTGGTTTTGCTTCAGCTGTCCTCCAACAGGACAGGGAAGAAATCTGATCTGCCTGTTTGGACGTGTAAATAGTTATTATTTAAACCCCTCTGTCAGTCTACTCTCAGAATGCTGTTGGTGTTATTTGAGGAAAACGGTGCATGTAGACATGTTCTTTGCTAGAACTAGACTTCCTTTTTTTTTTTTTGTCTCTTTTTGACTTGCTCTGAACATTTTGTTTTCCTGTGGCAGAAGTCACACTTTCCATGGCTCTATTTCAGTCTCTGGGTTAAAGTGCAGTGCAGACAAAAGAAAGAAACCACTCAGCTGGCTAACTTCCTGTTTTCTCACTTTGGTGCCTGTTCTTTTAAAGCAGAACCCCCCACCCCCCAAAAAATAATTAGTTTAGTGTGTTTTAAAGGGTATATGCTGTTCTGGTAAATCACCAGTGATAACAGTGAACACACCCAAAGAGCTCTTTAAGCCCTGTTTGTGGGATTTTATAAGACAAGAAAATAAACTGAATATTTTATAGGCAAGAAAAAGACACTTTGCGAGTTATACTTAGAGCTGAAAGTGAAAACATGTCTAATTCCCTGAATCCCAATGTATGCCATTCTACCGTTGCAGGAAAGGTGTACAGGCAGCTAATAGTGGACGTCTGCACCAGCAGAGTGCACCTCTGAGAGCTTTTAAAGTTTCTGTGTTCTCACACAGCAGAGCAGGGAAATAAGCTGAGCGCTTGGTGAAAAAGAAAACACTCAGTTTCCAGGAAAACTCACATCCTACCAGGTCTGCTCTTCCCCTGTTCATTACCTCTCCATGACACCGACGATGAATAAATCACAGCAGAAGTGCAACAGCCTGTGAGTTTAACTCGGGTCGCTGTGACGTAGACAGTTGAAAGCACGTTTTCAGCTGTCTGTGATGATGGCGCCCTACAAAACCCACACCGGTGCCACTTCTCTTTTTCTGCTTTTTCTGTTACTAGAAAACAAAACAAATAGACTGACCATAAAATGAAAAAAATTAGGTTGCATGGTTTGCAGTCACTAAGAAGTTTGCATATTGATTGTGGAAAAAAAGCTCAAAATTGAATGGAGAGCATTATTGTAAAATTTTAATCTTTTACTATGATTCTCAATCAATCAATCAACCTACAATCTTGATTCTGGCTAGTTCATTCTAATACATGTCTACTGAAGCTCTGATTGTGTGGGGTTGAGCAGTTTCTCTGCCAGAAAGTGCTCCGTTCTCCTGCAACTTCTAACAGATTTCCTTCCAGGATTGCTCTGTATTTTTGCTCCATCCATCCATCTTCACATTATCTCTCATCACATTTCCACCGCTATTCATCCCAGCAAAAGCATCCCAAAAGTTTCGGCCAAAAGTTGAATTATGGTCTTTAATGTCCACCTTTTTCCACACGTATGTTTTGACTCCTCATGGCTTTCTTCCAACAATAGCTTTCTTTCTAATATTCCACAGCTCCATGATTTAACCTTGCCCAGATCACAGATTACAGATATTGGTCAGATTTAAGATTTTTTTTTTAATCTGCAGATGATATTAAATAAATTCAAGTTTATCTGTGCAACACTGCATGTGTATGGCCTTCTGAAAAATACTGTTTGGAGCTCCAGAAAGACAACAGAGTTTTAGAATAACACTGGAAGATCCTGTGAAGCAAATGGCTCCCATCATTTCCCCCAAAGGATTTTGTTAGCTGGTGTAAACCATTCTTGGTTTGAATTTTGGTTTTTGGTTTTGGGAATATGCGGGTATAGATTTTTAGATGCGTTTCTGGCAGCTGCGTGTAAAGGGACAGGCAATGCTCACTGCTCTAGTCATGATGTGTGTTCGCTGTTTGTTTTGTTCTGCTTGGCTCGATGGACTCCTGGGTTAAGAAAGGAGGTGGGCAGGAGGACATGGGGTGAAGAGGTCAAACAGTATAGCAACCACTATAAAATGGGAAACAAGCCCATCTTTGAGTCAGTGGAAATGTACCATAATTAGGAAAAATCACTGGTTATGGATAAATATATTATAAGAAGTTGAACAAAAATTTTAAAAAAAATTAAGGAGATTTTTCATCTTCACATTGTATTCTTGATAAAAGAACAAACTAAGAAAAATGAAACGGCAAAAGGTTTATTTCTAACTCTAACACTTTCCATCAAAAAATGCAGAGCTTGGTAAATAGCTGGCCCAAATTTAAAAGACTTGGCTAACAGACTGTCTGCTGCAAGAAAGAGTGACACAACTGCTTTGAGCCATTAGTATGAAAACTGGTTGTTCTATATCAATTGTAAGTTATCAAATGATTGTACTGATAGAAAAAAATGTCTATATATAGCCAATATCTCAATATCATATATATATATATATATATATATATATACACATATAAGAGGGGGCAGGAAAAAATAAATCTGTACTTCTTACTCTTTTTAAGCATGTATCTTGTATGATAACAATTTGACATTAATTTAAAATTCTGTAATTGTAGCTCTTTAATAAGTCCCTGAGCTTGTTTAGGTAAAAAGACAGAAGTATAATCGCCTTTTAAATTAATATGGCAAGCATGTAAGCAAACAGGTGTCTATTTGCACATCAAGAGGTTACGGAGGAATATTATCATCTCTTTGTAGTCAGGGTTATGTTAAGTCGCAGACGCTTTTTAGCTCTAATATTTTTCAAATGGTGCTTCACAGCTCATTTCATACAAAATGTTTCTCATTTTTCCTTTTATATTGCTCACTTTGACAGAGTCAAAGTTAATGATGAGCTGGAATGGAAAAAAAAGTTATGTTTTCTTGCAAACTGGCTTGCTACAAAAATGAGTCCAGCAGAGGAAAGCCTTCTTGTTATAGCTCAGACCTCCAACAAAACTCTTGATATGGCAAACAAAATTTGATAGTAAAGGATTTATACTTGTACTTATGCATATTTATATGTATGAAAAAAGAAAAGTCATATGGGGAAAAATTTACAAGAAGCCCTAAACGTACTGTTTTGTATGTGGTGCATACAGGAAGCATATAGCCAACATGCAAAACCTCTTATGACATTATAGGAGGAATAGTGTATGGAAAGAGAATTATAGACAGAGAAGAAACATTTTTACTTTTTGGACCTTTTTAGATGCAAAATCTCAAACGGGAAGTTTTCTTTGCTCCAATTTGACAACCATAAAAGTGTTAGATTTCATCCAAATACTACTCTTAGTTTAGTGCATTGTATAACAACCTGTGTATTTCAGACCAACAGGTTTTTGCTTATTGATTTTTGTTATACAAGTTCCTTTATTCTGATAATCCAAATTAAAAGACAATGCAGTCAATTGTTTTGAGACGTCATTAAATGAGTAAAAGGAGTAAAAAGAGAAAAATATTCAAGAAAAAAGCCTTAAGAAATCCTTATCCCAATGTGCTAAAAACCAACATATTATGGCAATCATGTAGAAGAATGTGCTGTGGTAAAATGAGTTTAAAATATTACACATAATTTTCAACCCATCACTCTGTTTGTGAAATATGGCAGTGGCAGCATTATGCTGTGGAGATGGTTTTCTTCATTAGGGAACAGGAAGCTAGTCAGAACTGATGGGAGGACAGATTAAGATAGAAACCTAAAACCTGTACTGGATCAAAATATGTGTTGGAATGGACCAGTCAAAGTCCAGACCTTGATGTTTTTGTAATATAATGATAGTAAACGGTGTTTCCCGCAAATTATTTATGCATGGCAAACAGAAATTGGAGACCTTTCACTTAACAAGCTTGCTCTCCTCTGTTTTGGTCTAGATGGAAACAAAATACACTGGACCGTTTGGTTGTAAAGTAACAAAATGTGAAAAAAGGTGGATTTAATTCTCCAAAAGCAAAATGAACAAATTTTGGCTTTAAGCAAAAGATGAACTAAAATGCAAATAAAGGTAGCTCATTTAATATTTATACTCAATAAACAGGAAAAAACAGAAACTCAAACAACCGAACCCTGAGGTGTGGAATTGCACCGTAAACAATGAAAGTGTAATTATATGCATCTCTCTGATTGTACAGTTTTCTGCATACACTTGGCAAGGGTTCTGTATGATTAGAGTAGAGCAATAAGGTGATACACAAACATGAGTAAACACCCAATTTTGACCAGAGCATCTGCTTGTGTAAATAAAATGATGCAATTATAAGTAAAAGTCTAAGAACGGCGTTACTTTTGTTATTGTTGCTGCTGACTTCCACTCGACATTTGTGCTGTGAATATGTTGCTGTTATTTGAGACAAAGTGTAAATGGTCCATTATATCCATTAAACAGACACACCAGCACAGCCACAAGGGCCACCATGTTGGTTTTATTTGTGACAAAAACTATCAATTGCTAAAACAAAAACATGCAAAATGTATGAAAGTCATGAGTGCTATTGAAATTACAATACTTTATTGCAAGCAGGATTCTTCTTTGTATTTTTTTCAACAAGTTTAAAAAAAATAAACAAGTAACCAGTAAGACAAGGAAACGGAAAACCGAGAACAAAGTGATACGCTTATCACTAAGTTTTTGCTTGAAAAGGGGTAAGAAAAAGTGAACACTTCTCTAAAATAAAGATGAAGTTGACAACCCAGAGCGCCGTCACACCCCATCAGCATGGAGTGTAAACCTGTACACCACCAAAATTAAATGTTATGCTGCAGATGAATGAAAATACATAAGATTTTGAAAGTGATGTATCATTTACACAGATACAAACCTTAATTTTCTTAAAATTTTAATTGAAACATCTATAGAAACTAGTGCATAATAGTGAAGTAGGAGAAAAATATTTAGAACAAAAATAGCTTAAGCACAGACTGATAAGATGGAGAACATCTTTGATTTTCAAATCTTATCTTAGATTCTCTATTGTATTTATCTGGATCAACGACTGAGTCAGTTTTTGATAAAACCACCACGCTGTAGCTCTGGCTTTTGTTTTATGACATTAACTTTGCTGTAAACTTCTCCACAACTATATCCCTGGCGTGTTTGCTGCGTTGGTCTTCATGATGTGTTTTTTTGTTTTGTTTTTTTCACTAGCATTCTCAAACAAACCTCACAGAACAGCTGGATTTACACTGCGATTAAACACACAGGTGGACTCCATATCAAAAAGAATACAATAGGTGCAGACTTGCAAAGAGAAAGTTCCACAGACTACCAGAGGTATAAGGGAGGAAAGTAGTTCCTAACAAAGCCTGAAGCCCCTGGAGTTATACCATCTACACAGAATCCCTGGACCGAGAAGGATTTTATCACCAGGCTCCCATGGGACTTGAAGGTTATTTCCTAAGAAGCGAAGCAAAGATGGGTGTGAGCAGAAAACAAAGGAATGCAAAAACGGACAGAAAGAGGTGGGTGAGGAGACTTTGAGTCTGCCTAATTCAGGCTGGGACACAAACTGGAGGAAACTAACAACCTGAAGCTACAAAAGTACAAAGCCAGAACAAAAACATAAACAGAGCCCACTCCAGTAACCCCAAGTGAAACCTTTTCACACTCCCATTTTCATAACAAAAGCATCGGCGCAAGATGCCGCTGGGTGACAGTCGGAGATGCACAAAGCCAACCTCAGAGAGAGAAATACAGCACATAAAACATTTTCCAGATTGCAGCGTCCTTTTACCTTCATCGTATTTACCTCAAAGTCACAGAGAACAAACTGTTATCAAAAGGGAACAGGAAGGCAAAGATATAATTCAGTGCTCCAGCTGGAGAACTCAGAGAGTAGAAAGCCTTCAGTGTAAAGTATCTGCAGGGACTCTGCTTTTCCTTTTATATTTTATGCAATAGACCAAAACACACTTGTGCATGATTGAGTGGATGGAGAAAGATGCGTGGTTTTGCAACATTTTGTAGAAATGCAAAATCCAGAAAAGTATGCCATTCTGTTTCTCATAAAGGATCATTATTATAACAAACTGCTTTCCGAAGTGACCTAATTAGTTCAACTGCAAATCCACAAAAGGTGTTTGTCCACAGAACCTGAGAGCGTTAATCAGAGTAACAAAAAATATTTAAGTACAAAACGGCAAAAAGTATTTCTAAAATTTTTTGAAGGAAAATGCTTCTTGGGAAGCTGAGATACTTTGGTGCAATGCTACTTGACCTGCTATTGGCTTTGAGACAGTAAAAGACGAGGACCTTTCAAAAGAACATTGACTATAAACATACAGCTAGAGCAACAGTGGAATGGCTTAGATTAAGTATATTCATATGTTAGAATGACCAGTCAAAGCTCAGACATAAATCCAATTGCAAAACTATGGCAAGTCTTGAAAAGATTATGCTGAAGTAAAAGGTGGTTCTCTGAAATATTTGGGAGAATTAAACACAAATGTAGACCTTAAACTTTGGAATTATATTTGTTTTTGTTTGGTTTCTTAATGAAAATGATCATTTCACTTTGATTTGATCCATCACCTGGCTTCCTAAAAAGACAGTTTGCAGTTGTAATGCTACAAAAAGATTCATATGTGTTGTGCATCTCATGTGTATAAGGTTAAACATTCCTTTAGTTGGTATAAAAAGCATTCCTTTGTACTTTTGTTCTGCATTTTTTATATTTTTGTATATTCAAAACACTCTAAGGAGTAAGAACAAAGTCCATCTGTGAAAGTTCAAAACCAGAACTGTTCTTTAACTGACAGATGTTCCCCTTTAAAGCTTTCAAAAAGAAAAACACACCCAACCTTGAAGGTTTGCTATCTGGCTGTTGTGACTTTAACTGTCACCGTTATGTGTGATTTAGGATGCTTGAGCGCAGACAATTTCTGCACCACAAATTCAAGTAATCATCCACACGGACTATAGAGCATGAAATGCATAAAATCCATGCTTTATTCCCATGTGGAAGAACCCACAGCACTGTGAGGCGTGCGTCTCTGTTGATGTGTTTTTGAATATCAGGGGCGGGGAGGGCCAGGGTTCGCTATGATCCGCTCCTTACGACCTGCCTTTCCTTGTCCAGTGCACTTTCTTTGGCCGTCTCAAACAGTGTGGCTCTGAGTGGGAGGTTTAGCCTCCATATAGTGAGGCAGCACACAACAAGGTCCTAGCCTTCTCCTCTTTCCCTGCAGGAAAAAATGGACAGGAGCAGATGGGTGTGGACAGGACATCCATCTGAAGGGGATTTATGCAAGAAGCCCCTGACATGCCTTGTCAGACTGCTGGGCTGAGGGCTGATGAAATGGACAGGGTTATGGTCACCTCTTTAGCACAGCATGAATGGCTCCTTCTCTGCATAAGTGATCAATCCTATTTAGTCAACACAGGAGGGAAAGTGGAGAGGATGGATGCGCAGTGCCTTCTGAACTCAAGATTTATGTTCATTCCTTTTAAAATGACTAATCCAGACTGATTGCATCTCCTCTTAATTCCTATGCAATGTATGTTTTGTAAAGATTTTTACATTTATTTATTTAGTAATCACTGTTTGTCCGAGGGATCGATATTACATGAAAAGGAAGCCTATTTTTCTTTTTTTTCTTTATTAGTAATTTACTTTTTTTTAATGTAAGAAAATATTCAAGAACAATATCAAATTATCAAATTTAAAAAGTTAAATATAGCAATATTGTTAAAGGAGGCTAAACTCAACAGAATGCAAACATGACATGAGGTAAACATTTTAAGCAAACGCAGGAGAAACCAGCATAAAACATGACGCTTTTTCAATCGTTCTTAATATGCATTTCAAATTCTTCTGTTCGGATAACCTGAGAAGGTTGTTGCAATGAATGGAAGAGGCAATTTCGGACTGTTTTTCCCCAACTTCTTTACATACTGAAGTACAGCAAATGTGATTTAAAACGTCTGTGAGCAGAGCCTGTTGGTTTTCTGTGCAAGTAATAGTATTTGCACAGTTAATAGCTTTTTTTCCGCATTAACAAATGAAATGACCATTTAGAAACTGATCAGGTTGTCATGATGATGGTAAAATTTGTTTAATGATCTGGAACATTTAAGTGTGACAGGAAAACAAAAGCAAAATTTAAAAAAATCTGTAAGGAGCTAATGACTTATTCATACCACTGGGAATAAAATGAACATAGAAAAGACATGAAAACAGATTTCTAAGTGCCTGCTTTTCTGTTTTTATCAGAAGGTTTTGCAGTTGTTCATATTGAGACAGCTTGCTATTTCTACCTTAACATCCAGGGCTGTCCTCTTTCCACGAGTAATGCACATCCTTTATGTTTTCTGTGCCACACTTCACTTGAGATTTTGCAATGCTCTCAGCTTTCAAAGAATTACATTCTTTCTGCAGACTCAGATTCTGTCCACACACTGCTACGGTTTAATCAAGCCGTAACAGTGTGGCATTGAGCTATACATTTTTATTTTTATATATATATATATTTTTTTTTTAGTAAAATAAAATCCCAAGGTTTGTCTTGCATTGTATCCTGTTCTGAAGTCTGAAGAGGAAAGTAGGATAAATTCTGCCATGTGACTCTGGTTTCAATCCGGTAGCAGAAAACATGATTAGATTTTGTGTCCCGAAATGCTTATTATTATCCAGAATAGTGGCCCATTCTACTTTTCTGTTGAATTTTTATTTCTTTTCATTATACAGGAAAGGACAATATAAAATGTATAGCTAATATATATATATATATATATATATATATATATATATATATATATATATATATATATATATATAATAAAGTGGAACAAAAGAGGCTACAGTAGGTGCAGCAAATGCTGCATATACTACTCAGCACTGAAGATATAACTGGAGGGGGCAGAATGTGAGCAGAATGGCCTCGAAAGCATTGAGTTTTAGAAAAAGTGCATAAACCGAGCCACTCTCCATTAAATAATAAAATAATTAGTTATTTCTTACTGAATTCTTCACATTAGCTCTGCAGTATGTATGGGCAGATTGGCCTCTATCAATTGATAAACAATTATATTAAAATAAATAAAATAAAAAAAAATTGTCCTCATACCAAGAGCCACAAGTACTAATGAAGAGTGGCACATTTGTTAGTCTGTGGCCCTGATTTTTCTGCAAAGACCCAGATCTTTAGAGAACGTGGTGTTGTGGACTCTAACCAGGTTCTGGTGCAACCTGGTTAGAGGTTGCACCAAACTGTCAGGTGCTTCCATCCTCATCGTTTCTTTCACTGCACCAACGTACAGAAGGTCAATTCAGCTTCTTAAATATGAAACTGACTGAAATGCAAACAAACAAGAAGTTAGTTGGTTTCAGTGACAAATGGTCTGCCTGTAAATCTTGGAGATAAGTGATAATTGAACCATCTGTGCAGACGTTGCAGTAAATATTTCAGCAGCAGTGGACTTGAGCGTTCCATCTGTGGCCGAGTCGCCCTCCCTGTTTTTCTCTCCTCTCGTTTCTCATAACGTGATTAATCCGAGACTGGATTTCCATTCTTTGTTTCTTTAGTGTTGGAGATTATATTCTGTAATGCACCTATTTCTAAATATATCTGGTTTCCTAAAGAGAGGGTGGAGAAAAAAACACACTCTTTTATCTCCCTCCCTTTCTTGTCACTTCCAACCTGAGTCTCTTGTAGCCCCACACCAGGCATGAGAGAATATCTTTGATTTTACACAATGATCACACTTGGACTGTGCATGCCAGCCAGGGAGCCCACCGCCTGCTGCCTTTCTTCCTGCGCTCACCTGCTGCGTTCGGGCGTACTCCTCAGTTCTGTGCAAAAACAATTAACTTAGTCAGAGACTTTGAGTTCCTTGAAATGACATGAATACTCTGCACTTTTTCACTTTTTCTTCATGATAAAATTGCAAACATGGATATACGGTACTTCAGGCTGATTTAATGTGACCAACACAAATTAGTGCATAGTTTTGATATACAAACAAAAAGGCACTTATTTCTCCACATTGGATAAATATATTCTAGAAAGGTTGGACTTTTCTAAAAAAAATTCAGTGTGAAATAATGCCACAGCAATAAAAGATTAATTTATTTTAAGTGTCTTATGTAAGCCACAATGAATAACCTGTCTTAATGAAAAACGTTTTCATTAATATTGCCACTAAAAATGTGAGAATCTGAGAGAAATAAGAAAATATTTGGAGAATTTAAGCTTAATATTCCGCCTTTCCCTGGCATCCCCCTATTTTTTTCTAGTAAAACCACTCCAAGTGTCAGGGATGACCTATCACATTGCATAATTTAAGCATGGAGTTTTTGAATAATGAATGTAAATTTTCCATCTGATATGACTCTATAAAGGTGCGGAGGACTGAAATCTGCACAGCTTTGTATCGCCGCTGTCCTACAGGCTGTTCCTATTAAACGGCTTTTTGTTTTCTATGATTTAAATCTTAGGCAGATCTCTGTAAAACAGTCGTTCTTTTGCTATTTTTATTGTTTCTTATTAGCCAGGAAAAAAATATTTTCTTGTACAGAGAGCCCTTGATAAAAAATTATCTTTAAACAGTGCTGCGTCTCCCATCTGACCAACTATCCATGTTAATGTTCCATCAGGCCTTTCGGCCTCATTCATCTTCTGCCTTTGTGTTGATGCCAACGAGGCATCAGGCTATGGGAACCCA
The DNA here is from genome assembly GCF_003331165.1 of Xiphophorus hellerii. Lineage (NCBI taxonomy): Eukaryota > Metazoa > Chordata > Actinopteri > Cyprinodontiformes > Poeciliidae > Xiphophorus > Xiphophorus hellerii. The sequence goes on along the minus strand of NC_045679.1, from coordinate 8,924,989 downwards.
GTGTTCCTAAAAAGAGCCAGCAGCTATTTGCAGTCGGTGACGTTATGAACCTGAGTTATATTAATAAACAAAAGCTGATGTGTTCATGGCCCGAGAAACTACAAGTGATTAGGCCCTCGTTAGAAGTTTGTCAGAGGGTTAGGGGACTGTCAGGAGTTTGGGAATCACAGCCACAGTTGGTATCATTAGCAGCGGAGCAATGGATCCAAAACCAGCCTGAGGCTGCTCATCAGTACTTGTCAGAAAGACGGCTTCATTAGTCACTGTCCAGATGACGAAGGCTATTGTAAAGGGTATCTCATCCCCCGCGATGAGCCAAGTGTCCTCACAAATAGGTTGCTGACCTCCGAGGAGTCTCTGGTCCTGAGGGGGAGGAACTGGGAGAAACTGAAGATAAGGACAGGCCAGGACTGGGGTGAGGGTTTACTGACCGCAGGGCATAGCCAGGACAGAGGCTCCCCTCTCCAAACAGCCCCCCATCTGAACTGCCCCTGACCCCATCTGCACAATGAAGTTAGCAGGCTGCTGACTCCTGTGTGCTCGGATGAAGAGGCAGATTCCCCAAGAAGAGGAGAGAGTGGGCAAAACCTAACAACTACCCACTCACCCTCAAACGCCGGTAAAAGTTTGCAACATTTATCTGATCTGTAGCTTAATGATTTGAAGTAGAGAGGCAGTGAAGACGGACGTGAAATAATTATAAAAAAAATTGGCACCTTTTTGATGTGTCTCCCTTTGATTTTGTCTCTCTGCGGTGTGATGTAAATGACAGCACTGACAGCATGCAGGCATCTGTCCAGCAAGCGGACCGATGATGGATGCTTTGATGTTTAAGTTGTCTGGATCTTCACAAGTGAGTGTTTGGTTTGGTTTTTTTTGGTATTCATTTGATGCACTTTTGCAATCTGGACTTATAAACATGACATAATAAAGTCATTCAAAGAGAAAAATAATTGTTGGTGACGATAAAATCATTTAAAGAAAATGAGAGTGGTTCTGATACAATGTCTGTAAAATATTCATCAAAGTTTTGCAATATAGTTAAATAATAAACATTGTTTTCAAGTGGCTTAAAGGAGATGGTGTTGTGCATAAACCAAAATAATGAATTGTTCATTATTTTTAAAGCAATAATGGAACAGAAAATTGCACCAGTTGTCGCTATATACTTTTGAATTCGTGCAAAAAAAAAAAGAAGAAAAAGTTAATCTTGTTTTGCAGGCACATGATGTCAAACTGCATGAAATATTGAAAATCCAACCGCTAATTTGTTTACATTTTGTTATGATCAAGAGGGATTTACCCATTTAGGTTTGATAGCAGCGTCTTAAAACCACAGTATTGTTACACTAAACAGTTTTAATATTTGTGGAAGACATTTGCTCTTTAAAGTCTTCTTTATTGTTTACATTTCAACTTTAGCATGCACTCTATTCACCTATTTTCTACTTTATGCACATTTGGTTCAAACAGCAAGCATGCTCATGTTAGCATTTCAGAAGAAATTGATTCATAAAGATTCACACAGCTTCCTCGGCGTTGTTCTGCCAACTAAAACACTGCAGGTTGTAATATGCATCTGAAAGGAGCTTTGCATAGAATGTTACTCTGCAATTTATTAATTTTTTTCTCTTCGATCCAAAAAAAAAAGCCATCTGCTTGCTCAAAAAGCCCCCGGAGGTGGATTAAACAGGTGCTGTTACTGAAGTGGGGACTTCATTAAGGACATTACAGTAATCATGGCATAATGACCCCATCATGCTTTCAGATGTGGGTGACGAGGGAGGCGAATTTGGAGCATGCAGGGCTCTTTCTAGTGTAAATCTTTTTTCAGCAAATATCTTTGTGACACCAGAACAGTTCTTCAATCAAAGGAAGTAAAAGTCCAGATGTTGATCTGATACAATATTGTAGCAGATCTGCCATAGAATATGTCATATCTGGAAATATTTGCAGTCTGTACGTATTCCTGCTTGTGTCAAAGCCTTGTAAAAATGCAAAGCCTACTGCGGCGGTCAGTAATAGCCAGTCTCTAGAAATAGTTCTTAAAACAGTTTAAAAACATATCATCATGTGTTCCAGTAAACCTCTTTATTGAGCTGTTTATTGATGCTCTGCTTACTTTTCGCAGTCTCGTGTGTGGTGGAGGTGTTAGTTTGACAAGCAGATTCAGCAGGAATGGAAGGCTATCACGTTACAGAAAGTTGCTTTGTTAAAATTTTTTGAGCTTCCAACATCTGTCTGCAAATAACCAGATGGTGTTTGGTTGGAAGCAGCTAAGAAGAATTTGGCACAAGGTAAAAAAATAAATAAAAAAAATAGAGAATACACTGGGCCAAAGCTGTTAATCGCAAATAAAGTGGAAACATTTTGATTATTTTTTCTTGTTGAAATGAAATACAATTAATTTTTTTTTTCAAAATTGGTAATCGATCTTTTAAGTGAAGCTTGACAAATAATTGTGGACTTAATTGTATGGACAGAAATTGCAGCTTGTGTCTCCGTGGATAATTTATATTTATATTATATTTATATATTTTTTAGTAAGCATCAAGTATTAAATAAACATTCACACCTTATCAATTGTAATACTTAACAAAATTTTGGCCAGACAAAAAGGTGATTTGTGCAGTTTACTATTTATCATAATACAAGAAGGAAATGCTATTAATCACATATGTTTATTTATGTGGCTGCAGTTGAAGTGTGTACTGTTTTGACTGCATCCAGTTACATACTTGTTTATGTGGGTTGTTGCATATAGCCCAGTGCTGTTTTGCTGCGTATAGAGGATTTCCTTTGTTGATGTGGCATCAGTCAAACATGTTGGAAACATTTGGAAGATTGACAAACACAGTACAAGGTTTATTATATTTCTAAATATAATGTATTGCAGTCTTAGATGGATGTTTATGCCAGTGCCGTAATGCAGCAGTATATATATACAGTATATATACCCTTGTATATGTCATTAGTATATAAATTTGGAGCATGCATTGTTTTATTCTGATGAGAGTTTTAAAAGAAACATTTAGCCCCAAGAGAGTCCAGGTGAGTTCTGATTTTTAATTTTACATTTTTAGGACAAAACAAAACTGGGATTTCTGTCTGTTTTGAATTAAACTGAAGGAATTTTGACCCATCTACTCATTAAGTACGACAAAATGAGTGCAGATCTGTAGTGGGCCATGTGGGCCAATATAAAGTTGAATATCATCAGCATAGATGCTGTGAGGAAAGTCCCAGTTCTCCTTGATTCAAGCTAACGGGATCATATAGATGTTGACTGATGAGGATGGAGCTCTGAGGTAGACCACATGTGATCATGGATTGCTCTCACTTAAAATTAACCAATGACACAACAAATTCCCAGCCTGACGAAGATCTGAACCAGAATCATTGAGTTATCGCAGGACAACTCAATGAACTGCACTTTCCTAAGATAAAAAAAAATGTTGTGCAGAATACATTTTGCGCAAAGAAGCCCAACTTAATGATAAATACAATATTTTATGTTTTTGACCACTATAAAGTATCTAGCTACCAATGTGAAAACTATTTTCCCTAGACAAAGTTTAGTTATTTGGCGCTTCCCCTATCATCCCATGACATAATCCCTCGCATCATCGTCCCTAATGACAGTCGACAACTGTATAATCATTCTGTCTGGTGGTTAGCAATTCTAGAAATATTGTGATTTTTATTGTGAGTTCCTTCAAACATTGTGAAAAATAAATTTTGTCATAGTCCCAACCTAATACAGGCAGTTATTGCAGCTCTCAGGTAAAGAACTCCACCGGTCTGAATAATTCAGAGCTTTCCTTTAAAGATCCAGTACACTTTTGTTGCATCAGCCTTCAAAAGAAATTTGAATGACACGGCTTGATTAGCCACAGAAAGTTTTTCAAAAACTGTCCCACGAGTGTCCTCAGCTGGAACCCGACATGAAAAGCCTGACTGACAGTGAGGAGATCAAGCATCTGTAAGCCGTCCTCCATGAATAATGAGTGTGAGTGTGTGTCTGTTTGAGAGGGCACATTTTGCAGTGCATGATTGTGCATATTTGAAAGTGGGTAAGCAGAATGTTTGTTTGGGTGTGTGTTTCTTGTGCAGGGGCAAGCTTTACATTAGGACACGCGCCCTCAGGATGATGCCCCAGTCTCTACTGTCAAAAGCACCGGCCCTCTAATCTGATATTTCATAGCTGTATTTAGGCAGCTCAATGACAAGATGTCTCAATTCCTACTGTAACCCCCGAGCAGCATGAAAACCTCCTTACAAATTGGCATGCTGGGACTGTTGCTTCACTCACACAGAACGAGGCTTTTGTGACTTTGAAAGCCTTTTGAAAACATTCTCTTACATGGAGCTGAATATCACTTTCATGACAGAGAAAAAAGGATTAGCTTTTAGCATACTGTCAGGGATGTCTTTAATGCTGTTAGATTTCTTTGTACTTTCATAAAGCAAATCCAGTCCGTTTATTTAGACAAATTTTATTACCAAACATCTCCAATCTTTTTCCTGTAATACAATTTGTTCCTTTTATCCCCTAATGAAAGCTTTTCAACAATCAACTTCAAATGTGTATGTTGGACTTCATTAGCTTTTTCCTGTGCAGTAAGAAAAATGTCAAATGTAAAAGCTTCCTTGCATTTGAAGTGTGAAAGCGAGCCTCCTCTCCCCCTCTAATGGGCCCCTTGTTGGGGTGGGAAGAGGATGGAGGTCGCCGACTGTGTTCAGACGGAGAGGAAAAGGGTTAATCGTGCTTGGGACAGGCGTCTCCTTGAAGTGGGAGGCAGTGGTAGGAAGTGTCCAGATTTATGGCGCTCCGTCCCTTGTAGCTGCCTTAACCGTGGCAGTTGACCAGCAGACAGGAGGGGAGAGCAGAGAGGAGCTGTAAATCACGGCGAGAGCGTGGCTCAGACACAGACTCGCATACACAAACACAAACACGGCCAGTTCGCAGGCAGATAAAGTGTGAGGGAAGGGCGGCTCTCCAGTAGCCTGCTGACAAACCGATAAAGCACCTCTTGGATGAGAGATTTATGTCCTTATTCATGGCTTTATTTTTCAGCCAAAATCTTCAGTACATCTACAATATTTGGTTAATTATGACAGACCACACTAGGTTGCCCATAGTCATGTGTTCAAAATTATGCAAATAATTTAGTTTTCTTTACCGAACAAAACTCGCAAGAAAAAGACGTTTGGACAATGAAATAAGATGTTTGCAAACAGAACACGCTGTCTCTTCCCAACATCATAAAATATACACTGGTTAAAAATTATGACAGTTCAAAAATGGACAATGAATCATTCTTTGCAAGTTGCCTAAAATGGACTTTTGAATTTCAAAATAACAATGACTAATGATGAAACAATCAAGCTTGTCTTTAGACAGTTTAGTTCTTAAGAAAAGCAACAACTTGATTCATATTTTATTCACAAAAAAGCATTTTCATCTTCATCGTTTGGCCAAAATAGAGAAGGTAATCAAATAAATATTCACTTATATAAAATTTGGGTTATTATTATTTTAATACTGTCCAAATTGTACGCATTACATCTAACTTGTAGACTACCTACATATATTGCTAAGTGCCTTAGTTTTTTTATTATTTCTTTCGGAGTATTAATATAGCATTAATTGTAATGTCTTCTGTCTTGTCATATTGTAAAACATAACATTTTATATGGTACCCATGGTTTAATTTAAAATGTGTACAATCAGATACATATTCAAATCCAATTACATGCACTGTGATTCTCTGAATTCCAATTTAGTAAAATTATATTTTTAATTAAAATGGGAGTTGCTGCAAATAAAAATAGCAACAAGATGCATTTGTTGGAGACGATAAGGCACAATACCAACCCTTCACATATTGGGAGTGATACTCTAAAATAAAAACCACTCAAAGTGATATCACAGAGTTGTGTGGACTAAAACTGCTACATTTGTAAAATAGCAGGAAACATTTATTCTTTTTTACTTTCGCGGCAAATAAAAGTGCTTATTTAGACAACTTTATATATAAAACAACTGTACTGCTATTTTCTTCATCCACTGAGGTGAGACAGAGTCTCACACACCAGAAAACCTCATTTTCGACACAAGAAAAAAGGACTTTGATTTTGGCCAGTGAAAACCCACTATTTCTATCGCATCCGCATTTTCTGACTCAGAGGTTTATTATTAGCTGTGGTCTAGAGCGTGTGTGCAAGAGACTGTCAACACTAGTTGGTGAGCAACCAGGAAGCCACAGAAGAGGTGTCTTGTTACTCCACTTCACTCTAGTGTTCCTCTCAGTGAAATTACTCTGTTGCTTTCAAGAGCCGCTGACTCGAGTCCCTTCCCCTGTGGTCAGACGATCACTCTGCAAGTGGGCCGTGAATGTGAACATTCAGTCTGCACAAGCAACAATTGTAGAACAATAATCCCCAAAATCTACACTGGCCTTTTCTTTAGATCTTAATGGTTTCAGTAGACAGGGGGGTGGTCTCTGGTCACACTTTGACTGCTGTGCCCACATGGACTCTGGCCTGGTTAGACCATCCATCCTTGTGGCAGCCGTGTGGCCCCACTCGCTGAGCGTGTGCTGTGCCCTGTGTGTACACAAGATCTCTGGCCTCAGCAGGGAGTGTTTACCCATCTGAAGTCCAACTGTGTCACACAATCTCCTTTCTCTGTACTGTAAAGAGAAAGGAAATCACATCAAATAAATCTATCGACTAATAAATCCATGATTCTCTGAGGATTTGAGGTCAAATAAAAAAAGCATTAGACTGCATAGTTACAGTATATTCCATGCTTAGATATTCTTCCTCATAATTTTTTGGATTATGGTAAATGGGAACCGTTTTCAATATATGCAACTTGCATAATATATTTGCAGTTCAAGAATATTAAAGCATATATGTTTAAGGCTGACTTCCCAAATGACAAATGCTTTAGAATGGAAAAAAATGAAATAATTATCACTGATTCAGAAAAATAATATAGCAAAAACTTTTCTGGCAATGATCATCTTTACAATAATTGTGGGTGAACTCCATAATGTAAACGCGGATAATGACAGATTTTTCATCAATTTTGTTGCTGCACAACTGTGAAACAAATGGAAACCTAGGTTTAGTTACAAAAGTATAACTTTTTCTCTGTGGCTGAGCTAAATGAAGTGGTGCATATTTTCTCTACCACATGTGTTGCATGACTTTTTATAGCCGAACTTTGTGATGCTGTGAGAAAACAACATAAATGGAAGTATAGTTTTAGTGGTGTGGCATAAAGTGTCAGGATAATGTCTTGACAGCTACACCACTGAATTGTAGATTCATTTGTTGTACATGTAAAATACAGACTGATTATGTGTAAAATAGTGAGACTTTGTCGTGCAGACTTCGTTCGTAAATCATACATACTCATGCTGGCTCACCATTGAAATCCAATGAGGTTGCAGTCGCCATGGTACTACAGTCAGAAATTTCTACTCATTTCCTCCTCCTTACTGGATGAATCTGCAACTTCTGAACATCCATTTAAGTATGAAACTTTACCATCACTGCTTTTGTCTTATGCACCAACTTGCTTGTTTTCTGGCCTGCGTTACGGTAATTTTACCTTCTATAATCTTTCATATTTCTCAACTTTGATCATGGTATCTCAACCATAAATTCTTAACAAAACTAAAGTGTTGTCAAAAAGATATTTGCTTTTACATTAAATTGCTTTTCGGAGGTAGGTTGGATAGGTTGACAGCACACCTTGTAGATGCACCTGCCGTAGAGAAGGGTGCTAAAATTCGGAAGCCAACCAAACAAGTAAACAAGAAAAAAATGAGTGACATTTTTCCCCCTCTGTATCATGTCAAATGGAAGCTGTTTTGTGGATGATGAAGTGAGCTGGATTGAACATTTTGAACTCTGAAGAGAGTCTGGTGAAAACATTTTCAGTTGATGGGTTAGATTACTAAAGGGGAAAAGACTGACACTTTATAACCCTCCATATTATATTATTTGAGAAGGAAAAACAGATGTAGCGTTCAATACAAATCTTGTAGTAAGATCTTGGAAGGAAAAAAAAGCAAATGAATATAAATGAAATGATGACATCTCTGCTTATCAAGCTGTATAAAAAAAATACAAGTGCTTGACTACACCTTCAACCCTCCACACAGCCATAATTCACTCTCACAATCTGTCAGCCCCGGCAGCAGTAGCTCCATCATCTTGCAATAATGCTTCACTCGATTGTTGGGAGGAAGATGATGCTCTTCAGGGAGGGTAATTCGCCCCTCTGTGATAAAAGCAGCCCAAGCCGAGAGCTGACAAGATTTATTGTTGTGTCTTTTTAAATGTAGCCAATTTCACTTTAATATGATATTAAAAAATGATGCATGTCTGAGCTTTGACTATTCGTGTTGAGGGAATCTCATTTTGGCCAGAGGCAGCATTGAAAATCCAAGATGGCACGTTAGAAAGATTGTTGATGGTGCCTTCAGTGTGGATTGGGGTCCTTAGTAAAGGAGGCTCCATTCAATTATGAAAATACAGCGCCACTTTTTAAACTTGGATCTGTAAAATGCCTTGATCTCATGACAAAAATGCACAAAACAAAGAATTAATGTGCTAAAACAAAGTCAAAGGAACTGCATATCTGTGAAGACATTTGTATTTTAAGGGAGTGATTTTTGTTCCCAATTCAAATTAGTATAAAATAAACCAAACTTTCTAATTTGTTCGGATTCTCTACCTACACTCCCACCAAACCACGTTTAGCACTGAAAATCACAGTAATCATCAGCAAAATTGAGTAATTTCGCTAATAATCGCAATACTTTTACTGTGCAATAGTGTTGCACTGTATAAAAAGTCCAACTATGTAGCTTTTTTTGGTTAATGTTATGTTTCCTCACTGAGTATTGTTCATATCCACAAATTTGGTACTATAGTAAGTGCCTAAAAGCGCTGATATAAATAGTATAACTTACTATGGGCTTGCAGTTCAGAAGAAGTCAGTTGCCCAGCTTCAAAATGTTACAAAAAAAACATAATGTTATTGCACAACAATCTGCTGTGTGGGAATGCTTTGTTTGGCTGCAAAAGGAAGCATTGAACGTTCTCCAACATTGCACACAAGGAAAACTCAGGAAAGATATGCATGTCGTATGTTGAGCGTGTACTTACACAACAAAGCCAGAATTGCGAGACAATCTGACTGTGCTGGGATTGCACACTTGCTAAGGATATCCTAAACACTTGCATTTGGGGGAATTTAGTTTGGGCAGTCATAAGCTGTCTGTATTTCTGAATATACATGTCAAATGATTACTATTTTAAACAATGAGGAAAACCCAAGATGATGATGTCATGGCTTTCAAAACCTTCTAATAGGTGAGCTTACACATCTGAGTTATTGGAGACACACCCGTGAATGTAGTTTAAGTCCACACCTGGAAAATACTGCTTCCTTGTTTGATATAATGGGAAAGTCACATAAAATAAGCCCAGATATTAGGGAGAGAATTGTGGTACTTCTCAGATGCTTGACGTTGCCACATTCATCTGTTCAAACAATTATACGCAAGTATAGACATGGTTCGAATGTCCAACCATCACTTCGCTCAGGAAGGAGACGGGTCCTGTCTCCCAGAGATGAATGTGCTGATTGTGCAAATTGACCCCAGAACAAAATCCAAAGACCTTGTGAAGATGCTGGCTAGAGCACATAAGACTCTTTCATTATTTACAGTAAGACGTGTCCAATACCAAGGTGGGCTGAAAGACCCCTCAGCAAGGAAGAAGCAAACACACCAAAAGAAACATAAGAAATCAGATTGCAGTTTGCAAATGCACACAGGAGCAAAGACTTTCACTTTGGGAGACATATTCTGTGATCTGATGAAACTGAAATACTGTTTGGTCATAATGACTGTTGCTACATTTGTTTGAAAAAGACGGACACTGGTGCACTTGGGAACACCATCCCAACTGTAAAATATTGTGGTGGCTGTTTGCTGCAAGAGAAATAAAATAGATGGCAACATGAAGAAAGTACCTGATGTGGAAACACAATCAGATATTCCTGACAAGACATGATGTTTGACAAGATTTTTCAATTTTTTATGTTTGGACATACTCAACACATTTTTAAAGACACTAACAAATAGTATATGACAAAGTTTGAAACTCTGTGGTAGCAGTGGACATGTACTTCTGCTTTTGTTTCATATTAAGCTACATAGACTCACATTGTAGCTCAACATTAATAGTATTCAAGAGCTTGGGAAGCTTAGATGACGTGATACTGGACAAACTATTGCAAAGCAGCCAATCCAGCAGTGGCATTCTTTCTTTCTTGCTGCTGACTGGCTGTACAACCAACAGCTGAGAGAAGACTGCAGATGTTACCTCAACTTGAATACTTCAAGTATTCAGATTTGATCTATCTGGTGGACTGCTGAGATCCCTAACCCTCATGAATACCAATAAAGACAGTCCACCTTAATGCATTGGTCAAGCTATATCAGCATACCTTTGTGCCCTCCAAACAAATCTTTTATTTTTGGATACAAGAAAAAAGCAAGTTGTATCAACCAACCTCCATTTCGTAGGTTTGATCTCAGAGATTCCACAAACTAATTTTCCAATGATTCCGGTTTGAGTGGCAGAGGTTCTTCTTTACAAAACTTTGAAATATGTAATGGCTCTAACTCTGAGCCTGATAGCAGAAATTCATAAATCCACAACTAGCTGTTTGATTGGTTATCATGTTCTCATGGTGTTTAGAAGCAACAGGAGTGTTTGGGAAGCTATTTGTTACACGCATGGTGCTCCTCTTTCCTGCCTCTGTGCTCGTCTCCAGCATTTACTGTGTCAGCTCGTGTTGATTTCCGCAGGGGAAGTTGCCTCACTGCTATCCCAAGACAAAGCCCTGACCCTGGAGGTTAAGGAATGTGAACTCGGGATGTGATGACTGGGACCTTCCTTAGGGGTGGACAATGCAAATGACCTAATGATGTCAGAATGCTTTTGGTACTCCTTAATGCTGACCATATTTTTTCAATGCCCAATTTTCTCATCAAATTAGATGAAAGTTCTAAAGAATTCAGAAGATTTTGAGGTATTGAGTCATTAATTGCCCTAATGGTTTTAGAAACGGGCACATCAAGCACAGTTTCATTTCTGAAACTGTACACCCTTTAAAAGACTTAATGATTTATTCAAATAGTCCTACATTTGTACCTACCTGAATTTTGAAAACCACTGTCAAAGCCAATGAATAACTGTCAAAGCCATGATAACTTTTACGAATGAGCTTCTTGTGAATGGTTTAGGCACAAAGGACACCAAAAGGCCCTTGTCCCATTTATCACCCATTTTAAGAGAGGGGAAAAAGGGAGAAGAGGAGAGCTGTCAAAGCAACCACAGCAAAGCGTAGCGTAACAGTGGGGGTCTCTCATCCCCTGAGGCCCCAAAACGTTGCATAAAGTTGAGAAACAAAAGACATAACTGAGCCAAGAGATATTGTGATTCAGAGGTAAGTGTAGACTCAGGGCCTTTTAAAGCCCCTAAAATGTTAGGGAACTAATACACCCTCAAGAGAATTTATGTGGATGAAGGTGAAGGGTCGGACTGCTATTAATCATGGCTTGAGCCGAGGATTAATAGCTCGATCCAGCGGAAAGATGAGAGAACCTGTCCAGATTGAGGTGTTTAAAAGAACCGTGTTATGTCTGCCTTGCATTATGAAAAGGAGCTCAGGACAAAAAGTCATTTGAAGTTAGCACAAAATACAGATAAATCTAATGGATCATCGTGAAAAGATGATTTAAGTGTTTGAGAAGAGAGATCTAAGACGTCTTAACAAAAACCAAGAAAGAGGCACTTAAAGAACGAATTGTTTTCTTCGCGCATATGCAACTCTCTGCAAACACATTTTACTCTGATATCTTTTGAATCATTAGACTTCATTTTGCTCTTTTTTTTCTCAACTGCCTTTGATCTTAGATGTGTCATGCATTGCATTAATTATGCATCATAACTCAGTATAAGTTGGGAACACCTTTGAGTTCTTAGTTAAAGCAAGATCACAGCAGGGGCCTAGAGGCTGGCTGCAGCAGCCATTTACATCGCCTGCAGAACTTCTATGTGAAGTCTTTTTGTGAGAACAATGAATGTTCTGCTTTCATCTAGCTTATGTGGCCAGAATCGGATGTGGAAGTGAAAGGATCTTGACATTTGTATAATCTGAGCATCAACATGTGACAAAATAGCAAAAAGAAAATCGCAAGGGGCAAAAACATAGTCACAGCCATGCATCTGTTCATAAATGTATGTTGTTCGTCTTTGAGTACCTTTCACAGCATTAGACCAATGTGCAGTCTTGATGTTTCTCGTTATTGTTTTTTTACTGAACATGTGTAATCGATTGGGATCAAGTCATGTCCCTTTTACATTCCAATAAAAACAAGTTTTTATTGGGGGAAAAATCTTATCCAAAGTAACATGGCCCTCTATGAGAGTATAACTGTGATAACCACATTCGTAAATTACATTTCACCAGCCACATGCAGGCCTGCTGGTTAACCCAGAATAAAAACAAACAAAAAAATCGCTTCCATGCGGCCATCCTGATGTCCTAAAGTCGGCTAAATGATCTCAATTCAACACATCATGTTCTTATCTACAGCAACTCAAGATTGAGAAAAAGTCACTAACAGGTGACTTTTTCTCTTAGTGAGAAAAAAGGCACTTGTCATTTCCAAGACATTTCCTCAGTCTCACTTTTTTTGTAACCCTTTGAAATTTCAGCAAACCTTTACTTTGCTTTCATAATTTGACAGGGACAATGCACACTGGCAGACAAGTGTGCTAACATGCGAAGGTTAGCAAGTCATTCACAGAATTGTGTTTAAAACGGACTACCTGTTTGTCTTGGAAATTATTTGAGTCATATTTTGTTATTGCTTTGCTCCTCCTAATACCTCAAACTGAGAGTGAGTAACTTCAGAACTAAACCACCCAACTGAAGAAACCTCAGCTCTATGAATTAGTAATAGCCCCCAAAAACCCTTAAATATAGTCTCATTGCTCTATAAACCAAGCCAGGATAAAATCAGCCAAATAAAGTATTGAAAACTGAAATAGTTTATTTCCAGAGGCAAAACAATACATGTGGAAAATAAATAAGTACCAGTCCTCTAAAGAAAGGAGTGAGCAATGCAGCTCTGCAAATTTAGTAGCAAACAAAATGAGCACAGAAGATAAAGTTCAATCAGTCAGAGCAATAAAAATTGGCCAGATTTGAAAAATGTCAAAAGATAGCATAATCTAATGATTGTTAAAACATTTTTAGTGATGCAGTAAAACTGCCAAAAGGTTCAAGACAAAATCTAAGAATAGGGATCAAGACAAACTCTTTCTCATTTTAAATTATTGTAGCAAAAGGTTAAAACACACTTTGTAGTGCATCTTATTATGATTTTATATAATAAATCAAGAACATGGTATTATTTTTATTATACAAATAAAAATCAGAAAAATGTGACTTGCATTGATGCCCCTTTAGTCTGATGCCTTTAATTCCACTTCAGCTGACCGCCTTCAGACGGCCCATGATCTCTGGAGTTCCTCCGAGTTTCTGGAGCTCAGGACAACTATTGTTGGAGAGCTAACAGTTCACATTATCCAGAATGAAACAAAATGTAGGTTGCACAGAATGATGCTATAAAAATGCTTCCAGGGAGCCAACAACCCACAACATAAAGCCAGAGCTACAATGTAATGGCGATGAACAAAGCAAATTCATTCAGACCTAAATGCAACCAGGAATCTGTTCAGACACTATTCCATTTGATTGAACTTTAGCTATGCTGTAAAAACAAAGAACTTCCTAACGTTTATCTTTAGAAGTGAAGAGCTTGCAGCAAAATATGGTTCTGCAAAGTGCTGAAGCAATTTGTTGCAGTGAATTTCATTTGAAGGATCTACAGTAAGGGTGAGCAGAAATGCACAATGTGCACTTTTATCAGATTTTTAGTTGCCCTGACAATTCTGCACTATTTAAGTTGGTCTATATTAAAATCATAGACCAACTTAAATGAGTAATGTCACATTACAGTCAACATTTTAGAGTTAACTGTAATGTGATGCATTACAGAAGTATGAAAAGAAGCATAAATGTAGCTCATGTATTTTTTTTTTTTTAATCCTTAATCAAAGTGAATAAAACACTCGTGGGCAGATGTGAATCGACTTCAGTTTCTGGAAGTTGTGTGAGAGATAAGTTGAACAATTCTGTCTGACTCAACACAGGAGACCAAGACATAAGTAGCTGCTGCAAAGCTGAAGGGGGCTCTGGGTGATGTAGAAAACTGTATGTGATGCGCTCCTTTTCTTCCATGTTGATTCCAAACATCGCAACAAGCTTTTCATGTCTATCTGCCTGCGTCGCTGCAGTGCGGCGTGCGTTGGTGTGAGTACCCCCTGCACAGGTCCCTTTCTGCTGCGCTGTTCCAGTAGTTGGAGTTGTTGTACAACCGAGAGAGAGAAAGAGAGAGAGAGAGAGAGAACAGCAGCTGAGTGTGCAAACAGAGGCAGAAACATTAGGTTATCTCCAGATACTATCATCAGACACCAAGCTGTCACTTTTACCGCTCAGAGTCAAGTCCGCTCTCCTCCGAGAGGTCCCCCAGCAGCCACAGGAGCCGCCGCAGCAGCAAGCCAAGCCGGAGCAGCAGCGCCCAGGTCCGGTTCGCTTTGCTCCAGCAGCCGCCTGTGAGAAAACTCCCCGAACGCGGTCGTCTCAGCTGGCATGAGCTAACCTCCGAGTCCGACATGGAAACCAAACCGTTCCTGTCATTGGGTAAGTTCACCTCAATGTGTTACGAGCGAGGTGTTTTGTTTTTATAACAGCTCTTCTCTGAGGTTTCTCGCGAAACGTGTCCTCGCGCTGTCCCCTTTTCTCTCCCTTTTTTGACAGCGCGTGGAGCGAGTTGCCAAACGCGCGAGCTGTATTTAATTCACACCTCAAAAACAACATCATAATCCGCAGGCTTTTAGTTAAAACAAACACATTCTTGACTCGCTGACTACTTAGCTGCTGTGTGAGTTGATGACATTTTACTTTGATATGGATTGACAGCGCTCGAGGTTGGCGGCGCGCAGAGGTCGCGTGCGCCGCATCAAAATCGACTTGGTTCAACTTTAAACTTTCGAACTAACTGTTGACACAATGCATTAACTGTATTTGCAACAATTTCAGTAGATATTCCCTCGTTTCCTGCGCTATAGCTTGTTGGACACAACCAATTTAAACTTTGCTGCAGAAAGGGAAGCTCTAACTTGAACGGAGCGCTGAATATTTCTTAGGTCGTAATGATTAGGGCATATTTAAATGGAAATACTGCTTTGCAGGGTTTTCGGTTGTTGCATTTAAATGTAATGTAAAGGCGATTTTTTTTAAAACTTAAAGTAGAGTTTGAGATCAGATATAGATAGCCCCATTCTCAGATCAGCTGCACGAAAATTATCTCTGCACATTGCTCAATTTAAATTTGGACGGTTTTTATGGATGGGAATTATCCAGTTAATCTTCGCATGGATCATTGTGCAAGATGTGGGGTTTTCTTGTTGTTGTTTTTTGCGCCGTTGCCGGTGCTTTGTTACTCAGATCTTAAACGTTTTTTAAATATAATTTTCCTTTCTTAGATTCTGACGCATGTATTTGTTGCATGTAACTTTTTTGATGCTTCACATCGATAAAATTACATGCAAAGAGAAAAAAAATTAAGAAAAAGTTAGAATTAAGTTTAGTTGTGCTGAAGCTTCTGCTGGTCAATCCCCGACTTTTATCTGATTGCAAGTGGATTAAAAAGCAGTGTATCAAAGTCATTCCTGTTGCATGCGTTGCATTTATGCTTGTTGCATATTTTTAGACAAAAAAAAAAAAACAGGAGTTTTTAGTTTTGATTAATCTAATGATTAGGTAGAAAATAATTCTGGCAATTACATAACACAACCATTCTAGCCTCTAGCAAGCTCAGGGTCCTGTTGGGGGCTGCAGAAGTTTAGAAATGTATAAGGGGCCTCAAGCCTCAACAGTCCAGACTAAAATCTTAAATCTAATTCTTTACCGAACAACGTGCCAGTGCAGAGATATCGGGTGTAACTAAGCTAAAAGCCTTAAGCAGCTGCAGAACATCCTAAGAATTGGACGGAGGCAGTTTGGAAATGCAATAGTCTGAGATCGGTTCTAATTTGTACTAATTGGTTGTTTGAGTTTGCAGCTTGAGCGAACACAAGCACACGGCACTGTGAATCATTAATGCCCAGTTCCACTGTAAGTTAGTCAAAGTAAACAGAGCAGACCCTTGTCCCTCTGTGGCAAAGCTGAGCCCAGAGCTGCAGGTGAGCCCCCCTCTGTTATTGTGTCTTTCTCACAAGGGCGTCAAGTTACACCTTCACGCATTTCATCAGCTGCCTGTTCTCTTCGCACCGGAGGGGGAGGCTGGATTCGCAGGGAGCAAACAGACTCCGGCCACTGCTTTCTTCAGTTACAGCCTCTGCTTGCTGACGGTGTTGCCCCAGCACCCCTCTCTGTGGCTTCCCAGAAACACACTGAACCGCCAGCGTCGCACACACTGACAGGCTGTTATTCCAGGTGCGCTGTATTGTGTGTCCACGCTGATGCTGATTCAAGTTTCAGACTGTCTGAACGTGCACCTAAACTTGCCCAACTGACAGAAAACGCCTTACCTGACACTGAAGGGATTGGTGTAAATTTCAGCTCTTTCCCATCTGAGTTGGACCTAATCTTTCTCTGCTTTATCAGCAGCTTTTATATTGTGATTCTTCTCCTCTTTAAATCATCATTTAAAAGATTTCTCCATTAAAGAGACCACTTGAGCTGCAGCTCTTTAATTGGCCTCTTCAAGGACACCCCGATCCTCAAAGACCTTGACTCTATTGATTATCCACTTGCTTGACGTAATTATCTAAAGTTGTGCTGCATTTCAAATTCTGACATGCATCTGACTGAAACGACAGCGGACATGTTTTACAATTATAGATTGGTTGTTGGCTGACCGCACCCTGCCTTGGCAGCGGATGCTCAGTATTATGTACTGTATTGCCTGATCCAAACTATTCCACACGTGATTTTAAACTACAAAGAGAGGAGGGGTGACATTGAAAGGAGAATGTGTCCTTTAGTCAAAGCAGATTGGAGGATAGTGATGATAACAGTCTGTCAGGAAAGAAATAAATAGTCTAAAAGACAAAGAGCTGATTTTACCACTCGGACTTAGAGGCCACAGAAGGAGAGCAACTATCACAAATGCAGCCAAGAGATCCATGGAGGCTCCAGAAGAGCTGCTAAGATTTACAGTTCATTTGAAAGAAAGCAGACAGAGCAACTGATCTTTATGGAAAATTGCAAAAACAAAAGCCATTGACCGTGCTGGTTGCAGCATCATGTTTTGGGCCTTCACATCGACACTGGTCAGAGTTAATGGGCTCAATTTAGAGTTTCCTTGTTGGCAACTTCAAAAAATTGACATGTATTGAAAAGACTTACAACCCAGTATTTAAAATACCTGCTAGGGAAAAATGTGCTTTTGCTCACTTTGGTACTCCCTTTCTTGTAAAACTTAGCAAAATTAATTTAATTGACAATTGCTTGGAAATTTGCAGCTTGTCATTATGTTGCTTTTTTTGTTTGTTTTTTTAAACTTCCTGGAAGTATACTCTGCCCTAATATTTTGTGCTACTGCTAATCCTACGACTGAATCCATTCTCCCCCAATTACAAATCTTTTGGCCTGAAATAAACATTGCACATCAGTTGAGCAAGGTTTTTTAAATAGACATTAAAAATGATTATCCTATCTATAAAGAATAATTGCAACACATTTGCTTTTTTTCTTATTAAGCCATTTCAAAACATTGAAATTAACTCTCTGCCATTGCTTAAAAAAATGTAAAGCCTGCTTTTAATAGTCTTCAGTACTATTAAAGAAGGGCTTGATTTTTTTTCACCTGCAATAGCTGTGTTCATTTCTTTTCATTTTATGAAGCACGGCGCCTTTTATGTTCACGCGAACTTACCTAAGTCATATAAACTAGCCAGCCCTCATTTCCAAAATCAATGAAGTTCATGGTCTTTAATGGGAAAGTGGGATTCACGGCTGTGTGAGTCTGGAGAAGGAGGGGCGGGGGGTTCTATGGTCTGCATTCCTGCTCTGGCAATAACTCAGGAACAAAGGTAATACAGGGAGAGGTTGTGTGTCTGCCGGGAGGTAGGGGTGTGTGTGTGTGTGTGTGAGGTAAAATTACTCTGCCAAAAGCATTTGGCCAAGTTTGTCTTTTACGGCCGTCCAGTTTTGTGTTCCCGATGTGAAGCTTTTGCTCCCCTTTTGAGGAATAAAAGGGGGCTGCAGCTGTCATTTTTATTGGAGGAGTTTTATAGCGAGACTTAATGGCTTAAAGTGACAGCTCTCTCCCTCTCTTTTCTACGTTTTTTTTTTCTTTTCTCTCGCAATCTTACCCATGAGGCCTTTTAACTGAAGCAAGTCAAAGAAAACTTGCTTGCCGTCTGTGTGCCCACCCTGGACTTTCCCACCCCTCACCCACAGTTGCATCCCAACTAAATGAGGAAAAAATTCATTTTTCCCTCAGTTATAGCAACAGTGCAAGCATTCAGACCTGTGTGTGATCCATCCACTTAAACTTTTTAAGGAGAAGTTTATTTGACTTTAGATGAAATGGTAGGTCTTTGCTCTTTAAATTATTCTGCTGGTGTGAACTGCAGCTCACTGATGTTTATGCTCTGCACATTGAATAAATCAGAAAAAGTGCTCTGAGATATTCTGATGCACAAATCCTAGAATGAACCGAAAAGCTTGTTAATTATTTGTCTAAGGAGCTGCTCACTGGCAGGAGGTCTTTATTGATAACGGCCGCACTGAACTCTGCACCTCACACCTTGACCTTTACACCCCCACATGCTCGGTCATTTTAGGAATTTACTCTTGGCGTTCAGTCCTTTTAAACTATTTCAAGACAGTAGCTTGTTATTCTTTTGTCTTCCTTTGTTTTTTTTAACCTCTTTGTTCTTATCAACTTACGTGCATTTTGACTCGAAGGTTTCACAACATGTGAGTCGCTGTGATTGGCATGTTTAGTGTAAGAGTGAAAAATGTGCGAGATTTGCAGAAAAATATTCTGTTTACAGTACTTTGCGAAGGTTTACATACACCATGAACATTGATGTTATAAGCACAAATTTTATTGCATTTTATTGAGGTTTTATTAGCTAGACCAGCACAACATAGTTTGGAATTGTGAAGTGAGCAGATTTCTCTTTATCCAAATGTTATTTCATAAAAAGTTGTTTGTGTTTATCCCTCACTGATTCAAATATTTGCAGAACCATGTTTAGCTGCCATTACAGCTGCAAGTATTTTACCTAATCTTTGTTGCAAAATAGTTCAAGTTCAGTCACATTAGATGGAGAGCATCTGTGAACATCTAATGTTCACAGAATCAAGCCTTGCCATAGATTCTCAAATAGACTTGTGTGTGAACTTTGACTGGGACATTTTAACTCATGAATATGCTTCTGTTTAAACCAGGGGTGTCCAATGTGTGGCCCGGGCACCATTTGTGTCCCTTGAGATTTTGTTCTGCCGCTGAACACAAGTCAAGAATGATTAAAAAAGTTTTGCCAACAAAATATAAAACAACTGATGACCAAACAAATTTGGATATCGTTGGTTTTCTCTTAATTTGGCAAACGTTTGCCATTTTTATAATTAAAATCTTTAGTGATATAAAAATGTTTTTTTTGTTTAGCAGATAAAAAAATATCTCAAACTAATTTTTCATTTTTAATTTAATGAATTTTGTGATTTTAAACCATTCAAT
The DNA here is from genome assembly GCF_003331165.1 of Xiphophorus hellerii. Classification (NCBI taxonomy): domain Eukaryota; kingdom Metazoa; phylum Chordata; class Actinopteri; order Cyprinodontiformes; family Poeciliidae; genus Xiphophorus; species Xiphophorus hellerii. Next base: position 8,905,061 of record NC_045679.1, on the reverse strand, counting down.
GGTATCTCTTGCAGTGTGCTTGGAGTTGCTGTCCTGCTAAAAGATTGCTCATATCATGCAGGTTGAAGGGACCTCTTTTCATTGCTTTACTTTCCAGTCCATCACATAAAATCCCATTTAAATACATTGATGTTTGTAGTTGTAACGTGTCAAAATGCTAAAAATAAAAGTTCAGATATTATAAAAACTTTTGTGAGACTCTAAAGAATATTTAGAATACCAAAAATCCAAAAGAGTAAATATTCCATTTTCCATCTTTCAAGCTGGGAATATTGTTACCTTGTTGTGTTCGTGTTCCTAATTCCTGTGGACTCAATTCATTTGAATTTTTGCCAGAAGCTTGGTTGTTTCTCTAAGCGTTTTCCCTCCTCGGTTATTGGAAATCATCTAAGCATTGTGGTTTCAGGGTTTATTGAAGGTCCTCCGAGTGTCTGAATGGCTTTTTTTGTGGGCTGGTATTATTCAGGATGCGTACAGTCGCTCTTTTGAAGTGGAAACGTTAGTCTCTGCAGGGATTTAGGGCAGATCACACTCATAATTCGTATTGAGAGAAAGGTCGGCTTGCCCCCTACACTTGCCAGAACTCTCCGCTCTCTGTTCTGCCTGCGTCCCAGAATAAGACGAGGAGGATTGGCCGAGAACCCTAAAGAACACAGAGACTGAGAATGTTGAGTAGTGCACCTTCAATGTGAACTTCTGCATCCTCGTTAAAGTCTGTGGGAAAATGTAACAAGTTGTTGGTAGAGAAGCTTCATGAAAAAAGTAGTTGGCTTGAGTACTAAAGTCACTATTATATCTCATAATTATTCTCTGAATATGGAAACAAGCTGCACCTAAAAAAACACATTTTTATTTGTTTTTCACATTACGTTTTTATTAGCAGAAGTTAAAAATATCAATTAGAATATGTGCTTTGTGTGGATCAAACTCATAGGAGTATTTTTCTTTCTTTCTAAATTTTGCATTGAAATTACAGATTCGAAGGATGTTGCCATAAAGGAGATTTGGAAATATTGATTGTTTTAGGTCGTTTTGGATCTAATTACACTTATAACTTTTACATCCATCTGGAAATTCAGAAGTTTAGATAAATGTCCTTAGTGTCTTGTAGAATTGCCATTTAAATGGTGTGGCTTTGAAACGTTTTGGTATCCTCTCACAAGCTTCTAACAATATAATCTGGGCCCATTTCTGGTGCAAGTTTGCTTGGTTTGCAGCCCACCTTGCTCACACAGACACACACAGGCACACATACACACACCTTTTCAGTTATGTCAACAAATTTTCTTGGTGAATGAGATCCAGGTTGCCTAATTTTATGACCCATCTAGGCCAATATTTGAACATTTTGCTTCAAGATTTAGTCATTCAGTCTTTCTTCATGATAACATCAGTTTGTGAAGTGCACCAGTACCTCCTGCAGCAAAAGAATTACACAGCATGAGAAGGCTTTGGAATGGGCGACCTGCTGGGGCATCTCACTGGCGTTGCCGGGCAACTCTGGGGGGTCCCGAGTCGCGGTCTCTGCTGTGCTAGTGTGGGCAGAGTTGGGGCAGGGCAGGGGCCCATTAGAGAGCTTGGGAGGGGGCTGCATTCTCTCACATGAGTGCCCACCCCTTCCCCATAACATACAGTACAATACTATTAGTATAGAAATAATTAACTTCCCAGTTATAGGAATCTTTTTTTGTTGTATCACATCTACATATCAGCAAGTTTCTCAGTTTCATGGTGGATCTTTCCATCTTTGATAAGGTAGTTTGAATGGTAATCTTTACCTTATTTTTCTGATGGTTTGGAATAAAAATCTAGACAAAAGCACAATTTTGATTGAATCCACAAAGCTGGTTCTTGACCTGTTCTTCATTTGAATCTAAACGCTGCTTGTAAGCACATCAGTGAAAAGGCAGTGGGGAAAAAAAGCACATGCAATAAAAGCTTTATTGTGAAAATGAACCCTTGCTTCATCTTCACAAGCTTACAGCTGGCATATTTTCAGCAGAAAATAAAAAAACAACTCTCTTTGAATTTTCGGGCAGTCATGATGTGTTTATTAACTGCGTTATGAGAGCATTGGCTTTGATGTTGATTTGCTTGGAAGAGATGACGAATCAACTGAATCAAAGATGAGTTGTGCTCTTTCTCTCATTATATTTCTTTAAGTACATGCTTTCTTGCTTGTAATTGGCAGTTCGTTTTTTCATTATTTCTGTTGATTTATTACCTGAAATATGTCTCATTGGAACAAAGCTTTAGTGGATCGTGTTTAGCATGTTTGATTGTAATGTGTCTGAAGCGTCATGATCATTTGAAGCAAAAGGATCGGATTCTGAACTCCTGCAGTGAACTTGTTTTAATGAAACTATATCCAGGTGTTTAAACATTAGCCTACCTGCTCTTTTTTGACGCTCACACATCATGCATGTGCATGTACATGTAAACAGCATCTGCCACGGCGTACGCCGATTGAGGTAATTAGAAACATGCTTCGCGCTGCTCCGCCACAGCTTCTTTTTGAGGTCACCGACAGTTAGAGGAGCTGTCCCGGTGTGCCCCCGCGCCCTCCTCCATACCCACCACAGTAACCACCGCTGTTACCGTTGTCTGTCACCTTGCCAGATGCCAATGGGAGGGGAGGACGAGTCTCTCACGCACTGCTGGGCACCGGGCCATGGAAATCCCACAGCGTGCACAACACTTCGGTTGTGTTCTGAGTGTGCACGTGCGACTGTGTGGTAATGGATGAGTGTTTGAGTGTAAACAGAAGACAGAGGTTTCGAGAGATGAAGGCTGACGGTTATTTATGCCTCGATTCATATCATGAGGCGGATTCAGTGTCTGTAATTTTACACTTCAGACGGCTGGCTGCTGCAAACTTTTTTTCTGAAATCTATTTATCAATATCTATTGCAAAAAATATTTACACCACTTGCTTTTTTGCATTTTCATCCAACTGCAATCACACAACTCTGTGGATTTCATGTAATAGACTAACGGAAAGTAGTGCAGGAATAATAAATATAAAAGCATGGCATGAGTTTGTATTTAACCCCTTAAACCTCCTAAATTCATCCAGTACATCCAACTGCCTTTTCAGGTCAACTAACTAACTAAAGAGTATATAAAAATTGGAAAATTTTTATATAAATTTATATGGAAATTGTTTCACAGTATGATGTGTCACACTGGACACCCCATACTGTGAAACATGGTGGTGAATGCATCGTACTGTGGGGATCCTTTTCTTCATCAGGGCAAAGCATTTTAAATTCAGTTAAGTTTTTTTCAGTAGCTTCAATTCTATACAGATGTTGTCTCAAGGGACTTTGCAAAGAAAATAAAAAAAATGTCAGTTCATTATTTCCTATCTATGGAGATCAAGTCTTCTGCATCAAGTCACTGGCTTTGCAGCAATTATTCTTCCTCAACTAGCACAAAGCAAAAGCGAAACATATACATGTTATAATCAAAGCAGACATAAATCCGGTTGACATTCACATTCTCAGTCCAAACTAACTGAAACCGAGTTATTTCACACAGAAGAATTGGCACAATATTTATTCCTCAGTAGATGGTGCGATAAGTAATTAAGTTTCAGGAAAAGAAAGTTGCTCAACTCATCACTGCTGAACTGTGCAGATAAAACTGAGAAGCTGTGATGTTCCCAAAAAGCTGAGTAATCATAGAAACTGTGGTTTGTCTGTGCCTCCAGTGCTGTTTTGTTTTGATGTTGCTTTATGCACAACATTTTTAAAGTGGTGTCACAGGAAGTAGAGTTCTGCACTAAAACCCTGGTGTAAAATAACACTTTGATTTGATGTACAAGTTAAAAGAAATATGCTCCAGGTCAACACAAAACATTTTTTAGTACATTTGCACATAACATTGCAAGCCTCACTTCTCAGCCATGTTTTAATTTAAACAGAATTCTGTTCGCCAGTATAATGGTGAACCAGAAAACATTAGATGCTACTTTTTAACCTTCATGCTGATAACAGAATAACTTTTTTCCAACTTTTGTTGTTTTTTGTAAGAGTTTGAGAAATAGCGCCCATTCAGATTGTGTTTATGAAGGTTTTGTTAAGTTTGTGTTTGCACAGCAAAGCCAAAATTAACATAAACTGTTTATCTTATTGCATTTGGTTACGCTAATATGAGAACTAGTAATCCTATTCTTGTGCATCCTATTCTTTCTCTTCCCTCGTTGCAACAGACCTGGTGTGTTTTCATTTTAAGTTCCGAAAGACTCAAACGGTGGTTTGTTTCATGTTGCAGCGTGCAAATAGCATGCCGTTTCCAAGCTGCCTGAGGTAACATGACTACCATGCTGTTTTGTCATTTCATTATATTATTTCAGTTTTTCTCAAGACTTGTTGCTGAATTTCAAAGGCTTACTCATAAAAGCGTCTCCAAGGAAACGTCAGCAGCCTACTTTAGTGTCTTGAATACGATAATGGCTCTGTAGTTAGAGTGACAACGGAGACAGTGCAGATTGTATATAGCAGTTTCAGAATTTTCATGCACTTGATAAGTAAATAATCAGTCAAAATTATACTTCAAAAAATTAATAGAATAAACAGTTGATATAATTAGTTGTTAAATTTATAGGTCATTACATGTGACCAATTTTCTTGTACGTTTTTACTTTTATGTAATTTTCCTGTTTTATTGTTGTCACTCTGCTATTTTCTACATACACAGTTTTTAAGGTCTGATCTCACTGATATTTATCAGTAATGTCACAAAGACAGAAAAAAACCTTATGCATTGTTTTTTGTTGCATGAGTTTTTTGACTTCAAAAATGACTTCAAACCTTTGTAGAGTATGGGTCAATCGGAAATGCACTTGAAAGCAAAGACAAATTTCTTCCATTTGTTCATCAGTTAAGCATGTGTGTGTATAGGCCTTCATATGATTCTCCTAATAGAGTTTAAGTAAAAACACAATTTTTGCAATCCATATTGTATGTTCAGTTTATGTAAAGAAAGTCTCTTTTGCATTTTAGTTCTCAATGATGTCCGTGCTGCAATGGAATAACCACATTTGTTGTTTTTTTTTATTTCCATGGGGTAAATGCTAAGACTGTAATTATAACAAACAGAAAATGTATCAGAGGAACTATAAAACACTCTGGGTTATTCATCAGATGTAGGATATACATAGATGCTGACAGATGGATTAGTATCAGTGCAAGCTGGCCCTACTTTTATAAACGCAGACTTCATCTTTTTCGGTCTAACAGTTTGTTGTCTTCAAAGTATTTTCACTAACTGCCATGCATGTTTGAGACCAGAGAAAAAGATCTCATGTCAGATAACAGAGTTCCTCTGTGGGTTTTTGCTCTGCCTGCAGTAGTGAAAGAGCGATTAACCATTTGTTGACGCCTGCAGGTCTAGCGTGTTAGTACATCCGCCCAGACTGTGGCCTCTCAGCCCCTTAGTATACACACGCACACGGACACCCCCACGCCAGTAGACAAACACACACCTGTTTGTAAATGTACACACAGACAGAGACGCATGCACATGTACAGGAGTCCAAAGGGCTTTGTCACCTATAGTTAAACACCTTGCTGTGACCGTCTGGTTTCAGGAATGTTCCCAATGGCCGGAGGGTAAAGGGTGCTGAGAAGAGAGGGGGAAGGGCCGTCTATCTGGAAAATCTACACAACGGCAACACTTGTACATCTGATTTTGTACTTGCCCTTGCAGTCCCTTGCGATAGCGGATACACACCCATTTAAACATTTACACATGAAGTCTCATAAAAACACTAAACCTCATTGTGTTTTATTATCATTGTGCATTCAAGACCAACACTGTAAAAGAGATGGATGAGGTTGTAAGAATTTTGAAGAAGCTGAAAAGTGTGCCGTGCATTTAGTCTTCGAACCTGATCTGAAATAAAATCCAGTGCAGCCACATGGCAGCCTAATTGGTAAAGTCCACCTCTGTGTATTTTATCAGAGTATAAACACAACTTTCCTGTGAAGGCCTCAGAGGTTTATTACAGATTACATTGGGAATGTGTCATATATGGGACACCACGAAATCACGACTACTCAGCTAACATCCAAAACACTAAAAGTAGCAAAGCACTCCATCCTGAACAAACCATTGCAGCGGGTTTATATGGTGGTGGCAGCATCGTGCTGGAACAGGGAAACTGGTCAACACTGATGGGAATATGGGTTGAGCGAAATACAGGAAAATTTGGTGGACAATCTGTTGGAACTCAATGGTGAAAGACATGCTGCCAGTGCTGTAATGAAATTGTATTGGTTAAAGCATGTTATACAATGACCTAGTCAGAGTCCAGAGCTGAGATCACTTAAAAATTTGTGGTAAGACTAAATAATAATGTCTAAAACATAGCATAACAAAACATAACCCAAAATACTGCTTTAATTTCAGCAAAATGTGCTTCTACAAATTAACTCAGGGGGCCAAATACAAATGTACGACTCACTTTCCAGAATCTTATTTGTGAAAAATGTTCAAAACCACCTGTCACTTTCACCTCACAACACAGCAATACTTTGTTTTGATCTGTCATATAAATTCTTAATAAAATGCGTTGAAATTTGTGGCTTTAACTTGACAAAATTTGAAGGTCACATACAAAAAGTTTTGCATTGTGTTGTACCACTTTGAAATATGTATGTATCCTTTATTTAACCAGGAAATAATATAATAGATTAAAAACCTCTTTACCAAGAATGACCTGGAAAGACTGCAGCATAAAACATACAACAAAGTAGAGGGATAAAACCTAAAACAGCATATTTATTCTTTTGTCTACATATAGTTTTCTTTTTTGTCTTTAGTGAGAATAATTTTTTTTAAATGAAAGCTAAGAACCCTTAACTTCTTTTAATGTGGTAAAATACTTTCTTCTATACTGTTAAATAGATTTTTAAAGAGTGCTTTTGGGATAAAAGTGCTCTAGAAATGTAAATTCATTCAGTGCAGATTCGTAAATCTCAATTCCGGTGAAGCATAATGTCTTCTTGTTCATTCTACTGTTAAGATTTTAGCACAACACATGGGCTGTTTTTGGGGAAGACAGTTGAACAGCCAGGTAAACTCAGATAGAGACACTCAGACGTGCAGGTGCTGGTTGTGTTTTCGTCAATGCGGTTCTACATACCAAAGTGCTGACAGCATTTAGAAACGACTCTGACAAGTTCAAGTGTCACATTTAGGTTAGTTTTTTTTTTTTTTTTGTCTTTTAACAAAGTAGTGAAAACAGGAGAAAGGTGCCAGATATTTAGATCAAATCTTAAAATCTAGGGATCTAAATTCTTTTACTCTGTTGCTTTTGGATTAATTTCTTATGGTAAAAATAACTTTATGGAACATCGCTTGGTGTATCGGAAGATCATCAGATGCTGTAATCTTGAGTTCGATTTCTGACCTTGAAAACATTTTCTGCATGTCTTCCCCCTTCGCCGTCCGCTCATTTCCTGTCTGGTAACCGTCAGTGAAAGCCACTAGTTGTTGTAGTAAGAAAGTGTTTTAAAAAATATATCTTCATAGCAGTTTTCAAACTCAAGTGAAACTCAAACTGGGTTTTGTTACAGTTCAAGAGTGAAAACGTGTTTCTCTTTCAGGATTGGTCAGAATTAAAAAAAAAAAAAAAACTGGTCATGAATAATTAACTTCCTGGATAGGAAAGCTAAGTGTTCTGATTGTAGCAGTGGAAAAAGATGTTAGGTAGCCATATCTTTTACATGGAAATTACAAGAAAGGAGCAGATGAAAACGTCTCATTTGTTCCTGGCATAAATATACAGCATCTTACTAAAACAACAAAAAAACAATCATACCTCTTTAAATTCCCTTGCCAGTATTAAAATCAACCTATCAATATATCTTATCAGCGTTCTGAGTGATACACCAATACAAAGGAACAAATACAATGTGAACTGGAAAGGAAACATTGTTAGTTTTAGTTCAGTTTAGTTTTATTTCTACAAATTAAGGTTTGAAAAGCATTTGTTTTAATCTATGCTGAATCAATACTTTGCAGAACTACAATCACTGCTGAAAGCCTTTTTAGAAGTATCTTTTCCTGCTCTACACATTTAGAGACAGATTTTTTTTTTCTGTGAAAAATCGTTCAAACTCAGATGCAGAGCATCTGCAAAAATTAATTTTCAAGCTTTGTTACAGATTCACAGCTGGATTTAGGTCTGGACTTTGACAAGACCCTTCTTACACAACTATGCTTTCATCTAAATCATTCCAACTGAAGCCCTGACTATATGTTTATGTTCATTGCTGTGCTGAAAAGTGCCAATCTCCAGTCTTTTGCAGCCTCAAACAGGTTTTCTTCCAGAATTGCCCTGTATTTAGCTCCACTCAGCTCAACTCTGACCAGCTTATCTGCCCCTGCTGTAGCAAAGCATCCCCACAGCATGCTGGATCTGCCGTGTCAGCGAACGGCAGCCTTCAATTTTGATCAGCTGTCGGGAGTCACTGGACGGCAGGAGATTTAGTATCCAACAGGCCGATTAGCGGCCAACTCGCTTCGGCACCTGAGCCGAAAATGACTTTCCGTCATCTGATGAGAATCCCCCTGACAGCTAGATTTGATGATGTGATATATGTGGAGCGGTGGATGGTGGTGCAGTTGAGAGTCACTGTGCTGTCTGGGAGAGTTAAGGTCAGGGGTTGTGGCTGGGTCACCCTCTGTGGGAGAGGAGCGGCTTCAGCAGACATGACAGCATTTGTCTGGAGGTGAGGAGAAATGATTGAAATGGGGGAACAAAAACAATAGGAAAAGGAAGTAGGACGGATGTTTTTGTTTAGTTTTCACTTGAGCTAGTCTTCCACATTCTGTCTCATTCCTACGGGGGGAGCTTTTTACTTTTTCTTTTTTTTTGGATACAAAATTAATTGATAATTGATCCAAAGTTCCAATAAAACCACCCTAGCTCGTCTTTCTTCCAGACATGCACACGCATATAACAGCTGTAGAGAATGAGAGTGGATGTTTATTACAGGATCCTCGTGAATGCTGAGGTGCCCTGGGGGCTATTAAAGCCTTCACTTAAAAGGCACTATCAGAGAACAGTTAATGTGAGTTGCTTGAAGGAGACAGGGGCGGAGAGGTTGTAGAAAAGAAAGAGAAGCCATTGGAACAGCAAGCAGGAGGAGGGAATAAACAGTGAGCACATCTGGATTGCCTCAGCAGAATATTTGTGCAACATCTGGAAAAATTCCCTGGAATTTTAGGGTCCCCTCCTTTCATTTCAGTCGTTTTTCCTCCTCACCGCCACCGCCTCCCCCCATCTTTATTTCTTCTTTGTCCCGTTTTCTGCATCTTCAAAGTCACTTACCTTAATGCGCCAGCCACGTAAATACTCTCAAAGTAATGTATGTTGAGCCCTCGCAGACTTTATTGCGCACCAAATTGGGCCCATGTGACCAACTCCCCTTTGTGCGAGGTTTGGCTAATTAAGTGGCAAAGGAGCGGGAGGGCACCGGCTGTGGATCCAGACTCAGACCAGACCTGAGCCAAACACAACCCCTCATAAAACTTGGGGGGAGAAAAGAAGAAAATACAGCACTTTCTTCTCACAGGGCCCTGTAACTCGAAGCATGAAGACTAGACTCTGTTTTTAAATGTAGACAAGCCCCCTTTAATTCAATTCAGTTCAGTTTCTTTCTACACATTCAGTATATTGCAAATTCATAAGAAAATTCATTACGAGGTCCAATTCATATCCAGAAGGAGTCAAATCAATTCCATTACAATACACTCAAGTTGTGTAGTCAGACTTAAAACAAAACAATCGAATTCAGTCAAAATTATTATGCAGTACAATCAACGAATAATATCAAATGAGTAAAAACGGTTGAATTGACTCACTGACTACATAGGAATCCTTCAACCTGAGCAAACAAGTGGCAACACTGGAAAGGAAACACTACTTTTATCAGCAGAACCAGATTGAGACTTAGAATGAGCAGTCATCTGCCTTGATCAGCAAGAACAGATCAGCAGAAGAAAACAGGTCTAAAGGTGTTATTCTGTTTAAAAGAAACAAAAGAGCTAACCATGTAATCATAGGAAAGGTGTACTTTCAATGGGAAATGACAAGAGAGTACACACAATTAATTTGTGTACTCTCTTTTATAAGTTGTGCCAATAGTTCAGTCTAGATAAAAAAGACAAAGTTAAACACAAGCACAGTACCTGGAGAAGTTTTTATTATTAGGAAAAACAAAGGTAGTATACAAAGTTAGTGGCAACAATAGGTCTGTGACTGACTGTCCAGAAAGGAGACACAAGTAAACACAGAAAAGCTGTACCAGGGGTCCTTTCTATTGGATAGAAACACAACTAGAGTGCACAAAATTAGTTGCAACTTCTACAAGTAAGAAAAACAAAGAATACAAAAAGGTAGTGGTAGCCAAAGCTCCAAGAGGCTCAGTCTAGGGAAGAGACACAAATAAACACTGAATTATTGGGTTTAGACATTCCTTCAAAGAAAGAGAAAACTGAGCCAGAACCCAAAGTTAATGGCAGCAATTATTTCAAATAATGCGTAGCTGGAACGTGGTTGGAAAACAGCGGAATAAAGGAATCTGGTCAGTGTGTCGTATAGCAGCCTGATCACATAGCAGCATAACTAAGACAGCTCAGGATATCTGGCTCCCACTCTATGATTAAATGCGATTAAAAGAAATCTCAGAGAAAATCCATCCATCCATCCATTTTCTGTTCACCCTTTGTCCCTAATGGGGTCGGGAGGGTTGCTGGTGCCCATCTCCAGCTACGTTCCAGGCGGGAGGCGGGGTACACCCTGGACAGGTCGCCAGTCTGTCGCAGGGCAACACAAAGACATACAGGACAAACAACCATTCACACACACACACACCCCTAGGGAGAATTTAGATAGACCAATTAACCTAACAGTCATGTTTTTGGACTGTGGGAGGAAGCCGGAGTACCCGGAGAGAACCCACGCATGCACAGGGAGAACATGCAAACTCCATGCAGAAAGACCCCGGCCGGGAATCGAACCCAGGACCTTCTTGCTGCAAGGCAACAGTGCTACCAACTGCGCCACTGTGCAGCCACATCTCAGAGAAAAGTGCCTTTTAAATGATATAATAATAAAATTTAAGCATCTGCTGTGCTGCATCCACCTACGTAACAGTATGATATAGCTGCACAGGCAAGCTTTTGTCTGTCCCTACTGCAAAGATCACAAGATCACGTTTTTTCTGTTCATTTTCTACCAAAGAAAGCTCGTGTTTGTTAGTGTTTAGGGTTCAGAGGAGCTCAGGGAGCATTCTGTCTAACCTGGATGAGACCTCTCATGGGGTTGCTGGCGGGCAGGTATCAGCGAGAGTGTACGGTAGAGCTACAGAGCGACCAGCTGCACGTTTTGATGTAGTAGGCCACGTCGATCAAAAGAGATTCATCACTGTTTTCTGATGGGCTTTCTGATGCCGAGGTTGCCAAAGCCCTGGTGTGCACCAGCAGGAGCAGGCCAGCAATCATAGGGAGAAAAGAGAGACGGAGAGCAAAGACAGGGAAAAAGAGATCCCAAACAGAAGCGGCTAAATGAAAGTAGCAAGAAGAGACAGATGGGGAAATTCAATGAAGACAAGTCAGGCAATAAAAGAAGCTTTAATTCATTAGTTGAAGAGAACATGTCAAACAGTTTCATTACAATGCATCCTGGCCTGTTTGACATGAATCTGTTTTCTTTCATTGTCTGGCTATCTGCATGGTGCAGAAAATACCTTGTCAGTTATCCCAGTCTCTATGCAGATATGGAGCTAAATTTTGACTTTGATTTTTTTTCTTTCCTCTTGCCCGTGTTGATGTGCAGTTGGCCTACATCTTTCTGCCTGGCTGAGCTGACAAGTTGTGCTCCTTTCTAGGAATGCTGATGTTGATGATACAGTTGACTGTACGTGTTAGATTATGTAAACTCAGATCAGTGCTAGCTCCCCTCTGTTAAAAAAGCGTAGTTCTTTATGCAGGTGCGCTGAGGCTTTTTCTGTGTCGGCATGTAATTGATTAAAACAGGGTAAATTGTATAAAACACATGAATCTCACACACATAAAGACTCCAGGCAGAACTTGGCTGTACAATCCAATAGCATGCAGACAGGATTTTCTCCCCAAATGACATGTTGACATGGGTTTTGCTTCCTTTTAAATTTTAAATCTGTCAGCACAGAGGTCATGTAAGGCACACGGCCTCTAGAGTAAGCTACAACGGGAAAACATTTTCTCCATGCCCTCAGGTTATTGTGTATGCAGATGATCTGTGCAGCCCTGCAGCCTGACCTTCCTCTAGCTCGTCCAGTGGCCCATCTTTTGATCCAAACTACCTTTGCTGCTTTGGATCCTGCTTTTTCAAAGCGTTCACCTCTTTTTAGCTCTAATCTGTTCTGACGGACTGTCTCTCTGTATGTAATTGTTATTTGAGATATAATTTTATTTCTTTACCCTGGGAGGCAGACTTAATATTTTCTGATCAGCCTTATGCTTGACTTGGCCCATCAGATCTTGAGGTTTCTGCAGGTAGACATGCGCTGTGACATTTCGATAGCCTTGGAAAGGTGCCTCACCCTTTGACCTGAATCTCTTCACCACATGAAGATAAAGCGGATTCTTCTTGTTGCAGCTTTGTTTTTTTGTGCCTGGGGGACTGTGTTCTCACTCTGCATAACTTCAAACAAATCTCTGAAGATAAGCAAAGAGCTTTCTTTGTTATCATTACAGTCTATAGATTTAAAGTGAAGTTATTGTTTAAATATGTCCAAAGCAAATGGTCAGGAACTCCTTAAGGCAGTGACTGCATTCAGAGTTCTGTGCAACAGTGTGGAAATTGAAAGTAAAAATGAGTACAAAATGCATTTTTAAACCTGGTACTTAATTTTCATGGATTTAATCGGACAGAGGAAAGTTTGGGCTGGATGGATGGATGGATGGATGGATATAATTTTTTAGAGCTTTGTTTAGTAACACACATCAAAAGCCCAAAGGCCATTTTTAGAAATGGTTATAGACTTTTTGATTTGAAGGTGATTTGATGTAACGTTTGTCACAATCAACACTAAACCACTGCAATCAAATTGGGTACATCCAGCCAAAGAAAACTTGGCGAGTACTTCTTGTTTTGTTTTCGTTCTTGTTGGTTTTCTCCAGTGTACAGACTAATCAATGTCGAGACTAAAAGCACACAAAACTGTGCCAGCTCATATGTTTTATTTTATCTTTTGACAGCCTGTGGAGTATCATTAACAGCTAGAACTAGTTTCTAAGAATAACTTAAAATTGTTGTGGCAGATGTGAAACGTAGATCATTACATAGATGCACTAAATAGATTTTAGCTTTGATGTCTCCGTATGAGAACTTTCACGTAAAGTGACAGATGCATCATTTTTCAGAGTTGTTGATCGGGGTGATTGACAACATTTTCTCACTCCGATTAGCTACGGCTTCACTTATTCAAACAGTAACTGTAACACCAGATTTTATCTTCACTTTCCAAATTTTTTATGGACAGTAGAGCCCATTTCTGTGCTTGCTGCTCCCTAATCAGCACAGATGTGGATGAATGATTTGTATTTAGTATCCAGGGCTTCAGGGGGATTGAGTTAGCTTATGACCAGCTTAGTCTGCAGTCCAGGGCTTGATTGGCAGGCATAGTTTCCTCTCTGGATGTGGCAGAGCAGGGGATAACGGGGCACCAGTGACATTTCCCTTCTCACGACATGCCACCCTACATTACAGTGTTTGTTAGACTCCCTAATAGGTTTGATATTCCACTAGGCAAGCTTTCAGTCATAATAAGACTGCTTTTGTTAACGTCACCATCAAGTGGCCTGAATTTGAGTTTTTTAAATAATTGCATGTTCAATCGCTTTGTTGCTTGAATTACCTTTGTAGACGTAAAAATATTCGCACACGTTTGGTGTCGTTAAATGCAGAGTTAGAATCCATGACATCTTTGTTTCCTAACATTTCACTCTCCTCTGAATTTATCAAGCATAATGGGCAGTGCATGTTACAGCCATTAGCCTGTCACAATGGAAGCTGTCTGACGCTGGAACCATGTCCCGTCCTGTTATGATCATTTCCATGCTATCCCTGGCTCCGGCTTTGTTTCCTGTCTCGGAGGGAAGAGCTCGCTCAAGTCTTTAATACTCTGTTTTTTTGTTCGCAGTGAAAAGCGTCGCCTCCAACCAGCAAGGCAGTGTAGCATCGTGCTCACTCTGCCAGGCCTCAGACCCCATGGTAGAGAAATAATTCATAAAATGAAATCTACATTTGTTGTGTAAATGACCACATGCTGTAGGATATTTAATCCTGCCTGCTTTCGATCCCAGTCATGTGACTTGACCTAGTTTTTATGCCTCCCTCTGCTTCTCTCTCTTCTTTCTCACTTTCCCCCTTTTTTCTCTTTCACAATCTGTAAGCATTACTCTCCTCTCTCTCATCTGTTTCTAATTTCATTCTTATCAATTTTGGTCTCCCCCCATGTTGGCTGGTTTTCTTTCTTATAACTGATCCAAGGACTTGTCTTTTCCTCTTGATGTCCTAATATCTTGAAATATGTATCTAATAGCTTTGTAGTGACAAAGGACACCAACTTAATGGTTTTTGTGACAGAATATTCATTATTACTAAAATCTTACGTCATCCCATCATCTTTCCCCATAACACACTGCTTTTAGTGCTGATGTCAGAGTATTGATTCACATAAACTCATAATTTAAACCATTTGGTGTGTGTGAGTGCATATTTAACACATTCAGAATTGATTTAGATTTATTGTTGTGCTTTTTCTGGGAGAATAATGAGATCATGAGGCTTGATCTTGTTAAAATGTTATTTTTCTAGTCATATGAAGAAGTCAGGCTAACAGCAGCTTGCATGAATTGACAGACAGAAAAGCATATGTAATGACTGTATTAAACATTGCAATGTCCTCTCATGCTAATCTTACCATTCTACTAGCATCTCTTCATTTGTTGTCTAAAATCCTTACACTGATCAAACCTGTAATAAAGTTAGTTACAGTTGGATTACATATTACAACACAAAAATAAGTTATTTATTTATTTATTTTATTTTCAAAAAAATAAATGCCCGTACACAAACTTAAAAATGTTATTTTCAGATTCTACTTCACTTTAAATTATTATGGAGACTTGATGGTAACAAAGTGACAAGTGACAGAAGTGACAGAAAAGATCTTTTATGTAAGGACTGTATTTACCTTCACACCATCACAGCTTGACAATCTTATCTCTTTGGTGCATTTCCATCCAAATTTTCCAATGTAAAATATTTATACAGGTCAAACCTGAACTGAATAATTCATACAACTGTTTATGCTTTTAACTCTGTTCTCAAGCTGTCATTGTATGTAAAACATAGTTTTATAATCTTTAAGAAACATATTTCTTTGAGATTTGGTTGTTTAAACATAATCTATAAACCAAGTAGATAGTAGCTATTTGTTTTTAAGTTTAGACGTCCCTTTTTGACTAATTAAAAAAAAGAAGAAGTATATCAGTGTTTACTCTGGTTTTATTCTGAGGTCTATATCATATGTTGCTAACTAGTTTTCACGTGTTCATCATGTTGAGTCTTCTTATTGGGTTTACTGATTAATCTAGAGAGAACACCATTTCGATTAAAACATGCATCTTTCTAGTGTTAATACAAAATTGCTAACTATAATCTTTAACTATTTAAATATTTCTAATTCAATAAACATTCTTCTAAAAGGCAAATCTGTGTGCTCCCACAGTTTTTGATGCAGACAGTTTCTTCTTGTCCCTAAAGCCTTTGCCCCCCTGAGATGCTTCGTACCCCCAGGACTCCCAGGTTGAGAATCACAGATTTAGATGAATAATTAGATGCTTATCTCAGACTAGCAGCAAGCTTGGCACACCCACAAGTGGAGCGCCTCCTGGAATGGATGGCATCCCTCTGTTCTTGGAGTGCACTGACGTTCTCTCAGGCTACAGAATACACTGTAACTCATTAGCAAACCTCTTGCAATAAACATTTTACTGTTCCTACACTCTGCATGCCAGCGCACACTTTCTGTGCTTGTATCTGTCTAAATTACTTTCAGCATAGAAGCTGAAATTTTTCGACAGACTGTTATGTCACTGCAGACACGAGTCGATAATTTAGCCTGGATGCTAAAAACTTTCTATGTGAAAGTTCTGAGAACAAAGTGTTCCCTGTTTCTCAGTAATACCAGAGGAATCCGCTTTCTTCTCTGCATGTTTACTAAGATGGGTTTTATTCACCATTTGTGGTTAGGCTGTCTCATAATTTTAGCATTAATGTTCTTTTTGTTAGAAAAACCTGAATTTACTAAAATTATTCTGAGATTTTTAAGATATAGTAAAATAATGGGATGTAATAGCAGTCTATTATCACAAGTACATTTTGTAGGCTTAGTCCATTTAGGAGCAATTACTTTGCTGCTGACTGGAAAGTTTTTGCTAAGTTCAACCTGTGGAAGTATTTTATAATTTCAAGCAACTTGCATGAAAACCTAAGGATAGTGTGAATCCAGAGCGTTCTTGGACGTTCTCAAGAGGATTAATTAGTGTTTTGCTTTTCAAAACTGCATCATATGTTACATTTATTGAGATTCAATATCATCAGATAAATTATTAATCTTTATATTATGCTTATAAACAGAAATGCAGTTCTGTTGACTCTCTATAAATTTATGAAACTTTACGTACATTAGCACCAGATCAACAAAATTGAGATGTTTAGGAAATCAGTTAAAAATCTTTAATATTATTAGAACCAATCTTTTTCTTTTGCACCATAGATGTAGTTTATAATGGAAGAAATATTGAAAACAGTCGGGAGTAGACTATTCTGGATATCCAATTTCAAAATATAAAAGTTCTGTCTCAAGTTACAACAGCTACTGCCAGCGAGGCTGAAGCTGAAACATTTAGTCAGATTGAGAGCGCCGTCGTCTCAATTTATTCTGGAAGCTAAAATGTGCTTTCCAGCCCTTCCCTTTGCTCTGTAATCCCTGACAACTTCTGCTTAGCTCCCTGTGAAGGAATGATATTGAATCATTTCTTCACGCTTCACAATCAATTTAGTGTAGATTTGAAATCCTTCTCTAGATTACAGCAATATTTTTCCCCTCCTGGATTCCTCCACTCCCTAATGGAGCTTTGCCGTCAACATGTTGAAATCAGCATTGCTGTTTTTTTTTTTTTAAATCCTGCATTCATATTTAATGGTTCTGACTGAGAAATGCATTTTAGCCGAAGAGTGTACCTAAATACATACCAGTTTTCCTGTAAATGTCTTCATATGTTCTTTAGTAATACATTCTTTTTTGTGTTTTATTTTTTATTTGCAGTGTTAGGCCATTCTGGAATCAGTTCCAGATGCTCTCATGTTAGGTGTTTTTGACCTACTCATCTTTTTTATATAGCTTAAGAGACTCAAACATACTATATTTTTATTTTCAAGAATACAATTTTGTGATTTCATTTTAATTTAATCGGATTGGATCCCAATCTGACTAAATGTCTGGATTTTGTTAGAATGGATTTTTTGGATCTGAATTTAATTTGGTCTGAATTGGATTTTGAATGTTTGAACACAAACTGGGCTAGTTTGTGAATTCAGTTCAGTTTAAGAATTTTATGGGAAATTTGAGCTGATATTCTCAGTCTGAACATGTTATATATTAGGTATGTGATTTTTTTGTTGTTTTTTGTATTCTAGTCGGTGCAGTTTATATAGCGCCAGTTCCCAAGAAAAAGACAAAAAGAAACATGGACCAGGTGTAATTTCAGAGAAAAAAGACAGAATTCTAGCTTAATAGTTGCAATAATTGCAAATATTGCATAATGTAGAGTGGAGATGTTTTAGGCCAAAGATATTCTTTTTTATTATTATTATTCAAGGCATGTTTTAAGAAAAGCATTTGCTTGTTCCGGCTTCTCTCCTGTCCGAAACAAAAGAAGAAAAAACATTTTTTTAACTGCAGATTGTGATTTGACTAAAAGGAAAATGTGTTTCTGCAGGTCAGTGGAATGAGTGCATCAGCAAATACAATTAAAACAATTGTACAAAAAAGGGAAACTGCTTTCAAGCCTCTGTTCTCATGCTACACACGATTCTCTTTGCATTTAGGCATTCCTTGCCTTTCTGTCTTACTGAATGTGAAGGCTGCAGACACTGGAGAGGGACAGGTAGAAGAACTGCCAGGCTTACTCCAAAGTCATGTTGTAGTGGAAACAACTAATGGAAGCTATAGTTCCCTCAAAATCAAAACTTTGGAAACTCACTATGTATTATAGTTTGACTCTAATTTCTTGTTCCAAGACTGTTTTTTGCAATTTCTCCTACTCCTGTTCTCTCGTTTTCCAGATGCTGGTCGTTTTGTTCCTTCAGCATTTCGTACCTCATGTAATTTGGTTCTTTTGTTCATACAAATTTCCAAATGATTTTGTACCTGACTTTTTTAAGCACAGAAAAGAGTGGACATTTTACAACAACCAGGCATTAGTTTGTATGCACAATCTTTAATCACATTGACAACCGCCAATTTTAGTTAATTTTCCAAAATCTACTTACAGCTGATTACCAACAAATGTGGTTAATTAATAATATCTGAACATGTCACTGCTGATGGTTGACAAAATGTTTTGCAGCTTTTTAAGAAATTTAAATATTTCAGGAAATTATTTAAATCAGGTGTTTTTATCCTGATGTAAATTTACTTCACAGTAGCTGAAATTGATTAAAAATGTTTCTTTTGAGCAGGAGTAAGTCAAAGGTTTCATAAAGATCTGTGACACAAAGTGATTCGGGTTTGAATTTTATCTTCCATCAGACTCAGCTGTCTGGATCTGACCAGATGTTCTAGAGCATGCTCATGAGAGAGAAAACAAAATCAAACATGGATGGCAGGACAGGTCCTTCCCTTTGTTTTTTGACTTAGCAATTTTCATGTTTACATCCTCAGTGCATGAACACAAGCTGTGCTCTGCCAGTGTGGGAGGATGAGGTTAATGGGGGACTCTGTGGAGGCAGAAGCGTGGGTGTGTAGTCAATTTAGCAGGCTAACAGGAAACGTGCTCCGGGATCCAGGCGGGCAGTGAGTGGGACACGGGTCGCGCAAACTCTTTGGCCCTCAGAGCTTCCTTTTAAATATCCCTTCACGATCATTCCTCTGTGTATTGGAAATCCAAGTTTTTCTTTTACCTTCAGTGGCCGAGTTAAAGTTCTTTGATAACGCAACTACTCGATTGTATTTCTTCTATCAGAATGCAACCATCTATCAAACAGAAAAAACAGAGATTTGCAGTGCTCAGGAACACTGCAAATCACTGTGAATGTTGCAAAACTGTGGACGAAATCCACCCGTGATCCATTTGAGGAAGCCCATAAACCTAAGCTTTATCTCTCCCTTTCTGGTGGTAATATTTCACAGCTGAGAGAGGCCAGTGTGTGTTTTGCCAAGGGCTGTTGGTGTGGGTAGATAGTCTGTCATGTGAACAGCTACTGCAAAGATCAGCAGAGGGATAGTAGATTGTTAAATGTTTCTTGTCTCTGTCCCTTTGGTGAAAGAAGCCTCTTTTACCATCACAGTCCAGAAATCACACAAATTTGATTAGGAGTCATTTGCCCAAGGAGCAGCTCTGGCTGCCAGGCCGCAGTGAGGCCCTTGTTCTCCTATTTGCCCTGGAGAAAGGTTCTGACATGCAGAAGTAGGCTTTGAACCAGCCCCTTTCTTTTCTTCCCCTTTAACCTCATTTACCATACTCTTTCAGTTTTTCTTCCTCCCCCGTGTCTGTCTGTGGCTGCTCACCGTTGGGCTACCTTTGGCTTCATCATGTCACAGCAAGAGAGACAAATGACTGTTATAAATAATCAGGAACTGGGGCTTTGGTGTGATCTCTGCAAAAGACCGTTGAAGTTTCATGTTTTATGCAATCCAGAGAGAGAAAGACAAGGTGATGGCAGTTGATCTTTTTTTTGGGAAAGGTGAATTTGAGAGACAGGTTGTAATGAAACCCACTGCCAAAGCGCATCCATCTGCCGTTTAGCCCGAACTAGTCCCTGAATGCAGTTTCTTACTCTAAATCTACTTAGTGGCTGATATCTATGCAGGTGCACTGAGTGTCTGAGGGAGCCAAGAGTTTGGTTTTGGCATAAATGTGGGTGTAGAAAACGAGATTTTTGCATGTGGTTGAGTTGATTATTCACACCTACAGTGGCAAGAGAAATCTTGCCAAGCCGTTTTGTCAGAATTATATTTAGTATTCTTCATAACATGGTACATGCTTACAGTATGAAACTGTATATATATATATATATACAATATATATATATATATATAATTTTTTTTTCCTTTTAACTGAAAACTTCAAAGCTGTCTTTTTATTAGCTTTCTTATCATGCAGGCCATTAGAAATAAGATTTTTACATGTTTTGCTGCTCAGGATTAAAAATATATTATCGTAAATAAAGCGTAGTGAGGTTGTTAAATTAAATGGTGTAACGGCATCATATGTCTTTCTTGGAAAGAGATAGCATTGTTCAGCTAGAAAAGGGCAGAAGATATCACCTCTGCTTTTGAATTGTTTTTGTGGTTCCATTTTTGGTACGAGATAGTAAAAAAAAAAAAGTGAAAAGTCACAACAAAACCAGGAGCAAATCTTATCAGAGACATTTTGAGGTATTAACAGATTGTGAAAGTGTGGATTCTAAGCTGTGGATTCTAATAATCAAACACAAAGGAATAAAAAAAGAATAATATACTGTATCTCCTCCTTTCAAATGTGCAACTTATTGGCCAAAACCAATAATGAGCGCATGAATAGCCAAAAAAAAAAAAGACACTATGCTAATCAGCTTTCGGTTTCCCCACAACAAAAATCACTATTTTGTCAGAAATTCATGGTTTTTATTTTTGATTTTCTTCATTTCTGCTCTGGTGACTTGCTCTCAGTTTTAAGTTAGATAATAACAGAACTTAATTCCCACATACCAAAAATATTCCCATAAATTCCAGTTTTCAAAAGCTGATAAAGTTTGCTTCAGGTTTGTACTTTTTAATCCAGACAATGGATTATTTTACTTCCGTTGCAGTTTCTCCCCAACCAAAATATAAAACTTTTTGCCAATGCTGGTAGTAGAAAAACATTTTTAAAAATTAAATAACTGTTTTAATACTTATTTTTTCATCCGACAAAGGAAATTCCCCTTGGCATTCAATTGCTAATTTTTGATTGGGCTCAAAACTTGAGAGCTATTTAGCTTTATAAGAAATTTAAATTCGTCCAGAAACACTGCATAACTTCAGAAATAATAAAAAATATATATATTCAATTTAGCCCATATACAATGTTATCTGGACTGCATTAGAATTATTTGCCTTAAATATTAGCACACAAAACATAGGTAACTTAAACATTTTCATTGTTTTAAAACCAGTACTTACAGGTTCCACCTTTAATGTTAATGTTTGCCATTGTGAATTGTATACCTCAGTTTACTCTCCTGTCTCTCCGTTAAAATACACACCTATTACAATCAGACAGAAATGTTAAAGAAAGGTGCTCTTGTTCCTTTCAAAGTACCTTGCTTTGTGTCTCGCAGAAACTTGAGTTGCTTAATAAGTCATTCAGTAAAACTGTCCAGTTGACTTTTTATTGCCGCTTGAGACCTAAATAGCAGGCAGTTCTGCACAGTTCAAGAAACAGACGCCTGTCTGCAGATTTTAGTCACCTTTGTCCTTCTTTCAGACGAGGACAAAGCGCCAGCGTCGTTGTCATTTTGCTCAGGAACATTTTGCAGACAGGTTTGGGTTGTTGTGGCTGAACCTGAAAATGTTGTCTTCCTGCCAAGGTCTTTTTGGGCATCTGGTTCTGCAGTCTGTTTATGCTTCCGTTAGGACTAAAGAAGCCCTCGGGTAGCTCATGTTGCCCTCAAGGCAGAGAAAATTGTGCATCTAAGAAATCCACTCCGCTGTGTAAAATGTCGTATCGAATTCTTTTATTTTTTTCAGTTACAAGGCCTTGTACTCAAATCTCAAATGTGCTACAAATGCAATGAGATTTCAAACCAAGCCACTTTTTAAAAAAAATCTCAGACTGTGGATAATCTTTTAAGAAACATAAACAGTCTTTGCCCTCAATACACACAGGCATGAATCGAAGGAGGGTGTGTTTTGTATAAAACAATGATCAACACATATGTATTTTGTTATTTTAAACTAGGTTATCAAAGTTGGCTTTGTTGTTGTCCAATATTTGCTCCATAAGAGATAAATAAAACCTTCATAGGTAGATTTCTCTTCTTTATAATGAATTTGAGTTTTATGAGGGAAGAAAAATATATCTGCTGATGGAGCAAATATGCCCAGGAATGTCAAAGATTCCTTCACTGCTCGCAATGCGGATCACAGCAGGATGCAGCACGTTTAGTGTTTGATTAGAAAACGATGGGTTTTAATGTGCAGATAGCTTCAAAGATAAAACTGCAAATAAAATAGAGTTGCATCAGCAGCATATAGGCATGGAAATCATTTTAAAATGGATGATAGAAATGCAAACAATGGTGTATATTAATTAGGGGCACATTGAGGTTCTTAGCAGGGCTATGATGGGTCATCAATAGTGAATAACTAAAATGTGCTTTCTTTTTGTACAAGGTTTTTCAAGGGCTAGGTCCAATTCGATAATTACCTTTTCTTTATCTAAAACTCCCTCATATTCAGTTGAAATAAACAAAGCACTGCACAAATGGGAATATTTTATTTCAATGAAACAGAAAATCCACCATGATGGACACAGTATTTTAGACATGTAGAGAAAACACTCGATTTAACAACAACAGTCTTCAAGGTTGCTGTGGAGGACAGACAATGGAGACTGCTGGATGGGTGTGTGTGGGGATGGGTCTTTTATGGTTTCCTTTTCCTCATGTGGACCTTTGAGGCCTACTTTAGAAAATGGCTGAAGGTGAATGGCATTCACAATGGTTAAGTATGGCAATTAATGGCTTCTGCTGGTCCATCCCTCTGTGCACTTTACAAATGTCTTACACCCTGGTTTCCCGTGAGGGAAACTATTTTTTATTACACCTTGGAGATGCCGTGAGGGCCCTGATGAACTTTGACCTTGGGCTTGATCACCAGGGCAGTAAGGAAAACGAACAGTAACCAGAAATTTAAAGTGTCCTTTATTTTTGTTAGATTTTTCAAAGTGAACCTGCTAGTTTAAAAATATCCCTAAATAAGCATGGTTCACTTCTGCTCTCATCTGCTGGTTTTGTTGCTGTGGTAAATTTACACATCTATGTTTAATTAGAACCTTGTCATTAAGGCTCTGTTTTACAAGTGAGTCTATCAATAAAAACCCTAGTTTCATTAGCAGAGCATCTTTTAGGCTCTCCTTCATTAACACCAGACTGTGTATGCTATATGTGATTTTGTCTGCAGCCCAAATTTAATGAGGAAACCTCCATCATGTTTACATTGCCCTGAATGTCTATGATCTGTCTTAAAGAAAATGGAGTTTGGCTGTTTGAGGCAGGCAGCAACAAACAATCAAAAAGTTTGAACATATGCAGATAGAGTTCCTTGCAAAAGTATTAGTTTTGTCCTGTAACACTCACAAACGTCTATATATTTTATTCTAATTCCAATGATAGACCAGCAGATAGACGTGCACTGACTATACCGATAGCATGATTAGGACTCAGAAATACATTGAAATTTGTGTTGTGGAACACAATGTGAATAGTTGAAAGGACCTAAATAGTTTTACTCTTTCTTTCTGTTTCGAAATGAAAAACAACATCAAACATTCTTGTTCAAATATGCGAGCCAAGACATAACGATGCAGCATGACCTCTGGGATTTAATGACGAGACATGTACCAACCTTTACCACTCATGGCAGCAGATCCTCGACCTGCACAAGCATGTCCACCCGCTTTCAACGTTTACTCTGAGGCCACAAAAGTAAAACAACTGAAAATAAGTCAGGGTTCAGCCAAAAGAATAAGATGGATATGTGCCTCCTAAATCTGCGGTTTTCCAAATATTTTCTCAGCCGTCACGTTGCTGAATGTTTTATTAGCTTCGTAATTATATTTCTTGGAATCGGTTGTTTTTTAAGTCGAGTAATGAATCATTTGCAACTGACAAAATTTTCATCTAAGTCAGAGATGTGTGTTTACATTGAAAATAGCAAAGGATAAAGTTTCTATTTTTTTATTTATTTTTTTTTTCCCCAGATGCTGAGATTATGTTCTAAAACTAATTTGTCCCACTTTCCTCTGCTCCCTCTCAGCTTTAGGTAAAAATCCAACTTCATACTATAACATAACTATGTCTCGTGGGAACATTTTTCCAGTGGATAGCTTGGAGTGTGGGGCTTTTTTTTTTTGGTGGTGGGGGGGGAGCTGCTGTCTCCTTAATTTACTCCTGATTTTGGAAAAGTGCAGCTTGACTGGGGAGGCTTGGCTCATATGCTAATGCCTTAATGTTCAGTGACATTGCTCAGAACTTGGAGCATGTGTCACTGTTTGCCCTTCAACCTCTTTATACAAAATGGTTTGTACTTTGTTCCTTTAAAAGTTGATGCTTTTGGCTAAGATGGAGAAAATGTGGTTAAGCAAATTAAACTTTTTTTCCCTACTCTAATTCACTCTTAAATGGCATTTCTGCTACCCTTGGACTCATGGTATGGAGGAATACTTTCCGGTTATAACTCTGAAAGACTCTTTGTCTCAAAAGCCTGGGAAGAAGGCACATGCACAGTCTACTTAGCTTTTTATTTGTAGCACATTATTTAAGTCATTACCGTTTTTGTGTATGCTAGACTCGTTTTTTTAAATATTTTCTTTCTAGATCTGTATTTACTGTTTTTTTTTATGTCAGGAAGATCATTAAACCATTCCAGATTGAGTTTTGAGGTGATATAACAACATCAATACCAGACTTTAAAAAGCTAAGCAAAGAGATGAAGAAGGATGGTTTTGTTCTGGGACTTTGAAGCAAAGAAGGATTCTTCATAAAATGACTGTTTTACAACAACAGAGTTACTTCAGTCAGAAGCTTCCTCAGAACTGCAGTGACAGAGACTGCTACAGAAGATTTGCCCACAGCCATCCATCGGTATCTTCAACAACTCTTTGAAGGATACAAATTATAAAATTTTGTTTCCCTTTGGGAAAACGAAAGTATTTTTCAGTTTAATTGCTTAGAAATTCCGGTACTTGAGGAAGTCAGACAAGATTGAATTATTCTACACTGACTGCAAACCTTTGAAGCCCAGTTAGTGGAAACAAAAAATTTTTTTTTCCTAAAAAAATGTAGTTAAAATCTTGTCCTGCTTTGGTTTGGGAACTGGATGTATTATTACATCCTCCTCTGAACTTAATTCCAATTGTTTGAGTATTTGAAACCCAAGCCAGGCTCTAAAGTTATTGTGCATATTTATTAAGATAAACTGTCAGAGCATCACAGTTTTGGCTCTCCACGTTGCCATTGTTCTCAACGACACCCATAAAACTGTATTTGAAAGACACTTATTTTGTTTTTAATATTTACCAACATCTGATAACAATTGTGTGCTTTGTACACAACAAGATAAATGATCTGAGGAAAATCATTTGTGCTTCTTGTGTAATATTTTGAAGTCCCTCTTCATCTTAAGTTTAATTAGCGATTTTCGAAATGATCTCAGTCCGTGTTTGCCTTTGCTCCATCAGATTCTGTCAAAGCTTTGAGAGAAAAGCATCAAACATAAAATCTCCCCTGGTCACACATCTGCATAACTTCACACGTGCACACCAGCTTTTGCTCGCGCACCCACCACAAACATGCTAAAAACATATCAGCATCCAAGACAGCTTATGATGGGGAACTAATTCA
The DNA here is from genome assembly GCF_003331165.1 of Xiphophorus hellerii. Classification (NCBI taxonomy): domain Eukaryota; kingdom Metazoa; phylum Chordata; class Actinopteri; order Cyprinodontiformes; family Poeciliidae; genus Xiphophorus; species Xiphophorus hellerii. The sequence continues at coordinate 8,879,125 of NC_045679.1, read as the reverse complement.
ATATCCCTTTTCCTGTTTTAAATGTCACTCTTTGAGCTCATCTGGAGTGACATGTTTTTCATGCTGGAAATAAAAGAGCTTTATTGGGCTCCGAACAGAGTGACGCGGGAGGGAAGAGGCAGCGGGAGGGCGGCTTCTTCTACTGATGTTTGCTGGAAATCCAAAGGTCTTCAGAAGAAATGAATAACGTTAGAATTTTCATAAGTTTGTCGCTGCCTCGTGATCCCCCCCCGAGTCAATAAAAACGGAGCATCTCAAAGTGCACAAATAAATCTGAGCTTTGCTAGAAGCTACAATGTCAGTCAGCGAAATGCCTCTCATATGTCACTTCAAGTTTGTTTAAGGAACCATCAAGTAGGGAATACAGAATCTGTTTTTGGTCCTTTTGGTTCCAAAACACTGTTGCAATATCTTCTTTTTTGGGGGGGTTTGTTCTAGACAGGCATCTAAATATGCCAGATTTAGCCACATGGGCTAAATTTCCTTTGTAGTCCACTGGCAGGTTTACAATAAAAAATAAAGAACAATTGACAAAAGAAAAAAAGGTTTCTTTTAGTTTGTTTGTTTGTTTGTTCCCTCTTTTTTGCCAAATGATGCAAATGACCGGTGAGTGCTTGGCTGGAGGGGCTGCAGCCTCCACAGTTGCCTCATTGTGCCAGATAATGACCACCCCATTGAGAGTGACCCCCATGACCTCAGAGACAGACAGTAAGACGGCCTGGTCCAGCCCCTCCAGGCATCCTCTATTGTGACATTTTGCCCACGCAGAGCATCAGAACTCATAGCGGTACCCAAATGCCTTTTGCCTTCCACCACTCCACCATTAATTATCATCCTGTTGGTTTGTTACACTGTTCAGTAGTTTTGATCCAAATGCAGATGAAGGTCGTGGTGAAGTCCAGCTCTATATTCTAATAAACTGCAGCCCAATTTATTAGAATATAATTGAAAAGTTAATTCATTCCAGTATTTCAATTTAAACTCAATTTATAGATTAATGTCGTGTCTGTTGCATGTCTCCTATCTTCCCATTAAAAACATGTTACATGGAGCTAAATGTGATGAAATGAAGCAGACAGTTCTGTTATGTCTTTGAATTGTATTTATCACTTTTTATTATTCTCTGGCTTGTATAATGCATATGGATTGAGATTTATGAAGTGGAATTCACTGCTCTGCTGAAGTACTTTACATTACTGTCTTATTTTATTTCAAAAAAAGGCTTTTACACGATATTGTGATGAGGGAATTACACAGCGTTCATTTAGATACATGCTGTTGAGCCTGATTGAATATTTATAAGCCAAGCAAATTTAGATAAGTTATTTTAATCAATATATATGTTTTTAGTAGACAGCTCTCAAAAAATTGTACAATGAGTATCAACTTAATAAAGTATGTTTTATTTAAATGTTATATATTGTATAAAAATGTAATATCTTTTACATTTTGTTTAAAAAAATGGCATGCTGGAAATGACTTTAATCTCTACTGGCATAATAACAATATGATGCTTCTTTTATTTGCTGAGCAGCTTTTTGCATGTTTCCGTTGATATTTTGATCATTTTCTGTTTGGTGATCAGCTCCAAGTCTTTGAGGTTAGAAAATCTCAATCTTTAACTTCTTCCTCAGATTCTCTGTTAGAATGAAGCTCCACTCCAAAACATTATTACATTGTTATTACAGTCTGAAATAACATGTTTCTTAAATTAAAAAGTCTGCCAGGGGTATGAATAAATCTGGCTTCAGCTGTATATAAGGTGCTTCAGATGTTGTCTCTGGTTCAGGTGAGAGAATTGTGAGTGTGGTAGCTCCTGAAGCTGTGCCTCCAGCTGCAGTTCACACCTTGTGAATCTCCCTCAAGCTTTGGATTGAAGTTTGCTTCTCAATCCTCTCAAGTTAAACCTGTTGCTCGCAGCCTCTTTTTTTCTTTTTTTTTTTTTTTAACCGTACTCTTACTTTCACAGAATTTTCTATTTATATACTTTGACACGGCACTCTCAAAAGATAACCTCCTGAGCAGTGGTCAATCAGATACAGTGATACTGTGAACATTAAACCAGGTATTTACACTGTTGAGAAAATGAAAAAAACAACATTTCCAAAAAGTTTCTTTTTACAGTGGAGCTTGAAGAAAATGTAAAATGTGTACTTTCTGAAATTGGGCTTAATAAAAGAGCGGACTGCTAGAAGCAGATGGCATAGCTCGCCAAATCATCACAGACAAGTTAATTGTAGAATATTTTCTATTGTGCTTTTTTTCTTCCACTCAACTTTTTGAAAAAATACTATTTGTCTCTTTTTAATTTGTCTATCAAAAGTTAGTCCTTATTTATAAATTCCTAATTCATTTTCCTTTCATATGTTGCAGGGTTTTTGAAGCCCCAGTGCTCATTGGCTCCCCCCATGCAACGAGGTCGTTCGTCTGAGGCGTGTTCATGTTTCAGCGGTGTTTGTCCCCTCCATCAGCGTCGCCTGTCCTCAGGTAACCGTGGAAACAAAGCTGTTGCTGTTTGTTGTTTCTCTTTTTCCTATTTGACATGTGAGGAAACAAAATGTCAGACACGAGGATTTTATCTTATTCATTTGCTATATTAAAGTGCACACATTGTCCTAATATGCTGTATACAACATTGTCTAGTATTCAAAAGTGCAATTTCTTCTCGTCTTTCTGCTTTCATAAAATATTTTGCTGTGTCCAGTTCTGCGTTTTGTCAAAAATAACTTGCTTATGATTCAGAAAGTTTGCAACAAACTTCCATATGTTTCTTACTCCTTGCTGGAGTTTTCATGTGGTGCAAACTGTTGCTTGATGCTGCAAAAACACTCATGCGCATGCCACTGCCTCCGGTCAAAGATGTGACTGTGGGCGTCGCTCAAATGCAGCACTCAGTCTGTTTTTATGATTAATCCTGTCTTTGCGTGCTGAGAACTGATGGACAAGATAATAGAGGTGTTTTGAGATCGCCCACTTCCTTTCTAGCACTCTGGCCAGCCTGAGCCGAGCTCTTTCTGGTGTAAAGCTAATGAATAGGGGTCCAAGCTATGCGGAACATCTTGTTAATGCTGATATATTCCTTCCCTGAGGCTAGCTCTATCTGCAGCATCGTTGCTGAGGCTGGCTGTGCTGGCCATCATGTGAGGAAAGCATGACTTCTATGGCCGGATAAAGCCAGTTCAACTTGTAAAAAGCTCTATTGGAACATTTGATTATATGTTGTTTTTTTGTTTCTGTTTTTTTTCTAACCATGAACTTGGATTTCCCCGGCTTTGCAAAAGTAATCGTGCCCCTTGAACTTTTCCATATTTATTTACATACAACCCCAAACTTCAGCATAGTTTACTGGGACTTTATGTGGTAGATCAACACAGTTCTTTGCTGGGAATTGGAAAATGATGCATGGTATTTAGAATATTGTACAGATAACAAATCTTGAAGTTGTGACAGTCCTCTTTACTTTGATCCCTCTACATGTAAGTAAACTCAAGAGCTGTAAATTGTCTTCAAAACCTACATTGTCTATAAATAGTCAAAAAAAATGATCTCATTGTCTTTTAGAGAGCCCTATTCCATCTGTCGTCTAAAATGTAGAGTATGGCACAACTCAATCAAACAATGATCGCCCACTTAAAACTAGTCGGATGTTATTACCAGAAGCAGCCCATAGTTAAATTGGAGAAGCCGCAGAAGTCCACAGTTTAGGTGAGAGAAACTTCTGACATGTATTATTGTACTAATTATTGTGAAATCCACAAAGCTGATTTATGATTAAGAGGACGAAAGATGTTGTTAAAGAAAACCCATGAGAATCCCATATAGAGGACACCTACAAACATGTAAATGAAGTTGGTCTTGTCAGGTTTTATTTGTTTTAGCATATGTGGTGGAACATTATCCTGATCACATCCCAAATGTTAAAACTAATGACAGAATAAATAAATTTCAGAGCAAAGTCAAATTTAGAACCTGTGCAAGAGTTGAAAGTTGATTTTCATAGATCATCTCCCTCTTGCTCTATATTTGTTTGGGCAAAAGTTTCAGTCTGTAGTTGTGCAAAAGTATTAGACAGTCTGCAGCAAAGGTTAGCTTTCCGAACTGTTGACTGCTGCGTGTTGAATACAAAACACAAATTTTAGAAACATACACCAGTTCCTTCAATTTAGTAACTATTCATTACTTTGTGTTGTCTGGGAAATATTTGTATTTGTAAAGTGACAGAATATGGATTAAATACCTCTTCAATGAACTGAAGCAAATCATTTCTTATAAATCCCCAGAAACCAACTTATTTTTTTAATTTTAGCATTATAAACAAATATTTTCTTTGGTTCAAATGTTTTTAATGATATCTGAATTGATGCCTGTGTTGTATTTAGCCATTTTCCAGAAACATAAACCACTTCAATCTTGCTTAGTTATTTCCTACTGTGTTTTAAGAGTCTTCTTATTGGCATAACTGGATCAGAATTCTTCATTTTTTAATTTCTTAATGGGTTGCAAGTGCTTGTTACTAAACATATCTTTTGTCTTTTAAAGAATGCAAACATACACAAACAAAAAAAATTATTCTCTGCATGTAAAAACAATGGAATAAGTTCCATTTGAGTTTGATAAGTATAGATCAAACTGCCTGCAGGTCTTTGCAAATTAAAAATCATTCTGGGTGACAGCTGAACTTTTTTAGAGCAGAAAAAATCCCTAAACTACTTATGTAATTACGCTGATCAAATCCGGATGACATTTCTTTGGCTTCCTGTGGTTTTTATCATAATACGTTTGATGTTTGGAATAAAAGTTTGTTTGCTGGGGGAAAAAATGCTGTATTTTCTTGCTTTGTAAAATATCTACGTAAATTCCTTCCAGAGATTTTTAGAGAAACTAGCAGCAAGGCTTTACTAATCAAATGCTCTTGATTAAATAATTACATTCGGCATTGGCACTTTTTAAAAGGCAGGAAATTTAGTAGTTTGTCCACCTGGAACATGCAAGATCCTGGTAGCACAACGACAAGAAAGAAATATATCAGCAATAACCTCAGATAAGCCACTGATGCTTCCTAGAAGGCAATGCCCAAACAATTTAAGCCCATCATATTTGAACATCAAATATTTTTCTCAAATTCAAAACATTTTGAAGTTCTGCTTTTAATTTGAATCAATTGCTCCCCAGAACTTCCCTCAAGACTATTTTTTAATTGCTTTTCATATTTCACAGCATCACCGTTTATGTAAATTATGTCCACTGATGTTTAGACCATTGCTGCTTTGGAGCACAAGACAAGAAAGTAAATTACAGTTACTTTAATTTGATTGAAATCAAGCCATCATAGCAATAAGCCAAGAGTTTTATTGTGGTGAAAATGTGTAGCTGTAATATTTTTGAAAATATCAACAATTTTCTTTTTCAGCCATTGAGTCTTATTCAACATGGAAGCTAATTTTAGCATCCAAACAAAAATACTTATTTTTACCTTTTGATTCAGATTTAATAAAATATGGACAATTAATCAGTTAGAAAATAGTTAGATGACAAAAACCGTGACGCTGAGCATATTCAGTCAGTGGGATACATTTACTGCCCTCCCACCCAGATGGTGTTGAGCAGGTTGAAGTTCATTTCTGCTGTGGTACTCTGACTTGGCTCTGGTTCCTGTATAGGAAATGACAAACTTATAAGAACGGCTCATTCTTCCTAAGAATAGACGTCAGAGTAAATTCACCTCTTTGTCAGACTGTGCAGTGCAGTTTTAGGCCCCACAAGCCCCTCTGTGCATATTGAATGTTAAGGTTTTTGACAAGACAAATAGAAGAAGATGAACACATATGGCTGATTTGGAAGGGCTGAAGGAGAAAACATCTTTTCTGAAAAGAATATGGCAGCAGGACTGTTTTTATATAGCACTGTTCACAGATACAAAGTCATAAAGTGCTTTAAAAGTTAATGAAGTCCATGACTGGAGAAAATTAAATCAACTTACTCCAGCTGTCAAGCGCTGTGGTAGAAGAGTAATGATTTGGGCTTGGGCTTGACATAATGCAGCCATTGGTACAAACTTGAATTCATCTGTATACCAAAGTCTTCTTTTGCCAAATGTAAGGTCATTTGTTTAACAGCGGAGGTTTGGCACAAAGTGTGTCATCAGTTACAAACTTTTTCTAAATACAGCTGCAAATCTACAACAGAATTACTGAAAATAAAAGAATCAATGGGATGCAAAATCCAGACAAAGGTAGATCCACACACAAAATGAATTTTAAGCAAATGTATTTATTTTGAATTTGATTGAAATGTAATGAACATAAGACATAAGTGAACCCTCGCAAACCCCAGTGAAATGAACCTTCATTGTACAGAAGAATCGGTCAAACTTCTTCTACAGCTTCCGAAAGTGATTGATGCTCAAGGTGCTCTGCTAGCTCCTCGGTCTTGGATTATTGTAAGTTTTCTCCATGACCGCATTCACAGTTGTGAAAACTTTCCTTTTCCCATGACAGCATACCTTTTGAAAGTTGACACCCCTTACTTGCATAAAGTTTTGCGTGAGAAATTTACAGCAGACTATCTTTGCTATTCATGACGAGACGCAGCACTAGCAAAAAAAATATGCCTTCAGCTGCGACTCAGCTCCCATCTGCTGCAGCAATCCCTGAAGACAGTTATTTATTTATTTACCTAATTTTACTTTCCTTTTTTAGTTTTAAGAAAGACATGATTTAAATATATTTGTGTACCCCAGTGGAAGATGTAAGATTTTTTTTTATCTTAGGTAAAATTAAACCCCCTCTCCTCAGATGAATACATTTTCATGGACAAGTTTCAGCATGATGAGGCACACAGTTATTCCACCAACCTCGCCCCCATCTTTCTGCATTTTACACAGTTATCTTGATTGATTGCAACATATTTTACTGTCACAGCTTGTGGTGAGGGTGAATGTGTTTCCAGAACAATCCAGACCATCTGGTTTAGAAGTGTATAGTCTTGCTGAAGTATGTCAAAGGTTTTGGGATGTTTTAAGAGTTTAAGTTTCGAGTCAGATTGGGTTATTTTGTCTGTCTCAAAGGCAAATGAAGAGGAGAGCACTTTCAGGGTTGATAAAATTTATTATCACAGTCTTGTTGCTTTTGTTCTTACATGAGATGTTGAAGTAATTTAGTGGTATGTTCGGCAGCCAAGTGAAGAAAAAAAGAAAAGCAATTGTTTGGTTTAGAGAGTGGACAGCCTCTCTCAACTTTATAGTCTGTAATAATCGTGGGTCTAATTATGGAAAGTGTTGCTGTAAATCCACCAGTGTCCCCAGATTGTGTGATTGTCCTCCAACCTCTGCCTGTACCCACAATGACAAGCTGCTGTGGGAGCTGTGAGGCGTGTAGCGGTGACCAAGCAGGAGGTTTTCTGGGAACTGAAGCGAACCTCACTCGGGTTTGGGGGGGGAACCGTTTTCATCCGCGATCTGCTGAACTCCAGGCAGCGCACTGATGTGGCTGGGCTCCGGTTTCAGCGGTTTTTATATTGTTCTCCTCCCGCCCCTCACCCAAATAACAAGTTATTGCTGGACAAGGATCGTGAGAAACGTTGCGTTGGTAGCTTTTCTTTAGGATTATTTCAAAAAGAGGGCAACCTTTTACCGTGTTTTTTTTGTTCTCTCTTTTAATGAGAAAAATAGGTTATGATGGAAAATGCTGTTTTAACTTTTTTTTTTTTTTTTGAATTGTGGTGTATGAGGTGAGGTAGGGGGAAAAGCGTAAAAAAGAAAGAGACGGCATTGAAAACAGGGCCTTCACAATGCAGTCCTTGTGCTGTGATTTGGTCTGTCCTCACCGAGCTGAGCGGAGGAATGGAAAAGATTATCCGCAGGAATGTCTGGGGTGCCCTCAAACAGAGCGGGCCGCGTGACTGGCCAATAGGAGCAAGGCTTGCAGAGCGGCGGGCTAATTTTTTCCTGATGAACTCAGCCGCCTGCTCCACAATGCAGCCTGATTGCCAGGGCTGAGCTCACATATGGTCTGTGTTTGGAGGGTCCAAATGACAGGACCAATCATGCCTGCAGAGAAGGGGGTTGGAGTGAATCTTAGATGTGAATCTGAAGACTATCGAACAGTTCTACACTAATCTGACAGCATTTACCAATGCGGTCCATTTTCACTCTCTACTAATGCCTCTATTACACCCAAAGCAAATAAGCACTCACATCTCAGTACTGCCACTAATAAAGATTTAGACTTAATGATTAAAAAGTCAGAAAATACCGAATTTTATATTCAGCAACATTGTACTCCATGACTTTGAAATAAAATCCAGAACCACTAGTTGGAATTCAGTTGAGAGAACATCTATCACTTCTGTTATCCAGAAATAAGGAAAGAATCCCATCGTTGGATGAAAGTCTTAAGTTCTATCTGGCGTTTGCCTCAAGGAACTATAAGGAAGAAGATGTAGATGAAGGTCCTCAGGTTAATAAGATACAAAATTTATTTCTGGGTTTACAATGAGTTGGCTGAATCATGCAGAAGAAATGTATATGTTGGATTAATACAGGGCAATTCTGCATGAAATCCTATTCTAGGCAGCAAAAGAGTGCAGTGAAGGTTCACCTTCTAAATGACAACAACCCTAAACATGTATCTAGAGCTAGAGTGAAGTACTTTAAATAATGGAACATTCTTTAGTTCAAACAAACCAAAGGTTTAGCATATAACCGAACTGAGAATCTGTGGCAAGACTTGGATATTGTTGTATACAGATACTTTATCCAATCTGCATGAGAAAGAGTAATCGCAAAAAAGTTTTAAATTGTCAGCCTTCAGATGTGCAGAGCTAGCAACAATCTACCCCAAAGGATTTGCTGCTGTAATTGCAGTGAAAGGTGGATTTTCGGATTCGTATAGGGATAAAAATAATGAAGCCTATGTAACATTTTTCTTCCAATATACAATTAGGCCCTCGTTGTGTTAGCCTGTCACATTAAATCCCAATAAAATGCATAGAAATTTGTGGGGTATAATATCTTCTCTAAGTTACTGGATTTCACTGCCTTACAAATCCTGGCATCATCAATGCCTGGCAAGAACCCTTTTTTGCTCGCCAGATTAAACAGCAAACAAGAGTAGTGACACAGCTCCAGTTTTTACTCTTAATTTATGTTTATGTCCCCGATTCTTTTAGCTTTTTTTCTGTGTAGCTTTTTAGGATCAGCAGTGCAACAATAAGCCATGTGGTGGGCCTCCCGAGCGAAGCAGCGCGTGTTTTGTAGACCTTGTGGTCACGCAGCAGGGTTTAAAACCAGCAGTTGGGGTGAAAAGAGTGTGAAGGAAGCTAAAGAGAGCAGTTCAGTGGGTAGTGGAGGGGGCCGACATCAGGTTAAAGTGGGTCCTCATGTTTCCCATCGCGGGGTCCCGCAGAGGTGAAGAGGGTCACATAGAGGGGCCTCATTATCCTCAGCGTGCTCCTCGCTCCCTGCGCTATAATTGGCTGGCCAGAGTCCATGCTCTCCCAGGCTGCTTCCTGCTAGGTCAGGAGCCAAAGATGCTGGAGTACACCATGCTGCTGTTTACTTGTGCTGGCCTCTATTCATCACAACACAGAGGAGATATTTTTAACGTGCAACTAGAGACGCTTATCTCGAGCAGCAATGTGCTAATCTGAGGCTTTCGGAGCAGTTTACTTTCAGACAGCGAACTGGAGTTTGTCCAGATAAGATAACACTTTTAATTGGCTGCTTACGTTTTGGTTAGTAATTTTTTACCACGAGTTTGTTTTCATATAACTATAAACTGGATGAAAGTAACAAGTTGAAATGAAAAAAAGCATGCAATCATAAACAACTGGCTGTGCAAAAAAAATAATAAATCAACTGGAAAACTCGGAACAGTGGTCAAGAAGATTTAACCAAAGATTAGACTGTGTATTGCTCCAAGAGATGACAAAAAAAAAAAACCTTCTATAACTTTACATCCTCAATTAACATGTTAAAGTTCATGACAAACAAAAAGACTGAACAAGAGTTTCTTTTTTGGAAGGGCTGCCAGCATAAAACCTATTTTCTCTAAAAGGAAATTTGACGGCACAACAATCCTAGAGCAGTGTTCTTTGGGCCAATGTGACCTCGGTGAAAATGTTTGGCCATAAAGCACAGAATAAATCCACAGAAGAAAATCCACACAGAATATCAGGTTAAAATGTCCCATATCAACTATCAGACACAGTGGTGGAGGAGTAATGGTTTGCTTGGCAGCCACAGGTCCTACATTTATTTTGTTTCATGTTGCTCCAAGTTGTCCATTTGGTATGTTAAGTCATCCCAAAAGAACACAGTGGTGGAGCAGCTGAGTCGTTGCTGCAGTCTATGTAGTTTTTTGGTGAAGAATCATACATATGTTCATGATTCCTCACCATGTGATAAACGTGTCTGATGTGGATACAAAAATCAGTGGAAGCAAACAAGTCGAAGCAAAATATCCACACTGCTGTCTGAGTGCATTTCCTCATAATGGGAACAAACTTTCCATACACAGGCTAAACATCCAGGATGCTATGGAGTTGTCTCAAAAAATCAAGATGTATTTGCTGAATCTTTACTCTATTTTTGGTTTTCTCTCTTGTATTTTTCCATTTGAGCCTTCTGTCAAACATGTAGGAAAACTTATACAAATTGTCCCATCCGTGGAATATCCCTAAATGACACGGTCCCTGGAGGCCAGCTGCCACCGCAGCAGCCGGGACGCATTGGCAGAGGTGGAGGTCTCTGCGCTGGTACACTCTTATGGCAGCCATCCATGGCGGGTCACTGGAAATCAGAGCGACTAAGCCTTTGATAACTCTCTGAGCCTTTAATCCCCCAGCAGCGGCATCACAGTGAAATGCTACCTCATTGTTGCAGCTCAGTCCCAGCGGAGAGGCAGAAGAGCAGGCAACCAGGGACAGAGGGCGGGAAGTAGAGGCTCACAGGAAGCAGTCACATCTCTGCTGCCTCTCAGTTATCATCATCTCCTCTATGTAAATGAAGGTGGTAGAAACAAGGGTTGGGATTTGATCGAAGCTCTTCAGAGGCTGTTGATACGAGTAAACCTCAGTAGTGCAAAGTCAGCAGCTTTTAAATTTAAACCATCATGAGAAAAACATAATTTATCGTCTAATGAACTATGAGGAGGAATGAAACATATTTATTGTTCAGTTTTCCTTTACTCAGATAGAGCTTGGTGTTAAATACTGTTGCTGTTGTATTTTTAGGCTGTAATATATTCTCTCACAGGCAGTTTGCACAGATGAGGTGAGTTGCCATTGTTGCACAGATTCCAGCGGTACTCTGAGTTTTCAGATTATCCCGACCCCTTGAGTGAGATAAACGACACACTATGTGAGACTTGTGGAGAAAAATATGGGGGAAAAAAAAAGAAATTCTGCATTTTTAAATAAACATTAATTAAACATGAATAAGCAAGTTTTCATTCTGCAGGCCTTGGGTTGCCTAACACAGAACGGCATGTAAATCACACGGAAGCTGGCTGGGTTCCGCTGGACTGTACTGGGGAATTAACCGAAGGCATGAATATAAACAAGGACGTAGATCTCAACCCAGATATCTCATTCCCGGCTCTGACTCTTCTTCAGCCCAGATGATAGAAAACGCCAGAAACAGCTTGCTGTGTCACTGCACCCTTTCGGGCTACTTGGACCTGATGCTAAGCACCATGTTTACATCACTGGAGCTGACTAAGTGTTGAAGGACACTGGCCTCATCTAAACACTGATAAACACTGGAGCAGGAGGATGTGAAAGGACTACATGGGCGTCAGATAAGCGAAAGAGTTGAAAGCATGGCTCTGTGCAAGCGACTTGAACTCTCTGTGTGCATATTAATTTGCTGAAGGTTGGGATAAATATTGGAAATGCATTTCACTAAAATGTTTTCACAAAATGAAATAATGCGAAGCATGTCCAGATTCTGAGAACTTCCAATTCATTATGGTTCCTCTTTTGTGTCTTCTTTGTTTGCTAAGATGATTGAAAGAAAACATTGGATTGTGAATCTGGTGTAAAAACAACAGCAGGGCTAAATATTTAGAGAAGGTCAAACCAAAGCAAGAGATTATTTTTCATAATTTATTTGTCCAATAAATCTTTTTTATTAAACATGCATTTCCTGTTGTTCTGCTCAAACTATCCAGCCTCTGTTAGCTGTAAAAAAAAACAAAAAAAAAAACAAGACTATTTCTCCCTTCCTCTGTTTTTTTTACATAACTTTGGAATTTTATATGATAGACTGACACAAAGTAATACATAATTATGGATCACAATTTTTTTACTGCAGTCACAGATTAAGCATATTTGCACTTTCTTTTTTCAGGTCTTGTTACAAATTCTAAATTTTATTTAGTTTGGGTCATTAAAAAGGATGAAATTCTTTGATATAAACTTTTATTTTTGCTCTGGCTGTATGTTTAGGGTTGTCCTGTGGAAAGGTGAACCTCTGCCCCAGTCTCAATTGTTTTGTGGTTTTTAAAGCCGGTAACACTAAACAATGAAGGATGTAGTATTGAAAACTGTCTAACACGTTTAGTTTTGTAGATATTTCAAACTGCAAAAGGCCATGGTTACAATTTTAGAATGAGTTGAAAACATCTTTCATACCACTGGTGGATAAACACTGTCCAGATGCACTGTTAGCTGTTAAGATGAACTGTTGATTATACTTCTCAAAGTAATCCTCTTTGGAATAATTATATATTTTTTTCTACTCCATAATTCTTCCAACTGAATGCACTCTGGTTTTTAGTGAATATTGTAAACCTTGCGTTAGGCTTCTGCCTCTTGTCAATGATATAAGTGTTTTTGAAAAGCTATCTTATCAGAAAATGGATAATCATTGATTTTAAAATATTTTTGACACTAATGAGAAAAATAATGCTTCATTTAATGAGACTGTGATATATTGCTTGGATGTATTTAAGTATCCTCAAGGTCAGACAGAAATATCAATTATACCAAGATTTGGACAGCAAATAATGGGTGTAAATGTTCATACTTAAAAGATGAGGAAATGAGACAGTGGGTGTTAAAATGAGATGGCGTGATATTTTCTAAAGCTGGTATTTGGTAGGGAGGTAGACATTGATGGTTGGTGTGACTGTCCTACTGATTGTATCTTTATTCCAATTTAAACCATGATCAGAGATTTCTTTTTTCCAAAATTAAAGCATTTGTATAAAATTACAAACTCTGAACTTTGTATAACCAGAAAGATAACCAGAAGGATTGTGGATTAGTTTTTCTGCATGCATGTCATTTTGCAAGTATACAAAAAAATCTGACCAGAGCACCTTTCGTTCAAGTCAAGTCAAGTTTATTCGCATATTACATTTCAAGTTCAAAGTGCTTTACATGATTCGCATACTAGCTAGGTCCCCTATATGGCTTCTAGTAAGCTGCAATGGACTTCTCGTGGGTTTCTTTCAACAATGCCTTTCTTCTCACCTGATTTCCACGAAGGCCAAAGTTGTGGAGTACATGATTAATAGTTGTCCTTGGCCTCCTTGCCTTACTTGTCAGATCAGTGGGTTTCATTGTACCATGCTATTTAAATTTCTGGATGCTCGACTGAACAGAGCTCTGCGTGATGTTCATAACTTTGGTATTTTATAACTTACCCCTGGTTTAAACTTCTCCACAACTGTCCTTTAAAGCCAACTCAAAACTCTGTCTTGCTGCCTGTAGATCCAGTTCATCCTTTTGCTCACAAACATTAGATGTTTCTCTCCACGTCAGTTGGAATCTGAAAGGGAACGGCAGCTACACATCATCGGACTTTACGCGTCCCTTCAGCTTCAAATGGGGCAGATGCAGGGTGAGAGAAAAACACAGGCAGTCAGGGATGTTAAGGCATAGAGGAAGGGTGGTGAGTGCGGAGGATCGGCTGTTGGTATTTTGATGCTAAAGTGATTTGACACGCTTGGCATTATAGCAGGCTTGGTGGTGGGGGGAGGGAGAAACTGCAGCAGAGCGCTTGATCCGAATGTCACCATTGCCGATCTCATGAAGTGGAAGGTCAGAGAAAAGCACCTGCCACCCCTGCTCAAACGGGGTCCGCCCTTGTGCTAGGACCAAAAAGGGCAAACCTAGAAATTGAGAGGCACATTGCAAAGGACGAAGGGCCAAAGATCCTTGTCTTGTGCTCATGAGTGTGGTGAGTGGACGCAGGGTGGCGGACTCCTAACCTCCCAATATCACATGCCTCAGCTGCACAGCAACAGGCCCACCAGAGTGTGCTAATGCAGGCCAGTACATGCTGGGATGTGAGAGCTGGAAGTGTTTGCAACTCCCACATGCTTTCTCCTCAGAGAGGCACTCCTTGAGGTGCGCGGAGGAAACGAGGGTGGGAGTGATGGTAATGCAGAGGCTAATGGAAATGTCTTGTCAGGACTCAACGTTGTACTGCGAAGCCGACCGCCCTTCGATGAATGTGCACCATGGCCCCAGTGACAACATTTATGCTGTAGGCCCTGTTTTACCAAGCAAACATAACAACAGCTCAGATGCAGGTGGCTTCCAGAGCTCAAAAGTGAAGAACACAATTGTTTAGGACCGGAGTGAAATTTTACAGCTGTTGGAAGGATGCCCGGAACCAGGTTCTTTCAGCTTCACTCATTTTTAGTCATCCTGTCTGCCAGGGAAAAGGTTTTACCTGCAAGAGTAATTACAGTCATTTCTTACAGATAACAAAGAGAACATCTGCTGCAGTATAGTATTACATCGCACATGTTGGAAAACAAGTTAGGTCACATTATCTACAGTAGTATTGGTAAATTTGCATCAACACTGCTCGGTAGATGCTCTGTCAAGCATCAGGGATTTTGAGGGGTATCTCAAAACATCAAATATCATCAAAAAGATGTATATCAATAATTTGACTCAGAAAGTACCAGCTGTCAATCCAACTAATGAAAGAATAATCATTTAGGCTTGTTCAGTAGCCACAAAACCTAGAGAGCTTGGAGTCATGGAGTCGAGCATGGACTCCTCTGTCTACCAAACCCTGCTCATTAGCAAGTGAGAACTTCTTCTTTGAAAGAAGTTTTGCCAGTTTTTGGTCGGTAGTATACTTTGGGCTAACACAGTGCCACAGTGGAAAAGACATTAGCAATGACCTTGGAAGAGCAACTTCTGTTGCTGCCCACTAACCAGGAAGGTGTTGCCAATATGTTTCAGTTCAGTTAGAAGAGAGATTATTGGTGGAAACTGCACCTGTCAATCACCCTTAAGGTGCAGGGTGATTTGGACCTTTTTAGGAGTTATTCTGCGGAACCCTGCCTATTCACATTTCAGTTTTTGCGCATTTGCCTACTCGCAGATTTTTCTGTGGAATGTAACTTTAAATTTTTCATTTTCCATTTGCCTTTTTTTTCATAGCGCTTATGTACGTATTCAAAAACAAACTCAAACACCTGGGCACAATGCTCCTTAATATGCTATTGGCTGATGTTTGCAAAGCAAGAAGACTGCTAGGATGGTTTCCCTGTGCGTATTAATTCCCATTAAGGTGTTTGTACTATTCCAATAGGTAGCTGATAGTATTTTTAAAAGGGTTCTCAAGTAATTGCAAATTTTAGCTCTGTTCCCTAGCCCGTGTGAATAACTGGGTCCACTGTACTGTCCTTTATTTGTATTCAGTGTTTTGCAATATGCTTAATTTGTTGATATGTTCAATTGCTTTTAAGAAGTGTCATGTCATACATTAACACTGCTTTCTGTTCTGAAAAAATCACTCAACTACAATTTGACGCTATACCGACTCACTGAAGAGGTGTCCTATTCTGTCTTGAACCACTGCTTCTCAAAACTGAAAGAAATTAAGCAAATTTAGTAAATGTCACTCAATCAGTCACAACTTCCTAAGACATTTTAAATAGAACTTCTGCTAATTCAAAATTGGATAGTATTTTTACAAGAGATCTGAAGGATTCATAAACTGTAGCTTCTGTGTTGTCCCCACCTGGTAAGTCACAGCTTACCAGGTGTAATAGTGTAATAGTACCTGTAATAAATTAGAAATATTTGATCAACTTGAACATACTTTGGCCCACCATCACTCTGGGCGCGGTGAGACCAGGGGCATTGTGGGGGAGCTATTGCAGAAAGCTGACCTTTTGCTTCTGCCCAAGCTGCCACCTCAGTCAATATGACTATGATGGAGTAGGGACTGTCAGGGGAGGAGGGAAAAGCACAACAAATGCCACAGGGGGATAGTGTCCAAAAGCCCATTACAGTCACTGATATTGAGCTAATTGATAGCATGGTTGTGCATCACAGATTTTGAAATGGGTAGTGGAGGGGGTTGATGATGACATTAGACTGTAGAGTCAATGTTCAAAACACCATCATTTTCATGAGTATTTGGCAGATGGCTTAGGATTCAAGGGGTGGTTCACTTAGCAAGAACTTTATGACTCAAGATTTCCTGCTCAAATATATTTCAGATAATGAAAGAGCCACAATAAAGACATGGCATGAAAAGATCAAAATAACTCCTTGGGAATGTTAAGCCTTTCAATTCTCCCACTGAGCAAGAGTGAACAATGAAAGAGTGTGTGCTCTCTTTAAATGTGATTATCTGCTTATGTAATAAGTACAGTACCTTGCAAAGGTATTCACACCCATTACATGTTTTCATATTTTCAATGTCAAGGTGAAGGCACTTTTGTGGATGAACACAAAGTTCATGGTTCAAGTCACAGCATGTGTATTCTGTGACGCATCTGGATGCAGTTGGAGGAAGGTGCTCTCGTAAGATGAGACATGCAACTTTAACATGACATGTAACACAAAATTAAGGCCTCACATTACACTGAGCTCGTGTACCCCCCATGAAACCAGGCAGTAACAGAATCATGCTGTGTGGATGATTTTCTTCACATCACACTGTGGCAAGATTTCTTTTTGCAATAAATTGTGCATCTCTTTCCTTCTACTTTACAAATGTACTCTATCACCTAAAATTTCAAAAGAATAACTAAGCATGTGTTGCGTGACAAAAAGTGAAACACTTCTTTAGGAATATTTTTGGAGGTCATAAACCAGAGTGATGTCAATGAGATCAGCTGCTTTAGTAGCAGTAACAGACTTTTTTCTCTATTTTCTGACACCTTTAATATGCCATGGAACACTCTTCCTCTCTCTTCATCTCACCGTTCTTGTTTGTCCCCCCCTTGAGTCTCCGGGAGTTAATCATTTATGTGACAGTTTTGCACTTAACGTCACGAAAGCACCTTGAAAGACCCAAAACATTTAGAGTGTATATCAGCCTATACTAAAAAAAAATAAGTTGAGCCAAAAAGCAAAGCTCACGATTTACCGGTCCGTATACGTTCTGATTCCAACCTACGGTCATGAGACATGGATCACGATTAAGAGTAAAATGGATTAAAATGTCCATCAGGAAAGGAGTCAGTTGAAGTGGTTTGGGTATCTAATCATGACACCCCCATTGGCGCCTCCATTTGGAGGTTTTCAAGGCACATCCTACTGGAAAGACCCAGAACTTGATGGGATATATAGGGAACATATATCCCGCCCAGCCTGGAAAAGCCTTTATACCCCAGAATGTTGGGGAGAGGAATATCTATGGTTCCCTCATGAATCTGTTGCTTCCACAACTTTGGATGGATGGATTGACGGATGGAGTACTGATCTACATATGCTCATCAGGTTTGGATCTGTACTCTGTACACCAGGACAAGAGCTTAATGTCAAAAAGAAAAAACCTCATCACCAGTCTGTAGAGGGCTATCTTTGCTCCTTTCCCCTTTTCCTGTTCTGTATTTGAAAGACTGTGTGTTTTTTGTCTCTTTGCCAGCTGTATTCATTAACAACCCAGCTGAGTGAGTAAAAGAAGCAGCAGTCGTAATCACACTGCCGCATCCAAAGCGACTCTTGTTTTGGCTTCTTTTCCATGATTTGGTTTCCTCCCTCCTATGTGGTCATTGGGATGTGATTGAACATCTACAGCAGCAGCTGCCTGTAACCCAAGCTGATAATGAGCACGTATTTGTGTTTATTTAACACCCCACACTTGCCATCTGTTTTGTGTACTGTGATACATGGACCAGGCACATGTGCCTTGGTGCCTGATGATTACACAACATGGGCCCGGGCCGGCTTGGCGGTGTCGACTTCTCATACGACACCAGCTTTCAGCCAATTACATTATTCAGACTTTACTGGACGGCACAATGCCTGAAATGAAACAAGACAAGCAGGCAGACATTATCAAGTGTCAAATACACATGCAACAGAGAGAGAGAGAGAGAGAGTGATGTATGCATACACGAAGTGTCCATTTGTGCTCACATTCTAACTGTGATGGGTGTGCACACGACACCTTAAGGAGATGCAATTAACCAGAGCCGAAGAACACTCAGAGGATGGGATGGTGTGTTTTGATGTTGTTTTGTTCAATGCAACTGGAGCTCTTTGTGTTTATCTGCCTCCATCTGCTTGCAGAGGTTAAAGGAGAATCTAGAACAAACAGATCTATTATCACTGATGGTGCCAGGGCGTTGTGTGGTAATTAAGCATTTGCTGATGTTTTTTTTTTCCTTTACCTGTTCACATAATCATTATTTGGGAACTTGACACATTTATTGTGTGGGAGGGAGAAAATAATGCTTAAGCACAGCAGCTCTGAAGGTTACATAATGATCATAACCCTGTTTGCTGAGTAGCATGCTTAAACAGTGTTTATAGCACAGTTTACGACTCTTTGTTCTGCATGAGTAATCGTGGCTTAGACGCTATCGGAAAAGAGAGATGGGAAGTTGACTTTGCTCTGATTTAATGGTTGTAAAAACACCTGATTGATCTTTTATCTTAACTCATTCTGCTTTTGAGTCAGCAGAACCCAAAGCCAATAGATAGATAGATATGCATGAAACCTTATGCAACCTGTGGATGTGTGTACTCTGCCTTTTTTTATACTGCTAATAGTGAAATATTTTCAGCATCTTTGTACATGTGGCTTTGGCATAATGTCGAGTAGCTTTCTACAGCAAGTTGAGAGGCTGATGTGTCAGAAGGGAGACATGTAAAATGGATCTCTGGCCTTAAAAGATTCATCTGGATGAAAATATGATGAGGAGTTTAATAATAAAAAAAGCTAAAAATCTGTGTGCTGATAAAATATATATGAGGTGAGTCGAGCTTGATGACACAGCTGTTGGTGTTCACACATTTACCTCCTCGTGTGTCCTTCATATTGATACAAGTATTGCAGAGAAAGCAGGAGCTTGTCTGAAAGCATAACAAATTCATGTCTTTCATTTGGCCTCTCCTGCACTTTGATTTTACCACTATTATCTAGCTGTTCGTGTTGGAAATGTAAACTATGCGATTGTTCTTTTTACCCAACCATTGAGTCGCAATGAGTACGAAGTGTAACACAAGTCTAAAACATTTTGATTGCATTAGCTTGAGACAGTTTTACTTTTCATATCAATTCATCTGAGTTCATTTACGTTGGTTCCAATGCTCTGGAAAACAAATATCACCTCCCAGCTCTTTTCATGATCAGTTGGCCTAATTCATACCTAACTACAAAGAATCCAGTTTAACCTAAAGTGTATTTCATTCAATGCAATGCATAATACAACACATTCCGATTCTGTTCATCATGAAATGGCAAAAGCTAGCTAACTGCATTGAGTCTATGACTTTGCAGCCACCCTTTAAACTGAGTAAGAACGTGGCAACAGTGAAAACAGACCAATCCCTTCAAGATAAATTCATAAATAACTCAGGCAATATTGAGTATTAGAACAAACAACCGTCTGCCTTTTCTACCAGAAGATTGGAATGACATAAAAAAGTAAAAACCACAAATACTGGACCTGCTTGTATTTTTATGGGGAAAAAAGCATGTTGAATTAATGGGAGTCAGGGGAGAGAAATGGTTAAACAGAGAAAGGCCGAATTCAGGATTAGTTTAAAAACAATGAGAGTACTCAGTCAACAGAAGCAAAAGCTCCTTTGATGTCTTTGTCAATGGCAGTAGTAGTTTCTTCAGTGGCTTTTGTCCAGAAAATAGAGATTAGAGATAGAGTTAAGCAAAGGAGCACCACTCTAGGAATATTTCATGGGTGAAAATAACAAAGATTGTGCATGGAGTTTATAACAACAGTTGATATATCAGTGGCTCCTGGTTCAGAAGATTTCATATGACACATAAGAAGCAAAGTATAGCAGACAGTAGATAGTACTCAGATAATGATACTCAGATTATGGCAGTAAATGCTATTGAAGTGGCTTTGTCCAGGAAGAAGATAAAGTTAAACACAGAGTCATCTGACCAGATGGACCTTAAATGGAAAAACAAAACAGACAGTAAAACAGACTGAGCTTTATCAAAAAGAACGAGTTAAGCTTAGCCCTGAAAATGAATTTGGGGCCTGCCTCAAACACAAAAACTGCAAGCTAAATCCACAAAGGAAAAAATCTGCCCCCATTTAACTCTAGAAATAATCACTAAAGTGTAAAGTGCTCTTATGTTAAAATTTTGAACAATCAGGTCTTTATTAATGAAGGAAGTTTGATCATTCAGAGATTAAGCTGTTAGAAAAAGAATACTTTGCTAAATATAATCTCTCTATATTTTGTTTGAAAATTTTCTATGAAGTTCTCCTTTCAAAACGTAACAAAAGTTCACATTTTTTAAGATATTATATAGAGTTATGTAGAGTTATTGTCATGTTTAGCACCTGTTTAAAAAGAAGTCCCAGCTGATTACTTTGGGATGCTGACTTGCTGATGGATGCTCTGAATGTTAAAAGGTTAGACGTTTGGAAACTTTGGCAAATCCGGATGTTAATCTGAAAAATATATGCATGTACTTTTTTTTTTTTTTTTACCCCTCCAGGGGGTCTTTTGTGGGCTCTAGTGTCCCTTATGTGAAAGTAGGCTGACAGGAAACGGGGAAGGAGAGGGGGGAAGACATGCGGCAAGTCGAACCCGCGACGGCCGTGTCGAGGACTCAAGGCCTCCAAATACGGGTCGCGCTAACCGCTACGCCACCACGGCACGCCCATGCATGTACTTTTGCACATGCAAGAAATTTCCACAAAATCTTGCTTGATTTGATAATAAGTTATAGAACTGGCTTTTTAAACATCGTCTATTATTAGATACCAAAGAAATGTGGGCATGAAATTTTCAAAGCAGTTAAAAATTGTTCAGTTGTTCAGCTTTCTAGTCTTTTTACTAGAGCTGGAAAGCCTAATTATATTTCTTAGTATCTTAATGTGATTATGGGTTCAACTTTGATTTTTTAATTAATTTGAAAAATTCTTTTAAACTGTTGAAATTTGTCTTTATGTTTTAAACAAGTCCTGTTTATTGTTGTTCCACTACTTGATAATGAACAAATTAAATCAAATTTTAAGAAAGGTAGCCATGCTTTTGACATAAGGTGTGTATATGCTAGTTTTTATATTATAATATCCTGATTGTAATGGTGGCTCTTCAGGTTTGTGTTCAGTGTGTGTCCTGGGCTGAGTTTTTAGTCCCTTTCAAACTTCATCTGACAATGTGAATGTTAGATCTGAAGCTTAGCTGTTGTCTGCTGGCAAACACTTAGAGTGGCATTAAAGTATTAGAAAAAGTAGTACACAAATCCTCTAATAGACATCAACTGACATGCAAGAAAAATAAGACCAGCAGGGGAGTGTTTACTGACTATGTTGGATCAAATACTGCGAGATAACTGGTGGTGCATCATCAGAAACACTGGCAGGACAGATTTCACTGAATATATGAAGGGAAATCTAACAGTCAAAACTGAAGTTTTTAAAGGCCACATGTGGTGAAGCAGAAGACGAGGCTTTTTCTAGGCATGGGATGTTTGTCAAAGTGTTCTTCCACAACACAATAAAATGCAGTTTGATGAGAAGACAACATAGATGTGCAGCATCTATGATGTTTTGTCTTGTAGTTTTTATTGTACACTGAGCTGCACTTAACAGTTTGAATGATGCTTCTTCTCTCCTTCGATCTTCATCTGAAGAAAAGGAACATGTGGGTGAGTTCAGCCCTTCCTGATTAATTAATGGGATGATAATTTGTATGTAGAAAAAGCATGCTGCTGTCTGACTTAGAGTATGAGGGTGTTTTATTAGGGATGCAAGATACATTGGCATCAGTCCATGATGTCATTTTTGGTGTAGCATTATGTATCAGAAACTATGCACTTTCTTAATGCATAGTAACCTTATTTTAATTTCTGTCCTCATTTCCGCTTTTATTCATGTAATATGTAATTACTTCATCATATTCCTGTAGATATCATTTCTACCAAGCTAACGAGCTGAACTAAAAACAAAAATTGCTTTCATTTGAAGGCCAGCTATTACCCTTCATTGTGTGCGACTATGCTGTTGATGAGCCATTTATCTTTGAGGTTTTCAGAGAGAAAGTGGAGATAATGTGGGAAAAAAAGACACATTTTCCTCTGTAGCTCCTGTTTGTTGCACTTTTTCGGCCTCTGGCGAAAGCTCAGATTTATGTGTGCGGCATTGTAGTGCAGCCGCAGCGCCATGAATCACCTACAGCATCAATCTTGTGACCATACTCTTGCCCTCTGTCACCTCTAGGGTTCAAAGGTTGTCTGTTAAGCTTCTTTCTCGTCTGAACTCAAACCTCCCTCTCAAAAAGATGCAAATGGGCCCTCTAGGAATATTGAGTTGGATGTGTGTTCTAGAGTTGTTTTTGAACAACTGTGTCAGGATGCTGGGTGTGTATTTACAACACTAGAACGTCCTCACACTTTGTTTAATTAATGATCTGGGAATACAAAAAGATATAGCACAACTCTAAACCTACCAAAATATGACAACCTAATCTAACAGACTAGGCTAAGGTATCCATGGTGACTCATGTGGGAGAATATGTCGACATGATAACTTTTAAGTTGTGCGCTTCACATGTTTGGCCTTTATGAAAGAGTGCATAAAGAAAGTCATTGGTGTATGAATGCCAACAATGTTTTAAATGAAGAACAAGATTTTCTAATCAGGTAAGATCCAATTGGAGCTGTTTATATTACATGCAAAGAGTAACCAAAATATTTTCTAACACTGCACATTACTCTGAACATACCGTATATAATGTGAAATATGTTGGTGGCAGGACCCTGCTGTGTTGATGCTCTTCATCAGCAGGGATAGGGAAACTGATCAGTTAAGTAGAAGATAGATGGATATAAACCCAAACAAATAGCACGAGATACAGATCAAAGCATATTCCTGAGTTCAAATGGTCTAGTCAAAGTCAAGCCCTCAATCTACTGTGAATTTATGACAAGATTTGAAAATTCATGTAAATAGTTAATTTCAGTCTCTATGAAGGAGACAATTGAACCATTTCAATTGTGAAATATGGTTCTATAAAATAGAAGAGGAGATGTTAAATACAAATGCTTTTATGACAAAATTAAAAATGTGATCATTTTACATCCTATTCCCAATCATGTACTTAAATTAAAAAAGGTAAATATATTTAATTTAGTGGTTATTTATGTGTTAAAGTTGTAGGTTTGTTGTTAAAGTCTATGAACTTTGCAGTTCTGTTGTTTCATTGTGATTCTGAAATGCTTAGTTGTGTTTTAAGAGGAGCAGTTTTGATTTTTGTTTCCTTTCAAAGCACGTGATCTGTGAGACTTTATGACTTGATAACTGACAGCACAGAAACATACTTTTTTTCTGAAAAGTCAATGTTAATGTTTTAAAATTCAGTCATGTGATTCCTTCCTCATAATCCTGCCTGCCCTCTGTATTTAACCTGCTAACCCTTGGAGCCCTTTCTCTCTCACCTGCTGTTGCTAATCTCCCTGTCAGAAAGCCACTTTTGTGGCTTTGACTCATGACCAGGGTGGCTTTGGATCTTGTTTGCTGCTTTGGTGTCTAACAGCTGAGTTGTGATCAGCTGTCCACAGCGAGTCCATTAGCAAACTTGTTCCAAAATGTTTTGGGTTTTTTTCAGATTTTCTGCTGCCCTCCTGCTTTCTCTTCCCTTCTTCTTCTCTTTCCCTCTCCCGGCACTATCCCTGAGGTATGGCAGGGGGGAATCGAAAGAGTTGAAGTAAGAAAAAAAGATACAGCAAGAGAGAGATGAGATATTCTACAGGGGATTGTGGGAACCTACTGATAAAGGCTTGCATCTTAATCCATCCTAAGGCCTGTCTTACGGTGTACTGTGAGCTTTTATGTGATCATTAGGACTGTGTGCTCGTATGCACGTCCACGCATGCGCTTCAGGCACATGAGTGTGTGTGTGACTTTACGTATTTGATATGTTAATGTTGTCTTTTTGTGCATTCACTGATGCAGCAGCTCGGTCCGTTTGAATCTCTTATTTCAAGGCTCCTTAAGATCCTAAGATATCTCCTGCAGAAACACGACACACCTGTTCACTCTTGCAGCACTCCTCCACACTGTGAGTGCAAAATGGCTTGTTTGAAAGCTAATAAGTGTATTAAAAGCACTAATTAATATGCCACAATTCTCCCTCTAATTTAGCACACAAGGTAGGGATTTCTCCCCCCTCCCCTCCCGCACACCCTCACTCTCTGAGGTTATGCCTTTGGCTCCCTTGTTCCTCCTTGAGCTTTAGTGGAATTTGGCTGATGCGCGCTGCAGGGAGGAGAGGAGGGAGGCGCTCATCTTGTTTCAGTGCTTTATGAGGCGGACGTGTATGTCTGTAATTGCGGTTATGGGTGATTAAACTCTCGATGCCCCTCAGGATCCCCAGCCAGCTATCAGTCAGCGTCAGGCCGTGTCGCGCAGTGCACAGACTGCTTCACTCGAGTGTGTCAGGATGGTGCTCAGTGCCAGGTGGCGATGTATTCCAGACTGTTGATACAACCTCTAAACTACATTTAGAATCAGAGGGAAATTGTGGATTTGGATTTGATTCTGGAATTTACGTCGATTTCATTAATAATTACTTATTGTTTTCCATTTTAATTCCACATACTTGCAGGTGGAAAGAATGAGTCCGAGTATGCTTAGTCTAATGGTATATGGTGCGTGTCTGTGGACCATGAGTACTTTCCATAAAAAACAAGACAAAGGCAGTACAAAATAATGTTGAACAGTAACACCATAAATTGGACAGTCAAGCAAAATGACAGCTAAATACAGAAGCACAAAGCCAGCCACACAATCTGCAGTACACAAACAAAGATGGTTCTCAAAGTTAATGACAGTAATAGTTCAATGCATCCATCCAGGATAGAGATGGAGTGGAACACAGAAACACGAGGCTAGGTGTACTTTCTATGGGAAAGAAAAACCAAAATCAATAGCACCAGTTTTTCCTTCAGTAACTCCACCCAGGAAGTAGCTGAGCTAGGAGGGACTTCCAGGAAGAGTATCCGGGAAAGAGACGCATCTAAGGTCAAAACATTGAGCCAGGGGGACACTTTTGTTTTTTTAAATAAAAAAAAATTGAATAACATTTTTTTCTATGTTTTAAAATATAAGAAAATTGAGTAATAGCTTGTTTTATTGACTTTGTACAGAAAAGAGAAACATGTGAACCCTAAAAGCTGTGAAGGTGCAGTTTCTATGAGAAATTAAAATAAAGGCAGTTCAAAACCTATAAGATCATCTTAAAATGTTACATTTTGTAAGAGCTTTAACGAGTTGATAAATCCTGCAGATGAATTTATGATTATTTTAGCATTTTAAACATGTCAAAAATCAAATTTTTGGACTGAGATGTAGCAGCATTTTGATGTTTCCCAATACCTATGTTCTCAAATATAATGTTTACTTTCTTTGATGAAAAGTTCATTTTCAGTATTGTTGTGAGAAAGCAAAATGTTTTACATTTGTGACTGAAACCCAAGATTTTAAGATGACTGTAATCACTGTTAGTTTCAGTGCAGTCTACTTAACACACTTACATGATTAAAACACGAGTGCCCAGAGGCAGTGTACACCAAGATCTGACCTCCATGGATGGAGAACACTCTTACGTTAGAACATTTTAGTTTGCATATGTAAGGCAAACTAAAAGTGAGGTACATATACTTGGGTAACACCCTGGCTTTACAGCTCAAACTCAGCAGACAACAATATTGCACCCTTGAGTAAAAAATCTGATTATTTTTTGCAAAATAACTAGGATTTGTTGCAGATTTTTATTTTTGAGAACTATGCCCAGTTTGTCAGTTGAAACCTTAATTCAGTATATATTAGGGCAGCACATTTTTGCACTCATTTGAGCATGATTATGCACAATATTGTTTTCTCTGAGTTGATTGAAATGGAGGACTTCGATTGAAATTAGCTTTTTTTTATGCTTATTTCTATTGCAAATATACATCTGTTTTTCTATATATCCATTTCAAAAATGCATGCTTTTGAGCATCATCTTAACCACTTGGTGTAATTGGTGAGTTAATTATGCCTGCATGTTTTTATGAAAGATCTATGGTTTATCCTCGGGGCAACAAATGACCGCCAGAGTCTTGTCCTGCTCTCAAACCCCCAGTGGCAAAGGGAGGCCTGCTCTCAGCAGCCTCCCTGAGGAAAACCAGGCTACTGAGCTTTACCTATCATTTGGATGAAGGCCCAGGAAAAACACTTGAGCATGTGTGTGGTAAAAAGGAGTTGAGCTTGTGTGCGAGAGTTATCCATTAGTGACCTCCTTCCATTAATTTGCTGACTTGGCAGAGTCTTTCTCTTGAATTTGGATGTTTTCTCTTCTCCGACACCCCTTCTGGTTACAGTATTCTAGGAGGCAGCTTGGGGAGAAAAAAAACAAAAAGTAAATTCCACACCCTCCTCACCCACAAGAAACTCTGTTAGTCATGGCAGAGGGATCCTGAAGGGGAGGACGCCAGGTCATGGGGGCAGGAAATACAACTTTAGTCAAGCAAAGAAGAGACAGAAGAGTCAAGAAAAACAAGGAAGGGATTAGAAGTGAAAAGAAGATTAAAGTGAAGAACAACTCCTGTTTCTCCATATCTGTTAAGTCTTTTCTAGACTAGACTGAGACAGATTGCTCAGGTCATCTCAGGCCGACCTCAGTGTGTAGAGGGCTTAGTTGGAAGCTCGGGGTTGATTAATGGATGATCATCCATGTTGACTTCCAACAGCATGATTGTTTCCTGTCACACTGCAAAGGTTCTTTAAAAACTAATACAATTATGCTATATGGTTTCTGTGAAATACTGGTGTTAACGTCACATTCTGGGCTTGCTAAGGATACAACATGTTGTGCTTATTATTTTTTTAGATGCTGTGGCATTGTCAGATGTGGTGAATACAAAATATCCACGTTAGGCTAGTTAACAGCAGCTCGTGTTTCAACAACTGGACATACAGATTCTATTCTTGCTCTTTTTCAAGCATTTTAGTGTACTTTCTCTTTATAGCTTTGCAAAGACAAAAAAAATCCCCCTTGACTTAGTGGAAAATCCCGAGCTGAAGTTCCTATTTGAAAGTCTTGCTGGACAGCATGTGTTTTTTGGAGAGCTGCCAGTGAAAATGCAAGAGAGGGGAAGTCAGCAGACTGGCTGTCTTCTGTTCACTGTTGGTCAGATTGACTCTGTCAGGCCAGGGCTTTGAGGCGTGGGTTCCAGGTGGTCTGTTCTCCGCAGTGTCCCTCCCCCATAGACTCACTCTCCCTTCCTTTCACCCCGGCCCACAAACACGCCTGGCATCAGTGGCTTCCTCCTCAGAGCGGTGGTGTCTGCCCTCCGCCAATTGCAAAGCCCCGCAGCTATGGTCACATTGGTGTGAGCCAATGAACAACACCTGCTTCTTCTGCAGAGGGGGCCGTCAATGCCAATCATGACCACAACTTTATTTGAGCTCTGTCTTGCAGCCAAGCCCAACACATACGTGTGTCCATCCAAGACCAGCAAGATGTACAAGCAAAAGAAATATGTATTTCCATGCCAGTGAGAAAAAAAAAATGCTTCCAAAATATAACTTTCCCAGTACAGATGTCTCTACAAATGTGTCTTACAGCATTGCATCACTGGAAAAAACACTTTCTGCAGCAATGCACCCTTTGATAGTACTGAGAGATCATTGTTCACTTCTGAGACTGTGGAAAAATAAGTAACTTTTCTGCCTTACATTCTTACGTGAAATGTAAAAACGATTCCACGTGACTGTATGAACAACTAATAATGATGGATATTATTAGTTGGATATTATTGATGGATATTATTTGAGTTGAACAACAGATTTTTCCTATGAAAATGTTTCCTGTTTTAGTTTTTTAACTGAAATAAAGGTTTCGCAAACCTGAAATCATTTTGGGATTGAGGGAGCTAGTAAAGAGATAGTCTTTTGCTATTTAGACACAAGCGACCAGCTGGAAAATACATTTTAAATCGGAAAATTATTCACTTGTTTAATTTGAAAGTAGGTCTTGCATCAGTTCCACATCAGTTCCAAGTTTCCAGCATTTAGAGGTGAGTGTAGCATCTTGTTTGAAAGTATAGCATATTTTCTTTAGATTTTCTTTTCTTTTTTTCAGCCAGAGTTTGACAAATATGTTTCAGTGTTTTTAAACTTTTGTTTTATATTGTGAATCAACCTATGGGGAACTTTAAAATAACCAACTGTGATTGACAGTATGAGATGTTGCAACAGTCATACTAAACTTACATGTCTTGGGCATTCTATGGCTGATGTCAACGTCCTTAAATGTTTATTCACACTTGTGTGCTCAAGAATAACAAACACTTAAGAACAGTCTCTATTTCATCCCAAGGATCTGCCTCAAACTCCCGAAAAACAAAATTTTGGGGTTCTTGTAAAGTATCAGGAGGATACAGAAGAGCAGAGTATCAGTCAGTGGTTCTGTTTAACAGAGACGGATCCAGCTCCCTCAGTGTTTTCTGTTGTATGTGCTGTCAGCCACATTTACCAAAGCGAAGCAACGGGTCTTCATAATTAAAGAGAACACAGAGCTGTGTGGAAAACACAAACAGAGTAAGAAGGAGCGCGTGGAGGGAGGCTGCGAGGCTTCGGAACCCGCAGGTATCGGTAGAGTGGAGGGAGATAGCTGGCAGCGCTCACGCCAGCGTGTCTTCCTCCAACATGAAAGACTCGCTGCACCCGAACTGGGATTATCCTCCACCTCTGGGGAGTCCCTTCGATGAACAGGGAAGGCAAGGGGAAAGATGTGGAAAGAAATTGAAGGAAACAGGAGCGGAAGAGAGGAAGAGTGAGGGAAAATTAAATGTGAGAGCACAAGTGCCAGGGAGAGATGAAGACGAATAAATCTGCAGGCTCTCTTCCACATTAATGCCAGCTCCACTTAAGGTCCCACTGATCCAAACAATGCCTCAGTTAACCACCTTTGTGCTTTATTTTCTCTCTCCAGCCCACTAAAGAGTGTACCCTGCTAGCATTGCAGCAGTTTGATCTACTGTAAATACACCCTGAAAATCATCTGACATTTTAAATCAAACAGAATTACTTCCCTCAGAAAATACACAAGAAGATTAAAAAAATATATCTCCAAAAAGTCCCTACCTAAAGATGGTGGCATAGCACAGCCAAAGACAGCACTGAATTTATCAAGATTGTATTTGATGCAACAACTCAGTTGTACACAGCTATGAACTGAAAACAAAATTGTGTTTTTTAATTTGTTTTCCCACATGGATATTTGAAAAGGATCGTGTGTGTAAGTCTGGAGGAACTGCAGAGATCCAGGTGGAGGAATCTGATGAGACATCTACTAGTCATCCAGTCTACTTGACTGACTACATTGCATCTGACATTTTTCAGATTTATATTTGTAATTTGTAAACAACACTAGCTTATGTTCGTCTCTTGATTATAAACTAAGTGGAAATAGAAAAAAGTTTTTGATTGTGAATTTTTTTTATGTAAAAAATAGCTAAATGTGCAAAATGCTGCATGTCGAGTCGACTAACTGAAGGGAAGGACGGAGGCGTGGGAGCTGTAAGGTCTGGTCTCATCAGTCAGATCAACTATATTTTCCTGATTTTGTTTACTTATCTTGGATTCGGCATGCCTCCGATCCTGCGCCTCTCCCTGGGAGGATTTCTTTTTTATTATTGTTACAAGTTGGTGCACTGATCCAAAATACACTCCACCAGTGACAACCACACTCATGCGTACACACACTCCATGGGATGTGTAAGCCCCCTGCTCTTATGGAGGCGCGTGCATTTCCACCCGGCTTTTGCAGGCCTCTTCCTGAGGCACGTACGCACATACTTTCCCATTCTCGTCTCATCCCCTTCCCAAAACCCCCCAGGATCTCCAGCTTTCTCCTCCCCGTTCTGCTCTTGTTTCCTCCATTGCTCATTTTTTGTGCCATCTAGGAACCTCTCCGTCTTTTCTTTAGTGTGCCCGTCCATTGATCAATCTGTGTTTATCCTCCCCCCCTTTGCCCTTATCTCAGGGCTGTTCACCGTTGGGAAGACTAGAGGGGGTGTTTTGTTGAAAGTTCTGAGATAACAGCCAGGTCCTTCTGGCCACCAACTCACTGAAAATTAATGGTAAAAAAAAGGGATAAAATGGAAGAAAGAGGGTTATATGTTCAAACCTTTTAAGATGAAAGGTTCTGACGATTCTTCAAAAGTTAAATGTGATCCATGCAGCTCCTTTTGTCTCAACCGACAGAAACTAATATGGATGCCATGTTCTAAATCACATGAAAATCTGGGAAAGTTTGTACTAGACAGCAATGACTATCTAAATATACAGTATGTGCTTCTCACTGTGTTCCTAGATTTCAGTGGAAGAAACCCAACATTCACTTTGCGCTCATTCCAAGCGTTTCACATGATCAAACATAAGATCGGCTTCATTTATCGAAAACATTTCATACAACAATCATAAGCTCAGTATATTTTAAAATAATTGTTTTAATTGAAGGTATTGATAATACAAAATAAACAGTGTATAAAGATTAAAAATACAAGTTGGGTTGCATATAAAATCCAGTGTGCAGTAAAAACATTAATCAATTTTTGATAGGTTGCACTGAGAAGGATCTGATTTTGGATACATTTTAGAGGTGGTAAAATACAGTTTGTGATTAAATAAAATGTGTGTCTGAACATTGAGATCACAATCTAATGTCATTAGTTTATGCTTTATGTATTCTCAAAACGTTCAACTCGCACTGGATTCAAAGGAAGACACACAAGACATTTCGGAAGAGCAGACTACAATACGCTGTGTTTATCATTCAAATTTAGGAATTTCCTCGACAATTAAATTTCCAATCAGATTATTTACAAGGTGAATGTTTAACTGTGCATCATAACAGAGGATGTGTGTTAAAAAGAAGAGGTACATTGATCCTTGTGGAACCAACATTGAATGGTATGGAATCAAAAGCATCACTGTACAGATTTGATTTTTTGACCAGAGTTCATTCTGTGGTTAGTTCTAAACTCAGAATTTTAGGCATCAACTAAGCTGCCAGTGGACAATGTGCTCTTACTAAGTTGTGGTATTTGGAGATTTTAAGGCTTATAACCGTAGACATTTTAATGTTTTTCACTTCTTGTACAAACAAAAGTGTCCAAATAACCACAGTCTCTTAACTGTGGGTTAAGTGGTAGATTCGTCATTGTGTTTTTACCAGAGGGCAGTAATGATTTAGTTTCCATTTCAATAATTGACATTGTTAATCTCTAAAAGAATCCTAACTCTGAAAACACATAGTTAAAAGAGGTTGCGTGTTTCTGTAATAATATTTGTCCTTCACAAAGTTGTTTTTTGCTAATTAATTTAATGTGTGCTTAAAACATGGAGTGCATCCCTGTCCCCTATTGAAATATTATTCTGGCAAACTTAAATTTTCTGGCAGCATTAGAGTGTGAAAGTAATCCAAAGTAGAAATGAGATTGCTTCTCGCTCTTGCTGAAAGGACTCAAGGTTGTGTTTTTCACTCATGTTATTATCTCTTTATGTTTAGGCTCGGCTGTGTGCTTTCAAGTGTGTTTTGGCAATGAACACAGCAGATAAGGGCTTGTGTTGTGATTTCCGTCTCTGAGCTCAAGCAAATCGGAAGCTTGATGAAGTAGCAGCTCTTCCTTGCAGCCTTGCAGTTCTAGTTCCAAAATATATATAGGCAATTGTTTTTTTATTATTATTATTATTATTTTAAGACTGTATACAGATTGGCTGCCCTTTTAGCTGTTTAAAAATACATAGACATTGTTGGATCCCTGAAGCTCAGATGTGGTATCAGACACTAAGATGTTAGAATGAGTTCCTTTAAAATTGAAAGGGGGAACCTCCATCAATTGCATTTGTTTAGCCGTTACATTCCTCAGATGTTAGATTGGATTAAGATCTAGGGAATTTGGAACCATTTTTGTAAATGTTGATGCTGACAGAGGCCACACTAACCACGGTGTACGGTGTGTGGGACAAAAGATTGTACATGATCTACAATAATTCTTAGTGAGGTAGTACAGAATCTGTAAGACCCAAGATTTCATACAACATTCCCAAATGCGTCACTCTGAATTATTCTGTTCTTTTGCACACAAAATGTTATTCCTTTGTTTAGGAATAACAGGAATTCCTCTTCTTCACTTTTGCTCCAGTTTTGCAAGAGTTCTGATGCTCTTTGTCTGCCCTTCCGCATGCAGAAAGACATTTTAGGAGAACTCGTTCCCAGGATGCATGAATGCAACCGCGTTTGCCATCACAATTTAGCCCCTGTCAGATCCTTTGATCCCATTTCCACGACTCATATCCCCTGCTTCTGACTGATCAGTTTTCAGAACAAAATGTTCACTTGCTCCCTAATCTATGCCGTCTTCTCACAGGTTTTTTTAGAAGAAGAAATACGACATAATCTTCTTGTTCTGACAGCTGCTCCACGGGTTGGACTGGTAATTATGGCTTCACGCCACCTCTTTGATCACATTGCATTGTGCGTTACTGCACAGGACATTAGCTGCTGACCAAAGCACAGCTAGTGTAATAATTTGACTATGTTGGCTGTCTTTCATCCATATCCTGCATTTCCCTCTCTTTTTGTCTACTTGTAGGTTGGTCTCTCGGCTATTTTAGATTCATTACATGACGTACCATCTCACTTTCTAGCATGAAAAGGGTGTATGTTTTCTGTGCTAATAAACCAGTCTATTGTCATTGGTGTGCTTTGAAGAGAACATGACATATCCCTAAGGCTATTTAAGGTGAGGCTTGATGGCTAAGTTTAAGCTTTATCCATGAATACAATATTTTAGTATACAAGTCCATGACTGTAAAGTCCCCTGATCCTATAGCTACAAAAAAAATGCATTGAATTTTCCTCCTGAACTAAACCTCAGAGCTGGAGATTATGGGGATGTCCGTTCTTTGGAAGGAATATTTTTAAAAATGAGTCACTTGAATTACGTTTTTCACAATGAGATACTTTGGATTTACACAGAATGACCTTATAACCCTTTCCAGATTAATGGCTTCAGCAGGAGTCGCTTCTCCTGGGTTTCTGTTGATTTCTCACCATCCTGGCATTGTGTTTCTGCACACCTGTATCCTCCAGACCAACAAACTGCCTCAACACTTTCTTTTAAAGACACTTTTAATTACATTTCATTATGAAACTTGCTTCTTTTGCTCTTAATTCCTATGAAAAGCAACAAATATGTGCTTTAGTTTTCCCATGACTGTATTTCAGGCCAAGTTATGGGAGGAACCTGATGAATCCTGATGAATCTGAGGAATCAGACGTAACCCATAATACGTTTCATTTTTGAAGGAAATTACAAAAGAAAATTCAAACATAGCTTGACTACATGCATAAATGATCATCCCCGTAATGTTTGTCTTTCTGGCAAAGTAAAATTTGCTCAGCCAGATTTTTTGTTGCTTTATCCATAATCCAGTGCAGACTGAGACTCAGAGCACCAGGGAGAGTTTGTGTATCACCTCTGAGCTAAAGAGAACAATTAGGCCATATCAACAGATCAGAGTGTTGGCAGCCGAGTTCACAGTTAGCAATAGTGCCAGTAATCTTTGGCTTAGCTGGCGCCGCGCCACGGCGAGCCGTGGCTCCATGGCCTGTTCAGACACTTAAGAGTCACGGAGGGCACAGGCATGGCTCAGGGGCTGGCACTTTCATCTGCCTGCAAGCAGGGAAATTAAACGGAGAGAGAGAGAGAAGGGGAAGCCCACAAGAGACAGAAAAATGTAAAAGAAAAAGCAATGGGAGGGAAGGAATTAAGTCTTTAATGAGGGCAGTTGTTTCAGCATGCAAAAAGAATCGGGTTATATCAACACAGTGTATCAAATGATGGCTGTTAGTGGCCCACCTACTGTGAAATGATGGGTGGCCTGTTTGGGTTCTTTTCCGTCTTTTATCCAACATTAAGGCTTTTGTATGTGTTTGCTCACACATTCTTTCTATTAGTCTACAAGTTGGTTCACAGTGGCAGCAGATAGGGGCGGCGACAGATACCCTGAGGGGGCTTTGGTACTTTTGATTAGAGCTGTCAGGAAGATATGCCTGATCAAATCTCATCATGGGAAGAATTACAGTAACGCCTACAACCTTCATCACCTGACTGTGTGCACTTTTCTTAATCCTCTCTGACTGTAATGAGGATTTGATGTAAATGGGAAGACCTTACTTGAAGGCTGTTTTTTCTTTCTTTTATGGAGTGTTAAAGCAGAGATAACAACATAAGGCCTTGTTTCCACTAAGACTTACATGTGAATTCTTTTAAACCTCATTACTATCTCCTTATCCGCTAAGGTTCCTTTATGCATCGATTTGCATTACAATTTCTCTCCATCTGTTCAGGTTTTACATGTTCTGTATTGTCTTTTATTTTCATTTAGAAGTGACATTTTTACAAACAGCAGGATGTGTGGGGAAAAGAAGTACGATTTGTATCAAACTCTTTCTGAAACAGAGTTAATTCCACGTTCCATTGATTCAAATTGCCATTTACTTGTGTAAACAGGAAGTAAAACTGTCATTATTATTTATTGAATGACCCTTTTCATTTCCCCTCTGCTTACTGAATCATCACAAAGCTCTTTGTGCATAAATGTGGGCCGACACTGAGGAGGAAAAATAACATGGATGTAATTTTATTGATCAAATATTATTTTTTTATTCATCAAACAAATTTGCGCCAAAAAGTAGATATGTTTGGAAACGTTTTTATTGACATTATTTAAAATGCAATAATGTTTTTTACCTTCAAGTAGCCTTTTGTAAATGGTTAAAATTTTACGTTTGAAAAAGAATAACTAAAATTAATGATTATTGAGCAATCTAAATATATAAAAAAAACGACACTACTCAACATATCTGCAAATGCTTTTTCTACCTACCAGTTAATTACATAACTTGAGAAAAACACAAATATTTCCATTTACAGATGCAGTAATCACATCATTTCTAATTCAGTAAAGTTCTCACTTACTGATGCTGCTTACATCTGATTTCTGTTTCTCTTAATTACTGCAACATCTAAGTTTCAAAAACATAAAAATAAAAGTAGGTGTTTTCTTTTCTAACCTTGCAGCTTGTTGGCAAATACAATAACACTACTTGCGGGATCTAGTAGAGTTCATGCTTCAATAGGTCAGGCCTGTTTTGGCAGCAAGAAGAAGGGCCAACACACTGGTAGCAGGTGTTTTAAAATGGTGGGCCTGATTCATTTGTGAAGCGATTGCACAATCTTTTAAATGAGATATTCACCCTGTTTTTTCCACACTTCCACCTCATTAATACGCCCCACGTCACCTGTTGCCTTTCGTTTGCCTTTTTCCCATCATTACTCCCTCCACACTCCCACCATCCACAGAGTAAACACTTCAGACTCAGATATTTACACTTTCTATCTCCACCGAAAGGACCAGATTAGTCTGTTTATGCTGTGCAAAACAGTAGACGGACGTTTACCAGTAATGAGCACACATGGATATGCACACACAACATGTTGACTCTGCACATAGTTGGATGCTGACGATGGCAAGGTGATGAATATTGGTCTAATTTTTTAAGCAAGCACCAACCGAGCGGGTAGATTGAAATATCAGCCTGTTGTCGTCATGGTGATACAGACGTCAGAAGTAAGAACTCTGGAAAATAAAGCTGTTACGCAGACTATTGTGTTATTTTGAGCATTTTTTTTTAATGCAACGAACTGAATCTCTTGGGTTTTTTAGCCACGTCTTTCCTCCCTCTCCTCCTCCCTTCTTCTCTCTCCTTCCTCTGAACACATCCGGAGAAATGCTAATGACTAACGTTTCATCCTGGCTGTGCTGCGCTGCGCTGTTCTGCTCTGCAAGCTT
The DNA here is from genome assembly GCF_003331165.1 of Xiphophorus hellerii. Lineage (NCBI taxonomy): Eukaryota > Metazoa > Chordata > Actinopteri > Cyprinodontiformes > Poeciliidae > Xiphophorus > Xiphophorus hellerii. The sequence goes on along the minus strand of NC_045679.1, from coordinate 8,842,802 downwards.
CTAAAAGTGACTCACCTGCCTCGCCTAAAATGTCCCTGTGAATATTAACAGTAACAGAAACAAAGATTGCGGTTTTCATCAAGTTTTCTTCCTGTTAGAGCTGAAGTTTTGCTGTTACAGTACTGTATGGATGCACAGCAAACTCAGTGCATAAAATGTTGTTTTGGCTGGTATCTCACTTTTTGTGCTCTGAAACCCCGTCTGCATGGAGGTATAGAAAACAAATTGTCTGTATGAGGACCCTCATATAGCCCATCTGGATGTTTTTATGCATGTGTGTCGTTTTGGTGAAAATCCCAGAGTCTCCGAGGAATGTGATGATTGGACAGGGGGGTATTTGCGAGCTTTCTCCCTTTGTCTTCTTTTTCTCTCTCTTTTTGCTGTGTCCCACATATTCTCCACCTAATCGCTGCTGTTCCACAAGTAGTTGGATAACAGAGGAAGAGAAGTTGGCCTTCAAGCAAGAAACAATTGTATCTGCTCAAGGTTATAAATGTTTGTTTTTTTTTTTATTAAGAAAAGAAACTCAGTCACCAGAAGCAAAGTGAAGATTTAGCTGTTATGAGCTACATTTGTCATTTGTAAAAGCAGGCTAAAGATACACACTCTTTTTTTCTGCTGCTTTTAGGGTAGTTCAAACTATCATCTGAAGGTTTTTGCATCCTTTCTTTTCATAATGCATTTTCCCTTGCTGATGGCACAGACAGCTCCAGCTTATGGGCTCGATAAAAAATTCAGCCTTGGTTCTTCAGAGTTCTGCAGAATCTGTCTGTGTCTTTTATTATGATCAACAATTATTTATTTTCTTTTTCTAGTGCTGATGAGGTCAATTGAGCAACTGTTTTAGCAGGAAAATCTAACTTAACTAATTATCTTTATTACATAATTTTGCAAATGTTTCACTATTTATGTTGTTTTTTAAATGTATTTCATTGGAATTTTGAGAAATAGACCAAAAAAAAGGTAATACCTAACTGCTAACTGAAAGGATTTTTTATTTATTTATATTTTTTTTGCAAATGCAAATCTTAAAAGTCTGATCTGCATAGAGATGCAACCCTTTTAGGATCTATCACTGCAATATACCGACAGACTGATGTTACTCATTTTTCTTTGCATATTTCCATCAGAATTGATCATTTGAAGTCTTGCAACAGTTTTGTCTTATCTCATTAGAGCATCTTGTTCCACATGTTTGTTGTTTAGCCATCATGGCTTGTGCCAACATTCACATGAGACTTTTTCTTACTTTTTTTGTAATGTCCAATAATAATTGTTCCTGTGGAATGTAGCTCCAAATCCTGGACTCACATTTTTTTCCTGACTGTCTGTAGATAAGGAAAATTGTAGATATTAGCTTCTGTGATAGCGGTAAAATAGTTTCCACTGTGTGTATGTATGCATATTAAGGCATAGTAGGTGTTTGAACAATTAAAATATGCAGTTTAAGCCTTTTTTGAATGGTGGAATTTAGCTGTTCACAGCTAACCTCCACAACTATTGTGGGCCACATGTGGCCACAAAGGCTAGTTTGAAAAGCACATACTGTGTGCATTTTACAACATGAATAGGATTGCAACATCCACCACCAACATATCAACGCTATCGGCTATGTTTAGACAAGCAAAGCTCAAAATATTTCTAGAAAGGAGAATTTATACTAGACTCGTGATCTGCAGGCATTCTTTTGTTTCTACAGTAAAACTCTTGCCGTGTCATGACAATCCCTTCCGTTTCATTCCAGACAAACCTGAAGAGCTTTGTGCAAGTGTCATTTTTCTGGAAAGTTGTCATCAGTCTCTATCACATCAGTTTCACTCCAGCCGAAGAATGTAAACAAGTTGTTTCCGGCGCAGGAAGAAATGCCACGCGATTCTGTTTGTACGTGGAACGCTTTCTCTTTTTCATCTCACTAACTGCTCTCATCTGCATCATCCATTTATCACATTCTGAACACATAAGCCTGCGAGAGCCAGCGCTTGAACTGGCAGTTTCCCTCCATGTAATCACATCCAAAAAACAGAACAAAAGAGCAAGGAAGGCAAGAGGGAGGGAGCTATTGTTTAGAAACGGGAGATGCTTGAATGAAGAGGAGAGCCGATAAGTAGGGAAGCTCTTGTCTCTGCCTGCCAGGAAGATTGGGCCCTAATTTGCTTATTTGTAGCTGTCACTTTTGCTTTAATGTGCCAAGCAATTTGGAGCAATTGACAGGCAGCAGCTAGAGGCGACAAAGACTTTTTCTGCTCCTATTTAACCCTAAGTCAGCTTTTTTTTTATCTGACACTTGTAGGACTTGGGCAGATGTTGCTCATATTTATAGTTGCTTTTACTGCAGTCTTATCTGCCCTGCCTATGTTCACTAATTTGCTTAAGCTTTTATCTAATCTTTGAAAGTTTGTTTATTTTATGCTGCTTGCGAAATGAAGCAAATTGATGCCAGAAATGTTGAGTTCTTGAGACTGTCCTCAGCTCTGCGAGATGTGATAAAAACGCAGGAACGAACAGTTTGTCAGTCCTATAACGTTCTGCCCCTCGCTGAATTCTTTACTGCTGTACTTCCCTTGTGTATTTGGTTATTTTATACATGTTGTTCTAGTTTCATTTCTTTTCAGCCTTTCTTTTGCTCATTATCATGTACTTCAAGGTCTCTGTGCCATTTGGAAATCTATGAAAATTCCTAAAAATATTTGCCAGGGCGTTCCAGTGTAGTACAAAGAAAGTTTTTCTTCCATCCATCCATTTATTTATTTGTTCATTTTGTATACTTTTACACTATTATTCCAGCCATCCTATCCTTGTTTTTATGTCGGTTCTATATTTTAAACCTTCCTTTGTAAAAAAAAAATATATATATATATATATGCCATTAATCCAGAATAAACTTTGTATTTATACTAAAAATATCTGGACAACTCTGGATGTTTCATTCAGAAAAAATGTGTAGCTTTTCAAGGATTAGGACAGAGTCCTTTATATCCAGCTGTAATCCGACACCATTTACCCATCTCTAACAAGACAAAAGCACACAAACGTGCACGCACGCACACCCACACACCCACACACACGCCCACACACCACACACACACACACACACACACACACACAAGAGCATGCAAGCATATTTTGCTTTGAGAAAGCTTTCTGAACTGGGAGGTTTTACCAAACTAGATAATCCACACCAAACTGTATCACATTGTAACATAATGTCACCCAAAAAAGTTCTTTAATCAATGAAATAAACAGAAAAGAAAAGCATAAAGCATGAATGGAAGAGAAAGAGACATAAGCAGCCAGCTTTACCTCCCAGCTCGTCTCTGTCATCCCCCCTTCAGGTGGAGCCTTGCTGTCAGTTAAGCCCTCCCACTCCCCAGCTCATCACACACGCACACACGCACACCCACCCCCCCCCCACACACACACACACACGCCCCCGCGCCATCTCCTGCTGAGCCGTACAATGGTGGATTGGCAACCCTAATACCACAGCTCGCTTTATCTGCCTGAATTAAAACCCAATTGGAGGAACAGCTGTGGGAATTGCTGGTTCAGGAAGAGCCTTTTTTAAAATTTATTTATTTATTTAATGTTTTTCAGGAATTATGTGGGTGGGCACATTCTAGAAACAGTAGAAAAAGTAATCGGATAGATAGACATTCATGATGTATCAGTCTGGAGATTACAGACTGAACTGATTTGTGAATGTGCAGAGCAGTTGTTAGCCATTAGGAATGTGTTTTTTTTTTCTCTTCCACTTATTGTGATTGTGTATGTATTCGTACGACACATGGATCAGGCAGGAGACATAGGATAGATCCACTGTTATTTTTTTTTTTCTTTTGTTCTGGTGAGTGAAGCTGGAGAAGCCACTAAATTATTACACGTGAGTATGATAGAAATGCTACCCATATGTTTATGACACAGATGCACCAGCTGCAGCTTTCATGGCCAATGGTCATTATAAATCTCCTACTATCAGTTTTAGATTACTCAGATTTTCATGCGAGTAGCTGTTTCCTCTTTCCACATCTGCCTGCATATTGAAAAAGCATGTTAACGTAGTTCTGAACATGAGGAATCGTTGAAGCCTTATGTCCTGCAACAACTTTGAAGTACATGGGTCACTTTTCCTGTGCTTTTGTCCTGAATACGGCTTTAGTATTGTGTCAAGGATGTGGAATTCACAGTGTTCTGCTGCATCTGGATGGGGTATATCACTTTTGGGTTAATATACAAGATTTTATTGACCATTTGAAGAAGAAATTGCTCTCTATTATAAACTCAAAGTGACCAGATGATTGTGAATCAAATTAATCAGAAAATAGGTCATGCTATCAGTTTCACTTTCAGTTTAAGTCTGCTAGAAGGCGAGTTTAACCTCATCAGTGCAGACAAAATAATGTAGCAGGAGATTAAGCATTGTTATTTTTGGATCATTGGAGCCATATTGAAGGAAATGTGTTTCTGTTTCAGTGGCACACATGTACCAAATCTGGCAGCCTTGATCATTTAGGGATTAAATAGTGTAGGCTAGTGTCAATTGCATATCAAAAGGCTTATGTGAAATAATATAAGAATTAAAAGTGGTGTCATTTAAATTATCGTTTCTTTTTTTATTGTCTAATTGAATAAAATGTTTCACATGTGAGCAGCTTTTTCAGAAAAATATTAGATTTCTCACAGTCACTGGATGTCTCAAATAAAATGCAATTGTTGTTGTTATTACACCTCAACATTTAAACAAAACATCAATAAATTAAATATTTAATTTTCTGCAAGATTAACATTACAAGTAAATTGCTTTAAGAAAGTTTATGGAGAATCGAAGTAAAGATTGTAGTTCAGGGAAATGCAGCACCGAAAGAGACAAACGAGAAAAACGTTTCTATCAACATGCATTGGAACCCTGTTCCAAAACTCTCATCACTGTGTCTTTGCTCATGTTTCTGTCTGTCTTAGATCTCTGTGATGACAGCTCAGTAAAACCTAAGTCAAAGAAAAGTCTAGTTTTTGAAGTCAGATGAGCTCTTGCATACACGACCTTAGCTTCATTGCCGTCTGTGACTTACAACCCAGCTGCAGGTTTTCTCCTGGGCTGTGCTGCAAGGTCATGTTTTTTTCTGTTCTCTCAAGTTTACTACCCCACTCATTGGCCGCATGCATTATACAGTAGGTTTATTCTGCATGCTGACCTCCTGCATTCCTGAGGGAAGCACTTTTGAAGTTTGAGGGACAGAACCAGAGAGAGCAGCAGAGCGACTGTGTCGACACCGCCAATTCCCATTTGGCCTTCGTGTTAGCTTGAGCTCTTTTTTTCCTCTCTGAACTAATCCTGTTGAAATAGTTGGAGTTTTTTTTGTGTGTGTGTGTGTTTTGGGTTTTTTTTCTTTTTTTGCTAAATTGTCTGTTTTTTCCTGGACAGTGCCCAGATTTGACACCTGCTTTCACACTTTAGCAGATGTGCTAGACTTTTGGTGCTAACAGCTGTGGTCAAGAAAAGCTGTAATTATTTTCTGAGGGTGCTCTAGAAAACAGATCATTAAGGTTTCATGGGAAAATATACATTTATGGAGCTGTGGGGCTTATAAAACCTCAAAACAAAAATGCTGTTGATTCTTTGATGTTCATTAATAATCCTTCTCTCTTTTTTTTCCGACCAGATTCTTCAGGACAGGTGACCTCCTCACCTTTAGGCTCTCCTACTTCCCATCGTGGAATGCATCCCTCTTTGCTGAGCCCCACCTCCATGGGACCCTCTGGCTCTCTCCATTCTCCCATCAGCACCCTGAGTTCACCAATGAACGGCCTCACCTCACCCTTCTCAGTCATTAGCTCACCCATGGGGCCGCACTCCATGAACTCACCTGGCATGGGCTACGGCCCCAGCATCAGCCCACAGGTGAGGCCTCAGGCAGACATAAACAACCTGTGTTTTGCGAATACGCACTTTGAACTTTTCCCACATTATGCGACATTCTAACCACGAATTTCAGTGTAGCATAATTGGGATTTTGTGATAAGATCTAAAAAATGTGGTGTGTGTATGGTTTTAGGCAGCTTTAATTTGATACATCAAAACAAATCAAAGTTTGCTAATATTTGGCATTTAATTCAGTTTGCCATCACTTTGACATAGTTGTCTTCTGACACAACATGAATTGTTGAATTAATTCAACAATTCATTGATAACCTGTGATAATACTCTAAATCTGATCCAACGGAGCAGCTAGAAACATATCACAAGATATTGGCAGCTGTAGCTGCAATGCAATGAAAAGTACCTCTACAAGTCATTGTCTTCCACTTTCCAAATCCTTCTCTACTTTGCGTTGGTCTGTCACATAAATGTTTGGTTTTGTTTTGTTGTGATTAAACATCAAATACTTCAAGGATTACTATTACATTATATAATAGAAGTGCTGCATACTGTTAAGATGTTTGTATGTAAATGTGATGGAGACTTCTTACCCGATCTATGAGGCACTTTAAACTCGAAACTCTAAGAATACGTTTTGGTGTATAAATTTTACCGCGTCTGTCCACACCTACTTCATCTTTATTGGGTTTGTATTTGGCACAATTATGGCATTCTTTTTGACCATTTTTTAATCAGACCATTAATGTTTAAAAAAGATTGTCTTAGTTCAGTGATAGATGAATTTGGGGGCATTGTGCTCATTGTTGGGATAGCTATCGACTACTAGTGCAGTATTTTTTGGTTGTGTCATGAATTTCCACTTTGCATACCTCTAACATATTATGTATATTAGGCATCTTAGAGTCCCACTGCAGTGGATGCCCTCACCTCATACAAGCATCAGCGCTCTAGATGCTGATGAGAATGATGGAAGCTCCTTTATCATAATAGCAAGTGCAGGATTTATTAAGCCTTTTTAGCCCTAGAAAATTGTCATTTGCAGTTAATGGAGAACATTACTCTCTAATTGTATTTTGCTTTATTACTATAAACACTAATTAATGTTTGTAATTTGGCTCATTTCAGTTTGTCTTCACGTAAACACCATTAGGAAAGAGTTTTTCTTCATATACAGCCACACAGCAACCTTTCATACAACAGGTCTTTGTTCCGGACTGTGCTTTTTGGAAACTAAAATAACCAGATCTAATTTCGGCACAAGTTTTGGACCAGAACAGCTCTGTTGGATGAGGCCGGGTTAGGAAATTGCAGCAGGATTACTTGTTTGGTTTTAGCCAGTCTGTTTATGAGACGTTTTTATTTAGTGTTTCTGACGGTGACTGCACAAGTGACCCAAAACCACCTAATCAAAAACAGCTCATTTAGTTATTTTCTTATGTAAACCTTTCTGTCCTTTAAACTTATTGGTTGTCTTTAAATTCGAGTATGACATAAGTGTGACTGAGACATTTTGGGAACAGTGACTCTTCATGTTTCAGAACCAGCCAAGCAAAGACTAGCATTTTTACAGAGCTTTCAACAATTTTTAATAACTTTTAACTCACATTAGAACACATATTGACATGAAAAGATTTATGATATTTATCATGTTTAGTTTGCTGAACACTGGATAAAGCTGTTAAAACATGCTAAGAAAAAAAAGAGAGACGGGAGAGAAAGAAAATAGTGGAGGAATTATGTGAAGTTGTTCCAGTTACAAATTGAGAAAATAGAAATGTATTAACTATTGCATCTTTCACAGCTCTCTTGGTGTAAATTGCCCCAATGCCAAAACTTCTGGAAAATTCCTTTTTTGTGTGTTTTCACAAATATAACAAATATTTCAACCTGTGTTTCAATAAAACATGTACTCAGTGTGCAGGTTTAACTACTCTAGATATTTAATATTGTGAGTCACAAGTGATCAAATGTAACTTAGATTTTTGAAAAATACAGTGAAATATTGTTTTGAACAGCTAAATATTTTACTTTTAGTTTCTACATTTTTAAAATACTGCAATACTCTTTCAAAGCAGATTTAGATAAGCCCATTTCAAACACTAAAATACTTGTACAAAGTGGAAAAAACGCATTTTAATTTCACCACTTTTGTTCTCAGTTATACATTTCTGATAAATTGTGGTTTTTCAAAAAGGAAAATTTGTTAGAAGTCAAGATCAGGGGAAAATACCCATATTTCTTTCGGGGTTAGCTTTCAGCAACACATCAAATAAGCATGTTTTCTTAAAATACTTGCCTTTAGCTTGTTTTGAGTTTAATTACACCTTGCGAAACCAGAAAGATCAATGTTTAGCAGCCACCACTATGGTTTTCCTAAATCACAGGCCAACACAGCTGCCCTGTAAACCAAGCAGACAAAATGGTCATGTTTCATCTCTTACAAACTGCACTCAAACATCCCATAAGTGCAAATCAGAGGCCCTTAAGACTTGCACACTCAGACCCGTATACCATTATACAATTTTCCACAGAGGCCCCGCTTTGACCCCGTGGCATAGTCAATCAAGGCCTATTCAAAAACACCAGCTTCAGCTCTACGCTTTTATTACTAAAGCATCCGTGTCACTTTCTCCCACTGGTTTTCTCTCTTTTTCTTTTTGTCTGGGCTCTTTTCTCCCGTTTGCCTATTTCGTTATTTCTTTTTTTTGTCACATCGTTTCAATTTTCCCATTTTTCCTGCTCTGTCTCTTGTCTTCCATCAAAAAGTCTCCTTGGCATTAACAATACACACACAGACACGCCGACACGCACACACACACATACACAATTAAGACATCAAAGCCTCCAGTGTCCCAGTTTCAGTCTGGACCCATATCTGAAATTAAAATTGTTTCTCCCCACAAAATGCATTCGCTAGACCTTTTTTGTGTTTATTGATAATTGAGTTAAAGAATCCAGACAATGCACTGCTATTTAGGGATGGGCTCTCTCCTTCCCTCCCTCTCTCTCTCTCTGTTGTTAAGCTCATCTGCACCTTCATAAGGAACGCGTCCCACATGTAATAGAGTTAGGAGGGGATTAGGGCCACTTTATGAAAACGGATGATATTTTTCATAGCTAGAAAGCTCCCGTCCTTCTCCCCATCCTCTTCATTCTGATTCTTCTTTTCTTTTTATTCCCAGAACTTTTGTTTGGGCTCCTCTTCATGTACTGTAGTAGCATACTTTAGGCTTTCAGGTTAGAAGCGTTTTGGAAAGGGGTGAATTTGGGTTTATCTGTCTCATTTGAATCCCTGATGGAGGCGTATGCGATGTTCCTTCAGTGGTACGCAAAAGAAAATTCGAAACATCCGATCTACAACTTTTGGGATCGGATTAAGGCTTCCTAATGATGTTTGCCTGAGGCTTAAATGCAAAATGTATGTGCAATGGACCCGCGCTATGTGTGGGGTTAGAGGTCGCTACCACCCATGAATAGCTAAAGTACACAAATACCTGAGACTCTCTAAAAACTCTAATTATTTTAACAGTTTAAACACCATATATACCTTAACATTCATAAACATGCACAGTGGAAATTGTACTAGCATTCAAACAGAAGCTAATATTAGCGGTCTTCCAATCATCACCAAGGAAAATGAATGCCGTTTTTGGATTGGCTCGTTTGCAAACTCCAGCCAGTAGCATGTCAAGCATCATTGCACTGAGGGATTTCAACCTCTCAAGCTTTATTTTCTTTTGAATATTTCAGATATTCCTTTAAAAACAAGATAAGAAAAGCATGGTTAATGTTTAAAATATATTTTGTAAATCTCTTTATTTAAAGTTAAAGGTTGCTAACTGTACTGTATGTACTTCAAGGACTCTTAAGGGAGGAATGTGTGTTGTTTGTGGTAATGGTAGGGAGAGCATTAGTTTGTTGATGACACCGGTGAAAAGTTTTTGTAGTATCTTTTATTTTTCTTCGCTCATGTTGGACCAACACAGAAAACGCCTTTCTGTGTCTTCTGTGAGATGGAATAAAGTGAGACTTAAATGGTATGTTATTCCTGATCTTTAGTTGAAAAAAATATATATGTTTTTTATTATTATTATTATTTTCAGCTTCTGTAACAGGAACTTTGGACATTTAGCTGCGATAACCGAGATCATCCCTAGAACTGAGTGCCTGACTAGTCTAAGTAATCAAAGAAGAAGCCTTGATCAGAGTGATGACCAAGAATCTGGTGTTCTCTGGGGAATCTAGAGGAACTAGCCACAAGATCAACTAGTGCTAACACACTTCATCAATCAGTCCTTTATGGTAGATTGACTTGACAGACAGTGCACTGCTATGAGAAGCAGCGTTAACCTCTTCAGGAATTTGTGAAACTCCTTCTAATCGTTGTTCCTTTGACAGACCAAATTCTTTTGATAGATACTGACCACTGCAGACATGGAACACCCCACAGAACACAACTTGGTCCTTGGCAAATTCACTCAAATCTTTACACTTTTTCCTGCGTGACCCCCGTGCCTTACAGGTGCTCACCAGTCCCTGTTTGCTTAGCTGAGACCCTGTAAGGTTCTGACTGCTGCTGCAGGAGGGTGGAGATCAGCAGTTGGATGGGCTCAGAGGTTAAAAACGGTGGTGTTGCCCTGTGGTCGTGAGGCGCGGCACCTCTGATGAGACGTGATTTGAGTCAGACGGCGTATGCCGCTTGCTCTTAACACTTGGCTGACTAGCCTTTTTCAAGAGCACTTAACTGGAACGAGGTCACTGCCCAGCTCAGCCTCTACTGTATTTAACCGCCCTGCCTTTGCTAACCACACACATTTTACAGGCATATACTTTCATTTTGATGATTTACCAGGCATATATCGTGCTGTGCACTGTCCCTCCTTTACTTCTTCCTGCCCTCAAGAAGCTTCTTCTCAGCATGAACTACAATCAAGTACAAAAACATGTAATAGCGTTTAAAATCACAGTAAAAAACACTCCATTTCTTACAGGAACCTGCTTTATTTTCCCCTAAATATGATAATAATAAAAATAAGTGAGGCATAACATCACATATCCACAAGACTGCTTGACGAAAGCGGGGACAAGATGACTAAATGTTCTGTTCTTTCAGTAGTTTTGCATGTTTCAAAAACCAAACCACATCTAAAGCCTTTTTCACCAGTCAGTTCTTACATCTAAAACAGCCATGCTTCTCATCTGTCCTGAGCTGTCCTTTTTAACTTTTCAGGAAGAACGTTGTAGATTTCTCATGGCTGATGACTGCGTTCTGGTTGCCCCCTTGGTTTTGATGAAGGAGATCAGAAAGGAAACTACATATTTTTGCAAAGAGGCCACATATTGACTTGAGTTTTACTGTCACTCACAATGCATGGAGGGTCTGTGAGTTTGCTTTCTGAAGGCTGGTCTTTGTTTGTGGAGGTAAAGGATGAGGAGATCTGCAGGATTCAAGCTTCAGCATGTGGTTTTAAGGCTTCGCAGGCCACAACAGGGCTCTTTCTGATCAGACTCTTCAGTGGTTTGGTCCTGAGGGTTCAACACACCGACAATACAGACCGTCCTTCTCTATCAGAGACGCCACAACTTTTTTGTGCAGCTGGAAGGGATTATGCGTTGGGGTTGGAACACATTTCACACTTCTACTTACAATAGCAGGAGTTGTCTGGCTGTTGTCTTTTGCTGAAAAAGGGGTCCTTTATTATCAGACCACTGCAGGGTCCAACTTTCCATTTTGCGGCTTAAACCAGTACCCCTTTGGCTTCTGCGCTTCGGTTCTGAAATCTCCCCGAGGATCCTAAACCAACAACAGGCCCCTGTTGTTTCTCAGTTTCCCAGTTTGCCTTTAAAAAAAAAAAAAAAAAATACATACAAAGCATGACTGTTTCTGGATTTGGACGCAACATAAACACTGATGCAGAAAAAAGGTGTAAATGTTTTACAAGAAAACGGAACGCGCGCTTAATAAGTTATAAATGAGCGGCGGCGGTGATGTCATGTTCCAGCTCCAAGGGCAACGTGTTCAGACGGGAGTCGCTAGGAGACAAAAACAGAAAATATTCAAAAGAATGAAATCAGTGGAGCTCAGTCTATTCCTGCATGGGAGTCATGAAGTCCATTCCACTACTTAAGGTTTTGATGGCTATTGCGGTCACTCTGCATGATGTCATGGTCGCCATGTCACATAAAGGGACTCTGTTTAGGCTCCTTAAGTAACCATTAAGGGTCTCTCATGTCAATTAACCTTATATTGGAAAATCTTTTTTTTGCAAAACTTCTTTGCAGGTAGCAAATAAAATCAGACGAAAATATTATTTTTTCCCCAATACTCCTTTCTGCAGCTAATGTAATGGTTCAGTTTACATGCACTTAGCACACAGCACTTAAGTCATTGTTTAGGGAAGCTTTGCTCCTCTTTGACGCAAATCCTTATTTTGAGAAGTACAAGTAGACTCTGCTGCATCTGTTCCATATTATAATCGTTCCACCCATTGTTGGGACAAAATTCAAGTTCCTGCCAGAGAGGGCTTTTAGTCTGAAATATACGTAGGAATTGTTGCTGTAAAGACGTTGAAATGGCATGAACGCACGGAGAGCAAAGGCCTTGACTCAAAACATAGGTTTCTTTGTGAAAAAGGAAAACAGTGCAGCACATTTCCAGTGCTTTATTTTGGCTTTCAATTATTTGTTTTGATAAAATGTTCGTCCTGATTTGGAAATGAAACCTGACAAAACTTTATTTTAATTGCCCTTTTCAAGGATCATTGTAATCCTCGGTGCTTTACACAAAGAATAAACAAGGATTCAAATATAATAGATTGATGTACAAAACATAAAGCTAGCAATAATAAAATAAAAACCAAAACGTATTCTCAGTGACATAAATACTGTACAGTTTACCAGTAATGGGTTGGACCTTCTTTCACCTTCAGAACAGTCCTAATTCTTCACTTTTTCAAACAATCTTAGTGATTTTGTCCCTGATTTAGATAACATCATACAGTTGCTGCAGATTTACCGACTGTAAATTCATGATCTAAATCTCCCGTTCCAACCCATCCCTAATGTGCTCTGCTGAATTGACTTGTGCATTCACTGGAGGTCACTGGAGGCAGGAAACCTACCATCATATATTAAAGAAGGGAGTTTGGGATGATTAAGCATTTTAACATGGTGGATTAAGATACAGGAAGAAGCCATCCAAAGACTGATTACTTTGGTTTAATGGACATTCCATGGTTTGTCTTTAAAGCACACCTGTAAATGATGATGTTCTTTATTCTTTAAAAGTTTCATTTAATCCTGTCAGCGATGGATCTCATATTTTTATTTTATACTGCCAAAATGAAGGATGTGTAGAAAAAAACAGAACTGGACCTAGAACTGAGTCCTGCAGAACACCATATTTCATGCTACTAACAGATCCATCATTCACATTTACAAAATGCAATGTGTCACATAGATATGACTGAAACTACATTATCTGATCCTGATGATACACTCAAGACTGTGTGACAATGTGAGATATTTTTGAATCAAACGGCTTTAATACTGTAATTCACTTTGAAGCTGCACTGAAACACCAGGCGGGTTCACTTTTGTTTCAGAAATGCTTTTTAGCAATTTTAGACAAAAACAGGGAGTGGAGATTGGCCAGAGAAATTAATGTCATTAAGAAGCTTGTTAAAATATTTTTATAAAACGTTGCGCTTGCATGGAGTCCCACATGAAGCTGCAATGTGAGAAAAGGATTACAAGTTAGTCAATTCAAATTATTCTGAAACTAAGTTTTCTAAAACGTTAATATGAAAACTCCAGGACTTGTTGTTTTGCTCTGACTTGTGTTGGAAATTCAAAGTAGATGCCAACATGTGCATATCTATAGGGCAACAGAAACAGCGACATTGGTCTTAAGTTTCAAACAATGTTCTACGAAAGCAGGCGCATGGCTTTGCGGTTGAAGTGCCTCAGGGGAACACATTTATTTTGAGCTTGGAATAATCTCTTTTGGAGCTAATTGCATCTATTGGTGTGATCTTACTGCAACACAATACTGTCTGTGGGCTGAAATGTACACCGTGGCATGTCTGTGAAGTACAATACCGACTCTCCCACATGTGAAAGGTGAAGTTAGTAAGTGGATTTTTTCCATGTTTCTTTTATTTCAATGTCTTGTTGATCTCTGTTATTATTATTGTTGACATTTACTTTAAATAGGAGTAACAGAATCACATGGTGCTGAAATAAAGCAAAGTAATCAGGTGGAAATCCTTTCCATATTTTTTTTATGTTCATCCAAAGAGTTATTTTTTTCAGTGTAGAGAAGATTGCTATTTTGACAGATGTCCTAACAGAGACTCACTGACACCATCTACAGAGAGAAAAAGACATTTCTTGTAATTTGTATAGCTGCACAAAGTTGGAAAATTGAGACATGCAAAGTACAGAATGTGGTCTGGGTCTCCTTTGGTTGGAAAGCTGCATTATTGTGGGGTGTTTGTTGCAATTAATCAGTTAATCGCATGATTAATCAGATTGAGCTGCATTTAATATCTTTTGAATATTAATAATCAAAATCAAAAGCTACAGCAATTTTGTTAACAAAAAAAATCAATAGATATGTTCGATTATAAGTGGCTTTTATTCCCATTATATGTATTGTTTTTGGTTGTCGTATTTTATTTTGGATATTCAAAATACCTTCCAGTTTTAACGTTAACTGTTCTCGACAAAATGTGAGGGGCCAAACATGCATTATTATGCCATTATCAATACACTACTTGAAAATGGTTTCAAAACAACATTATTGTTGATCACAGTAATTACTGGGACAATTTATCGTCCAGTAAAATAATTTAACAATGACATTCTGTGTGTAGGTGTCAGTGAATTGGCAATAGGTGTTTTAATTCTGGACCTCTGTCCTTTAAAAAAGAAAAAGGAACCAAATCCCTCGCAGCATTAGATTTTGCGACTGGTGTTAATTAATTCTTTGAAAGACATTTAACTTGTCTGGACCTCAATAAGCTCACAGCAAAGACCAGACTGTGTGATTGCTGTTCTGTCCGTCTCTTTTTATCCCATTTCATGCTTGTTTAAGGGCCTAATAAGGCAGAAAAAACCTGTTTGCTTCTCAGTTTCAAGGTGGAAATAGTCATTAAAGAATATTGAACACAGTGGCTGTGTGACACCTTAATACTCAAGTAAAGAAGTCTTTTAAAAGCTGGATCACTTGCACGGGGATTTACCCACCCCATTATCTACTCAGGGACAGACAGGAAGGAATTAATCAAAGAAATCCTAAACGCCGTTGTGGTTTGACACAAAAATACCCCTTGAATTATTACTGGATTATGTGTAGTTTGACAAAAGAAATTGCCTCTGCTCATGCTCATGTAGCACAGCAGAGCACACTTAGAAAGATATGATCTATCACCAGATGATTGCATACATACAGAAAATGTATATCTGAACTCGATCTCATCTTTATGCTGGAAAGGCTTTTAGATCCAAAAACAAGCTACATGATCTCAAGTTTTTAATAAAAGATGACATTCATGTCCTAAATAGTTTCACAATAAATGTAAATACGTAGAGATACTGCCAGAGTCTGACTTTGTTTGAACTTTTGAACTGTTTTCTCAACACATGCACACACACACACGCACACACACGCAGCCAGATGGATGGGAAATGTTGGCAAACGGAGGCAAACCAACATTTGGGAAAACACCTTAGGGATCGCTCGGATGTAGTTCTTGCACAATTGGACAGAATACATTAAAAAGTTTATGTATGCATGCATTATTTCGGAGACAGCAGACATTTTTGAATAATATTTCAATTCTATTTACAGTAATGGAAAACTAGTTTTAATAATTGCCAATATAACTAGCTATAAACAGCTATGTCTAATAGTCAGGTACTGTTTATTCAAGAAACTGAATAGTTGATGGTCACCAAGGTGATTATACATAATCAGGACTGATGCATGCATGAGTGTGTTAGCACAATGTCAAGAAGGAAAGACATCTGTAATCATGTTAAAGAAGCAGAGTCTGCCTTACATCAATCTGGGAAGGGTTATACGGCCATAAAGACAATTTATAGTCACGTTACGGTGTTAAGTAGAAACATTTAAAACTGCTACTAATTCACTCAGGCAGGACGTACTAGCAAATTCATCAAAAAGTCAGACAATGTTCAGAGAAACTACAAGAAAGAAAACCCACAAAGAACTTCACCTCATACTCAACCGGCTGATTAGAAAAAAACAAAGGAAAGGTTGAAAGAGAACGCTTCTTCTGTCTTAAAATAAAATTGAAGCATGACTTGAACCAAGTTACACCTTACTAAACCATAAGAGGAGTCAAACAATGATCCTTGATCAACGTAGAGATGTTTGGTCACAGCACAATGCAATAGGTTTAGGGGGGAAAGATGCAAGATATCACGCATTTTAACTCTTATTTACACCAGCTAGAATAAGGTTGCCACAGTGAAGTTTTTCTGTAATGGGCAGTGTGATATTTGCCCACATGTGAGGATCTGTCCCACATAAAACATCATATCCTCTTCAGTACTCACAGAAGCCTGAAAGTACAGAATCAACCGCACACATGGAGGAGTATGTGTTACAGTCATGTCTGCTTGCACACATAAAATCACACGCTGGGGTGCACACGCAACAAAAACATACAAACGCATGTTTGAAATGCACCCGAGCTCTGCGTGCGCTCTCACAAATGCTAAAAACAGCGGAGAAAACGCACGCTCTGATGCTGCCACGCTGAGGTGACACAACAGCTGAAAGTCACTGCATATTTCCACTTTGCCCCATAAGGTTCAGCTGTTTTATGCCACTGATAGTCTCACTAAAATCGCCTTTTTTCCGCAGCAAGAGAACTCCACAGCAACTCTCTCTCACACACACACACATATATCTAAACTGAGCCAGTAGGGCTTCGTTTTATCTGTTGTGGCACAGCATGGGGCGAGTTGTAAACCTCCGAGCTGTCTGGAATCATGTCTGCTACTACTAAGCCACTAGGAGAGAACCGAGACTGTGTTTTATTAGAGCCTGCGACAATAATCATGAAGTTTTTACAGGAAGGATTGCTTTAAAGGAATTTTTATGTAACCACAGAAGGATTTTGCTAATGGTTGATAAATAATTACTTGCTCACTTAGTCCTCACTAATGCGGATAATTTCCCAGACAAGAAATTTTCTGCTGCATTTGCACCTTCTACCTTCATGGAAACCAGGTTTTTGGCGGCAAAAATTGAGATTCCTAAAAGGTGGATTTGTGATGTGGCCATTTTGACTTCATATTCAGGAATAGTTTTCTTGTCTGCTTGTTTTGGCCGGACTCTGTTCCGCTTACCATCAAATTTGAGTTGAAAATGTAACATGGCTGTGAGGAAATGATACACAGTGTCCAAGAAAACCTAAGCTACAGATGTTTTGAGAAAATCTGCAGCCTGCCACTGACTTTGAGTTTGATGCAGTGCCAACTCGTCAGTGGGAAAAGTAGCTATTGACTATCGTAGAAGTTGCTGAATAACTTCACTCCCTTGTTTGCATATTTTGTCGAGTGAAGTAAGTAGTTTTATTTCCATTACAAATGTGTGTAAATCTTTTTCTGCTAAAATGGAAAAAACGCAATTTCGCAATTGCGATGTTTCCGTTAAATAAGAAATTAAATTAAAATCAAATGTGAATCAGATTGTCCAACTTGATAAAAATCATGGCAACGACATATGTTAACAGTTACATAACATATATTCAGTATTGATTCAGTGTTGATCACGTGACTCGTGTGATGCAAAAAAAATGTTTCCATTTAAATTTTGCAAAAAACATTGATTTTTTTACAACTGAAAAGCCACCTTGTCTTAGCACGAAAACTTTTAACAAAAAACATGTTTTTTATTTCTCAAAATTGTCATGTTTCCATTAAGCAAATTTATTTTTGTAAGTTTAATTTGCAAAATTTCATGGTTAATGGAAACACAGCTAGAGACTGTCCAAGGAATCAGTTTTCAAACATGTTGATGTCCAAGTCAGTGTAGGTTTAAAACACAGCTTTCCTGCATTCTGATTCTGCAAGTTCATCCACAAAGAGATGCAGGATAAATGTTTCCACGGATAATCAAACCTTTGCGTGTTTGTTGGTGAGCCGTTTGCGTTCAAACCGGTGTCTGATATTCAAACTGTCCCAGGAGAGAGAGGCTTGTCTCACTGCGACCCCCTGAAGGCACACAGGCTAGTCAGGGGTCCATTAACAGGCCTCCCTGTGTGAAACCTGATCCACTATCTCTGCTGATATGTGTCCGGATAAGACTCTCACACACAAACACACACCGCAGCGAGCAGAAGAAAGTTCCTCCTCACTCCTCCTGTCCTTTACGGAGCTGTCCAGATAAGTTTGCTTTTAGGAGGAAGTAATCGTCACAAGGTGTCAGAGGTGAAAGGGCAGCGGGGGTTATCTGGAGGTGAGATCTCGACCTGATCCCTGTCCTCACCTCTCCTGAGTTTGCCATTTAGGCCTCTCCCTTCTTTCAACAGGGGATTTGAACAGTGCCCGCTGACTTCCTGGCACTTCATTTTCTATTTTTGGATGTTTTTTTTGTTTTTTTTTTAAAGCTTCACGCCTTGAGGCAAAAGTAAATTAAAGCTACAAAAAATTAATCATACTTAAGATAAGCAGCTTGCAGCCGGTGATACAGTGGCGGGCAGTGAGATCTGTAACAGTGGATTGTAAAGTAGAGTGCTCTATTCCTGGATATGCCGCTCCTGCTGCATAATGGAAAACCTTTTGAAGGAGTTCCATTACAGCTTTTTAGAAGAAAACAGTTAAAGATAAGTTCCTCTACATTAACCAAGGTGCCCTTGAATAAAAAGCAGGTGAAGAGCCACATGAGGAGTTGATTTCTCCGTTTGAAGTGCCATTGTGGCTCTGACTCTGAATCACGCTAAGCCCGTCTTAGGCTGAGGCTTCTTCTGTTTCGGCTCTTCTTTCTTTTTCGTCCTCTGTTGCCTCAAAGGACGACTCCTCCACTCTGTGTCTTAGCATGCTAACAGTTGAACGGTCCCGCTTTTTCCCCAGGAAACTCGTAATGTATCTTGTTTAATGTGACGTTCCGTGTTCCAGCACAGACCATATAAGCAAATGCAACAGTTCTGCGACGAATTTGACACCCACTAGCAGAAACTGCACCAGTTAGACGTCCTTCACGGTACATTACATAACACCTGCAGCACACGAAGCGTTCCAGCCGCTCACGCTGTACATTGTTCCTCAGGAAATCTTCTGTCCTACATTTCAGTTCTTGAAATGAATCGTTCCTCTTCCATATTCTGATTAAGTTTAAGTCTAAGGCTTCCTATTAGCCTTTGACCCTGTGTGCTGAGGAAAGTATTGTAGCTGGGGTTTCCTCGAGCAGCGTAGTTCCACCTGCAGCTGATATACCTCCCTATGAAGCATCGCGTGTGTGGGGGTGTGTGTTTGTGTGTGTGTTGTAAGGGAGAGCTCGTGTATTCTATTTCCAGTACTGGTCCTGAGCTACTTTAATCCCCTTGCCTTGTCTCTATTGCCATTGGCAATAGAGAAAGAAACCCCCCCGGCCCCCAGTCTGCCCACCCCTCCCAGGCTTTCTGCCTCTGTCTTGCTGGGATTGAGTTGCAAGTTTACTGAAAATAGCCTGAGAGAGGCAGAATCTTTTCTGTCAGGCAGACAGAGGGTTTGATAGAGACAATCCCGGCCGAGGAGACAGCTCTGCGAGTGCTGCGCTACGGGGGGAAAAAAAACTAGAGTCAGGCATTTGAGGGAGGTAAGACCTCATACTGTGAGTGTGTTTGTGTGTGTTTGTAATCCTGTAAATGAACGTGCAGTCATGTCATGTTTTCAGCTTTTATAGTTCAGATAAGGTATTTTTTCCCCTTTTTTTCTTGATTTTCTTTGGTTTTCTAAACAAAAAGTGTTTTTTCAACATATGACAGGAGCATATTTATAATTATAATATTAGAGGAGGTGAATAAAAATGACTTAATACTGAAATATCAACTTACTGAAATCTATACTGTACAGCACTTCATTAGGGCAACGTTCTCATGAATCATTGCACACACCTGTGACTTTGCTGATGTTTTGGGGAAGAGCCAGGTTTGCATTTACCTGTGCTGACTTTGGTAAAACACTCTGGACCAACTGCAGTAGACGACATGAGATTTCTCCACTTTTTCCTTCCACTAAACTTTCCATTAATATTACTATTTCTATTGCCATTAATGTGACTTACCCTCCTTGTGAATGGTGTCACTGACTGTTCAACAACTGCCAAGTCAAATTTTGTAGGCCATTTATGTTAGATTTTTTTTATTCAATTTTGTGATTTGTGATCTTTTCAACTATAAACCATAGAAAAAGTTTCCCTTTTTTTACTAATTGACTTTTTCTTTCAGTTTAAATCTTTTTCAAAGCACTAATACTTGATTGTGTGCAACATTTTCTGTGTTCTTATGAAAAAATAAATCATGAAGATCAAACCAGGAGGTGATGACACAGCGTGACCTAAAGATATTCCTGTGTTGCAGTGAAATCATCCATTTTTGTGGATGCATCTGGGAAATATCTGTCAGTAATTCAAACCCTTTCAGTCTGAAATTCTGCTCATATTCCCGGAGTTGCTGTAACACTCCATATGTCATGCTTAATCGTACAGAAACATGGATGAAAGGAAGCAAAGAAATCTGTATTTTTGAATTTTTCTATTTTAGCCGATGGTGAGCACTGTGGTCAGGAGTATTTCTGTTCATGGATGGACTGCATAAGCTGCGTTTTTCGTAGCGATGCTGTTAAGCAGGACTCGTACTCTGGGCTGTTGGAGTTTTTAAAAAAAGATGAAAAAAGAGGCCTGGAGCCACAGCAGCTCATGGAGCCCTGTGAGAACAGCAGCATAATGTTCTGTATTACTGTAAGGGAGTTTTCTGACCCGTAGCTGGAAGGTCTAATGAAAATTGCTGAATTGCATTATGGAGGTAGATACACTAGTGCTAAAAAACACCCAAAACCTGTAAATGGAACAAATGCATACAGTTTTCTGTTTTCTTTGACAACTTGCCTGATATATTTTTTCTAGATTGACTAGATTAACAGATTAACAGCCTGTACTTGATAATTTGGTTTCTTGGCACTTGATTAGTTTAACGAGACAAGATATATTTTTTAAGTTCAAAGCTTTTCTGGGTCACACCTTCAAACTCCTGCTATGATTTGTGATGAATGAGTTGGCTTCTCTTTTCTCTGCCAGACTTTGTTCTGAACTCTGTAGAACTGCATTCTTATCTTGAATCTTGGTCATAAAATAATCTTCACTGCAAACTTAATGCTTTGGTATCACTTACAGATTTTACAACTCCTTCAAGACACATTTAGATGACATTGAGTAACATTTAGCTTGTTCTTTTACTTCACAATAGTGGTCCTTCACAATTTATCCTAATAAGATGAGAAAGTAAATGAAAAATTTCCAGCTCATCTAATAGCCCTGTATGGAGAACATTTTGGGCTTTTGATTACTTTGGAAACATTTCTTAAGTTCTCAAACATAAATTTATATTCACAAACTGCTCTTAAAACTTTTCCTTGCAAAAACAAAGAAATGTGAAGCTAATCTCGTCCAGACTTATTTCAGTCTCAGGATGTCTGGGATGGACTAACAATCAATCATAATAGATCTTGTACAAATAAATATAGAGGTGTGCAGTGAAGTGCAGAATCAAATCTGGATATAAAAGTGACATGTGGAGCTAAAGAATTGACAAATAATTGTTCAACCTATGTTACCCCTATTTATACTAGAAATGTTCTTTTCTTTTTTACAATATATCTACGTGACAGGGATACAAAATGTTTCATTTAGTAGCTGCCATACTCTGTCAGATGATTATGAACATGGCTGAAGAGATCTTGTATGAAACCAAAACCAAGAAGGAAATCTTTGTTTCTTGAGGTTTCCCTTGTGATTTTCTGTCCTACACCCAGAGCGCGTTCTCAAGCTGAGAAAGTTGTTGTCCACATGTATATATTTAATAAAATAGCTGTCATTTGCTTTGCCAACTTGTGCTGAACTAGCAGACTTTTACATTTCTCATTTTGTCATGAGGTAGTTCTTTTGGCTAGCTTGTTTAATGAACTGCATTTAGTCATTGTGAAGTATATGCATCTGGCCATGCAACATTTATCCTCTCTGGAAGCAACGTTTAGGCAGTTGAAATAATTTGACCCTCCTGGCTTTTCGGTTTCAACAGAAGGCAAAGAGAGGCCTCCTTGGGAGAACATTTCTCAAACAGAAGGTATCAGGCAGCAGCTGAAGTTGTGTTTAAAAGCTGCCGTTTGCACTGCTCCTGCAACAAATTCTGCCTCTTTATTCCGCTGTGCTGTTAAATTTTGCAGGGTAGTTATGCTAGCACTGAGCATTTTGGAGCCAGCGGGGCTTGTAGGGGGCATGAATAAAAGAGTTTCTGAGGTTGAGTGGTGCAGCATCCCCGCCGCACCAGATTTAGATCTAAAACAGGAGCGAAGAGGAGGGAAGAAAACTTCTGGGACTGCTAATAATTCACTTTACATAATTTCCTTTTTTTTTCTTCTTAAGTTTGGTCAAGTGGTTAATACGCCACACGACAAACTTCATTCTAATGTCTGCTTTAAGTAACATGTATTTAACTCCACAGAAACTATCTAGCAGCCGCTGTGCAGTGAAGTGTGTAATATTGCCTGTTTTGAGTTCAGAGGGTCTGGTTTTGTGACCCGTCGGCGTGTGTGTTTGTGTGTGTTGATGTTTCAGTTGAACTCTCCAATGAACTCGGTCAGCAGCACGGAGGACATTAAGCCCCCGCTGGGCCTCAATGGCGTGATGAAGGTGCCCGCTCAGCCCTCAGGCACGGCTCTGTCGCTCACCAAACACATCTGCGCCATCTGCGGCGACCGCTCCTCAGGTGAGTGCACCGACACCGGGACGGCCATCAATACAGCACAGGTGTGTCTCAGTCAATTGGAACGTTATTGACAAGTTCAATTAGTCATTTCATTCAAAAAGTGAATTTTGGGTTCGATTCCCTGGGTTCTTTCGCTACCCTACTTCCTGCCCTGCTACTCATAAATAAAGGCCACTATTCTCCAAAAAAATACAAATTTCTTAATATATTCTGTATGTTTATTACACACAGAATGCTATATTTTAAGCATTCACAGCGAAATCTTCAAAATGGTCACTTTAGCTAAGAAAAACAAGTTTTTCTTATGGAAACTAACCGACGTCAATCTTTAACGGTAAGATAGAAAGCAAGGGTAAGTCGCAGAGTGTTGCATCCATGCACATTAGTGAGAAATTGAGTGAAAGGAAAAAATACAGTAGAAACTTGCACAAGCAACAGGCATAACCAAGCCCTGGAGAGGATTGTTAAACAAAGTCCAGTCAAGCAGTAAGAGTAGATTCAAAAGGCATAGGGACTTTTTCCTTTCACTTAACTTCTTTAATAAGCTTGCTCATAGCACTGTACGCTTAGTTCTCTTTATTGACATTTGTAAAGTCTATATTTGTGAAGGTCAAAACATCCCCATAAAACAATAATAATATCTCTCCTGAAATCTGTTTTTATTGGTCTCCTGTTGGGGTTTTTATGAGCTCATCAAAATCAACAGAAAAGAAACTCTACCCCACTCTCTCCCTCATTATATCATCATGAGCTGTTGATCCCTGGAAGGTTTGAAATAATCTGTAAACAGCTCGGATGACACCGTCTCTCATTATTGCCTAATTAAAAGGAAGTCGGACTATCCCAAATCTTGCTTAATCCTTCTGGAGCCGCACTAAAAAACCTCCGAAGGAGATCTAAACACGATCGTCGGCAGAGAGCAACCTCGCTGACCACTCTGGCACAACTACAGACTGCAGCTTCTTGCAGGGGGACTCCTCCTGGAAGGACAACAGTCAGCGTAATTCTTCAGAAATCTCGGCTATGTGGTAGGGAAGTCAGAGTCAGGCCACACTTTGGGGGGAAAAACACATGAAGGCTGCAGCAAGGAGGCGCTTCAGAACAAACATAAATCATGAGGCAACCAAACCTCACATCAACTTCTACTGAAATAGAGAAATACTGTATGTGCGGGAAACTGCACAACGTTGATGTTATTAGTGGGGAAAAAAAACTAACAGAGGTGCAGCTGGAGGTGAAAACAAACAGATTGAACCGAATAGAAATATATTATTGTTCAGTGTCAAATACAAAACACAATAACATATTAATTTTGCATTTTGTACTTCGTGACATAATTCTGACAAACTTGGCCTAAATTTTGCTTTGGCTTTAAAAAGTGTAAATCAGCTAAATATATAGGTTACACTTTTAATCTTTCAAAATTATTTACTCTGATTTGAAAAGTGATATTGCTAAAAGTGCTATTTAACAAAGCATCTTCCTTTCAAAGTTATGATGATCATGAGTTATCATTTGACCTAGAATTAACTCAGCCGCTTCAACTTTCAACTCTAAAGGATTTTGCAGTCAAAAATGTAATCAATTTCTATTTTTCCTTTTCCATCATAAACAAATAGATGTCTGTTGAATCATTTTTCCAGGGATGAGTGTTAAAAGCTTTTAACCTTTAGGGGTTAGGTGAATTTTGTTGTCATCCTGCGTCATCGGAGTTGCTTCTGCCCGATAGGGGAGGAGGGAGAATCAAAACAGCGTTAAATAGCAAGTCATGCTTCATTTGGTGTTGCTCAGGGGCTTTATTTATCTTCTCTGGTGGTCTAAGCAGCAGATATTGAACAAACAGTTTGAGCAACACTGAAGATGGAAAACGGGCTCCATCCATCATAAAAAACAAAAGCTGTAGCTGTTAGGAACAAGAGGCCGACATGAGAACAGAGTCCTGGTGGAATCTGTCCTCAGTGAGTCTTTGTTTCCTTTCACAACCACAACATAAACTACAAACTCAAGAGTCTGTTCACTTTGATAGAACAAAGAAATAATTATGATCAGATGCTTATCAAACTACAGTTCCCATATGCTGCTGCCATGACTGCGCATTAGCACCATGTCTTCAGTGTAAGTAGCAGGTTGTTAGGTAGCAGCTGTTTTTGTGTTTTGAGTGCTGCAGTTCGTCTTAATTACTTATTCAGAGCTGTGTGTCACATAAATAAGCACCTGTGGAGAGCATTAGGATGCCTGCTTTGACCCAAGGTGGAAAACAGATGTAATCTTCATGTCTTTTTATGTTACAGACACAAACCTTTACTTTACTTTGGAGAGAACTTATGTCTTAGTCCAACATGTAATTTGGTAGTTAGGAACCACAACAGTCTGCAAATATCTGTAATCCACAAGTACTTCAGATCCCTTCAAACAACGCTGCCTATTTTAATAGTTCAAACACTAAATATACTTTAATATTCATTAATACACATAGAGAAAACTGAAAAAAGAGAATGGAGCTCCTGGATTGGCTGGTTTGCACACGCCGGCCTATAGCATGTCATGCAGCATTGTGCCGATGTTCTTTTCTCAGGGTATAGCTGAATGCACAAATAATGAATTGTGAATAGGTGGGGATCGACTGTGCATGTTTTTTATTTCATTTTATTTATTTGTTTAGTTTTGCAAATAAAAAATCTGAAAAGTGTGGCATGTATATGTATTCAGCTCCTCAGTTACTACAAGTCTAGGAGCTTTTAGTCTTCAAACTAAAATTTTGTCTATTATAGCTCTGGCTGCATGTTTTTGTTCTGCTCTATTCAAAATGGTCCTTTATCCATTTCTTTCTAGCTCTTATGTCCCTGCAGAAAAAAAGCATCCACCACATCATGATGCTACCACCATCATGTTTCAGTTTAAGAATGGTGTGTTCAGTCAGTGTTAGTTTTCTGTTTAAAGTGAAAAAAGAAATTGGTGGCACTGGATTTCTATTCAGGAGTATCAAACAAAAGGGAGCTAAATTTGTATGCATGTCACAATCCTCAGATTTTTATTTGATATTTGATTTTCCTTCACTGTTGCACCTTTCTTCATGTTGATCTAGGACATAAAATCCCAATAAGAGACATTAAACTCTGTGGTTGTAATGTGACAAAATGTGAAAAAGAGAACAGCACATGGGAGAGATTATTGGAAAAGTCATTTCTACCATTCTCTGCAATACCAGTCATCTGGATGTTGATTTTCTTTACTTTTTTGCTACATTGCTTCACTTAGTGAATAATAATCTCATGCATGCCCTGAATTTATTGCTGTTTCTACTGTATTTTATCTGATGTGAGACTCACTTTAGCATAATTCAGGAAACATCCTGTTGAAACCCAAGGCAAACATCCTCCATCTTCTCCCGTTTCCAGGAAAACACTATGGTGTCTACAGTTGTGAAGGCTGCAAAGGTTTCTTCAAACGAACCGTTCGCAAGGACTTGACCTACACCTGCCGTGACAACAAGAACTGTGTTATCGATAAGCGCCAGAGGAACCGCTGTCAATACTGCCGCTACCAGAAGTGCTTGGCCATGGGCATGAAGAGAGAAGGTACAGCACATACCGTTGAGGATAAAGTCCTGCTTAAACAAAACCTCCATCCTGTACAAACCTGCTTCAATCAGTGTGTTTTCTTTTCAGAAATCATTCTTTAATTTAATTTAGGTTTCACCTCCAGAAGCAGAAAGAGATCATAGTCTTTCATCTAAGCTGAATGTTTAATTTGTTTTGAAAAAAAAATTCTGAAGCAGAATATTTATTCAACAAACTTCTTTTTTCATTGCAGTAGCATGAATTTTAAAAATACCTAAAAAAAAATTTTAAAAAAAGCTTAAAAAAATCATCCACTTTGTGCCAAGAGAAAACTACTTATTAGTTGAACAGAAAAGATGTTTGACCTGTATGTATCCTCACCCAGCTTTGAGTCCAAAGGCTAAAAGAAATGCTAAGCTTCCTAGAAACCTTGATCAAAATTTAAAAAGGAATGAATCAATATAAAAAAAATTATATAGCTACATTTATTTTAAAAGTATTGTTCAGGGCACTAGCAATAATACGTATGCCATGCAAAGGCTTTTTCCTGTTTTTCAAAACGAGTTAGTGATTTAGTCACACACATGATAAAGAGTCTTTATTTAATTAATTATATATTCTTCTAAAAACATAAGCTCATGCGCAGGTTAATACTGTCAATTGTTCAGCAGATTTATAATTGATAGTTTTTATGAATTAACTAGCAGTTAACACTTTTTCCCTCATTTTTGACACAAAATCCATCAGTTTATGTGGATATAAATTTGGACCATTGATCCATGCTCATACCACAAGTGGACAAGCAAATCAAAGTAAAACTGCAAACATTTATCCTTGAATGAGACCTTGCTCATATAAAAACAAAATTTGTCGCCATGGTAATTTTTGCAAGTCACTGTTGCATCTTCTGAACAAAGAAAACTCCCTGGAATTTGATGATGACGTTTTGCTCTCTCCTGTCCCTCTTGCCCAGCGAACAGCTTTGATTAAACCCAGAGGTGGTCGATCAGATTTGAGCCTCACTGTGGAGACGGCAGAGGTCGGGCCACAGTGGGCCTTGGAACCAGGAGAGTTTTGTTATGTGAGGGGAAGCAAAACAGGCAGCGAGGTGTGAATTTTAACACTCCATGAAGGTGTTAAAAATATTTGTGCTCTCAGCAGTGCTGCTAAGCTCTCCTTCTCACATTGAGCAAATAAATCAATGCATCTCTCCATTGTGGTAAAGAGGTTTTTAAATGGAGAGTGCAGATTACAGTGCCTTGCAAATTTTTACATTTTGCCACATTAAAATCATAAACTCCACTGTATTTTATTGTGATTTTATGTGATAAGCCAACACAAAGATAGTTGTGGAAGGAAAATAAGACATGGTTATCGAAAGTAAAATATGAAAATAAAAAGAACTCTCTTTTTACTGCAATTTTCCAGCTGCCTTCCCAAGAGTTACGTGTTGGATCCATGCGGGTAAGAGTTTTTCTGACAAATAGCCCCCAGGTGGAATTATCCACAGTTTTCATAATGGCTCCATATGAATTTGATCCACAGTAAGGCTGGATAAAAATTGGGATATATGCAGGTGTTACAATTGTTTTACAATTTCAATAGTTGTTTTTTTAAAAAAAAAAACAGATCATTTGAGACACAACTAAGAACTAAGTCATTTTTACATAGGATCTTGCTTTAAGTCAATAATTCCTTAATTTCGACGAAAAATTACTAGTTCCACTGGTAGATTATTTCACATATACTATGGGAAAAGTGTATTTTTATAAGTGAACTAATCCACTATTGGAGCTAGTGCTTTTTCCATCTATATTAAGGGATTATTAACTTAAAATAAGCTCCTATATCTTTCTGAAAAGTTACTTGTAAGTTAGTTTCATTTCAAGTGTGCAAAGATATTTGTACACTTGAAATGCTGATACATGGGAATGGCAGCATCATACTGTCTCATACTTTGTCTAGTTTTTAGTGCTAAAAACTAGACAAAAATACTTACACGTTTGTTAAAAATAAGGCCTATTTTAAAGGCGTGTGTGAAACTAAGCAGAAAAACCGATGATTGTGTTGTATCAGTGCAGCTTTATTTAGGGCTTGTTTAGCTCAAAGAAAGTATTTTAGATTTCTCTCCATTTTTCTTGACCTTATCCTGGCCCCCTGTCCCCTCCCTCACGCTTTTGTTTATGTCATTGTTGGGCTCCGTACTTCTTTCAAGGATATTATCGTTTACTACCTCTTGCCTCACTCCCCACTCACCGCCACTCCTCCCCCCACCCCACCGCCTTTCCCCCGCACCCCGAGGGCTGTGGTTAGCGAACAAGGCAGCAGCAGTAGCCCAAAAGGCTAAGCGAATCCACAGAAAAACAGGATTAAATGAATTTATGCGCTCCCAGTCAGGACAGCAGAGGAGGAGGGAAGAGGGGAGAATAAAGCTAACATGATTTCAGCCCTCCTCACCTCTGTGTGACTCCAACACAAGTATTCTACCCTTGGGCTGACCTCCACTGCCAGACAGCCGTTTCTCCAAAACTGGGGCCCCTTTCTCCTTCTCCTCTGACAACCTCTGCTTCCCTTTCCCTCACAACAAGGCCGAGGCCTCTCCAGTTCTCAACCTGAAATGGAAACCAGAGCAGGGAAAACGTAAGAAGACAGGCCGTCCTGCACACCCAGTGTGTAATGTGTGTGTCTTAAGGGTGTGTGCAGACCTGGATGCTCACATTAGCTTTCTAAAAACCTCCCTTTATGTAACACTTAACAAAAAAAAAGCTCTATTAAGTCGCAATTGAAATTAAAAGCCACAATTCGTTTAAACGTTTATATGCGGTGCCTCGGATTAAATAAATTACAGCCTTCTGAAAAGGCAAAAACATACTCGTACTGATTTTTTATTTTTTTTTCACTCGAGGGTGGACATGCGGTTTCTCCCGCCTCAGCTATGAGCCTGTCTGTCTGCCCAGCAACAAAATCATTTCCTGTCTCCGAGTCAATCAGATGACAAAATCAACAGTTTTCTTTATATCTCTTTTTTTTATGCACGACAAAGTCCTCATTGAATTCTACTCCAGCTTTTTATTGTTTTTATGCGGTTAAAGAAAAAGAGAAAGGGCTTACAGGATCTTGGAAAAGTATTTATATTCCTAAAACTTTCTGAACTTTGTTGCATTTGATCACATTGCAGCCAAAAACTTCAAAATGCTATTTTATCTGACAAACAAAAAATGAAGTGAACAGCAAACTAAAACAACTGATCATTCTTACAAAAAAAAAAAAAAAACATCACTATGCTGGTACATGGGAATGGCAGCATCATACTGTGCAAGAGTTAAAGTTGATTTGAAAATGGGTGGAGGAGCTAAATCTAAAACAATCCTTGAAGAAAACATGTTTTAGGCATCAATAAAAACAAACATGCAACTAGAGTTTCAATGGAATATCTAATCAATACATTATCATGTGTTAGCAGGGCCAGACCTAAATCTAATTAGGGATCGGTTGCAAAACTTAAGAATTGATGTTTTACAGAGTCTGTCCTTCCAGTTTAAGCAAAAAAAAAAGGCATAAATGTCATTATTTACTAATCTGGTAGAGACACGCCCCATGACATGTACAGCTGTAACCAAAGCAAAAGGTCGTCCTGCAGGGTATTGACTCAGTGTCTAAAAACAAGTGCATGCCACACTTTTCAGATTGTCTTTTTTTTTTTTTTCAAATAATGCGAAAACTGTGAATCAGTTACTTTGTGTTAGTCGGTGCAGAAACTCTAAGAAAAATATGTCGGAATTTGACGCGGTTAAGTGATATGAATACTGCTGAAAGGCACTGTATTTGTGGTGTAAGGGAGAAGTGAAAGTCCTTGCATTATTTATGTGTGAATGAAGGACTTGTATGGAGAAGGCTATAGCTGTTTGTCATTGAGCACAGCAGAGGAAAACAGGTTGCTTTGATGTGGAAACTGGAAGGAGTCCCTGAACGTTTCTTCGCTGCTTTGTTGATCCTTTTATAGGACCAAGGTCCCCTTTAAAGTCAATGCACACTTTAAAAAAAAAAAAGACTGTTGGTTGAACTTGACAAAAACTCTCAGCTTTAATCAAAAGTTTGGCTTTGCAAATACCTGTCAGCTGTTTCATGCGGGAGCTAAACGGTGTTCTGCTACGTCAACTGAAAACATGTCGGGTGGGTGCTGACGTCAGCAGTAAACAGCAGTAGTGAACGGAATCAGTTTTGTTACATGCAGCCGTCCAGGAGGAGCGCCAGAGAGCCAAGGACAAGAACGAGAACGAGGTGGAGTCCACCAGCTGCGTGAACGAGGACATGCCCGTGGAGAAGATCCTGGAGGCCGAGGAGGCGGTGGAGCCCAAAACCGAGACCTACATCGAGACCAACCTGGGGATGCCGTCCAACTCGGTGAGCGCAGATTCTCCTCTGATAACAAACTGAGTCTTTTTCCAACACGCCAGGCCTGCTGCTGGAAATGGCCACTATTCTCTACTTCTGCTTGTTTAGTCCCCCTAAATTTAGATATCAGATTGTGTGTTTTTGTTACTAATATAGTACTGGTAAAATGAAAAAAGCTTCCAGCTTATTAGCAAAACTAAATAGGTGAAATAAGACAAATCTTTAATGATAGCGTAACTAAACAGCTGTTAAAGTTCAAGCTTCTTCCGTTTTATTTTTCTGTGTTTTCACATAATGAGATTCTCAGAGAATGATCAACTTGATTAAAAAATAGCACAATTTTACTATATTTTCACAAAACTTTCAAGCAAAAGTGCAATTTGTTTATTTTTAACTAAAATCAGAGGGTAGCATGTTTTCACAAAGCTACAACAGCATATAATCAGTTAGAGTAAAGTTATATTCAATACTTGCTTGTTGTTTTGTTTCAGAATATAGAATAAACACTCGCTAAAGCTCATATTGGTTTTTATTGTGCAGAATATTCTGCAGTATTGTTCTGCGTTCTTGAGCCAGAACAAAAACTAGTTTAATCCGGAACCATATTAGTTGTGCGCTGTTTTATTACCATATTTTTCTACAAATTTAGTGAAATAAATTGTAATGTGTGCAGCTCCTGTAGACTTTGCAGTGCAGGAGGTAAAAGCTGCATTTCAATGTCTCCTCTAGGCACTTTCTGTCTGCACTGAGAAGTCACTCAGTAAAGCAGAGAAAAGTACAGTAGCTGAAGTAGAAACTCTGGCTGAGTCTAAGAGGTGAAGAATTGAGAGAGGAGCAACCCGTTCCTGTACTTCTGCAGAGACTCCTGCATGGAGTTTATTCCTATGGAAAGTTTTAGCCACCATGAAGCTGCTTGTCCGAAGTACGGGTATCAGATTCTGGATTTTTGTTCTGTATTCTCTCTGCAGTCTCCTCCAGGAGCAATTATCAGATAGCCAACTTATTAACTACTAAGTTTTCCAAGATTCACCACACTAAAGTTGTGGTTTAGTGTGGTGAACCACAAGTTTCACCACAAAAAAAGCATTGTTGTAATGCTTTTTAAAACGGCCTTACAACAGCATTTGAGCTTTTTTTTCTTTTGATTTATGTGAAAATGTCCAACTTCCAAGTTGAAAAAAAATAAAGCAAGTCAACGATGGATGTTTGTCACTAATCCTGACGTTAGAGAGGCTGCCATCTGCAGAAACAAACAGTTTATTTGCATTTCTGGGAGTTTGTATAACAATAAATCATCCCCACACATAAATACATGTAGCAGCTTCTGTTTGTGAACATGTATAAAATGTAAAGAGATGTGCTGCTATTAGCTTGCATTGCTAAAAGTAAGTAGCTTGGTCACTCAATAAAATGTTCTAATGGTTTTCCTTTTGATCCTGCTTGCTTAAGTTAGATTAGGTCTTATTTCAACATCTAGTTTCTGACTTCAGGGGTAAATGTGACATAAATTCAGTTGTCAGTGGCACTTCCTGGTTCTCTGTATGTCTATTTTAGTTTCTAATGGCAGGGATTCTTAAAATTGTCCCCTCTTCATTTCCTTTTTGAGGAGTTTGTTTTTGAAGCAATTATCAACAAGGCCAAATTACTCATCTTTTTGGCCGTCGAGCTTGTTATCTTTACATTAGCCAATTTTCTTTGTATTCATCTGGGGAATAGTTGAGGCCCAAATATTTAATGAGTACCACTCAAGTAGTAGCCTGAACATTGACGTCTATTTATGCCACAACTTGAGAATCAATGTAATGAGTTTTTTATGAATTTTTACCCATTTGATGAATCATGTCCGCTGTTATTGGACCATTTAGATATTTCTGCTTTTATTTTTAATTCGGTGAGTTTCGGTGACCCAGACTGTAGTTTCAAAGCCACATTATGGGTGGTGGCCCTTCAGTTTTCACACTATCTGTATGGATTTGTCTTTCTGATGAAGCACAGAAACAGTGGACTGTCCTTCTTTCAACCAGATGACCAACAGTGCAGAGCAACAAGTGGGGGAGGGACAACTCTAAAATATTATACTCTGGAATAATAATGCTGTCCTGCCACTTTATCTGATATTTCATTAAGTTCTTTTAACCACGCAAACAGTATAAGGGATATTTGTAAAAGTCTTTAAACAGAAGCATTTCTAAGCCCACATGCCTGTGAAAAATAATGATAGATTTTATACAATGCCATAATTTTATCCTATTCTGCATGAACTTGAAGATGTAACTTGTATTTTAGAATCATCTAGAGCTTTTCCATCTGTGGCAAAATGTTCAAAAAATATTTCTTCTTTTTATAGTTCTGATCTTTTTTTAGTTTTGCCTTGTACTAAGTGCAAAACGAGTAAACTTAGGAGAGAAAATAGCTCTTTTGGCAATGTTACTTGTATATAGTTAATATTTCATATGCTACAAATGTGTTTGTTTTTGTATTAGTTTTTTTTTTTTTTTATCTGGTGTTGGATGTGGTTGCTTTAGAACGCAGGTTTAGCTGTTCACTTTCTTTACTCAGCTGCGAGTTTCATTCTTCCTGCTCCCAGTATCAGTTGGGCCGCCTCTGACACAGAGGAGACTAAAGAGTGATGAATATTGCAACAGACAGACTGTTCCTGAAAGCATCCCACATAAGCCTCTGCTTTTTCTGGAATTCTGTTGCAACATGGGAAGCAGAGGAGCTGCGCTGCAGCTTACCAAAGGACCCGAAGGCGGGAGGGAGGCAGGGAGGGCTTCTGGGAATTATCTGCTTCAGAAGGGAGGGAAATGTCCTGTGAAGTAAAGGTAGAAATGTGAGGGATGTTATGAGAGTAAATGAGAACTATTTTGGGGGGGGAGATGGAAATGTAGGAGATGAGTGTTGACATAAGGGAGAAAGAGGAGGAGTTAGGATTCAGGAGGGAGCGCCTGGCAGTGAAGACTCAGTAATGCACTGAGTGTGTCTGCGCTCAGTCATGCTGGCTCCCTCGGCGTTTGTTGCCTGCCCAGCGCCAACACAAGAAGACTTCTGAACAGATAAAAGAAACTTTTGCAGGCTGTCCAGAACTAGAAGTTGTATATACTTTTTAAGTTTAAACAAATTCCTATGGGATTATTTGATATTACAGTTTAATAAGAAATGACAAGTTTTCACTATAATGCTCCCCCTATTATTAATCATGTCCACTTAGACTCCTAATGTCACATTTTTAACAAAAGCAGAGTATATTAATCTCTGCACAATATTCTTTTTAGGCTACTTAAGAAGTTCCACATTCACAGATTCACCTATTCACCAGTTTTTCTGTGGAAAACTTATTTACATAAGAAACCCAGATTTGTCCATAAAGCATTAAATCTAAAGGTGCAATGCTACCTAACACTTTACTGGCTGGCATATTCAGTTTTTAGCTATTGTGCTACTTAACCCCCATGAATACTGGAGCACCACTCTAACCAAATTTAGTTGGTGTTTATATTTTTTTCTTCCCTCCATCATTATGTACATTTCAGAAATCTTAATGTCTTTAAAAATAGCCTGCTTACTCTGGTGTTTAGTTTCATCTCAGCACTTGAGGCTGGATTAGGACTTAAGCCTTGGTTTTAAATATAGCTAACTCTGCATTACACACATTGTTAGTTTCTGTGTTTCACTCACTGTTTATGTGCATCTGTTCTTGGAAATTCATATAAATCAATAATATAATTCTGAGTATTATGTGACATTGTAGCTGCAAAAGTAGTTGCGTTTTTGTATTTTAATAAAAACAGCATCAATAATCTGTATTGCATTGCTTAACAGCATGAAACCATAGCATTTTGCATTAGTTCAAGGTTATCCTCCTGTCAGAATGTGTTATGCAATGTCTCTGCTAACAACATGGAAGTAACGGTGGCAAGGAAAACAGCCTGATTTTTGTTTCTCTGATTTGGGGGCGCTGACCCTTTCACTAAAGTAGAGCCGACAATTTTGGCACAGTTTCAGCATTCAGGCGGCCCGGCCAGCAGGGCTTCCCTTTCTTTCCGAATAACGTCCGCGTCCAACCCCTCCTGCCGGTGTCCATTGAGAGTCGCTGCCCCGTGCTATAATTAATCACAGGGCCCGGGTCATGGGTGTACACCGTGAATAGGCCGCTGCCACTGTCTAATGGCTGGGGTCTGGTCTGGCTGAATGAAAGTGTGTTTATCTCATGATGACCTAGAACAGGAGTTAAAGAGGCGTTAGTAATATGCCTTCACTAGGAGAGGAGAGGAGAGATCTCTTCCTCAGCAGACGGAAACAAAGCTATCATTCGCTGTCCTACCTGAGGCTCTTATTTTTATTTTTTGATATTTTTGATATTTCAAGGCTGTGACTTTGTAATACTTACAGTACACACATTTATTTAAAGGATAATACAGAAGTGTTTTTTAAAAGCACCTCTCAAAAACATTAATTCCCTTAGCAATCTTTCACAGTTTGTCATAAAACAACCCCAAACATGACTTTTTTTCAGGATTTTATGTAATAGATTAACACATAGTTTCTGAATGTTCTTACATTCATCCACTTGTAAATATCAATAAAATCATGACAAAAATGGACGAATATGGTGTTGGCAGCATTATGCTTTTTCCAGGCTTTTCCTCAGAAGAGGGAGAGAAGCTGGTCAGAGTTAATGGGAGATAAATGGACCTCTATAGAGAAATGATCTAACAAAATATGTTAGACAGTTTAAAAGACTTCATTCTTCAACAGAACAATGGCCCTTAAATAAAAAAAAATGGCACATGAGCTATTTTTTTTTTCATACCAATCTTCATTGCAGCTCAGTTTTCCCTCTCTTGTCACACTGGTGTAGTCTGGTTCAAGTGGAATAATGAAAAATTGAGAGGGAAATCTTTCTCCACCCTTCCACAAGTGATGAAAATTTCATAGGACAGTATGCAAGCCTGGCAATTCTCTTAAGTTGTGGGGATGATGGTGATGAAGCGCATGTGTGCTGTAAATCCTTCGATTTGCCTAGAACAAACACAGCCAGTTTATGGTCACAGGGAAAATATCTTTCACACAAATTCCTCCTTCACTTCGGACTTTTGGCAGGCTGCAGTTCCAGTCAAGTGTTTCCATACAGTGAGGTTACAGTTACAGTTACAGTGGCACAGCTCAGTGCAGATTCTTTTCCTGCAGACTGATAACATCCCAAATACTGTTCCATGACCCGAGCAGTAAGTACAGTAACACGATGCTCGTAAATTGTCTCAGGAAAGTGTAAGCTCCTCTCCCCTGTCATCTCCTCCGACGGAGGCAAAGAAACAAGGTCAGAGTAAACACGGCTAAGATATCCATACAACATTCATGAGACCCGTAGTGTCTAACAAGAATCCCGGGACTCTTGTTCTATTGAAGAAGAGGAGGAAACTGGGGGTTGGTGGCATGATGGTGGCACACATCGGAGCCCCCCTTCTACTCCTTTTTTGTTTTTTCTTTGTTTTTCGCCCAGCCTGCCCTTTGGAAGGAATTAGCTCAATCTGTTTGTGTTTCTGAGAGGAAACGCAGCTCTCAAAAACTGTCGCTCAGAGCTGTGCCGTCCATCGTTTCCCACGGAGATCAGATGCTGAAATATTCATAAGACGCCAGTTGTCT
The DNA here is from genome assembly GCF_003331165.1 of Xiphophorus hellerii. Lineage (NCBI taxonomy): Eukaryota > Metazoa > Chordata > Actinopteri > Cyprinodontiformes > Poeciliidae > Xiphophorus > Xiphophorus hellerii. The sequence goes on along the minus strand of NC_045679.1, from coordinate 8,806,329 downwards.
CTGTGGCCCCACTGGGAAAATAAGACAACTTTTAGTTTCAAAAACAGTTCAAGCTTTGTTTCTGGTTTAAATTCTCTCTCTCTATATATATATATATACATACACAAATTCATGTCAGATAGACATCTGCAATGCTCTGCAGGCATCACAAATCTTAGACTGTTTGGGGTGGAACGGGGAAAAGAGGACTGGGTCGCCTTTGGCCTGCACATTAAGAACAGAGGATTCGAGTTTTCTCCTTCATCTTGAACTAATCTTCTCTAGAGAGCAGCAGCTGATGTCAGGATCTTCCCAGCTTTTAACATCGATCTGTGGGATTTGGTTTAGGAAGTCGGGGAGAAGTTACTGACTCTCTTCAGCAGACTGCGAGTTCACACGGGGACTCGTCATTTAAGAATATTTACTAGACTTAATTTTATGCAAAAAAAAGAAAAGTGTGCCTGTTTATACATGTGCATATCAGTGGTTTGGACTCCTGGGATGATGGTAAGCTTCTTGTCAAAGACTGACAGTATTGTTCAGGATGTCCAAAAGGAGTTTCATCTTAGCAAAGTAGTCATACAGTATGCATGTGTTGCATTAGTATTCTGCGGCGATTCCCATTGGACCGTGATATTGTACCTCTGAATCTAAAGCACAGGAACACCGTATGAGAAGCTGTATTTGATGTTGGTTTGGTGCAAACAAGAACGATTTTCTTTTTTTCTTCTTCAAAAAGAAATGTTTCCATGACCTTAGGTAGCTGAAATGTTCTCTAAGAATTCTAGGATGCCGAGTACTTTCTGGTTAAAAAAGTTTCCAAGTGTCATTGAAAATAAAATGTGTTAAAAATGGCAGTATGGGGTTATATTTAATCATTATAGGCATGAATTATATTTTGAAACCAGTACTGGGAGCACAAATTTTGAATTTAATGCAGATTTTCTTTAAGCAAAATAAGCTCAAAATACTTCCATCCGCTACCAACACCAGTTATTATTTTGTAACTAATGACACTTTAATGCAAAGTTGGCACTTTTAATGGACTTTCAATACAACTTTTAGAGCTACTTTACATTAAAAGTGTCATTATTTACCGAATGACACTTCATGACAACAGTCATAGACCTTCATAAAGACTCCTTCATGTTTATGACAGTGTCATGTCAGTCTTATGCACACCTCGTCAAATAAAGTGTTATTGGCAATTCTGTCAGACATGTTTATAACACCTGTGTATGTTTGGGTTCATTGGCCTGTTGGATCTACCAGTGTTTCAGTTTCAAACATTTAGTTACTGACTTGAGGTGAAGTTAGGAATTTCCTTTCATTGGAGGTGGGTAGTTTAGGTCTCCTTGACAAAATGCTGACATGTACAGCTGTTTAATTCTGAAGTTTTTTTACTTGTAGGAAAATTGATCTTGTGTTTAAAACTTATGAAAGTTTAATGCTCTATAATTTCTACACTTAGGATGCCATTGACATGACCTTTATTCATATTGTTAGTGAATGTAAATTACTAACATGAACTCGTTGTAGACCTAAATAAAAAGAGGACCAAATTTTTAGACATAATTAGAAAATTCTGTGCACTGCGACATTTGATTAAGCAACATTACTGCAAATGTTACGTTTTGGGACTGAAAGAGATGACAGGCTTTAAAACCCATTTTCTAAGAGCTGTAAGATCTTTCTGTTTTACTGCTTTTATGATCACATCTCCTCAAGGCCTGTGGAGTCCCATAAAGTCAAATCAGTAAATTATTCTGGCTTTTATTCTGGTTCATTTGCACTATTTATCAGAAAGAGAAACTAATCAGTGTTCTTGTTCTTGGCACCGTAAGCTCAATCCAGTAACAGACAACACAATCCTGGGAGCTTAGTTTTATCATTTAACACACATTAATGATTACACTCTAGTTAATCTTCTGAGCTCCTAAATCACTGGAAAAACTAAAATAGGCACCGTTCCTGAATTTATTTGTTTTTTTTTATATGGGGTAAAACAAGAGATCTTGGAAACCTCTTTTAGCTGAATAACTAGGGGTAGATATGTATGAGTTATGCACATAATTTAGGTTGCACATTTTACAGTCCCCTTCTGGTTGGCAATAAAGCTCCCTCTGAGTTGTTTAGTAGTAAAGTGTCAGCTGAGCCTCTCGAAGGCCCTCTTGAGCTCTTCTACTTCTCCAATAGTGTTTCAGCTAAAAGCTCCCCGAAGATGGAGCGCGCTCAGCAAAGGTTGTTTTTTCACCAGCAGCTCTCTGCAGGTATTTCCTCCACAAGCTGGGACAGAATCACTGTTTGTTTTGTCTTCCTGCTTGCCTTCCTTTTGACAGGCTATCACTCCCAGCGTAGCACTCATGTTGCCGTCATTATGTGTGTGAAAGCATGGTGATTTGTAGCTCACAGGTATCCCGAGATCAGGCTCTGGGCCAAAACACACTAAAGTAACAAAAACACACACACAAAAAATGACACCTATTCATTGTGCCTGTGTTTCTTCTCGTGTGTGTGTGCTTTCCTGCAGCCCAATGACCCAGTGACAAATATCTGTCAGGCAGCAGACAAACAGCTTTTTACTCTGGTGGAGTGGGCCAAGAGGATTCCCCACTTCTCGGAGCTGCCGCTGGACGACCAGGTCATCCTGCTACGAGCAGGTATGTTAGCACGAGTTCAGGAGTTCAAAAAAAAAAATACGACAGACTGTGGTGAATTGTATTTCCTTTAAATATTACTATTTTTGCCAACAATAGCTGTGATATTTAGATGAACCTCCCTGGTTTATTGTGCAATATTGCAGTAGGGGTGTTGCCTATCTCCAGGGTCATAGGGCAAGAGGCCAATTTGCCAGTCGATCTTACACACAGAATGACCAACATGATGATGAAATATACAGCTAAATCAATGTGGAACGTTGCTCAGACTCTAACAAAAAAATGGTGGCAATTTGCTTCCACAATGATCTTTGATAGATGTGGAATGTGCATCGAGCAGCACAAAATAATTCCAATCTGCATTAAGCAGACGCTGATTCAGGGAAATTCACAACAACTGACAGGAGGAGTGGGGTGATCTTTACTGATCTGTGAACGGTATGCATTATCTTTTAAGGGCCATTTGGTCCTAATATTATTAAATCAGAAGCTGTTCCCACATTCTCAGCAAACTAGAACTTCACTGTGAGTTGGACTCTGTCCAAACTCTCAGTTCTCGTCTATCTTGTTGTGGTGTTCAGAGACAGAATCTCATGGCATATTCTTGGAGAGGAGCGTCTCTGGTTCAGGAACCTTGGACTTACTTGTCGCACATGACGGGGTACAGTTTGTATCTTCAAGCTGTAGTCTTCATCAATCACTGGAGCAAATTACAACCAAGTGCAAAGGGTCCAAGATTAGATTCAAGTGTGAGATTATGGTTCTCAACTGGGAAATTTTGAAATGCTCTGTTTGGCTTGGAGTTTGTTTATTTTTTGGGTTGAAAGTTATTATTATTCAGTTGGTGCGATTTTAAGAAAACCTAAGAAATAGATACAGAAGACAATAGCTCTAACTCAGTGCATCCCTATTCAAGCGGGCTAAAAGCTGTTTCTACCAACCCAGATTGTGTGACCTAAATCAAGAGACAGGCCTCCAGTTGCCATTTGCATCTTGTGGAAAATAACATAAGCTAGCTGCTAAGTATTAGTGATGCAGCTACGTGGAGTACAGAGTGAATCATCTGTCACTTCAGCTACATTCGCCAACGTCACAAGTAGGATGGCAACACATTGCCTTCATTCTTTGCCTGTCACTCCAAATTACACCATTATGTTATCTCTCCATCCATAAGAAAACGAAAGGGGGAAAAAAAAAATCCCCTCCTCCTATGTTTGCTCCTCAAGCCTTCGCACATATAACGATGCAGAGACTTCACCAAACTGGAGTGAGACATTATTCTGCAGAGCTCGTCTCTTCTCGTCTCCCAGGTTTTCTATAAATAACCACTTTAGTTCTGCTGTATCACAGATAAAAGCATCACGGCTCCTCTCATGGCCAAACTCAACTGTAGGGAGAAGAGGCGAGTTGTTGCCAGGCAGAACAGTTAAAGGAACCCTGTCGCTCATCCGCCGGCGTCTTTCGTCTGTGCCGCTCCCCCGTGTCAGACCCCCTGCCTTGGCACGTCAAGCTTGTTGTCTTTATTGTGATGGCAGGCGCAGTTCATCCCTTTTACACGCTTGTCTCCTTAGAAAGCATGATTCCAATGTCTCAGTGATAACCTGATGCTTGTGCTTGAGGGAGCTGCAGGGTTTTTGCGGCTCGGCTTTAATTGATTCATTGGAATTCTGCCTTTGTTGTCGTTTTAATTTTGCTTGAACGCTGTGTGAACTTTTGTACTTGGATTTACCTTTTTCTTTGTATTTTTTTAATCTATCCTTTGCCTTGATCCTTCTCCTCATCTCAGGTTGGAATGAACTCCTCATTGCATCATTTTCGCACCGTTCCATCGCAGTAAAGGACGGGATTTTGTTGGCGACGGGGCTGCACGTGCATCGCAACAGCGCCCATAGTGCCGGAGTGGGAGCCATCTTTGACAGGTCAATGTTACTATTTTTCAGTTCCTAAAAAGTCTGTTAGTTGGACTTACTTTTTTGGTTTATAAATCTAGAGAAATTGCATAATGGGTCAACAAAGACACATTATGCACAAAGCGATATTGTCTAAAATTAGTGAAATCCAAAATCTTAGCATTTCAGAAATTAAAAGATATTTTTAATATAATAATATATGGTTCAAAGTCATCTTTCTGATGGAAGCAAAGCTTGCAATTCATTTGCACACAAAGCCTGGGGGGAAAGAGGAGAGGATAGCTTGAGGTCCAATCGGACGTTTCCACAGGCAGGACCATCAAAAGTATCTTCAAATGCTTAAAATGTGTCGCTCTGTGTGAATAATCTTTAAAAAAAAAATAAGTGTTTCACTTTTTCAAATGACATACTAGAATAAATTAACTTTTAATGAGATTTAATTTTTTGAGATGCATCTTTGTGATGACTAAAGTTTGTTGGTTCCAAGAATTCTTTTGACTGAGTCGACAAAGTTCACTTAAGGTGAAATTTTTCTCTTTCTGTGCAGCTAACTAGCTTTTAAAACCAAGTGAAGTTTTCAGCCTTTTATAAGTACATTTGAGTAAAGTAATTTCAACTTTTTGACAGCATATGACATTTCTGGTTCTTCAATGAAAACATTACATTGACTGCAAACCACAGGGTTGCTTCGCTGAGGGTGAAGCAGCACAGAAATTATTGATTAACTCCACTGTATTAAATATTTACACCTGGGTGCATCAGGGCTCTCAGAGAGAACCCTGAGCTGCTTCAGAAAATGTCAAAAAATCCATGCAAAGTTCAGTCACAGCCAAGTTTGGAGCATAGCAGGAACCACCCTGGTGGTTGTTATTGACATTGCGTGGCAGAGAACTGACTGGCTGTCTTGAGATATCGCATGAGACCATGGCATGTGTTCTGCTGCATCACAACTTGAGCAGAAGTAATAGAAGTGGAAAAGTTTCAAATATATACATTCCTGACTGCAGAATCAACATCCATAGCTGTCTTATCCAAACAGGGAAGGAAGAATTATCTCGAATAAAACACATTCCTTAAACAGATAACCAACTCTTTGAATAGTAGTCAATAAGTGGAAATGAAAACTGATTCAGGAAGACAACAAATCCAGCCACGATGCAACTGCCAACTAAAACTCTTCCTCAACAACACATGGTCACATGATCGAGGAAAAGAGAGCTCCAGAAAAATAAAAACCTAGCCCAAGTGAAGATCTTTACCCACATGCTCTGTAGGTCGATGTAATACAAGAGTTCACGTTTTAAAATGAGAAAGCAACTGAGCTTTTAGAACACCTTCTAAATATCATTGAGTGACACAGCAAAAGAAAAAAAAAACATACCAGGCTGTTGACAGACATCATTCACGCAGTTTAAGTTATTTCAAACATTTCTGCCAAGAAGAATTTAGAGAAGTGTACAAAGGAGAGCCGGGCTAAGCGTGTAAGATCATCGCTAAGACGACTAGAGCATTCAGTCGGCGTCAAAAACTGCTGACTGCAGTGGAGTAAAAGTGAGATGTTTAGATAAAACATATCTTTTTGTGTAAAATACAGTTTTGTTCAGAACTGTGTGCACAATTTTAAGTTTGTCCCATTCTCATGAGTGACTAAGTATAGCTTGTGTGCGTTACGTTTTTATAAGTTTCTTTTTCTGCAGTTTTGGTTTTAGTTTATCCCTGTTGTATCAGGGTTTGCCTTCAACTCTAAACCACTGTTGATTCCTACTGCTGTTCTTTTTAAAGAGGTACTCATGTGTTAGATTTTTAGGGGTGGAGTCTTGTTGATGGATGATTTAATTCAGATGGAGCACATCTGTTGGTGGACTCTTGTTGTCTTTAAAAGGGCTGGTGGTTCATTTCATTCTGTTTGACTCCCTGGGGGAATCTTGTATTCCAAAACATGTCAAAAATTACTAGTTTTCATAACTATACCATGGAAACCCAAGTAACCCAGAAACCACTTCAACACATATATCATTTTTTTAATTTATAAATAATTGATAGATTTTTGGCCTTTTTAACACATTTTTGATTCACAAGCACATAGAAAATGTAGGCTCATGTCTAAACTCCTCTGTATTACTAAAACTCCTACAACAGATTTAGATGATGACTTTAATATCTTGGAGAAATTTTGGTCTACTTTTTGGAAAAGCCACTCTACTGAGTCAGTGCTCCTCCGTCTCTAATATATGTAGGGATGCAAGGAAATCTACAGCCAGAATGACCATATGGTCAGCGTTTGACTCTACAGATCATGCTATTCATCTGAATATTAAAATATTGGGTGGGCATATCTGGTTGAGCTATTCTTTTGCCAAATTCAATTTCAAATCACCACCTAGACTGATTTAAAACCTGTGGTGTTCCACAAGGTCGTGTTGTCAGCCCTAATTTATTGTGAGTTATTTGACTCACTTATTTTATTATTGATGATGAAAACATTGAGTTTTTTAGCACTTTTAAACATCACTGTGTTGCAAAACATTTAGCTGTACAGAACTGTTTAGCAAAGCGTGGTTGTTGGTTAGTTGGTGAGATGATTTAACCCACTTCATGTTGTCAGACTGGTTATATTTATCTGATTTCTTGACTCAACAGGTCTGGCTGTAATCAAACCATGTTCAACTGTCCAAAAGACTTGGTTAAGCACAGTTAATTCAGGAATTAACAAAGGGGAGATTATTATTTCTATGTAGGACAGATTGGTTTCTTTTGTGGATGTAATAAATGACTGCATTGAAAAGTTCAAGTGTGGGAAAAAAAAGCCTGTTGGTTCCTGGGTTTTTCTTGAACATACAAAACGATTTTATGTCACTTGATGGTAACCGTTTGGATCAGACAGTTGAAACTTGGACGCGGTCGGGTTCTGCAAAAAGACAATGCTTTGCTGCAGAAAGGCGGCGTTTAATCTGCTGAGTTGTTCAGACGTTTAGTTTTTTTTATCGATCCATATAATTCATTAGGGATTATTTATCAGGAAAATGAGCAGTGAGCTGGAGCCAGCAGAGGACAGACAGCTGCTGTCAACAGGCCAGTTGTTGAGCCACAGGACATTTTCCATCTCTGCATTAACTGTGGCAAGTATTAAGATCCAGAGCACAGATTATGCTTCCTTATCAACTCCTTTCTCTCTCTTTGCCCATACAAATGAAGAGACTGATTAACTTACACACTTTAGTCTCTTTTTTTCTCTCTCTCTCTCTTTTGGCTCTGTCGTTCCTCCTCGGAGCAAATTAAATTAGCAGTGAGTCACAATTGACTTAACAATCCTGAGGGCCTGAAAGAAAAGGAGAAAATAAGAGCAGGCGGCACGGCGAGGGTGTGACCCAGTCAGAGAGGGGTGAGGAGTTCGGGCAAACCTACAGTACCCTGTGATGTCACACACAGACGGTGGGTGTGCTGGTGTTGGATTACAGCTTGTGTTTACTCTGCGGCTCTTTCTGTATGAAAACCACAAACTAAATATAATTGCTCTGTAGGGTTGTAAACTTTTCCACTCATCTAACGGTGCCTCGCAGCGTGTTCGTGTGCGTTTATTTTTAAACAGATGTGAGCTGGTTAGCGGTTGAAAACATATTTTTAATATACCAGTCTGGATAATTAACATGAAGTTAGCAGCAAAAAAAAAAAAATGTACCAATTACAGTCAAGTGGTTTTCTGTGATGTGAACTTTTCTGGTTCTTGTTTGGTTGTTTGACATAAAACAGTAGCCAAGAAAAAAAAAAACTGAACTGGAGTTCTGGTCTTTGAAAAACCACAGATCTGCCTTTATTTTATATATATATATTCTCATCTTGCTCCTGTCTTTTCTTGTGTTCAGGGTGCTCACAGAGCTGGTGTCAAAGATGAGAGACATGCAGATGGATAAGACTGAGCTGGGCTGCCTCCGAGCCATCGTCCTTTTCAACCCAGGTAATAATCATAAGCAAGCTTTCACTTTCAGCAGGAGCTTTGAAAAAGGTCTGCAAAGTGAGGGTTATAAAGGAGGAGCATAAAAAACCCAGTTATGCTTCTAAAGAGGGTAATAACAGGGCGCAGGAGCCCTGTATTTATTCATATATTGAGTGCTGTCCAAAAGTCTTGAGTCTGCCATTATTTCTTTGTATTTTGCTTCCAAAAGCCAGACTGTTTTTATGATATTTGAACATGCTCTTGAATTGTCTTACCAACTTTCTGAAGGTTTATCGAAGCACTTTTTAAAAAAAAATTTCAGTACAGACTGTGTACCTTCAAAAGAACATCTCTTTCTTATTTCCCAGAAAGTACACCGCTCGTTTTCCGTGCAAGCAAACATTATTTTCATTTCATCCTCCACTTGTCAAGTTTTCTATAAACTTTTAGAACACAGTGGTGCTCCAAAGAGTTCTTCAGGAGTTACTTTAATGGATAAAAATAAATAGTATTCTCGGCTAGGACAGCCTAGAGATAAGATTTCTGATTTTTTTTTTCCAAGTCCTCCTGTATGCAGACACAACACCAGTTCATCTCTAGAGCTTGTGTCATTTCTTATGGATGAATGTGTAGGTTTGGAGGTCAGAGTTTATTTCTAGTCACCTATAAATACTGAAAGAAGTAAATCCTCCATAAAGAAAACTGTCAGTTTGTGTCAAAGAGGGGGAAAAAACTCCTGATTTGAGGTTCAGCCTATTACAGAGGCATGTGTCACAAAACCTTATCAAGCCAAATGTCATCCATGTTTACCAAAGCTTCCTGTTAATGTGAGTCAGGGTGTTAAATGGCTCAATACTGGAGCTTCCCTGGTCCCTCCAGGGGCCACAGTGGATCTGCTAACCCCAGACGCGCTGATCCCCTTATGTTCAACATTTTGTTCCAGCCACATCCAGGTTCACTGGCCTCGGTTTGCTTTGCTGCCTGATTCCTGTTAATTAGCGGTTTGCGAGATTCGGACTATCTGAGGGCGCAAAGGGTTGTGGGCGTAGAGGGGGGATGACGCTAAAAGGGGCCCTCAGTCATTCCTTTCCCACACCATGCGAACTAGTCCAGCCATTATTAAAAGTACAGTCCTTTGTCGAGCAGAAATGTTCCATCAATGAAGTGTTTGTTTCCCAGTGTCTTTCTGTTGAGCCTAAATTAGCGCAGCCTTAATTGGACTAACCCGGACCGGACCGAGCGGGTTTGGATTGAGCTCAGAGGGTTAAAGCTTAATGTGGAAGTCACATCCTAACTATCCAGGAAAATTACAGTGCTTTGTAAAAGTAAATAAATACAACCCAGTTATTATTAGCTTAATTAGCTAAACGTTGTTTGTCACTGCATCATTACAAAATGTGTTGACACGACTCATTGTCCTTTTCTATGTTATTTTAGTTTTGAGGCTCTTTTGAAGCCTGCATTGCAATTTCATTTTAAAATGTTAAAAATTGAACCACTTATTTTAATAATAATATTTTTGGCCACAAGGCTTTAATGTTTGAGAGCCAAACGTTCCTCTATCCAATAATAGTTTAAATAAAGACATAAATAAAAATTTGATTAATTTTTTTAATACTTAAACTTAAAATATGCAATAAATTGTTAAATGAAAAGATTTACCATTAAATTTTATATTAGTATTTGTTTGATATCATGAAATAATATCCAACTGCACACTATTATTTGATTGGTCAAACAGCAGACCAATATTCTTGTCTATATAATAAATATTATTTACAACTTGGTACAATAAACACAAGACTACAATATTATTGAAACAATTTTGAGTTTTATCATAAAATTAACCCAAAATGTAATTGAACTATATTTGTTTTTGTATATATGTGTAAACCTAAACGATTTCCATGTATTTTCTATTTTATTTTATTTTTTGACATAAATATTTATTTAATCAACTGCCACTTTTGGCACGACCTACAGAAGAACGTAAGAAAATGAGGAAAGGACGTTTTGACTGTAGTGAGGTCTGATCTAACCCAAGTTATTTCTTCTTGTGTGTTTGCAGACTCTAAAGGTTTGTCCAACCCAGGTGAGGTGGAAGCTCTGAGAGAGAAAGTCTACGCGTCTTTAGAGGCTTACTGCAAACAGAAATACCCAGAGCAGCCAGGCAGGTGAGATTAAAAAGCAGTGAAAGAATCACATAAACAATATCATATGTTCTATGTTATGTAGATGACATCTTCCTTTCATAAAGTCTTTATGTGTGGTTGTTTACTAGTTTTCTATGTTATTTGTTCACTTTTTAACACCCACAAAAAGGTAAACCTAATTTTTAGAACTTATATGTAGATTGTAGATTTATAAAACATGTGCACAAATATAATTGAAACACTTTTAAATTAATTATTTATATTAAAATGCTGGCAATTTCTTACCTACTTTTGTACAAATTATTTAGGCTTAGGGATCCCAACAAGACACCACCAAGTCCAAGAATGTCAAATTGTTAATTATTTTTCTTTGCTCTACAATGTAATATTCAGAAAATAAAATGCTTTACATAATTTGCTTTAACATTTCTCTTTCTGTACCCATCAAAAAATTTAATTGGTGTTTTAGTTTAGAGGTCGAATCTAAATCAGGCATGTAAGAAAGACTTCCAGCTGCATCTAGAGTTAAGACAATGCAAGTTATTTTTTTATTTGAGGTTAATAAATCTGGATATCCTCAGAAAACCATTTAAGATGTAACACAATGGTAATGTATGTGGAGAAAACGGCACAGGACCTAAATTGGAGCCCTGTGGAACTAAAGCAAGACATTCTGCCTGTGATAAAATTATTAGAAAAATATGTTGGAAACGAAACAATATCTTTAATTTTCCTCCCTCACCTGGACTCACTCCATCCCTGCAGTACTAAACCTCAAGAGCCATGTGTGTAAGCACACCTAGGCGTAACATTTACTTTTGATTGTTTCAGAATAAAATGCTCTCAATGTTTAATTACTAAAATAGAAAAGCAAAATGGAGGTGCATGTAATGTGCGCCGTAGCCGACAACCAGCTGCTGATCTCAGTCAAAAAGAAAGAAATATGTAAGGTCTTGTGTAAAAAAAAAAGTGCAGCCTAATTTCACCATTTATTCAAACCATTAACATGTATATATTTTTTGTACGATTTCTGAACAGGTTCGCTAAGCTGTTGCTACGGTTACCAGCGCTGCGCTCCATCGGGCTCAAGTGTTTGGAGCACCTTTTCTTCTTCAAGCTGATTGGCGACACACCTATTGACACCTTCCTCATGGAGATGCTAGAAGCTCCTCATCAAATGACATAATAGGAGTGACCCCTCATGACCCCCCGAACCCCCCTCCCACACTTAAACCCCCAACATGCATCACCCCAGCTGCCTTGGATCCAGAACATCTACAAAAGGGCAGACTTAAAGAATAAACAACAAAAATGAACATCTCCCTTCTTGCTTTTGTCCCTCATCCATCTTCTCTGTTCACCATCTCTCTGAAGTGTTTCAAAATGAGGAATCCATCATGAATATGGGTCTCTTTTATACCTTGTAAAATTTATAAATAAGAAAAAATATCTATATATATATATATATATAAAACACCATCAACGTAAGTGACGAGACAGGACTGAAACGAGGACATAAACATACTGAGCCATGGTTTTCGTCTTTGTTTGTCGGATCCCCCTGATGAGGAAACAGCAGAGACGATCAGGTTTTCAACACCCACAGTGCTCAGCAAAACAGCGACGATGTCACAGGCATTGTGATCGGGACAATCGCACATTCTGTGGAACCTCTGGGATGTTTAATCTGGGATCTGAGCCTGCTTTTGCTTTTCAGGACTGGACAGCTTGGGGGAAAAACAACAACAACAACACATCAACGCAAAGGAACTTGTCTCTTCAATCTGACTGAACATGTCAGGTCTTGCACCAGGTGTTTATTTTTTGGAAGAGTGAGCTTGCCAGCGTAGAACTCAGAAGTGGCTTAACAAGAGGGCAAGTTCTCACAAACCTCAGGTCTCTGGCCAATTCCAACAGACCCAACCATGTCTTACTGTACCAGCACTGAGCGGCATTAGGGAAGGATGTCTTAGCAGTCCACAAATCAACCCTCAAGTACTCAGAATGACTTGGAAAATCTTGTTTAGTACAATCTCTGTAACTCTCTGTGCCCGTAAACTGATGTAAATTAGCTTTATGAGACTTGAGCGTCATTGGATGCTCCAGGAGGCATCCAGCAGGTGCAGGGACAACACGTCAACTTTTTTCAGACTTAATTTTTTTTTTTTTGCCTCAACACACAGTCCCACACAAGAGGAAATGTCATCGTTCTGTCAGACTCTGAGCTCCTCATAGTCCTCTCTCTGCCTCACATTTCATGCTAACTTCTGCCAGGCAGACACACCTCCACGCTCAGAAATCCTTCTGCTCGCTGCAGTAGGCATCACTTCTTTCTTTCCAACACCTCATATCTACCTGTACTGAAAGCTACAACAGTATTGACCTTATTTTCAGTAATGCACAAATACCTCTGTTTCCATTCACTCATGTAGGATTTAGAGAATATGGGAGGAGAGCTTGTTTGTCGTGGCAGAGCCATTGTTTGTTTGTTTGTTACTTGGCACTTAACCTCATGACAGTGTAATTGGGTTTCTAGATGGAGAGTGGATGTTGATGTGATCGACCTCTGCGGTGGAGTTTGACACTCTCCCGTTCAAGAACGCCTCAGTACTTTTCCTCCTGAAAAGAACACACACACATTCACTCTGTGCACTTCTCTGGACAACCAAGTGACATTTAAGTTGAACTGAAATGTTAAAGGTCTTTATGTGTAAATGTGTTTTGTGTCCGCATTCTTTTATTGTTTTTTGCCCTTTCCTGCTTTTCTCTAAATGCTGAAGCTGCTGCAAAACTATGCATAGTGTTCATTTCCAAAGACTGTCTGCAGAGCGGCTTAACGAGAGTAAATGTTTGGGAGGTGGAGGTCTCCATTATTCAGAAATAGATACTCACTTTAATCTGGTTTAATCACCTTCAGATAAACTAAGTTAGTAGCGGAAACCATTAGCTGAAAAGATTAGCTTTAGCCATTAGCGGCTCAGCATATTAGTTGAAATCATCTAATGGTGCGTTCCATTTGTGCTTGGAAGTCAAATTTTCCAAATTCCGAGTTGGAGGAAATTAGCGAAACATTTATTTTTTCACTTAAAAAATAATTTTCTGTCAGCAATATGGCATCACTTATAACAATGTACAATGTTTGGCTTCACTGCTTGAATGCCTGACACAGAAATGAATTATTTGGGGGTTTTATTGCTACTTGTAGCTAGGTTGGTCTTGTATGGGGAAAAAATCCCACTGGTTTCTAACTTGCTACTACAGCAGTTAAGTTAGAAATTACGTCATAATTATTTGTGCCTAATAAGTTCTGGATTCTATGAAAAATGGAGCAAAGCATAAATCGACTGGCTAAACTAGGAATTACAAACAGTTTGCCTTAAATGTTAGCTAATGGGACACTTTAGTTCTACTTGAAATGTAGAGTTTCTGAGTTTTTTTGCCGGAAAAACTCAGGATTATGCCCCGGAAACTGAAGTTTATTACTAATCCCAACCTAAAAATTTAATACGGTTGTCGTTTATGTAAAGAGAAGTAATAACTCCTGTTAGAAATTGATTTTGTACTTTCTAATGTTTTTTTTCTGTAACTTCTGCTGGTATGCCATGCTTGACTGATAGTTTGGTTTTCAAACTAGAGAAAGTTTGGTCTTTGAGCTGAAAAATGATGAAATCCCACTTAATTTTTTTTAACTTGTAACTCGGAATACAGTTGGGAGAAATGTCTTTTTGTGTCCACTGTCCAAGTTCCTCAGTGGATGTAGCATCTACAAGTTAAAACTGTTTGCGAAAACATTAGCTAATATATATTATCTGAAATGTTAGGTAATATGTTAGCTAAAAGCCTGTCCCATTTTTACTCTGGATTCAAAGTTTCCAGATTAGAAGTTGAAAAGCTTTAAGAGTCAGTTGGGTAGATAGGGCTGATCTAATTCTTATATCCATGAAAATTTCTCCTTTCAAGGTGAATGAAATGCACCATAGAAATTCTTGCAAACTAAAAAGCACCAAACATATTCACATGACTCCTGATTGTCTGGAAATGGTAAATGAGAACAAACCTAAGCAGTGACTGTTTTTATCAACCGTTAGACTGAGACTTCAAAAGCAACACGAGCAAATAAGTCTTGGGTTCTTGACAGCAATCACTTTTCACCTCATGGATGCTATTTCTAGCATTTTGCAATGCACAAAATAATAGAAGTTGTCATTTCATAGCAGAATAAAATTTTAACTAAATCTATTTCAAAACTTCCACACAGTTCTAACGATAGTATGTTAACTAATTGATGTCTTCATGGAACCTAAATTAAATTTTAGTTTGTTAAAAATCAAATAGCTTCTCAGTTTGGACCCCCCCACTGGATAAGGGCCCCATATACATTTTTGCATCTCCTCTGCTGGTATTAAGTGGACTTTGGTTTTGGGGACTATAGCTGGGCATCATATATGACTCACAGCTGGCTCTGACATGAATTCTTAGAAAATCGGTCTGAATTGATTATCACATCTTGTCCCTACATCAAGCCTATGCAGGCATTTGACATGGGGTTGTTATGTAACCCAGTGACAATCCGATTTGGGGCCCATTTTCCAGCTCATTACTTACCCATGTGGGCCCCATATGTAGAAGCTGGCTGGAACAGCTCGCCAATATTCCCTGTTCCCTCTTTACTGCCCAGAACGTATAATGTGAAAAGTAAAATATAGAAAAAATGAGTACAAAAGAAAAGGAAAAAAAACAGAACTCTATGAGCTGAAGGCTGTCGGATATTGACCGCTTTCATTGCTCCCTTTCTCTTATGTTTTACTAGTTTTCCTTCTCATATAATTACATATTTAAGCACTATGAAATTTCCATACTTTTCCAGTAGCCCCACAGAGACTCCACAGAGAATTTATACATAAATCACCAACGGTAGAATGTGCTTAAATCAGTTTGGGGTTTTTTTTTGTTTGTTTTTTTCCTCACTATTTCGGGTTGGATGTTGCTCCTTGTGAAATTGTTTCCAGTTATTCCTTCTGTTGAAAAGCCAGCTCGGAAATGTCAGATGTGATAGAAATGAAATGTGCTGGATGGATTTACCTCGAGTCGAAGTAAAAAAAGTGTGGTGATTTGTGTGCCGTGCGCTCCCTCTGGTGGAAGAGTAGCAGCGCTGCAACATTACTTGAAATTGTTTTCTAGAAGTATTTAAGTGGACAAACAGAAGGCACTTTGTCACAGCTTTCTAATTGTCACAGATGCTCTGCGCCGAGCAGAAAAGTAGCAATGAGAAAGTAGCAATAACTTCAGTTTAACCCATCAGCGTGATGTTTATTGCTAAGATGAACTTAAGCACGGTGGTTTGTGTTTGTGCAACCTATCCAGGTGACAGTATTACCTGCCAGCTTGGGCTCAGTTTACAGTATTTATATTCTGGGAAAACATGTTGGTTTTCCTGAGGCAGAATATGCTCTGTGTTTTGTAGATTTTTCTGATTTGAATCAAGAAAAACTCATTTCAAACCGTCAAAGATTTGTTTCCCAAATATTAAAAAAATATATATATATGTGAACATCCTCTTCATTTCTGGCTGATTGGAAACAATCGTGCAAAAGCCATATAAAGTGTGTGACGTGCAAAAGGTTCACGCCCCCTGCAGGAAATTGATAGATGTGGGAAAAGATGAGGAAATAATTGTCCACATAGAATGAAAACCTAAACGGATGCTTTATAACATAAAGCTATATTTTGTTAATATGTATATTTGTATATATTTATAAATATATATCAGCAGATCTGCTCATTGAATATTCCAAAACTGAAAGTGAAAAAAAAAAAAAAAAAAAATCAGAATTTTCCTAAACTGTGGGAGTTTAAAGGTGTTTTTATTATCACAAATACAGGTGGGGAGGGTTGGATTGTAACTTTTATTAAAAACAAAATAAAATAAAAAAAAACACAATAATCCACCAGCAGAAGCGCAGCAGCTCTGAACGCAAAAGAAACCAGCTTAAGCCGTTTTCTGTGACCTCAAAAAATCAGGAGAGGCAAAAATGAAAAAAAAAAAAAAAAATCAATTTCAACTCTCCTAAATGTATATGTTGCTTAGCAAATGTATGTTGAAAACGTGTAATCAGGAAAAGCTGAGCTTGTGACACAATCACTGCTTTGTTTGTTGCATAAACGGTTAAATGTTCTAGTTTATAAAAAAAAAAGAAAAAAAAAATCACTTGGGAAAAAGATCTATTTTTGTACAAAGGTAATTTTATCCCCTGCTTATTTACTCTGTTCTTTTCCTTCTCTGTGGCTGTTTTGTGGAAAAGCTTCCTCAGCTTCAGACTGAAAGTGTAATTTTTTTGCGGGGAGTGGGAGGGAAGGATTGTCCGCTTTGGCACTTTGGTAACTGTGTCGCCTTTTATTTTGCCATTTTCAACTTGTCACTGCAAGATGGGAACATCTCTGATGGTTATATTTTTATTTTTCTGTTTTTAAGAAGACAAAACGTTCTTTTTTTTGTTTTTTTTGTCATATGTTTGTGGATTGTTCTGATGTTCTCTCATGAAAAGAAACAAAAAGTTATTAAAAAAAACTTTAAACTGATGAAAGTGGATCTGTTATTATATGAGATGAAATGACAGCTGTAACGGGTTCTGGAGGAAAATCCGGACATCTTTCATTCACAAATATATAGGCATTTAGTTATTTGATAAATTTGGTTATTTTGACTGATGGCAAAGTAATTTTTTCATTATTTTGTGGCCTAAACAATCGTAGGGAAGACTGCTGTATTGTTACAGGGTTGCCCACAAATGGTAATTGCTGAAAAAAAGATTTACTTTCAGAGTAATGGAAAATTGAGTGGAAAGAAAAACTTGTTGGTCCAGCTTTAGGTCCAATGTGAAGTTTGCGTCAGCGTTGATTTGGAAAAGAGATATGGCTGTAAGCCTTGAGATCCATCCAACTCCACATGCACACAGAAAACTTTACAAAGAGTTAACTGATGCACATTTAGGTACCAAAACAACTTACACAACATGAAACATACAAAACTTTATTAGGCTGCAGATTATATCTGAGAGCTGCAAACAAGTATTCCACTGAAATCCAGATTAACTACAGAAATCGGATGTTGCTTGTTGTTTTCACACAGGTGTGTACTAGTAGAGCATAAGCAACCCAAAAAAAAAAAAAATCAGTTCATATGTACAAATGGAACACAAGAATTGTGACTGGTTGCTCGTACAATTATGCTAAAATAAAATATTAAAACAAGTTTTAAAATTAACTTTCCACACCAAGTTAAACTCAGTTTCTGAGGCATTTTTTGAAAAAAACAAAAAGTGGCACAAAGATCCGACGTTTAGGGAAGATAAAAATGCAATATTGATGCGGCTTTTTTTTTTTTTCTCCCCCATTTCATTAAGACTGAAGGTTAATGTAAATATCCCCTCTTCATTTAAATGGTTCTTTACAGTCACACAGGAATTCGAGGAACAACAAGCCTGGAAACAATTACGTTTATTGTACAGAAGCTGTTAAAAACAGAGAGGCAGAGTCAAAAATACTGAAGCAGCTGAAGGTTTAACACGATTTACTTGCTTTCTTTAAGGAGACGAATAAACGTGACGCACTTCAGACGTGAGGAAGATCTGCACTGCGAAGCCGATGTGTGGTTGACGGGTTTGCTACTCCTTACTGAACTTCAGGTACAGTTCTCTGCATCCATCCGGAGCTCCATTAAAAAAAAAAAAAAAAAAAAAAAAAAAAAAAAGGTCCTCTTGTCTTGCAACACAATGTAGAAAAAAAAAAACAACATATATTTATATAGAAAGGTGAATAGGCCAAAAATATCCCAAAAACTGAATTAGCAGTCGCTTTTCCATAGCTTGATGGTTTTGTCGTTTTCTAAAGCAGCAGATGCGATGATGTTCTCTGTCGGGTGGCAGGCGGTCGAAATGACGACGTCTGAGCAGAAATGGGGGAAAAAATTATTTTTTTAAAGGTATGATGTGCAAGAAATCAATCAATACGAAGGTGGAAGCATTATGCTTTGGGGATATTTTTCCACTTAGGATTAAAATGTTTTCCTGACTGATCAAAAACATTAATTTTAATGACACATAAATCAAATTTGGAATTATTAAGTCCCGTTTTTCATTTATAAAGATTTTTCTAAAGACTTCAAACTCAGCAGGGAATCAAATAGACAACTCATGTGCTGTACCTGTGTGGCCCTGCAGTTTCTGCACGATCTCCTTCGTCTGCAGGTTCCAGATGTAAACCATGTTGTCCTCAGAGCCGGACACAATCCACTGCAGGACAGCGGCCAGAGAGTCACGTTTAGCCGCACGTGGCATTGTTCAAACTCTGAGAAACACCGGCGGACTGAGACGGGACGAGACGGGGACTTACCTTCCCTCCGGTGACAGAGAAATTAGCAAAAATGCAGTACTTCTCGTTCTTATGGCCTGTGTACGTCTTCAAGCACTGAAATTATGAGAAACATGCAGAAGACGATCAGAACTGCTACTGTGAACGAAAACAACAGGCGGCTTCACTTGTTTCAAATGATTGAAAAAGGAAGAACTAAGGCATTCTTTTAAACAGACTGGGTGGAAACACTTGACAAAAACAATCATTTTTTAAAAAGATGTTTTCTCACCTTTCCTTTGCTGTAGTCCCACAGCTTCAGCGTGCTGCAAAGACAAACCATGAATACAAACTGTAAAACAAACTCCACAGTCCAGCTACATGTGGCGTTGTGCTGCCCTCTGCAGGTGAGCATCACACACAACCCGAGTGAGCAGCGTCTGTAAACAACTTTGCTCTGTAAATGTGCAGCACTCACTTATCCAGAGTAGCAGCCAGGATGTACTTCCCATTGGGAGAAAACTTCACAAACGACACAGGAGGGTTGTCATCGTCTGTTAGAAGCAGGAGCAACGTTAGCAAACAAATCTGAACCTGTTAGGATTTCTGTCTGGATGATTCTCATTTCATCTCTGTGATATTTATGATTCTCATTAGGGAGCAGCTGCAGGTGGCTGTGTCGGTTATTATACTACTGACGATATTAGAAATGATTTTAAGGTCTACTGTTGAATAATTCACGTAACAGAATAATATTTTATATTGGTGCATCAGGAAATCATTGAAAAGTTCATTTCAGTAAGTAAATGTATAATTTGTATAAAATCTATATCTATATAGATATACTGCTTCACAATCTTCTCGTGGCTTCACACATTTGTTGCTTATGTACCATTTCCCTGCCTCACTTTTTCCTTCCACCTAACTTTCTAAAGTCAAAACTCATCACTAAGTGCAACAATCACTTTTTGAATCCAGTCATCGAATCAATTGGAACAATAACTTCTTGACGACGTTAAAATCTATTGGTTTACATCTTTTGTTTTTAGTGGCTGATCTTACCGATGAGAGTTTTTAAACACTGCCCCGACGCCGTGTCCCAGATTCGGCTGAAATATAAACCAAACTGTTAGTTAACAAGACAAACACAAATAAAATAAAATAAAATAAAAACAGGATCTCAGAGTGGAGTGTTTTACCAGAGTCCGTCGTAGCTACTGGACACGATCAGAGAGCCGTCTCTGTTGAAGTGAACCTGCAGATTTAAGCAGATTTCATGTTTTCCTGTTTCAGTCAAACAGAATAAATAAGAAAAAACAGAATCCAACTCACAGCAGAGACGGGATCGGAGTGAGCCGGCAGTGTTTTCAAACACTTCCCAGTCTTCACGTCCCATATCCTCACACTCTCGTCGAACTAGACGCCAAAAAGAAAAAGGAAAAAAAACACATACACACACCGGATGAGAGTTTCAGTCACAGTCACTAAAGCTTTGCTGCTAGTGGGAGAGAGCTCTGGCTGCAGTCCAACATCTGCTCCGTGTTTCTGATGGAGTGTTGTTGCCAGGAGCTGCGAGCGCACTCACCGATCCCGACACGATGAGGTTGGACTGCGGGTTGAAGTTGCAGCAGAACACGTAGTTGCTGTGGCCCTTCAGGGTTTTTAAGCACTTTCCCTGGATTGAAAAGAAAATATTCAGAGTCTCACGTCTGCTAATCCCAGCACCGCGGGTTTGACGCTTCCTCCCGCCCGTCTGAGCCGCCTTACCGAGTTGACGTCCCAGATTTTCAGGGTTTTGTCGTCGGACGCCGACACCAGCAGGTTGGAGTCCGAGGACCACGCCACGTCAGAGATGCCCTGCGGGTGTAGGACCAAACGTCACGAACGAAGCTTTGAAGACAAACCCGCTCAGACGGAAAGTCCAGTTCTACTCACCAGCTTGTGTCCAGAGATGGTTTTCTCAAACTTTCCATCGTACGCGCCCCAGATTTTTATGAGTTTATCAGCAGCTGCAGCAGACACAGAAACTCAGTCAGGACTGTTTGGAAAACAACCTTAAAACTAATGTTGGCGCATCTGCTGAGAGCAGGACAATAAGTCTGTAAGTTACAGATGGCCATTTTTATAACAGAGGACTGAAAATCTTTCGTCGGAAACGTTAACCTAAAAGGAACTTATTTAAATGTGTATTATGTAAGAAATTTGTGCTGCAGGTCATGGAAAAAAATAATCAACAGAAATCACTTTAATCATCTAAACCTCTGGAGACAGACGACGCAGAAATAATGATTATTATTCTAATAACTAATACTGACATTTACAACACTATTATTTTGGTTTCCAACAGCACTGACAGTGTGTATGAATTATTTTGTGTTTAGATTCCCTCATTTATTAGGAATTCCCTCATTTATTTGAGGGAATTTTTCCCTCAAAATTCCCTCATTTGAGCTTCTTTTCTACTTATTACTACCCAAATATTAGTGTGGACTAATATTACTGATATATTACAATTTAAATCACTTGTATTTCCATACAAGTCTTGCTCCAATATGAGCACTAATTCTTTAACACAACTTCAAATTAAAGTGAAGATGTCTCCATGAAGTGTTGATCAGAGGCAGTCTGATTGTGAAAGATGTCATGTTCACAATCAAACATATGAAAGTTTGTGATTTTTGTTTGAAACTTGATGTATCAGAGTTTGAGACTCTTATTTTTGAAGGTTTTGCTGACTTGTACTGAATCAGGTTTCTCAGACTGCCTGTCTAGCTATTCGATATCATCGCTACAATAGCATTAAGGAAGTTTTTCATTTGTTCCCGTGGTAACATATTGGGTGGAAAAAAAGAAACTAGGATGAAATGACAAGATCTGAAGCTCAGAGAACTTTGCAAACTATCAAAAGTTTTGCTGTTAATGTCAAAAAAGTTGATGTCTGCTATGGAGCGTAGAAGCATTACGTTAAAGGGCATTTCTATACAAATTAACATTTCAATACTTTACTGGCATTAGTATCACATTGAATTCAGAGTCAGACTAGCATCACAATGATGTTTAATGGACTCACATGAGCTGGCGAGCCATTCTCCGCTCGGGCTGAACTTGACGGACGACACGGCCTTGGTGTGTCCTGCTAATGTGAATTTCAGGCTGTAGTTTGGCTTCGCAGGGGCAGACTGTGAACAAGAGCAGCAGAAAAGATCAGCGCAGCCACAGTGATCAGGCGGTCTGCAGGGACGAGACAAACAGGAAGCGGGATTGATCGTTTTAATTCGTCAGACCTTGCTTTGGCTGGCAGACGCTGATGGAACCACTGGAGGCTTAGTGTCAGTTTCTGGTTTCTTGTCTTCTGTTGCCATGGTGAGGACACTAACATTGATTTGACGCTAAC
Organism: Xiphophorus hellerii; assembly: GCF_003331165.1. Lineage (NCBI taxonomy): Eukaryota > Metazoa > Chordata > Actinopteri > Cyprinodontiformes > Poeciliidae > Xiphophorus > Xiphophorus hellerii. The sequence continues at coordinate 8,783,953 of NC_045679.1, read as the reverse complement.
CTGAAATAGAGAACAAACGGGTAAAGTAAATGATAATCTGAGACACACAGCACACACTTTTATCTTTGATTTTCAGTATTTATAGACCTGATTGGACTAAACAGGCTTCAGAGGGCTGAAATTTTACCTCAGAAATTTTGCAAACTTTCATTGGACTCTAAGGTCCTGAACAGTAAATATGCTGCGTGTCTTAGACAATGTAATGTTCTTTAAAAATACTTAATAAAACTCAGAAGGTTAAGAAGATGTGAATAAAGTAGCAAAACTTGGAGTCCTCCTGATCCTATCGTTTAGGTTCCTCTCATCCCTCTGGAAGGTCCAGATGGATGGTGGTTCCGGTTCTGCTGGGAGGTTTTTTTAACTGTTATCAGGAGGTAATTTCTCCCCACTGTCACCTGATGCTTGCTCAGGATGGGACTGCCAAGATTTGACACAATCAGTTGGAACCACTTCTTGTTGAGCAGAATCAGACATTTTTTGGACCAGGAATTCAATCAACTTAAGTTGAATTCTTCACATATGTGTGACAACTGTCTGCAGATATATCAAAATTAGACATTCTTGCTTGATGATAGGTAATTTGCTCCAGCTTTTGTGATCTGGAACTACGAGGGCAGAACATTTATTAGAAAATATGACACTGCGATCCTGATGTTGAATATTGTGATGCTGCGACAGACTGGCGACCTGTCCAGGGTGAACCCTGCCTCTCGCCCAAAACGTTCGCTGGAGGGAGGCACCAGCACCCCTCCCGACCACACTAGGGACAAGGGTGTCCAGAAAATGGATGGATGGAATATTGTGATGATAGCTCACATTTAACTCTCCCTGGGCTTTCTGAAATCACTAAAATCTGTGGCAAATTATGGCCATAAAGGACAGTGAAAGTCCATTTTAATGCCCAAATATGTAATTGAAAAGCAGAGTTCCAACGGACACATTCTAATGCAATGCCAATATAATATTCTACTCTATGCATACGGTGCAACTGCTGAAAGATGTTTTACATACTAATATACCAAAACTTTGTAAATACATGAGCTCTAGAAAAGGAAAATTACGACACTGTTTCTCATTGTTGTCACTCTACATAACAATAAACCCATTAAAATGTTTGGCTACTTGGGTTTCATTGTAAATTGGGGAGCATGTTAACTGATTTTTTTTTTTTTTTTTTTTTGTCTTCACTCGGGTGCTTAATCATTTATTTTGCATCCAAAACACCGTAACTGTTTAATTTCTAGACAACAACCGTGATTGTTGATGAAGCCTTTTTAAATTAGCTTTCAAATGACATAATTTGTTCTAACATAAAGATTTCATCTGAAATTGCCGACATTCCTAAAGAAAGGGAATTAAACTACCGGCCTTCTGACAACAAACATGCAGACTACTGATTTAAAAAGATGTGCTCAACTAAACGGCTTGCTAGCACAACGATTAGCTACTTTTACACACTACTTCAAAGTTTTACCAGCATAGCTGCATTTCTAACCTTTAAACGTCCTTACCGTATTCAGTATATGTCATAACAAATCTAATTGGGAAGTAATGTGGCTGCTTACTGTTGCCAACTGCTTAATAAATACCTGGAGTAGCTCAACCGTTGCACCACAGTTAGCTAGCGCAGCTAGCTTCAGTCAACTAACGTTAAAATGTTAATATTTTGAGAAAGGGAAAAGGTATAAACACCTTAACAACCATCTTGTTGGGTTTAAGGTTACTTTTAAACACGAGGTGATTTATACATGTTCGCTGAAATAAAATAAAATGTTGAAAAGTAACGTTAAACAAAGAGCAAGACGGGATCGCTTAGTTGTGTTTCTGTGGTGCTCAACGCTCAAAACACAGATAGTATTCCAAAGACGGCTACATAGAATGTGAACCAAGTTTTACTAAAACAAATTAACCGACAAAAAATACCAATTTTTTACAAAAAGCGAGTAGTGGCCTTTTCGTGCTGCGCTGTTGACAAGCAGCAGCCACGAAGGGGGGCCATCTTCCATTCAAACAATGAGCTTTTGCTTTTATGCTAATACTCACGAGGATTGATGCTGCTGCACAGTCAGATATTATTTCATCGGAAAGTAAGAAAGAGGGGAGGAAAACCCGCACAGTGAAGGAAAAGGCCCTGCTGAGCGGCTAAGCCAAGCAGCTCGCTTCTTAATGTTTGCGTTGAGCTGGGAGGACCTGCGAGGAGAAGGAGAAGCGGGGAATGTGGTCTGCTAAGATTCTGCGCAAGCGCGTTACAAGGGGAAGGTACGGGAACTTACAAGGATCAAAAGTGTGCCTTAGCGCTGTTATTTTTGCTGTGTTGGTAAACTTGTGTTATTCTCCGTTATTTGGTTACTGGATAAAAATGTATTTGGAAACTATTACATAAGTGGGTTTTGGTTCAGTAATTGTGTAAAGGTCTGTAATACTTTAATTGTTACAGATTTATACTTAGAACTTCTTAGTTGCAAGCAGCAAAAACAAAAACGAATCCCACAGAAGTCCGAATTCCAATATTGTTAGTTAGAAGTCCCATGTTCAATTTCATAATTTAATCTTATAAATCTATTCATTATCTTCTGTACTATCGTTCAAGCAAAAATATGTTTGTCTTGTGTTTTTTTTATGTCTAATTTTGATGTTTAAGTACTTAATAATGTGGGTGTTTCACACTTTGATACAGTTTTGTGTCCAGTCCATCTATGATATTTGAATCTAACCAGAGACAATGTTCTGTTTATGTTGTGCCTGATCAACAAAACAAAAATTCTCCATTATGCATATGACTATAACGCAAAAAAATGTTTTAGAAGAACGTGGAGACAGATGGTCTCAGATTGTGCACAGTTTCACTGTTGCAGCACCAGCACAAGATTCCAAACCCCCACTGCCAAACACGTCCAAGATACACAAGAACAGCTAAAACTGAGAGAGAAAAAAACTGAGAGAAAACAGGGTTAATTTATTGAACCAATCGACACCCACACCTCCTAACATCTCACTTAGTCTGTTGATTCACCTCCTCGACACATCACACCCTCTGCCACATCTCGGCTAAATGGATATCAGAGAGGGCTTAGTCCTGACAAAATGGCTTTCTGGGAAGGTAAGTGTGGTCAACACCTTGCAGTGTGTGAATCAGGACACAAGTCCTGATACACAATATCAAATAGAGTCCACAGGCACTCTAAGTTTTTGCTACAAAACAACATAAAATTGGTCTTTTGCGGTTCTTTCTCCCATTTCAAAAATGGTAGAAAATGATAAACGAAGAGGCAGTGGGATAAAGGATTATTTGTGCAAGATGGTTTTATTTGAATATGTGTAGCTAATTCATACTATGTGCAATTTTGAAATGTTAATAGCCTGCATGGGTAGCATGACAAATGGATACTCAAGTGGTCACTGTGCACAAATGGTTTATGCATTACCCACAACTTTTATGTTTGTTTTGTATAATTTTTTTTTTCTTGTAAACTAACATCAACAGCAAACAATCTCTCAGGCCAGCCTTGATTCATGTGTTTTGACGACCCGCCCTGGGAAGCCGACCCCGTGTTTGAGAACCGCTGCTCTAGACACTCCGGTTCAACAGGTGGCGGTGTGAAGAGGAACGCCCCTCCCTCCACTCCTGCTCCAGCCATGTCAGCTACTGGTCAGTTAGTTTTCAGTTGGCACCCCACTCCTGCACTCTGAAGTAAATCCAATTCGGCTTTCTGATTTCATTTCCCTTCAGTAATAACTTTCTTTAATCAGAAAAAAACAAAGTCTTCAGAAGATCACTTCAACTCCCTCTCACGAGAAAAAAAAAAAAAAAAGAGTTCACAAACCCTTCAGTTTTTGTTCAACCGTTATTTTTCTGGTCAGTTGTTGGAAAGGATACTTTTGCTTCGTTAAATGACAACACGAAGGTTCGGCGTCAAGACTTCCTAAACTAGAAGTCGACCACCACAGAACAAAGAAAGGCTACTCCAGGTTGGCTTTGTTTATGTGAAACTTGATTTATGCCGATCCATACTGGGCTTTTGAGTTTGTTTGTTTTTTTTGTCGCTTTAATCTGCTAGTTAGTAGCACTTTATGAAAACCAGCTAGCCAAGTTGAGCTAGCGAGTGTTTCTGTAACGTTACTATGTGTTACCGCTGTTGTTGTTTTTTTTTCTTTGTGGGGGAAAAAAGCGCTTATAAAATGTCCAACAGTTAACAGTATTCAATAAAGGATACTTTGTATTATTTCGACAACATCCAGTGCTGTTTGTTGCTGTAAACGAGTTTACCGTTTCAGTAACTGTTGGTTAAACTCTCCTTTGAACTTGTTCGATAAAACTAAAAATACTAAGACTAAGATTTATTTTTAAAATCCCAGTGATAGTCATTCAAAACGTGTTTCTTTTTGTAACGTCCACCATTTTCGGTGTTTTTCATGCTATTGTAATGACACAGCCCTTCACTAAATACCATCCCATAAAGCTGAACATTGTAAAACAGTGATTTTGCCATGATGGCCCAAATTGTCAAGTTTAGAGCACTGGGGTTCAAAAAGGAATAATATATTTCTTAAGGGTTTTTTTCTGCTTAATAAGACCTAGCATTTTATTGATTACATAAATCTGTTCTATTAAAGCAACACAATTTAATTTCCCAATTTTTTCCTTGTTTTTGTACGATTATATAAGCTAATGTATTGAGCTAATTCCATTAAATGAAAGCTAGTCTTAGAATATGCAAATTTGTTAGACAGACTGAAATACTTCCAAGTATTTATTTCAGTTAGTTAGGTTAGGTTTAGGTTATTATGATATAAAGCTGTTGAACAAACATACATAAGATTAACAAAAAGAGTAGAGGCAAGCTTAACAAAACCTCTACAATTCCCTGGCAGACAGCTGTGTTGTCTTAATAAACCACAGCGCTGTTAGAAGTGCACAGTTCTAACGGTTTGCTGTTTGATAAACAGGTTGTGTGGCATGAAAAATATGCATGAAGCAGGCTGGCGTTCCCTCGGAGTCTCCACTGAGCTGAAAGGCACACACTACCTGGCTAAAACGAGATAACGGCGAACCCCGTTTCACCTGCATCATGTCCTCCGACGCTGAGCCAGATCCCAAAATGCCCGTGAATCCCCCTCCTCCAGAGGTGACCGATCCCAACAAGCCTGGCCGTCGGACCAACCAGCTGCAGTACATGGAGAAAGTGGTGGTGAAAGCTCTGTGGCGGCACCAGTTCGCTTGGCCGTTTTACCAGCCTGTTGATGCAGTCAGTCTCGGGCTACCAGTGAGTAATCTGTTTGTTTTTCTTTTTAGCTCACATTGTTGCCAGATAAGAACTGCCCTGCATTGTCAGTCATACCTGGACAGACTGTCTCTTACATCCAAACTCGCCTCTATTTCAACAGGACTATCATAAGATCATAACATCTCCCATGGACTTGGGCACCATCAAGAAACGCCTGGAGAACAACTACTACTGGAGTTCAAGCGAATGCCTGCAGGACTTCAACACCATGTTTACCAACTGTTACATATATAACAAGGTTAGGAGCTTCTTGGTTTAAAGAAGGTAAAGTCCTGGATATTTAAGTCCTAACTGATTTTTCTCAATCCTCCCGTGCAGCCTACCGATGACATCGTGCTGATGGCTCTTGCCTTGGAGAAGATTTTCTTGCAAAAAGTTTCCCAGATGCCTCAGAAAGAGGAGGAGATTGTTCCTCATGCAGGCAAAGGGAAAGGCAGAAAAAGCATCCTTCCAGGTAATGTAGTCGCTTCTGCAAACGGCTGATGTGAGGTGAGACATACAGCGCATTGCAAAATAATTCGTACTCAAATTCTGTCACGTTATAATCATAAACGTCACTTTATTTTATTGGGGTTTTCAGAATTTTCTGTTAAATAATTGATAAGATTCAAACACTTTGTCTTTGAGAGTTTTTATTAAGGCCTGGTATAACAATGAGAGCTCTGTCTGCTTGTTGGCACCAATACCAGTGTGTGTTGATCTTAAAAACACCCCTCTCTCTCCTCACACACTCAAGATGAGCTGTACATTCCAACAGCTGGTGCAAGACTCCCAACTTGCACCTATTTGTTGATATCCTTCATACACTCTGCTCTATTTTTTACCTAATCATTAGCCATTACATGCATATAATAAAATACAGAATCTAAAGTCAAATTTCTAGATTTCCACCCTTTTGAGTACAAATAGAATGTATCATTCATTTACACAAGACCTTCACAATACATCTAAAACATCGTCCGATCAGGATGTGACTCAAACGTGTGTGTTACAGCAAAAATTCCTACTGACAGCAAGCCTTCCTCCTTTCAGGAAAAAACCAGAATCAAAACAAACAAACCTGGAATCTCAAACGACTAAAACTGTTTAATCTCCTAAACATGAATCAAACATCCATTCCACATATGAACAGTCCAACACACAAGGACAAACAATCAGAATTTACAGCCAGTGCATATTTCCTCACCATCAAAAAAAAAAAATTCAGCCTATCCTCATATTGTCTTTTCTCAAATTGTAAATATCAACTCTAACTGAAGCTTTGGGATTTTTAAGAACATTTCCATTAATGTCATTTTAATCATGTTTTTTCCCCAAAAAAAATATTTGCAGAAGGGTCAGGGGTCACACAAGATAATACAAAAATTATTTGTGCCACTTCAATCAGCGGTTTCTGTCATCGGAGGCCTGGCACTTCCAGGAGGTTACATATCTTTTTTTTTTTTTCTCTTTTGTTTTTTTCTTGTTTACTTGCACTGCATTTGTGTGTTGGTCTGTATTGTAGTTTGACACAATCTAAAAATTTCAAGAGGTGTGAATACCCTTTGCTGCTCCTTTCAGAAAAAAGGATGAGGCCTGAAGGCACGGGCCGAGCAACCACTCCTACCAAGAGCGACTTTGAAGCAAGGGACATTCCAAACCCAAACACAGAACATGGAGGACTGAGGGAACAGCTGAAGTACTGCAGCAACATCCTGAAGGAGATGCTGTCGAAAAAACATTCCGCCTACGCCTGGCCATTCTACAGGCCTGTAGACGCTAAAGCTCTGGGGATTCACGATTACCACGACATCATCAAATACCCAATGGATCTCAGCACTGTGAAAGTAGAGCTACTTTTTTTTTACCTTTATGTGGATTGAAGTGTAATCTTGGCATCACTTAAAGGATTTCTGTTCATCTGCAGAAAAAGATGGATGGAGGAGAGTACCAGGACGCTCAGCAGTTCGCTGCAGATATCCGCTTAATTTTTTCCAATTGTTACAAGTACAACCCCTCCCATCACACTGTGGTCGACATGGCCAGAAAGCTTCAGGTGTGTTGCGAATTATAATACTGTATTATTTTTTTTAGTAATTCTCTCCATTTCATGCTTGCTTATGGATGCTTGAAGGGAGTGTTCGAACAGAGGTTTGCTAAGATGCCAGATGAGCAAGTGGGGGTCACCGCTCCCAGCTGCACCATCAGCAGTCCGGCTAGTTTGGACAGATCTGAGTCAACAGTGGAGGACTCCACCCGGTTTGCTGAGCCACGAAAACAGGTGGGCTTCATCTGAAAGAAAAAAATCATTGTTTTTCATAAAATCAAAGCTGAGATTTACAGTAGATTTGAGAGATGATGCGGTGCTTTTATTGTCCGATAAACCGATTGTGTGTTGCTTTGTGGCTGCATTTTGTATTGCTTTATTTACAATGTGAAGGAATTTATAATGTCAAGATGTTTGAAACAGAAAGTTGCCCAGAGTGTCCTCCACTAAACATATTCACGAAAACCCACCTGGATGATGGACTTTGAGGAGTCATCTATTTATTTATTGACATGAAATGTTGTGTTCTTTTCCATTTTGCAGAGTAGTTTAAAGAAATAGGCCCATAGACGAGGGTGATTATTAGTTCTACTTGTTTAAAAGACATTTTATCAGTATATTTTCTGCACTAAAATACAGTTAAATCAACGGTTAGATTTTTTGTTACAATTTCATATCAGTGCAATAAAATATATGTTTCTTAAGGCACATCTTCTCCAGGGGTGCTAATGAACGGAAGGTGCTATTTGTAACATAAATATTGATGTGTTAACTGTGTTGCGTTCCCTTGCAGATGTGCCCCAGAGCCATTTTCACACGTGCACTTAAATGTTCTAGAGATGTTCCTGATTGGTGAAATATGTGTCAATGAATTTCCACAACGTCCGCTTTGGACGCCTGGAAGACATTTTTCGTTTGAGTTGAATGTCTGGAATGTCAGCGGGTGAGATGGCAGATCTCGCAGAGTGTTTACTGCAAGTTAACCAGCGTGCTTCCGGTACAAAATGGCTGCTTCAATCTCCTTTCTGCTCTCCTGATTTGTTGATCTCTGCTTGCTTTTTGCCAGGAAGGAGCTGTAGTAAAGCACTGAGTGTATTTCCCCAGTGTATTCACTGAGGAAATACACTGATTTCCTCAGTGTATTTTTGCGTTGTGTTCTGCCATTCCACCACATTTCTAGAGTGTTCCTAACAGAAAATGTCTAAATCGAAACCTGCCAGAACATTCTCTAGAACTCTGGTGTTCATGTGTGAAAACGGCTGCATTTCTTTCTTCGCTACCCTGTTTTCAACATCTTTGGCTTCTTGGTGCTTTTAATTGTTTTGGAGCTTTATTAGAAAGGCTTCACCACATAAAAATAATGTTCTGGTGTTTTTTCTGCCTAGCTAAAGACAGTTGACGGACAGCATGCAGCCGTTTTTCAAACCCCAAACCCGCGGAAGGAGAATGACCAGAAAGAACATGGCGGGGATGTACCTAAAAGTGCTTCAAACCCTATAGTTAGGTATGATTATTGACTTAGTGCTGGTTCTATACATTATATGCAAGTTTACTCGTACTTTATCTAATTTCAGGAATCCATTGAAAGAAAACAAAGATTGGGATTTGAGAGAGAAGGCTTTGCCGGCTACACACGAGGAAAGACGGGATTCAGACAATAAAGCCTTGCCGATGACATATGAGGAAAAACATCAGCTAAGCCTCGACATCAATCGCCTTCCTGGCATGAAGCTGGCCCGCGTGGTCGAAATCCTTCAAGCTTCGGAGCCCACCATGTGCACCAATAACCTGGATGAGATTGAGATCGACTTTGAGTTACTGAAGCCGTCCACTCTGCGGAAGCTCGAGCAATATGTCAGAACCTGCCTGTTCAAGAAATTCAAAAAATATCAAAGTAAGTAAAGCATATTGGCACAAAGCTATTCTTGAATAATTTGATAATAAGATTTTGATGGTGCTTTGTTTCCTTTACATTCTCCAGAGAAGACCAGCAAAAGTGCCTCTCAGTCTGTCAGCACAAGCAGCAGTTTGTCAGATTGTGCCTCCACCAACTCAAGTTCAGAAGACACTGACTCATAATCTTTGTTGTTCTCTATTTATATCTCGCTCTGAGGACCAAAAGTTGTTACATGTTAAACGTTTGTTGTTTTTTTTATCTGTTTCTGTACATATTTTAATTGTTGAAAATAAACCTTTCTACCTTTTTTATTCAGTGTTTTTTTCTAATGTCTAACGTCTTAAAAGTTTCCAAGAATCGTTTTATGGTGTTCTTTTTAACATTTATTCAATAAGCTTTGTCATTGTGCTATTAGGCTTTTTGACAGCTTTTCACTTATGATCATAAAATGTTGGTGTCATAATTTAAGCCTGTTGCTGAAATTAAAGATGCATTTGTCCTAATGTATAACATCTCGTAGGCAGGAGTTTTTCTGTTCACCTACGGAGTTACTCAGGGCTCTATGTTCAGTCCCTTGTTGTTTGATGTGATATACAGGTGCAAAAACAGCAGAAATAATGCTTTAGAGTGGCCATAACAAATTCCTTGTACTTATTTTTTGTTATTTGTTTTTTTAGTAAATTATTGCTGTCCCGAAGGACAGAGAGCCAAGGAAAAGTCCCCACATCTGCCAGAACCGAAACACTTGAACCACTGTACAGTTGTACCCTGACACCAACACTGCTCTGAACCTGATGAACAAAGGTGAATAAAAGCTCTTCAAAGTGCTATCTTATTTTGTGAAATAGTTTTAAATGAACTGAAGCCTCTTAAAAAAATTCAAAGCAGAAGAAAACTTTAACATAATTTCTTTAAAACTGATGAATGAAGATTTTTTTGTTGTTGCTAATGGTTCCACAATTGCTTTTTTTGAAGTAACCAGGGACAGCAGCTGTGGTTAGAGTAATATTTATCAGGCAGAGACAGAGAGAGAAAGACATCTGTTGGACTAGAGGAGGACTTCAGCTTGATGAGCACTTCAGTCAGAGATAAGACTATCCACATTAATCATTTTAAAACGGGTATTGTGCTAGAGTAGTGTTTTTTTTCTTATTTTGACCATTTTTGATAATTTTTCAAAGTATTTTTATTAATTGATTGATTAAAAAGTTTGTAATACTGATTAGTTATACAGTACATAGGTTTGGGCTATAATTATTAAAATAAAGGACTGAATGGATGAGAAACAGTTCTAACAAAAACAAGAGACCCTGACTGACAACTCTCACATTTATTTCCTCTTATACTCTTATCATCCTCTTATCTTAGTAATAGTGTCAGGTGCACATAATTTTTAAAAAACATAGCATTTTGAAGCTAGCTTTCCCTATTTAAACCCCAAACATTTAGTTCACTGTCAAGAAAAAGTGAAATTAATGAGTTTTAGAGCCTTAAACCTTTAGAAAGAATGAAGCTGAAGAGCTCTCAAAACAATTTGAAAACAACCGTTCCACTGGACGGAATACAGTAAATGAGTGGAGAACAATTCCCAACTTGCCCACATTTGGTCATCTGAGCAAGTTCACCCTTAAAGCAGACCGCAAGATGCTAAAATGAGCTTCCAAACACCTACACCTCACCGCAGGACCTGTCCAATCCAGGGGTGGAGCTGCAGGGGGTACTTGGGGGCAGCGGGCCCCCGGCCCAGGCCTACTTAAGGTTTGCATTGGAGCCGGCTGGAAGAGCATCTTCCAGATCGTCCAGTTTGTGTGTTACAAAGATCCAGAGGTGCACGTGGTGCTGCGACACCCGCTTCAACGCTCGCGCTGCTGCGTGCTTGGTTCAACGAGTCAACCAGGCTTCAGGCTCTGAGTTGAAATTGATAGTGTTAAAATGATCCGATCGCTATCCGCGGTTCTGAACTGATTTGAATTTGTGTTAAATCAAGTCCAATCTCCAGATTTTGGATTTCTATGTTGTTGGAACATCCTGCACAATGAGGTTGACCCAAAACACAGCAGTAAATCTGAGAATTAAGAGTCTCTGGCAGAGTCCAACCTAGACGTTGATCTCTTTGAGAAAGTTAAATTCAGTAGGCTATTTCCCAGAGTATGAAAACAGGGTTGACTTCAAAATGTGTCTTAACACAGGAGTTTTCCTTTTTGAATTGAAATTCCGAAATAAATGACATTTTCAGTAATTTACTAAGTTCCACTGATTCGATTTCAGATCTGTTCTACACAGCTGATGTCTGCAGAATCTAACAACACCATCTTTTTCCACCGTCTGTGAATGGTTAGACTGTGACAAAAAGCTGCACTGAATTACACATTAGCTGTGCTTCCAACAGGCCTGCCAACTGCTCTGCACAAACTGGCACAGTCCAGTCCTAACAGCTGGTCCTGCCACCAGTTTCTGCTCCACTGGATCGCATCATGCGCGCACTTTGAAGCACTCCATATCTGCAGTTGGGGAGTTGTAGAGAAATATGGTAGTGAGGCACTGGCTGAGAAAAGACTGAGCAGTTCAAGATTCTGCCAGGAGGGGGCTATCATAGATCAGCTTAGAGGTTGCTTCACTTTGTGAGATTTTAAATGAGCAGAAGTTTGGTTGTGACTACATATCCAATGCATTTCTTACATTCTGGTTTACATAAAATATTAAATCTAGCTTTAAATAATCAAGACAACTGTTAAATTAAACTTTAGTTTTATGGGGAAAAGCCTGCTGTCCTTCTGAGTGTATGCTGCAGGATGATTCACTCTCTGTGACCCGCATTCCCACCATGCCGTATGGAAAATGCCATCCTGCAGCTCACACCGGCCTCAGGTCATGATCGATCGGTGCCACACCTCTAATGACAACAGGTCAGTTCTCCCATTGCTGGCCCCAATGCCACACGTCCAACTCCGCATATGGTGCACAAGATTGATCGCTTTGATTAACTGGTGTCTGCTTTTCTTTTAACACCCCATCCCAAAACCAGTGGGAAGCAAATGAAAACACTGTTACTGTTGGCTTTCTGTCAATGTTGCTCTGGATCGAGATCCACTGAGCGAAATCCAGATGAACACACTTCTGTTTGGTGCTCAGTTCATACTAATGTGGCATCTTAATTGGAAATTAGCTGATAACTGTTCTCTGGGAAGCCAGAGCCTCTTCTGCTTAATATGCTCAATTTGTATGAGGCTTTATGGTGCTTATTAATCTGTTCTAAAGCCATTACTTATGGTTGGAGAGGTTTTGCTGAACTGGTTGATTTTTAAAGACTTGTGTCAAATGTACAGAGCATACTCAGTTCAGGAAGCTGCTAAGGCAGCGAAGAAGCAAACAATGACACTGACCCTGCAGCTCTGGGCTGAATCTGGAACACTGTTTATCATCCTTCATCTCTTTGCCAGGCATGAGTACATTAATGAATGAATTAATTAATGAATTAATGAATTTATTTATTTATTTATTGTAGTAGTTTATTCCATCTTTTTTTTAATTTTGTAATTAAATTAATTTATTTGTTTATTTGTTGAGGTATTTTTTATCTGTTGTAGGTTATTCGATCTTCATTTGTTACTTATTTTATATTTATACTTGTATTTTATTGCTATTTGTTTGTTGGCTTGCTTATGCTATGCATTCATTTGTTTAATTAAGTATTAATTAATTTATTTTTTTTACTTTATTCTTTGATTCTTTGCATCTTTTCTTTGTTTCTTTCTATTTATGACTCCTTTAGTCCTTCACTGCATGCCACTTGTTAGGGTCCATCACTCACTCCTGACCACTTCCTCCAGTGACAGTGTAATAAAACTCCTAATCATGCGGCCCTGGAGCATGGATGAAACCAAACGAGCCTTAAATGGGTACCCTCCTTGTATTTTCCTGAAATAATTTGGCCTTGGTGCGTCTGTCTTGGGAAGATTTAGATTGTTTACTTTTAATAGAAACTGTTGAGAGCAGCATATTGCCATAATTGCTTTAGAACCACAGTCTGGTGGTGCTGAAAGCCACGAAATTCCTTGGAAATAGCCGCAAGTTGATTCTCTGTCTCTTCCACTGACACTGATTCCCTGTCAGCATAGCAACACAGCTCACAGTGAACAAACCGCCTGCATGGAGACTTAAAAGCCATGTTTTGGGCTCACAGGACGAGAAAAAGCCCTTAAAGGTTAAGTGATCTCATGGCTCTGTGGCCACACTCAAAGAGTATTTATACATCACAGATTTCACTGTGCAAAGGCCATCCTTTTATGCAACTCCCTCGTCTTCATGAGAATAGCACTGCATATTGAAGCTCACAGAGTTAAATGTCTTGCTGTGATATAATGAGGTGCATTAAAACACAGCCTCGGCTCTCATTAACAGTCATTTTCTGTGCTGATATTAGGGCCTCTTAAATGTCAGGGCTGTTGGAAGTTCAGGGAAGCCTTTGCTAAAAGGTTGTAGCATCAGGGAAACCACAAAGAAGGAAATTTCTTTCATTTCACATTGAGCCCCTAGCAAGTTTTCATGCCTCCTCGACCTCACATTTTGTCAGGTAGACGAATGTATCTTCATAAAATTTTATCCACCAGACCAACACAAAAAAGAGCTAAGTTAGGAAGTGGAAGACAAAATGATTAAATCAAATTCAACTTCAAAATACTTTATTCATCCCAAACAGAAATGACATGTAGCTCATATTAACTCGAAATTCTTCAGAAAGTTATTGTAGATGGTGATGGCTGTGGACAGGAAGGACGTGCTTTTTACTTCCATATCCCAAAGTTTGTGTTACTTTATGACATACACTATCAAATAGATAAATATTTGTGGTTAACCAAATGTAAAATATATATTTTTTAAATTAAGGGACATGAATCATCTAAAACAGATACGCTTGGTCATATGTGCGGAGAAAAGCCAGCTTTGATTTGAGCCGGAAGATAAATTGGCTAAAAAGGTTCCATCCCAGTGGGAATCCTGGAGCTGGGGAGGCGCAGTGATGAGTGAGCAGAGAGCGTAATGAGACATGACAAAAGCCATTTAACCATGAACAGGTGGCATACTGATGTTAGTGGCAATTAAGTGTTTAATTGACCAGTTGTGATTGTTTGATTTACAAAAATGACATTTCGGCAGAAACGGAAAAAAACCCGACCTCAACGATCCGAGCAGGAGTGAGATATTTAGAAAGGAAAGCAATAATAAAAAGCTGTTGACTCCGCTGAATCACAGCAGGTATTGGCTGTGTCCGTAATAGATTTTAGAGAGAATAAAGAAGAGGGCGTAGATTTTTCTCTTTTTTTCTGTCAAGTATGGCAGACATGAACAACATATTGACCTGCTAGCTGAAAACCAAACTGGGGAAACTTAAGCTTGCATGAGTTGATATTTGGAACACTTTAGAGGCAGCAGGTGTAAGTTTTAAATACCAGCAGCACTGGCATTCAATCGCCTCCTGAACTAAAATCCAATAACTCTTCGTGTTTTCCACTAACACCACAGGGGTAAAAAAAAGTCTAGCTCTTTAAACATTTCGTGCTGCACTCTGTGCTGTAATATCTGTTTACTCTGTGTTTAAAAACAACACAGCTTGGGTGGATTTTTCTCAGATTTAGCCCGAGGTAGAAACTGGCTTTCATCAGCTTGAAATATCTGACTGAGTGATCCGTTGTCTGCTATCAAATACTCAGTTCAGATTAAGAATTTCACAAAACACTTTCTAAATAACAGCAAAAAATGTCTACCAATATTTTTAAAAAGAGGGAATTATAATTTAAACAGAATATTATTAGACCTTCTGGCAGAGTTCAAATATAAACTCTGGCATTTTTTTGTGCGCTGACTCAGCTGTATGCTGACTCTTAATTTTTCCTCTTTAGGTCCAAAAGTAATTACTTCAGTTTTGTTTCTGTTCTGCTGAAGAAAGACATGGCATATCAAGGCATTGATCTGGTACATGCATCTGCTCAGTGTTTGAATTGTTCATGGTCACCTGGTGACATTGTAATGTGAAGCTGTGTATCATCTGCATATGGTCTAATCTTTTTAATAGTTATAATGAGAGCTGGCGGGAGCATGTAGATATTAAAGAAGAAGGGCCCAAAGATGGAACCTTGGGGTTCCCCATATGCGATTTTCGCCAGCTTTGATTAATAAAAGTTAACTATTGACAGAACACTTTCCCTCATATAATCTGACATATGTTGTACAGTTTGACTGAAAATCAAACAAATCTGTTATAAGAGGGAAGAAAACTATATAAGTGTGTTCAGTTGTTGTAATCAAACTTGAGTTCACATTTACCGTTGATTGTACTAAACTCGATTAACCTGAAACCTGGTTGGATTTTGGTGTCATGTCCACATTTGCAGCTTTTAGCCACATTTTGCATAGAGAGGATGGAATGGCCTCACTGAACTCCATTATATGGATGCTGCCCCCCAGTAAAAGCAGAGAAAATATGAGACAGCAGAAAGAACTATTTGCATGACAATGCCAGCACAGTCAAACACAAATGTTTTGTTGCATTTTGGGCTCTTGTTTACACAGTGACACGGTTTTGATCACACAAAAATACACAGGTTTAGCTCCAGAATGAAGCATCGCCTCCTACAGGTCTCCTTGTCCGTATAGGGGACAAGGGTGTACAGAACCCTTGTCCCTTAGCTGCCTATCTGCAGCTAACATTCTGGGCGAGAGGCGGGGTACACCCTGGACAGGTTGTCAGTCTGTCACAGGGCAATTCTGCTGTTGTATAAGCACATTTTTCTTGGGATATGCAACAAAGAGTATTTTCATAAATGCTGTTGTGTAAACAGTAAGTTGAAAGAATATGATCCTATGTTCAGTCGTTTTTAATACAAGTTTGTCGTGCAGCATCTTCAACATGTTATTGTCCACTGCCTGCATCATATTATTCTGCTTGTTTCCCCAGATTAGTTGAACAGCGAAATACAGTGCATGTGATGCCTCTGATATGTGTGTGCTCATGTTTCAGCAAAAATATGTTCTGAAAGAGGCTATAGACATTATAAAAACTGGACAGTTTGACAAATTTACTGAAAGGACAACATGGCAATGGCCAGGGAGGCTACCATGAGGCTGACAGCAATGCTAAAGGAATTGCAGGAATTTCCAACAAGGACTAGTTTTGTTCTACATGTGACAACAGTCTCCTCTGCTTTCCATGTATCTATGGTTGTGAAATAAATGCCTGCTAGAAACCTGAAGATAAAGAGGGATTTAATTTTCAGAATGATAGCGAGTCCAAACGTGCTCTACGTCCGAATTCATTCTAGGAGGACGACACGAGTGAAGGACAAATAAAGTTTTGCCATGGGTGAGCCAGAGTCCAGAAATAAATTCAACTGAAAATCTGTTAGGGTTACATGAAGATGGCTGTCAGCATGAAATGTCTTCACTGTCTGATAGATTCGGAGAGAGTTTGCAAGACAGAGTGGGGAAATATTACCAAGAAGAGATGGAGCGTTGCTAGACTGCAACCGAAGGAGAATGAATGTTAAAATTGAATCAAAAGGTGCTTTAGGAAAGTAGTGGTTGAAAGGTGGCATGATTCTGTAAGATTATTGCTTTTTATTTATTTTTCCTTCAAACTGATTTTTGCTTGTCATGGACACTGACCCCATGATGCCACTTTTTACTGCAAGGAGATTTTTAACATAAAATGGAAATCATTGGACATGCATGTAAAGATTACCACCTGTCTGGACTAATCGATAGTTAAATATAAAAGACTTTTATTTGAAAGAAAACTTTCACGGTTGGTTAAAATGTCAAAGAACCGTGTGGAAGGAAGTGCTATGGGGGTGGAACATGAGGGTGGTGACTACTCTTTTTATGAAACAGAGGTTTTTGATATATGGTTGAAAATAAAAACACTTCCAAAACCTTTACATGTTTGTTAGAAAGGTGGAAATAAAGATAGATTTTTCCAGCATCACTGAGTCCAAGCATACACCCAAATCAACAAAAAAAAAAAATGGCTTCATGAAAGGAAAATTGCAGTTTTGGAATAACATAACTGAGTACAGTGCTAAATAACTAACTGTACAGTAGGGATGACCTCTCAATCTAATTAAGTAAAAGTTTTTAAAGATAAGATGTCTGTGCGCATAGACTCCTACCAAGCAATAAAAGCTGAAGTTAAACCAAAAGCTTTATAAATAAGGAGTTGTAGTCATACCTTTGCAACTGGATCATTGCTTTTATTTCCCTATTCTGCATATGTTTGTTTTTTTCTGTTAAATAAATGTTTTGTAAATAATTAATTAAGTCTGCACTTACATAATGTTTCACTTCCATTTATTTATAATCAGTGTAGGGTGAAGACAAACAAAATCTTAATTGAACGTCTGCAGTTTGCACATTATCCATCAGGGGGCGATAGACAACTCTCACTTTCCGAGTTCCAAAACACTGAAACTCCCATGTCTCTCTTTCTTTTCTTTTTTGTATGGAGTGTGGATCCACTTTGGGAAAGTCGGGACACACTGTCCGTGTTGTAAGTTTGCAGGGGATACCACCGGGAAGCTGTGAGCTCATTTTATCTCCCGAGTCTGGAACGAATCTGAAACGGGGGGCAACGGGTCAAATGTGAGCAGTGGGTTGTAGTTGGGACCACAGAAACGTCTCCGTGCCAAAAGAAACCAGTGAGAGGGAGAGAAGCGCGTGAGGAAAGGGAGCGGAAGAGAACAGGGGCTGTAAATCTTCACCGCGGTGTTTTGGCGCGTGCGCTTAGGTTCGATACAAAGTATCAGAAACGTGACGTTTAACGGAGGTGAATGTAAACACGAGCTCCTCTGTTTTTTGTTCCCGCTGGACATGTTTCCGCTCCTTGTGAGCGACGTGTAGGCTGTGGACTGAGCTACTGTTCTCTGCCTGCTCTCTCTGTCTTCACTTCTCTGCGTAATTTTATTTTTGTGCTATAAAAATACTGAAAGTTGGCGTTTTTTTTCCCCCCTGCACGCCTAGTTGTGACGAAACGTAAAATGCAAATGCGGTAAGTGACACCGGGCTTTGTTCAGTATTAAACGACACTTCACACTGCACACATTCTCTGCTGTTTGGATTCTCTGACGTACCGCTACATCCAGCTGTTCGCTTTTTGTTTGGGAACTGGATTTTCTGAAATAAACTTTTTTTTGGCTTTGAGAATGAAGAGAAGAAAATTCTCCTGAATTTTTTTTGTCTCTTTAGCCTTCATGCTGGGACCACAGGAGAGCCGACATGCAGTGATACAAGCTCAGCGTCTTACTGCTGTTAACCTAAAGTTGTGACATCACATCATTACAGAAGTCACAGTGAATGATCAAGAAACCCAGAGCGCAAAGGAAGCCGACCAGAGTGCCTGCTCGTGCGCCGAGAAACGCAGCTCTCCGCCGGCTGTGAAGCAGTTCCAGGGCTCGGTCAGTTTTGCCAGGAGGGTCTCCGGAGCAGAGATGGAGGAGTGGAGACAATGCGGGCGGTGGTTGATAGACTGCAAGGTCCTGCCCCCGAACCACCGGGTCGTGTGGCCCTCGGCGGTCGTGTTCGACTTGGCACAGGCGCTGCGGGACGGGGTGCTCCTGTGCCAGATGTTGCATAACCTCTCCCCCGGATCGGTTGATCTGAAGGAGATCAATTTCAGGCCCCAGATGTCACAGGTAAGTCTGTGCAAAACAAACTTTAAAGAGATGATGGGGGTTTGGTTTACGCCCCAGACTCTGTTCTTGATTGCGCACACATTTTGCACTGCTCTATATAGGAGTAAATCTACGTAAATTAGGGTATCGCCTGAAAGTTAATAAAAGTGAAACTCATTTCTTAAACACATAGTGATATGATTCCAACCTTTAGTTTTGTTACATTTGCTGATTAATGGAGGTAATCTAGCAATAACCTTAACACAAATGTGAGATCATGGCCATGTTCTGGTATTCACAATTATTTGATTGAATGCTGAGTTGGCAGTTGTCCAGCAAGCTGTCAGTGACACCATTCATGAAAGGTCATTAATAAGGAAGCTGGCTGTTGAGAGTGCAGTATCAATCTCCCTGTTGTAAAGTTCAGTGGAAGGAAAAAGTCTGGTACAAAAAAAGATGCACAAGCAACAATGATTATTGGAGCTTTTTCACTCACAGTTTTTCCTTCCACTAAGCTGTTAATCGGTGCTTTTGGACACAGCACTGTGCAAAGATCTAGCTTCTTTAGCCGTAGTCTTTTAAGGGTTTGACATACGTCTCTGAGTTTTGAACCCAAGCTCTGGGTATGCAAGCCACTTGGAGTTTGTGAATAAGCAATGTGTGTCCATAGCATAACATTTCTGTATTAAATGTATATATAATATTCTTCCATAATATTGGCTTATTTTCATTAGCTCTAAGCAGTAATTATCAAGCTGAATAGCAATAAATGCTTAAAATAAATACGTTTTTTGCTGATATCCTTTTAGATCATTTTGATTCTCACCTGGCCAGATATCCACTGAGGTGTTCTGTAATTTGCTTTAGATGTCTTCAACACGATTCCTCCAGAGCTTCCCGTCAGGTCAAGCCCACGTCTCTGTTGTTGCAGAACTGCGGTCTGTGATAATGCAATGTGCATGCGGCAATACGGAATTTGTACGATCAAGTTCAGTTTTGTCCTGGATGAAAGAAACAATTGATCACCTCTGTAGGTGTGGCCTGTGCTTTGTGTTTGCAGCAGCAGTTTTATCACAAACCCAATCATGTACATGCAAACCTCCTGCAAGGTCTGAGCGTTTCGTTGCCATTCACCTGTCTGCCAGAAATGTTGCCTCGTCAGCGAAATGATCATGCAGTTTTGCTGCGACTTCAGCATCTTCTCATCTGCTTCAAAGGATGTTAACTCAACTTTATCAATCAAGCCAGTTGTGCAAGTGGGAAACGATGTGTTGCTTAAAAAGAGGAAGTTAGAGATTTTATTCGTTTAATCATTTACACTGAGATGTGGAAGTTGTTGCAGCTTTGCCACTCTATTTAGGCAGTTATGAGGAATAGAAACAGGATATATTATTTTGCAAGCATTTTAAGGCCGCTTAGAATTTTATATAAAGAAAATAAATATAACAGCTCCTATTCTTACTCATATATTAGTATACCAATGCAGAAGTGTTTTTTTTTTTACTTCATTTCCATTTTGTTTATAATAAAGCTGAGGAACTGTAGCATAGTTTTACTGAAATAAAAGCTTTTCATGAGTAAGATATCAAAATGTTACTTTATAATTTGCCTATTTAAGCAGTAAATTTTAATAGTAAGGAATATAAGTATCTTTTTTGTCCAACTGTGGGAACATTTAGGTGACCAACAGAAAAAATAAGAGTAAGAAATTGTTATTTTATATGATCAAACTTACAACGAAGAAGAAACAATACTGCTTACTTCAAAATTGCAATGTTGCAATATCTGTGCATTGAAAGCAGCAACAGCCTACTAGAAATGTTTAAAAAAGATTGCACTGCTAACAGCAGAGATGTAAACACTTATTGAGTTTGAGTTTACTGGGAGCTGTGAGGGTTATAAAGTGTATATGCTGATGGGGGGGAAGGATATGCAATAATGCTACTTTCTCCACCTCAGATGCAGCAATCTGTCACTGAAGGAGCTCTCAGGTTTTGCAACAACTTCATGCATGGGAAGGCAGACATTTTTCAAGACAGTATTCTCTTAATCTCTATTTCTACACAGGACAATTCTTTTTAATTCTAATTCAATTTAATTCTTCTCAATTAGGTGAACATCAGACAATTCTCCAAATCAAAGCTTTTTTTATACCGTATATGTGCCACATGTATGAAAGATATCTGTATGAAGATGTGAAGCTTTTCATGGATGATTCTGTACCCATGGAGTGACCTTAACACAATAGGCAAACATGTCCCTGCAAAGGAGAATTTGGGAAGAGTAGCCATCCTGATATATACTTAGACTAAGATTACACATGAGCCGAAGTGGTTTTATGATTACATTGACGTGCCTCCGTTTGTCTAGAGCTTCCCATTCACTTAATCTTGTTTATGCTCCCAACATCAATATGAGGAAGCATTTGGTTCCTCAGGAAGTTAACACGACCGCAGCAGTAGAGTGAAAAGTGCTCTGTGGAAAATCTTTCATTCTGCTTTCATTCACTCACCAATCTGATGTGAATGCCAGTAGGTCTCTGTTGCTGAATGTTGAGTCATCTTTGTGAAGGTTGGCTGGAATTCTGAATAAAAATTGCCAGTTTGGAGAAAATAATTTTGATTATTCCTGTTCCTATGCTACAGAGGGAGTCGAAACGGCTATCATTCGAGAGCAGTGGGTATTTGATGGCGTGTTTGTCAAATATTCTCAGCACACCTTCGCTGACCTGCTTCTGTCACAGTAATGTGTGAATACGTGTCACATGAGTCTGTCTGCTTTGCACCAGGATTCACCGCTCTCCCCTTTGCATAACAAAAAGAAAATCAAAATTTGTATTTCCGGTCATTCAGTTTAGTATAATTAAAGTTCAAGAACTTTAACACTTTGACACTTCGATTTATACGATTGAAACTTCCAAGAAGCCCAAAAAACGAATTGAATGTCTCGCATCTTTTGTGACTTCACATGAGAATACACTCTGAATCTAAGGCTATAGGTTGGAAAAGCGGCACTTTTCTGCCTGTTCTCTGAGGCACCTGTGCTTCTGCCTGTGCTCTGAGGCCAACTGTAGCCCTCACTTATCAGCTCCAGAAGCTATGGACGTCCATGATTACAAGGCGAAGGAGAGGTCTGGATGGCACCCTTTGATCCACCCACTAATTGCCCTCCCGGTCCTTCTGAGAAAATCTGCAGCGAGGGTGGAAGAGGTGTCCTTAGTGACAAATTGGGTTAAACAAAACCCTGGCAGGAGAACGGTAGTTTGTGATTTATGATAAGGAAAAGGTCAGAGAGTGTGTGTGTTCTGATACTTGGAAACACACAACCTGAGTGACTTAACCAAATGAGAAGGATGTGAAGCAGAGAGGACATCTATCTTGCTTATAGCTTCTTCTGTGAAAGTTTTGTCAGGCATGCAGCTTTCCATAGTTGATTCGAGTTTGGGGAATATGCAAACAAGTGTTTAAAGGAAAAAGATGAATTAAGTGGTGATTTTTAACGTGAAGAGAGGGACGATGTTGGCAAACCGTCTCCCCAGTTGAGAAATTTAAAAGCACAGCCTACCTGTAATTCTTCAAAGGCTTCTCAGTTTTATGACTCTTATGGACATGCTGGTTTAATATTGAGCACAGAAATTAAACATTAACAAACTGAAACAATTTCCTTAACCTTTCCTATTTCTTGTTAGTCATCTACATTAGTAATGCTGACAGGTGCCTATAGTTGGCTGGAATGCTTAATTTTGTCATAAATTTTATAAGACATTTGTAAAAGACCCACTTTCTATCTGTGGTTTGTTAAAAACGCAACAGAAAATGACAGAGCTGGTATACAAACACGATCTGGTTCCCAGTGCAAAACTTGCATATCAGGTAGAAGCACAACAACAAGAATTGCCAGTGGTCTAATTAATTCTATCAAAATCTATATTCTGAGGAACTGCAGAGTTACTTATCAAATGTGTGTAGGGAGTAGGAGTTTAAGATATTTTTATGTTTTTATCTGTGCAGACAGGAGTTTAGCTGACCCTCATTTATATAGCCCAATAAATCCTTCATTGTGTTCTCATCGTTTATTCATCTTCACCTCAAGGTTGTAAACAGAAACCTAATGAGCACTGGTGTTTGCAGACTCTCAGCAGCTCAAATTGTGTGAGCTGATAGTGCAGCGCCTCAAGCTGTGTCTGGGAGACGAGAGAGGGCTTTGCTCTCTGTAGCTTTTTTGTGTTTTGCTGTATTTTTTTTTTCCACATCTGATTCTTTGATATATTTTTTTTCTTCCCCGACCCTGTCAATGAGGTTACTGTGAATGCCTTTGGGATGACTAAAGCAGATATGCATGTAGTACCATGCTTTTGTTTTCAGTGTGCTTGTTATGTTTGAAATTGCATGCGTGAGTGAGAAATGTTCCAGTACCTGTGTTGTGGCTGTATGCCAAGCCAGTCGAGCTCTCTTGAATCCTCCCAGTTCTCCGCGGGGCTCCAGATCCCACACAGCGCCTGCTGCTTCCAATCACTGCAATCGAGGTTCTTTCTTTTTTGTCCTGCTCCCACCTGACAGATTAGCTGATGACAGCAAGTAGCAAGAACTGATTGGAAATCGACCATTACACACTTGCCTGGCAAACCAGGTTTTTCAAAAGAAATTCTTATCATTATAGCAAATAAGATTCAGTTGTTTTTAAGGCAGTAAATTAAATTTTAGATTATAAAAAAATAACCCAGAGCCCATTTATAAAATCTCAGCCTTTTTAGACCACATTCTCCAACTTGTTCCTGTGAGCTGTCAGTCAGTCTTGTAGAATTGCAGAAGAAAGTAAATGACCACTGTTATCTGAGTCTGTTCTTTACAGTCATGGTTCTGCATTAAAAGAGAAAAATCTTTAGCTTTTGATTCAGTTCTGAAACACAATTTTGCAACAAGATATAATAATTCCATTGTTCATCTGCTAAATAAACAACCTGCTGCAAGTTTGCTACCAAGGCAGATTGTCTGGCTTAGTAACCAGTTAGCATCTGCATAGACATTAACTTCTGCAGTACTGCTATAACAGTTTCTACTTTTGCATGAATCCATGTTAAAGTATAGTTTGTGTTCAAACTATTAAAATGGATGTAAGTTATGTATTCACAGATGTAGGTTATTTGCTGTTTGCTTGATGACGAATAAAAATAATGGCTGCCTTCCTCGGCTAACAAAACAAAAAAAAAAACTCACTGCTGTTTGACCCTCACAAAGTTGTGAAAGTGGCTACTGTTTTTTTTTCTCACCTGCCATAATATTGGACTGTTTTTTGTAGATAATTGAAGCTGATCTCGTTATCCTTGTTTTTTTTTTGATAAGACTCATTTATCGTCTTGTCTGGATTCTGTTTGAGGTTACGAGTGGATGTACACCACACTGTGGCTTTTAATGGCCATCATTCAGTGAGATGAGCTGGAAATCCCAGAGAGCGACACTGACATCTCAGACTAAGTCCATTTCATCCTCTCCTAATCAGTCCTTTGATCGCAGCGTACTCTGAATATTCTCTTTAGGTTGAATTTCTAACCCTGAAAACCACATTTGATCTCGGCTGGGCTAGAAGTGAGATCAGAAAGAAGCATATCAAGAGAATAAATCCAGCTTGTTCTCACATTTCGGTTTATGACTAGAGAAAGATAGAGGATGGCAGTGGCTAAATTGCCCAGCCACCTCCCAGCCTCCCCTAGGGGTAATTTAATCTCAGCGTTGGGTCTACTGTTGACCCGTGACCCCAGTGCTCACCGGAAGCAGGTAATACTGTTAATGGAGCTCATTAGAGATCCACACTGGTTTGAACAGCTGGGATAGTGCAGCTGAAAGCTAATGGGATTGACAATAAGGGAATGAGTCCCAGCACAGGGTTGTCTAACCTTTTTATGAAGTGATCCTGCTCTTAAGGTCACAAGAATCTTTTAAAGAGAGTTTTTGTTGCTGTTTTTTGTGGCTTCGGTGACACTTGCCATCCTTAGCTAGCCATTTCTTCAGGAGATAAAAGTAGCTTTGTTGCTGTTCTAATTATGAAACGGCAAAAAATGTAGGTTTGCAAAAACCCGCAATCAAGCTTTTAATTTCTTAATATCAGAGTTTGTGATTTAGATTGTAAGACGAGCCTCAGTTTGACACCAACAGAAGCTAAGGGAATTTATTATTCAGCCATAAATCATTGACGTATGTGGCTTTAGGGCTTTAACCACATGTTTGAGCACTGTGCTGCAACTCTCTTTAACCCTCTCTTAACTTTTTCCCTTTAGCAAAGAAAAATCCGACTGATGAAACAGTAAAATTATAAAACAAATAGCACAAATGCAACATTTTCTGCATGCCTGTGACTGTTTCTGACATGCTTTATCAATTAAAGAATTAATTTATCAATTAAAGAATAAATTGCCTTTAATTGCTTCTGTATTTAATCAGGAATTCTGGCCAAAGAAGACCAGGGTTTCAAGCTTAAAGTTTTACATTAATATTAATATATATGAAGAAAATGAAACCGAGAACACACATTGATGTTTTCTGAGGCATGATAATAGTTTCTGGATAATAAGTCATGTAGTGATGCCTGCAGTGCAAATGGATTCTCACACTGGTAGGCAGTTTGAAGCTTGTCAACAACCTGCCTTGAGAGAGCCAACTGAGTGAAGCATGATGTAGTGTGCATAAAAGCACACCTTTAAAATCTTCCTTTTAAATTGGTCAGATAATGAGATGTACATTTTATTATGTCTATAATGTCACTATTTTAATGCTCTGCTACAAGTCAGAGTTGCCTTTATATGGTGATAGGATGTAATGCCAGGAACATCAATCAGATATAGTACAATGGTTGTAAAATTGCTGATTATTTCTGCAACCATTAAGCATAGTATGTCATTATTGAGTCTAGGAAGGACCACATCAACCATTGACAAGCTGCAGAAGTTGGTGTTCAGTTTCACTTATTTAGGACAAACGCCTGTCATCAGGATGTGGCTTTGATATAATTGAGCTTCTGTGTCCACATGACCTAAAAACATACATTGTAACGTAGAAACAAGAGGACAACACTAAACAGAGGAGGACTTTACATGCCTGCGTCCAACTGCTTCTTTTTAAGTTAGTGCAATTTTATTTAATCCAGATGAGACTCATCCTCTTAAAGTTAATCTGTGTGTCAGCCATACAAATCAGACATTTGAATAGCATTAATATTTCTAACGGAATGCCTGGAGGGACGTGCTGAAAAGTGTGCATCTGTATTTGTGATACTACGCTGCGACTACTGTTCAAACTATAAACTGCTGGTAATTTTGTGTACAAGCCCCCTTTTGTTGTTGCAACAATGGCCATGGATATGTTATAGCAAGGAGTTTAGGCCTGGATCCTCAGATGGTTATGGAAGAGGATCAGCTTTGTGTCAGGATTTATTTAAAACATCTTGGTAGTTTAAAGATTTCATAATGTTATGCAGTCAATCATTTGAAGTCTGGAGCATCAGAAAAAAAAATCAGACCAAAACACCACACACCCTCTACCATGTTTAATAATTAACATGGTGTAATTGGCATTTGTGTATTTTATAAGGTAAAGTAAAAGCTTTTGTTTTACTGGTATAGATATTGATTTATTATTATTTTATATAAAAATTGCCACTGAAAGATGGACAGAAATTAAAGGTTAAAGTTCAAAACATTTGTAGTGTGAGATTTTGCTAAACAACTCTGTTTAACATGGTGCTAACACGTCAACAGCTCTCCATAATAATATGCTTTTATTAGATGTACAAACAAAATTACCCCTTGCTTCTCATTATCTGTCTGTGTAATATTTTTTTATGTGCCATGCGATGCACTCCTTGTGATCTCTGAGCTGTAAGAGAAAAATATTTCTCTTTAGATTAAGATGTTTGTGGAGCAGGGACTGTTGCGTCTCTTTTCTTTATCACTTTCATTATTAAGATAGCATCTGGTGGTATACCATAGTCTCTGATAAGAATAAATCAATACGAAGCGGTAAAAGTTCCCATTCTGCAGGAAGAATGCAGAACAGCATTAGTTGAGACTCAAATGGTGAAACGGTTAAGTAGCTGTTGTCAGTATATATGAAGTGCAAATGGATTCTCACACTTACCGTTTTGCAGCATTGTGAAAAATAAAACTGGAAGTAAATTTTGAATTATTGGATAAAAATATTTCAATGTTCGATGCTGTAATTTTTAAATTCTATTAGCTGGCAAAATTGGACAATATTTTAATTATAAAACTCAATTTCTGTCGGATGATAACTAATACACCAGAAAATGAAATCATTTTGTTAAAGAACAGCTGGAAGAGCTGGTTAATCGGTTCCATGTTATCATTAATATTTGCAGAGGACTGCAAACCTATCCATGAAAGTGAATTGTGCACTGGTTTAACCCTGAAAATTTGGCTTTTAATTTTTCTAAAAATTGCAATTTAGGTCTAATATGTTGCCTTGCAAAAGTGTTCATACATTTTCAAGCTTTCTTCTAGTCAAACCTCAATGTGTTGAACAAAACTGAACAAGATTATTATTATTATTATTATTATTATTATTATTAAGAAGTCCAGCTTCCTGCAGGACCTGAACTCTGTGTGTTGGAACAATCTACCACTTTCTAGGAACTATTAGAAGTTGTTTTGTAAAATCAAAAGGACTTACAGTTGAGTGTGCATGTATATTTTTCAGCTCTAATTAAACATAAGGACCTCTTCATCCCCCCAACGAGCAAAAATAATCCTGTCAGACTTTGAGATTATACTCAGTTGTCCACACACCAATGAAATAATGGCTAAAAGTCCCCACAGAGTAGAAAGCTGACCGGAAGAATTAAAAGAGTGTAGAAACTTTGATGATGGTATCTGGGAACATAAAACTGTGTTTTATTGCTAACTAGGTTCAAACATTGCAGAAAAACATATATATAAAGAGAATTTGATTAAGAAGCCAAATTCTTCTTATTTGGCGCTGACCATGAATCATGGTCAGTGATTCATATTTTCTTACTTTTGATCTCTTTTTTTTCCTTAATAACTCGAACATATCCTCCTTTTTTCTTACTCATTTGATCTTTGTAACACTGGTGATGGTGTTACTGCATCGTGATGCACACTGTACAAATGTGGTCCACTGCTTTTTCCCCCCGCATTCTGCACAGACTGTGCATGAGTCAGCCAGTCTGTTCTGAAAAACCAGAGCCACATATTTTATCAATCACATTAAAAAACTCTGCTCCACCTAGTGCTTGTGGTACATTAATGTCCATCTTTCTTCTGTTTGCATTCCTCGGGGACGGCTTATTGTCTGAGATGTGAGTGCTTATGTGTTTTATACGGGGAACTCCAAGCTGACTTAATCCTTTGATTGAGAGGTGATTCAAGTGATGTCATGTTGAGGCAGATTAAAGCTAAACCTCAAACTTCAGTGTAATTTATTGGAATAACCAACAGTGGATATCTGGTGTTCATGCGGGTTAGGGACCACAACCATCCGAGTATAGCTAAAACCTGCAAATATTTAGACTACCTCTAAAAATGCATATAACTGCCTTTCTTTAATAGTTAAAACTCCAACAATACCTTAAAATGCATTAATATGCATTTTAAGCTAATATCTACAATCTTCCTTATCTCTGCTTTTAGAGGTATAGCCAATCAACACCAAGAAAAATAAATGGTGCTGCTTTGGAAACGCTAGTCAACAGTATATCAAGTAGCATTGCACCTCTCTATTTTAACTTCCCAAGCTGCATGTTCTTTCAAATGCTTCTAGTTTTCATCGACTAGATGAATGAATGAATACTGAACCTTGGTGGGGATTCACTGTAAACACAAAAAAAATCTAAAATGGCAATATATAAAATACCTTGGGACAAATAAGACTTGTCCTTCTGGGGTTTTTTCTTGCTTTTCTTCCATAAAAATCAGACTTGTGAGTGTCAAATTGTGGAATTTGTGGACTATCTCTGACGTCTCTGTTATGATTCTTGAACTCTGTGATGATTTTTAGACTTCACTGATTTTCTTTATCAAACCTCTAAGACCATCAAAGAACATCTGTATTTGAAAAGAGATTAACCTCCACACAGGTATACTCTTTTCTACTTATTAGATGTCTTTTGAAGGCAAGTAGTTGCATAATAGTTTATTTATGGGTATCATATTAAAAGGGGTTAATGCATACACACACCAAACTTTTCAGGTTTGGTACCATTTATTGTTTTCCAATACTCTTCACAGTTATTTAGCTCATCAGATCAAAACTATTTACATAAATGTATTCCGTTACCTTATGAAACTGTGGGGAACTTGCCAGTTAGAGGGAAAACTGACCCTCCATGGCAACATGCAGCCAGCTTCGAGGAACACTGAACCTTATGGACACCGTCTGATTTATAAAGTGGCTCCATCTGCATAGTGGTTGTTGAGGGGGTTCATTTGCATGGGCATGCAGCGGAATGGCGCCTGAATATTTCCGGTGCCAGCCACGCTTCGCTGGGCACCGTCACTCCGCGGCGAAATGGGAGAGAAGAGGCCACAGTGCTTCCCCCTGTCAGAGCGAGACAGATGGCTCAATCTTTCTCCTGTAGTTCTTCTCAATCATAGGAAATCAAAACGGTTTGAAGTATGTCATGTGATTTTTACAGCAGTCCATTTCTGCCTGGCCTTGGCTGCCTTTCTGTTTTTATTGACCGCCGTCTTGAACAACATTTACCCTGTGATATGAGGACTTTGGTAGTCTAGTTTGTGGTGGTGTTGTTGTTGTGGCAGACTGCTTGTGGCTGTTTCCTGCTGACTGAGAGCAGATAACGGTCTGGGCTGGGGGAGAGGCACAGCATCCAAATCATAACCCCCTTTTCTTCTTCTCCATACTCACAAACACGGGGAAAGATAAACAGTTTCATATTTTTTTCTATCTCTTCTCCAAACGGAAGCAGATAACACGCTCGTCATTGCCTGGTGCCTCCTAAGAATAGCTGTGTTTATTAGGGACTGTAGCACTAGATTTTTTTTTCCCAAGGCTTTTGCCACTGAACTGCCACAAGAAGCACCAATATCCCATTACTGACATGTATTGATCATATCACATAATTAGCTGTGGGATCGGAAGGGCACAAAGGTAGGGTTGCAATGTTACACTCAGTCCCGTAAAGGGCTGGTGCTTATTGATCTCCCTTGTTAATCATGCAAACAAAGTGGAACAGCGTTGTGGGTTAGAGGGAGCGGAAGAGCTTATTTCCTCACGCTCCATCTGTGGGACGCTGCTTTGTGACTTTTAATTTAAACTTCTCCCAGTTGCCGTTTTGATGCTTTCTGTTTAGCCCTCTAAGCATTGTGCTTTGTACTTGTTTTTGGCTATGAAATTATGTTGGACATGTGTAGGAAAAAAATACAATTAACCCAAAAATGTAACAGCATTTTGTTGTACACAAGCAAATTTATCATTTTGGCACTACCTGAGTTTTTTTAGAATTATGACTTCATTTGGTGCTCAAAAATTGTCACCATACTTTTCTGACAGTTTATTGAGCTTCCCTCAGACGTATGCGGATATATGTTAGGTTAAGGTTTGTTGACTATTTACACAATAGATAAACGTGGCTGTTTAGAGACAATGGACATTCGCCCATTCACTCGTCATTAATAGCAGCTTGTTTTGAAGAATGTAACTGGAAAATTATTCAGAGAAATTTACGGATTTCTTCGCAGAGCAAATGTAAAATATTTGAAAGGTCTTTGCAAAGTAGCTAATCTATGAGCACCATTCATTTTGCTTGGTGCTGATTGACTGAACCCTTAAATGCAGAAATAAGGATGACTGTACATGTTATCTTTTGCTGCAGTGCTACAGTACCCTTAACCTGTGATGAGATTTTTAATTATTAAATCAGATGACAAATTATAGGTTTTTATTTTTTATTTTTTCATTTTGAACTGATCTGAACTTAAGGTTGTCTCACCACCTGAATCCCATCCTGGCCTAGCGTGAGCATATGTTACCAATTCAGATATAATGCTATAAAATAAATTTTTTCTCTCCTGTACTTTGCTGTTGATTTTAGGAGAACATGTAAAATTCATGTTTTTTTCCGTCGACTAATCAGACTCTTTCAACGCTAATAAACTGCTCAGCATGAATTTCTGGCTGGGAGTTTTGTTATTAGATTTAATCCAATTTCTCACATAGTAAATTAGTTCGATGAGTGATTATAGGCTTAAAGAAGCAAACCCATGCAGTGCAGGGATAAAACGCCTCTCCACCACCTCCAACTTCTGAATCATCCTCAAGGATACGCGCAACGCAGTAAAGCTTGTGTGGGCTTTAGAAACGTAATTAAAAAAAATCTTGTGATGGACAGCTGCTGGAACCTGTCGAGAATAAACCCACCTCATCAGACAACAAGATACTTTTTTTGTAATTAATGTATCATTTTTGCATACTAATGAGCTAATTGTCAGTAATGGAGGCCAGGGAAAAATTTAATAGAGATGACTCAGATCTGATTGTGATAATGCGACAATAATAACAAAGCAAACCTCTTCACAATGACACCATCTGCAAAACGTCACACTATATCTTCAGTTGTACTCATTTTAGAAATAATAAACTTCAGAATAATCGTTTCAAGCTGCAGAGCCTGTAAAACTTGTATCCATACTGCTGAAACTATGGATGTTCATAACACTGATTTAAAAAAGCTCCTGCTGTTAAATGTTTTTCATGTGCTGTAAGTACATGTTGGAAAAATGTATAAAAAACAGCATAAAAAAGTGACAATCTTCCCATAATAAGCTTTACTGCTTTGAAGATTCATTAATAATTCATGAATGGAGCCATAACCATCTGTGTGCTGAAAGACTGAGAGGAGTTGCACTATACATCTCAATAAAATAACAGTTTCCTTTTTTTAGCCAATTGAAACCAAGAACATATGATGGCATTTTGAAGCTGTTTTAAACTATTTTTATTAGCCATTAGCACATCTCTATCTGCAACACCTACCATTTAAATCTTTAGTTGGTAAATATTACAAATGTTCCGTCTTACTTTTTTGAGACACACTTTTTGCAGAACAAATGCAAAATTTGTGAAGTAGCAGTACCTTGAAACTAAATGAGCTGATTGATTGGAGAAGCAAAGAATTGTGAATTATTGTTGGGTACAATACGATGCAGAACTACAGGAATGAAGATGTGAAATCCACATCTTAAACATATAGGCTATTTATTATTTCAGGAAAAGATATTTCTTGGTGGTGTTAGATGCTGGAAATGTCAAAATTTCCACTGAGAATTGGCAAAATGGCTTGAACCATGTGAAATATGCAGAAACTCTGCGTGGTTTAGTATTTTCTTTGGATATCAAGATCCTCAAACCTTAATAAGCACTGAAAGCTGTGCTGCTTTAACCACTTATCATCAAGTTCCTCAGTTTAGTCATTTGATTTAGTGCATGAGGGGAAAGAAAGCAAGGCTTTTTTTCTCTCCCCAGATGATATTGACGATTGCTTTGGTTTTCTTTAACGTTGGCACGCTGTCCAGTCCTCCCCTGATTGATGACATTTCTAAAAACCAATCTCTCATAAGTGGCAGTTGAAAGGAAGGCCGGTGAGCATCCTCAATCCCATCTGAAGACGTGAAGAAAAAGTGGGGTGGAGGGGAAAGAAGCCAGCTTGGTGTTAGCATAATGAAAGCAACAGAGTGTGAAGGCAGGAAAGCTAAACAATTTAGAATTAATGGCGGCGGCTCGGGGGGGAAACAAACTGAGAGAGAAAACAGAAAGAGAATTTGATTGAGTTGACGCTTTTAGTGGCGTTCTCTTGTGAAATTGAGCATGTCCCTCGAAGTGACGCGCACAGCTCATCTGGTTCTCAGCAACTTATCCTCCATTAGCAGACAAAGATGTGCCAAGACCGGGACAACAAGCTGCATTTACAGACACCATGTCGGTCCTGGGATCCACTTATCCGCTGCCTTAATGTTTATTTGTTTCAGCTTTGGACCCATTAGGTAACAGAAGCCTTGATGTGGGGAATTTAAAGAATGCGCTGTCAATATATTTTGTTGTTAATATGTGATGCACCTGTTCTGGGGCTTGTCACTGATTTTGCCCAATGATCTTAGTGGATTGTTTTCATATTTTTGAGTTAAAGGTTAATTTTTGTTCTGGAAACTTCCCAACATACCCTCATTGAACACAGTGGAGAAAATAGCTAAGCAATACAGAGTGTTCTGGGGGATTTTAAACATCATTATTTGGAATTTATTGAGATAAATCAAAATTCTTATAGGAAATTTATCACAATAAATGCTAAACAACATGGCAAATGCCTACTGCTACTGGAAACATGTGGAGAGGTTTATTTCCTGGAAGCAGGGCAAAAACATACAGCTGGAGCTGGAGTCAAATGGTTTAGATTAAAACCAACTGTTGTGTTTGAATGGCTCAGTCAAAGTCCAGTCCAGTATTTTACGGAGACTCAAGACTTTCTTTACTGTTTATGCGACAGTGAAGAAGAATCGGCAGGATAGAAAATATCCAAAGCAGCAACTGCATTTGCAGTCAAAAGTGGTTCTATAAAATATTTACACAGGGGCTCAAGGCAAATGCATGCCACACTTTTCAGATTTATATTAGTAAAGTGTGCTACTTTGTGATCCGCTTCTTAAAATCCCAACAAAATACTGGGAAGAGTGGTTGCAAATTACTCCACAATAAGCTGAGAGAGACTGACAGAAATCATACAAAAAGCAATTACGTCAATTAATTGTTGCTAAAGATAGTTCTAGCAATTATTGTGATATAATTAAGGAATGTGGTTATTTCTCCTGACGGCTGTACTGATTGTTCTTTTTACTTCTCATCAGAACTATCCTCAGCCCAACTTAAAAAAAAGTGAACTGTCTCTGTAGGTGTTGTTAACCGTATCATAAAGCTGGAATGAGATTTGATAAAATTCTTCCTTGTTTACTTCCTGGTTGTGCTGGATCTGTTCGTACAGTAATTAGTTCATGGAAATGTAATCACTGACTTTAGCTCAGACAGGAAAGACAGAATTTTGGTGTGAATAATGGCAGCATTCACTACACTTAAGTGTTTAAGCCTTACAAGTACATTTTAATATCAGAAAATAATCCTTAATAGGGAAAATAGTGGATTAAGAAACAGTGAATAGTGTGGATTAAAAAAATATCTCTTTTGTGGACACTTGTGTATTAGCCTAATCTAACCTTAAGTATAACCCCAAACACATCATCCATAACAACAATCGTGTTTTGCATGTTGCAAATCTCAGGTGTCATCAGGACGTTTTGGGACAAATGTGAGATGCCGTGGTGTGACTTAATAGCAAAAGTGGAAATAATCAGTATGAGTTGCTCAAGCTGCTTTAACAGAGTGGTTGAGATGCCTCAAAGGATGAAGGTAGCTGGTGATTTAAATTCTTCCCCTGAGGACAAAAATAGCACAAGCACTGAGATTCTTTTCCCCTAACAAACAATAGTGACTCTGCTTGTCAAATGCAGTTTGGCTTAGACTCACTTTGACTGTTTATCCAAGCTTTCCCTCACCGTTTCTAAGGACATGCACCGCTTCCCACTTCCTGCTCAGCTTAAAGCCCTCCATGGATTAAACAGACAGAGAGAGGGAGGTAGAGTAAGTGAAGGAGTTGTGTAATTCCTTCCCTTCCTCCCCCCCACTTAGCCAGACAACAAGAAACATCTGGCCAGAGAACAGAAGGCGCAGAGCGCACCCCTCCCCTCTTTGGATGAGTCCAACAATGCTTGGCTCTGGACTGAACACTTGGAGTCGGGACGCCCCACTGTTCTCCTACCAAACCCTCTCAGAGCGCTGCATTCTTATCGTTGCTCGGCTGATTTCAGAGAAGAATGCCGAGGGGCGGTTTTCTATCATGAAATGCTCGTTGTGATGTTCAAAGTGTGTAATTTTCTTGCTCTGAGAAGGAGAAAGAGGTGTTATTTTCCTTTCCAAATTTTCATTACAACACCTTGTTACTTCCTTTCCAGAGGTTTAAATTTGTGTATCTGCAGGCTTTCACTCTGCAACGGTGTGTTTTCTCGCCAATTTTCTCTTCATAAGTGTTGTTTCACATCTATTTTTGAGCATGGATCACATTTTCTTTCTATTTCTGGTAAATTGTGCTTCTGATAAGTTCAGAGTCAATGTAAACTATTTTCTCACTATTTTAAGAAGAGACTTATGTCATACAGATGTGTTTTTCTTTTCTTTTTTTTTTTCTGGCTTGCTGATCACATGTGAACGTGCAGCGCCAGGTGCTGCAGCCAAAATTAGAGCTGCAGGATGAACCAGGCTGACTTCTGCTTTTACACAACTTTTATATTTGCCTTTTCATTCAACTGTGTCTGTTTCGGTTTTCTCTCATTTTTGGTCCCGTTTTCTCAGCTCAGGCCGGTCCATCTGTCACATAAAGACAACGTGGTTGGATGCACAGGATGCATTTCCCCAAACTCATGCAAATAACTCATCAGAGCCGCAGTTTTAGGGGAGACATGGGGGTAAATTGGTCCTTACTGTGGCTGAAACTAACATGTAAACAAATGTTGTTTTTTTTAATCACTTATTGTAATTTCATCATGATTTTGTCATAACTTCCCTAATTCATTCTGGGCAAACAACATTCCCAGTCAGACTTGAATGTGTTTTGTGCTGTTTTGCTAACTTTTGTATTGGAATTAGATTAACTATGAAGTTTGAGACTTAAACCTCTTCTCAGCGAGATTACCTCATTAATATGGTAAAATTTAAAGATAAGAGAATTGATACTAGTTGAACAATTTTAGATTTCCATAATTCACATCTTTTAGGCAGGATTTGTGATGCTCTGGGCCAAATAGCAGTGGCACAAAATGTTGACCGCTGAAGTACCAGAAAAATATATTAGTGGGGATTTTGTTAAAAAGAGTTATAAATAAATACACTCAAATTATTGGTTGTGTTACATTTTCAAGAAATGTAAGAATATTTACACTTGTGCATATGTATTAATTAGTTTTATTTTGTAACCAGGTTGCTGTGTATTGCAGACTTCTGCCCAGGTCCCTCTTGAAAATGAGATCCAGATCTCAATGGGGTTTACCTGGTTAAATAAAGGAAATAAAAAAAAAAATGTTACTACTAAAGAGTTTTCCCACATATGTTCCAGGGCTGCCAGTAAACAGAGCCATCTCTGTACGTTTAACATGTTTTTTTGTTGACGAACAAATAACCTTGTGTTCTACTTTCTGATCAGCAATCAGACACATTTTACAGTTGCACGCAGTCCTAACACATATTTTACAATGCAATAAACTAGTTTAAAGAGTTAGATGACCTTGGAGTAAAGTCCATGTTATATTTCTATCACTTCCTGATTACTTTATTTTGTTCTTGCCCACAGTGCAATAAGGCAAGGGAGCAAGTTGCTAACTGTAAAGTGAAGAATTAGGTCATCTTCTCTGTTTGCTTTAATGTTTTAAAGCTTACTTTAGTTTACAATCCATCATTTTTAAGCCACCAAGTGTCTGGTTTGCGACGCACAAAAATGTGTTTTGAATTAACTAAAAAAGATAAGTCACTTTAGCAAAGTATTAAGTAAGATCCAGTATATCCACACTCACTGGCATTACTTACTCAATTATTAATCAATTTAATTCAGTGCAGTCATCTTGAGGCACTTTATTTAAATTCAGTCACACAAATATTCTCTATGGGTAATATTCTCTACTGTGGGAAGGATCCCAAAGTAAAATTGGATCCTTCATGTGTTTCAGTATATATTGATTAGCTCAATGACGGTGTGTCTGATTGTTTTTACATTCATCCACTTTTATTGATAAGGCCACATATCCGCAGGTAGCGATTACATGTGAGGGTTTTTTTCCTCCACTCTCCTAACTAACCGTTAGCTGAGGGCTAAACGCAGGTTGAGTTTGTCCTGCTGCTTCTTCGCTCGCGGCGGTGCTCCTTCATGCCTCTGCATGCCTCATTCCTCCAACGTGTTCTGACCTTGACAGTTGAATATAGGAGGGGAGTTGGGGATGACATTTTGCCTGACCGCAGCCCTCAGATAGGTTTCTGAGATGATGAACTGCTCTGCTTGGTGACATTCATCTTTCCCATGTGTACACCTCCTCTCCTTCATTCACCTCCACCCACACCTCCTTTCTTTGAGTTGCCTTTGTTCCAGCCGGGTGGGGAAGAAATAAAAATACTAGCTAAGGTTATTTTGAAATCTTAATTTCCCCCTTCCCCCATTATACTGATATGAAAGTTTCTAAAAAATGTAAAACTATTCTAATATGCATTTTTATGGAGAAATGTAAGTCAACTATTGCTGTTTGTAGGATTAAAAAGAGAAAAGATAGTGGACACCCTCTTACTCTGGAATTAGTAGTTGTGGATTTTGTTGTGGAATGTAACTCCAAATATTTCAGGGAAAATTTGCATATTTGTACGATGAAGTATTAGGGCCACACTAAGAAAATTAAAAAACTTTAAATTACGATAATAGTCATAATATTACAAAAATAAAGTCAAAATAACATAACAATTAAGTTGCAGTATTACGAGTATAACTTTATGTTGGTAATATTATGACTTTATTCTTGAAATATGACTTTATTCTCACATTTTTATGACTTTGTTCTTGTATTATTTCAACTTTATTTTTGTAATATTATGACTTTAATATATCAGTAGATTTTATTCTTGTAATATTATGACTGTATTCTCATAATTTTATGACTTAATTCTCAAAATGATATTTTTCTTAGCATGGCCCTAATACTACGTTGTATATTTGTGGATTATCTTTTAGAGTATATCTAAAATACTCAAAAGAAAATGCAGATTGGGAAGCTGAAATACATACTCAGTCCTACTTGACACACGACAAGTTGGCATTTGCGTAGCAGCCAATCCAAGAGCAGAATTTATTTTCCTTGGTCCTGATTGGCTGGACCCCCAAGGATGGAAATAAGGAACACCGTAGATGTTAGTTTTTGCAGTATTGCTAAGACAATTTCCACTTTATTAAGGTGTATGGCAGCTTTCAGCGTCTTTCAGAGTTGGTCTCAAATATTTACAGATTTTAGCAATTTGCAGACAGCTCCCGCAAATACTGGGGATCCACTGTGTCTTAAAAACCTTAATGAGTCAATGTAATGTGGGCCAAAACTCCTCAAAATTTACAAGAGATTACAAAAACCTCACAAAAAAATGTGTTTAAAGGTTTTATACTGCAACCCTCAGAATTATGGGATATACTTAGTTTTTCTAATGTCTTTATATCTTCTAACCTATAAAGTTAACTTGAAGGGCTGTGGTGTGTTCGGTCCAGATTAATGTGAGCCATTAGAAGGACCCAGTTTGTTTGAGCACTCTGCTGGGTTCACAGGCAGTAAACAGACATATTGCTCGTCTAGGGTTTTTAATTGTGTTTAAATGCCAGGACAAGTGATGGTACTATTGAGACACCATTACAGGGCTCGCTGGATTAAATGAACTTACCTCTAACTAGGCAGCTGAACGGCACTGGTGACTGGCAGAACTGATGGGAATACAGTTTTGGTATCATCAAGCAAACCTCTCAATACAACCGGAGCGCTGCTTGATTGATACCTGCTGAGGGCTTTGGTCTGTCAGCAACAGTCTTGTTAGGTTGATGATGTGGAAAACGTTTAACTGCTGTCCTGAGATATGCCGTTTTCTGCGGTTGATGTCGGCGTAGCTCGACGTGCGTGTAGCTCCTAATAATAATAAGGCTCATTAGATGATTGTCATTTAATTATAGGACTTAGTACATCAGACCATATCAGTGCTCTGGAGCGTGTGGAGCTAATTTACACAAAGGTTTGTTAGTTTACATGTCTGAGACATTTCAGTCATGTAAATCATGATATTATCAACTGGAAATCCTGTTCTTTATGCATGTGTGTGTTTATGGGTTATATAACCATGCTTTGTCGCTCCCTTCAGTCTTAATGTTGTTAAAGGCAGCAAAGTCTTTGGTTTGTTAGGACTTTTGTTCTTTGTTGTAATCCATGCATGTGGTTTACTTGATGGATACCGCTGTTGTGTCTCTTATCCCTCAGCTGGTCTAACTGTTTAGTCTAAAATCGAATGTGTCAACAAAAAAGATTAAATATCATGACAACTTTCATGTTTTTCCTTTTATTTTAACTCCAGAATTCTGTTTGTAGCATCAAGCAGCTCAAAGACCTCAGTCATTTCCTGAATAAACTGGAATACAAAGTGATACCCAGGTTGTTTCAATTTAAATATCTATGAATCACATTATTGGGAGTAATGTACAATAGAAAGAGATGTGGCGGTGAACTTTCTCCATAAAACTAGACAGCAGTGTTCAAGGCCTGCTGTTCTCTTCCATTAATTAGAATATGGCCTGCCTCCCATCAGCAGTCAGTTAAAAGGGAAGGGATGCTGAAATATTTAGCTTGAGTACTTGTACATTAGCCTTAGTTAAGGACATCTGAGAGAATATTCTACATTTACAAGTCTCCCCAGTTTTTAAATCAGAACATTTATAAGATAGTAAATGGGTGGAGAGGAAAAAAGATGAATCCACAGCAAAGATATTAACATGACTGTCAAAATTTTGTTAAATCTGCCCTTTGGTTTGTTCATCCACAGCTGCTTTCAAACCTTGAAAATATGTTTTTATTCAATGACAGAAGGCGAGTTGTGTTCAGTGCCGAAAACAAAAATGACTTCAGCACTTTTTTGTTACTGACTCACATGAATCAAATATAAAAAAGCATGATTTATTCTCTGCTCCACCTTGAGCAGAAACAGGCATTGAAACGTGAAAACATGATGTAACCTTAAGGCTCTTACTTCTAATTAAAATCCAACTCTGTGGCTCAGTTACAAAACAAGGTTTGTCCTCAGAAACTCTATCAAACCAGAATGAAACAAGAGATTTCCATTTTCTGCTTTTAATGATGTGTTGGTAGCGCCTCAGGACAAACAGGATCCTGTTAATGAGAAAAGAACAATGGGATGTCTTTGTAAACTACATAATATGATGAGAAAACAGGATTCCCCACCATTTGTTTTACTTTTAACGATGCACTTGATTAATTGGCCATTTAGGTGTAATGCAGTTGTAGGAGCACATTTTATTGCAGAGCTCCAGGGCAAAGGAGATTAAAAGTTTAACAAACTAAAGGAATCATCGCACCACTTTGTTTCAAATAAAGGTGAATCTCAACAAAATGTTATTTCATTTTAAAAAGTAAAGCCTGTGCTATTACATGAAATGATTGCACACAAACTGATCTATTTCAAGTGTTTATTTTGGTAATTTTGGTTATTATGACTTCAAAGTAATGAAAATCAACAAACTTGTTTCTCACATAGTCATCACAATATGTAAGAAATGTGAAAAATAGAATGTTTAATGCAGAATTATGTTATGATTATACACAACTGCTCACTGATGAGGGTAAACCACAAAGCTGACAGTTCAGCATGGTATATCAAAGCATACTAATGTAAAGTTGAGTGGAAAGAATAAAATACTCCTACCACAACAAATTAGGGCAAATATTGTATGGTCCATAACTACGCTTTTCACTAGGCCACTATTTTGTTTTATTTTATTTTTTATTTTTATTTTTTTATTGTTTTGATTTTCTAATGTTGTAGTTTTAGGAGTAACTGATTTAGATTTTTGGATTTTCATCAGCTGAAATCCATAATCATCAAAATGGGCAAAAAATAAAAACGTATGGTGGAAAGTTGAGTGGAAGGAAAAAGTATATACGTAACAGTGATGGCCATAGCTCTGAGAAAACTGTGGAGCAAAGAGCCTTCAAGCTGAGGAGCTTTATGGGGATACCGATTTCCTTTTCCAGCAGAAATTGGCTTTTGCCCACAATCAGCACATGATGTCTATATCTGGTTTAATGAGCATGACGTCACTGTGCCTGATTAGTCAAGTGATTTCTCATACAGTGTTTATGAAAACAGCCCAAACCAAGTGTCAAGGTCATGTACTATAAAGTACCGTGACACGTTTTCAGCAGGGAAGACATTTGTTTTTTTAGTCCTCTCACTATATCTTGGCACTGAGTGGACAACCAGCTTTTGAGCAGTGACTAGTTTTGCCTTGACTGCGTAGGCAATAAATTGCCTTGACAATATGTTTTTATGTTAAAAAATGTTTTTATTGGTTCTTAGTAACATTCCTATAAGCTGAGTTTTTTGTTTCCATTTGTTGTAACCCACAATTGTCAAGAATAAAGTTATGAAATTACTAAAACAAGTCAGTTTTTGTCAGAAATTGTCTAAAATATGAGATTCATCTGTATGTGTGCCTAAATAGTTGATTTGGTTGGAATGTGCTAGAGAGCGGTCACCTACGTGACTTAACTCCTTAGTGCAGCATCTGCTCTTTAAATTATTCACTGGTTTGAGATCATTGGGTCTGTTTCTAGGTCTAGTTTCCACAGCAGCAAAATAAACTGTCCTCACAGTTGCCTAAGACTTTTTTATTGGATGTTCATTACTCAAAACTGTCAATAAGTTAGAAGCATAGTGTTATGTATATATATATGACAGACAATGAGTTATTAAAACACAAATTACATCCCTGGTTTCTGATTAAGCCATTAAAAGCTTTCTGTTGGCAGAGAGCGTATTCAGAGAAAAAAGGGTGAATTTCATTGTAAGTAAAGGATTAAGAGTGTGTTTTAAACCATGACATGTAAAGTACTTATATCTAAAAGTGGGTCAGTAGTGTTTCCACTCTGTCACATATCTTCTGCTGCTTAACCTCAGAGGGTAAGGATAAGCACAGAACATGTGTCCCAACCCAACCAATCACTGATTACTAGAATGTACTGTTAGCCAATGGGATGCAGAGACAGATTACCCTTTGACTTCCCAAAGGAAAAAATGGGTTTGGTTCTTAACAGTGAGGGATTTTGATGTGGGGATAGTCTATAGTAACATGAAAGAGAGAGTACACTCATTGGAAGCAGAAAGGAAACAGTTTCAGTTCAGTTTTATGGTTTTCCACAACAGGTTATAATACAAAAGAAGCTGATTCTCACAGTGTTCTTAAATTATTTTTATATGCCCCAATGTAAGCAAGAACACAATGCAGATTCCAAAATAGAACAGATGTGTGTGAAAAACAAGGAGGAAATTCAGCAGCCTGGTACAGATGATCAAATAATCAACAGCAATCATGACCACTGATTCGGAGAATAGAGGTGTGTTCACACAGTACCAGGATAAAAAGACATCCACAATGACCTTAAAGAAGCAATTGTTACAGCCCATAAATCTGGGAAGGGTTATAAAGCCAACCATCGTAAAGTGAGGCTACAGTTATTCCCCATCACTTCAATCACAAGTGGAATATACTGAAAGAAGTTCACAGTATTCCTAGAAGTGAACATCCCAGGCAATTCACCAGAAAGTCAGAGTTGCGTCAAGAAAATTAGATCTCCATCTCCGACTCTAATGGCCCAGTTAGCATGTTAAAGTTGATGACAGGTTTTCCAAGAGGAACCTCTCCTCTCTCAGAAGAACATGACTGCATGACTTAGGTTTGCAAAATTGAATCTGAATGAACCACAAGAGCTGAACAGAAATGTTGGTTGAAAATCATAAATCGCCCTCAGCCATATTGGAACAAAAAGTTCATACCAGTTGCCACACTTGGTGGTGGAGGGAGAATGATGGGGGCTTGTTTTACAGCCACAGGTCCTGGACACGTGAGTCCACAACTTCTCTGTATACCAAAGTATTCTAGACACCAATATTAAGCCCAAACATGAACAAAAACTGAAGTAAAATAAAACAGCAGAATGTGTGAAAAAGAAAAAGAATCAAGATCTTGCATTTGTCTAATTAAAGTCCACACTTCAAATAGCCGTGGTAGGAGAGCTATCCAAATAAATAGCATCTAGTCTAGTTCTTTTTGCCTCTTGTTATCTCACTTTAAACCTCAGTGTTGAACTAAGAATTTGTCTGTAATAAAAAAAAAAGTGATAGCAAAACTGTGAACAGAAGGTTTGAGGAGGCGGGGAATTTTCTTCCAAGTTGAACATAAGATTCCTTCATGTTGCACACTTTCTGTGGGAAAAGTGAAAACTGGAAGGGGGGCGCCCACTACTTCCTTGTACTCCTTCACTGTAGTTTGTTGGCCGGTTGGTGTTTTGCATTTCTACATGATCTTCTTCCTGGGTGGAGCGCTTGTGTGAAAGATCCGACTGTTAATTTGCTCCATATTAAAGCCATCTGTTGGCGTGCGCTTCCTCCTCGGGACATCCC
This sequence comes from Xiphophorus hellerii, assembly GCF_003331165.1. Lineage (NCBI taxonomy): Eukaryota > Metazoa > Chordata > Actinopteri > Cyprinodontiformes > Poeciliidae > Xiphophorus > Xiphophorus hellerii. The sequence goes on along the minus strand of NC_045679.1, from coordinate 8,740,739 downwards.
TCTAACGTGTCTCTTGCTTGCCGGGCGTTGTAACTACAATTACATTAGACTGACACATGAAGAGGCGAGGACGAGGTTTAACAGATCAGAGAGTGGGAGAGGGGGGGTGCTTGTGTCTGCTCAGCCATGCATGGGGAGAACTCCACGCACATGCAAATCCATTCACATGTGCCATCTGGAAAACTTGACCCAAGTTAACAAGTTCAGTCATTCTTCATTATCCCTTTCTAAAATCTCTTTGACTTACTCCAAACGTTCTTTAATATAGATATATAAAGATTATGCTGAGTTTTGCTTTCAGGCTACACTTTGAGTGCGTTACCAGACTTTGATGGATAGTTACCAGGCTTATGGCGGCGATGGTGATTGGTTGTTTCTGGTGGGAAGCAGAAAAGCTGATCACGTCGTTGTTGAACAGGGAATTGATCAGGAGGCCCGTATAGGCGGATCCGGCTGCAGGTTTAATGAATAATTTACATGTGGATGATGAGTCAGCACTCGTTGCTGCGTTTGGCCTTTTGGAAATAACTGCACTGTAACATCTAATGGGGGGGCGGGCTTTTGTTTGACAGATGAAGTGTGAAAATGGACCACAGAAAGGGGGTGTTTGCTGATTTCCATACTGCGTTCGAGAGTTTTAACGACAGGTGTGTTTTCCTGCTTTCATAGAAACTTCTGCGTTGTTTATTTTCCAAACGTCAGGAGATGAAGCGAAAAAGTTTCTAACACAAAGTAGCTTTATGTGCTAAAAATAAATCAGCAACAAGAACATGAGAGTCTGTCCTGTTTCAAATGCTCACAGCAGAAAATTAATATAATTCCACCAAAGGTCAACTTCACTATTATGCCTCATGAAATAAATAATTATTTTTCATAGATCTGTAAAAAACATTGAAATTTTTTTCCAATTACAGATGCAGTTTCTTGCAAAAGTATTAATGCCAGCTGATCCTTTTCACATTGTTTTTAGGTGACAACAAAAATATGTCATCTTATTTAAATAAAATTTAATATGACACACCAGCACAAAGTAGTTCATTCTGATGAACTGGAAGAAAATGTATTGCTTTAAACATTGTTTTTGCAAGTAAAAATCTATTTAGTTACAAAAGTAATAAAAAATCTGTGTGGTGGGTATTTTTAGGAAGTCTTTTAAAGTTTGAGGGCAAAGTTTTAAAAAAAAAACCAAATCCTTCTGGCTTTAGAATGGCCATAGCAGCGAGAAATACATTTCAAATAGAAAAGCAAAAATCTCACAGCATTCAAAGATGAAGTCCTCTGATTTCTTTAAAATATACTTTCCAAAAAAAGATGTTTAGGAATATGGATCCTACTTTACTCAACCGCCAACAAGAGAAAGAGAGAGACATCCTGTTTCAGATCCTAAAGCTTTGAAAGCATCACTCTTAAGTAAAAGGAGGAGAGACCAAATTCACACTTCTTTGACAAAATTAAATCTATAGAAAATGTAAACACTAGCATATACAACATTAACAACTTTAGTTCAAAAACAACTAATAACCTAAACACTTTGTCTTGGTCTGTCATTAACAAAATGTCAATAAAATACATCATAGTATGTGATTCTAATATTGCTTTTCCATGCAGAGGGGAATGTTGACAGGAACTGACTCCTCTTTGTATGAAGAAGCTCTGTGAATGACATAGTTTTGCGCAGCATGTTCCCGTCCAGCAGCAGAGTGATCTGATTTAGTACTGAGGGGGCTGTTAGTCCCTCCTTGTCAGCTCTGGTCTCCATGCTGCAAGCCAGAGCCTCTAATGGATATGTAGGGAAATCAGGGTAATGTAATGCAGAGATGAACAGCGGCGGGGTGGGGGGTGAAGGGGAGGTGAAGTGCCATTTCCCGTTTTTGTGAGAGTGCAGAGGTTGACGTGCCGGACCGCAGGCCTGGAATCTGGGAGGAAACTTCTGACCCCACAGAAAACGGAAGCAGTGATGTAATTGTTACAGTAAGATGAGATAAAAAGCTGCTGTTGAACAGGAACTTGATGTTTCATTTGGTTAATTACAGCTGGTGATACAAAATAGTTACAGAATAAGTTTTAAAGTGGTAAATTAAGGTACATTTTGCCAGTCATGTGGAGTAGCTGGATAGCAGGTGCCTCATATATGAACTGTAAACATCAGTGTGATCAAGTTGCATAAACAATTTTACATGGTTTGTACTAAGATTCACAATATAAATGTTTCTTCCAACCCTAATTTTGCACGCCAGCTAAAATGAAGATAAAAAACAGAGGCAAATGGTCATGTTATTTTTCTTAGATGTTCTTTTCCCATTTCTTATTTTATACCAACCACTTGACAATCATACCTGCTAGGTGTAAGATGCAATTTAAAGTTACTCAGTAAATAATATGCATTTAAATAAATTTGCAGCAATCAAATTCGTTGCACTTTTGCCGTAATCCGCCATCAGTGGTTTATGGTTTATGAGAATTTATCATTTTTAAACTGATTCACCTCCATAATAAATACAAATTTGAAATTATTTGAAGTGGTGAAGGGTTGGATTGATCTGAATTTTACCTGGTCGATGATCTTTGTTCTTCTGTTTCACTTATCTAATGTTTCCTGTAGACATAATCACACCTGCCTGGTAACATTAACTTTATCTGTTACATTATTTGATTTTCTGATTGGACATTGGCTTATAAATCCATAAAGAATAATAGATGCCTTGTTTCAAGCTAATTTAAAAAAAAAAATGCTTGAACAGATGTACTTTGATTTTAGCAATAATACAATCCAATAAAAAAAAAAAAGTTCCAGCTGTGATTATGTTGTGCTTTAATATTTATCTCCATCTTGTCAGCTAATATTTAAAGACTTTCCCCTTGTGCTATATTTGTTTTTTGACCTCATATTTCAGTTTTATAGTACTTGCTTGCTCTAGGAGTGTTCACATCTGTTTTATGAGAGTTGATTGCTGCAGCAGTACAGCTTAGGGTGTTTTTTTTTGCCCCTCCTTTTCCAGAGTGTTGCATAAGATTATTGGTTTGCTGCTGCATGTTTCAGCGCTGCAGGCAGACCTTTCTAATGCTCCCGCTGCCTGGGCGCGGAGGAAGTCGGGAAGGAGCGCTGTTTATTTATAGGACAGGGAGGTCTTTCCCTTCTCTGCGCAACTCTCAGTCAACCACAAAGCCAGCAGAAGCGTCCAGAATGATTTCATGTCTGCGCCTGTGACTCATTTCTACAGATTTATATAGCAGAGTTTTGCCTGTAAAAAAGCTTGCCTGACGTTCTTGCTGTGGGAAATCCCTGACGTTGTTAGCACCGCAAGGAATGCTATTTGTTTTCTGATTCTGTTAACAGCTGCTTCCATTGGATTTAGGTGGTTATTCTGTGTATAATATTGACCTGAGCCCTATTGTTTTAACTTTTGATGCAATTTTCACTTAAGAGAATCTCTATTATTGAGATTTTTTTGCTTGATTTTGATGCCAAGAAGTTCATGACTCTAGTTGTGTACATTCGGCCTTTAAATATGAAAGTTCCTGAACTGTTTTCTTGCTTAAAGGAAATTAGAGTAACACAGTAAACCCCTCACCTGTTGATGCAGCCTGCTGGTCAGTTGGTTGAAAGAAAACTTCTAAGACAAATTCAGCAATTTTTCTTCCCCTTGCATCACATAGGAATGTATCCAAATTGCATATATAAAATTGTATCTATAAAAGTATGCGCACCCAGTAAAATACAAGATTATGATGCAAGGAAATGAAACCAATGTAAATCATTTCAAATGTTTTCACACTAACAGATTTATTTTTCATCACAAAACTCTCCCAATATCATGTAAACTTTCTTAATCTCCTTTTGCAGTTGTGTTTCACATATTTGTGTGTAAATATATCAACATTATTCAAGGTTATCCCACAGTGAGAGTCTCATACTGTCCCATTCCTATTTAAATGAATGATGTCTCATATGCAGCAACATTTTCAGTGACTTTATTGTCTTTAACTATTATTGCAGGTCTTTGTCCTCTGGTCCTCTGAACTAAATCAGTTGGAAACAGTTTGACCCACATTGCCCTGCATGAAAATTTACTGTGCCCTAGTGCTTTGCTTTACTGCCCCACTTAATTGCATATAAGCACACACACACCCGCACGCCCCCACACAACACACACACTGTTTAATGCACATGCACAGACGCACTGGTCCAGATGCTCTGTTTGCTCTGTTGCCAGGGGGCTGTAACTGATGTTATTTACATTGCAGTTAGCATAAGAAAATGGCACCGATAGAAAGATGGATTATTGCAGATTTTACAGGGATTAATCAAAAAGCCACAGAGCGAGTTGAAAGCTAAGGAACGTCTCTCTTTTTTTCTTCCAGTCCTCCCTGTGCTTTGCTTTTGTGTGTTCTTCCTGGGCGGGGCATTTGCAGCTGAGTCACGCCTCTGCTCTCTGGCCCTCCTCTAGCAGATTGAGAAGCTCCTTTATCACAAATCTCCACTGCTCCTCTGAGACCCCATCATCCTTATATCTTCTGCCTCAGATGGCTTCTTGCGGTGCACACGTCTTAAAACTCCAAACAGCCTGGCAGCTGTAAATGCTTGAGGTTATCACTCCAAGTCTTATCTGGTCATTTGCATTATGTGTATAGAAGGGGTGCTTTGTGTCGGATGAACTGATTGCTGGTAGTGAGATGTTAGTTTGGTTGTTCTGCATGAATAGGTCCAGGGAAAAGGGATGAAGAAGAAGAGGAGGGGGACAGGGAGAGGCCAAACTGTTGTCATGGATCAAAGATTGTCAGTGTGATGATGAGGAAGAGGTTAAAGGAAATGGGCACATGAAAATTCCCAGAGTAGCCTTTGCCTTGCATGAGGCTTAAGGCAGTTTGTGTATAACTGTTTGCATATGTGTGATGAATACAGTTTCTTAAAATTGTTCTTCTATACTTTGCTATAAATAGTTTATTTTAACAGCACACTAGTTTACATTGCTTATGAAAACATCCTCATGTTTTGTTTTACTATGGTAAACATCCAGATTTTTTCTCAGAATTATATTTTTGTAGAATACTGACTGAAAATTGATGTGTGACGTTGATCCTCCACCCTGTTGAGATCTTCACTGATCCTAGTGATAGCAGCCTCAGGCTCAGATCTGTTATATTGATCAGAGTTGAGTAGAGACATCTACTTTTGCCGAAAGGGTTAACAACGCTCTGAAGAAATCAAGACTCTCTGGTCTTGATTCTTTTTTATTACATATCAGAATAATTTGTATAAAGTGATTTACCCATCTCTGAGAATAGTCTGGAAATGATTGCACTGGCCAGTGTTATCATTCATTGCTAGCATAATTCAATTTCCTAAGCTAGCTAGCCCTTGTGTATGGATCTATTCTAAGAATATCTGAAATCCACAAATAATCGAGACTCCTTCTAAAAACACTTACTTTGTAACTGCCTATTTTAATAGTTTGAACAAAACTGTACCTTTAATATGCAGTGGAAATCATCTTAGCTCTGCTCCAGCTACTTGCAGACTCCAGCCAATAGCCTGTCAAGTAGCATTATGCTATCTCATCTTCCCAAGCTGCATTTTCTTTCAAATATTTCAAATGTGCTCTGAGAAAAAAAAAATCTGTTTTTCACCTAAAATATGGAGTTCTTTCACTTTCTAACTTTTCACAGTTAGAAAGAAAACTTTTCAAACTGCATCAAAAGTCTGGAATTGTTGACACTGTCCAACATTAAAATTTATTACACTGTTAACCTCAAATCTTTTAATGGCTAACATGTATGTACTTTAACATGTATCTAGGCCTGTCGCGATAAACGATAAATCGATTAATCGTACGATAAATTAAAACTATCGACGTCATTTTAATTATCGGCATTATCGTCTCTTCCGGCCTTTTTCTTTTTCTGTTAATGACACTGAATGAAAAAAAGGCTCTGCTCCGGTGCTCTCCACTGACGCCCCCTTCCTCATTTCCTCAGTGTAAAGCCCAGCGCACACCACACGATCTTAAAGCTGTCGGCCGATTATCGGCCCATTTTCAAAACCTGACAGATCACACATTAGCCGACAGAAATCCTAGGTATAACGGTTCGATCGGGTTCGATCCTACCGTGTGGTGTCCAACAAAGGGCACAAAATAATGGCTACAAGTCCAGTGAACTAATTTTAAAACCAGGCATTAATCAATGCTTTACTACAATCTACCTGCAATGCATGTAACTAGTGTCAGTTTAAAGTCCTGACTGAATGACAATCATTATAACCTATTTACGTCACGTTAACGAGGAACAGCTGAAAAGTTACCGGGTTTATCAACTGCGGTAGCAATTTCGCTCCAACTCCTCCCCTTGTCATTTCTATATTCTTTGCATGTTGAATAAACATTAATGTTGTTTCCACGTATCATCTCCAATGTCCGCTGGACTTCGGGTTGCGCCGTGACAGCTGTTTGGGATTCCCCGACGTAATTTCCCCTCAGAAAACACGGAGGAGAATCCGCGCTTTCTGATTGGCTACCTGTCACATTCAATAGGCTGCGTTAAAGCTCAGGGAAAACCCCTGATTTAGATCGGAGCGGCAACGACGATCTACCATAACACACCACACAATCTTAGAAAGATCAACGATCTAAGATTGTTGTAAGGGGGAAAATAGGAGCAAAAAATCATGTAGTGTGAACTATTGCATCAGGTAGTCGATGTGCCCATCTTCTCTATTTAAATCTAATTATTACTGAAGGGCAACATGATATACAGACTTCATAATCTGCACTCTTTTGGTTGAATGCAGTATTTATTTCCACTTTTACTTTATGTTGTTTAGGTTTTTTTTTTCAAGTGCGTTTTTTGTTAATGGAGACCATTTTATTTTCGTTTTTGGTTGTTTTGTTTATTTTGTTTATCAGTTCCAGTGTTAAGTGTTCTTTTGAAAATAAAGTGTATCTATCTTTGGCAAGAAATCGCATGCATTATTACATCATTTCCATTAAATCAGTGTAAAAAGGTCTTCAAACAATATTATCGTTTATCGCAATAATTTTTGAGACAATCGCTCAGCAAAATTTGCTATCGTGACAGGCCTACATGTATCATTATAACTGCTAAGTCAAGTAGAGACTGAAAGGATTTGCAACAATAACTTTTTGTAAGAGAATTTGATAAATCCCAGATTAAAATGATAGTTAAATACATATGAATCATGCTCTGTAAGAAAATACCGGTAGGTCTCCTTTCAACCCTTCTCAACCTTTGCTGTCATGTGCATACACATTCCCTTTTTACGGACACTGTTGGGACTACCTTGCTGTCATTTTCACAAGAAGCTCCAAGGAGCACTTGTTACCAGAGTTTGAGTTCCTTGTCAAAGGAGCATGCATCACGTCCCTCCTTCATGTTACCTTTCCCTGGAAGTGATGCATTTCACAGAAGCAGAGGGTGAGGTGTTGTGCTGATCTTGCCTGAGGCACTGAATTATTTTTTATGTGATTGCTATTTTCAAATTCCTGTCCCTCTCAGTTCCCTTTAACAAAAGGAGAAGTGGCTTTTGTGTTTGACCAGAACAGCCCATAACGATGCATGTAGGTCCAGTTAGAATTTCTTGTAAAAGTTCACTTTAACTATATGAACCCAAGAAATTTCTTTGTTGAATTTACTTATAACATTTGATAAATATCTTTCTGCTGTGTATTTTTGTATTTTTGTGAACCACATGCCAATATGTTTCAGAATACCTACCTCTGCTTTTAGTTTGATCTAACTATTTAAAAACACTCCATAAATGTACTACTGATCTGCCGCAATCACCTTGTGAATATGGTATCCTGCTTCGCAGGAGGGAGATATTATAAAACAGCTGTGTGGATGTGTGCAGTAATGAATCTTTGAATATGAAGGAATCTGAATCTGTGGCATTAGAGTTTGTTTATTCTGTAATTTGCCATTTTTCTTTTTTTTCTTTTAAATATACTTGAAAAAGTATATAGGGTTTAAGAGATTAAAATGTGTTTATATTTTTAATATTTTATGCTTATGGCTTGGCCAAGTCCTTTAATGGTTCCTTATTGATTCACAATAAAGTGTATATTTATAAGGTTTATAAATGTTACCACTAAAAGATGATCAATATTTCCCATTTAGAAAAGAGTCAACTGAATACTGTTTGGTTTTCTTTGCATCTTTTAGTTTCTTTTTCAGAAAATTTTCATTGGATCAATCTTAAAAACTCATCTATGTTAAATTAACACATTGTCCTTCTACATGACTTGTTTCCTGTTAAAGTTTAGCATAAACAGATGTTCTCACTTTTCACTAGATCTTCGACAGATTCTCACTCAGAATCTATTGTTGATTGAGTAACATTTTGATTGTTCTACCACAATTAATGTCTGTACTTAGTTCTACTTAGATCATATCTATCTGTAAAGCAGCTGCTCTAAGAGTCTTCTGTCTGGAAAACCTCCGTCTCTTCTGAGTTACAGCATCTTTAAATAATCCCTGGTTGAGAATTTATGAGAAGTTGGTCTTCATTTTGGGGGTAGACTTTTAACTTGCTTAGCTTGCCCGGCGTGTTCTATGCACATTTCTGTGACAAGCATAGAAACATTTTTGAATAGATTTTGCTTTATTTAAATCATCTCAGCTTGAATGAGTTTTGCAAATGCAAGCAATCTGCAGAAAATGTCAAATTCTTCTTTCATGATGCACACACGCTAATATCGGAATAATACAAGAGGCGATATGAAATATAAACACTATGTTGTATCAGGGTTATGATTTACAGGGTATTTACAAGTTGTAAAAGTTTATCCATTCATCCATCCATCCATCAGTCAAGCATAATGAATAAAAGAATCAACTTCAACCTTGAATGGGATGCACAGTATTTCTACATGTTTCTATTATTTTTATTCCCAACATGGGGCTGAAGTGGTCCAAGCTGGTGCCGGTGAGAGATGCAGAGACACACAGAGAGAAGGAAGTCATGGCAGTGCACACAGCAATTTAAATTTTAATTGCCTAGATTTATCTTCCCCATACAGTGTGACGGGGTGATAAGTAAGGCTGATAGCACAGAGAGCCTGTTTGTTAAAGCCTGGCAACACATCCAGATATCTGGGCAGGAGTCACAACAAGAGCCGAATGGATTTAGTGCAGCATTTCTTTTGCCTTCGACAAACACTCATATACACTATACAACGCGCACGGCTCAGCTGAGGCTTAAGTGCTGGTTCACTCCCAAAGCTGAGCAAATTGCTCAATCTCAGCCTGTCTGTGGCACTTCATCACCTGTACTCAGGAACACAGTAGATTGCTTTAACAGTCAGCTCTTACAGCAAACAGCAGAGTGCCAAGGTAAGCTTTTCCTCTGGTTGCTCAGTCAAAGGTTAAACAAACTTTTTGTGATTGGCAGCAAATAAAGCTACTCCAAGTCAATGCAGGTTAAGTGTTTAAAATCCTTATCTTATCAAAGTATTTATCAAGATCCCAAAGTATGCCAACTATCCTTGCCCATGCAATGCTCCCATTCTGGTATCCTTCCATTCTTTGCAGCCTTATTTACATAATGCGTATATCGTTGCCAAGCTCTTCAACTGGCACTGACTTTATCTTGTTCTGAATATCTTTATGTTATGCTTTATGACATGATGTTTATGCAAGCAGAGATTGTAGATCCATGCTCAGTTTGAGATTTGCAAATCCAACTTGTTCCATTACAGGAAAAACTTAAAAGCTCAGAGGAATAAAAGCCAGGAAATTTCACTCCATTCGTCCATCTTGCTTTCTTAAAGTATTGCTCTCTCTCTCTCTCGCAGCCTGAATGAACTTCAGACATACTTTTTCCTTTTAATAACACTGTTACTGAAAATGAATAACAATTAGTCCACGTACCACATTAATAAAGTCCACACTGAAAGGTGGATCTTTAGCTTTCTGATCAATGGTCAAGGTTGATCAAGCAGAAAGTCAGCTGATTGTCATCACTCTGTCCATCCGTAGTTAATAAAAAACCATAATGCACATCCTCATGGAACAGTACACATGAGGGTGTGTACTGATCTGCAAACTGATCGGTTTGTTCAGGTGTCAACGGATCCAAACCAAAGACTGTATTTGCAGCAAATGTTACATAAGCATGGGTTACAAACTGATGGGAAAACAGTATTACATAAATAATTTTTTTTCTGCTAATATTTCAGCTACATAGCAGTAACATTTCTCTGTTATGATACCTTCTGTTCAAGATAAGCACACTGGAAGGACCACCTACAGCGGGAACTTGGTTACTTCAACATCAGAACTTGGTCTTGCTTAGCCCAGAGCTTGAATATAATTTTGATATTTATGTCTAAACATAAAGGCGTTTTAATCCTGTGAGATTCAAATTCACTCTAACTTTGCAGTAATGTGGCTGAACGTGTTTATGCCCTTAAGAAGAGTGCCTCATTTTCTAGTAGTTTAGAAACTGCATTGCTAACTAAATGTGTTCTTTCACTCCAAACTGATGGATTTGGACATCTTGGATGCTGTCAAGGTTACAAAGTGTAATTGTGTTTGAAAGTAGGCTACTTCCATTTATCTTGAAATATAAACTGTTGTCTGTTGTGACTCAAATGTCCTGAGAAGTCCTGCCCTTTGCCCCCTTTTTTACGATCCGTGGAAACTAGTAAGGCATGAAGAAGCAGAGCAGAGACAGGAAGGTGAAGATAATGTTATCAGAGATGACAAAGGCAAAAGAAAATTCTCAGAATGGGACACTGCTGTCATGTCAATGGGAACACTGTTTGTGCTGTGTCTGAATCAACTTTATTGGCCAAGGAATTTTGTAAAAAAAAAATTCTATTTATTCAGTTTGTTATGAAATTTGACCTAACATTGTTAATAAACAGTATCAAAGAACACTAAAACTCAGGAAGGTAATGTCAAATCACTGTTGACCTGTTTACTTACACTTGGAAAAATAAGAAAGAGGTTGAGATTTTTGGTTCTGCACAACCCTCTCCAGCATTTCTGTGAGGTTAAGCTGTGGACTTTGACTGAGCCATTTTAATGCTTTGATTTGTTGTTTTGGCCTCAACTTTCACTCTAGAATTCTTTGACATACAGAGGAGTTGACTTGATTCAGTGACTGCAAGGTGTTCAAATCCTGACACTAGAAAACAAGCCCACATCATCACCCTTCCACCACCATACCTGACAGTTGGAGGAACAGGTTGAAACATTGTGACATGCTCTAGTTCCTCAAGTGCATTTGATTAGCAAAACTGTGGACACAGATTTGTCTGAAAGAGCTCCTGACTCCTTTATCACTAACTTGAGTTTTGCTCTACATATTCCTCAGACTGGAACTGATTTATTCAACATCAATATTAACATTCCCCAAAATTTTTAAAGTTTTGCAAGTGCATATTAGCTCAGCCGGCTTACTTAGCAACAGCTAATAATTCAGTGATTCTTCCCCAAATCCCTAAAAGATGGTTAATATTTTCATGCTAAAAAAGTAAAGAGCATCTTTCCATGAAGTATTGAGAACAAGAGGTTCCTGGCATGTCACACAGTGCAAATATGATCTGTTAGATCCTGTCTTTCTCCCGTGCCTCTTTCAATCTGCTCATCTTCCATTGCACCCGTCCTACATGCATCACTTAATTTTCCATGCCTTTTAGTCAGCTTCAAAATAAAGACGCTCGACCTCCATCTGTAGATTTTTTTTTTCGCCCTCTGCTTTCCCTCCTTCTGTTAGCGCGCTATTCCCAGCTGCCGCTGAGACTTGTTTTTCAGGCACACTTGCATCAACAAATGCAATGAAAGCGTAATTGAATAATTTTCTTAAGGGATGCGAAGGCATAATGTGTAATTTCGCTGTGCCACCATGCTGTTTTATAATATGCTCTCACTCTGTCGCCCCGGAGTTTCATCTCCAGCTTCTCCGTGTGAGACAGCCCAAGTGGGCGATGGTGAGGGATGTGAACGATTGCATATTCTATTTTTCTTCATATCCCTACACTAATTTTCATCCCCTCCTGCCTGCTACCCAACAATTAAAACCTTACAAATGTACTTAATTAACTGCAATAATGCACACTTAAGATCTGTTACTGGAAGTGTAATGAACCCCGTCGACGCTCCAAAAAAACTGAGCAAAATTGAGCTTTACTCCTCCGTTTGCCCCTTGGAATCTGCAAAAAAGGTACGCCTGAGGTGGAAACCGACAAAGTGAGAATGGTTAGGTTTTATTTAGATGACAGCAGCATGAGCTTGTCTTTTGATTGAGGGCTCATCAAGTAGTTAATGTTGTGACTCCCGGTGACTGATGGCCTTCGAAAGATAGTGGAACGCTGAGTGGAATAATGACTCTCTGCTGCTGCAGAGAAACCCTATTATCAGACTGTCAGCAGACGTATAGGGCTCATTTATAATTAGCATCATGATAAGAATTTAAAGATCTAGCTCAAAACGCTGGTTTATGCATGCTTGTCGCTTACTTGCTTTATTTTTACCTTGATTTGCAATGACTAAGAGACTAGCCAGAGTTACACAGTAGTTATAAACAGATACATTTGTATAAAGTGAAAGAAATAGTATGTCAGAAAGTTAGTACTAGGAAATAATAATGATTTTTCAAATAGAATTGTTGTTCTGTGGCCTCCACAGTCTTGGGAAAAAAAACTACTCACTTCACAGTCATGTGGTCATTATCACCGACACTCATAGTCATTGAACAGCTGGTTTAAAGTGATACAGCTGTATAAGCTGAGTATGGGTGCACATTGCCAGTTGTTAAATGTCACTCCACCTTCAATGTTCCAGTCTTATTTTATTAAAATACATCAAAATATAATGCTCTCAAATATAAATGAATGAAAGGTTTTGACATAACTTGATGAGTGAATCTCCTTTTTCACTGCAGAGCAAAAAAGGGAAAGCGAATGATTTTCTGATCTTCACAAAGGTGGATAAGATTAGTTTCACAACTAATTATCGGTCGATCAGCCAACATTAAGGAAATCAGACCGGCTGATCGATCAGTGCATCACCAGGTCAAAGTGCTGTGTATTACTGCAAAGTTTACTGGAAGGAAAAAGTGTGACTGAAATGAAATTCTTGCTCCTTCAAAGTAGTATTAGGGGGGCTTTTTGTAGCCTCCATATGTTTTGCAGGAGTTGGAAGTGAGTCTGCATTTGTAGCACCTTTGACTTGCAAAGTAAGGTAGTCACAGTCCAGTGTCATCTGACTTATAGGCTTGCAGGTCGAGCGACCAATGTAATGACATATGTCACAAACAGCATGAGTTAAAAGCAGAAACAACACTCAATGACTTCAGACTACAAGATGAGAGATACTACCGGTACTTAAATTTGAAGCATTTGCTCGCTCAACAACAAGATTGCTCCATCTTCTTTGTCTGCCATTGTTGTTTTGAAAAGAACGACACGGAAAGACTCCCAGTGCAGATTTATGGGTAGTCCTGACATCAATGCAGGATGCCTGTCATCCCTCACTGCCATCTTTCTTTAAGAAATTCCCAGCTGTGTGGAATGTCATTGCTCTGGATTTGTGATACGAATAATCAGAGGGAGTTCATATAGACAGGTTTCTCAAGAATAACAGAAAAAATCTAAATATCAATAGCATAAATATGTTTAAAAGCTATTTGTTTTTAAATTTATGCACTAAAATAAATGTTTCAATGTTTATATAATTTACAGAGATGCTTGTTTTGTTCTTAGACAAATTAGCAAGGGAAAGATGACAAAATGCAACATATATGTTAACCTGGTTGGTTGTTTGTTTTATTTTTGCTGCAGCAGCATCAGCTTTCCAGGATGCCTGTTTGTGTGTAATCACCAAATCTGTTGCCTTGACTTAATCCTACTACTTTTCTTCCCTAACAACACATTACAACAGCTTAAATCACTCCAAGAGTTGGTGCTCATGTGTGTCTTAAGACAGTAGGATGCTCTCATACAGTAGTTTATTATTTGGCTTCCTGCAGTGTGATGGATGCACGGACAGTAGTTTGTCTCTAATTATCATTAGCCTCCCGGAGAGGAAAAACCTGTTGTAATTGCAACTCTTATTTCTGCAGCGCCTTGATCAGCAAATGACACTCCTCCTGCTGTTATGCTGAATGGAGATGGTTGTCTTTTATAGAAGACCAAAAACGATTCTGTCAGTGATACTATGAAATTCTCCATGTGTGCTTTATATCATTTGAATAACTTTGGAACAGAAAATCTACTGCTTTGTGATGTTGTGTTGTTAATAGTTGATTCTACATAAAACGGGGCATGTCAAAAATGCTGGAATTTAAGTGGATCATTAGAATTATGTACTTTTTTATATGTATTTAACCAGCAAATCTTAATAAAACAAGAATTTTATTCTAAATTAAAAGTTAATTATCGTTTCCTAGTGGATCCAGCTTGACTTTACCCGCTTTGAGGATGATGGGTGTCTGCATTAATACAGACCATCTGTTGGAGGGGACTTCGTGCCTGCTGTGATTAACCTTAGCATCTTTGGTTAAACTGTCACTGTGAATGTTGGTTTTTCCACTCCACTGTTGCTCCTGCTGCCACTGAGGTTGATATTACAGCATAAAAACATTAATTTTGTGCTTTTCCCTGAGGCACATAAATGCAGTCACGTGGTCACTGAACGCGTCCTTCCACATGTCGTCATACTAACATGAAGTTCCATGAAAATGACAGTTCTCTCAACATGTGGCGTGACATAGTGTTGTCATCATGTTGGCAGACTTCTGGAAAGAAGTGTAGAGGAAGGACTAAAAGGGATTAAAAATATTATTTTCTTTTTGTAATATGTAATTTGTCAGGAAATGTAGATACAAGAAGTGTAAACATAAACGTGGAAAGAAAAGATGACAAAAAAGCACAAACTAAAAGTCATGGGAATCAGAAATGAATTGTTCTTTATTTGTATGCGTCTTATTTTTAAACATAGTAAGAAAGGGTAACAATTATGACTAAAATCTGACCTATTACATATGTGAGATTGATTGTGTAGTTTTGCAAAGCCACTTCCTTATCAAGAGTAGAAGAAAGGAGGAGCTGGTTTTAATATTTAATACTGTGACATTTCCAGGCAAACAATGTAATGGTGATGGAGGGATTCCCAGCTCAAACCTGGGGGTCATTTTTATTCCGTATTTTGTCAAAGATTATTGATCTTGATCTATTTTTTACATCAGAAAAACAACCAAACCCTTTAGTAAGGGTTTGCAGATGCAAACACTGATGGAAAAACATGCATTCTCATGGAACATTCTTTTTAAATAGTGTTCTTTTGGTATCTGTGGTCCTTTTATGTAGGCATGTCGGCTACATCTGATTTATGGTTGGTCTGTGCTGCCTTACTCCAAAGAGAATCAAAGCGATTTAAGAGAAAAGAATCACTTTGGATTCACCTGCTGCTCTTTTGGGATGCTGTTTTTAAATCTTCTACTGCATGAATTCCTGGCAGGGCTGTAGTGTTTTGTGTTGCATAGTAAATCTTCTGACCTGTAGTCTTTGTTTGCTACTCAGTGTGTGCACATGCCTCGCCTCTGAACACAGCGATGTTTATGTCTGTATTGAACAGGGGGGTCTTTTTGCTGTATTCTACCTCCGGTTTTGCTCCATTTATTTTAACTGAGAGCTATAAACTCAAGCTATGTATTCACCACAGCAGGCAAGTTCACCTGAGTATACAAGTGGCTGTTATATCGACCGATCTATTGAGTCATTAAATAGCGAAGCTGGCTTCGGGGCTTTGTCTGAGCTGGGTGTGTATTTGGAGGGAATAAAAAGTTAGTAATTGTAGCGTTTAGACTGAGATGTTATCTAGGGTTTATTTGACTAGGTGTAATTTCTCTTAGTCAGCGTGATAACTTCTCTGATAAGACCCAATGGATCGTTTGTCTTCTCCGTTATCGCGGTAACATCTTACCGTGCGCACATGCTAAGCTAACATACAATGGTGTGTTGGTGCACACAAACACACACATGCTACCGAAGAGACAAAACAAAATGTGCATGAACATGTCCATGCATACAAAACAGAGGTGGAGATGCACAGTAATAACTAGCTGGATGCTAATTGTCAAGACATTAGAATAGTACAATGACTTAATAGAGAAATAATGGTGCAATTAGGGCCACATCTGTTTTATTTTGTCTGCTAGTTTTAATAGGTTCTTCTTTTTTTTACCTTGCAGTAACTTTCCAAAATAAATCATAGTTTTCAATTATTGCTTGGTATAAGTAACTTATACTGAACGCTCAGGAAATTGTTGTTCTTCTACAATAAATTTTCATCTGGGCAATAAAAAAGTATTTTCCTCTCTTCACTCTAAAACACTCGACTGCCTGTTTTAACAGATCAAACATACATTAATGTGTGTCAATATATTATATTAATATATTTCCAATGTGCATTGGAAATCGTTTTGATACAACCATTTAT
Source organism: Xiphophorus hellerii (assembly GCF_003331165.1). Taxonomy (NCBI): domain Eukaryota; kingdom Metazoa; phylum Chordata; class Actinopteri; order Cyprinodontiformes; family Poeciliidae; genus Xiphophorus; species Xiphophorus hellerii. The sequence continues at coordinate 8,724,278 of NC_045679.1, read as the reverse complement.
GGTCTTTCATATCTCCGCTCTTGGGGGTTCAGCCAAGGAAAATGAATGGCGCTCCTGGATTGGCTGCGTTGCAAATGACAGCCAATGGTGTACCTAGGTATTTTGTACTTTGTTGTGAGTATTATAGATATGCTTTATTGGAAAATCTGTGCATAGACTGATTTCTGGTGAATAATTTGCTATCATATTTCACAGAAAAATCTGCAACTCAAAAAAAACGAACAAAAAAATAAATAGTGTGTCCTTCTAAAAATATTGGTAGTATCTCGTCTCATTAATGTGAACCTGTGGTCGTTAATGGTCTTGTGCGTTTGATTTAACCAAACATCCTTACCTTCAAAGCCCACCAATATTTGGGTTCCTCACGTAACTGTACTGGAATGAGGCGTGCCGTTTGCCCTGGAAGTGAATCTGTCCTGGAGAAAAAGCAATTATTTATTTAATCATGCCACTCTCTCAGACGAATGTTCACTCAAGATTGTTGCCAAATATCAGTTGACTTCTCCAGCATGCGGATATTAGCCACACAGTATTGGTGACGTTGTGTCTTATGCATTCTGATCAAATATTCCATTACTCTGTCAGTTCTGCTGTACGTAATAGAGTTGGCCAGATCCATGTTCAAACAGCATTAAGCTCTCAACTCTCCCACTCCAGCTACTCTATCCAAATAATGACCTTGCTCTCGGTGTGCTTACCACACCTCTGCTGTTTGGCTGACACCTTGTGTGTACTCTGGCCTGGTGGGAATGATTGTTGCATCCAGGCTTATTGACACTACTGCAGCATCTATCTACTGTTTTTTTTATACATATATATTTGTTGCTGGACTGGTGAGGAGATATTGTGGGATTTGGAGGGGGGATGCTGTTTCTTGCTGAGATTTTGCTGTGGAAGCGGAGAGTGATGCTTGTAGCGATGATTTATTGATTTCTGTGAATTCTGCAGGCAGTCCCTACTCGAAGGGTGAGAGGTGAAAGTCATTTCTAGCTACATATGTTTTTGTCTGCCTTTTGTTTGTCCAGGACAGAGCTCGGGATAATCTTCAGTTTTACTGTTTCAGTGAAAATTTTTTGAAATGTGGCATATAAATAGTAATAACAGTTGGGTGGATAAAAAATATTGCTGTTTTTGCATTACATCTTTAAATTTTAAGCAGTACAATTCATCCATTTGAAACTGTGGTCACATTGCCTTGGGTTTAGCATAAACTGAAAGTTGATGGTTGTCTGACAGATGCTCACCAACAGTTGACGTAATCAACAAAATATTAAAACTGGCAACTTGACAACAGCTACTAACTCTAAACTAGTACAGCCCATCACTAATCTGTCTAATATTGCTGTGGGTATAGATGCATATTTATTCAGGTACCATCTGTTTATTGCTTCCCAACCATACAGTCAGACAGATGTTTAAAGAGGAGGGGTCACATCAAGTGAAGTGGATTAGCACTTGCTTGCCAACAATTGATGGTGTCAACCAGGACATGTAAACGAACAACAAAATTGTTGTTTCTAACCCAGATAATAACCTTTAGCATGTCATTAGGCTTTCACAGGGTATCAGTATTTTCAGTCAGAAGCTTCTTCAGATTAATTGCAAGACTGACTGCTGCTGGAGATCCTTCTACCCACAGCATCACCTTCCACGACTCTTGGATGATAGGAGTTATGATAACATTGAATTTCTCTTTGGGAATCCAAAAATTTAGTTGAATTGTATAGGCTATAATGGAACATTTCTGTACAAAATTATTTAGAGGAATCACATCATAATCATCAAAAACGGTACACAAATAAAGAAATGACCATACGTGGAAGTTGGAGATAACATGTTCTTATTTACTCCCCTGCTTATGTCAGCCAGTTTTCTTCTTTCTGATGATGATAGCTGAAGTACTGGCATGGAACATGTGGTGAAATCATCATGTTGAAGATTTAATCGATGGTTTTACGAGGGGAGTCGACCCGTCCTGGTTTTTTCAGGAGAGAGACGCAATGATTCCACATCACCCCCTCCACCCTGCTCCTCTGCCCTTGGGTCCTGTTGCATGCGTTTGTGTCCTCCTGATTCAGGCATATCATCTCTTAGCCAAGTCTTAGTGCAAAAACCAACAACCTAAAGTAGTTTTCCAAAAAATCCCCAATATTACTGCAGTGAAATCACTACATATGTTACTGAAACCAGCTAACTTGTCAGAAAAAAAAAAAAAACACACCTCAAGGACTTTTGTCATGATGGCTGATCAGATGATTAATGATTGTCCTTGAAGAGTGCCTGTTTGTGCTATGATTTACCAAACTCACTGCGCATCTGCCTAACCCACCATGGGCATGCATGTTAATTAATTATGGGTATCTTTGATTGCAATTGAGATGATTGCTTCACCTTGCTCCCCTTACAGGAACAGCTTCATCAACTCGGTGTGGAACTGTTTACTGCTGGGAATATAGGGGTTTTAAATCAGATGTACTCTTGCTTAGATTCATTTCTTGGTCTTTAGTAAATATTTTTGTTTGATTAGCACACCTCTCACCCCTTAAATCCCTTGGTATACCCAATGTCACTTGGTATCATTTTTGGCTGGACAAATCAATATGTTTGCCATGAGTCACTTGCCCCATATCGCTAACCTGAGATGAAAACACACATCCAAAAACTGCAAACTCTGGAAAATCATGTAAAAAATATTAAGGGTCTAATCCACTTTGAAATAACTACTCTCAAGTCACCGTACGCCTGTCTTCTTCGTCCATGAAAAGCTCTCCACTCTGTAATGTAGCAGCTTAGGAAATATGCCTCCCCTCCCCTTCCCAACTCTTCCTTTTTTGCCATCTGCTTTGAAATGAAGGCACATGTTGGAAAGTAGGCTAAATCCGGAGTGACAGCTTTTTCTCCCTCCTATGTTAAAGCAGTTGCTGTAGGCGGTGTCCAATAGCATGGGAAATGAGCGAAAGGAGTGAGCTGGTTTATTAAGACACTACTGCCTCACGGTTTCTTAGACCTGTACTTTTAGTACTCACTCACAGCATTGCATTATAGTTTCCAATCTGCAGTTTCACAGAGATTTACTTTATTGTCATTTCACTTGTTGCCTACTTTATTAGGGACATCATGCAAGTTCAACATGAACCCCTTACATTTGTATGGCAACAAGATTATGTCGTCATTGTAGGTTTCTTCATTATCCTGCTGGAAGTATCCACTGGAACATAGTAGTGATAAAAAGAAGGACATGGTCAGCAAGAATACAGAGGCTGCTACAAAAGTCAACCATAAAGGGCTCAGGGTTTAGAAAAACACCCCCATCCACAACATCACACCATCAGCAGCAGTCTGAATAGTTGATACAAGTCAGAATGGATACATTTCATGGTGTTTATGGTGAATAATAAAGCTGAGCATCTCAGTGTGTTCTGCGGTAGTTCACCGTCTACAACACTCCACTCTGCTTTTAGAGTTGGTATGGCCCACATCTCATGGCTGACCCAGTTGCCAGAGTCACCCAAAATCCAGTCTGTTCTCTTCTGACCTATGACATGAACAACTCTTTGATCCATACAACTGATACCAGCAGGATAATAACTTTTTTCTGATTCGTCTATATCAGGGGTCGGCAACCTTTTCTATTCAAAGAGCCATTTGGGACCGCCTCCCAATAAAAAGAAAGCACTTGGAGCCACAACCCATTTTGACGTCATATATATAAAACCTATATGCTATGTACAAAAATCGATACTATGTTGCGTTTATGAAATCAACAAACTGCTGCAGAGAACACAAAATTTTATTTCTGCATGTAACAAAACGCACTTTACACTTTGTTGATGCTCAATTTCAAACAAAATACCCTCTGTCTATTTGGGTCTTTGTATTTAAGAAATGAAAATTGAAACTTACCCAACCCGCACTGAAGGAAAAATAGAAACAGAATGCAGTCACCTGTCCTCCTCTTATTCAGGAGATAAAAATCAAAACTTATCCAAATATTATCCACCGGCACTGAACGAACCAAGCAAACCAAAAAAATGCGCAGTCTGCTTCTGTGTCCCGTAGTACGGTACAGAGCCCTCTAGGGGACATGGGGAATTTTTTTCTTTTGCGTTACCTCGCAAAACCTTTGCGTTCCCTCGCAATACTGTACTGGTCAGTTATGCAGCATAATTGAATACTGTAAGCCTTTCTTACTGTGGGCGCCGTATTTTCTGCTTTAAGGGTTATGTGAGGTTTTTCCATGAAAGTTAATATCTTTTTGTGAAATATCTGAAGTTTTATATCTTTCTTTAGGATAGAAAGGCACCACAAACCTACGATATAAACAGAAACCTTCCGTAAGTAGGAAAGAAATAAAAACACATTATAATTTGGACTATTTCTGAGTTATCATCGCGGGTAATAAATCATCTGACAGTTTTGATTGTGTCTCTGTTGTGTTCGTAGTCTGAATGGTTTAAAGAGCTGCTTTCAGTGCCGCTCCATCTTAGCCTTAACAGACATAAACATACAGTAAAAAATAAATCGATTTTCAATCAGTGTTTTGCACCAAGCAGTTTTTACTATTAACAAGTTTTTATTATTAAAAACACGACAATCTAATGATGGTAAAGGGCCGCACTGGGTTAACTCGGGGAATCTCATCTGTCCGTGTATCAATCAACTCCAAACCTCTTCTTTGTTCTGTCACAATTATCGATTTATTCCATTTTGATGATCATGCTCCAAACTTTGCAAGGACTGACCGCCCCGCTCACCGCTTCCTCATACACACAAAGCCAGTATCCTTCCCATTCATACCTGGTGACGTCACTCCCACGTCGACACACCTAAGTGTCAAAGCCGCCTGCTCCTGTCATATCAATAATTACTTATTTCATTCATATGGCTCTTACAGAGCCTCAGTGAAAACTTGTTTATTATTATTAACTGTTTGGTGCAAAACACTGATTGAAAATCAATTTATTTTTTACTGTATGTTTATGTCTGTTAAGGCTAAGATGGAGCGGAACTGAAAGCAGCTCTTTAAACCATTCAGACTACGAACACAACAGAGACACAATCAAGACTGTCAGATGACTTATTACCCACGATAATAACTCAGAAATAATCCAAATTATAATGTGTTTTTATTTCTTTCCTACTTACGGAAGATTTCTGTTTATATCGTAGGTTTGTGGTGCCTTTCTATCCTAAAGAAAGATATAAAACTTCAGATATTTCACAAAAAGATACTAACATTCATGGAAAAACCTCACATAACCTTATATTAAAGCATAAAATACGGCGCCCACCGTAAGAAAGGCTTACAGTGTTCAATTATGCTGCATAACTGACCAGTACAGTATTGCGAGGGAACGTAAAAATATTGCGAGGGAACGCAAAAGTATTGCGAGGGAACGCAAAAGTTTTGCGAGGTAACGCAAAAGAAAAAAAATTCCCCATGTCCCCTAGGGGGCTCCGTACGCTTCAGCCTTTCGCATCAGCTCCTAAACGGCCTTTTTTCTCTCCTCTCCCTCGGGATATTTTTTAGCAAAGACAGAGTGTTTGCTCTTGAAATGTCTTTCAACATTTGACTTCTTGTTGTCTGCCAGTCTTTCGCCACATATTAGGCAGACTGGTGAACCAGTTTCATCAGCGGTGAAAGCAAAATGATCTGTCCACGTAGCATTAAATGTCCTGCCATCTTCAGAATGTTTCCTTTTCTTGGATTTATTCATGATGTATCTTCCAGGCAAGGATCAAAAAGTCAATAAATCAGTGCGCTAAAAAAAATGCGGTCTGCCAGACATGTGGGTTTCGCCAGGAATGCCTGTCGCACATCGGCGGACATGACGTATATTTTGGGTGCTAAAAATGTTCAAAACTTTTTGTTTTAATGTTACAAGTTTACCATAATCTTCAGATTTAGAAATGTATTTTAAAATGATTTTAATTTATAATTTTTTAATGATTTAATTTTAATAAAATATTCTATTTCCCAAAGTCACTGGAAGCCACAACAGAAGGATGAAAGAGCCACACGTGGCTCCGGAGCCATTGGTTGCCGACCCCTGGACTATATATACACCGAACTGATAGTCGTCAGTGAAATTCCCAGTAGATCAGCAATTTCTGAAACACAGATCAGCTCACAATCAAAGTCACTTTAGTTCCCTTTCAGGCCCATTCTGATGTACTCTTACTGGTGCTTTTTGGTGCTAGCAAACATGCTAACTGTGAACTTGCTCTGGGTATTGTTGATGCTACTAAGAGTAAATAACATTAGTTTTAATGAAAAATGAGATGTTTTTTTACCCATTTATGCTGTGCCTAGGAAAATCTACATACAATAATCAATCTGTGTTTTGATAACATGAGTTGTTAGCTTTGATCCAACTCTTTCTCTAACTGAGACTTATAGATAAACCCCTTAGTCTCAGCTTGTGCCTTAAAGACAGGAAACATTTACTTGAACTTTACCAAGACTGACCTGAAGTTTTCCTTTCTATCCTTTTCTTCTAGATAGATAAATATTAGCATGGAGCTATTACATCATGTTAACATTTATCTAAAACATAGGAAACATCATAAGTTTTATACAGGATATCAGTCACTTCATGTTTTAAAGCAATTCCTGATAATCCTCTGGTTACAAATTTATGATATTGTTGCTATAAAAACTTTCTTGCACTAAAATTGTGACCTAATGTCACTTAAGCCAATAAGACTAATGCACATTTCTCTAAATGTTACCCTGAATTTATTGATTTTTACATAAAATGCTTATTTTTAGCATCTCTTAAATGTTTGATTGTCTTTTGTATAAAAGAGTCTCTGTTGATGTTTATATTAAATAGATGCATGGAATAAACTTGTTCTTCAACTCATCTGTTTGGCATGAAAATGAAGTAAACTCTTGTTCTTTTGTTAGTTAACTTACACAGCTGCCATTTTGTGGCTTTTAGACATTGTAGGTTGTCTTAAACCTCCAATTATGGACCAGCCACAACGTACATCTGAGAGGCGTAAGCAGTTTCATATGGGCACTCTCTCTCTCTTTCTCTTAGACACACTTGCACACAAAATACACACTTGGTTGTTTCCACGCTGGAGGCTCAGGGCTGTGATCTTTCCAAAGGTTTTCCTCCCTCGGCCCGTGTGCCAGACTGTCTGGAGAGCCACGGAGGGGTTGGCGTCTCCTTGCCTGCCGAATGAAAAAGCCAGCAACGTTTGCTTTCCGTGGCACAGCAAACAGCTCTCCCTCATGGCCCCCCTCCCAGCTCCCACCTCCCATTCCTCTTGAGGAGGATTATCGGCAGAAACTGGATGTTTGATCCCGACTTGCTCTCCACCATGGCTATATCCGCCTGACAAGGCTCTTTGAATCTCTTTCTTTCCCAAACTTCTCACTTGCAGCTGCTTTTAAAAAAGATAACAGCTAAGCCTTTTTTTTCCCCTCCCTACTGTTTAATGTCTCAGATTTAGCTCTTGTCTACCTGGAAGCTGGCAGTACAGCTGGGTCACTGATATGCTTGGATTTAATTGAATTTCAACCAAGATGGTGCAGAAACGATCATAGAGACAGGTGTGGGTAATTTATGAATGTTTCCTCTGATAATGCAGAAGGAGTAGATAATTAGCTGTCTTGAAGATGAGAGGGGCTCTTGCATAAAAACATCCCGATTGCATGCTTGCCTGTGTGAAGGTTGTTTTTTTTTTAATTCTGCTCACTTTCCGATCTGATGATGTGTTTTTGTTTTAACAGTGATTAATTCCGAGGGACAGTGCCAAAGAGCTTTCTAAAGTAATTTGCACTGCAAGTATAAACAGGAAGTGTGTTTCCAAATGCAAAATTCTGTTGACTGTTGCAGCGGTTTGCAAGGGGAGCCAAAATGAAACTGTGCTCTGGTGATTCAATGTGACAGAGGACAGCATTGAATGACCTTAAGCTGTCTAAGCTAAAGTGTAAACAAAGGTGCTTCATTTAAGCCAGAAATCTGATGTGCTCATGGAAACGAGCTGAAAAAAGTCCCGTTTCCTTCAGTTTCTGAAAGTATTAATGCTGCTTGAATTTCAAGTGTATTTGTTTGGGTTTGCTAACACAAAGTAAGACAGAATTTTAAATAAAGTCTGTTTCCTGCACATGTATTTAGTAGTCACCAAATTAGCAAATAGACTCTAGCTCTGTGTAATTTAATTGGTGTATGAATGCAGCTGTGCTATTAAAGGCCTCAGGAGTCGCTTCGAGAACATTAGTGACAAACCACATCATAAAGACGGAGGAACACAGCAGACAGGTCGGGGAAAGTTGTGGAGAAGTTTAAAGCAGAAAGAGTACTGTACAAATTCAAACCTACCTAGACATGACCCCCCATCTAAACCGACGGGCCTGACAAGGAAACCATTAATTAGAGAAGAGGGAAAGTGGTAACTGTGGAGGGGAGGCAGAGGTTATGGATTGCACATTAACCTTGAACACACAATCCTCATACTTTTAAGGATGCTGTTCTTTAGCAGTGAAGGAAGGTGGTCAGAGACACACATCATTTTTTTCTATTTCATGATTATGCAATAGATAATCATGTAGTGTTTGTGTTGGTCATAAACCAACACAAACACTACTTTGGTTGGTTTATGATATAAAAACCAAATAATATACATTGAGTTTTGTGGTTATAATGGGACATAATTTGGAAAAGTTTGAGGTCTTGGAGCAATTTAGCAGGGAATCATATTTGCACTGTGAAAGCTGCATGACAGGAGACTGAAGAGTTACTTTCTCCTGCCTGGACAGAACTGCTTCACAGTTTGCTCCCATGCATACATCCTAACCCACATCAACCCCACCACACCGTGTCGCGGAACATTGTCTGAGGGCCTCGGTTACAGACTGAGACATACAGCCTTCAGATGTGCAGCAAGCAGACATCGAGTGCGGGCATGACGCTGACCGCCAGCTGTGAGATAATCAGTCAGCCCATCTAAGAAAAGGCTTCCCTAAAGCTCTACAGCCGCTTTGGCCAAGTGTGGTCTGCATGAACTGCTCTCTATTTAAAACCCCCAGCAAGAAGACGATGGTTTCAAACAGTGGGGCGTATTTAATAGACTCCTCTGCCAAAGGAAATTTAAAAGACTATTTGTTAAATAGTTTATGTATAGTTCTTTTTAAATCACTTACAATATTACTGGTACTCCAGATAAGTAATTGTAAAAAGTCTTAAAATAAAGTAATTGACACAGTGGATCTTGCCTTTTCACGGTTCACTGTTTGCAGATTTTTCTGTAGAGTGTAGCTCTAAATTTGCCTATTCCCAGATTTTTTAGAGCATGTCTAAAATATTCAAAAGAAAATGCATCTTGAGAAGCCGAACTAGCGAAGCTCCTTGAAATGCTATTGACTGGTGTTTACAAACCAGTCAGTCCAAGAGGATTGTTTATTTTCCTTAGCACTGATGAGCAGAGATAAAGAAGACTATTAATGTTTGTTTTTATGGCATTGCTAAGACAGTTTTCACTGTATCTATGAATTCATATTAAGGTCCATTGCCTGTTTTTTAACTGTTGTTGTATATGTGTTTAGAGGGGTTATTCTTGGATAAAATCAGGCGGCTGTGGTTCTTAACACCAATGAATACTGAGGGTTTTCACCGATAATTTTTTACATATTATTAAAAAATTCGACTCTAAATTGTATAAATTTTTTAAGAGTTTGTGGCGGTAGTGGGTTTTGTTGCCAAATGTCTTGAAGTTGTCAGTCGACTCCCAGGCATCCTTGGCATCCTTGGCCGCTTTCTCCTCTGCAAGCGGCACCACACACTTCCTCAGTTTGAATGTTTCACTGTATATTTTTGTCCCCTTTGAATAAAAGCATTTAAATGAAGATTTAAATCATTTTTCAGCATAATTTAATGCTGCTGCAATAAAAAAAAAAATCTTTTTTATGTGACTATATTTTAAGCACCTATTTGTGTGCAAGGTGCTGTTCTTGATATTTAAAAAAAAAATAAAGATGACAATGTTTTTATGTTGTCATTCATATAAGAACTGTGTAAATATCTCTGAAAGGTTGAAAGTCTTATTGGAATCATAAATCATCTCATAAGAGATAATTTTCCACCTATTCACTCATCTTGAACACGGTTATATATGCAATGAAAAATAGAAGGACACATTATTTTTCCTCTTTACCTTCCACTAATGTGCCTTTGCATGACATGAGAGATGATTAACACACAATATATTGTTAAGTAAGCAATCTATCAGTGTCAGAGAAAAGTGCAGCAATAGTCCAAACTGAGTATAATAGCAGCAGTAAGCTGAAACACACCCCACCCTCTTTGTTTCATTATAGGTTTATTGAGTACTTATACCAGAGGTACAAAAAAGTACCTTACATACACTTACATAACTATGTGTACTTGGTTATTTCACCAAATAACAGCTGACAGCTTTACTGTAGAAACAAATATGACTGGTTGATTGATTAAAAAATACTTGACATGAATTTATCAGGCCAGATAAAAGCTGAAGCAGCAATATCCAACGAGATTTAAGCCTATTTAAACTTAATCTTTTAATAACAACGGCTCTAAAAATGGCTTCTTTAGATTTTCTTTCAGCCTCAAGATTTCTTCTTAATTTAGTGGGTATAAGCTCAAATGTGATATACATTGTCTTTTATACCCGGTTTTTCACTTTTTGACACATCAAAAGGAAGGAAAAATTGTCTTCTATTGCAGTTATGTGTGATAGACAAACACAGAGGAGCAGAAAATTGTGAAATAAAATGGAAATAATTTATACAAAATTGTGACGTGTATTTGTATTAACTCTCTGGAAGGTGAAAGAATAAGGTAAGAATATGGTCATTGTTGGAAGAAAGTAATCAAAAGCCCAATTTATTGTCCTGTAGAGAAAACCAGCAAACATGCAATGACTAGAAGAGACATTATTGGCAGTAAACAATCATCCTGAAAACACTAACCCCAAAGCGACAGATGGTGGTGGATTTCTTTCTTTTTTGCATACAGCAAGGATATCACTACATTCTTGCTTAATTAAAGAAATAATTTACTTAACCCATTCATTTAAATTCACATAGTTCATTCATTTGAAGCTGCAGAATGCAGCCATGTTGTTGTTGCGTATCTTCAGTGTCTCTTTCTCAGGCAGGAATCAATCCGTCCACTCTATCTACAAGTCAATTGCTTTAGCTTCACATGGGATTTCCTCTGGTCGAGTGGAAAGCTCACTGCTCAGTGAAACCAACAGGAATGCAAAGCGGATCGCACCTGTCCGATCACTGAATCTGTGAAGCGACTGATTGGTGGACTGTGTTGTGCTGCAGAGCTGCGAGTGGATTGAACCCGTGTTTATCCGAGCCTTGGGATGATTAAAGCGGGCCGAGCTCAGCCTGGAGTCAGATGGGTAATTAAGAGGCTGGTCTCCGGTGTTAACAGCATTAGTCACCTTGGAGATAATCGACAGCACAAAGCTGCATCCCTCCATGTTGCCGATGGCCTCCTCAAGTAATCCTGCACAAACAGGATCTTAGGGGGTTTTTTTGTAAGTTAACACATTACAGTTCCCATATAAATTAGAACAGCAGCAGCAACAAAAACATAATTCAAAAAGAAAATATAGAATCATCAAACACAGTGACATTGTTGGAATGTTTTACTTTCATAGTTTTCATCAATATGGCTTAGAGCCAATGTGAAAACAAAGTTTGTATTCCAGAAATGGCAGCTTAGTGACAAGCATACCCATGTATGATACTGTATATGCACTTTGGAATGTTTACTGCTTATAGAAATATATTTTTTCCTTCCACTAAACTTTCAATCAATTTCTTTATGTACAGGCCTCCTTCAGCAACTACTTTTTATGAATTTCCTATCTTATAACTGGTATCTTTTAATGGATTAATAATATTAACATTTTTCTTATTCTTTTGTTGGTCTTGTTGGTATAATATTCTAGTAATTATTAGTTGTGAGCCATAATCCCTAAAATCAACACAATGAAGTGCTTGAAATAAATCCCTCTGTATATAAATAAATCTATGACTTTCACTTTCTGAAACAAATTCCTGAAATCAATCAACATTTAGCGATTTATTGTAAGCCTCCTAATGCAATGACGAAACAGCCTCTGCTCTGTGTAGATAACGGACATTTTGCAGAATATTAATGCTCCCATTACTTTGCACCTGTTGACAGAAACTCATAACCAGCATGCAATAAAAATGTATCTTGCTTTGATCTCGTCTCTTAGCATCAGTATAATTTTAATAGCAGCTTTGCCAGAAATCAAAGCCTTTGTTTTCAGACGCAGGTCGGCCAAGTTAAACATTATTTAAAGCTGTCGAGCTGCAGCGGTGCTCTGCACAGTTGGGGTTCTCTTCATCTAAATAAAATTTAAGTTATACCTATAGTGGTGAGCATATACTTGGTGAGGTAAAAGTGACTGTTTATGCGTCCTCTGGGGGTCTAAATCACAGCGATGAGTCTTTAAGTTGTGAGAGAAACTCGCCAGAGAAAAAGATGGATGCCGACTTTCTTCTCGCCCATCCCGTTCATAAATTACCAGGCCATTGATCCATGGTTGTCTGGGATTCTCGGCGGACCTCCTCCTCGCATTCATCACACCCCGCGTCTGCAGCTGAGCCTGAGTGGAAATGTCTCAAACACATCCTCCCCTTCCTGAGAAAGCAGCAGCATGGCCTGTTGCTTGGATACAGCAGTATTTTTTAAAATTTTTTTTAGGAAGAGTGGATAAAACCTGAAGGACTGCATTATGCGCCAAGATGTTTTAGCACCTTGGTCCGTGTTGGACGTCTGGTTTTATATTGAGTGAGCGCTGTTTGCTTTAACAGCAGCTGTGCGGATCGTTTTTCCTGTTTGCAGGCTGCTTTTGAGACGATTCAGGAAAATAAATCATTGTAGGGTAAGCGGGATATCCAGGTTGTTAATATTTGTTATGAACTACTGTGAAATCCAGATGCAGACGGAAATCAAGCTGATCATGCAAAGGGGAATCCAAAAACATGTTGCACGCAGTTTTAATCACTTTTGGAAACATTGCTGAAAAACTGACATTCAATTACTTGTTTAGAGTAAGAAGAACACATGAAAACATGCATTACAGGTCAGAAAAAGAATTGAATTTGAATAATGAAGTCATTTTTTCTGTACGTACACCGTGTTCCCTTTATTTTATCTTAAAGATGAATGAAATAAAACCTGTCTGACAACATGAAGTGGGCCCAAAGATGTAAAATGTTTGTCCGTTGAGGAGGTCTGTGCTTGGAGTTGTTCATCATGCACTGAAGAGAAATCAGAAAGAAACGAAGAACTTTTTTCATTCATTAGGTGAAAATAACAGCATGTGATGATGAGTCACTCCGTTTCTGATAAGCAGCATTAGTTTAACAAAATCTGAAATGTTTGTGATAAAACTACAACACAAAGTAGCATCTAGAACCCATGTTTATCAGAGCTGTCCTATAGATTTAAGTACAAATCTTTCCTAAGTGGGAAAGGTGACCCACCTGTGCTATAGAGCTGAAAACGGAGGAAACAGGTTGTTAATTGATGTGTGCCAAAATAGCAGTCAGTCAGTCAGCTGAGCACCAAACAGGAAATGAGCAGGTCTGCTGATGTTTCTGTAACATAATAGATTCATTCAGTTATTCCAACTTTGGGATGGGTAATTTTTGTATCCTTTATCCTTGTTTTCTAAATTTTGCCTACAATTCTGATGTATCCTCTTTCTTATTGCGTTTCTGTTTCCTGTGTGTGTTCCAATATCGAGCCTGCTACTGATGGCGTGTTCCTCTGGTTCAGCAAATGCAAACAGTGCCTGCTCCTGCTGGGCTCCTCTGATCTCAGTGCTGCTCCACATCAGCGCTCCTGTTTTTACGACTAGCCACTGTATAAAAGGTAAAGGTGGCCTGGGTTTAATTACGCAGCTGTTCTCTACAGTCACGGTGGCTTTTTCCTGACAGAGTCAGAATTATCCTCTTTTGTAACGGAGATTAACCCCACTAACAGCCTCACTTAGCCTATTTAGCTTCCATATTTTAACACCAGGCCTTCTCTAACGAAGCAGCTCTGCCTCGACAGCTGGGGGTTCTCTCAGATACAAAACTGTGGTCAATCCTTTCCTACTTACAGGCTGTTGGGGGTAACAAGATGAGATTAACACATTTGAATGCAATTTTAATGTAATGCATAATTCATGCAGTGTCCTCTTCTCTAATTTGAAGGAATACGCCCCTTTTCCTCAGCATTCCAAGTATCAGAGCGTCCCAGCTGAGGGTTGAAGGGGGGTTAGAATCTGCTTATCAGGGTCCTCCGGGTGTCTCCTGGCAGATCCTGTGCAAACATTTGCAAAGCAGTACTCGCTTTCATTCCTTAAGTGTAATTGTTTTAGTTAATGTAGGGCGCAATGTTCTGTCCCGTTGGTTACGAAACCTTTATTTTTAGTGACACAGTGACCGTCAGTTGAACTGCAGTCAACATGGAGTTGCAGATGCTCAAGCATTGATTTGCTCTCCAGGCCACAAAATAAAAAAAAATAAATAAAAAAAAAGTTACGCGCAATTTCCTGACAACAGCGTTCATACCGCTAAAGCTTTCTCACCTTTTGCCTCATTGTTGCCAACAGTTGCTGTGCAAAACAAAAGATAAAGTCTACAAAGTTATTCCTTAGTCTCTTCACAAAGATGAAAAGCAACAGATTACACAGATTCTCCTTCTTCAAGCCTCAGCAGGGCAAACCCAGAGGAGACATTGGCTGGTTTAAAATATTTATCCGGGCTCATATTGATTTCAAATAAGGGGAATTTAGAGATAACAGTTGGGGGAAGTAGACTCTTGTGAATATCATCTCCTTCGATTTATTTTACATATTTCAAACTGAATGGAAGCAGCGTAGCAAATAGATAGAGATTAGATCCGAGTCCTCTGATTCTGTCAGTGGTTGAACTTTGATTGTTTATTGGAGGATAAAGATGTGAGAAAAATACTTCACATCTCAGATTATTATACTGTTTTATTTATCAGTTTATTTATGTCTGGCTCTTCTTGTAGGACGAATATGTTTTGTCAAATAAGGAGATTTGAGTTATTTAAAATGGCAAAGTTGATGTCTTTTGAAAATCTTTGAATTAAATTCAGTTTACAAATAAAAAATATTCCTGAAGTTTTGACTAGTTAGTGTCCTAAAGGGCATATGTTAAGATTTATTTGGTGTGTCTGCTATTGCATTAGAAAATACTAAATGTTTGTATTTTAAATAATTAGTCTGTAACTTTATACAAAATGAAATCTGGTAAAGAACTGAATAACTTCAGTGACACTGTTTGAACACTTATAAAGAGCAAACTAGTGTGCGTGAAAATGGAACCTGACAGGAAGAACAAAGAATAATTAAAAAAAATACACTGTAATTATATTGGTATACAGTATGGTTGATCAATTCCCATTTTATTTTAGCATTAGAGAGGGTGTAAAGATTTCTAAAGCAGCTTTAAATGTAAAAATCTGTTCATTTTGACAATGAAAAATGATCTTGTCTTCTGGTTTGCATTAAGCTGGTGTGGAGTGCTTTGGGATTGTAAGTGGATCTGCTCATTTCCTGTTGTAGAAGCAATAAAAACACATGAATCTTCCTCGAGATGAAACTGGTGATCACCTATTGCTTTTGAGGCATCTCTTTTCCTGCAGTTAAAACTAGAAAAATAGAAATAATTTCACTATCTAATGGTCATATGAGTTTATCTTGTGTTTTTTCGCTCTGGAAAAACAAATGTGCAAGATTTCAAAATTCAATGTTGTCAGACCAGCTGTAAAAAATCATTCTTTTCCTTCCACTCAATGTTGACTCAGTGGCTAAGTATTGGCCGCTTGGTTTGTTTTGCTGACATAAATGAAGTTGGCCATAAAGAGGCTGTCATTGTCGATAGCAATATAATGTCTGCTTACATGCTTACATGACATTATAGATAGTAATATAGTGTTTGCTTACATGCGTTTAGATTAGGGGACTGTAGACATTTGAACAATAAAGCAGACGGCTCTCATTCCTTTAGCTCTTGTTTTGATTTTCTCCAAAGACAAAGAAGTTTATGAAATCCATCGTCACCTCCACCTGGCACCAGAAGGTTTCTTGCTGGATTGTGCATCCCCTGCAGCTTTTTAAAGTGTGTGTGTGCACTTACAGTCATAAAGAAGTCTTCCAGGCTCCCCTGTGGTCATTTGGGTGCATTTTTTGAGTGCTCCATCACCTGCTGAGAGCTTTGGAGCTGACATCCGGGGTGTACGATGATTCACTGCCCCTATTACTTTGTCTGCTGAGGGGATTTTGTTGTGAATCAAATTTAGTCTTTCTCACAGTTCTCAGACAAACATCAGTCTCTTTCATTGACTTTAATTCTCTGACAGGCTGTCTGGGTATCTGATCCTCTCTCTGACTCACCTCAGTTTAACCTGAGTTTTTTTTTTTTTCCCTCTTTTTGTTCTGGGCCCGTTCTGTGTCTGCTAGAGGAACGAGTCAGATATGGGCAACAACAGTGTCTTTTTCTTGCAGTGATGTGATAAAACATGTTATTAGATTACCACTAATTGCTCATTTCCCAAAGGTGATGAAAATAGGGATATGAGGGGAGCCTGAACAGATTGCTTGATTCTGTTTTTGCAGCCTTATCTGTGATGTTCTGCTTACAGTTTTTCCGCTTCTTTTTGTTTTGGCTTTCACCCCTGTTGTCCCTAACAGAGAAGATCTACAGCTATGGTGGAACAAGCCTTTTGCCCTTGTACTTTTCACGTCGCATTTCTGTAATTTGCTGTTGTGCGAGGTTTTGGTGGAAGTTGTAATTTGTAGTTCCTCAGGAATGAACATGTAGGAGTGTGTGCAGATGAAGGACCACCCCCTCAGAGAAATAATGCATTGTTCTATGTGCGATGTAGCGTGGTGATATGGTAGAAGGGCATGTCAAGGTTTTTTTATGAGTCTTTGTTGCCTGACTCTTTGCTCTTTGCTGCTCCTCTCCCACCTGCTCTGCTCTGCCTGTATGTCTCTGACATGTCTGCCGTTTTCAGGAGCTGTTTACTCTTCAGTGAGAAGTCAAACTGTTTCTTTGCTGTCGCACACAAGCCACCCTTTTAAAAGCCTGCTGACAAACTCGAGTGAGGCTCTCGTGGCTCTCTTTTTCTTTTCCGGTTAAACTTAAATTTTTTCCAAGCATCCGATTTTCTATTTTCTGATCTTTAAATGCCCGATTTCTTTAATGTTGTCTTTATGCTCTTGGTATTTCCCATGGCCTTCTGTCGATGGTTGGATGGCTTCACCAGGGATCTTTTCCTCATTGCTTACCCGGTTGTGGCCTGACTTAATCCCTCAGACAGGCGTTAAGACATTAAAATTTCTTTCTAGAATATTTACTATACTGAAGAATTTTTGGACAACTCAAAGACTACATGGTGGGCTCATCATGTGGCTGAAAACAAGCCCAAATTACTACCCCTTCACCAACATGCTGGACAGTTGGCATGTGTTTGTGGTGTTTTGCAGTAATTAGAACATTCTCGCTCATCTAGCCAAAGTACATTGATCCTGTATTCCTGTGGTTTGTTGTTTATAACTTTACAAACCTAAACCATGCTGCAATTTTTGTTGAGAGACGAGGCGTCCTTCTCCAACTCTTCCACACAAGGAATAGTTGTTGTATTTTTTCTGTAGAGTTTTGAATCATTTCTCTGAACATTACATGCCTGACCTTGGTTGAATTTATCTGGAAAGATTCTCCGCTGTGGTAAATGTTTTCCACTTGTCGGTGATCTTTCTGAGTTTATAAATGGCCTTATAACCCTTTCCAGATGATGCGTTGTGATAATTGCTTCCTTAGGGTTACTGCTGATGTCAGTGACTTGTGTGTTTTAGACAGATGGTGTAAAATTTGATTCTGGAATATTTTGGGATACAAAGAAGTTGATGGTCTTGTCAGTGAATCCCAAATTTGTTCGTCTTGTCCAGAATACTGGTGAAAGTAACATTTTGATCTTCTTCTCGTTGCCATTTAATGAACTTTAATATTTGACATGCTAACTGAGGCTTGACGATTCTGAGACGGAGCTCCTGCATTTTTTACAATTTCTCTCGACATTTTACAGTCTGAGCTTAGAGGGAATTTGCAGGTAGGCTCATTCCTGGGAAAATTAACAACCCAGTTAATTTAAAATGGTTTGCAGTTGGCCTAAAAACCCCTCCCAGTTTGATGTGGAGCAGCAACAGTTTTTATTTTTTTTAAGGTTATTGATGTTGTCTTTCCATCCTGGCTTTGTGTTTACTTAGAACTTCGTATTGCAGAGCAACGAATGACAAAAACTCTTGCTTTTTATAGAGTTAGCCACATTGATGTTTTAAATGTACTTAAGTACCGTATTCTTCGGACTATAAGGCGCACCGGATTATAAGACGCAGTATCAGTGAACGGATTTATTTTCATATATAAGACACACCGGATTATAAGGTGCATAAAGCTAAACAAAATACGGTAGTCGGATAGGTCAGACTTTATTCAAATCATTAACAATAACTGTCAATATTACACAAAAAAAGTACACTCACTTTTTCAATCATTCATCTTCTACGAATCCATCAAATTCCTCATCTTCGGTGTCGGAATTTAACAGTTGGGCGATAGCGGCATCGAGCAAGCCCGGATCCCTCTCGTCATCATCCGATTCAGTCTCATTGCTGTTGCTTGGCTGTTCATTGATGATTCCGACCTTCGTGAAAGCTCGGACAACAGTTGAGAAGTGGTTCGCCATCCCAGAACAAGTCTGTCTAGACAGCATAGGTAGCTGACTCCACGAGGTTTCTGACCAGCAGCGATTATGCTTCAACAATCAAGGGGAGTGGCTTCGTCGCTTACCAAAGTCGTAATAAAACATACGGTACACTCTTCATACATAAGGCTCACTGGAATATAAGGCGCATTGCCAATTTTTTTGCAAATATAGGGATTTTATGTGCGCCTTATAGTCCAAAAAATACGGTAGGTTGCATTCAGCAGCCAACCTGAACTCATATTTGAGTTTTTTATGTTTTTCTTTATGGTTCATTGTAAATATTCTTCAGATTTTACACTATCTGTGATGCCCAATAATAGTAATTACTAATTAAAAACAAACAAAATGTCTCGTGCAACTGTCAGGAGGACACCGGTGTCCTTATGGACCCATTGACCTTCATGTAAGTCTGTTGAGGAAGACGGTTATCGGGCTAAATAACAACAAACCTGTTGAGTCAGTTGGATAAATCATGTTGAGAAGAAAGTCTTATATTGAGTTTGAGTTACATTTGTTTCTTCTTAGGCAGGAAAAACTTATTTAAGGGCATTTTACATCCTAAAAGTACCTCAAAGCACTAGTAAACATCATTTTATTTGCCAAAGGTAATTTTCCACCTAAAACAGGGGAAATTAAATGTCTGTCATAAAGCTGACAGGCAGAAAAACAAACTCTGAAAAATAGACCTGCTGTTTTATAAGCTAGAAATAAAATAAAAGCATAAAAATCCCACATTTATCATCTGAAATCTGCCATATTTGAAACAAAACCTTCCTTTGTTAAATGCTCATATTAATTGCAGCCTGTATGACTGTGTGATGTTATACCAGATTGATTATGCTGAAGGCAGCCTCAGCCTGAGGAGATGATCATATATAGTTCACTCCCAGGTGCACTTGCCCTTAGCGCACTGTATGAAAATATCTCTTTTTTTCAATATTATTTATTTTCTGCTTGAATCTAAGTATTTTCATTCTAATCCAACCTATGCGTTGGAATTGCCAAACCTACATTAGAATGTCAGACACATCTTTCCTGTCCTGATCCGTATCTGCAGTGAACCTTTCTCTCTCCCTCTCTCTTTTTCTCTCGCCCGCAGACCACTCCAGCAAATGTTACCTTTTCATATCAGGGCTGGGAAAATAAGCTCTTTCTTTTTTTCTCCTCCCCCTGCAGCACAAGTGGATCTGCAGGCATGATAACCTCCGCCGCTGAACTGCAAATGTCACTTTGGCGAGGCGACCAATCGCAGTTCTTTTTCCTAGCCTGTGTGGCTCTCTTATGGGGTTCGCACCCGTGACACTGAGACTGAGCCGGCGTGCTCATATGAATGAGAATGAATCGGCGAACCTCTCAGGTGTGGCCCAGAGAGGCTAACGGAAATATCATAAAATACCAGGCAACCAGGAAGAACTGTAGCAGCAATGGAATGGATTTTGCTCTTTGAAAGCTAATTAGAACATCAGTCTGAGGTGGATATTACCTCACAAAGTCAGCTGCAGGAAAAGAAACACTTTGTCTCCTCAGTCATCTGCAGAGTTCAGTGGAGAGCAGTTTTTAGAAGGAGTGGCTTCTTTGAGATTCTGATGTTCTGATAACCTTGAACTAAAAGTAGGTAGTAGTGAATATCAAATCTGATTTATTGCATGTAGAAAAACAAACCTAAATCGCTAAAATCTTTACTACATTCCACCTTAAAAAGTCACATTGCAGGTTTTTGATTCAGGCCGGATGCTTGTCATATAGTTTAACAGCGATTCTGATTTTGATGCAGGAGTGACTCGAAAGAAATGAGAGTTTAAAGTCATTAGTATGACTTCTGGCAGCTGATAGTGTGGTAGGTGGGGTTTTCTCTGGACTCCAGGCTCTTTGATGATTAAATGTAACAGCTTAACTCAACAGGAACTTTACACTTAAAGAAAGAAAGAAGTAAAAAAAATAAATAAAAAAAACCTGTATTTGTTTTTATTAGTAGAAATTATTACCAGATTGAAAAAATACTTTAGTAATCCTAGAGGGAAACTAAATGTTATTTTAACTCATATTATCCAAAGATTTGTCGTACATGCTGATGTTGGTGCTCACGAAGGACCTCCTGTAGCAGTCTGTAGTGCAGCGTACCTGAAGAAGCCTCTAATGGAGGACACTCTTCTTATGAAGGAGATGATCAGGGTTGTGTTCAAATATTCGGTTTTCGTTAGGTTTTCACCTGGTTCTAATAATATTAATCAATTCCAGTTACTCACTGGGAGCTTTAATATAAGAAAAAGAAGAGAACTCAACTTATCCTTTTCTATCCTTGAAGATGTGTTTTCTTTTTGTGAGTTGATTTTTTTCTGAATTGCTGTTATACAAGCTTTTATGAAAGACTTAAAACAACAATATAAATAGTTAGACTTTAGCATCTTATCCGCAATTAGCGTAAGTGGTACATCTAGCATAAAACAAAAGTGTGTATGCCAGAGAAGGCGGACTTTTAACTTTAAGTTTTAAAGGTCACCATATGTAGCTGGTGAGGGAAAGAGTTTCAGTCTAAAACTGTACCTGCACCTTCTGGTGCCATCGTTGCTGCCCTGATTGCTGTCTAACATCAGCCCTGCTTCAGATGTAACTTGAAAGGCTGCTGGTCTTACGCAACAGCCATTACAAAGAAATATGTGGTCAAGGCCTTCAGCAGATACGAGGCAATCAAGCATTTCGCTCCATATAGACTCTTTGCCTCAAATCTTGTGTGAGTGCCGTCTGCTCCCTGCTCGTTGGCTCATATCGCACACCACACACAGAACTGAAAGAGCAAATCAGGGCAGTGTGTGAATTTGAATGCTAGGTAATGCATTCTTCACATACAGAAAGATCAGAGACCAGGTTTGACTATAAATTATACTACAACGCCGCTGTAATCGGTCTGTGCTCTTGCCTTCAAGGTTTGGCTGACTGATGGAATATTTTAAGCACCGAGAGCATCAATATTTAGACCGGAGTGGCGTCAATGGCTGTAACCCCTATAAAGATTGTCTGCATCAACACATGCTTCACACATGCTTTGGTTTTGTTGCCAGTGATGAAAAGGAATATTTTGTGCTACACTGAATTCATTCTGTCTGTTAAATTGACCAGGTCAGCTCATCAGTTTGCCAAAGATTGTCGTTTTCTCCCTCTGTCTGTGTAGTTTCATGTATTTGTATTGCCTCAGCAGATCATAAACGCAGAGAATTAGTCCTGCAAACCTGAAAACTGAGGCTGGCAATGCAGGGATGTGAAGCACCCTCTAAAAATGTGTTAAAAACTTTTAGATAAATTATTTTATTGCAGTGACATAATCTTAAATATGTTAACATTCATTTAATTAGTAAAAATAAACAGAAATAGTTGTGTTTAATAAACTGGTGAAATACTCATTTGAAACTAACAATCCCTATAAAAAATATTTACTTTTGAAGCTGGACAGGTCATCCATCTTTGGCCAATGTTTCTCTTGGATCTGTGATTGATTCTTCAGTCATTTTCTGGTTTTAAACACCAATTGATTATAGTCTCTTGCAGCCTAATATGAAAAGAGGTAGACATGTCTCATTATTTCCCAGTATGGCAAAAAAAAGTGAAGATTTTTCTTATTTACTCTATTCTCTTATTCTTTGCTTTTCCTTAATATCTAACTATGTTTTAATGATTGACAAGACTCCCCGTCCTTGGAGCTGGAGGTAGTTTCTGCTGTTGATTGACAGGTTGTTTTTTAGCTTTTAGTTAGAGGTCTCATTCCATCTAAAGGACATATCTCAGGACGCTGTGTCTGTTGATAAGACATCAGACGACATGATCTTCTGTGGCTGTGAGGATTAGGTACGCAGTTTTAAAGTTCCTAAGCACCTGAAAGGAATAGGTCAACTACAAAGCCACTTCATTAAAAAACTAAACCCAACATTGCTGCGGCATTGTTGGCCAATCCTAGCCGGACTTGTAGAACATATTGCTAAATATTCTTCAAGATTAATCATGCTGGTGCAACACAGGCGTTAAATATTTAATCTTTTCATTGTACCGTAAATTATCTGATGGAGATGCTTTAACGCAGACACTTACGTCATTTTTGCTTTTTATTTTCTCTTTCTGTAGTTCCTGTGCCTGAAGAATATCCGGACATTCCTAAAAGTGTGCCACGACAAGTTCGGCTTGAGGAACAGTGAACTTTTTGACCCGTTTGATCTTTTTGACGTCAGAGACTTCGGCAAGGTAAGTTTAAAAAAAAAAAGAAGAAAGACATAAAAACTCTTCCTGGTTGATGTATTCCAGAAAGTCATGTGATCCGAGCTGGCTGCTTGTAACTTTAAGAGCAATTTCTGACAATGAGATTTCCAGTTAAAAATTTATTTCAATAAGTAATGGAAGCTTGCTGTTAATGTTGCTGTTTGGACTTTCCTTATGTGTTGGACGTGTGTGTGCATAGAAAAGTACAGGGATGTGTGAGTTCATCTAAAGTGCAGATCAGCATCCCTTTGTGCTTTGCATGAGTTTAAAGGTAGTTCAGACCTAAATCCGTCTGTTACATTAACCCCCGGTGTGGCGCTGAGAGCTTGGATGAGCATTTAATGTAACACCTAAAGGTCAGCAATCTTATTCCATGTCACTGGATGGCTGTTGCTAAGTCCTATACTCATGAAAAGGAGGGAAAAAACACAAAAATGAGACTATGCAAACTCATTTCAAGGCTTTTTCAACCTTTTAAGTTATGCAATCCTGTAAGTTTCAACTAAAAAGCAAACAAAAGATGCATAAAAAAATATCTTGTTTATACTTCACCTCCTATTGTTTATAGTGAAATCAATTTCTCTAAAATAAAGTTCAGCTGTCCTACTATGGTTTTTTTGTTGTCTTACATTTGTTAATATGTGTCTTTTAAATTAAAACATAGGATGGAGAAAGATCAGAATTGATCTAATTTTACAAAGAATGATCCAAAAGCCATTAATAGACTAACAATTGAGCTTAAAATTATCCATACCCCTGGCAGACTTAGATGAAAAAGTATTTTCATTCAGTCAAAAGATGGTTTCTGAAAGGAAAGGAGACAGGGAAAGTGAAAAAAACATGCAAAAATAAGAAACGTTTCTGAATGTAGGTAATTAAATATGCTTTACCAAAGTATTAGTTTTTTTTTTACATCATTAAGTTGAATTGTAGAGGATGTATGTCATATTAAAGATGGAAAGGGTTTTGTTTCCACTTTGCTTTGCAGTTTTGTTCCCAGCTGCATTCATGTAAACATATTACAGACTAATTGCTGATGATTGGTGGGTGCTTAATTATCATTGACCTGCATGCTGCTTGAAAAATGTTCACATTTACCTCTCAGCGGGGGAAAAGTAGGGCTCAGTCTTCCTTAAACTATTAGCATTCAGAGTTTTCTGTTTTGAAACATAATGTGATTACTATGCTAGTTAGACATTACCATGTAAGGAAAATGAGACAAGCACTGTGATTTTTGGAACTTTCTACAGCGATCCAGAATATTCCAGGTTCAAAAGTGGATCATGAAGGATGGTTTAAAAGAAGTGATTTAATGACACACATGTGTGAAAGCTCTCTGGATGTGGTAAAACAAACAAAACAACCCTAATGTAGCCCTGCTAGCTTTAAATGGGCTTCAAGTTTGAATCAAATTCTATTTTCGTACCTTTATACGCAGCTATTTTGCTGAATGTAAAATGGGCCCATCTAACACGAGATGGAACAATCTAGAACACTTCAGGTCCAGTAAATGGCTCTGGATAGGTCCAGATAGTTACCCTTCCTCGTCTGTTGTAGAGCAGATACCATTTCATTTGGTACTGAGTCATGGATGGATTAATGACATTGTTGGTTTGCATGAATGAATGAATGAATGAATGAGTGGATTGCTGGATGTAAGGGTTGATCATATTTATCTGATGGCAGATTGGATGGATGGATGGATGGATGGATGGATGGATGACTGGATGGATGGATGGATGGATGACTGGATGGATGGCACGTTGATTGATGGATGACATGTTGATTGACAGATGGATCCATCCATCCACCCATCCATCAAACATGTCATCCATCCATCCATCCATCCATCAAACATTTGGACATTTTAAATGACTCTTCACACCCTGGCCATGGTCTCTTCCAGCTGCTGCCATCAGGCAAGAGATACAGAGCAATAAAAACCAGGACAAATCGCCTAAAAAACAGTTTTTACCCGATGGCAATCATGGCACTAAATTCAAAGGCATAAGAACTTCTGCTCTTGACACCACTTTGTTAAAAATGTAAATTCTGTTGCGACACCTCCAGGCTCTGCAACCATCTTATGTCTATTTATTTCTCATTTTGTACTATTTATTTTTTTATCTTTGTATATTATGTATATACGCATAACCTGCATCTTAACTCGAGTCGAGCAAATCTCAATCTCGTTGTAATCTGTTGATGACAATGACAAATAAATCTTATCTTATCTTAACATGTCATCTGAACATGTTGCATGTTTCACTGAGCCTTTCTCTCCACGTTGCCTTTAGTCTCTCCAAGTGGCATCAGGCCTGAAAAGGTTATGAAAGTTAAATAAGCACACAGTAGGGTCAAACACTTAAATGGACTTATTATCTCATTTCTGTTACACAAAAATGGAGAAATAAAGAGATTGGTCTTTAATCCAGGATAAACATTTCCTGTTGGCTTCAGCTAAAGACAGAGTGTTTCACTCCTCTTTATAATCCCTTTCCAAGTTGTGTGTAGCTCCACACAGAAGTCTGGTTTAAGAGGCGAGAGCCTCTCTGAGTTTGTAAGCTGTTAGTAATGGCATGATGTCATTAAATTCATGATGACAGCTGATGCAGCTGGGAACGTTAATAATGTGCCGCTTCATCCGAACGAGCATAAGTTTCTATTAAAACAAGGAGGGTGAAGTATGAATAAACTGTTAGCTTTTGTTATTTGTGGAAAGTCTTCTGCTCATTTATCAAACATATCTGCTGTAATCCAAACTTATCAACTCTCTGGAGCATGCACTGAGACGAATAAGGAGCAGAAAAACGATGAGAGAGAAGAAAAAGGAGACGAGGACTCACTTGGCAGTTTGTAGATAAACCACAAGACGACGTCTGACAGTCAATGAGCTCACAGTGAATGGTATTAAAATCCAACAGCAGTCAGAATCAATCACGCAGGCCCTCCATATGTCAATTTAGAAATTGCTTTAGTATGGTCTCAGCAGTGGCGGGCTTGTCTCACCATTGATTTTCCATTAAGGGCAAACATCACATTATAATATATTGAACAGAGTAGATCCCTGTGATGTAGCATACATTTAAATGGTCAGAATTTCTCAGAAACAAACAATAAAGGTAGGTCTTTCTTTCTTGCACATTCTCAGGTCTCAGCATGTTTTTTTTCCCTCTGTGGATACGAACATCAACAAGAAATAAAGAATATACTGTATAATATTCTCATCAATAGGTGCAAAAATGGCTTGCAAACAAAGCGTTATGTTTTGAAGAAATAGTCAGAAAACCTAATGAAAAATCTTCTCCTAGTGTCAATTTAAATTGAATCATAACAGGTCCATTGAGATTTCAGATTCCTTTTTAGGTTGCTATTGATTAAGCTTTTATCAGATTGTCATTGACATCAGTAATAGTTAATCCAATCCAAAGATCCTTCTGAGAGTCTTGCTTGTGTGTTTCTTCCTGTGTTGTTGTAAATGGAGCAGATGTGAAATTCCCACAATATGGTAACGTTTAGTTACTAAACGAGGTTTAACAGTGTCATAATATTCTCAACAAAACTTTATAAACTCTGTGTAGCTCTATTAATTTAAACTGTTCTGGTTTAAATTTAAAAAATTAGCATTTGCACAATATTTATGTTACGAACAGATTTGTGGTCCTTCAAAGACTTAGTAGTCTAGATGCATAATGGCAGTGGGTTGACTCTACATTCACTTTAACCCCCAATGCCTCTGTCCATAGCAATCATACCGAATTACGCTGATGGTCTGAGTATATATTCACTATGTCTGTGGACCAAAAACTCTAGGTTGCCTTTATAAGTTGCTTGTCAATGTTCTAGCGGCTCATAAGTCTTTGGGGAACCCAAACAGGAAGCTACTTAACATTAGTGATCCCAGTGTTGGTAACTACACAAGTTCTTGTTGTGTGTTGACCTGAAGTAAAAGTGCTATGGGATCAACATCACCTTAATCCACTTCCGCCATTTCACGGTTCACTATTCACCTGTTTATGTTTTTTTCATTGGGTGTAGCCAAAATATATTTTAAAAAAATGTCAGTTTCTGTTGTACAAAATTGGGGTAGTGACCCCAATCCAAAAAATCTACCACATTATTTATTATATGATATAGTCTTTGAATGATACCTAAAACATTTCAGTTGTTTTTAAAAAAACATAACTTTTGGTAATACTCTGTTATAACCCTAAGACATGGTTGAAAAACATTGTTGAGTATGAATTTTGAAGAAACTGTTTGTAGTTTTCTTTAGACATGAGGAAAGATGATATACTTGCTTTTCACAGATTTGTATCAAATTCTCTACATCTTTTTCAGATTTGCTACTCCTGGTCTGATGGTGTTGGTGCAGTTAAAGAGCAAACAATTTCTTAAAAAAGAGTTAGTCTTATGCATTTGTTAAAGTAAAGTGTACTTGAGACATAGGAAAGTAAAGCAGCTGTGACTGTGAAAGTAACGAAAGAAGGGGCTGATAAGGCGACTTTTTTCTTTACTACTTCTATAAACATTAATCAGCCCTGTATTCACCTTTCACTCCTTTACACCGACCCAGAAGTCAGCCCTCCTGGCCTCCACTTCCTCTAATGATGCCTTTTCCCAGGTCACCAGGAAAGGGAGACCAAACCTGTCAAGGCGCGGTGCTGATAAAAAGTAATTGCGCCTTCAATCCCTCCCTTTTGTCTTCACATTGGGCTAGTACTAAACCAGATGGAGCACATAACCTGCTCGATGTCCTCTACTAATTTTTATTTTCATTACTTTGCATTAGCATGAACTCAAGCTCCCTGGTTAGCACTCTTTTTGCAAATGTTAAATCTACAGTTTCGTGCCTGTTTCACCACTCGTCTCTTCTCTCACCTTAACCCATCCCCCATCATTAGAAATTCATTATGACATCATTAAACCAATGAAATACAGCTTATTACTGAGGCCCCAGAGAAGGCTTTTATTTAAACACCTTCCTCTCTCTTCTCCAAACCCAGCCGCCTCGTTTCCTGTCTTCCAACCTATTTTAATTAGCCACCAAAGGAACATTGCTGTCATTTAAATGAACATGGCAATCAGTTTATTTGGCTGTTGCCATGATTAGCATAATTAGCCTGCACCTGTTAACCATCTATCAACAGTTTGGTAATTTTCCGTCTGTGAGCGGTGAAGGAAGGAAGCTCTCTGACAGATTTGCAGGCTTCATTAAAGGAAGTTGCATCGTTTGTTTGAAATGAATGTCTCACCAGAACACCCTCAGAGACGCGACTGACTCGTGAAGTGTCCGAGCCGCCAAGGTGATGCTCACTGACTCCAAGGTACAGCGTCAAGGTGAATTGATTTTATTTGTGCGCTGCGTTGGAATGGAAATCAGTCCTTCAACATGAAAACAGACGCTCTTTGGCTGATTCTTTAGCTAAAGATTTTGCTTCACACAAAAGCACTACCTTGCAGAGACATTCTCCTTGAGATCATTTACATTTTGTAATAATACCAACCAATGTATTTATTGTAAACTTTAGGTTTTGGACCAACAGAGTAGTGCATAATTATGGATGGGAAGAGGAAAAATATATAGTTTATATCTGTATATGTCCACCTTTCTTAACTCTGATACCTCTGCGTAAAATCTAGTGCAACAAATTGCCTTCAAAAGTCACCATATTAAAAGTCACCACATGTAAAGTACCCAATATGGTTGAAGACTAATCCAACCACATCACTCTGAACCAACCATCCCCTTAATAAAACAGAGTAGCGGTACCGTCGTGCTTTATTTAATTCATCCATGTCCATCCACCTAAGCTAACAGTCTGGGCAAGTAGAGCATTAACAAGAGCAGCATTGAATAGAATAGAAATAACCTTTATTGTCCCTCGGTGGGGAAATTCAGGTGTACCAGCAGCAAAATGACTGGCAAGCTGAGGCATGCAGGTTCACACCATGGTAAAATGCTAAAAACAGAAAGTGAAAAAAGAGGCGGTACGATCTTGGCAGATTTACAGTATAAGAAAAAAAGTTTACTCAGATGAAGCAATGTGCCACAGAGAGGGATATTTCAAAGAACGTGCAAAAGTGTGCGATTGTAACATCAAAAAAAGCTATTAAAGCATGAATGCTTGTCAAGAGCACAGGAGTTAAGGATTTGCACAAATAAAGCTGTATTTTCTACAAAATGTTGGATTAATTGTCTCCCTAGAGATGTAAATTGGAAGTATTTGCATGAAATTCCCAAAGAGGAACTATTTGTACTGTTCCACTAATTTGACCTGCATCAGAGCTCATCTCACATCATTCTGTGGTCAAACACTCAAAACACACCACCAAACAGCCAGTGTGTTATAACATGAAGGAAGCTCAGTTGAAACAACAACACCAACCCCCAGATTTAATTTGTACCAAGCGCTCCTATTTCTGCTGCTTTTCTCTTTCTCTCTATTTCCCCATCCATCTCCTCCCGTTCTTCACTGTCCTCCACTTCCCTCTCATTCATCTCGCACCTCTCTCACTGAGAGAGTGTTGTGATAAGACAGAGCTAGCGGGCAGGCGAGCCACTATTGTGTCGAGGCGACGTGATTGCCATTGGACGGCGGTGTTTGATTACCCTCTCTGGCTGCCCCAAAACCAGCGCACGCTGAACTCTGCTCCTTTTCATTTCCTTTTCTGCGCTCTGTGGCTGAAAATAGCCGACTCTTTAGTCTCCACGCCCAGTGCTCAAACATCTGGAACGTGCCTGCATGTTTTAGCCTCCATTGCACACCCTCGGCTCGGCCTTGTGGTTCTTTTTATTATTATTATTTTACTTTTAAGAGCTTCAATTTACAGAGCATTGAACTTTCAGACCTTTTTGCTGTCCTTGGTTCATTTTCAAGAATTGTTGCATGCCACAGAAAGGTCATAGCAGACAGGTTCTTAGAACAAGATTACTAAAATATAAACATAAAAAGTATTGTCTTTTTATGTATCCCAAAAGATAAGACATGTTTGTTGTCTGGTTTTAGCTTAACTTTAATTTTGATAAATATTTGTATGTTTTGTTTGTTAGGCCAACAGAATCACTTCTGAAGCAATATGGAACCTACATATGAAATCACGTATCAAAAATCTAGGCTTTTATTTATAAAAACATCTTTAGGTTTCATTTAAGAAGATCATAATCAATTTCCTCATCCAGTTGATTCAAAAATCCTTGTTTGCTATAATCTGTCAATTTTATTTTGAAAGCCCAAGATAATCTCTCGTTCATTCTGGTTTAAATGTTTTTAAATTTGTACTAGAGTTCCTTTACATATACATTATTTTTACAAGGTAAAATAATGCATTTTTAATGCCTGGTTTTATACCATTAGTGTTGTGAAACATAAATTTGCAATAATCTTTTGTATGGAACATAAAGGCTTTTATTTTGAAGAGTATCTTTTGGTTTTATTTTATATATATATATATATATAGATAGATATTCATGCTATTTTAGAAAGGTCAACTTCACTATTTTTCAGCAATAGTTTAGTTCCATTAGTAATGTGTAATCTGTTTGGTAGGAATATACTCAGAAGAAATATTGAAACTTTTATATTGAAGGGTATCTTCAAGCTTTATTATGAAAATCCAAAAGAATGTTGCTTTCTGGATACTTGCTTTTGCAGTCTTCTGCTTCATGAAATATTGACTTTTATGTTTAGTAATATCTACAAACTGTAATATACAGAAGTCTCTTTGAAGACATTGACGGTGTCTGTAGAGCCTGAAGGCGTTGCTGTAAATTCTCGTAGCGACTCTTGGTCGTCAGACTCGAGGCGGAGACGGAGTTTGCTGTAAGTGATGGAGGGGGAAGGTTCAGAGGTCAATCAGCTGGAGTCAGCATTTCAGATGAATCCGTCCCCTTCCATTAGCGACCAAGTCCTGAGCAGCAGTCCTTTACTGTCAGTACATGAGTGGGTTTTTAAGTGGATGGTCACATGACCTTGTGTGGGGGGATTAAGTGTTTTGAGATTTATTGTGAGATGTTTACATTTATCTGAAGCAGGTGGATGTGTTTACATATATATGTCAGCACATGCTGTATGTAATATGTGCTTTTGTACACTTTTAACTTGCTCTCCCTATTGTTAGCTCTCATTTGACCATTTTCTGACACTAGAAGAAAGTATTGCAATGAAATATTCTACTTTCCTCCAGTATGGCTCAGCTCCCCAACAGGTTCTTCACCCCTAAGGGGAAAATTTAACTCCTCGACTCTGGACACTCACTCCCTGGCTCTCCCAAGTAGCTCTGTGGTTGTCATTTCTATTCCCTTGCCCCTGTACTTTACTTAACCGTCCGTCAGGACCGCCCCCATCTGCAAATTTTTACATAAAGCTTCCAAGACACAATCAATAATTCATTCCAAAACGGCACAGCACTGATGATATTTCTCTTGACATGAATTATAAATGGGATCGCTCCCCCCGTATTCTCTCCTGTCTTTTTAGACTCCTCTAATCGCCCCCGCAACGCTTCAGCTACAGCAGCTCGTTACCCTGATAGCCATGGAAACAGGTGACTGCGGGGCAGGGGTGGGCTCCTGTCTGGGGAAAAGGTTCAGGAGTCCAAAAGTCTGAGGTGTTCACACTTCAAGTTTGAGTTTGGGGTTTTGGTAACCAGAATTATAATTTGTGGTGAAGCGACGGGTGGTCTAGGCTAGTTGACAAACTCTCATCACTAATATATGGTTGTAACAGCATCATGATGAGAGGATGCTTCTGTGTCAGAGTTAATAGGAAGATGGATGTAAATTAAAGAACTGAATTCTTCTAAAAATGGAAAATGGAAAGACCAACACACTATATTGGTCTTTTATTAACCATGCATTTCTGTTTATTTAATTTCTTGGTAAATAGAACCAAAAAAAAAAAACAACCAGCAACTTTCATTCTAAAGCTTTTTCAAAGAAAATGTAATTGAATTAATATTGTTATTAACAGTAGATTTAACTTTTTTTATTTGGACAAGGTAAATTAAAAGCAGTTAACCTAAAAAAAATTTGATTTTTTTTTTTTTTAATAAAGCAAACTGACAGGACCCATTTCAATGTTTTGGATCCACAAGATTATGCAGATCTCCTTTTTTTAAATTTTTTTTACAACAATCACATTCCGTTGTTTGATCAAAATATCGAGCAAGTACAAATAAAAAAAGATGATTACAAAAAAAATCACCTTTTCGTTCTTACTTGAAAAAATATCCTTTAAGTTGACTATTTGACTTGTGCTCTAAGAAGTTTGGACATGACTGTGTGTTATATGTTTTCTTTCTAGAAAAAACTGACTCAGGATTTTCTAGCAGTGAGAAACCTCTTCTGTAAATCACAATACTGATTTTATGTCTAGATACCTGCTTTCCTTCTGTTAAATATCACAATGAAAGGTCACTTCCACAAGAGCCTTTTTTCTTCGTTCCCAGGTCATTATGACGTGATTAGTCATGACCTTGTCAACAGCAGGTGACATTGTGTCTTTATTTAATTCTCATCTCCTCATTTTATTGAGCTGCTGTTTTCTCTTGACGAACATTCAGCAGCAGAATCGTTTAAATCCACCAGCAGGGAATAAAGGAAATAGAGAAATAATGACGTTCATGACAAACTGTTTACTGGCCTTTTAATTCTGAATCTATCCTTCATTTTTTTATCCTCTCATTCTTTGTTGAAGCGAGTGTTGGATTCTGTTGCTAGAGAAACAGAAAGAGCGAGACAAACGGATTTGGCCTCAGTTTGGCTCTTTGAAGTGTCGCCTCTCGGCTGCGTGGTGCTGATGGCCCAAAAAGGCTGCTGAGGCGCGATCACAAGAGACTCCTGCCTTTGGTTTGGGAGGCGTCGGTCACAGGAGGGAGTTCCCCGTTCGTCTGGGTGGCGTATTCGGAGCGCAGCGCGACTAATGTCAGGGGATAAATGGGAAGAGCCCCCGCTGAGCCAAGAGTCTGTGAATTCCTTGGAAGCAGCTCATTATTTCCCCTCCCCCAGTTTCTGATCCTGAAGTCCTCCAGTGGTTGGGGCAGTGATTGGCAAGTACAATCTCCCAGGAATCATTGTGATGTGAAAAGAATAAAAGATAAGAATCTATTCTCATTTTTTTTACTGTTCACTGTATAAGCAGTTCTCACAGGGAATGCTGAAATGCGAGCATGCTACGCTCATAAATTGCGCATAAATAAGTTTTAATTTTGTGTTATGTAATACAAACATATCTGCACTCAGTTTGATGTTCATTTCCCATTACTTTTCATAATGTTGTAAATGCTGGCTGAAAAACAAGACAATCAAACAAGCCAATTACAGCAGGCGAATTTTACTAGAAATATATTTTTTATTTCCATTAGTTTTTAGCAACAACAGACGGCTTTGGAAAAAATAACAGACCACTTAAAATGATCCGTTTCTTTGATTTTGCTCCCTATAGGTATAGGTTCAGTGAAGTGGTCTCTTAATTTTTCCCAGAACTGTATTAAGCCTATGCAAAAAAGAGAAATAATGGATAACAATAAAAATACTACTACTACTAATAATAATAATATCAATAATACTCTTCCTTATTGCACCTCTCTTAGGAGAAAATTGTGAAATAACTCACAGATTTTGTGATCATAAATTTTTTTGTCATGAAATAATTTGCATTGTAACATTAGCTGAATAACAGTTTCTCTATCAAATATGGATGAGATTAATTTCTGTAATAAAGGCATTTGTTAACATTTGTACTCAGGAATCCGGGGAGCTGGACTTGCAGTGTGAGCAGGTGCAGACAGGGTGAGGATCTCTGGCAGCCAGTCGATCCCTGCTGTGTAAATGGAGTGTGTGTTCACTGTCAGAACTGCAGCCAGTCATTAAGGATTGGCTGCAAGTCTGAGAGGGCCGAGTCAGAGAGCTCTGCTTTACTCGCATCAAGTCCTGCACACAAGACTTGTTGTGTGTGCCGCTAGAATTATATAAATTATATTTTCTTGGGACATTTCTCGCCTTGTGAGAGATCAAGATCATGGTCAGAAAAGCTGGATTCAGGAACATTTTCCTACTTGGTAGCAGCACAAAACTGCGGTCCTCTCAGTACTGGGAACCACGAAAGTGACCTAAAAAATGTCTTTTCCCATCATGATTTGGTAATATGTTTGGACAGATAACCAGTGGAGCCATTCCTTGTGTCCTACTTCACACTTACTCTGCGAGTCAGCTCTGGGAATATCAACATTTTTGTCACTGAAAAATCTTTATAGACCCCCAAAATGCCTATTCAGAGAGAACCCACCTGGATATTCAAAGGATTTGAGAGTCCGTTCTTTCTGCCTGTGAGCAAGAACTAGATTACGACTAAAAAATTCTGCCAAGGTTTTGAAAAAGAAGAAATATTTACCTATGTATACTTTCTTTGAGATGTCAGATGCCAACTTTGTAGAAGTTTTGGCAGACTCACTTTCTGAAAATTGTGCTCACCTGTAATCAAAATAAATATTCCCTGGCTGGATTTTCTTGGATACAAATTAATTTTCACAACAGGTTTTGAATTGTACATCGGTGAGATAAAAGCACAAAATCATCCACACATCATTTGCATTATTAGAGTCACTCAAGAGCATCTTTCCGTATCAGTACAAAAGGTTCAGTCAAGCACATAAATGCTGTATTATCACTTGCTCTGACTAGAAAATTACTGTGTCAGATATGCATATGCGTGGAAGGGGAAATAACCACTTCACTCAATCGGAACATTGACAGCACTGTCTGTGGGGGCCATTAAATTTGTCATTGCTTTTTGTACGGTTCAGTTCATCAATGTGAGCACATCACTGTGACACACACACACACACACACACACACACTGAGGCCATAAAGTCTCGGCTGGAGCCGGTCCTCTCCGATTCCTCTTATCAAAAGGCTGTAAAATGGAAATTAGTCTTGAATAGATGACACGGTCTCTCATCACTCACCGCATGTGTTAAGGAAAGTTGTAGGGACTAATGTTGGCAAAAGACTGAAAATGGTGAGATGCTTTAGTTTACTCATTTTTTATGGCCTCCATTAATCCACATCCTTCCCTCTGTTTGCCTCTCCTGCTGAATTTCAACACTTGGTCGAGACGGCCTCCACCCTCAGCTCATTTTCTCCTCACCAGGTTCGGGTTGATTCTCACACTTTTCTTTTGGCCCCATTTCCCATTTCTAGTCTTTCTAAGGATGTTTTTTCTTTTTTACAATTTTTTCATAGTTGTGGTGTAGCACTCTGTAATTTGATACGGGTAATAAAAAACCGCCAGACAGGGTTCTTATTGTGCGGGACTGGGCAGCTTGCCGGGTGTTATGAGCGTCCCCTGCAGTGGCCACTAAACTGATTCCCTCCTCAGTGCTTTCGTTCATTTATTTCACGGCAGGTGCATTGGAACAGGTAGCAGCGATGAAAAGCTGTTCATGTTGTAAATCTTGCATGTCGGCTAGGGGGAAAGTTTCCTCCACGTTTTTGGAATACCAACAATATTTCGATTCTTGCTAAAAGGGAACATGCAAGCTGTTATAAAAAAAAGTGTATTTATTGCTCAATCTTTTAACAGCTCTGGGAAAAATGAAGAGACCACTGCACTTAACCCCATTGAAAACCTCATGGTTATTCCACCAAATACTGATTTATGAACTCTTCCTGATTTAAAACATTAGTGTTGTTGTTTCTAAATGAATATGAACTTGTTTTGTTATTTTGACCATTTCATATACTAAGTTTTTGCTGGGAATTTCAGAGACATGTTGCCTGTGGTTCATAGAATAAAAGAACAATGTTCATTTGATCTCAAACACATATTTAAAAAAAAAAGTAAAATCAGGGAAGTTGATAATTTTACTGTATATTAAGATGGTTTTAAGTTTATTTTAATAAAGTATTTAGTGTTGTTTTGATAGGCATGGGCTACAGTGTGTGCAGAATAAATGTTATATATTCAACAATATATTCTTTTGCAGTTATAATAATAATCCCAAGTAACACTGCTCCCTAAGTACTTATTGTATATTTTATTAGACATTTGTGTTCTGCTCTCAGCTGATTAACAGTGATAATTCTCATATTAACCATTATTAAACAATAGTTATTTGTTTAATAACTATGATAAATGGTGCTACAACAGCTAACGGTCTGTTTCTTTAGCTGTTAGGGAACAACTGAGGGAGGGGAAGCACAGTGCTAGTCTGTGCTCCATAAGAATTGAAAAGTCACTTTCTGTCACGTCTAATTAAAAATTAAGAATCACTAGAATAAAGCAAAGTGTTGGTCTTGAAACCAAACTGTAGCAAAGGTATATTATGACACAGCTAAACAGATCAAGGGTTTTACCAGAAACATGTTTAGGAGGAGTAGAGATGTTCTTTGCTACAAACTCAAATCACTCAGGTAGCGTCCTTGATATTGCATTAAAGACTAAAAGGCAAAGGTGACTGGTTCTGAACTTTTTAAAGCGTTACCGCCATGATACTCTGTTTTGACTTATGTGCACCTCAAGCAAGTTTAAATATAATTTTTAACTTTATTTAATTTAAACAATCCAAATTTACTCCCACCTTCAAACATTTCAACAACAGTAGCACAAATGTTCACCAATTGAATTCAACCTCCAAAAAAGGCCTCTAGGTTTTCTGGACATAAGATGAAGCTCCCTGCCTGTGCCTGGTCACCCCCATGCTGCGCTCCATCTGCCTGGGCTTCAATTAACAGCAGCAAGACTGTCTGTACCTGCTCAACGTAACAAAGTCAGGCATGACCCCGGCCTGGTAGTAAATAAATATGGCCGCCCCCCGCCAGAGAATGCATTACAGAGAGAACGGTGAGAGATGGACAAAGAGTGGCTGAAGATAAACCAAAAAGTCTCTTGCAGTTAAGATTCTTTTAGGCAAAATATTTCAAATATCTTTTTTCACTGTCACAGACATTGTCACAGACATTGTGCACCAGTGTAAACTCTTTTACTTTTGTGTTTTGTTTTTCTAATGGTCCTACTGTATATTTGTGTGAAAATATTAAATATTAATCAAAACAGTTTTTGCAAGCATTTGTTCAACAAAACATGACTGCACCTTTCTCAGTTTTAGTGCTCATTGCTTCTCTGAGGTGCAACAAGAAATCTGAGGTTAAACCGGACAGACAGCGTGATGAAGTGAGAGGACATGCAAGGAACAGGAGCTCACAGATTTAGCAAAAGCAGACTCAGACTAGAAAACACCGCCAGACAGAGGTCAAGTTGTTTGACAGGTGAGATAATGCTACAAAAAAGTGAAAATTTAAAGAGAATCTGACCTGAATTAGGGAGAACTTTCAAAAACGGGAGACGAGAACGCTGATTGAAGAGGGACATTCCTATCATTTCCTTTGAGGCTGACGTGTGTTCACTCTTCTGAGCACTTCAATGCCCTTTGTGATGAAGGAGTGTGGTCTCAGTACCGACAATGGCTGGCAGGACAGCAAGCTAATAGCTGGACTCGGCTTGTCGGCCCTGAATGGCAGAAATCAATAATCCCCTCAGTTACAGACTCAGAGGGTTCCAGACCGAGCTGCAACCATGCCAACCACTTTATTAACATTTTCTTAATGATCTTCTCTTATGTTTCTTTCCTTTGGCCAGTTTTGCACTTAATATTCTAACCTGCTGGCCACTTTATTAGGTACACTTGTTGAATCACTTACACTTTCATTTACACTGGGTGTAGGTGAACATGGAAACAAGTAGGCAGTGCAGTGGTCATATCACAGCTGGGGTGATATTTGTAACATTTTAGCCTTTTGAATTCACAGAAAGTTACAAAAGAAAATTCTTGCTATGTTTTCTGGCATATAGAAACTTTTGTGACTAAGTGATCAAAAGCAAGAAAAGTTTGGTCCAGTTTAACTTCAGACATTGAGAAATAAATATGTATGTGTCTTTTTATTTGTGAATATTAACTGTAATCTATATTTGTGGTACCAAAAGCAGCTAAATGCTAAAGAAAAATAAAAGCAAAGAAAGAAATTAACAAAAACAACACAACTGTGCAATTTGCATAGTTTCTGTAGAGAAAGAAACCTATCTATGTGTCATCAGTATGACCTCCAGAATCTGAAAATGAAGAGTTAGAACAAAAGTGGTCATGAAACAGTGCTTTGAGGCACACCTTATGTTGTCCTTTTCATTTAGATTAATTATTGTAAAATAACAACTAGTAGTCCTGATCAGTCAAGCAAGTTCCTAACCAAATTAGCACAACCTCTGTCTCAGTCAGTATGCTTGGGTCAAAAACATCAAGCACAACACTGAAATTCAATTATGCCAACATAGACTATTTAGATTTACTGCTGAAACATTTATGAATGCAGCTCTTGGCCTTTCAGTTTATATTCTCTCATTTTCATGGGAAACAGAACCATTTTGGGTTGAAGTTTACACCCAACGTTATTTGCTTTTTGCAGCAAAAGGTCCCAAGCTGTGCACAACTTTTGTACATACAGTACAATTATTTACTGCCCACACTACTCTAAAGTTGTTGGAAGACCAACTCACTTTAGACCCACACGCTAAGCACACACTGTAGACTTTGTTATCTGGCTGGCAGAGTCAGACTTCCCGCTACAGCAGTTTTCCATCCTGAGCAGAACAGTGTGCTCGTTGTGTGTGTGCTCACAGCTTTGCATGTAGTTACACTGGTCTGCATTCGTTGGGGAATGTTGTAGATGATTGCTGAAAGTAATAAAACTGAGACACTCTGACAGTAACAGTCAAGTTTGAATACTAAATTTGCTTTATTTGAATATTGAGTGAAAACTATTTGTTTATTTTACAGGTCTGAGTGATATAAATTATCTTCTGGTCCATATTTATTAGAGATGATTTCACAAGTTCATCCTGAATTGCTTGCCTTTGAACCTTAAAACTTTTTATGATGACAGAGGAAAGTCTCTGCCACAGGCTTTGCTCTAATATACTTTGATTCCCTTGTTGTCACACGGCATTTCTGAGCTTGTTCTGTGTCCTGCTTGGGGATGATTAAGTGCGATTGAAATATTTTCTTCACTTCTGCTTTTTTCCTTTTAGCTTGTTCTGGGGCTCGCTCCCAGAAATGGAAAATTGCTCTCGTGCAAGAAAGTCTTACGGGCCATAAGCACTTGTTTCCGTTTTTACTCACGGTGGAAGTCCTGGCAGCGCGCTCGCTCTCTGGGTGTTCACACTGCAGAAGCAGGAGGCAAGGGGGATCTATCTCACTCTTCATTTCAGACACACCCACAAAGCCTCACAAACAGAAGAAACACACACAGACATGCTGAACACACATTAGGTTGCATGATTTAATGAAGCAGCGTTCATACAGTATGTTCACATTTACACACTAACGGGAATTCATCCTTTCACTCTGTGACTTATCTTTCTTGACATGACTTCACTCAAGTGAGTCAGCTGGAGAGAACATCATGTCGTTAACCCGGGGTGTGTATGTGTGCCAGTGTGTGAATGACCTGGATAGAGCTTTTTATGCTGTGTAAGCCAGCTAGTGTTGCTGTATAGTGAGCTTGTGAGTGCAGTAACTGAGCGTCGTGTCATTTACAGTGTCTCATTGGACACAATGTGCTGGTTTGTGTAACGGCAAAATCAAAGAAAAGAGAAATAAATGAACACAGACACTCCTGAAACATGTCTTCCAAAAACTACACTGAAACATTGTTTTTATTATGATTCTTATTATTAGTTTAAAATGCTGATGTATAAATGATCAGTTAGTCATTGCATTTTTTATAATCTTCTGTGTCACATCCATTAAAATTTGAAAAGGCTGAAAACAGAATATTGCCATTAGCTACATTAGCAATACGTTGAGTTCGACTGTGCTTGTGTTTCCATGCCGACATGTAGGCCTCAAGTACATCACTCTGGATGCTTATTCAACAAACATTTTCCTTGCAATACAGAAAAGTGGGGAAAAGAACGCATAAAATTGACACTTACATGATGATGTTGAGCCTATTGCCATTTAAAAAAAACAAATGAAGATAATGAGCACTGAAATGCTCACGGCCTGCTACTTCACTGATTCTGCGGCGCGTTTCAGGCCTGCTCTCTCTTGTCCTTGCAAGATTTGGTCACATCAGCTGTGGTAGAACCAGTGGATGGGTTTTTAACTCCCATGATGGTTTCTCTCCTACTTTCCTTTGTCTTTGACATTCACTGAGCTCTTCATGCCTTGGGGC
Organism: Xiphophorus hellerii; assembly: GCF_003331165.1. NCBI lineage: Eukaryota > Metazoa > Chordata > Actinopteri > Cyprinodontiformes > Poeciliidae > Xiphophorus > Xiphophorus hellerii. The sequence goes on along the minus strand of NC_045679.1, from coordinate 8,683,967 downwards.
CTTCTATCTTCCTGTTGTATTCTTGGAGCTTGAATGTTTCATTTGGGACATTGGCTCTGATGCTAACTAGTCCTCTGCCTCCTTCTATGTGCTTGGTGTATAGCATATTGATTCTGAATTTTAGGGGAAATTTAGCATACATGATTTGATGTTTTAACTTCTATGGTCATCCCACCTGGGTATTTGATTACTGGTGAGGCATATCTGTTGACATCTCAGAACAGGTGTTTGAAAAAAATAAAATAAAGTTATAATAACAGGGGCAAACACATTAGAAATGTGTTGGATTTGCACCTTATATGTTTATTTATCTGAACAGAGCCATAAAGCGCTTAACATTGTCAGCAGATTACTATTAATCACTTTTCAAAACACCCTATGCCTCGCAGATCAATGAAAACATGTTGCTTTTCTAAGTTTGCAACAATCACTAGAATTACTGTCTATTACTTTTACTTCCATATTTCTCCAAGTGTTGCCAACTAGCTGTGCAAATTATATATAAAAAAAAATATTGCTGCAATAATAGCTGCTTAATTTTCTTCCCCAAAGTGAACTGGCAAATGGACAAGGAAGTGTCTGTCTTTAAATAAATTGGTATCTGAATTCTGTGAGCCGACTGTGGTTGCTAAGGGATTTAAAATGAGGATGGATTGTGTAAGCTTTACTGGCAGCTGCCTGCTTATTATTGTACCTACAACCATTTTTTTTACTTTGAAAATATTTGACACGAAAAAGAATAGAATCATAAATTTTTTTCTTGACTGGAGGAGAAATGAGGCAAAATTTGCAAGCAAATATTGACATACTGGCATGGTTAGCTAAAATACAAAACAATGGTCTGCAATTAACCTCAAAGTAAAGAGTTTTTCAAACTTTTTGTTTCTCTCCCTTTATTGTTTAATGTGACAGTAGCTAGAAAATGTTTTTAAACTTTTCATTAGCCTTTTCTGTGCATACCGATGTGCCCTTTGGAAACTCAGTAGCTCGTATCAAACTGATGCTCTGCTCAGCTGAACATTTTCATTTGTATCAAACAGCGAGACATATCTAAGCAATTTAATATCAAAATGCAGAAATTTAATGTTACTGCACAGAGACTGGTTAAGAAAATGTGATTAAAAAAAGGAAACAAGAGTTTTCGAGTTCAGATGGTTTTGTGTGGATTCATTTAAGATTGCTTGTTGCAGGATGATTTGTATTTTTAATCTGAGGAGATGGCAAAGTCAGATATCCGCAGGCCAAAGGAGATGGACTTTCGTCAGCTCTATCAAGATAATCTTGCATGTTGAGAACAGAGACTGTTCCAGAGGTTGGGACCCCCTAATGCTCCATGCATGAGGGGATCTGTGCATCAGACGGCTGGTGTATCTAAGCTCTAATGTGACCTTGACACACTTTCTGACTTACAAGAAGTGCACACTGCTATGGGGAAGATGCTCTTGATTCTTTTGCAGGTTGAATTGCAACTTGCTTTTCATTGCTGAACTCTGCACATTTCTATATGCTACTCTGTTAAAAGTATTTGCAATTATGAGATTCCATTCTGAAAGATCAGGAAAGTGCCAGTCTTACATTATTATGTTATAGTTTTGACTTTATTACCATTAGATGATATTTGGGCTTGCCATATAATCCACTTCTCTCTATAAAGACGAGCTGAACATCCTCATGGTTGGTGGAGAAAAAAAAGCTGGTGGGTCTTCAGCTTCCTTCTTATCGATATTGGCCATTCTTGTATTAATTTGGTGTGGAGTGCTTTAGAAAGTAGCTTTATCTAATTTGATCTGCTGTTCTTCTGTAGCCTAAAAGCAATTTAAACATTCCTGAATGAGAATTGTAATTATTAATGACTGAATTATTCTTCGTCTGGATGTAGTTAAGATTGACATTTTGGTATAAACAAGTGCAAGACTTCTTACCTAAACCTGAATGGAACTGGAATACAAACTCTTGCCTTGAGTGAAAGCGAGCCGCAAAATTTAAGCGATAACAGTTTTACATCTCTTTTTGAAAGGTATTGAGTAGAGCATAAGGAACTGAAGCTTTGTAACTAAAGTTGATCTTCGTTCACATTAAATGACATCATTAAATTTAAAAAGCCCATCAGTCAGAGTCTTCTCTTATCATATCAGTGTTCCAGTGGGTGCAGTGATGTTAAAGGCTATCAGCTGATGAAGAACGACTGCTGGGATTATTTCTGTCATGCTGTGTGTTGCTGAAGTCAGTGACACAGTCCTTGGTGAAAGTGATGAAAAGACGAAGAGACAGTTTGCATTCCGGCTAGCTGCAGATTTACTTTGCAGTTTCCCTCTTCTTCCCTGCCTTTTCACCTCCTCATCTCTCTTCTTACCCCAGGCTCCTGACCTTAAATAGCAGTATCTTTATGTATGACTGGGAGATAGATTTTCCAATAACTAAAGCATCCCGCTTCTGGGTAAGGCCACCTCACAGAAACACGAATGTTCCGGCAAATGAGAACTGTGCGTGGTTTCTCAGTGAACTGTCATCCAAACTGCTTTTTTTAGCCTTGTGCCATCTGATATGAAAGTGTTGTACATGAGGACGAGCTGTGCTGGAAGCGGGGCCATTTTGGAGCAACTTATTTCCAATTCTTTGGAGTAAAACTCACAGAAGGAGCCGAACGAAATGTCTCTCTTTTTTGTGCTCACACTTCCTGCACAAGAAGAAAAGGTTCCTATTTATATAATTTCTGGCTTCTCCTCTGACTTTTACCCTCTCTTGGTCAAGAGAATAGTTAACCTTAAAGAGCCTTCCACCATTTCTCTTGTAAAAGGGCAATCATTTATCATAGCATGTCAGATCCTATAGCATGATCTGGAGTTTGATAGAGATCCCCGTCCTCCCTAAGCTGCAGTTGCATAATGAGTGCCCACTCCTTATTTCCCATCGTCCAGGGACTGGGTGTTAATCCGAGCGAAGGACGCTGGCTTGATTTTTGCCACATAGTATTAAACCAGCTTACAAACTTACAAAACACATTACAAAGCATACAAGGATGTATTTAAAGAGTTCCATCTATCCATACGGTGATGGGAATTGGGCTTTCCAGTTTGACGGGTAGTAAGTTGCCAGGTAATGGAAGCAACAGGTCAGCAACAAACCTTTTTTTTTTTTTGTTCAACTAAAAACAGGTTCTGGCTACAAGCAGTTGAGAGTTTTAGCCAAAACAGAAACAGCGTTTGTTCCAGAAAACCAGAAGATTCATCTTTTCTTTGGTAAAATAAGCTGCACTTTCTTTAGGAATTTGTCATTGCACGAAAACATTATGAAACAGGAGAGATGTCATTTCCAGACATTTACTTTTTGATTCTAAATCCTATTTTAAGTAGAGTCCAAATTTGTCAACTTTCAAACTATGGGTCTCGAGACCCATAGTTGAGGGTCTCGAGACCCTCAACTATGGTCTCGAGATGTGGATCATAATCGAAAAAACGAGTAGAGCCACTGCTACTACTCACCAAAAGACGTCTGTTGAGGGTTTTTTTTGGACACTTATGGTTGGAAAGATACTCAGGGCAAACCCAGAACCTGCAGGACAAGCTGCCAATCACATATGAACAAGGATTCCTTGGGATATCCCATAATTATTCTGGGGTGTTGCTGGGGAGAGGTATGGACCAGTTGCCTCAGCAGCCCAATTTTGGATAAACTGAAGGCAATGAATGAATGAATGGATGGATGGATGGATGGATGGATGGATGGATGGATGGATTTGTAGGCATAGATTGCAGGTGCACAATCTATTGTATGGAAGTCGGCATGATGGCATTTTTGGCGGGTTTAATATCTCAGGTTCTGTACATTATAACTCTGTTTGCCAATAATATATTTCTTCACTTGGATGAACTTTTACTCTCTCTAATGTCCACATCTGATATAGTTTTTAGTGACAGATACAAAAGGTGAGGGAAACCGTTAGCAGGCTCGTCACCATTGTGCTTTTTTTTAACATCCCATTTTGTTTCTTTTCCCCATTAGCCAAAGAGTGAGATTTGATTGATGATTCCTTTCAAACCAATCACAACATATAACTAAAAGTAATAAATCACCTCCAAGTGGAGACCTTGCTTTTTATAAAGATTTTAGAAAGTATTTTCAGGAAACCATTAGCCTTGTGCTTGATGCTCTCACTGTGCAGCATTATGCCAGTTTGGAATCAGAAATTTCCCCCGCCCCTCCAAAAAAGAAAAGAACTGAAAAAACAAGGAGAAGAAACAGACCTTGTCTGATTCTCTCTCTCGCACCTGTTTTTTACCTCAGACTTTCCACCACAGCCTCGCTCCTGCAGATAAGGCCTCTGGTGGGTTGTTCTTGACACAAATGAATTCAAAATCAACAAAAGCTTCAGGCTGTTTTGTGAGGTTTGTTCGTTGTGGAGGTGGCAGACTGACTTTTGTCTTCCGCCACCTGACAACATCTTTACCTTTGTAAGCGGGAGCTGGCAGAAACTTACAAATTGTCAAGGAAAACACCGCTGTCTGATAGCAGGGAGAAAAATGGCGATGCATGTTAAGAAAAGAAAAAGGATTGCTTGACTCATTACAACAAAGTAAACCTTGGGTTCATATAAATAGACTTTCTATAAGGGCAATGCTTTCTTTCTGAATTGCTGACAATGCAGCATTGGGGGAGGAAATGGCTAAATCTATTGTATGCTGCGACAGTAGAAACAATAAAGGAAATGCCAAGGTGGGGTGCGCATTGCTTTGTGAGCTGCGGAAGATCAGACGGGTGTGAACTGAAGCGGAAACCAATCATCAGGCGCAAAAATAAAACCTGACCTGCTTAATTTTCAACTAATCTGCCCGGAATTGGGCAGGTACACTTGGGAATTGCTGTGCTTAGCCTGCAAGCTGTTCCATAAATTGCATGACTAATGGCTGGACTGAGCAGCCTTCAGTCCCTGATAAAGGCAGATTTTATGGAGATATGCTATATGGAAGCATTTATCAGTGGCTGACAGACAGGCTTCCCCTCTAAACAAGCGCCCTTACCTTGATTGGCTTGGGGCACATCTTCTTTCTTAATTCTTGCACATTATCTGACCAGCACAGATTAACATAACTTGATTTGTTCAAATTAAACCCAAAAGGGGCGACAAAACGTGCCTAATTTACATCATTTTTGGCACTACTGAGCAGTTATTGTGATTATGCATGAGGAATGACTCTGGAAAACGCTCAGAAGCCTCTGCCTACTTGCTGTTACTAGGTTAGATTTCTTTTTTCCAACTTAAATAAGACAAGATGTTGGACACATTCTTCAGAGGTTATTGGCATAATCCACGCAGTTGCCTCATAGTTATTGGCTTCACATCTAAGAAGGAAGGTGTGAATATTCTGGAAGTGGTGGTGTTTAAATGATGGTCTGTTGGTACCAATTTACCCAAAAGTGCCAAGATAATACCCTACCACCTGAATTTGGCAGCTGAAACAGTGACTCATCAGATTTTCCAATGTGTTTACGATGCCTTATTGTCCAATTTGTCTACTTTTGCTGAATCTGTGAAAATTATAGCCTCAGGTTCCCATTACCAGCTGAGGTAGCACGCGGTGTGATCTTATCCTCCTGTAGACCATCTGCTTCAAAGTTTAACCTACCAGCTGCCAAAGATGCTATGCCATCTCTCTTGGTTGCAAAAAGAGATTGTTAGCATGAGCAAGGCATTTCTGACCACCCAACAGTCTCTTATTGGATATTTTTCCATCTTGAACTATTTTCTGTAAATTTAAGCAATGGTGGTGTGTGAAAATCAGCAGTTTCTGAAGCTCTCAGACCAGCTTGTCTGGCGCCAACAACCATGCAATGCTCAAAGTCAATTAAATTGTGTTGTTTTTCCCCATTTCTGATGCTTTTAACTACAGTTGAGTCGCTACTGTGCTACTGATTCTTTGTGTTAACAAGCAATTATACAGTTTTATCTTGTAAAGTAGGCTGTCAAGATTATTATTTCTTCCAACAAATTTGCAGACATTTTTCTCTGTTTTTGGTTTTCAAATTTAGCCTTTTGGGAAACATGTCATTGTACCAAAATTAAACTTCAAGAAAATATTAAATATAGAGATAAAGGGGCAAAATGGGTTAAAGAAAGAGAGAATAACGTTCAACATATAAATGCTAGGATGCCCAAGGCAATTATCATAGGATAAAAGAAATAAAACAAAAGAAAAATAAAGCATAGCCTGAAAATATAACAGGATCTATGAAGAATGTGAAAGAAAAAATATCAAAAGCCTTAGGGTGGAAATCAAATCATACAAAGTGACCCTTTAATACACAGGTTCTGAAGCTTCAGGATATAAATGGAAAAAAAAAGTTAAATCACAGTCAGTTTTGAAGCCAGATTTGAAAAAAACAGCCTGCGCCTGAGGATGTCTTTGTTGTCCTCACGGTGACCTCACCTGACCAGAGCTGCCATGTCCCCTTTTGTTGCTCCCTTGTCTGTTAGCAGTTCTCTCAGGGGGATTGACTGCTTTGTGCCTCACTCCCCCATCCTTTTGTTCACCTCCTCCTCCTACTACATCTATTTCTGGATCTGGCAATTTAATGAAGACCACACTCGCAGTGAATGACTCCTCATCATCAGCATTCACTGCTTTTGAATTTGTGTGCTTTCATTTGAGATTTGTGTTGTTATGCTGAGGTAAAGTTGCTTTTTGGGGTTTTCCTATAACGAAGAAGGCAACACATGACATAATAAATTATCTTAGGAGAAAAGGTAATTTATTCAATCTGAGCACTCCTCTGACTGAATAGCACACATGGTAAAGATATGTAAAAAACATAATTAATATTTTACTGCAGTAGCAAACACTTTCCTCCTGTAGTGAGATATGGTGTCCCTCAGGGTTAAGCTATAGGTTCAGTTCTATTTTCCCTGTAATGCTTCTGGGTAATAATGAAATTTGCTTTCATCATTATGCCTATGATACCCAGCTCGTTGTGCCTTTCTTTGAATCAAAGTGGCACTAATCACCTGTCTTAAAAATGTACAGATCTGGAGGAATCACACGTTTCTTTCCCTGCATTCAGCTAATACTGAAGTCATTATGAATTCACCGTTTCTCTAAATGGTATGTCTTCATCTCCTGAAAACTATGAAGAACCGTGTCATCGTTCTTAAGCAGAACTTTGGCTTTTCTTCACACATTTACCAAATCATTAAAACAGCCTACTTTTGGCAATGTAATATTCCAAGACTTTATTATTGTAAAGGTATTCCAGGAGACATTAAAACATTATACGGCTTACTTTTACAGCTCTCCATCAGCTCATTATTCCATGCAAAAGCCCTTTAGTTGTAGTTCACAGGTCAACTGTGTTGTTCCATGAATACTCAGATCCAGGTTTGGGTGGCAGAGAATTTAGTTTCCAGGCTCCTTTGCTTTGGAATCAGCTACTGGTTTGCGTGGGAGATGCTTAAACTTTTAGCTAAACTCTACCTGTTGGAAAGGGGATTCATTTAATTCACAAGTGTCAAACTCCAGTCCTCAAGGGCCGCTGTCCTGCAGGTTTTAGTTGTGCCACAGGTACCAAACACTGGAATGAAATGGCTTAATTGCCTCCTCCTTGTGTAGATAAATTCTCCAGAGCCTTGCTAATGACTTAATTATTCTATTAGGTGTGGTGCAGCAGAGGCACATCTAGAAGTTGCAGGACACCGACCCTTGAGGACTGGAGTTTGATATCCCTGATTTAATTTGACCAACTTTAAAGTTTGGTAAAATGCTTTTTCACAACAAATGAAAATATATTGTTAAATTTTGCTGGGGCTTTAATTGGAAACATGAACTTTGGTTCAGTAATGCTAATGGATTTTTTTTTGCCAATGAAGAATGAACATGGGGTAGCACTTTCCAAATTGATGGGACTTTTCCTTTCCAAAGACCTTGAGAACTTTGTTAATGAGCATGGCACCATGAACTTATTAAAATAAAAATCTGATCAGGTGGCTTCTCCTAAAAAGCTGACAAACTTGGATTTTTTAGCAGGATAGTGCAGTTAAGTCAACACAGAAGTATTTCATCAGAGACAAAATGAGCCTTTTTCCGTCTCTATCTGAGTCTTCACACCTAAATCCTGTGACTTTCAAGAGCAACGCAATTCAGAGGTAATATTATTTGCAACTAATTCTTGCCACGGTTAAAGATGGTTTGCACTTTAACTGTACACTCAACACATCTAACACGTACACAGCTCTGCGTGTGGACAGGGTGGTGGTTTTAACACTGGCTGGGATGTAGCTTTCCCCTCGTCAACGTAATGCTCTGTAATTGGCTTTCTCATTTTGTGGGATAATGAGACATGGAGAGGATGGCAAAAGGCTACACAGCAGTATTTACAACACCAGACAATTAGTACATGTGATCTTAATCAAAGGCTGGGAGGTGGACCTGTTAATGAGGCTGAAAAGGGAATTGTTCCCACTTTCCACTTAGCTGCTGTTAATAAGGTTGGAAAAATGGGTTAATTGGACATTTTATTAAACTATTTTTAATTTATCATAAGCTAATTACATGTTTATTGTTACTAATCATTAATAATGTTGAAATTATTATGAGGCAGTAATATTATGGACTGAAAGGCGTGTTTTACAAAATGCAATTAAACCAACCAAGCAGAAATAATTGCAGTTGTTTGGCACGTTTTCGACTCAAGTGTTGATTATAGTTCTAAGTCATTGTAGTCATGGTGATTCCAAGTTCCTAAACAGAAGAGTGGTCACATTTCTGGCTTCATTTGACTGTGTGAGAGGGATATTTTGAAAGTAGAACAGGTTGGTCTTGACTTGGCTTTTGTTACTTAAAAGTTTCCATTTTAGATTATATTTCCAGCAATGTTTTGGGAGATTTGTTTAATATTCCCCTGACTGAAACCCTTCCAACCTCCATGCAAATCCTGGCATTAGCTAAAGATTACAGGCAAGCAAAAGTCAGGAAATTCCTGAACCTAATTTTAGGTTAAACAGACTCCCTCTCATCGAATGCAGGTGTTGAGTCATGAAGCTGACTCCAGACAGTTTCAAAAGGTTGACCACTACTCTTATTCTAAAAAGTCTTTTCAGGTAAACCATGATGCTCCTCTGCTTCAGTTTTACTACCAGACCGATGCAATTAATAAACGAGTTGGGACAGGTGTGAGCAAGTTGTGCAGAATGTGAAGCTCTAAGCCAAAAAACATTTTTACATTTCAATCATTAGCCCATTAACCTCTGAGCTTTTTTGTACGTCCTTCTCACAATATAATGGGCCCTTTGTAAACAATATCCAAAACAAAGAATATTTCTACTTTTCATGTTTGAGTTCTTTCTCTTTTTTCCCTACTGATTGTTCTGTTTGTGCAAGTTTTTTCAAACATAAAATAATTTACTTTTGATGTTTTGTTTTGTATCTATGATCAGCCACCCCCATTTTATGATTAATTGGAGAAGTGTGTATACATAACATTTTTCTATCTTTTCTGTTAAACAAATGCTTCTTTAATCTATTAACTAATCTGAGAGTTTTGAATACTTAAGATGAGGGCTAAACGTTTTAAAGCCAATAGATAAATGATATGAAATTTATATCCAGGATTTTCTCCTTTCTGATTGGTCTTGGATTTTCCACTTTCCCAGCAGGTTGCTGATTTGATTCCCAGTCTGTTGAAAACTGACAGAAAGCCACCCTTCCCTCCCTACATATACATGTAGAACGAAAGCAAAGCATATAAGGAGCCTTTAATTTGTGTACGTTAGTGTGTGTGTAAAAAATGCAAGCATGTCGTAAAATCTTGAAAGGAATGTAAAAAGCCAAAAAATACAAGTTAGCAGCTGCCTAAAGCATGTTGGTTCATGAACGCTGCAGAGACAAACCATGAAACCACAACATTTGGATGAGTGTGGGCCGGTTGCCAGTTGTGACGTACAGCGGATCCCCACCTGTTTGTAATACAGTATTTGGGAATTCACCTATTTGTGGATTTTGATGTGGAACAAAACTCCAAATTATTCATGGAAAAATCAGCTATTTGTGTTTCTAACCACAAAGCATAAGAAACCTACTATTTGCATGTGCTTTTTGCAACTATCCAGTTTTGCTGTGTGTTTATGTTTTTTTGCCTGCCCTTTAGAGTTCATCCACAAAGCAAATCATTTCTACGAAAAGGTTAAAACTTTACAGTTAAAACGTGTTTTTTTTCTCCACTTTGCCAGTTCAGCTGCTGAATGTTGAGGCAGAAGCACAGAGGGTGTGATACTGCTTTGCTTTTAATATTGTGAATCTTAGCACTCACTGGTGATGAATAATGGGACCTTCTGTTGCCACAAGCTGAGTTAAATCTCAATTATGTCAAGTTGTGGTTTGAGGTGTCTTAGAAACTCAATCAGTAAGGATTACTTGTTGCCTAAGTTCTGCAGTCTTTGGCTTTCAAACCTTATATTTCTGAAGATGCCCAAAATAAATGCTCCTAAAAGGCTCTGTCTGAACTTCTTCAGCTTATCATAGCCGATAAACCTTTAGGGATCTTCAGAGCCAAACACACTCTGAGGGGGGGTTCTGATTAAAGGAGGCCCTCTCGGGTTGACAGCGTACTGTCGGATATGTCAGCTAAGACCGGCTTCTATAAATTGCCAGTTACAGATCCTAATTTATCTGTCTTTAACATTCCCAACAATTCATCAGCCAGGGTCCCTTTGGGCTCACGGGCTCGGAGGAAGGTTAGAGCAGGGTGACGGGGTTTGAAAGCGGTCAGACTGAAGCCTGGAGCTGAGAGAAAAGAAGTCTTTCAAGAGCGCAAAACAATAGTTGCAACTTGTGCGTCTGTCACGCTCGTCCTCACAGCCCAGACGAGAAGACAGGATGGAGTGGCAGGCGTCTCGGTGGCTTTCTGCCCCCAGGACAACATATGCTCCGTCTAATGAGACTATACAATAAGCGTGTCGACATGCATGCAGAGTGAAGTCCAGATGCACATTGGACAGAAATGCATCCCGGCGAAGTCACACAGAAAATGCATTTAAACACTCTGTGTGTAAATTAATAGAGCAGCTCTCCTCCCCTCTTTACAGCAGTTGTTGTGCAGCTGGGTCTCATGATGCCACAGACAATTGTAATTTTTACAACTTTTTTTTCCTTTGCATTAATGTAAATTGGAGCAGTCAACCTCATCACACTGCATTCATTGCCATGGCTAATACAGTTATTACTGTGGACTCCTGGTATTCGCAGAGGTTAGGACACACAGCTGCCTGCGAATACCTGAGATCCTTTCTTATGTCTGCCTATTTAAACAGTTCAGACATGAAATATAGCTTTTTATGCATTCACATGCCTAATGGAAACTGTTTTAGCACAAGAGCAGAAGCGAAGATCCACAGTCGTCCATATTTTCACTCCTTGGGTTACAGCCAGTCAGTGCCAAAGAAATTGAATGGTGCTCTTAGATTGGCTTTTTTTTTTTGCAAATTAAAGCCAATAGTGGGTAAAGTAGCATTGTGCTTAGGTATTTCAGCTTCCCAAGCTGCATTTTTTTTCTTTGGAATATTAAAAAAAAATCTGTGAATAGGCTGATGCTGACATAAAAAATTGGAAATCTGATTTGCTGACCTGTGCAACAACTCATCTATCACCTTCTGAAAAGCAGTGTTAGATCGACAAGTCTGGCAGATAAATTCATTGTGCTGTAACCCAGGACTATTCAAAACAATAATGAATGAAGATTTTCCACGTTACATTCACATGCAGATATTTATCAGTTTTAGATTATGTATTTTGAGTTTGACTCATAATATTCCCTGTGTAGATGATTGATTTTGTCTAAAAACAAAAATTGTTTTTTTTCTGCTGCAACAACCCACTTTTTCCACCTAAAATACTATAAACTTTCATTTATATGGTTTCAGAGTCCTTTGTATTGCTCAGAACCATCAGCTCTTGCATTCATTAGTACCATGTTTAAATCTATCGTATACATACTGATGAAGCGGCACACCCTGAGAGGTCAGAGTAGGAAACAGGTCTTCAGCCTGTGTGCGTGCTGCTGAATGAATTTTTGCTGGCTTTTTATGAGTCTGCATGGGTGGGACTGTGATTTGTGAGACTCCTCCTGGGCTTGAATGAATAGAAATACCTCCTTCTGAAGTGATAACCTCAAGGCTTCAACACAACACAGTGGCAGCATTTGTTTTGGTTTACTTTATTTATATATTTTCCCTGTCCATGAGAAAACAAGCCATTGTCTCCCTGGGATCATAAAGTGGAGATCAAAGACGGGGTTTGATTTGCTGCCCAAAGAAAAAGCTCCTGATAGATTCAGCTTCTCTGTTGTTGTCTTGAATAACGGTTTAATATCTGTTGTTCTTTCATTTGTTGTGACTAAGGGAGTTGTGGAACGAATCTTTAAAAGATATTAATATTGATTTTAAAGTTTTAAGACTTTAAGAAGTTGGATTTCTTTTTTTTTCTCCCAACACAACCACACCTACAGCTTTTACTGATTCCCAAATTTTTTAAGTGGGCATAGGCCCAAAGCATCACAGGTATCAAGGTAAGCCAACATGTTAAGATATTAAAAGTTGTCAAAGCTGCCTTATGCCATTCAGATGAGTTAAAATCATCTTAGTTACAAGTCTAGGAAAGTCCTGGATCGAAGATGTAAGGAACATCAATCAGGGTTTTTTCTGGCTGATATCTATTTTTTCTTTAAGAACCATTTTTTTAAAAACACCAAAAGTTCCGTGTATTCTTTAATAGAGGAAGTATCAACAACATGAATAACATGCATAAATATTCACGTTTATGCATTCAAACCTTTGGTTATTATTCCGGAGAAACGCTTCCAAGTGTAAGCTTCCGAACTTATACAAACTGGATCAGAAACTCCAATTTGATCAGCCGTGCAGAGCTAACTACCTAACCCAACTTAAACAAGAAAGAAAGAAGAATGATAGAACACTGTACTCTAAGAAAGTGAGAAGGCAGTAAGGGTATGATAAATCCCAAGGCCCAGAGCATGCCAGTCTGTTTCCCAGGAGACGACAGACTGAGAGCAGCTGAACTCTGCACTTGATTTCTGACAAGGACATCCCCCAAATGGGGTCATAGCCCTCTATGTGCACCTGTGCTGCGACTACCACTTTGCCCAGACAGAATTAGGACATAAAGTGTGTCTTTTACTGTAACACTGACATCCAGAGAAGATGAGAAGTTTGCAGTCAGCCGAAGTATCCAGGAACGCAACATAAACACAGTTGGAGGAAAGAATCCAATTAATACCTGCAATTTCCAAACGTTTAATTCGTCTCTGAGCGTGCATGTTCCAAACTTATGTTTACGTTTTATGTGAAGATGCTGGACAAATGACAAAAAAGATTCTGAAAGAATCCAGTGCCTCAATTAGCAGACTCTGACCTGTCAAGCAGAAATGGGCTGATATATTTAGACAGTATGACTCAATGCCACTGTATTATGGCATCATCGTGTTAACCAGATTGAACCAACAATTATTTCTGCACTTTAATACAAACAAAAGGTTTGATCCATACACTCACATGCATAAGTTATTTCTTGTAACAGGCCTGTGGTCATGTGGTAAAATATAAAGCTCTGTGTCATCAGCATACATATGGTAAGATCCTGTGTAATCCTCTATAATCTGAGCTAAGACAATAACATGAATATTAAATAAATGTTGTCTGAGAATACAGCCTTGAGGAACCCCACATCTAATCATAATGTAACTGCTTGACTGATTGGGTATGGGGGAAATTATATATATATATATATATATGTATAACTTGTTTATATTTTTGTTGGTGATGATGGAAAATTAAGGAAGCAGGTACTGAAAAAAAAAAGTTTCAGGAATTGATCTGAACACAAAAGCCACATAAAAATAAAAACTCTTAAACCATAAAACACAACTTTTTAGCAGAGTAGTTTTTAAAAAAACTAGTAATTAGTCAGCTCTTTCTATCCCTACTGTGGTAAAAGTTGGTTAGATATTGCATGCATGCATGCGTCTCTTGTATGGCTAATACCCGCATCTCATAACATTCATTCCTGCTGCTTCTGGAAGAGACTGGAATCACCCTGTGCTGCTTCCTGCCTGCTGACGGTTTGTTTGCTCTCACATCGATTCAGAATTAACACATAAATGACCGTCTAAATGAGCCGTAATAACACAATAATCTCTGTGACCTATTAGAGTACTGCAGCAATAAAACAAACAGACACACACATTCATACAGTGCGCCACACTTTAATTGATTTGCCAGGGTTATTTGCTCCGTTGCATGCTTATTTAAAAGCAGACAGTATTTTATGTGTTCATGCAGTGGTGATGATGGACCACTGGCCTCGAGCTTTTTGGGACATTTTGGCACAGAAAGTTTGGATGTCCAGCAGAGGTAGGATGGGATTAAGCCACAAGTTGAAAGAGTGTCACATTAGATTATGCTAAACACATTTGCAGCATAAATTCTTAATGCAACTAAATAAGAAATGGTAAATAAAAATAATAATCTAAAAGTTATTTTGCAAAAAGTCGAGTAGAAAGGGGATAGATGAAATAAAAACCACATTATGACTGAGTTTGACAAGTAAACAGAAGCTCTGAATGGCTCGATAACCTCCTGTTGTGAGTGGTGAACATTGAGTTTTTCTTAAAATTATGTTTATAATCACAGTGATTCATAGAGATAAATTACCTTTTTTAGCTCAGGAATCAGAAGAATGAATGTAACTGTGTTTGTTCAGAGTATCTTTTAAAGGAGCTCTGATTGGGGTTTCACTTCAAAACCAGAATACGTTTTGCTATTTTCATATTCATTGACATAACTAAGGAGATTTTATGAGTCAGTCTGCACGACTTTACATCGTCACACTAGTTATGAGGATTTATTCAGCCTGTAAAGCATTTTATTATTTTCTTAAATCTCTACAGATATACTTCTCCTTCTGAAAAATCCATTGGATTTGTCGCTGGAAAAGTATTTATTTATCCTATTAAATTGCCTCACTGTCGTTTTGCTGAACCTGATCCTGATTCAAGAACGAGTCTTCTTTTATGCTGGCAACAAAAATCAATACCGGGAGCTGAAAGTGTCAAGTGAGGGCCAATTTGTTTTTGGCTCAACATTATGATCGCTGGGGGTCTCGGATTTCTCTGTTTATTTTATGATCTGAGATGTGATACGCTGTCAAAAATAGCTTTATACTTCCTCTGTCTGATGCTTGGTCCGGTCCAGGGAACGATCTATCCCTCAGAAAGCCTTGGGTGTACACACTTTCAGAAAATGAGCTAAAGGCCGTTTTTTCAGCTCTTCAGTTGATCATAAAAGTGTGCAGACTATAAATCATGTTGTAATTCAACAACAACAAATCTGTTAGTAAACTAAACAAATTGCTACAACCTGGTTGCAAAAGCATGAACATCCAAGGCATTACTAGAAGTATATTAGCATTGTACAACTTGACTTGGCAAAAATTTTCCCACATCATTCGAAAACTCTAAAAATCTCTCATCTAACTATCTCTTCACATATTTCCAGTCGGATTTAATTTTGTGACCTTAATTTTCTTTGGGGAAGAAATCCCTTTGTGGATTTGGATTCAGGCTGTGATGCTAAAAACTGAAATTCCTTTGTGTCTTCAGTAGATCGCTAAAGCTAAATTCAGTGGTAATAATAGTCAGTGGTTCACTGACTATATATTTCATGTTAGCTGTGCACCAAATGAAACAGCTGCAGTTTGACTAAAACGTGTTTTAGTGTAGTGTGTTAGTTAAGGGTTTGTACTTATAAGCAGCCAGCTGGAGTTTGGCAATTTTATCTAGATTAGCCAATTTTTTAGTAATAGGTTGAAGTAAAGTTGGTAAAAAAGTGAAATTAGTTTTCATTTTAGCATTTTAAAAGGTGTGTGTATTCTTTGGAGGTCAACTGTGACTCTAAGTGAAGCGTTTAAAGCAACAGACTCACTGACATAATTTCAGGCTCATTAATTCCAACACTAGTCAAATACAAAGTCAAGATCATGTTCATCTGATGTTGATGGTTTCAGTGACTTGGAATGATCACACACCACAAATTCACAGCTGAGAGCACTATCTTCCAAAAATAATGACTCCATTAATTACCAAGCAGCGTTACCGCGCGACGGCTCTCGCTCTTCGGCGCGTTAATTGAATGAACCAGTAATGAATTCACCGCTAATGTTCTCCGAGCTGTCTGCTCCTTGCCCGTCGTGTTCACCTAAATCTAGTCAAAGTGAGCGTCAGATGCCGTTTCTTGGTCTGTGACAAAAGATGGATGGGGAATGAAGTCAAACTCATAATGGAGCATAAAAACAGGCCATCAACGTTTGATGAATGTGAGGCGAGAGACGGGAAAGGGAGATGAGAATTAGGGAGTCTGATCATCGCTGCCATACAGAGAGAATGGGCTGAACAGGCAGGTGAGAATATTGGCAAACATGGGAAAAGATTTGATAAACAAGATGAATGTTTCCTGATTGCAAAATAAAGACTTTAATAGATTCAGATCGTATGACCGTCTTAAACAGTTTCATGGTGTATATCATATCTAAAATATTAGAAAGACAATGTAGCTTGGAAAGCTTAAATACCTACCTACAGCACAGCAGCCAATCCTAGCGATCCATTTGTTTTTCTTGGTGCTGATTGGCTGTACCTCCAAGAGCAACAATAAAGAAGACTGCGGGTTTCAGCTTCTACACTACTGCCAAGACGGCTTCCGCATATTAAGGTACATTTGGTGTCAGAACTATCAAAATAGTCAGGTATAAGCATTTTTAGTGGCAGCCCAAGTATCCGCGTATTCATTGGTAGGTAACCTAAATGCCAGGCCCAAGGGCACATCGACATGTGAAAGGACAGGACTGAAATTGGATTGCAAGGTGACTGTTCCTTCCACCCAACCGTGTGACTGATGACCCTAGTTTCTACTTGAGGAATTCATCTAAAATATAAACTAATACAGATTTGTTGTGGTAAATTTGGATGTTTTCTACATCTTCCCATGCCTTCCTTTCACTTTGAAACAATCATCCTCAGCTTTCTGACATTCCTCAGTGTGATTATTTCACAACTCGTTCAGCAGCAGCACGTTCAGACTGGTGTGAGGGAGCGCTGGATGGCATTGTCACAGTCATTAGTGCTCCAGTGCAGGTGCTAATAGAACTGTTAGTTGGCTTCTTTTCTGCAGGTTAACATGTCTATATTTACTCCGTTTGTCTCACCTCTCCTTTCCTCCTCCTGTTGCTGACTTGTCGTCTTCTCTGTCACCCTCGCAGCCGATGAGAACCACAGCCTCCACCCTTCCTGTCTTTTTGTCCCCTGCCAGCTCTCGCCCAGATTGATTGTGGAGGCTGTGTGAGATGTAGTGTGAGCTTTCTGCTGTCTCCATTCACTTGCACAAGAATGAATGCTAATCAATAGGATGTGGCTTGGAAATTTGTCAAAAGATACTCTGTCCTCCGTGTGAGAGCAGTGTGTCACATTTTACTCAATACCCAAACATGCAGATTGTTGTGGAGAGACGCTGTGTTTCACTGCTGACAAAGATGGATAGATAGATGGCCAGACAGACCAAGTTGTGATTAATGAATGAACAGATCCATTAACGCATGAATGCATGTATAGATGGATATGTTGTCTTTTAAGTTTTGAGATAAATGGTTGGATCTTTTCCACCAAGTGTGAACAGAGCCTCTGATTAGCTTCTTAGAAAATACAGAAAATATTTAAATTCATTACATTTTAGACTATTTTCTTGTGACATTTCATCATAACTTGCAATTCTTCTTCTGCAGCTTCACTTTCAGCCTAATCATAGACTCGCACAAGTTGTTTGAATTATAGCTAATATTATCTGTTGTCCTTTGTGTCAATGTTATTTATTGACAGAATTTTACAGAAACTCATCATCCATGGTTTAGTAGCTTTTATAGCTGACTTTGGCATGCTGTAAACACTGATGGAATTAGAGACAAAGTTTCTTATGATTTTGTCCGACCATCATAACTACATGTTTACTGCCACAGACTCTGGAATTGTCCCAGTTTTATGATTGTTTCTTTTTTAAATGAGATATTAAACAGCAGCAGCAACAACAGTAGCAGCCTTGGCTTCAGGTTACCACCATAGACTTTTATAGAATGTCTTTACTCAAGAATTTGCAATTTGTACTTTATTGCGTGAAACATGCAAAACCGCTTTTATAGTCCTGTAAAAATCGGAGACACTGACGGCTCCTTACTATACAATATTCCCTTGTTCTTTTTTATGTTTTTATGAATTCCTTGCCCTCTGCCTCTGTTTTTTTAATGCCTGCTATTCTCTGGCTCATTTGTTGCTTCTTTTTAAGTCATATCTGTCTGTTCCCCTCCTTCATCAGTTTGATCCTTTACAGATCAATGGGAGAGACATGATTCCCCATTCCCAATACAGATCCATGTCTCACCTGCTCTGTTTCGCAGCGTGAGGAAGATCAATCTCCATATGTCAGTAAAAAAAGCCCTCTAGGGTGCATTTCCACTGAACTGTTCCACCAGACGCCATCAGACATTTCAATCCATCGCCTCTGCTAGGTCTTCCACCTCCCGTTTGTCTGAGTTCTGCTTGCAAGCTAAGATGATACTTTCACCCTGTGTGAATTTATTGAAGAGGCTCATTTCTGATTCGATCTTTAATCAAAGCCGAGACGAAGATGGCATGAATGTCATCGCACAGACAGCACAAAAATGAGACGAGGCAATTGCCGCTGTATTCCCTGGATCATTAACGGATGCTGATAAAATGTAAAAGCAGAGAATAGAAAGGGAAAATAGAAGGAAACGAGTTGGTGCGTGTTTGATGCCAGAACCTTTCTGCGTCATTAACCGGTGCTGTAACAAGTCTAGTGGATCGGTGCTCGTGCCTGCAAACCGTCCTTAATATCACACAGTAAATGTTTTACACACTTTATAAGTACTCCAGGAATATGGATTTACCCTTTCATGATCCCCATTGTCATTGAAACTTCCTGGATGATGAAACTCCACAAGGGGCCCGGTTCTGGTTAATATATATTCAAATCTTATTTTTCCTTTTGTTAGTTTCTTTACTTTAAGTAAAATACACTTTACACATATTGATCTCTTTGTTGTAATGTTTTTTTTTACAATCTCTATTCACCTGTTTTTCCATTTCAAAAACTTTGTGACATCTCACTCTGCCTATATTTGTCTGTTCCTAAGGTTTGTTTCCAGAGAAGCTTGCAACATGAAAAGACATTAATGATCATTGTGCATGTTTCACAGGTGTGCATGCAGGCTCTCATGTGTGCCACTGAATTCACATTAGGCCTACATATAATATCAGAGACAATACAACAATAAGGCTTAATGGGCCACCGCAGAGTTAGACGTAATGCAGCGTAGAGGACAGTACCAGCGGGCAGGCTGTTCAGATGAGAAACAACAGTGAAATGAAATAAGACATGGGCAGTAAAGCCATCCGACTGGCGAGAAAAACATAAAACTGAAAAATCGCTGAAAGTTTTATTGCTAGTTTGAGTGGAAAACAAACATCAGCATAGGGTATAGTTTCAACCTGATGATAAAGATTTTAGACAATTATATTTTAAGAAATATGTGATCAATATGAATCATTTACTTCAGGGGAAGAACTGACTGCTTCATCTACAACTCTTTGAAGACGAATAAATAGAGTATTTTGGAGTGGAATTTGAATGTTTGTGTCGGCAAGGCAAGGTTAGCATCACTAGCAATGGAGTCTCTGTGAGTTCAGTTGGTGTAGCATGGCAGACGGCTGCTAAATATGGAAAACAAATCAATTGACTCCCGTTGTGATTATTCTCTTACTTTTCTTTGTCTCAAGCATCCTCCTCTGCCAGAGTTGCACTATTGCATCTGTTCTGAGCATGTGTCAAACAACAACATTGTTTTTAATGACTCTTTAAAAACAATGTTGAAACAATGTAATCTCACAGCAGTTGATTATGGTAGAAGGTGGAGGAAATTCTGGAGACAGAAAACGCATGAATATTTTTTTAATAATGGATTTTAACTCACAGAAGCATTCAGTTCTGATAAAGATACACATTTTTAGTGTTGGCATTTACCTCTGAGCTTCAGAGAGAAACCATGACCTGACAAGGTAGCACACATTGTCCTATACAGGCTCCTGTCATCTTAAAAGTCTTAAAATGTTCAGGGGATCCCGTTTTCCCCCTGGGATCAGCTAAGGCTCTCCAGAGTGTCAAGAATCCAGCAACATTGACTTTCATCTCTGACGTTCCGTTGAAATGCATCATATCCTCCATATTAAAATATCTTAAGATGGGATTTTTAAAGTTTCGAATCTCTTTGGAGCTGCAACCCTGCTGCTCACACTATGGATACATGAACTGGGTTCCTCCCAGAACGTAACACGATGAACTGAGGGTGTGTTATTGCATTCAACACCTTGTGCATCTTTTCTTGTCACTCGCATTGGTACCGGATTTGCGTGGTGAGGTGTTAGGAATACTCAGTTTGCAATGTAGGGAAGTGTTGTACATTCTTGTTGATTACTCAGATTCTTATTTAGACACTCATAAGACAAAAAACTGTTTGTTTGAGCATAATTACATGAAGAGATAATAATCAAAAAAGACAATGAAATCCCAGTAGGTCAGTGTCTCTGATGTGAAGACTTTCCAAATGCATTATATCAGTCAGACCAGACGTGTTTGCATCTGAGCCTGACAGCAGAAACTGCTGACATTCAATGTCTGCAGCAGAAACATTGTGTCCATCAACACTCGCTGTCTAACGCTCATGGCGAAATGAAGATGGCATTGTTAATTGTAACTGCTGTGCTTTGTGTTGTGTAACTGACTTGCTGTTCTTAACAGGACCTGAGTCTAGTTGGCAGGACGATTGCTGGTACAAGCCAGAATACAGATTTCTTTAGATTTGAGAATCAGGTTTCCCAAAAGTACAAAGGAAGAGTAGGGATCTCTTGAGGATAAAAGAACCAATTGCATGATTGCAGGAAGAAAACTACATCAAATATCTAAATACTCTATGAGCCCAACATATCTGGAAATGGTAAAAAGAATGTATGCCTGAATCTAGAAATGATAAAACATTTTACTATAGTTTATCGGGTTCAAAAACTAGTCACATTTCACCTCAGGTACAAAACCACACAATAAATCCCACAAAGCAATGAGTTATTAAGTGAAGCTAAAATATGAAAGCAAAGAGTAAATAGCTACACAGATCACATTATTCAATAGCTTCTGAATACCATTTAGCAGCAATAACTAGAAGAACTTTTAAGCTATTTTTCTTTATAAACTCACTTCAGCTCGTTGTGGAGTTTATACATTTGCTTCTGCAAAACTTTCAAGGTCTCATATGACATTACACTCAGGCCAAGGTCTAGACTTTACTGAGACACTGCAACACAAATGCAATGACGTTTCTTTTCTTTTTCAGCCTTTCTATTCCAAATTTGCAGCTGTGCTTGGATTACCGTCCTACTGATGACCCGGTTAGAGCCTAGCTTCAGCTGTCGGACAGAGTGCCTCATATTTAACTCTAGAATGCTTTAGTACAAACAGGAGTTCAGTGTCGACTCAATGGGTCTAAGGTGTCTGTGACCCGTCCACTAAAGTTGTCATGTTGTGGTACTCCCTTACGTGGGTTTGCAGGAGGATATAGATGTTGAACAAAAGTATCCCGAGAATGAAGCCTTGAGGAATGCCACGTGATATTTGTTCACTTGAATTCAGAATTGTCAAATGACACAAAGTAGTCCTGGTCTTCCAAATAAGAGCTGAACCAGCATATTACAGTGCCAGTCTACCAGTTACATGTAAATGGGTGCAATTTTGGGTTGATTTTTGTTTAAATAAAAAATGACAGTGTGGATGTAGTGTGTTTTTTGGACATTTGAGGTTAGAGTTCAATAATTGCCTCACCAGATCATTAAGTATGTCTTGAAGTTTTTAAAACTAACCAACCATGAAAGTGTCATGTTCTGTGTTGTCTGTGTATTTATTTAGAGTTTTCCTTGTCCTTGAGTCTCTTCGTTGTCCTGTCTTCCCCTTAATTGTTCCCAGGTGTGTCTCGTTTCTGTGATTACCCTCCCGTGTATTTAATGCCACCTGTGTGTCTGCGTCTCTGTCGGGTCCTTGTCGTTACTTTCCGCCCTTGGCATTTGTCGTGCCGTTCCTGTGTGCCCTGTCTACCTTTCGTCCCTCGTTAACCGGTTGCTACCGGCGTCGAGCCCTGGCTTTAGCTCGGCCATGCTGCCCGGCTTTGGGACTGTTTTGGACTGTGTGTTGCCTTATTAAATTCATTATTCATCATACCTGGGTCTACAGCGTCTGCCTCACCACCATCTACACCGCATACCATGACAGAAAGTATACTTTACAAATGTTTTAAATTCCATTTTATTGTTGGAAAGAATAAAATGACCTAGAGTAAGCTGTAGAGTAATCTGTTATTTCACTTTTAGTGACCCTGAAGGAAAGGCAATATGTGAATCAGAAAGAGGACATTCCTAGAGAGCAGAGAAGGATAAAGCTGCTGTCAGAATGACTAATTTCCCTGATGAACTCATGCCTGTTGGACCTCCTTGAATAGACTGTATTGCTTGGTGGATTATCATCAAACACTCACTATAGATAGCTCTCCAATCCCTTGTAGACCTCTGTAGCCCAGATTCAGCTCATCAGAAGATGTCATATGAGAACACTCTGTCTATCCTCCAGGGATTCAACCTTTAACCTGCTTGTTTGTATCTACTTAGGAGTAGCTAGACATTCTGATGGATTGAAAGATAATGGGTCTGAATGTGACTCTCAATAAAGCAATGGTATTATTCTGCCCCATTGGAATACAAATCTGCATTATATATTAGCTTAGTGAAACTGAAAAAGAAATCCACCGTGGCAGCAGGATTTATCGGTCAGTGCTCTCTACTGTAAAACCTGACCTCCCCTCATAATCTGCTTGTTAATATCCATCAGCTGCCCTTGAATGCAGAACGCCGCTTGTGTGTTTAACAAGGCCTGTTTGTACCAGATTACTGGATTCCGGTGGGACGGTATTCAGAGCGCTCCCCCACCAGGGTCAGAGTAGCACTGCTTGCATGTAGCCCCCCACTTTATCAATCGATTCCTCTTGGTAGACGGACGTGCCGCTCTTGCTTTCAACCCCAGCGTTCTCCCAAAAGACCGTCCGCCTGAGTGAAATGGGAAGGAGGGGGCCAAAACAACGGGGAGACGATGAAACAAAGAGATGTTGATGTAAACAAAGGAAGTGGAGGAAAATTGGAACACAAGAAGTTGATAATTGATAGATTACTGGTACTTCCAAATCTAAAACTTGCTTGTGTCCATCATGGCACTTAGAAACCGGACGGCACAAGTGCCTCATGTTCCTCACAGCCGCTTACTAGCACACCTGCCCTATGACACACACATCCTCCCGGCCTGTTCTCCTCCACTCTAATGAGGAAGCTCATTACGAGCAAACAAGCCATCGCTCCTCTGAATAAACAACTAGGACATGCCCTGCAGCTCAGTGAGGTGTGGAGCTGGAGGCTGAATATTTTATTGATTCTTCAAGTCCAGCTGTTGATCTGTCTTGTGTACTCGTGTCATTAATATAGTGTCTACAGAACAATGCCATTCTTCCTCAGAGTTCATCAGGTTGCAGTAATTGCTAAGTGGTCGCTGGGTTGCAACTTCCAGCTGCTCCAAATACACGTTCAATTAGGAGGCTTTGCTTTTGGAGGATCTGATTCTTTTTTCTATGGTTTTAATGTGACTTCCGAGTGAAGGCGATGCGATATCTTGCAAATTACAAATACTGGCAACTCTGGTAAAGAGACATAAATGAGGTCATTTATTATTGTAGTTCCTTTGTCTCGCTCTTATTAGTACAGATAAATAATCTTTAGCATTTTCTTTGATTACTGTAAGCATTATAGGCTACCATTAGCTGGTTGATTAGTCATGCTATCTGCTCCAGCAGACAATATTATAGCTGTGTAACAGACATGTTGCTCTTAGCTTACCAACTATTGTTTTAAGAAGAGATGAACAATATCAGGAATCTGTTTAGTTATGATACTAACCCACATTCTCCTGATACTTTTCTTTCTTTACCCTTACGTAATAATGCAAAAAAACTTTCTTCTAGCGTTAGCATCTCATTCACTAACATCTAACTGGCAAAACTAATATGCAGAACAGATGTTGACACTCATAATATGTTGCCAAGTATTGCATCCATTCAGTCCTTTGCAATTGTGACTTCTTGATTTATTGTAAATGGACACATTTCCAAACAGCCCAATATGAAAAAAAGTATAGTAGCTTTCACTTCTGCATCTGAGCAGCAGTGTACAGCAACAAGTGGGGGAGAGGATGTTCTGCTATATAGGAACTTATGCTTGCTGTTTTTGGACACATAAATGACACTTGGTAACAGATGCAGCAGTGTTTCAGCCAGTCACGCACACGACAATTTCCAGTGGAAGACATTTTATACATTTTGACTTTCAGAGTTAGTGAAATCTCTTTTTTTGTCTATTTTGCCTGAGAAACAAACAAAACTATTTAGTTTTTATTCACACTTTGCTCTATGGTGTTGATTTCTATTTCCATCAAGCATTACAATTTATGCTGCTTTTAGTTGGACAATATTCATAAAAAACGATGATATTGTTAAAATGCTCGCTTGCCTAATAACTGTTCACACTGTGTAGCTCCCTGTAATTAAAATACTCTTTAAATAGAAGCATTGCTCTGTCATAAATTTGCTCAGTAACACATAATTTTGATTTCAAAATCCAGATTTGATGCTTATGTAAAGCTAATTTATTCTCTGAGTTACTGAAAGCTCAGTTAACATGTAGTGAAGTTCCAGCAGCTCCTGTAACGTCCATAAAAATGCTGCTTTTTATCGTGTTGATCCAGTTCCAGCAAATGCATGACTTACTTCGACTCCGGATTGAACTGGACCACTAAGTGAGATTTCCTTCTCCAGTGTGCTGCTTGTTGTGAGTCATTTGGTTCACTTTGGTGTAACTGTAGCTGACTTGACGTTAAACATGAACTCCCAGTGACTTCAGGAGGGGTTGGGGCTTTAGAAAGATGCCAGCCATCTCTGACAAATCTCACTAGCATGAATAATCTGAAATTTGGAAGTAGGCTTGACATAGATTCCCTCTAAAGTGTGAGCATTTTTTAAAGCTTCTGTCTGTTTTGTTAAGAGCTTTAAATTTGATATCATGAAATTGTTTTGCTTGGTGAGATTCATGTAAACGACCGTGAAGGTTATTAAAATATCACAAATTAAAAGTCTGTGCCCTTTTGTTTATAAAAAAAATAAATTAATTTGTGTTTCAGTTAAGTGTAGTTAAAAAAAAAAGGATTGATGAAAAGCTACATTCACTAATAACGAAAATGCAATTTTAAAAAGTCTGCAAACATTCACTTTTTTTACTTACCAAGATTCTTAATTAGTCTAATTAGTTTTGATTTGATTTCAAGATCATCCAGGTCTTCATCAGCGAATACAAAGATAATTTTAAGGGTCGTGACCTCTATGGGCATATTAACATCTAAAAACTTACAAATTTAAACCCAGAAAAACTCAGAAAAGATGTCTCTAAAATTCCAATGAAGATCACAGACCGAAGAAATTTTAATCTAAAATTTGCCCCAATAAAGGTTTATAATGTTTTTATTCAATATTATGATTTGTAGGTGCTCCTACTTTATTCTATGTTGATTTAGTTAAAATCAAACAACTTTTCAGTTTCATTTTAATTGTATGATCTTAATTGAATTTATAATCCTTAGATTTCCATGTTCTAATGGAAATCCAATACCACCATTAAGTTTTAACACCACAGTGATCATCAAGAACAATGATGAGACTGCCTACAGGGAACAGGTAGATCGTCCGGCTGAGTGATGCATTACTCACCATTACGATAATAAAATCCAAACTTCATTTCCTATGTCTGTAACAACTTTGCTACTTGATTTTTTTTTTTTAAAGAAAACAAAGTTATTTATAATTACTGTCAAACTCAGTTTGTGTACCTTGAGCAGAAGTTGCAGTTAAGCGCTCTTAAATGAGTGAATGAGTTGTTGAGAAAGAACAGCGGGATTCATTTGAGCTAATCCAGTCTTTGTTGGTGTGACCTCCTGTTGCTGACGCATCCCTCCACTTCTTCTCTGTAGCAACCAGCCACCACAGCGTCTGAAACGCAATGTCTGGAAGTTTAATACTTCTAACTGCTTTTGGCTTTGCCAGCAACAGCAGCTTCTCAGAGAGCCCATCTGTGAAAACGCAATAACGTTTCCTTCTTTTATTTTATTTTCCTACCTCCCTCAGGGACGGGGGTGGAGTGTGGTAGGCACGGGCATCTTTATCTCTCACCGGCCGGCACTCTCCATATTCCGGCTCTAAATTACTTCCTCTGCCTCTGTGATGGAGAACTAAAGGAAAACGATAAGTCCAAAGGCGTGAATATGGAATTTATATGCTGTATAAATGCCGGTTTCGTGTGGGAAACTATTCAAAGCGAATCCTCTGACAGATTGGCGAAATGACTCTTCAGAGCTTCTGTGGGAGCTGATAGGGAGAGAAGGATCTGCATTGGAAGGGGAATGAAGGACTGGAGAGCAAACATCGACAATTTTTTCCTCATCTATCATTGTGTCATAAAGCAGTCTACAATGTAACCAGTGTGTTCTGGTTCAGTAAATATATAAGGTGCGATATAAAGGCTGGCGGTGGGAGTTTAAAGGAATGATAAACAAAGCAGTGTTGTAGCATTTCATCTAACCTCAGCACCGGTCAGGGGCGTGAAAGTTTCAATTCATGGATAAATGAAAGCCATATTTGTCTGTTCAGCAGGTTATGAGTGCACTTCATCATTCGGCTTTTTCAATCCAGGAATTTTGATTAAAATGTTCAGCTGAGATATTCAAAGTAAACTTGGGGATGTTTGATTTAAAAGTATGAATAAATGAACGAATATCTTGGATATTTACCCGAAAGTAACTACTTTTATGTTGGCTTTTATTTATTTGTTAAATTATTAATAAATAAATAAATAAATGAATGTAAATAAAAATAAATGAATGAATAAAAAATGTTGGTTGTTCAGATAAAAAACTAAAAAAAATTTCCATTTATATTAAGGATTTTACGTGTTAATTTCAATAAAATAATTAAACAGACATTAATGCGTTAAAAATTTTTATGCAATAAATCAAGACGGAACATTTGCTGCATGTTTCTGGTACGTCCATAAATCCGACGCACAAGCTATCTCTGCAAACAAAGCAATGGATGACAAAAAAGGGCTTTTGAATTATAAACTTTTCTTCATATGAGCCCACCACTAGTTTATATTTTTATTTTTTGACATTTACTGAATATTTAGACATGTCACCAAAGTCTTTTTAAAGCTAAGTAGTTAAACTAATAATAAAATGGAAAAAAAATAAGAAAATGAAATTAAGACATTGATATATTTACTGAGAAATTTAACATTTTCATGTTTATTGTTTATTTATGTACTGAGAGTTCACTTCTTTTGTGTTTCATCACATCCATGTCTTGCAGAAAGAAATAAAAAAATAAGCAAATTACACAAAAACACAAATCGAAGCCTTTCATGTGATAAAGCAGATCTATGTCATGTTTGCACATCAAATTTATTTATTTATTATATTTAAATAACTGACCAGTGAACATTTACAGTAACAATACACACTTTTAGGTTGTTGTAAATAAAACTAAATCTGTGAACAACATGAAATGTGACGAACAAATGCAGGATCAGCTTGTTGTCCGACCGATGAAAGTGGACATTTTACATGCCTGGTTATTTTCCACAGACTGTTTCTCACATTTAAACCTTCCGCTAGTACAAGGTAGCCCAGCTTGACCCGCACTGGGGGTGGTGACGAGTAACAGCTGCCTCCTTATGATCTGTCCGTTCTGACAAGCCGGCTACAGCGGGTCGTCACTTTCCAGCACACGTGTACTCGGGGGCGTTAGGTGTGACGTGCTGTGGACTCTGGCCCACATGCTCTCACTTAAATATCAGCCGATGCAGCCTGACAGTCCAGTGGACGCTCCAGGGCAGAGAGGGGTCATCAGGAAAAATAACTTAAACATCACTCAGGTTGGGTTGTGTCGGTTCGTCTTCGGTGAACTCTGACCTGCAAATTTGAAACGTGGAGTAACACTGAGTGAGCTGACATTGACGCTGATGAAGGCTGCTTTTTGTGTGACTTTGCCATTTTATCTCTGACTAACTCCTGCTCATCAAAAGAGGCAATTGAGCTCTACTAAAATGATAAAATATTAAAACTTGGTGTTATTAATGAATTGTACTGTGGAATCCTGGTATTTGCAGGAATCCACCAAGTATTTTTCCTGACCTTAGCTAGGGCAGCTGAAATCTGTGAGTACTTGAAAAATTTCAAAAGTTCAAACACCAAATATTCCTTAACATGTGTTAATACAGTGTAACTGCACAAGGTTTTTTCTAATCGTTCTTTGAATCTGTGTAGTCCATTAATGAAATTGATTTACTTTGCACAACTGTAAGTGATAAGATATCCCTCTGTATGATTGGAGAATCTGAGGATAGTAGGTGACATATGCTACGCTGAGTTTGACTGGACTAGAAAAGACACATAGTATCACACCTCAGACCCTGCAGGCCGTGTCATTGGCTCTGGAAGGTCAGTGCTTGTGGATATTAGCTCTTTTTAATGCTCATCGCTGCTCCTGTAAACCAAGGACCCGTCCTCCATCCTTCCTCGTCATTTGCTTCACCAGTGTCGTCCTTCTCTTTCTTCTAATGTGTGACTCAGAAGGTGGTTATCTGCCTGTTTTTCCTGTGGAAGCTTCACTCTATTTCTTCATTGGAGCGTTTTAACTGCTCCGATAACTTCCTTTTAATCTTACAGATGGCTTTGTGTTTGCCTGTTTGTGGGCTACATGTTGACTTTTGAGCAGCTGAGGGAATACTCATGCCATCTCCTTCCCTGACTGTGAATATATCAGCAAACACATTGTTAAAATACAAATCTCCATTTATTTTCCTTCACTTAAACCCGATTACCTCTCACAGAAACCCACTTCAGGAAATGTGTGTACATTTCTATGCAGCTCCTCTGCCGCGAGAGTCAATCTGGGATGATGTTTGATAATGCCCCAATTAATATTGCATGGTTCGTCTCACTTGGCTTTTAATGTATTCCTACTCGCTCGTGTGTTATCTCTGCGGCCCATCTTTCAGGCATCCCGGCTTGTTATGGCGGTCCCTCGTGGGTTTGTGTGTGTGTGCCGAACCCACACGCACGCAGCAGATAAGAACTCATCCTGAGGCCCACGGTGAGTGGCAAAGACGAGACATTCGAGGAATAGAGCGGCACAATGGGACGTTACTTTCTTTTGTATCAGAAAACAGAGAAGAAGCAGCAGGATAAGAAGGGACTTTGTTCGCATCAGCAATATTAGTTTTTACCCAAAACATATAGTAGTAATCTACAGTTTTTCATAGTTGTACATGCAGGTGTGAGGCTATATATTGTCTTAGTAAACAAAATTGAGACTTATCAAGAACTAATTGGATTGCCAAACACTCAGATAAACTCATTGAAAATTTAAGACGTGTAACTCTAGATTTTTGCGAGTTGGGAATGTCTTTCAGGACCATTTCTAAACACTTATGGATTCCAACATTATCGATTTAATCATTTATACATAAGTGAAAGAAATCCTTTGGCATTTCGGGAAGAAGATCCAAACTATAATCCATTGAATAACAATAACAATGGATTGGGATGGTTAGGAACAACCTGGAACCCCTAAGGCTTAAGGTCAGTCTTCAGTGAAACCATCTGCATTGACAAGAGGAGAGACTAAACAGGAACATACCCCCTTGCTCCCAAACCGATTCCACCATGATTGAAATTTGCAGTTTCTCACATGATCAGTCCAAATACCTTTGGACCTCAACCAAAAATCTTTGGTTGAGGTGCAGGCTCCTTAGGGACACTCAACCCAAATGACAGGGATGATATATTTAAATACATATGAGTATCTGTTAATAAGAACCACAATAAATCCAAACTTTAAACCAATTATTTACGGCTGTACATGCTCTTCAATCATTTTAGTATGAAGTTATTAAAGTGTCCCAAATCCCAAAATGTAAGCCATGCATGAGCACTTCTAACCATAACTATAACTGTTCTTTCAACATAAATTGATATCATGTCACAAGAATATGTACAAGTTTCATCTTACAATTACAATCTTACTTAAAAAGTAACTATAAAATCCGGGTACAGTTCGTGGCTCAATTTTGCTGTCTTTGCTGGAAGTAATGGGAGCAGCTCAGCCTTATCCTCAGCTAATGCCGATCCAGCAGTCTGCACGAAAGCACATCTGTCCCTGGGGGAAACATCCTGTCCTAACGCCCCCCGTGGAGCAGCCGGGGATGAGCCAAAGAGGAACCGAATTCTGCCACCGAAAGAGACAAAAACAGAGATAGACACAACCCAGACAGCCCTTAAGATAGCTTCTGCTTCCAGGCAATAACCCAGATGTGTAATTTGTAATTCACAGCACTAGACTTTTCTTGTCTTTTTTGATATTTCAACTCATTGAAGGAAGATGAAATGAAATCCCAATGCTTAAGATGAAATAAAGTGAATTATATTAGACTTGTAGGTTCTCTATATTCTTATGATTGTTTGTTAACCTTAAGCTAAGCACAGGTATGAGATCTCAAGTTTTCTCATTGAAAGAAATATTTGCTTTGGAAAACATCAAAAACTTTGCAAACCCTTCATCTTTGCTTTAAATGAAACCCAATGTTTTCACAATGAATTCAATATTTCCCACTCTCTGGACTGAAATCGACTTTCGGTTCCCCCACAGTAATATATTATATATTGTTTGAATTCCAGCTGCTCCAGAGGCTCTAAAGTTAGATTATAGTATATCCCACTGTGGAAGACATTTGACCGGGTAATGGTCCATCTAGTCTTGGATGTACTGCTTCTGGAATGACTTATTTTCCCTGCTGTATAAACTACAAAGCTAATCGGGTCATATGGGGTCATCAGATTGTGTCTGTCCCTTTGGGAGACGTCACTATCAATGAGTTTCTTCTTGGTGGCAGGAACTAAGAATAGGAATTTTTGAACTTGTTGACACTGAAACATTGTATGTTTCACATCATCTTGTGCCTGTATTGTAGAAGTTAAAGGAACTGTCGTCAAGGTAACATGATTGGCCAATGGAAGATGTCATTTAATGTAAATGCATGGAATATTAAATCATTTTGGTGACGATTGGCTTTTCTGTAGAGAAGAAAGTGCAAGTTATCCAAAGAGTTTATGGTTTTCCTTAAGAGAAGAAAAGCAAAGAATATCTTACTTCCTGCATATGTAAATTTGCTCAAGTTCAGTGACGGAAAGTCTTTATCTTTCTGCAGCAGTAGCAGAAGTTTCCCACTCAGGAGAGCAGATTCTGCCATCTTCCTCTCTCGTCTCGACAAACTGTTTGATCAGTTTGATTTGTTCAAACATCGCATGTCTGTCCGTGTTTCTTCAAGCAGACTTTCCAGCTCACAGGTGGCCGGTCTGGGTGTACTTTTCATTTATTTTTAACGTCGGGGCACTTCAGGCATCGGATTAATGAGCCCTTTCCTCCTTCACACCCCAGTTTGTTGCAGACCTTCCCTGACCGTCGTCTCTGGGGGATTCCTTAAGGGTAAATGGCTGGAGGGTGAGGTCGTACCTCTGTTGCAGGCAGACGGGAATCATTGAAAGGTAGTTCCAGAGGGAACTTGGCTCTGCACTAATTATCAGTGTTGTGCAATGTAGCAGAACAGGAATATATTTTTCAAGATATACCTTTTAATATGTGTCAGTATTTTTATCCATTACTACAGTATTGGGCTGTCCCTTGTAGTTCATAGACAAGAATCTCAAGGTTTTAGAGGAAAGTACCTGGTTTGGAAAGTTAAGAGTCAGATTTTTTATGCTGGTGATCTGGTTCTGATGGTGTCATAAAGTTATTACCTTTGGTGCACACATGAATCAGTTTTTAGCTGAGTGTGAGAGTCAGCT
This sequence comes from Xiphophorus hellerii, assembly GCF_003331165.1. Taxonomy (NCBI): domain Eukaryota; kingdom Metazoa; phylum Chordata; class Actinopteri; order Cyprinodontiformes; family Poeciliidae; genus Xiphophorus; species Xiphophorus hellerii. The sequence continues at coordinate 8,651,761 of NC_045679.1, read as the reverse complement.
CCTCTAACTCTGGGGTAATTGTTGTCAACCGGAACAAAAGCTGAATGGACGCTCACGGTTGGGGGTCAGTCTCCGCCTCAAGCAGAAAAGTTCAAGTATTTTGATGTCTTCTTCACAACTGATGCTAGAAAAGAGAAGGAAAATTTCCGATTGCACTGGTGCCTCATCTGCAGTAATGTGGGTATTAGTTGGTCAGTCATAGTAAACCAAAGATGTCACTTAGCAAAGCCCTTTATTTATCCATCTATCAATGTTGTGAAGCATAAATTCTGAAATCACACGAGCATGGTAAAGTTCCTCTGTCTACAGGATGTTTGCAACTTCCATTAGATCTGCTTCTGGTTGTGTCTCCTTCATGTTGGCTAGTTTTTTAATTGTAAGATATTCCTTAAAGGTTTTGGAATTGTAAAAATGAAATTACGCATTAATACTTATAATGAATGAACAAAACACCAAGCACCTACTGTACTGATTATCTCAGTTTGCACTCTGACACAGAGCTGTATTTGTATCAGTACAGTGAAGTCCCAGTTTTAACTTCTGCCTTTAACACACTAACTGTACATAGAGTTAGAAGTAGAGAACACAACGTTGGCTCTGTTTCTGCCTGGAGACTGATTACAGACAGATTTGTTTGTGTCAGAAATGTCCCTCATGTATAACATTATGCTCTTATAAAAGTTTGTAATCTAGTCATTTCTATAAATGACTTTTGAGCCATTTAGCTGGCTTGTATTCAAAACAGTGTTTTATGTATGAATATACTGTAGGTTTGTTTGCTGAGCTTGCAGTAAAATGCTCTGAAAGCACTTTGCTTCTAGAAGTGATATAATTTTCTCAGCAGTGCACCTCTGTCCACATCATACCCTTCTGTTTGCTTTTAAAGCACCCTTTTCCCAGGAATAGGTCAGTCTCTGTGAGAACAGCGATTTCTCACACCTTCCAATTACTGCAGACCTCTCACGACCCTGAAGCTCGCCGGTGCTGCAACCAGCAGGTTTCTCAAGTATTCCTAAACTAATCAGACATGCAGTTCCCTCCGGAAGAAACCAGTCGGCAAAGCGAAGATCTCTTTATTGTAGGTGTAAGCTGAATGCAACAAGATGTCAGAAGGTGTCTATAAAATTAATTATTAATTTTTAACAGAACAGTTTAGAACCTTGTTCCTCCTCGACTCTCTGCGGTGTTGCTGTAAAAAATGCTGCCTGAACTGGTCTGAAACCTTCCACAAAAACCACTTATCAGGCAGTTTGACGTTAAAAAAGAAATGCTGCATTTCATTAAAAACTGACTATTTAAACGTAAATACATGCGCAGTTTTATTTTTTTAATCTCATTCTTTTCTGGCATTTTTCATTAAATTTCTAGTGAATACAGATGTTCTAACAGACAACTAAATAAAAATATATCTTGCTTTATTGATGTTCATACTCCTATGCAGGGTTCACACCAGTTTATGTAAATAATTACATGGCTGCTTTGGCAGCTAAAAGGGTCAGACCTTTGATTGAGGCTGCTTTGCTATGCAACTGTTAATAATAAAGAGCCTTGAATGATGCAGATTCTCAGACTGAAAGGAAATAAAACTCTAAATGTTCATATAATTTGATTTGGTCTTGCTTTACAGAAGCATTAAAAGCAGTTCTCTGAAACAGAATTATAAATGGAAAGGTTTAGGTTTTGACAACAAAAGCAACCTTCGGTTTATCTGTTGGTATTTAAAAGAGACGTGTTTCTCATCCCTACTGCTGATTTTGTTCTTAAGAAAACCCCCAACAAATGACAAATACCCTGTTCAAATGGGAAAAGATGAAGAGTCCCAACTACTCAAATGTAGCAATTAACTTCTAACAAAAGCTCTAATGGATTTATATGGATTAGAGTCAAGTTTTTATGGTCAGATCACCTCCTTTTTAATAATTTAGAAATCACCAGAAGCTACAGTGCAGGCCACTTTTAATAAGCAGAGTCACATTTCAGAGCAGCCCTAAAACCTTTAATTGTCGCCTTTGTACTCAAAGTTATTCATATAAGCTTATAATAGGAGCTCAGGGGTGCATTATCTGAACAAAAAACCCCGGCTTCACTCTCTCAACAAAGTGGCTTATTGCTTTGAGAAAATGAACACTAAGGAGAACAGCCTCATGAATGAGTTAGTCGTCTGCAACAGATTACTACTGCAGCGAAGTGGCGCATTTCTCACGCTGACCTTACGGACCGTGGAAAAGCCTGTTGTCACCTTCAGCTTCTCTGTTGGATTAATTATTATACCTGTTTTGCATTTATTATTTTTTATTTATTTATTTTGCATTGCTTAGAAGAAAACTTGCCTCTGTTTTTAAAGCTAAAATTATTTTTGCATTAACATATTCTTATTGCCTGATGTGTTAAAAAAAGGGTGCTGGTTATTTTGAACCTTCACCTTTTTTCTGATCGCGGTAAGGGGTAATTTTTCTGCCATAATTGGAGAGCCCACATTTTCATTCTGAAAGCAGGATTTCATGTCTGTTCTCAAAACTTGTAATGCTTGTACTCAAAACGTCTGCTCTCTTTCAAATATTCACTCTGCTTTCTCAAACCTTTCTCCTCCCGCTCAAAACTTGTCTCTGCTCGGATCAAATCTGCGCTTGCACACCTCCCTGCTTACTTTCAAATCATTTTCTGCTTTTGCTTGGAACAAAAAAGTACCATCGCTTGGCAACCTCTCAGCCAATAGAATGAAAGTGTTATACTGGGTGCGTTTGTTTCTTTTTAGTGGGTGTTCCTGTTTGGCTACTACCGATTGTCGCATTCAAGTTTTGAGAAGAAAGACATGAAATCCTGCTTTCAGACTGAAAATATATGCTCTCGAAAAATCCCCCCATATGGTAGCTTTGTTGTAGTTCACACTTCTTATTTCCCCAAATAGGGATCATAAACTAGGACTATTTATTTCCATAATAATGAAGTTACTTAAACACAGAGGAAAAAGGAGCAGATACAGATTGATTTGAAGCAGAAGTAGGAAGTGATGAAATGGATGTAGAAATCAAATTTTAAATGATGGTTGCTGTGCCTCAAGCTAAAGGTGGACTTTTTTCTCCTAAAGACACTGAAAATGACTCAAAATGGTCTCATAACTAATCTAGCTGCATCTGAACTACACAGTTACGGGGCATTATTATTGGTATCAGCTGTTGGGCAATGATGAATGGCCAAATGTTACCCAATTTGTAATCACTTTCAGAGATTACAAGAATACTTGAATCTCTAAAAGTGGGTTTGCAAAGTATTCATAGGCGCTGAATGGCACTTTTTTGTTTTCATGTTTTGTTCTTTTTGAAAACCATCAATATTTAAAAATAATAGAAAGAAAACTATCTGCTTATTAACATAACCCAGTTTCCATGTTCATTAAACCTGATTCAGTTATAGGTACAGCCAAAACTAAAACATCATATTCAGATACCTCGGTGAAATTATTCAGTTGTCTGTTTTGTATAAAAGCACACAATTCTAAGCCAACCTTTCTGGGTTCACCACTGAATGTTTCTTGAAGCAACATAAATGTCATCGAGCACAAAAAAAAAGAACTCGCATTTCTACCTTTGCTCTTTCGCTCCATCCTTTCCTGCTACTGTCAGCGGCCCAGGATGCAATGAATAAACAATCGAGGAAGTATTACTTGCACAGCCCAGAGTCAAAACGTGAAGGGTGGTCTGCTTCCATATGCCTACCTCAGTCATGTCAGCTCTGGCTTGTTCCAATTTTCTATCCAGTTTTCCAGTTTTCTATTTTCTGGAAACTACCTGATCAAAAAAGGAATAAAACAAAGAAAACCCACCAAATCCTTTTACATTTTGCTGGTAGGAAGAAGAAAAGCATACATGACAGAGAAAGGGATAATGTTGAAAATAAGGTGGGTGGGTTTGGGGGAAAGTGATTGCAATGCCTTGTAGCCCAGTGATCTGGAAAAGAGTTTCATTTCTCCCTGCTGTTTTCATTCAGCTCTTGAACCAAGCACACCTCTAATATTCTTTCCTCAGTGCAAAGCCTGCATTTGGGTAATGTACCAGTTTATGAAATGAAATCTTATGGAGAATAAAATGCATTGTCGCCGTCTCCACACAAGAGCCCTTGAATGGAAAAACAGTCCTCCTCCTCTGGTACAAACACCCACATTTGACATAAGACTGGTAGATAACCAGATTAAATCAATTTTATGACAACCTTCTTTCTGTCTATGGGTGCCCCCTTGGGACAATAACAATAAGAAACACATTAATGTAATAGCTCTTTGCCTTTCTGTTCTGTAAATGGCCGTACCATTAGGAAATTATCTCTGGATTCACTATTCTAAAGCAAGCAGCCAATGGTGCTGAATCAGACTGCATACAATTTGAATATATTATAATAGTTGGAAGCCACGGATGAAGGCGCAGTGTAGCAATATGAAGTTATTGTAAAATATTTGAATGTTTACAAATGGCTTCCTGATCATTCTGTAGAAAATATAATATCATTTTGGAACAGTTAAATCCATGTCTTCTGCTTTATTCTGGTATGATTTAAATTGCATTTCTAGTTTGGAAGTGGCTTAACACAAGGGATGTGACAGTTGTAGCTCATGTCTAAGATATATCTGTGTGTGGTGGCTACCAGAAGCACCATCAACCTTGTGAAGGGAATTTAGAGGAACTTCTTAATATTTTCAAGACTTGTTGTTTCACAACTTTCTCTACTACATTTTTTCCTTCCACTAAACTTTTTATTGGTATAATAATACCAATAAAAAGTTGGTATTGTTATACCAACTTGGAAAAGTACCAATACTTTTCCAATTGGTAATTTTACTAATTGGAAAAGTACTCCAATTGGTATTTTTCTATACTTGCATGTAATCTCTGTAGTAAATCTAGATGTTTACATCAGCAATTGAAATAAAACTTAGCTTTTCAATAAAATTCCACCTTCCTGACATGAAGAAAAGCAACCCAACTTATACTGGCAACCTCCATTGTAGATGACATCATTCTAAGTGCTTTTCAAGGTAACCCTTCTTGGTAGCTAAGGATCCACATTAAACCAGAAACAAGACAACACCCCTCTTGCACCATGTGAGAAAATGCATGATGAGCTCTGAGCTCACGGAGAGATGGAAAAAATCCATTAGACTAGAAATCCACTGATGTAACACTAAATTAGAAGTATGTCAGCATTTGTCGTGATGCTGTGGCGTTTCTTTAGAGTCTGAGTAAATGGACTGGTAGCAACCTTGGATCCAGAAAGCCTCTAACCTCCACAAAGACGACAAACCCTCTCCGTCAGATTCCTTCACCTTCCCCAGATTCTGGGTTATTGAGTGTGTCGTTGTCTCATTGTGTTTGTGCTCAGGAGGGTGCTCTTGTTGTGAACACATGTGAGCGGCGTTCTTCTCTTTCTGTGTGTCACGGTGTCGCCTTTGTAAGAAGCTGTTTGTGGCTGTCCTGTTCACTCCAGGTTGTTTTGACTCGGGTTGCTGTCTAAGTGACAGACAGGTCGCACCTGTCCTCTGAAGAATGAACCGCCGCATCAATAATAAAACCAAACTGTCAAACTTAATTATTCCGCATGTGAGAGGCATTCCTGACACCAGTAACATTATTATGGAGGCAGAGCAGGAGATTGGCTCGATTTTGCTCGGTCTGTGTTTTTTATTTGAGATATTGGGGGAGATTTTGAGGGACATTTGTTGGTAGCAGAAAGCAGATATGGTTGGTAAGATGTCAATAACTCAATCAATTATGATCAGTTTTTATTTATTATGCATTTTTTTATCCAATCAAATGTAAAGCAAAGTAAATAATTGAAAGAAGTAGATCAGTAATCTACAATCACACAAAAGGACGCCAAACTATATTTATTAAAAATTCATTCGACAACTAGAATGAAATGTCATTTCCATGTAAATATTGAACTCAGAAACATAATCATGAGAAGGAAAACACCAGAGAAAGACATAAACATTTTAAAAGAGACTAATGTAACGTAATGAAACGTAGTGATGGCATTTGGACTTTCTTTTTGTTTTAATCATAAAGTAATTTTCCTAGGCATTTCTGGGTCAGTCAGAACAAAAGTCAAAGTTTTTCCTGAATTACACATGTATAATTTACATGTAGACTCCTGTTTCAATCAGATCTTATATTTTTTAGTTTACGTCTCAAATTAAATGCGGTTTCTTCACACTGTAAAACTCAAGGGAGTTGAGATGCCTTGATAAAAAACTGTAATGACATCAAGTTGAAGAACTGCGTCCCAGCTGCAGATTGTATGAGTATTTGTGTCACTTTGATTTTCTTAAATGATTCCAGCAATTGGCAGTTGTGTCCCGCAGGAATGGCACTGATTTCATGGGTAAAAAAGCATGGATTAGTAATAAAATTAGACAAGTAAGATAGCACTTTGCAACAGCACTGACACTTTAATGGATTTCCATGGTTTGAAAGCCCTTTTTAAAATCCCGCCAGTGTCGTTGCAGGACGAAAAACACTAGGACTTGGGTTGTGAATCAGCTTTCTGAGTGCTTACGTGCTAAGGCAAAGAAAAAAAAGCTTTTTCATGAGGAAAAAACACCATTGTGTTACTCAAGGAAGATTTCCAGACTTTACGACCCAAAGGGAAACAAAAATAAGCCGAAGGATGACAGAGAGTGATGTAGGAGACATTTAGTCCTCTGAGGTTTCACAAGAAAGACTAAAAACTTCTTTGAACTGATATTATTTGTAAAGAAAATACCTTTTGTGAATAACTAAAAACTCTTGTTTATACAGCCATACTAGAAAACTCTTACAAATGTAAGAATTAATGTAAAATAATACAGTTTGCTACATTAGAAAAGACATTTTGAAGACTTGCAGGTTGTTTTGTCTTTACTGCTGAGTGGATTTTAAGTTAGATTGCGTTCATATCAGAACTGTTTGCTTCAATTGGACCAGCTCTGCTCAAGGACAGTTTGCATAGAGCTAAAATGGGTTTTCATTGCCTAGCAGCCATTGAGTGATTGGGACCAGGTGACCCAATAACTCAATCTCTCAGTTATTGGAACACACATTTTAGTCCTCTTGAATAAAATGTTGGACCACACCCAGAGCTATCCGACTTCGACAATAACAAGCTGTCCAAGATTTAACAATATTTGCCTTTTTAACAAAAATCCCCTCCTGTTCAGATGGCATCTCAGCCAAAACTTTAGGAGAACACACATTAAACTCACAAAGAGAATAAAAATATGAGTTTTAAAAGGCTTCTGAGCCAAAAATAAAGGAAATGTCTCAGATTTTTTTTGTGTGTGTCACTTACAGAGAGAGAGGATATCTGTTCTTGGTGCCGTTGTGAAAAAGTGCTGACTGTTATGTGTTCATCGAGACAAGGGAGGCTGACACTTTACGAGAAAGTCTCGTTAAAAAAGCTTTTGGTCCTTTTAAAGTATCAATATAATTACAAAAGCTTTCTCTTTATTCCTGGAATCAAGGCTTTTAAATCTTCCAAATCCAAGAAGGAAAGAAACCTTGATGGTGGATCCCCTTTCCTGAGTCCCATCCCCTCCCCCAGCCTTCTCCAAGCCTCCCTGGTGAGACATGCTGAACGGAGACCCCATAATGAGCCTCTGTCTGTTCCACACAGTGAGCTGTCTCAGACTGTGATGTGTCACTTGTGTTGGGCTTCTCCCTTCAGATGTCTGCGCACACAAAAAGGGATTCCTTCACAAAAGTGTTTCCAGTTAGAGGGGATGGGTGGCCTACAGTCGAAACACACCCTGTCGCACACAGCCATCTCTGTGGAGAGGACAGTTTCCATTGCTGCTCTCTGACTTTCTTTTGTGTAAGGGGGGGGAAAAAAAAAAAAAAAAATCCCATTTAACAGTTTTTTGAGCTTTTGTCCTCTTTGTTTCAATCACTGTGAAGGATTAAGTTTGTTGTGTCTGCCTTAGATTATCCAATTTATGCTCCACAACACGCGGTCCCGTTTAGTGCGAGTTTGTTTTTCATTTGGGTGAAGGAGGCAGGCGTGGAAAGCACGTGTCTGGCACCCAGCAGCAGGAATGGCAGTCTGACAGCCGCTGCCTGGAAGCGAAACGTCTGCCGCTACATCTGATAGACCTGGCTGTTTCTGTCGGAGGACATAAAGTGTTTTCACACAGGACTGAGGAGGTTTTTATTGGAAGCAGCACTGCTGGATGTGTTAAAACTAAAGCAACGCTCATGTCTGATATGTAGAGCCTCAGTTTTCTCTACAAACAATGATGAGAGAAGCTTCTTAATATCTAAAATACCTTAAATTTTTAATTGAAGATCAGTCTTTGGACACTTTCGTTGCCAGATTGGTGATGATGGAGATGCATCAGAGCATGTTTTCCTAGCTGAGAAAAATGTGCTCAGGTAGCAGTAATATGACTTACCGTACTATTTTTTAACAATCGGCATATAATTGTCAAGTTTTATCACTTTCCCCATCGGATTTATAATGTAGAGTGAGAATGGTTTTTCATGTTGGATTCATGTTCTAGTAACACTTTGGTTTTCATGTTTTCTCAGAACTTATTTTCCAGTGTGTAGTGCAGCATGTCATTTATGTGCAGCTCTTTATTTTTCCAACAAATAATTAATAAAAAAGCAAATTCTATCTGAAAGAAAAGGTCAGAATTGTTTGTTTTATAGGCATATTCTAATTTTTGAGAAGGTTTATAGGTCTTTATATATCTTTTTTTTCTATTTTTTTGTACTCAAATTTATTCATTTTTTTCAAAGTACATTTTTATTTAATTTATAAATATTATTTTATTTGTATTAAGGATCTTATATGTTTTACATTTCAGTTTTTGTTTGTTTTTAGTATATTTATAAAAGGATTTTTAATATATTTTTGGGGATAATTTCCTTCTCAAAGCAGCACTGGAATCCTCTTGTGCTCTTGGGCTCCCCCTGCTGTTGAGGGATGTATTACCTGTCTGGCTCAGCGATCTGTACCTGACCCAGAAACTGATAAAACAGTGCAGATATTTTTTGTCATTATTATTTTCTGCCAGCTGACTTGCAGATTACTGGAAGAGGCTAAAATGACTATTAGAGAAATCAAATAGCATAGGGATGCTGTTGTACTGTAAGAATATTTCAGTTTTTTTGCAGAATCATGGTTAAAAACAAACATTGCACCTCCGTGAAACACGCCCTCATGATAACTACCCTTAAAATTGGCCGCCTTTTACAGAGATGCCCTGCTTACGGCAGTCCTGCCACACTTGCGATGCTCTCTGACCATGTTACACATGTGCAACTCGCGCTCAATCTCCTCCACTTTGTCAAGGTGACAAGCTGCCAACTGGAATTTCAGTTTTAAGGAAAGGGAAGAGAATGATGCCTCTTTCTTCCCTGCAATACCTCTGGCATGTTCATGCAAATGTTGCTTTTAAAGCATGACAGTGATTCTTTAAATGGTGGAACAAAGTCAGTAGATGTCAAAAATATTGTAAAAGTCAGTATAAAACACAAATTCAGGCTGTAAAAATGATCTTATTGTGAAAATTTGTCATGATTGACAGACAAATTAAAATGTGCGTCATCAATATGGCGTCTGATCACCCGTTAACAACTGCAGCACAACATGTTGAAACTGACACATGGGGACAGGAGCAACCTTCTGGCAGGGTGAGAAAACAGCTCTGCAGTAAATAAGACACGCTAAAACATAATTAAAAGTTGTCAGGGTCATAACAGGAAAACATGTCACCTTTATTTTCGTTTATTTTTTGGAAATCAAAAGTGTGAACAAGTCACACATTCAGCTTTTTAATTGCACGGCTGAGGAACTGAATCATCTGGTGGCCTGTTTAGTTTCTTTTCCTTTCAGATTTGTGAAGATTTGCGTTTTTGATAGTGGAGGCATTTCTTTGTCCTGTTTAGCTACTTTCTTGATTAAAATCTTTGTGTAGATTGAATCTCAAACAACGAAGCTGTCATATCATTTCTGACTGCATGAGACCAACATCTAGGAATACATTTGCTTCAATAAATTTGAACATTTCTTAAAAACTTTTTAATATTGTAATTAATTGAGGTGCACCTGCTGTAAGTTATATTAAAACTCCCAAATGAGTTGGGTTAGGGTTTTGGTAAGTGACCAAAATAATCAACTAGATTTTTGATAATCATTGTTGTTTGCCTTTGTATGGGAAGATCAACATCTGAGTTCAAAAGTGGCATCAACAGAATGCCATGGCTTTCCCGAGTGGCGCGCTGCCACCAGTGGAAACATTAGCCTTGCCTCATGTGAGGGAATTATTCACCGCCGCGGCGCCGTACCGCGGTGGCCACCGAACTTTAAAAGCCGCTCGCCCTCATCAGCATGCATTATTCTATCTTTTTGTGTCTCTTCACGTTGGCTGACGAGCATCGCCTGCAGCTTCGATCACATCACACATACAGGCTGTTAGCTGTGTTTTCATAGGCGGGGAATGTGAAAATATTCAGTGAGAGGCAGGAAGAGAGGGGGTGATGACTGAACAGAAAGGGAGTGATGGGGGATGGGAAGGGCACTTGGAAGAGCGACGCCCTTCGAAGACTTGCCAGTGTTGGCGAAGACTTCTGGCCGTCCTCAAAGGTTAGCTGGCACCAGCTCTTCCCCTCCGTCCGACGTGACACGCCGCTGTTGTCGCCCCGGTTTGATGTGATGCGCTTTTATGCCGACAAGCCATCCACTTTTCATGGTTTTGGACGTCACGCATGGTGGCAGCACAAAGAGAACCCAATTAATTGTTTTCTGGATTTCTGCCCCACATTTTGATCCGTCACCAACAGACACACGAGGACAGTCACTGATGTCGCTCACACAGTGTTGAGTGCACAAAAAATGTCTTTGGTCACCTCTTCGTGCCACCGTGTCCCTTCAGAGAGGATATTAATAAGACATGAGTCCTTTTGAAGTCGTGCTGCTGGCGGGTAGATTCAAAGTGACATAATCTTGCCCCAGAATAACTTCCTCCCACCTTGGAACGGACCTTCCTACACATTCAGCTTTTCTCTGTGCTTGTGGAGCGCTGGAAGAAAAGTCTGCCTGCTACTGTTGCTTCTTACAATCCAAAAGGCCTTCATCCAGTTCCTGAAAACGACACACCCCCACACATTTTTTCCCGTCTAACTGCATGCATGTTGGCAGTAATAAAGGCTAGTAACACTTGGCATTTTTTTTTCACATTCCCCTCACCCACGACTTCATTATTTTTGAACTGATTGATGACTGTATGCGTGCTACGGGGGCTGAACGTTGAAGGAAAAACACAAGATTTCACTTTTTCATTATTATACTAGCAGGGATTCATTTCTTTTAAAATCAAGCAAAATAACCATCTATCCATTCTTTTAATTCTGCTTTTTTTTCCACAGTTAAATGTTTCACCTATCCAAACCAAGATAACCTAAAGACAATAACTTCTATCACTGTGGACGAATTTTGGTTTACTCCTGTCTTAAAGGGCTTTTAACCATGAATGACCTGCTTGTTGTATCATTCAGGTAATAAAAAGCCCATTGGCCCTGATCATGACACTGCCACCGCCGTGTAGCTTTGATATTCCTTTTCTGAAATGCTGTTTTAAGCTAGATGTAACACAGCTTGCACCTTCCAAAACAGTTCAACTTTTAGTCCATTAAATGGTTTTCCATAGTTGTTTTTAATAACTTGTGAAAAAGTAATTTGTCTTATTTTGTTCTTGTAAATGTTAAGTAGATGCCATTTCTGGCCGCTCATATTGAGTCATAAAAATTGATCTTAGCTGAGGGGAGTGAGGCCTGGGCTGCTTTAGATGTTGTTCTGGCGTCCTACATGAGTCACCACTATGCTTGAAGTGTAATTTTGGCCAGTCGGTCACTCCTGGGAAAGTTTAACGACGTTCCATGTCTTTTTCCATTTCTGGATAATATCACCCAGAGTCACAAAACCTTCAAAATCTTTTTAATTCTTTCCAGTCTGTTGGATGTCATTTAGTTTGTATCTGATCTGTTCTTGTGTTCCTTTCATTTGGGTCATTATGCGTTGCTTTTTGAGATGTTTTCATCTACATTATGTTATTTTCTTTTGTTGTACAGGTCTGGTTGTTATCAGGGATAAGTCTGTCTAAAGTAAAATCTTTTTTTTTTTTTAAAAGTTTGATTCTCATGATTTGTGTTTGGAAAAATGTTTCATGTGATGATCTGAAACAGGGCAATTTTTGTGTTTTTCATATTTTTCTTTGTAGGTCTCCAAAACTTTTTTTTCTGAAATTTTCTTTGACTTATATATATTTATCCAAACTACATAACTGTTTCCTCGATTCTTCGTGCAGTAAAACTGTTTTGATTTATTTCCTTGTTTACTTAGTTTGGTGGGGGATTTTGTTTGTTTTACGCTTTTTGCAGAACTATGCGAAAAGTTTCCTTCAAATGAAGTTTGATTCTTTAAAACAAAGAGTGCCTTTCTCTGTTTCTCATTTCGCTGCCTTTGCTCATGACTCACATGAAAGAAGCCTTTTCACCACCCAGCCTATAATTGAAGCGCTCCTCGAGTGGCGGAGCTCAGTCTGAGTCCAGTACTGTAACTGTGGTGATGCAGAGCACCCAGTGACCTCTTCATCACCCGAATCAACCTTATTTCCAATCTTCGTGCCACGGCAATGATATGGCTCTCAGTTCCACACCTTGAAATCCCTCTGGTGATTCTCCTCACACCTCTTTTTCCCCCCTCTGCAGTGTGATCAGTGGGTGGGAGTGTTTTGTCAGGTCTCAAATTGTTGTTGCCAAACTGCATCTCATATGCATCCATTAAATTGAATACATTAAGCCATCAGATACATATTTTTTTGACTACATGTTGAAGGACTCATTAAGGATGTTGCTGCTGAATAAAAGTATCAGACGCCACTTTTAGGATTTTCTTCTAACAGTTGTTGAAATCCTCTAATCAGAAAGTTTTTTTGTTTTTTAAAGCTCTGCTTCTGCCTATCTAAAATTAGTTCAATTTCTCTTTAAAAAACAATGATATGAGAAAAACACTTATTTTCTCCTTATGGACACCAATGTTAAAGCAAATTATGATATTAAATACTAATATATAGAACATAGCTGTTTAGAGTTGCCTTTGAATAGTGTAAATATTGATCAACATATTATCAACACATGATTTTGAAGACATTTGACAAAATTTAAAGTTTATTGTTGCTTCAAAATTGTTGCCTATATTGTGTCTTATACTTGTGTTACTCAGGAAAGGGTCAAATGTGGGGTAAAGTGGGTAATATTCTCTGCAGTAATGATTTAAAAGCTATGACTTAAAAATAAATAATGTTATACATAACATAATATTAACTGTAATCATTTTGCAGATGTTAGAATAATTTTTTTCTGCTTTAAGTAAAACTATTTTTGCAGTGTAAATATAACTTACAGAATGATAGCTGGTAATCTTTTCTCAAATTTATCAGACAGTAAGATCCTCTTGTGTTATAAAATAATTATTAGTGACTTTCTGTCACAGCAGGCAAACCCTACATCTTTGGCAAACGCAAGCTTGCTGTTAGAAGGCCAGAAGGGAATTGTCCTGCAGACATGCGTACATACTGTGTCCATAGTATGTCACTCCACTCCATCAGTCTGATAGATGAAGGCAGACTGGGTGTCTCACCCCTTTTCCCTCATACCCCTGGCTCATTTCACACTTTCCAGCTTCCTCACTTCTCTGCCAGCCATTGGTCATACTGGACAGAAAGAAGCAGCTTTCACCTCAGTGGAGCTCTGTCGTTATTTCCAACCTGTGGCGTTGTCCGCTGTGCCAACCTGCGAACTTTCACTTAGCCTTCTGTGCATGAATACGTTCAGTAAGGTGTTGCGCTTTTATTTTGAAGGCTCACTAAAGTTGCACATCAATCTGTATTCATGCCTCTGACAGTCATGTGGAAGTACACTTCGTCAAACTATGTGAACGTTTCCATCTTTAGGCACAGACTGCTTGTACTGCCCGCCCACGTTCACAAAATTCAAAAGATCAGAGTACATTTATTCACATCCCTTTTATTCAAAGAGACAAACCGTAGAACTGAGGAACACTGTGGAGACAATGTGGCATTCAGAACCTTTCTAGAAGATTCTTCAACTTATGAACAATTGAAGTGAAGGGTTGAACAGCCGACCTTTCAGCTAAAATAATGTCCTGCCATGTTATCTAAAACTGGATAGCTGCTACCCTGTCATTGTTCCATATGGATGGACTCTCTTGTACATTCATTCGTCTCTTGCTGTGCGGTTTTTGTTCTGGTGGAACATCTCTCAGCCTGTTTGGACATGTTCTGCTCTTAAGGACTTTCTCTCCTTCCACAGGCTCAGGCAGGAACATTAAGAGTCCTGTTGCTGCTTCAGGCTGTGATTGACACATTTGATCACGCGTTTAGACACTTTACATTGATCCTGTTCTATTCATTATGTAGAGGCTTTTTCAGCAGTGTGAAGGATACGTTTGACCTCATAAACAATGAAGGTGCTGTCGGTGCCTGCAGACTGCATTCTTGGGGAAACTTGAGTAAATCCCATGATTTCATTGCTGTAGTTAGTTTTTAGCAGAAACTTTTCAGTCTCAGTGATTTTTGCTGACTCGTCTTTACAATGTTGATTGAGTTTATTGAGGTTTTCTGACATTTTAACTAAGATGAGGTTTGCAACATCTTTCATTTATATTTTTTCACCTACTCTGTTCCATATTTGTCTAAGTTCTTGAGCTGCAAACATTTATGCATCTGCTGCATCTTCTCCCCAAAAAACATGCTGACAGTAGGGCTGGACAATGTGGCTGAAAAACACATAAAACTATACAAGCGCTTCATATCATTCTATATTGATAATTATTGATTAGTTTTTTTGTTTTAAATATTGGAAATGCTGCCAAACAGTGGCATGATGTTTCCTCTTTTATCCTCAGTTTTCATTTCACTACATTGCTTTTTATTTTTAATCATTTATAAGGTGAAACCTGAAACTGCTCCTGAGCAAGTTACTCAAGAAGTTGTTGCTAGGTAACTAAATAATGCGTGAGTTGCTAGGTAACCAAAGAGTGAAGGAGTAAGTCGATGCCACACGCCTTGCTTAGCTGGCCGTGAGTTGCTAATGTCTTTCTGCCTACATCCCCCAGAATGCTGTGCGGTTCTGGATTGGAGTTCAGTGAAATTATTCCATCATTTTGATATTGATCACGTGTCTGTCGCAATTTGTTGAATTTATTTTCCAGCTCACACTTCTGGGAGGTTTGGTGCTGTTCAGATTGATTTGAAGGTGGCTTTATAACCCATCCAAGATGGCTGTCGCTTCTGAAATGTCATTGAGGAGCTCATGGTTGACTCGGTCGCTGAACAGTGCTCATGCTACATCATCACATCGTGTCTGACACTTAGGATGAGATATTTTAGCTCTGGGCCATACATTTCTTTTCCTGTGTAATCTGCCTGAAGGACACTGTTCCAGATTCATTTGCTTCATTCACATTCTACTCTTGCTTACTCTGATGAGTCATGCTACTATGTCCTTTCGGAGAGAAGAGTTTCTCTAATCAACAGCTAGAAGAAAACATCAGATTCAGTGTGAACGAGCTCACCAAGGCAATTTAAGGTTTAAGAAGTTGGAATCCATCGCTTTTATGCAGGATTGTCGCAGAATGTGTTTTTACTTCATAGGAAGTTTGGTTTGGCAGTTGTACAGCTGATGACAAGTCTGCAATAAAAGGTCATCAAAATGAAATTGCAGAGAGCTTATTAACATTGTTGGCACATTTAATGCCTGTCTCACCCCTCTACAGTAATTACCATTTACTGCCCCCTACTGTCAGCTTACAGAGTATTAGATCCAGATTCAAATAGTAAATATTCTCAGGCTGTTCAACTCTGATAAACCCTCATTATCTTCTGTGCTTGTTCCACTTTTTAATGACAGCTTCTTTATTTCCTTCCTTCCTTCTTTCTTTCTTCCTCAAATCTTAACCTGCACTTAGCTGGAGCTCACTGTTTTTATATAATGTTCTACATTCTGTTGCTTATGTTTTATTATTTTTCTCCATGTTAGTTAGATTTTATTGTATGAGTGAAAGTAAATAAAATGGTACTTCATTAAGAGAAATAGCCACCGGTTCGCTGGTTAGCTGGTTGGGTGTCCTTGCTTTACTTGTTCAATCTAAGATGAAATTTGCAATTTCCCCTAAGCATTGCATGGTCTGAGTTTGATGTGAATGAAAATGGCTTTAAACCCTTCCCAGATCAATGGACAGTAACAACTGCTTCTCTAAGGTCATTGCTGCTGCTTTTCCATCTGATTAGCAACACCTGACTACTACTTCACTGATTAAATCCCGTGGAAGCTGGAATCATCTGCTTAGTTTTTTCCCATGACTGTATAAAGAATGTTCTACTTTACATGCAAAGGAAGGCTGTGTAACCGTGAGGCAGACATATTGTGCTGTCAGTGTCCTGTGATCTCATGAATAATGTAAAAGTGAGATTACGTGAATATTAGAAGCTGTTTATGCTGCTATAATCTTTATAAGAGTATTTATTTATTATTTTTTTTGTCTGCTGTTACTCCAACTCATAGAATGGCCTTTATGAAAAGTTAGCTGAACACAGTTTGTAGTCAGTATTGTGAGGCTTACTTATAACACAGGAATTTCTGTTATAAGCTGCAGTTTTCTTTCACACCACATTCTTGCAACCTCACCAAAAATTTCACCGTTTTTTCTCTTCCCACTACCTTAATTGTGAGTTTTCTTCTGACTAAAAGCTCCTTGCCTTTAGAAGGCTTTGTCCTCGGTTGGTCAAGAAATGCTTGCACTGTGTTAGTTTTTTTTTTTTTTTTTGAGGTCTTAAACTTTCATGAAATGTGAAGAATTAAAGTTTTGAATGTCTCCAGGTGGTGTGAAAAAGCAGAAGCATAACGCAGCCTTGATATTACAATGTTTTGACATTTTGCTGCGCTGCAGCTGTGTATGGAATCGGCCTCTCCGGTTTAAAGCGCTCCCCGTTGCCTCCTGCTCCTCTCCATCTGTCAGGAGCATTAGGTGTCCAACAGACAGGGTCTTAATAGCTGTGGAGCGAAGGGGACAGGACCTCTAATGGAAGCCTTTTGTTCAGTTGTCACTACCACTGCTCCCATGGAAACACCCTGCTGGCCAATCAGACGAGCCTTGTAGGTAGCAGAGGCTGCATCGATCACACCAAACTATCTTCACTTTCTTTTTCTTTCCTCGTCTCTCAACTCGTTTTGCCACCTTCTAATTATTAATAATTGTGGAATTTAATATCATTGTGTAAAATTGATATACTCTGCTTAATGTAGAGTCTACTGTTGTCACAATGTCCAACACAATGTCCCTCTTTCCCCTTCATCTACAATCTACCTGTGATTCGCCACAAGTTTGTGGTTCAATTTCACTTTCTGGATTACTGCCTAGTCTGTATTAATCAAACTGAACTTGGCTCACAGCCCGAATAAGGCTAAAATATCTCAAAAATTAACACATCATGCCTCAGGTTAAAGAAATCTTTGACATCTGTCATTCTGGAAACGGTTACAAAACTATTTCTGAGGCTTTTGAAGTATTATTAACAGATGTAGACATGGAACAACAACAGGAAAGAAACCCATGGCGTCCATTTCCCCTGAAAAATTTTGATAAGGCCCAAGAAAATATTTAGTGGACTGGGAAGGCAAAAGGGACATTTTGGGAAGGTGTAAATCTTCGCGGACTAATCAAAAGGAATACCAGGAGATAAACACAGCAGTGGTAGCGCGATGGTTTGGGATTTTTCTGACCTGAATGACCAGCTGTAACATACTGACAAGACTTTGAAGGGTGGAAAAAATAGTCTAAATGTCCAAAAATGACATTTTCCATTGACCTAAAGACAAGCAGTTTCCATGTCACATTTGAGATTTGTGAGCTACTGTTGCTTGGTGAAAATTTCCCTTGTTATATTGAGAGAGGAAATCTTTGTTCCTTCATATGTTAGAAGCCAGAGTTCACAGCTTATCCTTTCCCTCCAGTGTGTAAGAATGCCTCCCCCTTGACTTTGTATTAGCTGTTTGTGAACTGGCTTCGGTTACATGCGTCTCTCCTGCTAAGTCAACACTGTGCTATGTGATAAGAGTTTCTGAAAGAAAGGAATACTGGAGGAGATGAGGGGAGAGACGACAAAGGGATCATCTGTATCTCTAGACGGCGCGAATATGGAACACCACTGGGGAATCTGTAGGATTTATCTTCTGTAAATATGAGCTACACATGAATAAACAACGATTGTTAGAAATGTGAGAAGAAATCTGGTACAGATTTATTCAGATAATTAGTGAAATATGGATGCTTAAAATGAAACAAACTCATTATTTATTTAACCATTTAAATCCTGCTGCATGAAAGTAACACTCAGAAAGTCTGATATTAAATTAAGTGCTTGGGATTGAGCATTTATTAAGAAAGTACAATTTTGCATTAATAGATTATATTTTTGACTTTTTACAGTAGACAAAAATGTCAAATTCTGATTCAAATAGATTTAGTCTAAATAAAGTTATAGATATATTAAAGTTTTTTGTTTTGGTGTGTGTAACATAGATACAATTTTTAAAAGATCCACAAAAACAACTATTTACCAACCATCACTATCAATAAAACAACCCAACTGTACAACACTGACCCAACAGTTGGTTAAACTCTTTCAAACATACTTGGTCATTTTGTCAAACATCTCAGTATTTGTATCCTCTAAACATGAAACATTTCTTTGGATTTCATTTGGTTTGTCCATGTGGGCAGCAGCAAGTTTTAGTCAAACTTTATGGTGACACAAAAACTAACTCTGTGGACGGTATTAGTGGAGTTTCAGCTTTTTCCAATGTGATTCTTGAGCAGTTTCTGAACATCCTAACAAATTTCCCTTCATCTGATGATTGTAGTTGGAGTCAGATGTTTTGAAACATGAACATAGTTTAGTGTTTCAACATGACAATAATCCAAAACATGTTTCCACTCTGGGTTTGGAATAGCTAAATAAACCTGACTTGTAGCTTCTGTGAAAGCCTTCCTGGAGTTTAACATTTTTCATAAAAATGACAACATCATGTCAGTATGATGACGCCTTGCTTTTGAGAACTGCAGTTTCACTGGTTTCAAACACTTTCATGACTTCAATCGGAGAGCAAGAAACCAGAACATTCAGATTTATTGTCTCTGAATACAGGACATCCTCCCTCCCCCTCTGCTCCCCTTCTATCTTATCTCCCCCAGCAGAGGGGTGTGTGCAGACCCTCCTCCCAAAGGCCGGCTGGATTATGCATGTTGGTCTAATCCCTCTCACTCTCTCTGCACTGCGTGTCAAACTGACATGTCCTGGCCTCTCCTGTGCACGCAAACGGACTAACGCACGCACACAGACGCAGGCTTAGGTGGCCGCTCCTGATAAGACCACGAGGAAGCTTTGGCCTCATGAGCCCAGCCTCGGCTGAACATTGGGAAATTCTGCATCCTCCAATGATCCTCACTTCGCTCTTATCACCACAACCTGCTCCAAAGCCCTAAACCCTTGTGTCGGCGCACGCCCTCAGAGGCTTTGTGTCTCGGATCAACTGTGATGTGCACCATGTGGCAGATTGATTTCAAAATGCTGCTTGTGTGACCAAATCTTCAGCGTTTTGTTTTGGTTTCATGCAGATTTTATAGAGTTGTTGAAATTTAAAAATCTTCTTGGACTTCACATTGCACTTGGTTTTTTGCTGTTCTAGAGACATGCCTTTTTGAAGGACTTTTCTAAGGATGACATTTCTATAACTTAATACTTTATCACAAAAGTCAGTGTTTATGTGTATATGAAATCGTTCTGCGTTGGAATAATCAACTGTGTCCCAGTTTCAATAATCTTCTTGAGATAAAGAAGAAGAATTTACAGGTACAAATGGACCTGAGCATCTTTGTGGTTTGGTATTTGCAGATTTTTTTCATATTTAAAATATTTTAAAGAAAATGCAGCATGGGAGCTTGAAATACATACAATGCGTCTTAACACTCTTGACTTGCGTTTGCAAATTGGCTAGTCCAGGAATGGCATGAATGTTCCCTTGGCATCTAGTGCCAAGATGGTTTCCGCTGGGTGTATTAATGCACATTTGATGTGTTAACTATTAAAATAGACTTTTAGAAGTGTTTTTAGATTATGTATATGCAGACTTTAGTTATTCATGGGCGACTGTGGTCCATAATTCCCGTGAATCCCAGGACTTCACTTTAGTCTTCTTTCATTATTACTATGTCCACTTTGTGTGGTCCACCAGCAATACTGGTGGTGAAACAAGCCCTCAGCATTATACTTCCAGCACCATGCTTGACATTTGGACGCTGTGACCAAGTAATTCAGTTTTTGACCATATATATGTATATTTCTTTCCAATATTCAGTTCTTGGATCACATGTGCAATTTTTAGTGAAGTTAGGGTTATATATTCTGGGTTTACAATTCCTAATTATTAAAGTTGTTACATGTTGTTACATTTCAATAGTTGTTCTTTATCTACTAATCCTGGTCTTCCCTCAAAGTATTTCTGCACTAGACCCAAGTGATAAAAATTTTTCTAATTCTGATACAATTTGCTTCACTGAGCAAAAACTGCCTCTTATCATTTGTCCCAGCGCTGTTGTTATTTTCTGGCTCTACTTTTGTCACAGAAAGCAACAGAGTCCCAGTTGGTTGGACGGTTCATAGCCAAGGAATGCTGATAAAGGATTCTCATAAATGAAAGTGTTACAGTGTTACAAGAATAAGGCAGTGACCTGCTGCTTTTTTGCATAACAAACGCCTCGCAAGCACGAGACCGCCCTGTGAAAATGTTTTAACATGAAAAAATACTGCTAAGGATTACTATCACCTCCTGTTTTCTTTTTATGCACTCAAAGGTGCATGCTGGCTCCTTGTGACATTCTTTATTCTTTCTGTGAGATGGAAAGAAAGGTTCCCCTGCACCACCTGCATGCCATACCATTTTCTTGGAAGCTCTTTTCTGTCAACTGTTTTGCTGAAGAAGTTGTAAAAGTGCAAAGTGGGGTTATTGTTGTGATTCTGATGTTGGGAGCCGTTTACGTCCAGGACCAGAATAAGGGCACAGATTAAATGTAAGGGCAGTCTTGATGGAAATGTTTTGGCTTTAAAAAAATGCAGACTTCCTTTGAGTTTAATTTTTGTAATCGTGTAACAATTTTAAATTAACCTTCATCTGAACTCTTTAGTTCTGTTTTGACAACCAGAAAGAAAAAAAGTTACCCACACTTAATTCTCACTTTCACAGATTTCATTCAGGTCAACACATGGCTTTCTGTTTGCCTCAGTGCCGCAGCCTAGCAGGGCCGTGTTTCTCTGCTGTAAATAATAGTTCCAGGTCTCCAGTCTGCACCGCAGGCTTTGGTGTTGACATCATATTCACTCAGGGCTCGTTGTTTCAGGAAGTGATCATACCTGGCAGGTTTAGCTGGAATGGAAAACAAAATCTGGTATAAATGAGCTGTTTGTGTAAATTATTGGAATGATAGAGGAATCCCATCCATCCATCCATCCATCCATCCATCCATCCATCCATCCATCCATCCATCCATCCATCAGTCCATCCGTCCATTGGTTTATTTATCCACTTGTTCATTTGTTCAGTAATTAACTAGTTTATCCATCCGTCCATCTGCTCATTTGCCGATCCATTCGTTCATTTGTCCATCTATGTATCAATTAATCATTTGTCGTTTTTTTCATCCAACTATCCATAAATACATCCATAATTTTTTTCCATTAATCATTTTTTTTCAATAATAATTAGTTTGTTTATCCATCCATCCATCCATCCAAATAACTATCCTTCCTTCCATCCATCTGTCTGTCCATCCATCCACTGATCCTTTTAATTTGTCTCTCCTTCCTCCACCCATCCATCCATCTATCTCTCTATCCATCCATTTTCTCTCTCCATTCACCCACCTGTCCGCTAACATCTTCCTGTTGATCCTTTCATTTGTTTTCATATTTCCTCTCTCACTTTTGTTTTAGCAGCTTCCATATTTAGAATCGGACATTTATGAAAATATTTCTTATGAACTTTTCATGCATGAAAAAAGCCTAAACCCCCCACAGAGAAAAATCAAGCTTCGATTCTGGAACAATGTGGAACTTTTGTTTTCAAACCATGATAGAACCACGGTGTGTGTGTGGGGGTGTGCGTGTGTGTGTGTTAGTGTTCGTGTGTGTCTGCCTTGTGTCACATATGTAGACACACCTCCTGACATACAGGCGTCGTCGTGCATAAGCGAGCGTGCGCATGTCGGGTGAAATGGCGTGAAATGGGTCCTGGCTGCGGCGCATCGGCAGGTGTTGACGAGGCTGCAGCGATCCATGCAGCACTATTTGCCACCGCTGCCCTTTTTCACCGAGGCTCAGAGCAAATCGATGCTGTAGGTCCTGAAGTTAAATAAGCTCCTGAATTGATCGGTCGGTACATATTCTCATCAATACTCTATCGACGGCTGTGAGGAAAGGCATCACAGAAAGGCTTAAAACACTTAACTTCATCTGCATCATGTTAAGCTAACACGCGTTGATCATGTTTGCTGTAAGCAGGAATGCTGTAGATTCTGCGTGCGAGCTTCCAGCTGTTCGATTTGGCTCTGATGAAGCTCATGATGCGCCTTTAGATCAGAGGCAGCCCTCCTTCGGCTCTGCAGGCCGGCCTGCGGGCTTTTCCTGCCCACACATATGCAGTGAAATCCCCTATAATCAAGCAGCTGCCGGGTCTGCTTTGAAGAGATTTGGAGCGCGATGTGGCAGGTGCCAATCTGAGTGGAATCAGGATTTATTAAGGCCCAACTCCTGATGGCTTTCACCAATTTGCCGGGAGAGCGAGCGCCGTCATTCATGAGGCTCTGCGTCCCGTCCTCATGGTTCAGAGCTGCACCGCTGTGGGCGTGTTTGTGTGCACTCAGGCTATTTGAATCAGAGCATTAAACTGTGTCTTTACCATCAACCTTTATCTGGAATGACAGAAATAAACAATTTCTTGCACATGAAACGATCAGGAATTTTTAAGGTGTTGGTTCTGTACTAATTACATTTACTCAGGTATATTTCTTTGAGAAATGTTTTGGGGAAAAAAGCATTCTAGATGTAGTACAAGTTCTTTTAATGTTCTTTTTAATAACCCCTCAAAATACTAACATATTTATTTATTGTCTTTTTTGAAAAATATTTCTAGTTATTAATCTTTATTGGATTTATCCTGCAATGAAAGACTGCTACTCTTTATAGGTTTAAGTTTGAGTAAAATGAACATTGTTCTTTTATTCTATAAACTACTGACATGTCTCCAAAGTTCCAAGCAAAACTGTATTTATTTGCAGAAAATTAGAAATGGTCAAAATAACAAAAAAGATGCAGTGCTTTCAAATAATGCAAAGAAAACAAGTTCATATTCATTTAGAAACAATAATACTAATGTTGTAACCCAGGAAGAGTTCAGAAATCAGTATTTGGTGGAATAACCATGAAGTTTCTAATGGGGTTCACTGCAGTGGACTCTGTTTTTTCCAGAGCTGAATATTCCTTAGGCAAAGAATTAAGAAATTTTTGCCAAAATCAGTTCAGTAGGTCAGACTTTAAAGAGTACTGGAAATCGGTGCAAATGGTTGATTGTTCCTGAAGCCTGAAAAATGAAAAATAGAAAATAAACCCCTGCAATAAGAACTGAACCTGGATTTTAGTCAATATTTTGTATTTACATTGCCCACTTAAAATGCTCTGCATTTTATGTGTGAATCCCTTCATTTGACAAGAATATTCTCTCTGTATTCCCTGGGTGCAGTGCTTGGTGTGAACTATCTACTCACACACCCACAGAAGAGTTAAAAAGGACAGAATCAGAGACATGAAATGGCAGAGTGGGTTTGTAAATGGCAGAAAATCCTGAGGGCAGAGGGATTCAGCCGTTCCTCCTCTGTCTGTCTGTCTATTATTGATGTACATGGAGGGTTTCCTCTCTGCCATCTGCTCCCAGCGCTCCCACTCAATGCCCCATTGCTTCATGGATCCCATTTTATCATGCCGGTAGAACCAGAGCAATGCTGCCTTATCAGCATGTTAATATTTCATAAATATGAAAGAGAATGAGGGAGGTAGCAATGTAGGGAGGGTACAGAAATTGAAAAGTTGGGAGACAAAAATATTCATCTTTTGTTAACTGTATCATTTTGTTCAATTGCTTCCTATGAATCCATTGGATTCTGTTTGAAAAAGAAATCATGTAATCACTGTATCAGGTTTTGTTTATTTAGTATTGTATTTTCATTTTTCCGTTCCTAATCAGATCCCAGCCACACCCTAGCACCCAGCTGCAGCTTCATTGTGATCTGAGCCATAATTTGTGACGATGCATATTCAGTCAATCCTTGGTTGCCACGGTGAACTGCTAGCTGCAGGTCGCTTTATTGGCTGCAGGGTGGTCACATGTGGCGTGGACCTGGTGCCCAGCTGAGACGGTGGTCCGCATGACCAGACATAAAAAATAAAAAAAAAACGTCTGTGTGTTTTTCCATTTGGCTTCACTTTGCTGTAAAAGCTGTTCCTAGCCATGAAGTGTCACATGAAAATTGGTTTTGGGTTCAAAACTCATTGGTGAAGGTGCAGGCCTGGATAGAGGATCTGTGTGGGCTTTGGAATAAAGTAGTATAATGGTTTGGGGCGATAGCAACTTAAGTTATCACGCTATTGTGTGACTTGTCTTTTCCATATTCCTAATGAGGTTAGAGATGCTTCTGTTTTCTCTGGCGAGCCCTGAGTTAAGAGTCCCAGGGGGGAAAGAGATAAGAAGGAAACTAATAATGTGCAGAGATCCGAAGGCTCGGACCGCATCAAAGGATCAGATTAGGGAGAGGGGAGGGAGCTGGAGGCTGAAAGGGAAACAGAAAACACGGACCTTAAGAAGAAAGAGCAATCAAACAGATAGACCACCTTAGAGAAAAGACTGGAAGGAGAGAGCAAAGGCACGATAAAACACAACTGAGACTGAGAGGTTATACTGACTTCCTGTTCTGGATTAGAACGGGAAAAGAAAATATAGGAACTAAATAAATCCATCCATCAGTTTGTTCATTTGTCCTTCCATTGATTTGTTTATCTATTTATTTGTTTGTCCATCCAGCTAGTCATCCATTTGACCAATAATTAGTTTATTTGTTGAACCAACAAATCATTAGTTTGTCCACTTGGCTTTATATTTTTCTTTTCATCCATTCATTTGTCCATCCGTCTATTCATTTATCTATTCGTCCATTAATTCATCCATTCATCCAACTGTCCATTAATTTATCTCTTAGTCTGCTTATCAATCTATTCATCCACTTGTCCGTCCATTTGTTTGTCCATCCATTCATTCAATCGTTTGCCCATACACCCTTCCATTTGTCCATCTTTCTGTTCATTTATCTATTCATCCATTAATCTATGCATCCATCCATTCAATTGTCCATTAATCCGTCTGTTAGTTTGTTTATTCACTCATTCACTTGTCTGTCCAATACTCCATCCGCTCATTTGTTTATCGGTCCACTCGTTCACTTGTCCATCCATTCACTGGTTTATTTTTCCTTCCATCCATTAATTCATTTATTAATTTGTCAATCCATCCATCCATTCTCACTCAGGTTGGGTATTTCTGGTGAACGGTAATCAGGCATAAGAGAATGAATGAAGGCTGACCACTGTGTTTTAGGTGTCGAGTCAAGGTGTTACACTTTTTAAAGTATGCTTCACTCGCTCTGTTTTTCCAGACTTTCTGCCAGCTCACATAATCAAATTAAGAAAACTGAGTGCATGGCGTATTTGAGGCTTCAAGCTCTCATGCACTGCCAACACCTCAAGTCTAGCAATGTGTCCAATTTCCTCTTTTTATCTATGTCCAGGTCACGTGGCAACCATCTGAGCAGAAACCGTCCCTACAGCTGCTAATTGTAAAACACAGTCTTCAAGAGCAAACCCCTGATGTTGAGGAAAGTTAACTTGAGCTTGGCTTCCCCCTGTAATGTGTGAACGTTACGCTAACGTGCAGCGCTGGCATGCTGCGGGCTGGTCTTGGCAGGCTGCGCTCCTCCTGTGACCTATCTGGGAGGAAGCCAGTGGCTTGGCTATCCTTTGAAATGGGACCAACCTGAGCTGAAGGCAGCTGTGTTTAGAAAGATCCACCCCAGCTGATCACACCAGGCCATATTTAATTATTAATAGTTCTTAAATGCTAGCATTAGCTGCCATCTGATGGTTTCTTTGACATATTTGCTATATATTTCCTGCCTTTTGTTTGATGTGATCTATGTTTTGTTTAATTCAGAAAATGGAAGCTAATTCAGACTTTTGGGGCTAATAAAGTCAGTGGGGCAATGACACCATATGTGATCTCTTTATGCAGCACAGCAGGGTGGGCAGAGCGCCACAGGGAGCATGATGGATTTATCCACTGTGATTTCTTAGACATCCTGATCATCTTTTCTCCCTGTGTGTGACATACAGATTCTGTACAACTTTACCCAATTAAATAAATGTTCGGTAACACTTTATTTGAAGGGGTCTTCATAAATGTTTATAACCATTGTCATGAAGTGTCATTTGGTAAATAATGACTCTTTTAATGCATATACCGCCCTACCAAATGTGAAACTTGGTGGTGGCAGAGCAGATTATGTACTTTCAATCTAAATGATCTCATTGCATATTTGCATTGCATTAAAAGTGTCATTCTTTACTGAATAATGATAAGTTAACCTTTTTAATGGACTTTTAGTGCAACTTTGTATTAAAAGAAGTTGTACTAAAAGTTACATTAGATTTTTTTATATGTATCCTACAAGATATATCATATTAAAGGTGGAAAATAATGCGATTATCTGTCATTCCCTGACATCAGAGCCATGTAATATTAGGGAATAATAGATAATCTCAATATTTTCCACCTTTAACACAATATCTTATAAAAAGAAATAATAAAAAAATAAGTGTGAAAGTGCATGAAAAGTGTCATTATTTACCAAATGACACTTCATGGCAACAATTATATACATTTAGAAAGACTCCATGTTCATAACAGATGTTATGTCATGTTTATGACAATGTCATGCCAGTTTTATCCACGCCCAAATAAAATGTTAACAAACATCCTTAAGAAAACAATTTGTTGGAGAGCATATTTTATTATTGGATTATGGAGTCATTCCTTCTGGTGAAGCCAGGTAATTTGGATGAATTATTAGACTCAGTGTCTTTCTATAAAATTCTATTTTTCTCTTGATCTTTTGTTTTGTACTTTGTTTGAAAGTCCAATTCCAAAAAAAGTAAGTCCACAGCATGATGGTGCCACCACCATGTTTAATAATGTTTTTGTTCTGAACATACTTTATGAAATTGCTCAGATTTTTATTCACCTCGAGTTAAAGCACAGCTTCATATGGGGCGACTGCGCCTCAGTGATCATTTTGGAATTTTTCAAAATCCAGGTTGACAAAAAAATACAGTTTGTTCTAAGGAAAAGTCACCCCACAGCATAACAAGCCCACCACCATGCTTCACATTTGGTAGGGCAGACTTCTGTCAAGTTGTTTCTGTGATAAACAAATGTTTTGAAATTTGTAACTGTTTCAATACCTTGATAAACCTGTCGCTCTATGTAAAGAAAAGTAAACTCAAAGCATGATACTTTCACCGTCATGTTTCAATGTGGGTATAATATTTCTTAGGTTATATGTTCTATTGTTTTTAAGTCTTCTTAAAATTTTAGCCCAGATTTCAGGTTTAATTTTGTAAAACTGTACCATATTCTCTCTTAGGGTTTGAATTTGGGTCTAGGTGGGTTTTTGGGGGTTTTTTTCTTAACAGTACGAGATGTACTGTTAAGCTCGTACTTACTTTAAACTTTAAAGTTTTAATACTTTAAAGTATTCTTTAAAGTATTAAAGAATACTTTAATTTCCTTACAAGATATCTTATATTAAAAGTGGAAATATTGTGATTATCTATCATTCCCTGACAAAAAAAGGGGAATTGTACACTTCTATGTACATTGTGTGCTTTCAATCTAAATTATCTAATTTTATATTTGCTTTGCATTGGACCCATTATTTCAGCAATATCTATGACACAAGAAGAAAATCCCTTGTTAGTCTTTTGAGCAAATATCCTCTGTAATAAACCACTTAAATGTAAATGAAGATGATGAACATACGCTCAATGTAATCCCCGGTCTGGCTGATTACATGAAACACCGTGAATGGAGAGAGTTTAAGGTTTGGGTCAACAGCACTTCTGCAGAAGTGCTTCACGGTCCTAAAGTACCAGCCTTCTATTGAGGAGAGTCATTAGCACAGGCTCAACTGGAATAATGGATACTGCGGGTGCCATGTTGTCGCATGTGTGCAGAGAGGGCCTCTGTGATGACACACCTGCCTCCAAAGAGAGGTTGAGATAACAACTTTATCCTTCCTGTCAGGGAGACATCTGGCTTTGCCATGGTGTTGCAACCTGAAATACACCCAGGAGTGGGTAATGAGTCATAGGAGACCAGGTTTGCGTTGTGTGTTGTTGCATTTGTGTGTGCGATTTCTTGCATTAGCCTACAAGCGTGCCATCTGCGGTAGTCAACCACAAACCCGGCTCTTTGTGACACATACGCGATGTTAAATCTTTACAAGAATACAATTAACCTTTTTATGCCAAAACTCACTTTAAAATGATGGTTGTAAAAACAAAAAAACGGATATTTAAGTAGCCTGTTTATAGGGTTTTATCTCCAAGGTTAACACACTTTTTGAAGTCTTTAGAGCATATGTGTCATACTCAAGGCCTGTGGGCCAAATCCCGCCCGCCATAGCTTTTTATGTGGCCCTCTAGATTCTAGACTAAAGACTAAATGGCTTGAATATTATGTTATCAGTCAAATAAATGCAGTTTTTATCTGTTTACTGCCAAATTATATTAATCAGGATGTCATAATTAAGCTCAAATATTGCAAATTGTGCAAATTAGTACCACAAATACTTTGATTTTTATTGCAGAAAAATCACAAAAAGAATCACAAAATCCTGGAGGGACTAAAATATGTTCAATAATATTTCATTTTAAGAATTTATTGATATCTTAACAGTTTGTGAACAGGTTTTATCAAGACATTCTGGCACAACCGGCCCTTTAAGAGCTTTCATGATCCTGATTTGGCCCAAAACAAAAATGAGTTTGACACCCCTGCTTTAGAGAGCGGTATTTACTGTAGATCTTCATCTCAATTTAATTCACTCTTAATTAAATAGCTCATTTGCAGCATCTAGTTAATATTAAGTAATGCAAGTTCAGAAAAAGTGATGGTCAAAATCAACAATGACAAGGTATGGCAAAAAACAAAATGGTGTAGTTCATTTATGGGTCTCTAAAAATGTTTATATCTTCCTATTTTAATAGTTCACACACCAAATATGACTTAATATACATTAATAGCCACAGTGGAAACCATTTTGTGCTGCTACAGAAGCTAATATCTACAGTCTTCTTTATCTCGCAAATAGGCAGGGATAGGGCTGAAACGATTAATCAGATTAATTGTGATGATTCAGTTATTGAAATTATTGTTAACTAATTTAGTTAACTGGAGTGTACAGACTCAAAAAATACCATTTGCTGAAGAAACAACGTACTCATAGCAGTAATTAAGCCAAAACTATACAAAATTTGTATTTAAACAGCAGCTTTACTTTCCTGAACATATTTCCTGCTTTTCACTTCTTACTGTAGTCCTAAAAATAGATAAATGAATATTTTGTTAACTATTTTTCTGCTTTTTGTGTGTTTCAGGTAATCTCTGCCCTGTCGAGGATCTCCCACCACAGCATTGCACAAATCAAAGGCATCAGGTATGCGTGCGACACACAAATCACTCTTTTATTGCTTCAGCCACTCCAAGAATATCAATGTCAAGAAAAAAGCCATTTTGAAACAGCTCGTCCCTATTTCCTTCAAAGGCAGTGTATTGAAATGGATGATGCTATTAACATCTGCTGCTCATTTAAAAGTCAATTTACATTTTAGGCAATTAGCAGCAGCTTTTTGCCAGCGTTATCTTTCAGGGGAAGGAATACTCCACAATGCTTTTCCATCTGTCACTCAAATCATCCCTGCGTCATTCTGAGTCAGATCCTTTATTAAATGAAAAGTAGTCATTTTTCTTCAAGGCTCAGGGACTCTCTATCTTTTTCTTCTTTGGCCTTCTGATCTCTTCATTCGCTCAGACTGCTTTAGCTTGGTGGCTCACAGGCGCCATGTAAAAAGCCATTTCATCTGGGTTAGTGATAAGTTGATGGTGTACACCCATTAGGAGCTGCGCCAGGAAATGAAAAGAGGGGAGAAAGAAGTGGGCGGTGGGCAAAAGAGGAGGCATGTCCCCTGTTATTAATAAAGACAAACAAAGCCTGCTGACTGTGTTTTTAACAATGCAGCAAAGAGTCAAAATCAATATCGGTTTGTGAACAGTGAGAAGTTAAGTCTAAGCTTTTTACCAGTACAGCACATACAATAAGCATAATTGATTTTGTGTTATATTCAATAAATAACAATTAACAACAACAAAACAGTGAAGTTAATAGAAATGATAACCATGGCATGTAAACCTACAGAAGAGGTCTGTCATAGATCACCATGCTAAACTTGACAAAGAAATCCTACACTTCCTGTTTTTAATACAACACAATTTAAAATGTCCTTAAATCAAAACAATATCTCTTTAAATAATTTAAACTTCTCATCTGATTATTAAACCTTTGGGCACGACACAGAGCTTTGAGCCTACAACAGGGTTGATGGTAAGGTAAGGTCATTTTAATTAAATTGCACATCTTCATCAGTAAAGCAGCTCAAAGTGCTTTACATGAATTAGAAGGAAATACAAACAAAGCAACAAACCAAAGGAAAGACAAAGAGGAAGAGCTATCACATAAACTTTTAATAAAACAGATTGAATATTGTTGATCAAATGTGAAAAATTTGAATAATTCGATAACACTTTTCTTGTAAATGAGAGAAAAAAAGAGAGCAAGTTTACAGCAGCATTGATCTGGAGTGCTGACTGAATGAAAACTTGGCCATCATTTGGCACACAGATATCACATTCAAATCGTTGTCGGTTGCCATGGCAATAATTTTTGGGTCATCCACCTCCTGAATGCCGATGAATTCTGTGGCTAGATCTGCACCATGAGTGTTATCATGGTTATACAGAGAGTCTATCTTTTTGAAAAACAGAACAAAGTTCCTAAAAGTTTCCTGCCAGGTACTTTTTTTACAAAGTGGTTTCTGAAAAGGCCTGAACAGAATCATTGTGTTAGCATTGCTGCACCCCGATAAGCCCACCTGCAGCACAGGGTCATGGACCGATTTGATCGCTAGACGTTTGGGAACTGATGTATTGTGTGTGTGAAGGCTTTATTGGTCAGAACAGAGCTATATATAAATGTGAATGTAGATAATTTTTGTATTAAATTTAAGCTTAATGTCAATTGTGGCAGTCCAAATGAACAGAGTTAATAAAGTGTCCTTGAGTTGATTTATAATATTAATATCCAAAGGCAACAATAGATCAAAAAAGGTTTTATTTACTGAGATCATGTTTGTAACAAGCCCTGAGCAACAACGCAAAGCAGAAGTCTATTATTTGAGACAAATCCTTGGGGAAGATCTGTTTGCATAATACAGTTTTCTTGGCCAAAATGAATGTGCCAAACGCTGGTAGCCGTGTGGTCTGCTTTGTACTGGGAGTACACAAATCATGTTGCCCCCACCCACACTTATTGGCACCCCTGGGAGCGCAGTGGGAAAAAAGCGCTTCAGAATAAATTACTTTTTATTGCAGCAGCGGAATCTCACACAGAAACATCTATAATCTTTTCCTCGAGTGCTTTTATTTAGTTGGTAAAAAAAAAATCCACGGGTCTCACACTTATTTGCACATATAGACATTCTTTAAAAACTCTGCAACCAAAGTTGTTTCTATTAATGCTAACCACAGAGCTGAAGTCAGAGTAATATATACAAACTTGGAAACGACTGAACCTGCGCCAAACTGCAACTAAGCTTGAGCTTTTCAGCAGATAAACACTGCAGTGGGTACAGTTTAAAATAAAGGAACAATATACATAAAAACACCTAATGATTACTCTTAAGTACAGTGGAGAGTCTGTGATGCTGTGGGCCAGTTTCTCCACCAAAATCCATAGAAACCTGGTTGAAGTCAATGGCATAATGATCTCTTTTGAAAGGGAAATCTGCCAAACTTTTCAAAAATAATGAAGATATTATCTGTGCAACAGAGCTGTTCTAAACTCTCAAATTCACCTCAAATAGTAATGTTGGATTTTCTTTAGGGGTGTCACATTAAAGGGACATAAATACAAATGTGTGGCACTCAAGATTTAGACAAAATCAATATAATAATAATCATGTTTACCTTGCTTTCAACAATTACTCTTAGGCATTATGTTTCATTTCTTGGTTCTATATATTCGATTGAGTTTTGTTTTTCATTCTTAAGATGTTAAATAATGTAAAGTAAGCAGAACATTTTAATGACTCATTCTTTTTTCCAAAGTCATTTAAAAGATCTTCTCCATTTCTCCAGGGCTCAGGTCAAACATTGACCCAAACCTCTTGAATCTTTACATTTAGAGCAGACAGCAAGTCTTGCGTTTAAAAATCTGTGGATGAAATCACTTCAGGCGTGACGATTGATCCATCTTCTGGCTGCTGTTGGGCCTTGTTAACACACTGCAGCTCATCTCTGTAACGTTGACCTTAAATTGCTTTAGTATTTGCTAAATTTTAAGTGGGTCTGACTTTACAACATTCTGAAAACTGCTCTGCTAATTTAGTGCAGATGGATCCGAAGAGCCACATGGGATTGTTAGGAGTTTTTTTTTTCTTTTTTTATCCTCTCAGACGACAGAAAGCTTCACATCTTTTGAAAAGTCTGAATCATATCTTGTGGCGCTTTGGGCTGTTTAGTGGTGTTACAATCTCATAAAAAGATACAGTCACCACCCTTTTAATTAATAACATTTTACCATGTTTGGCAAACTGATTATTTAAATTATTTCAAAGGTTTTTCCTGTAGCTACTTATTCGCTTAACATCCCGATAACCTTGGTTTTCCCACCTCAGGCCCTCTGGTTGTGCTTTGAGTTGACCTCCTGTTTATCCGTCTCACCCACGGTATAAGCCTGTGTCACTTATTATTCATCCTCTTTCCTGCTGATTATCTTTTCTGTCCTCAGCGAACCCCACTGTAACCCTGTCCTCCATGTTCGCTGATCCCTGCTGTTTCCTCGTGTGTTCGGGGCTCTGACCTCAGCTTTAGCATCATGCTACGGGACACCTGAGGGTTTTGTGGCGTTCAATGTGTCGCAAGCACAAAGTTCGAATGTCAACAAATGTGACTTGGATTGCTGATGGCACAACCTTGCTCGTCTGGAGAAAAACAAAATACTTTTGCAATGATGTGACTTGTGGTGAATCCCTGGAAAAGAAACATTTGGATGAAAATTTGCTAAGAGGAAACTACTTAACAGTGAAGCAATTCAGAATTAATAAAGCAAAGAACAAAATTGTTGGTTCTCTATGGCGACCACTAGAGGGGGCAATTAAAACAAGATGAAAAGTAGGAAAATATAAAGAACATGAACATGAAGAATCATAAGAACAACACCAAAAAAATAGGAGAAAGGTAAATGAGACTAAGACAAAGTCAAAATGACGAAGACCAAGATGAAAAACATTAAGATGACCAAGTAGAAGACGACCTACATGGAGAAGACCAAGATTAAGACACAAAACATGACCATGACCAAGATGATCGGCAGCTAGATGAGAAAAGACAGATGAGGAGGAGGAGGACCAAGTCTAGAAGTAGGATGACTGAAACAAAGAAGATGAAGATGAAGTCCAAGATTAAGAAGATCAGCTGTTGAGGATTTTCCTGGTTATTAATGACCCAAAACAGAAAGAAGCATCAAGTGTCACATTATTGTTTAAAAAGATCAAATTAAGTCCTCCACAATGTACTCATCCGCACCTTGAAGGTTTAATAATCTGTAGACAGATCTGATTGGTTTATTCATCTTCGGTGTTAAAAGAGGGCTGAAGCAAAACAACCACTTTTGCAGATTCGTACCACATAAAGGCGCCAAAATCTCCTCTGACAAAATAACCTAAAAAGTGCGACGTCTGAGAGACATGTTTCTATCAAAACCCATTCACCTACAGGCTAGCTTTTTGAAAACAATTCAATCGTTATCAACCTTCAAAAGAAATGTAAGCAACAGCTAAAGGAGAAAAAAATTCATAAAGCTCAAAAGTATAAAAATCTGTGTAAATGGATATATTAAAGAAAACATGCAAATCTACCTGCCAGTTTTCCTTCTTCAGTTGGATACAGCGCTGAAATCCTTCAAAACTAAAATAAAATTGTTTGCCTCTAAGCAATCGGTAAATTGTAAAATTGACCAGAAATGTCTCTTTGGATTATAAAAGTTGTTTTGGTCACATTGTTCAAAATGTTGTTTTGAAAAAAACAAACTACTTAAAAAGCTCTAGTGGCCTTTATTTGATAGTGAATTGACGGAAAAGAGGGTAATGAGAGAAGGGGACGACATGCGGCAAAGGTCGTCAGGCCGGGAATCGAACCAGCAACAGTAGCGTTGAGGACTAAGGCCTCCATATGTGGGTTGTGCTTAACCCCTGCGCCACCACAGCACTGCTTTCATCCACAAATTTAACTAAAATACATAAGAAATTGATTGTTATAAAGCGTGTGAATACTTGCTCAAATTATACAAGAGGCAGTCATTAACGAAAATATAAAACTACATAAACTTGTTTTTTTACGTTTGCCGCATCACTTTCTCCCGTTCAGCCTGTGTGATAAAGACATGAACAACATGCATCCGTAAAAAGCCCACAGAGCAGCAATAAATTGCCGAGTGTCGGCTCATCAGAGGTGCCTTGATGAAATTAGGAACAGAGTTCAATTACACCTGGTTGCACTATTTAAGGGAAATTAAAACTGCAGCAATGGCCGTTGCTCGGCTCCACGGAGGAGCACAGGGATGATGAATGCGTGCGTGGAGCTCCACAAACTACTGTGTAATTAGATTTTGCCCTGCGGGACTCCATTAATAACTTAAAATATAATGCACACTTCATTGGAGGGGGCCATCAAATGTGGGTGTGTTATTGCACTCTGGAGGAGGCACCCTGTGCGCTTCATAACAGTGAGCGAGAACTTGACATAAATCAGAAGAGGCAGATTTCGTGGAAGTAAAACTTGTAATTAGCTTTCGACATTACGTGTTTTAATAAAGCTACCAGCTGTAAAACATGAGGAAATTGTTCAGAGAGAAGGATTTATAAAAGACAGAGGAGATTTCAGGACGTGTTTGTTTGTGTGAGGTTGCTGACCTTTGATTATCTCGCCCAGCGTTCATTAGCTCGACGACTGACACGGGCTTTCAGTGTGATTGTTGCTTTAATTAAGCAGAGGCTGATTACTGATGTCACAATCACACACAAAGCATAAAATGCACAGCTAGAGTCCGGTTTACCCGCTTGCATTTAAACATAAAGTGCAGCAATTAGCCGCTAACCTCTGCCTCTTTAGAGAGATGCACACCACTGGGAGTCATTTGATCATATCTTGGGATTAAATACAGTAAAAAGGATTTGAAAGCAGAGAGCTAACAGAGAGGAGAGTGCTTTCATGAGAGCTTTGAATGTGACACTGTGACACTAAACTGTCGCCATTGGCTCCAGGCTAACTTGTCTGTCTAGACAGCAACATGACATGCACAAATTATTTTTTTTATTTCTCTTTGGTCTCTTTTTGTCAGCATAAAAGTTGAATGTTTGCACATTTCTCACATTAAAACCACAAAACTTGATGTATTTTACTGGGATCTTTTGTGATAGACTAACATAAACTATAATATTGATAAATCCTTATTAATGGTCCTTAAAAACTTCAAAAACTTAAAATATTGCTGGAATCATGTTTAATATTTGCCCGACTTTGCCCGATTAGTTACCAAGTAGTATAAAAATGAAAATAAATACAGTCACTATTTGCAAATTAGTGGCAAAATCACAATTCTTTATGTAATTGATGTCCAAAAGAAGCCTATTTAAACATTTTTTTCTTTAGAGCTGCATGTAGTTGCCTAAAAGAATTTGTAAATTTTTTTTAATGTCACTTTTACACAATAAATTTGATCAAATGTCTTGATCAAATTCCCTATCGCCCGTCCCTACCTTGTGGCATAATACCCAAGATTTGACTGAGAACGCTGCAGCAGTGTAGGTTACGAGGCTTTCAGATGTCATTTATTAGGCCTTAATGTGCAGCATTCACATGCAGCTCTTAGGGAAAAATGGCATCATTAACCCTTAGAAATCTAATCCTACTCTTCCAACTAAAAGCTTCCAGAAATCTGACATCATTAAAAACAGTTTGGATAAATTCACCCAGATAAACAAGGTCCTCACGAAACATGAATCTCAACACAACTTTTTATTTATTTGTTGGGTTTTTATGTTCAGCTTGTCTCACACCGGTACAGTTTGTTTTCTGCAAGCGCTGAAGGTCACACCCCGCAGAAAAAAACCCCAAAAACATCTCCAAACTTTCAGTTTTTTATTTTGCTTGCGTTGTCCCTGAAGATTGAATGATGGTCGAAATCCTGGTAGGATGTCTCTGACTCCTGCCTGTCAATCTGGAAGGAGGGGGAAAAAAAGAGAAAGCCAGCTTCCCTCCCTTGAATTCCTAGCAGTAAAGTTGGTTCTCGGAGGACGGCGGGCTCCTTATCTGTCAGCAGCAGCGTTTTGATGCGTTTTGACAACGTTGTTTGTGACTGATGGGGTCCCTCGGTTGAATAGTTCCTGCTGTTTAGCTGCTGAAGTGATGGAGCGAGGAGCGACAAGCTGACAGATGGAACACCAAGTTTCCGACTGGTTATTTTTCTACCTGAGACAGAGCGGTGTGTTTGTGTGGGTGTGTGTCGACAAAGTGTTTTGTAACCATCTCTGGCTGTGTGTGCTCTGTTTGTGCATCAGGCCCTTCCCGTCCGAGGACACGGCTCTGAATGAGGATGATGTGTACCGGAGCCTGGAGGAGTTGGCAGAGTAAGTGTGCATTCTTCCAAAATCACCCAAACTGACTTTCTTAGTCACTCAGTTGGACGTTCCAGTAATTCTCTGGAGGCTTCCACTAACCTTAATCTTTTTCAAACATTTTTGTCACTTTAAACAAGAAAATCTAAAACCCAAGGGGAAATGGATGTACATTATTTTGTTTCTAAGAAAACACACAAGCAAGTTCACAGCATTGTTTTTTTTTCTCTCTTACATAATTTTCTATTTCAGGAATGTATAAAAAGATATTATGTACATACAAAATCCTTTTCCCTCGGTCTCTGACTTGTACTCAGAAAAAAACTGTTGCTGTTTAGGGCCACTTAGTGTAACCAAAACGATTGGAGGTCTTTGGGTGTCCTTCAACATTTTCTGAAATTTCAGACGATTCGTCCTGACAGAACTGGTGTAGCTGAGTTAGGTTTGATCAAAAACACTTTCTTTAGCTTTTTCTGGGATCTATTTATGCCATGTTGAAGAAAAACAACAGAAAATACCTTTAAGGTGAGGCAGATGCATTGTTCTGTATTGGATTTAACAAAAATAATTTCTTGCATTTGCAGCTAATGGCCAGTAGTTGATAATGTATTTTATGATGCATTAGTGTCCACTTCAGTGGTCTGTGTGCATTTATAACATAAACATCCACAAGAAGCACAAGAAAATGGCTTTTAGATAGCTGTCCATTGTAGTGACCAATATGCATGAAAGGATTCAGATAAACCTTGTTAAGTTGAACAACCCTGCATTTGAAAATTAAAACTCACTGAAACATATTGTTTCAGTTTTACTCGCTGACTACATGTTTTCCGTCTCTTGGAGAGCATCTTATTCATGGTCATGTTCTCTCCAAAATGCCATCAGCTTTCATTGCTTTGATGCAGAAACCATTTTTCAGATGTCAGGATTCCAGTGCATACATATCACACAACTAGCGATGCTTGAAGTCAAGTTGTGATTGTCACTTTTCGCCATATGTGCTAATTGCCTAATTAGATAAGCAAAGAGCACTCTTCCACGTTGTCTGTTGCGATGGCGACACCAGCTCTGCTCTGCTCAGTATTTTTTTTTTTTAGGCTTGGCTGCCTTTCTGAAAGCGTCTGTGGCCGGCTGCTTGGATTCGGTGCACAGTGGTTTGGTTTTCCTGTGCGTGAGAGGGATTTGTAGGCTCTGAGGCTGGTGACAGCAGCTGCTTGACTCAGATTAATGGAGATTAATTAGCTAACCGCTTTGAGATGGGTGTCGTTCATCATGGAATGATAGGGAGAAAGCAGATCATGCAAACTATAGATATAGATATGTCTCTCCTGAATGCATGATTGGGACAAACTGTTTAGGATGATGCAGGCTGAGGAGGATATGAGATGCTGCCAAGCAGGGTAATGCTGGATTAGGGTGCAAATACTGTATGCAGGGTGACTGCATGAAATAAGACTCAAATAAGTCTCATATTTAGGTGATGATAGCCTGATATACAAACCATAATTATCTGTTTTATATTTAAATGATATTGGTTTCATTTATTAATGTGTAATGCATTTATGAAGGGGAGAAATAATAAAAATGTGCCTGAATGCAGCAGACTCACAAGGATAGAGTTTTGCTAAAGTATTCACACCCCTTAAAATTGGTGCCAGTAACAAAATTTTATGTTATATTCTGAGTTTGATGTCATTAGCTGGAGCATGCAGACTCCAAAAAGGTTACTTGCTGAAAGCACAACAAACTCAGAGCAGTAATTAAGTCAACCCTGTTAAAAATATATATATAGATTTGCACTTAATAAATACTTTTTTGTCTGTAAATATGTTCTACCCAGAAATTCTCAAGTGGAAGTTTTAGCTTCATCTGTTTGAAGTACTACAGAAACCACAATCTTCTTCTAAGCATCTTTTCTATAAATAGTCAAGTGTACACTAAAATACAATAAAATTTCCTTTCTTTTAATGAAATTGAATTATTTGCTTCTTTGCATCTTTTTATGTATTTCTAATATTGAATTAAAAAAAGGCTTAAATGGTTTTAAAAAATCTTTAAAGTGTGCAGTCTTTTATCCGATTATTCATCAGAATAATCTATGCTATAATCAATTACTAAAATAATAATTGGTTGCAGCCATAGTTCAGATCAAAATATTTCCAGGGGTTAAAATGGCCCAGTCAAAGTCCAGATTCTCAATGTCTTGAAACTTGAATAGAATTTCTTAGAATAGAAATAATTTCAGTCTCTAACTTACTGCAGGTGTAATGATTGACTTTATTGCTTATTTATTTATAATTGTAAACAATTTGAAGCGACCGTGTGTCATTTGGTTGCAGGTTTTGCTTCCCAGAATCATGAATATTGGCTAACGTGCCCACCTGACTGGTCATCAGTTGAGAGTTTGTACATGGACAGTTTGTCTTACGACAAAAAATTAAAAAGCTGTATCAACAAAATACCTTCAGAAGTCAGTGTACAGTATAAACGTAGGAACTGAGCAGGTGATGGACTTGCCATCCTATAGGAAAGGTTAAATCAGTGTTTAACATCTAAAATCTATTCTACACATTGATTGAAATTAACCTTGGTACCCAGAGCAGCAGCTTCACTGAGTCAGAGGGTTGAGTTCTTTGTTTTCTTAAGTGGTCAGGGATGTCACCAAGCTAAGGTCTGTGTGTGACCTTTACTGTAGGAGCAGAGGGCAGGTCTTATTAAATTAATCATTCCCTTCCACCATATGGCTGCACTTGACCTTTTACGAGGAACATTTTGTCTCACCAATGGACAGGAGGATAATTGATTCATCAGCAGGTCCTCCACTTAATGCAGTAGGACACGCTTAGCACATAGGTCATGCTAGCAATAACCCCGCTCTCAAAGACGTATTAATTAGCCTGAAATATTGATGCATGTGTGATTTATGATGGCTCCATGACTGAACTGCGAAAAATGGATGATGGGGACAATAATCATCTTTCCACAGTAATAACAGTCATGTTTTATCGATGTAAAGCCAATCTGTTTCCCATAGGAGGAAACCAGTGCACAGGGAGAACATGTGGAGCCGTAAAAAAACAAGACTGTGAAAGATATAAAACAGCAATATTGCCACCACAAATTTTGATTGTAAATAATAAAAGCCAGTGGGAAAGTGCAATAATAATTTTGTGGCAAAGCTAAGAATCTCCTGAAACTGGTGAGTAACATGGGGGTAAAAAAAAAAAAAAAAAAAAAACTGAAACCAACTGCTGAATGATGTTGATGAATGGACGAACATTTTCAGCAACAAGGCAGTTTAAAGTACTTTAAATGATTTAGAAGGAAATACAAACAAAACAACAAACCAAAAGGATGACAAGAAGGTAACAAAAAAGACAAAAATACTACACAATTTAAGCTAATAGCAGTTTCTCTAGATATAAAGTTTGTTCTCGATTAGCCATAAGAATAAGTACTCATAATTTATAAACCAGTAGGAGTTTATGTGTGTCCATGTGTGAGTCTTATTCTGGGTTACTATCAAAGTATAAAACTAAATATTGGTTCCCCACGTTTAATAAGAATAAGTACTCCCCAGTTTCTATACGTATAGAGGTTTCTCTGGATCTGAAGGTATAAACCTAAATGGTGCTTCTCCATGTTTGATATTCGCAGGCGTTGGGGATCACACCATGATGGTTAATAAGGTGGTCACAATGTTATGCCTTGTAAAAACAATCACTCTTATGTTACTCAAGTGAGTCTTCATGGATTTATTTAGTGAAAAACGAACCTGAAAAGCAGCTGCATGGATCTTTTAGGGATGTGTTCATATTCAATAGAACTCCAGTAATTACAGTTCATGGAAGCTTCATTGACTTTTTGCAGAGCCACATTGATTAAGAGTGATGAAGACTATCTGTCAACATCTTGCCTTTTCACTGGCCATTTCACCTTATACACAAGTTCCCTAAAGAACAGAGGATAAAAATGACTGATGATCATACAGTTTCAAACTTATGATCATTTCGACTCAATATTCAACTCTTAAAACCTGTAGTTATTTAAAGGTCTCAGACAGATCTTTTGTTGTTCACTCTCAGTCACATCAATACAGGACTAAATATTGAAGGTTTAAACATCAGAAACCCATAGCGATGTTCCTAGTATAGACTCCTGAAGAGACAAGTGTGTATTCTGCACTGGAAACTGCACTTCACTAGACTGTACAAAAAGAATTTAAAGATTTTGTTTGTGGAATTTTTCATTATTGTTCAAATTTATTCAAAATTATCCAAATACAGCTCTGGAAAAAATGAAGAAACCACTGCACTGAAACCCATTGAAAACCTCTTGGTTATTCCACCAAATATTGATTTCTGAACTCTTCCTGAGTTAAAACATTTGTGTTGTTGTTTGTAAATGAATATGAACTTGTTTTCTTTGTATTATTTGAGGTCTGAAAGTCCTGCATCCTTTTCCTTATTTTGACCATTTCTCATTTCCTGCAAATAAATACTGAATTGTTGCTTGGAATCTCAAAGACATCTGGTCAGTAGTTCATAGAATAAAATAACAATGTTCATTTTACTCAAACATATACCTATGAAGAGTAAAATCAGAGAAAGTGGTAATTTTGCAGTGGTCTCCTAACTTTTTCCACAGCTGTATGTCAGGAAAACAGACAAACTTTAATTGAGTGTCCTGTGTTTTGTCCAGCTAATGTGACTGGAGACAATCAGAGGGATTTTCAGCCAGGATTTTCCGCAGACACAACCTCCCCAGAACAGAAATTACTGCTTATATTCCTATCATTTTAAAATCTGATCCTACATCCTCAGAAAGTACAATGCGGTGCTTGGACTCTTGATGTGGACTTGCTTGATGATTTGTGAAGTCTACTTGTTAAGAATTGGTCCTGTATGAGTAATCTACATCCAGCAGCTTAACCTGAAGCTATGAACACAAGAGATTATGTTTTGCTTGACTGAGTATCATTTAAAGGTTAAGTACAAGTCACTTCAGTTGTTAGAGTATTTCCATATTGCACACGCTGTGTCAGTTGAACTCATGTTGAGTGAGGTTGATTGAGGCCTGCAGCCATCATTAGGAGCTCACCTAAAAGCAACGGATGTAAAGTGGATGGTTTGGATGTTCCATAGCGCCGGCATGTAAATGTTGGTCACGCTGTTTGCGTTCTGCTACCCGGTATCTGTTTCTTCGTCTAATTGAGGTCTCTGAGGTTAATGTGGCGACCCTGGTCCTTACCTCTTCCCTCTGGCGTCCAGATGATCACCTCGCTTAACTCCCAAGTCCTCCCCGTCTGGAATGGCTCCATCCTGAGGTTGACAAAGCATGTAATGGGGAGGATCTGCCACAGTTGCCAGGGGAGTTATTTCCTTTGCGAAAGGCACACATAGATTTCCATTCCCAAACATGGACTGTCACAAGCTCTTTGTGTCATCTTTAGCAGTTTATTTTGGTGTGTTATTCCCCTGGGCAGGCAAAAAAAAAAAAAGTCAATAGCTTGCAAAATAGGAAAGTTACACAATTTGTGATTTATTCTTCTTTTTTGTACAGTGTTTAGACGTATAAATATTAATATTTCTTTTTTGGTTGTGATTGTTTATATTTTTGTGACTTTTTGTTTGTTTTTACACTGTCTTTATTGCATTCATATATTTTTACCTGCAGTTAGTGAATTATTCCTGGCTTCCTCTATTTGATTGTTTTCCTCTTCATTTATAAAACGAGCAGCAATTTTGGTGTTAATATTAGCTGTAACTTATAGTAACACACTTGTATTATTAGATTCAGACAAAAGGGGGATCCTGCAAAAGTGAACAGTTGAAAGAAATTTCTCTATGGAAGCAATAAGTCATCTTAAAGTAATGCAGCTGATTAAAAATAGCATTATTTGCAGATAAATTGTCAGCCATTTTGCTCACATGCAGTCAGGGTCTGAGGAAATCCATCTCTGAACGCATTTATTGACCTTGAAAGCAGCAGACGACCTGGCTAATTCTGCCAGCTAAGAACCGGAAATTGAGACACCAGAATCACCACTATTGGACTTTTACTGTTTGGAAAAACAATTCCTGGTCTTGATTTTAGTCGTCTTTCAGATGGTAGGGTGGAGTTTGAAGTAAACAACTTGAAGGCAAGGATTCATCAGCAGAATTTTTCAGTATCAAAGACGAAACATCTCAAAGTGATCTGTTGAACATGACAGTGACTTCAATGTGCTACGGTGACCTTCAGAGTCACCAGATTTCTCTCATTTTGGATGCGGTTCAGCCAAACATTCTGCAGTACCTGTCATGTCAATGTAGACCTAGTGCTAGAGGAATATTTCTGATTACATGTGGAATATGTGGCAGGAAGAATTGTGGTCCAATCAGATGTAAACCAGATGTACCTAATAAAGCTGAGTGTTTTTTTTTTTTTTTTACCAATTTTTGTATAAGAGGATCAGTTAAAGTTGCATTTCTGTTTCAAAATAAATTTCAGCTAGAGCAATCTCTTTGTTCTCTTTTGCAGCCTTTTTATAATCCGTAAACTTTATGTTAGATATGCACACCCAACCAAAAACTACTGTGAAATACACTTTCATTATTTATTGTCTGTATGGCTTATTCAGAGTACACAAGCCCAAATGAAGTTGAGCTAAGCTAGTGTAGAGTTTTACACTCCAGTCCACTTGGTGGCGGTATATGTTGCAAAAGTTTCTGTTCCAAAGAGAAGAAAACACACATTTTGAGAAATACTGTAAGAATGTTCATAGATGTAAACCTCCTAACAAACAATTTAAGCAAACAAGTGTTCTTGTTTGTACTGTTTTTTTGTCCTTCACACTCCCAGTCTGTTTTACCGTTTCAGTTTGTTGTGCTACCATCTCTTTATTCTGGAATTTACCGTCACAAATGTGTCAAAGCTAAATGCAGCCTGTGAGATAACAAAATTTGTGGCTGCCCTGAGATGTTAGAGCAGTATAGTTTATGTACTTAAATTTTTATTATTATCATTATTATTATAAGCAATTATTGCAAATGCTAATAATTATTGCAATTTGTTTTTGCAACATGTAACAACTTTCGTTCTATAAGCATCTTATGATGAATGAATGAATGAATTGAATTCCAAACATGCAATATTTCATTAACAGCTGCTTTATTTGATCATGGCAGCATAAGATAAGGTGTTTTAACTAAATCAGATCAAGTGGGCTGCATTTTTTTTTTAGAATCTTAGTTGCGGGAGATTTTATACTCTTGTATAAAGCAATAAAAAGAGCTTGTCACAAAAATAAATAAATATAAATGCCGTCCATATTTTAAAATTCAATCTTTGCAAACTTTTCCTTTTCATTTAGAGG
Source organism: Xiphophorus hellerii (assembly GCF_003331165.1). Classification (NCBI taxonomy): domain Eukaryota; kingdom Metazoa; phylum Chordata; class Actinopteri; order Cyprinodontiformes; family Poeciliidae; genus Xiphophorus; species Xiphophorus hellerii. The sequence goes on along the minus strand of NC_045679.1, from coordinate 8,607,128 downwards.
CATGAGCTGCTTTACTCTTTGTATACTCTCCTATTACATGTCTGAGGCCACATTTTTACCAAAACCTACCTTTTTTAACTTAAAAAAACCTAAATGTTATATAATTTTTTGATTTACAAAAACCTCAGCTGTATCAAACATATGCACTGTAGCTCTCATACAGTGCATCATTGTCCATTCCTCCTCCTTACTGATGCAGCTCTATGTCATCATAAGCCTGGAGCACTGACTAAACCGATTGCATGCAAACACACTGGACACCCTCTGGCTTGTCATTGTTTTATCAGACAGAAAATTAGACCCTAATTCCTGAGCCCTAAGGTCCTTTTCTTCCCACTCTATGTCCCACCAATGCATTTTCATGCTAAGACATGCAAAAACACACACCTACACACCCCAACATGCCCACATGCATGTGAATTATTTATAAGTGCTCACAAAGGCCCAACAGAAGAACAGATTTGGAAATTCATCCTATACAGATAAATCTTTGTTTTTTCTCTTTCTCATATCATCACATATTTACACACATTATACAGTATGTAGGACATCGCTATACAAATTTAGCCCTGCTGCATTCACAGCGCTCTTATTGTTTCATCATTTTTTCTGGAAATGCGATTACCTACTTGCTTTGCAACGGTTTTCAAAAAACTCGAATGTTAAAACAAAAAACCTCAACAGATTGCGTAATGTAACCAGAGCAGAGTAGCGCAAAATTTTAGAGGAAGAAAACTTTATCAAATGTTTTACAACTGAAAATCTCAAAACTGTGCTAAATTGTATTTAGCATATTTTATTTGTGGTGTATTAGACACAGTAACAACTTGGAAGTAGGTTCACCGGTCAAGTGATTACCAAATTTAATTTACATGATCTAAACGCAAAACGCTGTGTGTGGTGAAAAACTGACATTATACATCCCCATAAACACGTTGTCTCTACATTGAAGCACAACATTTGAATCGATTAGAACAAGTGCAACACTGAATAATACAACCAGATCTACAATGTAAGAGTCTGGATGAGTGATATTGTTTTCCTTGAACTTCAGAAGTTGTGGAAACCTTTGCAAGATGCTCTGCATCGAACATAGTACCCTGTGGAAGACAAAAGTTCCCCTATAAAAGTTCAATTTTTAAATAAAAGAGGTAATACAATCTAAATCTAGGTGTATAAGGAAGAGTTTGAATGAAACAACCAATTGACATTCATATATTAAGATCACATCCAAGCCGAATAATCCAGACTATGCATCGCTGGTGATTTTGAGTGTCATTAAAAAAAATTTAAATGAATTGATGATGAAATTACTAACTGAAAAGATGAAGAAAGACATGACAAATAGATAAAGATGCTGCAGATGCAGAACTACCAGTGTACATAAAGACAGATTCAAGAGTAAAGCTAAGGATAAGAAGCGGGTCGATATTGACTGTCTAATTTTTATGTATTTTTATTTTGTTGAGCTATACTTTATTATCATATCCTACTGTATAAAAGAGCACTTAGTCTTAGATTTCTCCTCCATCTTCTCCCAGGAGAAGTTTCCTCTCTTAGATCTCTTCATAGGTCAAAAATATGTCCATAACCTCCCGCGGATAATAGAGCAAAATTAAGTTGAGAGTGTGCCTCACCGTAACCTCTCTGCCATCCAGCATCTGTGAGAGTGGTCTTGTAGTCCCACCGCTGGGAGAGGACATGCTGATAGGACAGCATGAGCTGGATACTGTCCTCCCACGCAGCCTCGTCAGTATTCAACTTGAGCCGTTTTGACTTAATGAAAAAAGAAGCAGCGTATTACTGAGAGTGAACTGAGACACCCCAATTAAAACTTCAAACCAACGTCACTTGAGCATTATTGCAAAGCTGAGTTTTTGATTGAGGGCAGATGCGTCTACTCTTCTTCTCCTTATCCTCATGTTTATACAGACAGTGAAAGGAGGATTATTGTAGCTCTGAAAGCAGATGAAGGTCGTCACCTGGAACCAGTTTTGGAGAATCAAACAACATGAACCCACAACTTACAGACCGCCTTAGTAACCCAGTGCTACCGTTCTCCACATGATGCTTTAAAAGTTTACCACATTTTCTGTCACTGCAGTCACTCTTCCTAATGAGACTTTGTTTTAAAGCTACAGTTAGCATGCTACGATTAGCGTGACTGTTAAATAGCAGGCTCTACATCAGAAGATAACCTTAAGAATTACCAGACTATTTTAGCTTGTAAACATTTTACATCTTCTAATTATCAAATTAATAGAAAATTAATTTGAACTGTATTTATCAATGTGGTAATATTTTTGGCAGAATTAGAAATGCAGTGGACACCTTCTATTGTCTGCAAATCACAAAAATCTAAAAACTACTCTCTAAGAATGTTTAGAGCTATCTATTCTAATAGTTCAAACACCAAATATATCTTAATGTTTCTTACTAGACACAGTGGAAATTGTGTTAGCACTACCTCAGAAGCTAACATCCACCATCTGCCCTCTTGGAGGTACAGCCAATTAGCACCAGGGGAACTGAGTGACTCTTCTGCATTTGCTCCTTTGCAAACACCAGCCAGTCGCATGCCATTGCACCAAGGTATTTCAGATACTTACCCAGCATTTTCTTCAGGATAATATCCACACGATTTACACAAAAAAAATTATGAATAGGCTAATTGTCCATCTATTCGTAATTTTGAGTAACATTCCATGGAAAGATCTGCAAATACTGAGTTGCCCTTAAATAAAAGCCCTGATTTCATACATTTTTGGGTAAATACTTAGAAGCTGTAAATTTGTGGCATTTTAAAGAAAGTTAAAGACACTGTGAGAATCTTATGCCGCCTGAACCAGTCCTGAACTTTCAGGACAGAGAAACAAGGTGGATGTTTGCTGAGGCTGAACTTGTGACTCAGGTTAGAAAACTTAATAATCACCAAAGAATATTGAATTTATGAGAAATTAAACTAGGAGTTTGGATTTACACACTTAAGAAACAACATTTGTGGCATCAAACATAAAAACCATCATTCATTCCTTTCAAATACAAATTTTTGGGGGGAGAAGACTTTGAAAGAGATTTGCATCTTCTCTTAAAGTCCCTTTCCTGAGCAATAATTACACCTGCAGTGCAAGGCAAGGCACAGTATAATCTCCGACAGCATGAGGAGCAGCAGCCGCTCCTCTCCACAGCAACTGTCTTTGCTCTGCTGGCTTCTGGCCTAATTAAAGGTCAGTTAGCTAGCTGGGTGCCAAAACAATATAAACAGATTCAAGGGAAATGCCACATGGGAGCCCAACACTTCGGAGGGGTTTGTAAATGCTGGGTGCTGCGTCCTCTTCCTCGGAAACAAAATCATTAAAGAAATTAAAATCACGTCACCCCTCTGGCCCTCATGTGTAAAAGATAATGAGATGGCTCTGATTTGACAGCCCAGGGTGTGTTGGCTGTCTTAAAGTTTTACTTTTTTATCAGTTGGATGGGGATTTTTATCTGACCTTGTGGCATGTTTTTCCTCTCCTCAGTGAACATGACCTGGGTGAGGATGACATCTACGACTGCGTGCCATGTGAGGACGACGGCGACGACATTTATGAGGACATCATTAAGGTGGAAGTACGACAACCCATGGTGAGATCTTTGTATAAAAGGCCCTTTTGTCAGTCGCTGATTACCTGATGCATGTTTTCACACAAGATTTCCAGCATCGTCAGCATGCACACTAGACAAAAAACAATCTTTGAAAAATAAAAGTCTTTGCAATTCACTATAACATGTAACGCATGCTGACCAGTTGACATCTCTTTGCCATAAAAACTGACAACCAATCCTCATCATGGGCTTAATTAGCTACAGAACCACAGAGGGCATGATGAGTTAATAGATCTAGACTTTTCCTTTGCAAAACCAATTAGCCCTGGTAAAGATGTTTTTTTTAAGCTTATAATTAATGTATCTTGAAGTGCTGCACTAATCCTAGAAGCTGAAGAGAAAACAAATTAAACTTTAGCTAAAGTACAACTTAATCAGTGAGAAAAAGAAATTACTATTTTGAAAATATTTGGGGAATTTTATAAAGAAGTCAAAATTTTTAATGATTTGTTTTTTAAATTGCATTATAGTATAACACCGAGGCAAAATGCATTGTAAGGGTGGACTGCTGGGTTGGAGTTGGAACCCGTTCATAACTGCTTGTGGCATTTTTTTTTTTAAGTATGTGGAAAAGCAACTCAAGCCTATAGTGATAATGTGGGCCTGTTTCCCTTTCAAACCAGTAATTCCAGGATACTGGGAAAAAAAAGTTTGCCTCTGCCAGAATACAGAATAAAGTTCATCTTTGTGTTTTCAGGAGAATAATGAGAACAAGAGAGAAATCGTTCTTTGTTTTGTTGAAAGCTTTTACTCTAACATGGAATTTTGCTACCCTCAATCTTCTGTTGGTATCGGTAAAATTAAAGGTTGGATTTTCATAAAATATTCTGTGTGAACTTATGCTACTGCAATAAAAGTTTATTTTAAGACTTTTGACACATTTGCAGCATAATTGACTGTAAATGTAAACAGCTCTGTGTGTGTTTTTAGGCGCAGTATCTTTAAACTATGGCTATCTGTGAACTACAAGATTTCTTTCCACCTTGTGAATTTATCGTTTTCAACCTGCTGCTGACATTAATTAGAAGGAAGCATAAACACACAACCAAAGTGGGATGACAACATATTGTCTTAACTCCTGTAGCATTTTCTTTTACTTTGACTTGTATCATCATCAGTTCAGAAACGAGGTATAGACAGTAAGATTATGAGCGTGTGCTGCATTCTTGAGCCTTGGTTTCACACAAACCCAGTAATGATTGTGAGTAAGAAGCCAGTAGATTGAAATCTCCTGCTTTGACTGTGTTTTCGTTTTGCATTATTTTCTTTTTCCATTAAGGTAAAATCCCGTATTCCATTATGCTCTACCTTGCGAATGTATTCACAGACTTTGATTTTTTTTTTTTTACCTTTTGTCACAATAATCACAAACCTTAATGTCGGATGCAACTACACAGTATGTTGGATTTTCCTTAAGTGGAGAGAAAGTTATAGGTTCATCAACGTTTTTCACAAATTAAATAGGGTGAGCTTTTCTACTTACCCTCCTTTAACTAGTACCCTCAAATTAAATCCAGTGCAAGCCTCGAGAAGTCACCTCATTAGTAAACAGAGTCCATCTGTGTGTGATTTAGTCTTGTTATTATTACAATAGTTTCATGAAGGCGTCAGAGGTTTAGTAAAGAACATTTGTAAACAAACATCATCACCATGAAGGCCAAGGAACAACAGCAAGACACGTCAACTTTCAAAGAAAGTGACTCATATCCTCCACTTATTGTGAAAAATGCATTTGTAGACAAACACATTTGCATTTCTTTTTCAAAATATAAATGTGAAAATCCCTTATGTTTTGGGTCTGTGGTAATTTGCACAACCCCTATCTGCAAGATTCTACTTGATTCATTATTCCATGTTCACTGTCCTTTTAAGCAAGAACAAAGTTCACCTAAAACAGCTGATGTTTAGATGATAGCAAAGTCATCTACTAGAGCTAAATATAGGGGAGATCCAGAAGATTCTGCAAAAGACTTGAGACCAGGCAGAGTTTGCAGGGGAATTGTTTAGATTGCAGATTATTCCTGAGCCGAAATTCAAAATTCAGACCTATATCCATCTGCGGATATGTGACAAGCAGTTCTCCATCCAATACGACTGAACTGGAACTATCTTGCAAAGAGGAATGTGTGAATATGTTAGTCTTCAGATGTACAAACCCCAACAGACGAACAGCTGTAACTGTACCAAAGGTGCTTCTTTAAGAATCGACGTAGGGAGACTGGAAATGAGAATTATCCACTATTTTGTGTCTCTTAAAATTCTTTCAGAAATAAATTGAGGTTTGTGGTTGTAGTGTATGAAATCTTTTGCAACATTACATAAGCTTATATTATCATAAGCTCAGTGCTTGAGGATACATCTGTTCTTTGCAGAGTTTATCGGATGCATTGTGATGATCGACAGACACTGCAAAGACCAGATGATGATGCAGCTTTCCATTTATTGTCTATTTCACACTTGGTGATATAAACTTGTCACTTGCTTTGCCCTTCTCATGCTGCAGATCAGATACATGCAGGTGAGTGGTGCTGTGCTTGTGACTCAACTCCCCCTCTTCTCTCCTCCAACCTCCTTCTCCCCATCAGCTAACTTCCCCTCATCACTTCATTTCAAACACACAGCATCCCACGAGAATGACCCGCCGATTAGGGTTAGTGACCCATGCATGGTGGCGGGGGAGACCCCATCTGGTTGAACGTCTGACTCAGGGCCTGTGACTTCAGCTCAGTGACTGCAGTGTTAAGTGATGTCAGCGAACACCACCCACTGCCACAACAAAGACGGACACAAACTTTGTTGTGCTGGCTTCGTGCCCTGCCTCTCTTTCTGTTTTTCTAATTACATGCTGGACTGAAGCCTGGACTGGACTTTCTTTTTCTTCTTCTTTAAGCATTGTTAGCTCCAGGTTTCTTATTGTCAATGGCCAAATCTGGTCCAGATGGCTCCCCTAGTTCTTCTTTATCTTCCTCTTAAGTTTAGCTGCTTCAAGTGCGCACCAGATAAAAATGTGTTCAAATTAAATCTGTATGTTTTTGTTCCAATGCTCTGTGGATTTTACAGAGCTGTTGGCTAAGTTGTGTGTGGAAATCAGTCAATTTCCTACATTTATTCAGATTCTCTTTGTTTTCTTTATTTTTACTGACCAAGCACAGGTTGATTGTCGACTGATTTTCAGACTATGATCAGTGAACTATGCAGTCGCTCAGTGATTTCATGAAGCAGTCACCCTGTGTACTGTATGTGGGGGTATCATCTGTGTAACAACAAGAATCAATTTTATGCTTCTTTGGAATATTAGTGAAGCCCATGAAATACAAAGAAAATTGCAGTGGCACAAATATCAAGCCCTGTGTGACACCATGTGACACGATCCTGAAATCATTTAAAACAACACAGTTTGTTCTCTCAGGCTGGTACGAACTGAACCACTCCACAAAAACCTGCAGAATGATTAAATACTATGATCCACCATGTCAAAGGCAGGAGTCACATACTTCATTGAATCTGTAGCCAAAGGGATGACATTAAAGAACCAAAAACTGCTTTAGATTCTTCAGCAGTGTTTTTATAACTTGAACTTGGTTCAACCCTTCTAACGCAACCCAATCAAAAGTTTTGGTGACCTGCCAAGCTGAGCAGAGAAAAATGGAGCCTTAATCATAACTAGAGCGCCAACAGCAGCTATGATTTAAATCGCTTCTTTGATCAAGTTTGGTCTCTAGTGCTTTTATGAATCGATGCAGCGCTCAGGGCTGTTTACTCAAGTTGCTAAACAGAAGTCATCCTCCAAAAAGGCAATGTGGCAGAGAGCCCAAAATAAAGTGAAAGAAGCCTGGATGTACTCTACCTTTGGGAAAATAAATTCTCGAATCATATGAAATGAAATGAACTTCTGGCTTGTCAGAACCGTTTCTTTACAGCTAAACTCGGTGGGAGAAACACGCTGTCAGCACATTTTCCTGCAAGTCAGAAAACAAGCTAGTATAGAAAGAAAAAAGAAGTAAAGAAATACTTTTTAGGAAGGATCTGAGGTTATGTAACCTCAAGGCTAATCTTGAGTTTAAACCTTAGCCTTGCAGAATGTGTATTTATGGGCATTCATTTTTGCATCTCTTACATAGTTTTGAGAAGAAGAATAACAAAAAGGTCAAAGATAAAAGGTATTGTTAATTTTGAGAATTATTTTGGAAAACAAGTTTTGACGCTCTTTCAGCCAATGAAAGATGAAGCGTCTGCAACTTTAAGAAGTCTAATATTAAATTTTTTAGTTGTCTCAACAACACAATAAATATTAATGACTCTTTACCTTAAGGTAGACTTTCATTATAATCTGTTAGGTAATCCAGTTTACCTGGCACAACGCGAAATGGCATTTTACAGCAGAAATCTAGTATGAAACCACTGGGTATGAAACTGTGTGGGTTTCATGCCAATCTCATCAATGTTTCATCCCATAAAATCTGTTCAGAGTTTTAACACATGGCAAGATGTTTTGTGCATGGCAAGATTATATCCTGGTTAAAAGGACAAGCTTTTTATGTGAAAACTGTGGAAACTCCTGAAAAGGCTTCAGCATAAATTTACTACAACCAGCAACATCCCTAAACATGTTTATTTTAAATCCCAGTTACTTCAACAAGTTCACTGTGTATTTAAAATAATATAATTCGTTTTTTTCTTTGTATTTTCTAGAAAATGGGTATGACAGAAGATGACAAGAGGAACTGCTGCTTAGTTGAGATCCAAGAGACTGAAGCTAAGTACTACAAGACTTTAGAGGACATTGAGAAGGTGAGTTCTTACGTTGACTAGTCTGCTGAGAGTTGCAGTTTGGCTCAGAAGTTCTCATTCACTCATTCAGTGGCATACATGAAGACTCTGGTGCACAAATTAAAATGTAATTGATGAAAATATACCCACAGACTCATACACAAACACATATCGACTAAAAATAAACAATTTCCTAGTTTTTGCATAAACATTAGTCCTTTTATCCTGGAATTATTCATCAGGTGATAGAAGGCTGACTTTGTATCTGTCTTCATATGTCTCTAAAGGTTCAGATAAACAGCTAAAATGAATCAATATTAAAAAGAAAAACAACTTCAGGGTAATGTTCTGCAGGTATTTCTCTTCAGAAAAAAAGGTTAAACTTATATCATGCCAAACTTTTGTCCACAACTGTTGATCGTACAGATAGTGAGTGTTTTCATACTTACTCTGGGTTCCTGTTTGCTGCCTCCTTGTTGTCGGCGCCTGATGCCCCTCAGCTGTGTGTCAGCATGGAAATGTCGGCCAATTCATTTGGGAGCACAAATGTCACGGAACTGATCAATATGGTTATTATTGGCTGAGCCCTCAGGGGAGACAGTTATTCCTGGTGCTTTAAGTGCACATTATAGGTGCCAAGAGTTGCCAAAGGAATAGCTTGATTTATATTAAATCTCATTATAATGCAAGAGCAAAGTCTGATAATACATCAGTGCAATTTATGAGGATTTAAAATTCCATATACTTTTGAATTCAAGGAGCTGGGTAAATAATTTTTAGTATTTAAACAAATAAAACATAAAAATGTGTCATTCATTGGTGTTCATCATTGATGAGTCAATACTTTGAAGAATCAACTTCAGGTGCAGTTCGAGTGAACTTGGGGATTTCTCTACCAGCTACAGAAATACATTCTTGATTGATCTTCTATAGCTCAACTTCAGTCAGACTGGATGAAAATGTGAATATACTTTGATCTAAGACATTTCATTGCAGCTCTGGCTGGATGTTTAGGGTGACTGTCGTGTTGGAAGATGAACCCTAACCCCAGCCTTGAGGTTTTTTTGTAGCCTCCAGCAGGTTTTTCTCCAAGTTTGACCTGTCTTTTATATTTGTTTTCTTTCATAAAGCTCTCCTTGCCTGGCCTGTCAGTTTAGGTGAACATACAGTACATCTTTCAGTAGATTTGCAGTCCAACCATAAACTTTTCATTTTTAAATACTGGGTTGAACAGAGCTCTATGAGACATTCAAAAATATTCCAGTTATTTCACACATCTTTCCTGCATTCCTCACACATTCTTTTTGCAAAACAAACTGGTAAAGTCAAGCAACTTTCATGCAAAACAGACACAAACACTCCAGTTCTCTTGGTGTGATGATAAACCTCTGTTGAGATCGGCACTGCTAACTCATCACTTTCGTCGTTGGCAGATTTCTTCTGAGCGCCACAAATCATCCGCTCTGCTAATTTCATTAAAGCAAATGTGCATCCTGTGTTTTTCCCCACATTAGACCAACGTGAGAGTGAATGAGAACAAATGTGCCTCTCGTGATCAGAGGACTCGTAAAGCTTAATTGAGTTGGGGTTCATAAAGGCTGTCGTTTTTTATGTTGCTTCTTAGTTGATCTATTTGTTATCATTATGATGATGAAATGTGGCGGCCATAAAGTAGAGCTGTGGAAAATAACAGGCAGGTTTTTTCCTGTCGTCTGCAGCAGCACTGCGTCTCCATGTAGCGCTAGCTCACTAAGTGTTATTTCCATTTAGTAAATGGCCTGATATATGTTGCCTGTCTTTTTACCATGTTGTGTAATATTGATTTGTGCTAAAAGCTTGAATTGATCTCTTTCGAAGAAAGAAATGCAAACTCTGACGTTAAGACTGCTGAGAAAATGAGGTTTTTTCGTGTAAAGCATGTTCTGATTCGTTCCTCTCTCCCCTTGAAGAATTACATGATCCCGTTGAAGCACGTCTTGAGTTTGCAAGAAATGGAGGCTATTTTTGTCAACCTGGAGGTGAGTACGCGGTCAGGTGAAGAAAAATCTGAATTTACAGCATGTCTGCATGCCTCTGACAGGTGAATAATGGGGTGTGCAGCTGATTGACTGACATGGCATGTTATTGTTTCTGTACTCTACCCTGATACATAATTTATAGTTTCATATATAAAGCAAATATCCGTTTTCAAAACAGCACCAAAGGAAAACAGAAGATTCTTTTTTTCATACATTGTCGTCAGTGATGGATGTATGAGCTGGACTGAACGATGGAAAAATTTTGTATTTTAGCAGTGGCTCAATATGCCAAGCAAAAGATTCTTTAAAGCAAAATTGTTACATTTTTTATCGAACCTGAATCAGCTTTTTTTTCTAGATTGTAGGTTTAGAAAACAGGTCATTACTCATTGCTCCAAAGCACCTCCAACATGTTTGACTTTGTTCACATCTGGTAAAATTGTGCTTTTCATGCCAATTGTTAAATAGTCGTAAATCATCATTATTACAAATTGAGCTCATGATAGTTATACTCATTCCCGCAGAAAATGTATATTAAAAAAAGCATCTGTGGCAACATTATGTCTGGAACACCAAACTTGGACATCAGTGTGGAAAACAATGTGCACCCAATGTAAAAATACTAATAGCAAAGTCTCCAGCAAGAAGGAGGCATTCAGGAAAACTCTTGTTTGACTGAAATATATCTCGGAAATGTAACAAACCGGCATCCTACTCAGAGATATAAAAGTTCTCAGTTGTGAATCCAGTGTAGGTGTAAAACATTATGGTGGTGAGTGTCAGATTGGGATAAAACTCAGGTTTTGCTCAGGCTCTGACCAGCATTTTTACTCTGATTAGCAAACCATGTAGTGATTGTGTTGGATCTGATCTTCAGTTGGAAAACTTAGCCTTCTGTTTGATCTGCTTTTATCTGAGACATGTTGAGTCCTCAACCTCTCTGTTGCGTTGTGGAATTATCTTACATTTATTGCTTAGATCACTTTATATGTTGCAATTTTACTGAAAAAGCAGCATTTAATCTAGAAAAAGGTTAAAAATCGAGGACCACCATTCATTTTCCTTGTCTTTGCTGAACCTCCAATTAACAGAGGTAAGGAAAACGTCTGATATTACCTTCTGCGCTACTGCTAAGACAATTTCCCTGTGCTTTTTTGTGATAATTAAAGTATATTTGGTGTTTGAACTATTAAAATAGGCAGTTCTAAGCAGTTTTAGAGGGAGTTTTAGTGTTTTCTTTTTCTTTGTTAAACCCTCAAAGTCCACTGTATGTGTTTTGCCAATATGGCAATAGTAACATCAAATATTGATGTCCAATACTGTAGAACTCAGTATAGATTCCTCTTTCTGCTTTTACATGTAATACAGATATGTCAACCTGTTCTGTTGTTTATTGTGTTGTTTTCCTAGGATATAATCCGGGTCCACTTTGCCCTTCTGCGAGCCATCGATCTGAACATGGTCAGCGGAGGAAGCGGTCTTGGAAAGATCTTCCTCGACTTCAAAGAAAGGTTGGTATCCTGTAATCCGCGCCAAGTGTTTGACCTCATGTCGCGTTCTTTTGTGCTCAGGACCCAGAGCAATGAAATCCAGTTACAACACAATGATAGAGGCCTTTTTCTATCCTTTCAACTCTATGAGACTGCACTAAGATGAGTATCCGAGACCAAACCGCCCATTGATGGGATTAGTACACAAAGAATAAGTCACTTAAAAATAAATAAATCAAGTTGTGTGCAAAAAAAGCTGAGCGAGCATGAAGCCAATTGTTTCTCTTTTCAGCAAAGGTTGACAAAGCAGCAGCACTTAGCCTGTCATTCATGTAAATCTTTTCTCTCTCTTATCATCACAATTTATTATTCTTTGCATAAATATTGTGCAGCTGTAACTAAACACACAAGTCTAGGACTAGTGAGAGAAATGGCTCATGATCTTTAACCAAAAAAGAGAAATCCTACAACCACTAAAATCTGACGTCACTCCATTTTTCTTTACAGTTTGCGTAGAAGGAAGTTGTGCTCATTCAGTATCTTCTTCGGACGTTTTCTTGTCGTTTCCTTCAGTAGTTTTTGGTGCAGCGCCACCACAGGTGAGGCAGTGAACAGGCTTTTCAAAAGGCTTTTGATAGTTTGACGCAGTGCAATGTCAATGTGAACTGCATCAACTAAAAATGTAACAAATGTAGCAATTTTGGTCACTATTGAATCCTGTCTACTTAACATTTTACGTCACTTTCTAAATAATGGAACCAAAATAAACAAAATTAAATTTAAAAACCTGCTCTTCCTCATTTACGTATTAACTTGAAACACTGAGAATTTTTATTTCAGGGACAATTGCAAACTCTAAGAACAATCAGAATGCATCATTTGCTTCAAAAAGCAATTATGTCTCAATTATTTGACTTCTCTGTGGATGTGGGAAAACACAAGGTAAGTCTGAAGGAAACCTGGGGGTTTGTTGCAAACTGGGGATTTCTCTTTGATCTCCACCTTTCCCAGCTGAAGAGCAGCGTGTGGATAATTTGCACCCCTGACGGGAGCGGTGATTTGCCTCCCTGCTGCTCTGAGTGCAACGGCTTCGTTGGTAATGGTAATGATGGTGATGATGGGTTCTGGTTTCGGTCATGATTCTATACGCACCCACAGAAAACGGGAGCCTCCTCGAATAATGCGGCCATTACCGCAGGAATGAGTCACTCACTGCTCTGCGTGTGCGTGTGTGTGTGTGTGTCGGGGTGTTCTTACATACATAAGTACTAAAATACTTCTGTGAGCAGTGATCCTGATTTCCTGTTGCTTCCAGCCTATAACTCATTATTCCTGAGATGTTTTCCCAGGTAATAAGGCGTTACATTTGTTTTTAAAAAGCTGTCCACTGATTCACTACAGCTTGAAACCAGACAGCCGTAAAGTTTCAACCAAATATCTATATTAGGGCTGCAACTAACTATTATTTTAGCAATTAATTTTTCTGTCGATAAATCGATTAATTTGGGGGTGAGTGGGAATGGGCAAATTCTGCTAATTTTTTATTTAACCACTTAACCCTTTTTATAGAATATTGGAGTTACATTAAAAGATGCAAATTAACACATCAGAAAGTAAATATTTTAATGCCTAACATTAATTTCCTTAGTGTACATGTGATCATTTATAGCAAATGATGCATCTACAGCTAAAAAGCATTTTTGTATCATCAACATGTGAAAACTTCAGACCTTTCCACTTGATTTAGCATCAGCACAGTGTAGCGCTAATTATTCTCTAATTATTTTTTTATAACTAGAGAATAATTAGATTACAAAGGAGACTTAATAGTCTGTTTTATTTTTTTAACAGAGTTTGAACTAGGTAAAGTAATTTTGTTTCCTTAAAATACATTTTTGGAGAAAGAAGGTTTTTTTTTCTTTTTTCTTAAATGCAAAGTGTATATACGTATATTTGTACAGTTTTGAGTTTGATGCTCCTTTAGCAAATGGCTATTTTGGAGTTTGTGTACTCTAGTTAATTATTTATTCATTACTAAATTAGTTGATGATTATTTCAGTAATTGATTCATCGTGATTAATCTGATTAATAATATCTGTCCTGATTCATCCATTTATATGTAATCTATGGACATTATGAATGTTCATTACTGTGGCCATACAGTGACAAATAAAGATTATTAGAAGTCTCAAATACACCAGACACTGAAAACACACCTGGCTACCAAGTGCAGTGAATATTGAGTGTTTTGTTTAAAGTATCATACTCACATGCAGTCTTTGCTGAAATTAGAAGTTTCAAGCAACCAAACATTTCCTCTCTATTCATAGACTGATGTGCTGATGACACGCCAGTCATTGTTCCCGTTTACCTTTCAGTGACATTCTCTGAAATGTGACGCAGGGTTATTTTAAGAAAATGATTCATTTGATTTGCAGATGCTCTCCATCCTGGTCTTTCACCACTTACAGGTGATTGACATGCGTACCTTCCTCATTTCAAGCCGCCGGTGCATCTTGCGTCTCCGTGGTGATAAACAGCCGTAACCGAGGGGATTTGAACCGGCAAAGCTCTCCTCCGGCACCTCGGCGGGTTTCCTGAGGACGGGGTCTGGCATAATTAATTTGGTTATCTGTGCTTGTAAGTCTCTGTGACCTTTACGACAATGTGCTTGTATCTTTTTTCCTCGTGTTGGTGCAAAAGATGAAAAGGCCTTTTTGTGTGCTTGTCATTGAACCGGCAGCCATGCTGAAAATGTCACCGGTTTATCTTCCCAGCTTTTAAACAGCCAGACTGAGGCGGAATGGAAAAGTGCACTCAGAGGAAGCTCCATAAACTAAATGGGCATCTAAATAGCCTCTTGTTGATATACTCATTTGCAACATTCCAGAACTCATTTCCGGAGTAATCTGGCTCACAGATATGCAGGCGGGGGCCTAATCATAGTGGCTCTGTGAGCCTCTTTAAAGAGGGCCTTTGCTCTACGTTCTCCACCATTTGCTGTTTGCTGGGAAGGCTGAGTGGAGGTGAGGGGGTCCCAGTGCCATGTGTCTCTGAATATTAGCTGCTTCCACAGCTTGTCACTTCTGGTTTGCTCACCAGAATTCCTCCGTCGCCTGACTCAGCTTGCTGCTCTGCTAGGGTGAGGGCGGATGCCCAGGGCACAGTTACCCCGAAATTGTGTTTCTGGTGGAATAACGTGCGCAGCAGCTTTCTCGTCATGGAAGAGACGCACACAGCAGGAGGAAGAGGAGAAGTTTTAACTGCTTCTGCAAAGCCCAAAGGAAAACTCCCAACATTTCTGTTTTCTGCAGACCGATATTGCCAGCTGGACAGCTATAGGACTTCTAACGGCACTTGTGAACATTTGGCAGCTGAATTTATGACCAAAACTTTGGCTTTATTTTCTTCCCTAAACACAAAGCCTCTCATTATCTTTTAATTCTTTTATATAATTCCTGCCTGGTTACTGGCTACTTTCAATTCAGTGAAGAAGATGATAAACATTTGTTCAATTATATAAGAAAAGCACATAAAAGCTGCAGCACCACACACTATATTCTCTTGTAACCTTTTAAAGTCATCTTGATCGATAGTGAACCTGAATTTCTGAAGCTCTTTAAACTTTTATTTATTTAACTGAGCAGCTTTTTCTGTAGAATGTGCTTAACAAAAATGAGAAAGGTGTGCAAGAAAAACTACGTTTACAGCAGATGAAATTTTTTTAAAAACCTGTAAGAGCCTGTATGAATCCGATAAGGAGTTGACTCGTAACCTGAGAGATGCACCTAAGACCTATGTTCCAATCTCTGCCTGGATAATTTTGCTTGTTTTAATTTTACGCAGTTCTTTAAATGTTTTGAGAGTAAATATATCTGCCCATTTATCCATAACAGCTGGAACTTTCAGTATCTAAAAAGATATTTTTGCAATTTACTGTCTGACATATTTAATTCTGACCTTCATGATGTTCTTAGAAAGCAAAGTTTTCCTTCTTATCCCAAATCATTTTATTACAATATAGAGACACACTTTTCCTTCTTTTTGAGATGACATTATGAGATTCATAGAGGTTTTATATTTGTTGTGATCTAGTTAAAGTCCATATCTTCTAATCTACTGAAATGCATGGAAGATATGAACTAATCTGGGTGTGTTTCCAATAGCTGTGTCTGAACTTGTTTGCTAAATTGTGTGTTGGCATAACGCTGGTTTCTTCCTTGATTTTAATGTCTAATCAGCCATAGGTCAGAGTCAAGTGTCTTAACAAGCAAAAATCAAACATCTGATAAAATAAGCTCATCTTCCGACCTGAAAATGAGCAAGAAAGCTTTATTCAAAAAGAGCATCTTAAAAGGTAGCAACAACGTCTGTCTATTTTAAAGAAAATGTACAGCAAGAAGAGTTACACCAATATTTTCTGCAAAAGGGAGCAGCACTCTACTTCTCTATCATCTCTTAGTATTTTGAATTATATAAAAGTGATTTTTTTATTATTATTTCTAACTCAGGATTTGCTCTGAATTCTGTTTTTATTTTCTTTCCAAGCTGCCCTTTCCACTCACCATTAGTGCTTTTGTTAAACTGACTTGTTAAAGAAAAACAAGAGGACAAAGCGTGAGACGACAGACTGCGTTCTTCTCTGAATTCCCTGTATAATTATTTTCTATTTAAGCAGGTATTGAACTCAAACTATTAGAAGCCCAGAAGAAAAGCATACAATAAGTTTCTTGTGGCTTGTAAACAGCTGCCCACAGCTGCAAAAGCAATAAATCAATTAAATGAGCCGCAAATCAAAAACTGTGACAATGGGCTCCTTTGGAGAGAGCTGAATGAGAACAAGAATTAAACTCACATTTTGAGCATGATGCTGTTTCCAACTTCACTGCTTCACCTCCAGTAATGTTTTTTGTTGTCGTATTTTTGATGTAATCTGCTGGGAAAATCTATTCACCGCTTATAGATTTACTTCCATGACAAAGTAAAAGGTTTCAGATCAAGATTTTTTACGTTTTAATGTCAGTGAACAGCAATAAAATTCTAAATGCATTTTTTATTAAGAGAAACCATTTACCGGTAAGTTATCTTTGAAATTAAAATTGATGATCTGAAACATTTAGGTGTGACATAAAAAACAAAATTTGAAGAAATGCGTTAGAGGGCTGACTTCAAACGTCTTAAAATAAGACCTTCATGTCCCATTATGTCCTGATCATTCATTCTATAATTTCTATCTTTGGTCTGTGCAACATTTCATGCTCCATCTGCTGTCTTATAGCCGGTCAAGGCCGCCCATTAATCTCAATTACAGTTCCAACGGAGCCGGAGCTGAGGGAGCGTAGATCCAGTCCTAATCGAGATCTTATTGGATCCTCTTGATCACATTTCAATAAACTTTTCGGAGAGAAGTTTGGATTCGTTTTGGGGAATCTCGTAGTTCAGGACTCTACCTCTGGCAGCCTGGTCCCATTTTGCAGCCTGAACATTTTAGGAAGATTTCCAGTGTGAAATTATTTATGTGGACATGCTTTCACATCAATAATGGAGATTCGTGAGTTTGCACTTTTGTGCTTTGGGAGCAGCCAGGAAATCACACTGCAGTCTAATTTTAACCACAAACATTTTGAAATAAATCTTACAGCATGTTTATTGTAAATTATTAAAGCGCATCTTAAAAACAAATTGGGTCATAACATCATAACAGGAGTAGCATGATTAATATTGTGGGTCTTAGAGAAATAATACACTGATCTTATCTTGCATATAAAACATGTGGGCAAAGGAAATGAAAAAACTAACAAAAAAAAACAGACGGGCATCCTGAGTTCATCTCAGTTCATAACTGTTTTAGGATAGAATACTGTTGAAAAAACTATTATTACCCTAATCAATTCCTTTGAATGAACTGTAGCTAAAACATTTCTATTTTTTCTATTTATGACTTTATTTAAAGTTTTGTCTCAGAAGCCATTTTGTTTAACCACCAGACTGGGTGAGAAGTTTGTCTTTTCATCACACGTAGTGAGGAGGATGGTAAATGGTTCACTTTTAAGGAATTACAAATGTAAATAAGTGAAGTTTGCTGAATTAAACTGAGGCTAAGTTTGAACTTTTCTGCTACAAAAAATCCTGTTTGCCTATTGAAAAGCACAACAGATTGAAAAGGCATTTATTTCTTCCAGAGAAAATTCCTGGGAGCTTTTAGATCTCATGGCATCATGAGATATTTGATATTCAAGATCATTTCAAGCAGGAATCTGGTGGTTTCTTCCTGAAAACAGCTAACGAGGCATTATAGATCCTGGCCAAATCAACAGTAATGCTTCATCAAACCCAAAATAAGTCTCACATAGATTGATTTTGCAGCTAAATCTTTTAGAATACCTTTAGGCTGAGGTGAAAAGAACAGAGAATGAGTGTTTTTACATGATAATTTGGTCGATTCTACCGTTACATTTTCATCTGCTGCAGTTTGCTTTCCCACCTCTAAACTAAATCGTTTGAAAAAACTGTTCCCCTCCTCGCCTGTGGTTGCGCTACACTACAAACTACTGAAAGAAATTTTCTCTCAGGAAAACATGAACGCAACTTTCTGCTTCTCAAAATGTAAGCAAAAATTCAAGTGGTGTCAGATTTTAGCGCTTGTATTTGGTAAGACACTACAAGCCATTTGTCTCTCGTACTAGACTCACGTTTTTGGTTGTATTTACCCAGAATAACTCATTTCTGCTTGCATCTACATATTCATTCGAACCGCACTAGGTTTCATTTAACCAAAATGAGACCTAGATTTTTAGGTGGACTTTGCTTTTAGTTTTGATTGCACATTCATTTCTCCACAAATGTATTGGACTTCCCAGGCAAACGAGCCGGAGTTCGATTAAAGCGGACTAAACACGGCTGGTGCGAATGCGTCCCATGAGAGAGAGACCAGGACTCTGAGCGATCCCTGTGTGCAGCGACCTTGTGAAACTTTTAAACTGCATATTTCTCAACAGTTTCAACAAAGTTGCCCACATCTGTAAGGTAAAAATAGTAAAAATGAAGCGCATGGCATACAGAATTTTGCAGCTACGCCTCCAGTTTGCAGATATCTTGCTCTCGGGTATCTACGAAGAGCTTGATTAGACTCCAGAATGCCAGTGCTCATCTCCAACTCACCCTTCTCAAGATTCAGTTTGAGAGCCTTGCCAGCTCTGTTGAAGGGGCGAGGGGTGGAGTATCGCGCCAGCCGTGCCAACGACCTACTTCCAATGTGTGCCACGTGTAGCAGCGTCCTCCAGGCAAGATGACTTTGAACTCGCTCCCAGCTGAACCATCCCAGATCTGTGTCAGTGTCCCATTGTACCGTCTAATGAAGCACCGCTTGGAACGACGGGATATTTTTCCTCTCACACTGATAACAGGAAATATGCCTTTCATTAGAGCTCTGTGATTACAATTTGTTGGCAGTAAGATGCCACCCTGACGAACACTGCCTCGAGTTCAGCCTGCTTTACTTTTCTAATCAGAACACATTTATTCACACAATCATTTATCTGCCCCCCCTGTGGTGGTAAACGTCTCTTAAACTGACCTCTGGAACTGTGTTATTAATCTTAAAACGAATGTGCGGCACACAGCCTGGAGGCCGGGAATCACAGAGCAGTTCAGAGCTAATTATGGAGTCAGACAGTGATCTCTCTTTTATCTCTGATATTGTATCTTAAACATTTCAGACATTCCAAAGAGCCGCATTAGTTCTTATTAAGCCTCATATTGTAGCTCAAGCATGCAAATTCAGTCTCAGAGGACGGCCGCAGAGATCTCAGTCACAATCTCGTCTGTTTCAAGTGATGTTTCAATTTGCGTCAGATTGAGATGAATATTGCATTAGGTTATTTATAGATTAGATTTTTCAGTTTAATTAAAAAATGTGACGGTGAGGGCAGAACAGAAAACCCCAACCTTAGCAGGCCTGCCTGGACAAGAGGCCTTAAAACTAACGTACATTTGTTTTGTACTTATAGATGTTGAAATATTTATTAGTTTTCATGGTAAAGATATTCAGAAAGTCTTAAAATTTAATTAGCTTTCATTACAGAAGCATTATCTCATGCTGGAAAATACCCAACGTTAAAAAGTTATTTATCTGGAATTATGAACAATTATATAGAAAAGTAAAGGTTCTGTGTTTTTTTGTCAGAGGAAATTTGTAATAAATTATTATTTGGAATGTAATTTAGATAATTTAGCACATAACTCTGATCATAAGATGGCAGTAAAAAGTCTTAAAATGTGCTCCTTGGTATGTGCTGAATATTCATCAACAGGCATTAAGAGTATAAATCCATCACTTATGTAATATTTTTTGGTGAATTTTGTCAACAATCAGGTTCAGCCCCCTGGTGACCAATGTCTGTGTTTATTTGGTCTTATGTTTGGGATTGTCACATTGGCGCAGTTCTAGTTCAGGTCCTACAGATGTTTTCATGACATAGCTAAACATTTGAATGCCGCTCTTTTCTACAGTCCTCTTAACAGAATTTTGGAGATTTTATTTTTCTGGTCTTCTTTTCCAACTCATTTTATGTGTGGGACCAGTATAAAATGCCCTGTGGCCATAGGCTAAAATAAATTACCCTCTGTGTCACATCATGTATTTACCCGAGGGGAAATGGGAAACTCCAATCCATTTTTAGGGTACAAAAGTTGTATCCTCAACAAATGTGCTCAAATTAGAGGTTGTGATTATTTTACTGCAATAAAGGAATAATATTTCTGTGAGTTTTTATAAATTTTTGACAGGGATGCCAATATATTTGTCTGTTCATATACTGAGTGATAACATACTAATGGATTAAACTGGAATAATGTGAACCTCCACTCACATTTTTGTGTTTTATTCAAATTAAATTGTACAAAGATAGTAGTACCACATCATATTCTGTGATCAAATTAAAGGACTGACCCTCTTTATGTACTAGGAGGGAGAATTCATTTGTGGAACTTTCTAAAACAACAATTTGGGATCAAATTATTTCCTTTTTCCTGGCGTTTGCACAGAGCCTGCTTATAATAGGAAGCATCTTAGCGAGGAATTACCAAACCCAGGCTGTGTTAAAACTCACCTGTCATCAGGCTGGTTCAGAGTGAGAGCAAAGGGACAAAAAAAAAAGATAGAGAGATCTGAGTCTTGCTAATGCTTAAAAAAAATCAGTCAGTATGTTAGCTTTCTTTTGGTTCTTGGATATGGTTGTGCTCTATTGCTATTTATGGTGTAAGAAGGGGTCCCTCAGGAGAAAATGTTGGGAGCCTCAAAGGTAAAGGAACTATGAGTATTCACATGAATTAATTTCCCCCACTTTACTGTCCGTCCCACGCTAAGATTCATGCATATTGTGTGTGTCTGTGTGAGTTCTGTGTCCACTTCATGTGAACAGAACTGACAGGAAGGTCAAACACACATGCACCTCACTTCCTTTAACGTGTCCTTTTCCCGCTGAATCCTGAAAGGATGATGAGGCGTGACAGTTTGGATTAATGCAAAGATTTGTTCCCGCCTCAGGTTGCTGATCTACGGTCAGTACTGCAGCCACATGGAGAACGCCCAGAAGACACTGGATGAGCTAATAGCAACACGGGAGGACGTGAAAATTAAAGTGGAGGTAAGCTACTTTTAGGAGTTCAGTATTAACTATGCAGACTTTTGTTTAAAGAAATTACAATAAACTTGCAGGTGGGATTCAGTTCATTTGACTGATTATGAATGCAAAAATTATGAACTGATTGTGTTTTAAAAATAAAGATTTATTTTACATCAGAGTACAAGACTACATTCATGAAAAAACACAAAACAAAGAAAAACAAACAGAAAATATTGTGTTTTATGGAATTAATATTATTAACTGTGTGTGTGTGTGTGTGTGTGAGAGTACAAGCAATGATGGGGAAAAAAGAAAAGGTATGCAGTGATTTTATATGTATTGTCTGTTGAATCCAGAAAGTAAAGATTGCTGCATACAGCTTCAAAGTTCATTTACAAACTTCACTACTTTTGTTTTTATTGTTCCAATCAGCTTTGCGTCTGGCTGCTATAAAGAGTGTTCAGATGAAATGCAATTGGCTGCAAAGTTAATAAAGTTAATGAAAATGAACTAAATCACAAAAACCTCATTTGCACTTAGCTCGCCGTAAAATGACCTGCTAGCATGGTTGCAGTGAGCTCAGGGGAAAATGTTAACAATGCCGGTGAAGATGGTGATTGAAGCAGATGAGCAGAGTGGCTGCCTTAAAATGGAGTGGAGTCATTCTTCTGTCTGCTGTTACTTTTAAGAAAGCTTGCTGTCATTATTAATTTGGTGTTCACAAACCAAAATGTTACTGCTAGTGGAATTTCACCAAACATCAAGAGCTTCATCTGTTGTGAGGAACGGCTCAGGTTCAGGGCGTCTCCAAAGAGTTTGCCAAGTAATGGCAGATTCTAGTTGTTATGCATGAGGCTTTTGGACCCTGGAAATGTGTCAAAGAAAGTGGAAAATGAGAAACTTTTCATTTAAGAACAACAAAAAACAGACTGAGGTTCTCCTAAAGAGATCTGGACTAGGCTGCAGAGAGCTGAGGTTATTTCCTCAGATGATGATGCTTCCTTTGGACTGTCTTGGATAGGAAAAGGAAAAAAACTTTCCAGAGAACCAGAAGTAACTCTGCAAAAACACAAAATCTTACCAAGTAAATTTGGTCTAGTTTCTCGTGCAAATATCTCAGTACACTTTAAATAGGACAAACTAACTTAAGAGAGTTGCTTAAGGCTTGTCGAGCTATATAGGCTTGTTTTAAGTCAATTATTCCTTCATGTTGATGAAAAAGTATTAGTTCTGTTGGCAATTTACTTAAAACACAGGAAAAATGTCTTGTTATAAGTTAAATAATCTGCCAATGGAATAAGAACTTTTTCATCAATATTAAGGAATTATTGACTTATCAAGCCTCTATAGCTTGCTAAAAAGTTACTTGTAAGTTAGTTTATCATATTTCAAGTTTGTTAAGATATTTGCACTAGAAACTAGACCAAAATTACTTGGTAAGATTTTGTGTTTTTGCTGTGATAAGCCATGAATCCCGTGTCATGTGACAGTGGACAATCTTGGGAACTTTTATGTGTAGATGTGGAGAATTTTTGTTGCTTTAAAAAATGTGATCAAAATATCCTCCAAGACCAACTTTACCCAACAATATGGGAGCAAATCAGTGTTGAGGAAATCTTTTTCCAGTTCAGTTTTTGGGCCCCAAACCCTAACTACTGGAAACCTACCGACACTTTGTATAAACTTCATTTATTCCCTAATAAAATCGGTTTAAACTTGTAAAGTCTGCATTGCTTATTTTGAGTCTGCCAAAGTGAGATCTAACAAAAAGATCTGAGAACACTGACTCGTTAGAGCTTGAGAAAAACTGCTTTCGAGTGTTGGCACAAACTGCAGAATGTGAATGAGTGTCATTTCTTGTGCAGAGCTGTTGTGTAATAGTTGCATCAGCAGTCTGTGAGCAGCGAAGGGGCTCTGGGTGCCATTGACGGCGTAATGGGGTGATCACAGTCTGAGAGCGTCTCAGATTGGGCCAGCTTTGTAGCGCCCTAAGTCAGCTTCTGAAGGTCTCTTTAAATACCTTGTTGGCAGGGAGCGATAAGCTTAGGTGGAAATAAGCTTCCCCACAAACCGCTGTGAGGGAACAACAGCGGCTCCATCGGCTGATGATGCAGAGTTAATCTGAATGTTTTCATTATTTGGAGGAATTTCTTTGTCAGCACGCAGACCAGTTGGGCTCAATTTCTGCCATTGAGAGAACAGAATAATAAAAATAAAAAAACACCTCACTGTTGTTACTGGAATGCAGCAATAAATTATTTAACAATGCTTGTGGAAAATGAACAATTCTCTGTTATGCAACATGTGATGAGGAGGATGATGATGACTGCCTTGCTGTTCATGTTGTTCCTGCAGGAATGCACCATGAAGGTGCAGGAGGGCAAGTTCAAGCTGCAGGATCTCTTGGTGGTTCCCATGCAGAGGGTGCTGAAGTATCACCTACTACTGAAGGTAAGGAGCTTCCTCCTGACCAGCAGCATTCTCCGTTTTACACAACTTAATCTCATTTGAAGAGTGAGTTGACAGATCGCCTTTAAATGCCCTGCAGTTCTGTCATTTTCTCTTCCATTGGACTTTAAATGTATCTCTTTGAAGACGGAGCTGATGAAAATCTTCACAGTTTCTATTTCGTCCTTTAAATATCAAGCTGTCAATGTTTGTGTCAAGCGCAGTCCTGAAAAGTTTGAAGCCTCCTAGTGGAGGAAAGCAGCAGCCGTCAGATTGGAGTAAAGCTGAAATGTCCCAGTATCACTTTAAAAAAGAAAACAAGTGAATTTATTAAAGCATCAGAAGTTGGCAAAAATAAATAGAGCTCATTGTGTCAACTGCTATAAATATGTTTCAGTTTAACATGTTGATTATTAAGTTATAATTTCCTTTACCGTTTCTTCTGGTTCTTATCAAAGAAAGAAGCTAAATAAACACAGTTTTAACCCATTTCATAGTCAATAATTCATAAAATTGTAAAGAGGATTCCCATACGATGCATTACAAAACATTTTGTCATGTTCAATCTGCAAATTCTGTTCTTTTTATTAGGGTTTTCTGCAATAGAACAGCACAGAATAGCACCCACTGTCGAGGTGGTAAAATATATGTATTTATTTTTAACAAATAAAGATCGTTAAATTGTAGCCTGCGTTTGTTTTTAGCCCACTGAGTCAAAGGTTTGTAGTCTACGTCACTTGCAGCACTCTGCAAACGGGACTTCTATATTTTCTTTCTTCTTGCTACTCTTCAACAATTGAAACATTTGTGGAATGCACAACTAAGACTCATCTCGTTAGCAGATTCTCCAGATTTACTATTGATCATTTTCTCTTCATTTTCCCTTTTTAAATGCTTGTCCTTGCCACCCTGCTGACTCCCCATTGGTTACTGAGGTCATGGGTAATCAACAGGATGAAATATTTACATTTCAAATTAAAAGCATGCAAATAAAACACAGGAACAAGTACACAGGTTCATCCTGGGACACAATGCTTAATGTTAGTTTGCTAAATGAAATCCCAATAAAATCCTTCGAAGTTTGTGCTTAGTGTGATTACTTTTTCGCTGTTACTATTAAATAGCTGGTGTTTATTTATAAAACAAGTGGATCACTGTAATATTCCCCATGATTAATTCACCCTCATCTTCCAAATCACTCAGCAAGTATGTTACTTGACTGCAAGTCGACTGTGGACGCTGCAACTTTTCTGTTTGTTGGTATCGAACCGCTGCAGGAGCCACAACAAGCCTCCCAGGTCAAATCAGCCGTGCGCTAATCAGATTAAACACACCCCATTTCGTCGCCTCCCGCAACTTTGCAGGAGAGCATTGGTGCGCGCTGCGCCCCGAGGGCCTGTCACACTGACAGGTCCTGTTTTTGTGTGG
The DNA here is from genome assembly GCF_003331165.1 of Xiphophorus hellerii. Taxonomy (NCBI): domain Eukaryota; kingdom Metazoa; phylum Chordata; class Actinopteri; order Cyprinodontiformes; family Poeciliidae; genus Xiphophorus; species Xiphophorus hellerii. The sequence continues at coordinate 8,581,700 of NC_045679.1, read as the reverse complement.
AGGGGCGCTTACGCAGGTCTAATCACGCCTGAGGGCATCACTTCACTTACTGTTGCATAGATATCATCGCAGCAGAGTTCATCGTTTGTTCGTGGTGTGAATAGATCCTTTATGCGCTCAGAATGAAGAGAAATCAGCATCTCAGATGTCCTTGAGCAGCAATTGATTTTGTTGATTTTAATCCCAACTTTGAACTGAAAGAAGGTCATGATTCCAAGCTTTCTTTAAACAAATGTACCTTGTGCAGAAAGAATCAACTCTTTGAAAACCTTTGCAAGAAAAGCATCAGTGTTTTGAAAAACATCGATAGCTGGTTTGTTTTTGTGGTTTCTTTTCTTCATAATGTATTATAATTAGGGAATTGGTTTAGTGCCACCATAATAAAGCATGTAGTTAGCCTTTCTGGTTATGAAAATATATGTTTTTTGCTGCTATTGCATTCACCTGCTCATCATTTCTGCAGTAACTACAGGTTAGACACTGACAGGTTTTACTCTTGCACATTTTACCCAAGAGAGATGAAGTGCAGCAAAGCACGTTACTGTAAGCTAGTGGCTGATTATTTTTAGATATTTAGCATCAGAAGCCTTACCCATCATCCTCTGTGAAGCTTATGTATGTAGGCTGCAGCACAGGGGAATCCCTGAACAGCCCCATTTACCATGTGTCACTTCAAAACTTCATTTTGTCTCATGTGAAATCAGACATTAAGGAACAAAAATGGGTGAACATGCGTTGTGTTGTAGCCTGTAAACTAACAGAATCTGACAACCTCACTATATTGCTTGGAAAGACTGAGTTAGTCACTTTTAATGTTTTATTTGCAAGCATTTCTCTGTGTGATAACAAAGAAATGTCTCATTTTAGTGAAGCAAGCATTTAAAGTAACATTTTCCAGCTGAACAGATGAGACGGCCCTCTTGTAGTGAGCATCAGCTGGCATTTTTCACATCAATTTTGTACATTAATGAAAAATACAACTTTTTTGCTGTGTTGTGGTTTTAGTGCACAGGAGAATTTCAGTCAGTTACAACATCAACAAAAAGTTGATTGGTGCAAGTAATTCAATCCAAAAAGTGAAACGTAGAGACACATTTCACACAGTGACATTTTTCAAACATTTCTCTTTGATCATTTTTTATTATTGTGGGTTACACCTGATAAAAATCTAGTTTTCTTTAGATAATTTGAATATTATACATTGCATCATATATTATGTATTGCTATGCTATGACATTTAGCAACACGAGGGAAAACCTCAGATAGGAGGATAAGTTACAAAATGATTGGTAAATAAAGAAGCTGTTCTATTATTGCATAGTTGAGTGGAAGGAAAAAATGTGGTAGAGTCACCACACACCAATGTTTGATATTATTACCCTGAAGCAAGACAAAGCCTGTCCTCCCTACAGCCATGATTCCTCCTAACAGCTTGGAATAGGGATTACTTTAAGAGCGTAGAATATGAAATGACCACACTTTGACATCTTGCTGAAATATCCACCAAACCACAAAGAACAGCAGCAATGATCACGGTACTCAGTGTCCTGTTATCTCACATCAGTGTTTTATTTCTCAGATGGGCTGCAGGTCTGTTCAGCTGCATCTAGGCACATTATCTTGTTCTGTTGTTCATAATGACTTGATAAAAAATGAGCCGTGGGGATTATGGAGGTGCCCAGAATTCATAAATTGCTTGTTTATTAGTGTTTACACCTGATTTCACATGGTTCTGATAAGGTTTAATATGCTGCTGTGAAACTGAGAAAAATGTGTTATCATAAAAAATGAAGCTCTTGTTTTCATGAAATCATAAACAGTATTTTCTCAGAGTGGCTCTTCAACACTGTTCAGGTTCATTATTGATTTTGTGATGCATTTTGTGAAGAATGCATCTGGAAAGATCTGGTTCACTTTAACAAAACATACAGTAAGGACAGGAAGTATATAGAAATCGATTTTTATTTATAATATTGATAACCTGCCCTGCTACCTAGATACAGTATGTTAGCACCTTCAACCCATCAGTGGCACTATGGGTTGGCACATGACTAGTTTGCAGAAAATGCCAAATCTTCCTACTATATTAAAAAAAATGCCAGAGAAAGGAAAAAAATTACTTTTGACACCTTAAATCGTGATAAATTTGTGTAGCAATCTCATCTCATTTGTAACTTGCTAGCTAAATAAAGCTGGTTAATTAGCTAGTAAAACTGGAAACGTTCTCAGTATGGTAGTGAATGGCTGAAGTGGGCATAGTTTACCCTGTGGTCAACTTAGCGACTTTATTATAACTGATGTTGCTGTGCATAGAGTTATTTACTAGCCTTTACATAAATGCTACATGTGTTCTTAGAGTAGAGAGCAACTACTCTTCTGTTTTAGTAAACCTGAACTAGTCTTAGATAAGATTCAGTAATAATTAATAACTTTTCGTTGCAGGAACTTTTGAGTCACTCGACTGACCGACCTGAGAGGCAACAACTTAAAGAGGCACTGGCTGCTATGGAGGTTGTTTTTCCTTTAAATCAAGCCTAAAAATGTGGTGGTTTTTTCCCCCAGTTTTCTTTAATTAATAATAACTGGAGTGTTGATTAATTCCAGTTTGGACTACTAGAATTTATTACCTCTCCTTATTTTGCCACTGTAATGTAATGTACCTTTTAGTTTATTGTGTTATATGTTTATTATGTAAGTTACTTTCAATTGCGTTGCAGCTGAAATGTGCTCTACAAATAAACTTGACATTTTTTACATGCACATTTGTTTATATGCAGCCATTTGAATAGTGTGCTCAAGTTTTTATTTAACTTGAGCATTCTGTCTCTAATCATCCCCTTTTAGGACTTGGCCATGTACATCAACGAAGTCAAGAGAGACAACGAGACCCTGAAAAAAATCTGTGAATTCCAAAGTTCAATAGAAAATCTTGTAAGTGTCTCCACTGCCACTTCTTTTTGCTGCAGAAATCACCTGCTAATGATTATTTCTCATCTAAATACCTGGAAAATGTACATAATTAATTATCTTCTACTATATAAGATGGGCTTGTGGAGCTTCTTTCACTTGTTTGGAATATGAATGCGGTGAAAAGCGGAAATAAAATGTTGCTTGGTAGATCTCCACGCGAAACTAATGTCCAATCGAACCTTAAACATATATCCATAATTACCAGCTGTGTAAAGCCCTGTTTCTGAGTGATAAAGCATCAGATTGCCACCCTGTGTGTCTCTATAACCTAAGCAGCAGGTGAAACTGGAGGAGTACGGCAGGCCAAAGATAGACGGAGAGCTGAAGGTGTCCTCCATCGTCAACAGAACAAAACAAGACCGGTGAGTTTGAGTTTGGTCCCAAAGGGTCAGCAGGACTGAACTGGTGCACTGAGCTCAGTACTAACATTATAGCAATTGTAGCAATTGTGTAACAGCTGGGTAGTAAAAATGTAACAATTTCTGAACTTTTATGTGATTAATACGATGCAATCAAGTTTTAGTAAACTTGCAATAAGATGCTGGCAATAGAGTTATTGTTTAGTAGTAAATATGTGCTAAAGTAATGGTATGTAATTACCAAAAATAATGTACATGTCATTATCTGTAAGTTGCACTGTGTAATAAGGTATCAACAACAGAGTAACCGCCTTAATATTATTAGATATTATGAAATTAGCAAAACAATGATATGTTATCAATTTTACATACGATAAAAGTCTAATTACATTTATATTTTTGCAATTAAACTATTATTACAATCAAATAATTTTATTTTATCACAAACTGTCATCTCCAGTTAGTTGCATATCCTTTTAATAACTCAGCATAGTGACGTTATGTCTTTTGTATCTTACCAAGAACCCATTCATCCCCGTCTGATTACTGAGGTGCCACAATTTTCTGTTTGCAGCTACATTTTCCTTTTTGACAAAGTGGTGATTGTTTGCAAGAGAAAAGGCTACAGCTACGAGCTGAAAGAGATTATTGAACTCCAGTTGTACAAAATGTCAGACGACCCCATGAACAACAGAGACATGAAAAAGGTAAGAAACCAATTTAGTTTTTGTTTTGCTTTGAAATCGGACCGAGCAGAGCTATTTGTTCCACAGTTTAATCTCCGCGGCGATGGCGCCGCTAGCGCACATGATCAAACAGCCTGTATAATCATTACAAATGGTGTCCTTGAGCCGAAGGAGCTTGTTGATGATAATTTCAGATACGTATGAGTAATGCATTGAAGTGCCGATCGTGCGTCGTGCTCGTCCATGCTTGAACAATCATGTAAATGCAATGAAGGTCATTTAGGATTCATGGAGACAGTGCATTGTGCCACCGGTCTAACATTGCTTTCTTTTGGTTTGGATCTGCATGTCTCTGTCCATGTTTGCATGTGTAACCGGGTCTTTCTCTGGTGTCTTTCTTTTTTGCATGCCTACCAGTCAAGTGGAAAAATGGTAAGCCCAAGCGACCCCCTTTTATTTAACTCATCTTCACATGAAGGCCTATTTTTAGAAGTGTTGTTCTTTGGGTGTCATGCTGTGATTGCACATGTAGCTCTCTGCTCTGTGACTGGCTCTGCAGCTTTTTTTTTTTGCTCAGATGCATCGCTAAAGCATGCAAGGGATTTTTATTTTCCCTCCACATCTCCGAACCGACTGTGATCACGCACAAAGCACATAAAGTTTACAAAAATTTGCTTTCATCACTAGCTTTTTTTTTTTTTTTGTCCATCTCTGTTTGCCACTAACATCCACATATCTCTCTTCCATCTCCCATACGCTCACTTTTTCTCTCTAGTGGTCTTATGGTTTCTACCTGATCCACCTGCAAGGGAAGCAGGGCTTCCAGTTCTTTTGTAAAACGGAAGAAAACAAGAGGAAGTGGATGGAGCAGTTTGAGATGGCCATGTAAGTATGATTGCACAGAGGAAATCAGTGCTACCTGAAGTAATGGGATTTGAATTGCAGCGCGTTGCTTTACTGGAAATTCAGTTGAGTAAATTGTTTTTACGTTAAATAGACATTTAACGTATGATTGTCTATTTAGCATAGACATTCACGCTATGTTGCGTGCTGCTATTATTAGCAGCACGCAACATAGCTTAAAACTTTTAAGCCATCAGAATCAGATTTCTCTTTAAGAAGCAATGTGCTGTTTAGAAGGAAACATTTTCAATTAGTTTTCACTCCATGCCATTGTTTTTAATTTTTAGTAGGCATAAGGCATGGTGGCAAAAACATAAAACTGCTGCTTTGCAAGTTACTCAACAGGTTGTTGCTAGGTAACCAATGTGTGAGTGAGTGAGTTGATGTTACATCCTTGCTTAACTGACCATGAGCCACAAAAGTCTTTCCTCTACCTACATCCCCCAGAATGCTGTGCGGTTCTGGATCTGAGTTCAGTAAATACTCTACATAATGAATATTCTGTCAGGTGTATTTTATATTGATCCGTATCATGTGTATATTGTGATATATATTGTTATTAATCTGTTGTCCATCCCAACCCGACGGCGATTCCATTCTTGTTAGAATCTGCCTTGGCTGATCACTTTATTTTACAAGAAACTATTTACTGTTCAGGTCCAACATCAAGCCTGAGAGAGCAACCGCCAACCAGCACAACTTCCAAATGCACACCTTTGATAAGAACACCAACTGCAGAGCCTGCAAGATGCTCCTAAGGTAAGACTTTTATTTCAGGGCATTTGCAGTGGGGGGTTAGTGACCAGAACTGCCTGGAAATCCCTCTTTAATCCTTAGACTCCATCTTAAAATACCCTTACCTACCATTTTAATAGTTCAAACACCAACTTTACCATAAAACGCATAAATGTTGGAACCATCTTACCACTTAGCTAACATCAGGCAGCACTATGTCTATATCTAGATATTTTCAACTTCTCAATCGGAATTTTCTTTCAGAAATTTTAGATATAGCCACAATTGTTCAGCAAATCTACTAATGCTGAACCAGTTTCTTTTACTGGAATTTTATCTTTTGGACAAGTGCAAAATTGTGAAGTGGAATTGAAAATTTTAAATAGTTTCCAACATTTCTTTTCACTAAAAGAAGTGTCTTGTATGTTAGTATTCATTGCCCTTTACTCTGCTACCTTTAAATCTATTTTTCAGAGGTCACCTGAAAAATAGGGAGTGTTATTAAATCTCAATCTAAATCCAGCTGTTCTGTGAAGACCTCAGTGGTTTGTTATGCCTTGTTTCCACAGGTTGGGTTGGTGCGGTACGCTATTTATGGCTCAGCGTATTCAATCAGATTCTCACCGGCTTATAGTGGCTTTATAGTAGTGCGATGACAAACGTGTCGTTTTCCTACAGTTTCATACTTTACATATCAAATCCTGGTAAAACACATAGAAGTTTTGGGATGTAGTATGACAAATTTGAAAAGTATCAAAGTTTATTGATAGTTTTATGGAGTGCAGCACATGTATTTGACATATCAAGTTGTCTCTTAGTGATAAAGAAACAAAAAGAAAGAAAACTGAAGTAAAGTAGCTACTTACGTCTTCAGCTAATTTCCTTCAAACCCACCAAACTTGGCTTTAAGACTAAAGCAAATAAACTAAATTAAATCAATTGGTGAGTGGATGAAAATGCTAAAATACTCCAACTTTAGAGTGAGAACACTCTTTGCTGATGGATATTTTTAAACATCCCAACTGTAAGCCCAAAACCGAGCTTCCTCGACTGCAGCGGGTTACGACCCGCCGCTGTTGTGGATCACCACTCTCACCTCCATCCCAGTAAGCCGGATCAGCGCCGCTCTGTGTATTGACCCGCACATTTTCCCGGCCTTCGTTGACCTGAATTCACAGAGCCTTCGGAGGCAGGAACCAGCCATCTAGATGCTAATTAGTGCTGCATCTCCCAATGGATCCTGTCGTGATTTATGGGAGTCGGTATTCGGCGCGGCAGCATTGCTATGCATGCAGTGTTTACGGTGGACATTACAGGAACACCTCCGGACCACCTGGGTCAAAACAAAACCGGTGGGCTTTATGATTTTAAAGAATAGCACAGCAGGAAACGCTGAGAAAGCAGCCATATTTCTGGAAGAACAAGCAGTTGGACTCTAACGCTGGAGGTTAATGTTCGTCTGAGACACTTCCTGTTTGCATTACAGCTCTAAAAGTTTGTGTGTGTGTGTTTCCTCCAGGGGCATCTTCTATCAGGGCTACTACTGCTCTCGCTGTGGAACAGGAGCTCACAAAGAGTGTCTGGAAGTGATCACCATCTGTAAAATCAGTAGGTGTTTTCTTTCTCAGCGCATCTGTAATTCACTTTAAGTTTATGGAGTTAAGAGGCGCTCTTTGGGAACATTCTGACAAAAAGTGTGTGGCAAGTGGTAACGTTAATGGTCTGTACGATGACAGTCAATGGTCTAAATCACAGCTCCTTTCCCATGGGAATATCTGTAAAAAGCCTGAATGTATCTTTTATTGCAGTGGCAGCATCTTAGGACAGCACTTATAACGTTTTACAGGGTCAGAGTAAACAAGCACATGGATCTATACTAGTCCTGCTGTGTTTTCTAAAGTATTTAGATCTGGGGACAGATATGGCCATCAGTCAGTGTTAGTTTTGTGTCTGGTGTAGCATTTCTGATTGATTTTGTTACATGTTTTGGTTTATCATCCTTCTATAAGATCAAAGGATGACCAATAATCAGTTTTCTGTTCCATCATTTAAAACAGGATGTTATGCTTTTACAACAAGACCTCTGGAATAAAAACACAAGCCCACAGCACCACAGCTCCTCCACCATGCTTACCAGTGAGCATGAGGAGCTTTTCCACATATTCATCTTTTGTTTTATGAGAGTTTGATGCTGAAAAGTTCAGTCCTTGTTTTATAAGACCAAAACAAATGATTCCAAAGTCCAACTGGAGTTTAGCAAAATCCAATTGTTTATGTTTGTGATGGTAGACCAGAAAATCCTATATTTTCTTTACGTCGTAGTAGCACCACTATTGATACCATGCTAAAGTTCCCGGGGCATTTGGAAGATAAGACAGCCCCACAGCATCGCAGGTCCTTCTCTTTACTTAAAAGTGGGAATTTTAGACGTTTTTCCTCATATTCACAGTTTCATTCACATCAGATCCATCTAGGGTATGTTTTCTTTTTATGAAAAGCTTCGTTTCACTGTGACTTTAATTTCATTTCATTCCATTTGTGTTCAATTTAAGGGACAAATGTCCAGAATCAATAGATAACAAACACTAAAACATTTTTAGCCTAAGTTAATTAGCATTGTCAGTCCACAGAGGGGTTTCTAAATAAAACCAGACAAATTATATATTTTAACAGCTTAAAATAGAAACAGAAAACAATAACCACAGATTCCAAATGGCAATAAAATTACTCAATTTAATATCCTCATATAGTTTAACATGAGCCACAACATTTAGAATGGTGATGGTGAGAGAATCTGTTAACCTCGCTGAATAAATGCAGTCATGTTGAAGATATATATACATTTTTATTAATGTGAGATTGTACAGTTGTGTTGAGGTTTGTTTTTTTACACATCTTTACAAGAAATAGCAAAAAGGTAAACAAGGCATCCAGGAAACAGCAGGAGAAATCGGGAGGAAGGTGGGATTAATTCATTGTGTCGTTGAGTTTTGGTACCAAAGGAAAACAGCAACTGGGAGTCAGGATGAATCATGGGAAAGCCGTTTCAGACCCCACAGGGGGGGTTTCATCCTTGGTTTTGCAATAATTATTTCCTCCAGTGAGATCCAGTGTTTTGGCATTGCTGCTCTTTAAAATTAATGATCAATTTTGACAGATTTTCTATCTGTATTGTTTGATCCTAAAACACCAACTATAATTTTTTTTTTTCTGTTTAAGCTGAAACTTAAAAAATGTAATTTTTGTGTTGCAGCATATTTGCACATTATCATCCCGTTTCCAGCTGGATTATTCTTAGCTATCCCTTCAGGGGATTCACAACCCCAAATGTGTCCCACAGATTTCTTCAACTTTAGCTCAGATAAGCATTGAGATCTTTGGATGTTTATGTTGTATTAAAGTTCATGTCAGTTTAGCAGAGTAAACCTGATGTAAGCATGGCAAAGAGAATCAAACAGTGCTGTTAGGACAAAATTAAATATTGTTACCCACCTCCATGCTTCCTAATCTAAAGTCGCATATTTGTGAATCTGCATCCTTGTTTGTCATGTAACTAGAAAACCCATTATATTGCTTATTAAAATATAAAATAACATTAATTTGTCTTGTTTCAGATCCTCACGACATGGTGAGTTTACTTGTTCTACTAAACAGCAACATTCACCTCAGTTAGAGTTAAACATACAATATTTAAGATCTAATAAGTTTCTGATTTTGCATTTGTGTTTGTTTTGCAGGAGCCTGGAATGTCACCAGGTCAGTTTTCTCTTATCTTTGACCTGAAGCTTGATTTTTCTGAAAACTGTATTGCTTGGTGTCGCTGCACAGCTCTCTGCCGCCATCTTCTGGATATTTCAGGTTACACCTCATGAGCTCTTCAGCGTGAGAGCATTGATTGAACCAAATATTATGAGTTTAATCTGAACTGGTCCAAAATTTTAGAAGGCCTTAAAGAGAATTTAATTTGAGACCATTGGTCATTTAAAAAAGATTTCTTACACACAGAGTTAGTAAAAACTAACCTGTGGTTCAAAAAGGACTCATAAATGATATATTTCAGCTGCTATATCTTGATCAGGGTGTCAAAACCTAAAACATGGCCCACAATTTGGGCAAAACGCTATTGTTTGTTCATAAAAATAAAATATCAGTATTATGATTTTATGATTACTTTTTTTTTCATTTAACCTTGATAAAAAATTCTCCAGTGAGTGTCATATCAAAAAGTAAAACTGTTACATTTCTCTACAAAAACAAAAAAAGTTGAGTGGAAGGAAAACGTGGCTTTGTACATGAGGAAAAGCAAATGTTTTTATTTCATTAGATCTTTTTAAAAAGTGTTATATGTAGTCATTTAGTTTTATTAATGTTAATTTTGACAGCTTGGGGCTATTGTAATAATAGCTTCAATTCATGAATCCTCCAAATAAAAGAGAATTCATTTTGACAGCTGGCCAAAATATTTTGTATCAGTAAAGTTCTGCAACCAAATATTACTTAAATTGTGATTATAGTATGTTTACTTTAGACAATTCCTGCAGTATTTTGACTCATACATGCTAATTTAACTCTTCCCTTCCCTTTTGTCTTTAATGGAACTGTTGCTTTCTGTTCTTTCTCCAAACTGTTTCCAGGTCCAAAGATGGTGGCTGTGAGGAACTACCACGGCACACCGACACCTCCAGGGAAGACGCCTCTCTGTTTCCAAACAGGAGACTTCATTGAGCTGCTAAAGGGGGATCCAGACACCCCGTGGTGGGAGGTACAGAGTCCAAAAACCAGAATATTTACTGAACAAAAACAAACCATTATGACAAAATTAGGCACAGGAAGATTAAAGTTATAAAACACACTTGATAAATTGTTCCAGACTATAGAGCGCACCATACTATAACCAGAATATATAACCAGAATATTAAAGACGCAGCCCTCCGTCTCCAGCGCCGAACCATGGATTCATTCATGCCGAGTTTACACCATCATATGATCTTCTTCGTGTGGTTTCCACGATGAGGGGTTTGAGTTTGAAAACATTTGTCCGTCGCGCCTGCTGCTAGCATGCGCTTGTTCTAAATTAAAATTAGCACTTTCTTCTTTGATTTCCAATTTTGACTTCCAATGATCCACTTCCTGCTGAAGAGCCCCCTGGTGGCTGAAGAAAAATCCACAGAAAAGCCGCACCGGGCTACAAGCCGCATGGTTCAGAACATGGGGGAAAAGGAGCGGCTTAAAGTCCGAAAAATACGGTATATGTGGAGTTCTAACTGTTTTCTAGTCTGGAGCAAATCTGTAGGAGAAAAAAATCTGCACTTTGGTTAAAATAAAAATAAAAAAAAATCTTCAAAAAGGTTTATATCTGATCTGGTAAAAAAAAAAAAAAAAAAAAAAAATCCAGAAGTCAAATCAGAAAAAAATCAGAGGTTGAAAATAAAACATGAGTGAAATTGAAGGCTTTTTTGACATAAAAGTAGAATTTTACATCCAAAAACTAATTATTATTATTATTATTATTATTATTATTATTATTATTTAGACACAACCATTTTTGTTTCAATGACTTAGTAAGTGCCCTTTATCTCATGTTTCTAAGGCATCTTGGATCAGTAAACCAATTTATTTCCGGTCTTATCCAAGCCCCATCACATGCAGGTTTTAATTTTTTATTTTCCAGTGGTACTTTCTGCTTTAAATACACTACAGCAGGTCGCAAATAGTTTAAACTCGGCTCAAGCTCAGCCGAGCTTGAGCTCGGCTGAGCTCTATCACTAGATAGAGCTCAGCCGTCTGTGATAGAGGCACAGACTCTATCACTAGAGTCTGTGCCTCTAGTGATAGTCACTAGAGGCACAGACTGGCACCTCTTACTATTTAAGATGTTAATTAATGACACTAATTAGCACTTTTAATTTATTTTCTTTCACATACAGGCATGTTTTAACACAAAGACATCGGTAATGATGTCATTAACCACTTAGGAGTTATAAGGCATTTCAAAACAAACATCAATGCGGCATGTTTTGCAAAACCTTTGAGTTGACTATGAACATTTCTGTATATTAATGCTTTCTAGCTTGAAATAATAGATGCACTGTCTGAAATCTAAAGCTTGGCCAGAGCTGGGTCATCAACAGGACAACAGACACAAACTCAGCAGCAAATTTATGTATGAATGGCTGGAAAACAATAATCAAATCCAGACTTTAGACTGATCATCATATCCTAGTGGGACATGAAGCAAGCGAATGACAGAAAACACCGAAAGTTATTGACGCAAAAGCATTTCTACCAACTTTTGAGTCTTTTTTCCTGCCTTTTACAAAAAGAACATAGTTGATCCTTTGTTGAAAAAAAGATAGAGCTTTACTGCCAAAGCTGATTAACACACTTAATGAATTGCTAGGCCTTGATATTTCTGTGAGGAGTCAGCTGAGACTAGTGGAAGTCATTAATTTCAGGATGGCTGGAAAGCCTTTTAGAAACTGTTATTTTTACACTTCTGTCAATAATACTAGAAACATTAACACATAAACTTGCAATTTACTTTATGTTCTTTCTTTTTTATTTGTGTTTTACATTTGAAAATAGAAGGAGCAGCTCTACTGATTGTATTGTCTTATTAAAACTTGCAGACCGGGAGGGGATTTCTCTTTTATAAATAATTCTTTTACATGATAGTTGATGTCGCTACAGGGTCTCTCATTGTCTCAGCAGTATAATCCATTTTTATCCACTAATGTCGGGCCCTGCTTTTCCAAGAGCGACTTGGGGCGACTTTGTGATGCCGTGAATTTATCTTGGCTATTAAAGTTGGTTATCCCTCGACAGAACGCTGGTTTTAATCTCTCTGCGTGAAGTCGGAGGGCGGTTGCGGCTCCCAATCGATCGCTGCAGGCAGGAAACGGTTCTTCTGTCTGACGCTGATGAGCAATCTTGATGGATTCGTTGCCTTTTTAGTGAGTGCCTCATCTCCCATCAGAATCCAATCTGATGTAGTGGATGTAGCATCTCTCAAACTGGTTTATTGGCTTAGTTTTAGATTATTGTATCAGGAAAGCAAAACACTCAAGGTGAAAGCTTTTGCTTTATTTCAACTTGTTGCCATCATTAACTTATGATGTTGCCACTAGGGGGCAGCAAAGATTCACATCTTGTGGACATACTAGTACAGCTGTAGGGAGGTTTTATAAACTCATTATATAATTCAGGATATTTAACCCCTTGTTCTTCAAACTGGTTGGCTTTCTTCCATAAAATCTTTTTAAAAAAACAAAACATTTTTCATTATATTATCATATTTTTTAACTTTTTATTTCTGTCTTGCAGGGGAAGCTGATACAAACACAAAAGAGTGGTTTCTTTCCCAGTTCATGTGTAAAACCTTACTTAGACCCGAAGGTAGGTTTTTACTCTAAAACAACTCTAAAGTTTTACTGCCTGTCCAATATAAATTGGAAGCATATTCAGCAGAAATTCAAGATCATTTCTTCCAGCGAAATGTCCAGAAAATGCAGCACAAAAAGCTTTTGTTCAATATAATCCATTTTATAACCTTGCAACCACCAATTTAAAGGTATTTTATAATCTATCAACTTAAGGCATAATTTTTAAGTGGAAAGAAAATCTTTAACAAAAGAAACATTGCATTTGTAGTCCTTTAATCTCATAACCCCAACTAAAATTGTCTGCATAGAATTGCCTTTTTATATAAAACGTTTATCCTTAACACACTATCCCTGTGTTGATGCTTGGTGGTGGCAACATTATGTTTTGGAAAGGCTTTTCTTCAGCAACTATAGGGATGTGACTACATACTGGGTAATCCTGGGAAAAGAAAACCTTAAAAGCAACATAAAAAACTTAAAATTCAGCAGATCAACCCTAAACATAAACCCAAAGCGAGTAGAGAGGTTTATTTTGAAATGACAGTTTGTTCTAAACATTAATGATACAAGGAAGTTGAAAATAATGCGCAACCAAAACTTTTCACATTTTATTTATTTTGTTGCCATTAGGGAATAAACTAAAGTCTGTAATGCGTTCAAACAAACACATCTTTAGGTGTTGTTGATAGTTTCTCTGAATTATGAACTTGATCAACTGTTTTTTAAACTCATGAACATTAACATATTAACAATTCCCAAATAACTTCCTGTTCAGTTCTGGCTTTTAGCCCTCGCCGTTGCTTCCTGCTGTAGGGTGGGATCTAGCCGTCATCCACATTCAGAATATTCCTACGAGATGCAAATCCTCCATTTAAGCTTGACTCGAAAGTGAAAGCTTCCCATGTGCTGAGCTGTTCCGATGTGGGCCGGTTCTGCATGGAGGGCTTCCACTAATGAATCATAACAAATCTCAGCAGGAGGGCAGGGAAGTGCAAGAGGAAACTGAGAAAAACTTTGAAACATTTTGCAGTTTGTTTCTCCGGCGTACGTTTAAATCTAACTAAAACGTCGGTGCAGATATTGTCTGGTTATTTGTTTCTCTGCATAATGCGTTCCTTCCTTTGTTTGTGACAGCCTTTCCAGTCATTATCCAGCCGGCAGTCATCAAGAGAATCAGACTACTATGGATATCCTTGGTATGTAACTTAACATCTCAGCGTTTTAGATTTAAAGGGCCGGTACCCTAATGTTTATCATCCAGAGCTGCCATTACCCACTCTGACTCTCTATCAAACCATCAGTCTGTTGATTTATCCTCTGGTTTTTCAAGTTCCGTTGTTAGATCCTGACCTCTGTAAAATTATGTACAATAAAATTTTATGTTCATAAAACGAGAGAGAGAATTCTGGGAATTTGATTCTGGCAAAAAAAATAATAATAATAATTAGAGCATGCCATGAATTCCCTTCTTCTTCTCCTTTAGGTTTGCGGGGAACATGGAGCGCCAGCAGGCGGACAACCTCCTGAAGTCCCACTGCAGCGGGACGTACCTGATCAGGGAGCGGACGGCCGAGGCAGAGCGCTTCGCCATCAGCATCAAGTGAGCATTTCACAAAGAGCTGGAGGAGAAGCTGGTCCGGTTCTTATTTATATCCCAGGGAAGACAAAAACTGTCTCAGGAAACCCCGGCTAGCTTGTGCAGAGTCTGTTTCTGGCTCCAACTAATTTCCATAATTGCTTTTTTGGTTTATTTTCTCTCTCCTTGGAGACGGCTCTCCACACAGATATTGTTATTTGAGCTCTTGCTGGAGCTGTCACATTGTGATGAATTAGTGTTGTATTTGCAAATTTGCTTCCAAGCCTTTAACACAGGTGCAAAAGGACTGCGGGGACGAGCCTCTCATGTATTTGCATAAGTGAACAAATCTTTACCTTTTAGAAAACAACTTCAATTGCCCTGCGTTCATAAAAGTATTACACCGGAATAAAACTTTGACATTATGAATCAGGAGGTTTTCAGATTAATTACATCAACATCTCCTCCTCCGGGTTTCTCTGTGCAGATTCAACGATGAAGTAAAACACATCAAGGTTATTGAAAAAGACAACTGGATCCACATCACTGAAGCAAAGAAGTTTGAGAGTCTTCTGGTAAGGAAGGAACTACTTTTCATGCAGGAACAACATGTTTCTGTTTAGATACAGTTTCACAAATATACATTTTGCCATTTAAAAACCATACATTTCAGTTTCTGGATATGTAGAATAATACTTTAGGAATACCAGACCAAACTGCCACAACTCCAATTCATGCCCTGAACTTTTATGTTAAGTTTCCTAATGGAGTGTGACTACTTTTGCTCATGTTGTGTGTGTTACCGTGCAACAGGAGCTGGTGGAGTACTATCAGTCGCATTCACTGAAGGAAAGCTTCAAGCTGCTAGACACCACGCTGCGGTATCCCTACAAGTCCAGAGAACGCTCGCTAACTCGGGCTAGCACACGCTCACCAGGTAAAGTTCCCTTCAGCAACGCTTTGAAACTTCCTGCTAGCAAACATAAGGTCGATTCCAACACAACCCGAATTCGGCTAACTCCATCTGTTGCATGTGAGAGCATGTTGCTTGATTTCCTCCTGCTTTGTTTCGCTTCCTGATATTGTGCTGGATTAGAGAGTTGTGACTACTTAGGGTGAGCACATGACAAATAATAATTGAAGATGGTTTGATCAGTGTGTTTTGCTCTCAAAATTAGATTGCAGTTTAAACTGAAGTAAACAATGACGACCAAACTACAAAGTCCGGTGGTCAGGCTTCGTTGCGTTCCTTTTTTTTGCTTCACTTGTGATGAACCGGCTGGTCATTGTTGGTCACAAACATCACCAGGAAGTTTATGCAGTGTGGAAGAAAAGACCTTCCCCTTTAGAAAAAAATGAAGAGTTCACACTTTTTAATTTTAATTTATGACTTTTAAATAACTGACGTGGAATACCTGTTGGATGTAACAGGTAAGGTCCAGATCAGTTCATTCAAATGTGAGAGCATCCACAGTATAGAGTTCTCTGAATACTTACTGGTACCGATGGTAAACATGCTTTTGTTCAATGTTGCAGTGAAAATGTATGGTAGACCTCCAGTATTCACTGGGGTTAAAAATTAGCAAATACTTGAGAACCCATTAAAAGCACATATAGTTGTTATATTTTATAGTTCAAACAGCAAATATGCCTCAATATGCACTAAATAAACATCTCAGCTCCCAAAGAGGCATTTTCTTTAGAATATTTAAACATGCGAGATGAAAGATCTGTGAATCGGAATCCTGTCCCACAGAAAAATGTGAACTTTTCTGTGGTGGGAGATTGATGTTATCCTCTTCCACCACTAGGACAGCACTTGATTTCCCCCTGTAACGTTTCACAAGGTTGGAACAAACAAACCAGCCATTCCTTTTTACACATCTCTGCATTGCTCAGAGTCCTGGCTCCTTGCTTTATGCCTTCTTCTCTAAAGAAGGAAGAATGGGCTTCCATTGTTGGCGAACTGCCACTGTGATGTGAAGCTGGAGAAATCAAGGTCACCATATCTCCACCCAGAGATGAACTGCTTTTCCCTGCATGGCCGCCTGGCTTTATGACTGATTATGGCTTTGGTAATGAGCCTTAGGGGAGCAAAGTATGCAGTGGATGCTATGTATTTGTGGTAACTTTGGGTAAAACAACAGACAGACTAAACTCACTCCCACTCTCTTTGGCTTTCCTGGTGTTCTGCTCCTGCCAATTTCAAAGCTTCTCTTGACTCATACAAAGAGTAATTGAGGCAGGCCGGTGGGGAACAGAGAAGAATAGGAAGATGACACAGTTAAATGCTAGAGTGAGGGATAGAAAATGGAAAGTGAGCTAACTCAGAGGTTTAGCCACAGGACTGGCTGCCATCTCTGTGCATCAGACTGTATGAATACTGGCTCTGTCGCTGCCCTGGCTTCTGTCCTGCACTGCTCTGCCTTTGTTCTCTCTCCTCACCAGAGTGGCACTGCTTCCCTTTTGTTTCAGCTAAATTTGGAAGCTCCACTCTGCAAAATGTGCTGATTTTTAAGATGCAGCTGTGTGCTCTCACCGTTCAGACATTAAAATGACTGAGACAAAAAAGAAACTAGTAATAAGAGACTTTATTTTAGCCTTTTCATTCAATTCCATTATGCCACTAAACTGTGGGAAGCTCAGACGATGATGTGACTTTGACAGCTTCCTTGGGTGCAAATTCCAGATGGCTGTAGGGGCAAAAACTCAACAGGAATTACCAGCCATCATACTCTTTAGGAAAGACATTTGCTCCAGAGAGTATCCACCATAATTACTTAAATAATTAGTTTAATGGTCAAACATGTTAACTCTGAATAAAAGTAACATGTCTACCTCCACCGTGGCACAAAAAAACAAACTGTATTCTATTTACTTACCTATGACTGAGCCATACTGTAGACGAACTCTATAAATATGCAAATTTACTCGTGGAATTGTGAAATTTATCTTCTTATTGCATTCTCCTTTTTCAACCCTGCGTCTCCTGCTTTAGCTCAGCATGCCTGCATCTCAAAACAGCTTCCAGCTTCATTTCTTCTCTTGTTTTCTCTCTCTCTCGCTCTGTTTCCTCCTATCAGCAGCAACCTGCGCCTCCTACAATTTCTCCTTCCTCAGTCCACAAGGCCTGAACTTCTCCTCCTCTCAGAGCTCCGCTCCCTTCTGGTCAGGTACTCCTCCTTGCTCCCGCTGACGTCTCGCACTTGTTGACCTCAAATTACCTACTCAACATATCTGCTCTCATGCTCATTACTTCTTCTCGGAGGCATTCTTTTCATTGGCAACACTGCAATGTTTGCAAGAATTACGTTTTACTTATTAAATGAAAGAAAAAAAATGTTTTTTTTACATTTTATTACCATTCTTATTTGTCATTTTGTACAATAAGTTTTATATAAAATCTTCGCAAATTGTAATTTTCATTACATACAGTGGGAAAAGCAAGCACTCCTATCCTCCACTCATTGGCCTTATGAACTGCACCTGTTTGAACTTGTTACCTTTATAAAAGACACATATTCAGACTAAAGCCTAGCCGTCATGGATAAAACCAAGGAACTGTCTAAGGCAGGGGTGAGAAACTCCCGGTCTCGAGGGCCGGTGCCCTTCAACTTTTCGATGTGTCTCTACTTCAACGCACCAAATAATGAGATCATTAGCAGGACTGTGGGGAAGCTGGTTGTACTGACGAGGTGATTCGGTCATTTGATTGAAGTGTGTTGGACCAGGGAGACATCTTAAGAGTGGCAGATTCACCAGCCCTCGAGGACCAGGGTTGCCCACCCCTGGTATAAGGCCAAGAAAATTTGCAGATTTGTATAGGAGCTACAGGACAATAGTCAAACAATTAGGTGAGAAAGCAACAATTGTTGGCACAATTATTCGAAAATGAAAGGAACTGAAGGTGACTTTCAATCTCCCTCTTCTTGCAAGACCTCGTTTTGTGGAGGATCAATGATCATGAGAAAAGTGAGATCAGCTACACAATGACCTTGGACCACAGTTTCAAAGGTTGTTATTAGTAAAACACTACACCATCATGGGTTAGCATCCTGCAGCACATAACACTTGCTAACGACTGATATGCCAAAGGAGGCATGGGGGAAAGTCGTGTGGTCGGATGAGACTGAAAACTTTTTTGTTATTCACTCCAATCAAAGTGTTTGGAGGAAGAAGAAAGATGAATACAATCCCAGGAATATCGTCCTAACTATCCAGCTGTGGAGTGGAAACGGCTGGCTTTGGGGGCCCATGACTGCACCATTTTGTAGAGGATGGATGGAGCCATGTGTTGAGAGATTTTAGGCAACAATCTCCTTTCACTAATCAGAGTTTGGGTCTTCAATGGACCATTGACGTTTTCAATGATCTATTGACAATTGTCCTGGTCTGAGTCTGTCTCTCAGAGCTGAGCTGTACCTACAAGTCAGAACTTTAATACAAGCTTCCTAGAGAAGAGCATGTCAAAGCCTGAAATTTGTGTGGATTAGGATGACATTTTGACAAATGAGATGTGTTGGAACTCTGTTTATGCATGTTATCAATCTCCCTACTGTTTCCATTCTCCAGTGTTTACTCCTCGGGTGGTGAGCACGGCAGTAGCCAGATATAACTTTGCAGCACGAGACATGAGGGAGCTGTCCTTGCGGGAAGGAGACGTCGTCAAAATATACAGCAAGATTGGCGGAGACCAGGGCTGGTGGAAAGGAGAGGCCAACGGACGGGTAAGTGCTACGATAAAAGTCTGAAACAGCCTAGATTAAATTTAATGATTAAACTACTGAAGACCCTAAAGCAGGTGGCTTTCTGTGAAACGTGGATAGGATGTCAGCACTCTATTTCAGAAATTTGTCCCCATTAAGCTGCACATTTGACCGTCCTAATGCACTCCTGTGGTGACAGAAGGAGGCCATGTTCATGCTCTGCAGTCACAAAGCCATAATTTTATGTTTCAACTTCTTCAAATGGTCTGATTTAGATTCTTTTTCATGCTGTGTTACCGCTTCTGCTCCTAACTTTATTTGAAACTTTAATAGAACAGAAAAACTCATATTACTTAATGAACAGCCAGAATAAACCCTGTAGCTGCAGTCGCTTCTAAACTGATTCTCTTTGCTCAAACATCTGATCTGTAAGATTCTGTTGTGAGAATTTTTACCATTTCAGCATGGGCTTTGTTTGCTTTTCATCTCAGATTCAGTCACTATGCCAACAGGGCTTCAGCCAAATAATTGACACATATGCTATTGGCATTTAACTACAACCACCTGCAGAAAGCAACTCATCCATTTCCTAGAGTTATCCATACCTCATCCCTTGAAAGTTAGGAAAGCCGTTATTATCTTTGAACCTAGAGAGGAATGATCAAGACTCAGCATACAGCTTTAGTTATTAGAGTTAGAAACTAGCAATCAGGTCCAACATCTGGGTGAAGATGGACTCAGACCTGAACCTTTAGGAACACATAAAGATTATTACAAAGTCAGCCTTCCATCACCTGAAGAACATTTCTAGGATTAAAAGATGAATGTCCCAGCAAGATCTAGAGAAACTCATTCATAAATTTATCTTTAGTCAGACAGCTGCAGCTGATCCAGAACGCTGCTGCTCGTGTTCTCACTAAAACTAGGAAAATAGAGCACATCACCCCAGTTCTGAAGTCCTTAATATCATGCACTAAGTCATTAAAAAACACACCACATTATCATCCTCCTTCCACTTCCTGTTGTATTCTTTGTCATTTCCACCAGTATTGACATCTGGATGTTGATCACATGACTCGTGTGATGCAAACATAGCTAGTGGCTTCCTGTATCTCAAAGAATAGACTTTTTCTATTGCCTTTAGCTCTGATAGTTTATAAAATACTGAATGGTTTAGCAACAAAATGCATTAAAGATCTGTTGCCATTGCATCAACCTTCACACCTCTCAAATCGTTTTGTTCGAGTTTACACTGCATTGCCAAAATCAGAACCAAACATGGAGACGACTTCTAATTTGACCTTTGATATCAAATGGACAAAAGATATTCCCCTGTGTGGAGGAAAGGGGATTGTCTTGTCCTTCAAGTCTTTGGGGACACACGTCTCTGAGCATCGCACAGTCTGTCCGTCAAGCTGCTCAAAGCCTTCTCTCCCTGCACCACTGAAAACCTTTGTACAAACAGTATCACGGCGTAGCTTTAGACTCTAAAAGGAAAATCCTCAGGAGAGCCATGAATACATCCTGAGAAAATCATCGCTCTCTTATCCCAGACTTGATGACATTTTCAGAATTCGCCACAAGCAGCAGACTCAGAGCTGAAACTTGTCATCAGCTCTTCTGCCATCTGGCAGGTGCTGCAGGGTCTTCACAGCCCACACCTTAGAGCTGAAAAACTGCTTCGTTTTTCTGTTTTTTTCCCCCAGACACTGAACTCAACTTATAATCACTTCCCACTTCTTCTGTCACCACCTTCATCATCATCATCATGCTCTCGGTATCAGGCAGTAAACTGCCTATTTTTACACCTGCACTGACTGTGGAACATTTAATTTTTCTTATATGTGCTGCAAGGGCAAATGTGCAGGACACATTACATTTTATCTTTACAAAAAAAATATGCTCTCTAGTTTGATTTCTTTATAATTTTTTATTGCTTTTTTTTGTTGTTGTTTTTTTTTTAACAATAACTCTTTTTGGTTCTTCACACCAGACGCATTTTACGCATTTAGCGTGGCGCGATTTGAAGTGCGTGGACCGTTTGCGCTCAAAATCTGGTTTCTCTTCTAGAAAACTTAAAATAGATAGTAGTTCTGTTTTAAGCAGGATATTAATTTAAAAAATGTGTTCACACAGCAGGCAAATGCGGCCCAAATTCAGATTTCTTTGAGCACGTGACCCACATCTGACTTTTTCATGGCAGTCTGAACGACTCAAATCCGATGTTTTCGTCCTCTGAGTTGTGCATGTCGAACTAAATCTGATACAGTCATGACGCATTTCATCTGATTTCTATGTCTCTGATGTCGAGGTGCGTCACAATTCTGACCCAGAAGAAGCAAAACGACGTAAATCTGGACGTAAACAATGAAAATTATGAAATAATTCTGTCAGTGAAGCACATCACTATCACAAAAATGGCAACTTTGTCAATCCCGATTATCTGGGAAATATGAAAGTGAAACTCACACTCTGAGAGCTTACTTTCTGTAGCAGCTGGATATTTAGTGTTCTGTCGCCTCCTGACCCCAAGAACCAAGACAAGATGGGTGCCTGTACAGAAAGTACATCCTGGTGTTTAACTAAGCGTCGCTCATTGTTAGCAAAATGTTTATCTTTCTGCAGGCGGGGAATAAATGAACTCAATTAACACGGCTGCTCTGTGTCCCGTTTCCAGATCGGATGGTTTCCCTCCACCTACGTGGATGAAGAGGGAGCGCAGTAAAGCTTCGCTCGCCCGCCGGCGAAGCCAGTTTCCTTTTGAATCGGGAACCAACTTCTACCTGCTGTCCTCAGAGGAAATGACTCACTCTCTCCAGGAAAAAAAAGAGCAACATGCCTTTTGCTGGAAACTACTTTTTCTGCAAGAATTTTTACTCTGGTTCTTAATTTCCCCGCTCCCCGCCTTCTATTATGCATCAGCTTTTGTTTTTTTGCAAGGTGTCCTGTTTAAGTTCTTTACATGGAAGGAAAAAACTGCGTTGCTGTGTGTCCGCCTCCGTGTGCTCAGCAGAGAATTTGCTATAACGAGGACTCAGCAGGAACTTATTGTCGATAGCTTTATTTTGCAAAAAGAAAAACGCTCCCCATTGTTGCAGGTCTGTGCCAGGTGAATTAATTGTACAGTATAGATAATTTATTGAATAGAGATTATTATCAGTACTAATGATTATTGTGGGGACGGCTAGTTTGAGCAGGGAGTCGGATCAGACGAACTAAAATAAGGAGAGAGAAAAAAAAGCGAAGCGGTGTTTTTATGTCGAGAGATTTTTTTGCCTTAGTTGTCATGGTGATGCCTTGTGGGCTGACACCAGTGGATGGAATCGACTTTGTGGACTGGTTTTTACTTCTCCGTGTATGCATGTGCCCACATACACACACCCACACACGCACACCCATGTACACACACAGTAAATACAAATGTACAGTACGGTGCCTTGAGAAAAAAAACGGTGGCGCATCAGTCGGTGAAGTGAAGAGGCTCCCGGTTCGTCCACAAGCACAGGACTTTACTGGAGGAGCTGCGCGGCGCAGATCCAACTTTAAACATCAACTCCAGACTGGATGGACTCACACAAGCAGCTTGTTTGCTTGGGGATTTTAGCCAATCACACGCACAGTTCACATCTGTGGACCACGTGTCGCAGTCCTGTGGGATGCAAAAAGGGAAAGACGTTCAAACCTAATGTCAGGCTTTTTAAATCTGTACGCATCGTTCATTTGTCGTTTCCTGCACAGAATCACAAGTTGTTATTGAACTCCAGAGGCGAAGCAGCAGCCAAATCCAGCCGTGTTTTGAGTTTTCTACCTTGCCTTAATTGTTTGTTTTATTTTAATTATTTGTCTCACACGGTTCATTAACCTCACTCCGATCAACATGTTTATGTGGCGAATTCATTTTCGGGGCTCTCCAGTTCGCCTGAAAGGAAAAACTGGGACAGTTGATGTGCTTCATGTTTTATTTTGGTCCCAGTCGATCCTGGTGCTAAAATCACGTCACAATCAATTAGTGTTGCTTTTCTCTGTATTTCTCTTCAAACCGTCAATTTTCAATCAATTTTTTATTGCACCTTTATTTGAACCAATTCTTTAGAGTTTCCACGATTATTTTTGCCGACCTCTACAGTGAAAGCCATACTTTTTGCTGCAAAAATCTGTAGAAACGCCTCAGTTTCTGCGATTTCTGAGGATTGAAATGCAAACAGGAAGCACACCAGCTCCAACCGGATCAAGACTCCTCTGGAAACGTTTGAGCGTTGGGGCAAAAATACAAACGGGGCTGCTGTGTTTGGAGAAAACCAGGAAGAGTTGATGGAGGCGGCTGATGGTCAGGGCTGTAGTCGTTTTTTTTTTTGTTTTGTTTTTTTACAAGGTGGACAAAACCCATTGCATGTGACTGTTGATATGTCGAGTCCTGTCAGTTCATCCCAGAAAAATGAAACACCTGATCGTATAAATGTTTTTTGAATGGTTGAGTATTTCCAAATGAGGTCTATTATGAAATAAATATCTCTTTTGATTTAATGTGTGAATTCATTTGTTTTCCCCTCACAAAAAACACTTACTTCGATAATTCAATTAAGACATTTACGTTCACTTCTTTTATATTGCTTATTTCTATTAAATTAAAAAATTTGGATTTCTCTGCAAAGGACGTCCATGTGCTGTACGGTCCTCAGAAGGCTATATTTTCTCTTGTTGCTAATGTACCGTTTTCCAACTATTTTTTCCTTCCACTAAACTTTACTCTCATATTTTGATGTTTCAGCTTGTAAATTCCCTTTCTTGTGAAGGGTATCAACTGTGAACCCCACAGTCTTTTCCCATGATGCTGCAGGCCTCAACATTCCTGTACTTTTTAAAATGTTATCTTACATAATATTAACATTTTCTAAGATACTGGATTTGGGTTTTTCTATAATCTGTAAGTCATAGCCATCAAAATTACCAGAAATAAATGCTTAAATAAATTACTTTGTTTATATATGTATATACTTTACACTCTAAGTATCAAAATTGTGTTTATTACTATTTTTGAAAATTCTGATACACTGAAAATTTTGACCTGCATGTACATTTAACTTCTCTATATTTTTTTCCTGTCCAAACAGGTTAAAGTCCTCCTGCTTCACGCTGCGTATCGGTGCTTGCTGTCATCTCCAGCCGCTGCATGTTGCACCGCTGTTTGTCCTTGCCTGTAGCTGGAGGGATTGTGTGTGAAATAGCTGACATCGTTCTGATCCGTCCAGCTTTTGCGGGGTCGGACCGGTGTGCCGGCTCACCGGGCGGCTGTCAGGTGGCCCCACGTCCTCCCTGTTAAACATCACAAAAGAAGAAGAAGGAAGAAAGCAGCTGTTTCCAACTGAACGTCCTTAAATGTCTTCAAACAAAAAAAAGATCTTTAAATCTCAGAACACTGAAGCACCAAACCCACTCGTTTGAGAATTATTTCATCTTTTTTTTTTCCTTTAGAGATTGTAAAGAAAATAATTATTGTTTGGTGCTTAATATAGCTAATCCACGACATGTGTAAAGGTATAGCCAACACTTTAATTTGGAATAGTTTCTGTTGAGCAGTTGGGAATTCAGCAGACAAAGCAGGGCCTTTTTTCCTCCCCCTTTTGACAGACACAGCAATAAAATTTACAATTCCGAGAGAGCAGAAGAGACTTCTTGGCGCCTCTCCCCGTACCTGGCACGGCCCAAGACGGAGTGGTTCCCCCTTTCGCCTAGACAAAAACCAGACATCGGGGCTGTGATGAGGGGAGTTTCTAAGTTTCTAATTGGTCAAAGAACGGAACGCCTTGACTGCATATATTAAATAGGGAAACACCTCTTTCATTAAAAAGTACAAGTCAGCAAGCCAACGGAGAGTTTTTTCCATCTTTTTCTCTCCAAGTTGGGCGCCTTTGTCTGTCTTTTGTGTTTCGTGTGTGTCTGTTTTCCCCTTGTCTGTATAAAATGTATATCTCTGTTCCTCTGCAGCTTTGTTGTCGATTGCTTTGTATGAGATTAAACTCCGTGATCTGTGACGTCAACACGTTTTGTTGTTGTTTCGTTTTACCAGCACGCGGTCGCTGCACGTCGCTGCACGGAGAGCGTCACTCGCCAAGGACTCGGAAGATCCCGGGCAAGATTAAAGAGGAAAAGAGCCAAACGTTTTGTCCAAAGCTAGCATATAATGATCCTCATTTTTTAATAAGATGCTGAGATGATCATCGATTTACCTTTCTTGCTCACTCTTTAAGGTCCAGCTTTTTCTCATAAAGATAACTGACTCCACAGTGAAGGAGCAACAACTTTACCCTTGTCCTTTGCTACCGTTAAAGTTGCAATCTCTGTTTTAAGCATTCTGGGGTTAGCTTCATCTCGTTTAAGGATAAAGACATTCAGGACAAAACTTTAAATCCAATGTTTCTGTGCTTTTCTGTGTTTCTTTGAACCCACTGATGGAGCTGCTGCTGCTGCTGTCATTTATTTTGTGTAATTCAGTTACTGCCTATATATTTTATTTTGGTTTCTTTCAAGAGAAAGTAGTTCTGACCCAATAACTCCTTGGACAAAGTTATTGTTGGAACCGTTGTTTAATTTTTCTTTTTTCTAAATTTTATTACATGATAAACTCAATTTAACTATATTGTATAACAATTAACTGGACCTGATTGTGATACGTTGGAATAAAATAGATTGAGCAGAACTAAATTTGCTCCAAATCGGATTCTACGTAACTAGATAAGAATTGGAGCTTTTTGCCAACAGGTCTCACTTGATGTGAGATAGTTTCATATAAATTAAATTTTGCTGTAAGTTTCATACCCTTAGTTGTACCTGTATTTCCCACAGTATTAGCTTTATTCTGAAAACAATGTTGCCAGTAGGTAGAAGAAAAACTTAAGAGAGTGTGTTTGAACGCTAGTCCCAGAGGAGCTTAGTTTCAGAGATTTCTCCTCTGCTCAAGCGTAATATTCACTCTGGTTACTTTTAGCAGATACTTTCCATTTGCATTCAGTTAAGGTGCAAGTACCGACTTGGATTCATTATATACCTTTCAGTCAAAGAAACAACCACCAACGACTGACTGATTTCTTCCTATTTTCTCTTGTAATCCAGTTCTTGGGAGTAAAAGAACGCTTTCTGGTGAATCGAGATGGAAAATTCTTGCCCCAGGTGGTTTTTCTGGCAGTGGTATTTGGGGTTCTTTGTGTAACGTGGAATAATTTCGAGCTGACAAACAAAATTCACAAAATTAAATCAAATGGCTTATGGTTCACACCGGAGGATTTCCATTTTTATTTGTTCTGCTGGTGAAGTTATTTCTGTCGCTGTGTTCTGTTCTCTGGGCTGGTTATAAAATCACTGAGCATGCAGGCAACATTAACAAAAAACATTTTTATTTTGGCTCCTTATTTGCAGAAAATAAATTATATACATTTTGTTTTGAATTTCAAATAATAATACATCTAAAAATGAACCAATAAATTATTTAAATCCACTGCACAGAGTCACAGAAGCTAATTGGCTGCAGTTTTCATTTTTTCACATCAGGTTTTGCATTCATAAAGCTGAATAAAGTGTCTTTCAGCTGATTGTTTTGCCTCTCCAGTCCCCGTGTTTGCCCAGTTCCTGGCACCATCATAAAACAATGACTTAATATGTACTTTTAATAAATAAAAAAAGAAAATAATTTAGGTCTTCTAAATAAAAATAACAGAAAATATGAAATACTGAACGGGGATAGTTGAACACAAATATCAATTTTGTTACACGCTAAAGTTAGCTTGAGCTTTCTCCGTTAGCTTAACAATAAGCTAGCCATAAGAATGAAATCTCACCTTAATCTTAAGAACCATTAGCATAAAACTTAAAGTTTGGCAAGCAGAAATACCAGAAGTAAAACTGCAAGGTATGATGCTCTTATAAAGTACATTAAAAAAATTCATAAAATAAACAATCCCAAAAACACAAGAAAACTGATTTTGGTACCGCTAATCCATGCTAACGTTTAGCTTCTGACCTTAGACTTGTTGAAAATGTGCTTGTGTTTAGTCTGGAAACCAACCATTTTAAATTCTAAAATATACATCCAGAATTCATGTCAAAAGTGTGTAACTAAAGAGGAATTTACAGTCTAAATATTAGTGTGGTTGTACGTATGATTTTGAGCCACTGTGGAGCAGAATGTGTCTTAGAAATTCAAGCCTTTACATTGGGTTTTTAAAATTCAGTAAAGCTGTATCACCTTCACCTAGAAAAAAACTGGTGGAAATTCATCGACTCTGTGAAAATGAATGTGAGATTCACGTCAATGATCTTATGTGATTCTGTGATCACACTTCAGCTTGAACACGTCTATTGTCTTGTTGCGTCATATAGCTTGTAGCTGCTCTCGTCTCCATGGTTACAACGCTGGTTTTTAATAGGTGTAACCTCAAGCCTCACTTGTATGAACTTGAAAGAAAGTTGTTGTTTTTTTTTTTACTGCTGCTTTTGATGATTAAATGCAGGAATTAGTGCAGTGAAACTCATTCGGACCATTTCAAGTGTCGCTGACCCGTCTCACTTTTATGAAACTTTCCTGTAACCCCAGGCTTTTCTCTACGATGCACTTTTATTGTAAGAACTGAACTTCTCTTACATGGGCAAGTCCACACTAGCACTGTCAAGGACAGCATCTCCCTGTATACAGCGCTGTCCTCCTACACCGATGGGCCTCACATTTCAGTGTCTGCTTTGAAAGCCTGTGGGGTTTTTTTTGTTGTTTTTTTTCTTCTTTTCCATACAGTGCAGCAGGTTTTAGGAGACTGTGTTTATTTACAAAAGGAGAAACCCTTTCAGAGATGTCAAATGTAGGGTCAGTTATAGATCGTCGCCGCTGAGCAGCCGTGTATTTCATTGTCGCACATTTCTATTTTTGTGGCGTTTCAGAGCAGCAGGGAACCCCTCGGGAAAGGAAACGCCAATATTTTAATGCATTCTTTGTTTGAAAACTTTCTTTAATTTAAATTAATCATCTTGTTCAATGCCTTGCTGTAGATGAGCGTGGAAATCCGTAAAGACATACTGAGAACGGTGGCAGTCTTCACTCAAGCATTGTTAATTACAAACTGATTCGAACTTTAACTCATTTCGCCTCAGTTCAGCTCTTATTTACATCGTGATGTTTATTTGTGATCTACTGTGCAAACAAACCTAATAAATCAATTTTGAGGACAAGCACGCAAAAAACTCAAAGTAATACGTTCAAAATGGCAGCAAATTGCATTTTATTAAAGGTTAAATTGGATCTTTGCGTTAACACAAAGGTCTTACCAGAATAAAATCCATTGTTGGATGTATTACCAATCAAAGTCTGAAATTACACCCCTTACAGTAGAGCTTATTTAGCTCATCGAGTATTACTGCTGCTTTCAAATCTAAGGTGTTTCTGCTAAAATAAAATATAGACCTCATTTTATTTGTTGCTGTAGTTACCTGAAGTATGACAGATATAAAGAGCTAGTTTTAAAAAAGAAAAAGTAGAAATGACTAACCCTGACATTATTATGAAAATGTGAAAAAAGCATCATAAAAGCCTTTAATTTCAATAGATTTATAAATTAGAAAAAAACTAAACATTAATAAATGATTTCCCACCTCCACTGATTATGGGATACAGAGAGCCAGTCCACTTTAGGGCAACCCAGGACAACCATGCATATACTCACACCTAACGGCAAATTGAAGTAATTAACTGAACTTGCAGTCTTGTTTTTTGGACTGTGGGAGGAAACCAGATTATCCAGAAAGAACCCACAAGCTGAAAGGATTTGAATCCAGGTTCTAATTGCTACAAGGCAACAACACTGCTACCAACTAAGATCACCTTTCACCTCTGACAATTAATATGAACCACTGTCTCTTTAAGAAGCTCTTGTTCTTTCCGACGCCTTCAGTAAGACATCACAACAACGTTCCTCTAGAATTTTACGTTTTTACTAGTTTTTCACTTAAAAAGTAGTTTGAATGACAAACTCAGCAATTGTTTGCTAATAGCTGCTGCCACTAGTCTGGAGGAGCCATGTAGGAAAGTTGCAGAGGAGAGTTGGTCTCTGTGGTGGAACTTCAGCTTGGAAACAGCATTTCTGAAGAGGAGTTTCATGGAAAAACCTGCAACTCCAGGTATGTTGTTGGTAAAGAAATAACATTATAGCATCATGTAAAGCTCAAAAAAGTGGATTTTATGTACTCTCACTTTAAATTAATAAGAAATGACTTTGGTTTAAATTTTAGTTTACAATTAAAAGTCCAGGAAGTGTAACTTAGTAACCGTAAACTTGTTTTTCCCTTGTGGTAAAATGATAATGTGACAGAAATTGGAAAACAAAGGAGAGCAAAGCCTTTCAAGAGAGATAGATCTGTGTTGAACTGAATGCTCACCAAATGTCGCCCATATTTACAGCAAGAAAAACTGTGACAAACAAGTCTGGAAGATTTATTTTAAAGCTGCTTTTCACATCTTTTTTAGGAACGTCAACAATATTTGAATACGAAATATGATGGGTTTTATTGCGGGATTACCCGAAGGAATTATGTTTACCGAAAACTGAATGAACGCTCACTCAGATTATTGTGTAAATAAAACCGACGATAAGAATTTAATGGAAGCAAACTTGCATGTTTATGCCATTTCAAGGTTTCCACCAGCACACTATGTTTACTTTAGTAGATCAATAATGTATGTTTTGAGGGGGAAACAAAATCTGATAACTTCTGTTGGCAAGGCTGAACATCGCTTTAAGCTCTTTATAATGAACAAAACAGTCAACATTGGCTGGATGTTGCTGTTTAAAACACTCTGAGTTTTTCTACCTTCAAGCTGCTGGAACAAAACTTTCCACAGAGAAACAAGCTTTACATTTCAGGAGGGTGAAGATGAACATTTAGCCGTTTGTCCACAAGGAAAAGAAATTCGTTTGGAGGAGTCAATGTGAGGCTTTCAAACCCCCTAAAAGGCGATAAGGATCGTCGTGGATGGTGCTGGAAGCATCATGCTGTGGGCCTCTTCAATGCCAGAGAATGCAGGCCAACATTAAGCTTGTGGAAAAACCTTGAATCGCTTGAACATTTGAGAAAAGTGCTTAAAAACCAAGTCAAGGCCATGAAACACTACCAATTCTACCAATTAGGCTTCTCAAATATGTTATGCCAGCGTCTTGTTGACAATAAAAGCATGTGGTAAATGTCTAGCTGAGATTAGAAATCAAATGAAAAGCCCAAACAATATTTGTTTAGCAGAGAGTTGCAGCCCATTAAGAATTGGCTTTGAAATGGAAAAACTTCAGAAGCTAGGACAGAAATTGACATCTAGGGACGCAAAGAACTCAACCACAGCTAAAGGTTTATCCACAAATGCAAAGTGAGTCTCAAACCCAGTCGTAATGCAGGAAGTAATAGAGTCTAATAAAGAGTTTTGAGTCAGAGAGAGAACACTTCAAACTAGTGATGTTACGTGATGTGCCGAGGCTTCGAGGCGTGTGTCGAGTAATGGAGGGGGCGTTTCCGTAAAGCGCGTATCGAGGCTTGCTTCATTTAGGGGAGGAGCCGAAAACGATGACGTCCGAAGCCTCGCTGCCTGGCTGTACCACGTGACTGTTTCGGGAAGTGGCTCAGATTCTGGCGCGGGGTTTGACAGCTTTAGAAACCCCACAGGCTCCACTCAAAATGTGGGTTGTTGTAGGCGAGTTGGGTCAGTTGAGAGAGTGGATAGAGTTTTGATAGTTTGGATAGCAGAGTTTGGATAATGGTTATTTAGTTTGAGACAGTTAGTTTGGTGTTTGGAGAGTTTAGGACAGATAGATAGATAGGAGATTTAGGAGCGCGAGGACAGGATAGGAGTAGGATGGAGCCGGCGAGAAAGAGGAGGATTTCTCCTATGTGGGAACATTTTGATTTGATAAGCCCTAACAAGGTAAGGTGAACTGAACATTTGCAGATGCATTAGGTTTGCTTATGAGGAACTGTATTTTTCACTGTTTCTTATTTTCTGTAAAGGTGAGGTGTTTATTGTGCTCCAAGGAGTTGGGGTACAATAATAACACCTCATCCATGTAGTGTCAAAAAAGAGAAATCGTTTGAAACCAAAAACTGTGGTGAAATTGTTGTTTCTTAATAAAAATGCATGAAATCATCCAAGTTACACAAGCATTAGCCTATTCACTACCCCTCCCTAGTTCCACAGGCACTTTCATTGTCCTCTGCCTGATTAAGCCCATGCCATTTTTCTAGAGTCACAGAAAAACTTTATTACACAACATGCCATATCACATGACACTACTATTTTGGGAATAATTACACACAGAGAATACATTCAAACAATATTTTATTATATACATAATTTATGTAGACAAATGATTTCGTCCTACATCTTTTGTGAAGTCATTCCCAAGAGCCATAATAGACAAAAATTCAATGCATCACACGTGTTAAGATACAGCTGGCTGTGATTATACACCTGGCCAGTAGGTGGTTTCGTGTGCACATGAAGCCTCAAGAAATGAACCCTTTCTCGAACCAGTTGGCTCAAGTGGTTCAATGCCTCATGAGGCTTCATCTCACCATCACTACTTCAAACATTCGAACATACATTTTTAGTGGCTGAAACACAGACAGCTGTGGAGGCGTACCCGGAGGAAGAGGAGCAGTCGGGGCGTTTGTACAAATCTGCTGCTAAGCTCCCAATTAGTAATCAGCACCTGGGAACGTCCTCTTATTGCTCTCTGGGGGAATTTGGATGTCTCTCTCAAATCTTGATCCAAAGTTTAAAAGAACAGTGCGGTGCAAGTGTCAGGCAGAAACACGCGGGGGGGATGTGACGAAGCCAAAGCATCAGACCGTTTTCCCACTCAGACAGAAAATTTGCATTTAAGCAACACAATTAACTGAGACGCTGAAATGGAATTAGATTATCTGCAGACCAGTGAAACTTTATATTCAGGGTTTAAATGAAATGCTGCAAAAATAGCTTTCCAAGTCAACAAGTAGCTTACTTGGAAGTGTTGACAAAAGGTGACAAAAGGTTTCTCACCCTTTGTCATGTTGCAACAAAAATCTTTAATGTGGTTTAAAAGCGATAGCCTAACACAATGTAGTGCAGATTTATAGGATATTGGTCATCTCAAATCTTCTGCAGCCTCTAAAGTCTCCAATGTCAAGTCTGTGTTTAGTCAGCTAATGTCTGATGATGTTATTTTGTGTGCATATCAGAAATCTCTGGGTACATTTGGTATATATACACCAGGAGATTATATACCGAGGAATAGCTCGCTATTTGTGACTTGCCTTCTGGTTTAGTTTGATTGGTTTACTTGGTTTTAGTGAGATCTGGATAATCAATAATCAGACATGTATGTAATTTATTTTTATACTGGCTTCCCACCAATTTATGATCTGATACTTAATTACATCAACCTGCATTTCTTAGCATTTTTGGGCTACAACCTGGTACCATGTACCTCTCTTTTTAAAAGGTTAATGAATTGTACATTGCAGTTTTCCCCGTCCAGTTGCTGTTCATGCTCTCCCTCACCAGAACTGATCACACATACTTGGACCTCAAGGTTTGACCATGGAATTATTAGCTTCCATTTTGCCATCTTTCCAGCTACTACGGTCTCATCACAAACTGAAAATAGTGGTTTAGATGTTGTTGGCGTAAAGCCAATCTAATCTCATGAGCGCAATCTTTGGTTTGATCCGGCTTGTACCATAACTGTTGGTTTAAAAAAATGGGGAAAAAAGAGCACAAGATCTGCAAATGGAGATGAATCTGATCAGAGCCGACTAGGAAACAACCGGTTAAAGCCAAACCTGTAGAGAAGAAACGTAACAGTTCCTGCTCTGTATCAGTTTCAATCGATCTTTAAATCCACTCTGACCAACTTCCTTATTCCTTCTATAGATAACCATCTAAACCATCTTGTGTTGTGCTACCAGAACTCGCTATTGAGCTCCAGTCACTTTTTATTGTTTGCCTGAATTCAGTAATGGTTGTTTTTTCTTGACTGCCTTGTGAACTGTGCTAAAAGATTCTGTCTACTGAACTATGTTAACTTTTTGGTCACATGAAGGCTGAAGTTTTTGCAAAATGGTTTTCAGATTATGGATGCGTGATCTAAAAACTGTGGAAGAGCGTGCAGACAGTGGATGGATGCATAGTTTATAGAACTAAACTATTGTTTTCATCAAGGAAACCACTTCTCTTTCTCATTGTGTGTGTTTACGATTTTCTCATTCCTCCTGCATGACTAATTGCCTGATGTTTGGTTTTAATTTCTTTCAGAGCTGCTTTATTTCTGAGTGTTTCAGTTTTTTCTGACGTTGCTTTTAATCAACATTTTTTTGTTCTGATCTGAAAGTTTACTTAAATCTCGACTTCACGCAGCTTCTTCAGTTTTAAAACGAGGAGGAGGGAAGGTACGTCGAGTTCTCGCAGAAGTTTTAGTCGTCGACTCTCTTAACTCGGCTTTTAACTCCTCTACAAGCACAACCTGCGAGGATTTACCTGATCTCATTGGAGAACTCCTCATCATGGTGGCGTCTGTCCTTCAGCTTCCAGTACAGGACCCCAGCAAACACCAGAAAGATGAAGATGAGGAGAAGCGAGCCCACAACTTTCCCCCCAATCACTGCAGATCTGTTTGGATCTGTAAAACCAGCAGGGAAAACAGATTTATTCTATTAGACTCCTTTTACGCTGCATTTGTTGCTGATGTTGGATGCTGTAAAATTAATTTCTAGGCGATAGAAACTCCCTCCCCCCGATCTTTTTTCCTCTCTCGTCTAATCAAAGCAGCGTTTCGATGGCGCTGAAATGGATGTCAGGTATTCAAAGAGGCTGTTTGAGGTGATTTGTGGTGCAACGTCTCGCAACTCAGACATGTTTGGAATGAAACACGTTCTCAGGAATCTTACACCTTTATCTCCACCTCGGTCATTCTCGCTTCCTAAGAAATCTCGGGCTCATAGCTAAATTGGGTCTGTTGATGTTTGTTGCTTCTCTTCACAGCTGCACAGCTGGAGGTCGGCAAAGTAAATGTAACACAGAAACTACACAGTTCTGGTGAGGTGCATAAAATACATGTTCATCTTTCTAGCTTTTAATGATTTATCTAAACATTTCTCTGATTTTAAGGATATAGTTTGCATATTTAAAAGGCTGGACTTCATCTAAAAAATGAAGTAGCCCAATGACAGTAGGTCAAATTCAACTGGGCTACTGGCTTCAGTTTTCTTTTACAAAATGGGGGAAAAACATGTTTTTTCACAATTTGAATTGAATTTCTCTCATGAGAGTAAGAAAGTAATTAATTAATAATCTGAATATCACATTACAGAGCAATTCAATGAAAGAGTATATTTTTTCAGGATCTTTATCTCTAAATGAATCACATCACTTATACACAGACGGACATTGAAAGCCTTCATTTTTGTTTATTATTATGATTTTCCACTTGAAAATTAGAATATTACACCAGACCAAGAGAAAACTATTTTGAAAAGCAAACATTTGGGCTTATTGAAAAGCATGTTTAACACCTGCTTAAAGCTTCATTTCAAAACGGCGACAAATGAGCCACATCAGGATGTAAATTCTTATTTACTGAATATGACTGTACATTTATTTAGTAAGATTTGCTAACAAGTGATGAAAAGTTAAACCTTTGGTGTTGATTTTATTCCTGTCTTTTAAAACATATGTCTATTTTAATCTGGACTATAGAGATATGTATGAACTTATTGAAAACAGTTTATTTATTTCAAAGCTGAAGGTTGTTCTGTTTGACCTATAGAGAGGAAATGCAGCCCAACAACCACTGAGCTCCTAAACTCTTGTCCACACATTATTTCAGAACCGTTTATTGAAAACAAAACACTGATTCACAAACTGTGTCACTGAGAAGAAAAACGTCTCTTTAAACGATCTGTTCGTGTCTAGCAATTATTTAAAGAAAAAAAAAATACTTTTAGACTCTAGTGGTCTTTATTGTGAACAGTGAGTAGACAGGAAACGGTGCAGAGAAAAGGGAAGACATGCAGCGCCGCTCCAGCCACTGAACCACTCAGCGCTGCATCTTCAGTGATTATATGTTAATCGTTTTCTCCCTTCAGACCTTCACAACTAAATATGACTAATAACTCAGACACTTTGGAAAACTGATAACTACCCAAAAGAAAACCTAGAAGTGAACCAATTGAAACA
The DNA here is from genome assembly GCF_003331165.1 of Xiphophorus hellerii. NCBI lineage: Eukaryota > Metazoa > Chordata > Actinopteri > Cyprinodontiformes > Poeciliidae > Xiphophorus > Xiphophorus hellerii. Next base: position 8,546,146 of record NC_045679.1, on the reverse strand, counting down.
ATATTTATCTGCTCATTTTGGATTTTCTTTACTTTTTTCCTTTTTTGCAAACTCTGCTCTGTAACGCCATCCTGAAAGTAAAGGTCTAAACTATTAGTGTCCAGCATGTGTAGGGTCTGCAAATATGTTAGCTGCCATTTTCCTGACCTTAAACCTGTCTCCACAGACTTAAATGTTCGTTACAGTCTGGTCCTGTTCTGTTTTGTGGATGAGCGAACTGGTTCAGAGGAACAGGAAGTGATTCACAGCAGCCACGGTGTTTGTATGGGCGAGTGTGCCCTGGAAGTTCGCCATCATCTCCACAGTCCGGACCAGTTTAGCACCAGGTGGTCCTGACCATACTGTTAGCATTTAGATTAGCCCAAAACAGTGCTGTCATCTGTGATGTTCAGGAGTTTCACAGACAGTCCACTGAGGCTCAAATGAGCAAAGAGAGAAGAAGAGTGGGGTGAGAAGGCAGCCCTGGGTTACACCGGTGCGGTCGGCTCTGTGAGCTGGATGAGTTGAAGTTTTAATTCCTAATGTGCTTCCATGAATACAACTCACAAAAAAAAACATGTTCACCTCAGTTTGTGTTAGTTATCTAAGATGTTCCCATAGCTTGAAGAGAAACAACGATCAGAAGAGAGACAGAGACATGCAAGAGGGAAAAAAAGAAAAAAGTTATGCGGCAAACTCATTCTATAATGTCCTGGTGATTATCCTGAAACCCCTTGGCGGCGTTCCTGAGCCGCAGGGCCGGAACCTCTGGTCTGGAACAGAAGCCTGCTCTTGAATTGAAAATGAATCATTCGCCGCCTGGAGCCAAAAATCTGAGCGCTGAGTCAAGGAGCCAAGGACTCGACAAGATGTCAGTGTCGTAAGCTTGCTCCACGATTCAGGAGGCAGGAGACTGAGATTCCACAACAATGTGGTTTTTTTCACTGGAGTGTAAATATAAAAGAGATGAGTTTTCTTTGAAATATCAGGCTGAACCACTGAGCGTACCTACTTGAGCTCTCAGCCACTGTATTCATCCCCAAAGAGACACAGCCATGCTTTCTATCTCAGCCAAAGCTCTTTGTGTAGTAATAGACTTATTGAACTCCCTCGTATACAGTCTTGTTATTTGCTGTAGTTTAAATGGAGGCTTTCCTTATTTTTCTGCTGCTACCTTTCCCTGCAGAAGATGGCAGATAAACAGGAAGCAGGCTCATTTTGGCTTTACGCTTCAGCGACTTTGTGACTCAGCAGCAAAGAGACACTGACATGAAACACAAGCGAGAACATTACATAAATACAGTTATTTCTAGACATTAAAAGCAACCCCTTACTGCCGTCGTTAAGAGTGACGCACTCGTGTCCCCCGAGCGCCACATGTAAGCAAAGTGGAGCCATGAAGAGGCTGCGGCAACGCTACAAAACAGGAACCTTAAATCAAAAAGGGGCCCCGTATGATTTTATGTGGGGCTCATGCAGCTCTGCGTGTGTGTGTGTGTGTGTGTGTTTTCCTCTTACGCTTGTTGGCTCTCAGGCTGATCCTGCAGCGTTCAGCTCCAACAGCATTGTTCACCTCACAAAGGTAGATCCCTGCAAAGCTCTGTGTGTGGTTGCTGATTCTCAACTCCCCGGCTGCGCCGTCTGTAACGCACATTGCCACACACAGAGATCTAATCCAGAAAACAACAACACTTCCCTGTAAACTGCTCAGATTGGTACCAATTTAAATTTTCTGCCCCCTCCACGTGATGAAAAATCATTTTTATATGGCATAAGTGCTCAGACAAACAACACTGTTGCTGCAGAGGGACTCTTTATATTGAGCGTTTTGTAGTAACTCCTTAATCTGAATTATTTAATTGAATCTCTGGTTGCATGTTTTGGGGGGTTTGTCCAGTCTCTTATAGCCTCAGAAAGGTTTTCTCTGATACTTTTTTCCTCTTCTAATTGAAAAGTGTCATCTCAGGATTTTTCTTAGACGTTAAGGTTGCATCCATCAAAATATCTCTATTTCACTTGCGACAAAAAGTGCAGAAAATGCAGGTTTCTTCCAAAATAGCGTTCTTTTTAACAGCTCTTCAATATAAGGCAAATTTGTGAAGTCAATAATGGGATTTATTCACAGGTAACAGAGTAAAGGGGGGCAAATACTGCCACACCTTTCAGTAAATTTAATTTCTACAGACTGGCTCCTTCAGGTATTTGCAATTAATAGATTCTTTTTCTGTGAAACATAACTCTGAATTATTCATAAGAAATTCACCAATTTGTGAATTTATTTCATAAAACATAAAATATTATAAAGAAAAGAAACTGGTTTTGAAGCTAACATGCTTATACGCTAAAATGCTAGCACTTTGGCTGGCGTTTGCAAAGCAGCCAATCCAGGAAATGTGACGTATTTTCCTTAAAGCTGATTGGCTGTGCTCCCCTCCTCCTCCCCTGCTAGCGGAAGTAAAGAAAACCGTCAACGTTAGCTTATGTGGTAGTGCTAACCCACGATCTATCACAAAAAACCTCAACAAAATACACATTTTTTTATTCTAGCGTCAAATATTAGGAAAAGACTCCAGGGGTGTAAATACTTTTGCGAGCCACTGTCTGTTGTTTGTGGCAAACAATGTAAAGAACAAGTCGCTAAATCTGTGACTGGGATTAAATGACATGCAGCTAATGCACCAAAGTCCACGGGAAAAAAAATTGCACGCTCATCTCGAGAGTGCAAATCATTACTTCTTCATTTTTCTCCTGGATGAGTCATCATGTCAATAATTTGTAAAAACCACAGTAAATCCCTTTTAGAGAGTTAATAGGCAGCTATTCTGGAGTCAGGAAGACAATGGGTCCTTCGATTTTGTGCACAGAGGATCCAATATCACAGTGCCTCCTTTTCCAAACAACCCTACACACACACACACACCCCCACGCACACACACACACACGTTTGCGCAGCTATCTTTGCGGGGACTTTTTATTGACTTCCATTCATTTCTACAGCCTAAACCTTACCCTTATCCTAACCCTATCCATTACATACCTAACCCTAACCATAACCAAAACTCAATTCACACCTTAGTCCTAAATCTGACCCCTGACCCAAAAACAGCGTTTCATCTTGTAGGGATCAGGCTTCGGTCCCCACAAGGAGCAGTGTGTCCCCACAACGTAGTATATATCAGGAAAATGGTCCCCACAAGGTATTAGAAACAAACGCACACACACACCCACCCCCACGCACGCACACTTTGATGTGCAGTAACAAGATGACATCAACAGAGGTCAGACTTACCCTGTGTGGCAGCAGCAGGCATGGGGTCTTTGCTTTCTCTCCGCCACTTGTACATTAGGGGAGTGGATCCTTCAGAGGACTCGCAGTGCAGAGAAACGGCTTCACCGACAAGCTCCCCTCCTTCCAGCCAGCAGCGAGGTACAGATGGTTTTACTGCAATCACAAAACCATCGGGGTATTTCCTGCATCGCCATTTCTGTCGCATTTATTTTGTTTACAGCAGGGTGAGTTGGAGTGTTGAATAAAATGGGGAATGACTGAAAAAGAGAGTAAATAAAGCAATACCGTTTGAAATATGCTCAATGAACTAAATAGTGCCTTCTAACAAAGAAAAGAGGAACAAATCCAAAAAATAAAAAAAACTAATTGCAGTTTGATTAAAATCAGATGAACGAGTCCTAATTTTTGAAAATAATACCAGGCTGCGTAAAAATAATTTAATTCTAATAAAATCTAGCATCAATTCCCCCCAAAAAATCCAATCTAAATAAGAAGAAAAGTGAAGTGAGTCGTTACCTCGCAGCTTTCCTTTCATCGCCGTCTCTTTGAAACTGCTAGCTGCTTATGTAAGTTATCAGCATAGTGCTTTCTTCAGATTGTAAGCCTTTCATTACAAGTTTGATATTAAAGGTCAGAATGAGAGAAGGCGATGGCTACAATATTAGTACAACTATAGAAAAGCCGAGGCCTCAGATCTGAACATTTCCCTACAATAGCTGCTCTCCTCCAAGGTCACTTCAAAGCATCGTTGCAGGCACTTTAAATTTGTGTATATATAAATATAAAAACAAAACTTTATCCCACAATGATTGTGTCCCTGAGTCTTAAAATATAAATATTTTCATGAGCCTGACATTTTTTCTTTTGTCTTACTGTCTTCATTTGTCAAAACAGTGCTGAAAAGAAGAAATGGCAGGTTTTCACATTTTGTGTGGATGGAAAAAGGCAACAATATGAAAATAATCCTCAACTCTTAATAACGGCCCAGTTTTAGTAATCTCATTAATACAGATAAATTAATAAAAAAACCAACATTGGCCAATACCGATGTTAATGTCAATATTTATTTTTTTGCATACTTAGTCTGATGAACTTTGGGATTCATTTTTAGTTGGTATTAAAGTTTCACAATATTTTTGTCTGTCCAGTTAGTTAATTTTTAAATATTGGATCAGCTTGCAAGATCAATTTTTGACAGAACACTCTTTTTTTTTTAAACCTTTGTTATTGTACAAGTAGGTTAAAGTAGTGCTGCTCTTACTTGAGTCAAATGACCAATGGCCACTGGTAAGTCGTGACAACTCTATTGTTTCTATTTCCAAAGAAAAAGGGTCAAGATCTTGTTTTTTTCTTATTCTTGATGGCTTGTTCTGCAACAGTAACTGTAAGCACCATTGAAAGACCCAAAGAAAATGTTTAAAGTCATTGGAACTTCTTAAAAGACAGTTAAGACAACATAATCAACTAGTTAACTACAGTTAACCTGCCTGTTCATTGTGTTCACTTTCACTCCATATGATAGATGAACTTCTGTTACATAAACTCCCAGAAAAACACGCTGAGGTCTGTGTCTGTGAGGCGACTGATGTGGAAACGTTTAAAGATCCTGAACATATAAGGCTTCGTATTTTTAACCTAGCTGCCAATAGAGCAGTGATGTGACATTTTAAAACACGCTTCCTTCACCCCGTCTCAAGCTCTATTGTTAAGCGACTCGCATAAATAATGCAGCCACGTGACAGGTCAATGTCCAGTCTTACCCTTAACCACCAGTGACACCTTGCGGGTATCGACCCCAGGTGACTTCTTCACTTTGCACTGGTAGGTAGAACTGTGGTCGCGTGACAGCTGAGCGATGGAGAGAGAAGCGTCGCCCTTGGAGGGATCGCCTGCAGCAAAGCTGAAGCCTTCAGTAACTCTAGGACCTCCGTGGTAGTACTTGGTGCCGCGGGTGTATGACAGAAGCTGGAAAACAATATGAGAAAAACATTAAAATCAAGTTAACGCTCTTTAAAAACAACTCTTGATTAGAGATGTAAATCTCAGCAGAAACTAATCAAAAATATAACTTTCTTTTTTCCAAAGCTCCCTGAGCTCATTGTTCAAGTTTCACTGCAAGTTCACTGTGGAGTCCAGCTTCTGCACTCATGCTGGCACATTTCCAACCAGACAGCAGGGAGTAGTTTTCTCACAAAGCAGCAGTGAAACACTCAGTGTTCGCCCTGTGCCAGTCAAACAAGCTGGAGAAAAATTCAGCTAGATAAAAATACATTTTTGCTTAATTAGCTGGGAAATCTCAACACTCGTGGAAATCTGTGGGTCAGAACGTACGTCCCAAAAGGAATACTAATGACTTTCTGTGAATTGCTGTGTTCCTTCTAATCTTTTTTAGATGTGTAGAAGGGCCCCTGTTGACTCATGTTTTAGAAAAGCATGCAAACTATTATTTCTCAGAAATCTGCGTTGTTGAGGTTTTTCAAAGTCACAGCTAAACAAACGCGTGGAAGAAAATCTACTTGTATATTTATATGAATCTTCTAAATAGTTGTACTCATTTTTATACTTAGATTTAGAGTTCTGATCAATATTCTCCCTTTAACATATTTATCCTTTTTACTTTTCATAACAAACAGCAACAAGCTGCATAAACTCATACATATTTTTAATCACTGTGAATGACTTTTGGCCCATGAAAGGTCTATTTAAGTCACCCCAATGGAATTTAAGAAAAGACTTTGATGAAGTCACTTTGAAACCTTCTATTTTTGTCACTTAAGAGCTGGATTTAAGATGTGTTTTTGATCAATTTCCTGCTGCATCAAGAGAATGCACTTTATCTCTAGGTCAGGAACTAGTTGATTTTCTGGCAGACAACATAATTTATGGTTAAATCAATTACTGGAAGTTGTCCAAAATGCAAAAACAGAAGGAATCGGTAAGAAATCTAGTTCTTTTTCACAGAACTGCATTTTCAGAAGAGGGATGTTTTAGTTATTTACAGTTGGCTAAAACCATATTTTCAAATTTTAGAAACGTGCAAATCTGCAACATGCAGAAAAAGAAACTAACTTTAAATCTTCAGTAAACTTTGGATTTTTTTTCATGCAAACTTCTAACTTAACAATGTGAAATAATATTTTATTTTGGAAAATTAACATTTTTCTAGCAAAGTTATAACTATATCCGTGTTTTTTTCCCCAATAAATAAACATTTTTTAATTCGCCTGGAAACCTCTGCATTTTTTTGGTGAAAATTGATCGCATTTTAAATATAACCATAGTCTGACTGATTTTGGGTATTAAAATGAAAGTACAGCCACTTCACATCAGGATAAGCTTTTTAGAAGCAGAAACATGGCTAAATTACAAGTTTTAGGATTTGCACTCAACATTTTTTCAAGCTGCTTGTGTTTTGATTCTTAATAGGGAGAAATCCTTTGATTTTCCAGCCAAATTTTTTAAAAACCACTTGGATTCAGTGTCAGAGGTACTTCCCGGAGAGAGGAAGGCAGTTTAAAAGAAAGATTATGATGGAAGTACTTCTGCATGCAAAAGCTGAACAAACACAGGAGGCTGATATCCAACATGTACTGAGATCAAAGTCAGAAGAAGTTTTAGTGAGTTAATATTTTTTTCTCAACAGAATGTAAAACCGAAGCTGAATAAGAAGAAAAGAGTCGTTTTGCTGTTTTCAGGACGTTTCTTTACGTTATCTAGCATCTTACCATCTGATCCTTCTTGGTAGTGTCTGGACTGAGCACAGACCATTCGATGTCAATTTCTCCGGTGTCCAATAAGCTCGGCATGTAACTGCAACCCAAAGTCACGGTGTCGCCCTCGGCCCTCTGGATGGTCTGCGGGCCTGTCGATGTCACCTTCAGCCCTTGTGTGCATCTCAGCTCTGCAAATTTAGACCATTCTTGAGATTAGTCACAATCAAACTAACATTTTAATTTACTCTTTCTGCTACCAAGGGTAAATGCTGTCCTCTTTCTGATTCACTGAGCTTGTTTCTATGCTCCATTCAGGCTGCTTCGGTTACCGGAAACGTGGAAAACAAAACGCCTCAAAAAGAAACAAAAGCGGCCAAACAGGATGTGAGAATGTGGTTATGAGTTTTTCAGGGGTTGCACATTGAAAATGTCGTCATCAAGAACATTTCAATAAGAGACTGAGTGTTCATGGAGCTTTTTGCAAAACCCATTCTATTAATTGCATTGTATCTACCATAAGACCCTCTACAACGTTGTAATCCTCACAAACCCTTCAAGGTTTCAACTATTTCAAACCTTTCACAATAGAAAAAAAGCAACAAAAAAGACTACATGAAAAAAGAAAGGTTCAACACCAGAGCTGGAAAAATAAAACCCCTCTCTCTGAACCCACTCAGATGATGCAGAGGCTTTAAATCCTGGAACATTCATCTTATCAAAACAAATCTAAGTACAGATAATAGGAGAAGCTTGAATTGGGCTCCAATTTGCCCTTTGGGAGAACAGAACATGAGACTATAATTGAGCTTTTCAGGGATTTCAAGTGTACTGTTTAGTATTTTTGTAAAATCAACCCATAATGCTTTTATTCCACTCCGTACAAGTACGCTTCGGTCCTAACATGCATAAAATGGAGCAGCATTTTAAATAAAATACCAATGTTTATGTGTAGCTCGGGGGATACCAGTGAGACTAAATGTGCTGCTAAGAGCCACACTCTGAACAAAGCAAGCACAGACTTAATTTTAAGAACAATAGGGAGTTGGAAAATTATTTTGGAAGAGAACATCGGACCTTGTTGGAGAAGCTGTGGCTCCCGTGGTGATGTTGGGCAAATACAGATGCCCTGAGGCCCCACTTTCAGCAGAGAACAGATACGAAGGTCATCGTGATTGCTCTTTCAGACTCAGAGTGGAATTGAATTCAGAAAGTTAAACAATTTTCACCTTACAGTGGATTGCAGAAATATTCACACGCTGAGTTTTATTTTTAAACTGCAGCCAATGACTTTGATATATTTTATTGGGACTTTATGTGATAGACTGAGAAAAGGTGGCGCATAAATGTGAAGGGGAAGGAAAAGGACAGATGGTTTTACATTACTTTGTGATGTACTCATGGAGTACTCTGAAATCCAAAATTACTGCAAATTCTAAACAACGGGGATTAAAGGGCATATAATTGGAAAAGCCCAGGTCTGTGTAATGCAGCTCATATGGTTGCCAAGCAAAAACTCTGGCATGGATGAAATTTGGTGAGGTCACAGAGAATGACTTTGAGGAAATTCTGGTCCACCATTGGGTATCACAAGAGAGGGAAGAAGTGCACTGCCACGATGGTGAGGAAATGGTGCTGACTTCAACTTGGGACAATGTGAGTCACAAGGCAGAACATTTCCTTCAGTGAGGAAGTGGAATCTGATCACTTCACAGCCTGTCTGTCCACTCATTCATTGTCTTGCCCTCAATCTGGGTTCAGGTCACCGGGAGACAAGAGTTAGCAAAAAGCCCAGATTTCCTGCTGCCCAGTCACTTGGACCAGCTCCTTTGGGAGATTCCCAAGGCTTTCCCAGGCCAGCCAAGAGACACATGGTCCCTCCAATGTATCCTGGGTCTTCCACTATGTCTCCCCCTGGCTGCTTGCATCCGCAATCTTGTTTGTTTGGTCACTACCCAAACTTTGTGACCACCAGTGAGGGTAGAAACATGAATTGGTAAAGATTTGCCTTTTAGCTTAGCCCTCATTTCACCAAAACAGGCTAGTAAAGTTACTGCATCACTCCCCAACCTGCCTCCACGCTGCGAAGCGTACGCTACACTTTTCCAGGTGAAGACAATGGTCTTGGCTTTCGAGAAGCTAATATTTCATCCCGACTGCTTCACACTTGGCTTCTTGATGGCATGGCCCCAGGGATTGGAAGAGTCATCTGGAGTTAGCAAGCTGCAAGTGACACTATCCAGCATGCAGGAAATTGCTCTGTAAATGGTTCACTCCCTCTCTTTGATTTACTGAAGAGCTCACTGCTGAAGGCTGGGTTAGGGCTAGGGGTAAGCAAACTGGGACCCATGTTTTCAAATGGAATGAAATATTTCTGCTTTGGTCTCTACTAGGATTTAGATTAGCTTTAAAATCCGCCCCAACAACGTTTATTGGAAGAAACATTTAGAGGTCCATTTGATGTGAATAAGCCAAACAGAACATCCGTGAACAAGTAGCACCATGAAGAACAAAGACCACAGCAGAGAGAGAGAGTTAGGTTACAAAACAACATCCTAAACAAAGCTCTGCTCAATTAACCAAGCACAGCAGCAAACGTACAAAGATGTGGCGGTCAACCTGAACCACTGGTGTCCACAGACAGTCATCAAGGGCTGGTGATGGTTCATTAGCAGGACTCTGGAGTCTTGAGGAGAAAGTTTAACCATTTGAATCAGCTGTTGGAGAACACACTCATCTACAGCTGGCAGGACACCAACCTTTGAGGACTGGAGCTGGACACCCATGTCTTTAAGACTACAAAAGCTCCTTGAATGGAGAAGAGATTCACATTCCAGTACGAGAATGACCATGAACATTCAGTTGGAGCAACAATAGAAATTAGATGCTGAAATGGTCCAGTCATACAACAGACCTAAATCCAATCGAGAATTTGTGGCAAGACTTTAAAAACAATGGTCAATGACAACAGTAGTAATGAAGAATGGGTGACGTATGGTTTCTGTTGTAACATGTAAAACAAGGAAAGGTTCAGGTCGTGTCAGAATTGCTGCAAGGCACTGTTAGTTTGTGTGCAAATACATGAATTCACATTGTTGTTTTGCCCATGGCCATACCTGTGCTCATGAGCACCGCAGAGCATAACAGTAACCACGGTGGACAGCAAAGGTTGAAAGGTGTCCTCAGGTGAGAGCAGCTCTGTCTGCATGTAATCATCCTGTTTAAAATAGAGCAAGAAGAGCCTCTCCACTTATAAATCACAACTGAAAGCCATAGCCAGTACAATGTGATATCATAGCAACATTACCTGAAAAAGGCTACTGCATCCAAAACGCTGTCCGTGGAGAGCAGGGGAACAAATGAAGGTGTAGTGTTACTCCAAGAAACACCTCCTTTCCTTTCCACCTCAGTAACAAAAAGCTTTCTGATTGGTCCAATAACTTTAGTTTTTCACTTTAGCCAAACCTTCTATGAAATCTTGCATTTTAACCCAAATTGTATCGAAATACAGTAAAACCAATTGAATGGGTATTTAGAAAGCATGGATCCATGTGCCTAAATGTCAGTCATTGTTCTGACAAAGACATTAAACCAAAAATGGAAACAGGTAAAAAAAATACCTCTAATATGCTGAAAACATACCTGCAAAATTAAGCTTATACCTGCCAATTACCCACCTTTGTTTACTGTTTTATGTAGGTGTTCCTCTACTTAAGCTCTCTTCAGACACTAATCCTGTCTTTATTTTCTCTTTTTATTTTATCAACATGACCAGAATATTGATTAAAAAAAAACAACCTTCCTTTGGAAAGAAGAAAGCGTCTGCAGTCCTGTTTTTGTCTTGGATACACAATAAACCACATCCCAGTGACAGAACTATTATTATACGGATGCTTTTAAATAGTAAGAAGGAAAACAAAGAGAATGTCTTGGGTTGCAAAAGAAAACCCAACAACAGGTTTTTCAGGCAAAAAATACAAAGCAGCACAGTTTATATACAATACAAGAGTTTCTGAAAGAGTAGATATATTAATAATAGACTGCTGAGCTTATCTCTATGGCGCATCTACAGAAAAATCGCCTCTATAAATCAGATACGGTGGGGGATCTTTCAGACGACACGCACAGAAAATGGATTAGAAGTAGAGGATAAGGAGCTTTATCTGAACTCTGAGCTGCATGTAAAATATTGGACACTTTCTCCAGTTGTCGGCTCGTGTTTTTCACAAGCTTCTGGCGATTTTTGAAAAACACTTATGTTTTTTGCCACCAGTTTATAAAGTAAGCAAAATCTAAAAAATTAACCAAAACCCTCGCTGACCTCACACTCCCATTTGTCTTAAACTTTTGTAAATAAAATTACAAAAGTCGTGTATGGGTTTGGTTGAAAGAAAATATTTCAGATTTCCCAAAACACAAATTCTTCTCTTTAAAAGTAACAGTTTGGGCAAATTCCTTAAAAAGGAGGTGTTCTATATTTTCCAGGCAAGTAGTGCCATTTTACTGAATACTCACATAACCACGTAAGCTTCAGTTGTTATGAAAATACAGAATTTATAAAAAACTACTTAAAATAATTCTCACTTTGCAACATTGCTTTAAAATTGTCTCTTTAAGAACCCTTGCAAAGCTCGACCTTCAGCACATCATCACATTAACACCATACGTGAAATAGATATAAATCAGAATAATATATTTATTAATTTAGAGATACTAAATACACATCCACTCGATCATTTCAGATTTTTTATTTTAGTTAAACCATGTAATTTTCTTCCAACTTCACAGCAATATATATCTGTGTTGGTCTGTCAGATAAAATCCTAGTGAAATACACAAATATTTGTGTTTTGTAACCCAATAAAACCAAATCACACTCCTTTAAGACAGTGTGCAAAGAGCACTTTCTTAATTTTAATATCTTTTAAATAGATAAAGCTAGGAAAACTGGTCCTTGATTATGTAATGGTGCGATTAGTTGTTGGCTCAGATTTCCTTTCTTTCAGCAATTTTAGTGTCTTACACAACACCTTTCAAGTTAGACCTTTTTACATAAAAAGCTTTAGATATACTAACCTTGTCCTCCATAATTTAAAACATGTTATTTCACCTCTTCTCAGCAGGATCAGTTTTCTATATGACTCAGATGAGAATTGTGGGGGGGAAGAAGTGAACATATCAACTTAAAAGTTTTTTTTTCTTTCTTTCTTTGTGTTGCAAAACACGCAAAAAAAACCCACTAGTGGTTTATTTATTAATGAAAACTCCTCAACATAGTTCTGAAGTGCACTGTTATGCAAGTCACTCAGGCTGAGTTTGATAACCTCTCTGACAGAGAAGATACGGGGAATAAAATCTAGATTAGTCTGTCTGTCCAGTTTACCACCTTGGGTAATTAGCTCCATGACATTCAGCACCACTGAAGCGAACGCGACGCCAAGCGGGAGGAGTTTGCATATGAACTGCTGCACACCTGGACAAGAACTTTATTGTTATTGTGGAGTTCCTTCTTTGGTAGCCAAAGGTGCACAAAAGGGACTTCATGCAAAATAAATAAACACAGTCAATGGAAATAGCAATAAATAGTACTGAAACATCATAAATTAATGTACACTGTGGTATGTGTGGATCTCATAAGCAAAGTAAATTTAAAACTTTTCATCCACACTTTGTTAAATCAAAAAAGTAAGAAATAATTAAAAAACTTCTGTGTTTAAAACATTACAGAAAACAGGCAGAAATCACATAAACAAACACACGTAAGCAAATACTTTGTTGGATAACCTTTTGGATCATTTTCCACATTCAGTCGACTCTGTTGCAGGGAATATGATCATTATTGAGTAAATTTCAGCCGTGTACGTAGGATTCACATGACATTTGCTCAATTGGATCCTTCAGGTACAGTCACAGTTAGCAGAAAGGTTACACCTCATTTTTTTTAAAAGAGCTCAAAATGATCTCATTGTACAAAGAAATCATTAGTGGAAGGGTAAAAAAATATATATATTATATGGGAAGAAACCACAATAATTGCAGCTCAACAGGAAACTTGTGTCCAAAAGTCCTGAAAAAACAAAACTACAAAGACTAATTGTGTCCTACATGCAACAACAATTGCTTGGAGTTGTGTTGGGAGACAAATTTCTTTTTTTTTTTTTTTTTTTTTTGCTGGCTCACTTCCTGTGTTGCCCCAAACTTTCCAACTTCTTTAATAAAGCCCCGCCCCCAGCTCACAGCTTTACTTCCTCTTCCGTCTCCGCTGTGGCTGTTTCCTCTGTTCAGCGTCTCCCAAACAAATCAATACACTTCTTCAAATCTGCAAACTCCATTACAAGGTGAGTCTTTTGTCATCATGTAGCAGCATTGTTTCATGTCTAAAACTACTAGTTGATTGCTTATTGAAGCGTTGTTTTTACCAGAATTGATGGCTCTGCTAGTTCAGAACTCCGCTGGGATTCCGCCATTATTAGCCACCGGGTCGCTACGTACTTAGCATTGAGGCCAAGTACTCCTTACTCTGCTGAAAAGGTAAGACAATTATTTTTAATGGAAGCCGAATTGTGGGAAAAGGTCTGATATATGCAGTCAATCTTTGGTTGGTGCATCAGTTAGATTTTTTGCGTGTTTTGGTACTGTTGGTATTGACGCTAAAACGGGAATGAAGTTTGGTATGACGGCAAAATCAATTGAACAGAATGTAGCTAAACTTTTGGTTAAATTTAATATTGCGCAGTATCTTTATTTATTTTTTCTTTCTATCTCCCTTTGCTTGAATATTTTTGAAAGAATTGATAATGAATTTTATTTTTGATAATTGATTATTGAGACTTTTAAAAGTGCACTTTAAATTGACTTCAAATATAATCCTGCATGACCTTTTTATTTGTTTGTACCTAAATTATGGTTTGATTTAACATGATTTTAAATGTTGGGTCATGTTAAAATTATTGGAAATTTAATCATTGCATTTGCATTTAATATGCATAAACTAATGCACACATTCAACGTTTCTATTAATATTTATTTCCTTTACATGCTATCAAAACGGTTTTGTTTTGGATAAAATTCTTAATGTGCATTTCTGACCTTTTAGGTGAGGTTTTTTAATGGACCAGAATCTTCACCTGGATGTGTTGATGGCGAGCTAAACAATGGATGATGGACTTTGATGGACTTACTGCTGTTTTTGTCTTTTTTTGTACAACCACTTAATATATTCACTAAAACTGAAACCACTGCCTCCTGTTTTCATTCACACCTCAAGTCTCTTTTGAAGGACTCTCTTCTGATGCCTAACCTTTGTGTTACACCTGACTAAAATCATACAAAACATTATGGAAGATTGCGTCACGGACTGATGAAACCACACTTAAACTTAAACATTTCCAAAACGGTACATTTAGCACACAAATAACACAACCGTCGGTTGTCTGCTAACCTGAAAATGAAGAGAGGTTTCATTTTCAGCATCACTGTGACTCCAGGATATTTCAAAGGAATCACTTCAAGAGAGGAAAACTGATGTTTCGTTATGACCTGACCAAGGTCCAAAACTATAGTTGTGAGAAAACTCTGTGAGACCACCTGAAATAGGCTGTGGACAAGAGATGTCTTCACAATCTGAAAAATTTAGAGTGTTTGCTTTTGGATTGAGGGTTGATACACTCACTGTGTGAAGGCAACTGGGTTATCGCATTCAGTTTACTTTCTTTTTTTTCCCGACAGGTTTTAGTTTTAATCCAAGATATGTGGAAAATAATTGGAAGTTATTTGTAATGCTCTCAAAAAGGGCGTGTGTAAACTTCTACATAGATGATCGAGTGATTTTTCTTCCTGTGTTTGACACTTGTTATGATGCAAAGCAGAGAAATACTCTCATTAAACAAGTAGGAATGGTTCTAAACTGGTGTCTCCTGACTTTTCCCCACCTGTTAACCTGTTTACAACCTCTACTGTTAATGTCTAATGAGCTAACTGATTATACGGTAAGTAGTAGTGCTAAAATAATGATACTTAGCTGATCAGTAAAGATTGCACCTTTTAAATCTTGTTGCACACCAGCCGATCGTGGAGGCGCCACAGAAAAGGCAGCATATGGAAACTCGCTGCAGCATTTAATGATGGAACGAGTCTGCTGCTCAAGATGCCAAGACTGAGCAGAGCAAGCTGTTGGTGTTACTCATGTGTTGCTCCGTATTTCAGTCTCATGTATGTGCAAGTTGACGGACTCTACACGCAACTTAATTTTATCGCTGACTTTGCATCACATCATTTAAATCCTAAAAATTGCTAAGTGGATTCGACTCGTCCTGCGGATTTTAAATTGGATTGAGATCTGAGGAGTTTACAGAATAACCCATCAACTCAAAGTTGTTTTTGTTCATTTAAAACCATTTCAGCTTTGTGTCGGAGCACATTGTCTCGCTGAAACAGGACACCTGTATTACTTCCTGCTAGTTTATGAAGTGTTAGCAAAATGAGAATCTGAAATGTTGTGAATTATTGTGTCTGCTGCCTGGATATTGAGCTGTTGGTATGTAATTACAGTCAGACTTCATTCAGAGGCCTCTTCAGAGACCGTGGAAGACTGACTGCTAGGGCATCTCCGTCCATAATGACTCTTTTAAGATACTTGTCAATGTCAAATTTGTCACTTTTAAAAATATGTTTCAAGCGGCACCAAAGTGCTGTGCAAAAATAACACAATAGAATAAGTTGGTGAAAAGAGAAAAAAAAAAAAGAATACAAAAACTTTTATGAAATAAAAAAATCACAACAGAAAAGTTACAGTATCAGGCCTCAATGAAAGGCCAACAAATAAAAATAAGTTTTAAGAAGCAATTTAAAATGATTTTAAACGATGTGCTAAAAACAGTTTAATTTCCCTTTCAATAACTAAAATAGCTATAAAATGAACTGGATTGGTTTGACCTGTACCTGTAATATTTTTTGTTTGTTTGATAGGCGTGTACTGTCAATACTTAAGGACATAATAAACTTAACAAATTTCTCTAGCAGGTCATTCTTAATGTCACGCGACATCCTCTTCATTTTAAGACGTAAACTCCTCCCATGGTCCGAGTCCCACGGCGGCTGACCGTTAAGGATTATACCCACCGCTCCTACGGAAAACTTTCAACCAATCAACGTTTCAGGTGCGTGAAACGTCACCTCGCATTAGTGACAGCTGTGTTTAACTTTTGGACCCACAACTTTAGACTCACCTGAACTTCCAACATGACGGCCGACATCTGGGACGTTGTTATAGTCGGAGCCGGGCTGTCCGGGCTCAGTGCGGCTCATCTGCTCACAAAACGGGACGCCAAGCTCAAAATCCTGATCCTGGAGGGGAAAGGTCGGGAACTTTGCTTCCTGCAGAAAAGTGAAGCCTTAAAGTGTGGCGTTTGCTTCATGATTGCTTGTGTTTCCTGTCAGATCGAGTGGGAGGTCGCACCGTGTCCTCTGAAATCCCAGCAGCCGACGGTGCTGATCGCTGGGACTTTGGAGGACAGTGGGTCGGAAGGTAATTAAAGCCACACATGAGACTTTTTCTTTTCTTTAATCTGTGCATAATTAAGTCGGAATAAAGATGAGATGATTTTAACACCTGCGAGCTGACAGGGAGGTGTTTGTCTCCAGTTTCCTGGGACCATTAGAAAAAGATAAGAGGTGAGCTGCTAATAATAAAACCCTTGAAAACTCCGAGTGGGGATTAGGGAGGATCAATATCCATCACACAAACAGATTAGACACATAATTGCTCATTTATATAAGAACTCTTGACTAAGGATGCTGAAGATGATTCTACACTCAGCTTTCCAGCTGTATTTCCAATTAGTGTGATCTAAAAAGTTAATTTATTTTTGGAACTCAGTTTAAAAAGGAAAACTTTTAAAAGTGTGAATGACGAACAGCAACAAGAACACTGACTGAATACAGTAACGGTATGCCATGGCCCAAACAGTCTTGGGAATTACAAAAGATAATCTCTAAAGGTAGTTGTTCAGTTCTTTGTATTCAGGCAGATTAATTGAAAGTTGAGTGGAAGAAAAAAGGTTTTGTTGGAAAAGATTCATAACAATTTTCTTCATCTCATATAATATTCCTGCTGTTTTTTGCACATTTGTGCTGTTTGCATACTTATAGTTCACTTCTTGTAAGCAGCAATATGTTTTTAATGCAGAAATACTCATGCACAGTTGTATTTTAAAAAGAAAATTCCTACTTGGTTACACATTTCTCTGAAATGAGT
The DNA here is from genome assembly GCF_003331165.1 of Xiphophorus hellerii. Lineage (NCBI taxonomy): Eukaryota > Metazoa > Chordata > Actinopteri > Cyprinodontiformes > Poeciliidae > Xiphophorus > Xiphophorus hellerii. The sequence goes on along the minus strand of NC_045679.1, from coordinate 8,528,913 downwards.
TTAGTATTTTGAAGAGCTGTAAAGTATTTCATGTACTCTTTATATACAGTAAGTTATTCTTAATTTACTTGTTAAAACTTACTTTTCTGTAATGCTTTGGTTCCCTGCTGTGGCTGAGAGGGACTTTTATCTTCCACCAAACTTTCCAATATTTGTACTCTTTGAACTGCCAGGCTTTTACTGATGGCTCTACCTTTTAAAAGAGTGACACCTGTACAACTGCCCTATTGTTTAGGCCTTAAAATAACTTAAACTGTATATTTAGCAGGGATATAGAAGCTGTGTGACGTTAAATACAGTGTCAGCCTCAACATACAGAATTTATCTCAAAATATGTTTTTGTGTTAAATTGATTATTGAAGATTTTGGAGGTGCTGTAAAAGTTCTGACTCAGAGGGGCTGAATTCAACCCTGCCATGCATTACTTGGTTAAACAAATTTTCACTACTTTTTGCTGGCCTGTCACATAAAATCTCAATAAAACATATACGCTTGCAAAATAATATGTGAAAAGGGAATTGAATAACTTTGCAGGGCTTTGTGACTCTGTCTGTTTGTGTCTAGCTTGCCACTGATTTAGCCTTCAACATGTTTGAAGCTAATCGGACAAATAGATGTCAGAAAAGGACATTTCATAGAAAACGGCCTCACAAAGTGAAGGATGTTGTATGCCGAGATTTAACTCAGATGACTCTCTTACAGCAAACATGGTTGTATTTTTTGTGTTCTTTTTATTTATCTGGGGTTTTTTTGCCCAGCTTTAATCTGTTTTTCTGGTTATTCAAGGATTTTCTTTTATAAAGATTCATAATGGTTTTTTTAAAAATTATTATTATTTTTCTTTCCATACAGCACACAAACACACATTATGGAGCTCATAAAAGAGTTGGGGTTAGAGGTGTATCCTCAGTTTAATGACGGGAAGAAGGTGCTTCACGTGGGTGGACCCGCTTCCAGAGTGAGAACCTACCGGACCAGCATCCCTGCTCTGTCTCCGCTGGTGCTGCTGGACTTCATCCAGATGCTGTGGAAGGTGAGAGTCAAGAAACGCAACGTTTTCCGCTGAGTAAAACCCCAACTCTCCAAATTCAAACCTTGAGAGGTTTATATCTTGGAATGTTACTGTCACAGTTGTTTGGAGCAGAGCGAGTTCTTTGGATTGACAAGTTCATCACATAACAAAGTACCACAGTAGCTCCAGTCTGGTTCAGACGCTTTGGAGCAGCAGTGTGATGTGGTGCAGCCTCTGGTCGTTCCTCCTCTTCTGTCCGTATCAATGTGTGTGTTTTGTCTTCAAGGCGGTGAACTGTCATGTCAGGTTCTGATTATACGCTGTTCTCAGTTTGACAGGCTGTGCAGAACGGTGTGTGTTCAGGATCCACTGAGGACCCCCAACGCGGCGGAGCTGGACAGCATGACGGTGCACTCGTACATCGAGCAACACGCTTGGACTGAAGGTCAGTTTCAGGTCCACTGCGTCTAACCTTCTCTTTTTAACGTAATTAGTTTTTTTTAAATGAAATGCAAAACATCTGCGCGAGCATAACTTGACACAGGGCATAATTTAAAATCAACTTTTATGAGCTTTATATTATGTTAGAAAGTTATTCCCTCATTAAAAACATAACTGGATTGTTGTTTTGATTCTTTCATGCATCTTGAGTTTATGAACTACTTCTCAGTCCAACGCTCATAAACGGCATTTTGAGAAGCATTGTTATGATGATGTGCTGATGAGAAGTCCCAGACAAGGTGAAAAAAAAAAGAAATTATGTGTCACGGTTGCTATGCCAACATGTTTTTAAATCCAGAAAGTTTCTTCATTTTTATTTTGCTGCCTTTGAGTTAATTGTGCAGCAAGCAGACTGGGGATTAAGATGTTAAGAACAATAAATGTCATGGAGAGAATGTAAAAATTACATTTCCACTTAAGTACAGTGTAAAAATTAAAAGATTATCACAAAGAAGTGTTAAACACTTCTGAAAATAGAACTTGGTAGAAATATTTTTCAGTAAAATACAGAAATATTTAGCTTATTCTTTAACATAGTTGGATGAGAATTTACCATCAAGCTGCTGGTTTAATGATACTAAGTTTTTGTTTTCACTAAACCATTGAAAGCAAACTGCCAGTACTGCCAGTATTTACTTTTTTTTATATTGTTTGGGGAAAAGTTTGATGTTTAGATGGAGATACACCTTGTATTCGCTGTAGTTTTCATGCCAGGCCACTAGGCGGCACTGCAATGTTAGCATAACGTCAAAAAGTGCTTGCCCTTTTGACCCTTAGCTTTTACCTCACCTGCTTCTGCTTCATTTAGAAAATAATTACCCGTCTCTGACGAACTAAGGTCTCATGTAACACATTTACATTCCTCATCAGAAGTTGTTAAATTTATAAAGTTAAGAAGCACCTGCAGAATACTTTACATCATCTGGGTGTGTTCCTAAAAAATTTCACTATAAGACCCGGTTTCAAAAAGCACCAGAGACTCCGATCAGTGGAGATGTTAGCAAGCGGCTAAATCACAACAAAACTGTAATGGCTTTTCTGAAGAGCGGGTTTGTGTAAAAGGGGCATAAGACAAATATGACATCTATCCAGGTGTATTGTTTGAATCTGGTTGCCCTGGTAACTGGGTGCCCAGATAATGGCTACCATCACACTATCTCATGCCCAACAGCGCCCCTTATCCCGATCTCTAGTGAATTCCTGTACGTCTGCATGAATGTGATGGATAATGGGGGTGTTGCTGCTTTTCATTAGAATGATAACTCACTCACCTTCTTATTTTGCCCCATTTTCAGTGGCCATGTTTTAGTAGTAAGGTGTTATTAGCATTTTCTTTAGTCTTATGCCCAGCCTGATTACAGACCGCCTAAATGTGAATCCAATCACATGTTCAAGGCTGGACTTTTAGAAGCTGTGTTATCCCAACGCTAATTCTTGTGTCTGTTTCTCTGGCACCCAGATTGCAATAAACTCTGATTCAGTTATACTAAAAATACCGTTAGCATAAGGATTGCTAGCGGTGTTAAGACCGCTCTGTTGTCTGGTCCAACATGACAGTTGGGTAATGTGTTGCTTCAGTCTCTGTGGGCTGTTTCAGGAAACACCAAACACACCATGGTCCATCTGTACATCTGTGTCTCTGTCGTACTAATCAACAATATCACCCAAGGCTGTATAACCCAACATACATCCTGCAATCTGCTGTAGATAAAGCAGTGTCCTTTGCTCTGAAGAAGACTGGATTCCTCCTGTCACTTTTTTCCACATTATTCAGCAGTTTTTAATTCTGCTCATGATTCCATTTCATAGGCAACCAAATGAAGCAGATTTTATTTTCATGCTCTGCCTGGTTTGCTTGAAAAAAAAAGTTATATTTTAGCTGTTTTATAGCAATCTTGATGGAAAAAGTAAAGACATTTTTGCCTGTTTTGCCAAGATTCACAGTGACTAATTCACAGAATTTAAAATTTGGATAGAGATTTGAGATGCGTGGAAAAAAGTGAGAAATTCATACAGAAATTCAAAATTTGTAGTCAAGCCTTTCAGGAATCAACAGTAGATTCATTGCACATGGAGAATAATTTCAACCCTTTAATCCTTGTCATTTTGATGATTATTGCTTACAGATGATAGAAACCCAAAAATCAATGTTTTTAAAACTTGGAGCCAATTAACATCAGTTTGGCAAATGTTTTCTGAACCTTCTGAACTCGAGGCTTGTGGGCCAAATCCAGCCCTCCATAGCTTTTTATGTGGCCCTCTAGATTTTAGACTAAGCACTAAGTGTGCTTACATATTCTGTTATCAATCAAATCAATGCAGTTTTCATCTGTTTACTGCCAAATTATATCAATTGGTCACTCCAGTTTCTTGAGAATTATGGTGGAAATTCACGCAAAATCAACAAATTCCTCCACTTTTTTGTGCTAATACATTATTGGGAGTTTATGTAGATTTTTCTCAAAATATTATCAAAAACTTTTACTTGTACTAAACAGCTGCCTCAGCCTTGATTGATGTCAGATTATAGCCTATAATCTATACAGCGAGTAATAAAAAAGTTGCATTTACAGTCATAAATAAGCAAAAATATTGCAAATATTTCCAAGTTAGTACCACAAACACTTTGATTTTTACTACAAAAAAATCACAAAATCATGAAGGGACTGAAAATATGTTCAATAATAATATTTAAATTTAAGAATTTAAAAATGTGAACAGGTTTTATCAATACATTCTGGCACAACCAGCCCTTTAAGAGCATTCATGATCTTGATTTGGCCCAAAACAAAAGAGTTTGACGCCTCCGATCTAAATGGTCTTTGTTTGGGTGAGTAGGCTACCCAGTTGTACTGGACTTGAAAGATGTCCAGAAGACATCCGGTTTTCTGAAGTGAACACAGCCGTCTACTATGAAGTTTTAAAGAACTTAATTCTTCCATCTGCTGACCAGCTTTGTGGAAATGCTGATTTTATGTTCCAGTAGGATTTGGTGCCGGATCACACTGCCGACGGTACCAAAATCTGCTCCAGTGACCATTGTGTGGCTTGACCTGAATCCAATAGACACAATCTGTGGAGTATTGACAAGAGGAAGACGAGACGTCAAACCCAACAACACAGATGACCTGAAGGGCTGTCATGAAAGATACCGCGACTCCTGTTACACCTCGCCTTCGTTCCTCGCTGAATAGATGCAGTAATTTATCCAAAATCAGGTCCAACTAAGTTTTGAGTGTCGGGAGATGAACATGATCTACAGAAATTTCTCTTAAAAATGATTGTGTTCTGCACAGTCCATTTTTGAACAATCTGTTAAAGTTTAAAGGCATTCAGGACATCACTGAAATCTGTTAGAGCAGTAATAACACACACCGCTGTGTGATTTCAACAGAGAAATCAAACAAACCAGTAATAGGAAAACTACTAAATATAAAAACTAAACCAAAATGGGAAAAATAAACTAGAAAAGAAAAACACACAATGGATAATCCACAATATAGTTGGCTAAACTGTTGCTCATATTCAAGTAGTTGAACAATCTGTCTGAGATAACTAAGATTAAACCCATGTTTCCGTCATGAATCTTCCCAGTTAGCTCCATGTTCTCTCCAGTTTAGCATAATTTAGTACATCCTTTATCCATGTAGAATGTGATGGAGGTGTAGAAGATTTCCACCAGAGCAAAATCAGACATCAGAGCCAGTAGATTCTTCCGGTTCGCTCTTGTGGGAACTGAGTGACACCGGGATTGTGAGAATGCTATAGTATACAGATTTTTTTTTTCTTTTTTACTATTTATTGAGATGCATTTTATTCAGGTTTTCTATTCTTTCACTTTTATGTGCAGCTTTAAATTCAAACTAGTGGTTCAACGGAGTCCCTCATATTCAGAACGGAGCATGGCACTTGTTCAGGTGGCACGTCTGTACATGCTGTGACAAGCTGGACATCTGAAGTGGGACCAGAAAATGGCATTACTGTGATTTCTGGTCCATGGCACACTGTGACGGTCCAGCTCTGACTGTGTTGTTCTTGTATGAGACTCTTTCTTTACGCTTTCATACCTGACGAGATAAGAAGAAAGATTTTATGGCACTAACATCCATTGAGAGGCATGAAACAATAATTGGGCAAAAATATCATGCTTTACTCCATGACTGATCAGAATTTATTTATTATAAGGCAATAGTTTGCTACTAAATAAAAATATTTTCTTATATTCATTCATCAAATTCCCGTTGCTGCGTAATCTGATTGTAAATGCATATTGCAATGTACAAGGCTTGCACTTTTTCATTTCAGAGAATTTAATGGTTCCACCCAGAACCTTTGCATTTGTGTGTTTCTGATGGGTCCTTAAATCTGATGCACATCCAACATTTGCAAACAATAGCTTGCAGTGCTAGGTTATCACTGCATTGTAGCAATAGCCTAGCATTGTGTCATTTTTGACACAAAAACAGACATAGAAATAAAACACAAAGCAGTAATGATATCTTGGATATCTTAGCAGAAGATATTTTTGACACAATGCTGCATTGTCGTTTTTGCACCGATCTGATGGTTGAATAACATTAATAACGGATCAAAAGCTATAAAGAAATTTGTTGAGTTTGTATCTATCTTTATTCAACAATTTAGCAGCAAAAAAGGTTTTTGATTTAAAAATTTAGCTTATTTGCCAATATGTGGTTTTCAATTAAAAAGCGATTAATCGCGGTTAACTGGTTACAGACCCTGAAATTAACTAAATTAAAAATGTGCAGATATAATTTGTTTTCTTGGTGTCTTCTGTGTTGAAATCTTTTCTCAACATGGACAAAAATATTTACTGTAGTCATACAGACCTAAAGATACAAAACTGAAAAAAATGACCATTTCAAGTTGTGCTTCTAAATAGTATTTATGGACATCAGAAATTCATTTAGTCTCTTTCTCTTAATTTTTTATTAAACTTTGTAAAAACACAGCCATGACCTTTCCTTTAATTGATCTATTCAACCTATTAAACCTCTGAGTGCAGCACCATTGTGAAATATTGGCAAGGACATCTCATGCATGTCCCGATTTATGGAGGCGGGAGTGAAAACCCTGCATGCTCATATTGAAAAGATGAAGAAAAAATTAGACAGTTGATGACAGGAAAAACTCGGTGAAATGATCTCAAACTGGCAAAATGGTAAATGAAATTTTACTGAAAATAAACAGTAAAACAGATGTATATTGCTTTTGAATTGTGGTTCTGAAGAATAATTAAAAAAAATCTATTAGCATAATAGATCTGTACAAAAATATAAAAAATGATTAAATCACAAGGAGATGTTAAACTAATTGTGTAAACATGTTTGTTTTCATGTGGATTTTGAATAATGCAAATTCATTTCTAACTCAAAAACATTTCGTTAATCCCAAAAGAAAATTAAATGTTGTAACTCCTTCATTTAGCTTCTTCAGATTATTGTATGGTGATGGCTGTTGGCATGAAAGATTTCCTGTAGCGGTCTGTAATTCAGTGAATCTGAAGAAACCTCTGACTGAAGATGCTCTGTTTTATGAAGATGATGGTCAAGACTGTCCATAATTTTCTTGATTTTATGAAGAAACCATCCTGGGTGATGATGTGGAAACAAGGCTGAAACAAGCAATGAAGAGGATAAATATATTCCAATATATTTATATGCATCTTAGTTAATAAAAAGTTTTTTATTTTTGTTGATTATTTAACATGCCATCTCAGCCGTCAAAAAGATCACATAAACATCCACTGTTTTATATACTACATCAAATACACAGGACATAATTTTGTTACTTTTGCATTGGCAATTTCAGTTCTGTATGCACTACACTGAACTGTATATTGTGATGACTAATGTTTAATTTGCAAACACTTTCTAGCGAGCTTGTTCAAGCTGGTCGATCTGATTGCTGGCAGCAATGGGAGATGTTGTGGTTGCAGTTTGTTCTACGTTCAAATGCAAATTTCACATTTAAATTACGATTTGGGACGAGTTTTACTCGAACATCGTTTGCTTCTGATGGGAAATGAGACAGGTTGTCCTCAAAAACTATTAAAAAGTTATTTAAGTGAATCCACCTGGCCAGCTTTTTGCATGTTTTTGGCGATGAGTTTCAGATCTTTAATGTCAGAAGCCTCCTTGTCATGCGCCAGTTGAGACTCTGATTGGTCACTCCAAAACACTGATGTTAATTCTACTCAGAAGAAACATATTAGTAAAGTTTATACTACTTTAAACCTTCCATGAGTGTTATTAGATGTGGATTTAAGGTAGGGGTGAACTTGTGTATTAACTTGTGTATAAAATGCACACTGACAAATTGGCTGTGACATTTTGTTTTCTGGTGGGTGAACTACATGCTAGACTGTCTTTCCAGCTTGTTAAGACAAGAAAAGGCTGCTTTGATGATGCATCTCGCCTTAAATCTAACAATGACAGGCCTAAGTAGGCGACGTTCAGGAGAATTTGTTGCTTCAGTTTGTGCTGTTACGTTTTCATTCTTGCTTGCATGATGCAGGAGACTTCTGGCCTTAGAAGTCTTAATCATATGTTTTTGTTAAAAGCAATGAGTCTCTGTGGCGCTGAATTTATCGACTTCACAATGAAAAGAGACTCAGAAAGTGACAAGATGATTACAGGTAATGGTCGCCTCCTCAAGTGGAACAGTGGATCTTTTTCTTGTGCTGTTTTTACAACTTGTAAAAGTAAGTGGAGCTCTGTTGTGGCAGGGAAATGGCTCAGATTACCGCTTGTTTTTATCTGTTCTTGTGTGGCAGAACTGAAGGAGCAAATGGGAGTGTGCAGCAGGTCCGTCTTCGGCGTGGAGCCGTCCCAGATGTCCTTTCTGTTCTTCCTCATGTACGCTGCTGCGGCCGGAGGGCTCCTGGCGCTCCTGGAAAGCACTCCTGGTTGTGCTCAGGAGTTTAAGATAAAGGTATATCCCTCATGTCCTCCCACTCAGACTCTGCTGCAGTTTTAAAAACCGGAGACGGAGCCGAACATCTCCTCTCTTGAGTTAAGCTAAGCCCGTTCATCACAGCCTGCTCTGGCCGTGCCATGTCTCAGTGAACACGCAGCTTTTCTTTGGCCCTTAAACATTGAATTACAGCATCCTAACACCCCTGGCTCCAAACTTGATGTAAATTCTTTGCTGCTTTTCTCTGTATTCCCTCAACATGAGACCAGTGTTTCCTCTGTAATCTGTTTTTGCGCTCTCACAAGCTCTCTCTCTCCTCCTACAGCGCTAAAGTGTAGAAATGGGTGAGAACCAGTGAGAACTAATGGATTAACAAGGTCATTCAGAAAATGGCAGCACAGCTTTTGATTCAAACCTCCACAAAAGGCTTTTTTTTTCTTTTTCTTTTCTGCGATTCCACTTTACTTTCGGCAGCATTTTTATGATTTAATTCCTAATATGCCCTGAAGAAATAACTGTAACGATGGAGACGGCCTGAGATGCAGTGAAACTGTAAATGTCATCAGGAGCAGTTGTAGCGAAAGAGGAAAAAAAATCTTACACCTTTACTGCTTCATCAATTTAATTTTTCTTTATGATCATTTTTATGGGTTAATCTGAAAATTAAGACATAGAAACACTTTATTGTCATTCAGCTGCAGCATACTGAGGAAAATTTAACAAATAAGAATGTATCAAAGGTACATATCATCTGATTTGACTCAGATTGCCTAAAGATTGCATAAGCATCAAACATAGACATTAGGCTTTACAGATTTTAAGATTTTATCATTTTAAAATAAGTCTCTCAGATTTGAATCAGCCTTTGAAGCTGGATCTGTGACTTTATTTCTGTAATTCATCATTTACTTTGAAAAGTAAAGCTCATAATAGACTTTTTAATTGCATCATGAGGTATATTTCTGTTCATTCTGATGATTATTTCTCTCCTGGTTCTCCAAATTCCTCCCTCCGTCCAAAACATGACTGCTAAAATAATTGCTTACTCTAAATTGCCCTCAGACGTCCCTGTGTTGCCTTGTGACAGATTGTCAGCTTGTCCTTGTTGTAAATCAGTTGGAAACTTTGCTTCATGAGTAAAATGAGTCTTAAAAACTGTTTGTGGTGTGGGTATGACGGATAACTCTTGTGGCGTTTGTGATTTTTAATTTCTATGTCTTGTTTGTACATCTTACCTGCAGATTGTGTTGAAAGGGATTCTGAATCTAAATCACCAAAGTTTGTTTTGTTGCTGCTTAGAAAACTAACTTCAGACGTCCTGATGGAGTTAAAATGACAGTTCAACACCTCTATCACTGCAGTTTGGTCAAAACAGATTTATCAAAAAAATAATCAAGATTTCCAGCTGCTTCTTTTCACTGCTCCTTTGTTTTGCATAGTGTAAAGTTTTTGACAGTTTTCTGGAGAAATCGCAAGCTGACCCCTGCAGAGTAAGAACAGGAGCCAGAAAGTAAACACCTGACTCTAAGCTGTTGCATCTAAATGAATCCAGAATCATAAACATCCATCTGCCTCAGCTGACTGTTTCTGCCACCCAGGGACTTTAAACAAGTCAAGTTTATAGTCAAACACATTTCAGCAACAAGGCAGCTCCAAGTGTTTTACGTCGTAAAACCAACAGCAGTCAGTTATCAATTATGAAACAAGCAATAAACATTACATTTAGTCAAAATCAGTTTTCTGGAAGTTTGTTTCAGATTTGCAGTGCATAGAAACAAACATTTGTATAGGTTGCCTTATTGATCAGTTTTTATGACTTCTTCCAACTCATTATTGAATGCATCTTTACTTAAGTTGGAGACTTTTCGGTCACTAATATTCTCACTTGTCTCTCTATGGTCGTTGTATTATATTTCAGTGGATATACATCCTTATTCTCTGGCAACTTTTTGCTTCCTTTTCGCCTTCCCTGTGCTAACCTTTTGTTTTTTTATACTTGCTCTTTGTCGTAATTTTATCTTGATTGCTGACATGAACAAGCATCCAGGCCTGAAACCACTTAATGTAGCAAAGTCTCAAATACAGTGGAAAAAAAATAGACCACTTCCAATGATCAGTTTCTTTGATTTTACTCTTCATAGGTACATGTTTGAATAAAATGAACATTTATATTTTATTCTATGAACTACTGACGTCTCCGAAATTTCAAACAGAAATTTAGTATTTGCTTGCAGAAAATGAGAAATGGTCAAAATAATGAAGAAGATGCAGTACTTTTAGACCTCAAATAATGCAAAGAAAAGAAGTTCATATTCATTTAGAAACAACAATGCTAATGTTTTATTTCAGAAATCGATATTTGGTGGAATAACTACGAGGTGTTCAATACGATTCAATCCAGTGCGCTCTCAATTTTTTCCAGAGCTGGATAGCCTTGAGATTCAGCAGAAATCTCATGCTAAAACGTCTATATCCATACATGAAATGTAAATTGGATCGCCGTCCCTTGTTTGGTCCAGGAAAGGCCATTAGCATGCACCAAGTCAAGCCTGACTCATGGTGCCGTATCTGTTTCTTCACAGGGAGGCACCCAACAACTTTCCGAATGTCTGGCGCAGCAGGTTGGCTGGAAGAACGTCCGGCTGGGCTCTGCTGTGATGGCCATATGGCAGGTAGAGTACAGTAGCGTCTCACTCGGGGACTGATGAGGCGTGACACTGAGATAACAGCTTCCTCACTGGGCTAACGGGCTGTCTCGTGTGAAGGCACTCTCTGTTCCGCCTGATTTTCCCTGAGAGACCCAAGCAATGAGCGCATTAGACCCCATCAACATTACATATTTCCTGGAGGTCATGCTGGCTATTAGTGTATTTATTTATTTATTTATTCACGGAATCTAAAATTTTAAATATTCAACATGGCATGTTGTACAGAATTTCATGTCCTCCAAAAAGCCCCAGTGGACAGAATGACCCAGTAAGTAAGCACGCCCTTTCCCCAGAGGGTTTCAGTCAGAAGCTGTTGGATGCGTTTGGTTTTTCACAGTTTGCTGGTCTGAAGCTTTTCAATGTGTGTTAACACAATGCTGACATGCTAAGACATTAGCAGTGACCTTTAAGAACAGACTGACTCCCTTTGGGGAGGGTTACAAGGTGATCTCCAAACTATTTAAAGTTTTCAGGGGGAAAGCTTTTTTTTTTTTAAGTGGAAAAAATTATTCCATGCCAATTTACTCCCAGTATTGGATGCAGTGAGTAACTACAAAAACCAAGAACTTCATCTTGAATTCTACAGGCTTTAGGATGTAAAATGTTAAAGTTCATAATAATATGTAACCACCAGACTATGACCCCTTAAAATCTTCAATTTGACCCCAAACTCCTCTGGAAACCAAAGTATTCTAGTTCCAGTTGAAATGATTCGAGCTGCAACTAACAATTATTTTAGTAATTGATCATTCTGACAACTAATTGATTAATCGGATAAAAATTTTGCACATTCTACAGATTTTTCATTTAATCACTTAGCATTTTGGTATAATATTAGAAACTCATTATAGATATTCTCATTAGTTTTTTTTTAATGAGAAAAACAACATTTTTTGTTTAGCTTAAATGTAATAACGCAGCATTCCTTTAGTGAATTTGAACCAGACTAAGCTAAAACTAAACCAGCCAAGGACTGTTGGTTAAAACATATCTACAAAAGTGTTTTTATCTTAATTAAATATGTGTATTTATTTTGTACAACTTTAATTACTGCACTGATTTTTTTTTTCTTCAGCAATTGACATTTTTTGAGTCTGTATTTAATCTGTATTTAATTTATTGCTTACTAAATTATTTGACATTTTTTTCAATAATCGATTCATCACCATTAATACGATTAATCATTTCAGTCCTAGAAATTTTTAATTTTTCTGACGGCTACAAGCAGAAAAACGATCTCAAACTCATCAGTTTATACTTTTGGTCAGGAATGTCATATTTTTCTTTACTTAAGAAGGGATTGCAGCTTAATTTTTCATTCCAGTTAAAAAACTCATACGAACTTCTTTTAAAATCCAAAGTGGTGAAAAAAATTGTATGAAAACTGCCAATTTATTCTATTTAAAGGCAACTCCACTATCAAGTCGCTGTCAATTTGTTGCAGTTCTGTTGCCTTAGACAGCGACTGCAACGTGAAAGAAAATCCATCTGTTATGCGTCCACCAGATCCTCCTACAGCCAAGGTTAGCTGGAGCTTTTAGTTTGGCGTGCAGCATGAACTGGGTGAGAGGCAGGGCAGAACCTTGACATTTTACCCCGTCTATCAAAGTGCCAACACTTATTGACGGAGAAACGCATTCACGCCGACACTCTCAGCCACGGGCGTTTTAGAGTTTCCACTTCACGTCGGCTGAAGCGGCGGCGCGCGGACAAAAGCTCTCCCAGCTGGGGAGGTTGTGTTAACACCCAGGATGGTCTTGTTGAAAGACCGCCCAGAACAGCAGTGTGATGCATTTCAAATTGAAGCAGAACGCCAATGTCAGAATAATATTAGTGTTTCTAAATCAATGTGCTGGAAGCTACAAAATTATCTTTCAAAGACTCTTTACCACAGAGATGCTTTATTGACTTAAATGGAAAATATCAGTTGAATTCAACAATGCTTTATTCATCCCAAATGGAAATGAAATGTTGACTCGTATTTTAAGAGAGTTTTTGTGGACAAGGATTTCTGATAGCAGTCAGTCTTGCACTGAATCTGATGAAGCCTCTGACTGAAGTTTTTGACATGCTCCCTTTCCTGTGAGCAGAGATATTTCACCTTAAAATGTCCTGGGTGACATCATCAGATGCTGGAAAGCTCTGCTTATCCTCTTCATTGGCTTTTGCCGCTCCTCATTTAATATCTGTGTGGCCGTACGGTTAGAAAGCCAGGCAGAGAGACGCTGGAGTAGGGGATATGATATAAGAACATTATGACTGATGGAAGAAAGCCTCCTTTTCAACTCCAAAGTTCAGGTATTATATTTTGTGTGTGAGATTTCAAGTATCAGTTTGAACTTCAGTAAATCATCTTCACCATATTTTCACTTGTGGCCATGTGATTAGTTTGTTTTAACAAGCTATTTAACACGATTCATTTGAATGTAGCCAGTAAAAATTTATTCCAACCAGCATTAAAATTGATGTAATTTGCTAAACTTCACTCAAACATCAGCAAACGTCTCGTCTGATGGCTGATGAATGATAAGCACTGAATTATAAATACATCTCATGTGTTTACATCCATCCCCGTCTTGATTTTTCACATCGGGTTTGAATTGCATTTCTTATTTAATAAAAACTATGCTATTCCAAAATCGCATCGTCTGAAAAAGTATCCAAAGTTTTGATACCTTGTTGTTATAGAAACGCAGCGACCGAAGTCTTTGCTGTGGAGCTTTTCTGAGCACGTCCAACCCTGAGGCGGGACCAGAACACTCTGGAGTGTTTATATCCTTCCTGACCTTCAAACTCGTTGGACTCCTTCATGGAGATGAAGGGAATTTCACTTTGGAGAGCAATGTCTGTGCTTTTCTCTGATCAAAATTATTGTCAGTCCCCAGAGTTTTTGGATGTCTGTCTCCCTCAGAACTTGACTTGGTATATAAATGGATTACACAGACCCACCTGTGGGGACTTGGATGGTTAAACCTGCACCTTTGTGTACGATCTATCATAATCTAAACGTGCAGATCATACTTGAAGCTAAAGTAGCAGGAGGTGGAGCATCAGTCAGAATATGCCCAGAGTCCAAGTCTCGACTTTTGTACCTTTTTTTTGTCTAACAATTTGTTCTCAGATTACTCTGAGTAAAGGCAAGCTGTTTGTTATCCACTCGGACGCACAGAGCATCAATAAATATTCTGTTATTGACAGAAATTGAAAAGAGTGGATGTAACTGTGATTCACAGCCTGTGATTCATTCAGAAAGTGCTGCTAGCTCAGTTTAATCATTTATTTTTTGTTCCCGTGTGGAGAATCAAGAAGTGGGACAGCAGGAGTCTTGTGGTACATGCTGTCTACCAGCCTGACTGAGGAGGACCGATGTTAATCTGGTGCATTTGCATTGCATGATGACATGGATGGCATTCAGTTAAACCAATTTGCTAATTCAGTCAGTTTCCTGACTACCGTATCTAAAGTAATGATGTCATTTTTATCTCAGGAAATGCGTATCACTAATTCATTTAATGTATGGATGATTTTCACTGATGGAGAGAAATGGGGAAGATATGAAGTTATTCCTGACTTGCCGAGCTTTGTGCAAAAATGTGCGTTCTACGGCTGAAAGTCCAACAAGATGGCTGATATGTTTGTGCCAGTTTGGACTGAACGTGTTCACAGAACATGACCGTTTGGTCCAGATCCATGGGAGTTGATATCAACGATGTGTGGCAATGTCTTCTTCCTCCTGGTCATCTGACACTTTCCACTGACACAGTGAAGGGAAATATGCACAACTCATGCTGTCCTCTTTGTGTAACTTAGAGCTGCAGCCATATGGAGTTTCATCTGAACACATAATGAGCCAGAATCCACAGACTTTTTTAAAATGTTCTTGTTGCTTCTTGTCTAAACCTTCTAGAACATCTAATAAAACTAACGTGCTATTGCTGTACTTCTTTCTTTCTCACTGGCTTTGAGGGCCCTGATGGAGTTCATGGCATCACGAACTGCTTGAAAGTATTTTGACATTTAGAATAAAAAAAATGTCATGACCTTTCCAAGAAAGCTGGACATGAGTCGTCACTGGGTCTTTCAGCAGGATGGTGAACTAAAACGTAAAAATCACCAAAGATATGACTCATCAGACTCAAATTCAACTTTCCGTTTGAATCCTCAGACCTACATTGTATAGAAAATCTGCACTGTGAGCTAAACAGAAGAGTGAATGTAGAGGACGTTGCAAAGAGTAATGGTCAGACTCTCCTCTCTCTGTAAAAGATATAACTATTTAAGGCCGGTGTCAATGCTTGGGGAATGTGTTGTATGTTCCCTGAGATTTATTTCATGCAGTTGATAGTTCTCCAGTGCCAGCACAAACATAATGGTAAGCAGAAATACTTAGTTTTACTTAAAGAATTTTACAATTCAGGACACTCTACCAAATATGCACAGATACATCAGGTAAAGAAGTATAATTTTGATCAGTACACATATTTCTACTATTTCTATTGACATCAAACTCACACCAGAGCACCCCGACATTTGTATGTTTTCCACACATAGAAAGAAATCAAAACAAATTAGTCCATAAATCAAGTTGTGTAATGAAGTGAATTGGATGGGGAATATGTAGCGAACATGTACCAAGAAGGCTAAAAAAACAGCAGAAGTCTGTCTGCTATGTGCAAATCAATACCAGCTGGTTCAATATCAAATAATAGCTTTTAAAGGTTAATTAGTTTCGGTTTCTCATTACCAAAGTGTATCACAGAGTGGTACGATTAGTAAAAGTTAATGGACTCGAAAAAAAAAAGATATTACAGTTGCAAAACATAACGGAAATGGTTACAGTTGCATGAGTGTGATGGGAGCTATAATCTGAAATGAGAAAACAATGTAATTTTTACCATAAGCAAACCACTGACACACAATGTCTTACAAAAATAATATTTAAACAAGTTTTACAGGAACCAAAGGGCACTTATAGAGAGTTTTAGGGCACATCTACACCAGCTTTTAGTACATTCAAACTCTAGCTTGTCTAGCAAGTCTGGTTTGTTTCGTCCGTTTCAAATTGAAAACGTATTTTCACCAGGAAGATGGAGGGAAATAGAGGGAGAATATCGTTGGGTCAGGTGGGATTTAAGAAGAACTATATTGATGTCATTGTCAGCAGAAAGTAATATACCAAAAGTAAAGTCTGTGTATAGGAACACCATGGTGTGATGTGACTTACAGCATTGTGTACAGACTTAATATAAATGAAGGATCAATGGAAAAATATACCAGGACTTTTTGATAAAACCTCAAGTGTGTGTTTTCACACACGACTACAGTCCTTAACACACAATAAAGAAAACTCTTAATTGGTTTCAGAGGAAAAAAAGTAACTTGTGTCCCATTGAAAATCTATGAAAAGAACTAAACATCAGAGAAGTTCTGGAGAAAAGACCTCCAGAACTTTTCAGATTTAAAGATGGTTTAAATATTAAGGGATTTAAAAGTGTGGAAAAGTGGGTATAAAACACTTTTTATGTTTTAGTGATTAAATTCACACTAAAACATCACAAAACTGACTGATTTCTTTGAATGTGAGAACTTATTCTCCAGAATGTAGTTAATTGGTTTCTCCATGCAGAACATGGCTTGAACCTACCAAAAAAATGCAAAAATATTTACATTTCAGTAACTTCCGATAAAAAGTCATTTTCTCTGCCACTTAATTGGTTGAAAATGTGAATTTACTTGGGTTTTTTTCCAACATCCAGTGTGAATTTAATTTCAACAAAAGTATTAAAAATAGACATGTACTGAGGAAATAGTAATTTTATTTACTACAAGTGAGGTCAACTTGTAACCCCAGCTTGGTTACAACCTGTTTGCACCTTCTGTGATTGATTTCAATCTCACAACAAATTACTATTGCATGCTTCTCCAGATGGCGTCCACCAGTAAATTCTTAACAAAATGAAAGTTTCTTTCTGTTACGCAGGATGGCGAGTGGGCCAGGGTCATGACGACCAGCGACACCTTCCTGTGCAGGGCTCTGATCGTCACATGCCCCCCTCATTTGGCAGGTCAGTGTGTGTCTCCCACGTTTCCCTCGACTCGCTAACTCAAATCCTCACTCATGCAGAAGGCAAATATCCCACCCTCTCATCAGGTCTGTTAAATGTGGCCGACCGCGCAGCCATGCGTTCATATCAACAAATTTTCTCAATCTTTTTCTGGCTCCGGGGTGCGGGAGTCACTTTGGCTTAAGTGCATTCAGACCGAGGTCAGGTTCCGGGCTCAGGATTTGCTTTAATTTGGTTTTTGGAACCGGTGCCAGAGTTGAGGTCTAAACTTTTAACTGGAGGGGCAAGGTGACATTTGCTATGCTCGGATGTGGGAAGCTGAAAGTGGTAAACACGTCACTGCCTGCTTTCCTGCAATCAAGTTACCAAGTGGAGAAACATTTGGAAACCTGCAGGGGTGTCACATTTGGCGTGAACCATGAAGTTACACTTACCCACTTAAAATAACTTGTAAAAATCATTCCAAGTCGAAAATTAAATTCCAGCATTTTTAACCCGATGTATTTTCCCTTGCAGGTACCTCCTAATACAGAATATTGACAAGGGTTTTATTAATTTTAGAATTTCATTTGTGCAACCCATGGTTTATGGATTCCTTTGCATCATTTCTGTGAAATTTGAAAATCAGTTTCCATTAAATTAGAGTTTTATTGAAGAGTTTAGTCTAGTAGAGTTACTGATTGCCTCCATAAAAAAGGTTAATAAAGAAAAGTTGAGTGAAAGGAAAAAGTGTGGTAGAAGAAGATGCACTCAAGTCCAAAGTCTAATTTTAGTTCACACATCCAAAAGAGAATCTATTGAATATGGTAGAAATGAGATGAGACATAATATTCAGATGAAATAAAGGTTGAATTTGAAGTCATTCCCTATAGGCTGAGCACCGTAATGCTTCGCTGCATTGATGCAGTAATTTATGCAGAAGGAGCCACAACCGAGTATTTAGTGCAGTTACTGTACAGGACATGGGCTTCCATTAGAGACGGCACAGAAGCCGTTATAAAAAATATTTTGTATTGTTGTGCCAATTATCTGAAATATAAAATTTATACTTTCATTACATGTAAGCCTCGATAATCAAATAAACATTACTGCCTTAAATGCGTCAGTCTGTGTAATGAATTAAGAGTTTAGAAATGATTAAAATTAGCTTTCTGAGATTATTCTGATTTAAGATGAACTGTCGAGCTGTGATGATTTGACAGTAGGGCTCCAAAGAGTCTTTTTAAAAAAAATCAATTTTACACATTATCTGCCTTAAAACAGTGGAAAGGTCGAGTCGAGACTTTTATTCTTTATTGGCTCATTTTTTAAAAAGCTTGTCTAAATTTTTTATTTTTTATTTTTATTAAGTTTTTTGTAGCTGTCCTTATTCCATTTATTTAATTCACTTTAGTTTTGATTTAGTGTATTTAAATAATGTAATCTCAGGAAAGAAAAAAATCACTTGAATCCAATCATGAAATACAAACATTCCATATTAAACTATGTAAATATTCACATTTGTTCAGATGTTTTCTGTCTAAGGAAACCCACCAGATTGTATCGACTTATTCTGAGCATGTATGTTTCAATACAGGAAAGGAAAATTCCCCTTTAATCTTTATCCAGCAGTACTTTCTGTAAAATCGTAATGGCAGTAGTAGCTCCTTTAGGCTTCATTTAAGAGAAAGATGAAGTGAAATTTAGCATTTAAACCTCTAATCAGCCTGGGAACAAAATTAAATTGATTTATTATAAACTACATGTTTCATATTTCACTTTCAACTTGTGCTAAATAATTTCTTAGTTTCTGCTCGTTTCCTCCTTCTGTGATACTGAAGATGATCTTGGCTAAGCATTAAGAAAAATGACTGTTTTAAAAAAAAAAACACCTGGAGTAGCAAGAATGTTTTTTGAAAGGATGCAGAGACGATTCTTTATGTTGTTTTTATCTCATCCTTCATTGTTTTTCAGTTAAACATAAGCAAAATGATGTAGAGAAAATCAGCCGACACCTTCAGGGTACAATTACCGGCAAACCTAAAATTACAAAAATCAGGTGGATCAGTGGATTGCAATCCAAATGGTGGCTGTTGTACAGAATAAAAACTTTATTATGGAAAGTCCACATGAATGTCTGATTACTGTTCATGGATGGTTTGTGGCTCTCAGCTAAAAGCTTTTACCACTTGGTGTTTTTACTTCTTGAACTACATTAGTGGGCTAATTACTGATTACTGACTATTTCCAATGTTGTTCAAATAGCAGCTGAGTTATTGATATAGTTATTGTGAAAATATATAAATAGAGATGCTTGAAATATACAAATCTCACTTATTCCTATTAACACTTTGCATGTGGCGTCATGCTCTTCGAAACGCCACCTTCTGTGACGGACGTCAAAACGTATGCGCTCCTGTAAAGACCGTTAAAAACATGCATGTGGTAGCCTAATGTCGCTTTTATTTAGTTGATTTCACTTAAACAATGCTCATAGGGTCTTGCGTGGTCATCTGGATCAAAGGTGAAAACCCAACTTGTAATTTTATTGTCTAACTTTTAACGAGGAGGAAAGATACGGCGGTGATGGATAGCAGCTGTTAGTCATAATGACTGTCAGCCCTCAGTGTAATCGCAGATTTGTAGCGAACACTTTTTACAAGTTAACAAGCTTAACATTCATATACTTTATCAATAAGTATGATTAGAAAGATATCAAATATCACATTATGGAGAAGGTGTGTCTAACCATTAGTAACAATGCCGTACCGTCATGTAGCCTAGCATGTATGGGAAAAAAACTGGTTAGCATCTTGTCTCTTGTACATTTTTAATGAAAAGATTTAATATTTGAACCTGATTCATTTGATACACAAACAGGACTAGGTAGCCTTATGAATTACTGCATGCGATGGTCGACTCTCTGTTCTGATCTATTATTCCCTTCAAAAGGAGCAAGGTATCGTTTTAGTGAAAGCTGAAAAATGGAAACCCATTCTATTGATACCTGAATTATTTTACTATACTAGAGGGGATGGAGTGGTTTGGTGCTTTAAATGTCTTTACCTAAGACAACATTTGTGAAATGCATAAATAAATTATCAGATAAATGTAAAATGAAATCCAGTGTTATTGAGACAATGATTCTTTTGCTTTTCATAGCAGTGAACATTTGAACACTGTTTTCCTCAGATCCACTCCTTTATTTATATAGATATAAATATATATTCTAATATGAAGTCAGAAACACACAATAAAACTCCATAATAGTGTCATAAAATTGTCACCACAGGATATCTTTTATACAGAGAAATAAGGCTTTCACAGTCCAAACATCCTAATGTTGTCAATTCAGTCAATTCCATGACTACTGATGTATAAATACAGAAGCAGAAGTCAGAATATATTTCTTTACCAACAGCTCCTCACACAGCAGCAAGTTACTGACGGCATAGAGTTATGAAGCAGTGTTTCTAAAATAAACTTTATTCACAAGGAGTTTTTTGTTTTTAAAATATTCCTAATTATAACAATAAAAGCTTTTTTCACATCTGATCCAGCTGAATATTCCCCGCAGCATAATCTGAACCAATAAAACAAACCCAAACGAAGTAATGACTGCAGAATAAAATTTTGATACATACGTAACTCCACCATGTGCAAACACATATCTCCTTTGCCTTCACTAGGCTGTTTACTTGCACTTCAAACAACCTCAAATCTAGAAATAACAGTTTTCAGAACCTTTCAGAACCTTTCTGTTTGTATGTTGTGGAAAGATAATGTCAGAAAATACAGCTTGTACCTGCACATGATAGTATAGTTCAAGGGTAGTTTCGAAAAATGTATCGCTAACTAAAAGTTAAAATCCTTTTAAGAGCTTACACAGCAGGTAAGAGATGCATCATCCTTCTGTTGACGCCAGATTTTCAGCTAATAGCTCTTTGGGAATCACTTCGTTCAAGCCATATTATTTCATGCCTGCCAAACTGTTTTATGTTGAGTTATTCTTAAGTTTAACTAAAGAAAATAGGAGCAGATACACAAGGATTCTAAAAATCATCTGTATTGAACTTTGTTTCTATACATAATTGGTTCACAAGTGATCCTTAGGCAACATAACTAAAAAAAACTTTGTTTTGGATCTGAAATCAACCAGAAAGCAGCACACAAAAACAATGAACAGATCATATTTTCGATGAAGAAAATTCTTCCTATTATAGAGTTCATTGTGAGGCCATGATAGATGTGTTTGGTAAAAACACCTCCACACATAATTTCATGATGGAAACAAAACCTGATGAGGTAAAACCTTACAAAATACTTGATTCCAAGTTGAGCTACATAGTGGAGCAGTTGTTAGCAGTTGTCTTGAAGAGAGAAGCTCAGTTTGCTTGCCACATGGCTGTACCCATAAAGGAGGAGATAAGGAAGCCTTCAGACGGTCAATACAGTTTTCACATATTAAAATAGGTAGTTGTATGTGATCTTAAGAGACATGAGTCATTTAGATCCCACAAGTTTTATTTTGTGCGCAGTACGGTGGGGTTGCACTGACCCTGCGTGCGCCACAGTTGTGGGCTACTAACGATATGCGTATCGGTGTATATATGTGTGCGCGTTTGTGATTGAGACTAGGTGAATGTGACTCTAGTGTAAAGCCTTTGAGTGGTCAAAATGTTTGGAAAAGCTCTATATAAGTTCAGTCCATTTATCATTTTACTAGTTTATTTTTTGTTTGGTTTTGGAAGTCAAGAAAAAAACTGACTGGACAAGCCCCCGTCTTCCACCCTGTCCGACCGTGACATTTGTTGCGCTCCTTTTGAGCGTCGCGGTAAGGCCACGGAGGGTAAGAAGTAACGATTTCCAATTTTGTTTGCTCTTCACCTCCTTCTTTCCAGTCTCTCACCATGCTCTCCAAAATTTCTAAGTTCTTTTGAAAAATCTAGAGGAGCTTGAAATTTGTTTGAGGTGATTTTGAAGTCTCAAGAACTGCAGTGAGAAATAAAACATTTCCACTTCCTGATTTGATTTTAGAACTAAAAATTGCATCAGTCCCATTTGTTCATTCACCCAATTCTTTTCTAGTTCTTTCATAAAACATGCATTGAACCCTGATTCTCGCTCAGATCCCAATAGGGAGAGACCAAGACACGAGAATAGCACTTAGACCGAGCAAGAGAAGATGCACAAATTGAAAAATGAGATGAAGGGAAGCGGGGAGTGGAGCTGATGCAGGTTGAAGTTGAAATGGGAGTCAAAGCTGGCCTGCCAGGAGCCGAAGCTCGAGCCTAGCTGTGACTGTGCCTGTTTGTACTAAGCTGGCTGCAGATCTGTCACTCAGAGCCTTATACTCAGAGCAATGGAACATGGCCAGGATTCCTAATGAGACAGGTCTGAGAGCAGCGTTGAATTATGCAGCATGGATTGCTTTAGCTCTTATGCCACTGTTCAACGCTTGGGCCTTAAATCAGCGTGGTGAAGTTGACGAGGATCCTCGAAATAAAAAGAAGTCAGCTCAGTGATTGAGACCTCACCGTGGTAAGGAACCGTGGTGCATTAAGTAGCTGGAAGCAGCATGTGCCGTGTTTCATTTTAATACCCTGCAAGGGGAGGAAACAGGACAGATGCAGTTGATGGTGAGTTTGTTTGTGGAAGTCAATCTTTGGGCAGTAAAGATCTACAGCACTGAGCCTCAACATGGATGTGTTGTGTACAAATCTCACGTTCAAATCAATTCTCATATATCTTACTCCTGAACAAATTAAAGAGCATACGAAGAAACAAAGGAGATGACTTTAGGTCCAGGGTTGGTCTGGCACACTCCCGATAAGTTATGCCTGTCCTGTTCTTGGCTTCTGGATTTATCTCCCCAATCATCCATCATCTATCCATCCATTATTTATGATGACTACTGCCATTTTTCTATCCTGTTTGTTGCCACTGTCCTCACTCACCTCAATGATTTATGAACTTGTTTGGTCTCAGTGCATCTTTGAGATTAGTATGCATGGAAAAGCTGTTAGTTTACCACGTTTGCTCATTCTGCCACTTCACAGACTAAAATCCCAGTGCAGCCTTTCGCAGCAGCCACTTTGAGTATAATGCAATTAGGCATGCTAATTTAGCAGCTCGCGTCGACATGTTTTCCTGTTTCTGTTTTTTTTTTTTTTTTTAGGGGGTGGGGGTGTTGGAAGTGCTGCGTAGTGCAGTCTGTCTGGCCGTGTCACACTTATCCAAGTGTGCATGTATTTTTCATCCAGCGGAGTAAAGCCTAAGTTCTTGGCGACTCTTTCAAAAGTATCCGAACCTTGGCTTTGACTATGACCCAACTCGACAATCAGCCAAGGAACATCTATTTAACATCCATTTTCTCATGGAGGGGAAGCTGCTGTGTAAATAAAGCAGGCCTGGCCAGTCGCGTGGAAGCGATTGCATCTGAAACTCACTCTTTAGTCCAGAGCCTTGTTTACGTTAGTGGAAAACAGGTAAGCAGCACATTTGAACCGATTTGCCAGCTGACTCGGTGTGAGACAGATTTCTGGGTCAGCGCGTTTGCTGTGCTGTGAATGAAACTAATGGAGCCTAATTCAGGGATTAGACATGAAGTGGGAGCTCCAGCGATGGCGGAGATAATTAACACGGTGTGATTCTTATCTCATCCAGTTTCATCACAGTGGAAATAATTTAAACTTTCTCAGTGCTTTCTGCTCATGAGCAACTTGGTGAGTGCTGAGAGGAAGATGAACAAAGCTTCCCTGACTAATAAAGACTGCCAAGTGATGAAATTATTTTTAAACTGAGTATATTTCAGTTAGTGAACAAGTTAGTTAACTTTCTCCATCTGAACAGAAACAAAACTGAAGTTGTCTTTATATCCAAAGATGATCTAGAGTCAACACACAGCTTCAGTTGTTACAGCTAGAAACTAACAATCAGGCATGAAACCTGGGAGTAGTGATGGACTCTGACCTAAATCTTCAGAGCCACATAAAGACGGTTACAAAATCAACCTTCTATCACATGAAGAACATTTCCAGGCTTAAAGGACTAATGTCTCAGCGAGATTTGGAGAAACTCATCCATGCGTTTCTCTTTAGTCGCATTGATTACTAAAACAGTGTCTTTACAGGTGCAGCTGATCCAGAACACTGCTGCTGGTGTTCTGACTAAAACCAGGGAGATGGAGCACATCACCCAGTTTTAAAGTCCCTGCACTGACTCAGAAAATAGACTTTAAAATACTTTTGTTAGTTAATAAATCACTGAACAGCTTATCCCCACAATACATTAAAGTTTTGTTGTATCAACCTTCCGGACCTCTCAGGTCTTTTGGTTCGGCTCTGCATCACCAGAACCAAACAGAGAAGCAGGATTCAGCATAATTTGACAAAATGTAAAGTTTTATTACTTGTTTCATAATTGAGTGAATGATCACTTTGAATTGGCTTGTTGCTGAAGAAACCTTGACTTGTATTAAGAGGCAAGTGCAGTTCATTGTAAAAGTATTATTTCACATTACAACCACAAACTTTATGATGTTGGGAATTTAATGTAATAGACCAACACAAATTACTGTACAATTATGCAGTAACTTTAGAGTATTGATGAACTGAAGAGTTCTCTTTGAGATCTTCAAAGTTTAGGTTGTTTTATAACCCAACCCTGCTTTAAACCTTCTCCCCGACTCGTCTATGTTCCTCTGTCTTTATGACGCAGTTTGTTAATCAGCTTTAGGAGCTTGATACAAATGTAAACTGCATTCTTCCGTTTATAACCATACATCTTTCTCTTACATTTCCCACTTATGCATGTATTTGTGTTGGTCTATCACATAAAACCCATTAAAATACATGACAATTTCAATTTCCCATTGAAATTGGGATTTTCAATGTAAAAAGTTAAAGGGGAATACTTTACCACAAGACATACAGCGCTTTGTAAGTATGTTAATGATAGTATATGCACAGAAAAATGTTGGAGGCGGTCTCTTTCAGCTGCACAGCTTTCCATTTTCATAAGTGTCATAGGTCTGAGTAGGTAATTCACTAAAGGGTCTGTGGTGGAACCTGCTTTTAGATGTAAACCTATCTTTAACATTTAGATTAAGTGGTTGATGAAGAATTCTCCCAGTTTCTCATGGCCTTACAGTTTATTGCTGTAATTTTTCTTCTCGTTTTAATGGCATCCATTTGTCATTATTGCCTTGTTCTTTAAAATTGCCCGTGTGTATGGATACCTTCCCAGAAATGTGAGGTAAAGGGTACTCTGTATCTTTATGATATAAAAAAAAAAGATTCATTGCTGCTCTTTCCTGATCCACATTAAATTGCCTCAGCCACACACTAAAATAAAAATGTTGGGCAAACCCTTAAGTTTGTCATGCTGCATTATTCTCTCTAGTCTGTTGCTTTTTGAACATAAAGAAAATGATCTAATTTCATAGCATGTACAGTAATAAACCTCAGCTTTTGTGTTTCTCATCATACATTTCCATTTGCAAGCTTAATCTTTGAATCATCAACTCTTTGATAAAATGCATGTATTGGAGTGGCTTTTCATGTTTCACTGTCAGACCTTGAAAGGGCTCTTTGCAGTGCTTGAGAGTTCTGCTTAACCCTTGTGTTGTCTTGCAGGTCAAAAGTGACCCATTACCATGTTTACCTGGGTCAGCGCATTTACTGTGCTGTGAATGAAACTAATTACCCTAAATAACCCTTTCTGGTTTGAAATGTTATGACTTTTCCTAAATTGGCCCCAACATTAGAAAAAGTGATACTTTGTTTTTGTTTATATTGCCATGTGGGCTGTTCACCACTAGGGTACAAAGATTATCTTATGGGTCATTTTTGACCCGTACATTATAAAAACATTTAAGCACCAGAAAAAAAGTTCAAAGGCCACACACAAACTCTCTAATACACACACACACCATCCCACTTTCACACCTTTTGTTCCCTTTCAGTATAATTAATTTAGAAGTAATAACTTCACATTTATATAATTACAATAATAAATCTTTACTATGTAAAAGAAAACTGCTACAAACACTTGCTTTGTGGTAAAACGACAAAAAAGGGTGTAATACTGTTCGTCTTTCTGTATTGTATAACAAATATATATGATAAAATATGAATTAAACTGAGTTGAATTGATAAATAACAGATTGTTTCATCATGCAAAATAGATTTTGGATTTAAACCCAGTTAATTTGCTTTATGTTGGGGCTTTTGTTAGGGTGGGTCATCTTTGACACGTAGGGCAAGAGAAGTAAACAGAATGTTAGGATCGAACGAGGGTTAAGACGGCATTATGAAATGTTGAAGCCTTCTCCTGGGCTCTTACTGCGATTTGACTCGGATCTCTGTGACAGAGGAAATTGAGAAAGGAAGGTCAGCGGGTTTCTAGTGGTGTATTTGTCAAAATGAACTGAGACAGGATGAAATGCAGTGGTGCTTTAAAATGAGAACGTGAGATTAAGACAACTTGGGGAAGCAAGGTTTAGACACCAGAATTTGTGTTGACACTTGGTCTTTAATATACCATGAAAAGATATGTTGTGAGAATTTCAAAAAATTGCAGGATTTGGGTAGATTTTACTTTTAAAATGTTGGAACACTTTCCTTTATGTCCCAATCCTGCACATATCCAATGATTTTTAAAGCATCTTTCATCAAGTTCTAGCATTCATAATATTTGTTTCTGAATATCAACACAGAATGAGCGCATCTCCTTCTGACAGATTCTTTATGTGGCTACATGTATTGAGTCTTCAAAGACATTTCAAAAATGTCAGATTGAAAACCATGTCAAGGCTCTGAGAACCATGCAAGGCAGGAGTGATTCGAACTCATTTTCATTTTGGGCCAAATTAAGATTATTAATGCTCTGAAAGGGCCGGTTGTGCCAGAACATATTGATAAAACCTGTTCAGATTTGAGATAAATCTGCAATGAACTCCCAATTATGTATTAGCGCAAAAAAGTGCAGGGATTTGTTGATTTTGCGTGAATTTCCGTAATAGTTATCAAGAAACTGGAAGGACTGATATAATTTGGCAGTAAACAGATAAAAACTGCATTGATTTGAATAACATAATATTTAAGCCCCTCGGTGTTCAGTCTAGAATCTAGAGGGCCACATAAAAAGCTGTGGCGGGCCAGATTTGGCCCACAGGCCTTGAGTTTGACACATTTGATGTAGGGGAAACAGAAAAGAGAAGAAAAAAGAATATATTAATTATGAAGTTATGAACTGTGTCTGTTTAAAATATCTTGGAAGTGTGTAAATCGCAAACTTTAAAGACCATTGGAGTCATGCAAGGAAAAAAGAGAAGAGGAAAGAGGAAAAATAAAAGAAAAAATTAGAAAAAAAGGATAAAAAAAGTTTTGACCCAAGTCACATGGTTTAAACGACAGTTACTCCTGATATTGACCAAATGTATGTAAACTTTTGAATTCGAGGAAAGTTACAAAAAATTTTAAGTTTTCTGACATTTAGCAAATAGAATTAATTTAGGTAATTAGCTAAACTAAAGGAAGAAAAGTTTGCTCTGATTTATCTTGAGACAGTGAGAGAAAAATGTATTTCCTTTTATTTAATCCATAAAAATACATTAAAAAAATGTTTGGCTCATCAAGTGTTGATGCTGATTAAAAATATAAATGCAAATAACCTTGTCACAACACATTCTTTGTCAGTACTCTTAATTTTACACCTAAAATGTCCTTGTTCTCTATGGACTCATCTCTCTTTGCTGGTTAAATAATGCTGCACTCAGAGTTTGCAAAAAACAACTTTGAGTTGTCATCTTGTGAGCACTTTAAAAGTCTTTGACCCCAGAAATAAAAACATGAATATTGGGCGTTGCTTCACTTCATGAGGCAACGGTTTGAGCTGCTGCTCCTTTAATGGATCCTTTAGCTGCTATAAAGAAGGTCCATTCATTTATGTTTGAGATTCTTTTGGAAAAGTCGATCTTGTCGTTGACAGACTAAGCCCATCCTTGTTGTATCCCCTGTAGAGAAGCATGGGAGAATGATCAATAAGGTCTTCAAAAGGTGCCAAAAGCAATGCACATTCTAAAGGCCAAGAGAAGAAATTGATGGGTGTCTGAAAAAGTGAAGAGTAGTGATCCGATTTTGTCACTTTAGTGGAAAAACTGCCTTTTAGAGGTTTTTTTTAGACTTTCTTTTCATTTTTACAACATTTAGTTTGAGAGTTTGAGTGGTATCTTCAATGCCACATGTTCTTGATTATGACTAAAAAAGATTCCATGCACAAGTATATCTTACCTTCTTGTCACAATCTTGGTGTTTATGTGAAACACCAAGATAAACGTTTATTGTATTTCCTACAGGGGGCGCAAAAGAAAAAAAATCTTTTGCTTTTATTATAAAAATGTACTTAAAATGTATTTATTGAGAGCAAAGTGGAACTGAAGTTAAATATCTTGTTTGTGCGCACAAACCTGACAGAAATGTCAACCACTAGAGGTGCAAAGTTGTTAATGAATCCTGGGAGACGGCCATCTT
Organism: Xiphophorus hellerii; assembly: GCF_003331165.1. Classification (NCBI taxonomy): domain Eukaryota; kingdom Metazoa; phylum Chordata; class Actinopteri; order Cyprinodontiformes; family Poeciliidae; genus Xiphophorus; species Xiphophorus hellerii. The sequence continues at coordinate 8,500,178 of NC_045679.1, read as the reverse complement.
TAAGCGCAACACAAAGCAGCTCTCTAAAGTATTGACTGTTATGTATTTTTCCTCCAATTAATAATTATGCGCTACTTTCTGCTGAGTTATTACATAAAATCCAAATGATATTCGTCACAATTTGTACTAGGAATACTTTAACAAGACATTGTATCTGATTCAAACAAAGTTCAAGCTAATTCTCAATCAGCTGAAGCAAATAGGTGCCAGCATGAGGCACCTATTGACAAGCTTTAAGTTATGCATGTGCTGGTGTCCTTCAAACAGCTATGTGACCATGTCAAATTAGTTTGCTGCCACTTATCATTTCCCAGTTATTCAACTTTACTGCCGGTGGCTCATAAATTTAGTTCAGCATTGTTTTGAGGTTAGTGGCAGGTCTTGACAGTTGAAAAATGATGCATCACCTCTTTCCTGTGGTTCATTTGTTAATAGCCTGGCTTGTGGCCAGATGTTGCCTCACCTGCCAGGCGTTCAGAAAAGGTCTCGCTTTGCCTCCTGGGGATTAGCACTGCAAGAAACGAGCAAAATAGCTTTAGTTTGTGGGAGTTGACTGACAACAAAGATTAGTTTAGGTGTTGTATTAATTAATAGTTTCTTTTCTGGAGCGATTAATCTGAAATGCTGAAGTGATTAATCCTATCGGACCAATAAAAACTGCTGGATTTAAGTTACAAAGCATGTTTATTTACAAAAATACTGACCTTAATTGACAAAGATGTTTGGTAGTCATGAAAAGAAATAACACTGGTAAAAAAAAAAAAAAAGGTTGAAAACAGAACAGATTGAAAACCAAACAATTTTAAACCTTGAGGACTTTGAATCTTTGTCTTCAAGGAACAAAAGGTCTTAAATAATGAAAATCAAACGCTTGGTAGAAACCAATCAAGAACAGTTAACTCAGTGCAGTGGTGGTGACAAAAAAGTCTCAACATATTGGGACAACAGTTGTGTAGCCTTATGGAAATCAACCTCCATGGAAACAAGTAGGTTTAGATTAGACGTTGTGTGGGGTACCTTTGATAAGCTCAGTAAATTAAATTAATAGGTTCTAATCTGTCAAAAAATTAGTCTGAAGAATGAGTTCTTTTCTTCCCACTGAACAAGCCGGCAATTAAGGAAGCAAGAAAGTTTCTGTATGTTTAGAGCAGACACTGAAATCGATTGCATGTCAACTGAAATGGAGCCATTAGGAAATGGTCATTAAATCATCATATCTGATCAGAACGAAACGTTGCTTAAAAAATGTTACTGATGCTCAGAACAAGCTAAAGAATAACACAAATCTTTCAGATTTACGCAAAAATAGATGAAAGAAGTTTCAGTTAGTTTACAGTCAATAATATATATATATATATATATATATATCTATATATATATATATATTTATCCCATTAGATTCAGAGATGGCATTATCCCAAAGCTTTCTGAATTTCTACATTGGCTAAATAAGAGTCCATTTAAGAAAACCTTGGTATATTTTGACAGGCATTCAGAGAGGACTACTCTTTTCACTTTGGCACCTCTTGAGGTAATGAAAACATAAAAACTTTGTTCGGGCCACAACATCAAAACCAGCAAGGACATTTTTAGGTTGGCTCTTAGAAAAACAACGTTTGTATGTGAAAGGTCAAATCCAATGTAGATTAGTTTTTTTCTTTCTGAATATATTTGTTTTTCCTTTTGAGAGTAGCAATACAGATGACAAAGACAAGCCATGAGAAACAAAAAACAAGCAAAGCCATGAAAATGTTGAAAAATTGCATGAAAAATATGCTTTTCCATTCCACCTTCTTATTGTAGTTGCTTTATAAGAGTTATGTCCTGTCTTTGTTTATCCTCCAGCAAAGATCCAGTACCAGCCGGCGCTGCCCAGCATGAGAGAATTCCTCACCCAGAACATGCCTGTCGGCCATATGATGAAGTTTATTGTAACATATCAGACGGTGAGTAGCAGCGGATCACTAGAAAATATCTGAAGACATTTAATGCCGCCTGCGAATGCTTCTCTGACAACAGCCAAATGTTTCTGCGACTGAGTTAGTCTCAGTGAGGATCAAATTTGACCTTAAACGTTGGAAGAGTTTACAGTCTCTGTCTTATCCTGTCTGTCATGCCATCTTGTTTGGGTAAAAGGTGATCTGTATTTGATTATCTGTGTTAATCTGCTCAGCTGTTTGGAAATACAGGCCAGATAGAAATGCAAAGTCACCAATCTGTGTTGCAGAGCATTACTGTTCATCCTGAACAGATACTTCTGTGACAGTTACATGGGTTTGTTTCCCAAGAAATATGCAAAAATCCCATTATTTTCCTTGAGAGGCCTACAGTACGGAGTACCCCAAGGCTCAATCCCAGTACTCCTCCTATTCAATACCTATATGCTCCCATTAGCTTACGCTGTAACAGAAAATAAGATTAGCTACCATAATCATGCAGATGATACACAGCTCTACATTACGATATCACCAGGTAACTAAACACATCCATCAACTCAACAGATGCTTATAACAATATGTGGACGTGTCTTAATTTCTCCAGCTGAACAGAAACAAAAGTGAAGTTATTGTGTTTGGATCTGGTATCAGACCTGAACCTTCAGAGCCACATAGAGACAGTTAAAGTCAGCCTTCTATCACCTGAATATTATTGCCAGGATTAAAGACAAAGTGCTATACGAATAATCTTGATTGATTGATTAATATACAAATAATTATGCAATGTTGAGGCTATTATTTTTGAAAATATCATTTAGCTTTGTTTTAAAAGATTTTTAAAAGGAGTTTCTGGAGTACTGTTTCTCCGAATTCTGCAATAAATCTGAAGGCTTTGGGGAAAATGGATAAAAATATTAGTGTTTTGCTAGTTGCTAAAATCTTATGTTGCTCATATACCACATTTAGCAAATAGAAATAATTCTTGCAATTCTACCTGATCTAAAACAGAACACATTGAGTTTAATTTAACTTGACACAGTGAAGGAAAAATAGTTGCTTTTACCTAATTTGTCTTTTGTCTGGTTGATTTGTGTCTGGTTGTCTTCGTTTACCTCTGTGATTAAATGCACTCTGTTTTACATATTTTATTTTGGGCATTCAATTTTATTAAGTTGTGGGGCTTGGAACCCGTTTAACTGTTTGCTGTTCTGTTGGTTGACAAAGTCAATCATTCCAGACTCAAACAACAGATGATATCGCACAGTTGTATGTTTGATTGATTTTCAGAATTGCATTGCAAGTTCTACATGACCTAAATGAGGGTCAAGTTTAACATAAACTTATAGGAGACCCAGAAGGATCCTAGGCTGGTTGTGTTGCAAGTTTGCAATCAGCTTTCATTAACACCCTTATATAACTCTGAAATGTGTTTACATATTTCACTAAAATTAAATTCTCCATATACAAAAAGGAGCTTTGGAAGCTTCAGCTTCAAACCGCAAATAAATGCAGAGCTGAAGACTTTGCACAGCATCCGAGATTCATTTTCTTTCATCTTCATTTTGTACTTTCCAACCACACCATTAATTACCAGAATGCACCTTGTTAGTAGATTAAATTTGCCAGCTGTAATGAATGCAGGGTCATTAGTGCTCATGCAAACATTTATTAGATCTGCGCCTCGGTGGCACAGCGGGACACATTTAGATTCGCGGGAACACGTAAAATATTGTTGGCTGATTGACAGTGTGGCTCAGATGAAGCGCTGGTCCTCTTCCTGCGTGTCTGCGTGGAGTCGCCGGTTTCATGCATGACTGAAGAGCTCACTTTATACTAATTACAGCTGTGCGTTGCAGCCTGAGGGGGGGCAGGTCTCGCAGACCTCAAATTAAGGTCACAAAGGTAAAGTATAGGGTACGCTCTCCTCTGGAGGATGGAAAATACTTGGCTGGAGTGTTGGGGAAAAGATGAGGAGAAAAAAACACTTTTAAACGAAGCTGAAAGAATGATTAAAAAAGCAGCAGACATGGCAACCTGCTGGCCTGACGGCTGGGCCACATCTGACATGACAGCAGCTTCCGCGGTTCAATACGCTGCTGTGAGGTGCCTGTTTTGTTCAATTTCCCTTGCCCTCCATGTTTTCTGTCACTCTCTGCTGCCTGCATGTTAAAAATAAGAAGAATGTATTTTTTCATCTTAAAGGAAGAGAGATTTCTATATGGATCCTTAACTTCAGCTTGTGCCTCATTGCTGCTTTCTTCTTCTGTAGTTTTGTATTAATTATGTAAGAAGATGCAAGCTACTTCACTGAGGGGAACTTGAAAGTGCTCTTTAAAGTCTCAAGGAAGTCACAAAACAATCTTATCTTCATTATGATATGCTTATCTTTCTCCTACAGCACATCCAGTCCTTTTCTCTTTGACATGTCTAATGCTATGCCGGAGTTGATTTAGCAGGTTTCTAATTAGAATAGAAATGTCCTTTATTGTCCCACTGAGGGGAAATTCAGGATAATTCGGGATAATTAACTCCAGCCTCACAACCTTTTGCTATTATATGTTGAACTTATTGGTTGTTTGCTTCAAGATGAGGACACTATGTTAACTTTTTACCGAGCTAAAGATGACCAAAGCTGTTAATTCTGGTCAGATAAACAAGTGGATCTAATTTTACAGCTACACATGCATCTAAAGTAGAGAAAAAATATATATATTGTGAAAAAATAATATATTTTTGTCACTTCCTGTTATCTGTGTAAATTCTGCTCTTGCCTGCAGCCCGAATGAACCAAATGTTACATAATAAAAGCGACTTCTTTTAAAATGTCTGAGTATGAAAAATAAAGAGGCAGGTTCAGACTGTTTATTCACTGAAAACTTATTGCTTCAAATTCTGCTCTGCTGTTTTTCACAGTGATTTTTCCTTTTGAGTTTTGGTTGTTTTGCCCTTTTTTCCCCACAAACAGCAAAAGCAAAATGACCATTTCAGTTTTATTACTAAATTTTTTTTCAATTAAATGCAATTTTCAAAATTAAAAACTCATTTTTGAGTTTTTCCTAATTAAAAATATGCTCTAAAATTGTGTAGCTTCTCTATATATGTGTATTTAAAACCATGCAGTAGCTATCTGCAATAAAAATAAATATTAAGTGCTTCCATTCTCCATCCTTTAATATGCCCTTGGATGCCAGTGCAGCAATATCTCTTCTGATTTGCTGCAGTGATTGGCACAGATTTTATGCCTTAATGCTATTGGACAGTGACCAAAGTATCTACTTTTAACTTTAAATTCACATGCAGAGAAGTTTTGCTTGCAAGTTTCTGTTTTGTGAACATCTAAATATACAAACAAGGGAACACACTCCACCTTCCATTCTCTTTTATTTCACAAAGTTGTAATTATTATATGTTTTGAACTCAAGTTCTCCCAAAAACATGCAATATTCGATACTGTATGTTGACTTTATTTATTCCTCACATTGTACTGTGAAATTTTTTAAATTTCCAACAGTTATAAGCTGTCAGATCTAAAATTCAACCTTCTGTCAAGTCCTTGTTTTCACTGGAGACTGAAAAAGAAATCGCTGCTTGCAGTGGCCACCAAGGCTCTGAGCTTGTGGGATCTTGTCATCGCAGCGCCTATTCTTTTCATTTTTGAGGCCGTTTTCAGGGAGGTATTTCCGAACGGCGCCGGTGTTTTGACTGGAAACGGCTTGAGAGGAATGCGCTCTGGAGAATACAAGCGGCTCCATTAAAATGACATCAAGAACCACCAGCAGTCCCTGTTGATGCGAGCGGAGGAGTGAGCTTAGTGCACTAAACTGCCATCTTGCTTCCCGTCTCCCTGGCGGGAACATCTCAGAGAGTGGCTAAGAATTACTCTCGTGTGAAAACCTATAACCAGAGGAACTCGGAGACTCGTGATAACAGATGGCAGCAGAGTTCTCTTTAGGATGACGTCCTCGTTCAGCGCGCAGCAACACTTTTGCCCCATCAACTCGCCAAGCTGATTTTGCATTATCAGCATAAATATTTCAGTCTGCATTCTTGATTAGTTTTATCCCCCCATTGGGTGCAATCTTTGAAGCACCAGCTTGTCCCTCTCACGGTCTGAGTCCACGGAGGGTTTCTCAGGCGGGCAAAGGCATCTGTCTCTTCAATTACCAGTGACAATGCCCCCCTCCCCCAAGTGGTAGGTTATTTACCGAGGCAATGCCAGTAGCAATGGAGTCGTCTTCATGTAGTTTAATAGGGCCTGAACGTAGAAAAGGAATCCTATAAAGCAGATTGGAGACATTCGCCTCCAAAATTGCTGGTAAATTTGTTGAATTTTGTATCGTGTGCTCACAGATACCCCTCCTTTGGGGCTTTATTCAATTAGGAGTATTATTTTTGCTGTAAATTAAAAAAAACTTTAAGAAATATGCCAGGCACTGCAGATTATTTATACTTAAAGGGACAGCGTTATGTAAAATTGACTCTATTTGACCTTTACACCAGGTTATAATGTTGTCCCCTCGTCAAAAACATACCTGGAGTGTTGCCTTGATTCTCATGTCTAAGAAATCCTTTAATCTTCACGGCAACCATCCAGTTGTGCTAAACGCTTGGGTAGAGCTAGCCCCGCCTTCAAGACGCAGCTCCTCCTGCAGTTTCCAAGCCGTAGCTTCCCCACTCTGCTCCTTCAGACTAGCCAGCAGCAATTAGCAAACACCTGGTGGAACAGCGCATCACTACGAGCTGCTTCTAAGTGAAATGCTGGTTAAAAACTTTAAAGGGTAAATAGAGGAGCGAAGCTGTGATGGCTTCCTGAAGGCGGAGTTTCAAGAAGTCAGGAGTTTTTAAAGAGACAGCAGTTTCAAGGTGTTAAACTACAAAGCCAAATTTCTTTGTCAAATTTGATATTTTTATAACAACTTAAGGTAACATAGTTTAATTGTGCAGTTTCAGAAAACGCATAACTGGTCCTCTGAACAATGTAAATATGGAAATAAATTGCATAAAAATTATCATCAAGCCAGAAAAATCATTGGCATACATTATTTTTTTATGCTTGTTGAGGACAAACAACAACAACAACAACAATCAACCTTGACCTTCCAGTTGATTTTGAGTTGTTTACATATTATGTCAGTAAATATAATGTTGGCAGGCTATATATTTTTTACGTGTCAAAGGAAATAAATTACACTTTTTCTGCTTTATTCCTGGAACAGATCATTGGGGCCTGCCATGCAAAGCAATGGCAGGAACCTATTACTATTGTCGGAGAAAGTGTTTCTTTCTTCTTCTTTATTTTTCTTCCGTAACCGTTAATGCGGCTCGTACCGCTGGGTGCACACCTACAAATGAGGTATCAAAACGTGCAGAAAATTCACGCCATTCCAGCTATTACTTTTGGTGGGATTTGGGCTTAACGTGGCGACATAATTCGCAAAAAACTACGAAAAAAACCCCATTATAAGTCAATGGGAAAAATCCTAGAAATACCCTATTTTTGAGGATTTTCTGTGTCGTCACAATTTCACCTAGAAATGCCATTCAAATTTCATTTTGTAGATACGTCTGCGATCTCTTCGAAAGTGAAGACGGCTCGTCGATACCAGTTACGGTTTGTCCACAATTTGCCTCTAAGCGACCCAAAGTTTCTCATTTTTCCTAAAGTTAGAGTGCTTCTCTCGCTGATTAGAGTGAGAGATGAAGACAACTTTTTCAGCCCAAATCATTTTTGAAATCGCCATCACGCCCACAAATATCGCATGATTAGTATCAAAATCGGTCCTCACATTGATACGCCTGTCTGCTCCGGTAAAATGTTTTCGAAATTTATCTAGACCGTACGGTTTTCTGTCACGGTGCTTCAGAGCAAAGTCATGCGACAGGATTTTCTGAGGCTGTCTCAGGCTCTCTCCCATGTATTTGAATAGAATTTCAGATCTGTGCACAACATTTCTTTCTCTCATCACTGTAAATGCTCTGACTGAGGTACAGATATGAATCTCGGGACTATCGCAGAAGACACATTGACCTCTCATACGCTCGAAACGCTTTTCGAATATGTATTATGGTTCCCGAACACGAAGGATTTGTTTCCAATGCTTTTTTTCAGTAAAACGTGTAGGCTCAAACACACAATTGTGTGTTTGAGCATGTATGACTCACAGCTCACACCTGCTGAGACCATTATTTACCATGGCAACGGAACTCAAGAGGCTATTGGCTGCTGATTTGGACTACAAATACGCATCGCTGTAGTTCTATCTATCCTCAGTTGAAACAGATCAGGACTGAGAACTGGCCTTTAGAACTACCCGCTGCTATGGGCTGTATATAACTGATTTAACTCAGTAACTGTTACACATGGGATTAGTTTGGAACTTTAAAATGGAGCATAATAATAATTTCAAAATAAAAGCCTTGAATATTTTTACATCATGTAATTGCTGTTTTTGGCTTTATGTGACTTTTTTATCCAAAGCACTGTTACACATGGGATTAGTTTGGGCCTCTGAAATGAAGCATACTGAAAATTTCCAAATAAAAGCCTTGAATATTTTTACATCAGCTAATTGCTTTTTTTGGCGGTATGTGACTTTTTCATCCAAAGCACTGTTACACATGGGATTAGTTTGGAACTTTAAAATTAAGCATATTGAAAATTTCAAAATAAAAGCCCTCAATATTTTTACATGACGTAATTGCTCTTTTTGGCTTTATTTGACGTTTTCATCCAAAGCACTGTTACACATGGGATTACTTTGGAACTTTAAAATGGAGAATAATAATTTCAAAATAAAAGCCTTGAATATTTTTACATCAGGTAATTGCTTTTTTTGGCCGTATATGACTTTTTCATCCAAAGCAATGTTACACATGGGATTAGTTTGGAACTTTAAAATGGAGCATAATAATAATTTCAAAATAAAAGCCTTGAATATTTTTACATCACGTAATTGCTGTTTTTGGCTTTATTTGACTTTTTCATCCAAAGCACTGTTACACATGGTATTAGTTTGGCCCTTTGAAATGAAGCATACTGAAAATTTCAAAATAAAAGCCTTGACTATTTTACATGACGTAATTGCTCTTTTTGGCCGTATATGACTTTTTCATCCAAAGCAATGTTACACATGGGATTAGTTCGGAACTTTAAAATGGAGCATAATAATAATTTCAAAATAAAAGCCTTGAATATTTTTACATCAGGTAATTGCTGTTTTTGGCTTTATGTGACTTTTTCATCCAAAGCACTGTTACACATGGGATTAGTTTGGAACTTTAAAATTAAGCATACTGAAAATTTCAAAATAAAAGCCTTGAATATTTTACATGACGTAATTGCTCTTTTTGGCCGTATATGACTTTTTCATCCAAAGCAATGTTACACATGGGATTAGTTCGGAACTTTAAAATGGAGCATAATAATTTCAAAATAAAAGCCTTGAATATTTTACATGACGTAATTGCTCTTTTTGGCCGTATATGACTTTTTCATCCAAAGCAATGTTACACATGGGATTAGTTCGGAACTTTAAAATGGAGCATAATAATAATTTCAAAATAAAAGCCTTGAATATTTTTACATCAGGTAATTGCTGTTTTTGGCTTTATGTGACTTTTTCATCCAAAGCACTGTTACAGGTGGTATTAGTTCGGAACTTTGAAATGAAGCATACTGAAAATTTCAAAATAAAAGCCTTGAATATTTTTACATGACGTAATTGCTCTTTTTGGCTTTATTTGACTTTTTCATCCAAAGCACTGTTACACATGGTATTAGTTTGGCCCTTTGAAATGAAGCATACTGAAAATTTCAAAATAAAAGCCTTGAATATTTTTACATCATGTTATTGCTCTTTTTGGCTTTATTTGACTTTTTCATCCAAAGCACTGTTACACGTGGTATTAGTTTGGCCCTCTGAAATGAAGCATACTGAAAATTTCAAAATAAAAGCCTTGAATATTTTTACATGACGTAATTGCTCTTTTTGGCTTTATTTGACTTTTTCATCCAAAGCACTCTTACACGTGGTATTAGTTCAGAACTTTAAAATGAAGCATACTGAAAATTTCAAAATAAAAGCCTTGAATATTTTTACATCATGTAATGCTCTTTTTTGCTTCATTTGACTTTTTCATCCAAAGCACTGTTACACGTGGTATTAGTTTGGCCCTTTGAAATGAAGCATACTGAAAATTTCAAAATAAAAGCCTTGAATATTTTTACATCAGCCACTTGTGTTTTGAGCATTATATAACTATTTTAACCCAAGGACTATTACGCATGGGATTAGTTTGGCCCTTTGAAATGAAGTTTAACAAAACTTCCAAAATAAAAGCCTTGACAACATTTTAAATCGTACCGAATGGTGCACGTCCGCCTCGCTTAACGTTCTTGCGGTTCTCCGCGTGCCACTGATCACGTCGCGGCGTTCTTTAGCGTCGACGCCGATTTGTGGCGCGACGACGCCGGGCCCGAACCCCACGGGCGCGCCTCGGCAGGCCCCGGCTAAATTTCTTCCGAAATTTTGTTTTTCTAGTATATTATATATTATTATTCCGTTACCGTTAATGCGGCTCGTACCGCTGCGAGCCCACCCACAAAAGTGGTATCAAAACGTGCGGCTTATTCCCGCCATTGGAGCTATTATTTTTATAAGGAATCGGACTTACGATGGCGACGTAAAAAGCGAAAAACGAGCAAAATTACCAACTGCCGAAACGCAGAGCCTAACTGACACCAACTGCCGCTTTTTTAGAGTGAGAAATGAAGAGAATTTTTGACCCCAAAATGATTTTGAGATCGCCCTCACGCCCACAAATATCGCCCAATTGATATCAAACTCGGTCATGACATCGATACGCCTGCCTGCTCCGGTAAAATGTTTTCGAAATTTCTCTAGGGCTTACGGTTTTCTGTCAAAGTGCTTCAGAGCGAAATAATGCGCCAGGATAACTGACGCTCTCCCAGATTCACTTCCATGTATTTCTGAAAAATTTCTGTGCTCTGCATACACCATTTTTGTCTCATCACTGCAATTACTGTGAGTGAGCTACAAATATGAATCGCGGTACTATGGGAGACGACAAATAGCTCTTTCATATGCTTCAAACGGTTTTCCAATACGTCTCTCGGTTCCTGAACGGCAAGAAGTTGTTCAGGCTGCTTTTTCCATATAAACCAATGGGGTGTCTCACAAAGATAGAAATCTTTTTCCACCTCTCTGTGTCACACACACATGACAGTTAGCAGAGGATTGATAACCATAGCAATGGAACACAGGAGGGGATTGGCTGCTGGTTAGGACTACAAATACGCATCACTGTAGTTCTAATCAATACTCAGTTAAAACAGAGGGCTGAGCTGCCATTTAGAGCAATTGGCTGTTTTGGCCAGTAAATAACGGATTTAACCCAAACACTGTTAGACATCTTAATTAGTGTGATCATTTAATATGAAGCTTATGTATTTTTTCAAAATAAAAGCCTCATTATTCCCCTCAAGTTAATGCACCGCCGTAGGCGGTGCAATAATATTAGCATGCATTATATTTTTCTCTCAGGTTAGGGAACTGCCTTGCGCAGCAAGGCAGTTCATTAGCATTAGCCTTTTACCTTAAATAAGCTATTAGCTATTTTCTTACTTATTAGCCATGTTTAATATACTGAGTGGAGTAAGTCAATTACAGACAACATTCTAATGCCCTTCTGTCAGAACTACAACATGGAGGAACTGTCAGTTACTACAGAGGAGGACTGAGCTGGCCTTTAGAACTACTTGTGTTTTGGGCATTATATAACTGATTTTACCCAACCATTGTTACACATGGAATTAGTGTGGCAATTTAAAATTAAGCTTAATAAAAATTTCAAAATAAAAGCCTTGAATATTTTTACATCATGTAGTTGCTCTTTTTGGCTTTATTTGACTTTTTCATCCAAAGCACTGTTACACATGGGATTAGTTTAGCTCTTTGAAATGAAGCATACTGAAAATTTCAAAATAAAAGCCTTGAATATTTTTACATCAGATAATTGCTCTTTTTGGCTTTATGTGACTTTTTTATCCAAAGCACTGTTACACATGGGATTAGTGTGGCAATTTAAAATTAAGCTTAACAAAAATTTCAAAATAAAAGCCTTGACAATTTTAACATCAGATAATTGCTCTTTTGAGCATTATATAACTGATTTAACCCAGCAATTGTTACACATGGAATTAGTTTGGCACTTTGAAATGAAGCTTAACAAAAATTTCAAAATAAAAGCCTTGAGAAATCTTACATTAGGTAATTGCTCTTTTGAGCAATAAATAACTGATTTAACCCAATGACTATTAGACATGGGATTAGTTTGGCCCTTTGAAATTAAGCTTAACAAAAATTTCAAAATAAAAGCCTCAACATGTCCCTAAGGTTAGTGCACCGCCGCAGGCGGTGCAATAATATTATTCTGCATTATCTTTTTCTCTGAGGTTAGGGAACTGCCTTGCGCAGCAAGGCAGTTCATTAGCATTAGCATTTTAGCTTATATAAGCTATTAGCTATTTATTTGACTTATTAGCCATGTTTAGTCTACTGAATGGAGTAATACCATTATAGAAAACATCCTAGTGATGTCCCACATGCTACTGACAGCAATCATGCTAACATTAGCATTTTTGCTAATTTTAGCTGATACACTTACTTTATCATACTGAATGGTGCAAGTCCATGTTAGTAAATATTCTTGTCAATCTCCACATGCAATTGATTACGTTGCAGCTTTCTTTAGCATTGATGCTAATTTCTAGCATCAGAACACTCGGTCCAAACCGACGGGCACACTTTGGCAGGCCCCGGTTAAATTTCTTCAGGAATTTTCTAGTTGGGGCCTGCCCATAGCAATGCATAAGGAGAGCAGTACTGACTTGCGAAGCAAGTCAGTACTGCCTCCATGCATTGCATGGCAGGCACCTATTATTCTACACCCAATAGAATGTCTCTTTATTTATTGGGGCCTGCCCATAGCAATGCATAAGGAGAGCAGTACTGACTTGCGAAGCAAGTCAGTACTGCCTCCATGCATTGCATGGCAGGCACCTATTATTCTACACTCGATAGAATGTCTCTTTATTTATATCTTTATTTATTTATTTTTCTTCCATCACCGTTAATGCGGCTCGTACCGCTGCGAGCCCACCCACAAAAGTGGTATCAAAACGTGCGGCTCGGTGCCGAGAAGGGAGCTATTATTTTTATAAGGAATCGGACTTACGATGGCGACGTAAAAAGCGTCAAACGAGCCAAATTTCCAACTGCCGAAACGCAGAGCCTAACTGACACCAACTGCCGCTTTTTTAGAGTGAGAAATGAAGAGAATTTTTGACCCCAAAATAATTTTGAAATCGCCGTCACGCCCACAAATATCGCACGATTGGTATCAAACTCGGTCCTGACATTGATACGCATGCCTGCTCCGGTAAAATGTTTTCGAAATTTCTCTAGGGCTTACGGTTTTCTGTCACGGTGCTTCAGAGCAAAGTCATGCGACAGGATTTTCTGTCGCTCTCTCAGGCTCTCTCCCATGTATTTTCATATATTTCTCAAAAATTTCAGATCTGGGCACACCATTTCTTTCTCTTATCGCTGTTAATACTGTGAGTGACGTAGAGATATGAATCGCGGGACTATCGGAGACGACAAATAGCCCTCTCATACGCTTCAAACGCTTTTCGAATATGTATTACGGTTCCCGAACGGGAAGGAGTTGTTTCCAATGCTTTTTTTAGTTCAAACTGGCTGGCTCAAACAGAGAATTGTCTCCCCCTGCATGTCTCACTCACAGCTGACAGTTGGCAGAGAGAATTATTTACCATAGCAACGGAACTCAGGAGGCTATTGGCTGCTGGTTAGGACTACAAATACGCATCACTGTAGTTCTAACTATAGTGGAAGACTAGGAGGACTGAACTGGCCTTTACAACTACTTGCTGCTATGGGCTGTATTTAACTGATTTAACTCAGTCACCGTTACACATGGGATTAGTTTGGAACATTAAAATGAAGCATACTGAAAATTTCAAAATAAAAGCCTTGAATATTTTGACATCATGTAATTGCTCTTTTTGGCTTTATGTGACTTTTTTATCCAAAGCACTGATACACATGGGATTAGTTTGGCCTTTTGAAATGAAGCATAAAGAAAATTTCAAAATAAAAGCCTTGAATATTTTTACATCATGTAATTGCTCTTTTTGGCTTTATGTGACTTTTTTATCCAAAGCACTGATACACATGGGATTAGTTTGGCCTTTTGAAATGAAGCATAAAGAAAATTTCAAAATAAAAGCCTTGAATATTTTTACATCAACTACTTGTGTTTTGAGCATTATATAACTGATTTAACCCAATGACTATTACACATGGGATTAGTTTGGACCTTTGAAATTAAGCTTAACAAAAATTTCAAAATAAAAGCCTCAACATGCCCCTGAGGTTTGTGCACCGCCGCAGGCGGTGCAGTAATATTATTCTGCATTATCTTTTTCTCCCAGGTTTTGCTGCGCAAGGCAGTTCATTAGCATTAGCATTTTAGCTTAAATAAGCTATTAGCTATTTATTTGACTTATTAGCCATGTTTAGTATACTGAATGGAGTAAGTCCATTATAGAGAACATCCTAGTGATGTCCCACATGCTAGTGACAGCAATGATGCTAACATTAGCATTTTTGCTAATTTTAGCTGATACACTTACTTTATCATACTGAACAGTGCAAGTACATGTTAGTCAACATTCTTGACATTGTCCTCATATGATTGCGGCTTTTTTTAGCATTGATGCTAATTTCTAGCATCAGAACGCTGGGTCCAAACCGACGGGCACACTTTGGCAGGCCCCGGTTAAATTTCTTCAGGAATTTTCTAGTTTATATCTTTATTTATTTTTCTTCCATCACCGTTAATGCGGCTCGTACCGCTGCGTGCACCCCCACAAAAGTGGTATCAAAACGTGCGGCTCGGTGCCGAGAAGGAAGCTATTATTTTTATAAGGAATCGGACTTACGATGGCGACGTAAAAAGCGACCAACGAGCCAAATTTCCAACTGCCGAAACGCAGAGCATAACTGACACCAACTGCCGCTTTTTTAGAGTGAGAAATGAAGAGAATTTTTGACCACAAAATAATTTTGAAATCGCCCTCATGCCCACATATATCGCCCAATTGGTATCAAACTCGGTCATGACATTGATACGCCTGCCTGCTCCGGTAAAATGTTTTCGAAATTTCTCTAGGGCTTACGGTTTTCTGTCAAGGTGCTTCAGAGCGAAATCATGCGCCAGGATAACTGACGATCTCCCAGATTCACTTCCATGTATTTCTGAAAAATTT
Organism: Xiphophorus hellerii; assembly: GCF_003331165.1. Classification (NCBI taxonomy): domain Eukaryota; kingdom Metazoa; phylum Chordata; class Actinopteri; order Cyprinodontiformes; family Poeciliidae; genus Xiphophorus; species Xiphophorus hellerii. The sequence continues at coordinate 8,484,869 of NC_045679.1, read as the reverse complement.
CTGAGCTCTGCATGCACCATTTTTGTCTCATTACTGCAATTACTGTGAGTGAGCTACAAATATGAATCGCGGTACTATGGGAGACGACAAATAGCTCTTTCATATGCTTCAAACGGTTTTCCAATACGTCTCTCGGTTCCTGAACGGCAAGGAGTTGTTCAGGCTGCTTTTTCCATATAAACCAATGGGGTGTCTCACAAAGATAGAAATCTTTTTCCACCTCTCTGTGTCACACACACATGACAGTTAGCAGAGGATTGATAACCATAGCAATGGAACACAGGAGGCGATTGGCTGCTGGTTAGGACTACAAATACGCATCACTGTAGTTCTAATCAATACTCAGTTAAAACAGAGGGCTGAGCCGCCATTTAGAGCTATTGGCTGTTTTGGCCAGTAAATAACGGATTTAACCCAAACACTGTTAGACATTTTAATTAGTGTGATCATTTAATATAAAGCTTATGTATTTTTTCAAAATAAAAGCCTCAATATCCCCCTCAGGTTAATGCACCGCCGAAGGCGGTGCAACAATATTAGCATGCATTATATTTTTCTCTCAGGTTAGGGAACTGCCTTGCGCAGCAAGGCAGTTCATTAGCATTAGCCTTTTACCTTAAATAAGCTATTAGCTATTTTTTTACTTGTTAGCCATGTTTAATATACTGAGTGGAGTAAGTCAATTATAGACAACATTCTAATGATATCCCACTGCTTCAAACAGTTAGAATCCTGTCTCTCCCTCTCTGTCTCACTCACATGACAGCTGAACTGCTCTTTAGAACTACAATGACTGAAGGTTAGAACTACAACATGGCGGACACTGAGTGCCTACAAAAGAGGTCTGAGCTGAATGTCAGAACTACAACATGGTGGAACTGTCAGTTACTACAGAGGAGGACTGAGCTGGCCTTTAGAACTACTTGTGTTTTGGACTTTGTATAGCTGCTTTTATCCAACCATTGTTACACATGGGATTAGTGTGGCAATTTAAAATGAAGCTTAATGAATATTTCAAAATAAAAGCCTTGAATATTTTTACATCATGTAGTTGCTCTTTTTGGCTTTATTTGACTTTTTCATCCAAAGCACTGTTACACATGATATTAGTTTAGCTCTTTGAAATGAAGCATACTGAAAATTTCAAAATAAAAGCCTTGAATATTTTTACATGAGATAATTGCTCTTTTGAGCATTATATAACTGATTTAACCCAGCAATTGTTACACATGGGATTAGTTTGGCACTTTGAAATGAAGCTTAACCAAAATTTCAAAATAAAAGCCTTGAGAAATCTTACATTAGGTCATTGCTCTTTTGAGCAATAAATAACTGATTTAACCCAATGGCTATTACACATGGGATTAGTTTGGCCTTTTGAAATGAAGCATAAAGAAAATTTCAAAATAAAAGCCTTTCATATTTTTACATCAACTACTTGTGTTCTGAGCATTATATAACTCATTTAACCCAATGACTATTATACATGGGATTAGTTTGGCCCTTTGAAATGACGTTTAACAAACATTTCAAAATAAAAGCCTTGACAATTTTTACATCAGATAATTACTCTTTTGAGCATTATATAACTGATTCAACCCAATCGCTGTTATACATGGGATTAGTTTGCACCTTGGAAATGAAGCTTAAAAAAAATTTCAAAGTAAAAGCCTTGAGAAATTTTACATTATTTAATTGCTCTTTTGAGCAATAAATGACTGATTTAACCCAATGACTATTACACATGGGATTAGTTTGGACCTTTGAAATTAATCTTAACAAAAATCTCAAAATAAAAGCCTCAACATGCCCCTGAGGTTAGTGCACCGCCGCAGGCGGTGCAATAATATTATTCTGCATTATCTTTTTCTCTCAGGTTAGGGTTAGCATTAGCATTTTAGCTTAAATAAGCTATTAGCTATTTATTTGACTTTTTAGCCATGTTTAGTATACTGAATAGAGTAAGTCCATTATAGAGAACATCCTAGTGATGTCCCACATGCTAGTGACAGCAATCACGCTAACATTAGCATTTTTGCTAATTTTAGCTGATACACTCACTTTATCATACTGAATGGTGCAAGTACATGTTAGTAAACATTCTTGTGATTCTCCTCATATGATTGCAGCTTTCTTTAGCATTGATGCTAATTGCTAGCATCAGAACGCTGGGTCCAAACCGACGGGCACACTTTGGCAGGCCCCGGTTAAATTTCTTCAGGAATTTTCTAGTTTCAATTACCGTTCATTTTTTACCATTTCTTTGCTTGTTAAGTAGAACTGAAAATTATAAAAACCAAACTCACTGGTATGCTTCAGTCTAAAAATCATGATATGGTTGTAATAACATTATGATCTACAATTTCTTTAGCTGAAATCTGTGAAAGACAGGAAACACAAAGGCAGTTTTCTGCATTTGTCTGGTGAATAGGTGTAACTAAAGCTGAAAAACATGTTGCTGTTATTGATTTAACCTCCTACACTCACATTTAAATCCTGACAGTACTGTCACATTATGTGTTGTGGATATTTCTTCACTGTTTTACCCATCTCTTTATTCCCTCTACTTTGGCCTTCGATAATTTTCTCAGAATTTACACTGAACAGAACGGCCTGACAGTGGAATAAAATAGGAACAAGATTGAATATATGAAGCCAAATAAATGGTTTCTCAATGCAAAAAGCTTGAGAGTGTGTTTTCCGTCGTTGTACCTTATCGGACATTAACGGACTCAGTGATTTCATGCTTCATTAACTAACACAAACTTTCTGCTAGGAATAAAAATAAAAACTGAGCTAAATATGATGTAAAAAACTGATATAAAGCCAAGATATTTGGCTGTAGCACAAACTCTGTTTGGATTTTTGGACAAGTTTTGTGTTTATATGCTACAAACGTTTTATATAGCAAACAGGATAGTTAATGATTAACAAATTTCCAGGGTTGATCCTTATTCATAATTTATGACTAAAAATCTAATTTGTAAATTAGATAATCTTACATGCTGGATATCGATGTCTGGATCAAATCCTGATTGAAAATGATCTAATTTTGTCTCAAATTAAATATTTTAAGTTGACAGTTTGTTGGATTTGGGTGAATCTGATGTTTCCTGCTTGTAGGTCCACATGTTGCATGGTTTGGGCGATTTTGTCCGTTTGACCTTGAGATTAGAAAATCAGGGCACAGCTGGTCTTAGTGCTCACTGGAAGCTGTTGCCACTGTCGAGATGGCTCTGCACTGGTGATCCAATGATTCTCTCTTTTGGAGATAAAGATTTTAATGTCCTGAAAAGCAGTTTTGGTGCAGCAGAAACTCCCACTTTGAAGTTGTTGATGATCCAAAACATCTTTCTTTAAGTTCAGGATTCATTCTTTGCAGCTTTTGTCCTGCATGTGACGTTATCCTGATGCAAAGCAAAGATAAATGCACAAGAATGTTTGTAACACAAAATAAAATGAGCAGATCAGTCTCCTAATATGAAGAATAGTGATGTAAACTGTATTTTTTACAGCTATACTTGTACTGATGATAGCCTAACCTCATTTTAATATTGTCCTATCAATGTTTGCAATGGAAAAATTTATAAAAAATTTTGTTTCTGCTGTCAAACGAGTGTAGAATTGATGTACGTCCGATCCGACTGCACAGTAATCTGAAAACAATAAAAATTGTCACAGTAAGAAGTTTGTGTTGAACAGCTGAACTTGTGCGAACACAGGCCCGCGTTTTCATCTCTGGCGAAAGTACAGATGTTTATATAATCCTAGCTGGAATGAAAAGAGGCCTAAATAATGTAATGTGAGTGTTATTTGGTGCAGATTCAAAACAGTTTGTCCTACCCAAAAGCCTTTGTTGTTGCTACATTTATGGCTCTTATCATTACACGAAGTCGCCGGCAGGCTACAACTAGCATATGCAAAGGGAGCCAAATTCTTATTTTTTCATGAGAACATTTGCACAACATTTGCTGGTTGTGCTGAAGGATGTTGACATGATCCTTCCAGACAAACACGGTGACTAATTAAGCTGACAGGTTGACACCATCCCACCCCCAAACAGCTCAGAGGGCTGTCACTCATCTGGATCAGCCTAGTCAGTCGTGTTATCCAGCCCTCCTGCCTTTTTGCAGATCAGTCCTCGTGTCATTTCAGCTCACTTCTACCGGGTGCCTCCCATCACATCTATTCTGAAGTAGCGTTGCCCCAACCTGTGGAATATGATGCCAAATTTTGTTTTATTGTTAATTTTCTGTAAAAAATAGCAAAAGATGAACAACTTTTCTGCTTTGGATAGAGTAAAACACGTGTCAAACTCGAAGCCCGTGGGCCAAATCCGGCCCGCCGTAGCCTTTTATGTGGCCCTCTAGATTCTAGACTAAGTACTAAATGTGCTTAAATATTATGTTATCAGCCAAATCAATGCAGTTTTTATCTGCTTACTGCCAAATTATATCAGTCCTTCCAGTTTCTTAAGAATTGTCATGGAAAATCAACAAATTCTTGCACTTTTTTTGCATTAATGCATAATTGAGAGCTTACTGTAGATTTTTCTCAAAAATTGTCAAAAACTTTACTTGTAGCTGCTTCTGCCTTAATTGATGTCAAACTATAGTCTATGATCTATACAGTGAGTAATGTAAAGTCACATATACCGTCATAAATAAGCTCAAATATTACCAAATTAGTACCACAAACACTTTGATTTTTATTGCAAAAAAATCACAAAAAGTATCAGTGGAGGGACTTAAAAGATGTTCAGTAATATGATTTCATTTTAAGAATTTATTGATATTTCAACAGCTTGTGAACAGGTTTTATCAATACTTTCTGGCACGACTGAACCCTTTAAGAGCATTCATGTCAAACGATAATGAGTTTGACACCCGTGAAGTGAAACATTAACAGGAAAATGTACATAAAAAGATTTTTTTTAAATGTTACGTTACACATGTAGTAATCAAATCAAATCTAGGTTATTTGTATAGCACTTTTTTTGAACATTATGTAAGCAACCCAGGATGCTCTTGTCAGCTCTCCATGAACATTTGTATTCTTTGCTCTTCTTTTTCGAGCTTCCAGGAAAATAACTGTCCTGATTTGCTGTGTGCGGTTTCAGATTGATATTGAGAATAAATCTGTTCCAGCTGCCAATTTCCCATCTACAACCAAAAATAAACACCTTCTTGTCATGCATGTCTGTCTTCAACGTGACATTGCCTGACTCGAATCAGCGCCTCTGAATTCAGAGTTTGATTCATTTGTTCAGAAAATAAAACAGGGATCCTAATAAAGATGTTTACAAGTCACTCACTGAAATAAAACATGAAACTGTGATTCTGCTGTTTATTGCAATGTTTTTTAAAAAAAAAAAAAAAACCACAATCATAAGGAGCATTCACTGTTGGATTTAGTGCTATTGCAACTAGAGACGCCTGGCAAAACAGTTTTTACATTTTTTATATTAAACCTACAAACTGTTTTTTATAGGAACATTATGTGACAGACCAACACATATTATTCAAAGCTTGTAAAATTTTACAGAGCTCTGTTCAGTCCAGCGTTTGATGGCACAACTATATCAAGACATAGCTGTCCACCTTAACCAACATGCTTAGACATCTTCAAAATTAATCAGCCAAGAAGTGCAAAAATGACTTTGGTAAGCTGCAGAGATCCACAGCTTAGATGGAAGAGTATTTCAGCTAAAATAGTGTATGACTAAAAGTCATACACTCCAGAAATAAAACTCTGGAGTCGACACGAACATGTGGAAGAAGGTGCTCTGTTCAGATGAGATCAAAATCAAAATTTTTTTGGCTTTCACGCAAAATACCGTTGGGATCAGAAGATTAATTCTGCATAAGGCAGAAAGCTGGTCAGACTTTACGATGGAGTAACATACAGGATAGTTCTGGAAGAAAAACTGAGCCTGCACAAGAGTGGAGACTGGGCCAGTGTGTGTTAGAGTGGCCTAGTCAAAGTCCAGACCCAAATCCAGTTGGAATCTGTAGCAAAATTTGAAAATTGCTGTTCACAGATGCTTTCCATGCAGTCTGACAGACCTTGAGGTATTTTTCAAAGAACTGGAGGTGAAGACTTACCTCTAAATACTTGCAGGTTCATGTGCACACCACACTTTTCAGATTTCTTTGTGCAAATCACAGAAAACTAGAGTGAAAAAAAGTTTGTGCTTGTGGCAGAACGTGAAAATTTCAGGGAGGACGGATTCCTTAGTTTGCACATCTATAACAGCCTTTAAAAAATACGGATCTATGTTTGTTAGTAAGGTTTAACTATGGAGAGCAAGAATTTGTAAAACGTTCAGGCTGGATGATGGAAGTTTTACACTGTCAACACAGTAATGAATATGTTAGAAATATAATGTGAATGTCTGGTGGCCCCTGGGTCATATTTGTAACATTACATCATCATCTGAACCAAAATGTTTTAGTCATACAAGGAAGTCAAGTGAAAGTTTTTTTTTATGTCTGACCTTTTTATGCTCATCTCAGGTCCAGTAGGTTAACTTCCATAACCCTGAACAAACTGCGGTGCAAAAGCTCCCAGTGAGCAGTGAGCAGCAGTTAGCGTTTGTAAAATTAAACACAGCTAATATGTGCAACATTAATAATAACAGTTACAAACGTCTACAGAACCCTGCTACATATGTGTCACATTTACAACAACCTCTGCTGAGCACAGTGCTTCACAACAATCACAACATCACGGGTAGATAAATGACAAAATGGAAAATAAAATTAAATTTGGTAAAAAAAATAAATAAATCAAATCGGGTAAGTACTAATATCCAAATTATTTTCTTCCCTTTTTCTTTTTTAACTGGTGTTGAAGGCCCGTCTGGACGTAAACTGACCTCCTGACTGAGGGGAATAAGTGTATTATTGTTTCCACACCTGTAAAAAATAAACCACTACTGTAAACACAGCAGAAATAAAGCAGTCTAGTAAGAATTAGCAGAAAAAATCACTCATCATAATGTGGCCCCCGCGCTGTCAGCTTAAAACAATTCTGCCTCTGAGTGGATCCACGTCATGCTCCCCTGCTGAAAATCAAAGAAACTCCTCTTTTCATTATTATCTTTGTTCTCAAAATTGGATGCCCATTGAACATCTCATTCAGGATTTTATTGCTGACTTGAATTTAACTTGAAACCGCTGATGGAGCTGGAACGTCTCTGTCTTCCTGCAGGCCTTTTGGAAGGAGAAAGGTTTCTCCGGAGAAATCGTGGCAGGATCTTCCACCGACTGTCCGTTCTGTGTCACCTTTGACGCCACCAGCCCACGTGGGAACCCGGCCCTGGTGGGCTTCATTTCCGGCCAGCAGGCGACTCTTTGGAGCGCGAGAGAGGTAAAGTCAATAGGGACTGAGACCGGTCTAATCAGATTATTATGAACCTGTGTTTATCTTAGCAGAGCTCTCATCCTGCATGCAGCAGCCGCTCCTGAGGCTTGTTTGATATTTGATTTGAATTCTGCATGATCTCATGTGAAGTCATGCAGCATGCTAATGGTAAAATGAGGAAAGCGTGGGTATAAAAGGCTCAAATATTGGGCAGGAATAACAGGTCACGAAAACTAAAATGTTTTCAAACATTTATTTATTTCCCATTTACTCTAAAATAACAGGCTATATTAGCATTACAGAGAGGTTCATTCAATTTTGACTGCATGTTGAGGGCTGGTGCAGATTTCCATTGTGTGTGGAGACAAAGGCAGAATATTGTGTCTTGTCATAATAACAATATTACTTGAGTGCAGCATTAAGAAAATTGCATCCAGGAATGAGGCGGATGGAGGGGGGGATGCTGCTGCCAGCTCGCAGTGGCTATTACTTCATGAAATATAGGAGATAAAAGCATTTTTAAGTGGCCCAAAACAAAACCCAGTGTGAGGGACATTTATGTCTAAGTGGCCTCTGCAATGGACATCTGGTGCTTTTAGTTCATTAGGTGTTAATTGGCTGGAAAATGAAGATGTTGCTTTATGTTTGCTCTGGTTGTGAGGTGAAAGAAAAGATTTTATTAAGATTACTCCAGGAAAGAAATCATTAGTGGACATTGTACTGCCAGTACCTGTGAGTAGTTTTTTTTGTTGTTGTTGTTTTTCTTGTCCAGCTCAGTTTCACTGATTAGCAAAGTTTCTTTCCTAGACAAAGTAATTGACAACTCTGTTGTTGTAATTGCGGTTTTTATTCCAAAAGAAAGTATACCTGACTCCATATCTTTGTGTGTAGCTGTGTTTCTTTCCTGTATAAAGCCAATGACGGAGCCATTCTCTGTTGTTACCAACTCAGTGCTCTGTTCAACAGGGTCTCCTTTTTGGGATGAAACCTTTCATGGAGCTTTTGATGATGTTAGTTTTTGTCTTTTTCTGTTCAATAGAAAGTACACTTGGTTCAGTGCTTTTGTTTTTCAACTGAATCTCTTTTCTCTTTACTTTACTTTTTGTTTTTGTCCAGCTCAGTTTCTCTGATTAGCCAGGTCTTTTCCCTAGACAAAATAAATGGCAAAGCTATTGTTTACATTACCTCTTTTGCAGTGCTAAAATAGAATAGAAAGTATACCTGACTCCATGTTTTTGTGATTAGCTAGCTCTTTTTCTTGTATGAAGCCTATAATGGAGCTATTCTCTGTTGCTAGCAGGTCAGTTGCTCTGGTTTAACACCGTCTCCTCCTGGTGATTAAACCTTTGGCGTTAATTCTTGAATTTTGGTTTTAGAAAGTACACTTAGCTCAGTGCTTTTGTTTTTTAGCTGTGTCTCTTTCCTAAAAGAGTAATACTATATTTAGCTGTCTTTCTTTCACAGAAAAAGCAATTGACATAATTGTTACGGCCATCTTCTAAAACCACTTGTTTAGCTCCTGGCTCAACCTATTTGTGTTTAGTCCCGTCTCTTTTCTAAATTAAGGGTGCATTCACACCAGCCCTGTTTAGTCTGCTTTAATCCGATTCTAGTTCGTTTGCCTAGAAAGTCTGGTTTATTTCGGGAGGTGTGAATGCGTAATCAATCTCTGATGTGGACCAAAAAAATCAAACTCTGGTGCGGTTTGAATAAATATGTGAACACTGAGCAGACCAGAGACCAGGAAGCGAAATAAAGCTCAGATAACTAAGTACAGCTAAATCAAACTTGTGAGTCTCTTTTGTCAAAAGAGACAAAAGAGAAATCCTACAACCACTAAGATCTGACTCCGCTCTATTTTTGTTTACACTTTGCAAAGAAAACAGTTGCGCTCAGTGTTTTCTTCTGAGATTTTGGGTCATTTCCTTCAGTGGTTCTTGACGCAGCGCCCCCACAGGTGAGGAGGTGAACAGGTTTTTCAAAAGGTTTGCTTGTTTTGACCCAATGCAGTGTGAAAACAAACAGCACCAGCTGAAAATGTAACAAATGTTGCAATTTCTGTCCCCATTTGAACCAAGTCTACCGGACTATCAGGTGTGAAAACACTGTAAGTCACTATTGGCGCTGTTGCTGCCAATGACCTTTTGTACTTCTTTTTTTTTAACTCCAGGTGAAAATGTTCCTTCTTGGTTCTACTCTGCTTAATTTTTGGCGGGTAAAAACAATTTTAACATTTTCAAACAGCTGTAAGTGTTCCAGATCTTCACCAGGAACTCTTCTTGCACTCATAGCCAACAAGAATATAATTCCTTTGCCTTTTTTTCCCCTTTTTTAATACTTTTTTTTACTCGGGGAGAAAAAAAGACAAAACCCAACATTGTGTCTGGTGTTGTTTTTGCAATTTAGGTCGTTTTCCTGCCTTGCTTTAACGCTCTGCAGCTGCAGTAGCTGTCACCCTGCAGAGACGAGCAGCAAAAGGTTCTTAATAATTAACCTCCACTTGCCGCTCTGCTTCTGAACACAGAGGAAATGTGGTAGCGTGTGATGCAAGCGGGCATAAGGGTTACAATTATGCACAGCATGTGCTGTTTAAATAAGATGAAGTTGTTGATCGGATATGCCATTTTTCATTTGGACCCTCATGCCCTACATTAAATCCCCCTGCAAGAGTTTTAGATTGCTGAATGACAGAGAACTTATTTATGACTAATTTTAACTAACTTTAGTCTAATAAATCTATCCTAGCCTAACAGTCATGGTTTTGGACTGTGAAAGGAAGCTGGAGTACCAAGAGAGACTCGAAACGTATCGAAAATTATTGTTCTGAATGTCAACGTGGGAAAGAATCAATCAAAATACAAGGACCATGTCTTAAAATTACATATTTAACATATTTTCACATTGTAATTTGACACTATGCAAAAAACTGATTTGATTTTTATGGTGTTCTAAAGCTGGGGTGTTCAAAGTGTGGGCTGGGGGCCATTTGTGGCCCTTCTGGCCCATCCAAATTTACTTTTTTATTTTTAAATCAGGATGAAATTATCACCATCATCAGTTTCTCACACTAAGCAGATCCACCTTTATCCAGAGACGTTTACTGACTTTCCCGCACCAAAATCAACTTTTATTTAATTTATGGAATTTGGCTAAATATAGAAAGCATTTAAAAAAAACAGTAACCCCCAACTTCTGCTCTTATAACTGAGGATAAATTTGTTATACTGAGCCCAAAAGAATTTCAAAACAAGATGCCCATTTTATGTTTTGGATTTTCAAAATCCAAAACCAAAGGAACCAAAAACTTTGACAATTGTATTTGTTTGATTTTAGTTCTTTTTCTTTTCTTGGCCCAGGTGACAAAAAGTTTCGACACCCCTGAGCCTTGAGGGCCACATAAATAGTTGCGGTTTGCCGGATTTGACACATGTGGTTTGCATGAAAACTTTTTACCCTTCCTTATAAATCCGTGGTGTAGCTGTACCTTTTTACGACTAAGCTACATTTTAGTTTTGCAGTTTTGCTTTTTATGCCGTGTAAATGTTCTATTTATGTTTTGAGCATACAAGCCCACGCTTTAGTGCTGCAGAGCTCTTCTATTGTTGCCTGTAAGCTTTGCTCGCTTAATGAGGTGTGAGGTGACCTGCGTTTAACAAAACAAGAACCAATCAGGTTCATTTTAAATCAATGCGCCTCTACTGCTTCACACGGCGGCGTTATGTAACCCTCTTTTCTTTTCTAATGTATCAACAAGGATTTAAATAAACATTTCTAACGCAATTTAAAATGGTGGATGGACCTCTGATGCTCCCCCACCTCCGTTTACTTCTATTTTAAACTCTTGCAGCTCTGTTGTTTGTTTTTCTCAAATAGCATAGAGGGCATCCTAATTTTTTCTTTTTCTTTGGGATAAAGTAATAGGTCATAAGCAGGGAGACGGCGGAGACAAAGAGACGCAGTAGAGACAGATAAGACAAGTCAGGAACTGTGTGTACGTTGCCTTATCTCTATTCCTTTTGTCAGTTTGTCTGTTCTTCCATCCCAGCCCTTCCAATTTGCTCATCCTTTCTGCAATTTTTCTGCACCTCTCACCGTGTTGTTTATATCTTCTTCCTTTGAGTTTCATTTTTCTCCTTTGCTGTGTTTTGCTTACATTGTTTTGCTGAATGGTTCAAATGCTTTTCCTCTCCAGCTTCTCGTTTTCTTTCTCTCTTTTTTTTTTTTTAACCCGTCTCAGATTTGTCTGAGTTATTTCCCGCTCTGTTATTACCATTTTTTCACATTTTCTCTCTCACGTCTTGCCTGCAATTTGTTTGCAACCTTCATGTCTGATGGAACTCTAACATGATACATGATATACAAGGGCAAGTTTACAGCTTTCATACATCTGCCACTGGATCTTTACTAATAAAAACACTCCAATTGTCAAATATTGTCCCATTACTACCACAAACCTTAATTAATTAAATTGTATTTTAAGAGGTTTACTAATACAATTATACACAGTTATAATTTTTTCAGTTTTTAGACCATTCTGAGCAGTGTGTTTTCATTCTGACTCTAGGCCTTAAAATTAACACTGTACAACATCTGTTTAATGAAAATGGTGGATAAAGATTATATCAAAGCATATTCATGTACTAGAATAGCCCCGTTAAAGTTAGCTGAGAATCTGGGGCACGAATAACAGTTTTTAGTTTTTAGCAAATGCTTTCCATCCACTTTGACTGAGTTTGAGATATTTTGCAAAGAAGAGGTAAAACATTTACTCTCCAGATCCAAAAAGGCTTTCTACAAGATTTTAGTCTTGCATCATAGACCAACAAAGTACATTCAAATACAGATTACATAGTAAAATAATCTAATCCAAGCCAGTTTTATTTATAAAGCTCTTTAAAACTGTTTCATCTTCCTCTCCTCCAGACTAGCAGCAGCTGAAACAAAGTGCTTCAAGCTACAAACATACATTGTAAAAAGCAAATTCATATTGAAACATAATTTAGAAACAAAACAGTCAATTGTAAACAAAACAAATGTGTGTACCAAAATGCCATTTAGTAAACAGTTGTCCATCTAAGGCAGCAGCTGCAGGAAGTATTAAATTACAGCTTTGATCCCTCATCCCCTGCTGCACTGCATGTCCCTTCATTCTTTCCTTTATTCCTCCACACTCTTACATTCCTCCTGGTTTCATGCTCAATGTTGTGGCTCCTCACAAAATAAAAACCCTCCTTGAGCTGGGAAAAACACGGATGTGCATTATTATTTCAGCAGTATGCCGCTCTGCTTTTAAATGCTAAGCGCTGCTGGTACAACGCTGAGCCCGGATTTTCTCTGTTTGCAGGCTGGAGAAAGAAGAACAGCTGTGCTTTCTAGTCTGGTGAAGTACCTTGGTCCTGAGGCTGCATCGTGCATTCACTATGAGGAGAAAGTAAGTCCTACAGCGGTCAAAGTGTTTGTTGTTTGGTATAAACCCAATGTTTTTGCTCTGAAATCAAACACTGGCGCATAAAAAGATACATTTGACGTTTTATTTTGTAAAATTCAGTCCGTCAAGTATCCATGATAACTCTGCATGGCAGGATTTAAGGAAATGAGGAAGGTGCATCCTTCTTTGCTTCTGCTGCATTTGCTTTTTTGCATTATAATCCTCTATAATTGGAGCCAATTTTATGAATATATATACATCTGTGTTTAATTGTCCTGACTCTCAATGCGCTGAGAAAAAGTGCAGCATGATAATAAAATAACTGTCTGATCAGCAAGATTTGTTCAAGGAAATCTAAAAATTTGATGTTCCAACATATCATGCATCTCTGTGTTATTTTTGTTTTTAATAACACCAGTGACTAGGTTATCTTCAGTTATTATAAAAAATGTATTTATAAAAAAATATATATTCATATATATATATATATATATATATACTGTATATGACGCCTTGAAATTGGCTTCTGTCTCTTTAAGAACCGTTTCCAACACTCTTTCATCTTGTCATCACAACAATGCTTCTCCATGTCGTCCATTGATGCAGTTTACCACCGTCTTTTGGGAGCGTTTCAGTTTCATAAGCTAAGTAGTTCCACCAGGTGTTTGCCGATTGCTGCTGCCGCTAGTCTGAAGGAACGGAGTGGGGAAATGAAGCTACAAGGAGGAGCTTTGGGGAAATACGTGGGGGTGCTTTTGGTTGCCACGGGAGATTCTAGGATTTCTCAAACATGCTAGACTGAGTCAAAGCAACAAAGTGTTTGTGTTTGAGGGAATAACAACACAACATAATAAAATTCTCAAAAAAGTAAATTTTGCGTAGATGTCCATAAACTTGCATGTATTTTATAGTGAAATGTAGTGAAGTGAACCCCGGCTTGAATTGTTCTCAGAAAATTTGCCCGTTCACTTATTTTTATTTTTTTTCCATAGAGCATGTGTAAAATTTGAAAGACAATGCAGCTCCGGAAGCGTAAATTTGCAAAGCGGCCAATGCAGGAATGCGGTTTATTCTCCTTTGTGTTGATGTACTGCACTGCTCAATAACTGTGGCCACGAATGACTTGCAGCACAATCCCTTCTTAAATCCTGGAGTCGAGATTCCTCCACATTTCATTACTCTGAGATGCTCCTAAGTGAGGTAGCGGCACGTAAAACCAGCCTCAACTACTAGCTGTAATTTACCTGCAAAATCCGACTCCCATCCAACAGGGTTATAAACCACTTTATTGATTTTATACACTATTATTAAAAAAGGAAAGCAGATGTGTTCTGAATTTCAATAGCTACTGTAAACTCAGAGGAACTCTGGGTTTAAATGGATCAAAAAGCAGAAAGTCACCAACTTTAACCAATGAAGCCCTGAAGGCAGGACGATGTCTTCATGCTGGTTGCTCTTTACTTTTACGCGTAATGTGTACTTTGATTAAAAATGCTTTCCTCTGCCATAAATGCCACCCTTCTTCTGTCTGTTAATATTTAGCTCTCTATCTGAGGCCTTTAGATTCAGAGATTTTATGGAACATCCACTTCTGTGAAAATCGGCAGCTGTCAGATGTTTTCCATCTCCGTGTATAAAACTTTCTCGCTGAAGAGTGAAGGATTTCAGGTCGTTTGAAAGTTGCGACGTAACACTTTTGCAACAATTTCTTCTCTAAGGTGTGTTTCATGGTTTCGCACATCTTAATGTTCCCATCTGGCAAACAACACACGAAATTTGATTACAATATTTTTCAAGTTTGAGTATGAAAAATTTATCTTTCAAAGTCGAACAAGAGTTGACCTTTTATAAATATACAGGTTGTCTCATTGAGATCCTGGACCTGTTTTGATAAAACAAACATATTTCAAACTTTCTCGCTCGTTTCCTTCCCTTTTACTTCTACTTTCTAATACAGAGGAACTCTGTCTACTTTAACATCATGAATCTGCTGCAGAACTTGAAAGCTCCTTTTATTGACCGACTCCTCCATCCTAGATGCAGGGGCGCCTGCAGGATGATATCGGAGGGTACGCACAAAACTATCACTGCACCTAATAAATAAGCAAACGCAGCAACATCTCCAACACGCATGACCCGCACAGACCTAATCCACTCAAATATGATACAGGAACGTGATGCGCATGGCACAGAAACAGCAGATCTGATCCACACGAAGCCTGATGCATCCCGTACAACGAGACACAGGCACATAGCCTGTATAGCCTACTTTTAATTTTTTTTTGACAATTACAGGTTCAGGTGGTTTATCTGAGAATTCCCGAAGAGGATATGAAGCAACAACGTTTTCTTAATTTCTACTTGTTTTGACAAACGTTTTGACTGGATTTAACAGTTTAGCTCTCTCAGCCTAGCATGACGCTGGAGAAGAGCGCGGCAGATGTCACGGTCAGTCAATGGAGAAGCTATGGGGTTTCCCGTCAGCACTTAAGTTAAAAAAAACAACCCTGTAAAAGCACACAGGCTAAGAGGTTCAGGCAGGGTTCAGTCAACCCCTCTTTTAAAAGTCTGCTTATTCATTTTCAGCTAGCTTCACTGCATCGTCACATTTGACTTACAGAAAAAGTGCCAAGCCTCTAAATAATCATGGATGGACATGTGCCCACCACCACAGACTCACCCAAATAAGGGTTACATACAGCATATTTTGACACAAAAGAGCATTTTTATTTATTTCCACAACTTTGTGAATAGCAAAGGGGAAAAACAGTAAAAAGTACAATATTTATATAGATTTTATTTTTACTCAAAGGAAAATCTCAAGGTGCACACGGTGCGTATAGCCGTACAGCTGCACTCGCTACTGGTTAGGTGCACAGTTGAGCGTCATCACAGATCCTTCCTTTTGCAGCTGTTGGACTCCATAACTGTAACTGCTGCCAATGAACTTTATAAGTTTCATATCTCTGCTGTTATCTGCACATCCCTCTTTTATTTCTGCAGTTTTTCACTTCTTATAATCTGTTTTTATCCACATCTTGCACATTTTTTCTTCCTTTACATTCCCCTGCTCCGTTAAACATTTTTTAATAACTATACAGCATCATTTCTGTTATGTTAAAACTCCGCCCTCAATGTTATATCTTTTACCTTTGAGTGAATATGCATTATCCCACTTACTTTTGACCGTATTCTGGTAAATCAGATTTTTTTTCTATGTCCGTTTTCGTTGGTCGTGTCTTTTTTCCCCACCTCCCTCACTTTCAATCCTACTTTCTACTTTCCTCCCTTGCTTGTGTCTTTTTTTTGTATTTTCTCTTATATAGAAGAGGAAACATTTCTTTTTCTATTCCATAAATTTAATCAGGAATCTCCAAAGAGGGAATCAGAAGGTGCATTAATCTGATTTAAAATGGTTCCCTTTAAATCCACGAAGGGCAGACAGGAAAGAATATGAAACCCTCAACACAGCTACTCTCCTGGAGAGGAAAATACCTGCTGGGAATATCATTTTTGCCCTAATCATGTTGTGTCACACACAAACAGAACAGCTATTTAGCTGCATTACATGATGCACAGTGCACATTGATTAAATGTGAAACAGTACATTAATCATGCCGGATGTATGATTCCAGCTCCTCGGCTGCTTTTCCTATACTGTACCATCGAAAGCCAGCCAGGAAAAGCGCCTTGAGCAAACCCAAGGCAGCAACATTAAGGGAGATATCATGATTTTACTTCGCTGACAAAGAGACTCAGGGGGGACATCACTTTTAAGAACAATTACTTTGAGTAAAGCCAGAATAATGAATGAAGGCTGCTTAAGCGGCGGAAAGATTTCCCTTGATTTTCTTCATGGCCGCTAAATTGTTATCAGATTTCTCCTCCACCTTCTTTTAATTACTGTTATCCGAACGTCCCCGACGATAAATGTACAGATAAGAACGCCTCCGAGTTCAAAAGATCATTTTAATTTCTTCGCCGCGTCTCACCGGGCTCAGAGCGGTTACGTTCCTCCGCTTTCCCATTAAGCGGGAAAATTGCAGGTTTATGTTTAGTGAGTCAACTTGGACCCATCAAATATTCAGCAGGTACAGCGGTTCTCCACCCGGGTTCACCGCATGCCGTAGATCAGCTTTTCTAATCCACATATATGCTTTGAAAATCTTAAAAACATTTTTATACATTCCCCATCTTTCTCTTCCTCTCGCTAACTGAGCGCATGTTGCACCTACCGGCTCTACGTGACCAATAAAAATGTCAATTCTTGTAACTGAACGACGGCACAAAGCGATAGCTTTTAAGCTGTGCAGCAAAACACTTTAAAAGCATCTAATTCAGTGCCTTCAATGCTGACAGTTTAATTTGTCTTATTATCACTCAGAGCAGTTAAGCTGCAGCTCACAATTGTAGAAATTGCCTCAGTTTCCAAAGCCATGCTGTGTTGCGGAAGAATTCTTCATTACATGCGATTGTTTTAATCAACAGGGTTTGGCAAAGTATTTAAGTGCCTGGAAATGTTCAAGTTTTCTTTTTTTTTTAAATGTTTTTCTTTATTTTACATGATAAACCAACAAGAAGTTGTGAATAATTGTAAACTACAATTCTTTAAAAGTCTAAAAAGGGATTTATTTTTTGTAATACCCCTTTTACTCTGAGACTCCTCAATAAATCCTATGCCTAATTAGTAAACAAGATCCACTTGTGTGTTTTCTAATCTCTAAATCCAGCTGTCCTGTGAATGTCTCAGATGGTCAGGAGAACTTTAAAGCAGCTTGAGGCTATAAAACAATATCTACACGCTTTGAACATTTGGCGAAGCAAAACCATCAACAAACACGGTGAAAAAGGTGATAAAATCGTCCAAAAATGTAAGAAGATCAAGATAATAATTTGGCAGCAAATAACAGTTGTATTTTTATAATTTCTACTAATGCAAACAAAATGCATGTCCTATTCACAGAAAGTGAGACCTAGAATGTGAAATATTGCATTCTCCTGCCCTCAGTTTAATATAGACATCAATTAAAAACCTGCCACATCATCCTGCAGCAGCGCCGCCTGTTTCTCCGGCTCCCTCTGACTCTTTATCACAGCGTTTCAAACCGTTGTCAGATTCAGGCCCATCTTTCTCCCGCTCTCCCCAATGCTCATTTCTTCTGTCTTAGATTTCTCATTCCTCACCTCTGTAATTTGGTCTGCCTTTCCAGCCTTCTCTCTCATATTTTTCTGTTTTCATTTCATGCTTTGCTCCCATACAATCTGAAAGCGAGGAAAAAATACCACTTATATGTAGTCAACCAGAAGTTTACATAAGTAACAGATGCATTGCGACACACTCCCATTTTTTCTCACTAGCTGAAGTTAAATCAGACAAAACTTCTCTTGTTTTGTGAGTCAGAATTACCAAAATTATTTCTATTTGTTAAATGCCACAATAATGAAAGAGAGAATGTCAGATTTATGTATTATTGTCTTCAAAATCAGAAGTTTAATCAACATAAATACAATAATTTCTTCTGATACTTAAAATAAAAGCCACTTATTAACATATCAGGTAGAAAAGATGAAGAAATGTACATATATGTATACATCTTCAACATAAAAGAAAGAAAAAGGGCGTTAACGAGTAAATTAAATTGAGAGAGGGCGAAATTTGCTGAGAGGTGATTGGTAAGATTCAATATTAAGGAATTATTTACTTTAAACAAGCTTATATATCTTTCTGAAAATTTACTTTTAAGTTAGTTTGTTTCATTTCAAGTGTACTAAGATAGCTGCTCTAAAAACTAGACCAAATTACTTTGAAGTATTTATGTTTTTGCAGTGATAAAGTTCCTGTTTAACTATTTAATACAGACCATAATGGCTCAGATTTCAGTCTTATCTTGGTTAATAGAGAAATATCCTTCCAAATTCAGGCTTTTGTAAACATTTAGACCTTCCTACAAGCAAAACTAAAGTATGTTTGAACAATAGGGTAACTTTAACTGTCCAACTGTGTTTCTTATTATTTCTGTCTTGTGTTGTCTGTTAATTATATGTGTTGCTGGGAGAACGCTAGTAGATTTATGTCTAAACTCTCTAAAGTCTTTCTAAAAATAAAAATAAAAACTCTCATAATTCTGCCAAACGAGGATGTCTTGGGGGGGTGGGAGGACATCCTACATTAAATCCGAATTTTAAGTAGTATATGCTAGTTTTTTAGGAGTTACTGTCATTTTACCTTCTTCTTTTTCTGCTGCACCATTAAAATCTGAGTTATATCTTTAGCCCCGTTTTGTTTTGAAGGACTGGGCTAAGGAGGAGTTCAGCGGCGGCTGCCCCGTCAATGTCATGGCACCCGGTCTGCTAACGTTTTACCAGCCGAGCCTGAGGAAGCCCTGTGGCAGGTAATCACCCCGCTGATGACAAACATAATCACACCTCTGCTTCTCCAACTCTTCCAAATGTCTCGTCTTCTTTTCCACTCTCACTTGGACAAACCATGGAGAAGAAGAAGAAGAAAATCCTAAATCTTCCAAGTAATTCTTTGGAGTTTATTATTTAATGAGATTTGCTCGTTGGTTGCTGACTGGTTGAGAGATAGTCGGTGTATTTCCTGGTTGTTTATTCTATTCTTATACCACAGAAACCATTTCAGTGCCTCCTCAACATCAAACACACGAGACATGAAGAGTGCCTTGAATTATAGCATGCTTGTCCAGATCAAAAAAAAAAAAAGGTCATCAGGAGGTTTATTCCTTGAAGAAAATAATCCATTTCTAATGGCCTGTTCAAGGATGCACAGGACTGAGTAAACGAGAGCGACTGGAAGGTAGGGGGATTCGGGTAATGCATTTCTATAATGACATCCAGTCTACGGGGAGCAGGGGAAGCTCGTTGCGTAACGTGACTGAAACGGCAGCGAGGGGAAGGCGGCCCCTCATTGGCATTCTGTCCCTGCGTGACAAATGAATCCCCAGAGATGTGCTACGACCTTGACCGCGTCCAGCACAAGGAAGATACCTCATTTAATTGCTGGAGAAATGACGATATTAGCCTGTAGATGTGCGGTTTGATTTGAGGTCCTTTGTATCTCATTAGGGGCTACATTACGCTTTCTGTAATAAGCCTAATAGACTCGGATGGTTTGTCGGACTGCTCGGCTCTGTGAGATGTTTACAAAGAATGAAAGCCCCATAGTAATTCTCCTAATCCTTGATTCGCAGTGACCCTGAGTTTAGACCTGCAGTAATGATGTTTCTTATTTCTGCTTTTTTTAAAAGATAAATCTGCATTCACCAAGGTTTACAAATTCACTTCACTGTTTCTTAGAAAATGCTATCTACTTAACAACACGAACAACTGGAACAAACATTTAGTTTTACACTTACTGATTGAGAAACGTTCACACCAAACGCGTTTCGCGCGTCATTAACGGATCCGATGCTTCAAGTTGGATGCGTGTGCACTTTGAATGCAGATGCTTGACATTTTGCTTTAAACCTAGAATTTTGCGCATCTGGTTTACATTCAAAGTCTATGTAGAGGCGAGTCGAGCGCGGCTCAGACATGTTAAAATCGCTCTAGCCGTTGTTTTCCGTTGCTGGCCCGTTTGTCGAACGCTTGAAATGGCGCCTAATGGTGTGAACGCACAATTAGACCAACATTTAGCTTTATACTTTAATGTCGGAGCAAGACCTAGAGAAACTCCTGTTAGTTTATAAATTGTGCAACCCCGAAAAAGAATTAAATATGGAGAACCAATATTTAGCTTTTTGTCTTTTGGTTTTGTTGTTTTGTTTGTATTTCGTTTTAATTCATGTAAAGCACTTTGAACTGCCTTGTTGCTGAAAATGTGCTACATAAATAAAATTGCCTTAACCTTCTTCAAGTTTAGCAACACTATCCTAAATATTAAGGTATATTTGGTGTTTGAACTTATAAAATAGGAGTTATTAATGTTTTTTTCAAGTAATTTTAGTTATTTGGGGGTGGCTCTGGTTAGGGAACTGAAAGTTTTTTAGTTCTGCTTCCAAAAAAATATGGGGAACCACAGTTAATTGATGATTTAATAATTGAAGCGAATACTCTTTTATATAAACCCCGGTTGGTTTGGATCTCTCAGGATAAATCACATTCAAAGTCTTTTTTTCTGCATGTTTTTCTTTGAGTTAAAAATTTGTCTGATAAAATCAGGTGCAGCTTGTAAACGGCTGTATGAATTATTATCATGGATATGACATTTATAACATACATGTGGACATTACACCCATTATTTTTTTACATGCATTTGTTTATATCATGATATTTCATCTGTTTTAACTTCCCACAACCTCTTACAGAACATTTCCAGTTATCTCTGCTTAATATCAAAACACTCTCTGCAGACTAAGATATTGTACCCGAGCTTAGAATAAATGTCCTCACAATATCCTTCCTTTACAAGGTTACAGCACTGTGCTTCGAATACCAAGAACAAGAGCTCTGCTGGGCTACAAAATATGGGCAGGCCTTTACAGTGCATCAAAAATGTAAGAGTCGAGGTCTCCCAAGTGAACTGCAAGCAAAATGAAATGCACTGAGCCAAGAGCTAAACAAAACTTATACATGGAACGGGCAACAGCTGCTAAGTGTTGCACAAATCTTTTACAGCTTCTGGAATGAAAATTATTCAGTTTCTTGTACAATTTTCATGAAACACTTTCAGCACATTCTCTTCATGCCAACACGTTTGCTCCAAAACAAATGTAAAAGCAATTAAACGGAGTGCGGTAATGATTTGTTTCCAGGCATGTGGAGAAGCAAAAAATGGTGAAACAGTTTGTAAGAAAGTTCAATGCAGTGGAATTTACTGAGGCAAATTTTTACCAAGTAAGTGGAAATGTCCAAATTTAATCATGAATTTACAGAATTAAATTATCTGAAAAAGCAACAATCGTAGAAAATCCCGCTGCCAGTTTTTGACCTTAACTCTAATTGTACTTGGATTATGCCACTGGAGAGTAACGCGAAGTGCACCTGTTTTGAAGTGGCCTAGTCAAATTCAGGGCTTATCTGTAATATATTTTTCCACAACACTGTGATCATAACACGGATATGAAATGCAATATAAACCAAATGACTAGCACATCATCATTTAGTCCAAAAGTCACACATTTTCTCTTTAGCACTGAAGGAATTGTACTTAAGGACACTAATTAATCTGGCACTGTGAATTAAGTAATGTCCAGTTTATCTGCACAATTTAACATTCTGGGCTCTAATGATTGAATAAAGCCAATTATAACCTTTCGGTCAGACAACTTCCTTAACATTACAGCAAAAATCAAGAGTCAAAAACTGCAGTTTTATTTAAGGGGATCCAATGTTGGCCTAAATATGCTGTAATTTTCCTATTAATTAAAAGAATTGCTGCTTGTGATGCACCAAAACTCATAAGTACTTCAAAAATGTGTATCTTATCTTTTCTTTCTCACCTATGGAGGTCGCCATTTTTAAACCTGCTGGGTTTTTCATCTGAAATAAATATGTATCAAAGTCTATTGATACAACTAGTCATATATTCAGACTAAATACAGAATTATTCAATTTATTTTCCACCGCTGTGTGATGGACAATGTATATAATTCCGTCCTTGGGGGACATCAGGTGACCTGTGGAAGACTTTAACAAGCAGCACGCTTGCAAACAAAGCTGCTTAACATTTCTCCCAAAGTTCCAGGTGTTCTGTTGATGAAGCCTCTTGTTGAGCCTATTAGGAAATAAAAATGCTTACAAAAACATCCTCACTGCAACTTACTGACCATTTGTTTACACGGTCACGCTCCGTTTTTATTCATCTTGATCCTGTTTTATACTCCTGTAGCGTTTCTCTTACATCCAGCTGCACCGCCACAAACGAGATGGCAAAGCTGTTTGCAGCAGAGACCGCAAACTCCCTGTTCAGAAAATATAAATTAATCATAAAAAATGTTGGCCAGACGTTGTGGGGGATGGCTTTCGGACTACAGGTTAGTTTTGTGGTCTGGTGTCGGTCTGCACTCATGAGAATTAATTTGTCCCTTGCCTTACCTCTTTCTTTTAAATAATAAATCAAATGAGTGTCCTCTTTTTTATTCTGGCTACAGAGACGATGCGTAAGCAAGAATAAAAGGCGTCCTCTTGAGTATTTGCAGCAAAAATATTCAGATTATACACAAACACACATTGCCTAGCTGCTGTAGAGTTAGCTGCAACCGTTGCTCACATGG
The DNA here is from genome assembly GCF_003331165.1 of Xiphophorus hellerii. NCBI lineage: Eukaryota > Metazoa > Chordata > Actinopteri > Cyprinodontiformes > Poeciliidae > Xiphophorus > Xiphophorus hellerii. The sequence continues at coordinate 8,461,841 of NC_045679.1, read as the reverse complement.
GAAGCTAACTTGTGCTCTGAGTTAGACCAATCAAGTGTGGCGAGAGCCGGATTGGCTCAGACAGCTAGTTTTGGGAAATGAGGTATAATACGCCACAGAATGCATACAAATGATGTGCATATGATGAAAACAGTCATCTGTGAGAGAACCAACAGAGGCGCGGCTGCCAGCGTGCTGATGGAGGCAGCATGTTCCTGCTGCAGGGCATGTGAACCCCTCACCATCAGGGGGATAGATTTTCCTTTTCATCGTTTGCTGTGTTTTTGCAGGTGGAAGAAAATATTTGCACTGCGGTTATTAAGTCATCACGGCTACATTTCGACTCGGGCGCTTTCTGTTAAGCACTTTAACAGGCTTTGACTGACTGGAGCCGACCTCAAAGGGAAATCAGTCGAGGCAAAACCATCATAATAAGAATTGATTTCTGCTCTAAAAACATGGAAACACTTTTGATTATATACCATCAGAGCAGAAAGTTCTGCAAAGTTCCAGTCAGTCTTCAGCTTTATTCATTTTCACTTTATTAACTCCAAGTTATGCACAGAAAAGGGCAACTTCTCACCGTTTTGCTTTAACAACATACACTGACATGAACAATCTCAAAGGTCCTACAGTACTTTAATTTCTTCCTGCTGCCAGAAAATGTCCTTATTCTTTTAATAATAACGATAGACTTGATTTTACTTGTGCTTTTAGTTACAGAAACAAAGAACTTTGCTAAAGAAAAATCATGAAATGATTCATAAAGATGGTAATCAAAGAGGATTTGAGGAAGGACAAAGACCTCAGCGTGTGTACTAACTAACCTAAACAACTGAAAGGGAAATGAATGAATAGAGATTTTTATTAAAAAAGGCATTCATCACCATTCAAAAGTGCTTATTGCCTTTGAAATGTAGATTTTGTGTCTTTAAAACCACACACTTCAATATATTCATTGGGATTTTATGTAATAATAGACAGAAAGTAGTGGAGAATTGTAAATGGACAGAGAAGGATACATGGGTGGTAATGTGTATTTTTTCATCATAATCAAGAAACTGTTGCTATAAAAATTCTGTATATACCAAACATAACTCAAAAGAAATTTGAGTTTGTGATTTGACATCTTGAAATTGGCCTCTGTCGCTTTAAGAAGCTTCTGCTCTTTCCGAGACTCGGTATGTCTTCACAACACGTCTCTATTATGCCGTTTACAAACATTTTTATTAGCTGTGGCCTGAGAAGTAGCTCCACCAGGTTTGGTGGAGCTACTCCCTCTAACTGCTGCTGCCGCTAGTCTGGGGGGGCTGAGTGGGAAATTAAAAAATGTGGTTTCACCAAATGTTCAAATGGTCATTGGTCATTCAGAAATGTTTTTCCAACCACATTTCTTCCTAATAGATTATCTGTCAATGTTTTCAGTAATGTGTTGGTCAGTTCTTAACCCAATTATACTAGTTTGAACATTTTCCTTAGAAGTTTTCTCTGCTTTATGCCAATAATTTTAGCCTTCTTAACATCTTTTCCACGACCACAGGATATCGTTCCTCATGATTGTTTAAGAAAGGAGAAGCTTCTCATTGCATGAGTGACTCCTGAATTTAAAGGGAATAAAATAAACAAAGCAACATTTTCATTTATTTTGCTGGACTTTCTATGTCAGCAGTTTAAATAGAAAATGAGATTTTCTCAAGTTACTACTTCCAACCTAAACATATATTAAAATAAGACAATGTCAGGTTTTTACTCCAAGTATCTGCTGTTGCATGAACTGGCTTTTTAGCAATAATTTGTCTAACTTCTGGGGGAGTAAATCAACATTTCAAGTTGCTAATGGTCCATCTGAACGCAGCGGTTTCTGTCACCAACTAATTGGTTGCAAGTATGTATTGTTTCAGCTATTTGGCATGACAACAATTTAAACCAGGAAAAGATGATTCACAGATTTTACTCAGACAATAGAGGATGTACTCTTTGAAAAAATGAGGAAAAGTAAGAATAAATACTTGCTGTTCACCCTTCTTTGTGTAACCTTGACTTGAAAAAAGTTCAGAGGAAGAACCTTTTTGCCCAGAGGGCAGAAGGAAGGAAATGGGATGGTAAAGGTGAAGCATATTGTCTTATAGGTGGCACATTAATTAAAATGAAAAGAGCCAGATTTATCTGCAGTAACAGAGCAGCAGAGGACGAATGAAGTGGATAATAACTGATTTGGTGGGTTTTGCTTATAGCATCTCCAGCTGGGCATTTCATGGGAATTATTTTCCAGACTCACGCACAGTTGGTGTGTGTGTGCGTGTGTGTGTTACATGCTGCTGTATGTTTTATATTGCATGTGATTGCATGGTAGAGGTGGGTGGATCAATTAGAAATATCAAAAATATCAACACCACATCAGTATTGGATTGATTCTAGTGTAGTAAAATTTATGCTTTTTCTTTTGAATTACTTCATTTTTCTATTGTAATTTGTCAGATCTACCCCAGAAAAGGTTTTGTTTTGCTCTTCAGTAGTAATTTTTTGCTTTTAAAAAGAAAATGCCTAAAGATTTGATTTGCTTCTCTGTTGTATTTGTTTATCATGTCACTATGTTATTAAATAATTTTGTAGAAGCCTATAAAGTCTGTCGTTATTCTGTTTGACAAAAAAAATTCAGAGGAAAAACCACAAAAACACCCAAAGGTCAGAAATTTTATGCTATATCAGAAATAAATAATAAAAGACATTGCATCAATATCAGTATCAATAATAATGGCCCTACATTTACTTTATTGGATCAATACCAAAATATGCAGCATTGCACATCTGTTTCATGGTTATGCACCGACATCTTGCAAATCTTTTCTATAAGACTCTGTTTCACATTTCACTTTTCTCCATGTATATTATTGGGAATTTATGCCACTAACTCAAAGTAGTTTTATCTTATACGCTTCCTCCATATTTACCTCAATCCATCTTTCCATCAAAGCTGACCAGCTTCCTTTTCCTGTCCAAGTTCTGGCCACCGCCGTGCTTTACCATAGGAGTGTCACTTTCAGGGTGTTGTACAGTGTTAGTTTTCCTTGACATATTTTGTGGCACAAAGTCAAAACTTCCTATTTTGGTTTGTCTAATCTGACCAGAACAAACTGCTTAATAAATTTCTTCTTCTTCTTTCTCCTGTCATTTTCTCTTTCTGAATAATGAATGTTGTAAATTGGCTTCCTGTTGTCAGCAGCTCTCGGATCTACTCCAGCATCGACACCAAACCCGAGCAGGGCCACGTAGAACGAGCAGCAACATATTCTGCTTTCCTGCACTGAACAAGCTTCTCCTAATTAGTTGAGCATGTTGAACACAAAACTAATGAAGAGCAAAGTTAGTGACCGTATTAGGCAGGAAATGTTCTCAGTTGTTCTAGTTCTGTGTCACCATCTTTGAATGTTTCTGTCTGAGCTGTGTTTCTGCAAAGTAGGTTAATTTGAGGTTCACATCTGGCATTAGGTGTAAACGTGTGGGCGTGTGTGGATGTGTGTGTAGGGGTGTGTGTGTGTGATTTTCTGTGGAATTGACCTGTAAAAGACAGATGGTAATTAGTCTGAGCCTTTTTTAAAGAAAGCTACATTAATCTGGCCTCGCCTTCTTCTACTGATCCGCAAACTAAACGACCATTTATTTGCCGTGACTTGAGCACAAACTGTGAAGTTATCTTACCAAATGATTGTGGTTAAAAATAATTATGAGTAAGTGGCTTAAAAGCAGGTCACGTCAACAGATATTGTTTTTATTTTATTGAAAGTGATGTAACTGCGAATGAATCCAGCTTATATAAATGGGTAAAGAACTTTTATATTGTGTTGCCACAGCAACTTGAACCCATTTTTATTTTATTGTGCTTTTAAATGACATATAACCCTAAAATTATGCTAACAACACATGTAGTGAACAACAAATTTTATTTGTATTTGTTTGATATTGGGAATTTGTAAATAACTCAAAAGGCCCTCGACTAGTTCATGGTTTTGTCACATTTACAAAACATGAATGCTTCTCAATAGTTAAGAAACTAATACTTTCATTTCAGGTTGGATATATTTAGATGCGTTATTGTGGGGGAAATTTCAAATTAGAGCATTGTGAGTGTTTAATGGGTTAAGTGTTTCTCAGAATGAAAAAGTTTGAGAAACACTGGATTATGGAATATTCTAACAAAAGCCATGAGCTTGAAAATATGATCATATTTGCTAAAGTAATTATAATTTATTGAGATCTGCCTGTAATTGTGATTCTAAACGTGCTGATTTGAATGTAAAAGCAAAGACAACATGCTTTGTGACGATTTAAAGGCGTTTTTGGTTTTACAGGATCCACTGGGCCGGCACTGAGACCGCCACCCGATGGTGCGGCTACATGAGCGGTGCCGTGCAGGCGGGGCAGCGGGCCGCTCTGGAGGTTCTGGCTGAAGTCAGCCATGTTGTCCTGACAGCGGAGGAGCAGGAATCTCTGATCCAGGGTCAAACTCTCCACTGTCCCCCGAAGCCAACCGCGCTGTCTGCGCTCCTCAGGAGGCTCACTAGGAAGTCCGTGTTGATACCGGCGCTGACGATAAGTGCTGCTCTGCTGCTGGTTCGGAAGCAAGACGTTCTGACGAAGATCAAAACTTACATAGGTACTTTCTAAACTATGAAGCGATACTGTAACAACATCTTTAGGAGAAACGTCCATTGAATTTGTTTGTGTTTGTGAAGTTAAGCTCCATGAAATGACTTGGTGTTGCTAAAACTTCTCAAATCCAATCTGAAGGATAAATTCTTATATTAACAGAAGAAAAAAAAAGAATTTATTTTGAATTAATACTTCAAATAAATGCATATTTAAGCGTAGAGCATATCTAAAACATTTAGATATAAAAATAAAATGCAGCTTCTGAAGCTAAGATAGCTAGCCACAATGCTACTTCACATGCTGAGGAGTGGCGTTTGCGAACCAGCCAATCCAGGTTCACTTTCCTTGGTGCTGATTGGCCGGAAGAGCGTAGATAAGGAAAACCATATATATTAGTTTCTTTAGTAGAACCAAGACGGTTTTCACTGTGTGTATTAATGCATATTCAGGTGTGTTTTAGAGTTTAAATGATCAAAATAGGGATTGCTGAGCATTTTAAAAAGGGATTTAAAAGAGGCGGCTGCAAAATATGATTTAAAAAACACACCGACTTTCTGCCACTTCTGAGTTTATGGACTTTTAATTAGCTTTGTCAACTTACTATTTTCATTTGTTTATTTGCTTCACACCAGTTAATTTTAGTGGTTGCTTTTCTTAGACTGTTCATCTTTTCTCTTATGTTATTTTACCAGATTTGATTAGATTTTTGCTGTTAATTACTTCAGTGCCACCAAGATTGACTTTAAACCATCCACCCACTAATTCAATAAGAAGAAAATAATCAAAACTGCTATAATTAAAACAGCATAAAAGTTTAAAAGTTTCCAGAAGCTGAATGGAAAGAGATTTAATAGATTTTTTTAACTTTTTGTGCCCAACTTTAGTCTAATGTAGAAAAGGAGGAGACGAACATTAAATTTAAATTTTCCAGACTTTCTTGCAGAGGAGTAGAAAATCGAAGGCACAGCAAATAGGATTTTAATTTAATGTAAATACATAAACGTTTTTGTAACCTTTCAAATAAAATACCCATGTTTATTAAATACAAAATAAACAGTAACTGCTCATATGAGCATAAACATTAGCAGAACTCTAAGAATCTATGTTTCCAATCTCTGAAATCTATTTCTTTAAATACAAAAAAACAATCTACGCCAGTAGTACAACCGCATATTAGGGTAGTATTAATTCATAATATTACTCAAGTAAAAGAAAAAAGTAACACTACTGCTATAAAAAATGTTACTCAAGTAAATGTAACTAGTACTCTGCCTGAATAGACAACAAAATGTAGCTTATTCGGTGACACTTTATTTGAAGGGGTGTGTCATAATGACACTTTCAATGCAATGTTGCACTAAAAGATGCATTAAAAGTCCATTAAATGTGTAAACTTTGAATTATTTGGTCAATAATTACACTTTTAATGCAAAGTTCTATTAAAATGTGCATAGAAAGCAAATTAGAAGTGTCAACTTTGCATTAAAAGTGTCCTTATTTACTTTTGCGGGGCAATAAAAAAAATAATAATAAAAAAATGTTTCCAAAAGGTTTCAGACTTCCTCCAAAATCCTCCAATCCAATCCAATTATCAATGATAATCCCATAAACCAATCACTTCACCCTTAATTAGCTTAGAGGTGACATTGTCTTGACATTTGAAGCTTATAATTCACTTTCATTGAGTAAACACAGATACTCACTCACTGATATCCAATTCAGTTGATGCAGCCATTATGAATAATTAAAGTTAATTAAAGCGTAATTCAAAACCTCAACTTTGTGCCAACACTGACGAAAGCAAACTGATCAACTCTGGTTGATTCCAGAGATTTAAAATAGGTTAATTACACTTTTTAGCATGATATTGGTTATAAAATAACTTAGGGATGTCCTAATTCATCCCTTCTCCAATAAACCAGGACAAGATGAATGATTTGTTCCTGCCTTAAAATCTGAATTACATGCTAATGAGGGGATTCAGCCGTTTTATTCTCATGAATTTAGAGAAGGGATTCATGTAAACTTTGCAGTAAATTAGCTGTAAATCATTGGGGGGTTTTTTAACTCTTTTCTGCACAATTTCTACTCAAAATAAAATGATTGCAATGTTTTTGAATCTTTCTTTGTTTTCATGCAAAAATTGCAGAAAAAGTTGAGATTATCTCCTTCTAGTTTGGTTTGAAACCACCTCAGATTGCTCGTGTTTAAACAGGTTTGCGGAGAGACGACAGAGCCCAACACGGCTCCACAGATTGCCATAAAAACTGCATGAGCGGCTTGGAGCGCAGCCACTGGCCCATTTGTGCGGCTTCAAAACACCAGCAGATATTTGAATGAGTGTAAGATGGATTAACTCGTCACGCAGTAATAACATCTCCGGCTAAGTGATTTAATCAATATTACTAGATTGCACAGTCGATTGAAAGGATTTTTGTCAGCCCGCATGTCTCCTCTAGAGAGCAACTCAAAAGCTCACTAATCACCATGAATCCAGCAGCACCATGGATCGCTATTTGTCTGTTTTCGCAGGTTTGAGCTAAATTAAGAGCCTCTGCAAGCCATGCTGAAGGATGGAAATCATCTCAAAAGTTGTTTGCACGGTTTGAAGATGTAAAACAATGGAAACAAAATACACCCACCTCTTTTTTTTGACTTGACCCTGAAATAAAAAAGGTCAGACTTTTCCCCTCGTCCCAACACCCAGCTTACTTAGAAACTTCAAGATAACAGTTGTGTTCTTAAATGTGACTTTATCAATCAAGTCAAATCAGTTTTAATGTGTATAGTACACCAGCATGAAGAAATGCTCAATATTATTTAGTTTTAAGAAGTACTAATCGAGTGCAGAGACAGTTACTTATTGAAATTTTAACAGTTTCTTATTGGCAGAGGCGGTCCTAACCTGTTTGGAGCCCTGGGCGAGCCACCTTTCTGTATGAAATTAGACTATTAAGCTGACATAATGTAAATTACTGTCTGGATTTTAATGCTTTAGCATATAAACAAACATTAACAAAATAATCTGCAATCCTTAACTTAAATAATTACCTTCAGAACATGCGTTCCAAAATACTTTTCCTTAACACTTATTTCGTCACAATTAGTTATCACACTGAATAAAACACACAACATAGCTTCACAAACTTCTGCTGGTGTGGGGGAAACCAATCTGTTCCACAGTTCAGCCTGCCTGCATGCCTTCCAGACAATACTCTGGGCAACTCTGACCCACCTCTCCTGTCAGACACTGAGAAGGGCAAACCCACGGGTGTGCACCAGAGAGCGCAGCGTGAAACAGACTCAGAGTCATAATGTGATTTATAAACTTCCTCTAATGTCCTTTAACAATGTAGCTACATTTTCAGGGAGCATTTCTGAGTGCTTGGTTGACCTCTGACCTGAGTTGACATCTGCGGGAGGGAGATGGGCAACCTTCTCCCTCCCACCCATATCCGAAACCGCCACTGCTTATTCGGTGGTTTTGTCATTTCATTTTGCCACAACCGTTTGAGAACATTTGCAATCTTAATGTGGCCCAAAATGAAGAATCCAGGATGTTGGAAACTTCCCCTCTCACCTGGTATGTTTCCCAAAATGCAGTGCACTTCTGCTTTCAGCTGCGAAGGGATACAATTTTACAAAATGGTAAGAACGCAAATTGTAAGGTAAAATTACAGCTTACCTGATGAATATGAGCCTTTCCTGAAAACCTGAAGGCCAATTTCAACATTCATCACGTGAAAAGTAGTAATGAAGCAGCTTTTAGATGTATTCACCCCAAGATTAAGATTAGGAAGATGTTTCTAAGTGGTTGCCACCTATATTCCATGTTTTATTTATCTCACAGTTAAAAGGAGAATAATGATAGTGATTTCACAGCCACAGTCGATGGGCATGAAAACACACAAAAAGAATTTATTCATATCAAATCCTAGAGGAAGATGGTTTTGTTGATAAAATTGATGCTCCCTTTTTTAGGATAAAATACACTAATGAATTTTTCATACGCTTTCAAAGGCTAACTCTGAAAGGTTTTATAGAAAAGAAGACCGTTTAGCATTTTATACAACCACATTTAGCTCCAGCAGGCAGCCTCCATATGACTCCTTCAGATAGATAGATAGATAGATAGAAGGAACATCTTGTTTAATGTCAGTAAGTAAGGTTGCTGTAATTACTGTGGCCTCTGTAAACAACAGTCAAAGCGTTTGTGTTGGTGTTTGCCCTCGGGCTCCAGCACCGTCTTTAAAAATTCATCCTTTGCAGCTGAGGGTAATCAGTGTTTGTGACCACAAACAACTCTTTTAACAGATTACCCATGCAGCCCATTTCGTAAAAGCTGCAGATTCTTCTTTTGTGCCATGTTTTCTTTTTTTTTTTACTTTCATCTAGACATAACAGTCTTCTAAAACGAGTCTCTCTTTTGCAGTCCTTGCAAAACTGGATGAAGTATTGTTTTTAATTTGCGTCAGAGTTATTCCAGCGGAGCAATGCTGCAACTCCAGCCGTTTATTTTAGATTGCATTTTGCATTGTTTTCATATCTCACGTACATTTTATGGTTATGCGTACATCTAAACTGGTAATTATTTACACAAATTATTAACAAATCTATGTAGGTTCTCCATCCATCCATATCCATCACAGAAACTTTATGGATTTGTCTTTTACATTCTTTGTGATTAAAAAAAAAGTCTGAAAAGTGAGTTTTTAGTCCCTCTCCGTTATTACTTTGTAGATTCACCATTTATTTTATAAAAAAGAAACGTTGGATATTCAAAACGAAATAATACATAAACAGCTCAGTTTCAGAAACATATTTTGTTAATAGAAGGTATTTAGGGTTTTAATAAAAATGTGAGTCAAAGCAATCAGATAAAATCATGATTTTTAGAAATAAAATAAAATCATTTTTAATAACTGAAGAAAATTAGAAAACCCACATTAGTTTTATTTCTATTTTTCTTTTAATCCACCTGTGGTCTTATGGTGATGCTCAGGAGGAGCGCTGCAGATGTCACGGTCGGACAGAGTTGAAGAGAAGTTGTCCCGTCAGACCGTCAGTTCCTAAAACCACACACCAAAACAAATGTAATAAAAGCTCATGTGGGATTAGTGTGTGACTGCACACAGAGTAAAAAGGGTTAAAAAAAGCTGAAACAGTATTATTTATCCTTTTTTGAGAGTACTTGATTGCTTATTTTGAATCGACAGCAGGCGACTAATATGACAAATATGTGATTTTGTTCTTGACGCAAGAGAAAAATCTTCTGTAACTAAAATAATGTTGGCCTATATTTTTTTCTCAGCTGAAAGTATGTTTTTTTTTAATTGGGCTTGGCCTAAAATGTTGGAGAGTCACTACATTAGCATCCAGTGAAGTACAGCTGCAGTTTACCACCTACATGGCTTAATTTACACTTTTTACAGCTGCAGTATTTCTCTGCAGCTTTACATTCTTCCAGCTAAAAAGCTCTGTTGTGGTTTTATGCTGTCTTTTTTTTAGCATTAAATAGTCTCCAACACCCACTGCCCAGCAAGCAGCAGTCTGACTTCATTGCTTTTTGGTCAGCAGAGTCAAGGATGAGTCATAAAAAGCTCTCTGTCATCTCCAACACCATTTTTTAACAAATCCCATTTCAACATGGGGGTCAAACTCAGAACAACCAATGAGCAACAAGGTGCACAAAGCTGTTCAGCTGCCAGGCATTCAGATGAATTCAGAGAGAAGCCCATCTCTGATATAAACAACACACGTTGCCTGAGCAGCCGCGGCTCCGCGGAGCAACACTAATACCTTCGCCATCTGGTACCAAGGACGGCAACTCGTAGACGAAACATGGGAGTAAACAAGCCCAGTGCGTGTTAGCTATTTAAAAGTGAATCTGTGCTAGAGCGAAATAATAGAGTTGGATGAAAACAAGCTTCACTCACCCTGAAAATAGCTGAAGGCGCATGATGTCTGAGCTTAACTGTGTGAAGATAGCATCTTTCCCCTCATTAGCGAAGTTACTGTAAGTTCTCGGCTTCATTTGCTAGTATGAGACAAATATTCCATAGAAAGATGGAGCCAGAAAAGCTCCAGTTGTCATTTTCAGTCCCTGTTTCATTAAAGCTGCAGTTAGTAACTTTTACAAAAGTTTATTTTTTATATATTTTATTTTATTTTTGTATTGTAGTTTCTCAACTATACTGTAAAAAGATTTTGCTAAATTAATTTTTTTTTTTGCACAATAATAGAAAACACGGCACACATTTTGTTCATGCAAAAGTTTTGCGAAAGTATTTTGTCTATACACCTTTAAACTTTATTAAAATTTTGTCCTGGGTTTTAACAAAGTAAGTCAAATGAAAAACCATGAAAAGTTAGGAGTTTGATGATGTGGAGACGGACGTAAAGGTCCAATTTTACCAGAACTACAACACAACTGCAGCTTTAAAACAGATGACAGAGAGGTTCAGGGAAGTAGTTCTGTCCTGTGTGTGGGAAATGTTTGAGTGTTTTTTGGTGTTGAAACCTGATGCATAAAGTGGCGTTGTCGTCAGTTGCAATGGCAACGACTTACATGTAGCGTAGCCGACAGAGAGAGCAAGGAAAAAAAGTGGTTTTGAGTTGGTTTTTAATTGTTTTTCTGCTGTATTTTTCCCTTTCCTGTGACAAATCAACATCTCCAGGTTTCATTTAGTTAACGGAATCGTTTTACTGCGGCAGCGCGGCTATGAGCAGCATGTAAAAGAATCGTCTTTTTGCCCTCCAGCGTTGTGTTATAAGCAACAACATGCAGGGAGTCCGTAGGTTGAAAACGTGATATTCTGTATTTTTGCTTTTGCCTTTACTTTGTCTCTTTCTTACCTTGGTGTGAATCTATATACTTTGGCTTGTCTGTCACTTTTCTGCTGGTGTACCTGAATTTCCCCCTTCAGGGACAATAAAGGTTATTTATAGGTTATTCTAAAAGATGCATATATTGCGCTTGGATATGACCTTCAACATCAGGCATTTTATTAATTAAAGCTTCATCTTACCTCAGATTTTGATGACTCTATGTCTTAAAATTGTTATTAAATGTTGAAGGAAAATGTGAAGATGTCTGGGATATTAAATTATTTGACCATGTTTTAATTGATAGTGAGGAACAATTGTAAAATATAGAATGTGCCAGGCTGGATGTAACAAAACAATTCAAACAATTCAGACAATCTATTATTTTTGGAAGCCTGAGGTTTGATTCCTTTATTATTAGCACTCTTATCTTTACTTTCAACATCAGAATTGTAATAAAATGTGAATTCTGTCTGGTTTAATCCACCATCTTCTGATAATCACCTTTTTCTATTACTTTTTTGTTTCAAAATGTGGTTTTGTTAAAAAGGTTAGATATGCACAAGGACATTTCTTTATAGCAAAAATTTAAAGACGCACACAAAAGCTTGCAACTAATAAATAAAATGTTTGGTTTTGGTCTGGTCCAATTATCTTCTCCTCTTGTACCAAAGTAAAGGTACAACATTGAGTTCAAATTTAGTTATTTGACTTAACTAGAGTTTAAAACAACACACTTTGTTTGATCGTTTTTCAGAGATTAGGGGAATGTGGTTTTCTGCCTGGAATCTTTTTAGAGCACCTGTTAAAAAATAAATTCTGTTCAAGATCAATATGAACATTGAAAATATTCATCAAATTAACTAAACATTGTTTTTTGTAACTAAAATAATTGTTCCAGAAGTTACTACGAGGTCAATCAGCCCAGTGAAGCTGTTCTAGTCATTTAAATTAGAAGAATTGTAAAATAACACAGAGTTCAGCAGGATTAATTATTCCCTTTTTTCTTTCCTGTTTCTAATTTGCCAACACATCAAAGCCATTCGCACTTTATCAAACTAAATAAGCAAAACAACACAAATGAATCAATTCAAAATCTTTTCTTTGGAGAAAATTAAAAACAAGTGTTAGGATTGTAATATTTTTCATATAAAAGACAACTACTGTAAATATCCAGAGATGAAGAAACTGCTATAAAATCCATATTCTTGCATATTTTTTTGTCCAATTTAAAATTAATTTTTTTCACTCATGTTTGCATTTGTCTCACTACATTTTACACAAATCAACAACTTTGCAGAAATACAGCAAGTTTTCTCTGCACATGAACAAAGACAGTCTTCTTTCCTGACATTTTGTTGAGCTTTTCTTCAGTTTTATTTCCTCTTGTAAACGTGTCCAATTAAATCAACGCATTACTGACTTTCTTTATGCAGCTTTTCATGGAACTGATGAGCTGGTTTTAAAAAATTATGTTTGTATTTTATTGTAAATGTGATTGGGTTGAATCAAAGCTATTGTTTCTCAGCAGCCTGGTACAGTCAAAGTTTTCATTTTGACAAAATGTGAAGAATTTAAATGGATTTCTGTTGTTGTGGATCATTTCTGATGAGGTTCTGGTTTGAATAGTGCAGGTATTTTGGAGTCAGGGTGTGAAATTCACCACATTGCATCAGGATGATTAGTTATTTTCTTTAAATGAACCTTATCTAATTTTTCCTTATTTGTTTTCCATATTTAAGAATCAAGCAAACCTTCTGACTGACAACATTTTACGTTCAGTTAAATATTACCGAAGCCAAATAAATAACTTTTAAAAATAATTTCAGCCTGTGCGCTGGAGAGACTACAACTGCCTTGTTGCATGAAATACTGATACGCTTTTTAATGACAAACACTGTATTTTAAAGAAAAAAACCATGTCTCTGAAGTTCAATAAGTAATGTATTTTGTACCGTCTTTGAACTTTCTTCCTTTTGCAAACCTAAAAAATAAAATGATATTTGAGAATACATTGACTTTTTTATTATTTATGACCATCCTTTCAGTAAACCTGAGTGAGAAGAACATATATTTTTCAGTGGATATCATCATGAACCCAATGCTGAATATGAAAGGGTGAATAAAAGTTCATGCAAATGCGTATCACACTTCAATTTCTGTAATTTAGAAAAGAAGCATCTTATCTAATTAACAATTGCAATTGAGCATTTATGCATTGACCGTTCAGTTTGATTCAAATCACAAAGCATAATTTGTTTGCAGAGATGTCATAATGAATTTTATTTGTTGTTTCTGATGTTTTGTTTATTTTGGACATTTAAAATGTCTTCTAGTTTAGAATGCATTATTGTGTTACTATGCCATTACCGTTATATTACTTGAAAATGGTCTCAAAATAACAATATTATTGTTTACCACACTAACATCTGGGACAATTTCTCTTCCAACAAAATTTGTTTTTGTGATTGTAGCAACAGATGTATTTTATCTGGATTTTGTGATATTTAGACCAACAAAAAGGAATAAATAATGGAGAAAAGGAAGTAATTATGCATGCTTTTCATTTTTCTTTCCAAAACAAAATAAGAAAAAGAAGTGGAAAAAGAGGGTCTACCGCAATGATTTTGGCCTAACTTTTCAGATTTTATGTCCAATAAATATTGAAAACAATGCATAATTATTTTTGGCCAATTCACAGTTAATTCTACTTTGTTTTGGTCTATCATAAAATTAAAATAAAACTCATTGGAGTGTGGAATAATGTGAGGGGTGCAAATGCTATCACACGTCATGCTTCAGTTCAAACAGGATTCAACTGTTGTGTAACACTCAGGAGGCAGGAATCACTATTAAAGTCGTGATCTGAATCTCGTTCAAACATTTAGTAAACCCATCCAGTGAAGGTAATGGGACCTTACCAACGAGGCCATGTCTGGTTAAAATGTGGAGCAGGTCAGAAAAGATTTAGAAGTCGGATAATATTAGATGTATTTTATCATGTCAGAAAATAGAGAAACCATTTTGCAAAATGTGCATCATCCATGCATCAGATCGGCCTAATCCTCATCACTCTTTGTAAATTTTCTCTCTGCTTTTCAAACCCAACATTTCAGCGGCAACACAAAACTCTTAATTCCACTATCAAGTTGCATAATCCGCTAACAGTCGGGCTGCTTTGCTCCATAAAGCTCTGTGGAGGAGAAAAATCTGAGAACTCCTCAGAAAGTTGTTACATAAGTATTTGGACTCAAACTGGCTTATTTCACATCCTTCCTCTGTCAAGTAAGGGTTTTCCCAAGAAAGAGGTTTAGCATCTGCAAAGATCATGAGATTTGCTACAAGATGGTAAGTGAGAAAAAGCAGCTCCTTCTTTCTTAGCTTGTAGCAGAAGGTGTCTGACGAGAATGGTGTGAAAATGCTCAGTGTAATCATCTTCATCAGTCATACATTGATTATAAAATGATGACTAAAACCAGACCTAACCAGTTGAGAACTTGATGTTTTGTGATTTAGATTTGTTTATTCACCACAACCCTCAGGTGCTTGATTGGACTATACCAGTGGTTCCAAAAGTGTGGGGCGCGCCCCCTAGGTGGGGCGCAGTGCCATTGCAGGGGGGGCGCGGGAAGCAGAATGGATGAATGAAAATAAAAAAAACAGTTACACAAAAGTGTTTCACTGTAAAGATGGTTTGAATTTTGTTTTGTTGCAACCTAAAGTGTGAACTAAACTTCAGTGGAGTTTGAAGACAAAATATGTGTTTAGGTTTATGTCTGGTTGAACGATGTGTGTGCCCAGTTGATTTTATTTTTTGGGGGGGATTTATTGTAATCCATAGGGGCCCAGAAGAAAATCTTTGGGAGCCACTGGACGATACGGAGCCCCCTAAGGCAAATTTTCTTTAGCGTTTCCTCACAATGAGCAAATACACCCTGGTCTGTTTTGAATACAATCATAGATGTCCATTTAAATTTTCAAAGATATACCCATTTAAAGAGCCTCAGTGAAAACATGTTTGTTATTCTTACCTTTTTGGATTGAAGGTGGATGGATTCATTGCATGTTTGTCGGTTTGTGTAAGGTTGAGATGGAACTGCACATGAAAACAGCCCTTTATTAACCAACCCAAAAACGACACAATCAAAACTCTGATGACTTCATTACCCTGTGAAAATATTGGTTGAACCCCCAAGAGTGGAGCTGAAGACTGTTGTTAGCTTCTGCAATAGTGCCAAGATGGCTTCCACTGTGCA
This sequence comes from Xiphophorus hellerii, assembly GCF_003331165.1. Lineage (NCBI taxonomy): Eukaryota > Metazoa > Chordata > Actinopteri > Cyprinodontiformes > Poeciliidae > Xiphophorus > Xiphophorus hellerii. The sequence goes on along the minus strand of NC_045679.1, from coordinate 8,446,131 downwards.
CTTTATTGAAGTATATTTGGCATGTGAACCATTAAAAAAAGCATTCTAAAGGAATTTTATGTATTTGTAGCTGTGTTTACCCAAAAAGTCTTCTGGCTTTCCTGATTCTTGACCAGGTCTGAACTCCTCTGCCACAAGAAATCCTTGTCTTTCCAGCTGAGAATGATAATCTCATCCCAGCTGCTTCACATTATACAGTGAAGCAAATTTGCACCATTTTTCCACTTCCAGTAATAAACCAAACAATCTAAACTTTGGTCAACCGTATGTTAGGGCTGGTCAATAAATTAATACCAATATTAATTATATATCAATTATATAACGCATGGTCAATATCAACAGATATTTGATATAATATTCAATAATTTCAATGAATTCCAATCCAGAACCGCACAGGAAAGGCTTTAGGTCATAAAGGCTAAGCAAAGTTAGTTGCATCGACCAACTTAGTCGCTTTGTGGTTACCTAGCAACAGCAAGGCTATTGCTAGGTAACCACCATGCCTCATAAGTGCTTAAAAATAAAAAAAACAGTGGAGTAAAAACTATGGATAGAACAGAAAGGCTCTCGCCACCAGTTTATTTCAGATATTTAAAACAAAAGAATGATAAATAATTAATGATATCAACTGATAAACAACTGATATGTTTTTCAGCCATATCGTCCAGCATACACTCCTTTCCATGAATATGTTGTTTGCTTTCCTTCATCATCAAATGTCTCATGAACCTAAGAGTATTTTAGTGGCAGAAACATTTTTAAAAGTTATTTATTTGGCATTGGTAATATTTTATTTAACTGAACATAAAATGTTCTCAGTCAGAAGAGAATTTTTGTCCATTTTGTCCATTTAAATGGACAAAATGGACCATTTTGTCCATCGTTTAAGGATGGTCATCCTTAAACGGGTAACCATAATTTATCTATCAACCTTCTCTTTTGAAGTGAGCTAGAAAAGGCTTATTTCCATATTGTAGAGCCATAGAGCCTCAAATATGATATTATCCATCAAGTTCAACAGCAATGTCAAAGGTTCAGTCACCACAGGTAAGTTATGATCTGTATGAAGCAATTGTTTGTGTTTTTTAAACATATTTTCCTCCTTCAGCATCTTTGATGACAATTTACCTTTTTATATTTCAAATCTTTTGCCGTGTTCAGCAGTGCCTTTAAATTATCCCCAGAGTGAAAACTCAATTTGGTAAAATAACTTTTTTCTCCTTTGGCCAATTCTTTGGTACAGGGTTCAGGATGTCATCAATCTTCAGTGCTTAATATTTTCATGTCTTCTTAAATTTGCTCTCAAGGACAAATTCTTTCAAAGCCATTTTAACTTCATTTCATATTCTATTAGCAAAACACTTCATCTCCATGTCCTTAAAATGCTCTGTATCAGTTCAGTTCTCTGGACAGGCAAGTATCTTTGACAAATTATGGGGAGAAATATTCAAATGCAAATCTCACATATGATCAAAACTTAACAGTATAGCGGAAAAAATGGCATTTTCTGCAAAAATGTAACGGGAATGCTTTAAGTTGAAAACTTTCAGTCAATTAAAAAATCCCACCAAAAGATAACTAAAAATTGGTGCAGAGCACTGATTACAAAGCTAATCTGGACACTTAAACTCATGAGCTAACATTAGCTAAAAAGCTCAAGCTTGCTAACCTTAACCGGAACTACTGATGATACCCTCTAGCTTAGGACTAGCGTCTTAGCATTAACAATGGGGGGGGAAAAACCACGTAAACGCTAAAAATAGCTAAAAAGCTAAAACAAGCGACAATGATATAGATAGCAGGTACATGGAATGATTGTTGGAATTAAGATTTTATTGTTTTAAAATATGAGTAAAACTTTCAAGAGTATTTTTATGAAATCTGTAAAAGGTAGGAAAAAATTTAAATCAGCAGATGTACGTCTACATTTTAGACTTTCACCAGCGTCTCTAGCTGAAAGTGCAGAAAGTGTTCTACAATTTTTTCCATTTATGTCATAATTGTAATCATCAGTTAAGAGATATTTTTTAATCACCATGATAAGAACTCATTAGAGAGTTGGACTTTTGACAGCAAATTCTCTTCTATATTTGCAAGTATCCACATATGATTAAGATCCATATCTTCTTTTGACATTTAAATTGCTTCCCTGGCTTTGGTCATTAATGCACACTTATACTTACTTTTAATTAAAACGGATTGTGTCATTTAGTTAAATGGCTCTCAATCTAGCCTGTGCTGCAACTAATTTTAGCCGTTAAGTTATTAGAGTCCTCATAACCTAAAAGGTCTCTGCATCAGTTTGCCAGATGCAAGAGGAAATCCTCTCTTTTGGTATAATTAACCAATGTTTTAAGTTCTTACACTCCTGGAGTGTTACTTCCTTGGGGCTAAAAAAGAAGAGCCATCTGGCTTGTTATTCGTGCAAAATCTGAAATACAGCATCTGTTTTGGTGTGAGGGTACATTAGCGCACATGACATGGGGAGAAAAAACATATGTTAGTGCAAAAACAAACAAATTGATGCAAATTATGTTGTCCTCCACAATGTTGTAGTATAAAAGGCCAGGTGGGTGTTCCACTGACTTTCCATCGTTTGTGAAAACATTTCAGAATCTGAAATATTCATGTAATAGTAGCCGCTGCAAAGTTTTGGTCAGCGTTGAGCTTTCTCTTTGGTGTCAAAGAATCAGAGTGAGGTAGGTAGGGATGGGTTGTCAGTGAGTTTATTGAGCAACACCAGTTTCTTCTGTTAGAATAACATCATGTTACAAGAAAGACCAAAGAGTGGAAAAACTTGCACTATAAACTTTCTCTGTAAAAACACCAGCAGTTTGTCCAACAAAACTGTAATTCAATTCTGATTTTTTTATCAAATGGGATTTTTTTTTTTTTTTTTTTTTTGCCGTGGCCGTTCACACTTCTAAGTAAATGCGACCTGTATGTGTTCTGCAGTGTGAACGGGCAAATGACCTGAAAGTGTCCCGCTTGCGCAGTAGAGGGCGCAATAGAGTCAGCGTTCTCAGTTTCCTGCCAACCGCCATAAAAAGAAGAAGTGCTCAGTGTTTGTGGAGGTAAACGTGGTAAAAGTTGTTGTCCGACCGGAACCAGCATATTAACAACTTAATTCCTTGAATTGTTTTTCTATTTAAAATCTTTTTGTGTTTGTTTCCCATCTTTTTTCAGTTTCCCACTTTTTTCAAACTAATTTTTCTGTTTCAGATCTCTCTTTTTTTTTTAGAATTGGCTAAAAAACAATGAAAACATGGAAAAAAGCATGCTTCGCACATGTAAGAAGCAATAATAAGATGCCATAAGATTTAAGAACATAAAAATGTTTTAACATACCATTTTAATTACAATTGACATAAGAAAAACTCAAATATTTACTCCTTTTACCAAATGTTTTAATGTTTTGGGGAATATCTAAACTAAATATCAAGATGAAGAGTTACGTATGGAGCTAATTTGGGGCCATAAATTTTGTTCAAAAGCAAAAAAAGTTGAAACTGAAAAAAATTCTTTGAATTATTTCTTTTTTCCATTTTCAAATCTTTTTTATTTCCCATCTTGTTTTCAGTTTCAAACTTTTATTAAAACAAATCTTTCTTTTTTTAAAAGAATTGATTGAAAAACCAAAACCTTTTGCCATGACATTTTAATTATAACTGACATAAAAAACTAAAAGAAAAATTTTATGTTTTGAGCTGTACCTATATTTAAATCTGCCTAAAGATTAAATAACTAAAGTTTAGGTATTTATTATAGCTCTTTTATAGCTGTTTGGCTTTTTATAAGCCAAATTTTGTATGGTAAATTTTTTTTTAACCATACAAATGATAATTTACCTTTCATATATTCCACATAAATCTTCATAAAGTCCTGGGAATGGCCATTTTTCACTCAACCAGGTAGAAACGGTCAGCTGCTGCTAGCCAACAACACCATGGATGTAATTTCATAAAAAGGATCTCCAAGGCTCCAAGGCTCGGGTCTTAGGAAGGCGTTAGATGATAATTATCAGCTGCTGCCAAGCCGTACAGGCTGCTGCTTCCTCTCAGGTGGATTATATAGTTTGGATTTATCTTTTCCAGTTCATGGTGTCGCAGATAACATTTCCCCTGCAGCGGATGCTGTTGCTTTGTTGAGGCCATATGGAGGCTAGTGATGATGGTTCAAAGATAACTGATACAGTATGTGCTAACGTTGCTTTATCTTGATTCGACCAACTACATTATCTGTGTTAACCTTATCTTTTCAGTGAGAAGTTCCTATCTGATTTTTTTATTGCTGCTGATATGGTATGTTAAGCCAAAATAAACGTGACTTGATAAATCGTGCTAACAGAGCAGCAGTTGGTTGGCAGCGACGGTGTTCGAAATGGTCACCACACGAACCTTCCTGTCCGTATTTTAGGAGCAGATGGAGGAAGCAGATGATCTGATGAACAGTTCTTCTGTCATGTGACTGGTTTTAAAAAATGACGAACCCTTACAGAAGGAGTAGCAGTTTGTTCTCTCCTGACATATCTTGCTTGATAGAGGTGGGTAAAGTGTTTTGGATAAAGTGGGATCCGCACTCTAAAAATGGAGATGTTTTTAGGTAACATTAAAAATAAAAAGAAGAGGTGATTAGAAATGGCACCAACCTGGAGTGCTGTAGCAAATTTCTGCAGCTTCCATAAAAAGAATGAATCGGTTGTGAGTCAGCTGCAGAGATGTTGGGTAAAGTTATTAGAGGAACATTTTTGTTTGAAGCGAAGGCCAGCAGGAGGGGGAGGAGTAGGAGGAGGAACACGGGGAATCGAAACGGGTTGCTTTGCTTTTTTCCTGCCAATCAGAAAAACCTTCCAGGAGATACAACAATATACATCAAGGTTGGCCTTCTCTTCCCACAAAGTCTGTAGGTCTGAAAGTTTGAGTTTCTTTCTGCTGACTTACTTTTTGTTCGTTTCAAATTTTTACTAATAAACTTCTGCTATCTGTCCTTCAAATTACCGTGTTAACTTCAAGGTCCCCGGAACGTCGTAAATCGTGCTTTTGTTGTCTTCCAAGAGACGCCGGATGACGATGGTATCTCGGTTGCTTTGTTTACAGAGTCGCAGGAGTGTCTTGATGAATCTTAGATCAGTTTATTTTCATTTTCAGTTAAACACCGTCTTCCTGGGGTCTATCTGTGCGAGTATTGTGGGCTGCCAACTGTTTGGACTCAGGTCAACTGGGAGCCTGAACGCCATGAATTATGCATGAGGTCCGCTCACAGGCAGACAACAGCGCTGTCTGTGCTGCCGCGGCTCAGCCACGCTGATTTGCAGAGATCATAGGGAACAGCGGAGGATAAGACAGATACAGGAGGAGGGAGGAGGAGGGAGACGTGGGAAACACGAGAAGATAAAAGGCACACATTGGGAAATATCTGAAGCACAGGTTCATTCAACTTGTAAGAAAGAAGAAACCCTTTTTTTTTGCTCTGCAAAGCTGGCGTCCCATGAATATTTCTAATTCTGTCTTTTAATAACTTCTTGAGTTACCTGCTTTTTGTTAAGATTTCAAAACTAACAGGGTGCATATGTGTGCGTTGACTTAGATGCCACGACCTAAAAATATTTGTGGAAACAAGAGATTCAATCATTTAAAGTGAATTCTCTTGCATGTATCATAATTGTTTGAGATATGTTTTTCTTTCTGCAAAAACACAAAATTTTACCAGGCATTTCTGGTCTCGTTTCTAGTGCCCTTGAAATTAGACAAAAAATAACTTAAAAGTAAATTGTCAACAAAATAAAGGAGCTTTTTTTTAATGTCAATAATTCCTTAATATTGATGAAAAAGTAGTTTCTAGTTCCATTGGTAGATAAATTTACTTTTAACAAGACAATTTCCTCATGTTATAAATGAAATACTCTGCCAATGGAATTAGAACTGGGTTGCTAGGCGACGGCCTGGGCGTGGCTGGGGTTGCTAGGCAACGAGAAGTGGAATATTCTACCAGTGGAACTCGAACCTTTTCATCAATATTAAGGGATTTTTGACTTAAAATAATATTTCTGTCTAATTTTAAAATGGTTTACAAAATAACAACCAGAAGAGTCGTGTGCATTTGTAGTCACCCGGATACCGTGGTGCTCCTGATTAAAATCCTGAGCAACCATTTTACCTTTAGAAGTCATGCAATTACTAAAAAGAGTCCACTTATGTATAATTTACTCTCAGTGTAAAACTGTTTTGTTTCTGGCTTCAGAGGTTTGTTAGAGAAGATTGAGAACAAACGGCATCGTTAAGATCATTTTTTTTTTTTTTTTTTTTAGAATGACCCAGTCAAAGTGCAGACCTAAATCCAGTTGGTAATCTGTGGGAGTACGTAAAAAATTATTTAAAAATGCATCCTATCTGAGTGAGAAAGCAGTATATTTCAAATATCTTGGCGTTCCTGTAATGGTTCCACAAAGGACTGACTATGTCAAATTTATTTGTGTAGCACATTTCAGCAACAAGGCAATTCAAAGTGCCTAACATCATAGAAACGAAATACATGAACCAATTAAGAAAGAAGCAATATACAAGGTTTCCTCCAGAAAACTAGCTAAGCCCGGTGGTGCTAGGGAAATCACTCCACCGAGTTTTTTGTCTTAAAAGAACAGGCTGAAAACTGACAGGAAATTTGAAAAATAAAACATCAACAATAAAGAAAATATTGCAGTGCACTAAATAAAACTAGTCTTCCTGTTGGTTTTGTATGTATAATCAAATGCCATTATCTTTTAAAAAGAGATATGATGTTTTATTACATATAAACCTAGCTAAACCCGTCTTTGCTATCACTGTTACTGATGTATTTAAATAAATAAATAAACAAAGTTTAACCTGGTGGGGGCTCAAGTAAATCCTGGTGGCCCGCCAGGCTTACCATACACTGGGGATTTAGCCTTGATTTAAGGGAATGCAGTGTTTCGAGAATTTTGCAGTTTTCTGGAAGTTTGTTCAAGATTTGTGGTGCATAGATGCTGGAAGCTGCTTCTCCATGTTTGGTTCTGGGGTTGGACAGAAGACTAGTACCAGAAAACTTGAGAGGTCTGGAAGACTGATACAGCAGCAGGTCTTTAATGTATTACTGTGCTAAGTCGCTTAGTGATTTATTAAGGTATTTATTATGGTAGAAGTATTTTTAAAGTCTCCTCTGAGCTACAGGAAGCCAGTGGAAGTACTTATAACTGGGATAAGATACTCTATACTCTATCTTCATGGTTTTAGTTAGGATGGATCACTTGCAGCTGTCTGGTTGATGTGGAGACACTAGCTGCTTTTCCATTGACTATATACATTGAAAATACATTTGCTTAACGGAAAACACAGCAATTTGGAAAAACTTTTTTTTGTGGAAAAAAATGTTTTTGCTGAAAGGATAAGGTGTATTGAATTTGGTTTACTTTGCAAAACTACAAGGGAAAGACGTTTTCCGCGCCACACAAGTCACATGATCAACAACCGGATGTTGCCACTGGCGCAAAACCACGAAAAACAAGGCAACAGGAAGCAGCTGGAGGACAATGTTTTTTAATGACTTATTGCGTGAACAAACGTATTCACACGTGTTTGTAATTGCGTTTCTTATTTAATGAAAACGCCACAATTGCAAACTCGTGGGTTTTTTTTTCAACATTAATGGAAAATTTACAACGTTTTGCGCATATTTGTAATGAAAACGCAGCCGCTGTTGCAGTAACTAAAGATAAACGTATGGATGAGTTTATCTCATCACATACGGACGCCCCTCCATATTGGAAAAGTCTAGAATTGTCCCACCCAAAAAAAATCATTGAAGAAATGTTTGCATTTAAATAATATCAATATCAAAAGGCAAAAAAACATCAACAAAGAACGAACAAAATATGCCATTTATCTAATGAAAAATAAGAATTAATTTTTAGGCCCCCTCTACCATTATTAGAACAATGGTTCAGTCCAACTTGAAGGAGGAGCAACAGCAGCAGGCTTGGTTTATATGCTAAGCTAGCTGTTAGCTGTTAGCTGTGGCTCTGCTGCACAAACATAAAACCCTCCAGTAAGTAAATACTTAAAACAAAAGACATATAATACTTTTTATTTACTTTCACTGTTCAATAAGAAGAAACACATTAACAATAAAGATCAAACTGCAGTTTGTTGTTTAATTACTTTGGCTGAATCATGATAAACTGCCTCATTAGCAAAACTGCTACACTGCTTTCATAGACTTAAGCTTTTTTGTCAAAGGTAGCAAACATCTCATTCATATTTAACTCTTCAACTTTTAGTTAATTAGAAGAGTTTGAAACGGGAGGGAGAGGCTGAGCAAGCGGATCCAGCTCAGAGTCTGGGAGCAGAAGAGAGAAAAAAAGAAAAGCTATGCCTTTATTTCTCACTGTCTTCAAAAGCACAAAATAAAATCTGAATATTTTTCTATATAAACCCTTGTGCTTTAATAGGTGAGAGTCCAGTTAGCTTTAAGTCTGAGGGGAGGGATAATCCACCGTGGCGGATTGATAAACATTGCTTTCTCTTATTTTATTTTTTTTAGTGAAGTTTGGGGGCAGTAAAATCGACCAGGAGCTGATGGATAAAGAAGGTTTGTGGACAGAAGCCCCATCGCTTCCTACGAAGAGGAGTTTTCTTCTCACACAGGTGTTTGTTCTTCCAATTAATAACTGACATATTAATCATATTAATACAAAAATTTTCACATTATAACTATGAACTTCAGTATGCTCTATTTTAGTGCATCATTTAGCATAATTTTTCACATCTTTTGGAAATAAAAATGATTTCAGATTGTTTCCAGCTCCCTCACTGCAAAAACACAAAATCTCACCAAGTCGTTTTGGTTTAGTTTATTATGCAAACATCTTAGTACACTTAAGATAAGACACAACTAACTTATGAGTAACTTTTCAGGTATAGGAGCTTGTTTTAAGTCAGTGATTCCTTAATATTGATGAAAAAATACTAGTTCTATTGGCAGATTATTTCACTTATAACTGGGGAAAATTTTTTTGTTTTAAGTATCATATTCTGTCAATGGAACTAATAATTCTTCAGCAATTTTAAGGAACTATTTACTTAAACAAACTTCTACATCTTGCTTAAAAGTTGCTTATTAGTCAGTTTTGTCTTATTTTAAGTGTACTAAGATATTTTCACTAGAAACTGGACAAAAAAAATACTTGGTAAAATTTTGCCTCCAAAATTCAACTTTACTGATCCCAGAGGGAAATTAAATGTTGTTGTGAGTCATATAGATTTGGTTAATGATAACCACGAATTTCAGTAATTACATTCAAACTAATCAAACTCAATTTCTCAGAAAATAATCCTAAATAATAACTAACTAAAATGGATTTTAAACACAGAAATAGTCGAATTATGGTAAGGATGGAAAAATATTACAATATCATGAAATAAGTGTCTTATATTTGTATCAATAATTTTTTATTAGTTTCTCTATCTTAAATATTTGGAATACTTTCTTGTTTTATTCATAGTTTTCACATCCCAATGTTTTTTTATTTCTGTTTTTTTTATTTCTATGCAATTATGAGGGATGGAGGTGAAACCAGAAACTGCTGCTGCGTAAGTGACTCAACAGGCTGTTGCTAGGTAACCAAAGAATTAGTGAGTTGCTAGGTAACCAAAGAGTGAGAACATTATTTGATTCCACCAACCTTGCTTAGCTAGAGAGAGGTTGAGCCATAGACATAATAAAAGAATAAGCAAATCCACTTTCTTATCCAGTGAGCGGACATTGGTCAGAAAGAGAGTCGGAACCGGTGGCTTCCTAGGCATCAGCTGGGTCAACAGGCCCGCCCGTTTCCCCTTTTTCTGTTTTCGGGCACAATGTTTCCTTTTGACCGTTGGTCCTCGCACCCTGCTGTGCCAGTCCATTGTCCTCAAGAGCCGCTGTCTCCCAAGCGCGGATTTCGGCCTTGGTGACATATTACCAGCTGAACTGTCTCCAATAGCCATCAGCTAAGCCGAGCTGCATTAAGCCATAAAGTCTGTTTTTATTCAAACTTCGGCAGTTTTCTAGTTGTTCTGCTGAGGTAGTGACATCAGTTTGTGACATCACGCAAAATGATGTCACAAAGAGTGATGCACACTTTGAGCTAGAATGCATCACAAAGCTGCACTCTTGAATTCTACGGTCATAACCACTACAGAAGAGAGAGCGAGAGAGCGAGAGAGCGAGAGAGCGAGAGAGCCAGAGCACGTAGAAGGATTGTTCTTTTAACAAGAAATTGACAACGAAAGCTTTTAAAAAGGCAAATCCTAACAAACAAATAAAGAAAACCATTGAGCAACTTTTGGACTTTTGGAGCAACTTTTGACAAAAAAGATCAACAATGAATCAGAGCAGCAAAGCGTCGTCTTCCGATTCCGACCAGCAGACCTTAGTTAGAGAGACTCAAAAGCTCCAAGGCATCTTGAAAGAGGTCAACTTGATGTCTATTGAGAGACATTCTCTGATTAAAACAAACGAGGAGCTAAAGATCCGAGCTATAAAGACAGAACAAGCTACACATGAAAAAGACAAGCAGCTTCGGGAGAAGGATGAGGAGTTAAAAAAACTGTTCGACCTAATCAAAACTTTAAAGGAAGATATCAACACACTGGAGCACAAAACCACAGACTTGGATCTGAAAAACACTGCGCTGGAGAAGGAAAAGACGACCTTAGAAAAGGAGAAAAATACCCTGAAGCAGGAAAAGACCGTCCTGGAGAAGAAAATGACAGCTCTGGAGCAGAAAAACACTGCCTTGGAGATGGAAAAGACTGCTCTGGAGCCGAATACCACTGCCTTGGAGCAAAAGATTGCTGCCTTGCATCTGAAAAACACTGCCCTGGAGAGGGAAAAGAATAACCTGAAGCAGGAAAACACCACCCTGGTGACAGAAAAGACTGCTCTGGAGCAAACAATCACCACCCTGGTGACAGAAAAGACTGCTCTGGAGCAAAAAATCACCACCCTGGAGGAGGACAACACCACCCTGAGGCAGAAAAACACTGCCATGGCAACGGAAAAATTTACCCTGAAGCAGGAAAACTGCACTTTGAAACAGATAAACTCCATCTTGGAGGAGGAAAGCAACTTCTTCGAGAAGGAAAAAATCTCCCATGAACAGAAAAGCTCCTTCTTGGAGAAGGTAAACACTGCCCTGAAGCAGAAAACCACCGCTCTGGAGCAGAAAAGCATCGCGTTGGAGAATATAATCATCGCCTTGGAGCAGGAACACGCTGCCCTGGAGCAGAAAAGCGCTGCCTTGGAGAATATGACCATTGACCTGGAGCTCGAAGTGGAACAGTTGAACCACAGCCTGAGGAACAGAATGGAACAGCTGAGCCAGCAGGGATCTGAAGAAGAAATCCACGAAGACATTCAGGTTCAGTCAGATTCAGACCAGCCACAGGAGCAGCCGTCTATATTGAGTCGTGTGATCGGAGGCTTCTCCAATAAACTCCTGAAAATGTGTATTGACACTATCAGGTATTGGTTTGAAAGATTGAACTTCTAAATTAAGAAGAGTCATGAGGGCTTCAAGCTTCCTGCTTGATTATTGGTGTCAGAAAAGTTAGAGGACAACAGGATTGCGGTGTCAGGGACACATGGGGGCTGATGGCGGAAGAGCTTAATGCTTGAAAGATGTTGGCAGGAGAGTTTGAGGCCCACAGGACTGCAGTGCCATGGGAACTTGAGGCCATCAAACTCAGGTCTCCTTCGTCACCAGACGATTCCTTTGTCGCCAGGGTCATAGAGTTATATTATAAACTCTAGTTTTGTTTTTATTTTAGTTAGGCGTCGGATGAAGAGCTTGGGGCCAGGGCTTCGTAGCGAGTCCTGTCAGACTCCCGGCCTCCCTCCAGGGCTTTGTAGCAAGTCCCGTTGGTCTCCCGGCTGACCTCCAGGGCTTCATAGTGAGCCTTGTTGGTCTCTGGGCTGACCTCCAGGCATTAGTAGTGAGTCCCGTTGGTCTCTGGGCTGACCTCCAGGGCTTCGTAACGAGTCCTGTCGGTCTCGCAGCCTGCCTCCAGGACTTCGTGGCGAGCCCTGTTGGTCTCCCGGCTGACCTCCAGGGCTTCATAGTGAGTCTTGCTGGTCTCTGGGCTGACCTCCAGGGCTTTGTAGCGAGTCCCGTTGGTCTCCGGGCTGACCTCCAGGGCTTCGTAGCGAGTCCTGTCGGTCTTAAGGCCTGCCACCAGGGCTTCGTAGCGGGTTCCGTTGGTCTCCAGGCTGACCTCCAGGGCTTCATGGCGAGTCCTGTTGGTCTCCCGGCCTGCTTCCAGGGCTTCGTGGCGAGTTCTGTTGGTCTCCCGGCCTGCTTCCAGGGCTTCGTGGCGAGTCCTGTTGGTCTCCCGGCCTGCTTCCAGGGCTTCGTGGCGATGTTGGTCTCCCGGCCTGCTTCCAGGGCTTCGTGGCGAGTCCTGTTGGTCTCCCGGCCTGCTTCCAGGGCTTCGTGGCGATGTTGGTCTCCCGGCCTGCTTCCAGGGCTTCGTGGCGAGTTCTGTTGGTCTCCAGGCTGACCTCCAGGGCTTCATAGTGAGTCTTGTTGGTCTCTGGGCTGACCTCCAGGGCTTTGTAGCGAGTCCCGTTGGTCTCCGGGCTGACCTCCAGGGCTTCGTAGCGGGTCCTGTCGGTCTTAAGGCCTGCCACCAGGGCTTCATAGTGAGTCCTGTCGGTCTTACGGCCTGCCTAAAGGACTTCGTGGCGAGTCTTGTTGGTCTCCCGGCCTGCTTCCAGGGCTTCGTGGCGATGTTGGTCTCCCGGCCTGCTTCCAGGGCTTCGTGGCGATGTTGGTCTCCCGGCCTGCTTCCAGGGCTTCGTGGCGAGTCCCGTTGGTCTCCAGGCTGACCTCCAGGGCTTCATAGTGAGTCTTGTTGGTCTCTGGGCTGACCTCCAGGGCTTCGTAGCGAGTCCTGTCGGTCTTACGGCCTGCCACCAGGGCTTTATAGTGAGTCCAGTTGGTCTCTGGGCTGACCTCCAGGGCTTCATGGCGAGTCCTGTCGGTCTCGCGGCCTGCGTCCAGGGCTTAGTAGCGAGTGCTATTGTTGTCCAGGCTGACCTCCAGGGCTTCGTCGTGAGTCCCATCGGAACTCCAGGTTCCTGCTCTGCCGCCGGCATCCTCCTAGGTTTCTGCTCCTCCGCCAGCATCTTCCAAGACTGCTGTTCCGCCAGCGTCCTTCTCAGATTCTTTTGTGGTTCCTTTGTTGTTTCCATTTAATTCTGCCTTATTTTTCACATCTGTTCTTCATTGGTGAGTCTAATTATGTTTATTTCGAGTTTCTTGTTATTTTTGTTTGTTCTATTTAGGTTGATTTAGTCTACTTACTCCTTTGTGTTTGTATTTTGGTTATTTCCCCTCGTGATCCTCCAGCAGTTGGAAAACAAGGGAATCTAAAATTATTGATTGTATATTGTAATTGTAAAGACATTTTTCTAAAAAAATGTTTTTAATTTTTGGTTTCTTTCCTAGATCCAGTGTGACATGTGCCTGAGGTGGTTCCATCAGGCATGTGTCGGAAGCCCACCAATTGAAAAAACTTATCAGTGCTTTGTGTGTTTGTCTTAGGTACCAGAGTTTGCTGTGGTGTGCTAGTTTATGTATGTTGTATTATGTTAATAAATTACATTTTGAAAACTATGTTTGATATTTATCCTTACAGGACTTTAATATAAGGTAACTATGGAAAGATAGTTTAAATCCCGAGGCCCCTTACCTTTGTGCAATGACGAGCAAATGTTTCCAAAGCACAGTTAAACACTTCCTGGTAAATTCATTTATTCCCATGTTATAGAGTGGGAACGGATTATATCAGGTGGCTAAAATATTTGGTTTCCCTCCTTTAACTTTGGCAAATAATTTCAGGCAGCTGAAATATCCAATCTCTCCTCTCCTCCCCCCATAACTTTGGGAAATAAAGAGCAACTGTTTCCAAATTCTCAAAAAATTTTATGTGTGATAGCATGTAGTGTACTAGAAATTTCCTTAATCCTGTAATCTGTCATATTTTACATTAAAATGGGATTTACCAGAAAGTCTACACTCTCATCTTTTCAGGCAGTCTTAATTTTTGTGCCCTGTTAGCAGCCAGCTTCCATCTTCAGCAATGAAAAATTAGAAATAAAACACTACGTGTTAGAAAACTGTGTTTGGTGACTTACTTTTATTTGTCAGGCTTAAGTGACAAAAGTTGGAAAAAGACCGATTCTCTTGGCGTTTAAAATAACACAAAACAGCGCAAGAAGACCTCGTTTATTTATTTATTTTATCATTTTGTTATTGCTTCTTTTTTTAAAACAACAGCTGCCGATTAAACTGAATGTTACAACCTTGACATGATTATATGAGAAATCGATCAAAAGAGCCGTGACAATGGTCAGATCGGCCAGATTCGCCTCTCTGGCTGCAATGCGCGCTCCCGACAGGGGGGGACAGATTTTCACAGGGGAGCAGAATTTCGCACAAGACCGGGCTCTCAGTCGGCTGTTTGGGATTCCCCTCCGTTCTTACGTCACTGCGCTGTCTGATTGGCTGCCTGTCACATTTAACAGGCTGCCTTCTCGCTCACTGTCAGGGAAAACCCCACAGGCTGTGATAGTCTGGGGTGTGGGGGTGGAGGGGTGGGGTCTGGCGGGTATGGGGGTGGGGGGTGCAGTAAAATTGCTTACACCTCCCTCCACCCCCCCAAGCCTTGACCTGTCCGTGGTGGTAATAAACCACTGATGTAAAGCACTTTGAACTGCCTTGTTGCTGAAATGTGCTACATACAAATCAACTTGGAGGTCAAAATAGAACCAAGAACAACATCTTTGCAAGTCTCACATTAGGTAGAGACTAGACAAAAACTTGTACGGCCAGAAAACTACTGACCAAAGAAGGAAACCACGAGGATTCATCCTTCGTTTGCCAAGAGACATCGTGAGGATCCAAAAGACTTATCCGTCACCCGACAGCCAAGTCAAAGCCATTACATCACTATAAGTCTTTTATTTTGCTAATTTTATTCTGTATTTTTGTGAGAGATGTGCATGGAGACAATTTAACCACACGAATTACCATTGTGTCCCTGCAAATAGATGCTCTCGTATCCCCGACCACTGAAACAGCTTCACTGAATTGAAACAGCTTCAATTCAGTGAAGCTGTTTCGAAACCACCAGCGCTGCTTGTGAACGCTTCACAATCCCGATCGGCTAATCTCTCATCGGCGCCAACAGCTGGGAAACGGGAGCTAAACACAGCTTTCGGAGCGAGATTTATGATCGCCACCTGGTGATTTTGAAAGACCAACAGGACTCGAGAACACAGTCAGAAATAAAGTTTATGGATTTGGCGGAACATCCTCAGCTATAAGCGGCACGTTGACCTATTTAAGTGTATTGAGATATTTGCAGTAGAAGCCAAACCAAAACTACTTGGTAAGATTTTGTGTTTTTGCAGTTCTTCTGCTTATTTCCAGTTTACTGGCTCAGAAAAACTAGTTTTAAGTTACTTAAATAATCTTTAAGTCAAATTAATTTTCTTTAATTCAATAAGACCAACACAGTTAACACTAAAAGTAGTGTTCAAGGTCAGCTTTTCTGAAAACAATGCAAAGTACAGTATGCACTCCTCTGCTTTCACTCGAAGGATCTTGGGTCCAATGGAAGATCTGCTCACAAAAGCTAGGAAGAAAAGTTTCAGAAATGAGACATTTTTCCAGGAGCACATTCATGAGGTCAGACACTGATGTTGGACAATCTTTCATCCCAGAGGAGTTCCACTGGATTGAAGTCAGGACTCTGTATAAGTTATTCCTCTGTAAACTTTCTCATTTATATTTTTATGGACTTTTTGAGTGCAGTTTGTCAGTCATGGAGCTCCGTACGCTTTGTGGCTAAGCTAATCTGAAGGCGACCTTCATGTACCATAATCCTTAGCTTTTTCAGACTCAGCTCTATGATTTTATTTTAATTAGGTGACTGAGGTCCTGTTATTTTTAGATACCTCTCATTATCCTTCTCGTAAAATTATGGCCATCATGCTTAGTCGCTGAATTTTTATGGCTTAAGTAAAAAAAACTGAAACATTCAGCATTACTTTTTACTACGGATACTTTAGGGTCACAAATTTTCAACTGGGCTAAATTTCTATCAAAGCACTTTGCAGCAAAAGTCAAAGAAATCCATTTATAGTGTTGTTCCAGTGTGGGAGCAGAACTTTATAACCTTGACACAAACAATAAGCTTCCGTCTGGCTTTTTAAAGTACTTTCAGCTCCAACTGCTGCAGTCTGACAGACCTGCAATAAAATGTACTTTTATTACACGTTTTATAGAAAATGTCCACGATTTTATAGGCAGCTGAGTCTAAAAGTGCAGCCATTTGCTCGGGTTGATGGAGAATCATGGCAAATTCTCTTTAGTAGCGTCGGTGAGCTGATACTTAAGGAGGGAAGAAAGAGCGGAAAGAAATGATTTTATGAAATTAAAGAACTCAACAGGAAACTATATTGTTTTCTTTTCCCGTTTTTCACATCACAAACACAAACTTTTGTGTATTTTATGCAATAAATCAACTCAAAGTTGCAATGTGTTTCTGTTTTCAGACGATGTATTGAAAAATGTTTTTTTTTGGGGGGGAACTTTTCAGATCTTATTTTCCTTCCACCTCACAAACACCTTTTTGGGTTTTGAAAACAAAAAAATTTAATTATGAGAATAAAGTCAAAATTATACTGGAATAAAGTTTAAATAATATCAGAATAAAGTCAATATTACAAGAACAAAATCATAATATTATGTTATTCTCTAAATAATGACATTTTTCTAATTGTCTTGACTATTCATATGACTTTATTTTCATAATATTACAACTTTTGTGTTATTTCAACTTTATTCTCATATTTTGACTAATCATACGACTTTATTCTTGTAACAAATATTTTGTAATACTATGACTTTTTCTCGTATTATTTCCACTTTATTCTTGTGCAACTTTATTCTCATAATGCTACGATCTTATTCTCAAGTAATTCTAATACAATAATACAAGTAATTCTTGTATTTATTTTCGTAATACTGCAACATTCTACTTTAGTCTCATTTTTTGACTTTATTCTTGCAATACTATGTTTTTTTTTCATTTTTTGACTGTTTATATGACTATTTTTGTAACATTAGCACTTTCATATTATTTCTACCTTATTCTCATATATATATGCGAATATACACTGCCTGGCCAAAAAAAAAGTCGCCACCTGGATTTAACTAAGCAAATAGGTACAAGCCTCCTATTGGATAAGTACTGCATAGGCGATTATCTTTCAGCTGGCAACAAGTTATTTAACCCCAGCTGATGCAATGAGTAACTCCTCATTTCTTACACAACCATGGCAAAAGACACATCCTGTGGTCGTGGAAAAGACGTTAGTCTGTTTAAGAAGGGTCAAATCATTGGCATGCATCAAGCAGAGAAAACATCTAAGGAGATTGCAGAAACTACTAGAATTGGGTTAAGAACTGTCCAACGCATCATTAAAAACTGGAAGGATGGTGGGGAACCATCGTCTTCCAGGAAGAAATGTGGTCGGAAAAAAATCCTGAATGATCGTGATCGGCGATTACTTAAACGTTTGGTCAAATCAAATCGAAGAAAAACAACAGCAGAACTCAGGAGTATGTTTAATTGTGAACGCAAAAGCATTTCCACACGCACAATGTGAAGGGAACTCAAGGGGTTGGGATTGAACAGCTGTGTAGCCGTAAGAAAACCTCTAATCAGTAAGGCTAACCAGAAAAAAAGGCTTCAGTTTGATAGGGAGCATAAAGATTGGACTCTGGAGGAATGGAAGAGGGTCATGTGGTCTGATGAGTCCAGATTTACCCTGTTCCAGAGTGATGGGCACATCAGGGTAAGAAGAGAGGCAGGTGAAGTGATGCACCCATCATGCCTAGTGCCTACTGTACAAGCCTGTGGGGGCAGTGCTATGATCTGGGGTTGCTGCAGTTGGTCAGGTCTAGGTTCAGCAACATTGTGTGCCCAAAGAATGAGGTCAGCTGACTACCTGAATATACTGAATGACCAGGTTATTCCATCAATGGATTTTGTCTTCCCAAATGGAACGGGCATATTCCAAGATGACAATGCCAGGATTCATGGGGCTCACATTGTGAAAGAGTGGTTCAGGGAGCATGAGACATCTTTTTCACACATGGATTGGCCACCACAGAGTCCAGACCTTAACCCCATTGAGAATCTTTGGGATGTGCTGGAGAAGGCTTTGCGCAGTGGTCAGACTCTCCCATCATCAATACAAGATCTTGGTGAAAGATTAATGCAACACTGGATGGAAATAAATCTTGTGACACTGCAGAAGCTTATTGAAACAATGCCACAGCGAATGGGGGCTGTAATCACAGCTAAAGGCGGTCCAACAAAATATTAGAGAGTGTGACCATTTTTTGGTGGCGACTTTTTTTTTGACCAGGCAGTGTATATGAGATACAGTATGTAATATATATTGTAAAACTTAATACTACCACTTTATCATTTTTGACTTATTCTTGCAATAATACGACTATTACTTTGACTATTCAATACAAGTTTATTCTCGTAATTTGAATTTATTCTTGTATTATTTCCACTTTATTCTTGTACAACTTTATTTTCATGATACTGCTTTATTTCTGTATGACGTTGTTTTAGTAATACTTTGACATTCTTATGATATTTTGAATTTATTCTCATCGTTTTAGAACATTCTTGTAATTTTATGTGTTTTATTCTCTTATCATTGTTGGAAAAGCACCTCCAACCCCCCAACCTAAACCCCCCAACCACACCTTTTAGGTTAAAACCTAAAAGGTGTGAATACTTTTGCAATGCATTGTGGGTGGAGAGGAGCAAGCAAAGAGGGAGAGGTCGCTGGAAAAGATTGGCCATCTGGACCTGTGAGCCGACAGCTTGACATGTTCCAAGAACAGCAAACATGGAGCAAACGATCCGAGCGCGGCTCCCTCCTGCGACCCGCAACACGGTACACGGGGAGCGTGATTAGAGGGGCCCGCCACGAGTGTCACCGTGAACAGGCCGGTCGAACAGAGATCAATGTTCTGCTCTCTAAATTAATGAGGCTAATGTGGATTTGACAGCCTCTTCATGGGAGAAAACCCGACGAGAGAGAGAGAGACTCACAGAGAACAGAGACGTGCGGATCTGTAACACACAAAAGGGTCAATGGAGGTTTTTAATTTGACCAATTACTATTGCTCACCAGTAAAGTCATCATTTTAATTATAAAACATACTGTTGAAAGTGAACAAAGAATACCGCAACAAATCCAAATGGGGAGAAGAGGAAGAAGAAGAAGAAGAAGTAGAGATTTACATTACAAAAGTATTCTTCTTCTTCTTCTTGTGTAGAAAGAGTACAGGTTAAAACAATCCACAACTCAGTGGGTTTCAAATACAATAAAAACCAAAAAAAAATAAAGAGCAACACAAGCCCACGCAGAACCGTGCACAGCAACATTATGCAGTCTGTTGAAGGGGGGCGAGCAGGGTGATTGTTTTTGAAGAAAGCATGATTTATTTTTTTTAAATTAATTCTGGTTTAAGAAAAGTTTTACAATGCAAAGCAGTGCTGAGAGTTTTCTTTCCGACAAGATCTTCCTGCCGCTGCAAGGTCGTTTATTCACAAAGACACACACGTTGCACACATGATGGAAAGAAAAAAGGAGAAAGAAAAGAAAGAAAAGCAGCAAAGCACTGCTGGACCTGAAGGGAGTTGAGGCCTTTTTTAATATTTAATCTGTAAAGAAAACAAATACCAGATTTGTCGTGAACTATAGGTGCATCTCATTTAAAGTTTATTTATTTCAGTAATGCCGCTTAAGACATATTTAAAGCTTTTATTTCTGTTAATTTTGATAAATAAGCCTTATGACTAATTTGTTTTCTTACATGAAATCTCCCTTTAAAAAAGAAGTTATTACAGAAATGTCATAACAAACATGGAGAAACTTCCCCATTGTCCCTTTACTTTCCTCTATAGACAGAAGATAAGCCACGATTTGTCATAAATGGCCGCTCAGAGTCATGTATCCAAGCATATTGGGGGAAAGTTTAGTGGAAGGAAAACATGCAGTGGGAAACAAATTGCACAAACAAAATGGATAACCAATTTCTTGGCAGGATTACAGTTATTTTTGTTCGTTTTCATAAATCTAACTTAGAAGTAAAAAAATAATTTATATTTTAAATTAAATTAAAATATTTAATTAAATATTATTTAAATATATATGTAGTTATATTTTAAGAAATAAATTATATATGAGCGAATAAACTAATTAATATTTTGTTCTTAAATGCTTTTGGAACTTTTTCCACTACAGTTTTTCCTTTCACTAAACTTTAATTTGCTTGTATTCAAGGAGGACGCTGGATAACTGTCAAGTCACTAGTCTGATTCCATAGCATTTCTGTTTTAAATATATATTTCTCAAAGTTCCTGTGTAATATTTGAACTTTCTGGGAAACTGTTTATGTTTCGTTTAAATTTGGTTTAAGCTGTAATCATCACAACTAACAGAAATAAACGACTTTCTGAAGCTCCAGTTTCACTGAAGTAAATTAACTTTTTGTTTGATACAGAAATGTTTTGAGATGCGCCTGTATGTTAAGGTGAGCCAAAAATAAAGAAGGATTCATTTGGCTCTTTGGTATCTGTTGCTCAAAACACACATTTTTGTTTCTTAAAAAACAAAATTAAAGAAAATAAAAACACAACATTAACAACAGCAGAACTTCTGGAAATCACAATTTGTCCTTGATTGGAGCATCTGTCCTCATTTCTGTTTTTTGTTGGGTTTTTTGTCTCCCTTATTAAAAGTTATCCTTGAAATTTCATTTTATTTGGAAAGAATTTAGAAAACTCTCCGAACAAAACAAAATACTTCAAAACAACCACAGCGGATTCCTCTTTTCGTACTTTCTGCGAGGAACCATCGCAGCTCATGATTAGTCTTTCTTTTTTTTTTTTTTAAAATGTACTGAAAGATTATATAATGATGCTTCACAGGAGTTGAAAACATGGAAACCCATTTTAAATTACACACCCCTGTGTTGTAGGAACAGCTTGTCCTTTCTGTACGACGCCATGTTGTCCTGAAGGAGACAATAAGCCATTAGGGTCCCTGCAGTGGGCGGCCATCTTTATTGTATCCATCCCTTGGCTCTCATTAGTCCGCACAACAGGAATCCTCAACCATCGGTGCGTGTGTTTGTGAGGTGAGCATCATGAGAAATGCCAACGACCAAATGATAATAATAATAAAAAAAAGATGTTATAAAATCTTAAGAAAAAAGAGAGAAGCCACCACATTATCTCCTCTTTTTCTACTGGATCGATTGAATCCGTTTGCATGGAGGACGATTGAAGCGTCTCCACCGATCTGAGCGATGAGAGAGGAATCCTGGCGGGCTCGCGGGACGGGCTTTGATTTGTTGCATCATCTCAAACAGTCCTTTCTCTGAGAGTTAATGGATTGTAGGCACATCTCCCAGCCAGGCACCAGGTAGGGGGCGTGGACACGTGTACTCGTTCTGCAGAGAACAGGAAGGAAAGAAAGAAAAACAGAACGCCGTTAAGGCCGCGCAGCTGGTGGTTACGATGTGAAATTAATTGCAGTTCCAGGTGATGGGATAACAGCACAGTGGGCCTGTGACGGCGCCAGCAATGCAAATAAGGATAAGCAATTAAGTGGTTGATAAACTCCCATGTGGGCCAACATGATGTAAGAGGAAGCTGTAGATTAAATTTCAATTACACGACGTCATATCTGTTTAGAACAGCTGGGGTTTGATAAGCCACTGTTTCACTGTAACCCAGCATCTCCAACAGCATCGCCTGCGGGATTTACTGGTCAGACCAGCACAAAACACAACGTAATAATCAAGAAGTTGGACATTTATTCATGACTTGACAAGTTTCCAAAGTGAAAAGTGGAAAAATTGTTGCTTATTCTTTATCACTTCCTCAAACTTCCAACTGTAGTTTGGTGAAACTTTTGGCGCTACTGAGTCAAAAGCCATGTTTCCACCCAATCATCACGCAAATTTTGAGACACATGTTTAGAAATATTGCAGAAAAAAACATCAACAAATTTAAATAAGAAAATGCAAACTAAGGCAAACGCTGGTTCGGAGCGAATGCAATGCAGAGCGTAACTTTGTCAGGTGTTGCTTCTACGCATTGCTGTAGCAAACACGATGTAGAGGTTGCAAACTAGAATGGGCCTCTCTTTGTTTGGTAATGAACTCTTTTTCCAGAAAGCCAAAAACCACCTCATGAGCATAAAAACGTTTCTGCAAAATTGAGGACGTTCTTTCAAATTGTGTTGTTTCCATCAACAATTTCTAATGGAATACTTCAAAATTCACATAAAACCATCAACACGGCTACATTAACCTTAGCAACTGACCACAAATACGCTACGACAGTGGCGTCAAACTCAATTTCATTTTGGGCCACATCGAAAATCTGAATGTTCTTAAAGGGCCGGTTGTGCCAGAATGTATTAATAAAACCCATGAAACTGTTAAAATATCATTAAATAGTTTTTTCAGCATTCAATAAGTGGTTTTTTCAATCAAAATCATAGATTTTGTGGTGCTAATTTAGGAATATTTATAAGGGATTTTTTACAATATTTGTGCTCATGTTTGATGTTAAATGTGACTTTTTATTAATCGCTGTGTCACAGACATGACACCAAGTAGGGTAAGGGTTAGATCAAAGGGTTAGATCAAATTTGAGAAAGATTGGCCGTAAAAATCTGAAAAAATGTGGGGATCTGTTGATTTTGTGTGAATTTTGAGGATTTGTAGAACTTTGCTGACTTTAAGATGCACTAAATAATTTAGACGTATGATATGTCTGTGATAAAATGTCAATTTCCCTACAAAATCTAATAATTATTGGACATTCTTTTCTGATATATTGTTTGAACAGATGAATGAATGATTGTACCATCTCTTAGCCAATTTCTCTAGTTTATTTTTTTTCAACATACTTATGTTTTTTTTTTAGGTTAAAGTGGTGTGAATATGTATTTGTGTCACTTTCCTTCCTCTTCTCAAATATGTGCCGTCCATTTTCTGTGTGTCTGTCACAAAAACCTCATCAAATCCATTAAAACTACAACGTGAAAATGTGTGAAAAGTGCAAAAGGCATAAAAAGTCAAAGTGTCACTGAGAAAGAGAAAGTATTTTCTGTTTTTACTGACAAAGCATTAAAAGTAAGAGCATCCATCAACGTTCCCTCACTCACTCTTAACAATCCCACATTCATGCTCCCTGCTCTGACCTCTTTTCTCTAATTTTTAATAATGTTGCTCTTCTCTACTCTCTCAATTAATTTTTCACCCATAACAGTTTTATAACGAGACACGTATTGTCACCGCGCCAGACCTATTCAATGTTTTGGAAAAAATAGACTGCAGGCAGCTAAACGCAATAGATATAATGAAATACTTTGGGGATAATAATTATTTGATCCGCTACAATTTGGGGAGAGTTTGGGTTTTGTGTCCGTGTGGTAAATAAATCAGTCAGCTGCAGATAATCCTGAGCTCAACTCATTGCCTACACAAAGCACGCCTGTCTGAAAAATCCATTTTCTCCCATTCCAGCCGATCCTCCACCGAAAAGGAGGACCAAAGGTCAAAATGTGACCTCAGAATATGTCAGGAACAAAACAGTAGACCGGCGCCGGGGGCAATGGGCAAAAAGACGATCAGCAAGTAGCAGCAATTGAGCTCTCAAGGCAATGTCAGATCGAATCTTCACACTGCCAGGCAGCAGGGCAGCGGCAGTTCAAAAAGAATAACCAGATCTGAATGGTTTAAATACTGCAGAGTGCCATGAGAAAGTCTTCCTTGAGATGGGCTATACAAAACATCTTTTGTACTAAATCATTCTTAGATAATGGGATTTTAATCTAATCTGTTCTGCCTATTTTGATCTGTTTTAGGGCGTCTTGTCATTTTAAATCTAAATAAGCTGCTGGTGACGCCCCCCTCCCACAAACTCAACGTTTACACTCGCACGTGAAAATGGCTGCAAACCGATGCACAATTATGCAACTGTGCATCTTTGAAAAGCAGAAGTGGAGCCTCCTGCACAAAAAATGAGAAAACACTTGTCTTTTCCAGCAGCCATTGTACAGCGAATGTCAATTTGGGTTTTGTTTTTTTCTTTCCTGGAGTTACTTGGTGAGGGGCAGTGCCTGCTGAGATGTGATGCTACATTTAGGAAGTTTTTGAAACGGGTCATTTTTCCAGACACCAAAAATCATAAACTCAACGCCAAAAACTAGTTGGGTGGGGTTTTCTTTAAGCACTTTGGCTGTTTGTAGAAGCAATGGAAAACCAAATGGAAGTACAAAAACGTGCAAAATGTAAACTTCGCATAATACGTCACCTTTAAGTGTATCAAATTTTTAAATGCATTTTATTATAAAACAAAGATAATAAAGTAAAAACAAAATACACTTGCCTCTCTTGTGAAATCATGATTAATGTTCTTTTTTTTCCCTTGATAAGATCAACTTTATGTCACTAGACAAACCCACGCTCAACTTTTACCTATAAAACAGTCGAGACGAACGTGAAACTTCATGTTTCTCATTACATCTGACATAAAAACAAGCAGCTTTTTAGGAAAAGGACGGCTGCAATGTGTTTATGTTTATGGGTTTTTTTGCAAACTCAAACAAAACAATGGCATCTGCATTGAGCTGGAAAACATATAAACTCTTCACCTTCGTGAAAAGCTGTGCTTATGTGGAGACAACAGAAAAATAAAAAGTTGTAGCGCTTGATGAAATGAGCCTGTAGATGTTAAATGAAAGTGACCTGGAGATCTGAAGAGTTGGCAAATGACAGAAGTGCCAACAATACATACTGTGCACAAAAGATTTAACAATTAAAAAACAAAGGAACTTTCCAAGTAAATCAATGAGTAGACAGAGCAGGTAATTTATGTACAGCATCATCTCCAGCAGCGTACAAAGGATTGATTTCAGGAACTAATTTTCCAACAGAACATAATAAATTCAGGAGAAAGAGTCAATTATGCATCTTGACGGGTGAGCAACCCCAACACATCTAAATGTCAAGGATTTCCCCACAGGACAAGTCACGCTTGTTAAAATGTTGTTGCAAATTAGTGCAACATTTTGACATTTTCCCCTCATTCAAGAGCTTGCAAGCCTCGAACTGTTCTGCACTCCAAAACAGACAGAGCGGCACTCGGCTCGCTTTCCGAGTGTTTTTAACCGTACTGTGACATGGCAACAAGTCCTTATTGATTTAGCAACACAAACGCTCAACTTAAGCAGTCTCAAAAGCTTCTCAAATATGCTCCAAACTGTCCCTGTCTCAGCTTTTTGCTGCTGAAGCTGAGATCGTTGTCAGTGTTGAAGCACATCTCTTCGGCGAACGGCTCAGGCGAACGCGCCCTGAGCAGAACTTTGATTTAGGCGTTATCAAATGGGCTGAGGAGTCTTCAATCAGCCCTTTATCTCCCTCTCAGGTAGAAGTGAGCGAGGAAAACTCTGCAGCACAAATTGTCATGCAGAAGACAATTTGTGTGAGAGCAAATCACAGCAAATGCAGATGCACACAAAAACAGACACAAAAGTTAAATCTGTAAAGGCAGATATCATAAAAAAAGAAATCTTCCCGTCAGGTAATGAAAAATTTGTTATTTTAATTTTCTGGAGATGATTTATTAAAGTATTTTATCAGTTAGTTCTACATCTGATTGCTGAAACGTTCATTTCTTTTTTGTCTTGCGAGTCCTTGTGTCGGTGGTGCAAAAAAATATCATTTTTTAAAATACTTTCCATAAAATAAACAATTGTGTGCATTCATATTCAAAACATTTTGCTTTGATACCTCTAAATAATCCAGTCAGCCAGTATATTGTCCTTAAAAGTCACCTAATTATTCAAAACCTGAATGGTGCTGAAAGCAACGGCTCACTTTCGCTACAATACGAGCTCCCACTCTTTCTGGGTTTGTTTTTAACAGCTTCGAACTTCTAAAGAATACAGATCTTTAAAAAATAGCTTGAGGTCAGTCAGGAAGAATAGAAAATGTCTATGAAAAGCAATTTTCTGCTCTTGCAACAGACTCTCAATTGAATTAGCGACTTCGATTGGGCCGTTCTAACACGAGGCTCTAATTTGATTTAAGCCATTCCTTTGTGGCTCTGGCTGTATGTTTGGGATCTTTGTCCCGCTGGAAGGTGAACCTCCACCACTGTTTAAAGTCTTCTCCAGCTTCTAACAGGTTTTTTTTCCATCTTTCACTTAATTGAGGAGGCAGCAACCTCCAGCCGCTTGGGCCGGCTCCTACGGGGGCATCTCAAGGTCTCTGGTCTCCTCCCAGTGCGAAGTGTCCAAAAGCCAATCTAGAACCCAGAAACTCACTTTGGTCTCTTGAATCCATGATCTTGTTCTTTCAGTCTCTACCCAGAGCTTTGGGGTCGTAGATGAGGACAATAGATTTCTTCACTATGACAGACCGGTACATTCCTCGCATCGCTGCAGCACTCCTCATATTCTCCCTCTCTGTTTTCCCCTTATTTCTGAACATTACAACAAGGTTCTTAAAGGCTCCTACATACTTCATCTGAACAGTCGACATGCAGTCACATGGTTTCGGGACGTGCAAGAGTTATTAATCATTCGCCTGTCTTATTGATATGGTAGTTATTTAGTGAAGAATTGTACAAATGTACACAGTTCCTCACTGCGTTAGATACTCGTTCCTCAGAAGTATCCATGTCTCCTGCTGATACATAAACCAGATAGTGGGAGGCGACTAGTTTAAGAGAAATACTGACATTGCTTTCATATTTTGGCATTACAATGTCACCAGGTGACTCTGAACACATCCAATCACTGAACAGAGGCTTGGAATAGATAAATGAGTGGATGTGCTATAAACTTCTTCAACTGAACAGAAACAAAACTGAAGTTATCATCTTTGGACCTAAAGAGAAACGATCTAGAGTCAACAAGCAGCTTCAGTTATTACAACTGAAAACCAGCGATCAGCCCGAAACCTGGGATTAGTGATGGACTCTGACCTGAACCTCCAGAGCCACATAAAGACAGTTACAAAGTCGGCCTTCTATCACCTGAAGAACATTTCCAGGATTAGATTAATGTTTCAGCAAGATCTGGAAAAACTCATCCATGTGTTCACCTTTAAACGCATCGATTAATGCAACAGTGTCTTTACAAGCCTGTCTAAAAAAAATAAAAAATAAATCAGAGCCAGAACGCTGCTGCTCGCGTTCTGACTAAAACCAAGAAAACAGAGCACATCTCACCAGTTCTAACATCCTTAAACTGTTTCGTTTCTGTTCTGCTCAGAGAATGGACTTTAAAATACTGTTAGTTTATAAATCACTGAACACATCAGCACCACAATACATTAAAGATCTGCTGCTGCTGTTGTATCAACCTTCTGGACCTCTCAGGTCTTCTGGTTCTGGCTCTGCTCTGTATCCCCAGAACCAGAACCAAACATGGAGACGCAGCATTAAACTTCTACGCACCACAAATCTGGAACAAACTTCCAGAAAACTACAAAACAGCTGAAACACTGACTTCCTTTAAATCTAGACTAAAAACCCAGCTGTTTAGAGTTACTTTTGAAACATCATAAATGAAACAATAATCAGCAATCTGATGTGTAACGATAGAACTTGACAAATATGCTATACAAATAAACTTAAAGTAAATAAATAAAACACAACAACAAACTTCTGACCAATCACACGACACAGCACAGAAATAGTTCGAACTCACCGGGGGCCGAGTTCGGAAGGTGGATGACTCTCTACTGACAAAATGACACAACAGTCATCACTAGTCAATAAAAGTTGATTTCAGCACTTTGGATGAAGTATGTGGAAACCTTTAAACTCCCCGATCTGAGGCAGGACCTTGTCTCCAAAACAGAGAAGGCAGTTCTTTTATAATTATACTCTACTTTGTGTTTATCTCTCAGACAAATTACCAATAAAATAAAAGTTAATGGCATACACTTTTGCGAGGCACTATATAAACTTCCGAAAAGTAACTACTTTTTCACATTTTTGGGGTGAATAAAGAGCATTTTATTGTACATCTCTGCTTGCAGTTCTTTAAACACTAAACAGACAGTTGTTCAGTTGCTTGCAAAAACGCTTTAATGATGTTATAAGGTGTTTTACAAGAAGCGGTGAGTGGTTTAGGTCACAATGAGGTTTACAAGACTACAACAAAAACAAAGGCGTAATGAATATACAAGAAAAACCTTGAAAATGCAACATTGGAGACGCTGGAGCTGAATAATCACTAGGCTTGAGTTCTGTGGGCAGAGAGGCTTCGTGGAACGGCAGCTCTAAAAACCCGGTGTCGCAAACTGTGACCTGGGAATAGTTAGCAGAGCATTGTGTGGAGATGGTAGTGGTCAGGTTGGGTATGTTCCCGGTCAATAGGTCTGAAAGGCAGCCAGAGGCAAGACCATTACAGGCTGCGGATGTGTGCGAGGGTTCAGAATCACTGCCAAACAACAAGAAGCCTGCACAGGGAGGTGAGCACAGAGGTGACGGGTTCAGCGCTGGGTTCTGGTAATGAGCGTGGCTGCAACATTTTGTACCAGTTGGAGATGGCTGAGGGTGCCTTCTTCCTCCCTAAACATTGAGTATAATCTAGACAACAATAGGCAAACATATCCATACGTTTTGTAAGAAGGTAGATTTAGGAATCTACTTCTCCATGCAGATTTTACAAGCATCTTACGTGACAAAAAAAACACCTGAGATGCACTAATGGGGTTAAGATAAATCTATTCGTAATAATAATTAGTATGTAGAGTTACAGAGTGTCTATCTCCAGGGGTCAGAGGTCAAAATCTCATTACAGAGACAGTGCCCTGAGTTTAATGACGCTGGCTTTACTTGAAATAATACTGGAAAAAATGTGTCTAAATAGTTAAAAACGCTGTTAGGACCTGTTGCTATGCCAACCATGTAATGGTCATTTACAAGAATGGAAAAGTTTTAATTTGGCAACGTGCAATTAAATAACGCAATGTTTTTTCTTTAAGAAAGTGAAGTTGAAGAATGGTGAGATTGTTCACCTTCGTTATTCCATCAACTTTCTTTGGTGCATTGTTGCTTTTGGCAGTGAAACAGACACTCAGCATGATGCTGCCACCACCATGCTCCACACGTGGTACATTACACAGTTACTACACCCAAAGTAGATCTTATTTGTGACATCTAGTGCTAAATTTATGTAGTCTTTACACTTACAGAGCGTTGAAAGCTACAGTATCTAATAATAACAGTATCATTGTCTCAACACATAATGGTGTAAATTATATAAGCACGTCCAAAGTAGTTTTTTTCTTAGCAGGTTAAAGAATATTTCCCCAAAAGTTTGGGCTCATCATGACATTGTTATCGTTTTAGTGATCTTTGCCTTTAAACTCTCCCACAGATGTTCTTTTTGCTCATTTTCTCTTATTGTTGAATCATAAATACTCATCTTAACTAAGAGAAGTAAGGCCTGCAGTGCTTTAGATATTTTGTGACCTACTGAATGAATCATTCATGGAATAATTGTGGCAGGTTGACCACTCCTGGGTATATGTTGTCTTCTGAATCAACTAGGGTTTTGACCCCTTTTAAACTAATACATGTCAAAGGTTAATTCAAACCTTCCAGGAGTCAGTAATGTCCCACAACTTCCCAACATGTTCAAAATTGTAAAAGAGCTATAGCTAGCTTATAACTGCCTACAGTTATGAGCTGCTCCTATAACAATGTTCGTAATGAGGTAAGAAGAGCAGCACCTCTTCTCGCCTAAAGTGATTTCTTCACTCCGCGTGTCTGGCAGTAATCATAACTTGGATATAGCAAGTGAAGTTGAACCAAAAAGAGGTGATTGGTCAGTTAATTCATGATTCAACAAGGGAGGCAATTACGCATGAGTTTGGATAATGTTTTCCTTTCATAAAATACTAAGTCACGTGTAATCTTATTCAGATATTGTTTTAAATGCGGAAAAATAGAACAAATAATGTGTACTGCAGTTAAAGGCTTAATTCATTTGTTCATTTGTCTGAAATGACATCAGTTTAAAGCAATTCGCACATCAATAAGTCCATGTTTAGACCGAATGCATCTAAATAAATGCTACTGCTTAGTGTCGTCTTCCTGCTACATAGAAAAAAGTACAGAGCAATTACTATCTGCCACAGGTTATACGTCCCCCTCTCTACTCTGTTCCACCCCCTCTAACATCTTTAATGTGCTTTTAATTAGGTTAGTAATTAGCATGAGCCCAAAGTTGATGTAATTAATCTCCTCTTTGTCCAGACAGCTGGAACCAACACAAACACAATGCATGCCTGCCACTCTCACCGAGATCTCAAGCTTGTTCCTCCACTCAGAGACCCAATCACCCTGCTCCGATTCTCCGCCCCATCCGTGTGAAGTTGATGTTCCCCTTTCTTTTTCTTTCCCACAGACCAAAAGAAAACACGCAGACAACAAGAGCTGGACTGATTATGTCAATTCTTTGTGAAATTTTTGGCTAATGAGACAAGCAAGACCCATCTTTGATCTGATGATATTAGCGTAGCATGTTCTGTGGTTGTGCTGAAATGATTACAGCGTCAAGGTGTATGTCTGATCTGAGGCTCTTTTATCTTCATCTGTCGCTGGCACAGCTCTCATCTTCATAAATATCACAGACAAGGAATTACAAAAATGAAACGCTATCTGAGGAGGCTAATTTATGCTCACAGACGAGAGAAATAATTAAAAAATGAAAACTTTTTTTTCATGGAAACTAATTCCTGCTTAAGCTCTTGATCCCTGCAAAACAGACCGACTTACAATTCATTTTAAGCTCTAGTTCTTTCTCAGAACACACATTTAATCCTATTATGACTTCAAACAGGGATTTTTTTCTTGTTTCTCATTTTTTAAAAAAGCCAATAAATGTTAATTAGAGAAATTAGATTCTTTTGTTTTTAGATTGTAGAAACAAAAAAGTAAAATGTTGATCTCGTAGCTACAGCTAGGTCAAAGCCTGTTGAATAATCCCACATCATCCATTATCTTGATTGCCCTTTTAAATAAAGCCAGAGGCTTTAAGTGGTTACCACTGCAAACATCTGGAAGGTGATATGATAAAATGCAATGCACTGAATACTTTTCCTTATTTGGCACTTCCATTTCTTTTTCAAATGCATAAATAATAGTACCCAGATTAATATTTGCGCTGAGAGCATGAATACATGAATACATAATCTTGACAGCATGGGCACTATTTTGCCTCCAGCAACGCTTTATACTGTATGACTTCGATTTGAAATGCTAACTTTGCAATTAAAGCATTTAGAAATTTTGGGGTTATCAATAATAAAGTAATAAGATGTTACTGTATTGCTAAACCTTGTCTACAGGCACTTTATCAATCTATAGAGGCTTTTTTAACAGCCTTGGAAAAAAATTAAGAGACAACTGAACTGAATTGAAAACCTCATGGTTATTCCACCAAATATTGATATCTGGGTTAAAACATTAATATTGTTGTTTCTAAATGAATATGAACTTGTTTTCTTTGCATTATTTGAGGTCTGAAAGCGCTGCATCCTTTTGTTATTTTGGCCATTTCTCATTTTCTGCAAATAAATATTACATTTCTGTTTGGAAATTTCAGCCACGTCAGTAGTTCACAGAATAACAGAACAATGTTCATTGTACTCAAACATATAAATGTAAAATGTAAAATCAGATCATTTTATAAGATCTCTTTTTTTCCAGAGCTTCCTTCCATTAATCTGAGTGAAGTGAATTTACATTTCAGTTTCAGCTTGTTCCTCCCACAGTTAAATACTGAAGTATCAGACTTAGGATAGCCCGAGTTAATACATAAAGCGGATTTATGTGAAACAATATTCACCATCATCAATTAGCCATATTTTTCAATTAATCTAATCCAGTTTCCGTAGCAACGCCCAGCCCTTATTGCTGTCAGAAGTTTACAATCAAGAAATATTTTGACTGGAACCCGACTGACATGGAGTAGGCTCAAAAAGACATGAGAAAAAAATTATCAAGTGGAAAGAGTCACAAAGACTTTTCTGGCATTGGGAAAACATAACGAGAGCCGTAATCCAGAGAGGAAGAGTTCCACGACTGCTAATCAAAAACAAAACCAGAAACGTCTTCATGATTCCCAAGACTTTTATAAAAAGAAATATACTGTGGACAGATGAGAAAGAAGTAGAAATGTTTTGGAAGATGTTTGTCTTCCAAAACATGGTGGGTGTGGTGTAATAGTTTGCTTTGGTGGTTCAGGAACCTGGTTGACTCCAGTCCGTTTGTGTGGAAAGTCCAATCCGTTTGAGGAGCTGTGAATGCGAAATCTAACTCCGGTGAAGACCAAAAACGCAAAATCTGGTTTGCCTTTCAACCTCAATTCAGTTTAAATCAACTCTGGTTCGACTCAAACGCATATGTGAACGCCAAGCAGGAAGTGGACTACAACGCAGGGCATTCTGGGTAGATACAACCAAAACAAAGGCAGGAGTCTAGTCCTAGTGGGAGAAATGGTTTGTGGTATTTTGCCAAAAACAAAAGAGAAATCTTACAACCACTAAAATCTGATGCCACTCCGTTTCTGTTTACATTTTGTGAAGAAGGAAGTTTAACTCAATGTTTTCTTAAGAGCTTTTCGTGTCATTTCCTTCAGTGGTTTTTGGTGCAGAACCACCACAGGTGAGGGGAGAAAATGGTTTTGAAAGACTTTGGATCATTTGACACAATCCAGTGTGAAAGAGATCAACACTAGCTGAAAATGGACCAATGTTGATCCCAAATCAAACCGAATCTAGCAGAATATAAGGTATGAAAACATCCTTAGTCTTTTGATAGAACCATAAGTTCTGGTCTCAAGGAGAAAATCCATAAAGAGATCATCCAGTTACCAGTTAATAGCCTTCAGATTGTTGTTACAAACTCACCGCAAACCAAGGTGTTACCCCCACAAACCAAGAGCCATTTTGGAAGCACTTTTTCCACCATTTACTGGCAGAAGCTATCTAATATGATTTGCTAGAATCAAATAACTATATCTACCAAACTGCGGATGAATAATAACTTTGGTGTGAACTTATTTCAGGCATTAAGAGTTTAAACTCAAGAGCAGCATCACGATCATGTTTGAAAACTCTCCAAAATGACTGAACTTGGGAGGCCAACATTCCTAAACAGGGACTCACTGCCAGTTATTACAGACACTCAAGCATAAAATGCCAGCTTTGTAAAAGCAGAATAATAGTTTATACGGTGGAATCCTATTTGGTCACATTTACCTTGATTTGCCTCCACAGTGCAGAGGGGTTAAAAACAGCAACGGTTTCTGTGGAGTAATGTGAGTTTTTATGCTCATCACTGCACATCAGAGTGAAAAAAAGAAACAAATGATTTGGCCTGAAGTGGGTTTGGCCTTTACACCTCCCCATCTATCTCTCTTGTAGCACTAAATGTGTTTCAGCAGCAAGGGGAGGATATACTCAACCACAACTAAGTGGGCCAGTGAGAGTACGCCGCTCTCTCGCCATTTGAAGTTAAAAAGAGAGCAATTTTCAGAGCCGATGCATTAAGCGAGACATGAACAGCGCGGTCCAAAGGTAGCGCACCGAGATCTCCCCGAGGAAATCTGGACCGGCGAATGAACACTGGGAGCAAACCGAGCACATCCCTGATGAGACGTCTCAGCATGCAAGTTTATTTATGGGCGTGCATGATCATGCATTTTTATCTGTGCTTGAGTGTTATGACTTATGATTGCTGTGATTTAGGTAGGTGATGGATGGCACCATTAGGAGCAGCAGATCTTTCCCCTTAAGTCACTCTCTGTGTATATCACCTTGGCTGCTACAAATTATGCTTGATGCATAAACAAAGTGTTTCTCACCATTTGTAAAGGACATCAGTTTCTTCACACTTCAGGTCTGCTGGGGACATAGAACCTAAATAATACCTGTTATACTTTATTTAGCTCTGGTTCTGGGGGAATGCAGTATAAAGGACTCTGTGGGAACCAAAAGTATCATTTTAAATTGTATTCTTTGACAAACAGAGAGTCAGTGGAGAGATTTAATCTAGTCTTCTGTTTCTGGCAGCGGAGTTTTAAATGAGCTGCAGATGCATGCTAGATTTGTTTAGATTAGATCAGGAACCTAAACTAATTAAAATCAAGGCTTTCACAAGATTTTCTGTGACATGCTCAGCAACAGTAGGATGTTGCATTTAAACAATGTTTAATTGCTACTAAAGTGCTTAAGGAAAAGAAGACCTAGCATAGCATTGTGCTATAGATTTTGGCATCTACAGCACGTGTCAAACTCGAGGCTTGTGGGCCAAATCTGGGCTGCCGTAGCTTTTTATGAGTCCTTTTAGTCTAGATTCTAGACTAAACACTAAGTGTGCTTAAATATTATGTTATCAATCAAATCAATATAGTTTTTATCTGTTTATTGCCAAATTATATCAATCAGTCCCTCCAGTTTCTTAAGAATTACGGTGGAAAGTCACGCAAAATCAAGAAATCCTCCACTTTTTTGCGGCAGTACTTAATTGGGAGTTTATTGCAGATTTTTCTCAGAAATTGTCAAAAATTTTCTTACTTGTTCTAATCAGCTGCCTCAGCCTTAACTGATGTCAGATTGTAGTCCACGCTCTATACAGTGAGTAATAAAAAGTGGCATTTACCATCATAAATAGGGGCAAATATTTTAAATATTGGCTGCACAGTGGTGCAGTTGGTAGCACTGTTGCCTTGCAGCAAGAAGGTCCTGGGTTCAATTCCCGGCCCGGGGTCTTTAAGACATTTGTTAAGAAGCAAATGTTGTAAATAGTACGCTGGTTGAGAATCTAGTAGCTTCAAGATCTGCACTAATTGTTCATTCTTGCCAACCCAAATAGGTAATTGTTTAAGCTTAGCAACAACTGAGGCAATTCATTAGCATAAAACAAAAACAAAGAACCATCATACATACAAATATGATTTGCTGATAAAGAACCACAAGAAAAATAATCCACTGAGTTTTTCATTATAGTAGAATGAGCCCTAAAAACAGTTCAGTAAACAGATTTTAATTATTATTCACCATAAAAGTGCATCAAATATCTTCGATACACCTGTCTCAAAGAAAGAGCAGATTTAAGGAGCCTTGCCAAACTTATCCTAATTATCATATAATCTTCTAACATGCACAATATATGCCAATTGTGCTAAATAAGTGAAAACCTCCAATTAGGAGAAGAAAGTACAGCTATGCCAACATTTAGAGCTTTACTTATACATGTGTAGATTCAGGCTTTAGTGGTTTGCTCATCTTTTAAGAAAATTATGAGTTACTTTTCTCCAACAGTGGCACGGTTTTTCTTGTAAAGTAATTATTCTAAATCTGTCGAGCAAGGAGTGTGAAAAAGAGCGATTAACGCACCGGTACAGCCTGACAAACAGGAATTATTCCCAAACTATCGCCCTGGTTTAAACACAAAAATGTATAACGCTGAGAATAGCATGTTCTATAATTACAAACCTCATCAGATCAATGTTGTTAAAAATTGATTTTGCTCTTTGAGCAAAATATGCTCATTAGGCTCCCGAATATCTCAGAAAAAGCACATTTCTTTCCCGTAAACTAAAGCGGCTTTAATGTGATGATGCATTCGAAACCAGTGCCAGGTGTTTTGCCGCTGGGGAGACTACAAATGAAGTCAGAGTTCAGTGTCGTCATCTCTTGCCCCATTTCTCGTGTGCATTCAGTTTTTCAACAGTCTTCAAAGTACAGTGCACAGAAGTAGTTTCAAACATTTCAGTGAATTTGGCTCAGCTCTTTAGAGAACTCCAGCTGTCTCTGCTGCTTCTGTCACTTCATGTGGTGTCAGACAGACTACATAATGTTCAGATCGGGTCTCTGTTGGTCGGAGCATCTGTTGCAGGATTTCATATCAATGTCTGAACCGAAAGCTGCTCATTGTTGGGACCTGTGGGTTTATTCGCAGCAAAATTATTGGCTAAATTTTGCCAGAACAAACAAAATTACAGAATAATTTTAAAGAATCCCACATCTTACTGTTACAGGTTGTTTTTTTTACAGTAATTAGCTGTATTTACATGATATTTTATCGTACCCACATGTATAACGTGTCATAGTACAACATATTATATTCTACTTTTGAAATGTGCTCCCTATTTACAGAAAATTACTAAAACAAAAACCTGAATATCTTCAAGAATAGATCTATTTTTACAACACTTTACAGTAGGACTGCATGAAATAAATGGTATGCGGTAGAAATTATAGAAATTTGGCTTAAGATAATAATCTGTAGTCTATTGGCTAACCACGGTAATGCTTGTCGACATAACTGGCTGATATCAAAACAGAGGAAGCGGGAAGCAGCATGGATGAGAGGGAAAAGGAAGAGCTCGTTAAAAAGTCAGGTGCAAAAACGTAAATTATCTGGATCTGGTTTGGGTTTAACTTCCTGCGGTCTCAGCGAGTTGCTCAGGAGGAGCGCGGCAGATGTCACAGTCAGACAGCGGGGAAATGAGGGGTAAAAAGCGCATGCGGGATTGATGCAACCTCCGCATGGACGTGCATGGAGTAAAGCTTGCTGAATCCAATGAACGCCATCTCTTAACCCTCCAGCAGCTTTAGCATGATGCTCAAGAGGAGCGCGGCAGATGTCACGGTCGGAGCTGGGTGACAGCCTGACGGTCTTTCCGAAACTACAAAAAGAAAACCTCAACTCGTAAAAGCGCACATAGGCTCAGTGTGACCCCACTGTAACATGCATGAAGTGAAAAAGAACGTGGGGTTTAAATGACCCCGTCTCTTAAGACTAGAGGAGGGGTGAACATTCAGACCAGGAGCAGAAAAATTAAATTTGCAAAGTGTGAGGAAGGGAGGAAATACAAGCAGTTCTTTTTAACAACTGGAAACGAATCATCTGCTTGAATACCAGCAATGCTGCTGACTACAAGTTCCAGTCACAACACTGAGAAGAAAAGGCAGGATTTGATGCAGACATCCATTACATTAATGTTATTGTTTTCTATATAGAGATATATTTTTAATTTCTTTATTTAAGTTTGATTTAACCATTGTTGAGATCATGCTGCTGCCTATGATTGCCAATGATAGGCAGCATATTGCACATTCCTACTTTATAGTAAAATTCATTGTGAAAAACTGTAAAAGTATAAAAGTATAAAAGCTGTGCCTGGGTTCGGATTAGACGTTTCTGTGAACCCTGTAGAAAGCGAATCAACCCGGGGGTTCTGCCTGTAAGTTCCCTCCAGACATTTAGATTCTTCTGCTTCTGCACTTTTTAAACAATAAATATTCAAAGTCTACAAATGACTTTCTGTGCCCCTTAAAATAAGTTCTCCACCAGTCATTAGAACCACGTCACTTGCATTTTTATTTTCACATTTTTTAGATTTTTCTCTTACTCTTTCAACTAAACCAATACCACTGATGCAAGGCAAAGACTTTCTGCATGAAAAATAATCATGGAATTAAATAAGAAGTTGTCAAGGGAGGAGAAAGTCACCCTGAATTAGAGTTCACGGGCTGTAATTCTGCGGCCGGAGACTGTCCAATTAATCAACCTTCTGTGGGCATGAATAACTCATTATCAAAGTCCCACAGAGGAACCAAACATGTTATTAGTGATTTTATGTAATATTGAGCAAAACGGTGCAGTCCTCTGAGCATATGCTCGTTCCTATTTCTAATCCCACTGATGCGGGGAGCTGAAACTGTAATTTTTGGGGAGGTCGACTCTGGCTCATTAGATCTGTACAAGAAATCAAACCCTGCACTCGCTGACGTACTGAAATACAATTCAGTCTTGCTGCTAAAGAATACAATGCAGTGTGAAATGATGGAGTGTGATGGAGGTGCTATAAACACTTGGGAGGCAGTTTGGCCAATGAAGGGTTTGGCAACAGCTGGAAGGAAAGATTTAAATTAAAATGTTCCATTTGGCAATGTAATGGTCATAATAAAAACCTTCTTGGATGAATAATTACATTCTGTAAAGACATATATTAGTGCGGTCTTATTGTATTAAAAGTTAAATATAAGCCAAATTAGCTGAAGCCTTTTAAACTGGCAATTCTTCATCCATAATGTCTTTGGGTTATAGAGTGTCTTAGTCATTTATGCGACTATGCCTGAACTGTGGGGAGGCATTTGGCCAGAGCAAAAAGCTAGATTGTATTTGGCAAACCTTGAATAAATATGATGCAGTAAGAAGAACACAAAACAGCTCTTTAAATATTGATTTAAAAAGAGCAATTGATTGGCTGACTGGTCACTCATAGAGGAAGAAGCCATAACTCCAAAAGGTCAGAAAGACGTTAGATTTTTTGAGAAATGTCCTGCCGTCTTTTGAAACTAAAACCGAAGTGGTTGGAGAAAAAATAAGTTAAAAACTTGAGAAAACCAACAATTTCTGCACTCAACAGATTAGATGCAACATCTCAAGAAATCACTCAGGATGATAAAGCTCGAGTACAAATGGAAAATTATCCTAAGTCTATATTTTATGTAAAGATTGTCAAAAAAGTAGAAAAAAGATTTTTGTGAGTTGTACAGTGGACAGTTCAGAACTCGCAGGTGTTTCTGTGATTTTATTCACTGAAAATTCACCTTTTTTTGTAGAGAAAATCTGAGATATTCAACAAAGTAACTCAGCTTGGGAAGCTACTTGACATGCTAGTGGCTGGGATTTGAAAAGCAGCCAATCCAAGAGCGGCATTTATTTTATTTGCAGCTGAAAAGTGAAAATTAGGAAGACTATAGATGTTCTTCTCTAGAGTGTATATTAATGAATATTGAGGCATATTTGGTGTTTGAACAAATAAAATAGACACTTCTAAGTGTTTTAGACGGGATTTTAAGTATTCACCGACTTCAGCTGTTTGCTGTGGCTGTAATCGCTAAAATCTGTAAAACTGAAATCAGCTAAAATTGGCATTTCATTAGAATTTCAGAATAGGTTATCAGATATTTGCAGAAAATTTCTTAAAGGACAAAATGTGAGTAAATCTAATGTAGTTGAATCTAATTTCAGGCTTCTTTAAAAGTCAACATTTAAAAAAAATGATTGTACTTGTATTTCTCATTCATCTTGCTCTTACCAGCTCCATTTTTTATGAATGTGCTTCCTGGCATCAAATTGCAGACTTATTTACACGTTTAAAAAAAAACTCCCTTCCCACGTAACACTCTTCCATCTTGTGAGATGGCTTGTGGTGGTGTCTTTACCTTTAATCACAATTTAGGCTAATGAAATGCAGCTCAGTCACATTGAAATCTAGTGATCGGGTCGTTTAAGTCGCACCCCCATTCGGTCTGAAAAGCCCCTGTGGGCGCCCTGGGGGCGTTCTGTCTTACTGACGGGTGAAAAATTGTTAGACACAGCTGGCTGAAGCTGAGCACACACCTCTGACTTCATTTTGTTGCTGCCCTCAGCACTGAAGTTTTCAACAAATGCCAGCGTGCCACTTCCATTACAAGCCATGCATGTCTGTGCCATAATGGGAGCGCCTCCATGTTTGACAGATAAGGTGATCCAGGGCCATGTGCTCGTCATATTTATTCATTCATTCAGAGGATGGGCAGACCTTAACAGAACATTCCAGAATAATAATGTCGCTTTGCAGCTTTGAATGGCAAGATATGTCATTATTTACAAAATTACATATTTTACCAAGTTCTGCTGTGAAGGGCAACTGATCTTCTTCTGGTGTTTCTTGAAGACATTTCAGGTTTCATCCAATATGCTACTTCAGTTCTGATCCTGGTTTGGGAATTTCTGGCCTATAAATCTTTCAAAGTCCAAACAATTAAGTTACTGACCAACCCATCTGTCCTGTGAGCCATTTGGGTCGAGGGACGTCTTCAAGAGTAGGGTTAGGTAAAAACAAAACATCCCAATGGCTTGCTTTCAACTCTTAAACTCACCTGAAATGTCATTTTTAATATTTCTGTTTGACAGTTAGTCTGATTTTATCTCATAAATGATCAATATAAAGCTGTAAAATATCCCTATCTGGGTTTTGAAGAGTTTTGCAGCTAATCAAATTTATTCTGTCGAAATAGTTTTAATAATTTACAAGCACTGGACATGTTCAGCATTGATACCTGAATGTTTTTTTTTCCCCCTCATAATCATAAAAACACAAACGTTAATTTAAATGGCGACTCTAAATGATCATTGGGAACAACTGTGTGCATGATTATGTCTTTTGTAGATTTCTAATTTACTGACAGCTTGTCCATGGTGTATCTTGACTTTTGAACATTGTCTACTTGTTTTGGCTTCAACATAACCACCCAAAAATGATGAATTCTGGTAGTCAAATGATCCCAAATTTAGATTAAAACCATTCTTCTAGAAAAAACACGAGCCAACAAAAGCTGAGTTACCTTCAGCTATACAGGCATGTTCTGCAAAAACGCAAAATCTTACCAAATATTTTTGATCTAATTTCTTGTGCAAATATTTTAGTACACATGAATTCAGGCTAAAGTAACTTTGAAGTAACATTTCAGCAAGATATAGAAGCTTGTTTTAAGTAAATAATTCCTTAATATTGATGAAAAACATGGGCAAATTGTCTTGTTTACTTAAAACAAGCTTCTATATCTTGCTGAAAAGATACTTGTAAGTTAGTTTTGTCTTATTTTAAGTGTTATAAGATATTTGCACTAGAAATGAGGCTAAAAACACTTGGTAAAATTCTGTGTTTCTGCAGTGTAGGATTGTCATTTTCTCTGTGAATAAAAATCTACACCAATGTATCTTGAAAATCTACATTTCTAGTGACTTTTTGTTCTTTTCTAGGGGTTTATGGTAAACCATGATGTGGTTGCTAACGTACATTAGCAATGTGATTCCTGGTGTTGTCCCAACTTGTTTAGTTGTTGGGTGAGCTTTATTTGTTTAATATTTTTAATTTTCAGTTACTTTGTCCATTCTTGCTATTCTAATTAATTCGATCTTGAAGAAAAAAATAGGACTTCTTCACACTTTCTGTCAATAGCTTTCCTCTTGCCACACTTCCAGAACTTGGTGCTTAAACTTGGAATGTGAGTTTTACTAACACTACTCTAACCATATGTACTTAAATTGTGTCTTTCTTAGGAGAAATTGCAGTTGAACAACCATGTGTTAATGTTAGCTTAAGACTAAATCTGGCCATTGAGGTCTCAAAAATGAGTTTCCAACTTTAAAATCGCAGATAAGTTCCATCAAATAGTTTGAGAAACAGAAGTTATCAACGCCGCTGTTGCAGCATTTAGCCAAATCCTTAATCATTCCGGTTTCCTCGTTGAAACGTGCATATTAATTTGAGGCTGTGAATAACAGCTTCACCTCATTTCCAGTCTACAAACACCATTTCTAGGTGTGAGTTTGCTCATTTAAAGGTATCTGACGGCTTGCAACCCTGATTAAACTTTACCAGCTGTGATTACACTGCTGCAAAACAGGCCAGAGATTAAAAAAAAGCATAACACATTTTGGTATATTATCACCACATAGACAAACAGCATAGGGAGAGTGCGACTGCAAAGTGCAATAATATTACGTGTGACTTTCATGTACATGAATTCCTGTTCAAATTTAGCTTCAAATTATTTGAATTTGGACTTCAGATTAGCTAATCAAGCAAGTAAACAACAGAAAGTTCTGAAAATAAAACTCTCCTTACAATAAATATGGTAAAAAGTTCAGTTAAATCCTGGAAGAAAACCTGCTATGTAAAGTTTCTCTCTATTCTGAAAAAACTGGAAATTTGTGAGATACGACAAAGAATTGTAGCTAAAGTTTCAGCAAACAGGTTTATTTATGGTGCATGTTACATTTTTAAGATATTTATTTCTAAAACATAAGTTTCATTTTCCTTTTCTAAGCAGTTCATCACATAAAATCCTGATAAAATGCTTTTGAGTTTCATGATTGCAATGTGTGAAAATGTTCAATGGTTCTGAACATTTCTGCAAAGTATGTCACACAGTACACAACAAAAGGAAAGGTGCAGCTATAGGATCTGTTACTCCCTAAGTGTGCTCTTCCCTTCTTTTTTTACTGTTTCTATACACCAACATCTTTGACATCTCAAAAAATGAGTCCTGATTTTATCTGACATCAGAATATATTCTCAATATTTAATTCACGTTATTTAAATATTTGATGGATGCATGCAGAGATGTATATTTTGTGCATCGCTGATTTTTCACCAATGTGTAATTTGCAGATTTGTTTGGATTTTAACTCTTTAGTTTGTTCCTTTTTCACTTTAGGAATTTAGTTGTGCAAAATTTTAGTTTTGCAATTAATTCTTTGCCAAATAAATTAATAGACCCGTTCAGTTGCCATGCTCCGGTGACGATGTTCAGTGTCTTTGAATGCCAATAAAGCCCACAGGACAGATGAATATACATTTTAAGCCTTTTGCCATAGTTTGAGGCAATTTGCTCCTAATTAGTTGGGACTGTTTGACATAATATGATCTGATATTAAATAACTTGAAGAGACCTGCAGGAAACATTATCCTTATTTTCTTCTTACTCCTCATGACTGGTTGCTGACAGTTGCCAGAGGGGGCGTTTGTGCAACTGATGCCACTGCTGTGTCTGCTGGTGACGGTGTCATATGCAGCTGTTGGTAAATGATGTTTGGGATGTGACATGCAACAGAAAGCTGAATGTAAACAATATAATGTCGGGGATTTGAACTCTAACACTGTGTTATTTTTAAACAAGACAAACTGGGAAAAACAAATAATTATATCGTAGAACTTTGTTCTAAGCTGTATTTTAAAAGTAATTATGGATAATCCTGGCAGTTCCTCAGATAGTTTGATGTAAATTTGTCCTGTTCCTCCTGACAGGTCTGGTTTGAGGGGCTCCTGCACCTGACCCACAAGAGCACAACCAAATCTCTTTTTCACAAATTACACTAAATAACAAAGACAGGAATGCAAAGTCCTCCCCTCGCGTGATGCAAGACAAGTGGAGGATGGAGATTCCCAGGTTCATTAGATATGTGTGAGACTTCCAGAGGAAGTGAAGCAACCATGTTTGCTTCATTTCTACTCATTCAGCAAACGTTTCGACTAGATTTAACCATTTAGTCTTAGCGCAACGCTCAGGACGAGCGCAGCAGATGTCACGGTCAGCCAACCAGAAATATTATTCTTAGTTTCTTCTTACTCCTCAGCTCTTCAGTTCATGAAATCACAAGGGGGGGAAAAAAGCTGTCAAACCGGCGAGCCCACCAGCACTGCACACACTGTAAAAAGCTCTAGTGGGGGTTTATTCGACCCCTCTTGGAACTACAAGATTCAAACTCCACTTATTCGTTTTTAGCCATTTAGCTTACAGAAAGAGCGCCAAGCCTCCAAATAAACAAAAGTAAACTGAGCAATCAGATTTAGCTTTAGTACATAAACATGTTCACCTTCACAGACTCACATGGCTGTGGGCTACATACAGGATGTACAATTTTTTTAATGTAATGAGGGTTAGA
Organism: Xiphophorus hellerii; assembly: GCF_003331165.1. Classification (NCBI taxonomy): domain Eukaryota; kingdom Metazoa; phylum Chordata; class Actinopteri; order Cyprinodontiformes; family Poeciliidae; genus Xiphophorus; species Xiphophorus hellerii. The sequence continues at coordinate 8,402,419 of NC_045679.1, read as the reverse complement.
TAATAAAAAGTCCAATAACTTTTTTACTTAAAGGAAGGTATGCACAGTGCGTACAGCCGTACAGCAGCAGGCGTTGCTGACTGGCAGTGTATGGGACTTAGATCAAGGTTTTGGAACGGTCACTTCAAAATATTAACTTAGTTGTTCTTTAGCCACTTTTTAGCTAATTAAGCAGTATGGTTAGCATCATGCCACATTTGGAAAACCTGTTTGTCTCCTAACTTTAACCTTGCATTGAAACAACACCCACATTACAAGATGCTGTCCAATTAAGTCAGGAAAAGAACCAATGTTTTTCCTACAAAGTCATAAACTGATGAATTTCTCAAAATTAAGTCAGAATAAATGATTTGTTTGCATTTTTATATTTAGCCCCAGATTCGGTGTTAGCTTTGTGGAGATAATATGGCTTTGTTGGCTTCCTTAGATCGTGATCAAGTGAATCTTGAAGAGAATCAGCACCTTAAAACGGGGGTGGAACCTTTTGTTTGGTCTTGAGCCAGAAAAGGTAGAATCAGGGACGAAATTCAAGCCCAAAGTGCTCTAGTTCATGAAAGAGGGAAAAATAAAGGCATTGAAAAGCCTTGAAGTTCCCCCAGGAAAACGTAGTCTGTGAATAAACCACAATACTCCAGAAACCTCTGTTATGGTCAACCATGTTTGGAGAAAACCAGACCCAAAACAGAACCACAACAAGCTGAGACCAAACGTTAGGCACAGTGACGGAGGAACTTCTTTGGACAGATAAATGAAGCCTTTAAAATATTTATCCTGTTTCCCTGCACAGTTTGAAGGTTCATTAAGTTGGGGGCCATAAGAAGACCTAAGGACTCTGGATGAAAGAGATTTAATAATAGTGCTTTTCGACTGAAACCGTGAGTCACAACCCTTTCAATAACGCATGCAGGTCTTGCAATGGCTTGCTTTCAAGTATCATTTCCACTGAGGCACGACGCCTTTTCTGTTGTTTTACGGTCTAAATCTGAGCTTTTTTTTAAACTCAGAAACACTGAAACTCATCTGAAATGTCATTTTTAATATTTCTATTTAACAGTTAGTCAGATTTTATCTCATAAATGATCAATTAAAGCTGTAAAATATCTCTATCTGGGTTTTTAAAATGTTTTGCATTTCTTTTGAAATAGTTTTAATAATTTACAAGCCTTGGGCTACGTGTTTAGCATCGATACCTAAATGGGTTTTTTTCCCTTCATCTTCATAACACAAAGGTACATTTAAACGGCGACTCTAAATGACCCTTAGGAATAAGTGTGTGTGCATAATTATGTCTCTGTTAGCCCTCTAATAGACTGCCAGCTTGTCCTCACTCTTGAACATTGCCAGCTTGTTTTGGTTTCATCAATCCTAAACATAACCACTGAAAAAGTATGTATAATTCTGGTAATCAAACGATCCAAAATTAAGATTAAAACCATTCCTAAACTCTAGAATAAAACACGAGCCAGCACTATGAAGTGCAGACTGATTCGGCTGCTACACGTTCTTCTGTCTTGAAACATTTTTAAGTCTCAATAAAATGAATTCAATGGACTGACATGCTTGTCCGCCTTTCGCCCAATAAACGCTGGAGATAAACACCAGCTCCCCTCGCGACCCTGCAAGGATAAACGTGTTCAGATAATGGATGGATGGATGGATGGAAAATGCATGATGTTGAAAATAGAAGAGCCCAATCCATCACTCTTACTAAGATGACATTGTAAAGTAAAGTTGGTGTGCTTTGAGTGGCCTGTCTGTTAGGCAGCTGACTGCAGACTATTAGACGTCCAGTCCACAAATCTGTCCTGAAGAAAGCCATAAGAAGATCCACTGACTGCTGAGCATAAACCATCTGAGGGGGACAGCAGATAAGGGCTTATAGCTCCTTATTTTAATAGCTCAAACAACAAATATACCTTAATATGCAGGAATACACACAGTGGAAACCGTCTTAGCATTGGCGCAGAAGCTAGGCTCTACAGTCTTTCTTATCTCCAATCTTTGGGGTTTAACTGAGGAAAGTTAATGTTTTTCCTGAATTGGAAGCATTGGAAACACCAGCTAATAGCGTCTCAGTTAGCACTGGATCTGCATTTTCACTGAAATATTTTACAAACATAAATCTGCAATCAGGTGAATTTTCCACGAATATTGAGTTTCTTGTGTTTTCCACAGAAAAATCCTTGACAAATCCAAAAATACCACACTGGGAATTGCAGAGGGTCATCTGTACGTCACACCATGCGTTTGGTGGAAAACTGCCAACACGCCAACCCAGTGGTCAAACCGGTGGTGGCAGCATCATGCTATATTAGTCTGCTGTAACCGTGGAAGAAAACTTGCTGGAGGCTTTAAAATCTGGGAGTGAGAGATCCAATGTCAAATCCTATTCATATGTCAAATCAAATTGATGATCTGCAGCCAGACTTAAAAATGATCTTCAAATATGACTAAAATTAAGAGTAATGTGTCAAACTCCAGGCCTGGAGGCCAAACCTGGCCCTCCGTAGATTTTCATGTGGCCCTCTGGACTCCAAATTACATCAATAAGTTGCTTCAGTTTTTCACAAATCCACAAAATCAACAGATATACAAATTGTTTCTCTTTTCACTGAAAATTTTTATGAAAATTGACCAAAAAAAACAAAAAATGGACAGATCAGTGTGAGAAAATGTTCAATATTTAATTTTAAGATGCAACTTATTTAATGTTGAAACAGCTATTTATTGATATTTAGTAACTTAATGAGTTTTATCAATACATTCTGGCACAACCGGCCCTTTAAGAGCATTCGGATTGTTGATGAGGCCCAAAATGAAAATGAGTTTGACACTCAACACAAAAAAACACTTGAATGGCGGTTCTGCAACAAACTGACTCATGAAGGATTAACAGATATTCCATCCAACTAGCAAACAAAACTTTCCAATCAGTCCTCTGTGATATAATTAATGAACACACCATGAGTGCTAATGTAACTAAATATGGCTGCCTTCGAAATAGCTAATATATTTGGATTACCATAAAGAAATCAATGCTTTTGAGTATTTTTAAGCTAACTTTTGACTGAATGTTTTATTTTATTTTGGACTGGAAATGAGATAAGATCCAACACAGGTCACAAGGTCACTACATGGAAACATAGATACACACACACCCACACACACGCATTCATATCTAAGGGCAATTTTTGAGAAACCAATGAACCCATCAGTCAGGTTTTCATGCTGTGGGAGGAAGAGCACACACTCCTCGCAGAAAGACCCCAGGCTGCGATCCGAACCCAGGACCTGCTACCAACTGTTCCAACATGAAAGCAGTCGTTAAATACAACACAAATATCTTTAAATACAGTTTAATACAGCTCAAAAAATAGTGAAAGCTAAAGATCAGCTTACAAACACCAAGCCTCCTCACTTTAGCTGAAGTATGGAAAAAATATATGTCTTTTACACATTTGTTGAAGCTGTCACTATGATATATCAGTATGGTATGAGACAGTCTGTAAAAAAATAAAAATAAAAAAATCTAGCTCTTCTGTCTTCTCCAGTGCTAATTACAAACAACCAATCAGAGAAAGGAGGCGGGTCTTAGCGCTGTCAATCACCTGTAACTGTAATAAATGGTTTTCCTGGAACAGTAAGTTGTTTCTCCATCATCAGCACATTTAGCAGTGTGTACACAATGCTGATTGACAGTGCTAAGACCCTCCTTTGGGCTCTGATTGGTTGCTTTTGAATTGTGGATTTCTTCAGATGGTAGTAGCTCAGGGAGGAAGTGGAGGAAATCGCTCTATTCACAGATTATCTGTCACATACTAAACTAGACCCTTGAATATGTAAAACATATTTTTATAAGCATATGGCATGTAATAAAACACCAAATCTAACACTTTTTTTATATACGTCATAATCTAAAGCTGTGAATCCCAACATAGAAGTTGCTGCTCTTCATTAAAGCACTTATGAAGCTTAAAAGAAAATGTCAGATCATTACAAACGAGTCCATTCTGTGCCATGTGTTTACTGTAATAACCTAAACATCCTGCTGTACAGTTGGCAGGTTTGCTGCTCAGTTTAATTGTAATGTCATGACAAAGTGACTAATTTGTTCCCACATCCGCTACATGAATCTACATGAGCTTTGAAGTTATTAAAACTGTGGCAGAATTAAGTATTTCTGTTTTTCCAGGGCGAACAACTGAAGGTGGGTGGGTAGATGCCACTGTTATCAGAGGATAAAGTACACAGCGGCTGCCAAAGCCCACAGCAAGGGGAGCAACGGAGGAAAAGGGGGGCAAGTAGAAGATTAGAAAATTCAATTTAGGGCAAAAGAGGGGGTGGATCTTTTATATAAGGTGCCACTGAGATGTTTTTCCGTTCTCTGTCTAAGATGCACACACACATGCACACACACATGCTTTTAAGAGTTTGTCATAGAATCTTTTCTCCGTGTTTTGGTCGTGTTATCTGGTAGCACAGAGGATCCCTGTTTGTCTTAGCTGCAGGGCCAAAGCCAGCTCGGGATGCAGCTAATAATACGCAACTCACCGAGGTTCGGGTTGACTATGTATGACTGTATTTCAGTGTGGGAGACAAGGCGGTGTGCCTGGGGCAAAAAAAAAAAAGAGCTATCTTACCATTTTTCAGTACATGCATCATCATCTGGCGCACCCTCGGTGGGATGCCGTTTGGAGAATGACCCAGCAGTCGAGGGAAGAGGGCATGAAATTGGACCTCTGAGAAAGTGAAAAGGTTGCGCTGTGGAAACAGAAGTAGCTCTCACTCAGGGCTGTTACTGACTCGGCGGTCAGTCCGAGTGGCTTTTCTGACCCTCCATACTTTTGAATCAATAAGGTACAGATTTGTTTTGTCAGCCTGAAAATAGCAGCTGCATCTTTGCTATATCAACGATTGGAATACATGGTATGTCATATTGTAATATCACAATAATATATTAGATATAAAATTACTACAGTAATAATAAGTTAAAGCTATGGAGCTAGCTTGTTCTCCCTGTGCATATCGAGGTTCTCTGCTTTCTTCCCTTAAAGAAATTTAAACTTCTTCCATCCTTATTATTACATTTATTAACCTCTACAATTTAAAGGTGCAGTATTATGTGATTTGCAGGCATATTATAGCACAATCAAGTAATTATGCTACCATCAGTTGTTATAAAAATGCTATATATATAAAATATGACTTTTGAAATTGGGCCTCTGTATCTTTAAGAAACTCTGCCTTCAGGAAGTCATCACAACACTCCTTATTAACCCTTTAACAATATTTTTACCAGAGTTTCACTGAGAAGTAGCTCATATAATGAGCTCAACAATTCCACCAGATGTCTGCTGATTACTGCTGACTAGTCTGAAGGAGCTGAGTGGGAGAGTCATGGTGCGTTCACACCAAATGCGTCTTGAACAAGGAAGGTAGAAGCTTGGAAAGCTCCAAGGAGGAGCTTCGTCCTGGGAGGCGGGGCTAGGTCCACCCAGGCGTTTTGCACAGCTGCACGGTTGCCATGGAGATTAAAGGATTCCTCAAACATGCCTGAAAAAAATCAAGGCAACACTCCAGGTATGTTTATTGAAGAGGGAACATCATTATAACATGACGTATAGCTCAAAAACATGTCAAAGTTGTGGAAATTTACCCATACTGCATTTCTGTGAATTACTGTCTGCTTTCATTTACCATGGCATCACTGTGCTTTAATGTTGGGCCCCTTGGATGTCTAGGAAAGACACTAGTCTTGAATTATTACTTTTCAGATAAACTCCCGATGTTACTGAGCCGCACTAGTTTATTCTCTGAAAGCAGGATGTCACTTCATGCCATCAGTACTGACGAGTTTCTGGTTTAAAAGCCAGGTTTTATCATCACTGAATGGTTTCTAAAAGCCTTTTAATTACTCAAGCTTAAAAACTTGCTCCGTTTTTAGCGAGGAATTTACAATTCAGATTCCATTCAAGAGCGAATGAGTTGGGGAAAAAGAGAGCAAATGAAATAAGCAGCACCTGGAGTGTGAGACTCTTCGTGAAACATATTGTGTTTTCTTTTTCTCCTGAGTACGCCTTCCTGCGTTTAATCTCCTAATAGTTGTGATGAGTTAGAGGGGAGCAGGAGCAGAAAATGGAAGTCTACCTCTAAATGGTTTTTGGAGCAACGCCTGTCAAGTGGAACAGGACTGAAGGGAAAATTAGCCAGAGGCTCATGCAAAGGGAGCACTGTGGGAGATTTCTGCAAACCCGTTTGGGGAAAACGGATACAGTTTAGTCTTCCAGAGAATTTCAGGGAACACCAAAGAGACACAGTGAACTGCCAATGCTACTTCTCCCTTTTTATCTCATAAGAAACAACCATGACAGGATTGACTTGAGGCTGACTTACAGAAATATACATATATTTATACTGTCAGGGGTTTTACTTCAATTTGGAGAAAGCCTTGCAGAAGTTTCCCTTTGAGATGTTTCCCATTTTGTCACATTGCAGCTACAAACTTTATAGTTTCATTTGGATGTTTTTGTGGTAAATTGAATGTTTTTTAATAAGAAATATCAGTCAATTTTGCACAGAATTTGAATAAACATAATTTTTCTCTAATTAAACTAGCCAATTGTGACAAATGTGAAGCTTTTCTCGAGTTTTTAGACGTATTACACGTGATTTAGTATAATCTAAATCACATGTGTCAAACTCAAGGCCTGGGGGCCAAATCTGGCCCGCCATAGCTTTTTGTGTGGCCCTTAAGTCTCCAGGTGCCAAATTACATCAACCTATGGAAATTCTCATATTTTCTCACTAATGCGTAACTGCAAATTTTCCTTAAAAATGGTCGAAAACATTGGGTTTAACTGACCACTAACTCCCTCCAATAGGGGGCAGTATTGTGTACTTTCACAACACCCAGGCCTCAGCCTTATTTCATGTTATTAGTCTATGATTGATGTGACAATAAACAAAGTCATAACTAAATGTAAATATTGCAAAATTCCTTGAGAATATTTCTAAATTATCTCCACAAAATTTGTGATTTTATTGTTTAAAAAAAATAAATCAATCAAAAAATCCTAGAGGAACTCAACATTGTGAAAAGATGTTTAATTTTAATTACTTCTTATTTAAAAAAAAAAAAACAAAGACAGATATTTATTCAGATTTTAATGGGTTTTATCAAAACATTCTGGCATTCATGGTCTTGATTTGGCCCAAAACAAAAATTTTAATGGTTTTGCCTTTTCAAAAAAGTACCAACCACAAAATAAGACAAATAATTAGTTATTTTAAATCTTAAGGGTACTGTAACAATAGCATTACTGCTAAGTAGATTAATGTCCCATAATGTTCCCTCAGCAGCAGTAAACACAAGCAGTGGAGTATTTTGGAGAACAGCCTACCCACAGCTGTGACTTTTCTTATTTTGTATTTTAATAAATGTGTGGGTGTTGATAACGGAATATGTTAATAAATCGGAGCGCTGCTGATTGTGACTGTTTGGCAGGAAGTCAAAAACAAAGTTGATTTATGATGGTTACTTCCAATTCGGTCTCTCCGTTAAGACAATACAAATGGTGCCAAAGGTCGAAGGTTAAGACTGCTTTTAGCCAACGAGATAAATCACTTTTTTCTGTTTTAATACCTTGAAAGTGTTTCACAAACGTGTTCATACTTTTTATTGAAGCTGACTTACTGAAATAAGCATATGAGAGTAATGTGCACTGAACAAAAACTTCTTTAATTATTATTATTATTATTATTATTATTATTATTATTATTATTATTATTATTATTTCACATTAAACATCTGTAATCATATCAAACTTCTAGACCATCCAAGTGTCCTAGTTCAAGTTTAAACTTATTTTAATCAAATTAACTTAGATTAAGTTAATTTAAATTTAGCTTAAGTAAATGTATTTATTAATAAATGTAATAAATTTATTAATTTACAAATAGTTAATTTATTAAGTAAATTTATTTACTTAAATAAATGTATTTATTTAATAAATACATTTAAGTAAATTTATTTACTTATTAAATAAATGTAAGCACATTTCTTTATTTATTAGTTTGTTGTAAATGTTTTATTTTTACCTAATGAAATCATCTAAGTAAAATTTTACTTAATAAAATTTTACTTTTAAGTAAAAAATATTTTACTTAATAAATTAACTGAATTAGTTACCAATTGAAGCAATTGAATTAAGTTGGTTCAACTAAATTTGCAGAAAACTGCAAAGATGCTGAAACCCTGAGTTCCTTTGAGTAAAGGCCAAAATCCCATTTATTTAGAGTTTTTTCTACTAATATTAGCTGGAACATCATTAATTTTAGTCTGTCTTCCAATTTTTCATTACTTTCTGTAATTTTGCCACCATAATGTCATTGTTTTGGATTTGCAGCTGCAATTGCAACAAACTAAAGTCCTATGCATCCTGACTCTTTCCTCTGAGAATCATAATCCAATATTTCTGCAGATTTAAACTGAAAACATCCAGCAACATAATTTCCGTGTGGGTTAAATAAAGTTTTCTGATCAGTCCTTTCACTGGTTTCTTTCTTTCTTGGTCCACTTTTAATAGAAACCGACAGCAGCTGCTTAAACGCAACTCTGTGCAACTCGAGGTGAATTTTAGAAAAAGTTTTGGATTTCGGTCACGTCGGCATCCTGTCAGTAAAGCAACACGTATCTGGATTTGCAGGGCGGCTTGTGGGGGGATGTTTGTGTTCTTCCTGCTCTGAAAATCTTTTAGTAATGAAGCGAAAGTGAACAGTGAACTGTTTCTCGCTGTGCTCAGACACCATTGTGCGTCAGTCTCTTTCCGAACCTCTCAGAAGTCTTTCCGCAGCAGGGGAAATGTGTTCTGCTGGCTTTTGTTCCCTCACATTGCCATCCGCCGGGATTGATGGTGCTACGCTGAGCCGTAATGAAAAGCCACAAAGCCAGCTGTGCAGACCTGCAAAATGGCACTTTCATCAAACTAAACAAGGCTGGCGCCAGCTTCTCAATTATTTAAGGTTTGAAATAAGCAACGGCGTGGAACGCTTTTGAATCAATGACTCTGACACCCATCAGTGATGTTAAAAAGACGGGAATGTTATTCAGAAGATGAGATTTGGCTTATGGTTATGTAGCGAGAGACAATCCTCCAACACTGATTGCTACTGAAATGTCAGAACATTAACTTTTTTCCCCCTGACAAGCTGCCATTAAACTACGTATGTATGGCTGAGTATCACACCAGGCTAAAACTCTCTTCACATTGCTTCAGTCATCACTTGATCAGGTTGGAAGTGGTTTGGTCAATACGTTTAATTAAAAAGAGTTGGCACTATAAAATAAAAACCTTGAATGGAGATATACTGTTAAAAAAAAATATCAACCAATCTATCAGTGAGACCAAACATTTTAAATCAATAAAATTATCTTTCTGCAAACCAAAGTGGAGAAGAAAATATATAATTGATGTTACAAGCATCGCCATGGCGACTGGACATTTAACATATGATCCCGTCCTTTACTTAGAGCAGGGGACGTTCACACCAAAAGCGATTTGAGCGTCGAGTGCCTCAATGCGGAGGCGAATCGCGGTGAGTTTCGCACGTCTAGCGCTGAACCAATGAACCGTTTTGAGGGTCCGACACTGGATGCAGAGATTCAACCAATCAGAGAGACTCCGCTATGTGGTGTAGTGGCCTGTGGTTGGTGTCCTGCCAGGAGATGCAGGTACTGGTCATCAAACTGGGATCGGGTGAGATGAAAACAGCACCTATAGCGACCGTCGTCAGCGCCCAGCTAGCTTGTGAAACTCACAAACCTCCCACCACCTCTGAAATACCTAGGAAATTCAAACACGCGCCCGACGGCGACTTTCCGTTGATTTCAGTAAATAAAGCCTAGACACTCTCTCAATATTTTATCCGCCATTGTTCAAAGTAACAGGGAGAAGAAAAAAAGGCAAGAGGCTCCTGTTCATGTTGTGCCGTTATCAGCTGTCACCGTTGTTTGTTCAATAGAAACTGAACACAAAATGTCCAGCAAAGACATCTGAGCCTCCATTATGATTTCACTACATAATATTCTCTCTCTCAGGTTCATCCGCCATCGTACAAAGAGACCAGCAACAGAAAACAACGGCTCGTCAAGCATCTGACCTCAAAGTGAACACGCGTCGAACTTGAAGCGTCAGAAACGTTTTTGATGCACAAAATTAAGGCTTTTGGGCGACCTCTGACCTCTAGAATGGAGCACATCTGACCTGAAGGCTAAAGCTGGTTGGTTGATGCAAATGGACCCTTTTGGACACTTTCATCTTTTATGGCTTTTTTTTTTGTTTTACAGAAAAACAACATCTTCAAAAAATAGTAGGTGCAAAAAATAGATTCCCAGTTATTAAAGTTTTTCGGATTTATCTTTATTTATTTTGTTTTTGCTCAAAATAAATCTACCCAAAACATTTGAAACTGTGGGTTTGTCTTATACGAGATACGTTGTGTTTTCTGCAAAAATCCAACTGTTTTGTTGCTTTCCATTGATAATTGTTTGGTTTATTATTGAGCAGGTAAAATAAAAAGGCACCAAATATTATTTTTAAACCTGTTTTATAACATTTCAACATAATTTTGGCTCTCATGGCAAAAAGTATCAAGCATTGCACAGGAAATGGTCTGGAGAATACTGAGCTCTCAACTAATATTAATACATGTTTCATGATGTATTTTCTTATGTTACTTTAAAGTTTTCCTTGAGGTTTTTCCTCTAACAGCCCAGAACAAAGTTGTAAAGAAAAGTGGAGGATTCAAATTTAAAATCTTGGGGTTTGTTTGTTCAAGGAGTCCTAATGTTTTTACTATATAAGCTTTTTTTTAAAGCACACAATAATAATGTGTGATAATACATCTGGATTTTAAAAAGTAATCAAATATGCAGGTCCTGCTAGACAGATATAAACAAAATTTAAACTGCGTTACATTTATGCAAAAGGTGAAAACCTTCTGGTTGAACGTGCAAACATAAATCATCGTAATCGTTTTCAGAGCTAACATTTGTTTTGCCCTTTAACTACCCTGGACGGTGCATTTAAAGCACTCTTCTACTAGAAGATTCAGGCACTGATTGCTTGATTACAGGCTTCTTTCATGAATCTTTTCCTTCACAGACTGAAGCAGAAATTGGGGGTTTTACTGCACAAATATTTCAGAGATCCAGGATTCAACACTCAGCTTCTTTGAAACAAGTCTAGTCTCATCATGTTTATCTTTATCACTGTGTTTTTGAAATGTTTAAACATAATTCATTTGATAATAGAGCTCCATGCAACATCAATTTCACCTTACATGAGTAAAGTAGCTGCATTTTAACAGCATCAGCCTCTGAAAACAGAGCCGAATCTTCAAGCTTTACTATTTCCACAAAAATTGTCCGGTCTTGTTCTTATTTTATTTTATAGAAAATGATGAAGTAATTTTCTTATGCAATATGTATAAACAGATTTAATCAAACTAAATCTGATTCTTTTAAAACATAGTGAAAGCTCACTGCATCACATTTAGATTCACAAGACAAAGAAAATGTGAAATAACTGTTTTCTAACAACATGATGTTTTAAATTCAGTGTAACTCCGGGTACTTCAGCTTCCCGCACTGCATCTTTTTCCAAATATTAAAAAAAACAACAACAATAAACATCTGAATATTGAACGGAAAGTAATTTTTTGCTCTACACTGTAAATTAACTTCATAAACTCACATCAGAAACTTCTGTTTTGATCAAAATTCATCAAAAATATTTTGACTAATATTCTAGAGAAGTAGTGGTAAATTTTTGGTACCAAGCCAATTTTATTCAAATCTAACTTTTTGAACATTTTTTAAAAATGAGAACTATAAATCTGATTCTTATGTGGGATTCCTCAAGGCTGCATTCTTGGGCCACTTTTATTATTATTTACTGCACCTGCTGTAAAGAATTAAGGCTTAAAGCAGCCAAAAACTAATAGTGTCTACAGAAAGAAAAACATAATCCCACATGCTATTAAATAACTGCACACTCTCAATTTTTAGAAAATAAAATATGTTAAAACCCTGCTATTGCTCTACAAAGGCACTAAATGGCTTTGGGTCTATCATCAGTGTTCCAGAAATTAGCAACAATAAGCAATTTTAAGCATTTTATATTCAGTTTTAATGATGACGAATTGAAACTGAGGGCAGAATTTCCCCTACTGGCAGGGAAACAGCTTTAAACATGCAACTAAAGCTACATTGGAGTGGTTGTAAATGGTGTATTAGTGGGTTATGACGGCATATTTTACATTTTTTGCATACTTTTCTAACACATTTGCTTGGATTTGATTGATTTTTGTAAGCACACTGCACTTTTCAGATTTTTTGATGCAAAACAAATCGATGAAATCCATGTACCTTTTTCCATCCTCTTCACAATTATCCACTAATTTATCTTCTTCTCCATACAACCCCAATAAAACAAAAAAATGCCCCAAAAAAAGCTTATTTTCCTGAATATGTCTTATTTTTTTTGCTTCACCGTTGAAAGACGTCTTCAGTTTAAGCACCACTGAACTTTCAAATGCTCATTCAACTCTGTAATGAGAGGTTTATGCACTGGAGCCTCAATGTAATATCCTCTATGTGAGTGTCAGACTGTTCTTGTGGACACAATCTAATCATGTGCAGAACATTCTGTCTGAGCCGTGTGTTTTGTTGCTTCTCTCTGCTTATCACAGATTTCTCTTTATAACCTCAGTCAGACATCTGTGGACACACTTATGCTGGACATTTACATATAATCTAGGGCAGGATTTTCCCCTGTGTGCAACAATCAAACATAATTGTAGTAGAAGCTCTAAACACTTCACACAAAGAAAAATGTAGGTAGCAAAGACAGCAATATTTCATTAACTTATGATAAACGCTTCTAAATCCAAGTCTGTATAAAATAACAGCAATTTGAATTGACGTATAACCAAGACCATGAAAAAACACAAAATCTTACCAAGTATTTTTGGTCTAGTTTCAAGTGCAAATATCTGAGCACACTTGAAATAAGGCTTAAAAGTAACTTTTCAGCAAGATATAGACTTGTTTTAGGTAAATAATTCCTTAATGTTGATGAAAAGGTATTTGTTTCAGATAGATTAACTGGAAAAAAAGTCTTACTAGAAGTGAAATAATCTGTCAACCTGCATTAATATTAAGGTAAGGTAATTTTATTTATATAGGACATTTTCAGCAACAAAGTGCTTCACATGAATTAGAAGGAAATACAAGCAAAACCAAAAGAAAGACAAAAAGGTAAAAGTATTCTTACGTGGGGAACCCATGTAAGTCCATAACTTATAAACTAACTTCTCTCAATCTTAAATTTGTTCTGGATTAGAAAGTATAAAACTAAATGTTGGCTCCAGTTGTTCTGGGTTGAGTTCTGGATTTGTATAAAGCTAAATGTTGGTTCTCCATGTTATAAGTTCTTCTTGTTATAAGTAAACTAACAGGAGTTTCTCTAGCTCTTGCTCCGATATTAAAAATATAAAGCTAAATGTTTGAAGTAAGAAGTACAGCACAATTTATAAAAGTAATAAACTAAAAAGTATCAAGCTAAATGTTGGTCTAAAATACTAAATTCCACAATTTAGTAAACTTAACAGACAGAAATGGAGCAAGCAGGGCAAAGGTGGGAAGGAGGGAGAGGAGAGCAAGAGAAAAAATGAATTATTTAGTTAAAACAAGTCTATATTTTTCTAAAAAGTTACTTTAATGTTTGTTTTGTCTTATTTCAAGTGTACAAAGAAATTTGCACTACAAATTAGACTAAAAATACTTGGTAAGATTTTGTGTTTTTGCAGAGACGATACGCAATCCAGGTGAAAAGTTTACATACACTTTCCATCAGCAAGAGCATCATTTATTTTGAGCCTTTAATGATTCATTCTTTTTCTCAGGGTGAAAAGTTTATAATAAAAACAAGAATTGAGTGTGAAAGTTTGGTCAAACTAATACTTGGTAAAAAATATAAATCCTCTTTTTTGTTAAAGAACACTTCAAATATCTTTACAGCCAAAAACAAATGACATTTGCACTTATAGAAAATGTACATAAACTTTGTAAGATTGATGTTTAGTCTGCACTGATCAAATTGCACGGCACATTTGATCCTAAAGAGCTTCCAAGCCACTAAGCTCAATCATTAGGGCTGCACAACACAGACTTCGTCCAATTTCCAGTTTTCCACGACTTAAAGGCGTTTCTTTAAAGAACCCGTCAAGCATGTTTACTTCAGGATGGAAAGTCTGAATTGGACCCAGAAAACAGCCAAAGATGCAAGTTTGGAACATCAGTGACGCACAAAGTCCACACATCTTCTTCAAAGTAAGCGACACAGCACATAAACCAAACCAAAAAATAAAACACATGCTCATGTGGAGTAGGGAGCAAGCAGTCAGACAGTATCCAATTATTCTGCTTTTCAAAAATCAGTAATTATGGATCGCTATTATTTCAAAAGGACATTTTTGAAACTAAACTACATTAAAAATGTTTGTGTTCGTTCAGCTAAACCCAAAATTATTCAAACCTCCAGCAGGTTGAGGTGTTTTTTTTATGTTTAACAGCGACGTTAACGTAGATTTCTGAATCAAATCTGATTATTTTTTACATGGAGATGAAGATCAGGGTCAGAAAACATTTCCCAAAAATCTAGTCGGCAATTACGAGATTGTAACGTTTGATTGCTGTAACGTAAATAAATATTTTTTCATTCACAATAAAGGAGAATACACTCTTAAGATGTCAATATAGCAAGTAAACTACTCATTTTGCATATTAGTATTCAATTTTCAGGGCTGTATTACATCAGAAAAAAACATTTTAGTTGCCTGAAAATAATTTTAAATCACAATCTGTAAGGCAGATTGAATAACTTTGGGCTCAACTATATTTACAGGTGCATCTCAAAGTTAGAATTTAAACCAAAACTTATTTTGAGTAAATTTCAGTTCAGAAAGTTTCAACATACACAGATTTATGTATTTTGAGCGTATATGGCGTAAAGCTAAAAAACCCAAAGTTCAGTTTCAGTTCAAAAGGAAAATAAACCAATAAAAATGATTTTGGCAAGAGAAATTTTATGTAATTGACATGTTGTGCCTTGCATGATTATAGTGAAGACTGCTAAAGAAGCGCATTGTATTTTAGCAGAGTAATAGAAAGTTGAGTGGAAGGAAAACATGTGGTAGAAAACATAAAGGAGAAATAGGCCAGGATTGCTTCTCAGATGTAAAAAAAAATGCATTTCATTTTCCAGCAGAACCTGGCTCATGTATACATGATCAAATCACCATGATACACTACTGTCACCATGGTTACAGCCATGTTGTAGTCTAAAAACTCATCAAAAATCTACTGACTCGACGGCTGTTCTGCAAGCAGTCACTCATTGTTCAAAAATCTAGATGTACAGACTCTTGCAATAGTGAAAATATTACTGGAAAGTAAAAGTTTAGCAGGATAAAAGAAATCTCCTCAAGAATCCCATCAGTGTTTATGTCGTTTACTGCAAAGTCAGCGCAAAAAAATGTTTAGGGCACGTCTCGGTTTCTACTGCTGTCAAAGTTTATAGATGCTGATTAAATTTTCTAGCAGGGCTTGGCATCTGCCCACACTGCCAAAGGTACCAATAACTCGTTTAATGACCGTGGTAATAACCCTGACCCGAGCCCCATAGAAAACCTTTGGAGCATTGATGGAGTAATTTATGCAAAAGGAGCCCTGACCAACTATAGGGTGCAGTGCAGATTTTTTCAGCACTAAGAGAAAAAGCGATTATATTAGCTCCTGCTTTTGCACCGTCTTTTTTAAACCACAAAAGTTACTTTAAAGTTACTTGCGCTTTTTTTCACAGTTAGCTTTTGTGGCTAACTTGAGTGTTTAAATCAGCACACTTTCCAATCACCGTCTAAGTCAAAACATGAATCCTTATTAGGCTAAATTGACAAAATGCAGTATTTTAAGTAGAGAAAGCCATATAGTTTCAGGAAGTAGATATAGGAAAAAAAAAAATCAGTATTGGTATCTGTAATCGTCGAAAAGAGTTTTAGTATATCGGTGTATCGGGTATCGACCAAAAGTCCAATATCGTGCATCTCTTATACTTAGTTTTCTGAGAAACTGAATTCTGGGTTTCCATTAGCTTAGCCACTGTCATAAAAACTAACAAATGAAAGCTTGAAATTCATCCCTCTGTGCGAGTCTCCGTTTTAGAAATGAATTAGTAAAATTACTGGTCAACAGCCAAGAAACTGTCTCAGGTTTTTCAACTGTTTTAGGGTAATTTTGATGTGCTGAATCCAAAAATCACTTCGGTTTTGCTCAATCAGGTCAACTTCCTGAACTAAGCTACATAATTTGGGATGCTGGGATGCAGTCATACTGTGCTGGTTACTGTTGGACTCTAAAGGGAGACTTCCCTGCTGCTGAGCATGCGATGCGTTCGGAGAAAAGGAAGTTCATTTCCTTAATTTTGCACAATGAAGACGTAATTTTCAACTTACATGTACTTACCCGTATCAGTGTTTATTACTCAATTTTGTTTTAATTAATACACTCCGTTAGAAAACAATTTGTTTTTCTCCTAAAGCCTTTTTAGGATGGGAAATATTAATGGAAATGACTGATAACGTCACAAAAATGTAATGAGGTAGTTTGGATTTTTCTGAATCAAATCAGAACAAAAACCTGATTGAGAAAAATGGGTGTTATTTCTGAATTCAGCGGTGTAAAATAGTCCTAATTCAGTTGAAAAAACAAACAACTTCCAAAAAATATTTTTTGTAACGCAGTCTTATATTCCAACTTACTGACATGCACCAAGCATGTATTTCTCTGACCTCATTTTGCTCAGTAATGTTAGTTTTTTCTACCTTTGGAATAATTGGAGACATCCGACGTCTGAGGTTAAGGTGTGAATAGTGAGGAATTTAGGGTGTTAAGGTGGAATTTCAAGGGTGTCTTTTCACAGGGCATACTTGGTGGATTATTTACCTCTCTGTTGAGCCTTGTGTTTGATTTAGACTTTTTATTTTTAGGCTGAGGTGATGGGTCATACCTCACACTCCCTGGAGCCAGAAATTGTGCAAGTGCAGGAACCAGTGCCGTTGCCAAGCACCTCCAGTGCCTCTGGTGTGGCAGCGGGGTTGTAACTCATGTAATACTCTTGGAGTTGGGAGCTGAGGTTTTGTTCGGGCTCTGGGCTCTTTTTGCGCCGCTTCCGTCCCACCACTGGCCGCTGCTGCAGCAACCGCGTAGCGCCCGGGTAACGCCGCCACAGCACATAGATAATGGTCAAGATGAGTGACATGGTGAAGAAGAGCGCCACGCTGCCCACCACCACTTTGTGCAGCGCCATGTGCTCCATCGCCGGGGGCGATATGAGGGTGGGCCGAGTGCGAATCGGTGTGTTTCTAGTGTCTTTGCTCATGTGGCCTGGATAGGTTGGATGAGGAATTGGTCGAAGTCTGAAGGGTGGGAGGGGACCAAAGGTGCTGGTTGGTGGGGTCGTTGGCGAACAACTGGTGGAGGCAAAGGTTGGTTCAGCTGTGGCGTCAGAGATTAGCTCCGGCATCGGTGATGGCGTTTCAGTCATAAAGTAATCATTCTCCTCGCAAATGCCGTGGTTCCGTGTGACCTCCATGATTTTCTCTCCCTGGAGATGCTTGGGGCTGCTGCAGATCATGGTGGTGTCTTTACTGCCCCGGAAATTTCTCAACCAGGCAACAAGGGGGCAAATGCCCGCTCCACAGTCCCATATGTTGCCAGCCAGGCTAATAGTGGTCAGTGAGATCCAGGCCGTCACAGCCTCTTGGGACACGTTGGACAATTTGTTGGATTCCAAGTTCAGGACTTGAAGGTTGGGTAAGCAGTGAAAAACAGCCGGGTCTAGCGTCTGAATTTCATTCCCGGACAGATCCAGTTTCTGCAGAGTGTACCAAGTCCAGGGAAGACCCTGGTTGACCACTCTGATGCGATTCCACTGCAAATAGAGGGACCTCAGATTGGCTAAGCGTGGAAACAGAAAAAAATTGATCCTGGAGAACTGGTTGTGCTCTAGATGCAACTCCATCAGCCTTTGCAATCCCAAGAAGGTGGTGCGAGTGAGAGCCTTGATTCGATTGTAGCCCAAATCCAGAAATTCCAAACTTCTGCATTCCAAAAACGCTCGAATCGGGATGTTGGAGAGACCGTTTGAGCGCAGGTGAAGGTTTTGTAGTTTTCGTAAGCCGTGGAATTGACCCGGCTGCAGGATTTCCAGTTTGTTGTAGGACAAGTCAAGGCTACGAAGGTTGGGGACGCCATGGAATGTCGAGTTATGTAGAGACGCGATCCGGTTGGAGCTCAGTATCAACTCTTTAAGCCTTCGAACTCCCTGGAACGCTCGACTGTCGACGACTGAAATTTGATTATGGTCCAGGTATATCCAAAGAAGCTGTCCCAGGTGAGCAAATTGGTAAGGTAGCAGGGTATGTAGTTCATTGTAGCGCAGGGAGAGACCCTGGCAGCCTACTGAGATGTTTTCCGGGACTTCTGAAAACCCAGAGGAGTCGCAGTGGATCGTTTTCCCCTCGCAGCGGCAGCTGTTGGGGCACGTGCGCTCACCAAAGCTGAACAGCAAAGGAGCTCGCAGGAGCAGGAGCAGAGGGAAAAGAAAGCATGTCAGCCTTCCATCAGACAGCAGCGGACCTGTGAGCAAACAAAAACAGAATTAGGATTAGTAAAATCAAGAAACAATAGTAGGACGGCGACAAAACAGCAGCAAATATTGAAAAAAAAAGTTTAATTGTTTTGAGAAACATGATCCTGGATCATGTTGAGCTGATCAAAATTTGTTTATTTCCAGTATCAGTTTGGTTTTTAAAAGTTAAATCAGAGGACACTTCTAGAAGAAAAACTATTCATTTGCTTACTTGGCAAGAAGGAAATCCTTAAAAACCAAGACACGAAATAAAAGAAGCCAAAATGAAACTAAGAATAACCCTGGAGAGAACAGAAGGATCTGACAAGGACTCAATGAATCAGGTGGAAAATAAGCAGGGATGGTGATTACTGCGGTAAGAGACAGGAAAGACTGATTAAATGGAGGCAGAACAGCTGTGAGAGAGGAGCATTAAAGAAAATAAATTCATTTTCATTTTAGTTTGGAACCATCTATTTCTTCCTTTAATAGATGTTGAAAATGTTATTATTTTGATACGAGTTTTCTCTGCATAAATGCTGGAGGATTGTACAGCTCTAGTAGACTTCCAGTGTTTTACAGATCATCAAAAATTATTTTATTTTCAAAAATTTTCGAAAAGATTGCTACATTTTTCTTTTTAGAAAATTGTAGGGCGTGCTGTGGTGGTGTAGGGGATAGCGCGACATTTGGAGGCCTTGAGTCCTCGCTGCGGCCGTCGCGGGTTCGATTCCCGGACCCGGCGACATTTGCCTCATGTCTTCCCCCTTTTCCTGTCAGCCTACTTTCATATAAGGGACACTAGAGCCCACAAAAAGACCCCCTGGAGGGGAGAAAAAAAATAAAAAAATTGTAATCAGCTTCACAAAATCAGAGATTTGGAATAGGGCACAGAAACTCTGATTGGTGAATTTTAAGTAAAAAATATTTTGTTCCCAGACTCCTGCAGTCACTTTTTATGTGGATTAATAAATTAAAACAAACCCGTCGTGTATGTAGCAAAAAGGTTAGTTTTTTATTTATAGCGTGGGGTACCTGTAGCACCGTTCTTGAATTCTTCACACAATATTTCTTGAAAATTAAGTTTCTTGACATTTACTGAGCATTTTATATTTTATGAGTCACGGAGCTGAAATTTGAGACAGTAGATTTCCCAGGAACCTTCCTGGAACAGGAGTAATGTCTGCTCCCTCCACAATGCACTAAACGGCAAAAGCGACTTTAAATGGCTGTGATTTACTGGCTGCTGGTTTCCTTCTGATTTATTTTTCTGTCCATGCAGGCAGGACACGGCACATTTCACATGATGTCCAAGCTAACAGTAAAAAAATCTGCAAACATCTTTTTCAGGTAAGAATTCACTGCTGCTTAGAGAACAAAAATATATAATAGCACTAATAAAAGTAAATATAAGAGTCTGTTGATTGAAAAGGATTCTTTGACATGCATAGGTGAGATTCTGATCATACTTAGAAAACATTAGAAACAACTTTGTGTTTCAGTTTATTACCTTCCTCCGTTTTCTAATCACAAGCCACTGAAATATTTCTTATGCCTCAAGAGGTTCAAGTCCAGCTGTCGACCTCCAGGAAACATTAATTATACTATATTTTCTTGGAGATTTCAAACCCAGTAGAGATCTTATTTTAACGTGCTTCAGCCTTACAGTAAATATTAATCTAAACGGATACTACAGCTAACTAGCTAGCCGGCTAGCTAGTTGTCTAGCTAGTTGGCTAGCTAAATCATAATGAAATACCTTTAACAACTGCTGTTGCAAGTTTCCATAGATTCTCTGAGATTTTACTCCAGACTCCAAATGTGTTTCTAACAGTGAGAATAAAGTGAAACGTTTATGAAACAAAAAAGAAGTTTAGGTTCTGCTCATTATTTTACTCCCGTTTTCTAATCAAGAGCCACTGAAATATTTTTATATCTCAGGATATGCACCACAAATCTGGAACAAACATCCAGAAAACTGCAAAGCAGCCAAAACACTGAGTTCCTTTAAATCTAGATTAAAATCCCACCTGTAATGTCTGATAATAGTTTTCACGATTGTTGACTGTACGCTGAGTTTATGTTTCCATGACGTAACGCACTCTGAACTGCCTTGTTGCTGAAATCCTGGAAAAATAAACTTGATTGATTGATTCAAACTCCCCATTTTAGATATTTATTCCTCTCTTTGTTTCCTCTATTTTCTTTAATCTCCTTTTCTGGATGAAGACAAGTGAAGACTGCTTATTTCTGCATCACAATAATTCACCTCTGGTGAAAATTATTGCTCATTTCAGCTCTTCCGCTGATAGCTCAGGGCTTTTATGAGATGCTGCTCGCAGCAGTGGCTTTTTAAACCTCTTATCAATTTAAAAAATAAGAATCACAGGCACTTTATCCACCACAACATTTTGCAAAGGTTGTAATATTTGATCGGATGAGGGCTAATGGCAACAAAACGTCAATTGGATCTTCAGCATAATGCAGTTAGCAGGCTAGGCGAGGACAGGGGTCCTTTAACTTAACATGAGATGGGAATTGGATAGTTTTCATCCAAAGCTTCCACAATCTGTCAGAAACTGCAAATGGTGAGGTCAAGAAGCGAAGACACGCTCGTCTCAAATCCCTTAAAACGTGGTTTATTCATTATGCTGTTCAGAGGCTTACCACAGTGAAGACAGGTGAAGTTTTCAGTTCTGACACCAAATAGTAACACCGTCTGCGGTGATTTCCCACAGTATGAACTGTGCTTTTCAGGATGAATCAATGTCAGCAGAAAAATGCACTCCAACAACCCTGGGCACCTTAAGAGAAATCCTCCAGGATGTAATGTTCATGTGGATGCGTTTGTGGGGAGGGTCAAAGGTTCAGCAATCTCAGAGCTGGAGGGAAGACATCACTAAGGCTGCCAAAAATGTCGACAATTCATCCACCTCACAGCTAAAATGACATGAGCAGCAATTAAACAATGGATGGATAGAACTGGCAGAACTGGCACGTGAAAAGAAAACTATAGCAGGGAACGATGCTGGGCTGAAACATGAAGATAAAACAATGAGATTCTAAAAAATGAGGCTTTGGTAACATTTTATTTATACATAGGACTGACATAATATAGTCATAAATGTGATAAAACACCTGCTATGAACATGAAGGAGTCTTCATAAGTGGTTATGACTGTTTTAATGACACTTTTAATGCAACTTTTAGTGCAACTTTGCATCAAAAGTGTCATTATTTACCGTTTAACGCAAAGTTGACTAAAACTGTACTAACTTAACTAAGAGAATGCCGTACATTCAGCTACAACAATAAATACTGCAATAGACATGTGATCAATATCAATAGATAATCCATCTGATCGAATATTCATTAATTTCACTGAACTCCGATCCAGAACCGCACAGCATTCTGGGGGATGTAGGCGGAAGAAAGACTTTGCCAACGTCAAGGCAAGCTAAGCAATGCTGGTTAACAATTCTACCTTTTCTTCAGGTGACATATATAATAAATCTAATTATAATCATAACATTACATTTCTTTAAAAACTAAACTTTAATAATCAGAAACTTGTAAAAACGTCAACTCCACTTCAGAAATTTAACTTTGTCTCATAAGCAAATGCTTCTGTTATATTTTTGACTTTTATTTTTTATTTATATATGTATGTGAATGTGTTTGACACTTTTTGCTAAGAAAAAAGTATAGACGAAAAGGTACACATTGTTTTACTTTACTCATTTATCTATGAGTAAAGTAGATAAATGAGTATCTAAATACATATTTAAAGCTAAATATGTATTTATTTAGCTTTAGTTCCCTACATTGTAGATTGTCAATATCTGTAGTTGTTCTTTCATTTTTCCGATAAAAATAAAGATATTGTGATATTTATCATTGCGTTACAGAGCCTCTATTTGAAATAAAAGAATTTTTTTTAAAAAAGCTAAGCAAGGTTGGTGGAATCAACAAACTCACTCATTCTTCGGTTACCTAGCAACAACCTGCAGAGAGTGGTTGCCTAGCAACAACCTCGTTAAGTAACTTCTGCATCCAAAATAATAGCAAACAATCTCAAACACTATAGGAGTACCAGGCAAAGGCAGACTAGCAGGGAGTGTGGTGTGGCCCCTTCCCCACCTGTTGCTGCTCACAGTCCTAATTTATTTTTTTGTTTGCTTGTATAAATCTTTTAGGTCTATATTTTTACATTTAGTTTTCCACTGCAAGAGAAAAGCATAAGCATAATAAAATGTCTTAATATATTTTTTTAGACTTGATATACAAGTTTCCACTTTCCTTTCTCAAACTTTAGTGACCTTCACGTTCACAATTTCAAGCATTAAAGCTAAAAGGACAATAATAATTACACCACTGGCCTGAGATTTAATTGTTTGACCTATTTTATAATGGCTACAGTTCAACAATTTCATTTTTATAATGATTTCTGAGTAATATCATCACATCTGACCATGGATGGCTTCAACTCTATCCTGTCCCATTGTGCAGGCGCATGATTATACAGCTGCAGCTTCCAGGAAATACGAGTACAGATATTATGATGCACAATGTGTATTTCTGTGGAAAATATTCTGTAATTATGGCTTATATAAACACTTTGTGTAATCTTGTAGTCTCTAAACATCTAAAAGACTCCTATTACTGTGTATTTCAACAATGAAACCCATTTAAGAACTCTGACACATGCAGAGTAAATACATTCTTAAAAAAGAAATAATTCAAGAGGTTTACTTTTAATCTTGAATGAAACATCTGCTGTAAGAGTTTAGAGAGTTCTACAAGATTAATGCAAAAACTAACTGCATAATTTCTGGAACAGAAATCCAAACAACAGGGGTGCCATGGCTGAACAGTGCAGCCATCTGGACTGTAAGAACTGCAAATGAAACCTGACAGACACCAAGTCCTTACATGACCGTTTGATACAGATTCTAGCTGATGCGGGACAGAGCTGACATGTTAAAACAGTCCTAACGTATTCTAACGCCAAAATTAGTGAAGGAACACAAAGATGAACTCCTAATTGGTGTTTAATGAAACAATGTAAATGTTTTGCTGTTGACATGACCTGGTTCTGCCAGAAATCTCAAATGTGCGGAACGCAGATGAGCTACAATGAAATGGTTCAGATCAGGGGTGTTAAACACATTTTCGTTTTGGGCAAAATCAAGATCATAAATGCTCTTAAAGGGCCGGTTGTGCCAGAATGTATTTATAAACCTGTTAAAATATCAATGAATTCTTAACATTAAATATTATTTAACATCTCTTCAGACCCTCCACGATTTCGTGATTCTTCTTGTGATTTTTTTGCAATAAAAATCAAAGTGTTTGTGATATTCATTTGGAAATATTTACAATACTTGCACTTATTTATGACGGTAAATGCAACTCGCTGTATGGACTATAATCTGACATCAGTTAAGGCAGAGGCAACTGTTTACTACAAGTAAGAAAGTTTTTGACACAAAAATCCACAATAAACTCCCAATAATGTTTTACCGCAATAAAGTTGCGGGGATTTGTTGATTTTGTGTGAATTTCCATGATAGTCCTCAAGAAACTGGAGGGACTGACTGGTATAATTTGGCAGCAAACAGATAAAAAAAAATGCATTAACTTGATTGAAAACATAATATTTAAGCACATTTAATGTTTAGTCTAGAATGTAGAGGGCCACATAAAAAGCTATGGCGGGCCGGATTTGGCCCACGGGCCTCGAGTTTGACACGTGGTTTAGATCTATATTTATTCAGCTGACTGAATGGCCCAGTCCAGTTGAGTCGGTTCAATTAGTGATCAAAGTTGTACAATTTGTTACATTTTCAGATGCTGCAGTTTGCTTTCACACTGCACTGAGTCAAACAAACCAAACACCTTGAAAACCTGTTCATTCCCCTCACCAGTGGTGGCGCTGCACCAAGAAAAACTGAAGGAAGCAACAAAAACCTCTGATGAAGAAAACCTTCACATAACGTAACCAAAAATATGAACAAAAAAGGAACTTTAGCAGCTGTAGGATTTTTCTTTTGCCTTTGGTAAAAGACCATGAGTCATTTCTCCCACTAGAACTGGACTTGCACACTTGTTTTGGTTGCATTTACCCAGAATTCATTGTGCTTCCTGCTTTGGCAGTCTCTGGTCCGCTTGGTGTTCACATTTGCATTAAAACCGCACCAGAGTTCACTTCATCCAAACCAAAGCTGAGGTTTGTAGACGAACCAAAGTTTGTTTTTTGCTCTGCATCAGAGTTGGATTACGAATTCACTGCTCCCCAAACGAACCAGACTTTCTAGATTAACAAACTAGAGTTTGGACAAGTAGAAACTACAAGTCCAAAGTATTGACTTTGGGAGGTTCTACTTTCTTCTGCTCTATCACATAAAATCCTAACAAACACATTGAAGCTTGTGGCTGTAGCATGAACAGCATGTGGTAAACTGTGCAGGCTCCTTTTTGATACAAGTCACTGTTTTTACTTTAAGCTGGAAGAGGTAATCTGTTGAAAAGTTTTTCTCACAGAATCAAATGGAAGAGTTCAAAAAGGTAATCATTCAGCGATGGCATCAATACGTTCAGACGTTGCCCAAACGATGGAAAGCAGCTTTGAAAGCAGCAGCAACAAGGTGAGGAGTGTCAGCTAAAATTTAGCTAAGATATGTTTTCATAGCAATGTGTCTGTCTTCCTGTCAGGAAAATGGGTAAAAAAACAAAAAAGCAAGAGTTGATGAAACTCTGCAGAGGTGAATTATGGGTAAACTGAGGAAAACTCATCATTTCTGGTCCAACTCAAAGTTACAGTTCATAAAATTTGAGCACCAAGCTGGAAAATCTCACTCTGTTTCGTTTTATAGTTTCTTTTTTTGTTGTTTACAATTTCAAAAGACGTTTTGGAGTTCTCGCATCTTCTGTTTGGTTGTAAATGTCTTTCTTCTCACGTAGAATAGTAAAGACTGTTTCCTTCTCAAGTGAACCTTTTTCTCTTCCCCGAGGCTGAAAGTCTCCTCATGTATTAAACAAGTAATGACTTTGCCATTCACTTTTCTTACATATGGGTTTCTAAAATGTTCTGTGACGGGATTAAAATGACTCACAAAAACATCATAATTCACAATTTACTATTGAAAAGTAGGACTTTAAGCTAAAGGTACAGAAGATCTTTAGGTAAGAACACATAAATCTCATATCGCACATCATAAAAAGTAAAATTTACCACCTCAATAGTGAATGTCCTGCACAATCCAAACGAATAAGTAGGCTACTGAAATGTAAGTAGAGCTGCAGCAGGAATACAGCATATTATTTGAGCTGTATGGCTTTTTACAATCCCATTTGATAAGAGATGGTAAAGCTACAGAACCAGGGGGAAACAGTCTGGGTACTCAGAATATACGTCGACCCAAAAGTGAACTTCTATAAATAAACCTGGCACAAGAAAGTAAGGACATTACTGTTTGGTTGGCTGGATTATTTCTTTTTTGTAGCAATTATTCTTGGTAATAAATCTTAAACTGTTAGACAGGCTATTTCCCTTTAAATGTCCAGCACCACATTTGGAGGAAAAATGGATTTGTGGGCTGAGCAGCAGAGTTGAGTGTGTGGGTTGTTGTGTGTATGAACAACTAGCCAAATCCTCTCTGTTAGTGCCAAACTGTTTATTTTGCGATTGACTTTTGGTTGGTGTCATTCACTGCATTGGATTATATAAGTTTAGACAAACGAGACAAGCTAGCAGTTTAGTAATGCATTCATTTAGCAATAAGGGGCGTAAACTGGTTCTGAACTGGTTAGAGAATCTCATCTTGAGATATTTCCATCACACGAAAAGACCATTTCCCTTTCAATTAGCATTCTGTTCTCCACACATTGACCTTATGATCCAAATGCCATTGGCAGAATCTGGACTCGATGCTGAACAAAACATTCTTCCACATGTTTGTTGGAATTGCAACGACTCATTGCATCAATGAGTCGATGCAACGAGTTTCATCAATTCATTGCATCAGTTGGTTCTCTAAAGTCTTTGCTGCAACTAAACATTTCATAATCTGGAGCAGCAAACTGCACAAGACTCAACAAACTACCAGCAATTTAACTTTTAAGTCCAAACTTAAGTTATCTGTGAAGTTCTTTGTCAAATTTAGCTTGAATTCACATTTTGATGAATATCATGGTTTGTTGTGACCTTGTTCTAAGCTGTTGTGGCATAAATTCCTGCGTACAACGCGATCAGAAATGCTAAATAAAAAGAACGGTTGATAATGACACTGGACAGTTCTCCCGAGACGCCGCGCCTCCCCCAGGCTACAACTGTGGTATTTGAGCAAAATGTCAAGAACTTATCAATGTACTTGCAGAAACTAAACATTAAATTGTTAATTAAAACATGGTAAAGTGACTCCTGAGGCTGTTCTTTAATAGGAACAATGTTTCTTCAGTAAATTGTAAAGTTGCGGAAGATGTCAAAGGTCAAACATAAAAGTATGTTTTTATAACAAGTAATTATTCTCATTATGAGATTAGTATATTCTCTATAAAATATTCAACGTTGCTGATTGATGGCAGATTATAATTTTTTTGTCCACAGGTTCTAGATAGATAGAAAACTAGCTTGTTGTCAATTATAAGTAGAGATCATTATGCAACATTTTATTACCAAATATTTCATAAACAGCTTGCTGCATCTTTGTTCTCCCTGAAGGATTTAAAGTCATTATTTATGTTTTCCAGGTGATTATTCACCTGACACTTTTTGTCACTCAGTTGCTGCCATTGTGGTGTAAGCTCTGCACTGGTGGCAACATCCTCAAAAATAAAAAAAAAGACTTTATGTCCAGGTAAGGTTGGCCAGTTCTTTCCAACCAAAAAAATGTGTGAAAAATTGAAGCTTTCCCTCATTTTAACCTCATGTTCACTCTATTTAGATGCAGGACTATGTTTTCTTTCCTAAAAGAAAGCTGTTAATTTGGGGGAACAGCCACGTTGTTGTTCAGCAGAGCCTCTCTCCCTTCAACATCAAGACAATTATATTCATTTGCACCATTCTAAGCAATAGTGTCCTGCAAAGTGACGGCTGAAGGCTGTTTTCTTTCCCTTGCAGCTCAAACAGATTTACTGAGTGATTTCAGGCTTTCAAGTTACATCACGATTTTAAAAATCAACATTTTGCTATGCATGGCCAGTCAGTTGGCTAAAACAAAGCTAGTACAAAGCTCGAACAAAACATACATTTAGCTAGCATTTGCAAACTGCTAGCCAGTAGTTTGTTAAACAGCTGATTGCAGGCTGGCCTGAGCTGACAGCCTGACTAATTCACCAGCTATTTTGCTCCACGTTTTACTCTACTGGCATCAAAAACATGCAATTATTTGGATATTACAACCAAGTTTAGTTGGTGTTTTGTTCTGCAAGACTATGCATAAAAATAATAAATATGATAAATGTAAAAATATTTGACTAAAGTTCTCAATATGTCTTTTACATATGGCAGCAGATGCAGCGATTGATTCGATGTTCATCTTGTAAAATTTGTTGATTTATACAATTCCAACATATGTGTAGCATAAAATAACTGTGTGTGTGTGTGGGTGGGTGTGTGTGTGGGGGTGTGTGTGTGTGTGTGCAGAGGGATAGTACTGCAACAATATGTAAAGACTACAGGTGAAAACACTCGAACACCTCAAGCGTCCCGCTCCTATCCTACAACTCTGACATTTGAGTAAAATGTCAAGAAAATTTTCTTCTGCGCCAGAGAAGATGAGAGTACAGTCGGTTAATATTCAACTTAACTTAACTGATTTAAAATCCTAAAATGTACTCTACAGATAAGCATCTATTAGGCTTATATAAAAAAAGAAAAACTTAATTTATTGCAGTTCTTTAATTTAAAAGGTGAAACTCATTTGGTATGTAGGTTCATTCCACGCAGAGGTATATTTCAAATGTTGGTTTCTGATTAATTGCATGTATTTTTAGCATCTACATTTGCTGTTTAGCTATGACTATGTAGTTTTTTCCCCTTTACATTTGTCACAACAGCCCAGTTTCTATTTTTATTAACGTTATTATTAATGTTGTCTTCCCTTTGCCGCTGAGATGCTGAAATTCACCCACTGAGTTACAAATAAAAGTCTGTCCTTTTCTATTGTATTGATTATGACTTATAGCCCAAAGAAATCCACAATTAGGATTGTAAGAAAATGTAACTATTACATAAGATTAATATGAAAAAAATAATTTTTGATTCATAAATGTTAGGTTATGGTCTGAATAAACATGAGGAAGAGCGCTGGCCTGATATATGGCAAACAGTCAATAACACAATCCTTTAGTCACAAAAGGTCATTGCTAAGAAATCTGATGTCTTTATACAAAGATGCTAATAGAAAGTTGAGTGGAAGGAAAAGTCCATTCTATGATTTAGTGGAGTTTACATTTGGACCACTGATAAAAACATGCCTCATTCACATTTTCTGCAATAGTTTTAAAGTTTGCTCAAATTTCGTGTGGCGATTTGATGGAAATAAATTATAAAGAATCGTTAAAGGAACGAAAAGATTGATCAGTTTTGAATATTTTTATTGGTCTTCTGTGACATGTATGTTTTTTGGGGGGGAGAAACGTATTTCTGGGGGGTTGACATAACATCTTCTAAATGCATAAATTATTTTTTGTGCTCTTTGAACAAAAATGTCTGTCATAAAGTCTGCACTTTTCTCCTCTGCAATTTTTCCTTCCACTAAACCTCCAATTGAAATTCTTTGCATGTAGCCCTCTGCTGAAGAAATGAGTCAGAAGTTTTCCTCATGATATCAGAAGTTATAACAAAGCATCTTTAATTTTAGCAGTAAGCTTCAATTATGTAACTAAACAGAAATAAACCAAATATATGCACTTTTTGACTTCAAAATTACTGAAACAAAATGCATTTTTGAGGAAAAAGAGAACATCTTAGCAAAAAATAATTGCACCAAAATGCAACCAAGAAGTAAAGCGGCTGAAGGGGAAAACTGGAGGTAAATGAGGTGTGATGGCGAGTATATGATGAACAGAACGTGAACACGGGAGCTATAAATAAATCCCAGAAGTCCTCCAAGCGATGGCTACACCGCCACTTCCATCACTTCCAATAACCGCTCCGCTAACACACCCAGAGATCCACCATCACAACTTCATTTCATCACTGCTAATCTAAATAAACCAGCCCATTCCGAGATAAAGAGAATTTTAACCAAACTCTCGCTGCGATTTATTTATTTTTTTGTTTATTTGTGTGTATGTGTGTGACAGCAGGGGGGTTGTTCACATTGATTTTAGATGACTGGAAACTCCAGGCTGCACACCCACAGAGCGCTCAGCCACTGGCTCTCTGACGCCTCCACATGACAGCACCTTTAAATTAGGACACATCGGTTCGCTATGGATTTCTGTGCAGAATAATAACGACTGGCTGAATATCTGCACACCGGGGACCAAGCGGGACCTTTATTCAACACGGATTGATTAGCCGGTCATTAAATGTGCAGGGGTGACTCAGCTTTTCCACTTTTATTCCTTAATTTTTCTTTGTTGTTAGAATTTTAAAAAGGAATTACGAAAACTGGGAGGACGAGGTATTAAATACGGCCAACCTAAGAGCAGATGTGATCCGTTTACCTGGTTCCCTTCCCTGTGTGACAAATTGGAGCCAAAGGCTTTCAGAGATTTCATACTCTGCTCCTTCTTACATCTGGGATGTGTGAACAACAATGTAAACAATTAACAGGAACCAAAATCAAAACGAGCCTCAAAGAAATGAGAAAAATTAACCATTAACCATTTAAAACAGTCGAAAGGATTTGAAGGATTTAGCTGAAAAGCTTGGCTTGAGTTAAAAACAACTTTCTATTATTTGTTTGAAGGCTTTTTACTATTGTTGTATGTGGGAAAAGTACGATACATTTTCCCAGAAGTTATTGCAATAAACGATAATATAGTTGCTTTGAGACCATTTTGAAGTAATGGCAGTAATGCAAAACCACATTCTCAAAGATGAATAAACTTAACACAGATAATTTAAATATCCAAAAAAAATAAACAAAACAGAAACAACTAATAAAATCAATAATGAACAAAATTTAGAGACACCAAACCATCAGACTGAAAAGTTTTATTGTTCCGCTTTTGGTAGAAAGAGAGAAAAAAATCTGGCAAATGGAAATGATTGAAGTTTGTTTTAGCTTATCATGTGATTGAGTTATTTTTTTATTGCAATAGACTAAAAATCTATTCAGCTGTTCAATAAGTGCTTTTATATGCAGATTTATGAAAAGTATTCTTACACCTTAAACTTTTTTTCACATTTTAAAGCATTACAACCACAATCTTCACTGTATTTTAAGTGTATTTTAAGACATCAGGCTTCAGGGCGTGTGTGTGTGTGTGCGTGGGTGTGTGTGTGTGTGTGTGTGTGTTAAATGACCTCTTCATCATGCCATTCAGTTTGGTCAAGGCCTGATAAGGAGTCATTCATTTGACTCAGGAGCTGGGATGCATCTAATCTAAGCAGGATTCAAGGTGAATGGATGAATGTTCATTTATCATATAAGTCATTAACAAAAGTAAAAACATTATGGTAAGTTTAATAGCAAATTGTCAACTAGCAATTTTTGTTTTTTATATAAAATTATGACAAAAAAAGTGAAATTAAATTGTGTTACTTTTGCTTAAAGCTGCAGTAGTTAACTTTTATTTATTTTTTTACATTTTTGATAAAATTATGTCCTGACAGAAGAATAAGACACAGATTTATACATTTTAACCGTCTCATTATAAACACAGTGTCACATTTAACCAATAAGTTAAAAACACATTTTTATATAAGCTACATATTACAGCTTTAAGGTTTCCATCTCAATCAGGAACATAAAAGGATTTTTTGGGGTTCTATCTTCTTTCAGCGAAACCTTGAGAGTGAGAAACATTTTGGTGAGTGATTAAACTGAGTTGTTAAAAGTATCTGCCACAAAAAGAACAGGCTGCTTCATTCAGGGTAGTGAGTCAGTTGCAGACTGTTGCTGCAGATCGTGGTGACATGGACACTGTGTCGCAGATAAACATCCTTTGCCCTTTTTTGGCAAAACGGACAAAAATGAGCTCAATAAGGTGCAGGAAAAGCTCAAGTTAAAAAACTACATGTTATTGTTTACATCTGGAAATGTTGCTCAATCACACAACGGAGAGCAAAAAGATTATTCTTTTTCATGCTATCCATAGCATGAGCAAGGTAGAACGGCTCCGTTAACTAAATGAAACCTGGAGATGTAGCTATTATTAATTTAGTGAAGTGAGCAACTGCAAAGGGAAAAATAACGCAGAGAAACTGTTAAAGAACAACTCAAAACCACTTTTGTTTTTTTCCTGCTCTCTGTGTCGGGTACGCTTCGCTCAGACTCGTTGCCATAGCAACAACGGCACTTTATGTTTCAGGATTCAACACCAAAAAGACACCCCAACATAAAGAACAGAACATTCAGTCTGGTAGTTTTATATTTTCAGGCTTGATGTTTATTATGCGATTAATAAGTGATTGCTGCAGTAGATTAGCTACCGATGCTATTAGCTAAGCTAATACTATGGTGTTTGATTAGCTATTTTAAACTCCTGCTCTACTGATGATCTACCAGAGTTCGTGTGTTTAGGTTTGCCTTTTTCTTTTACTGAATTGAAACACAGAATTCTACATCTCATCTACACATTGGTGTTGTCATAGTTAAGCTAGCATAACTGAACTACTTCCCTCTCTCCCTCTGTATTTTTTCTCTTAACCTTTTCCTCACCTTGCTATCCATTTGTGACAATTACTAGCAAAGCACTACGACTCTTTTTCTTTTATACATCTGTAGTGCATTTAAAATTTAGCGCATTATGTAGACAACAGCTAAAACCAATGCTAATCATCGTTAGCCATCAGAAAAATGGAGGCGGGATCTTGCGTGCATGACATCTAATTGCAAGAGGTCCATTGTTTCATATTTTCTATTAAAACTAAACAGAATTTGATAAAAGCTCATCTGAATTCATATTACATCTAAATAGAAAAATCCTATCCCAAAATAACCCTGCTTTCATTTAATTCTAGTTTAAGTTTTTTAATTTAGGGAAACGTAATGCTACATCATAGTTAATGCTGGATTACATGGTAACGGCAGCTAACACTGTGTTGCTCTTAAACCACAGGAATATTCGATGAAGAATAAATATATGAAACAGGAGGAGGAAAACAACAGGCTTTTATTGCGTACATAAATTAAAGCTCAGACTGGATTTTCATCTGTTGTGAGCAATAAATATCAATTAAAACCCAGAGCTTCTGTGCTCCACTTCCCTCAGGGCCCAATTACTCCCAAGAGAAAAGTTAGACTGAGCTTACACATTAAATGTCAACTAGAATTGGCTGAAAAACGAGGAACACATGAAATGTTATTACACAGAATATATAAGCATATCTTTTTCCCCAGTTACAGCCTTTAAGGTCAGCTTCCAGAGGAAAACTTCCCTAAAATGACTGTAAAAAGTGAAGTGGCTCCTCCCCTCAGGACAGAGCGCGCTCTGGCACACCCAACAAAGTCAGCTGTCGTCCTCCTTGGCCGAACGTCAACTTGGTATTTCATCTGAAAGCACCGATGCAAAAGCTATTACCCAGAGTGGCCATGTCGATTGGCCAGCGGTGGTATGGCCACACACTGGGGCACTTCAGGGAGATGAAAAGTGTCCAAAAAAAGTAAATATGCTTTCTATTTCTAATTAGATCGGCCACATTACCAGTCGGTAATGCATATTATAAAGAGAGAGGTGCTATGACAAGACCTGAAGGTGGCTAGCATAATAGTAAAATTACCTTTCATGTGACACCAAGCCAGAGATTTTAATATGAGAAAAAAATCTTCAATTGATTAAAAAAAAAAGGAGTATTACATGTTTAGTGGTTGTCATGACTACTCATGTTAGGGCGAGTATGAAAAGTATCCACATGCGCAAAATAATGAGACTGAGATAAATCATTTTAGACATTTTTCTGCTCTAATGTCTAAAATGTGACCTTGCTGCAGGTCGGTCTCTCCCACTAGTCATTTTCTTGACTTTTCTTTAGTTTGGAGAGAAGATGTTTTTTGCTAGTGTCACTATTGTCTTATGTTTTATTCAGTTGGCTATGACTGTTGCCTTCTTTCTCCAGAGCGATACCTTTTAAAAATGTTATCCTTGTGGAAGCTGGCCAAGACTTTAGCTATGAAAGGCTACTTAGTAAATGTCAGGAAAAGCCTGAGTCATACATAACATGAGTTTGAATGTGATAGTTGATTCTGAACGCAGCCAAGCCACCAGATATGGACCTCCTGTATGGTATTGTTTATATACGGAAATTTTGCCCAAGCGCCCAACGCTGGAAGAGCATAAAGACGATTGTTTTACATGCCGTTCATAGCCGCAATATTGCGGTAGAAAAATGCCGATAAAATTAAACCTGGAGATGTAGATATTATTAATTTAGTGCAAAAAAGAAAATAATAGCACAGAAAAGCTTAAATAATAACTAAAAACACTTTTTTTCCCTCGCTCTCTGTGTCGGCTACCCTTCACGCAGACCCGTTGCCATAGCAACTGGGAACAACGCCACTTTATGTTTCAGTATTCAACACAAAAAACAACAGACAAACATTCCCACACAAACAGAATTTTACAGTCCGTTACAGTTTTATGTTTTTAGCCTTGATGTTTATTTTTCCATTATTAATAAGTGATCACTGAGGTAGATTAGCTAACAATGCTATTAGCTAAGCTAACACAACGGTGGTTGATGAGCTAATTTAAAAACCTCCTCAAGTGATGATCTATCAGAGTTAGTGTTTAGGTCATTTTTTTATTACTTTCTAACTGAACCAAAATACACCGAATTCCACAGCACATGTACATGTTACATATGTCATAGTCAAGCTAGCATGACTGACCAACTTACTTCTCACTTGCTATTTGTTTCTGACTTAAAACTTTTTCCTGATCTTATCTACTGTAGTTGTTGTAGCAGAGAACTGCGTCCCTGTTTCTTTTATAAGGCATATATTTAAGACTTAGCGCGTTACATTGACAACTTAACAGCTAAAACCAAAGCTACTCCTCGTTAGCCAGCAGCTTTTTGCTCTCCAGTAAGGAGATGGGGGCGGGATCTTGCACATGTGACGTCATGCTATAACGAGCCCACAGGATGGTGTACACTCCTAAAGCCATGATGCTTAGCGCAGGAAGTGGTAAGCGGATAGCAACATCAATAAAACATTAGACTTAAGAAAATAACAGCAACAATCATATTTCATTATAGGAGATCCAGCACAAGATTGTTTAGACCTATGCTAAGTGCTAGGTTGCTAGCACTTAGCAACCTAGTAAGTGCTAAGTGCTAAGCAGTGCAGTGCTAACTCTAGCCAGTTTCTGCATTTTGTTACAAAGTAGTGTTAGCATTGCTATGTAGCTGGATGCTAGAAGGAGAAAAGT
The DNA here is from genome assembly GCF_003331165.1 of Xiphophorus hellerii. Taxonomy (NCBI): domain Eukaryota; kingdom Metazoa; phylum Chordata; class Actinopteri; order Cyprinodontiformes; family Poeciliidae; genus Xiphophorus; species Xiphophorus hellerii. Next base: position 8,367,122 of record NC_045679.1, on the reverse strand, counting down.
AGCAATTTTACAAAGAAAATAAAGCAAAAAGTTATGTTATTTTTTTCTTTTTAGTTTGTAAGACGTCATGTACTATTTATAATTGGTGATATCACATTTTCTTTAGAGATGCACAATATATCAGTACCAACATTGGCATAGGTCGATATAAGTCGTTTTAACATGTCGGTATCAGAACGATAAAACTGAGTCAATATTGACATTTGATATGAATTTCCGTCTTGTTGCCATTTGTTTCTGGAAAACAAAGGAAGAAAGTTGGTCACAGGATAGAGCCGAAAGCGTATTAAAATAAATATAATGTATAAAATATCAGTAAATATAGGTTATTAACAATCATAACAACAATATTAACATCGGCTCAGATTTTCTTGTCAGTGCATCCTGATTTGCATTACCTTCTAACTGCTGAAATGTTTAAGCAAAATGTTTTAATCAATAGAATTAGTATTATGCAATGGATTTTGATTGACTACAGTTACAAACTTATTTAATAAAATCCTATTTGCTGCTACAGCTCTCATCCCCTCTGACAAGAGCCAATTAAATGTGTGATGTATGCAAAGACCTAGGTCAGCAAAAAACCCAGAGTACTCCAGCCTGTGATAAGCTGCATTATTGAGTGACTTCATTCAGATTCAACACATCTGGAAACATAACCCAAAGCTTAAACTGTCATGATTGATCAGCAGCCAGCATCACAAATTGAAATGAACTACCTTTAACGCATTCATATTCATTATTTTACGTCCATAGATTTCATTTTGAAACAGTAAAAAGCTTCTTTTATTAAAACTTGGACTGCACATCCATCAGGAGAAGCAAGTCCTAAATACACGCTGTTCCGAACATCAGAAACAAGATTGGAAAAGTGGAGCACGGATGGTTAATCACTGCAGGAATGGCAAAAATACAGCTTAAATGGGGCAGTAACCATTAAAAATTGAAATGAAATGAGAAGTCAATTCTGTTAGCTCAGTTTTTCCGTCTGTCTGTAGTAGTGGAGGAATGTAGCAACCACCGTCAACTAAATCTGCTCAGGCAGAACTAAGGGAAGCGAATGAGAACGGACAGAGCTGCTCCTGCTGGGACTTTATACTCAAGCCTGACTAAAATAAAACTCAATAAATTACATAATTTTCTCTAAGGTTTCTTGTTCTTCTGGGTTTGCTCCTGCCTTTTCTGTTCCACTAATTATCAGCTAGTAATGACATTTCCTACAATGGAAACTGTGAACCTGGAAACACTTGACATTCAGTTACAGGTTTTCAGCCGCTTGCTAATAGGAAACCTAATTTGCTGAAAAATTACAACAAGGGTAAAAATGTAGAGAGAGAATTGGTGGAGGTACCAAACTGTTTTCTAACGAGCGGCTCAAAAAGTCCTGGCAGAGTGCAAAGATTTAATGATGGCAGCCGAATAAATCAGCTTTTCAACACGTTCAGGTCCTTTTTTGATGTTTACATTTTCAACTTTGCATCGGTTTGGTTGAACTTTTTGAAACTTTCTGTTAGTTCTGTCTTTATAAGCACAAACGCCTGGGTACCTTTGTTGGTGTTTCCACTACTACATTAAAAACGGTTCGTACAGAAAGAAAAGAAAACGATCGACAGGAAATAATTCTTTGTGGAACAGAGCCAACACTGCAAAAACACAAAATCATAAGTATTTCTATCAAGTTTCTAGTACAAATATGTTAGAACACTTGGAATAAGAAAACTGACTTAAAAGTAACTTTTCAGCAAGTTGTAGAAGCTTGTTTAAAGTCAATAATTTCTTTATTTTGATTCAGAAGTTCTAATCCCATTGGTAGAATGTTCCGCTGTGCCGTAACCTAGCAACCTCAGTCAAGCCACGCCCGTCACCTAGCAACCCAGTTCTAGTTCCATTGGCAGATTATTTCACTTATAACAAGACATTTTTCCCATGTTATAAGTGAAACAATCTGCCAATGGAACTAGAACTTTTTCATCAATATTAATAAATTACTGACTTTAAACAAGCTCCTCCATCTTGCTGAAAAGTTACTTTTAAGTTAGTACACCTGAAAAAAGACCAAACTAAGATACTTTCATTATAAACAAGATCATGTGACTTGGTAAATTTTGGTGTTCTTGCAGTGAATTTGTTTTCTGAAATATTCTTCAGACATTGTTTATTTTAACTCCTTGAAGAAGCTTTGATAACTTTGAAAACAATTAATTTCCTTTTGGAATTAATAGCATTTTTTTAACCGAATTAAGCAGACCTCAATGTAGTTATTACAGATTGAGGTAATTTCTGTATGAATCCACCCAAATGGTGCTATTTTGGTTTAAAATCCTGTGATTGCGTAAGAAGTAAAGATTCCTCCGAAGTGGCAAATAATTCAATACTTAGATTCGTTTGCTAAAGAAAGAGATAGCATAGATTATAGAGTGATTCAGACAAAAATAAACAAAATCAGTTCAAAATTCAGAAAGCTGATTTAATGTCATTGGCTTATTCACCACTTGTCCTGTGATAAAAATATCAGCTTGCTAATTCACTGGACAGCTGTGGGTGAAACAAAGAAAATAATCTGAACAAAAATAAATGTTTCTGTATCAATTTCAGCATCCTGGGTCCGTCATCTTTTTCTAGACGGCTCATTTTAAGCCTTCAGCGCTCTTCGCTCTTCTATTTGTAAACTACAGAAGGAAAATGGGGGTGGAGGGGAGAGTCAAACTTAATATGGCTCCAAACTGGCAACCCAAGTTCCCGAAGTGAGCCGCTGCCCAATGTGAGTCACACCAACAGGAGCACAGAAAGCGTGGGCCAGACGGTGATAGAGATATGAAACTCAACTCCTGCCATCTTTAAAATAAGAAGCTGGATCAAGGAACATGAGGAATTATTCTAAATTGTATTCACAGATTTGTTTTCCTTCCCAAAATTAGCATAATTGGCCATTTTTAAGTAATTGTTAAGCTGTAATTTGGATTGGATTATTGGTCATCCTTATATTTAAAAAAAAATTTTCTTTTAATTTTTTTAAAACAAACAAAACTTTGGGTATGAAGCAGGAAAAAGAAATAGCAAAAATTTAAGTAAAAATTTCACTGCCCCTCTACATTTACAGAAAGAATCAAATAAAAAAACATGATATAACGGCTTCAAATTAAACAGAAAAACAATTTAAAGCTGCAAAAACGACATATCATCATAATACGTTTAAGTTTAAGTTATTTTTATGCTTAATTATTTAAACTATAGCTATTTGCTCAAGTAGCCAGTCTAAATACAAATTAGCCAAATAAAACTTAAAGGTGTCGCTTCTTTAGTTGACTGGAAATATTTCAAGTTGCAAAAACCAATAAGAAAGAACTAAATTTGTCTTTGTCATTCAAAACGAAGCACTTTGCTCTATTTTGTTCGGCCTTCCTGTTACTCTTGTTCTCTCCTTTCTCACTGCAGATACGGCTGGACATGTAGAGATTAAAATTTACCAGAAATACTTCCTTACATCTCTCTGCTTTCTCTAATTTTACTCTAAACACCTCACTGATGATTTAAAAAAAACAAAAAAACGTTAAGTTTTAAAAAAAGTTTCATTCAACAATCATATCCACACTGAAGAGTGTTGTTCTTAACATGATGTAGATTCACCATTACAACACAATTATGTATATCAACTGGAAAGTTTCTGAAAATACAACCTGAAAGAGTCAGTTTAGAAAATTTCTTCTTAAATTTTTTTTTTGAAAATTGGCCAATTTTGTCCAGTCAGAAGAAATATGTTGATAAAATTGAAAGATTAATTTAAACCTAAATCTGTCAGGGGTATGAATAATTTTGCACTTTACTATATGGTGTGTTTACTGACCTTTTAATGCAGCTTTGCATTAAAAGTGTCCTTATTTACCAAAAAAGGCAAAGTTGATGCTTTTGATTGACTTTTAATGCAACTTTGGACTAAAATGTCATTTATTGAATGACACTTCATGACAACAGTTGTAAACACTTATGAAGACTCAATCATTTAGGTGTTAGGTCATGTTTATGACAGCATCCTGTCAGTCTTATGCACACCCGCTCAAATAAAGTGTTACCAAGAAAAATATACAGCATTGTTTCAAATGAAGCAAAAAGAATCAGTTCAAACAAGGACAACATGAAGACTAGGGAAGGAAAATGTCTTTCTGTCTTTCGACCTTTATCTGCAGTGGATTCTCTCCCAGGTTGATCACCCATTCTGTTTACGATCCAGAGGAGCACTCAGATGTAAAAAAGGGTATATTAGTTTTTATGAAACAACCCTCTGAAGCCTAAAGTAGCACATCCAGAAACTTCTCAAACCATTTATTATCCATCTGTGCTTCTGGAAGCCCATTACTCATTCTAAAAAGGAAAGAGATGGGCCTCACCCAGGGACACATTACCAGTCCAACAAATGAATTTCATTAGAGTGCACCATCACACCTACAGTAATTTTGGTCAGTACAAACACTTAGACATTTGCGTTATTGAGCTGTGGAAGGGAAGCCACATAAGCGCAGGAAGAAAATGTAAACCACGACTCACTAGCTACTCGTATAACGCACCATTTAAAATAGAAAAACAGGGAATCTGTCAAAAATAATCCAAACTTTAATAAGAGTTATATCCTGCAAATGTCAACTTAAAAACACATTTAATAGAAGGAAAAATCACCACAAAACTGATGGAGCATCCTCCATTTATTGCTTTCAGGCACACCTTGGGATTTAATTTCAGGATTCGTTCTTTTGAAGTTCACAACTGCCACCAATTAAAATGGATCTGATGAATCTGAAGCAAAGTTCAGCCGCTCTTGTGGGAATTTCCTTAAAGTTTCAACTTATAGGACAGTAAATAAAGAGTAGAGCGAATGACTGCATTGTTAAATTTTGAAAGGAAACATATTAAGGCAGGTCTATGGCCTATACAAAACATTTTTTTGCACAAAATCATTCTTAAATAATGAGATTTTAGTCTGGTCAGTTCTTCCTATTTTGAGTTGTTTTAGGGCGTCTTGTCCCTTTAAATCCAAATAAGCTGCTGGCCACGCCCCCAAATCAACATGTGTCCTCATATGTGAAAATTAATAAAACAAATGCGCAATTATACAACCATGCATCTTTGAGAAGCAGAAGTGGAGCCTACCGCACAGCCAACAAAAATGCAGCAAATGTTTTTTTAAATAAGTCAACAACAAAACACCTGTCTTTTCCAGCAGCCATTGTACAGCAGAAAAACCAGCTGACCCAACATGGTGGCGCTCAACAGGCTGGACTTCACTGGGGTTGCTAGGTAACGACGCAATGCCTGCTGATTTGTGACGTTACATTCCAGATGTTTTTGAAACTCGTCATTTTTCAGACACCAATTTACTGCCAAAAACTGGCTGGCTATTTTTTTTTTTTAAATTTAAGTGCTTGGGCTGTTTTTTAGAAGCAGCAGAAATCCAAATGGAAGAACAAAATGTAAATTTCACATGATATTTCCCCTTTAAGCATGTTTTAACTTGTTTTTTATGGTTGATAATATCGCAGGCAGTTCAAAATAGCAATCAGTTTAGACTAAAATCAAACCAACTAATATCCTTCAGACACCTGAGGATGAGATTTATTTTTAGCATACACCCAAATTGATAAAATAACTGCTTGGTCAGAAGAAATTTTAAATTTAGTAAAAATTTGACCCTGGTTTCAGTTTTGTAAATATACAAAACTCAATATTTTTACCAATTTCTGTGAACTTTTGAGAGTGCAAAACACATTCACGGTCAGCAACGAGCACAGCATGAATTTCGGTCCTCCAGGGCTCACATTTTCAGCAGAAAGAGAGAGTTCACTTTAAAAAGGCACCATAATTAAATGATTAAAGGTTAAATTTTCATGAGGCACATCTGGCACTTTCGTCGACAAATCCTGACAGCATTTACCAGGTTTGTGTCTAAAACTAATCCTTGCTTTACATGTTCATTTTACATTGTGATAAAATGACAGTTGAGATGAAATATCACTTGGAAAAGATAACGATTGGCTATTTATAGAAGCCACATTATTGTAACTGCCACAAGTACAAAGAAAAAAAGAACAAAAGAGAATATTTTTGTAGATGTGGGTCCCCATTTTCTGCTTTAGCAGGGTATTTTTGTGCATCTGTAAAAGTTGCTCACTGGAGAAAACACCCACTGTTTAGGGAAAGTCTTAAATTAAAAATAATAAACTAAATCTGCTTATAAACTTTACTTTTCACAGATGCTTCTGCCTGCCCATTCTGGTCATGTGCCTTTAGTTTTCCCTCTGCCATATGGCCTGAGTGATAATGCGATGACTTAAAACCTCATAAATATTCAGGAACATAAGCAAATTTGTTCAAGTACATTCATCCAAACTCCAACTTGAGAAGCCAGAAGCTGAAAAATGCCATCAGACATGCGAAATTGCAGAAAATCTCAGCTTTAAATGTGAGCGTACACAAATGTACAGCCATGAAAGCTGTAATAAATTGTTATGTTGATGTAATGCTTTGAGAAAGAGTCAAAATACACTACTGGTATGAAATTTAAAACTGCTGAATTTAGAAAGTCTATTTTACCTCAAAACTATTTATCAAAGTAACAATAATTGTTATAAATATTCTAAATTATTTGTGTAATGTTATAGAACAACACCAGGAGGAATTGTTATGTTTCTGTTTGATCTATTCTGCTTTTTTAGCAAACTCAAGCATTAGTATTGCAGCACAGCTAGCAGCAGCGCTAGCAAATTCGTATCAACGTTTTGTGCCGTTTACTAATATTTAGTATGTCGAGTCACTCTTGTTTGTGGTGAAGAATGAAGCAACTAAACTCAACAGAGGAGTAATTTTTGCTTTTCTGTTTGAGCTAAACTTTTTTTTTTAGCAAACGTGAGTGTTAGCTAACACTAGTTAGCTGCAGCACAGCTAGCAGCCACGCAAGAAAATTCTACGTTTTGTGCAGTTTCCAAATTTTTAGTGTGTGGATTTTATTAAATCATACTTGTTTATGCTGAATAATGAAGCATATAAGGTCAACAAATTGTTTCTTTTGCTAACTAGGATTGTTAGCTAAAATTAGGGGAGCTAGATACAGAAAGAGATATTCCTCAAAAGATTTCGGCTGTTAAAGGGTTAATTTAAAACAAAACTTCCATGTAGAAACTCTGTTTAGATTGGTAAATATTCTGTGTTACAATACATGTTGAATTTTACTGAAAATCAAGCATAAATGTTTTGAAAAAGTGAGAAAATCCATTATTATCCAATGCACATTAAAGTAAACACAAATTAATTAGAAGAATTTGACACAAGCAGTAAAGGAGACATAGAAAAAAAATCTAGAAAAACAACAGTTACTTCATCTGAAGTTGAGCTAATTGTCCAAACTGGGGAAAACTAACAGTGCACTTCCTGTTAAACACAAAATATTTATCGCAACACATGGTGGAGGCAGCAAGATGTCTTCCTTTAGAAAGGGAAAGAAAGCTGGTCAATTAAACACAGGGTAATCCTCTGAGACATCAGGTTTGAAATAAAAGAGTCCAAATCTCAAGCCAATTGAGATTTTGTAACAAGACTTTAATATTTACTAACGCTCTTCATTAATTGTAACAGAACATGAACAAGTGTAGAAGAGACATACCCTAAAAAATGCTGGTATTGCAGCTTAAAGGTGGTTATATAACATATTAACTAACTGGGTCTAATTAAAAATGAATGCCTCACATTTCAGACCTTTATTTATAAAAAATAAATAAAATAGTAAAGATAAGTTCCTTAATCATCCAGTTTCTGTGCTACTAGTTTTTCATCAAGCAAAAATTCAGTAAATGCATGAATGTTTGTGGCTGTAACCTGATATGGGAAATAAAGTAAGTATGATCAATACACGTCACTTTATTCATGAGGTTAAATAAATTATCGAGTACAAAGCTTTTATAATTATTGTAGTGACTGTCTCCAGTAGTTTTCCATATTGGTCTTGAAGTGCTGCAATTATAAAAAGTCGCTGCAGAAATGAGTCATAAGATGTTTCTATAGAAGTGGTAGTTCCCTCCTTTAGAGGAATATTATGATTATAGGACTTTGCTTCTTACTTTCACATTTGAGGTGAAATAATTCAAGTTCTAACTCTGCTCTGACCTCTAAACCCAACAGTAAGCACAAACTAGATGGAGGAGCTGTTCAATTATCCACCTTTTGAGTCCTTTGCTCATGCGTGAACCACGAGGGACCGCAACCCTCGCTGGGAACATTTTCCTTCACGTCTGCCCAGACTGCAACAAGTTTATTTCAGTTATTTTCCATCTTTCTAACACCAAAAGTGTCAACACTATTCAAAGAAATGACATCTAGATGGTTTGTTGCTTGAAACATCTTTGTGCGTCGAGTCCCAGCAGTTCAACGTACCATGAATGTCTTTGACTTTTACTCCCACACCCCTTAACATCCAAACCGGAGCTGTCAGGAAGAGTCAGCTGAACCTCTTCACAGACCAATAACACATCTCACTGCCTTTTCCTTTGGACCACACCGAGAGGTGACGAGCTGATCAATATGAGCAGGAGATCATCTGCTAAGTCTGACATTTTGGAAGATGGGTGAAGTTCTCTTTGAACGAATGTGTTCACTCGAAGTCCCCAAGACAGTCAGGCGTCAGTGGCCTTATTTTCTCTTATAGTCATTAAGTTGCACATTTCCTAGCTGCATTCCCATTGCAGATGGCTGTTGGAAGTGATGGGCATATGGTTCTCACTCTGGAGAGTAAACTTCCAGATTAGTTCCTCAAAATAACTCAAAAAGCAAGCAACACAGAATATACAAATGTGTTCACTTGAGCAAACGTTTCCACTTTCACAAAAAAGTACAGGCACAGAAAATAAGGCATGTTTTCTTGCCATGTTGAAAACATCAAATGGGAAAAAGATAATCAATTAAAATAGGACCAGTTATGTCTATTTAATCCAGTGGATTACCCATATCAATCAAATCTATACTGTAGATTTCCATTTCAGTGATCACATTAAGACAATGAATTTGAAACCTTCATCACAAATAATATTCATTAGACAAAATATACATTTCAAACAACTGAAGAGGATTTTGAGGCCAACTTTTCAGAAAACAAATCACGTGTGTAATTGGAAGCTAAAGTTCAAGAAACTCTGGACTGAAACTTTTATCTAATTATTTAAAGCAAGTGCCTGTTAGGGATGTGCGACATGGCAAAAAGTCACAATATATATTGTGATGAGTGGTGGTAACGAGGTTTTCTTTTTGTAGTTTCGTCATCGTTATGTCACTCCCCCCCCTACCGTGACATCTGCCGCTCTCCTCCTTAGCATCGCGCTAACACCGCTGGAGGGTTAAGACACCGGATCCATTGGACTCGGCCAGCTTTACACGTGTCCCGGCGTGAACCGCACCGATCCCATGTGAGCTTTTCCCTTCACTTCCCTGCTGTCTGACTGTGACATCTGCCGCGCTCTTCCTGAGCATCGCGCTGAGACCGCAGGAAGTCCATATAATTTACATTTTTGCACCTGCCTTTTTGACGAAATCTTTTTTAGCACCGGTAGCCATGCTGCTTCTCACTCCCTCCGTTTTGATACCGGTCGATTACGTCATCCACAAGCATTACCGCGGTTAGCCAGCAGATCTTTAACGTGGACTAAATTCCTGTCATTTCTACCATATACATCGTGCATTTCTAGTGCCCATTATCATAATTCTTGGCATTGTTTTGTAACATTACATGTTTTCTTCAGAAATGTATTAATGTGACTGCCCTGTCAGTGGCCTGAAAGTTTTATATATATATATATTATATATATATTAGAGACACCGATATGTTTGACATCGTCTCCTCTTGTGCTTGTCACCCAGCAAGTCCTCACAGATGTTTCACGTCTGGCATCTGTGGATTCATCAATAGCTAATGAAATGCTTTCTGCATCATTTGCAATATTTCATATTTTCTGATTGTTGTCGTGGTCTACATAGGGGTTTGTTTGATTTTGCCGCCGTTTGAAGTCTGATCTAATCATTTCATTGTTGAAGAAATCTTTTCAAGGACAGCAACGTAAAACAGAATATGCTGCAGGTTACTTGTTGGATGTAATTTTGAATTCAATGCAAAACGAATGAAAGAATCACAATATCATCCCTGCTTTATAATTTAAAGCATAATCACTGACCTTCATCTCTTTTAAGCCATTTTCTTTCAGAAAATAAAGAACGCGCTGCTGAAAACCGTGGGAGTTTTTTGATTGGATGCGTTCGAGGGAAAATGTACAGTTTCAATCTTTGGCTGATTGATTGGAGGATCTACAGGATTTTCGTTCAGCCATTTTCTGACTTATAAAGATCAACAAACATTCACCGTACGTGAACCGTCTGTCCTCTTGTCTTTTCCACTTTGAGGAGAGAAATCAGCCTCTGCGTCCCAGAGAAACTGGAAGTCAATTGTTATCCAATTGAGAGTCCCTAAATGCTCATCAGTTTAAGGAGTAAAAAATAAACATTAAAAATAACATTTTTTATTCTCCTGCCATTTCTGAGTGGCTATGTCACAATATATTTATACTCCAGGGAATCTCTACTGTTTAAATGTTGATACACATTTAAGTGCAAATTTTAAAAAAATGCTTCTGCTACATTTACTTAGTTATAAGATTTGTAGCATCAAGAATTTAGCATTTGAAGATTAAATTCTCCAGGCTTCTCGCTCTTCTAAGTTCATTTTGTCATTGACAGCAGATATTTATAACGCGGGCTGGGAAAAATGAGAAAAGGAAAAAAGTGGCAAAGACAGAAAGAAGGAAAGATGAAGACAAAGAGGACAGAAAGACATAAAAAAGAAAAAAGATACAAAGTCTGTCTTTCTGTCCCGTCTTTCAGAGAGAAACAAAGACTGGACAGAAAGACAAAGACAGAAAGAATGAAAAAAGACAAACAAGATGGACAGAATGAAGAAAGGAAACAAAAAAGAACAGAAAAGGGTGTACAAGAAAGGACAGAAAGGAAGGGTAGAAGGAAGAAAAGACAAGGGCATGAAAAGGAAGAAAGGAATAAAAAATCAAGAAAATAACAGAATTGAGGAAGAATAGAAAGAAAGAAGAAAGGGATGAGTGAACAGAGTAAAAAATAAAATTTAGACAATGGGATGGAGAATAAAATCAGGAAATTTAAATATTTTATCCACACCTTAAATCCTGAAATCCAGTTCCAGACTTTTCCCGACTTTGTAGTCAAACCTGTTGACTCCTGAATTATTCTTGGTATAAATAAAACAAACGAATCACTGAGCAATTTTCCCACGCACCGATAAATTGCCTTTCCCATTGATCAGGCTGGTAGTGGCCAAAGGTATGAAACCATGGCAACCAAACGCAGGCTGTGAAAACATCACGCCACGTCTCTCCCCGTCTCGCTCACCGCGCTGCTCGTCTTCACGCTGCTTCGGGTTTGAGAGTTTCGGGTTTCATGGAGTCACAGACGTCAACATATCAAGGAGAAACTGCACATGCTGCACAACAGGAGGGAGGAGGGAGGCAGAAATTCAAACTACCGACCCTGAGATATACAGAGAACAAATCAAAAGTGATATTCTCTGCCATATGACAGCTCAGAGTGGTGAGTGGGCTGTGATGGAGCGAATAAATCACTATACATGAACAGAAAATGGCTGGAAATATTCCACTCGTTTATTAAATTGCTCCCCATTGATGGGTTGAACCCAGAGCTTCTCAACCATTTTCAGCTGACTACCTAACCTGAAACATGAATGAAATATTAGTCTCTTGTTTTCTTTGTTCAGCTTAATGAGAAGAGTGGCGCTACTTGGGCATTTTGAGTTATTTACAGAATCTGAAAGTGTGGAGTCAAAGCTTTCCAATGATGTCAAAGACATGGAAATAAAAAAGATGTTCTTTTCTACCATAGTAAAGAAAAATAGACTTGAGTTGCTATAGCAGAAACAAAAAATCTTCTTCTGTACCATTAAATATAAAACTAATCCTCCCGTTTCTATTAATTGTATTTATTTATTGTATTTAATGTAATCATTTGAATTAAATAAAAATGGCTAATGACGCGTAAGCAAAGTTATAAAAAAGCAAAGAACACTTCTCACTAACTGAACTGTTCATAGAGCCGTTCAAAGGAATCTAATCGCATCATATAAGCCACGTGTCAAACTCGAGGCCGGGGGGCAAAATCTGGCTCGCCAAAGCTTTTTATGGGGGCCTCTAGACTCCAAATTACATCAATTAGTCCCTACAGTTTTTCACAAATACGCAAAATTCACACAAAATCAACAGATCCCCACATCCTTTCTGATTTTCACTGCAAATCTTTCTCAAAATTGATCACAAACATTAGGTTTACATGACTGCTGCCTCAGCCTTACTTGTTGTCAAGTTAAAGTCCGTGATCAATACAGCGATTTTTAAAAAGTCACATTTAATGTCATGCATTAGTGCAAATATCGTAAAAACTTCCTTACAAATATTACTAGCGTAGCATCACAAAATGTGTGATTTTGATTGCAAAAAACTACAAAAACAATCACAAACTCCTGGATGGACTAAAACGATTCTCAATATTTAATTTTAAGAAACACTTATTCAATGCTGAAAAAACAGCTAGTTAATGATGCTTTGACAGTTCAATGGTTTTATCATTTGATTCTGGGACAACCGGCCCTTTAAGAACATTCAGATTTTTTATAAGACACAAAATAAAAATTAAATTTGACACTCCTTAATATAAGTAATCCTGGAGTTGTTTTCTTTCCACTGATATCTGCATATTTCTTTTGAAACATTAAGCCACTTTTCCATTATTATTATTATTAACACAATCCTTTGGTAAGCTAGCGGTAGCGTCGCACTTTGAGATGACGTCACAGCAAATAAACGGTTGTTTACATGCAGTACCTTGCAGACCACTAGGGGGCGCCCAGGGACCACAGTTAACCATTTCATTCTTGAGGACAGACCTTATTTTGTCGCCTAAATCTATGCCTACATGCTAACGCTAATTAAATCCTCCATTATGAGCAGATAGGTGATCTTCGCCGCATAATGGGCCAGTTCTAGTAATTGTTTACACCGCAGGCAGCCCATTATAATCTTTAAATTGGGGAAAGAAAACGAAAACATGCCACTTATTTTAAAAGATTTTCAAGTTTATGTTGGTTTTTTTTAGGGGGGGGGGGGGGGTATTGGTACTCAGTGGGATAATTATTGTTTCAGCCTGATGGAGGAAGCTGACGGATTATTGAACAAATGGGACATTATTTGTGCCTAATTGCCTTGTTGCTCCTGCAGAAGCAGTTCCACCACAGAAGATTAGCATGCTCCATCAGACTGGAGACCATCAGGCCACTGTGCAGCTCTTGTATTATTTATGCTTGTGCTGGTGTGTGTGTGTGTGTGTGCTGCTGGAAATGTGGCTTCTTTGTGTTGTTTGTTATTGTGGGAGGCAGGAATGAATATAAATTCCACGGATTAGGATACAAGTAGGTGATTCGCATTCATCACTCCCGGGCTGTTATGCATCCACGCTTGGCAGCTATTGATGAAGACGAAGGGGAAAAAAATGATGTTTCTGCACTGTTGTTGACTAGTTTCGAAATTAAACTTGTATTGTTGTTTTTTTTTTTGATTGCCGTGCAATTACTGTGATCATTCAATTATGAGCTATACAGAAAAAAAGTGCGAGAACTCTCTGGTTACAGCACGTCCAATGTGACACTTGTTTTGATTGCTGTTGTCACACTGGTATTTTTTAATCATCTTTCAAAGAAAATATTAGTACTTATTCTCATGGTAAATGAAATAGTCATAAAAAATTAAGTTGTTTTTCCATTTTTATGCTAACTTGTTTTGATGCATCAGTGAATTGAAAGGTTTTTGACAAGATCAAAGTTTTCTATGTTCACTAAACACTCATGTCCTGAATAGGCAAATGATGTTACAGCAAGCATGTAAATATACATAAAACTATGAAAAGTGAAAGAAGTACACATGTAATAATTACACTAAATAAAAAACCAAATCTCAAGAAAAAAAACCCAATTATAGTTAAATCTACACTTATTTCATGTGATACATAACTTGTGTTCACATCCAAATGGACTTTAAAAAGAAACTGGAAGAAGAGTTAAAAGGAAATAAATTATGTAAAAAAAAGTGTATATACCTAAGAAATAAGTGGCAACAAATTATTCAAAAGATAGTTCAAACAAACCACTATTATTAATAATATTATCCTTTTAAAAAACAAAGAAAATGTCACATCCAAAAATTGGAATAATTATAAAAACTCAGAATAAGTCTAATTTGTATGGGCAGGTGTCCAAAATAAATGTTTTCTAAAAGCTTCTTGAATTTCTAATTTATATAAAATTGTATCATTTCTTTAATTAGTACTTTGATATGTGTAAAATAAAACTGCACATCCTTCAGCAGGGAGTAATGAAACACGTTTCCCCTGAGGTATAGCTGCCATACTTCAAATTTAATTAAAGTTAATTTTAAACGTTGTTTTGGGAATCAAAATAGATGCACCAACATATTTCTGAATTATATTAACGAGCCTCAGGCTATGAACGTAAAGGCTTTAACACCCTGAAACTATGTTTGAGACTTTTATTTTGAAAGTCAGGAAGTACTTCTATATATTGCATTGATTCTAAACACGTAAAAACTGTGAGAATAACCCAACTGAATAACTATTAGCCACCAAAAGTTATGCAAAAATTAGCAAATTGTGAAAACAGAAGGCAAATTTTCTTTTACCCAAAATATTCAATGTTTTTATGATTTTGTTTAACTCAATATCTTCGTCTTTTGAACATGTTGTATTACTGAAATCCTAATGCAGACCCATTACTGACATTTAAAAACATTTATAAAGCATCAACAATGAAAGGAAACGTTTTCAGCAAGTCTCTTTTTGTAAAATTTAAACAGCAATTCTTTTTCAATTACCGCAACTGCAACTCACTCATGTTGATTGTTTAGAGTATGGTTACCTTTTAAGTCAAACCACAAGTATTAATAGATTTATTATAACCTACAAAGATGGTAGATTTTATGTTAAACAGGAAAAACAGGCTATAAAGATCAAAATTAATCAGTTCTCTTAAAACAGGCTATAAAGATCAAAATTAATCAGTTCTCTTAGTCACATGTTGAATTGTTACGGATTCTTTGTTCGTAAAAACTGCCGTGTCCATTTAAAGGGGAAAAAAATAAGCACTGTAAAAATAATATCACACCCAAGACAAATGCAGGCACTTATTTTGGGTAATTGTGGTGACATAATTAAAAGTGTATCAGTATCTGCTCATTAGCTGCACCAAGCTGCTTATTACTTGGGGAAATGCCACAGTTCTGCACAGATGTGTGGGTTGCATGGATTCTTAAAGACTATTAGTCTAATTCAAATCAACTAGATTTATTTATTTTTTATCTTTATATTACTTCTAATGTGAATCAGCTGGATTTGAAATAGGAGGAATATAAAGTGGAATCTGCAGAATTAAAAATCCATGTAGAAATGAGTGAAACGCATGCAGATTGATTTTCTATTCTTTTCTAGCGGTGCTACAAATAGTCTAGATGATGTAGATCTGTGCTATTAAACACAACCCATTACTGCAATTTAATTAAAGTGCTGCATATTAGTTTGTCATAGTAATGTGCAATAATTGTTTAACTACTTTATTAAGGCAACAAATTTAGTCTAAACATTTTGATTAGAAACTTAGAGTCAACAGATAGCTAGCTAGCTTGCTAGCTATTCTCGTTTATTCTGTCCTATTTCTAAGGTTCATGTGGGTTATATTCTGTAATATATATCTAATAAGTAAATCTCAGAGTTTGTGACTTGTGGTTCAGAAAAGTTGCTGCAAGAATTTAGATTTGCATCCAGTTTTAGCTTGTTTATCAACAAGGCTACTTGCTAGCATGCTACAGCGTTAGCATTAACTGTGGATTGTCACTTCCAATTACTGACTTAGCTTTGGTTTTCAAGAAAAAGAAATTATTGACCGACTAATTGAGGTTAAAGGTTTAATTCGCCAACAGACCCCCATATATTCAAATATCGATTAGTCTATTTTATTAAGAATGCTATCAGTTCAAGAGTTCAGGAGGTGAGATGTACAGTACTGACTCTTTATGACCACAGAGAGCATTTGCATATCTTATCCTATCATTATTGGTTCACTGCTGCAAACTTTGATAGTTCTTTCATACATTTCATATAAGGGTGAATATATAGAAAATTCTCCAACATCATACTGCACGATTTTCCAAAAATGTCAAAGAAAATTACATAACTAAAGTACATTTTAAAATTTATTTGGCGTGTCCCCAATTTAGAGACCAAATAGTATATTTTAGAAGCAAAAAACATACAGGTTTTTAAAGTATGAAACAAATAGATTACAACTCAAACTTTCCATTATATTTACAAGCGGAAAATAATGATGTACTTCCATAAACAGAGAATTATGTTAACAGAAACCAGATTGTATTATTGACAAAAGAAGACATGATTGATTGTAATGTTAATCAGCAGTCCACAGGCAACACAGAGAATAAAACAACTAGCGCAGACATCTTGACCAGGAAGTCAAAGTCAGACCACAGTTTAGATTTTTGCTCCGTTTCAGTACAAAACATAAACCAATTATAGAAAAAGTTTTCTCCAAACGTTGCATGTTTTGCTTCCATAATTCAAGCACGACACAAACTGAAGAGTTGGCGTTTTTGGTGGAAAATAGAAAGGTGATGCTTGATTACAAAAACGTAACAATGCTGGTCAGAATTGGAGCAGGAAAGATTTGAATTAGAGACAGTCAAAAGTGGTGAAGTGCAGATAGACTGGGCTTACTGCAGAACCTTTTAGATTACTCTTAGACAACAAATATGGAAAATAAATCTCAACTCGCTTCTTAATTTTTTGTTGTTTTTTTAAGAAAAATGTTTTTCTATAAGTTTAAGGAAAACAATTCTTTAAAACTTACGATTTTTTAAAAGACAATTTTTCTCTTTAAAGAGTTTTAAAAATATATTTTTTTATTTAAAAAAGTTTCAGAATTTTTTTCAAACATTTTTTAAAGAAATTTTATTTTTTTAAGGAAAAAAATATCCATCACCTAGAAGGACTTTAGAAACACAGAGCTATTACTCAATTTCTTTTTCTCCTTTGGTCAGTGTGGGTTTTTTTTTAAAGCAAGGCTGAACATGAAAAAATAAAATAAATATGACATTCAATTCCATACTAAGTCCTTAATTTGCGTAATTTCTACTCAAAAACATTGAATCCAAATGAAATCTATGGCAATAAAAGTTTGGGAGGGGATCTAACAGTTTGGTTTATGTAGAAAGTTGCTTTAAAAGAGCCTCTGAAGCTGCTCAGCGTCGCTTAATTATTTCCCAAGCAGCTCAACTGATAAGCCTCAAAATGCATAGAGAACAAAAAATAATTATATAAAAAATGAAATAAAAATTGGAGCAGCTGAGCCCAAAACCACAGAGACGCGCAGAACCGATGCGTGTGGGTTTGCGGGGTTGAGCGGTGAATTTAGCTCTGGAGCAGCCAGTCAGTAAAATGGAGGAGGTGATAGGCAGTGTGGGATGAGATTGTAGGTGCCCAGAGCTGTCAGGAGGAAGAGGAGGAAGAAGAAGAAGAGGGGGGGTGTGGGGTTGAGTCAAAACATGTCAGGGCTCTGGAGGGAGAGACGGGAGGGATAGTAGGACGCAATTAGCCAGTCACATCTCTACATTTTGACCGTTTTAAGGTCAGGTTCAGGCGGTGTTAATAAACTTGTCACAGCAGCTTTATTAGCAATGACAAACAGAAGGAACGGCTCTGACTCTCTGTGCACAGCCACTGATTCTAGATTTTTATTTATTTATTTATTCCAAATCTGTCCCTAAAAAGGATTTAGTAGGAAACGCATCCAGACAGAACCGCTGCTCACACCGCGGATAAATACGTGGATTTCTTCAGAATATGAAGGAAAATGTTTTCCAAAACCCCCTTTTCCCTCCACTTACCCATGTTGTCTCATCGGTCCAGTTCCCCGGTCCTCCGCATGCAGCACGACTCCCTCCGTGTCGCCTTTCCCAGCCCAGTCTACTTGAGGAGCGCCGCGGGTGATTCACCTGCCTTCATTGTGAAATAACTCTCTCATCAGAAGAAGAAGAAGAAGAAGAAAGGGGGAAAAAGCTCTTAAAGTTTGCGCTGTTGGTCCATGACGCAGCGCAACTTTCCCAAATAAAGCCGAAAGGATCCGTCACCCAGAAAGCGCCATGGTGTCGGAACCGGAGCGCCTCCAAGTTCAGAGGTGATGAAGAGCGGCGGCTCTCTGCGCAAACATCCAGCGGGAAGGCAGAGAGGGACCGCCGACAGCCGGGATGCTCCTGTGCAGCAGCGCAGGTTGATTATTGGCGATGTGCGCGCGCCTGAGTGAGGAGGAGGAGGAGGAAGGTGAGGGATGGGGAGGATGGGGGGGGGGAGAGACAGGCAGGCAGACACGCGCGCACGTGTGGGTTCAATTAAAACGAATCAGACGCCAAATACCCGACTGGACTCCGCATATCCGGAGAGTTTAATGTCATCATCATCATCACCATCTGATCGGCGCAGTCAAAGTAAAGCGGTGCGGACGCAGCAGCCGCGCGCCTCACTCCTGACGCTGCGTGCTGCAGGTGTGGTGGAGGATAAACGACGGCTGTATGTGGTCATCATCATCCTCATTACATCGTGAGTAGGCAGCCCGCCTGATCCCACCTCGTGTTGCATAATTACTGCAGATGGGAAGGTTCAGTTCATGCGTTCATGTAAGAAGCTTTCAAGCAGAGGCGGTCCTAGCCTGTTTGGCGCCCCGGGCGAACCACCTTTCCCACACTGTGTAAAGTAGACTCAGACTGTACTCAATATTAATTTACTAAATTGTAACGTTTGAGGACTTCAGCACTTAAATCTCGGTTTTGCTTTCACTCTGGGATTAAACAAATCACTTTGCAAACATTAAAGTGATCCAAGAATAGTTGAACATTTTGGCCTAAATATGCTGCAATTCTCCTATTAACTAAAAAGTTGCTGTTTGTGATATGAAAAAACTCATAATTACTTTAAAAAGAACGTACATCTTTTGTTTTATTTTTCACCCATGGAGGTCGCCATTTTTTCACCTTACTGGAATCTACAGAGTAAACAAAGGAAGGTTAACTTTACCCGAGTAGTTGTTTATCATATTGTGTTTGGCTGGTGTAATTTTAGATAATGCCACACTGTGTCACTGTTGGGTGTATTTAAAAATAAATAAAAAAATTTAAAAAAAATTTAAAAACAGTGAGGTGAATATGGATCACGTCCCACACACAAAGAAAGAAAAGCTGGAGCTGGAGAGAGCCAAACAACTTCCGAATTACATACATTTATGCCCTCAACATTTCTCTCCAGAAGACTTCGAGTCATTTGTAAGAGCAAAACTGACAAAGGCTCTAACTGTCATGAAGTGCAGTGGTGAAAGCGGTGAAGGAGACGCAACAGACCCAGATGAGATGAATGATGGAAGTTTAATGATGACAATATACTTAAATAAGTCCAAAACTCCACAAAACCTGGCAGCACAGTAGAGCGGAAGGCTAGGGCTCAACACTGGTAGCAACAGGCTACACGCATGGACCAGACACATTGACAAGGACCCAACAACACACAGAGACACAGGTGAGACTAAATACACAGGAGGTAATTAGGGAACGAGAAACACCTGGGAGTAATCAAGGGGAAGACAGGACAACACGGAGACACAGAGACACAGGAAACTCAAAATAAACACACAGAAAAACACGGAACATGACACTAACAGGTGACCTTAAAGAGGTAAAAATAAATGCCCTGCCGACAATTTGTATTCACAAAGCGCCTACATCAGCCTGACCGCACTGGAAGCTCTGTTAAACACTAATGGAGCTCTGCGACCGACGGCACAACTAATTGTGGATCCCTTTAATTTTTTAAGTTTTAATAGTTCATTCCTAGTTTAGTTCAGTTTTATTTAATTCCTTTTTAATCCGATTTATTCTCTGAGTTTCTAATTAGTTTGCTGGTTGTCAGTTATAAGTAAATACTTCAAACCACCAAATATAACCCAAGAGTAAATATGCAGAAGCTACACACACAGTCTTCCTTATTTTCACTCTCTCAGCCAATCAGCTTCAAGGAAACTGAAGAACTCCTCCTTTCAAAATGCCGCCCCATATTTCAGATTCATGTTCAGCATTTACTTTAGAATATTTTATGTGTACTATACAAAAAAGTGCAAAACATAAATTTTTCACTAATAATTGGGAGTTGAAAATTAGCAAATAGCTGACTGCTGCTTTTATTGAAACATCATAAAAAAAAATTCCAGCTACTCTTGTACTGCTTTGGTGTGGAGTGCTTTATATACGTGAACATTTGTAACTATGACACTTAGCAGTATTTTATTGCCACAAAGATCAGATTTCTTAATATTACATTTTCAATAAAACAAGCAGACCCAACGTTCTGTAATTTCTTGAATGTAAAATCATAACATCTCCTTAAAATCACGTAATTGTCTACATTTCATCCCTGGAGGTTTTATTTACGGTCAGAAGAAACAGAATTGAAATGTGTTTTTTATTCGTATTAGTAATTTTCCTGCTGTGGGCAAAACATCTGCTGCACCTGGCAACGCACGGCAAAACTAACAACACCGTCTCTTTAAGGCTCTTCTCGAATGTTTGAGTTTGTTTGAATCTAAATCAATTCAACATCCACCTGTAAATTCACTGTAAAGTTTCTAAATAATATTTTGAGTCTCAACATTAAGTGATTTTTCCCCCCTTTTTATTGATGTAACAAGAATCTCAACAGAAATGTTTCTCTGCAGGTCACTCAGGAGGAAACATGAAAAGAACAACAAAAGTAAAAAGTCAATTTAACAAGCACAGGCAGCGGCCCGTTTGGAGCGCTTGAAGTGTTTTCTGTCCCAGTTCTGGGAAGGCAGGACCTTCAATCAGTTTAGTTTGGAGACGCTAGGCCTGTTTTCTCACCGACTGTAAACCTAGAAGCACCAGCACCAAGTTTAATGAGACCAACTGCAACAGCAGCGTAAACATTTAGGAAATAAATTACTCCTTAACGAGTTTCACCTTGAAAAACAAAATCCAGAAAATTAGAGATAACTTTGGTTCAGATAAAACTTTTTAGATATTTACATGCAGGAGATTAGAGAAAATCTTCCACTGAGAAAATATATAGAGGTTTTTTTTTTTTTTTGGTTTTTAAACAAACAAAAAAAACTAACATTGTCCTTAGATGCATCCTGGACAGATTCTGCTGCAGCAAAATCAATTAAAAATTGTTTTATTTATCCCAAAGAGAAATTCAATATTATCATAACTCAGATATTCCAAAAAGGAAGGATGTCTGGGAGCAGTCAGTCTTGCAGTAAATCAGAAGAAGCCTCTGACTGAAGACAGTTGCTGTATAAAAATCTAATGTATCTCATGACATCAGCTGTTGAAAATAAGTCATAAAAGTAACAAAAGAAAACTGTGTGTTTTGTTTTTTTTATTCAGTAGATAGAAAAATCCAGAAAGAGTAGAAATACACCGAAAGTAAACTTAAAAATACTCTGGCTGTTGGTAAGTGCTGCTAATCTACCTCCTTTGCTTTTGCAGCTCCACTTTAAATCTCATCCGTCTCTATGGATAGAGTCAACTCCGATTTTTGGACTTGCTCTACCCGGTGTTGTAGTCAAGACCATCTAACCAGAGACAGTCAAGACCAAGACCAGCGCCCCGCGCTACATGACACAATAAAATGTGAAATATAATCAAAATTGCTAATCAAATTGATCTGAAAGATTCACATTCCCATAAAACACCTAGATATTAAATACTTAGAGCTGAAATAAATTTAACCAATACTAAAAGCAGAACAACAACCTAAAAAGATAACGCCCTGGGCAATTGCCCTTATCATTCATGTCAGAAGTCACCTCTGTCTGCTCCATTAAACATAGCAGTTGAGGCAATGCCCTAGTAAACAGGGCATCATGGCAGACATTACAGCTGCCACTGCACATGCTCTGCATGCTCTTTTGTTCTTGTGTTTTATTTATTTGCTAATAAATATCAATGTATATAATTAAATAAAATAATGATAGCTACTGCAGTGTACGCAGAGCATTACAAGAACAAAGAACGGCTCTCAGTGAGGCTCCAGTCGTATCTTCTTAGTAAAGAGAAGTTCAGGAGACTCGGATCGTTCGTGAATGTCACATCACTATATTGCAGACTTTTGGACACAGTGTTGTCCCATATATGCGACACGTTATGCGACATAATTCAGCGCAGTGAGTGACTTTTTTTTCCATCACATCATCAAGACTGAGACCAAATGCGGTTGAGTCCGAGACGAGACCACCGGAGTCAACACTGACTCTACCTCCATAAAAAACAAACATATTCAACTTTACAAGCTCAGAAAATTTACCG
The DNA here is from genome assembly GCF_003331165.1 of Xiphophorus hellerii. Taxonomy (NCBI): domain Eukaryota; kingdom Metazoa; phylum Chordata; class Actinopteri; order Cyprinodontiformes; family Poeciliidae; genus Xiphophorus; species Xiphophorus hellerii. The sequence goes on along the minus strand of NC_045679.1, from coordinate 8,344,557 downwards.
TTTTTTTCTAGAAAATATGTCAAAAGAGTTTTTTGGGGTTTTTTTGTTGCCATTTCTGAATTTTTGGAGCTAGGAATATTTTTTCTAGAAAATTTCTGAGGTTAATCCAAAAATGTTTGAGTTTTTGGCAGAAATTTACTCTTTTAAATACTCTATTGTACATTTTCTATAAAAAACAAACATTCTAGGTTGAAGATCAATCAAAATATTCAAAATATTTCATATATTAAATCTATTTAAATACGTATTATATACTAAATATACATATTATATTGATATACAACTAATATTGTATATTAATATATATACTTAAATATAATATTTACAATTAAATGTATTTTATTCAAAAGATTATTATAACATATTCTAAATATTTTTAATATTTACAATTAAATATTTTCTAAATATTTTTCATATGTAGAATGGTTTAAATATTCTAAATATTTCAGATATTTATTTTAAATCTATATATCAGGTGTATTAATAGTAGTAAAAAAAAAAAGCTAAGTAAATAAATAAAAAATGTTGGTGATATAAAGAGGTCATTTCATCCTTTTGGGTTTGTGCCTCAAGTGTGTTATGCAACATTGTGTTCATGTAAAAAGGTCGGCTCAGTTACAAAGCCCGAAACCCACACCAAAGGGAGTTATTCTCTCCCACGGAAGACACAGCGCCTGAACTAACCGGCTTATCTTCCCTCACTTGTCCACATAACCAAGAGCTGGCGAAGAAATACGTAACATCACCAAAATTATACGTTTAAAAACTCATGTAGATATGTGGTAACAGAGCGAGCCAGAGTTAGAACGCATGTTTTTATCATTAGTGGACAGAAAAACAAAACGCTGCTTAACATGTACGTCACCAACCAGGTGTTGCTAATCAAAGACAATTACGTCACGTTTGTGTTTTACTGACCACCTAACTGACCCCGCGTTCAGATGTTGCAGTCTTTGCCATACATTTCTGAATTTATCCAGGGATTAAATATGTTAAATGTTTCAGATCTTGTCAGGAAAATTAGAAAAACACACAAAGGAAAATATTCTGAGGATTGAGTTGATGTTAAATCTGGTGTTAATCACAAAATAAAATAAAATAAGAAAAAGGAAAGAACTACAAAGCAGCAGTCAAGCAAGGTGGTGGTTAGGGATGGGCATTTATTTTATCGTTTATTGTTTGTGATAAATTTCTTAGCATGATTTCATGACAAATTCAAATTAATTACGTTTTAACCCGTTAAAAACTGTCTGTATTGTCAGCTTTACTATTTTCTCCAGTTTGTTCAATGAAAGTATGAAAAAAATATTAATTTGAAAATATGATTAAATGAAGTTACAGTGTGCAGCTCAATGATAAAAATCCCACAATTTTTTAAAGAAGCTCATCACAATTAAAATAATATTTATTATTACCACAATAGTAACACAACGCGATAAAACTTAAGTCCATATTGCTTACCCTTAGTGGTGGTAGTGGGATGTTCTGGGCTATCTTCAAACCTGGCAACCTAACTTTGTTGACCACTGAAACAACAAAAAACCCAAACAGAATAAACCTTTAAAAGTGGCCTAGTCAAAGTCTGGATTTAAACTAAATTGAAACACTTAACAGCTCAAATATGGCTGACCTCCAAAAATGTCTCCACAGTAAAATAAAAACTCGTCGTCAGACAGAAATCACTTAATGGGAGCTGAAGTTGCAGATTATTATTATTATTATTATTATTATTATCCCTGAAGGGAAATAAAACAGACAGAATCACTAAAATAGTAGTAGTTAAAATATCAAACACCACCAACTCTTTTCGGGTTTTTTTCTCATTTAATAAATTAAATAATTGCTAGAAAACTACTGTTTATCTTCATTCAATAACAGCATTTGATGACTTCAAACATCTTCAGACCAACCAACCAGTGAAACTTGTACCTTTTGATCGATAATCAAGAATTATTGACTTAAATAAAGCTTGTATAGTACTGAAAAGTTATTTGTAAGTTAGTTTTGTCTAATTTCAAGTGTACTAAAATGGTTTACTACTTTCCACTGGTCTGTCTCTGAAAAACAATTCAAGATGGATGAATTTAAATTGCCGTCACATTAATTTAACTTTTGGGCAAAATATTAAAATAAGGGATTCTGTCATCTAATCACCGGTGACAACATTTACTCATATCTGGGTCGACAAACAGTTGTACTGCGAATAAATCTTGAACTTCTGAATTAGACAGCCATCCGTCTCTCTTTATCTCGTCACTCAGCTTGTTGTGTCTCAAAATTATCATGAGAGATTTACTCTGAAGAGGAGAACGAGAGACGCTTACATTATTAATGCACAGCCAGACTTTGAATTTAACTCCAACTGATAATGTTTGTAAATAGTGATGCAAAGTGTTTCCTCTAAATAATGCAAAAGATGTGTTGATTTAGAAAGCAGTATGCAGAACAGAACTTCTCAGTGTTGTAAATACATATATATATATACTGTATATATATAAAAGAAATTAGAATATATATATAAAAGATACTAGAATATATATATTTAATCATATTGATGATTTCATTTAATAGGAGAGTCCAGTCACATCAAAAATAAAACAATTTATTACCAGTGAAGCAGTTAGGATATGTTATGTTATGCCAATAATTTAGACAAAATTAAGATTTTCAACCAGCCTTTCCATCAAAAAATGCAAACAAACGCTAAATTATTGTAGTAGTACTTTTAACTTTTCACAACAGTCCTTCACCTTGCAGCCTTGCTCTTTTTGATGCTCTTTTGTTTCTGATTTTACTAAATACGTGACCATAATTAGTTTTTCAGCGGTTGCCATGGTGACTCGTTTTCTCAGGTCTCCGCTGATTGTCTTTACAGGACCGGAGAACGAGCTAAACTCAGGCACTCGGTTTATTGAACGTCACCCATCAGGGTTCCTCAGTTTGTGATCCACTTGGGTTCCTCTTTCACAAAAAAAAAAAAAAAAAGACTCTTGAAAAGATTTTAATTGAAATATTGCGCGTTAAAATACTGATTTCATTGTTTTTTGTTTGTGAAAGCCAAAAGTCCCATCAGCTCTCACCACAAATGTTCAACAACTTTCAGTAGTTTTAACCGTTAATATGTTGCAGAATAATTTGAATTAAAGATCCCTTTGGGATCCATTAAGTAAGGTTGAATTTTAATTGTTTTGAATTTGATGAGACCCAAATGCAGGCAGGACTGAGGCAGCCCCATGGCGAAAGATGTGTTTAGAAAAATAAAAGTCCAAATAACAGAAAAGCGGGCCGGACTCAGAAATTTAACTGAACTATTCAACACATCAGGATTCATTAGCAGACTCTCTGCTCAACACAGCTGATTCAAAGTGTCCAATTTCCTCCAATGCATGTCAAAGGTCAAGTTTGTGGAACCAGGGAACAATTCTGGACCCAAAAGACTGGTTTTGAACTCAACTGTCCTAATCAGCAAATAACAGACTTACAAGTAAGAGCCAAAAAATTATAATAAAAAGAAGTGAAGTAGACATTGTAAGTGACAAATCCCAAAAATAACACAACTACTAAAGGTGTGTGACATTTAAACATCAGTTTTAGCAATTAAAGTTTCTCAAAACAGGGATCATAATCTACGGAAGAACATTAGGGCCATGTTACAAATAAAAGAATTCAGACTTTTTTAGCCAGAATTGCTACTTTTGATTTCAGAAGAATCAAGTTTGAATTTTGGGAAGATTGAGAACTGTCTTAGGGTTATCAATCATGTTTAATCAAACTTTAGTTCGCTTGCTGAGAAAGTTTGGTTCGTTTGGGGAGGTGAGAATGGTAATCGAACTCTGGTCCGCTTAAAAACCTTGGCCTCGGTTAGATTAAAGTGAACTCTGGTTGGTTTTGAATGCATATGTGACTGCAAGCCAACTGGAGACCGCTCCAAAACCAGTAAGTGGTCTACAGTGCAAGGCATTCTGGGTAAATAAAACCAAAACAAAGGCAGGAGTCTAGCGTTAGCCGGAGAAATGGCTCATGGTTTTTATTAGAAACGAAAGAGAAATCCTACAACTGTTAAAATCTAACACTAGTCCATCTTTGTTTGGAAATAAGAAAGAAGTTGTGTTAAGTGTTTCTTTGGAGGTTTTCATGTAGTTTCCGTCAGTGGGTTTTGGTGCAGCGCCCCCACAGGTAAGGAGGCGAACAGGTTTTTCAATTAGTTTGGTTCATTTGGCACAGAGCAGTAGGAAAGCAAACCACACCAGCTGAAAATGTAAAAAAAATGAAAAAAAGTTTTAATTTTGGTTCCCAATTGAACCGAGTCCACAGGACGATCAGGTGAAAACAGTCATAGGTTTTCCTCTCTCAGTTCCAGGATTTATGGACAGGATTTAACATTCGTTAAAGTCAGTGTCAGTCAGTAACCAGCTGATATTTGCTTAACTGAATCCAATAATCAGCCTCCACTTTTCTATATGGAAGCAACAAGCATGTACATCCCATTTCTCCAACTGTAAATATTATCCAATCCTAGCCAGAGACTGCGTTCTCCTGTGTCGCTCTGCTAGGAGTAAGACGCAGTAATTGAAGGAGAGGCATAAATAAAAGCATCAGGATCTGGACACCGTGTGACAACGATCATATCCCCATGCTCAAACTGTTGACTTGCTGGGTGCATTCACATTTCCACGCTCCCACCTTTTTATTGAACACAGCTTGTGCGTGTTGGTTCTTGCAGAATTGAAGGAAATCGATATGTGAAGCGGAATTAAAAAGCAAAAACAAAAAAGGAGGAAAGGCTGCGGTGAGAAAAATGAAACGTATTGAATTGTGCTATGGTACAAATGCCTGAATGGTTTTTTAAATGAATGCAAATTACCTTGATAAATAATTTATACAACCACACAAAAACAAGAAAGGTGTTACATAACGAAAAATACAGAAACAGGAGTAGAAAAATTTTTACTTTTGATGAATATTTTGGCTCCTGCATCTATTCGGTTGCACAACTTTTGGCAACAAAAAACATTCCTAAATGTTTCTCGTAGCCGTTTAGAGTCTGTTGGCACTTCCTTCCCCTCTTCTGCTGCTCACTCTATTTTAAGTTTGCAGTCATTTTGCGGAGGGGCAGGTCTCAGGTCTCTCCGAAGCTTTCCAGTGGGATTCGGGTCAGGACTTAACACTGGGCCGTTTAAAGCAGCGCTATTCAGCCGCTCCTTTGTGCAGCTGGGGGTGTTCTTTGAGTCATTGTTCTGCCAAAAGAGCCCTTTCTGCTCCGGGTCTTTGTTGCTGATTAACACGTTTCTCTCTAAACTGCCTTTGTAATATTGAGATTTCATCGTTTCCCTTCACATAAAATCAGACGTGCATAATGACCATGTTGAACCGTGTGCAGGCGTAATGGTTTTCTTCCTTTCATCCACTGCAAAACTAACAGAGTAAGGAATTATTTTATGTCCTTTCCAAAGGAGCAAAATATAAATGAAAGCCTTTCCATTTCATTTTGGACATTACTTCAATCAAAGTAAAAATACAGACTACATTTAACACCCAGTTTATTAGATACACCTTGCTAGTACCGGGTTGGACACCATTTTGCCTTCAGAATTGCCTTAATCCTTGAGGGTATAGATTCAACAAGGTACTGGAACATTCCTCAGAGTCTGGTCCATATTGACATGATAGCATCATGCAGTGGCTGCAGATTTGTCGACTGCATGTCCTTGATGCGAATTTCCCGTTCCACCACATCCCAAAGGTTCTCTATTGGACTAAGATCTGGTGACTGGAAGCCATTTGAGTTCAGTGAACTCACTGTGTGCTCAAGAAACCAGCAGCCTGAGATGATGCCGTGTTGTCCTGCTGGAGTAGCCATCAGAAGACGGGTACACTCTGGTCATTAAGGGATGGACATGGTCAGCAACAACACTCAGTGAGGCTGTGTGTGGTGTTGACACCAGCGGTCGCGTTAACCGAATATTTTCCGTGTTTGACCGGTTGGTTTTTTAAACAACGGGGAAAATTTAAAGCCCATCGGTCATTTTGCCAATTTATAATTAACACCTTTGACTGGTGCACACGGGCAGACATTATAGACTTCACGCAAAGAGTTCATCGTAGAGGCAACTAAAAATCAATCAATAAAAAAAATTCTTTCTGAATATCATCTCATGGACGCCGAGCTAAATGCGTCTTTCTGACCGGAAGCTCACAGCGTGTTGGAGAGTCATGGGCCGGACGCTTTGGAGCGTCTGGTTAGGAAGCGCATTCAAAACTTTTGGTAGAAATGGCGCGTTTAATTCCAGTCTCCATTACATGCAGAACAGAGAAAACTAAAGAGTTTTCAATGTTGTTAATCCGTTTATAGTCTAAACAGAAGAGCCGGAGGTTTGTCTTGAGGAAATAATTGACAGTGCAGAAGTTAATTAGACCGTAACTTGAGCAGTGCGCTGCACAACCAATGTGGGCTCCGCCGCTGCAAAGAATTAAACTTAATTAATTCTTACCTCATTCAATAAAAGGAGTCTTCTTTGTTCACGTTACCCTCCAGCGCCCAGGAGAGCGGCAGATGTAACTTCTGTCCATTTCGGGGAAGCGAAATCACGCAAAAAGATCATCGTAAAAGCGCACGTCCGAACTATAGGGTATAGGGTATTACCACATAGGGTAAAAAAACTCGCAGAGTTCAATTGATCGGTTTGGGTCAGACGGATCCAACTGACTGATGAACCAGCAGATTTCTCTGTAGATACGACCAGGAGGAATTGGTGAGGCTGTGCGTTCAGACCCCAGCAGTTGAAATGACCGTAATTTAAGTGGAGTCTATAATTTCATTTATTCTAAGTTATTGGGGCCACAGTCAAGGATTTATGTCACTATGGAGAAAAAGTTGGATGCATTTATCTGATTTATGTGTGATGGGATCTGGATTCATGGTTCTACCAGGTGAATATTAACCAAACCGCATAAAAATTCTAAATAGCCTGTTAATAAGGTTAGAATTTGATGGGTAAAAATAGTACATGACCGATTTTTTAAAATGTTGTCGGTCAAGATGACGGAGAACAAAAAAGTCTATAGCGCGACCTCTGGTTGACACGATGCTCAGTTGGTACTAATGGGCCTCAGGTGTGCCAGGAAAGTATCCCCCACACCATTTCACCACCACCAGCCTGAACCGTTGATACCATGCAGGATGGATCCACGCTTTCATGTTGATGCCAAATTCTGACCCTAACATCCAAATGTCGCAGCAGAAATCCAGACTCAGACCAGGCAACGTTTTCCAATCTTCTATTGTCCAATTTTGGTGAGCCTGTGCAAACTGTAGCCTCGGTTTCCTGTTCTTGTGGTTCTTCTGCTGCTGCTGCAGCCCATCCGCCTCAAGGTTCGACGTGTTGTGTGTTCAGAGATGCTCTTCTGCATACCTCGGTTGTAACGAGTGGTTATTTGAATTACTGTTCTATCAGCTCGAACCAGTTTGGCCGTCCTCCTCTGACCTCTGGCATCAACAAGGCATTTGCGCCCACAGAACTGCGGCTCACCGGATACTTTCTCTTTTTCAAACCATTCTCCGCAAACCCTAGAGATGGTTGTGCGTGAAAATACCAGTAGATCAGCAGTTTCTGAAATACTCAGACCAACAACCACGTCATGTTTAAAGTCATTTCACATGGAGTTGCTGCCATGTGATTGGCTGATTCCACATTTGCATTAACGAGCAGTTGGAGGTGTACCTAATAAAGTGGCCAGTTGTTGTAAGTTGACATAAAACATCAGTTTGGTCAAAGCGGGACTCCAGGCATGTGGATGAACTAGAGCATGTACAATTTGACATGAACTCTAAAAATATGCATCAATTGTTTAGATGAAAATTAAAGGTCAATCAGGCGTATAAGGTCACATTAACATATCGCTTCCAGTGATGTTTCATCGATAACTACGAGAGCCAACAATGATCTCAGATTGATGTTTAATGTAATACAGCAAAAAAAAAAAAAAAAATTCTAGCTAATGGAAGAGAGTGCTTACCATCTGGTACAAGCCTCATCAATCACTGGGCGAGACGGTTTAACATGAATCCTCCGTCAGTCACAGCTGGAAAAATAAACATTTTGTAATATTTAGAAATGCCTCAGTTGTTGTTTTGAAAGACGTTGGGTCAAAAAGGAGCTACCATGTTTTCAACATCATTTAGTTTGTATCTTTTCTGCAGTTTTAATCATTAATAGACTGAAAGTCTGTTAAAAAAAAGATTTCTTTTAGTTGTAGCTGCTAAATGTACAGCTCAGGAAAAAATTAAGGGACCACTTAACATGATCAGTTTCTCTGATTTTACTTTTTATAGGTTTATGTTTGAGTAAAATGAACATTGTTCTTTTATTCTATGAACTACTGACAACATGTATCTGAAATTTACAAGCAAAAACTTAGCATTTATTTGCAGAAAATGAGAAATGGTCAAAGTAACAAAAAAGATGCAGTGATTTCTGACCTCAAATAATGCAAAGACAACAAGTTTATATCCATTTGGTTGAGTTCTGAAGAGTGTGACGCCACATGCAAAGGGTCAATATCACAAACAACCTGATCAAGTTGTAAAACACGTTTTTATAGACCTAAAAGCAATTAAACATATCAGGAATAATTAAAAAAATAAGGAGAAGGTCGGTAAAAACTTAACAGCTTTTTTGCTTTTTCTTTCTTTCTAAACGTTCTCCAATAATAGGTTGCAGCAGGTTGACAGGTTTTTCTCAAGACCTGTCAAAATGCAAATGCAATTAATGTATGCATTCTTTCTTAATCTGGGGTGATTGAAAGCAAGACAATAGTGGCATTCATAACAGCAAACAAATCCCTGATTAGGTAGGAACAGATGTAAATGTGAGTGGGGGCTGTGATTTAGATCATGATGCAAAACCTGCTAGGATTTAGCTGCAAGTTTTTACATGTTTAGTTCGACTGCAGCCAAAATCAAACATTTCGTTCACCTCTGAAGCTCAATTTAAAAATAAAAACCTTTGCGTTAGAGCAGAGGTGACAGAAACAAAAGCAAAACTAACAATCAAAAGCATTGCAGTCTGAGAAGCAGCAGCAAGAAAAAAAAAACGCAGTAAATAGGTGAAACCCGTAAAGTTAAAAAGCTGTTTGATCAAAGATTGCAGCGTGAGAAACAACTTTTCTGTTATCAAAAAGGTTGGAAGTATGCTCGTCTCTTTCATAAATGTCAAAAGCTTATTCTTTAACAAATATTTTAATTGCAAAAAACATATATGCTTTGCTTTCTCTTGCATTTATTCTGAATAACATCTTTGCTTTGAATTAGGAAGGTACTTCTCATGATTGAGTTAATTGTTAGTAATTAAATCAAACTTGTTTCCTGGATAGAATTTCCAGAGAGGTTTGCAAGCGGATATTTGATCTGAGCAGACAGGTTTTGAGCACGAGGAGAAAGGTTTGAGAAAACATGGTGGGCATTTGAAAGAGCGCAGACATTTTGAGTACGAGAATTACAAGTTTTGAGAACAAAAGACATGAAATCCTGCTTTCAAACTGAAAATTTGTGCTCTCGAATTATGGCAGAAAAATTCCCCCATAATGATAATGATCCTCCATTTTTGCTTATATTTTGTGATGGAAATTGCGCTCATGTTGTCTTTAGAGGTTTTCATGTTGCTTCCTTCAGTGGTTCTTGGTGCAGCACCCCTACTGGCAAGGAGGGGAACAGATTTTTCAATCAGTTTGGTTTGTTTGACAGTGCAATGTGAAAGCAAACAGCAGATGAAAATGAAGCTTAGAATGTAGTTTAGTCCCTGTCATGGGTGAAAACATAAAAAATCTCAATCTTAACTGCAGGTTGTGGAGTAGAATTTGCTCCTTTTTTTATTTTATCCTGGCCAATTCTGATTCTCATCTCCCTCTAAGAAGCTGTTTGGGATTTCTGCCATTGAACTCAATTTCTCAGGTTAAATCTCATCCGGGCCAATCAGCAAACAGGAAAAAGAATTGTGAACGATGATTTTCTGCGCCGTTTTAGAAGGATTGTGGCGTATCCCGGGGCACTTTCAGGCCAGATGGAATATATCAAGAATTAATCCATCATAAATAACTTAGTCTTATCGGATAGTATAATAAACTTTAATCCATTAGAACAGTCTCTTCTACCTTCATCTTGAGGCTTGTCAAGGTTTTCCAATCTAGCGTTCTAAACAAGTGATGACGTTTTGAAAATGACCGGACCAAACGGAAATGAACATTTGAGGTGTTTACTACGTTAGCAAGGGTAATGATATTTAGTTGTTACATTGCGATAATTTTACTACAGTACACAGGGTGTGAAGTTTGTTCAGTAATTACCTACCAAAGCAAATAAATTACTTATTTCTACTCCTCTTTTAACGAGTTGCAACTGGTTCACTCATACGCCCACAATCCTCAGACGGATGATTGATTCTTTTTTTTTTCCTGTCAACGGTAAAAAAAAATTATTTTCCACAGCCTGATAAGACCAGAACCCATGGTTTCATCTCTTTTAAAGACAAAGATGAAGTTTCACTTTTTTCAATTTGTGCAATTTCATACTGGTAATCTTAATAGAATCTCGGTGTGCGTGTGCCTCTCAGTGATTGTTTGTTTAGCAGAGATGGAGACAGACAGAAACAGGAAGACGAAGAGAGAAAAGGCTGCACCACATCAATTGAGCAGACAGTCATCAGTATCCATTTGTGTGATTCAGCAGGGGGAAAATATCTGACTCTAGTTTCTGTGTCAAGTAAACACAGTGGAGAAAAAAAAGGCTATTATTGTGCGTCTGCCAGATTCAGATTTATCTGATCACTTTAATGCTCATCGTGAAAGAACACCTGCATCCGACTGGCTGTTTCTTATTCACACGGAAAGAAATGCAACATTGTTGTCAAAGCCTGAAGCGTATCAGATGTTTTGAAAGCACGTCTTGTGACCCGCTGGCTAACTTATGAAGAACCTAAGGAAAATTGACAGCTTTGCGCACGTTGAAGAAATCCTGGAATCTCCAATGGCAACCGTTTGAGCAGGATCGCATCTATGTCACTTAATCACTCAAGACATTGGAAATGGGGGACAGTAGTGTTGAACAGATTGTTTTCCAAAGTTGTTTTTGCGCCATTTATAAATGGCTTCTACTTGTTTGAGTCAAGCTAATCCGTCTGTGAACGTAACACACCTGGTTGGGGCTCATAGACGGCGTTATTTCCAAAAGTTGGAAATAGCTAGCTTAGAAACCGACCCATATCTCCTCCCTCAGGATGCAGAATAGGGACATTTGTCGAGTATCAGGTTAATCAAAATCCCATCAGACCAAACTTGAAAACTGGATATTATGCTGCTAGCAGTTAGAAACAACTTATAGAGCGTTGCGCAACATAAATAATCACTTGACCGGAACACAGTGCGCAAAATAATAAAACAATTTAACGAAGCCTCGAGGCAGGAAATTTTCCTAGAGGAATTTTAATAACTGAGGTACTCAAACCATTCAAGGAATCGCTACAACCCTAAAATTTACTAACTGTACTCACTGAAGGATAGATTGATGATTCCCAGTATGTTAGAGTGACTTCATGTCTTCCAGTGAGAGTTAGACCAATACCAGCTTGTTCTGTCAACAAACTATTACGCCGGCGACCGCTTATCGTTCTTTGACAGTATGCATTCGCAAAGAGGACAAAGAAACTTCAATACAATGATGTTTTTGATTCTCTCAAGTTGAGTTCGCCTCTGAGTGAGCGCAAGGAAGGATGTAAAGCTGGGAGCTGCAGATTCGGTTGCTAGGCTGCAGAGTCATGGACGCAGAAAAAAAAAAAAAGAAAAGAGCCAGTGACAGAGAGTGCCTTTGAACACTGTTATTTTCCAGAGACTGCACACTGACACCTTCCAGTCCCGCTGCAGCCACTGCGCTACACATTAACCAATTGTCTACCCCATTATTTGCTTATACATAGATAATATGATGAAAGGAAAAGTGATCATTTTTAGACATACCTGTTTTGGTTGACTAATATGGTAAAGTGAAGACACATTTAATGATGGTGCCTTGGAAAAGTAGGTACTCCTACAAACTGACAGTATTTAAAAACAGAAGTGCATAACTGAATTTCACAAATAAATACTAAAGTGCAGTGAATTGGTTCCTACAACCTTCCTCTAAGTGTTTCTCTGCCTCTTATGCACTTCTAGATTGAAGATTGAAACACATCTACGTGGTTTAATCTAACCCATGCCATCAGACCTCCTACCGTTCACCTGTTGGCAACTCAGCTTGAATAAATGACCATTTTCTGGTAGCAGCGGTGCACCAATTGCATTTTTCTGGCCAGTCACCGATTACCAAGCTCAGATTTTGGCTGATACCAATTTTGTTTGTCTGAAATATTGCTAAATATAGCAAGAAAATCACCAATATGGCAACTGTGAGGTGATTATTTTTAACTGTGAATGTGTAGACGTGACCTCTCATGGGAGAGAAGAAAAGGACAGTGGTTGCTTAGTTTTAGTGTTTTAAATTGCTGAAGTACATAAGATCAGCTTCATATGCAGGTATTGGCCGATCACTGATCTCCAAAAAGTAAGAAAATCAGTGCACCCTTACTGGGTCGCTTTTGATTGGCCATATTTTTTCCTGTTACGGCTGATGAACTAAACATTTCTCTGACATTTAAAGCTTTACCTCCAACCTCTAAAGTAGGTAGTAAAGTTTATTTTTATAACATTTCAGCAGCAAAGCAGTTCAAAGCCCTTCAGATGATTAAAAAGACAACTCAAACAAAAAAATTTACATTCCAAGGGCAAAATAAAAAGTAGGGAAAGTTTCCATTAAGGCTAGAATTGTTCAGTTTTTTAAATAACCAAAGACTTGTGGTAAATAGAAGCTGAATGCAGCTTCTCAATGTTTGGTTCTCAGGATGCAGAGCAAACCAGAACCAGAAGACCTGAGGGGTCTGGAAGGTTGATACAGCAACAACAGATCTTTAATTTATAAACTAACAGAATTATTTTAAAGTCTATTTTCTGAGCCAGTGTAGGGACTTTAGAGCTGGGGAGATGTGCTCCAACTTCCAGGATCAGCTGACATTAATCCTTTAATCCTAGAAATGTTCTTCAGGTGATAGAAGGCCAACTTTGTAATTATTTTTATACGTCCTTGAAGGTTCAGGTCTAATCCATCACTACACTCAGATTTTGCTCATATCTAGTTACTATCAGCTGAAATAACTGAATCTGTCAACCTGAAACTTCTCAACAACTTCATCCCTGACTTGTTTGCTGTGGGTCTTGATCTTCATGAAGTTATTTTAGCAAAAGGATCGGCCTTCACAAAATATCTGCAAAATTACACACAGCTGGACTCCACACATCTCTCACATAAATGATAGTAAACAGAATTCGGTGGTTGTAAAGTATTAAATTTTAAAAAGTTTAACATGGGTGAAGTGCAATCACAGGGTCTTGATTTTGGCAAAGCAGTTCAACAAGATCAATGCATTTAATTTGACCTGACTGAATCATCTTCCATTGTCATGTAAAACAGCACTTTCTTAACTCAAGTCTTAGTCTAATGAACAAACTGGGAGCATAACAATTAATTTATTAGCTGTAAAAGACTGAGGCTAATGTTGACGGCTCAAGAAGGTGATTTAAACTGGCTATAGTGTGTTAGCCTTGACGCGAATGACAAAGAATACAAACTGAAGGATTTTTACTCCGCTCTGATTTTGTGAAAAATAAATCACTGGGAAAGGAAATGTATTGGAGTGGAAACTCATGGAAACGGGTTAATCCAGAGGCAAGGTCGGGTTGGCGCTGGAAGCAGAACGTAACGAGTCGCCAAGTTCAGCCTAATATCAGACGAGTAATCAGAGCACAACTGTGGCAAGTCTCCCAGAATGCTAGCATGCCAAAAAACAAAAGAAAAACAACATGAAAATTATGATCTGGTGCTCTCCAAAGGCAAATTTGTTTTTACTTTTACAGAACTTTGAAGTTAACAGGCGTGGGGGAAAAAACCCCAAATTTTTTGGTTTGAGTTTTTACAGTAAATGTCCTCTTGAGATATTTTACAATTCATAAATACATAATCTATCAAATCAATCCAGTAAAGTGGAAATATTCAAATAAATTTGCATACAAGTTAATTAGACAAGTCATCTAAAGAATCCCAGTTTCTTAGCAGGCATGTGGTGACAGTGGAGAGCAACACCTCACTTTTAACAGGAAGAAACATCCACCTGTCAAATGGATTGAGGCGTCTTATCTGGTTTCAGTCTCTTGGTAGGAACCGCATATGTTTCATCTCTCAGTTTTTGGACCCATGAATCAATGGCCAAGCAAAGACCTTCCCAACACATGCATATCAAATATGTTAATCCTGCATTTACTCCCACTTCACGCTGACAAAACGGTTCACCAGCAGCTATTTGCAAAACAAATGAGTTTATATTGCAGCCTTCAGAGCATGCTCAGTGTGTTTTCTAAGATTTAAATAAATGTCTACATTATGTACACATCAGTATTTGCTTGTTAAATCTTGTCACAGGAATTCTGCAAATTGTTAGCATTGAATGGAATTTTCCATAGACATTAGCATTAAGCTAGCTGTCTTGGCAACAAGTAATACTTTAAACAATTAAACTATATGTATTATATTGTGATATTTAAAACAAGATTTTTTTTAAACCATGTTTTATTTAAAATATGTTTAAATTGCTTATTAGATCGTCTACACAGGAATTCTGAAAACTGTTTAGCACTGAATGGGATTTTCCATAGACATTAGCCTTAAGCTAGCTGTTTTGCCAACTTTAAACAAGAAGCTACATTCAATTTGTTTTTATATTTACAACATTAAACTATCTCACATGGTTGTGTAAACCTACATGTTTATTTAAAATATGTTTATGTAGCCTTTTCTTTGTGTGTTCACAATAAATAGCCTAAACCTGAAAGTGTTTACATTTCACAAACTGTTCAGGAACACCAGGGAGAGCAGAATTACCACCATGTTCTGTTTAATTGCATAACTTGGTAATTAGATTTATGTTTTATTTTAGCAGCAGCGCTTCTGAGAATTGCATTACTGAGACGTTAATTAGTACTGTTAGTAGTTAATTATTTCTCTGAAATGGTAAAGGGACTCTTCTAGACATAATGTGAGAAGCACTGTTCTAAAACAGCTGGAGTTTCTATGCAAAGAATAGAAAAATTATTTGTAGAAACTATTCAGAAAAGCCGTTTTTCCCTGGAAAATAAACCAAACAGTGTCAAGTGAATATTAAAAGCTCAATCTTTGGTTAACTGCGGTCAAGATGAATGTGTCTGAGTGACTTTTGCAGTTAACATGCTGAGCATCATAATGATCAGTGCTGACATCTGGGTGTCAAGGATGGACTTAAATACAGAGACTGTAAAAATCCACTCCATTAGTTCAGAAAGCTGAGCATCATATTAGGCAACAGTCACCACTGAGAGGGATCAGGACATCACAGTAAGGGTTCAAAGAAATCGGAGAGTATTGCTCATTAAAACCTCTAACATCACTTCTACTCAACGGCTGAAAGGTAGAGGATACAAAACAATGATTTTAATAAAAATTTCTCAGTATTTTTGCAACTTTCATTACCCTCTTGATTTATTTTTGTTATGTCTTTACCATAATCTAGGGCTGGATGATATGGCTGAAAAACATCACCATATGAGCATCTCATATCAGTCGATATTAATAATTATTGCTTAGTTTTTCATCCATCCATCCATCCATCCATCTTCTTCCGCTTATCCGAGGTCGGGTCGCGGGGGTAGCAGCTTCAGAAGGGAGGCCCAGACTTCCCTCTCCCCAGCCACTTCTTCTAGCTCCTCCGGGGGAATCCCGAGGCGTTCCCAGGCCAGCCGAGAGACATAGTCCCTCCAGCGTGTCCTGGGTCTTCCCCGGGGCCTCCTCCCGGTGGGACGTGCCCGGAACACCTCACCAGGGAGGCGTCCAGGAGGCATCCTGACCAGATGCCCGAGCCACCTCAACTGGCTCCTCTCGATGTGAAGGAGCAGCGGCTCTACTCTGAGTCCCTCCCGGATGACTGAGCTTCTCACCCTATCTCTAAGGGAGAGCCCAGCCACCCTACGGAGAAAACCCATTTCGGCCGCTTGTATCCGCGATCTCGTTCTTTCGGTCATGACCCAAAGCTCATGACCATAGATGAGGGTGGGAACGTAGATCGACCGGTAAATCGAGAGCTTCGCTTTTTGGCTCAGCTCTCTCTTCACCACGACGGACCGGTACAGCGCCCGCTTGACAGCAGACGCTGCGCCAATCCGCCTGTCGATCTCCCGCTCCCTTCTTCCCCCATTCGTGAACAAGATCCCGAGATACTTAAACTCCTCCACTTGGGGCAGGACACCCCCCCTGACCCGGAGAAGGCACTCTACCCTTTTCCGGCTCAAGACCATGGCCTCGGATTTGGAGGCACTGATCCTCATCCCGGCCGCTTCACACTCGGCTGCGAACCGCTCCAGCGAGAGCTGCAGATCACGATCTGATGAAGCCAAAAGGACCACATCGTCTGCAAAAAGCAGAGATGAGATCCTAAGGCCACCAAATCGGATCCCCTCAACACCTTGGCTGCGCCTAGAAATTCTGTCCATGAAAGTGATGAACAGAATCGGTGACAAAGGGCAGCCCTGGCGGAGTCCAACTCTCACCGGAAACGAGCCCGACTTACTGCCGGCAATGCGGACCAGACTCTGACACCGGTCATACAGGGACCTGACAGCCCGTATCAAAGGGCCCGGTACCCCATACTCCCGGAGAACCCCCCACAGGGCTCCCCGAGGGACACGGTCGAACGCCTTCTCCAGGTCCACAAAACACATGTAGACTGGTTGGGCGAACTCCCATGCACCCTCCAGGACCCTGCCGAGGGTGTAGAGCTGGTCCAGCGTTCCACGACCAGGACGAAAACCACACTGCTCTTCCTGAATCCGAGGTTCGACTATCCGACGGACCCTCCTCTCCAGGACCCCTGAATAGACCTTGCCAGGGAGGCTTAAGAGTGTGACCCCTCTATAATTGGAGCACACCCTCCGGTCCCCCTTTTTGAACAGGGGGACCACCACCCCAGTCTGCCAATCCAGGGGAACTGCCCCCGATGTCCATGCGACATTGCAGAGTCGCGTCAACCAACACAACCCTACAACATCCAGAGCCTTAAGGAACTCCGGGCGGATCTCATCCACCCCCGGGGCCCTGCCACCGAGGAGCTTTTTAACCACCTCGGCGACCTCGCCCCCAGAGATTGGAGAGCCCAACCCAGAGTCCCCAGGCTCCGCTTCCTCAGTGGAAGGCATGTTGGTGGGATTGAGGAGGTCTTCGAAGTACTCTGCCCACCGGCCCACAACGTCCCGAGTAGAGGTCAGCAGCACACCATCCCCACTATAAACAGTGTTGGTGCTGCACCGCTTCCCCCCCCTGAGACGCCGGATGGTGGACCAGAATCGCCTCGAAGCCGTACGGAAGTCTTTCTCCATGGCCTCTCCAAACTCCTCCCACGCCCGGGTTTTTGCCTCAGCAACCGCCCGAGCCGCATGCCGCTTCGCCCGCCGGTACCCATCAGCTGCTTCCGGAGTCCCACAGGCCAAAAAGGCCCGATAGGACTCCTTCTTCAGCCTGACGGCATCCCTCACCGAAGGTGTCCACCAGCGGGTTCGAGGGTTGCCGCCGCGACAGGCACCGACAACCTTGCCGCCACAGCTCCGATCGGCCGCCTCGACAATGGAGGCACGGAACACGGTCCACTCAGACTCCATGTCCCCCACCTCCCCCGGGACGTGTTCGAAGTTTTGCCGGAGATGGGAGTTAAAGCTCCGTCTCACAGGGGATTCCGCCAGACGTTCCCAGCAGACCCTCACAACACGTTTGGGCCTGCCAGGTCTGACCGGCTTTCGCCCCCACCACCGGAGCCAACTCACCACCAGGTAGTGGTCAGTGGACAGCTCCGCACCTCTCTTCACCCGAGTGTCCAAGACATACGGCCGCAGATGCTTAGTTTTTGTGTTTTAAATATCTTAAATAGACTGCTGAGTGACCTTTCTGCTTTTATCCACAATTTTCACTCCATGCTGTTGATTTTTAAGCAGTTATGAGGCACGTTGACGAAACTTTAAACTGCTGCTGCGTGCTGCGCGAGTTACTCAACAGGTCGTTGCTGGGCAGCCAAAGAGTGAGCGAGTTGCTAGGTAACCAAAGAGTGAGTGAGTAGTTGATGCCACCAACCTTACTTAGACGGCCATGAGAAGTTGAAGCCTTTTGCATTATGGACCCCTGGCAGGGTGATGCGGGTGATTTTGTGCGGTCTCTGACATTGGGCATTTTCACTTGGAGATGAAAACACTGACTTCATTGTATCAAAGTGTCATGTTTTCTAATGAAAAGGAATTTTTAAAAAGTGATGGGTGAACTCACTTATATTATCTTTGTACTCCAGATTTAACTGCAAAATCCTGCCACCATCTCCCTGCTGGAGGACAAAAAGCTGCTCGCTAACAATGACTAGCATTGGTTTTAGCTGTCAATTTCTCAATATAATGTACTAAATCTCAATGAACGGCTAATATGTAAAATAAAAAGGGATGCAGTGTTTTGCTACTAATTGTCAACACTGCAACAGCTAGATAACAAGGTCAGAATAAAGTTTTAATGAAGAAAAAATAGCAAGGGAGAGAAGTAGTTCAGTTATGCTAGCTTGACTTTGACAAAATTAACATTAGGATGTGATGTGGAATTCTGTGTTTCAGTTCAGTTAAAAAGTAAAACAAAAGAAAAAAAGGTGATCAAAACACCAACTGACAGATCATCAGTAGGGCAGGGGTTTAAATTAGCTATTCAACTACCACTGTGTTAGCTAAGCTAATAGCAGCGGTAGCTAATCTACCACAGCAATCAATTATTAATAATTGCAAAATAAACATGAAGCATAAAAACAAAACTGTAACAGACTGAATGTTCTGTTCTTTGTGTGGGAAATGTTTGAGTGTTTTTGGTATTGAATCCTGAAACAAAGTGGCAATGTTATTGGTTGCTATGGAAACGAGTCTGTGGTCTGTGTGTACCGTAGCCGATACAGAGAGCAAGAAAAGCGGTTTTGAATTGTTACTTAACGGTTTTTCTGCATTATTTTTTTCTCTTTCCTGTGGCGCATTGCACTAAATTAATAATACCTCCGTCTCCAGGTTTCACTTTGGTAACGAAATCGTCCCATCTCGGCAGCGCGGCTACAGATGTCATGTGAATGAATCGTCTTTTTGCCTTCCAGCACTGTGTGCATGCACAGCATTTCTGGATGCAAACAATAGCCTGCAGAGGGTCCATATATTGTTATCGATTTATTGTTCAGCCCTACCATAAACTGCTAATTATTGATTCCCTAAATTTCTTTCTCTGCTCAGGTAATCTGGCAATTCAACGATAATTTAGCCATTAAGCTTCAGTACAATTAGTTGGAGATTGAAATCAGAAATGGTTAAACACTAAGTTGTAGAATAGTTTTTTCAGCTGTTTTCTGAAAGTTTGTTTAGATGAGAAAACATCTAAACAAAGTGTAGAATAAGTTGATGTGTATGAATAGGAGAGCATTAAGTACACTTATATCCAAGGTTAGCAGAAGACATTCAGAAAGAACGAAGCTAAACTTCTCCATTATAGATGCACAAAGATAAAACTTTTAGAATAATGCCAGAGCATTTCTATAGGTTGATATATCCGTATATAGGAGGCTTAAAGATGGAAACAGATTGCAATAACGGTTTAAACTATTGTTGGTAAGTATTGATAGAGGTCACCAATGAAAGTTAAAATCTAGATAGCTTGTTGCCTGAATATTCCATCAGTTTTTCTGTTTTCTTTGACTGCAGCGCTCATAGAGGTTACAGAATAATGGAGTAGTTGTTGTTTTTGGTCCAATTTTGGGTTTTTGTTGATACTGTACATAACATGGAAAAATCTTAAAAAGCTTAAGGATACTTAAAAGTTTTTTTTTTCCATTCAAAGCAGCAGAGACTGTGAAAAAGCTTAATTAGCATTTTTCAATACATACTTTTAATGATATCCAATAACTTCCTTACTAAAGAGGCTCTTTTTATTGACAGTCCCCTCGTTTACAATGAAAGAACCATTTTGTTTGGAAAAAAAAAGCTAAATGTCGAGGTTGGAGAACAAGACTTTACATCTGTTACTTTTCACTGAACACAATCCACCCTTGCAGTCCAGTGTCTGGGTCCATTAACACATGTCACTACCACTGTGTGGACAGTGACCTTTAAAGAAACACTCACACAGGAGAAATACCTCTGCAGACTTTCCAGACAAACGCCGAAATCCACTTTAAAGGTGCAAACGTATGACCCGAACCTTTTTGTTCGCTCAGAGAATGAACAGCTTTTTGTTTCAATCTGCAGTTAGCTTAAATGGTTGGCAATGCTAGTTTGTGTATTTTTAATTAATGGGTGAGATTTTACAATGGTGTATAATTTTAGTAATAAACAAATACACCAAATTCACACACATAAAGTCACTTAGCTTTTTCTTGTCCTTCTTTTGGTACCCCAGCTTGCTTAAGCTAACTGCTAATTGCTAACCTGTCAGACTTTGTTTACAGCTCAATTGAAGTTCCCTGTAGATAAATATAGCTACATAAAAAGTACTTTAAGATCATCTGGGGATTTTTCCAGCAGGCAAACACCAACTAATCAGTACTTCAGAGTACATGTATTTATATTTTTCTCTTCTTACTAGCATTGCTATTGCTATTAGCATCCAGCTTAACTAAAATGTAAGTTCAAGGCAGTTGGGAATAATTCAGGCCATATTTTCACCTGTCAAAGCATTTAAGTTATTAAAATGAAGGAGTATTATATAGTCTATACCAGGGGTGGCCAAAGGGCGGCCCGAGGGCCATTTACAGCCCTTGGTGTGATTTTGTGCGGTCTCTGACATTGGGCATTTTCACGTGGAGATGAAAACACTGACTTCATTGTATCAAAGTGTCATGTTTTCTAATGAAAAGGAATTTAAAAAAGTGATGGGTGAACTCACTTATATTATCTTTGTACTCCAGATTTAACTGCGACTAATTTGACCAGCGTGGTCAATATGACTGCTAGGAGATCTGTTCCAAAATGAGAAACTGAAATAAGTAACGGCAAAGAAAAAAAAAGCTTAAATGAAGCATTTTTACATTTCCCTCGTATTTATTTTGAATTTTAAAGCCTAACTGCTACAGTTGAACTAAATGATTTCCTTTTCTCCACCAAACCAGCACATATGGATTCTTTTCTAAACCCCGTCACTCAGGTTGAAGTGTTTCAGGTGAACAATCGTTTGTAGCAGTTAGTGAGTCGGATAGTTTCCATTACTGGAATTGTTGTGCCAAAGAACAAGCAAGACATTTTTCGTACAACCCAGCATAAACCTTCACATTCTGCTGTGTTCTTCCAAATATCTGGGCTGTCAAAGAGACTCTGATTCGTGCTGATAACCCACTGATGTGTAACATCCGGAGCCGTTTCCCACAGACGGATGATTTTCTACCTTCTGGATATTGCTGACACTCGTTTTAGTTTGTCATTGGTCTTCCATCTCTTTAAAGCTATGCTTTTTGGGGGTGTTTCAAACTTTTTACTCCTAATGTTGTGCAGTTCATGGGATTTAAACTGCAGAGGTCCCTCAGGTCAGAAAGGTGCAGTGCTGGAGGGACAGTGCTTTATTAGATCTGCTGCTAATAGGGGATGAGCAATGTCTGATTCACAGTTACTACTGCTTCTGCCTACTTGACTTAACCTTTTCCACAAATTGTTGCATTACAGGCATAGGTGTTCATCCTAAAATAGCCAATGTTCAGTCTAACAACCTTTCACTGTAATTACATCCATTTTCTCTACCAGCCCAGCAAATACAGACCAAGGAGGGTGTGGATTCTTCTTTCCAGAACTGCTTAGACATGATGGAGTGTGTCTATAAATATCAATTTAAGCCTTGCCTTCCATTTGGATGAAGATTTTTGATCTGGACCATTTCTAAAATCACCCTTTTATAGCTTTCACTCTGCATTTCTATAAGCTACAACCATCTCCCTATCATCACAGATGATAGGGTTCCACAACAATTCTTTTCTTCAAGTGACGCTTCCAAAAAAAAGCCTTATTTTTAGAGTGAATATATCTGAATCTGTTGCTGAACAGTGTCAGTCAGTGGTACACAAAGTAGCATTAACATAGATCCTTCCTGTTAGACTTTAGAACCATCACTGCCCTCAACAAAACTGAATAAAAGTTTACATCCCTGCTGTTATTTGCACTATTGAAGTCGTGTTTCTTGGTCTTTTGATGCTATTTGTTCACCTTTAACGAACCTCAAAGGTCTTCATATGACAGCTGTGTTTATACGGAAATCAAGGTGGATTCTATACCAATTAGATCCTTGCTGAAGTCACTGGTTACTCCAGATTTTAAGGGCATCAATACAGGAACATCTTCGTAAGGACTTTGTTTTAGCTTTCCGTCATGTTTCCAAGTAATTTTATGACCCACATGCAGAATCATTCACAGTACAGAGAATAAAAAGATTTGTCCCACCGTTTCAAAGGAGGAATAGACGGAGGAAAAGGAGATCAGTTGACGGGATGAGGAGACGAGTTCCAGAAGAGGCACTCAGAACAAATCTGACAGATCAGGGAAAACCAGGTGTTGATTGGACAGTTTCAGAGCAGGAAGGAGAGTTCTGACCAAGGGACTGGTGTGGAAACCAAACCAAACTTCAATCAGGAAAAACTGATCATCAGGCATCAGTGCCACCCAACAGCTCCTTAAATCTCCAGACACTTCTGCAATCATCTCACTGATAAGGTGACTGCAGACAGGTGTGTAATCTGCTGCAAGCCAGTTTGCCCTCCAACAGAGATCTTCTGTTCAAGAAGATAACTCACACATACAGAGAAAACTTATCCTCGCTTTGGATTAACTATTTGAGGCCATTTTAGCATTTTAGCACTTGAACAAGCAGGTGAATGTACAGAACTAATCAATAAATTACAAAAGTATGGGAAAGTCAATTTATTTTAATAACTCCATCACCAAGAGGAACACATTACATAGATTAATTAAAGACTGATGTTTTAATACCTGATGTATCTGAATCATGATGGTTTTCTAACAGCTAATGAAAACACAGCAATTAAAAATAAAATATTACTCCAGATCAATAAAAAAAAGCTTTTGCTAGAAACCGAAATGTGGGTTTAAAGGGACAGTGTTATGTGTTTTCCAGACACAGAGAATATTTTCTAGCACAATCAAGTAACTGTTACCTCCAGTTGTTAGAAAAATGCTTCATATATACATATATTCAGCACTGGACTGAATTCTATTGAAAACCTCGTGGTTATTCCACCAAATATTGATTTCTGAACTCTTCCTGAGTTAAAACATTAGTGTTGTTGTTTCTAAATGAACATGAACTTGTTTTCTTTGCATTATTTGAGGTCTGAAAGTCCTGCATCTTTTTCACTATCTTAACCGTTTCTCATTTTCTGCTAGTAAATACAACATTTTAGCTTAGCATTTCAGACATGTTGTCAGAAGTTCACAGAATAAAAGAACAATGTTCATTTTACTCAAACATATACCTATAAAGAGTAAAATCAGAAAAAGTGGTCTCTTAATTTTGACTTAGTAATTTAACTCTTTTGAAATTGGGCGTCTGCCTCTTTAAGAAGCTCTTGCTCTTTCTGAAACTCCGCCTACAGGAGGTCATCACAACATGACTCCTCTATTAACCCTTTAACATTTTTGCCAGTGTTTCACTGAGCAATAGCTGATGCGAAGTTCCACCAGATGTTTGCTAATTTCTCCTGACTAGTCTGAAGGATCTGAGTGGGGAAGTTATGAGGGAAGCTCAGAAACTGCAGCTTTGTCTTTAAGGTGGAGCTAAACCCGTTTTGCATACATTTTACATTTTATAAACACAATCAAGTAACTTGATTATGAGCGTTATGAAATGCTAAAATGCCTTAAAATTGGGTCTCTGTCCCTTTAAAAACTCCGCCTCAGGAAGTCATCACAACATGGCTCCTTTATTAAACCTTTACCATCGTTTTTACCAGGGTTCCACTGGGAAGTAGCTCCTTTAACGAGCTCAGCTGATGCACAGTTCCACCAGGCGTTTGCTAATTGCTACTAGCTAGTCTAAAGGAGCCAATCTCTGAGGCAGAACGCCGGAAACTTGAAAACTGCAACTTTGAGGAGGGGCTCCATCCTCGAAGGCGGAGCAAGGTCCACTCAGGCGCTTTGCACAGTTGAATGGTTGCCATGGAGACTAAAGGATCTCTCAAACAGGGATGGGAGAATCAAAAAAACACTCTAGGACATAAAATCATAATATGATGTAAAGCTCCAAATTGCCGGTTTAATGGGAAGTACATTTAATACCTGCTAGCAGGTTGTTTTCAAAAGGTAATTTTAATCTGAAAATGAAACTCATCTTGACATATTTTCCAATTTATTGAATATAACAGTCACAGGACATCAACGCTGAACTGATTCAAATAAATGCGGAAATCCGGACCTTCAGCAGGCGTCTTGTGTCTCGCTGAGCAACACGCCAGCTGACCCCATCAAACACACTCCGCCCTGCATCGCCGTCCTCCTCGCCTGCTTTTCATCACTTGTTGAAAGCAAGGCTGCGTGCGTTTGAACAGAAACAGAGCTGCGCATTAACAGGAGCCGCAAATACTTTCCGTGCGGCGTGCGTTGTTGCTCATGCATGATGCATGATGCAATTCATCTAAAAAGTGGTTGCTGTGCTGTGCTTGTCTGCTAAAAAAATAAATAAATGCCATTTTAAAATAAACTGTAGCACTCACTTCATTACTTCTGCACCATTGTGAAGACTGGAGATTATTGAAGGATTTTGAGTCGGTGAATTTTAATTGCCTGCAACTGCAGAAGTCACCTCTTGAGCGCACTTCATCTCTGTCTGCTTTGAAAGTGTCCCTTTAGATCTCAGAGATGTGGCTGTAAAAGAAAAAACAACCAGCATTTTATCAGGCAAACACAAAGTGCCGCGAGGTGATAAACAACGCAGAGGTTAGACAGATGTTGTCCAGATGCCAGTGACGCTGGCTGTTTGTCTAGCACGGAACAGTGTGCGATTTCATGCCGCACCGAGATCACACTCTGTGTGTGGGAGGAAGCACGAGTGGGTTTCTGATTATAACCAGAGGGAAGACAGCTTGCATAGATGATGCTCATTATTCTAAATATCCCTGTTTCTGTGCGAGCGCTTGGTGTGCGCTGCGGCTGTGAAATGCCAGTTAATTGTCAGCGCGGATGCTTTCGGTTAACACTCTGCCCACAGTTCAACTCTCCGCTGTCACCTAAGCTTGCACTGCCTCGTTGCATTTGCCCTAAATAACATCAGATTCATGGTTGCATGATGCTTTTTCCTTTTTTTTATTTTTTCCTGGACTCCCTGCTAAGCAGGAATGACATTGTTCCAATTCCCTCATTAGCATAAACCCTGAATGCCTTCAGAAAATGTGCAGCACCGAGTTGATTTTCTGACCAGGCACCGAAAAGCAGAAAATTCCCAGCATGCTTATGAATCGCTCCTGACATCTGTGAGGAGAAGCACACTCCAAGCTGCTGTTCAGTCATGTGACAGCTGACAAGATAAGAGAGCATTGATTTTCAGCTCTTTGGCATTGCCTGAAAAGGAGAATCCTATATGCTGATAAAGCTGCACTCTGAATTTTTTATTTATTTTTTTTCCTACAGGTGAAGAGCATGTGAGCTTTCATATGGAAAACAAATGAATAGAAAAGAGAAAAAGAAGAATATTGAATCTGCAGGCTGAGTACAGATTAACTGCACCGGATAAGGTTGGTGATCTGCAGCCTTCAACTATTCAATGATAACTTCAATGATAACATTAATATAAAGAAACTAAAGCAAAGTGTTTTTCATCTAAATATGGAAAAAAATGGTTGTGACATATTACTGCATGTCAGTGTGTTTCACAGTGTGTGTATCCATCTAATTCACAATGACGACGAGTTTGCTCCTCGAAATATTACAATCATATGTTTAGTTCTGCTTAGTTTAGTATAAACTTTAGTTTAGAGTACCCGGGTACTCTGGGTTCTCCGGCTTCCTCCCACAGTCCACAAAGATGACTGTCAGGTTAATTGGTCTTTCTAAATTCTCCCTAGGTGTGTGTGTGTGTGTGTGTGTGTGTGCATGGTTGTTTGTCCTGTCTGTCTCTGTGTTGTCCTGCGACAGACTGGTGACTTGTCCAGGGTGACCCCGCCTCTCGCCCGAAACGTTAGCTGGAAATAGGCACCAGCACCTCCCGACCCCACTGAGGTCAAGGGGGTTAGAAAATGGATGAATGTTTAGTTGTAGTGCTGTAACAATTCCTCGAATGATTCCAGTATCTCGATTATTAAAATTCCTCGAGAAAAATTCATCTGCTTCGAAGTTTATGTGCTATTATCTAGCGCACCGTGTTCCGAGTGGGTGACTGATTATGTTACGCAGCACTGTCACTTCCGCCTAGGGTTGTTGCTAAGTGCTAGCAGCATAACGTCCAATTTTCAGGTTCGGTCTGGGGATATTTTACTGGTTGATGATAATGTCCATATTTTTGTCATTTTCACGGACCAATAACTTCCCAGAACTGCTGCTTGGGGGCGGTGAAGAGCGCGGCGGGTGTATTTATACAGGTGAGCGGATGGACCGAACACGGCGGGCGGCTGCGCTGTAGTTGATGCTTAACGTAAGTGTAGCTTTACGGACGAACCAGAAAATAAATTTCATATCATCCTGGTCTCAACAAATGGGTGGCAGTACATAGCTGGTGTGTAACGAACCAAGGTGTCAAATCCCGTCGCTAACATGGACACAAAAGCTGTAAATAGCTGAGAAAAGTCAGAGTCCATCATGTTTTAAGGTAAGATAAGGTAATTTTATTTATATAGCACATTTTCATGTAACTTTTCTGTATGATGGTGAATTTATGTGTTTTTATTGTTCAGAAAATGATTTTAAAGGGTCATAAAATGAAAGTTTTATGGTAAGGATGACCCGGTGTTTCCTCTCCTGGAAACACCCGAGAGCCCCCAGGAGACCCTCGTTCCCGTCGGCTTTGCTGGATCTCAATGAATCGATATTTCTCTTGTTTCGATGCATGACACTGCACAGACCTGCAGCCGACAGCTTTTAGAGCAGATTCAATAATGTCGATATCAATGAGGCGCAGTTGTGGGGCCGCTTTTCATTCTCTCATTTACAGTTTTGATCAACCACAAGAAAAAAAAAACAAAAGCCGTTGTGTGTTTTTTTTCTCTCTCTCTGCCAGGGTTTATCGATTCGGCCTGGACACGAAGACATGAAGGCTTTTTGTTCTGAATCTCCCAAGGCTGTTAAGTTTCACTTTTGAAACTGAATGAAAAGATAAAACTGCTGGACACGATTATGAGAAAACCTTGGTTTGGATCACGTTAAACAACTGTAAGGTTTCTTTTTAGAATTGCTGTAAATTTGCCCATTTACATAAATTTGCTTGGTGATGAAAACACAGCTTTCAGATACCTTCACTTAATGAGAACGTTTAATAAATAAGACAATTATTAATCATACCTTTGACTGCAGCCTTTGTGAAGAGCACTACTTGCTTTAACAACTCTATCACGGTTGGTTTTGAAGTATCTACTGGGCATGTTCATTATTTAAAGAAATTAGAACATTTATTTCACTCAATCTGCTGCAGAACATTCATAAATAAACAGAAAATATGTGCTCAATTGCATCTGGTAATGTGCAACATAACAAGAGTGCTGCAGACTTAAGAAGTTTGAGGTAATTTATTTCAACTCATACATTGTGGCAGGCTACATAATTACACACAGGCTCATGTTTTCAGAGCTTAATTATTTTTCCACTTACAGCAAACAAAAACATGCCGTTTAAGATTAGCGTATTACATCCAGACCAATAAAAATATATATTTTCAAAACAGAAATGTGGGTAAAAGTATGTTTAATACCTGCTTAAAGGGAAGCCTCATTGGAACCCAAACTCTAATCTTTAATTTGTCAATTTCTCTGTTGAATGTAATGAAGTTTTTACTTGTTTTGCCAAAAAAAAAAAAAAAAACACAGCCAACGCTGGGCAAGAGAAACCAAAGAGCATTTTATTTATGTAGTAAGAATGACAAGATTAAATGATGAAAATGAAAAAGGGCAGAAAGAAAAATGAGCTTTGGAAAATTCAGAGCAGGTAAATTAAACAGAAAGTTTGCTTCCCCTCCCCCAGCCAAAACCAATAACTTCACCTGAAAAAGAGGGAACATAAATTACTTAAGATTTCTCCTTCCAACTGCTATTGTTAATGTTGAGAGCACTGCAAAACACAAAATCTTACCAAGTAATTTTAGTCTAGTTTCTAGCCAAAGCAGACACGTGATCCGGATGATGCGTGAAATTCAAATGGGGGTCAGGAAGTGGATTTCTCCGGTTCAAAACAGCAAAATGGATCACAGCGAGTACGGTAATGCCCTAAAAATATTTGTATATTTAGGATATGATCCATATTGTCTCAATAAAAAAAGGCTTGTTGCATAACCTTGAGGATTTATGCAGCGTCGAGGCGATCCATATAACTAACTATCTGGTGCTGCAGAGTTCATATTATACGACGAGCCAGAAGAAAGTTTTAAAAATTACTTTGTTTCAGGTTGGGTCAGCCAAGCATTAAATGGCTGTCGACATGTTTCTGCCTGGTTGAAGAGAGAGTTGTGCCATTTTAAGTGATTAGTCTATGATAGCAATGCTATCGCTAACACAAATAAGCTAACCCATGTTATTTCTATGTGCTTGGATCTACTTGTAAGTAATTTATTTAGCTTTTGTAAACCCAAATTCATGCTAGAGTTGTATGTTGAGTCTGCATGTCTGCAATGTAGGTCAACCGTTCAAAGCGATCTGCAGAAAACCAATTAAAAACATGGTATCTTTATCATATACATCTTACCTTACATATGGACGCTTGTCTTTCTATGTTACTGTCCAATAAAACATCTGAAAATATAATTTAAACGATCGTTACCTGTCAGAAAGTGGGCGCTGCAAACTTCGGCATTGTCAGTTTCCGCACCTCCTGTTTTTAGACGTAGATTGTTGATCTTCTTTCCTCATCTTTTTTCTGTAATTTTTTTTTTAAATTAACTCCCTTGAATTACCTTCAAAACCCGAAAATTAACATTTATCTTTCTCTCTGTTAGAACGGTTGGAAAGAAACGATAATGATTTACTTAAAACAAGCTCTTCCCAAAAAGTTACATTTACGTTAGTTTTGTCTCAAGACATTTGCATTAGAAACTAAAATACAAATAACACTTGGTTAAATGTTGTGTTTGTGCAGTGAGGGCTTTGGAGATATTATAATGTGAAACTTTTGATTTTATTGTCTTCTTTGTAAATTTGAAAGGAGGAAGTAGTTAAAAGAATTATAAGAAGGATATTCTTTACAGTAAAATTCTTTGTGGCATTTTTTGTTTTATGACCCGTAACTTTTCAAAACCTTACTTTGGACCAGTCACCTTTTATTACACATTATCATGAACTAACTACAAAAACGCAGCATTTCTGAACTCCTCAAAGCCTAATTCTTGTTTTTGTGGGCAGGTGTGGTCTTTGGCCAATCAATGCTCATATTCAGACATACAGAAATCTATACACCTGAGATTGGTAGTGATAATAAAAAAGTGAAACGTTGCATCGAATGATGTTGTAAGCACATCAGTTTCCTCTCTCTTAACAGGGAAATACAGTAAATGTTCTCATAAACAAACACATACACAAAGTTATTGATCGTAGAGATGGAGAGGTTTGGAGTTTTGAATGTTTACACGGTTTTCGACCTGAGGCAGCAGTCGGGTTGTTCCAGACGGCAGCATGAAAATAACCTAAGAAAAAACAAAAAAAAACATTTCACCTGATGACCCATCTCAGTTTCTGTCTCTTTATGCCACACAGAACTTTATGTCTCACTCATTTCATTGTGTTTAACTCAGAAAAGTGTCTGGACATGAAGTCATTTTTATCATCAATGTGGTTCAGCAATTTAGAAAAAGAGAAATGCAATCTGTTTGGTCCAGGTGATTTAAACGTCACTGGACTCTAGAGAGTATTTTATAACTAAAAAATGTTCTGGAAATGTTTTTGATGAAGATCCCGCCCCCATCTCCCTGCTCGCTAACAGTGACTAGCATTGGTTTTAGCTGTTAAGTTGTTAATGTAACACGCTTGGTCTTAAATCTACGCCTGATATGTAAAAGAAAAAGGGATGCTGTTACTTTGCTACTAATTGTCAACACTACAACAAACGGATAAGAAGGTCAGAAAAAAGTTTTAATTCAGACAAAATAGTGAGAAAGAGGGTAAGTTATGCTAACTTGACTATGAAAACCTTAGCATGTAGATGTGTTGTGGGATTCGGTGTGTTTCTGTTCAGTAAAAAAAATAAGGAAGACAGAAACACCAACAATGACAGATCATAGGTAGGTGTTTGAATTAGCTAATCAACTGCCGCTGGGTTAGCTTAGCTAATGGCAGCGGCAGCTAATCTACAATAGCGATCACTTGTTAATAATCAGAGAATAAACATCAAATCTAGAAACATAAAACTGTAACAGACTGAATGTTCTGTTCATTGTGTGGGAAATATTTGAGTGTTGTTTTTTTTTTTTGGTGTTGAATCCTGAAACATAAAGTGGTGTTGTTATCAGTTGCTATGGAAACGAGTCTGCGTGTAGCGTACAAAAAAAAGTAGCTTTGAGTTGTTCTTCAACCGTTTTTCTGTTATTTCTGCATTATAACAATAGTAACTGCGTCTCCAGGTTTCATTTAGTTAACTGGATCGTTCTGCCGGCAGCACGGCTATGATTAAAGAATCGTCCTTTTTCTCTCCAGTGTTGTGCAAATGAGTAAAATTTCTGGATGTAAACAATAACATGCAGGGGATCCATACTATGTTCCTCTTGTCTTTTTAATTAGGCTGCTGTATTCTACAGATGATGCTGACCAACTTGTACCTCTGATAATTTGTGCATGGCGACCCCGTTTCATTTTATAGATCATTTCTGGGAGCTGCCACTCTTCACACTTCGTACTGTGCGAGTCTTCACAGAATCATGAACTTTCACACGTGTGAAGTCCGGACTTCTCCCCTGCATGTCTCCACTGAGCGTGTAGTTTAGAGATATCTGAAATACCAACAAGAGAGTGAGAAGCAGCGCACAGAGCAACAGATAGCAGAAGGAAATAGAAGATTCTTGTGGAAGATAATTCGCTCAGCTTGATATCAAGAAAACTGCTGTTTTCTTCTTGGGTGTAAATGCGTCTACTCTGTGTCACGGGAAACTGGTTTTTATGTAAATGTTTTACTTTCCTTCCACTGGATAATTGTCAAATTCATTCTGAGCTGAAAGAATAGTGGGAGAAAAATGACACAGTTGCAGACAAAGAAAAGTCGTATGCTTCTGACAAATTCAAACAACAAAAAAAGACATTTTGTACAGTGTCATCCAAACATAAAAATTTTAAAGCCACCGAATGTAACCCTTGTTACAAACCCAATCTCCCTTCTTCAAAGGACGTTTATCTATGAAGAGTTTCATATCAGAGACTCAGGAATATCGTATTTTGCACTAAAGTGTCAGCCATGATGGATTATTTGAGATATATGTAAGAACTGGTACAAACTGTCCAATAGTAGCGGCTCATACTACTGTGGACATCCAAGAGACGTTGTGAGTAATTGATGCTGAGCTCTTTGCAATAAAAACACAACGGTATCAATATCTATTGGTGACATTAATAGATGGTTTGACATTCAGTCTAAACACTGAAGCACGTATTAAATGCACAAGCAGTGTTTCTGTAAGACCAGGCATTGGTTAGAAGTTGCTGTTGGGGTTTTTGTTGTTGCTTCTTCAGATTTGCTGAAATACAGAGCGAGACAAGAGATCTGGCCTCCAAACCGCCATTACTGTCGACAAAAACTCTGAAGGATCTGTTACAACATTTATGTTCCTTTTAAAATCAAGAAAGTATTATTGAATTTAATTAAATTTTTGTTGTGGCTTGTCTTTTTGTCAAGTTGTGGCTGTTTGCTGTTGCGTTACGGCATTATGTTGTTGCATTGCAGGTTTTTGCTGTTGTGCTGCAGCTTTGTTGTTCCGTTCTGACTTTTTGGTGTTGAAATGGAGCTTTTCTGGTTTGGCTTTTGCTGTTGCATTGGGGCTTTTGCATATTGTTAGTCCTTCTGGGCCACTGTAATAATGAATGTGCAGGAAGATGAGAAGAAAACAAAAAGGATTGTGGACTTTGGGTGATGTAGGAATAAGCTATTTCTATTCTGGAGAGAAAAAGAAGAGGTGGCGTAGGACTATAAATACTTGAGTGCTGATTTTGACGACACAGACACCAAACACAAAGGGAACTATTCCCATTTCTTCTTCATATGTTTAAGTTATTTTTTTCTTTGTTTGCACAGATCTAGTACAACACTCTTCAACATCTCAGGTTTGAAACCAATTCCTGCTACACTGAAAATATTAGCACCACTATGAGCAGAAATTCATATTTGACCAAAAACACCTGAGTGAAATTGAATGCCTTGCTGGTATTTTCTCATTTGATCCAATTTAGATGATGTACAGCAGCTAAAGTTAGCTCTGAGGCAAAAGAAAATTCATCTCAGCCAGCAGCTATTCAGGAATGGATATGTTACAACACCTTGGTCGCCTGCATACGCTGTTGATGCTTTAGATGATCGACTGATAGCGTCACTAATATCAAGTCTACATTCAACAAAGTGTTTTTAAAACTTATTCGAACTGTTTTGTCTTTTCCAGGGTGTTGTGATCATACAATATGCAGAGTTGGCCATGGCAGCTGGTGTTTGCTGCTGCTGTCTTCAGTTTCATAAATGAAACAATGAATGACAGGTGCCTCTGGTCGGACTGTGTGATCCGGTAAGTAGTTCTATCGCTGTGTGTCCTGTACGATAGCAGCTGTTTAGGGTTCAATCTCCTGGTCCGGATGTAAATGGGGCGGCAGTAGTGCCGTCAGAACCACTGGCGAAGATCTCCGTTAGCGTTTAAAAGAGCTTCTGTCCAATGTTTCACCCAGTGACATCGAGGTTTAGGCGCTTTGTGAATAAAAACTGTTGGCACAACATTTATTTTTAGCTTGGTAAGGTAACAATCACTTTGTCAGTTTTGCTCCTTCAAATAACTCAAAGTCTTCTGGAGAGAAATGTTGAGGGCACGTTCAGGGATTCAGCTCTTTGCATTGCGCTCCTCTTTTTTTCATGTGGGAAGCGATCCATTCACCTCTCTGTTCTGTTTTCATTTTGTTTCTTTTTTAATACAATAATAGTGACACTAAAATTACACCAGTCAAAAGCAAAATGATAACTTAGGTAAAGTTAGCCGTCCTGCGTTTACTCTGTAGTTTCCAGTACAGAATGGACCCATCCGGAAAAAATGGTGACCTCCATAACAAAAGATAGACATTTTTGACGTAATTATGAGTTTTGGCGTTTCACAAACAGAAATTTTTTAGTTAATAGTAAAATTACAACATATTTAGGCTAACATGTTCAGCTAATCTTGGATCCCTTTAAGATGAAGACCTGACTGCTGATCAGGTTTAGTCTTCTCGTGTACGGTTGACATATTTACCCGGACACTCGGAGGTTTTAGCGCCAGCGGGCGGATTGCCGTTCAGGCTGAACATGCTGCTATTCAGGCTGCTGCTGAGCTCCGGCTTGTTTGGCTTGTTAATATTGTTATCACGTCTGTAATACAAGGAGTTTTTTTTTTTTTACTACAGGATATTCAAGGCGATTTAGCTTCCTGTAATTACAGATCTTGATGAAGGGCTGTCAGTGAGCAGCCATTACTGCACGCCAGGTGTTATGAACTCATGAGTTTTAAAATTAGGTGGATTTTTTACACTGGCTATGTTGTTAATAAAGCGTTATACCATGACATGCAGTTTCCTGAGCAGGAGTTTCATCCAACCCTGATAAGAACAAGGCGATACGTGCGTCAGACTTAGAAAGCGTGTCTGCAAGGAACACAGATTTTAATGTTCTAGATTATTATCTGATGTCCTGCTAATTATACAATCCACATAACAGCCCAAAGCTGTTTTACAAACTTGCTAATCCGAGGAAGTTTTTTTTTTCCTTGTCAGAAAACTTTCAGGATTTTCCTGCCTCTGATTCCAAGTTTTGTCCGTTTAAGTGTGAGCGCCTTCTTATTTAAAGAAATGTTCTTTGCCTGCGTTCATGTGCCAATTACAAATTATTCCAGCTGAATGAACTCTAAAAATATATTTAATGAACAAAACGTCTTCTCTGACACCATGTGATGTTGCTGCGTGACATCTTAAGATGTTTAATTTGCTTCCCTTTGTGTTATGTAAATTTGTTTGACTGACAAGTGCAATTAAGGCAGAGTTATGGCAGTCTGTGCATGCAGCTGACTGGTTGGTGAACTTAGAAAAAGCGAATGACAAAGCAGTTTCTCCTAGAGAGTTTCTGCGAAACTTTCTCCCAACGCCTCACATATATTCTGCACGTGCCAGCCGCTGTCGTTTCTTATTCCTGACATCTAATTCCTGTAAGATAATAAGAGATGCAAACAAAAGAGCTTCTGGCGATCAGAGTGGCAAATTCTTATATTTTCTTCTTTATTACAACCTCAGAGCAACACACCAACAAATAAGATTATAGATTAACTGTGTTTACCGTCAACTTTTAAAACCCAGAATATAGGGGTCCACCAATGTGGGATTTTATCTCCGTATAAATCTAGCTGTTGTGTGAAGGCCTCAGGGGTTTGTGGGCGAACATTAGACAAAGACTAAAAAAATCTGGGAGAAACTTGTGAAGTTTAACTCAAAGTTAGGTTAGAGGAGGATATCCCAATATGGCTGGTGTTTTTAGTTATTTACAAATTCAAAAAGTGTGGACTTTAAGCTTTCCAATGATGTCAAACACATGGAAATCAAACATTTTCATGTGTTTTTAGGACTATTTGTGATTTAAAAGCAGAATAAAAGAAAAATAGACTCAAAAACAAAAATCGTCTAAAAATTACCCACCCATTTCTACCAGTTGCATTTAAATAATTTAATAATTTTTAATTAAATAGAAACAACAATAGCTGACGTGTGAGCAGAGCATCATAACCAAGCAAAGTTATAAAAAACAAAGAGACTGGAGTCCTACATTTTACAGCACAGATCTGTAGAAAAGAATCAATCTCTAGCAAACGACACATCAAAAATCTCAGCAGGTAATACTTGGCTGGACCAATATTAGTTGAATTTACAAAAAAGTTCTCAATACTGACTTTTTGTCAGACAAAGGAAAGAGTAATATGTGAGTTTTATAGATACTTTATCTGTCTCATGGTCACAGAGTGGATAATGTGATCTGGTATAATGCACAACTTGTTCCTTGTGTTTGCAGTTTGGGGCAAATTGTGTTTGTATTAATTCTGACAAACCGAACAAAACTTTATAGCTTCTGGGTCTTCAGGGTGTTACATTCTTCACAAACTGCAACCCTCCCTGGAGCTATAAAAGAGATTTTTATAATGCTACTGACATGACCGCAGCTCATTAGCAAACTACTGTTTTGGGACAGAAATAGGTGAATTTTATATAACATGAACACATTTAAATTCAGTTCAAGTAAAGGTTAGCTTTACTTGAAACCAACTGTTAGCTTTCTAAATGAAAGCTGCAGAAGCGTTGGCCTCCTAGCCTGCTACTTGCCTCCTCTGTGACTTAAATTGTGAATTAAAAATGACTCAAAATGCTTTTGGGTCAAGAAGTTTCCGAGGTCTGGTCTATATTTAGGTGTCCTAAGAAGACTGCTATTACTTTGACATCAGTTTTCAGTTTTCACAGATGAGGTCATAAAATGATTTTGTCCTTAACAGGTTTAAAAACGGTACCAATTCCAGGCAGTCATTCATTAAACACGAGTTTATAAAAAAGCTAAGCACAATCTATGATTCAGCGGGTTATGAAACCACCTTTAACATCAATAAGTGTCAGGAATAGTTTTCTGCCCGACTTCACTGGTTGCTCAGTTTACTATGGAGGAATCTTTGCTCAACCTTATTAGCAGGGTTGGTTCAATTGATTGTTTTTTTCTGCCAGTCTTTTGTTGACAATTCCACTTAATTCTCATCTTTCTTCAGTTCTACATCTGAGATTTCTCCCATTGAGTTCAATTTCTCCTGTTAAATTTCTACCCGTCATATCAGTGAACAGAAAACAAAGTTGTAAACGATTGACGTCCATTTTCTGTGCTTTCTTAGAACCTCCTTCTGCATTTTGTTATAGTTTAGCAATTTCAGAAGAGGAAGTGCAGGTCGTGTTGGCTTCCAAATATTGAGCAAATAGAGTCAGTGCAAGAGGAATGGTTGACATTTTATTGCTGGCAAAGATGTTTACAATACACGCAATTTCCGGTAAGCTTCATACCGACTTGCTGCCGCGTTTCACGGCCAGATGTTAGCTACTAGGTAAAATCTGATCCGATTGTTTAGAACTTCGACACCAACATCAACCAACGCCATAAGAAGAAAAAGTGGTGCAAGTGAACACAACAACTGAGATGCTCAAGTGAGGGTTTGAACCAACAACCCAATAGACAAACCCCTACCATTGTTTCTTAAAGGGGCAGTATCACATAACTTTCTGGCACATAGTGCCATTTTATAGCACAGTCAAATAACTATGTTACCTTTAGTAGTAATAAAAATGCTGTATATATCAAATATGACTGGAAATAAAACTGATATGGTCTTAAAATGGGGTCTCTGTCTCTTTAAAAAGTCCCATTCTTTCTGAAACTCCACCTTCAGGAAGTCATCACAACATGGCTCCTCTATTAACCCTTTATCAACGTTTTCACCAGCGACGCACTGAGAAGTAGCTTGTATGATGAGGTCAGCAGTTCCACCAGGTGTTTGCTAATTGCTGCTGGCTAGTCTGAAGGAATCTAGTGTAGGAGTCATGGAGGCGGAAGCTTGAAAGCTTGGAAATTGCAACACCATCAAGGAGGAGGATCATCGCCTGTGAAGGCGGGGCTAGGTCCACTCAGGCATTTCTGTACAGCTGATTGGTTGCCATGGAGATTAAAGCATTTCTCATAGAATCAAGACAACACTCCAGGTGTGTTTTTGATGAAGGAATAACATTATAACATGACGTAAAGCTCAATAAAGTCGATTCAACATAACACTGACCCTTTAAAGGCACAAAAAACTTGGCAACTAATGAGCTTGATTGCCAGGAAGTTGATGGATAATCGATTACCTGGTTCAGATTCCTGTTAATCTAGTTGCTCCGTTACTTAAATTGAAACATCTGATACCATCCCCACCCTCAGTGGAGATCTGTTCACAGCTGAGCGATCAAAGGTCAGACAGTTCACACAGATCACTTGACTGTGAGAATTGAACGCTCTGACCTTTGGGTGTATTTTCTGAAACATCCACTACTTGGAAGATGGGCAGCTTTCTTAAATGTTTATTTTTAAATGTTAAATAATCCCTCACTTTAGAATAATCAACATCACACATTTTGGAAATACAGCTTTTAGCACGTTTTCCAAATAGCAACTGTTGCTATTGTCTTTCCATGCTGGCAACGTAACAACAAACAACTGTATGCTGCTGAATAGCAATCAGCTAAATAAATCTGTCTTCATGGAGGATGTTGTGCAGCTTTTCCATCATAAATAGAATCTTTTGTGCTTGTTTTTTTATTTAGTTGGACTTTCAATATAAAAAAGATTTGATACATCAGAAATGGAGCGTACAATCTTCTTGTCATTATTCTGAAACAAGTTTTTAGTTTTTACTTTTGCATTAACAAAAATCTGAGAAGGTTGGTACCTCTAAACATTTATGAGATTCAATTTCCCACCGAATACAAAGTGGGGTTTTAATAATGTTTTTGCTTTTGTGCAGTGTCTGCAGTATAACGTCCAGACTTTATGCTGCCCTTGTGTGTCATTGAAATACATGAAGCAGAAGCTGAACAGGAAGTTCAAAGGAAACAAGACCAAGAGCATGAAAACCCAGTGATATTTCTGGAAGTGCAAACCTCTTTTTTACACATCCAAAGGAGAAAGAAAAGTACACATGGTTATATTAAACTTGGTAGATAACAAAAAAGCCATTCCCAAATGCACAAAGTTCTTTTTTGTCATTGGAAAACTATCATAAAAAATGAAAAAATTGAAATAATTTATTAGCTTTTTCAGTAGTTTGAGCCCTTCTTTAAATTCACACAGGCTGAAATATTTCCAGATGATTTACTCCAATTTTAGTTTACCTAAACTCTTTTTGCAGCCACAATATATATATATAAATATATATATATATCTACATTTGTTAAACATTTTCCCCCCGGTGTGAGTAGAATCACAATTACCACATTCCAGAATCTCATTTAGTCATCATTTATTCAAATGTACATAAACTTCCATTTTCTGTTGTTTTATTGCATCTTTTAATGTGTTGAACCTTTTATAGTTACTAATGCAATGAAAATACATTCATATCTGTGCTTTTTCATGGAGAAAATGTTAAGTATGCAGACTCTTGCGCATTAAACGAGTGTTTTGTGATTGAAGCACTACAAAAACCATGGTTACCCAGTGGGGGACATTGACGAATCAAAATGTTGGAGCGCCAGCTGGTTTCACGCTGGTCTTTCTCAAAAAACATCTCAGTGCGAAAGTTTTATCTACTTGTCATATTATTACTGCAAGCAGGTGTCCTATTATCACCACTTATTTACAGCTGTTTCTTTAACAAGCTGCGAGTTTGATAGTTTACTTCTGATTTGTGATCAGAGATGAAAAGTGGAGCTGTTAAAGGGGCAGCATTGTGTAAAATCCACTTTTTGAGCTTTACATGTTATTTCCTGGAGTGTCTTTTTGATTCTTTCATGCATGTTTGAGAAATCCTTTAATCTCCATGGCAACCACTCAGCTGTGCAAAACACCTGGGTGGACCTAGCCCCGCCTTCGAGGATGGAGCCCCTCCTCAGAGCTCAGAGACTCCTTCAGACTAGCCAGTAGCAATTAGCAAACACCTGGTGGAACTGTGCATCAGCTGAGCTCATTATACAAAATTATACAAACTACTTCTCAATGAAACGCTGGTAAAAATGTTGTTAAATGGTTAATAAAAGAGCAATGTTGCGATGACTTCCTGAGGGTGGAGTTTTTAAAGAGACAGAGACCCAATTTTACCACATCTGAAGGTAACAGTCACTTGATTGTGTTATAAATTTGCACTGTGTGCCTGGAAAGTACATAATACTGTCCCTTTAACTTACTGCTGGTAAAATAAAGGACATTTCTATTCTGTTCTGTTGTCCGTAATGTTTCATGGCTTTATGCATTTCCTGGGTAAGTCATAATTTCTCCTTCTTTCATTGTTTCATTGTCTGGTTTTAATGGTAACATGTCCAATGTTGGTGCTTTGGGTAGTGGACATCTTGACTGGTCTGTGGCAGTGTAACCCCCTACATGCAACAAACCGTTTCATTTCCAGACAACGGATTGAACACTGTTCTGCAAGCTTTTGAAAGTTATTAATATTGACCTGTCTGTTGTTTTCCTTTGTCTTCATGGTGATGCTTGTTTTCTAATATTCCCCAACAAACATTCCCAAAACATCTGGATTTGTATCCATACTGTAACCCGGGTGTAAATTTAAACTTCCATTCCCTCATTCTCTGGTTTTTCCACAAATATTATCTCTCGAATCTCGCGATAGTTCTAAAATTACATCACTAACTCTCACGAGACCACTGAACAGCCTATCGCTGCCGAGTATCAGGGTCACATGTGCCACCGCAGCCTATCTGCTGGGTACATTAGCTGAAGCGGGGAAGTATGAAAGACTAGGACGCGTTGGGAGGAGCAGAGCTGCAGGTCAGTTAAGCCTTGTGTCATTTTTTCTCCTTAATTCTGTACGATGCTCACATAAATGTGCTGAACTATGGGATCCAACTACTGTGAACAGAGATGAGATGAAAAAACCCGTTTGTGTGAGACACAAACTGCGGAATTGGGGAGTGTTTCTGTTTACATCTTAGCAGTTAGCTCATTGATGTCACTGTTTGTTTGTGTAGCTGCTAGATTACTGACTGCGATGTAAATCCAGACGCCCATAGTAGCTTTGAACAATTAATTGGAGAACAATAAAGTGCCTTAAATAATTATTGAGCACTTGCTTAGATTAGGTTTTTTACTTTTTATGTCAACTAATTTACATGATGAATATTTATTGGATTTTTTTTTCATGGATGTAATTTATATTGAACTTTATATTTATTGAATATGCATATTGACTGTGTGAAGACTTCTGATTCTCCTGCCAGGCTGGTAGGAGGCTCCTTGCAGCCAACGAACAATTTTGTCCCCACTCTGATCTGTTTTTTTGTCAGCCCATGACCTGCACTGCACCAAGCACTTTATAATTAACTTGCTTGGGACCTCTAACCAACCCCAGCTTGGGGTGGATGAACTGAAGGGTGTGGGTTCATTAATTATGGAACTCTGGGATTGATTCATTGATTGATTTTGGGGTTTTTTGTTTTGTTTTTCTCTTTTGCGCAATTTATACGGCCATTTGGATGTTTTCACTGATGTTGTAAATATGTATATAATTTTCCTCACTATAAATACAAGGCACTCGCAACTGCAAACTTCTAGTCTCTGTCTTCATGAGTCGTATCTATCTTCTGAGAAAACTAACCCATTGACCTTATTGGTCACAACCCATTTACATTGATTTAAAATATAGTATACTGTTATCTTTACAGATATTCCACAATAGTGTTGCACAGCCATACAATATTTGCAATTTTGAAATATTAACATCCCCAAAAGAACAAGGTCTGTCAGAAAAATGTGGGGCTATAATGTGGAAAAAGTTCAAGCGGTAGCAGTTCTTCTGCAGGGCACTGTCTGCTTCTCCATTCTTTGAGAAAAGCAGATTATCTTGCAGCGAGGAACTGCACTTTCTTCTGTTTTTCCTCTTCAGATGTTGGAGGCACCAGCCACCTCAGTGACCCTTGAACCGTGCCATTACCATGTCAGAGAGCCCACGGCCCCCCAAGCTGACACTTCACAATGGCGCACAGGAAACGGATGGTTAATACACCCGTCACAATCATGTCACGCTCTTTAACACAATGCTGGGAAAGTAACGGAGAAATAAACCGTCACCATTTTCTAAAATATGTTTTCCTCTCCGCTTCCCCATCTGCCGCTGTTTCGTCAAGTGGATTCACACAATCGATACGTCTCGAACAGGATGTCTATCCAGTCCTGTTTGTCGAAAACTGACAAGAGTCGGACCGCAATCCGAGAACGGGAGCAATTTCAGGAAGAAAGCATCTCGGTTTGCTTCGGTGGAGTTTGTTTCAGGTTGTAATTAAAAGTTTGGTGTATACCACCTAATAAATCTTTGCCACATTTCCAGGATTCTCAGGTAGCCCAACCATTCCTATTAATCATGGATGGCGTTTGCTCTTTTATATTAATGCGCTGAAATATCATCAGTTACCCTGCGGTAATTGATGCAGCAGATTGTCTCCATATTCCCCGTCACCACAGCTGTGCAGAATACCAAATGAAAGGGAGATCTCCTCTCACACTCACTCCAACACCCCGCTGTATTAATGGAGTTTCTGCTCTCAATGACAAGCAGCGATAAGAACGTTAGAACATTAAAACTGAATATTTTGTTTCTACTCGAGTCTTTATCTCTATTGGCAGAGTGAATCTCTTGCGTCTTTCAAGTTTAGCCGCTGACTTTTGAGATTTTGGCCCTTTTCTTTCCGCCAACCTGCTGGAAACATTTCTCCAGTGATCTAAAAGAGCAACTGGTCTACTCAAAATCAAATTTTGACTTTTGGCTTTGTGTGTTTTTTAAGCTTTGGTCTCAAACTGATGATGTTTTCTAGAAAATGGTCAAAACGGACCAAATTTATTCTCCGTTTTTCTGGTCATAGCGACCACGCAAATGTTTTAAGACAAACTAACTCACACACAAATACACAGATCAGAGCATTTCAGTGATAGTTATTTGTATCTTACTCCTGTACATAAATCTGGTTACAATCCAGCAGCAGGAAATGGAAATACTTTTAACTCTTTAACGCTCTTAAAAATCTTGTAACTTAATGCAAAATTTTACTAAAATAGTCACAGTCTCTTTTTGAATGTAATCAACAGACTGAGTGCCAACTGTGGACTAAAGTAGAGGGTTTAAAGACATCCAACATCAGTTGAACACCTTGGCTTAAGTATGTTGTAATTTTCCTATCAACTAAAAAATTGCTATTTGCGATACACCGATTACTTGAAAAATGTACATCTTTTATATTTTTCACTCCTGGAGGTCATAATTTTTTCACCCAATGGGTTGATGACGCGTTTTAGTCCATTCTGTACTGGAATCTGCAGTCAACACAGAAAGGCTAACTTTACCTGACTTGTTATTTATCATATTGTGTTTGACTGGTGTAATTTCAGATTCTGCCACACTGTGTCACTGTTGGCTGTAATTTTAAAAAATGGTGAGGAGAATCTGGATGCTTTCCACAAGAACAAAAACAGGAGAGTGCATAGAACCAGAGTCGAACACAACTTCCAAAGGATGTAAATTTGTGCCCTCAACATTTCTCTCCAGAAGACTGAGTCCTTTGTAGGAGCAAAACTGACAAAGGCTAACAGGTGATTGTTACCTTAACGAGCTAAAAATAAATGCCGTGCCGACAGTTTTCATCCACAAGGCGCCCAAACCCTGCTGCCACCAGAGCAAGAAACGCTGGGCGAAACATCAGACTGACAGCACTAGAAGATCTTTCAGTTGCTAACAGAGCCTTTCAAATACTTTAATCATCGCTGTTTTGGTTGGACCAAGCTGTAGTAAGACCTTTAGACTTAATTTACCTGGAATGAATTGCAGCGTGAAAATAGCAACATTCGTTTGACAATATTTTATTATAATTTACAAAAACTAAACAGCCTACAGTATTATTACTGTACAGTTTTTACATCCAAAATAAATTGTTACAACTAATTATGGATCTTTTTAAAGCTTTTTATTTTAACAGAGTAGGGAACTCCAGAGAAAACACAGGTAGGTTCTTTAAAAATCTCTTTACAGGAAAGATACTAATTAATTCATTAAGCCAAATCTCCACTGAAGCCACTTTAAGGATCTAGACGTGTGTAGTGATCTTAAGTAGGAGGATGTGGAAAGCATTAGGCTGAAGTCAGGAGCCGGTGACATTACATAGTGAAATCTGGACATTGGACTCCACCTTGTAGAGATAAACAACCTCAGGACTAGATTGTAAGTCGCCTGGATTGTCACATATTGATGCATGTGGCAGGAAAAAGCCCCATGTGGTTTAATCCACTGCAGCTCCAACTGTTGCAGGTAATGATCGTACAAAGGGAAAGGTGTCAGTCAAATTAGCAACTATGTCGCTATGTTTAGCAACTTTTTAGACTTTGTTTTCTTTTTAAAAAAGCAAGAAGCGACAAATCTGGTGAGTTTTCTGTTTTGTTAGAGATTCTGAGATTTCATCTGCTCAGTGTCACATTGTTCAAACCTTTAATGTGACATAAACTAAGGGTTCATTTGGATTTGATTAAAGTTTGAAATTCAGTTGGTCAATTGAAGTAGGCAGGAGATAATATTGTGATCCACGCTAATAATCAGATTTATAATAATCAGGCACCAAACAATGCTTTCCCCCTCATTGTTAGATCTGTGGCCTTGCTCTCTATTCAAGCCCAAACTGATGCGTCTGCTGTGTCTTCTTGTCGACTTCTTACACAAAGCACAGC
Organism: Xiphophorus hellerii; assembly: GCF_003331165.1. NCBI lineage: Eukaryota > Metazoa > Chordata > Actinopteri > Cyprinodontiformes > Poeciliidae > Xiphophorus > Xiphophorus hellerii. Next base: position 8,300,517 of record NC_045679.1, on the reverse strand, counting down.
TACTCAGAGCTGCTTTTGTGCTCATTGAGAACTCCCGATCTTATCAGAGTTTATGCTGAAGTTTGTTTGAAAACCTTCAGGTAAGAAGGTTTCCAGAAGGCATTGGGTTTACTACAACTAAATACGCAAAATACGAGTGTTATTAAGCTCGTAGGACTGTAGGGAAAAGGTGGTGGAAGACTTTGTTTACTTTGACTGTACAATTTCTATAGAACTGGAGCAGCAGGACTTGACTGCAACAAAAGCACAACAGTAAACAATGAAGTTACAAAACAACATTTAAATGTGCGAATTCATCGGGTTTGTTTATGCTCGCAATATGTTTCCCAGAGGATCTCCATAACTTGACAGATCTGTGTTTATTCTCTGCTTGCGCCTCCATGTCCTTTATGCTCTTCGCATTATTTTGCAGTCGTGTCTCAGGATGAAAAGAAGCAAAGCGGGAGTAAGACTTGACGGTTTTGAGGTTTTTATACATGCATCATAATTGCAGACATTTTTATGCTGAAAGCAAGATAAAGAGTTTCAATTTTAGTCAGCTGGCATTGATCCACGTAGCAGACGTTTCTTAAAGGAATCTAATGTTCATTTCCACTCGCAGGAGGTAAATGTCCTAGTCAAAGGTGTTGGAAGACCTCAGTGACTAAACTCTTCCAATTTCACGTGCCTCTAATGGCTCATCTTTTTTCTCCGATTCGTCATACAGCCATCTGGTGTTGCATGACCAAACCAATGTTTTTAGCTTCTTTTTCCTTCTCATCTGTCTTTCCACTTTAAAAAAAAAACAAAAAAAAACACATTTTAAACTAGATTTGCATAAACCGGCAACAGTCACGATTCTACCATCTGTGACGCTGTTGTCAAAAAATAATGCAGCAGATTGTGAACTGCTGCACTCGTTCTAGTTAAGTCAACTTTGACGGACAAAAGAATCTTATTTTAGTCCTTATACCTTTGAAAGATCTGGAAATGTTATTTTAAAGCACTTTGAGCACCTTTGGCTTCTCCGGCTTCGTCTAAAAACATGACTGTTAGGTTTATTGGTTTCTTAAATTGTTAAATTGTCCTTACGCATGAGTCTGTGTCTCTGTAGCTCCATTTACATTGACCATATAATTGTGCGATTTCAAAAATAAAGAAGCCAATTTTGATAAATAGTTTTGCCGCTAGGATAATGTGAGGTGTTTTTGGTTGTATCAAAATTGGTTTATTTATTGTTTCGCGTCGAACCAACAACCAGATGTCACCGTTGGTGCAAACCACGTAGAAGAAGAAGAAGACAACAGGAAGTGGTTGGAGGTTCATGGAGCTGCTTTTTTTTATGACTTATCTCGTGAACAAACTTATTCATGAGTGACTTTAATTGTATTTCTGGAATTGTGTTTTTCCAACATTAGCGGATTGACAAAGTTCGCAATGGAAATTTGTGTTGCCCTGTGGTGGACGGAAGCCACATGCCACCAATTAACCACTGAAGAGAGGCAACAATGGATGTTTCACTGTTTATTTGACCTAATTTCTAACAATCTGCAACTGGCGGCCTCACATTTGATCCAAAAATGTGTTGGTAGGCAGAGGAGTTCTGTTTCAACCCAATGACAGAAACGTTCCCACTTCGTCCTATTCAAATTACCCCACGAGTCTGAAATGAAATCATCATCTAAAAATGTAATTTTTATTTAATGAGGTTATTTCTGCCTGCTAAAATCTAAAATATTTAAGTGTGACTTAAAGCAGGAACACTAAATCTGAAAGGTAAACCTTAAAATGTAAAGGTGTTCTTTCTTTTGCTGTCACTGTTGTGACAATAGGATGAAATTTTCAAAGAGGCATTTCTCCCAACAGGATCCTCAACCACTTTACTGAAATAACGCCAGTCTCTGCTTTGTTGCATGTGAATTGACTTGCACATGTCTGCAAACTGATATTTGGGCTTGCAGCCCATCTTTTCATGCTGTGTGACAAAAATTGTTGGCAAACACCATTACCAGGTAAACTCATCAACGCTGCGCCGAGGCAGCTCAATTTTCTCTGTACAAACTTATGTTTTTTTATAGCACCTTGTGCGCAAAGCATTTCCACAGGTGTGTGTGCAAAACATGACTTGGACACAATGCATGTGAAGCTTTGCCTTGGACTTGCAAGGAAAAGGATGAAAGAAGCGGCTCATATTTTCACAAATTCTGCAGCTTAAAGCAACAGAAAGAGTTTATTATCAACCTACTTTCTATTGTTCCTGAAGATGCGTCATCTATTTAAAAAGGTTTGGTTTTGAAGATGTCTTTCAGATGGCAGAATTAAAGAAGTATTTTGGATGAGAGGTGAAATTTGTCCCACTGAAGGACATTTTCAAGATGTGTGAAGCTACATTAACCCTAAAGATGATAAAGAAGTTTTTTTAATCACTTTTGAAAAGATATAACATCCTACGCCATCGACATATGCCACAAAACACTTCAGCAAACTATCTGACACGAATCTCAGTTTTAGCTTCCACATTTAAGTATTCATGTCTCACTTTTAAACGTGTGGGGTGAATCTTTAATTGTGTTGATAGAGGGAGCTTTGATCAATCTGCAGGGTCAATGTCGCGTTGGAAGACAAACCGATAACTAAACCCTCTTCTGCTGCTAATTGCTTTAAGCTTTACATCTAAGTTTACTCATTTGAGATGCGGATTCATCAAAAAGGACTTAGAAATAAGGGTTAGAGGTTAACAGAGGAGGGTAGAGTACCCAAACAACATATTCAAGAAATTACTGAAGAGTATTTGATAAAAAGTCTACTTGAGTACTGAGTAAAGGATCGAATTATCAATCATTTAATATTCAAAAATTACGTAATTATATGGACCAAAATGTAAAGTAGAAATTTTGGTATACTAAGGATGAAAATGACAGAACGTCATACAAGTAACAGAAAAACAGAAGCTGCAGGTGTGTGTCTGGTGAATTTTTGGTTAAAACATGTTTGTTTTTTACTCAGTAGGTAGAAAATCCAGACATTTTACTCAATCAAGAGTAGAAATGCTTCGGAATAAAATTACTCAAGTAAAAGTGACAAGTGCAACATAGGAAAATTACTAATAAAAGTATATATATACATATATTTTTCAAGACAAGTTATTTACCAACTCTGGGGTTATGATATTGTAGTATTGGGACGATCCAGCCAAATTTGCGGTACTGTAACTCCGCCCCACTTCGCGCCGTCTGAAAAATTCCAACGGTTTCTGAAAGGCGAGACGTTGCGCTTTCCAGCCAATATCGTTTTATTACGGTAATTTCACCTCCACCGCAGCAGAGAGTGAAATTAACCTGATGAAACACTCTCTTGATAGATGGTAAATTGTGAAAAAAACTTGCTAGATTTTGAAAGTTTCAGAGATTTCTGAAAGCTGCAGGACACTTGAGGCCCTCCAGGACTGGAGTTGACACCTGTGCAAAAACCTGCACCACCACGTTTCACCGTGACAACACTGTTGCCACGGCTACAGGCCTCTTCCTGCATCCTCCGAACATAAGGAATGTCTCTATTCCCAAAGACTTTGAGTTTCATCAGACGAAAGGGAACGCTTCCAGGTCTTCAGCGTAACTCTACCTGAATCGAAGAGGTTTGATGATCCAACCTTTTAATTCAAACCTCTGCAGAGTTTTAGTCTGACACAATAACTCCCAACTTGGTTTAGCCATTCATTATTGTTTTAGCAGGTGTTCCTGGTTCTTTAGAGACGTTCCTGTTTAGGGTTTCAGACATGTTTGTCTTCCTACCTCTGCCAGCTTTCAGTTAATGTTTCTTCTCCAGTTCTCGACTCTTTGAATCACTGTAATAAATTCTCTTGTGTTTGTTTTCAGCTTTACGCTTTCTTCTCTTTTGACAGTTTCAATTGTATCTTGATCTCACAAGCCTTGACCATTATAAAGTAAAAACAACTAATTGTGCTTTAGTCCGGTGCCTTGTGCTGCTGCTCAATAAAAAGGCAGGTTCTTAAGGAGGGTCATGATTTTTGACCCGGATTGTTTTTGGGTTTCATAGGATAATTGCAATTCTGTGTGCAAACTGAAACGATGTAAGCCTCCAAAACAAACCAAGGAGATGTGTGAGCAAGTCTGACTTAACTCAGGAAATAAATATATAAAGCAGGTTTTCAAAGGGAGCAGATATATTTGAGCTCATGTGTATATATATATATATATATATATATATATGTATATATATATACGGGTAGTGTTTGCAAAGTGACAGAAATAAACACCAAATCTGTGTTATTTCACCTTTCACAATAGAAAGAAATGGTCAGTTTTTCAAAGTCATATTTTACCGTATTATTCACAAATGTTCCAGTTCCAAAAACAAATATTTGATTATCAAAGTAAACATTTACTAACAAAATAAATATTTAGCTAGCTAACTTTAGTTTGAAGATCATGTATTTAGCTTGGAGCAAAAATATTTAGCTTAAAAATATATATTTAGCTACTATTAAGCTAGTTAGCCTGTTTAATATTTAGCTTGCTAACTGAACATTTTGTTCCAAACTACAAATATATTTAACTACTATATTTTAACTTAGCCAGCTTAATATTTAGCTTGCTAACTAAACATTTAGTTTGGAACTACATAAATATATAAATATTTAGCTCAGCCAGCTTAATATTTAGGCGGCTGACTAAACACTTAGTTTGGAGCCAAATGTCTAATTTGTAAACTACAGTTTACATTATATTTAATCTATAAAATAAATATGTAGCAAAAATATTAGCTTCCTAATACTAAAATGGATCTTATGACAGGCTAAATAACCCAAATTATTGCTGTTAATTGTTGACTAACTTTACAAAGCGCACCATATAAGTGCAGCTAAATTAAGATTTAGAAATAAGTAAAATGGTAATTTATTTAAATATAAAGAAGCTTTTAAAAAACAATAAAGCTGCTAATTAAACAGACAGAACCTATTCAGTCCTGACTTGAAGCAGGGAACCATTATCTCTATCTTCTATACAAACACACCAGGCTGCAACATAAATGAACATAATAAGCTGAAGTGTTTTCTCTCATCAACGTTCAATGATGATACGTCATCTGATCGCTAATAATAGCCTCACAACAGGGTAGGAAGAGGCGAGACTGACTGAGTTTTCTTTAAATCACGCTTTTCCCATTCAACCTAAGGAACCAGTGCTCACACTACCAGCTACTCACCAACAGCAGCAACTTTACTGGCTAACAAAAAGAAAGAAAAAGGCTGGAATTGTCCATTTTTACATTTACATAAATCTGCATCGAATAAACAAAAAACATTTGGTCACAATAAAAATAATAAGTTGCTGCAGAGGAGACTCTTCTTCCTAAATGAGGAATGTTGCGGTAAAGCAGCTTTTTAATCATCCATGTCTTTCCCGCTTTATTTCAAAAGATGCTTGAAGAAATCGGAGGCCATCTGTTCATAAGTGGAAGTTGTAGTGAAGTTACCTTTCAACAGCATAATTAGTCTCAGAGGAACTTCAGATCAGCCGAGTAATTGCTCCGAAAGCATTTGCTAAAGTGGCTTTATTCGAAACTAATTAAAATCATATCTAAAGCTTAAGAACACTTTTTTTTTTTTTTAGAGAGTGAAATATTTAACAAGATGATCTGACATTGTTAAACCAAAAATAAAGCAGATTGGACTAAGACAACGGATCTGGACGGAGTAAATAACAGACAGAGGAACTCATTGCTAACGTGCCGGTTAGCAATCAGGATCAGGTAAAAACTACACAAATATAGATATTTAGCTTAATATTCAGCTGGCTAACTACATATTTAGTTTGAAACTAAATATGTAGTATGAACATATACATACATATTACTCCATTTTTCATGTCATGACAGCCAGAAGTCTAATAATTGTAAAACTTTTCTGTATTTTAATAACAATCAAGTTTTTCCACTTGCATCTTATAGATATACGCTAGTAGAAGTCGTGTTTTATATTTAACTGATTATTTCATTTAGACTGAGTGAAGTTGGCCTTCCACCTTCTTCAAATCAGACAAAAATGGTGTCAAATGTTTGTGCTGCTGTGGATTTTAAGATATTAATGAAATTTTAAAGGTTAATTTGGTTTTGTAATAGTATGGGGGCTGGTTGACCTTTCATGACCTCTGGAAACATTTATTAATATCTTTAAAATGATAGTGGCACAAACAAACAAAAAATTATGCACAAACATTTGACACCATTTTGTCTGGTTTGAAGAAAGTGGGGAGGCCAACTTCACTGGGGTGGAAAGGTCGCCAGTCCGTTACGGGTCAACAGAGAAACACAAAACAACATAAACCATAAAAATAATCTACAATATTCTATATTTATCTACTGCAGCAAAAACTCAGCTTGTTGACCCTGAATATATTTGAAATATTTTATTTACGTTGTGATAAGAGTTTTCAGTAGAGTTAGGCTATAAATATTAAGAAAACACGAGTAAATTATTTCTATTTCTTACTTCTTTCACTATTTTAAATCAGTCTCTATCAACACTTTTCCAGGCTTTTTGAAGGTCCTTTAAATAATTTCTTTTCAGTTCAAAATGTATATTTTTAAATATATAAAGTTATATCTCAGACTGTTTCCTTTTTTCTAAAAAGACAATACTGCCTCTGTAAACATCTTTGAAGTGATAGAGTCTCCTGAATAAAAAGGGAGATGCATAGCGTCACTGTAGAGTACGCCTTTTACAAAAAAAAAAGTTTCTTTTAGTGAAAAGACTTAAACGGAGAAGTGAAAATTCCCAGGTTTGGATTTTATCTGGTACCTGAAGGATCTGCAGAAAGTCTGAAAATATAAATTCTGATTAATTAATCTAACCAATGTGTGCTGCTGATTTTTATTGACCCTGTGCAGAAAATGCCAATTATTCCCAGGTTTTTCCCCGGCCTGTTCTGGGTGAACCCGCCTCTCGCCTAATGGCTGCTGGAAACGGACACCAGAGCGTGAAGTGTTTCCACCTTTTTACAACACAATTATTCACTAATAAGCAAAAGTCCAATATTTCAGTTTGACATTTTATCCCGTTTGCGTCTCCAAATGAAAGCGGCTTCTCTTTGCGCTCTGCTTTTTTTTTTGTATCTCTTCTTGCTTTTTAAAACCTCCCACTGATGATCGCGTAATGAGTGGCGGCACTCCGCCTTCCTCTCACTTCCCCACTGCAGCCGCGCACAGTCATCATGTCATCACCGTCTCTCCTCCCAGCGGGCGGCTGGTAAGTATCAGTGAACAGTTTCAATTTGATTCACTCTGCTGCAGCTCCAGGAAACACACAAAGCCTCCCGCTGTGTGTGTGCGTGTGTGTGTGTGTGTGTGTGTGAGTAGGTGGGTGATTGTGATTATGTGGGTGTGTGTCCGCTTTCCGTGCCTGTATTCGGGAGGATTTAGGGCATCTCCTCAATCCTAATCCATTTGCTCACACTCTCACAGACACTGAGGAAGATCCGGCTGAGCGGAAGCGTGTCAGTGCTGCATCTTTTTTTTTGTGCTTCATGTTGCTGCTCTGCATCAGCCAAACGCCGCCATGGAAACTCTGTCAAAGCCACGTTAAGAAAACACTCCTGCTGAAGAAGATCATTTTTTTTCTTGTTCCCCAAACACAATTTGTGCTGCAGAGGGTTGTGTTGGAACGCCATGGTAACCGGCCAAAAAACAACGAGAATAAACGAGGTGCGGAGACGAACGCATGACCAGCGCATACGTCCCATGCGTCGTGCGATGAAACCTTTTCGGTTAGACTGTTGCTCTGCGCGCTGCTGAACACCCTAATGAATGCTGCTGCCTGTTCCCCAGAGAAAGCGCCCACTGTTCGCCTGCATCCCAGAGGACGAGGCAAGGTGCTGCTGGCTGGCTCTTTAATAACCGCCACCGAACGCGGCGCCTCCACAAAGCTATCTCTGAGGGATTAATCCACTTCAAAAACCAATTAATAGGAGGCGCGGGTTAAACTGATGCAAGCAAACAGCCAAGAGGTAAACAAGACAGTTTCGGGCTCACTCTCTGCTGCTTCTAGTGCCGTCAGACGGAGGGAGAGTTTAGAGGCCAGAAGAAAAATGCAACCTCTGAGGTCAAAAGTGCATTGAATTGTCATAAAGATGTAAAAACTCTGAAAAATAAAAGTTTATTGTAGCTGTTTATCTCAAATCATTGTTCAACAATGAAAAGGAAATTTAATTTCTTAGACAAATGCAACAAAACTATTTAATTTAAACTTTTAAAAGAGAATCTAAACCTAAGCAGCAATGTTAAAGCTGCACTTTTATTAAAGATATATGTATATAATTTTTTTCTACATGATTGTTGAAAATCCCAAAATGTTGAGACAGCATGTAATGAGACAAATAATTTGTTAAAGAATATATATGTCCTCTCTGCCTTCTCTCAGTGCTAATTATAAACAACCAATCAGTCAGGAGGCGGGGCTTAATGCTGTCAATCATCCCTGTGTGCGCACAGCTAACCCACCTCCCCTTTGCTATAGCTAGAGGCAAGCCTGTCGTGAATGCTAAGGTTAATTAGCATGGCCACCAATAAATAGTTTTCCAGTAACTGAGTTGTTCTCCGCCATTAGTACATTTAGCAGAGGATTCACAAGGGTGATTGACATCGCTAAGCCCCTCCTCCCGGCTCTGATTGGTTGTTTTTGGTCTGGAGCAGCGCATTTTGTAGCACAGTAATATTTTCACAGATTTTCTGTCTCATGACGCGCGGTCACGGCATGGTGACAGTTTTAAAAATATATACAAAAAACTCTTTATAAAAGCTACTGCATATTTTAGACAATTCAGTTTTAAAAGAACATTGATAGTTTTATCTTATCTTTAATGGACGAAATGTGTGTAAAGATTCCTGCAAACAGTTGGGATGAACCGATATGTAAATTTGGGCCGATATTAATGTCCGATATTAATATTGTCGTTATGTCCGATATTTACAGATGTTATACATGTTTTTACTACTTTTCTGAGTCAGTTAAACTTCCCATAATCCTCTGCTGCATCACCAAACAAATATCACATGACCAAACGTCCTCAAGATACCAATGGCATCAAGATGGGAGTAAATACTCGTAGTCCCAGTTCATTATTGGTTAAACATTGGTATAATTAAACCTTGTGTTTGGTGAAAGCGTAATTTTGACCGGTCCAGACGATTCAGACTCTTGAGTGATGAACCTGAACTGGCAGATTTTTATTGTGCTCCCAGAGTTTATAAAGGTTAATTGAAGATGTCCAGAAGGAAAATTTGCAATTCGCGCCGCTTTCAAGACATCAAGTAGAAAAACTAACAGCCGATGGAAATAAAGTCGATGAGTCGTCAGCATGAGTATCACGGCTGACGAGTAAATTGATCTGAATGTCTAGGAGCTTTTAATAGTAGCAATTAATGACTTCCTGTTTCCCTGGGGAATCATTTTTATGTGACACAAACACCATTTCGCTACTGTACAAAATGTTAAAAACAAAACACAAGATTCTAAGCAAGATAAATAAAGACCACCTTAATTTATCTGATTTAAGAAAGGTAATAATTTTATGTCCTCCATTTTGTTTAAGCGCGATGTGCTTTTCCACGTTTATCTTTTTTATCTAAGCAAACTTTACTTGAATTAGTTTATGATGGTAGGAAGGAAATTATTTTCCTCTGTCATTCTTCCTGGTTGGCATGCAGATAGCATCTGATGGTTGCTATGGAAACATGGTGATCTCAAGGTGAGATGTTTGCTGCAGTTCTCCATCAGAAAACTTTGAAGATTTCTCATAATTATCCCTCCTCACTTTGCATGGCGGAAAAAATAGATATGGCTCATCATTCAGTGTGCAGTGACTGAAAGTATTGGGCCATATTTATTACCATATTTGCCATAAGTGTTAAGAATTTGAGTTTTTGTCACTGGTTTCCCTTTTTATTAAACTTACTATAATAATAAATCGAATAAAAACAGAAAAAATGAAGAGACATACAAATAAAATGTTGGATTTTTCACACCTGACAGTGCAGAAGACTCAGTTTGACTGGGGAGCTGCACTGTGTCAAACAATCCAAACAAATTGAAAAACATGTTCCCCTCCTCGCCTGCGGGGGCGCTGCACCAAAAACCTCTGAAGAAAACACTCAGCGCACCTTCCTTCTTCACCAAATGTAAACAAAAATGGAGTAGAACCAGATTTTAGCGGTTGTCCAATTTCTTTATTAATATACATTAATGGATGGGACTTCTCCTGTTAGCCGCTAACGCTAGCGTCACTTCTGCAGGCGGCCATTACTGTGAGTCGACAAAACAAAAGTGTTCCAATACGAGCAGGAATCTGTCACAAAAATGGTCGTAGCTCCTTATTTCATACCCGATTTCTATAAAATATGGCTTAAATTAAAGCTGAGAAAATGGTTGATATTTTAATATATATTTCTATTCTCCCTGAATATGAATCGATAAAATGTTTGGTTTATGTTAAAATGCAGGAGAGGACTAAGCAAATTTCTCTTATATTGGACAATAATTTAATTCTACAAAAGTGGCGCTGTTAAAATTAATTTGTTGAAGTTAAACAAACCCTGACTCCTGCACGTTATGAAATATTTCATCTTCTTTCATGATTGTTATGAACATCGCCACGTCCTACAAACAAACGAGGCAATTATTGGTCCAGTTTCTGTCGTTTTTACTGAACATTTAGAAACTACAGCGGCTGCAGTGTGTCACAGCAAATGGAAATTAATTTTAAAAAAGGTTTAGAATAACTTAGAACAACTAAGTTGTATTCTGATTTTCCTCACTGTCTGGGACAGCTATACTCTACAATGCACGCCCATCGCCATGGCAACGCACACAAAACCTCCGAGCGCGCTATATTACCCAGAATGCCCTGCGGTGTAGTTCGCTTCCTGCTTTTGGAGCGGTCTACGGTCCGCTTAGCGTTCGTACCGCGTCAGAATTCACTTCAACCGAACCCAGTCCGAGGTTTTAAGGCCAATCAGAGCTTTGCTTTTTTTTTTTTTTAGAGTTTGATTGCTCATTCTCAGCGTCCCCAAACGAACCAAACTTTCTAGACAAACAAACTGGAGTTTGATTAAAGCGGACTAAACAGGGCTGGTGTGAATACACCCTCAACTTCTCATATAAAACAATGACACTTAAAAGTTTACACGTCTTGCACCAACAAGTGGAAGATAAAGTATTTCTTGTAATCTCTAAGTAGATAATTTTTTTTGCATTTGATGATCTGTGAGAGAACAAGCGAGCGGATTGATGCAAAGCCGAACAAGCAGCTCTGGCTGCAGAACTTAATTAACTTGTCCATAGTGAGCCGGCCCTCACTTACAGTCGCACACTTCAGCGTCTGACTGAAACCAGGGCTGCAGAATGAAAACACCGGACAGAGCCGGGAGCAACAAAAGCTACCGTGGGAGCATCAACATTACCATCTTTTCATGATTTATTTAAAAGCCCTCAATCAAAACCGATAATTAGTCCTTCTCTATTCACATGGTAATTTATTTGAGATGCTGATTATATTCTAATTTCTGGGGGGTTTTAGGTCTGGTGGCTGATTTCCAGTTTGTGGCTTAAATATGACAAACATTGACAAAGGAGAAAATAATGTTTTAAGGTCCATTAACAAATTTGAATGAAAGAAAAGTTTTAAAATTAAAAGGTAATTTCTTTCCCTCACCTCTGTGTGTTGCCTAACAGAAAACTGTAAAACAAGCTGGCGCTTTTGTGTAAAGAAACAGAAGATCACCATCATTTGATCTGCTGATCACCAGAGCCGATCAAAGGAAAATGTCGATAAATGAGCAATTTATTTCCAGAAGACGACGAGGTTCAGCAGATCTGCTTTGATGTGAACGGATGCATCTTTATTAGATTAGAAAGTAAAACATCAAATGTTTCATCCATTAACAATTGTCTGGACTGAAATCATGAATTTTTTACCAAGATATCAAGTAATTTTAACGCTTCTCTAATACAGTCACTTGCAAAAAATATCCATTAACTTCAGCCTTTAATTTATTAAACTTTAATGAAATACATCATCATTAGTGTTTTTATGTCAAAAACGTCTTGTTATAGATCTAAAAGAGCAATAAAAAGGGTAAAACAACCAAGAGGTGAATACTTTTCATGGTTTGTAGTACCTTACAGTCCATATTTAAGAACATTTAGAACATCTTTGTACTGCAGAGGGTTTTCCAATTAATTGGTCTTTATTCCATTAACCTAACAGATGCTTTCTGTCTGGGTTTCAGCTCAGGGTTTCCTCTTTTTAGGATTATTAACTGATCCCAGCAGTAAAACTTTATGAGCAAATGTTGGCTTTAATCACAGCCTGGATCTAGACGTCATAGAAGAGAGAAAAATTTGTTAAGGTGGACATTATAACTCTGAAGCTTTTCATAAAGACGACAAAGACGTCGCCTTGGAATAAAAATCCGACAATCGTTTCAAAGGTCTGTTGACAATGATGTTCTACAAACCTTTAAGCGTACTCTATAGATGTACTACAGTAGATATTTTTATTTTCCATCCGACAGACCAGTAATGCTGAAAAAATGCAAGGTTTCATAACATAGTAACTGATTTAATAGAAAAACAACATTCTGAAAAGACATAACTTTATTCGTCTCGTTTCTTCTCTGTTCTGCACTGACTCAAAGTAATAAACAATTAAATAAAAACTCAAAACACAACGCCAATGAAGGCATAAAATAAAGTTATACATAAAAATACTTGATTAAAATAATTTTTTTAATTAAATATATAAAATAATCAAGTTTTCCCTCATTTTGTTGTGTTTAAAACCCAAACCTCAGAGTATTTGGGTTGTGTTCCAACAGTGTTGACGATGCATTGGCCCAGTTTAGCCAGTCTCAACAAACAGGTCCATTATATCCACTCATGTTTCCACACATTAGTCTTTCACACATTTACCAGCTGTCACTTCATCATCCGTAATGGGAAACCAACTACATTCAGATCTCACAAAGATTCTTCAAAAACCAGCCAACCTCCAAGGTTTGGAGAGTCAAGCTATCTTTATACAATTAACCTCAGCAACCACCAGATTAGGATTTGTCTCCTAGACCTCCACTACTGCATGAATGTGGCATAAGTCATATAAATCTTGAACAAAAACATTTATTTTAAAGGTAACCATGCTGGAGTGCTCATCAAACAGGTTCTTCATCGTTCAGTGTGGATGGTTTTGCAAGTGAGGTCTGAAGGAATCCTTCACCTTCTCACTTCTCATCAATTAATGATGATAATAAAAAGATCTTAAAATTCCACCTACATCTGTCTTGCAGCAATGAATAAATACAAGCTTATGCGCAATTTGGAGGCGTGCGCCCTTCTCTCCTAAGGCTCCGTAGGGTCAAGCCATTGTTTTCCTTTGCAGGTCTCTTTGTACAATGGCTGATGAAATTGAGAGAGTGGCACCAAAGTATTATGTAGCAATAACTTTTGCAACCATAACGGAGGCTCAGGTGTCTTTGCTGAAAATTTTGTGTTCAGTTTCTATTGAACAAACAATTTTAACAGCTGATAACCTTTTGCCTTTTTTTCCTTTCCCAGTTACTTTGAACACAGGTGGATGAAATACTGAGAGAGTGTCCAGGTTTTATTTACTGAAATCAACAGAATGTCTCCATCGGGCCCGTGTTTGATAACGGTCGCTGTCAGCAGTTTTCGTCTCATCTGAGCCCAGTTTGACGACCTGCTAACCTGCATCTCCTGGCAGGACACCAACCACAGGCCACCATCCCACGAAGCAGAGTCTCTCTGACTGGTTGATGCTCAGCGTCCAGCGGCAAAAGTTCAGAAACACTTTAACCACGCTAGATGCGCAAAACGCACTGCGACATGCGTCCATACAGGCTTTGATAGTAATGGTGCGTTCACAACAAACGCGTCCGACACGTCACGTTCGGCGCGTGTGCACTCTGAATGCCGACGCTTGTCATTTTGCTCTACACCTAGCATTTCACGTGTTTGGTTTACATTCAAAGTCTACGGAGGAGCGTCAGATGCGTCAAAATCCCGCTAACTATTGTTTTGCGTTGCCGGCCTGTTTTGTCGGATGCGTTGGATGTTCTTGACAAGTCAAACGCTCAAAATGGTTCTAATTACGCCGCGTTAGACACATGAATTGTGCCGCAATGGGCCCTCGATGAACCCGACGCTCAAAACACGTCTGGTGTGAACGCAGCATTAGACCATCAACATGTCCAATCCTGGTATTTTTCCATCCCTGTATTATGAGCGGCCAAACCAGTCCAACTCTCTCTTTCCACACCATTGTATTTATCTTATTCATAGACTCTGCAAAGACTTTCTGTCTTTTGGGTTATTTTTAAGGCCATGCTGCAGCCTTTGTCTGCGGCGAGGAAGGCCAAACAGAGAAATCTGAGCAAATATCACAAACACCGAAGGACGCAGCCATTACTCAGTCTATATAGAAACAGTTCATAAGGCAAATCCATATTTTCACAACACGAGTCTTCCTGGATGCCCGCCAGGCACCGTCCAAGAAGGACATCAGAGCAGCTGGCGGAAAGAAACACAGGGCAGAAACCCTCGAAGTCCTTTACCACCCCCTCAACAAGGTCTCCGGGTTCACTAAAAACGTGTAATTCTTTAATTAAGCAAAACACACATTTGTTTTCTGTGTTAGCCATTTTTCCATATTTTTAATCATGTTAGCCAAAGCTCCAGCCGCGTCCAGAATAACTTAAACACTTAATAAAAAATACATGAATTTTAAGCTGCATAATCAAGAGGCTGTTGCCATGCCAGGGGCAAAAATCTTTAAGGTTCCTATTAATGGGATGTTTACTGGGTTGAAACCTGATCTCTGCTGATCTTTTCTGGTTGAATGGATTTGTCAAGTGCTCCACCATGTTGTAGCTGGACTGATATTTGGATGCGGTGGCCTAAAGGGTGTGTTTTGCATGACTCAGTCTGGAAATCTCAGTTCTGAGCATCTTTGGGTCAGAAAGCCTCGTTAACCTCACCAGTATGCTTCATTCTCCAGGCCTACTTGTTACATGAAGGAAATAATGGGAACATTTTGGATCCTAGTGCTTTAGGAATCTGGCCTGGTCTAACTGGCTTTTAAATTCTTCAGTTTTCTAAACTACATGTGTCAAAGTCAAGGCCCTCGGACCAAATGTGGCCCGCCATAAAGTTTTAGAATAGAATAGAAGTACTTTATTCATCCCAGCAGGGAAATTACTTCGCAGTTACAGCATAGAGACAAGACACAATAACAACTACCACTGAGTAGTAGTTGTAGATAAAATAAGAAATAAAATATAAAATGCTATAAATTGTAAAAATATGAAATGCTGTTAATATAAAAGCAACTTAGAGCAGTCCTTGCAAAGATTCAGAAAATGCAGATATGTATATGTAAATATATGTACAGCTAGTGTGCCACAGCGCAGTTGTGCAAAATTGGACTGATTAGTGCAGAACAATGATTTAGCTTTTATTGTACAGTGAGATGGCATGTGGCAGGAAGGATTTCCTGTATCTGTCCCTACGACAGCAGAGCTGGAGCAGCCTATGTGAGAAGGTGCTCCTCTGTCTGTCCACTATGTGGTGGAGAGGGTGCTGTTTATTGTCCATAATAGACAGAACCTTCTTCAGTGTCCTCCTCTCCACCACAGTTTCCAGGGACTCCAGCCTTAGTCCCAGTACAGAGCCAGCTTTCCTGATGATTTTGTCCAGTCTATTAGAGTCGCTGGCTCTGGTGCTGCTTCCCCAACACACAGCAGCAAAGAAGATGGCACCGGCAACAACACTGTGATAAAAGGTCTCCAACATCTTGCTGCACACATTGAAGGATCTCAGCTTCCTTAAAAAATAGAGTCTGCTCATCCCCTTCCTGCACACAGCGTCAGTGTTAGATGCCCAGTCCAGTCTGTTGCCGATTACAACTCCCAGGTATTTGTAATCCTCCACCTCCTCCACCACTTCCCCTTTGATCTTTAGTGGCCGTGAAGGTGTCTTCTTCCTTCTGAAGTCAATCACCATCTCTCTGGTCTTACTAATGTTGAGCCTCAGGTGATTCTGCTCAGACCACTCCACAAAGCCGTCCACCAGTGTCCTGTACTCCCCCTCCTCTCCATCCCCTATACACCCGACAACCGCTGAGTCATCAGAAAACTTCTGTAGGTGACATGATTCAGAGTTGTACTGGAAGTCAGTGGTGTACAGGGTGAAGAGAAAGGGAGAAAGCACAGTTCCCTGTGGAGCTCCTACGTCACTGACCACCACATCAGACAGGACACTGCCCAGACGGACAAACTGTGGCCTGCCTGTCAAGTAGTCAGTAACCCAGGAGATCACTGAGTCGTTATGATATTTATGTGGCCCAGAGGAACATGTAAATAGAACTTTGACAGTGACTGTTGTATTTTACTAGTCATATGAAAGCAGTTTTCAATGGAAGAGGATTAAGGCCACAGAAAAAAATAAATTACTTTTTTCTCAGAATCTACCAGAATTATTCTGACTTTAATCTTATGAGATCAAAAGTCAGAATTCTGTGGGAAAAAAAGAGTTAGGATTCTGGAGAAAATAAAAATTCTAGAGAAAAAAATCAGAATTCTGAGAGGAAAAAAAAATCTAAATTCTGGAGAAAAGAAATCAAAATTCTAAAGGAAAAAAAATCAGAATTCTGAGAGGAAAAAAAATCTAGATTCTGGTGAAAAAAGTCAGAATTCTGCAAACCAAAAGACAGAATTCCGGAATTTAGTTCTGAAAAAAACCCAAAACTGAATTCTGAAGAAAAAAGTCTGAATTCTGTGGGGAAAAAATGGCAAAATTCTGGGGAAAAAAACTCAGAATTCTGTGATTTTTCTCAGAATTCAGATTTTTGATTTCAGAAGAGTAAAGCCAGATGTCTTTCGTTTTCACTGACTTCTGTAGTTTTTATATGCATACTCCCGTACATCAGTGGGAAATGATGTTCAGTATTATTTAACTTTAAGAAGTTCTCATAAAGACCAGAGGCGGCCATTTTAGAGGTTTGCTAATAGATTTATCAACACATTTGACCACTGCAGACCCTTTCATTATAATCTTGATATGGCCCAAAATAAAACAGAGTTTGACGTCCCTGTTCTAAACAATGCATGTGGCTGCGTTCACCAAAATCAAACAGTAATTGGCTTACCGCGAATCAGCACACTACAACACTGGGATGTGTTAAGGGAATATGCAAAAACAACTTTAACCATCTGCTTTTAATGACTAAAACATCAAGTTTTTCATGTGTGGCTTACAGTTTTGCACAAAAGAGGTCAAACAGTAACAGCTTGCAAAACGTACATTATCATCTCGGCTTGATTAAAATGCAAGCGTCACATTTGTTTGCGGGAGGGATGCATTTTTAACATTGTCGCATCTTTTCACCTTCATTTAACATGAGTAATTATAGCGGAGAATGAAGTCGCAAACAATTTGTCTTTGAGATACTTCATTTTCAAATTCAATTAGCATTACCCAAAGCCTGTGAGCTTGTTTAAACACTCGCCGTGCTGAATTATGCATGACGATTAGCTGTTTGTGGAAATTAAATGTGAAAGCATAATGCTGCTCTCCAATACCCAAACTTGCAAAGGGAATTAAGGCCTGGAATTAATACAAGGATGGATAATAAGCAACTGTAAAGGAAAATAAATCTGGTTGTCGAAAGCAGATCACATAGCTGTGAGTTCTGGGTCATATTTTTAAAAAATAATGAGGCTTTTTTAAGTCACCTAAAAATAAAAACAATCAGATTAACGCAAATTCAAGGTTCTTAATTATGACTGAATAAAAATAAGAGCAGAATTCAATGCATGCAGAAATTTCCAAGCTGTAAAATCAGGTTTTATCACAGGTGGGGAAGCTGCTGCATTATGCAAATAACTTCTTCCAGAGCCATCATGAAGTAGAGACAAAAAAATACTTAATTTTTATTGCCATGTCTGCAGAGTTTCACCGGTTTGTTTCACCTTCATATCAATCTTCAACAATAAAAACCATTTCTCCCATTTCTGTGTTTCTGTTGAGGAGTAGCAGAGACCTTTTATCAATAACATCTGCATTTTGCAAACGGCTATACTTCAGGTTTTTAAGGTTTTGCATGTATATATAACTTCTGCACTTTGTTCCGTAGTAAATTACATAATTGTATGAATCCTTCCTCAATCACACACAATTGTACTCGGAAGTGTTCGCAATACCATGTAAAAAAAGAGAGACTAATTACAACTGATTCAGTCTTCCAGAGTTCACACCTGCCACCAATTATGGTGAATCTAATTACAAGGAAATAATCTTCAGCTGTTCCCCCAAGATTTGACTGACATTTGCTCATTCCTATCTTATAACTGAAAGTAAAAGCCACAATTTGAAGAGAACTTACAAAGAATCAAAATGTATCAGTCAGGAGGAACTTTAAAAAATAGTTATGCATGAATTTTTTTCCGATATTTGACTACACCTTTAAACAATTTGTGAAAGCCTATAAAGCTTCTGATTTGATATTGGATGTGTTGTAAAAGCAATAAATGTCAAATGCATAAGAGTGTTACATTCAGTAACACTGGAGGTAAAAACAGCAAGTCAAATGTGGGGTTCCCCAAGGCTCAATCCTAGGACCCTTCTTATTTAACAACTAAATGCTCCCACTGGCTCAGGTTACAACAGGAAGTAAGATTAGTGACTATAACTATGCAGATGATACACAAATCTACATCAGGATGTCACCAGATGACTCTGAACTCATCCAACTACTGAATAAATGCTAAATGTCTGGATTTGCCAGAACTTTCTCCAGCTGAACAAAAACAAAACTGAAGCTATAGTCTTTGGCCCTACAGAGGAACGATCTAGAGTCGACAAAAAGCTTCAGTTATAACAACTAAACACCAGAAATAAAGCCTGAAATCTTAATTGATTGACTTATTGGTAATGTCCAACCAAAATATGTCATGTTGGGGTTTTTTTTAAATGCCCAAATTATAGACTGGATGCCTCATTGAAACATTCTTTAATAAAAGAACTGATTGACTTACAACCAGAATATGAGGAAGAGAATCCATCAGTAAAAGAAACCAATGATATCAAATACTGTGGGAATGTGATCATAACATGTAAACAAAGTGAGTATAATTACCAGAATAAGTAGCAGCTAAGATAATTTGGATCATCATCATGAAAAAACACAGCTAACTATAGAAAATATGGAAACAACTCAAAATACAGAACTTAGACCAACATATGTCAGGAAGTACGTGGGATTATGACATCATATCCTGCAGGAAGGAGATGTATACCGATCTCAGAGCAAAAGCAAAAACAACCTTGTGTCATTATCCACATCACAATGAGTTCTGTACCCATATGGGCTGAAAGCCGCTCAGAAAAGAAGAAGCCACTATTCCAAAAGTGACATGAAAAGCCAGTTTATAGTTGGTGCAAATATTCTTTGGACATTTGCGCCATTGTCCGATGAACTTACAATTGAACTGTTGGGCCAAAATGACCATCACAACATATGTAGGATATAAAAACCCAATCATCATGTGTGCGGCGGTATCATGTTGAGCTTTTTGACCGACAGGTTATCGTTTTAGGAAATTGTGGCTTTGAAAATGACTAAAATCTGAATTATAAGAGTTACAAAGCAGGAACTGATCTGGTCTGTCAAGGTGAAGAAAAATCTAATTTTAGGTCCAAATCCATCTACCCATTTCCTATCCAACCAACCATCGTTTAGCAACAAGGCATTGAGGTACTTCAACTAAATCTGGTCCTCTGACCTCGTCTAATAAAATTAAAGGTAAATTTTCATCATTAGGTTCCTAATACTCTTAAAATTGTTGCTAGAAGTGGATCCCACTAAAGCCCTAACAATTTAATTGCACCATTTGATGAAGAGTAACATGCTTCGTTATTCTGTACGTGAATAATCAGAGGGGACTATCTTCTCTCCTCTGTGACCCGCCTCGTGATGAGTCCCACTGGCTGCGGGGAAAAAAAGATCCTCTGAAAGCAGATGGTGTGTGTGGGACTCGATAACGCGCAAAACCTCACATGATAACAATGTAGTAAATAGATGATGGCTTGGATAAGTATGGTTTGTAATAATAACTCCTGCAGGGACAGCAGAGTGTTACTGAAAGCCAGGGTTTGGTAGGAAAATGACTAACTTCTCTTTTAAAGGCCACTGATTTAACATGCAGGACTTGATGAGTACAGAAACAAAAGTGGTTCACATTAAAATTTCAGCAATACATTAGACCTTTCAGTCTAGTTGTTGTGTACACACTGAGAATTAGAAACTTTTGATTATATCGAAGCAGTTGTAGCTTGCAATGTTGGTCTTTTAAAGCAAAGCTTAAAGTTTGTTATTTTATATGTTCTGCTGCAATATAAATACAACTTACCAAGTACTGTAATAATGTAAGGTTATTGTACACATATTTGACCACTGCTGAAGGTAAATGTCAGGCTTGTTTTGACAGAAAGGCACACACACACTCACGCAGCTCCCACACCTTCATACCAGCATTCTGGTTATAGCCTCCTTTTTATCCTGGATTAAATCAGCCAGTGTGGGTTGCTAGGATGGTGCAACATCATGAATGTCAGGCTTTTCCCTCCATGACAGTCACAATCTTTAAAACCTACCATTTGTGCATATTACGACCTAAATAATAGCCTATTAGGTAAAGGGTCGCAAGTGACATCTTATTGACACTTTAGCTTATCTTCGGTTTGTTGTAAGATGTGTATTGTCATAAGCATGAAAACACAGGAGAAAAATGAGCCGTTTTGTTGTCATTTCAGAATTCATTTTATGACTCCTATTAACCTTTTGGACCAAAATCTGTGTTTCACTCTCCTGGTTTCTGGGGCTAATTGCATTTTCTGTGTACTTCCTGGCACACAATGCGTCTGTTTTCAGAACAGCTTGTGCTGCTCAGATATTGCTTAATTTGGCATGTCAGTGATATTATTCATCCTCCTGGGTCTACATAGGGTCAAAACAACGAAAATAAGCAAACACATTACTAAGTAACACTTCCTGACAAAATTTATTGGACTTTTTCAACCATGTAATGCCATTAGGTCTTTCTACAATCAGTGGGAGACCATATGGAAAGATATAGGCTCATAATCATTTATGCTTTATGCTCAGGGTTTTTTTTACTTCTGGAGTATCTGAACTTGGTTTCTCTGGTAAATTTTCTACTGAAATCAGAAGGATAAGTTGTGAACAATGACATTTATTTGCTGCACTGTTTTAAAATTGTAATCTTTCTGTAGCTTTAGCAACAGCAGCAGTAGAAACGAGCAAAGCCGCTCAGTCCATGTTGGCCAAATATTGATTTAGCATCAACAGTTCGGAGCTGCGCTTCTCTCTTCACAGCGGAGAATGGTTGTTTACAGCGCAGGCAACTTCCGGTAAGCTGCATCGCGTCAAACTGGCGTATTAAATACTTCACAGACAAATGTGAAAGAGTCTACACTTCTAGCTAGCAATCGTTTCTCAATAGCTAAGGGTCAAGACCCTCTGGATGAAGCAATAAGGGGCTGGTTTTTACCTGGCTAGTGTGCAAGTCCTTACGTTAACAGGAGTGATCACCACTTCTTCTACCTTGGTGATAGGTAGAAGATCCAAACTGTTATCCAGAAGAAGCAAATTGGCTGGAATGTTCAGGACCAACCAGTGTCCCTGCCCACAGCAAGGACAGTCTACACCACCACTGACCGAGACGTCTACCATCAGAACTGCCCATCTCAACCGTTCCATCAAACAGAGTGAAAAACCCCACAGTTCTGTGCCGGGACCAGAACCTTCGTCATGACTTAAGTGTCTTTAACAGCCTCCTCATCTTCACACCTCCTGCGTGTTTAGTCACGTTCAGCGCTTACATCTAATCGATATTCATGGATGGCCTTGAGTGGGCTGTTTTTTCCTCCCACCAATCACAAGAGCAGCTGATGATGTCACCGACTAAAGAACTTACACTAATGCACCGTTTACGTTTCCTTTTTTTACCCCACAATGCATCTCGCATATTGCTTTGCTGCTGAGAGGATGAAGCACAGGAAAGATGAGCTTGTGGAGACGGATCCTGCTCTGATTTTATACAGGAACATTGATGGAGATGTATGCATACTCTGTTACTTAAACAGAAAAAGTGCCTCGTATACTTTTACAGCTCATTTACTTACTATACATTAAACTCCTGGGAGTGATCATGATGCCTGAAGCAGAACCTTGTAGCAAAGGTTATCGAAAGCACATAAATCTGTGTTCACGTTTCTCCCTGTAGGTCTTGACCAAGAAAGAGCACCTCATCAATCTCTTTTAGCTGGACGGAAAGGTTTAAATCTCCCATCATTTCTCCCCTAACTTCACTTTCACCCTTGCTCTCTCGTCTCCCCATCAGTCAGGAATCTCAGTCAGTAGATTCCTCAAATCTATACGATCCAACACCCGTGGAAACCAGAGCTGCATTGTTCAAATGGTGAGAAACATTCAGCTGTTGCTGTTCTGCAGCAAAACTATTGGTTTTTGCCAGTTGGCTGCAAAACATAAACAGTAGGGTTTGCAGTAAAGCTGCCAACTTCAATACTGGTCTAAATGGGATTGTGTCCAGCACCAAAAGAAAATGACTTAATTTGGATGTAGCAAAGCTTGTTACATTTTTGGTAAGTCAGAAACAACTAATTTCAATGTGTTTTCCAGAAATTTTATATCAGATATTAATATAAAGTGGTACAAAGCTAAGGAATTAAAGATTTATTACCAATAAAAATCTAAAAAGTATGGAGTGCACTCAGTTTTCTCCATGATTTCAGTCGCAAATCTTTAGTTGAATGTCTGTGCAAGTTTTGCACATCAACACTGAAGTTTTTGCCAATTTTTCACTCAAAGTTCAATGGTTGGGTAAAGAGTTCACATCAGCAATGAGGAAGGGCGATGAGGCAGAACGATTCCAAAGTCAGGGAGGCAGTAATCGATATCCAGGTAGAAGAACAAGAAGGCTGGAAAAACACTGAGAGTAGTCAGAGATCAGGCAAAGGCGATGGTCAGAAAACAGGAAACAGGTCAGGAACACAATCAGGAAATCAGACGATGCTCATCAGGCGGATTATCTCACACTGTGCAGAGCAGAGTTTGACACAGTTAGCAGCAATCAGCAACCAGCACAGGCTGGAGGGGCAACATGAGATTTAGCTGACTTGGTTTACTTTTTGAGGCATTGGCTGCTTTTCCATTAACCATAAAATTGCACACATTGGAATTACGAAAATAAATGAACTTAATGGAAACATGCCAATTTTTTAAAAATCTAGTTTTTCTAGGGATGCACAATATTATCAGCAAGATATCGGACATTCTGTCAAAATAACTCACTGATATAAAAGGCATTGTTTTTACAAACCACTGGCAAAGATACCTGCAGCACAGCACAACATCAAACTTGCACCGTTTGAGTGCCGTCTTTGTCTTAGAAAGAGCAAATGTCATGAATAAATTTGACATTAAACATAATGCAAGTTGAAGTCTCCTCTTTAGGATTTGCATTTGCTAGCAGACTAAATTGACAAAGATAATGCAGTATTTTAATTCCACAGTAGAGAAAGCCATGTAGTTTCAGTAAGTAGGTATAGGAAGAAAAACATCAATATTGGTATCTGTTATTGGCCAAATGAGTTTTAGTATATCGGCATATCGGACATCAACCAAAAATCCAATATCGTGCATCCGATCGTCTTTCAATAAGTTTTGGTGCTAGCATGCTGTGGCCTTTCAATCTTATCTAAACTTGTATATTTTGTAAAATTGCAATGGAAATGCTCCCCCTCCCCCCCAACAACTGGATGTTACTGCCGGTGAAAAAGACTAAAACGACAACAGGAAGTGGTAGGTGGATGATGGCATGGCGTGATTTTTAATGACTTATCACGTGAACAAACTTATTCACATGTATGTTTCTTATTTTTTGGAAAAACCAGTCAGAAAATTGTGCTTTTTTAACATTAGCACACATTTGTAATGAAAACAATTAGGGCTGAAACGATTCCTCGAGTGATTCGAGTACCTCGATTATTAAAATTCCTCGAGGAAAATGTATCTGCCTCGAAGCTTAGTTAAATTATATGTTATTATTTAGCGCACCGTGTTTCGGCCGGGTTATTACTTGCGCTGCGCAGCGCTCTCACTTCCACCTGAGTTGTTGACGGAAGCTAAGTGTTAGCAGCAAAACGGCCAGTTTTCAAGTTCGGCCTGGGAGGATTTTATTGATTGGTGATAATGTCCGGGTCTTTGTCGTTTTCGGGGGACCAATAAGCATCCTTAAAATGACTGGCGCGATGCCTGGAGTACGGCAGCTTTTCTCCTCCCGGAGCTGCTGCCTGGTGGCGGTTCAGAGCGAACGGCGGGGAACAGCGCTGCAGGTGTATTTATACAGGTGAGCGGATAGGCCGAACACTGCGGGCGGCTGCGCATTAGATGATTAGCGCAAGTGTAGCTTTACGGACGGACTGGAAAATTTATTTCATATCATCCCGGTCTCAACAAATGGGTGGCGGAGCTCATCGTGGCGGCGCGGCGCTGGCAGAGGAGTTTCTGTGTGACGAGCGAAGGAGTCAAATCCCGTCGCTAACATGAACACAAAAGCTATAAATGTCTGGGCAAGGTGAGAGTTCATCTATTAAATGCAATGAAGATGAAGACATCAACAAAAAGTTGGACTATAGACATTTTTTCATAAGCGGATTTGTGAGTCTGTCTCTTTATTATTGAATTGAATATAATTTCAGATCTTTGTATAACTTTTCTTCAGGTTAACTTGGAAAGTGAGCTATTATTGTTACAGGTTGATTCTCTAAACTACAGAAAAGTTATTGTTAGGGAAGCTCAAATGTGAAAAATTGGACTGATGTTGATATGCGATAGTAATACTGCTGTTAGATTTACCAATGTTTTAGTTTCTTTTTTTAATCCAATTGATTAATCGTAAGAATAATCAATAGATTACTCGATTACTAAAATATTCGTTTACAACAGCCCTAAAAACCAAGCTGTTGTACATCAGTCGGCAGATCTAGCCTGTAGCAGGACAACTAGAGAGGAAATTCAGGAAAAGCCAAGCGACTCGGCTGTGAAAGTGATCAAAAAGGAAAGTTTGAAGCCTGAACGTCAACAGGGTGACAGAGCCTGGAGGCTGGTTATGGAGATGATTAATTGCTCATTCGTAACAGCACCTTATTCCACTTGTTCAATAAAACATAATTTTATATTGTGCTTTCCAAAAGATTTGTGTGTGTGTGTGTAAGGATGAGCGACAAGTCATATAAAGTGCTGCGTTAGTGGAAAAAGTAAAGCAGCATTTGTATAAGTATGGACACAGCCTGACAGTCCTTTATTGTTTGCAGCTGCAGAAACTTGCTGGATTTGGAAAAAAAAAACACCCTCTGCTATAGGTGAAGCTGAGCAGCGAATGCAGGAAGTGTTGGTGACAGGAGGAAGAGTGCCATTTCTAAAGAGCAAGCAGGGGGCCGCCATGCAGACCGTCTTACTGCTGATGCAGCTTCTTCTCACAGAAACATGGAAAATGAGCATTAGTTTTAAATACTCAAGCAGTGGTGCAGTTCAGGGACTACATTAGATGAATATCCTCCACCTATAACTCTGTATGTTTTATCTCTAACAGTGCCTAGGGAAAATACCCACAGTTTCCACTATGCGTACTTATGCATATTAGGGTATTCACTGCAAAAACACCAAATACTACCAAGTATTTTGGAGTAGTTTCTACTGCAAATGTCTTATTGCAGTTGAAATAAGACAAGACTAACTTACAAGTATATTTTCAGCAAGGTATAGGAGCTTTTTTAAGTAAATAATTTCTTAATATTGGTGAAAAGTTCTAGTTCCATTGGCAGATAAATTTACTTAGAACAAGATAATTTCCCCACGTTCCAAGTGAAATAATTTCCCAAAATAACTAACACTTTTTCATCAATATCAAGGAATTATTTACTTAAAACAAGCCTCTACATACTACTGATAAGTTACTTTTAAGTTAGTTTTGTCTGATTTCAAGTGTAGGAAGATATCTGCACTAAAACTAGACAAAGATACTTGGTAAGATTGTGTGTTTTTTCAGTAGTGATAACTGTTTTTGGAAGGGATTTCAAGTATTGGAATATTTTTCTATTCGCAGAAAGCTAACCCAAACAAAAACTGGGGGTCCCTTGTAGATTATAAACTATAGCGTACATCTCCGACTTACTGATTATCAATGCCATACTTAATTATTTTTGCAAAAGAAGTTACTCAAATAAGAGTAAAAGAATATTTGGTAAAAAGTCTACTCAAGTACCGAGAAACTGATCAAATTAATCAATCAGTTACCATTTTAAAATTACATAACCAGATGCACCAAAATATAAAAATAAGTGGAAATTTTGGCATTTTAAGGAGCAAAATGACAATAATATACTAATAATTAAAAAAAAACAAAATCATGCAAAAGAAAAATCTTTCAAATCAGTTTCTTTCAATAAAAAAATGCATGAATACTTTAAAAATACTTTTTTTTTTTTAAACTGCAGGTGTGTGTCTGTGTCTGGTGAATTTTTGGTTAAAACATGTTTGTTTTTCATACAATCTGGAGAAAATCCATAAGTTTTACTCAAGAGTAGAAATACTTTATAATAAAAGTACTCAAAGTAAAAGTAAAAAAGCATACCGTACTAAAAAAAATACTCCTAAAAGTAAATTTTTTAAAAAGGTACTCAAGTAAATGTAACTAGTTACTACCAACTGGTGAAGATTTCAGCATTGAACTTGGAAAAATACAATTACTAAGTTGTTTTTACCAATATTTTTACCAGCTTCTACTTGTCCAAGTCCAGCTAAATTGTCTTTGAACGCAACACACCTGGTTGGGGTCAGACGTCACTATTTACAAAAGCAAGACATGGCGTCCAAAGCGACCCATATCTCCTCCATTATGATTTGTTGATCAAGTTGCCAGATACGAATGTTAATCTTCTTACCTTATAAAACGTGTTCGTTGCACAAACGTGATCACAGCGAGGGCTGCCGTATCTTTTCCTCATTAAAAGTTGCAGCACGATAAAAATGATGTTGGCTTTGCATCCATTTCGGTTTGTGCAGCTCCCTAAAAACATTTTTTACGTAAAATCAACTAAATAAAAGCGACATTAGGCTCCCAGATTTCTGTTTTGTTTTTGTTTTTTTACATGTAACGATACAGTCAGGCTTTACAGGAGCGCACAGGTACGGAGCTAAATATTTACCTTCTTCTTCTGTCAAACCAACTTACGGTGCATTTACCGCCACCTACTGGACTGCAGAGTGCACGTCAGTGATCGTCAGAAGCTAAATAAAGTTTGGTCAAAAGAAAATAAAATGAAACTGAACAAAATTAAAACTAAAAATAAAGATTTTTAACTGTAGATAGATATGTTTTGAAACTGAAAACATATTTTAACATATGCGTCTGAAGTGAGTCGCGTTGTGACGTCAGTGCGACTCGTGCGTCACCTTCCCCATCTATGCATGTCCAGAGATGTGTTATGGATTCAATTATTTGGAATAATGAAGAAAGCAACGCAAAAACTGTCTGTTTTCAGCTACAAACAACCTGAAGAAGCCTGAATTCAACAGGGATTTGTTACAATAAAGGTAAATGTAACAGGAAGTTAATCCTTTGCTGAATAGGCGACCAGAAACACAAAGTAATTAATTAATAGGTACAATGCTGCAGCTGTACACCAAAAATAAGTCATAGTGTCCATGAAATAAAGCCGTACATGAAACGATACACTCAGGAATTAAGCTAACAGTGTCATAATGTTGTTTTCATCTGCTGCAAATGAAGCCTCCTCGACTCAGCTGCACTGTTGAGTGAACTTCTTGTTCAGAGGAGCAGGAATATAATTGTTTAGTGGAGAAGGAATATAATTGTTTAGTGGAGAAGGAATATAATTGTTTAGTGGAGAAGGTATGTAATTTGATCCCATTAAGAGCCGGCACTATGGAGTTAAATGGTTAATGGGCCACACTTATACATCACCTTTACAACCTCATCTGGGTTCCACTAAGTGTTTTAAATGCGTTTCTTGTTCATCCACTCAGATAAACACAACGCAGCTGGAAGGAGATACTTACACTGTAAAACATTTTTTTTCCTCTCACTGTTTGACTTTGACTAAACAATTCATGTTGTAGGAAGATTAGGATGAGCAAAGTTATGTCTGTTAGTCAAATTGTATAATAAAGAAGAATAAAAATACTTCTATAATGTTTTATTACCATCTTGAAATTCAATTTCTACGGAAGACGCCTACTGTCCTCAATCTCAGAATTCTGACTTTTCTCAGAATTTTGAATATTTCTCAGAATTCTGTAATTTTTCTTAGAATTCCGACGTTAATCACAGATTACTGCTCAGTTTACTTCTCAGACTTTGACCTTTGCTCTCAGAATTTACATTTTAATCTCAGAATTCAGACTTTTTGTTCTCAGAATTCTGACTTTAATTTTAGAGTTTGGAATTTTTTCTCAGAATTCTGATGTTTCTCTCAGAATTTGGACTTTAATTTCAGAATTCTGACTTTAATCTCGGAAGTCTTACTGTATTTTCAAAACTAAAATTGTGAGATATTAGTTTCAGAATTCAGAGTCAAAATTCAGACTTTAATCTCAGAGTTCGGAGTTTTTGTCTCAGACTTCAAACTTTAATTGCAGAATTTTGAGGGGGTTTTCTCACAATCTGGACTTTTTTCTCAGAATTCAGACCTTAATTTCACAATTAAAGTCTGACCTTAATTTAATTTTGAGAACAAAAGCCAGAATTCTGAGATTAAAGTCAGAACTCTTTATTTTTTCTTTTTTATCGGCTCAAGTCTTCTTGTGTAAATGTTTTAGTATTTTGTAAAACTGCCTTTAAACAGTTTGACCCAGATCAGGCGTTTTGTGGGAATTCTTCCACAATCTTCCCACAACATTTTGCTGTAATTTTGTGCTGTAGCTGGCAGATTTGCAGCCTGACTTGCTCTCTCACGCCGCTGTTGAGTCGGCACAGAGGCGTGCAGGGGAGGTACATGGTCAGGGATTTGAGGAGTACGATTGTAATCCCTTTAGAAGATAGCGATTTCAAACGATTGGTGTTCAAAGGCTCAGCAGTGACTCTGAATGATTTTGGTAGACTGAGCAGGAAGCCTATGTTGATAAATTTATGGCTTAAAGGGCGAAAAAGAGAAGATATGGGCTTTTTCTTGTTGCGAAAAGAAATGAGGAATAAAAGCATCAAGCAACGGACTTAATATATCTAAGTGTCAGTAAGTAACAAGCTGATGAATACAATGACTAAACCATTTAATCAGGCAACCTTATAAATCCCCAGAGGGATAATTCCCAACAAGGCTGCACTGAATCCAAGAGGCTAACGCTGCTGCTTCAACATAATCAGCAGAATAAATCACTTTACAAATCAGAATAAACATATTCAGCAATTTAGAAGACAAAAATGACAGAAAATAAACAGAAAATTGTGTTTTATAAACTGAATAAGGATGCAAATATAGTCAAAAACACTCAGGATGATGAAGTGCAACCAAAATTTAGTCTGTTAGGATTCAGTTTATGTGACAGATCAACAAAAAGTGGTGAGTAAAATTGTGAAATGGAAGCAAAAATGCACATTAAGAACATGAAAAATGTGGCATCCATCTGTTTTCAGCAAACTGCAATGAAGCAACACTCAACCCATCATTCAGAAATATAAAAACTAAGGCGCTACTGCAAAACAAGAGCTTTCATTACAGCATCCAAGAGGCTCCAGGAAACTCTGGAGGAGCTGCAGAGATCAACTGCTCATTTCATGTTTTATGGACGAATATTAACGTTTTTAGTCTACATGTAGAAAAAAAGCTGCTATATGGTGTAAAAAAACAAAAATCCAGAGTGGAAAAGTCCTGACATAATTTTAAATCTAACCATATCAATGTGTTATAACGTCCTAGTCAAAGTCCTGACCTAAACATAGTTGGGAATATGTGAGAATTTATATTAAATTCTCGCAAAAATTTCCATCCAAGTTTAGCGAGAGCAACAAAACGTTGACAAAACGTTTAGTCTCCAGAAGTGAATTGAAATCATGCATAGATTTTTATTAGAGAAAAATCAAATTCCACTTTATAATGATGGACCGGTTCTGTTCTTCTATCACAACTCGTCTTTATTTTGGGCCACATTGAGACCTTGAATGTTCTCAAAGGGCCGGTTGTGCCAGAATGTGTCGATAAACCCGATGACCTGTTAGAACTGTCTCTTCATTTTATAACTTCTTCTTAAAATTAAATAATATCAAACATCTTCTCACAGAATCTGATGGTTTTTTTGTGATTTTATTTGGTATGAGAATCAAAAAAAAAAAGTCTGTTGCTAATTTAAAAATATTTGCAAGAAATGTTGCAATATTTGCGCTTAGGTATGATAATGCAATTTTTTATTAGTGTAAGATGTGAAATATACTGCCACCTGCAGGTTGGAGTTGGCATCACTTAAAACAAATGTTTTTGATAATTTTTGATAAACTCAATTTGTTGATTTTGTGTTGATTTCTTGTGTTATATCATATATAATCCTATTAAAGTAAAACTCGTCATTTCACAGTATTAATAACAGATTTTTACAGATGCATTTCTGCTTTTTCCTCCAGAATTATCGCGATTATTTGCAACACAAGGGGCGCGTTTTACAGCAGCGGCGGCATCAGAGGAATTATTCACCATATGGTGTAATTTTATGCTTTGATTGTCTCCTACAGACAGAGCTTGTTGACAGAGCTAAGCAGAGTGAGTCACCTCCCCTCTGCGCAAGCTGAACAACATCAGCTGACTGTCAGTTTGAGAGCAGATTCACTTAGTCTGAGTAATATGACAAGATGGATCAGTAGAAAGCTGTTTTAGACAGATCAGCACCGACTGGAGCTGCTTTCCAGAACGATTCTCCTATAAAGGACCTAATGTTGCTGTCAGAGCTCAAAATCACTCAAGTAATTCTGTTATTTAAAGAGTTTTCATCTTCCAACTTCAAATGGGTCTGGATTAGATCATTAGTTCAAATATAAATACAAAAAAATGTGACACATATATACAGAGGTGGGTAGAGAATCCAAAAATACTCAACTAGCACTACTTCAACTTATTTTTACTCATGTAAAAAGTAGACATCCTAACAATGACTCAAATAAGAGTAAAAATGTTTACTCAAGTACTGAGAAACTGATCAAAATATCAATAATATTTAAAGTTTACCTCATCAGCCGGACCAAAAAGAGGAAATTTTCCTATTTTAAGAAGCAAAATGATTCATTTAAATAAAATAATTACAAAATAGCAAAGTGAAATTAAAGAAAAATGTTTCCAAATCAATTTCTTTCAATAAAAAACTTAACAAAAACTGCAGGCGTGTGTCTGTCTGGTGAATTTTTGGTTTGTTTTACATTCGAGTAAAAAATAAAAAAATAAAAAACAGAAATTTTACTCAAGTAAGAGTAGAGATATTGCATAATAAAATTACTCAAGTATTGTGCGGTAAAAATATTCCTAAAAGTACTTTTTTAAGTTATTCAAGTAAATGTAACCAGTTGCTATCCAAATCTGCATAAATACTTTTTTTTTTTTTAACAAAAAACAAATAAAAGAACAAAGTATTTGATTAAAAAAAAAATCAGGATTCCAATATTACAGGTGTTGATGCAGATTAACATTTTTTATTTAATCAGAGCCAAATTTATTACAACTTAAAATCTTGATCCATGGTAGTGTTTATTACAAAAAAGTATTTATATTTTAATTGCAGTGCATTTTTACCCGCGTTGCTCTGAATAGTAGATTGTATAATGAGATCAGCAGATGAACAGTTCAACCAGGTGGTTGCTAATTGCTACTGGCTAGTCTGAAGGAGTTACAGCTTAGAAACTGCAGCTCTGGGGAGGAGCTGCGACCTGAAGGAGGGGCTCGGTCCTCTCAGGCGTTTTGCACAGCTGAATGGTTGCCATGGTGATTAAGCTTCCATGAAAGAATCAAAGAGACACTCCAGGTATGTTTTTAACGCGGGAATAACATTATAACACGACGTAAACTTAAAAAAAGGTTAATTTTACACAATGCTTTCCCTTTTTAAAAAAGTAGATTTTTTTTTTTTTAGCCTGAGGGTTGTTTTGAAATCCTTGCCACCTTTAGTACGGCCTTTTCTGAACGATCCAGCTGTTTCTCCCTGGACGTTCCTGTTCATGGTTTGTGACTGACACAGTCTAATACAGCAGGGAGAGCCAAATTAACTGGAAGAATATTAAACAAGCAGTGTGTCATGATGCCCTGTGAGCTATAAATCAGCGTCAATGGCGGTGGAAGTGACAGTGAAATATTTAATGTCATCTAATTCTGAACAGAGTCCTGCGAGGGCTGGAGGATGAAGAGACTTCAAATCCTCTCTCTCTGGCTGCTCTCCTGCATCATGAAATCCCCAGAGTGGAGCGGAAGAAGCGGATGAAAAGAGAAAAACATAAACACAAGCATGCTACGGAGGACGAGCGGCAGCCCTGATCTCAGATGTCAGAGTCAGATTCTGTCACAGCAGAGAGAGAGAGAGACGGGAGTTTGAACATCTCCTCCTCCCAACGCGTCTGCACGGCGGCTGAAAGGCAGCTGTTACGGTTTTGATTTATGGCGTTTTACGGCCGGGGAAATTGATTTGTTTTTGACACGAACGGTGAGGGGAAACACGCTTGTCATACTAATAGAGGTCCACCTGGAAAAACTGTCCGGCCATGTCGAAAAATCCAGAGTAACGGAAAATAAATGAAAGTTCTGCATCTCAACATGCAGAAGGAGAGCAATAATTCAACATGGTTTAAACTGGTGATAAAACAAGACACAGAAATACTCTAGAAACGTACAAATGACAAAATTACAGCAGAATCTGATCTGATTAGTTACATTTTAAGACAAATTTCACACGCATATCCTTCTGACTTGGATTTAAACCCACAAACTCAAACAAAAAATGTTGAATATTACTGAAAATCACATTTCTATCGCCAAGTGAAAAATCATAGAGATTAATTACACAGAAATTGATAGCGAACTTGGAGCGCCCGGCCAGCTGACAGCTGGCGAGGGAAGCTGGCCGTTAATACAGCGGGAGCAGACATGTCCGAAAATATCAGAGCAATATTGCAATTAGGTGACGTATTGATGAACCGAGCAGATATCTGAGATCTATACATCCACATTCTCACCCAAAAACGCTGTAAAAAATCATGTTGGGTCACTTAAAGTGTAATAAAGCAAATTAATTTGCCGCTCTTCATTGCCGATTTGCCTGTACGCCCGGTTTGGACCCGGAAGGAATCATGGGATATGGTGGGCGGTGTGGGACACACCGAACCCGTCCTTCAAATCTGGGGAAAAGGAGGACGCCTTTGAATTCAGACACAACATGATAATACTTATCAATAATGCTTAAAATGATTAAATATTAGTATTAAAGATATTTTTATGAAACAAAAATAATATTATTTATAAATACTTAAGTATGAAGCGTGGTTAACCAGAGAAAGTAAAAGAAACCCAGACCTCATGTTGGGTAGTTTGGAGAAAATTGAGTTTTTTCGATGCAGTTGAACTCGTTTCAATCGTCAAAGTTTCTAAACAAAGTATCAGGCTGCAGAGGAAGCCTCTGCCTCTTCGGCTCTGCCCTACTTCCACTCTAACACTCTGCAACACACACACACACACACACCTTTGGGCAATGCAATGTTAGTCAGTCGCGCTTTACGATTGGTAGACGGTCTTTCTAACTGTCTGTGTGATTTCACGAGCAAAACTTTCCGAAACAAAACTCCCGACAAATATCCGCAACCAAGCCTTGTGAGGAGCTTCTGCTCTGGCGGAGCGCAGGATCTCATCGCTTTAAAAAGTAATGAGGCCTGAGTGCATTGTCATGTTGTGGGCTTTGACAAATC
The DNA here is from genome assembly GCF_003331165.1 of Xiphophorus hellerii. Lineage (NCBI taxonomy): Eukaryota > Metazoa > Chordata > Actinopteri > Cyprinodontiformes > Poeciliidae > Xiphophorus > Xiphophorus hellerii. The sequence continues at coordinate 8,266,401 of NC_045679.1, read as the reverse complement.
AATGCTCTCAAAACTTCATTTGGAATAAATCTGCTCCCTTGTTTTTCATTCTCTCAAACAGCACCAACAGAAACACTGAAACGTGGACGGGGTAAACAACTCTATACCCACTACTTCACTGGTACGCATGCATCATTCATGCGACTCCTTCTCTCCCGTTTCCATGTATATGTTTTACTGTCTTCTTAATCAAACCGTCGCCCATAATCAAGTAGAGAATAGTAGGATACATTAAAAAGGGTTGTGTTAGATTGTTCACTTCGGTTATGTCAATACCACAGAGGGAGAGCCCTGACAACAAAATGCACTCACCCTGTGATTGCCTCTTCGTTAACATCCTTCTCAACCTTGATTACATTTTCTAAGCAGTGAGGGAATTTTTAGATTTCCGTCTGGAAACACAAACCTAAAGTCTTCGCCAGGCAAACGTTCGACGAGATCGACGACTTGAACTAGAGGAAGAAATTTGTTTTTCTTCAGGAGGCGAAACTGAAGGGCAAAGAAAATGATTTAAAATAATTCAGTTTAAGTCAGTTTGTTCATGTAGCACCAGGCCTGTCATGCTCCATGATAAATTGTTCCAGAAAGTATTGCGATAAACATTATTGTTGCTTTGAGACCATTTTTAAGTAGTTTAATGGTAACGGCAAAATAATACTGCAGGAGCACGTTCCAAAATATCGGTAAACTGTAAAATTTTATGAACATTTAACGCTGCAGCTGGAAGACACTCTAAATATTAAAAATAAACAAACAAAACAACAAATAAAATAAATCACTATGTCTTTGTAAACAAAATTGTCCTTCAAAAAAAAAGGCCTGTTGAGACAAAAGCACCAAACAGAAAACTTTAGTCATTGGCAGAAAGAGAGAAAACAAGAGAAACAGCAAATCAGTTTGTTTTAGTTTATCATGTGATTATTGTGGCAGGCCTATATAACACCAATTCACAACAAATATGGCGTCAAGTCAATTCAATCCAATTCAATAAAGATAAATTTCAAATATAGTTACAGTCATTCGAGTCTGATACTCGTTATTAAACAATGCAATCAAGTTTAGTTGGTTATATAAAGATACACAGAAGATCAATTCAAATCATTGGCTTGATATATTTGTTTCAATAGTAGCCCGTCACTTTCATCGAGTCACTTTCATCGAGTCACTTTCATCGAGTCACTTTCATTGAGTCACTTTCATTGAGTCACTTTCATCGAGTCACTTTCATTGAGTCACTTTCATCGAGTCACTTTCATCGAGTCACTTTCATTGAGTCACTTTCACCGAGTCACTTTCATTGAGTCACTTTCATCGAGTCATTTTCACCGAGTCACTTTCATTGAGTCACTTTCATCGAGTCACTTTCATTGAGTCACTTTCATTGAGTCACTTCACCGAGTCACTTTCATTGAGTCACTTTCATCGAGTCACTTTCATCGAGTCACTTTCATTGAGTCACTTTCATCGAGTCACTTTCATTGAGTCACTTTCATCGAGTCACTTTCATCGAGTCACTTTCACCGAGTCACTTTCATTGAGTCACTTTCATCGAGTCATTTTCACCGAGTCACTTTCATTGAGTCACTTTCATCGAGTCACTTTCATTGAGTCACTTTCATTGAGTCACTTTCACTGAGTCATTTTCATTGAGTCACTTTCATTGAGTCACTTTCACCGAGTCACTTTCATTGAGTCACTTTCATCGAGTCACTTTCATCGAGTCACTTTCATTGAGTCACTTTCATTGAGTCACTTTCACTGAGTCATTTTCATTGAGTCATTTTCATTGCAGCAAGCCCTCATAGTGAGCATGCATGTAGCGACAGTGGGAAGGAGAACCAGAACCAGAACCTGCTCAGTGTGAACGACCAGCTGCGGGTTTGAGAAGACAGAAAAAGCACAAAACAAAATAAACAGTAGATGTGTTTCCACTCACCGCATAGTTTAACATTTAACATTTTGGAAATAAATTTGCTTAATTTTGAAAAACGTTTTTGTTTCTTTGATAAAAGGCTTCGGCTCAAGGATAAGTTGGGGTTTATTTGGCCGTTTCAGTGTTGGGTTATTTCACAACACTGTAGGGGAAACACTTTTATGACGCATCACATGAGTCACATGATCAACAACCAACCGGCTGTTACTACTGCGGGAAACCATGACCAAGAGAATGACAGGAAGTAGTTTGAGGCTCATTGTACAGCGTGTTGTTTAATGACCTATCACGTGAACAATCTGATTTTAATTTGGTTTCTTATTTAATGGAAACAATGTAATTACAAATTTGTGGGGGGGTTTCAACATTATCAGAATATCGACAAAATTTTGCGAACATTTTGTAATGAATACGCAGCTGCAGAAGAATTCATTTTTTCTACATTAAAGAAAAGTAAAAAATTACTGGTAGCAGTTGCTACCTTTTGTAGGAAGGAAATACAACTAAGTGTTATATTTGTCTTAATTTATCTGGTCACAGTTACTTGGGAACACGGATGGCCCAGTCAAAGTCCAGACATAAATCCAGCTAAGAATGTGAAGCTTTAAACTGATGTTCACAGACACTCTTCATCCAAACCTGAGCGATTTCACAAAGAAAAAATAGGAAAAAATGTAAAGTAAACGGTTGTTCCATGTTCTATAGACACATAACTTTCAGATTAAATATTAATTTTGAGGTTGTAACTCAACAAAATGAGGAAAAGGTCAAATATAAAAAAAACAAAGGTCAGTCTGCCTAATAATAACAACTCAAGAGACTTTTCTAAATTACAATTTTCCAGTCAGGTGAAAATGTTTTCTACTCCTGCTGCCTCCTGCAATTTAAACATTTGAGATAAAATAAGGAAACAAAAAGCTTCTTTATCACGTTTTCTCTGTTTTGTTTCTCTAAGTTGAAGTAAAGCGAGTCCAGCTGTGAATCCTCCAGCGGCCTCACTAAAGGGGAAGCGTAATCTACAGAAAATGGACAATGCATGCATTTCTGTGTGCTTTTAATGTTTTATATGAGTCCTGATGTGTTTTTCTTGTATTTGGAAGAGAAGCTACCTAAGCGCCGACTCTGAGCCACTTTTGAAACTTACTGCTTTGTTTTTGTCTTTGTTTTGGACCAGGAAGGCAGAAACCCTTTGGCCGCGGGTTGCAGCTTGTGGGGAGGGTCTCGTTTGGAGCGATCTACTTTTTAGTTTCTGGACGGACGCCTGCGTCGACCCTGCCAACCGGCATGCTGTGAACGACAGGGAGGGGAAACGTGGCACCAAGTTAAATGGAACGAGCCTGATTTATGTGTCCAACACCAGATTAAGGTTGCATTTTCGGCCACACTGACCATAATTTCTGCGTAATTGAACGTGGACAGTCTTCTAATAACTCACATCGGTCGATCTTTGCTAATAAACGATCCCAAGATGATTCTGGGAAGCAGTAGATTTGACTCAAGCTTTGTTTTAGACATCACATTTTTTAAGCCTACCGTACCCTAACCCTAACCCTACCCAAAATAAAACTCCTAAAATCCAGAGTTAGTAAGATATCGCAGCCTTTTAATCCCCCCGTGGGTTTTTCCCAGCACTGGTCGGCATCCTGCCAAATTTACCCTCACCTGATAAAACTGCCAACTATTGGCAAAACGGAGGACAGAAACCGGAACACAGTGCTATAGACTGGTCAAATACTGGTTATATACTGGTCAAATAAGAGGTAAACATCTTACAGAGTTTCAGTGTGTTTTTATTGACCTGAAGGATAATAAAATAGGAATCAGCAAAGACGACCGAAGCGATTAGCATCCAGATTGTGTGTGAGGCAAACCGGAAGTCCACCCCAAAAAACCCGAAAGCAACGCCCCCCAAACAAAGGTTTCGTTTCACCACAACTGCTCCCATCCCAACCCTTGAATCTCTGGAGGCCCCTGAGTGTCTGGAGGCCCCTGAATGTCTGGAGGCCCCTGAATGGCCCCTACCAGCAGCTACTGAGTTTTCTTTGCCTTGATATCTCAGTCTTATAATTCTAGATCTAGAGGTTTAACATCAAACTATTATATAGAGTTAAAACCCCTTTGAGCTTTTTGATCTATAGATCAGTCTGCAGCCAGGTTGTTCTAGAGCAGGGGTGTCAGACTCCAGTCCTCAAGGGCCGGTGTCCTGCAACTTTTAGATGTGCCTCTGCTGCACCACACCTGAATAGAATAATTAGGTCATTAGCAAGGCTCTGGAGAACTGATCTACACAAGGAGGAGGTAATTAAGCCATTTCATTCCAGTGTTTTGTACCTGTGGCACATCTAAAAACTGCAGGACTGCGGCCCTCGAGGACTGGAGTTTGACACCTGTGTTCTAGAGGTTAAATAAATATTATTAGGGCTTCATTAGTAAAATGGCAGCAATTAGCTTATTTCATAACTTTATAACCTTTGACCTTCTCTCCTCTGGTCTGTTTAACAGCTACAGTCTCAGATCAGCTCAGCCCTCCAGGACTGTCAGCAGCAGAAACAGAAACTTTATACCTGTTGGGGAAAATATAGATTATATTTGCTTTGCATTTCCCCGCATGATGGCAATGATACAGTAGGATCCAGTTAGATTCTTGATTAATATGGGTTGTTGCTGTGTTGTTGTTAAGATCTAGTACAATGTGCTCTTTTAAACTTTGGGGCCCCCGCCCCTCCAAAGGTCTCTGCACGGCCCTGTTGAAGTTTATGGATAAATGCATACTAATGCAGCAGACTCACCTGCACACATGCAAATGATAAAAGCATAATCCCTGCAGTGACGGAAAGAAAGTGCGTCTGTGGGCAGTGGGGTGGAATCAGTTTCTGCCTGTCACTGGTGATTGGCAGAGGTGCAGGCTGCAGCCTCCAGGAGAGCTTTGTTCTCTTGGATGGTGCTGCTGAACAAACATTAGGCTTGCTAAACTGCACTTCAGAGCTCCCCCTCAGCTGCTCAGACATGAAACAAAAACAAAAAAAAAGCCTTTCTGAAGATGTAGGGATCATACTGTAGAGAAGCACACGCTCCTCAGATGTAAACCTGTTGAACTGTCGTTTCACGGGCCGCTTCAAATGGGCTTGAGAGCCAGAGATGTAGTCCAAGCAAACTCTTATCCAAGCATTTAGAAGAACATATTTCAAAACACGAGGAGCAAAAGAGCTTTAAAGGTTGGCATTACTGCATTTTTTAATTTGACTGTTCGACAGAAGAGTTTATGCAACGTTTCTGTTTCATTTAGAAATCTAGACAGCTTTAAAATAATCCATCATACAGCATGTTGTGCCAAATCTTGTTCGATTAAGAGACTAAATTCTTTAGATTACCGGATGATAATTGAATTTAGAACCTGCGTTCCCATTACAAATGTGTGCCAAAATTAGTTGATAGTACGTGAATTGAGTTGTTCCCATTAAAAATGCAATTAAAATCACATATAAATAAGTTTGTTCGCACAATAAGTCCTTAAAGAACACGTTGCACAATCTTCCTCCAACTACTTCCTGTGGTATTATTTGTGGTTTTCGCCAGTGGCAACATGAATATTTATGTGCTTAGCTGCATATCAAAGTTAGCTATTAGAAATTTTTAATTTTTTCCCATTTGAGAGGTTGATTTATGAGCAGTAAAACAACCTAATGGAGCTTTAACTTCCACATTAACAGTTAGGATAGGCAGAACATGCACAATCTCGTTGCGTTTTATTTTTTAAAAAAAGGAAACAGGACAGAGGAACTCCCAGAAGCCGTGAGAAGATGGCGGGCGCGGCTTGATTTGGTGGATTTTTTGGCTGAGGATGACTGCCTCCTGCCAAAATAGCAAAGCATTTCCAGCTGAGGGCCACTGCAGGAAGGAGTTCACATTTTGATCTCTCTTCCTCCTTCTGTGATGACTTCTCTGAAGTGGGGATTCAAGTGCACAGCACCAAAGACGGAATAAATCTGAAAGGATCCGAAACTTCAGTCTGCACACAGAGGTCGCACGAGATGAAGCAGTCAGAGAGGAGCTAAAAGCAAATAATCACAACTAATCCGGTGTCAAAAAAGACAACAGGAAGCTTAAATAAATCAAAAATGAGTTTGTGTAATAAAAAAAATAGTCAGATGTGAGAATAGGAGGTAAAACCGACCTCATAGTGTAGCTGCCATCTTAGATTAAAGCAGCAAAATGTGTTCAAACACCTGACAGTGTTTATTGCAGCAACATAATATCCTGTTTCCAGGGGGAATAAATATGATGTAACACAGAATATAATTTCTCTTAACCTCTGGTCTCAATGGGAAAGATGAAAGAACATGCTGGTCAAGTACAGCAGATCTTCATGTGATCAATAACCGGATGTTACTACTGCTGGAAAAGACGAAGAAGAAGACGACAGGAAGTGGTAGGAGGATCATGGCGCCGCATATTTCTTTAAGGATTTATCATGTGATCAAACTTATTCAGGTGTAATTTTAATTGCTTTTCTTAATCAATGGAAACACCACGATTGCGAAATTGTGTTTAACAACATAAGCAGAATATCGACAAACCTTTTCACACATTTGTACGTGACTTTCACTATAAAAGAAAACTCGAAAGCTGCTAGCATGTTAACAAGAGGCAAAAACGCAACAAAACATTTGTGTTTTACTGACCCGGCATTGTCGCGTGAACAGATTCTTAGTCGTTGGCTCCCCAGGGGGCGCCGGTAAGTGTGACGGACGACGTAAATGCAAGTCAGAGACAGTGGGTTGTGTTGGTGTGTGCTGGCCCTGAGTCAGACTATTGACCTGTCCAAGGTCCTCCTGCTGAAACAGACTCATGTGACCCTGAACAGGATTTAGTGGGAACACAGAGTGACGATATCAAAGCAAAGCCTCTTGTTAGGAAGAGGTAAAGTTATCAGATGAAAACAAACAACCACCAGTCCTAATAAGCACTCTTGTCCGTTCAGCTCTTACCAACAAAAGACACGATCCGTTCAGTTCATTGAAATACTGACTTCCTCAAAAATTGCTAATGCAATCAAATCAGATCCAACATTTTTGAACGATGGAGCACAGACCGTAGAGCCAATCTGTCTAGACTTTTCTCTAGTAATGCCACAACTGGAGCTGAAACAACTTCCATCCCTCCGCAGCCTCGGCGTTCACACTTTCAGCCCTGTGAACGTCACCTGGCCGGTCTACCTTGAATGTGAGACCTTGCTGAGTTTCTCAGGAGATGCATAAACACAGGAAGCTGTTAGGATAGCAGCTGCGGTGTGATGCCTGCCGAGTCTCACTGCCAGCCCATTATCTGTGTCACCAGACTGCAGCGCCTGCCACTGCAGCAGCAACGGCGATTGTTTGCAAAACAAAGGAAGCAACGATTTTTCTTCAAAGCTGAGGTTTTGTTCAAATGAGAACTCCTAGATAGTCCAAAACAGACACTGCCACTTTCTGTAGAGTCCAAAATAAACTTTGGACTTTACAGAATTGATTATTGATCCAGGATAATTTAATTATTGCATCACAGATGACCTTGAAAATGAAACAAGCTTGAGCGAACACACAATAATTAGAGTATTGGTCTTTTGATCATATTATGGTGCAGCTGGTCTAGTTTCTGCGGAGCTATTTGTCCCGACATGCACATCTATTACTAAAATCTAGATCTGAGGGCGGATTCTTACAATTACAAAAAATTAGACTATGTTTTATTATCTTATTATTTTCTTTATGAAAATGTTAGTGAGCAATAAAAAAATCCCAAATATTCAGATGATATTCTTTGCAGAGACGTTGACAAATACTTGTTTACAAGTCCAAGTCAAATCTTAAAGGGGCAAGTTGACTTGTCTTTTAGGGACAAGTCAAATAATGAAATAATGTCAAGTCTTTCCAGTCCAAGTGAGACATAAACTCTTCATAGACCAAGTCATGGAGGCAGTTTTTAAGGAGCAAGTCAAAGTACAGACAAGTGTTTTGAGTGCAAGTTCAAGTCAAGTCTTAGGCCCAAGTCATTAAACTAGTCTTTAAGAGGCAAGTTCAAGTCATGTCTTTTATAAACAAGTCAAAGTAATGACTTCAGAGAATGTAAAAAAATACGCATAAATATGTTTAAGCCAAGTCCAAGTCATATTTCAAGACTTTAAGGGACAAGTCAACTCATGTCTTTTAGGGGCAAGTCAAAGTAACGTCTCAGGTCTTTTCAGATATATTCAATTCACTTACAAACTCTTTAAAGGCCAAGTCCAAGTCATGGAACAAGTCTTTAAGAAGTCCACGTAAAATTTTGAGAGCCAAGTCCAAACCCAGTCAAGTTTTTTTGGAGGAAAGTTCAAGTCAAATCTTAAGCCCAAGTCATTAAACTAGTCTTTAAGAGGCAAGTTTAAGTAATGCCCTTTTATGGACAAGTCAAAGTAACATCTTGAATCTTTCCAGGGAATATACAAGTCACACATAAAGTCTTTAAAGGCCCAGTCCGAGTCATGGAACAAGACTTTAAGGGATAAAACTAAGTTTTTTGGGAGCAACTTCCAGTCAGATCATTGAGGAGTCAAGTCTCCAAGTCAAGTCTCAAGTCTCTGAGGAGTGAGTTTAAATCAAATCTTTGAGGGACCAGTTCCATTCTTCAGGAGAGGCTGCTATGATCCAATATTCATAATTTATAAGAGACAATAATTATTTACTAAGCTACACTCACCAGCTTACTTCCCCCTGAGATAAAGATTGTTAATGAGACTTGAGTCTGTTTTTGTGGCTCAAGAGCAAAACTCAAGTAATCATCTCTGATTCTTGGCACTTTTAACTGCATCCACCGAAACTCGATTGTTGTTTTGCTGCTTTATTATAGTAATTTGTCTCTGCAAAGAAGAAAATGCTGCTCAGACGACGACAAGAAGACGACATCAGAGAGTTTTTATTGAGTTTCTGCGGTTGCCGTGTGGTGAATGAAGCCAACCATCACTCCCCTTCATGCTGTTCCCTTTTCTCTGCCAAAGGAGTGGGTTTCGCTAACAGGTGTTGCTGCTCATCAAGCCGACTGGAAATACCTTTTCACGTTGTGTTTTGAAAGGCAGTGAAATAAAAATAGATGTGCAGGGAAAGCAGCCATGCGGTTGGTTCGCCCTACTGATCGGCTTCTAAAAACGGTAGCTGCAAAAATAGGGATTAATTTTTCAGTTTGACGTGTTCTAATGACAACCAACACTTAAAAATGAAAAAGATTTTTTTCTTTTTGTCTTTATGTACTGCGTTAGTTTTTTTATTTTTATTTGATTTGTTCAAGACTTTTTCTTTCAAAGCTTTGCAGAATAATTTCAGCTCCTTTTTCTGATTTGTCGACGAGTTCAGGCATTAAATTGGATAATCTGGCCTTCAGATTTATTCCCAACCGTAACCTGGACTAAGACCTGTCGCCTAGCAACCGTGACCAAAAAAGAAAAAAAACTGGCTAAAAGGAAGACTGCTATATTTCTGAGTTTCTTTTTTCTTATTTAATCTTTTTTTAAAAATCAGTTTTCTTCGTATTTTACATTCTATTACAATTGACTATTAAGGCCATGGTAAGAAAATTAAAAATGCTAAAATTGCAAGAATAAACTTTTACGAGAAAGTTGAAATAATACGAGAATAGAGAAAGAAAATATTCCGACCTTCTTCTCAAAATAAAGACTTTATTTTTTAACTAATAAAACTTTATTTTCATATTATTATGTCTATTGGCTTTATTCTTGTATTATTTGGAATTTATTCTTGTGTGACTTCATGACTTTATTGTCACAATAAAAATAATGAAATTGTGAGAATAAAGTCATAAAAATTGAGAGTAAGCTCATTAATTTTAAGTGAAAATATTACAAGAATAAAATCAGAGAATAAAGTCATATGAGAAAGTAGAAATAATATTATGACTTATATAACAAATTTATTTAGTTATTTTTTATGTAAAACTTTCCTCTCATAATATGACTTTATTCTCACATGAGTTTATTCTAGTTATTTTTTTTAGTAGATACAGATAGGAGCCCTCTCACTATAATCTTTACATTTTTGAACCACCATATTTTAATATACTTGTGTTTAAACCCAATATTAATCCTTTTCTCCCTCCAGATTTGTCCTCCATTATTACAAAAACAAAAATCTCCAGTTGGACCCACAGTGAATCTCTGAACAGGCTGGACTGCGAAGGAGAAACCAAACTGTCGGATGTTTTTGCTTTCAAATTTGAACTTCCTTCATCGCTTTGTTGTGACGTAATCGGCCTTGGAAGGATGCAGGATCTGGATTTGGGCACAATTTCGTCTTAACTAAGTGCGAAGAGACGACAAATCTTTGTAACTTGGGAGGCGGCGGCCAAACACACAGCTACGCTAACGGGACGTCTACCAAACAGCAAACGAGGAGCAGCCATTTTAAATCTTACCGATTAAGAAATGCATTGTGGGTATTCTTAGTCTTGTTTATAGTAGAAATATCTTATTACACTTGAAATAATCAACCAACTTACAAGAATCTGTTCAATATTATATAGGAGCTTGTTTTAAGTAAATAATTCCTTAATATTGTTGAAAAAGTTCTAGTTCCATTGGTAGAATGTTTCGCTGCGCCGTTACCTAGCAACCCCAGCCACGCCCAGCCTGTCACCTAGCAACCCAGTTTTACTTCCATTGGCAGATTATTTCACTTATAGCAAGACATTTTTCCCATGTTTTAAGATAAATAATCTGTCAATGCAACTAGAAATTTTACATCAGTATCAAAGAATTATTTACTTAAATCAAGCTCCTGTGTTTTTCTGATACTTCTGACGTAGTTTTGTCTTATTTCTAATGCACCAAGATGTTTGCACTAGAAGATCAAAAAATACTTGGTAAGATTTTGTGTTTTTGCAGTGTGATGTCATTCAAGTTCAGGTGAGTGAAAGGAAACGAGCAAAAACTTTTGACAATATTGTGCTGAGTACGAGGCAAAAGCCCTTCGAACCAAAACAAACGTCTGTGTAAACACGTTGTTATAGCAGAAACTGAGCAACATTTTTTACAGTATGCAAGTTCCAGTATTCTTCTCCAATCTCGAAAAGCATTCAGTGTTTATTCAGATCTTCCTAAGAATTAAAAACTTTTTGTTACTGGGAAACGTTCTTGAAACTTCTTCCTTGTGTTCAAGGACGGAGCTGGACTCCGTTAGCATTCATTAAATCCTTGCCATTATACAGATTTTCTTTATAGCTGTTTTCCTAGGAACAGATTTTCTGAAATTGTGAGCCCAGCTTCCAGCGTCAGGCATCTCAAAGCTGTAAAATATTTGCAGCAGATGCTTTTGTTTGCTTTTGCTGTTGTTTTATTCTCTCAAGGTCCCGACACATGCAAAGACATTTCTGACTTTCTTACCCCTTTAGCCTGGAAAGGATAATAATTCTGACTTTAATCTAAGAATTCTGACTATTATTAATCAGACGTCTGACTTTAATCTCAGGATTAGCCCTTAATCTAAGAATTCTGACTTTAATCAAAAAATTTGGACTGTTTAAACTCTTTAGTCAAAAAATTAGCTTTTTTTAAACTCAGAAGTCTGACTTTAGTCTCAGAATTTGTTGTTAAGACAATAATTCTGACTTTAAGTTAAGAAGTCTGACTTTAATCTCAGAATTTGGACCTTTTTCAAATCAGAAGTCTGACTTCTGGCATTAATCTGAGAATTCTGAGTTCTTTTGTAAAATAAATTATTTAGTTTTCAATAGAAATGAAAAGCCAAATGAAAAATCTTCATCGGATCCTTGTAGTTATGTCACAATATTAGATAAAACAACCAGAAATGAAAAGAGAAGAAAAATAAAGTCTTCAGGACCTGAAGAACTCCTGATCTAAGCTATTTTTAAACACTGAGCAAGTCTGGCTGCTGGGAAGGGAAATATAATAAACTTCTGGGGCAATTTAATATTGTTGCAAAGCACTATATTTTTGCAACATGGTGTGAAGTGTTGCTGGCCAATTTGTTTAAACCTTGAACGCACCAGAATGTCTCAGTTGGAAATGTGACGGCAATAAGATGGTTTCTTTAGGGCAGATTAGCATAAAACCTGTTGAAGGTGATCTAAAGTCCCTGAGCAGCTTATCGTTGATTTGCTGCAAGAATAGAGACGCTTCTTTGGCCGCTCCATACCTGGAGAGAGAGAGGAGAAAAAAGTCATGAAAACAGGGAAAACATTGACAGAAGAAGCTAAATCAGCAGATCTTAAAGTGGGTGACAGCGAGATAAGCCCAGGGCTTCGTTTCCCTGCCATTAGCAGAAGCATGTACTCTCAGTCATGGACTAATGATATGCTGCAGGATCCGTCTCTGCATGAGCTTTCAACAGATGGAGCCAAGCAGGAAAAAAGAAAGAAGAAAAAACAAACTGAACAAACTGCTTTCCATTCTCACCATTCAGGATGAGTTTTACTACATGTATTCTGTCATCCTGGTGCAAATATTTTAACAAAACATTTATTGTACAATAATTTATCAATAAACTGTTACATAGTCAAGTCAAAAAAAAACATATTTACAATAGCATGTTGTTATATTTTGGTTATTCCTGATCAGAAGAAGAAGAAGAAGAGCATTACAAACACCAATCTGTTTATAATGTTTGAATCTCCCTGAGGGAAGCAAACGATCATCTTCCTCTCATTCCCACAAACTATACATGGCCTCATGCAGAGGAAGCATAAGGTTCGCAAATTAAAATTAAAATCATGTCTAATAATAGAAAAACGAGAAGGTTTCACAGAAGCACGAGGCCTGATTGTGTTTTCAGCTGATTGAGTTTTAATGCGTCCATTTGCGCTCTAATGGAAACAATGATGATGTAAATGTGAGACAAACAAGTGAAACGTTTCTAAAGAAGAGAGAATATATTAAGTCATAATATTTGTAACCTAAGGATAAAGTTGCAACAAAAACTTTTTTTTCTTCTGTAGAAACAGGAGTTAATAATTGTTTTGTTTTTTTATTTGAAAGTCTCCATATCAGGGCAAAGTCCTGCAATTTTTTATTCTGCTTTCTTTTCTCAACTGTCCTCCAGAATCACATTTGTTGCACTTCAAAAACAAACTAATTTGAACGTGAAACTAACTTTTATAACTACACTATTTATTTTTGAAATGTTGCCCTTTTTCTACAGTATTCTTTCTTTTTTTTAAAATTTTTTTAAACTTACTTTGCTGCTGTCGCACAGAAATTTCTAAACTATTTTACAGAACTTTCCCAGATGCATTTTGTTAAATCCTCCTTAAAATGTCTAAATATTAATTTAAATTTACTCCAGTTATGTAGAGAAAAACTAATAAAGCCAGAGAATTGAAAATAAAACATGTCTTATAAATTACTAAATATATTTAAATTTATATTAGAAACAACTAACTACCAAAATGATAAAAAGGTATTGTAACTAAATAATGTGCTTTATTTATTTCATATTATTTTTGTTTAATGATAACTTAGACTATTACAAAATTATGTACTTTTAATTTGTGCGATATGGCTAAAAAAATAACATTTTGGGCTATTTTTCATATCTAATTTCCAATTTTAATCAAATCTGTACTTCCTCAAAGAAATTACAAGTGATAGAAAATATTTTAAATATTAAAAATGTAGCTAAATAATGTGTTTTGTTTATTTTTATGCTACTTTATTCAATAAGTTAGGCGACATGGTGAAAAAATATACCCTGTTGCCTAAATGAATTTCCATATCCTATTTCCAATTTTTATCAAATTTGTCTTTCCTCAAAAGAAATTACAATTACAGGAAATATTTTTAAAAAATCAACATGCTTTGACCTGAATTCAGAGTCAGAATAAATACAAGCTGGAAAATATTTTTTATAAAGCAAAATGGCGGGAATACTGGTGTGAAGGAATCGGCAACAAATATAATAATTAAAGCATTTCCCTGTTTCACAGTGGAATATTTAAACAGCTCTGCTTTCTGGCATTAAATTAAGAGTCAAGGGATAAATGTAGGCGTAGAGGAAAACACTGAGGAATGAGGTTCATCATAAATGTAGTCGGTGTGAAGTTGGCTGGTGTTTTAGCTGCAGGAAAAATATACTGAAGGATTTTCTGGCTAAAGGTTCCAAACAAGCAAAAATAGAAAAAGTATGAAAAAATGAAACTGATGAAGCCAAACTGAAAATATTCAAAGAAAATATTTAGATTACAGAGCAGAAACCTCAGGGAGTGTCTACACTCATTCAGTACAAAGCGTTTTGTTAAAAGGAGAAAACGTTTTTTTAAAAAGCGCATCAACATCTCTGAGCCTCAACGGGCTGCAAGTTTGTGTCTCTGAGCAATAAAATTATTCACAAATCCATAATGCAAATGAAAAGTGTCGCTGTTTTGTATCCTATAGAATCCCAAAAGTCTGGATCTGACAGAAACGAAACAAAAAATATCTGAGTGAACATTTATTAATAAAAGAACACAAAGCCTATGCTGTGCATAAAATGGAGAAAAATGGTTGTGCATGCTATCGAAAAACAGAAATGTATTGTTCTGTTGCTAACGTAGCAGTTTTTTCTCTCAATGCTGCAACTTTTGAGACATTTTTCTGTTGACTCAACGTCAAAAAAGAGACTAGAAACAAATTTAGTTTCTGTTTCCGTCTGTGTCAGCTCCTTTTTTCCCCACAAAATGCTTCTGGTAAATAAAGCTGCACTGGAAAACGTACAAAATACTGGTGTGGAAATCAAATAAAGAGAACCGGAAGGTCTGGATCTTAAGGAGGCTTCACAAATTTGCCTCATAAACCTCCATCATTTCTGCTTGAGCAGACAAAATGCCAAAACAATAGGTTACATTTCTCAAACTTACATCTACAACACCAAATATAAACCTTTATTTCTGTTTTTTCTTTTCCTTTAACGCAACAGAAAAGAACAAGTAGCCATTATAGTAAAGCATATTACTGTAAAAACATTTCAAGTGTGGAAACAAGCATAAACATTAGCATGCTCCATATTTCCCACTAGCCACTTCAAATTCAAGATTTCAACCAGTTATTAAAACATTGCCCATCTTAATTACCTCATATGTCATCATATTATTCAACTTTGGTCATCCTACTCATACACCTTTAACGTGATAATATGTAGCAAAATCAGAAATGATTGAGGTTGCTGTTTGAGGGTCTAACACCAGATGTCAACTGGGAGAATATGAAGATGATTTTGAAAGTTTGCAAGTAAAAAAACTCAGAAATTGTGAGATTAATCTCAAAACTTTTCTAGAAAATTTTGAAAATTTTTGAGTTTCAAAAGTTGAAAATTTGCTACAAATAACTAAGAAATTTTTTAATTTTTTTTAATCTAAAATGGCCCAAATAAGTTCTTGTGTTTTAATGGTTAGCGTTATCTTCTGCTGTATTTAGTGGATTAGAATGAGCTAATCCGCTAAGTAGCTAATTCTAATTAGCTAATTAGCGGTGTTTATCAGTGATTTACGTTTAGCGGTTTAGTGTTAATATTTTTATGTGGTTAGCAATTTAGCACTAGCATAGCTAAACTTCTTGTTTAGTGAATTAGTGGCTAATAAAGTGGCTTTTTGGTTAGCTGTGCCCATCACTGGCAGTAGCTATCGTCGATTTTAGTGTCTACATACATTCTCTCTTACAGCCACGGCAGCCATTTTGTAATACCTCCACCAAACAAAGGAAATGCAAAATCAAGAAAATTATTTCTTTGGTTTAACATTTGTAGGCTATGATTTGATACCAAACAGAACCATCCAATTGGTGATTTTAGTGCAAAAGTTAATTTTCCATGGCAACCAGATAAAAAAAATGTAAAAAAAATTGTCACTAAATATGATTTTTATGGGTCGATTAATGATTTATTTGACACCAAAAATGATCATCTGTAATAAATATTGCCAGATTTTGTGCAAAAAGACATTTTCATTTATGACCGTGGTGGCCATCTTGAATTTTTCAGTGGCTAACTCCCCCCCCCCCAAACATAGGCATTGGACAGGTTTTTGTATCCACATGCTAAAGATTTTTCTGAAAAATTTGTATTATTTGCTGAACTGTTACGGGAAGTCAAATCAAACACTATAGCACAGGTTACCATGACAACAAGCTGGCACTAACACCATAGCTCAGCCATCCACTTTGATTTACAACAAAAAGCTTCACTGACAGTATCCATCTTTGTAAAAGGATAGCATTGAACCTTGAAAGTTTCTTACAGAAAAAGGCCTGGCGTGAGTTTTGACTGAGGTTGGAAATGTGGAATCATTTTTCTATTTTTCTTTTTTTTTTATTGGGGAAGGAAACTTTTTGAAAAGATTTTGAAAACAAATTAAGTCTTAAACACATCAGAATGAAGGCCCAAGTATCATCATTTTAGCATCTAAAGGTTTACAGAAATAAAATTTTGTTTGCCGACTTCTGTTACGTCTTCTTCATCTCTGCAGACGATGAATGTGATTCTGATGTAATTAATTGCCGGAGAAACTTATCAGCAATTAATTATGTGAAAATGTTCTCAAAAGTGTTTTTTGTCAACATGTGTTGACATTAAAGTTGCCTTATGAGTTGCCTGGCCTGTCCTGTCTGACGCCTGAAACATTTTATAGTCTCACGGTTAATCTGAACATTACAGAAAGTCTTTTCTTTATATTTAATTTTTATGTTTTTACCCCGTAAAGTGACTTGGTTTTATTTTAATTAAAGACAGACAAATTACATCCTGCCAGAAAGTGTAGATGAGGTTTTCCTTGACTTTAGTATCATATTACATCAGATTTTTATACGAGTCTTGACCCTCTTAAAAAGCACATAAATGCTTAAAATGCTGCTCTAGAGTCAATAAAGATGTTTTTTATTAGAAAGCAATCAAAAGTATGTCATAAATCTCAGCTTTGCAAATATCTTAGTACACATGAAATTACAAGTAACTCATCAGCAGGATATAGGAGCTTGTGTTGAGTAAATAATTCCTTAATATCGATTAAAAAGTTAAAGTTTCAGTGGCAGATTACTTCATTTAAAACAAAAATAAAAATTGTCTTGTTAGAAGTAAATTTAGTTCAATTGGTGGAATATTCAAACTGCGCTGTTACCTAGCAACCCCAGCCAAGCCCAGCCTGTCTCCTAGCAACCCAGTTCTAGTTCCATTGGCAGATTATTTCCCTTATAACAAGACAATTTCCCCATGTTAAAAGTGAAATTAAACTAGTACTTTTTCATCAATATAAAGGAGTTATTTACATAAAACCAGCTCCTCTATCTTGCTGATAAGTTACTTGTATGTTAGTTTTGTCTTATTTCTAGTGCAATAAGATATTTTCACTAGAAATGAAATGGTGAGTAAACTGGCTAATCTGTACTGCGTTGCATCAATCTCCAGAGAGGGCCTCGAGTCGACCGGAAAACCTTATCAGAACCGTCAGAGGATGATGTGATCCCTAGAAAATCCCTTTATCACCCGCCTGACGACACATCGGTCATCGCTGCTGGAACCTGCAGGAACTCAGGAAGCAAAGTTTCCCCGCTGTCAGTGACAAACATGATAAATCTCCGTCTCCCAACGGTAACCTTTAGTTTGCGGATCCCTCACAAAGACTAAACGGGTTTATTACAAACAGACGGCACGTAAATGCGGTAAACACAATAATCTGGTGTAAAAGTCAGCCAGGCGTGGAGAGAAAATACGTATCATTTATCATAGAGTTTTGTCCATCTGAAAGATCTCCATCGACTCCAGGAGGGGCGGCTTAGATGCTCGTTAACTTTCCCTCCTGGACAGCAGTCTTCTCTGCATCTGTTCATACAGCTGGATGAACAGAGCAAACATGGAGGACGAACGGACAAAACTCTGAGGCAAATGTCTCCAACAAAACACGACAATCAATTCAAATTGTATTGATGGTAGATTGTAGAAGTGGTGTATAAAATCAGATTTATCAATCAATGATGACCCCGAGGCAAATGACAAGGGCAGGTGATTATTTTGTGGACATTCAGATAACCACATAAGTGGGCTTAGGTGGTTAAATCCACCGTAAACATCAATAGCACCATATTATAATCATATACTTGTCTTTAAAGCCTTACTACTGGGCCCAAAGGCCTTTATAACTTAGCTATATTTGGTAAATTAAATAAAACTTTCTTCTCATTACTCTAGTCTTGTGTTTCAGTCACTGACAAAGTGAAATACAGTAAAACAGAGCAACTAAACATAACAGAATTCACCATTTTAAAGTAAAACTTAGCTTCTTCTGGGAAAATATGCAATAAAATGATGAATAAAATACATATTATCTTTCTTAGGCATAAATAGACTGCAACTTCCGAGTCGTATGAACGCACACGCTGATAAAAAAAATTACCTAAACTATCCTATAAACACAATTTATGTCGATTTAAATGCTTTCTGATCAGCATTTTCACATCAGAACAAAACATTGCTCACAAAACAGCCGCGCCCCCTACTGGCGAAACCTTAAAACTACAATACAGCCCTCAGATTAATCGGTTAATAAAAACGATTAATGGGGGAAAACCATAAATAGCTGGAACTATACTGTGCATTAATACAACTAACTAAAACATACTGAAAATATAAATATAATATCCTTTGATTTTTGTGTTTATGAATCTATTTAATAGCGTTTCAAACAGATGTGAAATTACGGCACTCCATAGACCTGCGGGGGTGACAACAAAAGTTGGAATAAAACAGCAGTCAGTTGTTTTTTCAACAATAATTGAAAACATTTTTTTGAAAATGTTATCTTCTCTTGACTATTCATTATAACACTTTGCTCTATTCCAATTCTGTGCCTAAAAATTCACCAAAGTATGCCAAAACCTAAAACTACCAATATAAAGAAGAACAACCAAATTAAAACTGAACAATACATAACTAGCAAAAACTAGCACACACTCTAAAAACTAATTGCAAATAACTGAATTTGACAAACAAAAAGTTCATAATGGAATAAAAACTATAATGAAAAACCCAAAACAATTATCAGCAGATTTCCAAAAGGTGTTTCAATTCACTAAACGTTGGATCGTAAAGAAGTACAAAACAATCCGGTAAAAACCTCAAACAGACAATGAAGGTTTGCCAACAATCAGAGCTAAACTGGTTCTACATCTTATTTAATATTTCATTTCTCTCCCTTGTTTTTCTAGCATCTAGCAAATTGAAATAATTATGGTAAATGTAATTAACTAAAACCAGGAAAGGTTAAGTATGATTTAATGGCAGAAAGTGAAAAAATGTATATCTTTTGATTGTGTGTGTAAACACTTGGTTTCAACTTTATGTCAAGCAAAACAAATATAACCCAATCATGCAATGTAGACACAATCTTATTCAATTAAATACAATGAAGGTAAAAGAAATTATCATATTTCTGACAACTAAACATTTAACCAAGAAATCTGTTTTTAGCAAACCTTTAAAAAATTACTTTCTTCTTAATCATCAACTAAAAAGCTTCAGTCAAATCTTTCTTATAATGAAGGGTTTGGCTGGAAAGTCCAGTTTGTTTGGAAACTCTTAAAAAGCTCTGGTGCGGTTCGAATGCACATGTGAACGGCAAGCGGACCAGAGACCGCTCCAAAATCAGGAAGTGGACTACACTGCAGTGCATTCTGGGTAAATACAACCAAAACAAACACACAAATCTAATGCTAGCGGTATAAATAGCTTGTGGTTTTTCAACCAACACAAATGAGAAAAATACAATGGCCACTCCATTTTTGTTTACTCTGTAGTTTCCTTCAGTGGTTCTGGGTGCAGCGCCCCCCAAAGGCGAGGAGGGGAACGGCTTCTTCAAAGTGTTTTGTTTGTTTGACACAGTGAAGTGAAAGAATAAAAAAAATGTAACAAACGTTGCAATTTTGGTCCCCAACTGAACCGAGTCTACCGGACTATGAGGTTTGAAAACTCCCTACGTTGGAGAGAAATTACCAACTGCAAACAGAAGTGAAAAACTACAGACAATTAGCATTAGCAACACTCTTCAGTTCATTCAATGAGGGATTCCAGAACCATTGTCTCAGCCTTAAAGGACTTGACTATCCTCTGTTGCTGGACTCATTAAATTAAAAAAACGCCATTCTTCCCATGTCCATATAAGGACATTCTGTTCCAGCCATTTCTTGCCGACCTTCAACTTGAAGCTACTTCCCAGCGTTTCGTAATGCAAAGGCAAATCCACCTGCTGTTATCTGCCGCTGAAAGCATTGGACTGCAAAGTGCTTAGTGTGCATTTTTAGTGATTTAGGCGCAGCTTATCTTAGGCTTATAGAGATGTCAGCAGAACCCTGTTTTAATAGCACTCGACTCATAATTCATTACCGAATGTGAGCATCGCTGCGGAGGAGAACTGGACAGAGAATTAGAGGGTGCATTCCCGTACTCTACTAATTACTCTGTAAATTCAAACCCATTTCCTCGTAGGAGGAGTAAAAATATCTACAAAAAAAATCCATTAAGCCCAAAGGGTGTCATTTCTTTTAGAAATGAGATTTAATGTCTTTTTGTTTCATCCCAACAGGAAGAGAAAATTTTTCAGTTTCACTTTCTAAAAGAAAAGAAAAATGTGAAAATAATCATCTCCAACTCCCTGAGCCTTGACTTGAAACGGCTCCAGCGTGAATATACTGATGCGCGTTTGCTGCCATGCAGATCTCAGCTTTCAAAAGAAGTTTCCTGCTGTCTGCTTTGTTTCTTTAATGATGTTGCCAGGGCTACAAAGCTGGAGCATCCAGCTACCTGTCTGCGATAACTGAGGTGATTAAGCCCCTTTGATCCAGAGCTGCTGCTGCTGCCCTGTCTGGCTAAAAACAAGAAAGTGGGAAAAGACAGAAATCCCTCAGAATTGATCATTTAGCAGCAGACCAGAAGATAAGCTGCACCAAGTGCTGCAGCTTCCATCCAAACGCCCAAAAAAACAAAAATAAAAGTTTATAAATGACAAAAAAACAATCACAGCAACAGAGGATCACATTTTTCATACCTAACTATTAATTTAATTAGACTAAATGTTCTTATTTGGAGCTGACGAAGATCTGAATGAAATTAGTGAAATATGTAGTTCTGTCACAATAAGCAATAAATGAATTACATAATGAATAATTTTGTTTTTCTCTCTTTTTCTACCAAAAAGTGAATATTAAACTATTCAGTGGTGTTTTGGTCTCAACTATCCAGTTTTTAAGGACAGTTTAATTTACAGATTTCATAATTTGTTTTATTTGTTGTTTATGTCGTTTTGTTTATTTATCCTGGAAATTTAAAGTTTATTGATCTTCGAGATCAATAAACTTAGCATGAACTGCAGGTTTAAAGCTGTTTTTAAAATGCTATATAAATAAATTTGACAAAAAAAACAATCATATCGTTTATCGTGACAACATCTTGGACTATTTATTGTCCTATTAATACAGTGAAAACCATGTTAGCACAATAACAGAAACTAATATCTACAGTTTTCCTTATTTCTACTCTTAATGGTTCAGCCAATCAGCAACAAGGAACATAAAAGGCACTCCCGGGTTGGCTGCTTTGAAAACGGCAGCCAATAGTGGTTCCACTGAAGGCTTTCTTCTTCCTAATCTGTGTTTTCCTTAAAATATTAAGATATGCTTTACAAAAAATAAACAAGTCGTTTACTTTTGTTAGGATCTAGAGTTGTTTGATTTTTGGTGTTCCTTAGTTTATTCTATTTAGTTCTGCCTTGTTTTCCACTTATGTTCTTCCTTAGAGGTTCTAGTTATGTTTATTTCTTGTTTCTAGCTCAGTCTGCCTTCACTCCCTCCACTCACACCTGCATTCAGGTAGCTCAGGTCTATTGTTCCAACATTCACCTCCCAGGATTTAAGCACCTCAACATCGGTCACTACTTGCTGGTTCCTCTTGTGTCTCCAGCTTGGTTTTGTTTTGGATTTTCTGGCTTCCTGAACTTTGCATTTTGTAGGTTTTATTCTTCATTGTTTCCTTAAATGTACAAAAGCACTTTCTATCTCTTGCCTGCTGCATTTGGGTCCATTCAACCACACATCATGACAACTTTGTAGATTATTTTCTAGGAGCAGTTTGGAGATGAAAACATATTTTTACATTGGTTTTTTTTTCTTCATTTTTGTAAGATTTTATAAAATATAATATTAAATATAAAATTATTTTGTATTTTGTACACTTGTTGAACATATACGTACATGGGTTTTAGACATTGAGTTGAAAACTTTTCACTTCTTTCTGATTAATCTAGTACAGTGAATTAAACCACTAAAGCCTTTTTTTAATTAAAGCTACATTAAGTCTTATTCACTCATAAGCAAGTCAAAGGAGAATCTAATTCTCAGCAGCACAGGACTTTATTTGAAATCTGAAGTGGCTGCTTTTATATAGATTCTGCATCATTGACTTTAATTACAGCGTGTGGGTATAAATAATGCCTTTGTTTGCTGCAGCATTATCAGTGACGCCACCTTGCATGGTCAGTCAGGCTGCATGCTAAGCATGTAGAGCGAAGGACAGAAGTGAAGATGGAGAGGGAACAGAAGAGTAAACAGGGATCTCACTGATGAGAGCTGAAACGCCTCGTCTGGAGTAAATTACCTCCTGCAGCAGAGAGTTAGCCGCCTGTGCAGACCGGAGTTGTGATGTGAGGGATAAATGACAAGAAGCGAACGCAGCTTGGACAACCCGGGGTTAAAGGTTAACACAGCGGAGACTGCTGGAGTCTGCAGGGCGGCAAACAAAGCACAGAGGTTTGATTTCTCTGTTTTACAGTAGGAAGGTTCGGGTTCACCTCCAGCAGTGAAATATACCATAATTATGACTATAAAATATTTAATTTTTTATCTTGTTTACAGCCTCATTAACAGAGAGGCTGTTTGAAATTAACATCAGAGGGTTGATTTACATCAAATACGCTCATCAGAGAAATAATACTTCCTGTAAAGTGTCATTAAACACTGATTTTAATTATTTATTTCAGCCCTTTTAGCAAGTTGGAATGATTCTTGTTGCAGGTTTTCATAAAGATAAGTTTGAAATATTATTATTGTCTCTTTTTGATCCACCAGTAATATAATTAAACTCTCAAGCTAAAACAAAAATATGAATATTTTTAAGTAGCGCTGAAGATTCTTGAAGGTTTTCTAACCTGAGAAAACCAATCATTAACTTCTGGTTAATGACTGACCACAACTGGATGTTTCTCTTTTTTTAAGATGAGTTTGACAGCATTAATTAGATCATAAAATTTTTAGAGTAGTGAGAAAATCAGCAGTACAGTGAACCCCATCAACCCCAACGTTTGTGGATTTCTCTGTGAAATGTAATTATTCCAACAAAAAAAATCACCTATTTGCTTTTTTTTGTACTGCTTAACTAAAATAGTCCAAAGAAAATGTAGCCTAGGAAGCTAAGATGATTAGCTTCCCAATGCTACTTGAGACGTTATTGGCAGCCAATACAGGAGCAGCATTTATTTTCTCATGTGCCGATTGGCTGCATAAAGGAAGAGATAAGAAAAACTGTGGATGTTAGCTGCTGCGGTACGACGGCTTCCACAACTTAACATCACAAATCAGCAGGCGCTGCCCGTCACCTAGCAACCCCAGCAAAGCCCAGCACGACTGGTCAGCTGGTTTTACCACTGTACAATGGCTGCTGGAAAAGTCAAGTGTTTTGTTGTTGACTTACCATCCAGAGATCACTTGCTGCAATCTTGTTGGTTGTGCAGGCAGCTCTACTAATGCTTTTCAAAGGTTGCATAATAGGAAGCATTATAAACTATTAGCAGTTTAAAATACTTCCAGGCCTCTAGCTTAGTAATATAACTTCTCCCATTTTTTAGCTTTTGCTTCCGGCTCCATTTAGCTGCTTGTTGTGAGTGAAGTGCGAATCTTATGGGATGTGTGATTGATCAGAGCGCATTACTTACAGCCTGATTACCTTCTGCACTTTTCTGTCTTTCCTTGACTACTTCAGCTTGTAGCAGCTGAACTTGTCGATGTAAACCAATGACCTTTAGCTACCAGGACGTCAGCGTTCATGTGAAATAACTGCAATCCACTTTTAACCCTTCATAAAACAGCACTTTCAAATGGCACTGACATACGGTGCTCTGCTACTATAACGTTAAGTAGAGATTTTATTAGCACATTGGACCTCCAATGGAGAATCTATGACATATTTCCAAACTTCCTGATGCCAAAGCTTCAGTATCACAAGCATGTAGAAATCTGTGTAAATTCAAGCTTCAAAGTTTAATGCATCTCAATTAACTTTCTAAATATCCTACAGTGCTACTCAGTCAGTACCGTGTCGCTGTGCCTCATTTGGGAGGGAATGCAGCCTATTCAAGCTTACATCTGTTGCCTACTTTTCCTTCAATTGCAGATGACCCAGAAAAGCCAGCATCAATTTATAAGCAGATGAAGTGCTCTTGTTGTAACACTTAAGGATATGTCATGAATGCCTCGCTGCTTCTGTGCCGCCTTGCTGCTTAATTTGCAGAAGGTGTTGCTACGGTGACACAAAATGGAGGTGAGGAAATTCATTAATGTCTGTTGCAGGCGTCCAGTTGCTTTCTTAAAAGTACAATTTTGCTCAAAGGGGCGATCAGGTTGGCGGCGCAGGGGCGGAGTACAACCCACGTACTGAGGCCTTAGTCCTCATGGCGGTGGTCGCAGGTTCGATTCCCGGCCTGGTGACATTTACCCCATGTCTTCCCCCTGTCTCATTACTTTCTTTCCTGTTGAACTACTTTCAAATAAAGGCCACTAGAGCCAGTGGCACAGGAACCAGAGGGGCTAATCAGAGGTAAGTAGAGGCAGCTGGGGAAGAAAGCCGGGAGAGAAAAATTAAGCGATGTGAAAAACCTGGGAAGGAGAAAGAAAGAAAGTTAGGGAAACAAGGGATGAAGAGGAAACTAACCCCTGAAATTAGCTTTCAAAGTACAAACAATCACAAAAAGGGAACTAACACAGGGACTAAACTAAAATGGTGAGATGTAGGAAAATAAACAAAAAAGAAACAAAGTGCAAACATCTACAGACTATAACAATATTACTACAGCTTATAGACCTGTTGCTGCGCGACGTCACCACATCTCCCTGCTGGAGGGCAAAATGCTGCTAGCTAACAATGACTAGCATTGGTTTTAGCATCTAAGTTATCAATAAAACATGCTGAATCTTTAATGTATGGGTGACATATTAAAGACAAAGGGACACAATGCTTTGCAACAACTAGACAACGATGTCAGGAAAAAGTTTTAAGAGAAAACAAATAGCGAAGGAGAGGGAAGTAGTTCAGTTATGCTAGCTTGACTATGATAACTTTAACATGTAGATGTGCTGTGGAATTCGGTGTGTTTCAGTTCAATTAAAAAATAAAAAAATGCAACCTAAACACCAACTTTCACAGATTGTCAGTAGATCAGGTGTTTCAATTAGCTAATTATCCACTGCTGTGTTAGCTTAGCTAATAGCTAATCTACCGCAGCGCTCACTTATTAATAATCGCAAAATAAACATCAAGCCTGAAAACATAAAACTGTAGCGGATTGAATGTTCTATTCTTTGTGTGGGAAATGTTTGAGTGTTTTTTTTGGTTGTTGTTGAATCCTGAAACATAAAGTGGCGCTGTTGTCAGTTGCTATAGTAACGAGTCTGCCTGTAGCTTGGCCGACACAGAGAGTGAGAAAGAAATAGTTTTCAGTTATTCCTTAACGGTTTTCTGCCTTTTTTCCCCTGTGAATTAATAAGGTTTCATTTTGGTAACTGATTTGTTCTGCCGTGTCTTTTTGACCTCCTCTAAATTTCCGAGCACAAACAATAACATGCAGGGGGGGGTCTGTAGGTGAGGCTACATAAGGAAAAGATCAAAATATAAACACAAAAATAAACCAAAACCCAAATATTGCAGGATGGCTTACTAAATGATTAAGGTAAAAGTTTAATTAGATAGAGAATAGATTTGAATGTGAATCATTAGTGCTAATCCTAACCAGCCTACTAAATACACTGATTTAAAAAACCCTCAAATTAATTCGGAGACGTTCATTTTCTCTACTTGTTGCCGTCTTGACTTTGATGTCCAAGGTTATTCAAACTCAAGTGTCCTGAATAAATGTCCTCTGGGCTTTAACCTTTCCTCAATGAATTTTTATTGGCTTTTCCTCAGCTGCAGTTACGCATGAAGCCCGACTAAATTTAGATCATTACATCCAGGTCAGCGGTTACTTCCTGATTTTCAGCTACCAATTAGGTAGACCTCACACAACTTCTGATCCCAACACCATCATGAAACAATTTCAGAAATTGTTGTGATAATTGCACAACATCTCCTCTAACAGAGCAACATGTTGCTTTCATAAAAGGCTGTGTTTTGTGTGAGACGCTCTTTGAAACCGGCATGTTCCCACAGACCGGCTTTCTTTCTCATCACATTTTAATTGTGACCGTGGCCACTCAAGGACATTTGGAAAATAGCCTTGAAGAAGCTCGGTGCTCAATTTCATTAGTGGTTTCTGGTTTAATCCTGTAGTACTGCACCATATGAATTACCTGCCACTTGTCCAAATGGATTTTGTCCCCGTTTGAGGCTACGGTGCAGATAAGGACAACGGCATAAAGCCACTAAGAGGAGACTTTTCAAAGCTATCACCCAGGCGCAGATGAAGTCAACAAATCCAGATTCAGAAATAAAACCTTTGCTCTTATATAGATGCACAAAATGGTGTTTATAGTCACAGTTTGTCTAGCAATGAGCTATATATATATTGAAGCAACGTCTTCAGCAACACCAATATTGTAAACTATTCCAATGATTATCAACCTGCTGCAAGCTAACAGCACTAACAGCTATAAGACTATACCACTCTAGAAGGTAAATAAAATAACTAAATGTATTACTTCTCACTTTTTAAAAGTATTTAAACATTTAAAGGATGAATTAGAGCAGAACTCATTTTCATTTTTGAACATTCTTAAAGGGCCGGTTGTGCCCGAATGTATTGATAAAACCAATTAAAATATCAATAAATGGCTGAGTCAGGTTCAACCGACCTAAAACATTTAAACACCACAGAAAAAGGAGAAAGACAAGAGAGTTTAGATTTACTTGCAAGGAGAGACGGACAGAAATGTGCTTCAGTTACAATTTCTTGGCGCTGTAAAAGAAGTTCTGCCGTACCCTTTCTTTTTATTTCCTTATGTTCGGTCCCTGGTTGCACAGCTTATTCTGTTATCTCAACTCAGTTCCTGAACGTTCAGTTCCTGTTAGTTCCTTTCTGCAACTGCAAGGCAGGAACTGAAAAACTCAGAACAGCACAACAACTTCACACATCAAATTCAGTGAACATAAGATAACATATACTAAATATTTCTAACAAGCTGTTTGTTTCAGCATTCACTCAGTGTTTCTTAAAATTAAAAAATTATCATCTTATGACACTGGTCCGTCCATCTACGATTTCTTGCAATTAAAATCTGATTTTGTGGCACTAATTTAGAAATATTTGTAAGGAATTTTGATATTTGTGCTAATGTATGATGTTAAATGTTTTATTCATCGCCGAGGCAGCAGTCATTTAAATCCAATGTTTTTGGTCAATTTTGAGGAAAAAAATTGCAGTAAAAATCTGAAAAAATGTGGGGAAAAATTTATTGTCTTTTGGAAATTTTGTGGATTTGTGAAAAACTGGGGGGATTTATTGATGTAATCTGGCGTGTAGAGGGCCACATAAAAAGCTACGGCAGGCCTTGAGTTTGACACATGTGGATTAGAGTGACTAGTTGTGCTACAGTGCTAATGCTAGCTTGTGCATAAACAAGAACACAAATTGAAAGGGTGGTTTTAGATTCATTCTTCTGTATTTTCTATTTTTTTATTGAGTTTCCAATAAAGTCTTTCTCTTTAAGAATGCTACTGCCAACAATATTTTTCCATCTAGAAAATAGCTAGCCGCACTACAGTTATTTAATAACATCCGTTATTAATGTCTTTTTTGAAAGTGTTACAGTGCTAAGGTCCGTGCTAACGCTGGCTAATGCTAACGTTTGAACAGACATAAATAACATTTCTGGCTGCGTCCAAATCCTTCAAAGCTGAATTTGAAGACATCACAGCAACGGCATGAAGGCTAATTCAAGTGCTGTATAGCAGCATCTCAGCTAACAAAATTGTTGCTAGCATTTTGCTAATTGTTTTGCAGGACAACTGCTAGCTTGTACATATAGAGAAATAAGTGGAACTTGACTTGTCTTGTTTGTTTTTGAAATAAATACTTTAAATTATAATCCTCTATGCAACAGCTAACACTTTCATCTAGCAACTGTTGCTAATCAACTACTCATCTTCAATTAGCAGAGATTCAGTTTTAGACCATATTGTTTTTGTGCTGCAGCTTACAAAAGCCTCTCTGCTTACATAATAAATATATTTTGCTCTTGCTTGAGTAAATGAGACAGCATTGAACCGTTACTTTCTAAGCCAGTTGTTCTCAGTGCCTGCTGCCCTGCCTGGTTTAGATGAGCCTCTGCTCCAGCACACCTGATTCAAATGATTAAATTACCTCAGCAGCTGACAAGAAGCCTGTTAATTACCCATTCATTTACATCAGATGTGAGGCAATGGAGGAACACATAAAATTAAAAACTGGGGCTCTGAGGACCAGAATTGAGAATTGATTTCATCCCTTCTTTGCAACTGTGTGATTATAGTTTTTCTTATAACAATGAGTTCAATTCCAAAGTATTGATATGGACCCCTGTATGTTGTTGTTTACATCCGGACATTTTGCACATCAATGCTGGAGGTAAAAAGACTATTCTGCGCTGCCGCAGTAGAACAATTCAGTTAACAGAACTAAACCCGGAGGTGTAGGTATTATTAATTTAGTGCAGTGCGCCACAGCAAAGGGAAAAATAACAGATAAACCGTTGAACCACTCTAGACCACTTTTTTTCCTCACCCTCTGGGTCCGCTGCGCTACTCGTTGCTATAGCAACTGGCAACAACACCACTTTATGTTTAAGGATTCAACACCAACACATAATTTTTTAACTGACTCAAAACACACAAAATTCCACAGCACATAAACACGTAAGGTTATCATAGTCAAGCTAGCATAACTGAACTACTTCCCTCTGCCTCGTTATTTTATTCTGAATTAAAACTTCTTCCTGACCTTGTTATCTAGTTATTGCAATGTTGACAATTAGTAGCAGAGCACTGCATCCCTTTTTCTTTTATATACATCAGCCGTACATTTAAGATTTAGCGTGTTATATTACAACTTAACAGCTAAAACCAATGCTAGTCATTGTTAGCGAGCAGTTTTTTGCTCTCCAGCAGGCAGATGGAGAAGGGACGTGACGTCACGCTGCAGTGAGTCCATATAGCTATCTTCTTCTTGGTTTCATTTTTATTCGAGACCAAAATGTACTTAAATCTTTTGACTCCTCAGATAATCTCTGAGGGATAAACAGCAAATGTCAATATCCAACACATCAAAATACCAAATTTTACCTAGCGAAAACCTAGCAAAGCAATTAAAACAATTTGATTATGACATACTACATAACAACAAAGTAGAACATAACACTCTGCAGTCATGACAAACTCAATAGCTCTTAGCACACAATCCCGATTGCATTTACTTTTTATCTAATTTATAGCTTGGCAAGCACAGTCGACCTCACTAAACCATTTGTAATCAATTTGACTAATGGAATAATCTATTTGTCTGAAGCAATGAACATTCGTTGAGTAAAACAGTCCAGAGACGGCCGTTTTCAGCGAGTGACAACAGATCTGTTGCCTTGTAATCATCACCTGCCAACGCTATGCATCAAATTTATTTCAGTGCAGTTTGAAAAAAAAAAATGTTTCTGGTTTCTTTTCATCCTTAGACAAGCAATTAGAAAGTAAGATTATGTAAACAAGCTGTTCCTTAGAGATTTCCAGCAAAGCATTTCACTTTCTGTTTGTGTCGGTATGACAGCTCACCTTGATACGAATGTGCTGGTTTTTTCCCCCGTTGTGTTTCATTTCACTTTAGCATATGCCATTTTGTGAAGCCTCTGTAGGGAAATAAAAGTCTGTTGTTGTATGAGGTTATATTTTTAAACGGATTAAATAATCGGGTCCCTTCTGTTTGCCGTCAGCCGTCTGAGGTTTCTGGTAAATGTGGAAGATGGAACAAATCAACAGGTCATGGAGATTGAGAGGATGTGTCACGTTATGCAGGTGTTGATACTGAAATGAACACCTGTTGACAGCCCTCATCTTCCCTAATGGGGCCCAATCATCACAAGAGCGGCAAGTCAAAGAGATCAGGAGAGCTCCTCCAGCTGGGGACAAATCTCAGAAATACAGAAACCTGAATACCGAAATGTCTGCGGACTCCTTGTTTACATCTGGAAATTTCGCGCCAGCGCACAACGTTGGAAGGTCAAAAGACAATTCTCCTACATCGCGATTCCGTGACCTAAATGAAATCTGGAGATGTACGTACTATTAATTTAGAGCAGCAAAGGGAAAAATAAAACAGAAAACCCCGATAAATAATAACTCAAAACCACTCGCTTTCCATGTTGGCTATATGCAGACTCGTTGCCATAGCAACGGACAACAACTGCACTTTATGTTTCAGGATTCAACACCAAAAACCAAACATTTCAAAAACAAAGAAGAGAACAGTCGGTTCTTTTACAGTTTTATGTTTATAGGCTTGATGTTTAATATTTTGTGATTATTAGTAAATGATCGCTGTGGTAGGTTAACTTCCTCTGCTATTAGCTAAGCTAATACGGTAGATTAGCTAATTTAAACACCTGCTCTGCTGATGATCTGTCAGAGTTGGTGTTTTGGTCGCCTTTAAAAGAATTTTTTTAACTGAATCAAAACATACAAAATTACACATCACATCTATATGTTATGGTTATCAAAGTCAAGCTAGCATAACTAGCTCACTACCGTCTCTCTTGCTATTTTTTATGAATTAAAACTTTTTCCTAACTTCATCTAGTTGTCATAGTGTAGTAAAGCACTGCATCCCTTAAATATTTAAGATTTAGCACATTATATTGACAGCTTAACAGCTAAAACCAATGCTAATCTTTGTTAGCCAGCAGCTTTGTGCCCTCCAGCAGAGATGTGGGCGGGATCTTGCGTATGTTACGTCACATAAGATGATTTTTGGCCTTGTTATGACAGGAGGGAAAAGGCTGTTAACATTAAATCAGATGTGAGAGCTAGACAAAGAAAAAGGGCGATCATTTTTGTTTTATCTGGCTTCTTTTGTTTACAACAAAAGTTCAAAACATCTTACATTACAGTCTGTGTTAAGACGTGGTTAAAAACGTTACTTTAAAGCATCAAAGAGAGGGTAAATTTGCAACTAAGGCTCCTTTTTAGAAGCCTTTGCTAAAAATCTAGACATCGTCATTCTCCTAAAATAACGGCCTAGATTTTTTTTATTTGGCAAAAAATGACTATAAGGCCATTATTTTAGGAAGGTAATGATATGGAAAAGCATAAGGGGCCAAGAACTGATCCCAGTAGAACTCCAAACTTGATATTATGTAATTTAGTATAGTTCCCATTTAACACATTTTCCTACACTGCAAAAACACAATCTTACCAAATAATTTTTGTCTAGGTTATAGTGAACTTGAAATAAGACAAAACTGACGTACAAGTAACTTTTCGGTAAGATATCAGAGCTTGATTTAAGTCAGTAAAAAGTTCTAGTTCTATTGGAAGAATATTCCACTGCTCTGTTACCTAGCAACCCCACCCAAGTCCAGCCTGTCACCTAGCAACCCAGTTCTAGTTCCATTGGAAAATTATTACACTTATAACAAGACATTTTTACTAAAAACAAGCTCAAAAAATTTCCCCAAAAGCTTAGTTATGAGTTTGTTTTGTCATATTTCAAGTGTACTAAGACAAACTAGACAAAAATACTTGGTTAGATTTTAAGTTTTTGCTAAATAAAAAGAAGATTCGATTAAGAAAAAATAATCTGCATAGTTTCTTGTACTTAATTTGAATATTTCCTTCAATTTCTATCATACAAACCAACATAACTAGTTAATTGTCTGTAAGCATGAAAAGAGGTTTCTTTTCATGATGTTCAACTTCAAGTAAACTAGACTAGATCTTGTTGAAACAATTACAATTTTACTAGCCAAGTAATTCAATCAGCCTCTCTTTACCATCAAAACAATTTAATTTTTATTATTTTATAAGCAAAGCTCGAACGTGCAGCCGGTCTCTTGAGTTGCTCTCATATGTCACTGTCTATAATTAAATAGACACATCTGGCAGGTTCATTCCTGTAATTACTGAGAAAGTATAAAATTGCCCACTCAACCCACTGATAGTGCACATAGGTATTTATGAGCAATTTGTTTCATTTTACTTGTTTTTCCTGTCAAAGTAGTGGCCCATTTTAGAAGCTAATTTAAAATGTATGATGTGCAAATTGTAGGCCAACAATTCCCCTCGACTGCAAGAGCGTCAGTGATTTCTGGGAGAACAAATGTTTTGTCAGAAGCTAAACTGAAATGTAGTAACTGTGACCTTGAGTGAGTTATTATTGATGGGGTGATTACGCAAAAGCTGATGGTCGTGTTTGAGAGGAAAAATAAACTTTTCACATTTCTGACGACCTGAAGGACGTAAAGGAGTCTCAGACTAATTCAAAAAGAGTCATTTCAGTGACCGTACGAGTCTTTAAGCAGACGACGTACAAAACAT
This sequence comes from Xiphophorus hellerii, assembly GCF_003331165.1. NCBI lineage: Eukaryota > Metazoa > Chordata > Actinopteri > Cyprinodontiformes > Poeciliidae > Xiphophorus > Xiphophorus hellerii. The sequence continues at coordinate 8,233,659 of NC_045679.1, read as the reverse complement.
CGGCTAAAATGCTCAGCTATGGCTAGTTACACAAGTTTTGAATTTGCTTAAGTCTAAAAAAACAGGGACATCCAGCAGGTTGACTCAGAAGAAGCTAAACAAAAGTAACTTTCATTCAAGGTTTGTCAGGAGGAAATCTTTGCCTTTTCGGAAAAGATGAAGTTGTTTCTCCAGACATTTCTTGGTGTTTTACGTTCTGTTCTGCTGCTCTTGGCAGTTGGTGGTTACCATAGCAACCAGTAACTGACAGCTCCTCCCCCTTATTTCTGTTGCCGTCGGTAACTGTGGTACGCATCAGCTCTGTGTTTTCTTTACAAGTATTATATTTTAACACATATTTTAGGCAAATTTGACCACATACAATGTTTCATGGATAATTTTGCAATGTTTTGTATTTTAACTGTTATTAATGTGCATTTTAGCTATGTCTACATTTGCATAAACTGCTAACTGATGTTAACTGGTCTTAACTGCTGCTAACTGCTTCTATCTGATACTAAATGCTCACTGGGAGATATTGCTCTGTAGTTTCTTTGTGGTTATTTATTATATTTTATTTAAAGCACAAGGACAGAAGCTGCTGATGTTAGCCACCAACTTGATTTCCTCTTGTTAGAATAAATACAATGAACCTGAATGTTTCCACCGTGACGTCAACCTACTGGAACTGAGACGAATATAGAAAGGTTACAACTGCTGCCGTAATCAACGTGACTAAAGACAAACAAATTAATGAGTTTCTCTGGAGCTTGCTGGGACATTCGTCCTTTTATCCTAGAAATGTTCTCTGGCTGACAGAAGGCTGACTTTGTAACTGTCTATGTGACTCTGAAGGTCCAGGTCAGATTTCAGAACCATCTTGCAGCTGAACATGAGGCTGAGGAAGAGTTTCTCTGCCGTTGTATAACTTTTTCCTCAAAGCGAAAGGCACAGTGAAGACCGCCACCAATAATTGGAAGAAATAAAAACAAGCAATGCGAAAAGATGAGTGTGTTTTTCCAAACCGAAACTATTTCCAAATCAAACAAAGTCGCCATTAATCAACAAAGTGTTTTACAATCCAAACAGTCGCCACGAAAAGTTGTCGTCTTTGTGTCGCGTGTGGATTGTCGAGGACGAAGTCGAAGCAGCCATTTTAATAAGGTCATCAATTCTGGTTGAACACAGAAACACTTACTGCAAGGATATTACCCCTGGGACGACTGAAACACGGATGTTTGGGTTTTCTTCCCCCCGTAAAGTCCGCCTCTTGGGCAAACGTGTAATTAAAGTGAAATGGGGGTTAAGAGAGATTCTGCTGTTCTCTACAGCCGGTACGACAGAGGGGAAAATCCTTCTCTCCCCTGATAATATTATTCCACACTCTGCTGGGAGACAATCGACGAGGTAATTAACTCCACCGGCGTGTTGTGGATTCTCTCAGACTAAACAATGGATGTGCAGATTGAAGACGGAAAACGTCTCTCTTCAAACGATCCACCTCCAAACATATTTCTATTTTAATTTTGACAATAATCACACTTATTTTACACCTGGTTGGAGATAATACTTGCAGGTATCCTCGGCTACAGGCACTAATTGCTATATTTATGAGCTCTTTCAAGCAAAACATAATACCTGGGAAAATAAATTGCTGCGTGAGGACGGGAAAACAAAAATAATCATCGGCCTGCAAGGTTGTATGAAAAATAAAAAGGTCGCCTCATTTACGCTTTTTTTCCCACATCTTTTCTTATTTTAAAAGCTATTGTTTCAGCTGATTTGGATGATTAAATAAACTTTCTTTGCTTGCAGTCTAATCAAAAATGTTAACTCATCAAAGCTGTCTTTTTTTAAATAAAGAACATAATCAGCTTTTAATTGCACTCATGTTAGGCCTTGAGGTAAAGCACTGGGTGAACGCTTACAGCTTCCGTCTTTAATTGCACTTGGAGTTTTGGATAATTAAAGAAATTTACATTTTAGAGAGAAAATCTGGATAAAATATGTCCAGTTGCAAGAAATGCAGACAACCCATAGTTATTCAAGAAAACCTGATCTATTGTCTATGCCTGTTTGTCCTTGCAGCATGGGGGACACACTGGACACACACACACACACATACAAATTAGAAAAACCAATTAACCTAACAGTCATGTTGGAGGAACTCTCTACAGCTGAAGGTAGATGAAAGATTTTCTCGATGTTTCAACTGGTTAAGTTTTAAAATAAAGGAGCCTAAAGCTAATCAGACGCTGTGAACTAGAAGTAAGTTGGAGTTAATTAAAGCAGAGGATTTTAACACTTAGTCAAAGTAACATGAAAGTCTTTACCTACAGCTTTGTGTCACACCTGCAGCTTCTCAGCAGAAGGCGGTTATCACACCGAACGCAGAACTGCTGGAACAAAAGGAAATACTAAAGCACAATCTGATTTACTGCATTTAAAATAAAGGAGAGAACACATCCCTTAATGTCAGTCAGCTTTAGAAGACAAAAAAACCAGAAAAAATTAATGTTACAGCTATATTTAAAAACAAATAACATAATTTGATTAACAGAAGAAGCTCACACCGAGTCCTTCAGATTAAAATTACCATTCCAGTTATTATTGGTTGCCTAGGTACAAGTAAAAGGTGCAAAGAAAACAGGAATAATTGTGTCTATTTCTGCAGCAAGCAACCATGAACTAAACCAGTTTCATAATTGGTACTTTTTTACTTTAAAATCTTTCCAAAAGCTAATTTTTCTCTCTTATTTTAAAATGCGTGTCCAGATTTCTAAGCGATCCACAGAAAATGTGGGTTAAAACTTTATTTGAATGCTGACATGGAGGAGTCTTTATGTTTATGACTGATGTCACAAAATGTCATTCAGTAAATAATGAAAATGTTTGTGTGAAGTTGCGCAAAAAGTCTTACTTTTAATGCAAAGTTGCATAATTTTTCATCCCAAATCAGATTTAAAGTGTCAATTTTAATCCAAAGTCACATTAAAATGGTAATTTTTAATCCCAAAGTCAGATTATTAAACTTTTCAAAGTTGCATTAAAAGTTATAAACAACACTTTTAATGCAGTCACATTAAAATTGCATTAAAAGTGTCATTATTTACCAAATGAAACACAATGCCAACAGCCATGAACATTCATGAAGACTCCTGCATGGCCACACTAAAACATTTAAACACTAAAAATAAAACTGACTCAAACTAAATGTCAGCCATTTTTAGTAAGGGTAACCAAAGTTAGTCCTGTTTGCTGAATTTCTGAATCAACTTTTTTGAGCTTTATATCATGTTAAAAACATACCTGGAGTGTTGTTTGACTTGAATCTCCATGGCAACCGTTCACACACAAATCAACGCCTGTTTCCACAAAGCAGCAGCAGTTGCCACATGAAAACGGCTGTAAACGGCATAATGAGGAGCACTGCTGGAATGAACAGGAGCTTCTTAAAGAGACAGAGCCCAATTCCAAGGCGCTAAATTTCATTTGTGTTTTTTATGACAACTGAGGGTAACGGTTACGTGATTGTGCTAAAAAATTTTAAAAAATGTGGCGCTATGTGTGTGGAAAATGAACAAAATATGAGAAAAACACTAGTTTGTCTATTTTGGTGTAATAAAAACAAAACAGCAAATTGGAAAAAAATGTTTGGATGCAACAAAAACTGATCCCACATTTCTGGACAAACATTTTTTAATTTTTAATTTTAGCCGCTTCGAACAAACAGCCTCCAGTTGGTGAGGTTTAGGCATCACTAATCTCCATCTTTCAATTAAAACGTCGTGGAGAAAACCTGCACCATATGGCTGCTCTTTACAGTTTTACATGTGATATTTTCTTTCGCAGGAACTTAATTAGTTTGATGCTTTATGAGCGACTTCCTGGCATTTGGAAGTAATTCATTCTCCGTCCAGCGGACACGTCGCGCTAAATCCTCAAAACAATCCTGTTTACTTCGTTCTGCTGCGGCGTCACAATCAGTCGCGTACGTTTTATTTTTCTCATTCGGCCCTCGACTGTCAGGGAAAATAGTTTTAGAAAGAGATTATGTTTGTTTTAGATTTTATTTCTGTCGTGATTAATCCTCACAGAAACAACCTTAAAGAGAGAAACCTACAAAAACTTTTTTTTAAAACTAAATGTGGCCTTTATGAGCCAGTTTCACTTATTGAATGGGTTTCCCATAATGCTTTGCAGCACTGAGTTAATTAATAGTGAGAGCAATGTGAGTAAAACATGTGATATCACAAGAGAATATTACGTTTCCTCCATTACATAACTCAAAATAAAATAAAATTGAATCATATAGTCATTTTTTTTATATTTCTGCATGTATATGTGGATAAAACAACAAAAAAGTATTTTATTTTATTTGACAGATTCCTAACTAGTCTTACATAAACTAAATGTAATTTCATTTAAATTGTTGAAGGCATTTCTAGGTGTTTAAATTTACATTTTCAAATTTTTTCTTTTTTTTTTTTATTATTTTACACATTTTAATCTAATTCTCTTGGTTGTTTTGTGTATGAAATACCACTTGACTCCATCTCTTGCTTCTCCTTAAAAGAAATAAACATGTTTTTATTTTGAAACAACCTTTTCTTTAAGTGTTAAAGGTTAAAGATTAAATTAAAACACTTAAATTGTCCTGGTGCTACTCAAAGATTCAGGCGGCTCACAAATTGTTTAGCCTTTTTTAGCCATTTTGATGAGACTCTCATGATTATTAGGCGACTAAAATCCTAAAATGATCCCAACAAAAAAGCACAAAGTCGTTGAAGTGAACATGACGATCCGTGCGACGCTGAACTGCACATCATCATCATCATCATCTCCTCCTCTTCCTCACCGTCTGAATGGCTAAAAGTGACCGAGTGCCTGCTGCAGCACAGGTAATAGTATCCGATTTGAATTTTTCTTTCTGTTCCCTTAAAAAGGTCAGCGTTGTCACGAATGCTTGCAGTGACGAATTTTATTAAAGGCCGCTCAGCAGGTGCAACAACAAACTGCAGTTATAAAGATTTGCAGAAACTTTTGTTTTTGGCAAAACTTCACCTCACAAAGGGTTTCATTGTAGCATTATAAATGCTAACTTTAGTACAGTTGCATTGTCCTTAGCTTTAGTTTTTGCATGTTTGTGTTAGCTTTAGCACAATACCAAAACTAGCATTACTATTGTTAGCTACTACCAACAATACTTAAACATTAGCACAACTGTATTGTCCTTAGCTTTAGTATTAGCATGTTTATGTTAGCTTTAGCACAATACTAGCATTAGCATGCTAGACATTTCTTTAGCGTGGTTAAATGTGCATAGTATACTAATTTGCTGGATATTAGCTTAAGCACAATAGCATTAGCTATATACTCTCTAACCTTAGTCCTTAGCTTTAGTATTAGCATGTTTGTTAGCTTTAGCGGGGTAACTATTATACGTCTTTTTTAATTGTAATACTGATATACACTACTTCAATGATAAAGCACAAAGCATGCTAATTTTAGCTTTAGCATGGTAAAATTGGCATTTTTAGCTTCAGCAAACCAACAGCAGGACGCAAAATATAACATAAGCAAAAATACACATCACAAAGAAATTTATATTTAAAAAAATAATCTGAATACATAATTTACTCTGATAGATATTCCTAAAAAAACATCCCGTACAAGCAGAGATTTCTCAATTAGTAAACAGTAGAACATTTACATTCACACGACATTTTGGTTGATGCTAATTCTGATTTGTTTTTGCTCAAATGTGTGCATTTATTTGACTGCTTGTTCAAACTACTAATTAAATACGAACACAATCAGATTTTTGTGTGAACAGAGCATGAAGGAAGCTAATAAAAAGAAAGCTAAGCTAACAGCGATGGCGTTTTGTAGTAAAAGGTTTGTGCAGTGGGAGCTAAACGTGGCGGGATTGTGATGCAAATCACCAACACAGACTTCTTCTATTTTTAAAATATTCTAATTCTGTTATTGTTTGAACTTACTAAATATTTGTGACATGAAATGAAGTTCACAGCGACATCAAAATATAAAAACATACTTTAATTTTTAACAAACATAAAGAAACTTTGATTTAAAAGCTTTAAAGTCAGATCAGATCTCCAACCTACAACGTGGCAGCCATTTTGTTTCATACTTTAAAGTCATTTATTTACAACAAATTTGTCTCTTCTACCAAATTAAAATGCTGAATTTACAGTTTTAAATTTCTTTTGAGGTTTTTCTTATCCAGAATTTTTAGACTATGACAATATATTCTCTGAAAATAAAACCTGTAATATTCAATCAATTCAATATCTCTTTCTAAAAAGAAGCTGTTATAACTTTAACATGTCTTGCAAAAAATACATCATTATTCTATATTTCTTAGATGTCAACCTAACAGAAGGAAATAAAAATGGATAAAAAGCATAATTAATCCTGTGTGTAAAGGATTACGCCTCTCACACGTCTTTACCTTCTAATTACAATAAAAGCTTAATTTTTTAATATATATTTAAAACACTACAATAATCTTGATTAATTGAATTTTACACAAATTGGCTCTTGCCTTTGCAGATGACTCAGAAACTCGTGAGGATTCATGTATAGTTAACTAGTTTTTATACTTGATTTATACTTTTAGTAAAAAAAGATTCAAATCTTAATATATCAACAATAAATCACAGGCAATAAAACCAAAAAATGTTGGACGGATGGAAACCCGGTGAGTGGATTAGAATTAGAGAGAGAAGAAAATAACTTTTTTTAACCAGTTTTATGTAATCATTCAAACCAAAACCTGAAAACAGGTAAAATTATTTTTGATTTATTCCTGGATGATACATCCAGCTCATACCACATACAGATCCCACAAACCCTTTAAACTTCCTGTAAAAATGCTTATCTCTGCGTACTTTAATAGTTCGAACACCAAATATACCTTAATGTGCTTTAATATGCTCAGTGGAAATTGTTTTAGCACTGCTGCTACTTCCTTTTCTCTGCTTTTCGGGCAAAAAAAATAAATCCCGCTCCCTGATTGGCTGGTTTGTAAATGCTAACCGATGGTGTAAAGTAGCACTGTGACTCACTGCATTGTCAAATGTTTTTGAAATTTTCCCTGAATAATTTAGAGTTGCATTACAAAGAAACACGCAAAAATTATGTGAAGTTTCTCAAAAATGTGTTTATTTATTCTTTGAATTCATTTTGTTTAGTCAGTAAGTTGTATTTTTCAGACAATTATTGGTGTTTTAAGTTCTGCTCTTGGTTACCATAGCAACCAGTAACTGACAGTTCCGCCCCACCCCCCCTTTTTTTTCTGTTGCCGTCGGTAACTGTGGTAGTTTTAGGATCAGCTCCGTGTTTTCTTTACAAGTATTATATTTTAACATATATTTTAAACAAATGTAATCATACACAGTGTTCCATGAGTAATTTTGCTACGTTTTGTTTACATTTTTAACCAGCCTGTCCTCCTCTGACGCGCTTATCAAAATATTCAAAGATCCAAAATGATTGTAACTTTATTAAAGAACAAAAAAATAAATCAACAAAATGTGTTCAAATTTATATTCTCAGTAATTATTGTTTCAACAAGGTGTTGCGCAATTCAGTGCGTTTCGGTTCCATTAACAAAAAAAAAAAAGGCGTCTCAAAGATCGACTGACTATCAGAGCAGGAGTTTAAATTAGCCAATCAACCGCCGCTGTGTTCAGGGGAGCGCTTATTAATAATAGAGGAATAAATATCAAGCCTGAAAAAATGATATCGTAACGGACTGAATGTTATGTTTTTAACGTGATCTCTGCTCGTCTTGCAGAGCAGAGAGTGGGCTTAAGCACAAAGAGAGTAAAAAGGTACGAATTGATCACCTGTTCAGGTTATTTTACCTTTACCATAATAATACCTGCCGGCCTCAGGTTTGCAACCAGCCTGTGAAACCAGTAACCTCCTCCCAGTGTCAGAATCTCACTGAGGAAGAAACTGCATTATCTATTACCTTAATATGTCTGCTATAACTTTTGGATATTTGCATATAAAACAAGTCAATAAAGTTTAATTTACAATTTTTATATCTTCGTGTTATGAGGTAGATCTCAGCCGGCTGGTGAGAGAAAAAGTAGATCTTTGGACTCGAAACGTTTTGAGTCCAAACGTTTGGGCTCCCCTGGCTCATTGGGAGCTATTGCGTTGTAGTTTGTTTAGGGTTATTGTACACAGAGGTTCAATATACAAGGCAAGAAAAGATTTTAGCTAAACAAACATTCATGGTAGCGTATTCCACATTTCTGTGGAGTATTGACAAAGTTTTGCATATATTTGTAACGGAAACGCAGCTACTGCCTAATGTTACTTATATTCTCCCATATTTAAGTACAATAAATTACATTTTAATGCTCTATTCATTCTCCCTAGTGAGCAAACCAATAGTAGCTGGGGAAAAAAACTAAGTTTGTTTTTGTTTCAGTGCGACGCGTTTTCTGGAAATTCAATATCGCTGGATCTCACAGCATGAGAGTTTGTCTAAATCCTACTGGTTGATTCATCCACAGTTAGCAAAATAAACAAAGGGATTTGTAATCTGTGTGGTAAATGCTGAGCATAATTAGCTAAAAAAGACCAAACCCACCAAAATGCTCTCATCTTTGGTCGTCTTTTATCCACTTTTGGAAAAAAATGTAATAAAAAAAGAACGAGCTCGATCGCAGAAGAGCTCACTTTCTCCAGCGTGAGCTTTCGTCACCCGGTTGCTCCGAGCCGCCGCCACCGCGGCGCGAGGCGATGCGAGCGGCGGCGCTGTCAGAACAGCACGGCGTCTGGTTCTGGCACAGCAGAGCGCCTGCTTTGATCCCCCGGCAGCGACGCGAACGCAGAGGAACGTTTTTGTGCTTTCTCGGAGCGCGGCATGCTGGGACGACTCCGGTTGGCAGCGGGCTTCTGTGGGTTTGGTGTTGGGAGAACGCCTGCAGGTACAAAAGGAAAAGAAGTTTGTGAAATTACAAGCTGTGATTTTTTTTTTTTTACCTCAGCTGGTATTTGATGTATAAATTTCATCTCCTTGATGGTGAACATCCATGTGTGAGAAACAGTCACAGTTTAAGGGCTGGATATTAAAAACGGACTTATCCAAGAGAGACCTGACCTTTCTCTAAATTTATTCAAGGAAATATATTTATAAATGTCACCCAGGCAGAAGAAAGTTTTGCAGGAATTAGTTTTTTAAATGTTGGCTTCCATCACAATCCAAAACTACTTCAATAAGACAAACGGTGAAAGTTAAAGAACATATTAAAATATTCTTTTTTTTATTGGTTAAGAATATTACTTTTATGTTTGTGCCAGCCGTGTTTTTAAACAGGAACTTACAGGGACAGAATTTCTTTGTTTGTACCGTAATTGCATTTTTTACACTTTTAACCCTGATATGAAATTCTCAATACGTCATGCAGCTTCAATTTTTTATTTTATATTTTTCACATTTTTTGGTTTCTATTTCAAAACGTGTAAAAATTAAACATAGCAGCAGGTAAAATAGTTAAATTATCATGCTCAAAACTACTAAAGGTCAGCATAAATCCAAATACATCACCTAAAATTAACTTTTTCCCTCTTTTTTATCATTTTGGACTTATTTTTAGAAGAATTTATATTCTTTTCCATACTCAGATGACCAGATCATCAATCTAAATGTCAATATTTGATTCAGAATTTATTGTAGATATTTCTATGGAGGTGAGGCTTTAAATATAAAACTAAAATTAAATAACAACATGTGTACTCATTGATAATGTAAATTTGCTACATAATACAAAAATACAAAATAAAGATGAAATTAATATCGTAAAGTACACAACTTGGGTGAAAACAGTGAAACAAAGCTACTGTGTGGATAAATATCAAAATCTACTAACTAATCTATTAAGCAGATCATTTGTGTAATTTTAACAAGTAATTTTGCTTTAAAACATTAATTTACAATCTAGAAAATTAAAATTCTCACCATCTTCTTTTCCAGGCCGTGAGCAGATGTCGCCAGCATCCCATTCATAATTCTCATCTACCGAAGGCTGCCTCCTAAAGAGCAACAAAAAAATTAGCCGCAGGCGCTAGTGTTACTTTTTGCTTGGGAATTAGTATAAGTGAACTCTTGATAGATTTAACATGACAGCCCTAGTATTAGCTTGCTAACAATTGCTTCGTTGTATGCTAGCATTTACTTTAGCATAATAAATTGGAATTTGGCTGCTGTTAGCTTTAGCACAATAATACTAGCAATAGCATGCAAGACATTTGTTTAGCATGATTGAATGTGCATAGTATACTAATTATCCTGCTTATATTATCTTAAACACTATAAAATTAGCATTGTAAATGCTAACTTTAGCACAATTGTTTTTCGGCTTTAGCATGTTAATGTTAGCTTTATTATGGTGACTATTATAGGAGTGACTTATTTAATTGTAGTATTTAATATAATTTGTATATGCTGCCGTGCTAAAGCTGCTATATGCAGCATATTGCATGCTAATTTTAGCTTTAGCATGATAAAATTGACATTTTGTTAGCTCTATCAAACCAACACCAGGAGGCAAAATTTAACAAGCAAAAAAAAAAAAAATTTTTTAGAACATGATGTATTAACTTTAGTACATATTATTAGGTTGCCTACAGGCGCTTTAGCATAATAGCTACCATTAGCATGTAAAGCCTCCATGCACAACCTTTTCTGAATTATATTCTGAAGTGTACTTTGTTCTATTCAGTTACCAGTTATTGACTTTTAGACATTAGATGAGTAATGGGCTCACGTTGATAGCGACCACAGAGGTTATCTAAAATCCCTGACATCGTCTTCAACTAAATCAAAATTCAGTAAGTCGGTGTGCTCCATCACCTTCGTTTTGGTTCTATTTGTCCACCTTCCTTGTCCTCTGATCCCCCCTGAGTGTCCTCTGCAGTCGCAGGTGAGACGGTCAGCGTTGGGGACAAGTGAGACAAGGGCAGATGCCCGTTAGCAGTCTCCATGCTGCCGCGGCCGCTGCTAGCATAGCTGCTGTAGCTGCCACCAGAGTCTGCCACTCCCTCGTAGCCTCCTGAGTCCACTTCCAGTGCCTCTAAGTCGTTACTGATGGGCGGTAAGTATGTGGAAACCTCCTTCAGGCTGACAGAATAACCTGATTCCTTCATTGTGTCCTGATTGGGAGTTGGATGATTGGCAGTGTCAGCTGAGGGGCTAGGTTCGCAGTAGTGGGGCACGTCAGGTTTTCGACTGCGATTTGGACCCACAGCAGTTGAGAAATGTTGCTCACTTTTGGTACTTGTATGAGAAAATTCAACCGAACAGTCCTCTTGGCTGAGTGACTCTACCCATGCGGATGGTGTGAGAAAGGTACTCTTCTTCTGTCTCCTCAAGTCTAGACTCTGACTTCGCTGACTGCGGTCCAAGGTTTTGGAGCCTCGGGTCCTAGCTCTCCAGTGTTCTGGTCCTGAGGTTTGCTGACCGAGATGGGCCATGTCAAAGCTGCCAACAGAAGCATTCCTGCTGCAATTGAAGCTTGTACTTCTTCTCATGTCTTCATGCCTGCTTCGCTGAGACAGCGAGCAGCCGTGTTGAACATGAGAAGCAATCCTGTGGTGTAACATGGGCTTCGCAGGTTCCAACGTGGGCAACTCAAACTCCGGCTCGTCTACGCTCATCTCGACACACGACTCTTTGCCAACTGAACCAATTGGTTCACTGAGCATTTCGTCCAATTTTGTAGAGTCTGGTACTGTATCTGGAGAGTTTCTGTTGCTGTGAAACATTGTGCCATTACTAAGAATGTTTTCTTTTTGTGGCTTACGGAATGAGTCACTTGTTTGGTGGTCAAAGGATGAGAATCGTCTTGGACTATCGTAGCCTTGTGGTGGATCTACTCGACACCTCTGGTGAGGGAGAGTTGAGCTGTCAACAAAAGAGTGGCGGACTCCATTGGGTTTCTTAGTATATGATTCAAGAAAAATGGGAGAAAAAGAAGGAGTGAAAGGGGGAGATGTATTCAAATGATCTCTGAATGGATTCAAAGTTGAACTTGAGTCATAAGGATGGGCTTCCCAGTTGGTTGAGGATGATGTAAGGTATCTAGATCTCTCCTTACAACCTTGACGATAGATGTTTGGTAAGGTCTTGCTTTTGTATTCCCACATAAGACTCTCAACACTTTCGTCCCCATTGCTTGTTTCTCTTTCCTCTGTCTTGACGTTCATGGAGTTTCTGTCTAGTGTGTACCATCGAAGCTCCCTTTCCATTTCTTCTCGCTCCTGTGCCAGCCTCAGGCACCGACTAAGGTTCCCTTTCTCACGTTCATGTTCCATTTGGAGAACCAAAGTGCTCGCTGTTGTTGAAGGCTGACCAATGCTGGCTCGGAGATGTGGGAGGACGGGAAATACTGAAGGCAGTCCTCTGTTGAGACAAGGCATGGTGCAAAAACTGGTGTTTGAGTACAAGTTGTTCTGATCAGGCGAAACAATGTAGCTTTCCTGAAGTGGCGGGAGTTGACCCAAGCTGTGCATTTGACTTGAATCACCCTCCAGTTTAAACGGAGGAACGTCAACAGAAAGCACACATGGCAGGTCTTTCTTGTCCTCCTTTTCCAAGTGGAGTGACACAGATCTTTTGACTCTGGAAATCGTTTTGCTGTTAACACTTATTGTATCATAGTCACCAGCTGCAAACCGGCCATCCGGACCTCTAGAAATCAACTCAATGGAGGGAGAAATTAAAGAAGTTGTCTTGGTAAGGCGGCCTCTGCTGTAGGTTGGCTCTAGAGTCCTGCGCCGACGGTTATTCTCTGTGCTCAAAGTGGAGCAGTCCGTCTGAGATGAAGAAGTGGTGGAAGACGTTGTGGGGTAGTGGGAGCTGGCTGGGAGCAGGCTTTTCTTCAACAAACTGTCTGGACTACTGGAGCCTGAAGTCTTACTGTGAGAGTGAGGGGAAAGATGGGGAAGGGCAGAGGAGAGAGATTTGTAAGTGGAAGAAAAACTGACTGCATTTAAGCTCAGCCAGCAGCTTGGATAGATCATCGCTAGGGAGATAAGAAGATGAAATAAAAACCTGTTGGCATTTTCAGCACATTCAAAGGAAGGAAAAAGGGAAAGGTTACTGTCTGATATTGCAGTGGACTGATAAAGGGGTACTCACATTGTTGGGGAGCACTTATAGATGGCAGGAAGGGGTTCTGAAAGGGAGGGATGAGGTGTAAGATGGTGCACGACTTTCTGACCAGGAAGTGAAAAACAATATCAACCCCATCAAGAGCCAAATAGAAGGATTCATGATTAGTTGTAACAGTAGAGTTTGAGAAATATTTATTTTAGATGTAAAATCAATACAGTAATAATACTGTAGGTCATTTAGTTTTTAGAAATGTTAATAAAATATTGTCACAGGAACGTTGCCATGTTGTTCACGCTGCAATGCATTTTGGGTAAATTACGTCTAATGGTCCCACTGCCTGGCTGGGTCCAGCCAAAACAGCATGAGTAATGTCTTTAAGCCTTTTCAATTTGAACTGGAAAGCAATGGGAATGTAGAAATCACAAGAGGTGATGAAGATGAGTAGAACCAAACAGTGGAAGAGGACAGAGTTGGCTGCAGCAGCTGGTGTTTGCTGCTGCTGCTTCGTAAATGAAACAATGAGTGACATGTACTTCAGGTTGGACTGTGTGATCCAGTAAGTACTGCTATAGCTCTGTGTCCGATCCGGACATAACTGAACAGAGCTCCATTAGCACTTAAAAGAGTTTCCAGTGCCGAGTTTTTGCTCGTACAAATGACTCAAAGTCTTCTGGAGAGAAATGTTGAGGGCACAAATGTACATCCTTTGGAAGTTGTGTTTGCTCCTGCTCTCTCCTACTGCGCTCTTTGTTTTCATGTGGGAAATTCATCCAGATTCACCTCACTGTTTTTTTTTATTACAGCCAACAGTGACACAGTGTGGCATCATCTGAAATTACACCTGTCAAACATAATATGATGGACAACTACTCAGGTAAAATTAGCCTATCTGTGTTTACTCTGTAGATTCCAGTTCATAATGGACCATTATGCGTCATCAACCGAGCAGGTTTAAAAATGGCGACCTCCATGGGTGAAAAACATAACAAAAGATGTATGTTTTTTGAAGCAATTATGAGTTTTGGTGCATCACAAACAGCAATTTTTAGTTAATAGAAAAATTACAACATATTTAGGCTGATATGTTCAACTAATCTTGGATCCCTTTAATGACTCAAGGCAACTAGGCTAGCTAAAGTTAATTACCCTTTCATTTATTACCACCTAATGAAAAATTACACAAATCAGCAAGCAATGTGAACAACATCCATAATTTTTACAACTGGATGGATGAGGAAGGGACAAGATAATTCCTAAATCCATGAAGAGTAATTTATTACGCAGATATGAAGTGGCTCAATATTTTACTGAATAAATGATCACATTCAACATACAGTTCATCAAAATGTGCTAAGTCTTCATTGGAAGATGACTACTGACCGTTCTCCGTCTTCCTGCGGCGACGGTCCCTCCTGCGGCTGACGAAGCAGGCAGAACCGAGCAGCAAGACCAGCGCCAGAAACATGAAGCCGATCCCGGCTAGCACACCGGCCAGCAACGACTCCGGGACAAACGTGGACGTAGCTGCGAAGCTCTCCGTCACTGAAAACAAACAAATACGTTTAAACAGACAAAGAAATAAGTGACTGTAAATTTAGCCACAAGTAGAAAAATAAATGACTAAATTCCAAGTTTCATTCTCAAATCCTAAAACTCAGTTTAAACCACAGATTAATTGTTAATCTGTGGCTTAAATGCTGCTTAAGTCCAAATCTTAACTGCTAAACATGAAACCTTGATTTTGACCTGAATGAAACAAATTTTGGCTTTTGTTATTTGTTTTTACTTAAATATTTTATTTTCATTGATTTATTGTTATATAACACAGACAAAGAAGAAAGTATAGGCGTACATTGGCAAAGAGTTGGTAATTATTCTGATGCTTTATGTCCGGTTGTTATTTACAGTTGTCAATATTACTATTATTATTATTATTACTATTATTAATATCACTACTAATACTACTACTATTACTGCTACTACTGCTAATACTACCGTCATTACAACTACTACCTTTACTACTGCTGCTATTATCATCATTATGTGGCTTTTCTTGTCTTGTGAGTTATTTTGTAATAATTTTGTCTATGTAATGTAATTTATTTGTTGGCTCTTTCGCCAGTGAATATTATAACATGGTTTTAATTACAAATTTTTAATAATTATTGAGTCGGTAAGTGACATATTTCATTAAATTGAGATAAAGAATAGGGCTAAATTAGTGTTCACATCTTTTTGCTCCTTTTCGAACAGAGAAGTAGTTTTAAGCTAATTATTTTGTTCTTGGTTATGTATTCATATGTTTTCCCTCGTTTTTAAAAAACATTTTGAAATATATAAATCAATAAACTCAAATTAGGAAGTTTTAAACCAATTGTTCAAACTAAATGTTGATTAGTCAACTTGATCTTTTACCAATTTATTTTTGAAACTTTTTTTGTATCGTTTTGTGAGCCCGGTTTTCAGAAAGAGTCCATCTTTCTCATTTAATTTTTATATCTACCTCTTAATTATTCTCATTGACACAGTTGTTTTTCTACAATCCTTGAAAGCTAACTACAGATTAACTCCTCATTTCATTTCGTTCTTTACAATTTAAATGTCTTAACAGAACAGTCATTGTTATATCATAATGATTTGGGTATAGATTTTATTTTTAATTTAATTGTTAATCTGGTTTCCTGATGGAGTCTCATCATCATAATCAAACCTTGAACATGTTTGTTTTGCAGCCAGATGACCGAAACTCGGCGCAGCTGTCTAAACAAAAACAGAGATTTGAGTTGATGCTGCAGCGACGAGCCCTGATTGAGTCCTACGTCTGATTTAACATTCATGTCACACACAAATAAAAGGAGAACAAGAAGAAGAAAAAAAAAATTAGTGAAGCTATTTCTATGGGCCGTGCTTCAAATGGGCAGCGTTCCCAGGGGTCTCGCTCTGATTCCCCTCGCTGAGGAGAGACGGCGTCACTTTGAAGAGGAGCGGCTGCTCTTTCTCAAACTCCTACCTGTGGTGGAGACGTTGACTGATGGACCGGGCTCGCTCAGCAGCTCCCCCCGACGAGAAAGCATCCGCAGCTCATACACACGGCCCTGAAACCACACACACACACAGAGGATGAAACCACACTTTGTCAACACATGGCGCTGTCTGCAATGCTAATGAAGTTCATTTGAATTCATGTAGACCCATACAGGAGAGGGAAGGGGGAGATGAGACAGGCACAGGGAGGGAATAAAAAAAATAAAAAATGGAAGTGACGACTGTCATGTAGTCTACAAAGTGAAACCACTGCAGCACAGGCAGAACCAGAGGGTAGGGGGGTCGGCTCTTTACCTTCTGCAGACCCCTAACCAGGATGTGGCTGCTGCTGGCGTTGATGTTCTCCTCCAGATTAAACCAGTCCTCTGCTGCGGCGGCGGTGGAGCGGGATTGGAGGACAAAGCCTGTGATGGGCGGCTGCTGGGCGTCAGGGAGGGCCCACTGCAGGATGACACCTGCTGAGTTCTGATTAGCTGACAGCGACGCGGGGGGCTTCGGTTTGATGCTCCTCTCTGGAGGATCTGATGCGAGGAGAATCAGAGACTTTGAGTCAATCAGAGGGAAGAAATTAAATCAACGCAGAACCCCGAGAGTTTGGGACGAAGGAGGAAGAGAAGCTAACATTAGCTCCACTGAGGAGAAAGCAATTAAAGGGGCAGCATTACATAAAAACCACTTTACATCATGTTTTAATATTTCCTGGAGTGTTGCTTTGATGTTTGATCGCCATGGCAACCATTCCGTTGAAAACGGCTGGGTGGTGCTAGCCCCGCCTTCGAGGACAAAGCTCCCCCTCTGAGCTGCAGTTTTGCACCCATAACTCCCCCACTCAGCTCCTTCAGACTAGCCAGCAGCAATTAGCAAACACCTGGTGGGACTGCGGATCTGCTGAGCTCATTAAACAAGCTACTTCTCAGTGAAACGCTGGTAAAAAATGTTGCTAAAGGATTAGTAAGGGTGTTATGACTTCCTGAAGGTGGAGTTACAGAAAGAGCAGGAGCTTCTTAAAGAGACAGAGACCCAACTTCAAGGCATTAAATTAGGAAGTCATTTTATAACAACTGGAGGTATTATGGCCACTTGATTGTGCTATGAAATGGCGCCACATGGCTGGAAAATACACAATATGGTCCTTTAAAGGATTTGTCAGTGTTTTCAAAGATCTGACATGCACATAAAACCTGAAACCAAGTGTAGATAGGTTCTGTAGATGTACACATATTCTGTTTTATGTTACTACAACAATGAAAGTAGTAATATGAATATTGTACATATTTGTAGAGAGAAAACCAGTGAAATCTTTCCTAGAGGTCAGAGGTCACAGCTGCCGAGATATTAACATTTCTCTTAGTTTGTTAAAGTTCACACGTATTTGCTGCTGGAAATGTTTGTCACTTCAATAAGTTACAACAAATTTCAGCACAGGCTGAAAATAAGAATATTACCAGTAAATACATAGAGGTGGGAAGTAACTAGATACATTTACTCAGTTACTTAGTTTGTTAGTTTGAGTAATTTTATTATGAAGTATTTCTACTCTTATTTGAGTAACATTTCTGGATTTTCTGCCAACGTATGAAAAACAAACAAAAGTCCACCAGAGACACCTGCAGTTTTTGTTAAAGTATTAAAAGTTTTTATTGAAAGAAAATGATCAGGAAACATTTTATTTTTGCCTGATTTGGTTACTTTTTGTTACTTATATGAATTATTGTCCTCAAAAAAACAAAATTTTAACTTAAGTTTACATTTTGATCCTTCTATTGGTGTAATTTTTAAATATTGAATAATTTGATCATTTACTCAGAACTTGAGTAACTTTTTACCAAACACTTTTTTACTCTTACTTAAGTAATTTCATGGCAGCTACTTTTTACTTTTACTTGAGTACAACAATCAGTATTTGCATTCTATTTATCTTTGGCGTTTCTTCCAGTAGTAACATCCGGCTGT
Organism: Xiphophorus hellerii; assembly: GCF_003331165.1. Taxonomy (NCBI): domain Eukaryota; kingdom Metazoa; phylum Chordata; class Actinopteri; order Cyprinodontiformes; family Poeciliidae; genus Xiphophorus; species Xiphophorus hellerii. The sequence goes on along the minus strand of NC_045679.1, from coordinate 8,215,523 downwards.
TGGTTATGTGATGCAAAAAAAAATGTTTCACTTGCAGTTTTGTGAAATATATCCGTTTCTAAACCACCTCTTCCTAAAGCTTTTTTCAAAACTGGCAAATTTATCTTCCTACTTCTAATTTGTAGCTTTTACAGCTACTGAGAGAAGCAGGTTGTGTGTAAATATTTGGTTTTAGCCAACAGTAGAGTCCTTGTTCCAGTTCTGCAGAGATAAAAAAAAAATTGAGCAAACGAGGAAAACTGAACTGACCCAAAGTGCGTGCAGTTGCGATCTCGCTGAAAGGCCCTGTGCCAAACTTATTCTGAGACAAGACGCTGAACTGGTAGTCGGTGGCGGGAAAAAGGCCCGAAACCTGCAGGCTGGTGCCGGATGAGGGGGGAACGGGTACGGAGTACCAGTCCTGCCTCCCGTCGCCATCGCTCACCGAAATTCTCTTCACCCTGCAGAGCCGGAGAGACGGAGGGAGGAGGAGGAGTGAGAACAAAACAGCAGCGAGGCTTCTGGGAGTCTGGCTGTATGAAACATGACAGGAAAGTAGGTTTCATTAATCATTCATGCTCATCATCTGCTCGAGATTTCGCGGCAGAGACAAGCTCTGATGGATCCCCGATATTGCACAGAGCGCACGCAACTCCAATTAGGTGTGATTTTCATGTTTCTACCAGAGATGAAGCTTTTATCTGACCTTCAGGGCTTTAAGAGGAAAAAAATAATCATTAACCTATTCAGAACGACAGGAAAGTATGCAAGTCAGTCTGAAAATAAAAAAAAAAAAGAGAGCTTGGATGCAAGTGAAGAGGTTTGATTCTTTAAGAAAACTTCATGCAAACGGTGAAGTTGTTGTGTTTGTTTACTAACAACTATCTGACCCTCTTCACCTTTTTAAAACATGTGAAAAGTGCAACCGTCTGTCAGAGAATAATACGATCCTTTTAAAGAAACTGTAAATGGAAGGAAATACAAAAACAAGCTGCCATTATCGTCTTTTTTTGCCAAATACTTTCCGTTCGGTTTATATACTGAACTCTGTCCATGTCAGGTCACATAAACAAAAAATCAGAAAATTAGTCATATTCGATGCGAAAATAACAGAAATTATGATGTGAAAATGAGTCTGAGCTCAACAAAACACATCTGCTGAACATTCAGACGCCGTTGGGAAAACAGTGTCTTCAGTCAGAGGCTTCTTCAGACTGGCTGTGACACGAACTGCTACAGGAGCATCTACAGCCACTCTTAAGAAATTTGTGAGACAACTTAATTTATCTTTGGGATTAATAAAAAAATATCACAAAATCCTGAAGGGATTGAAAAGATGTTCAACAATAATATTAAATTTTAAGGATTTTAAAAATGTGAACCGGTTTTATCAATACATTCTGGCACAACCGGCCCTTAAAGAGCATTTTTGATCTGGATTGGCCCAAAACAAAAATGAGTTTTATTCCTGTTCTGGTTGAGTGAAGTTTGTCTGAATCCAAATCCATTTCTACTTTCATTCTGTCACATAAACCCCAAATAAACTCCCTGAAAGCCGCGGTTGGATGATAAAAACTTGACACACAAAAGAAACAAGCTTATTATGTCGGCTTTTATCGGTCGCTCTCTATCTTCGCTCTCAGGGCCGAAGCGTCGTAAAGTTACACTCCACTCCGCCAAGAGGTGATGGCAGATAAATGAATTCCTCATCCCGGCGATCAATAGAGCAATACCGGGGCCGTCGATGGCTGCCATGGTTACGGCCCGAGAGGAAAGCGGGCGGCTTTACACCCACCAGACTGAAAACGTCTGCACTGATCCTCCGTCGAAGCCGGCCTCCCAGGATAGGTTGGCCCGGCTCGGCCCAGGAGAGACGGACAGCGCGGCGGCCGCGTGGGGACTGGTTCCTGCAGCGAGAGCGGAGAAGAGAGGAGAGGAGTTGGTGGAAACCGGCCAGCGCTCCAGATACCTGACGGAGCAGAAGGTCAGAGGTGCATCTATTGAAGTTCTGCATTTATACATCGGAGGCGGAGCAGAGCGGAGGCACCGGCTGGTCCAGGTGGACCGAGGAGATTTTAGTAAAAGAGAAAAACAGGAAACTGCTCATGTAATCATGATGCACCGTCTCAAAAAAGAAGAAAGCTGCTAAAAAAAAAAAGATGGCAGCTCAGAGTGCTGGATGCAAATACACTCATAGAAAGTTTAGTGGAAAGAAAAAAAAAGTGGTGGTAGGTCAAGTGATCATGATATACCATGTCAAAAATTACTTAAAGAAGAAGACTGCTGCACTGCCACTCCCCCTGGTGGCCGTTCAGAGCGCCGGACGCAAATATACTCATGCAAAGTTTAGTGGAAGGAAAAAATGTGGCAGTAGATCATGTAATCATGATACACCATCTCAAAAAACATTTAAAAAAATATTTTTTTAGCATTTTCTTTTTTTTGGGAGGAAACTGCTGCTAAAAAAGATGATCGTCCAGAGCGCTGGATGCAAATACACTCATGGAAAGTTTAGTGGAAGGAAAAAATGTGGTAGAAGAAGGTGCACAGCAGCCATGTGAGAATTGTTCAGCAAATATAATAGTTTACTTAAAAGGGGGTAAATGAAGGGTTGCTACATGGGTCTTAGCCATTGTTTTCCCCTGCTACACTTTTTCCTTCCACCAAACTTTCCATCAGAATACTTGCCTACTGCGTTTTGAACATCCAGCTTCATTACCAGAGATCGTGTGTGTTAGTTTCTGCTGTCATGTTAGCATGTTTGCTGTTTATTTTATTGATCACCTGAAACACGTGGTGTCACTTTAAGGAGGGACTCACCCAGGACAAAGACTCGTGTGCGGGTCTCTATGGACGCAGCGCGGTTGGACACGCTGCACTCCCACTCCCCCTGGTGGTCCTTCAGAAGAGGCTGCAGCAGCAAAGACCCATTGGGTTCGATGGAGTAGGAAACAGAACGAACCGGGTCAACCTAAAAAAAAAACCCCAAAAAAACCAACAGTAAAGTAATTTACATCGAACAGAAATCTTACAATACTTTCAGTTTTCACAAAATTATGTATCTTTTACTTTCACTTGACGATATTTTGCAACTTTGTTAGTTTATCACCTAAAAACCCAGAAAAACATATAAATGTTGGTTGTGATCTGACAAAACGTGGCCACTTTCAAGCAAAATACAACTTCAGTGGTGCCTTAAGCTCGAGTATATACATTTTTATTTTTTACATATTCGTTGAAATTGTCACCATGTGCTGATATCATAATATGAGACAGATAATCTGTTAAAAAATTTATCTCCTCCACCTCTTTCCTTAGCTATAATTGCCGTTGTTTCTGGCGCCAATCAGAGCCAGGAGGCGGGTCTTAGCGCTGCCAATCAATCTAGTGCACACACTAAAGAATGTGTTAAAGGCAGAGAAACAACTTACCGTTACAGAAAACCCATGCTAATTAGCCTTAGCATTAATAACAGCCTGTGTTAACAGAGAGAGAAAAGGGAGAGTGGTGATTAACAGCGCTAAGACTCGCCTCCTGGCTCTGATTGGTTGTTCCTAGTTAGGCACAGGAAGAAAGCGATTTCTTCACAGATTATTTGTCTGATACTGTAAAAACACAGTAATAGATTCAATATATAGAAAAATATTTTTATAAAAGTTACATGCTGCAATTTTCAGATGCTAAATACTTTAAAATTATGTATTTTCTGTAACTTCATGGGTTTATTTCCTAAAAACCCAATAAAACACAAATGTTAGTGGTAGTGATCTGACCAAAGGGATGATTGAGATAACAGATTTAAAGAAAATGTGGAAATGTCAGGCAGAATAAAACGAGCTTAGCGGGGCCTTAAGATGTCAGATTTTAGAATATTTTCATACTTTCCCTGCAGTTGAAAGTTCAGGACAACATCGCAAATTAAGATAATTACATGTGAGCTACATGGGTCAATTTAGCCCAACTTGGAATTTAAACCGTTTAAGTTAAAGTAACTGTTTCCAGACTGGTCACTTCCAAAATCCCTGCTGTGGAAAAACAGTCATGCTTCCACTCGTCAGCATTTGGATGGTGTTTCTCTGCTCTTTTCTTGGAGGCAGTTCGGCCTTTATCCCGATAATGTGGCTCCTATCCAGGTGAAATGGACGAGGTGGATAATAGATCACAGGGGATTGTGTGAAATCCTTTGGGCTTTGACTGGATCGCCAAAGGCGAGTGTGTGAAATGACTGAGCTGCGTCTTGCTGTAGGGAACATTTCATCTCCAACACTCCAAACCTCCTCGTCATTTCCTCGGCCGCAGCAGAGAAACTCTGGGAGGATTTAGAAATCAGTTTATTAAACCTTCAACGAAGCTTTGGAGCGAGGAGACAACCTTTTAGCCAAATGATATTTAAACACACGACGCCGAAATGTTACTGTTCTAAGGGAGGGAGGGAGGGAGGGATGGATGGAAAAACAAATGGTTGGACGGACAGACAAGTGGATGGATGGACAGATGGATGGATTGACTTGTTTGATGGACGGATGGACGGACGGACGGATGAGTGTGAAGCGCTCAGCTACTCTAAGTCTTCTGGTTCTTCCGGGCCATCTCCACTAAACTCCGGCCCGTTCCCTCCAGGTCCGGGTTGCTCCCTGCTTCGGATCGAGGAATTTAAGTATCAGAATGTGATGTTGGGATGAAGCGGGAGTCGGGCCTACAGATTAGGATCGGGCTGGAGTAATCCAGGCGCTACGCTGTTCTGTTGTGGTGAAGAGCGACCCGAGTCCGAAAGCAAAGCTCCTGATGTACCGATCCGGTTCTGATCGTCACATGCGGTCATGAAGTTTGGATCCTGGTTATCTCTGGTACTGCCAGAGATTTTGCAGTTATTACTATTCTGCGGCCCAATGTTTATACATCGTGATTTCTTAATCTGACACACTTTTATCCACAGAAACATAAAACCTTTTCTGTGGATAATCAGCAACAGCCTATCAATATGGCCGCCAGTGAAGGGTTGGTCTCACAATGCCAACCCAAGCATTTCCCAAAAGAGAGACATTTTTTTGTTTCACAGAGAGACAAGCAGCTTTGGTTAAAGAAAAAAAATGTAAGTTTTCATTTAGAATATTTTTATTTTGCTTTATTTGTGTCAGATTTACCTTGCTCCAGGTGGCTGTTGCAGCTGCGTTTCCTTGACAGGGGATGAGCAGCGTCCTCCCGGCGTCCTGCCTGTATTCCTGGGCTGGAGTGATGCTGAATGACGGGGGGTCCTGCCAAACGCCAAAGCAGTAAGCTGAATCAAGGACATCGCAGCAATGCAAAACAAGGGATTTCCAGACTGGATTACCGCCGCCTTGGACTACATTATCTTAATAACAAGAGGATTAGCCACACAATTAACTCCCCCGCTAAGTGACATCGTTGTAGTCGGGCGAAGTTGACTTCTATTAATGTGGGAGGGCCTCGCAGGTCGGCGGGAAAAGGTCAAGAAAATGTTTCTTCTTAATACACAGTGAGAAAAGTCTTCATGCTTGATTTGAATAGAAAGATTTAATGTCAGTGTCGAATAAGTCTAAAAACACATCAATTCAAACCAAACACTTTTCATTCAAAACACAAAGATGGTAAACAGTTAATACTAGTAGTAATTATACACATTTTTATACAAATAAAACTCATTATGTCCATATTTTCTCTGGTATTCCTCTAATTACCATAGCAACTAATTAGCATAAACTACCACAACATGGCCGCCAACTTAAAACACTGAACTGATCTGAGGAAGCAGCCGAGAGACTCAAAGCAAGTCTAGAGGAGCTGCAACGAAACTTTTCATGTGTTAGAATGGCCTAGTCTAAGGCCAGTATTTTAGGTAGGAAAATGTTTTCTGTACTTGACAATTTTACACAAGTTTGTGTTGGTCAGTCGATGTCAGTCCCAATAAAATAGATTCCAGTTTGAGGTTATGATGTAACAAAATGTCAAAAAGTGAAAAAAAATGAGATACTAAAGAGTTTATGGCAGCAATATTTGAATATTTCAAAATTTCATCACAAGAAAAAGAGAAGTAAATCAATAAATGTGAAAATGTTTGATGAATGTGCAGCCAAATGATGAGATTGATCAATGACATCTCCGTTAACGTTTTTCACAAATCGATCAGCGTAAACAAGAGGAAGGTAAACCATTACCACACTGCAAAAAAACTAAATGTTTGGTCTAATTTCTAATGGAAATGTCTTCAACTTAAAGGTAACTTTTCAGCAAGAAATTTGCGTTTTTAAGTCAATAATTGGTTAATTTTGATAAAAAGTGAATTAGTACATTAATTAACTTATAATATGGGTAAAAATATCTTGTTATAAGTAAAGTAATCTGCAAGTTTAACCAATATTAAGGAATGACTGACTTAAAACAAGCTTTCATTTTCTGCAGAAAAGCTATGTGTATATTAGTTTATTTTTATTTCAAATGTACTAAGATATTTGGATAACACTTTAGTTGAAGGGGGGTGAACAAGACTGATATTACACTGTCATAAACATGACATAGCACCTGTTATAAACCTGAAGGAGTCTTTATAAATGTTGTCATGAAGTGTAATTTAGTAAATAATGAGACTTTTGATAAAAAGCTGCACTAAAAGTTGCATTAAAAGTCAATTAAAAGTGTCAAGTTTGCATTATTTGGTAAATAATGACACTTTCAACATAAAGTTCTATGAAAACGTACATTAAAAGTGTCATTATTTACTGACTGACACTTCATGACAACAGGTGTTATATCATGTTTATGTCAGTGTTATGTCAGTGTTATGCACACCTCTTCAAATAAAGTGTTACCCATCTTTGCAGTAGAAACTAGACCAAAGAATACTTGGTAAAAAAAATTATTTTTGCAGGATTTATTAAATGTACTGCTGGGTGAAATGAGCTTAGAGCTGTTTCTCGTTAAGTGTGACCTTTCAGCAGGTGACCCACGTTGCTTTGTGTTCGTACCGACCTGCAGAACCACCCTGGTGGGTCCAGATGGCCCCATGGTACCGTAGCTGTTGTATGGAGTACAGCTATAGGTGCCTGCTGCGTCTTCGTTGACCGTCGCCATGACCAAAGAGCCGTCGGCTTTCAGAGTCCATCCTGGATACTGGAAGAAAGGCGCACAACTTAACTTTATTTTTCTTTTTGCCCCGTCTCGATATTTCAACGTATAGAGCAGGCGTGTCAAACTCATTTTCGTTTTGGGCCAAATCAAGACCATGAATGCTCTTAAAGGGCTAAAAGTGCCACAATGCATTGATAAAACACATTAACAAACTCTTAAAAAATTAATGAATTCTTAAAATTAAATATTATTGAACATCTTTTCAGTCCCTCCAGGATTTCGTGATTCTTTTTGTGATTTTCTGCAATAAAAGTCAAATGTTTGTGGTACTAATTTGGAAATATTTTCCCATTATAGAAAGCAAATGTGACTTTTTATTACTCGCTGTATAGATCATGGACTATTATAATCTGATATCAATTAAAGATGAGGCAGCTGTTTAGCACAAGTAAGAAAGTTTTGACAATTTTTGAAAAGAATCTGCAATAAACTCCCACTTGTTAGTGTGGGAATTTGTTGATTTTCAGTGAATTTCCGTGATAATTATCAAGAAACTGGAGGAATTGACATAATTTGGCAGTAAACAGATAAAAACTGCATTGATTTGATTGATAACATGATACTTAAGCACACTTTGTGTTTAATCTAGAATCTAGAGGGCCACATAAAATGCTGTGGTGGACCAGATTTGGCCCACGGACCTCGAGTTTGACACATGTGACATAGAGAAACTGGTTGCCTATGTGTCACTGCAAAAAAAGCCAAGCTGATATAATGGTAATCTGTTTTTGCATGGCTTCAATCATGTAGATTATGTGTGCGTTCGTGTCTAATTTAATATTCAAATTTAGCCGTTGTCATCAAAATGAACTGCTGTAAATGGTTAAAACGTATCTATCTTTGTCCAATTGGTCAATATAATGTATAAGTTTCCCTTTTTCAGTTGAATTACTTCATAAATGTGTTTTATTTATATTATAATTCATTCACATTCACCTGAATGTATGGGAAGAGCAAAAATGTGAGAAACTACGAAGAGGTGTTTGACCTGAGAAGTGTTTTCTGTCACAAATCTACAGTGTGTGTGTTTATTTTTCTCCTATGGTATGCATTTTTATCCACCTGGCATTGATGAAAAGAAACATTACCTCCAATAAAAATCACATAAAACTGAAAAATATATATACTTTCTGGCTATTTCAATCAAAGCACAAATGTTCTTTTCAGGTTTCATGATCAGCTTTTGAGAAACAGAATTAAAAGCACTCAAAGTAATTTTTTCCATTACGCCTTCAGTGAAAAGCTTTCGCTGTGTTCAAAAAGTTCTCCACTCGGCTGCTTAATGAAGCCAAAAGTGCCATTATTCTCCGCGGATTGAAGCCGTAAGTATCACTGCGGCGCGTGAAAACAGCGGCAGGATCGGAATAATTGGCAGAATAACAGCCCGACTCCGGGCCTCTGCACCAATCTCCTGCGGTGCATCTCATTCTCTGATACATCCATCGCTCCCAGTGTCAAAAATACAGATGGGAGGAAACCCTGGACGCTTTTTAAGAAAAACCAAAGTTTAACTTTTACCTTACAAGAAAGAAACCAGAAAGAGGAAAAGCGGTTTTCCAATCAGGAGAAGTAAAAGGGAAGTGAAGGGAAGTTCTAATCTGTAATGGGTCCTCCACTCATTCCTCTAATAAAGAGGGGGGAAAAAGATCGAAGGGAAAGTCGGGGACAAGACAGAGGTGAGGAATTCCTGAGGGATTGCTTCCAGAGCTTTTAAGACTGAACACATTACCCATATCCATTAAAATGTATGTGATTGAATGGCCTTCCACTGCAAAGCCGGCAGGAAATTTCCATCATGAGCAGAGGGAATGTCAGAGAGGATATCCTTCCCTTACATACATATTTATTCACAGCTAAGCCCAGAATTGTTCATATCTCTGGCAGATTTATGTTTAAAGTTCTATTTCTAAACAATATGGAGCAGTTCAGCCAGAGTCCCGAATTAATTCTCAATTGGCAAAGAGAGAAAAAGATTAGAGGAGAAGAAAATTAAGACTTCCTCTGCAAAGAAATCAGATCACAACTTTGTTTTTCTGTGATCAGAAGATAAACTCCTTGTTCAGAGACAACCTGTACAGAGCTGAAGAAGCCCTGCAGGTTTTTTTTTTTTTTTTAGGTTACAGATCGGATTGCTCTTTGCCAGCCATGTGGAGAGGACATAAATGTCATAAGTGAGTATGTAGCCAAATATATAAACTTTTGTATAAACAGCATCATAACACAGAAAATCAGAAAAATTAGGAATTAGACTGTCATAGAACCAAACAAATTGAAAAAGCTGTTCCCCTCCTCGCCTGTGGTGGCGCTACACCAATATCTACAGAAGGAAACAACATGAAAATAAGTCAAAAGAAGACACACATCGCAACTTTCTTCTTCACGAAATGTAAACAAGTGGAGTAGCATCAGATTTTAGTGGTTGGAGGATTTTTCTTGTCATTTCTCCCACTAGCGCTACACTCACGTTTGTTTTCATTGTATTTACCCAGAATGCCTTGAGGTATGCATTCAAACCACACCAAAGTTCACATCGCACCAGATTTCACCGTTTTGGTTCGCATCAAAGTTTGATTACGCATTCATACCTCGACAAACAAAACAGAGTTTAATTAAAGCGGACTAAAAATGGCTGATGTGAATGAATGCTAAATAAATTAACAATTTTTATTGATAATCCTTTTACATAATTTTATTATCTTTTGAGTATTGCTCATCTTTCTATCAGAAACAAGCTTCTTGCCTGAGTATAAGTCCCTGCCAGAGTAAAAACTCTCAGAATAGAAAGTACATCGTTTTAATTCTGCAGTTTTGAGTCTAAGATGATAACGAACATAAACACGATGTATCATGATGTGTTTTTGCACTCTTTTAATCTACTTCATGAAGTCAGACAGGTTCTAAGTAACTAAGTGTGAAGTTTTATAACAGATAAAATCATCATTAAAAGTGGATTTTTATCTCAAATGTTTGTTGATCTGAAACATTTAAGTGACAGAAAAAGCAAAAACAGGGGAAAAAATCTATGACAAAACAGTTTTTACAGCCTGGTAGGGGATCCTAGTTGCTGCTACTTTCCTCCTAAATCCCATTGAAAAAGCAAGGCTGTTTACTCTTTTCTCCACACACACACACACACACCTTCCCAGCATGAAGCAGACATGTCAATAACTTCATTTCTGCAAATCCTACAAAACACATCTACTGGAGTGTAAAATACAGCTCTGCTGAGGGAAAATGAATAGATTCAGCCACTTTACCTGGAACCACCATCATTTAAACTGCTGTTGACAACATAATGATGCACAGAAATTTCCTTATCTTTTAAACTGAGCACTGCTCAGGAAAATTTCACCTAATCGTGAGATTATCGTTTATTACCAGAGACAGATCCAGAGGCGCTCCGTCTTTTATCCAATCCACACGCAGCAGCAGAGGCTGAGCTGCCACCGGGCATCGGATCCCGCCGCCCATACCTGTGGGAAGGTACGTTTCCTCGGGTAGTTGGAAAGCCTTGGCTGGGTCTAAGTGTAGTTAAAGCACAAATCTCAGTTATTAAAGTCTTAAGCTAAATCATGTCTCAGTATCCTACTAATGTTTCAACAGTTCTACCAAAGAAAACAAGATATTAGATCTGTTTTACACAAAATGTCGAGGATTTATTAATCTCCAAATCAAAGACTTCCTCTGGGGAAAAAAATCAGGTCACACTTTTCTTTTTCTATGCTCAGGAGATAAACTCCTTGTTCAGAGACAACCTGAATAAAAATAACTGCTGAAAAAGGCGTACAAGGTTTATTTGAGGCAACAGATCGGATTGCTCTTTGCCAGCCACATGGAGAGAACATGAAAGTCATGCGTGAGTGTGTAGCCAAATATATAAACTTCTGGCATGATGTAAAGAAGGTCTTTACATAAAATCAAGAAAATTATGAAATACCCAGCCATCACTATCTGCCATAACTTTTTTTGAAGAATCTTGAGTTAAAACAATATTTAAATTCCCCTTAGGATCAATAATGTAATCTTAAATGCAGCTTGCTGTTTATGTGCAGAGAGAATCTGCAGACTATAACTTGTTCATTCTGACATCCAGCAGAGCTGAGGATAATGTATTTTCTCCGAGTGAAGCAAGAGGAAAACGCTGAAGCCGCAAGGAAACGATATGATTAATTATACTACAATATGAGCATTTCTTTGCTAACAGGTAATTATAGAGAAACAGCTACCTTTCAAACAAACAAGCAAACAAACTGAAAACTTGGCATTTCCTATTGCATAGACCAGCAACCTTTTGAACACGCACATTTTTAGTCACTTTTTAAAGCATAAAGGTAATAATGGAGTATTTATTTTAAAAGAGAAAGTATTTTTACCCAAGTACTTTAACTTGACTTAACTTTTGCCAGAGCAACTTTTAATTGTAGTTGAGAAAGATTAGATAAATGAGTATCAATACTTTTACTCCATTATTAGAATTGAACAGATTTTCTTCTACAATATTCTTCTGAAATGTAAAATGTTTGGTACTTTTTCTTCTATCTTCTATGTAACTGAAGGTGAACCACAAACGCAACAAACGTGGGCAACCACCTTCAAATTTGGCAACATTTGAGAAGAAAGTTACAGTTTTTGGTTGTGAAGACATTTCTCTAGAGCAACAAAATTGAAAACAATCAACCCAAATAGTTAGAAAACTGCACTAATTTCTTAAGACTTAAAATAGTATTTTTTTTCTGGGTTGTTTGATGAAAATAATGTCTGTTTAAATCATTTTTAAATGGAAAAATACACCTAAAAGTTTGGACACAGTTTGCTCTAAAGCCTCAGTCAACTGTGTGCAATAAATAAATGATTAGCTTTAGCTAGCTATTTCTCTAAAATAACTGGTAAAAGTTTAATAAGTTGATTATTGGGCTATTCCTGTAACACATAAAAAAAGAAAAAACGGCACTTCGACTTCAGCCATTCTGTAAAGGTTTCCATCTATTAACAGCGTTAGATTTCTGTCCATTTTTCTTTCATTCCCTGATTTTGTTCCCTTCCTTTCTTACTCCATGTTTTCTTCTATTCTTTTGTTCCTTATGTCTTCCCTCCTTCTTACTTTCTCTGTTTTTAGGTTACTTTCTTTCTTCTCCCATTTTTTGTTTTCTTTCATTCTTCTTTCCATCCTTTCTTATCCAAATTTGAGCTTATTCCCTTTTATTTTCTCTCCATTTTAGTGTCCTTTCTTTAATCTCATCTATCCTTCCTTTCTCTCCCCATCTTTTTAAGTTTCCTTATTTTCCTCCCAATTTTTTGTTTTCTTTAGTTTCTTTCCTTGTATACTGCTATCCTTCTTTCTTCCCTTCCCATTTGTATCACTCCTTTCTTTCATCTCCATTTTTTATCCCTCCTTTCTTTCCTCCTTGTGGTTGCAGCTCAGTGGAAACCGAACCCAAATTCAAATCAACCGAGACGTTTTTTCCTCTTTACCTCTTTATGTTGCTGAGTTCAGTAAAAATAATTCCTGTCTTTAATCACCTGCAGCAAAACCTTTAGCTTCAGCTCACTTCATTAGGAAATCATTTCAAACAGCCACACATTTAAAACGCTACGTACGCATCACAGTTAAGATGGCGGAGGCGGTGGGCGGGGTCAGCAGCCCATTGGTCGGTACGCAGGTGAAGTTCCCGGAGTCTTCTGGCAGTAAACGGAAGATCTGCAGCGTTCCATCAACCAGGATCCTCACGCGCGACTTCAGAGACCTGCACAGGAAATAACCATCACATCAGGCGGGAAGATAGTTTACCTGAACAACGAGGGGAATAAAAACCAAAACACAGCAGTGGAGGTTTGTTTATGCCTGAAGTGGACATAAAACACCTTAATGAAAACATTTTTTATATTACTTCATCAGCAGGGTATATTCAAGTTTTCAGGACCTTGTAAGACCTTTTAATGTCACCTCCAATTTAAGACAAAAAAAGGAGTGTTTGGGGCTTACAATAAAAGCAAACACGTGACGAAGATACCAGAAAAATGTTAAAACTTTCGTCGCCATTGTTGGCGATGACTTTTACCTATCGAGACTATCATCAAAAAACTAGCTAGCTAACTAGCAAGGGTACATTAGCAGCTGGTTACCAGAAGTCTTAACTGCCTCGAGTTGCAGAACACGATGAAGATGTCTGCAGGACTCAAACTTTTGCCTGACAGAAAAGTCCAGTGAGAGAAGAAGCTACGAATACAAGATTAAATCAAAATTTAAGGCATGTAGAACTGTGACAAGACAAAAGAAAGTTGAAAAATGTTTAAACTTTTGTCGCTTCATTGCTATTGCCTCTGATATTTTGGATTTCACCCTGAGAAGCAGACTTTTGTTTTTTACTGTCATTTGTCCAACCTATCACTCATGACAGACACAAAGAACTAGCTAGCTAGCAACAGTATGTTAGCAGTGAGGTAGCGCAGAATACATTTAAGTTGCAAGGCCACGACTCAAACTTTTGCTTGACAGAAAAATCCCACAAGAATAAAAACTTAGCATCTAGTCCTGCTATGACAAAATTTAAGACCTCAAAACATTTAAGGCCAATTTACATAATTTTAATTAATTAGAGATTTTTTAAGGTCTTAATTTTCTATACATGAAACTTAAAGACATTTAAGGTATGCATTTTTTTTAAATTAAAATTTCTTTTATCAAGACTTTTTAAGACCTTAATTTTAGGTATGTGGATTTGGCATTTCTAAGGCCTTAATTTTCCATTAATAAATTGAAGGATTTTAAATTTCAGGTCTTAATTTTAAATATGTGGATTGAATTTGTAAGACTTTCTAAGGCCTTAATTTTCTATATATGAAACAAACTTTTAAGGACATTTAAGGCATGAATTCTAGTTACATGAATTTAAATTAACTTTTTAAAGACTACAAAGCCCTTAATTTTTTTAATGCCTTAATGTTACACATGAAATTCAAGTTTTTAAAGACATTTGAGGCCTGAATTCTAGGTATATGAAGTTATACCCATTTTAAAGACTTTGAGACCTTAATTTTTTAAGCATGAAATTAAGACTTTAAAATATTTTAGGTGAATTAGATTTTTTTTAAAGGCCTTAATTTTCATTCATGAAACACATTTTTTTTTAAACACATTTCAGGCCTTAAGTTTACATATGTGAATTTAAGGCCTGATTAAGATTAAGGCATTAAAAAAATCTTAAATTAATTTAATTTTACATGTGAAATTTATTTAAGATTTTTTAATGTCTTAATCTTTCATTCATGAATTTAAGACTTTTTAAGGATAATCTGCGTCAGACAGTAACAGACGTTCTCCAGGGAAACAAACAGCAAGAATCTGATGGAGAGAAGAAAAGGTGCGACCAGAGCCTTCCCAGTTCCCCCAGCTCCTCCAGTCCCAGTTCCCCCATTGGTTTTACTTTCCCAGCAGCGGCAGAAGCAGCAGGACTGTGTGGGTCACGTGGATCCGTCCTGCCTGGCAGTAAATCTCCTGAGTTCAATGTGCCGTTGCCCCACAGCAGAGGAATGGCAGCCATTTACGGCCCGACCCGGTTCTGGCCGTGCCGACAGCGGCGTTGGGAAACAGCCTTCAGGTTTACGGCGTTCAGACAGAACAGAGTTCACAACACAAGGTTTTCCTGTCGTATTTAGGCAGCTGCTCACCTTGGCTCAGAACGACGCTTTAATTCAAGGATGTTTTAAAAAATGACTATTCTCTTTTTTTTTCTTTACTTTTCCTGCTTCCTCTCATCCTTTCCTTTATCCTTTCTGCTTCCCTTTGTTTTCTTTCCAAATTATTTCAGTCTTTCCTTTCTTTATTCTTTCTACTTCTATCTTTCCCACTTTCCTTCCTTTTGTTGCATTTCCTCTTTTCTTCCATCCTTTCTCTCTTTCCTCCTCCTCTTTCCTTCATGTCATTCTTCCTCTCCCATTTCTCCGTCCTTCTTTGCTTCCTCTTATTTTTTTCACTTTCTTACCTCCCTTCATTTTACTCCCTTGATCCTTTCTTCTGTCATCATTTTCTTCTCTTCCTTTTTCCTCCCTTCCTAATGCCCCTCATTTCTTTTCTTTTAGCTTTCCTTACATCAGTTCTTCTTTCCCCTCTTTTCTTCCTACGTTCCCTCCTTCCATCTTTTTTCTTCCTTTGGTTTTCTGCTTTTTTGTCCCATTGCTCCCTTTTCCTCTCTTTCTTTTGTTGTCCTTCACTCCCTCCTTCTTCCATTTGTTCCATTTCTTTTTCTTCTTTGTTTTTTGCCATTTTTCCCCATATTTCCTTCCTTCTTTTCCTGTTTAGCCTCATAAAAGTCCTCGGTTTTCACTCCAAACTTATCAAAATAAGATGTAAAAACTTGAAGGTAAACATTCAAACAGAAAGAAAAACTGGATTTCCTCGACTATTTTTTCACCCAAACTTCCAAAGGAGTTAATTTTCCAGAATTAGAAACAGATAATTAAATCATCTTCATGGTTTGAACTCCAGTATTGCCTGCTATTTCCTGCACATCAACTCCAAATGCCCCTCTGAATTTCTCCCCTCATTAAAATCGTGTAGAGAATTAACCTGAGCTTGACTATAATGAGTCGCGATGCGTTCAATAGAGAAACGCTAACGAGGGGAGCCCTAACAGAAATTAACCCAACCCTCTTCACCCCCATCTGCTCGTCTGACCTCTGCCGTATTCAGCAGCTGCTGGATTGCGAACGCTGGTAATCACAACCATTTACACTCAGATCCTCTGTCTCCCAGTTAAACATTAACAAACTCGTTCTTTGCTGCACATTTTCGCTTTTTTACAATGAAATTGAACACGAGAAACTGAGGTGAGCACAGCTGAATGAAACTGGTGAATGAAAAACAGTTTAAAGTCTCATTAATCTTTATTTTTTTTTAACTAGCCACACAAAGACCACCTATAATTCCTGCACTGCAAAAACACAAAATATTACTATATTACTAACTAATTCGGGACTAGTTATCATGTAAATATCTTAGTACACCTGAAATAAGACAAAACTAACTTACAAGTAACTTTTCAGCAAGAAATATGTCCTTGTTTTAAGTCAATAATTCCTTAATATTGGTGAAAAAGTACTAGCTCCATTGGTAGAATGTTCCTACACAAGGTTACCTCGTTACCTAGCAACCCCAGCCCATCACCTAGCAACCCAGTTCTAGTTCCATTGGCAGATTATTTCACTTACAACAAGACAATATTTTATAAGTGAAATAATCTGCCAATGGAACTTTTTCCTCAATGTTAAAGAATTACTGACTTGAAACAAGCTCACATCTTGCTGAAAAGTTACTTTAAGTTTGTTTCGTCTTAATTCAAGTGTAGTAAAATACTTGCACTACAAACTAGATCAAAAATACTTGGTAATATTTTGGTGTTTTGTGCCACGTAGTCCAAGATAACTGGAGGAGCAGCAGGAATTTAGCAGTCAAGATGTTCAAACATGGTAGAAACGCACCCAAAAATGTAGTTACAATGTAAATTTATGCTCATTGTTATTTGTAAAAAAACAAAATAAAACATAAATACATCTTCTACATCACAAGAGCAAGATTTCAGTCAGACTAAAGAGCAATTCTGTTTTTAGCAGCTCTTATTTACATCAACTAGAAGCTGTAAAAAGACAAGAATAGATGATTCACGAGAATAAGAAGCACTACTGCTACTCGCACAGAATCATTTTTACAGCACAGGAGGGACAGAAAGAAGGTCAAAATCATCAATTTTCAAAAGTTTGTCATCCAAACCTAACAAGCTTTTAGAAAATGGTTTTATAGATTCAGCTTGAAGCAGCTTTAGTGTGAATCTATACAGATTAAAACCGAGTAAGATACCCGAGTAAAACCGAGATAAGAAAGTACTCCACTCACTCGATATGATGGACGTTTTCTCCGGCTTTCTGCCACACGTACGTCATGTTGGGAGGGTCGGCCACCGCCTGGCACTGCAGCAGTGCATTCTGGGACATGTTGAGGGTTGTGTCTTTAGGAGGAACGATGATGACAGGCGGACCTGGACAGAAGGAAATGACAGAGTTTTTATGCTTCTTTTTTGTGAAGAAACTAAAAACTAGCTCAGAACAACTTTAAAATCTGTGTAGAAAAAACATTTAAATCTTATAAGTGGGTGCCAACATTTTAAACAAGAGGCTAATATTTCACAATTTTTGGAACTTTTTCATGCAAAAATTTCAGATTTTTCAGTTTTCATTTGCTTTTCTAATGAAAACAGTTACAGTTAATTGACCTTCTTTCATAGCGACCTCAACCTAAAACCTTTAGAAAACAAGAAGATACAAACTTCTGGAGGACAAATATTTGTTTTCCAACTTAAAAAAAGTCAAAGACGGTTACTAGATTTAGGGGAACATTACTTTTTAATTTGAAGAACTATTTTCCCCCTCAACAGTTTAAATCAATTTGAAATTTTATTCAGCATATTTTGTTGGATAACCAGATTAAGGAAGTAAGGAAGCAAGTGCTTATTCACAGATTTGGCCAAAATACACGAAAACGGCAACTAAAGTAGGCGAAGTTTAAAAAGCTGGAGGGTCTGAAGAAGATTTGACAACAAGCTGACACCTGACAGAGGGAAGATGTTGGACCGCTCCGCATATAGACACGAGACTGAGAGAAACACGGCGATGGTGGAAGCTAATAAAGGGAGATCGGGCAGTCTCACGGGCTGGAAAATACACATAGACAAGGAGAAAATCAAACTGTGACACCTGAGGGAAGTGGTTATTTGAAACAAACAGGTTGGGCCCAAACAATGACAGAAAGGAGACAGCTGCAACATGACAGGAATTATTTTCTGTGTGGGTTTGTTCTGGTTTTGTCATGTTTCTGGGGTCTTAAAATGATTATTGTTGGGGTAAAAAGTTTAGTGGGTAAAGAAAGTTGGAGCAGAAATTTAGTTTCTTCCATGAGGACATTTTCTTACGGATGGGAATAAATAATAAATAATAAATAAAAAATAAATAAATGGGGATAAATACAGGAGACATCTGAACAAATGAGGTGAACGTCTGTCACGTAAGAAAAACGAAGACACCTTTAAAACTGCCTGCGTGTTTCCTAACATATTTTGACGTTTACAGTAATGGACACTGCTATCTTTAAAAGTAGTTATGCTAACCCTAAAGCGCTACATCAGTTTATAGGTATGCTAACTTAGCTTATGTCCCATCAAGGTTATCTTCTATCCTAGCTAAGTTAGCTAATGCTGGGATTTGCTAGCTATTGCTAACTAGAATACCTTATATCCCATCAAGAATATCTTATATTCATGAAACCATATACTTTCAAGCTAAGTTAGCCTTAGCCTTTCAAGCTAAGTTAACACTATTAACTGGTGTAGATCTTTAGGGTTAGCGGAAACATTGGTTCCGCTAACCCTAAAGCTCTACACTAGTTAATCGTTATGCTAATTTAGCTTAAGTCCTATTAAGGATATCTTCTATCCTAGTTACGTTAGCTAATGCTGGGATTGCTAGCTGATGCTAACCTACCTAGGATATCATGTCTCATCAAGGATATCTTATACCCTTGAAGCCATATACTTTCAAGCTAAGTTAACACTATTAACTGGTGTAGAGCTTTAGGATTAGCAGAAATAATGTTACCGTTGACCCTAGCAAGTACTAACCTAGCATTGGCAGCTAAGTTAGCGCCAACAACTATTAGCAAAATTAATTTTTTACTTTGAAACATAAATTCTTTACTTTGTAGCTATTATACTTATAGTAAGCAATACATTCAAACTGTAATATTATATTGCAGTAATTAAGAAGCAAAACACTTAAAATAAGGGAAATGTTCCAACATGTGAGAAAAAAAATAATGTTTTGCAGTGAAGTCAGCCGTTTGCAGAAGGCTAATAAGCAGAAGCGCGTCTCTCCACCTGCTTTACATGTAAACAACAATAATCTCTGCAGCAGTCGCTACACATCAGGCTCGTAATCCAACATCTGTGCGTGAGTAACAGGTCGGAGGTCACTAACGGCTTTCAGACCGACTTCATGCAGATCAGATATTAGTCTGGATTAATCCACCCGTTGTGGGAAAGCAGCAGGAAGCTGCCGCCAAAGCCCAGATAAAGTGATTTCAGTCGGCTCATGAGGATTATTAGTTGTAATGTGACCACTCCGACTCCGAGAGCCTCAAATTAAGTTAAACCTGGATGAGATTCGGTGGTAAAATATTTTAGAAAAATGATGTAAATATATTTCCTGGCTCTCCTGAGGAAAGGGATCTGCAGTAGGAGTTGGAGTAGGAGTACAGGAGAAAGTCAGAAATAAATCCCACTGTTTGTTATGCAGAGCTGTGTCGGTGTAATCCAATGATGCACAGATTCATATTTGCATATTCTTCATGCTTTTGTCCTCAAAATTGACTCATTTTTACATTTTCCTGACAGCCAGTCATGACTGCATAAAAAAAACCTCAAATTAAAACAGAAAGACTTCACAAAACTAATAAGTCCCGTTTCATTTTTTAAACTTTCACTTGCTTTCAAAGTGAAATAAAATAAGGATGACTTCAGTTTGAGCTTTAATACAACAGTGTGATCTGACGCAAGGCCGAGAAAGAGGAATGTAAATCACAGCGTCTTCAGGCACAAAGACAGACAGGCGGCGAAAGCTGACCTTTGATCTCCAGCTTCGCCACGCGGCTCGCGTTTCCCTCGGCGTTGGAGGCGTGGCAGGCGTAGAGCCCGGCTGCCTGCGCGGTCACCGCCGGCAGAGACAACGCTCCTCCCTGGTGAGAGCGACGAGACGGAGAAACTCAGGATGATTTGACATGAGAGGCGCTTTAAGAAAAAGTTACGCACATTAAAAATGCAACATTCGCGTCAGAAACTCGCTGATATTCACCGTTATTCTCTGCCAGCGGCTGCAGAGCAAATAAATACTTCATTCCTTTATGTTTCCTCATCGAAAAATTAAGAAATTCTTGCAAGTTAATTTCAAACAAATTGACACAAAGCTGTCAAAAGAAACAATGTTCTTCACTCCTGCTTCACTAATTAAACTCTAATAAAATAAAGATACTTGGAGAGAAAAAACAATATTTTACTGCAGCAGCAGAAGCATCAAAAATTAAAAAAAATCAAATATTGATTTTAATACATTTATTTCCTGGAGGAAAAGAAAGTAGAAAATCACCAGTTTACCTGTCAATTACCGTAAAATAAATGTTTTTTGACAATGATGAGTAAAAACCAGAAACTACAGTGTCATTTATTTTTATCCGACCGGAGCGACATTTCTACAGCATGATGCTCTTCAAAATGGGAAAAATAAGAAAACCTTTATGTCTGCAATTTTTTTATTTTTAGCAGCATAAAATCTCTTAAATAAGGACAACATTAGGTGTAGCAACAGTCTACACACTTCATTGATTAATAATAAAAAAACAATTAAAAAAATAATAATAATCAAAAAATATTAATGCAAAAGACCAAAAACAAAACAAAAATAATCTGAAATAAATACACAGCTAACTACATATAGGAGAAAAAAAATACATGGATTAAAAAGAGAAGAAGAAGAAATCAACATTAAAGGCAATTATTACAACTAGAACTTATAAAATATTCATGATTTGTTTTATAAGTCAAAACAATCTGGTTTCTACAAATATTTATTTGCATCATCTACTGAGAAAAACACGGTAAATTTCATAGTTTTATATTTATAGTAAAATTTGTTTAAAATTATTAGGTTTCTTGTTCAAAAATAGTATTTGTTTATTATTTTTAAGCATATAGTATTTGTTTAATAATATTGTTTATTTTGTATTTTTGAACAAACATTTGTTTAAATATTGTTTTAAAAATTCAAATATTGTTCAATCTATATTTTAACAATATTATTTAAAAACAATATCTTAAACAAATACTATTTATTTAAAAATATAATTTTATGTTAAAAAGAAAGACAATAGTTTTGTTTATAACTATAAATTTTGTTTAAAAATACTTTAAGTAACTTAGTATAGTTACTTATTTTGGTTATATGTAACTAACGTAGCTACATATAATTACACTATTATTTTAAAGTAATAATAGTGAAAAATACATAAAAAATAGAAAAAATTAACTAAATATTTTTTGAATATTTGTAAACAAATACAGGTACAAAAAAGTTAATTATAAACTTAAGTTAATATTAAATAATAATAATTAGAAAAAAAGCAAAATTACTGACATGTGAAATATATTTATTTTAATATTTGAATTTATTTCCATTTGTATTTTAATTCTGACCAATATAAATTAAATTATATTTTAAATGATTTATATATTTAATAGTACCAGTTTAAATGCACTCTCAATATTTCCCTACAGAATAACTGAAAATAATAACAAATATAATTTTAAGCAGGGAGAAAAGAGTGGCTCAGTGTATGAATGGGTGAATTTCAAAGCACAAGCCATTTTGAATTCAATACAAAGGTCAGAGGTCAGAAGTGTTGTTTAAATGGCTGCTCTTATTCTTCCAGCAACAAGACTCTTGAAATAAAATACCAATACAGACATCCAGAGAAGAGAAATTTTAAGAAATAGCAGGTGCACCCGCTTCTTTTCAACATTTTGTGTTTTACACAACAAACAGAAGAATAAAGGGAAAAAGACGAGTGCTGAACCCGAACACGGCCTTGACTGAGAGGGAAAACGCCGCAGAAAAGATGAATATTTTACATTCACTGCAGGAAATTTGAACGATTCAGACCCTGAAAACTCCCCTTGAAATCGCACTAAACGTCCAACCATCACAAGAAAACCGCAACAAGAATCACCAAAGTGAAACAATAAATTTTACCTTCAAAAGTGAGTAAAAAGTTTATTTAATAGCTTGTGAGTGAAACTTTTTAAAGTTTATTCTGTTTATTTAGGAGAAATCCAGTAAATTATTGTTTGTGTACCTGAATGTTTGCACTGGGAACGGCGCTGCCGTCTTTTAGCCAGGTGATGGTTGGCGTAGGGTTGCCAATAGCAACGCAGTCAAGAGACAGGCGACTTCCCACCAGGGCCTGGACGACAGGGGGCGGGGCTTTGGTGAAAGTGGGCGGGGCTAAAAAGAAAACATAAACAAGCTGGAAATAAAAAAATTTCCCCCACAAGATAGTAATCAAAGGATTATCAAAAAGACTCAAAACATTATCTGTCAATCATTTCACCTGACTGTAATCAAATAAATACTTACAGTTACATATAATTACAAAAGAAAAATTTTATGTATTTTTTAACCTTTCAACATGGATTTATGAAAGTATTTAAATTTGTAGATTACAGACATACTTTGCTAATCAATAAATTAATTTAAATTTATTTAGTATTGCAAATTCATTGAACAATCACAATTGATATATTTGTGCAATTTATAATAAATTTTACTTAATTACTGGAATAACTGTATAATAAATAATAAACAATGTTTAAATGTTTCGGTCAAAAAGTTGATCTGTGTCAAACTTTTCCACAGAAATGCAGCTGATTATTTTTATTTTATTTTAATTAAGCTTTCCTGCTGCCACTTGGTTACAGATTTAAAATAATAAAACCCAGAGAAAAACAAAATCAGCTACACATCTGCAACTTTACAGTTGTAACAATTACTTTTCCAGATCAAACTAGTTTTCAAATGATGTTTACTTATTAAAATTTAAAAAAAAAAAATCTAAACTAAATTGGGATTTTGTGAAAAAGCAGTTTAGCTGAACTCTATACCTAAATGCCTGTTGTATCAAATATGATACAAACAGTTTTAGTAGCACCAACGGTTCTGTTTTTAAAAATAAAAACACATTTGATTATCATTTTCTGAATCAAGTTTGAAGGATTTAAAGTCGGACAGAATTCAAGATATAATATGAATCATAAAATCTATATTTCTCAGATATTCGATTTGAGCCTTTACAGAAAACTCTGCTGACTGCTGGACTCTTGTTTTGCTTCGCAGGCGGTTTGATTTGTTGAGGAAGAATCGGGTCAAGATCACACCAGCAGAGCCAGAACCCGTCATCGCTCCCGCAGTCCAGCTTCGCTTTGATCTGATCATTTCTTCTGAGCAACGATCGAAAAAAGGTTTTCCAAAACACAAACAGACTTCAAAGCACACACACGGAAAAAAAGATAATAATCCATATTTTATACCCAGATTTAATATTTAAACCCATCAACAGGCATAACTTTACTTATTTTACCCCTGAAAACACAGATCATTAAATATTACCTGATGCAAATAGAAACTTTACACACGTCCAACTTCTTTAAGCAGTATTCAAAAGTTGGAAGTTTAAAGAAGTTACATTATTTACAGCATCTGTCATATAATGCTTATTTTGGAGAGCAAAATAAACGCAACATAAGTGCAGATATTATGGAAGATTCACTTTTTAAAGAGGCAGAAACCACCTAATGAGGCTATAAACCATTCTTTTGATTTTCTGGGTTATAAATAAATAAAATTTAGACTTTGATGTGTTTAGAAAAAACAGAAAACTGTGAAATTGGATCAAAACAATGTACCTCTGAAGAGGAGCAGAGAAGCCGGATATCTTCTGGTAAAATGTTTTCCCTTAAATCACTACGGCTCATTATAAATAACTAAAGAACTACGTTTAGGTGGGTATTTCATACAAGCAAACGCTGGAGGCTCTGGTGTAATCCCACCAAGTGGAACAGGAGTTTAAGGTTTTATTTAAATTCTGGATAAATGCATCTTTAATGTGTTTTTCTGCCGCAGCTGCACCCCGTTGATCAGCTCTGTCAGGGTCAGGATTGTTTTGTTTCTGACTGAATGGGGCGAGATTTCTGCAACATGATGCAAGTTTTAACCAGGAAATGAGACCAGCTTCCCGCTGTGCAGAGGTTTGGTTGTGTCTTCATGTAAAATATATTTTTATTTAATCTAAAAACCAAAACTAAAAGAGTTCTTAAGCAATTATTGTAGAACTACATTTGAAATATTAGTTAGCCTAAATTAGGCATCAACAGAATTACAAATCTGGACTTTCAAATTAGGTTTCACATCCAATTACCAATAAAAGCTCACTTTGTAAGATAAACCAAACTCGGAATAATAAAAGCTTCTGTGTTCTTTCAAAATAAAATTCAGAGTTACTTTCAAATATGAAAATGTTTTATAATGACTAGAAATAACTATGTTATGAAGAAGCTGCAACATCTTCAAGAAACAAAAGAATAGATCATGTGGCCTTTTATTTAAGCGCTGAGCATTGTTTGTGTTGTCAACATTAGCTAATATGTAGTTTTAGCTATTCATTAGCTAAAATATAGTTAAAAATAGCTGTAAACACAGAGCTAAAATTATATGTTTAGCTATAAACAAACGTGTGTTTAGCTATATGTTTTAGCTAATATGTAGCTAAAACATATAGCTAATAGCTAAAACTATGAACTATTAATCCAGCAGGATACAGCTCACCAGTCACAGAAAGCAGAGTCCAGTTGCTGCTCTGCGTTTCCTCTTCCAGTTTGTCCAGCTGAAATATCCGGCAGCTGTAGGGACCCTGGTCGTCCAGCTGCAGGCGCTCCAGCCTTAGGGTGGCGCTGCTGAGCAGAGACGCCCTCCCTGCAGAGACAGAGGCAGACTTCACTTTTCATCCTTCAACTTTTCATTTGTGGAGAAAACAAACAAACAAAAAATAAAGGTTCAAGTTTTTCTTTTTTATTTTATTTTATTTTTCAGTTACAGAAACAGACGCTCAACGAGCGCTGCACAGACAAACTTGGAAACCAGATCTGCTGGTTGCCAGGTGACGGCTCCCTCGAGCCAGCGCCGCTTGTAACATCAACCCTTTATCTCTCGGAGGCTGCAGACTAACTGTCCATGTAGATTTCACACCTTAACGGATAGATCCGACAGAAAGAAAGAAAAAACCTGCACCTCCTCAGGAAGAAAATAAAACGTGAAAGCATCAAACAGACTGCAGGATTGCTCTGTACCACAGGGAAGCCACTGTTGTGATGGTAATTATTAACAGATTCAGTGGATTGGAGGGAGCCTGGCGGCGAGGGACTGGCCTGACTGTAAAAAAAATAGACCAGGAAGTTTGAGCCAGGTATGCTTCTAGAGATAACACACCCTGTTTACTTTTCCTCGCCACCAAAGTGGATCAAATCCACAGGGAGGGGGACAGAAGTGGGAGCGAAAGTGGAGCAAAACACACATCAGCGTACATTCAAGGGATTAGCTTGTTTCAAAACCCTGCCCTTTGACCCCCTCTGGTTTTTATCTCCGCTGCCTTCCTGTGATATAGGTCAGTGCAGCGCTGAGCGGGAGAGGCAGAAACGCTGCTGGATTTCAGCAGGGGAAAATGGACAGAAGTGGAAAAGAAAAAAATCTGAGCGAGACGAGATGCAGAACAGAAAAGTGATCAAATTTGTAAAATCCCTCCAGAGCTACTATCCAGCAACTTTCATCAAATGGAGGAACAATTTCTGCAGAAACCATTCAGGGTGTTGAAGCAGGAATGAAACTAAAAACTGGGTTGTATTAAACTATTTGTTCTGCAACACGGCAGCTCAAAGTGCTTTACATCATAAAAACATGCAGACACAAATTAAAAACCAGGAACAAACTTAACATTTTGTTGAGTGACATCATCAAATATGTTGGTCAATGATTCATTTATTATGCGTCAAAAGAAAAGCTAAACTGGTTAGTCTTGATTTAAAAGAACTCAGTGTTTCGGCTGTTTTGAAATTTTCTGGAAGTTTTTTCCAGATTTGTTTGTTTTCTGTTGTCGTTTAGTAATTTCTTGAAATACAAGAGCTCTCAGAAGTTTCTGTATTTTTTATCCCATCACTAATATGACAATTCAGCTACAAAACATGAAATCTATTAAGAGTGCTGCAAAAACACAAAATCTTACCAAGATTTTGAAGTAGTTTCTAGTGAAAATATCTCAGTTCACCTGAAATAAGACAAACTAATTATGAGTCATTTTCTAACAAGAGATAGAAGCTTGTTTTAAGTCAATAACCTCTTAATATTGATGAAAAAGTTCTAGTTCCGTTGGTAGAACATTCCTCTGTGCCATTACCTAGCAACCCTAGCCAAGCCCAGCCCGTTACCTAGCAACCCTAGCCAAGCCCAGCCCGTTACCTAGCAACGCAGTTCTATGGAATTAGAACGTTATTATCAATATTAAAGTATTTACTCAAAACAAGTGCACATTTCTTCCTGAAAAGTTAATTTTAAGCTAGTTTGTCTTATTCCAAGAAACTAGACCAAAATTACTTGGTAAGACTTTGTGTTTTTTTTTTACAGTGCAAGTATTTTATTTATAAAGTGCTTTTCACAGACATAATATGACAAAGCGCCGTATAACAAAAATCAACCTTGAAATTGTACAAAGCATAAAACAAACAAGAAAATCTGTTAAAAGAAAAATAAATACAAAAGGTCGGGTTGCCTGGTTGAATAAGAGCCGATGAACTTACAAAATATGAAATTTACAAAACAAAAATTAAATATCATCTCTTATCTACACCTTCTATCTTTAGGTGAGCCCACAGATTGTCTCATTAAGCCATTATTAGGTCGAATTGTAAGTATTCTTGTTGCCAAGTCTATCTAATCTGGAACCGAGTCAAGAACAACAGCAAACCAATATGAGAGCATTAGTTAAAGGGGCAGCATTATGTATTTTCTAGGCAGATATTTACTTGATTGTGGCTTGAAATTTGGCCTCTGTCTCTTTAAGAAACTCATGCCTTCAGAATGTTGTCACAACATGGTTCCTCCATTAACCCTTCAACAACTTTCTTACCAGCTTTTCACTGTGAAGAAACTCTTATAATGAGATCAGATGTTTGTCAGACGTTTGCTAATTGCTGCTGGCTAGTCTGAAGGAGCTGAGAGGCGGAGTTACGGCTTGGAAACTGCAGCTCAGAGGAGGCGGAGCTAGGTCCACCGAGGCGTTTTCAGCTGAATGGTTGCCATGGAGAGTAAATGATTTCTCAAACAAGCATGAAAGAATCAAAGCAACACTCCAGGAAATAATATAATAACACGATGCTCAAAAAAGTTGATTTTATATAACACTACACCTTTAAGAACATAATTTAATAACATCTATACTAGTTAGTTTCCAGCTACATTTCAGTGAACCCAAACTTTTATGCAAGCAGAACCTCAACCACATGCTTGTCCAACACATTTTTACAAGTTAAACGGACAATTTATGGAGCAGAAATCCAGCTGGATGTTAACCGACGTGGTTTTGTCTGCAGGCGGATTGAAAAGAGGCGACACGGTTGGAGGTGAAGGACTTAAAGCAGCGTCGTTTCTTTCCGCGTGATGTAGAGTCAGAAAAACATCCGTATATTTGCAAAAGAAAATGTTTCTTCGCCTTGTTTCTCCTCCTTCACGTCGGCAGCACATTGGAGCACAGGTGGAGACAATAAAATATTCAAAGTAAAGAAAGTTTAGTGGTTGAATTTGAATGCAGGCAGGAGCTTCACACCAGGCTGCAGTGGTAAAAAAAAATAAATAAATCCAAACCGAGAGACGGTCACGACCAAACATCCACAGCAGACGACACCATTTTGTATCAGAGGTACTAAAGTGAATACAAATAGTATTCAAGTATCACTACTTCAACATATTTTTACTCAAGTAAAAGCAAAAAGAAGCCATCCAAGAAATGACGTAAGAGTAAAAACGTATTTGGTAGAAAGTCTACTCAAGTATTGAGTAACAGTTATTTAATATTTAAAAATTACATGAGGACCAAAATATAAAGTGTAAATTTAAGTATTTTAAAGGACGAAAATGACAATAATTCATATCAATAACAAAAAATAATAAGATTTATTTTTTTCCAAATCAGTTTCTTTCAATAAAAAAACGTATAAAACTTTAACAGAAACTGCATGTGTGTGTCTCTGTCTGGTGAATTTCTGGATAAAACATGTTCGTTTTTCATTCGGTGAGTAGAAAATTCTGAAATTTTACTCAAGTAAGAGTAGAAATACTTCATAATAAAATTACTCAAGTAAAAGTAAAAAGTACATTTTTTCAGAAAAGTTACTCAAGTGAATGTAATTGAGTAAATGTAACTAGTTACTACAAAAACTCTCAAAGGAGATATGATACAAAATGAACAACAAAAGGTGTCAAAATAGAAAGAGAAAATTGCAATTTTATATTTTTTAGGGTTGGAAATCATCTTCAGTATTTAAGACAAAAGGTTGGGTTGAATCAGGAATCAACAGAAACTTTCTCAAAGCTAAAATATCTTTGGTTTTTGAGAGGATACACAGGGAAACTTGCCAACTTCCAACAGAAACACCACAGATAACATTTAAATCCAGGATTTTCAGGCCGAGAGGGGAAATTCAAGCTTAGAGTAACCCTAATCTTTGCTACACTAAGTGAGCTAACACAATAACAAAACGCAAAAGAAAAACATCAGTAATGATCTTAGAGACACAATTACTGGGAAGGGTTGTAACGCCACTTCAGTCTATTTGAAATCTGACTTTGTCCTTTGCATAGATTTAAGTAGAAACGTTTGGTCAGAAACATTTTGGCACAAACACACAACTGTTGGCTCCTCTGGAGACTCAGCACCTTTAACTGATTCACCCGACTAAAAACTCCACTCCGTACCAAAGTACTATAGACAAACATGCCGTTTTTGGTCCAAACTGGGTCATCAAAACTACCAATGCAAATCCACAACAGAAGGACTGAAAGAGAAAAAAAATCAAGATAAAATTTTAAAACTGAATCAAAAATTTGAACTGAAGAAATGATGGGAAGAAGAGTGGGTCAAAATACTACGTTGGTATATCTGGGTGTAATTATGTTTCCCCATCATGACACTAAAAGTAAATTTTGACTATGTGAACCTGAGAGGGTAAAGTCTGTGTGTACGTAGGAAGAAACTTATTAAGCTGTCAGATCACAAATGTAGTAAAATGAGATGGCTTTAGTTTTGCATTACTGATGTAAAAACACACATCAGGATTTCCATTTTCTTCTTTGCCCAAACTACAACTTCACTGTTGAAAACGCACAACTTTTATCCTTCAGCCCTTCTGTAAATACGTTGTTGAGAGCGTCGTCTCTCCTGCAGCATCAGAACCAGGGGCCTGAAAAGGCTCAACACTGCAAAAACACAAAATCGTACCTAGTAGTTTTAGTCTAGTTTCTGCTGAAAATCTCATTACACTTGAAATAAGACAAACTAACTTACAAGCAACTTTTTCAGGACACATAGAAGCTTGTTTTGAGTAAATAATTCACTTAGAACATGGGAAAAATGTGTTATAAGTGAAATAATCTACCAATGGAACTAGAACAGGGTTGCTAAGTAACGGGCTGGCTTGGCTGGGGTTGCTAGGTAACAGCTCAGTGGAATGTTCTACCAATGGAAGCAGAATTTTGAGCCAACATTATTTATGTAAAACAAGCTTATTTATCTTGCTGGAAAATGACATGTAAGTTAGTTTGTCGCTAAGATGCTCTAGAAACCAAACAAAAATTACTTGGTGAGATTTTGTGTTTTTGCAGTGAACACAGCCTGATGGAGAAGGCTGGTTCTGTTCTGGGGACGACTGTGGAATGATATAGAGAAGGATTCTGCATAAAATCAAGAAAATAATGGACAATCCTGACCAGTGTTTTCATGAGTGTGTTCAGTCAGAGGCTTCCTCAGATTCGCTGTAATACTGACTGCTACCTGCCAACAGCCATCGCCATCTACAACAAGGCTTTGAAGACTTTGAGTCAACAACATTTAATTTCACTTTGGAATCAATAAAATATTTTTGAATTTGCAGAAATAATGTCTACTTTATTTCTGTAAAATATTTTATATTACTGTAAAAATAAAAATAATTTTTTTTAAAAACGCAGTCATGGTATGAATACCAGAAGGTATCTGCAACTAAAATCTCATAATACATAATTAGTCATTATTATGGTTACTGTAGAGATCAAGAAGTATTGGGTCAGTCTATCAGGATCTACTCTGGTCACTTCACATCTACAGAATTGGACCAATCTGTCTCTGCAGCTCATTCAGTTTACAGGTCTTCTATGAGTTCACTAAATTACGGAGTTCCTCAAGGTTCTGCTCTGGTGTCCTTGTTGTTTCTGTTGCGCCTGCTCTCACTTTGGCATAACTTAACATCTTGAAAAGCCGTTTTTGTGTTAAAATTCAGTTATACATCTCTTCTAAAGTTTTTGAGGTAAAAACTTAAGAATGTATCATTCTAGAATATTTTTGACGATGGCGAACGCTGTGAAACTGGGAATTTTTTGTCCACACAATCTCTTACTGACTTCATTTTAATACCCAACTTTGAAATACATAAAATAACTTTGGAACAACAGGTTATATGCAAACATTGATGTTTCAAACGTGTTCTTTTGGGACAGAAATATGCTAAATATATCATCAAAACCACCACAACAAGGCCTAACATTTCTACAAATAAACTTTTTCAAAACAATATTCACTTCTTCTCTTTATGCTAATCTGTTTGCGCACAGCACTCGCCATCAAAAGTAGCAGCTATGTGGGTTTTTCAAAAGCCTAAACCAAACAATACCCTTTGTCAGCACAATTCAACCACACAATGCATTTATTTGTCAAACTGCCTTTGAGTGAATCCCCCTTAAGGCTCCTTCCCCCATACTCTTAGGTGACACTGAAACAGAAAACCATGGAGTGAAACTCCAAAAGTAAAGAAAATAATTCAGAAAGGAACTGCTTTTAAAGATTAGAGCATGAATTATAACACGAAGTCATTGATGTCCTTTCTTAAAAGACAAAAGCTAGCAGAGGGAATATCATCATCATCTGTGTAACTTATTGAGACATTTTTTATCACGGGGTGACTGTCAGAAAAAAGCCAATATTCCCATTCTTCTCAGTTCCAGTTTGATGCCCTTCATAAAGCATCCAAACGAGTCAGAACAACGCTGACAAAAGGAATATCTGCAAAGACCACGGCTTGTGATTTTATAACATTTTATTGAGAGCGAAAGACGCATCACACATATTGATTTTCCATCTTCCAAAATGGATGTGCAACATTTCAGAAATGAAGTTTTCAAATTATAAAAAGAAGCCTTTAGGGAAATCATCCACAAAGTGTCTTGTTTGGTTTGACAAGAGCCTGTAGACAAAAATTACTTCAATTCAATACCATTTTGAGCGCCTCAGACATTTATGTCCCTGAAAATGTGATATCCACGGGCAGAGAGCCCACATCATCTCGAAGAGATGTCGTCAGCTCTCGGCAAGTCGAGGAGATGCTTTCAGGTTTCGGGTTACGCTCCGTCCTGCTTGTGGCTTTACGCAGGGTTACCGTGTTACGGCTGGAAATCTGAATTGAAGCAATTCATCTAAATCTAAATAAGAGGCCTAGCTTGATGCTCCGCTGAACAACCCAGCGCCAGGCTATCATGTTTGTCCACTTGGGAAGGAAGCACTTTAACAGTGTTTTAAGTTGCTCCTGCTTCCAGTGGGACAGCGCATTTATACAGCTGTATTTGCTTTTAATAAAGTCAGCAGAAGCACGGTGCCAACCTGGGACTACATTTCCTGTCCACAGAGCTGACATTAATGCTTTGATCACTTGCTCTGCAACAACAAACACTTAGACCTCTGCTAGCTGTTTTCACAACGCAGGGGGAACGCCAACGAATCCTTTTATAAAAAATATATATATATTAAAAAAAACTATGAGTATATCGAAATAAAATAAGCTTGAATTGGCACTGAGGGACAAAAAAAGAGAGAGATTCATCTTTATATCCAACCATTTTCATAAACCAGGGAGAAATTCATCTAGGTTAAGCTAACAGCTACTCAACCAAACAACTATTCAAGCTAACAGCTATTTGAGCTATCATTAATTGGAGCAAGCTATCTGCCATTGAAGCTATCAAGCTACTCAAGATAATGGCTATTTCATTTAGCAGCTATACAAGCCAACAGCTACTTTAGCTATCATTAATTCAAGCTGCAGGTGTGCAAGCTAACTACTTGAGCTAACAAATACTCAAATTCAGCAATTCATGCCAACATTCGAGCCAAGTTAACAGCTACTCAAGCTAACAGCTATTTGAGATATCATTAATTCAAGCTGCAGGTGTACAAGCTGTCACTGAAACTAACAAGCTACATGAGTCAACAAGTATTCAAATTGAGCAACTGATGCTAACATTTAGCCAAGTTAACAGCTACCTGAGCTCACAGACCATTAAGCCGACAGCCAATCAAGCTAAAAAGTGTACAAGCTAACATCTAACATGTACAAGCTTGTACATGCTAGCTTGTACAACATGTACAAGCTAGCATCATAGGAAGTGGGTTAATTTCAGAGAGTAGAAGAACAAATATATAAAATTTACCTAGCAGTTTCATCAAAAAGTGCATATTGTACTAGATAGTTGTGAAGTTTTATAAATATTTCTATCTTTTTATAGTGATGAACTCATCGACATACAGCTTCAATTTGAAGAAAATACTTCAATCATCCATTTTTGACTTATTGACTCAGATTATCCATCAGTTTCACTATTTGACTTCCCTACGAGACTCTTGCCTAATGCCTCTAAGGTACTGACTTCTCATTACTACTCTACACAAACCCACTTCACAGAAAAACATGGAAAAACCACTAATGTGGGGCAGAGATGGAACCGAAACGTCAGCCTCTGCAGACTGATTCACTTGGATAACTTGCATTTGAGTCATAGCAGCCAAACATCAGTTGGAGGCAGTTTGGCTCTTGAAGCCAAACTGCTCCGACACCCGAGAACACGCCTGAGGGGTTGAAATGCACACTGCTCATTTCTACACTAAAGACTCCAGGTATCCCATGCTGCACCTGTGAGAAAGCTCAAGCTCCGCATCAGCGAGGACAAAGCATCTTTTTCAAGCCCTTTGAATCGGGGGAGAAACGGTTTTCTGTTTGTTGTTACCAAGCTTGTCCATTTAAAGACAAGGAATGAGTAAGGTGTGCAGAAACGTGTAATTTGTCATTCAAAAGGTAGGCAAATTTAAAGGTTATAAGCAACCAGCAGATTGCCTTGCTTCCTCTGACATGGACGATGATTTATGCTGCAGATTGTCGCCTGAATCAGCAGCAAAAGCCGACTGTCTTTTACGAGCCTGCGCTGGAATTAACACTAGAACTACCAAAGATTCCCAAAATGGGAATCTTCGTCCAGGTACCAGAGAGGGGCCAGTTTGGCCCTGTCCCTAGAGCTACCAAAGAGGGGCCAGTTTGGCCCTCCAAGAGAGGGTGTGAAGAGGCGCCTTTGTTATGTAAATACGGCCATTACTATCCTGTTCCAAGGACAATCAGCGTGAAAGTTGATGTAGTGAGTTTGGCTCTCCTCCCCCCTGCTCACCAAATGCAGTATATTTCAAGTCCCATGCAT
Source organism: Xiphophorus hellerii (assembly GCF_003331165.1). Lineage (NCBI taxonomy): Eukaryota > Metazoa > Chordata > Actinopteri > Cyprinodontiformes > Poeciliidae > Xiphophorus > Xiphophorus hellerii. The sequence goes on along the minus strand of NC_045679.1, from coordinate 8,181,938 downwards.
AGTTTCTCTTTGCATGGTAATTCTTACAACAAATCCTGATGTTGTTTTCTAAGTTTTGTCGCTCTAGTATCTTGTCTTGACTCTCAGTTTTCTTTTTTAAACAACATGTTAACCAGTTTAATAGCGGATGCGCTCTAAAACTTTGTATATTTTGCATCCTTTGTTTACGGCTTTTTTTTTTTTGCAAACTTTACAACAAAATTAAATGTCTTTTCTTAGTGGTTAAATTATCAGCTAATAAACTGTTCATGATCTACTGCATACGTTTTGTTAGGTCAGTTGTTAACCTAACAAGCAACAACAACTGCACCATTTAATTGATTTTAAATGTGTACTATAGGCAGAAATGTCTGTCCACTAGCCTATATTAATTATTTAGTAATAAGCTGTTGTAGTGACTGGTGGATGGTTATGGTCTTTTCTATAATTTCTTCTCTGAAATTGCAATAGAGGACTGGGGTTTCACAGCACACTATGGTGAAAAGTCAATTTAATGATGTCGATGAAAGGATGTTAGCTGCCATCTTCCAGGTGTGTTCAGTTGGAATCAGAGAGTAATTAGCAGGAAAACTAAGCGTACTTGTTCCATGCAGGTCATCTACATCCTTTCAATGTAAAATGTAAGCAAAAGTGGGGTGGCCTCAGATTTTAGCTGTTGTTGAACAGTGTTTGTTTTTTCACATTTACCCAAAGACAAAATAAACATCCAACAAAATCTGCTCAGCATGAGTCGGGGATGAGGCATCAAACTATGGAGAATGTTGTTTTTCACACAAGTACCCTCTGCTGTAGTGCGTTTCCTGCTTTTGGAGCGGTCTCGGGACCACTTGGCATTCACGTATACATTCAAACCGCACTACAGTTCACTTCAGCTGAACCGAGACCTAGGCTTTTAGGAGGACCAGAGTTCACTTCTTTGGTCCGCATTAGAGTTTGAGTACACATTCACACCTCCCTAAATCAACCAAATTTTCTAGGCAAATGAAAAAGAGTATTAACGTGGGCTAAAGAGGGCTGGTGTGAATTTACCCCAATTCTCCTGAAATTTTGGGAACCTGTGGCAGATGTGTGCAAATCCACTCTCAATATCTTGTACATCACATGCCAATGTGTTATAAGTGGGAAAGGAAATGCAATTTTTTTCAACTTGTGGAGAAGATGAGCTATCTTATGCTGAAGATTGCTGTGTATTTTATCCAATTCACTTGTGAAAAAAAAATCACAAATGCATTGAACAAAGATACATTTCAAACATTTTTCATGTACAATATCAATAAATACAAAGTTACACAGAAGCAGCACAGCGGTGTGGTAATTACCAATGTCTCCTTGGAAAAAAAGATCTCCAGTTTGAATCGTAGCCTTGGATTTATTCTGTAGAGTTTGCGTTCTCTCGTGCCCTAGTGTTTGGACTTCCTCTAGCAGTGCTAAAGCATAAATATTAATAATATTCAAAATACCTTGATTTAGTACATCTAAGTAGCCATCTTGGTGTGTTTCTGTGTTAGCCCTGTGTTGAACTTTAAATTCTCCTTTAGATACATTCTGCCTATCATCGACAGATAACTGTATCCAGTTTTTGGGCCTGAATAAGATGTAAGCTGGTACAGTAAAAATGTCAGAAGAACATTTCTGAATTGCTTGGGTAAAGGTATTGGTCTCTGTAACTCAATTCCATCAGGGTTGATAAAAATGTAAATGCAATAAAGAACCTTGGATTTGATGAAAATGTTTACATTAAACACTTTGGTGAGCACACTTGAGTCTATGAAACACAAAATTCTGCCTTTTTCACATGCAAATGGTAAAAATTGAGTAAAAAATCTTAAAAATAAATTATCTTCTATTCCATTTACATAATTATCCACTGAAATTTTTTAAAATTAAGAGAGACAGTGCAATTGCACGTCTGTTTGCAGCCATTTTTATATGTATAAAATGTGAGCATACGCCTAAATGTTGAATTGGGGAGTGGGGAGAAGGTGACTTTAACTGCTGTGTTTTGAGCGTGAAAGTTGATGTAGTGAGTTTGGCTCTCCTCCCCCCTGCTCATCTACAGGGATGCTAATTAGACCATTCAGAGTCGTCAGCTTGGCCACATTTGGATGCTAATAACCCAGTTTGGCCCCTCTCGGTAGCTCTAGGAAGATACCCAATCTGGCCCCTCTTGGTAGAGATAGGAATTTCTCAAAATCCTGGTAGTCCTAGTGTTAAAGTGGCTACTGCTCCCACTTTTGATAATTCAGCCAATCAGCTAAGGTTCACCCTGACTTTACTGCTATGTAAATGTCAGCATCGGGTTTCCTGGTTGAGGCTGGGCGTGGGAGTGGGAGTGGCTCCCCACTCAGAGGGCAAAGGCTGTGACTCAACTAAAAGCAGGTCCTGATCCTTTGACACACACAAAACTAATGGCGGAGATTACAGCACATTACTCTCTGTTAGCACAAGAGATGAATCTGAGAATATTGTTACAATATACTAGAAATTTGGATATGCAATAGAAGTGAAATATCTTGATCTAAATACTGAAATATTTGAAAACATTCTTTAAAAATGGACTCCACTTGTTCCAATTGCCTTGCAAAATTATTCATTATTCACATTTTAACATTTTACAAGCAGTAAAACTCTAATTTTGGGGGATTTTAGTTTGATTTGCCAAAGCAAAATAATGCATAACTGTGATATGGGAGGAATTGGTGAAAGGTTTTCAATATTTTAACAAATAAAAGTGTGAAGTACAATTGTATGCAGCCCACTAGAGTCCAAACTTAGACATTTTCAGACAAGTATTCTTAATTTCAGAGGTTATTTACAAAAATTCTAGATTGAGTCTTTGTGAGGCATAAGGGCAGATCTATTCAGTCTATTTCTATGCTTTCTGATCTGAACAATGTCATGCTTTGTGGTTTATTTCACATTATATTTCCAATTTCTAATTGCGCTTCCTAAACCATTGAAATAAATGAAATTTGTTTTTGTATTTTCGCATGTTTGATCAAAGTAGTCAAACTATTTAATATTTAATTATTTCACATTGCCTGTTATTTTATTCTCCTAATTGCAGTGCATTGTTTTAACATGTCTGTGAAGTTATTGATGTATCTAAATGTGCTGCACTGGTGCAGAGTTTCAAATACGTTTATAATTCAGTACATTTATGTCTGTGTTTAAAAAAAATAAACATTTTAATTCGTTTCAGCAGAGTTTATCTGTATCTGATCGATATCGGTCAAAACTAAACCTCAGCAGTGAAGAAAAGTGGATCAGTGCATTCCTAATTTAGACAGTTCTTTTTTTATTATTTCAAATACAATAATTGATTACCAATTAATACCAACTACATCAACAAATATAGAAATTGCGAGAAAAAAAGATTGGAAGAAAGGAGGTTAAAAATAAATTCCCACCGTTATTTACCATTCTTGAGCTACTACATAGTTCAAAGACGGGTTTGATTTTGGAAAATAACAGAAAAAAATAAAACTACATCTTTGCACAGTTCATGCACATTTTTCACCCAGGCAGACTTGCTGTCAAAGACAACTTCAGTTGGGATAAAAAATTTAAACGTCCATCAGATTATATCACCTTAGATCTGTTTTCCATTCTTCTGAAGAAATTCTCTTAAACTTAGACATATCAGATGTCTCAGCTGGATGTAAAAATCAATCGGTGTGGGTGAGAACCGCCTTTAGTTGCACAGCATGTAATGAGTGATGCAACAGGGAGTAAGATGGGTGTTGAAGAAAATTTAGAGAGCCGTAATTATGCAGTCAAATGTTAATCGGCGCTGGCTACCCCTCCTCGGTTTTCATGTTGATGGAAATAAACGAATTAGGTTAAAAGCTAAACTTACTACCAGTTTGCGGCCTGCTTACCTCCCACCTGAGAGTTAAAATGCACCAATTAATTTCACGCTTTGATGTTTTTTTCCAAGAAACTTCAGGCTTTAAAAAGAAAAAAAAAAATTGCACTTTGGTTAGAACTTTGCCTGATGCGGCAGAACATACACTGCAAAAAACACAACATCCTACCAAGTAATTTTGGTATAGTTAATAGTGCAAATATCATAGTAAACTCGAAATAAGACAAACTAACTTACAAGTAACTTTTTAGTATGATATAGTGATTAAAGTAAATAATTCCTCAACATTGATTCTAGTTCCATGGGCAGATTATTTGATTTATAATATAGGAAAAATGACATAATCTGCCCATGGAACAAGAACTGGGTTGCTAGGTAACGGGCTGGGCATGGCTGGGGTTGCTAGGCAACGGTGCAGTGGAATGTTCTACCAATAGATCTAATATTTTTTCATCAATATTAAGGTATTATTTACTTAAAACGAGCTTCTGTATCATGCTGAAAAGTTAGTTTTGTCTTATTTCAAGTATACTAAGATATTTGCTCTAAAAACTAGACAAAATTACTTGGTAAGATTTTGTGTTTTTGCAGTGTACTGGTAATTTTTTCTTCCTAAAGTCATACCTTTTGTCATTAATTATGTACTAAACCTTCTTTTGATATCTAATAGTGTCATGTGTCCTATTTAAGTAAATAATTTCTTAAAATTTATGAAAAAGTTCTAGTTCCATTGGTAGAATATTCCACTGCGCCGTTGCCTAGCAACCCCAGCCAAGCCCAGCCCATCACCTAGCAACCCAGTTCTAGTTCCACTGGCAAATTATTTCACTTATAACATGTCATTTTTCCCATATAAGTTAATTTATCTGCCAGTGCAACTAGAATTTTTTAATCAATATAAAGGAATTATTGACGTAAAACACACCTGTGTATCTTGCTAAAAAGTTACTGCCCTTGAAATAAGACAAAACTAAGATGTTTGCACTAGAAACTAGACCAAAATTACTTGGTAAGATTTGTGTTTTTGTTGGATATACAAAACAAAAACCCTGCACAAGTTCAGAGTGAAAATCTCTACAGGAATCTCCACAGCGCGAAAAACTGGACCTGAACAAAAGCGAAGATCTGAGCCACCCAGACAAGCTTTCTTTTTGTCCACATTTGTCCCATTGTTTGTGACTTTAAAGCCAAACAAAGGTAGCCCTCGCCCATTGAGGCTCTTTTTTCACCTCCGACCGTCTTTGTTCGCCGTGCCGCGGCTTCGATCGTGAACAATAAGTGGTGATGCAATGCGAGAGTTTGTTTGAAAGGCCACCAAGGTGTGGCGCAGAATGAAATCCGAGAACAAGAGTCTCGTTTCATTTTTGACTCCAGCCAGAGCTGCACTCATTTCACCGCCTGTATTGCCTTTAATGAGAGAAAATTTTCACAGATAAACATTATAATAATGCTGGCAGGAATAATTATATTTCAGGCATGGTGCTAAGTGCAGACATCAGCGTGCTGGCAAACAGAAAAACGTTCCTCAGGGAACCTCGGGTTTTTCTGTAGAAGGGTTTATGGCCGTTTTTACAGTCGTGCATAAATTTCAGTTTCTAAAACTGCCTATGGAGATTATTACAATAAACATTCTTCAGATTTCAAAACCTGTCCACAGGTTGTTTTTAAAGGGCAGTAAATTGCAATACAGTTTAAAAACCTCCAACTAACACACATTTCTTCAAACAGGTGCATCTCTAAAAGTTAGAATATCACACAATAGTTTCATTTAATTCCATAATTTTATGTATTATATGGCTGACAAATCTTAAGCTTTTACTTATGAATGGTTTACAGCTAAATAAAGCACAAAGTCTCCATCTGGTTGGTAAAAAGAGTCACCCTGTTATATTAAAGCAGTGTAAATATTTGAGAATTTAAAAAAATTCTAAAAGCTAAAATGTTCAGACGTTTATTAGGAAATTATTTATTCATTTATTTTCAAAAACAAAACGACAACCATTAGCACACAGGAAATTAACCCGCGAATAAGTACAGGTCCACTGTAAGGTGCTAGTATTATAGATAGCTCACGTAAGGTTACATGCTAGTGCTACCAGTTAGCAACTAATATGGACCTTTTGCAATATGACGTCAAGTGAGCAAGATCCGGCCCGATCCTTCTATCGGAGGGCAAAAAGCTGATCGCTAGCAATGGCTACCATTGGTTTTTACTTTAGTTAAGTTGTAAACATAACGTACTAAATCTTAAATGTATGTCTGATATGTAAAAGAAAAAGGAACACAGTACTTTGCTACTAATTGTCAAGAAAGCTAGTTATGCTAGCTTGACTATGACAACTGTGACGTGTAGATGTGTGGTGTAATTCTGTGTGTTTCAGTTCAGGTAACATAAAAAAAGGCAACCTAAACACCAACTCTGACAGATCACTAGGTATTTAAATTACCTAACTCACCACCGCTGTTAGCTTACCTAATAGCAGCAGAAGCTAATCTACCTCAGCGATCATTTATTATCGCAAAATAAACATAAAAACTAAAAACAAAACTGTAACGGACTAAATGTTCTGTTCTTTGTGTGGGAAATGTTTGAGTGCTTTTTTGGTGTTGAATCCTGAAACAAAGTTGTTTGTCAGTTGCTATGGCAACGAGTCTGTGTATAGCGCAGCAGATAGAGAGAGAGAAAACAGGGGTTTTCAGTTATTCTTTAATGGTTTTTCTGCATTACCTTTGCATTTTGCTGTGGCACACTGCATTAATTAATAATCCTTACATCTCCAGGTTTTATTTGGTTAACGGAGTCGTTCTATCGCGGCAGCGCAGATATGAACTTCAAGGGAAAGAATCGTCTTTTCACCCTCCAACATCATGCGCATGCACAAAATTTCTGGATGTAAACAATAACACGCAAGGGGTCCATACCAACATTACCACTACAGCTAATGTTAGCAGCTAACAATAGTACAGTAGTAGGTTATATCTAACATGCTAGCACCAAGCAACTGTTAGCATGTTGTATCACTATATTAAACTTGTTGGTTCTGAACGTTTCTCTTTAAAACACTTCTCTAGAGCTTAATGTACCACATTTAACTGAGAGAAACCTAATCTCTCATGCAGAATTGCTGTTTCTTCAGTCAAAGATGAGGTTCAGATGTTCAGTCTGAAAACTCTTTCAGCAGTTTTCTAATATTTGTTTTGTGTCTATTGTCCTTTTTTAAGCAACAAATTGCTTTAATAAGTGACACTCACCTTCAAACCCTGGATGGACTCGGGGTGTGTAGGATCCAAATTTCATCAGGACAGGAATGTCAACGCCTTGCCGCACCCATTCCACCACATGTTGGGTTGCAGATAACCCAGACTGCCGCCCTGCTGGTGAAAAACTGCACTCCAGATCCACCCAGCCTCCAACCTTTCCACGGACCTCTGACTTCCCACCATCAGTGGTCACTAAAGAGTTCATAAGCAGCGAAATGAAAGGCTAGGTTAGGGTATCCAGGTATTACAGCTACAATATTTCCACTGGAATCAATAAAGAGATACTTACAAAAGTGGCAAATGAGTACAACTGCAGCGAAAGTCTGCCAGTATGATCTTCCTGACCCCATATCTGTCAGTCAAACAACCTGCAGCATGTTCAGCCTGTTGGCAAAAGACACACAATTGTCACATTCCCATTACTTCCTTGGCTGCACATAAGATGACAGCCATCTGTGACAGCTTTCCAACCTAAGAAGACTCTAACCGAGCTGTCAGTTCTGTCATCGTTTTACAGGAAGGGGAGAGAAGAGAACTCGGGGGTTTTTCTATAGTTTTCCGATAACTGGAACTCATCCCATATCATTACACAAATGGAAAGCGCAGCTTCTGCAGCCAGAAAGCCTGGCCTGACTCTCCTTTTTATACAACCTGATGGTATAAATGCCAAATAAATCTCTGGAGTCACGTGTTTTATTTAAAGGTGTTTGGCTGAAGGCTTTGCAGTCAAGGACAGGGACAACCATATCAATAAAGTTCAACAAAGGGTTCAGTTTTGCTTCAGTGTTTGAAATGTACGATGAATTTTTAATTTAAAACATTCTTTCATTCCGTCTAGATTGGGATACAGCAAAGCTTTGCACATACTTGTCACACATCCTGAATATTTGTGATGTTGTTAGAAAAATAAAAGCTGCAGCTGTAAGCTACCATCTGTTCCCACTATGAAAGGTCGTACCACCAGCTGTTCCAGCTCTTAGTACAAAATTAGAAGATGATGTTGGTTTTCAGGGTCCTACTCTGCAAAAACACTCAATTTTGGTGTAATTTCTAGTGAAAATCTCAGTTTTGTCATTTAACAGGCAAACTAAAAGTTTTTGCACAAAGTATTGGTATTGAATTGGTATCGTCAATAACAGCTTCAATTTTACTCAGTATTGGAAAATTGATGACTGATTTTCAAACTGAAAAAAGGAGAGTTTTTGTCTTTTTTGTGCAAAAGAAAAACTGACCAAAAAGGAGAGTTTCTGTTCAGTTTTTATTTAACCAACACAAACATTAATTGGAATTTATTGTAACAACAAAAATACCCAAGATAAGAAATTTATCACGATAAATGTTCACCCCTGTTGGGTAAGAGGAACTGAACTAGAGTAAACTAGACAGGTAAGGTGTCAAATTTAGTGTTTTGTTTGTTTTTAATTTAGGACAGCATCTTAAAATCAATTGACATAAACATGAGTTAAAGTCAAATAAATGTGAACGATCAGCTTGTCACATTCTCAATGATTTCTCCACTTTCTGATTGTGATCAGCCAAACTTCAACGCCGCGGCAGTAGCCGTGCAGATCCCATTTTCAGTCCCCACTCCCACGCTAGTTTTTATAGCCGTCTTCATCTTTAGGGCCGGGGCAAAGTCTGAACCGGTGCAAAACAATTACGCCGGCTGTCAACAGTCGCCGTGCTCCGCTCAACCCGCTCCCATGCCTCAGCAAACGGCGAACGAGACATTCCCCAGAATTAATGTGAAAGTTAAAACTCAATCTGCAGCCGTTCTGTTCATCACCGTCAGCTGGAGCGTAAACACACCAATCCACAGTCCTTCACCTGCCTGGCTTCTCGCCGCCTCACAGAAAAACTTTATGCTGAACAAACTGCATTTGATTTAAAGTGGACAAAGGCAGTCGAGATTAGCCGCAACTTTACGCTTCGAAGAAGAAGAAGAAAAAACTGCAACTCCAAGCCTGGCAGTCCATCACTTAGTGTCTTTCTTCAGCTTGGAGCGTTTGACAATAAGTCAGTAATTAATTTCAAAAAGCAAAACTTTCATACGGTAATGTAGTTCCGACAATCATTCATTTATTTCTGTTAATTTTCACAAATGCAGCTTTCCGCTTTTGAAAACTCAAAATTCAATTTCTCTGAAGTTTTTATTTTAAAGAGGAGTGATAAAAATGGATAATGGAGTGTTGCAATGGAAAGTTGAGTGGAAGGAAAAAGGTAGGGCTTCAAACATACCGATCACTTTAGCAGTCATGTTTGTGGACTGCAGGAAGCCGGAGCACCCAAACAGTACGCCATTGTTTCTGCAAGCTAACAAGGCTAACTATAGCTAGTAGCATTGAAAGTAATAGTAGTTGGTTTTAATGTGCCAAACATCAAGCTTTCTGGGTTTTTGTGTTATTTTATCAATATCTGCAACTATTTGGATGGAATTTTTATTGGAGTTTAAGGTAAAAAAGAGAAAAAGCCCAAAATACTAAACACAAAAAAGGTATCAGAAATTATGTTTTTTCATTCTTTGTTGGGTGCTTGTTGCTTTTAAAGTACTTTATAAATACAGCATTAAGATCTTCATTTGTTGATTTTGCAGATTTTTTACCCCACCACAGCTTTTTCTTCCACTCAACTTTCCACAAATATGCCTGAACGCATCACTCTGAAAAGCCAGCTTCAACAAACACTAAAAGTGTTGTGAAGTTACAGTTTGCTTTTTTCAAACACACAACTACACATAAAAGTTGTAAGGAAGCATAATAATGAGAAGAAGGAAAAACAACTGACAGCTCCAGATAAATAAATCGGTTTCTCGCAGCGTTATTGGTCAGAACTGTGTGTCTGCGGCAAAACAGAAAGCAATAAAAAAAAAAAGAAAGAAGATACGAGGGACAGACAGAGAGGCAAACACAGCGAGAGGGAAGATAAGAGGCACAAAAAAATCTCATTAAGCTGCAGGACATTTTCTGTCATTAAATCAGAACTAAAAACTGTGAGAGCTGCCGAACAAACGCACGGCGGCTTTGTTTGGACGCCATGGTGACTCCGAGCGTCTCCCTCAGACGTATTCTGCCTCCGTCTTGACACCGATAGCACAGCTGCGGCGCCGGCACTCGCTCTAAAGACATAATGAATGAGCAGGTAGCTCCCAAAGCAAAGCAGCTTGTCTCTCACTGATTTATCACCTGACAGAAATAGAAATGTCAGTGACAGGCATGCTGTTGAGATTCTGCTGCGGCCTTCTCCATCTGCGTAAGGAGACAGGCTGAATAATCAGGACTGAAGCTCAGATTTATCACAGAAACAAATGTTTTTCCCATCAGATTGAGTTTCTCCTCCAGGAAAAAGTTCTCCCAGCTCTTTTTACGCCATGCCAGATTATCGATTTTTACTCGGCCGTACCCTTTAAGGAAAACGAAGCATTAAACTTTTCCTCAGAGGATGTGCAGCATTTCTGTCTACCAGAAACAGAATTGGACGTTAACCTCTATACGGAAACAGAAAACACTTGGAAAAAGGTAAAAATATGTACAACTCGGGTGAAACGTTAGAAATAATCAAGATCAAAAGTCTGAAATATGCATATAGCATAGTCAACTTTGACTTTTCATCTAAAAGATCTAAACTCTGCTTCACACTATAAAAACGTAATACAGTAACTAGTTATAAAACATAATTATATTTTGCAAAAATGCAGTCATTAAAATCATTAAGCAAATACCAGGGTTTCCCTGAGTGCATTATAAGCCTGGCGGGCCACCAGGCTTAACTTGTGCCCCCGCCAGGCTTAACATTGCTTATTTATTCAAGTCTTTTTAAAATGTTTGCATTTTTATAGTTGGTGTTCAGGTATTAATCTTCCAATAACACATAATTACTGAGAGATATTTTTCACATTTCCTGTCAACTTTAAACATTTTTTAACTCAAAAACATGGCGGGCTGCTGGATGAATGCTAGCTAGGCTAATGGCTAACTGCTCACCCCTAAAATGAAGTTTTTCTGCTTTCCTAGCAAACAAACTAAAATAAAAAAACATTGCATCCAGATGTGCTTTAAACTTCACAGACAAATAATAAAAATAGATTTTATTCATAACGCACTTTATAGCTTATGCTATATAGCCTGTTAGCATATTAGCTGGAGGATGACGTGAGGTTTTTATTAACATTCCTGTGTCTCCTATTGAATCTGCTGAATTATGCTTTGCTAATTTCAAAACTTGAAATTAGGTTAGTATTGAATTAAATTGCGCCTGTCAGACAACACAAAGGAGGCTTAAAGATTCCCAAAAAAAGCTATCCCATCATTAAAATCATTAAGTAAATATCACGTCTGGATCTTAAAAAATGTTACAGACAAATGAGAAACAAAATCATTAAGATATATGAGCCTGGAAACGGTTACAAATCCAGTCCAGAAAACCACAATCAGAGCCATTATCCACAGCAGTGACCTTCAAAAGAGAAGTCAGTCTACAAAAAATACTCCAAATACCAGAACAACGTTTCACTACATGCATAATTCAAATATTTATGATTAATCAATAAAAAGAGAGACTTCCAATGCAAAAAACCCTGTGACTAAAAAGAACTTGAAGGCCAATCTGACAATTACTTAAAAACCAAAAGGCTAATTTTGATGATTGGCTATGTAAGCATGACATCATTCTCCCAACTCCACCTCTGATTGGTCCATCAGGTCCCACCGACGCCTCCTCTCCTGATCGCAGGGTCAAATTTCAATTACAAAATGTGTTTCTATAAATTAAACGCTAAACTGCTTTTAATTTTTCTTTCCAGATATTTATTGTCACTTTATCTTTTTATGAGGGTGTTTTTCCATTCATGGTGAACATAATTTTGAATCTATATTCAAATTCAAAAATACTTCATTAATACCAAAGGAAAATTTAATGGTTAAAATTTAATTTTAATTACATTTTTAACTTAATTTCATGTAATGTTTAAAAGTCTTAAATGTAAACATTTAAAAACAACTGGGCCAGATAAAACCATTATCAGGAAAGCAAAGAGACTGAGGGTGAAACTGGTGTTAATGGGTTTTTTTTAAAGATTTGTTTCTTTAGCTTAATTAAATCAATGGTGAATAGATTGTACTTTAACTGATTAATTAAATTAAACATAGCTTGCTCTGTTCAACATTAAAGCTCAAATGTAAGAAAGAAAATTAGAGTTTGAGAATTTGATTCATTACTCCAGAGAATCAGCAGATGTAAAAACCTCTTTTTATTTTTCTAAAATGTGGAAATCAGCAGCAACGTAGAAGACGAGTTAATAGAGCTGCTAATTTGTTAGGCAGGAGATTTCACTTCATAAATGTTAATGGTGCTGACACAATTGTGTTAAAAAAAAAGAAAAAGAAAGGATTGAAAAGCACCAAGTGCAAAGTACGGCTGTGGCTTTTAAGGATTATCGTCTTTAACCCAAATATTCCACCAGATAAGCCAGAAAAGGCGCTGAAGCTATTGCTGTTTGTCATTTTGGGAGCTGATTTCGTGATCACTAAATGTCCCAAATGCAAACCCGCCATTAGCAAACTCTCTTTTTAGAGAGGGAAGGAAAAGATGAAAGATTCGCCTCATCACTCGATTGGATTTTATTTCCTACTCCGCTTCTCTGATTACCTGGAATGATAAGAAAGCTGGAGAAAATTATCTTCTAGTTTAATTTGTTTTGGACACACTCCACAAAAATTAGACAACAAATAGGAAGATTTTCTGCAAATAATTTGGAGATAAATTCTACATGAAAATACAAAGAAAAATGTGAACAGCTGTTTCTCTTCAGCTGCAGAAAGTCAGCTGGTGACATTGAAACGTAGAGCTGTGTTTCATCAGCGTAGTTTTGGTAACTAATCTTATTTTTTCTTGATATAACCTGAAAGAGAAAAAGCAATTTGGAGGAGTCCTAGGATTAAACCTTGGGGTACTCCAAGTTGTCTTTACAAATTAGCTTGTATCTAATAAACCATTTGTGCAAAGTTTGATTTAAAACAAGTTTGATTTAAAACAAACTTTCCACAAATGGCTTATTAGATGCCAGATAATTTGTAAAGACAACTTGGAGTACCACAAGGCTTAATCCTAGGACTCCTCCAAATTGCTCTCACTATATCAGCGAGAGCAAATTGAAGGTTCCTAAAATGTGTGCAAATAAAACTTTGCACAAGATGGAACAAATTTGGAGCAAAATTGCTCTCGCTATATCGGAGCAAATTTGCTGATACAGTAGTCGCTATATCAGCGTAACCTTAAAACTTCTCCAAATAAAACTTTTCACAAGGTTTAAAATCTTCCTTCAAGGAAGATTTCCTCCCTTAAATTAAGGAAATCTTGATCGTGCAACAAACAATTTAAGGGAATGCAAGGTTAATTTTTACCAATTTCAAAACAAAGTGCAGCAAAGAATGTATTTTCAGATTGAAAAACTATTTTTAGGAGAGAACTTAATGACGAGGAAAAAAAAAAAAAAGAAAGTAGAGACTTTTCAGTATTTGACCTTGCCTGCCAATCATGAATCTGAAGAACCAACAGCATCCAACTTCAAAACGTTTAACACATGATTTTCATATGAAAGGTCAAAGACTCAAAAATGTCAAAATGTACATTTTTTAAATTTGGCCTCAAATTCCTCTCTTATCTTTTATAGCTTCCTATTCCAGCTTGTACTTAAAGTTTCATGTCGTTCTTTGCCAGACTCTCCATCACCAGAACGTTTGAGGCTGTAAAATGTCATGTTGGAACATCTACTGTCAGCCATCTCTCTCAAGAAAGAAATAAAAAATAAAATGCTCTTCATTGGCATTCACCCTGCTCCAACCCGGTTCGTCTTTGTTACCGTGATAAGAGTTTTCCCCAGGGAGCTTACTTTATTCAGCCTGGCTCCTGTTAATCTACATCTTATTTTTTTTTCCCCATCCTTGCACGTGTCAGAAAGGCTGGTTTTTATAAATCCAAACACGCTCCTTCCATCACAATGGGTACTCTCCGTCTGGCTCGGTTTGATGTGCACTTAGGGGGAAAATAGGACAGGCGAAATAAAGAGGGTTCCACTTTAGTGGCCATACAAACGCTTGGAGTGCAAATATTTGGCATCTTTTCTGGGAAGGTGAACGCCACAATCTCTTGTTGACCCCATAGATGGAGTTACTGTAAAGCTCTGGCGTAGAAAGTAAAGAGCAGCAATATGGAGGTCAAACCAATGTCACAAAGTCAGTCTGTAACTTCACAGTGGTCACGAATTGCTTCTTTAAATGTTGCAATAAGGGTGCAATCACACCGACCCCGTCTGGTCGGCCAGTTCAATCAGAGTCTAGTTGTTTTGCCAAGAAAGTTGGGTTCATTTGGGGAGGTGTGAACACGTAATCAAACTCAAAAAAGCAAAATCCGGTCCGCTTACAAACCTCGGTCTTGATTCGATTTTGTTGAAGTGAACTCTGGAGCTGTTGGAATGTGTATGTGAAGCAGGGAGTGGACTACAGCACAGGGCATTCTGGGTAAATACAACCAAAACAATTGGTGCGCTAGCAAACTACGCTAGCAGGAGAAATGGCTCGTAATCTTTTACCAAAGACGAAAGAGAAATCCTACAACTGCTAAAACCTGACGCTACTCCATTTCCCCCCCATTTACAGTGTCTTCTTTATCAACCTTTAATAAACCTTAAAATAAAAAACAATCTGAAAGCTAGTCATAGTGTCTTTACCCACAGTGAAACGAGTCGTGTACCAACATGAGCTGAAAGGCCAATCAGAATACGACTTTACTCTAAAAAGCAGACAACAGATTTCAATTTGAAACTTTCATCTGGGGCAACATGGACTTAAAGTTTTATTACAATATTTTGTGGTAAAATGGTGATTATTTATTACACCTTTTTAGATAACTGTGTGGCTGTGACAAAAAATACTGCTCTTGGAAAAAAATTTGCATTTGTAAAATGCTTCTTTAGAACACTAGTTATATTTAAAAAGTTATTTGTATCACCAAGCTGCACAGAGTAACTGCATCTAGTCATATTTTCAAATTTGTTGATATTTATTGATGCTTTATTTGAACAAAGAGTGAAGAAAATAGTAAAACTAACAATCCAGACAATATGGATAGTTTTGGGGGGTTACACAGCAATATATATATATATATATATATATATATAACAAAATCTCACCAAGTATTTCTGTCTAGTTTATAGTGCAAATATCTTAGTACACTTGAAATAAGACAAAAATAACATACAGGTAACTTTTTTAGCAAGAACTAGAAGCTAGTTTTGAGCCAAAACTTCTAGTTCCATTGGTAGATTATTCCACTGAGCCGTTACCTAGCAACCCCAGACAAGCCCAGACCGTTACCTAGCAACCCAGTTCTAGTTCCATTGGTAGATTACTTCACTTATAACAAGACATTTTTCTCATAAGTGAAATAATCTGGCGAAGGAATAAATAATTTACAGTCTTCTGGAAATTAAGACAAACGTCCAGCTTTTCTTAAAACAAGCTGAAAAGTTACTTGTAAGTAAGTACAATTAAAATAAGACAAAACTAAGATATTTGCACTACAAACTAGACAAAAATACTTGGTAAGGTTTTGTGTTTTTGAAGTGTAAATTTTAATTGAAATTTACCACAACGATAAGTTAAAGTTCTTTTAAGTAGCATATCACGATAAATGATACAAGATACTATAAATGCCCCTCCCTGTGTCTGATTAAGCTAAAATCAACGTTTCTGACCTTAATGATTGTTTTTATCAATAGAAAAAAAAATAAATTTGCTTTTTCCCATTTGTATTGTGTGGACAACAACAGTATCTCATCATTTGAATAAAATAATTGTCTTTCTGTTGATCTGCATTGCAAAACTCACCTCAGAAGTGATTCAAGGCGAAGCTGTTGCATGAAATATTAAGAGATTATTACGATTAGGATTTTAATATTTCAGCCAAAGGGTGTTTGAGAAGAAACCCAGAAATTAATTGGTTTTAATTTAAAGTCAGAGCCGCCTCCTTCAGATCCTGAGAGCTCAAATATGAAACTGCTCAAGGCAACAAGCTCATCTCTGTAAAGCTTTACTAATGCCCAAAATTACATTTTTTCTATATAAATAATATTTGAACAGCCATGTTTTATAGCCCAAGAAGCAAGGTGAAGCTTTTATAAAATCCTTAATTCCAGTTTCTCAAGGTTTTAAAGAGCCCCTGTCAATATTTTGACACCAGCAGCTAATGGGCTAATGTGACCTTTGTTATATCGGTGACTTAATTCCACTTCATTCTGCTTTAGTTGTCAAAATGAAGTGTTTACGGTACTGCTGCAGATCAAGAGGCACCATACGGGCTCTTCTCCTCCTCAGGTTAATTAATTTCCACTGAGTTCGTTTTTCTGATGACGTAAACTTGGTGAGGGGGAAAAATGATCCATTAAACCGGGAGACCAGCTGGTGCGTCGAGAGGCTCCATAAAAACCGACGAGAGTTTCTGAAATTGTTCAACGGGGCTCATCTGGGGACTTTATGGACATTTTGTCCAATTAACGCTGGAAAACGAAGATAAATGATGATAGACTCAACACTACAGACAAATGCATATTAATGCAAATATTTTTTTTTATTTGGGAAGCAAAAAAAAAATCCAGAAAGTACCTTTTGTTTATATGCATTTACTTTGCTACCTAAAAAACTTTTATATTGAACATTTTATAGTTCAGTTTATCAGAAAGTCCGAAGTGCTCAATAACACATCGTAAAGGTTTCAGCCGTTGATGAAACCATAGTTAAACACTGTAAAATATATTTTTAGGTAATTAAGTGATAGTAATTAAATTTGGTATTTTCCAGGCACTTTACAGATTGTTTGTTAAATTACATAGTTTTTGTCCATCTGATATTATTTTAAAAATAGTGAATTAAATGTTCTGATGGACACTTATTACTTAAGTTTAAAAAAAAAATTAAGTAGAGATCATTAGCTCTGATCCTAAGCACTATTGTTATAAAATTCTGACGTTTTCCTTTATATTTTTAATTATTTTATATTGGATGTCTTATTACAACCCACTAATTAAAATTAACGCTGTATACCACTTAAACTTTTCAAGTAAAAAAGTTTCACTGATGATGTCATTTGGTAAAGTGGAGTTAAAGTAATTATTTAGTTAGCAGACGACATTTAGACAGAAAATGAAATACGATAAATGGGGTGGGAATTTATCGCATCATTTATAATTTATCAATATAAATTTCTTGTCATGATAAGAATCTTGATTTTTTTGTCACATAAATTCCAATTGTGAGGTTTAAAAAAAGCAAAGTATTGTTTTGATTATTTTTTTTCTATTTTCTCCACTGTTCAATAAATATGATTAAATGCATTCTAGTGACACAAATTACACAACTTTACACTATCCTGAAGAAGCTAATCACAAATTAGTATGTATTTTTAAGAGCAGTATTTGAGTTTGTGAGGTACGATTGTTGTCATGCAGACCCAAACCATGCAACTAATTAAAAAAGAAATAGTGACTTTATCTCTGTCAAAATAGTACCACAAAATATCGCGATAAACCGTCCATATCGCCCACCCAAACCATTAAACAATCAAAGAATATCAAGCTAACAACTTTCGGACGAATTTATTCGGACAAATAAATACGATTAAATGCATTTTAGTGACACAAATCACACTTCTTTATGGCGTCCTAAAGAAGCTAATTACAAATTAGTATATATTTTTAAGAACAGTATTTATGTTTGTGATGTACGATTGTTGTCATGCATTCACAATTTCTTTTTGAATTAAAAAAGAAATAGTGTCATTTATCTTTTATCAAAACAGTACCACAAAATATCGCGATAAAACGTCCACATCGCCCTCCTATAATATCAAACAATCTAAGAATATCAGGCTAACGTCTAGCTAACGTTCGCCCAACGTTAAATGCTAGCTAGCTGCGACTCGTCGACACTTCTTAGTAGCCATTTTGAAAGAGTCGATGTTATGATCCACCTTATCAGTAATTAGGCACCTTGTCTGGCCTTTATGAGTCCAAAGTGCGAACCCAGTTAGTAAAGGAGAAAAAACAGGAGGCTTGTGGATTTATACCAAGAATATATATATAAAACTGTCTCTTTTAACATTTGATAACCCAAAGAAAGTTCATTAGTTTAGTTTAAATGGTCTACATGCTTCACACAGCTCAGTATGGTTAATTTATCGACATTTAAACACTTTTTGATCGTGTTTTTAACCTTACCTGTGGTTCGCTGGTGGACTCCCTTTAAAAATAAATCCTCTACATGTTCCCTCCGGTCCAACTGAAGCGACGGTTTGAAACCGAGCAGAATGAAGGTTTTTGTTCCTTTAAGCGACAAAAGCCACCGGGATCCCCAGCTGTAACGCGAACCTTTTCTTTTCTCATGAGTCTTTAAGAGCCCACCGGGCAACAGGTGTTCGCTTCACGTACAGGTGACGCCTCCCCTCTTACCTCTCCGTCCCTCCCACCGCTGCTGCTTCCTTGTTCTGCCCAACTCATCATCATCATCATCATCATCATGAACAGAGAGCACATCCCAACTCTGGAAGCTCCTGAATTTTAAATCCAGGGTTTGTTTGTTCAAGCTGACACGTTTTGCATTTCCAATCCCCTGATGACGTCCGTCTCAGCTGCAACCACCAGAGGGCGCCCTTTACCTGGTGGAGGCCAAACTGCTGGGCTTCCGTTAAAAGCTATGAAGAAAAATGTCACAAAATATCAAAGCAGTTTTTCTAAAAACACGTTTCTTTCCGCATTGAGAAAATTTCCCCACATTTTGTCACAAAATTCAACTTTCTTTCGCTTGTTTGTTAAATAAATAAATAAAAATGCAAACAATATTCTGAGATTTAGCAAACTCAAATAATTTTGGTTATCTCAGCTGGCCTAAAAAGTTGAAAAAATGAGTCTGATTTTACGTAAGACAGTGAGAAAAAAACGTTTCGTCTATTTTTAGTGTAAAATTAACTATAAGGTGAATAAGAATAACAATACTTCAACACAATTTTACTCAAGTTAAAGTAATTATCCAGATAATTGAGCGACAGAGCATTTGTTAAAAAGGCGACAGACATATTAATGATGTAATTGGACACAAAAAAGAAAGTTTTTCTACATGTTATACCAATTTATTTAATTTAATTAAATACCAACTTAATTAATTTGGTATTTAATTAAAATACCAACTAATGTTGGTATTTTAAAGATTAGAATCACATTTTATTTATATTTTACATTATAAATAACTCCAAATTATTAGTTAAAAAATTTTAAAAGAAAAAAAACACAAATTACACTTTTCAACACAAAATGTAACAAATAAACAGTAATATTAGCACAGTATATGTGTATTTTATATAATAACTAGTATTATTAGCAATACTGATATCACGTAAAACAGCACACTATGGCCATTGTTTATACATATGAGTAATTTCTGCCAAAAGCAGAGAAATCAAGAAAAATTTCAGAATTTGAAAAGCCAAAAATGAAATAAATTTTTAAATTAACCTCAGAAATTTTTGACACACTCTGAAATTCCCAAGTTTTTTCCCAAATATTTCTGAAATTAATCTCAAAATTTTTGGATTTTTTTCCTAGCAAACCTTCCAATTTTTAAACTTGATTTTTCTAGAAAATCTCAGATTTTTTGGCAGAAATTTACTCCCTTATTTCCCACACATCTATAATTACCCTAACGTGCTATCACAGCTTTGATTAAAACCTTAAATAAACCACATTTGCTAATATTCTTGACATACTGATGAAGTTCAAAACTCGCAACATTTAATAAACACCCAACATTTTATTTCCTGCTTCATTGCAGCAACGTCAAAACATTCTTTATTGTCACTCCAGCATGACAAAAAGAAACACTGCTTTTAAACAACCTAAACACAGAGCAAGAGTACAAACACTTTAAAACAATATACCTGCACACCATAAAAAAATCTACTTTGGATTATAATGCAAACACTCTGTCCCAGAAGAACCAGTAAGGCTGAGAATATAGAGCTTTGGAGCGACGGTAAATAAGAAATACATTATGATTTCTGTGTCGAGTTTTTGCAGGCCAGCTTCCTCTGCTGCTACTAAAGCAGCTTGAGTCTCTGAGTTTGGTCGCGTTTCGGCGTGGAGGCTAATAAAGCGAAGAAGAAACAAAAGCAAACAGAGCAAAGAAGAAACATCTCAGTTATACATTTCTGCAACATTTCAGCAAAGCGCCAACATGTCGGCCTCCACTGCTCCGTTCGTTCTGCTACATTCGATTCAGAGAGCAACCAGTCGCTCGGGTCAGTCGCCGAAGTCCGGGATGTCATCGTAGGAGTAACCGCGGTAACCCTTGGCGGCGTAGTAGGCGATCCTGAGGTGGTAAAAGCCGGGCAGGAAGACCAGGAGGCCTATGACAATGACAGGGATGGTGCGGTCGGGATTCTAGGAGCCAAACAAAACAAATAAACATCAAATAGAGAAGGTGAAAATGAAAAAGCAAGGTAGGAAAATGTGAAACAGAAGCACAGCAGGAGGCTTTGCTTTTATGTAAACCATGAGTCAGTCAAGGTGCAGCGCTGGGCTCCACCACCAGATGGCAGCATCATGCACCGAGTCGAAGCAGGAAGGTGTCCCTGCTGGTTTTCAGAGGTGCACTGCAGCATCACTGCAGCATTAAGGCTTTAAAACAATCTGGTTTTCTGTGTTGGTGCAGAACTAAAGCCGCAGTGCAGAACGTTAACGCTACATCTTTAATTATCCTGACTAAAAACAAAGGAATTGATCTTGTTTGGTAGACAAACTCTTTCCTTCAGTGCTGGCTGTTCAAAAACTGTAATTGAGATTAATTAAAAAAAAAACAAACAGATACAACAAAACTCATTCATCAATCAACTCTGACAACTTTTCACCAAACAGAACTTCTACTTTAACTGTAATCATGTAATCTGATGCTGGTAGATTTACTTCCTTTACTCGTTTTTTTAAAGAAATTAAAACTTGGTGCAAGTTAGTGAGTCAGTGAGTGAATTAGCGAATGACCGAGTTACTGAGTAACTGAGTTAGTGAGAGGCTGAGTCAGTTAGCAAACAACTGAGTTACCGAGTGAGAGAGTTACTGAGAGTGAGTAGAAGAGTTAGTAGTAGTTGAGTGAGTCAGTAACTGAGTTAGCATGCCAGCAAATTAGCAACTTACTGACTGAGTGAGTGAATATAAGTGAATGAACGCATTAATGTGTTAGTAGTGAGTGAGTTAGCAAGCTAGCAAGTTGCTTAATACTTGCTAGCTTGCTAACTACTTAATACTCAGCAAGTTACTCTGATAATAGATAAGTTAAGGATTGTGAGTGAGCGAGTAAATGTGAGTGAAGGTGTTAGTGAGTTAGTAAGAGAGTGAGTCACCAAGTGAGTTTGTGAACAACTGAATGAGTTAGTGACTGACTTACTACGCGAGTGAGTAGAAGAGTTAGTAGCAACCGAGTAAGTCAGTAATTGAGTGAGTTAACAAGTGAGACCAACTGAATTAGAGACTGAGTTAACGAGTGAGCAAATAAGTGAAAGTGTTAGTCGTGAGTGAGTGAGCAAAGGAAGGCAAGTGAGTTAGTAAGTGAGAAAGTTAGTGAGCTACCAAGTTACCAAGTGACTGAGTGAGTTAGTAAGAAACTGAATGACTAACCAAATGAAAGAGTGAGACGCCAAGTGAGTGAATGATTCTGAGCAAGTGAGTAAATGTGAGTGAACGAGTTAATAGTAAGTGAATGAGTGAGTCACCGGGGGAGTTAGCAAACAGCTGAATGAGTTAATAAGCAAGTGAGAGACTGAATGACTGACTGAATGTGAGTGAGTGAGTGAGTGAGTGAGTGAGTGAGTGAGTGAGTGAGTGAGTGAGTGAGTGAGTGAGTGAGTGAGTGAGTGAGTGAGTGAGTGAGTGAGTGAGTGAGTGAGTAAAAAGGCAGCTGAAGGAGCAACTTGTGTCTAATTTAAATATTTGTCAAATCCTGAATAATAAATGTATTTCTGTCATTTTTGTAACATCAGTGAAGCTTTTTCTTTGTCCAATCTGAGGTTTGGTTGTTGTAGCTGCAGCTGCGAAGCGTCCATTTCCAACGTTTGTCCAAAAACAGAGGCAGACGTCACTCGTGGCACCAATGATCAGTCTGAAAGTAGCCATGTTTCATGCAGGTGAGGCGGCTGAAGCATCGTCAGGTTTCACAGCTCACCGGGTCGACTAATGGGACCAAGCCAGCGGTAAGTTCTGCTCCACCTGGGCTTTTCCTGCTACGATACGGTAAAAATATCTGTAGCACCCAGTGGCATAAATTATAAAAACAGTTAATGTGTAGCTTAGGGTACCTGACTTACTGCTTTATTTAGTCCATGAAGCTGTTTAAATAAAATAAAAGACTCTACTTTCACTAAATGGTTCAAAAATGCCACAATCCAATAAAAATCCATATAAAATGTAAAATATTTCAATAATTTCTTAATCTGATAATAGATATGTTAAGGATTGTCATCTTTTAACATGATTAAGAGCATATTTTAATTATTTCACTCTTCTGTGGGGCCACAAGTGCAACAATTCAATATATAATTGTTAAATATTTACATATTTAAACCTGAATTCATTATACAGTAAAATAAAAGTATTTTGAAATAAAATTTTGTTATTTAATATTCCCCTTGCTACTAGCAACAACCTGTACACGTCACTGGACTGTAATGATAAAATTAAATAAAAATACAACTATTTGGTTTTCTGTAAAATGTATACACATTTCATTAACTACTTTTACATTTAACTATTTAATTATTGTATTTAATAATTTATTAAAACATCCAATATGTTTTATTTAACAAGTGCATGTAATTATAATTTTGTTTAAATTATTTCTGAAGGTCTTTTAGGGTTTTTCTTTGTACTCTACTTGCTTTAACTTAATTTTTTTCCTAATATTTGACCATTTTTAGGCAAATGTTGACATAGGAATCATGCAGGCATAAAAATGCTACAAAACTAAAACGAACCAGTGCTAAAAATGCATAATTTCCAGACTTTAAATGTGAAAAACTTCAAGTTATTGAGCCGAATAACTCAAGAAGAAACTTCAAACTCACCTCGACATTGATGATCCCGGCCAGAAACAGGGCTCCCAAAATGATCAGCAAGGAGCCAATCAGGAACAAGATTACTGCCACGCCAATCGCCTTGTAAGGGATCTTTGGTGGACTCTTCTTGAACTAGTAACACAGAAAGTGTAATTATTATGCAGTAAAACAGAAAAGCTTTTCAATCAGCATATAATTTGGCACCAATTCAATTAAACATTTTGCCCTTAAAGTTGATATCCGATATCGATATCTGTATCGGTTCTGATGCTATGCTTTATTTATTTTACATTATATTTATAATTCCTAATTACACTTTCTGACCATTTAACACAAGTTTGTTGCAGTTTATCTTAGGAATGCGGCGATACGAATATTATGGCTGATACCGATATTTGATATTAATATTGCTTTTATTGCCAATACACAATATTTATTGATATTATATATATTTATCATTTTGACACCTTCAGGGGAAAAAACAGCAACAAGATGGAAATTAATATTAGTTGTTAATATCCTTAGTTTTATTTTAGCCGATACTAATATACTAAAAAATGACTAATATCAGCCGATACCAATGTTAATGCCGATATATCATATCTCTAGTTTATTTTTACATATTTGACCAAAATGATCAACTTATTGATTTTGTCACATTCAATTTTTTATTATTTATTTTAATTGGCTATTATAGTTATAATAGCACTGACTGAACAAATTAAAGTTGGTTTTACCAAATTTGTTAAGTTAATGGTGTAAAGTTATCAAATAAATTTGTAATTTAATACATTTAAGTAAAAAAAGAAGAGACGTTTTAAGTCAATTTAAGGCTGTTTTCCTGTGTCTGTTCGGTATCAGACGATACTAAACCTCAGATATTGAATCAGAAGTGAAATTAGTGAATCAGAGCCAATTCTAACGGCATAATCAATCAATAAAAATGTTAAAAACTTAACGATGAGGCGCTGACCTGCAGGTCGATGTAGCCATCGTCGTCAGCTGCCAGTCTGGAATACTTGGCCTTGTTGTTGGATAATCCAGCTGTCAACATGTTGCTTCCAGCTGCCGTTAGCGTAGCATAACAGCTGTTTGGGGAGAGAAACGCAGGCCGGTAGTCCCAGTCACTTACAGCTTTTTATACAAGTTCTGATTGAGCCAAACAAATAGAAACCTGGGAAATGAACAAGGTCGATATAAAGTCTGGAAAAGTTTAGTAGTAGTTTAGTAACATCCCGGTGTGGATAAATCAGGAAGTACATCTGTATTTATAACGCTTATTTCCTGTTCCATTGCTTAAACGTTGAATTCAACCGTCCACCTCCTTAAAGTTTAACTTTTGAAACTTTAACTTTTTAAATATTAACTCTTATAAAACGGAAAAACCTGAATGGAGGACTCCAGAAATTTGAATGAAAAAAAAAGCAAACTCTTACTAAACACAACGAGGTTTCTACAGATTTTCCTTTTCAATATTTTAAACATTTTCATTATGAAATTCAGTTAATAATAATTCCTTATCTAAATGGTCATTTACTGCTTTCCATATTTATTTAAGTTCTCAGGACAACAAAACAAGACAATGACAGCTAAACCATTCATCTAAAATCTAAATATGAACAGATTGAAAGGTTCTTTTCAGAGTAAAATAACATTATTGAAACATTTTTCTATAACATCCAAATTTTCTATTGAAGTAAAAAGAAAAAGGAACAGAATTTGGAACAAGTTTGGGTTCCCAATTAGACAAAGACTTGAAAAGGTGAATAATGCATTTGGATTTTACCAGTTTCTACTTTAAATAGACATATTTAAACCAAGTTGGAGACAATAAGTTAATGTGCACCATGTTAGGGTAGTTTACACAACTAATTGTAGAAATTATTTCACGAAATTCAAGTTTTTAACTTCCAAAAATAACTGGACAGAAGAGAAAGTCAATTCATCCATCCATTTTCTAACTTCCTTGTCCCTAGTGGGGTCAGGAGAGGTGCTGGTGCCTATGTCCAGCTAACGTTCTGGGCGAGAGGCGGGGTCACCATGGACAGGTCGCCATGGACAGGTCGCCATGGACAGGTCGCCATGGACAGGTCGCCAGTCTGTCGCAGAGCAACACAGAAGCAGACAGGACAAACATCCACACCTAGGGAGAATTTAGATAATTTAACCTGACAGTCATGTTTCTGGACTGTGGGAGAAGGCCGGAGTACCCGGAGAGAACCCACGCATGCACAGGGAGAACATGCAAACTCAGTGCAGAAAGACCCCGGGCTGGGAATCGAACCTTCTTGCTGCAAGGCAACAGTGCTGCCAACTGCGCCACTGTGCAGCCCAGAAGAGAAAGTGTGGAAACATTAACAGTTTGACCTTTTTGGCAGATATAAAAACTTCTAGAAGTAAAATATCACACTTATCAAGGCTGCAAAGGAAACTGCAGTTTAAGAAGTGATATCAAAACATTCTGAAGCTGTTGAGCTTAAATCCTTAAAAAACATTTTGCTAAAAAAATATGTTAAAAAACATTTTGGAAAAGGCCAGGATGTAAACAGGAGAAAAAAAGTAACCCTCGTAGCTAACTGACGGGCTTTTTAATGTGTTGTGTCTGCAGAGATATCTAGGACTCCATTCATTCATCTAAATGGAAAAACAGGGATCTAGTTTATACCCAATGGGTTGAAAATATTCTCAAATTGTGTTTGTGTGCTGGCAAAGTTACATCTTTGTGCGTTTTTATGCTAAAACTTGGGTTGTTCATTATTTTCTAGCTTACTAAGATCACTAATAAGGGGATTAGTTGCCTTGTCCCTTTTGTGATGTCATCGTTAAAGCTTGTCTTGTGAAGGTGGTTTATCTCTTGGTCAAATAATTACAACAAAACTAGCAGGAAAACTGAATAAGGCAGGTTCTATAGGTAGGAGCTGAAGCTAAAGTACATTTTATTGGTTATAATAATAAATCTGAGTAGCAGCTTTAAGTTGCAAATCGTCTTAAAAATGACGTAACAGTATAAGATGAGATTTTTAATACAAGTTTAATCAGTCGTCAAACTAAAGATATTTTTAAAAGGCCCCCGGGTCTTTTAATACTGAATTAGGAGCATTTTTAAAACGCTTAGCTAATATATGAAGGGTTATTCACTCAATTAAAAGGCTCTTGGTTGAGTTTACCGTTTTAATTGCCTAATTAGCTCCAGCATTAGCCTCCAACAAGCTTTGCTGGGAGAAATAAACGAAGTACAAAAACAGACGGACACGACTGCTTTGGTTCCGCGGGTGACTCTCTTACCTTCACATGAGGCAGAATAAACCCAATTAGCGTCGCTCTGTTGCTAAGTTCTGTCCCATCCACAGTGTTTCCATTGGGGGAAAAACTTCCTTGTTTTTCCTTCACGGCGCATGCGCACATGCAAATCCCGTTTGTTTTCTCGCCTGGTCGCGGTCACGTCGAGCCGTGATTTAAAGAGGAAGTAAACATTTAGAGTAATCTGTAATTAGTTTTTAGAAAGATAATTATCAGCATTACGGTGTTATTGTGAATAAAACTAATTTTTTTTAGATATATTTTTAAATAAATGTCTTTTAAGGTTGAATATTACCACTACATAAACTAATACACGTGGATGAACAGCTGATTATAGATACCGTAAAGTACGGTAAAGTGTACGGTACTTTACCATACCGTAAATTGTACCGTTATTTTTCTAGTTTTGTAAATTTTCTGAGGTTCAAAAGTAAAAAAAAAAAATTCCACTTTTGCAACTCAGAAAATTCCACGTTTTCTGAGTTTAATCTCAACATTTCTGAGATTTTTCTAGCAAATGTTTTAACTTTTGAAACCCAGAAATGTCTGTGTTTTTTCTGAAAAATGTCTCAGATATTTTTTTTGCAGAAATTAATTAGTTTTTTACATATCTGGCCCCAAATACACTTGTTGCCATAGATTTACTACAAAATAGTGAGAAAAATATTTTATATTAGCTTGTGTTGTCAGCAATATTAGCTTCTTTAACTAGCATTTCTGAAGGGCTTTTGGACTTTGAATTGGGACATGCTGATTTAGTTATTTTGGATGTTATTCCTGAGGTTTCTGAATATAAACATTACTAAACAGGGACATTTAAATCTCATTGAATGTCAGTAGTAATAAAATGTAGTTATTTGCTTTTTTACATCTGCTGATGGATGAATGATGTGTAGAAAAATGATTGCTCATTCAGCTTAAAGCGTTGTTTACTGAGACACTTCTATTGCATGCTTGGAAACAATATGCTGACTTTTGTTCCATGAACAAGCCTCCCACCTCCGACTGCAGGGAACAATCTAAAATTTACCGTCTGTCTCTGCACATGGCAGGAAACCAAGGAAGTCCCATAAAACGAACGGCACTCAAACTCCTTACCGTCATAAATAAGGCGACACAGTTAAAGCAGCAACACTTTAATCATTGTGAAAACCACAAACAAAAAAAAATAAAAAAAATGTAATGTTAAAAGCTTTGACCATCACTACTGCAGGAAGGAAGAACTGCAGACTCCAAACTGCATGTCAGCATTTTGTTTCTATATTACATCAGACTCAACATCTGCACAGCTGAGGGTTTATGAAGAGACATGACAGTCTATGTTTAGTAATCCTATTCCTGAATTACGAGCTGATACTTGTTATTTAACATCCGCGCTGTTACAATTAATAAAACAGACACAAGTAAATGAACTAAACCTCTTAAAGGGGCAGTATTATGTGTTTTCCAGGCACATAGTGCCATTTTATAGCACAATTAAGTAACTAAGTTACCTTCAGTTGTTGTAAAAATGCTATATATAAAATTTGACTTAAAAGAAAATTTACCTTGTAAATTAACGCCTTTGGGCCTCTGTCTCTGTAAGAAGCTCCTGCTCTTCCTGAAACTCCGCCTCTCTTAACCCTTTAGGTGAATTTTTACCAGCGTTTCACAGAGAAGTATCTCATTTAATGAGCTCAGCGGTTCCACCAGGTGTTTGCTAATTGCTGCTGGCTAGTCTGAAGGAGATGAGTGGGGGAGTTGTGGCTTAGAAACTGCAGCTCTGAGGAGGAGCTGCGTCTCGAAGGCGGAGCTAGGTAAAATCAGGCGTTTTGTACAGCTGAATGGTTGCCATGGAGATTAAAGGATTTCTCAAACATGCATGAAAGAATCAAAGCAACTCTCCAGGTTTTTTTTACATTATGACATGATCTGAAGCTCAAAGAAATAAACTTTACATTTTGCTGCCCCATTAAGGCATCAATATATTATCTCATTCTGGTTTCTGCTCCCTAAAAAGTGGCTGCTGGAATCGAATCCCTGCATTTCTTCCAAGCCGCATTTGCTGGTATGGAAAATATCAAATGTCTAGCAAGGTCCTATTCTCACCGCTGACAAAACCTGAGCTCCTGCTGCTGTGACGGTTAAAAATAAAAACCTCTGTGAGGCAGAAAGGCTCCTCTCGCTGCGGGAGGGCTGGCAGGAAACTCGGCTCACCACGGAGAGTCCAGGCTGCTGCGTTTCTGATTTATCTGAGCATCCCTCAGTCTCATTTTAGCTCTCAGAGATCATGTTAGAGACTTGTAACCCAATATGAAGTAAAACAAACATTTCTATGTGAGTTCTGCAGGAATTCTGCGTCTAGGAAATCAGATTTGACCTAAACTGCATGAACTCCTCTGGACGAATGGGTGGAAACCTGTTGAAACGACAACTATTAGCTATGAACTCCAAAAATCTGCCATTTACAAAAGAGTGGTAAAGAATAAAGAAGCCAAAATATGTCAAATAAGACCAAAACTGATTGTTTTAAACATGCAAAACATCATCCAATCAGCGTAATGTAGCAAGATTTTTTTTATTTCCATATATACTCAGTAAAAATCCTAATTTCTTTAGATTTTAAAATTGGTTATCCAAACTTTCTGAATATCCTTCGATGTTATTTCCTTCTTTCTGTTGCTTTTTCACTCATTTCAGCCATTTTCTGTGTTTGTGCAGCCTGTCTTTGTGAGCTGCAGTGTTTCCATGCAAAAATATCAAGTGAAATATATTCCTAAAACATAAATTAACAAATCTGAAACCAATCAAAACGGCCCAATATTAAGCTTAATATAAACTAACTCCATGCAAACAGGTTAGTTTTATACTTTAATGTTTTGCAGTGTGAGATTAGAAGGAACCGCTCTAGCTTGCTAGCATGAACATAATCCCTCTGTTTGCAGAGTTTAATACAATCCTGAGGACGTTTGAGATAAATCCCAGCCATTAGCATCTGGCTTTAAGCATTGTTTCCACTTCATTTCCTTCTTACTTACTTCTGTCTTTAGCAAACCCCAGAGTCTTTACAAGTTAATGAAACCAAAGGGCTCATTTCAAATCCTGTGTGGCTCATCTCTAAATGCATTTGTTGAATAATTGGGTACATAGTACGCATTAATTCAGCAGGTTAAATAATAATGTAGATGCTCGTACTTCTCTCCAGAGATGTTTCCATCTCAGGGAATTAAATTAGGATCGATATAATCTCTCTGGAATACATTTAGCCGCGTCTGCAGGGAGGAAAACACTGAAATGCGGCGCAGGAGGAAACGTCCAGGAGGATTCCTGTGTTTTTATGATGGAAAGCATCTTGAACTGGTTTGTTGCTGAAATCTGCTGTACAAATAAACTTGATTATTTATATTATATTATGAAATGTGTAAGTTGGCTCCCCAACCCATATTTTACTATTTTCATTTTTCTTTTTTTCCTTCAGTTTTTTCTTCTTTTATCCTTTTTTCTAAATTATTTATTTATTAAGTTTGTCCTGATTATGTATTTAACGGTGCCTTCTTAAATAAATGTACAAATAAATGTTTTGCTAAAAAAATCCTTAATTTTCCCGTTTTCCTTCAGTTTTTCTTCTTTTTTTCCCTCTTCCTTTTTTTCCATTCCCACATTTTAACCTTGTGGATTTCATCGCTGAGAAAAACAACCAGCAGCATTGGAAGCTGCTAACAGGGTGGTATTTATTCTTTCTTGTATTTGGACGCAGATAAAATAAATTCTACTCTGCTGAAGGTTGACTTGCTTGCCGTGGGAGAATGACTATTACTGACTGCATTAAAATGCACCAACATCATCAAATAAATGCAGGAACGGATGGCAGACGCCTCAAACATTTACGTAGTTTAGACGGTTTTAGAGAAATAAACAGAAACGTTGCCAGAATACGCAAAAATTATACTCAGGAGTAGCACTACTTCAACTTCATATTTTTACTCAAGTAAAAGCAAAAGAGTGACTGATTGTTTCATATTTCAAAATTACATCATCAGACGGATCAAAATATAAAGTTAAGTGGAAATTTTGGTATTTTAAGGACAAAAATTACAATAATAACAAGAATATTTTTTCAAATTTATTTTTATTTCGCAAGTGTCAAACTCCAGGTCAAGCTGTAGCTTTTTATGAGGCTCAAATTTCACCAAAGAGTCCTTGCAATTTTTCACAAATCTGCAAAAGTCACACAAAATCATTTTCTCTCATTTTAATGGAAATTTTCTCAGATTTGGTCAAAAACATTGGGTTTACGTGACTTGATGTCCATAACCGATACGGCAAGTAATAAAAAGTCATATTTAACATCAAACGTTAATGCAAATATTGTAAAAATTCCTTACAAACATTTCTATACTGGAACAAAATCTGTAATTTTGATTGAAAAGACCACTATAACAATCACAAAATCCTGGAGGAACAGCTATTTATTGGTATTTTTAAAGTTTCATTGGGTTTATCAACATATTCTGGCACAACCGGCCCTTTAAGAACAGTCAGGTTTTACATATGGACCAAAATGAAAATGAGTTTGGTGTACCTGGTTAATATTTGGCTAAAACATGTTTATTTTTCATTCATTGGGTAGAAAATAAAGAAATTTTACTCAACTAAGAGTAGAAATACTTCAAAATAAAATTACTGAAATGAAAGTAAAAAGTACAGAGTAATAAAAATACTCATAAAAGTAAGTTTGTTCAAAAAGTTACTCAAGTAAATGTAACCAGAGTTGGGTGTTAAGTAATCGCATTTACTTGAGTAACTTTTTTGAAAATATTTACTTTTTAAAGTATTTTTACTACGCTGTAATTGACTTTATTATGAAGTATTTCTACTTTTTCTTTAGTAAAAGTTCTGGATTTTCTTCACACCGAATGAAAAATAAAAAATCCACCAAACGATGACACTCACCTGCAGTTTTTGTTAAAGTTTCATAAGTTTTTTATTGAAAGAAAATGATTTGGAAACATTTTATTTCGCCTGATTTTGTTATTTTTTGTTGCTTATGTGAATTATTGTCATTTTGGCTCTTAAAATAAAAACATTTCCACTTAAATTTACATTTTGGTCTGTCTGATGATGTAATTTTAAAATATTAAATCTTTGATAATTATATCAGTTACCAAATACCTCTTAACTCTTACTTGAGTAATTTAAACTTTGACTTGAGTAAAAGTACTACTAGAGTACAACTTTTACAAGTCTCATAATTTTGTTGTTGTTGTTGAAAAAAACTGATTTTGAAAAAAATTATTTGACTTGATTTGTTCCTTTTTGTTACTTAAATGAATTATTGTCATTTTTGTCCTTAAAATACCAAAAATTTCCATTTAACTTTAAATTCTGGTCCGTCGGATGATGTAATTTTAAAAAATTAAATAATTGGATCAGTTGCTCAGTACTTGAGTCGCCTTTATACCAAATACGTTTTACTCTACGTTTAAAAACATTTTGAGGTAATGCTACTCAGCCCACCTCTGAATGTAATTTAGTAAATGTAACTCGTTACTACCCAGTTCTGGTTCCCCTCTTCCTGAGCCAGCGGCGTGACGATGTGAACCGTTAACGGAGGTCAGGACGCGCCGAACGCATCAATAACATGGAGAGGATGATAAACAGGCTACTTCTTCTCTCGGGTTATTGTTCAGGCTGATTTATTTATAGACTCTTCGACGGGTCAGTAGCTTTACCACAGGTGTCTGAGGCACCTGTGATCAAACTTTCCCCTCCTTCAGCTCTGCCTCAGACGCAGAGGTAATATATTTATCTTCAGTGACAGAAATGTCTCGTGTGTCTGCTGCCTCTGGCCGCATCGATCCAAGTTATAGATCTTCCTGCTGTGTGGTTTTCTGTTGCAACTTTTTTGTTGTGCATTTTTCTCACATCGTCCTCCTTGAACTCTGCATTGTGTTTTCCAGTTGCGTAAAAATGGGGGAAACGATGGGGATGGTTGTTAAGAAGCAGACGTATAATTGTTAAGAGCGACTGATGTCTATCTGGGAAGGTTTATAAAGTCTAGGATAGCAAATAGAAAGCTTTTCAAACAGCGACCAATTTTCTCAGAATTGGACGTTCCAGCAAATTTACTCCAAGGTCGCCCGCATGTAATGATTTCTGAAATTGCAAAAAAACCCAAGATGTCCATCTGAGACTCTACAGGCTTTAGTTTGCATATTAAGTGTTAACATTTCTGACTAGATGACAGAGTAAAGGTGGGCATTTATTGCATCATTTACCATTCATCGTGATCAAAATAAGAATTTTAATTTATTGTTGTCATGAAACATTCCAATTAATGATGTTTAAAATCGTCAGGATTGTTAGCTTTGCTATTTTCTCCACTGTTTTTACAATTAAAGTATCAATAAATATGAAAATATTTGTGCAAGTTAGTGATGCAAATCCAGGGTTTCCCCCAGAAAACTTGCTATTATGGTGATGCATTCAAAGGCAGTCGTACATCCAGCAACCCGCCGCGTTTTTGAGTTAAAAAAACGTTTAAAATTGACAGGAAATTTGAAAATATCACTTGATAATTTATGTTATTGGAAGAATAATGCCTGAACACCAACTACAAAGTCTTAGAAAATGCAAACATTTTTTAAATCTTAAATAAATAAGCAACGCTTAGCCTGGTGGGGACACAATTAAAGCCTGGTGGCCCGCCAGGCTTATAGTACACTGGGGGAAACCTCGAATTCCAATTAATGATGTTTAAAATCGTCAGGATTGTTAGCTTTGCTATTGTCTCCACTGTTTTTACAATTATGGTATCAATAAATATGAAAATATTTCTGCAGGTTAGTGATGCAAATCCTGACGGTCGAGACACCGAATTGGTCCTCCGTGTTTCTGTATTAAACAAATTAATACAAATTAAATTATGTTTATAGAAAATTTTAAATATTACTGGGTTTTAAATATTATTCCTTTTTTGTTTTTATTTTTCTGAAACTCTCCCACTGGTCAAACTTTTATTGCCATTAGATTTCAGACAGTATTCCTGTGGTTTAAAAAAAACGACTCAGTGTTACATTTAATTGATCAATCCTCCGTTTTCCTTCCATTTCTCTGCAGATTTTACGATTGAAACCATAAACTTTACATAACCTGCAGCCGAGCCGCTGTTTGGGGAGTTCCTGCGTATTTTTCGCTACCTTTCTAGAACCAAATATCAGAACTCCTTAAAGGTCAGACTCCTCGCCGTCTTGGCAGACGGGCATCTGGAAGAAGCATTATTGCGCCACGATTCCCACTGCATCCACTCATAACTGATGTTGTCTCGCTTTGGCCGACTGCAGGCATTAAACCGATTACACTTCGGCAGAGTCTTCCTCTCTCTCTCCACTTCTGCTGCCAGGGGAAGACAAACACACAGCCTCCACGTGGCACAGAAATATGTTTTGTTGCTATCAGCTGGTTAAATACTAAATTATTCATAGGTAGGTAAAGGCTTGTGTTGGTGAGATTAGAGCACCTAATTGTGCCTTTTACAGAGACGATTTGTCTTTCAATGAACATCAAGTTAAAAGGAAATTAAGGGTAGGAATTTATCATTTTGCCTATCATTTATCATGATCAAGATAAGACTTTTGATTTATTATTTTCATGAAAAAAACTCCAAAAACTGTCCGTATTGTCAGGATTGTTAGTTGTACTATTTTCTCCACTGTTCTTTCAATGAAAGTATGAATAAATTTGAAAATACGTGAGAACTAAGGAAGCATATTACAAATGGGAAAGTTTTTCAAGAGCAGTTTTTGTGTTTGTGGGGAAATTTTACTCGCATAATATTTTATTCACTTTTAATTCTGAGAAAGAGCCACAGATAATCTAATAGAGTAGACTTCCTTTAACATACAGGAAACTTCAATCAGTCATTGGGAGACATGGTTGCCAAGGCAACAGATATAATTTGGAAAGAGTAGAAATTGTGACATAAGTGAAAAATCAGATGTGTAAATATGTAAAATATGGGACATATTTGGTAATTTGGATTTAATAAGTGTTGTCTTCTTCGTGCTTCTTTTCGGATATGGAAGTGTTGTTTTTGTTTAATTGTTGCTAATGTTTTCTTCTTGTTCGAAATAATTTCATTTTATTTCATATGCCATACAACCCTGAATGCACAGGGTACAGTGGGTGTTTTCATGCCTCATAGTCTGGTAGATTTGATTGGGTTGGGAACCAAAATTGCAATATTTGTTACATTTTCAGCTGCTGCAGTTCGCTTTCACACCGTAATGCAAGAAACGATCCAAATTAATTGAATAAAGCTATTCCCCTCCTCACCTGTGGGGGCGCTGCACAAAGAACTATTGAAGGAAACGACACAAAAACTCCTTCTTCACAAAATGTAAACAAAAATGGAGTAGAGTCAGATTTTAGTGGTTAGGATTTATCTTTTGTCTTTGGTAAAAAGACTACAAGCTAATTCTCCAGCTAGCACCAGACTCACACGTTTGTTTTGGTTGCATTTACCCAAAATGCCCTGCGTTGTAGTCCAATTCCTGCTTTTGGAGCGCTTGGCGTTCACATATGCATTTGAACCACACCAAAATTCACTTCAACCAAACTAAGGTTTATAGTTTTGTTTTATTTAATTGTTAAAAAAGTTAGTCTTAGTAGTTTTAGTTAGAGTTTATTTACTAGTTTATATTAATTAGTTATTGGTTAGACATTGTTTACTTTTAGGTTAATTTTGATTAGTTACAGTAGTAGTTTTAGGCGAACCTGAGTTTGCTTCGCACCTCACCAAATGAACCGGTGATTTGGATTAAAGTGGACTAAACCGGGCTGATGTGAATCCTTGATATCAGTTTAGAAACAGATTAAGCTAACATGTTTTAGGACTGTAGGAAGCTGAAGAACAGAGACAGAAACTACGAATGCCTGAAGAAAATGCAAAAATTCCTGTAGAAAGACAGAATATTATGGAAAAGTAATTTACTTAATTAATTTAATTAAAAAGTGAAAACTCATTACACAAAGTTACATCTATACTACCACAGTTTTTCCTTCCCCTCAACTTTCCTGCTTTATACACCTAGATACAACCCACTGTGAAGAGCCAAATTCTTCATTTAAGATCTTTTATGTCTGTAACTGACTCCTGCAGTGGAAGGTGTCTGCTGAGCTACACAGTAACACTTTCTCCTTCCACTCAACTTTCCGTTAATGTGCTTGTTTATTGAGAAGGAAGATATGTTTTCAAAGCTAGACGACAGAAAACGATGAAGCCTGAGTCAAATGATCCATAGCCGATGAGTGGGAAAGACTCTGCAGAGGTCACCATTCAATCACAGCCACTCACAGTAAAGGGCGATTTAGACACTCCAATCAGCCGAACGTCTAATTGATCAGTCACTACCTTACAACCGACATATCTGAGAACAGATGATCATCACCTAACGAACGGACATGGATCACCAATATAAAACAGACGCTTAGAGAGACCATCCATGAATAAACTGAACCTATTTTTATAACATTATACAAAATTAAAAACAGAGAATAGCAGCTACATGGGTAAATGTGTTGCAAAAGTAGCACTATTCCAACATATTTTTACTCAAGAGTAAAAAAGTATTTGGTAAAAAGTTACTCAAGTTCTGAGTAACTGATCAAGTTACCAATCATTTAATATTTAAAAATTACATAATTTGACGAACCAAAATATAAAGTTCAGTGGAAATTTTGGTTTTTAAGAACCAAAATGACAATAATTCAC
Organism: Xiphophorus hellerii; assembly: GCF_003331165.1. NCBI lineage: Eukaryota > Metazoa > Chordata > Actinopteri > Cyprinodontiformes > Poeciliidae > Xiphophorus > Xiphophorus hellerii. Next base: position 8,145,615 of record NC_045679.1, on the reverse strand, counting down.
ATAAGTAACAAAGAAATAACAAAATCACGCAAAATAAAATGTTTCCAGAAATATTAACCAAAACTGTGTCTGGTGAGTCTTTGGTTAAAACATGTTTGTTTTTCATTCAGCGAGTAGAAAATCCAGAAATTTTGCTCTAGTGAGAGTAGTAATACTTCACAATAATATTACTCAAGTAAAAGAAGAAAATACCGCATGGTAAAAATACTGAAAAAGTAAATTTTTTCAAAAAAAGTAAATATAACCAACTCTAAGAACCCAACAAAACTATTTCTATAGATGGAAAAAGGCCCCAAAACTCTCAAATAATTCTTTTTCCATATTTGTTTTAAAAAAGTTAGTCAAGTAAATGTAATTGAGTAAATAAAACTAGTTACTACCCCACTCTGCGTATAGGTAACAGTCATTTCTTTTGCCATGGACAATAAAGCAACCAGTTGAAGAAAACCCAAAAGCTTTGTTTCCTGTTTCCAGTTATTACTCTCGGAACCATCATTTGTCAAAATGTCAGTTGAGCGAAGCTTGCAATTGCAATTTCCTTGGTCCCAAATCAAAAGGGATGACAAGTAAGATTGAATTTTACAGACTGCTTTCCGTTTCGTAAGGGAGACTGTGCAGGTAAACTCGTTTAGATTTGGCTGGAGCTGAAAATGTCGAGTGAGAAAACAAAGGATCTACACTTTCCAGCATGTAAAGAAAGTTAGCATGTGTACAAGGTTTATTGTACTAGTTTTAATTTTAAAATATTTAAAACCATACAATTTGTTGAAAGCTGACCTTAAATAATCTTATCTATCTGCTTTTCCACCCCTATAAATTTAAAACCATTTACTGCTGCTTCAATGTAAAGTTCACTTCTCTTCCTTTTACCTAATTCAGTTGTTGGATTCTTTAGTTCTGCCTCTGCAGCTCCTGCTTCCGGCTTCATTTGTGAATTTCTCCTTTTCAAACCTTGTTTTTGATCCAAGCTTTCATAGAAACACAGCCGCCACGGTCAGGTTCTTATTCTTGACATTAGTGCGGAGGCGAACGCTTCAGACGCAAATTAAAGTTTCTCCTAAACCGCCGACCCATGCAGCGCTGCACAAAACAAACTGTCAGCTTCACAGATCTCCGGGAAAATGTGTCATCCTGTTTCAAGGCCAGCGTCAACATTTAAAAGATGAAGAGCGTCTTGCAAAAGATTTAATGTGGAAATAACAATTCAAAACCACAGTTTTTCTCACTCTCCGTGTCGGCTACGCTACACGCAGGCTCGTTGCCATAGCAACCGACAACAACGCCACTTTATGTTTCAGGATTCGACACCGAAAAACACTCAAACATTTCCCACAAAAAGAGTACAGAACATTCAGTCAGTTATAGTTTTATGTTTTCAGGCTTGGTGTTTATTTTTTGATTAGTAATAAGTGATCGCTGTGGCAGATTGGCTATCGCTGCTATTAGCTGAGCTAACACTGCGGAGCTTGATTAGCTAATTTAAACACCTGATCTACTGATGATCTGCCAGAGCTGGTGTTCAGGTCGACCTGTTTCTAAACTTTTTAACTGAACCGAAACACAGAATCCCACATCACATCTTCATATCAGATTGTCATAGTCAAGCTAGCATAACTGAACTATGCTAGCTTGACTATTCTTTTTCTGACCTTGTCATAGGGTTGATAAAGCATTGCTTTTTCTTAAATATATCATGCATATATTAGAGATTTAGCACATTATATTGACAACTTAACAGCTCAAACCAATGCTAGCCATCGTCAACCAGCAGCTTATTGCCCTCCAACAGAGATATGGAGGCGGGATCAACATCAAGATTCATGCTCTAAGTTGGGAAAGTTATTATTTTTAATTTTTTGCATGAAATATTTGCTACATTAATTATTCTAGAAAGACATTTATTATTTCTATTTTTATCACCAATTTTGGCATCATCAGTCCTCCATAGAATGATAAAATCTTGCACAGTTTTAACAAGTTTTTACTAAAAAACTTGGTAAAGCAAGTATTAGCTTAAACTTTGTTTTCTTTATTGTAGAAACAATAAAAACGAAGAATGAACCTAAAAAAAGATTAAGAGGCAACAAATTAAAGAAATGTAGATATTTTTGATTATTTCTGTTGACAGTGAAGCAATTTAATTATTCAAACAAACAAGTTGTTACAATGGAAAAAGATAATCCAATGAGATGTGAGGCACTTTATGAGCTTATTTAGGCTTTTAAGTGGTTGTAATGTTTTGCTACTATTTAGTATCAATCAAGACGTTTTCTAATCTGTTTTTTATCTCTATTAGCCTCATTACTGGAACCATAATTATCAGATAAAGCTCATAATTTTCTTATTAAACATGCAAAACCAGAGAAGCAGCACTCCACAGGAGGTACTTTGGTTGTTGGTGTGTGAGGATGCAGGCAGCCCCTCACACCTCAGAGCGTCTGAGTGCGCCGGTGGGAGGCGGAGCCAAAGCGGATCAGGTTGGTGGTCCACTCTGATTGTATTTTCCATCAGAAGAGGCAGCAGGACCGACCGCAGGAAGGAAAATCACTTCCTCCACTGCGTTCTCCGGGTTTTCTCTGGCTGCCTCGGTGACGAATGGCTGCCCTCTGAGAAAATTAACTCAATTCTCCTCTCACTCTCAAAAAAAAAAAATGTAAAAAAGGTAAGACTTTCTTTTTCCTGTTTTTCTCCTTTCATCCTGCAGCTTCCTTCCTGTACTAACCTACCAATCAGTGCAGTGAATCTTCCAGTTTCTAAATATTTTGCTTGTAATTTGGGATGATTAAACATCATGAAATGTAATCCTTAAAAAAAACAACAGGTGGGTTGATTTAGGAGTTGGAAATTAAGATTAAAAATCCCTACAACAAAATGCTCATTTAAATGTAGCAGTGGATTCCTGCAGATGCATCCCATCAGTGCGAGTGCAGCGTAATCACGGATGTCGCTCAGGCATTGAATTATGAATTTCAAGCAGCGACTCATCCCTGAGGAGAATGGCCAACATTTTAGGAAATGGACTTCTTCTGATGCAATTCATCGCTCGAGTGCTTTTCGCTCTGCAGACAATTCAACAACTGTTAGCATCACAGAATTTGGAGACGCGCCGACGACCCTAAAGTGAGTTTTTATGAAGCTGCAGTGTTTAAGTTTTACAGAAATATGTTTGTCTTTTACATGTTTGTTAAGTCGTGACCAGAGTTGGGTAGTAAAAAGTTACATTTACTCCATTACATTTACTTGAGTAACATTTTTAGTTTTTTTTAAATGTACTTTTTACTTTTACTTGAGTAAAATTTCTGGATTTTCTCCCCACTGAATGAAAAACAAACAAATTCACCAGACACACACCTGCAGCTTTTATTAAAGTTTTTTATTGAAAGAAACTGATTTGGAAAAAATTCTCTTAATTTTTTGTTACTTTTAAATATTATTGTAATTTTGTTCCTTTAAGAACCAAAAAATGTTCACTTAACTTTACATTTTGGTCCTTCTGATGATGTCATTTTTAAATATTACATGATTTGTTCAGTTACTCAGTACTTGACTAGACTTTTTTACCAACTACTTTTATTTACTGAGTATTTCTGCTCTTACTTGAGTAAAATTTTGGGATTTTCTACCCACTGAATGAAAAACAAACATGTTTTAACCAAAATTCACCAGACACAGACACTCACCTGCAGTTTTTGTTAAAGTTTCATAAGATTTTTATAGAAAGAAACTGATTTGGAAACATTTGTTTTGCCCGATTTTGTTATTTTTTTGTTTATTATATGAATTATTCTCATTTTTGTCCTTAAAATACCAACATTTCCACTTAACTTTATACAGGTTGCAGGTTATGTCATTTTTAAATATTAAATGATTGAAACATTTGAACAGTTACTCTACATTTTTACTCTTACTTGAGTAATTTCTTGGACGGCTAATTTTTACTTTCACTAGAGTAAAAATATATTAAAGTAGTGATACTCTTACTTGAGCACCTCTGGCCCTGACAGTATGGTATAAGACAGATAATCTGAGGAAATGCATCGCTTCTATCCAAAAACAACCAATCAGAGCCAGGAGGATGGTCTTAATGCTGTCAATCAACCTTATGTATGCGCTGCTAAATGTGTTAATGGTGGAAAAACAACGTATCGTTAAAGGAAAACATGCTCTGCCATCGCAGCATAAAAGAGAGCATTGAGGAGGATGTGAACAGCATATACACATGCATTATTGACATCGCTAAGGCCTATTTTTCATGAAAGTTACATACAGCATCTTTAAACGGGCAAACACAAATGCATGTCAAACTTTCAGAAGTTTTATTTCTTTGAAGACAAAGCAACTTATTCCCTCAACCTTTCAAGTATTCTCTAAAAACCCTTGCTGGAGTCTTGTACATTGATGAAGAAGGTCAGGAATGAGGTTTTGGAGACGTTTAAAGCTGAGTTAGGTCTTTATCATGAGATCCCAACATTTTATACAACTCTGTTCAATTATCACCTGAAATGCACAAATTAACAAAATATGAATACTTCTACCAGACCCCATGCAACATTTAGAGGATAATCTCTCAGAAAAATACTCATGCTGAAGCAGAGAGCACCAATGGTTTGCTAATTGCTGCTGACTAGTCTGAAGGAGCTGATACGTAATGCAGAAGCTTGAACACTGCAGCTCTGAGGAGGAGCTGCGCTTTGAAGGCGGAGCTAGGTCCACATAGGTGTTTTGTTCAGCTGAATGGTTGCCATGGAGATGAAAAAATTCTCAAACATGCATGAAAGACTTAAAGCGACAGTCCAGGAAATATTAAAACATAATTATTATTTTTTGGCTACTACACTAACAAAATATGAATACTTCTATGACATTTAGAGGAAAATCTCTCAGAAAGCCTTTAAAAAACATGGCCGCCTTACAGTACATCCATACCATGTGTGATAACGACGTTCCCTCGGCTTTTTTCAAGCCACATTAGTCCGACTAACACCCCCCTGATGCCCTATCCGTTTCAAACTGAACGGTGTTTTTCCCATGATGGTTTCCAAGCATCAAGGACAAACCGTTAGTCCATTACATCCTCCAATGCAGCAACGAGAGCAGATCCGCCTTTACATTTCACATGTAAATTATACCGCTGGCTGCTGGCTTTTAATCAAATCTCATCTCTGGAGGACGAGAGCAGGTGTTCAGTTTCTAGCAGAGAAAACGCTGTTTTCTTGGGCGGTATCATTGTAACATCTCCATTATTGTCGTGTTTTTGCAGCACAAATTGAAGAGAAAGAACGAAGTGTCTGCAGAGAAAGGCAGTGTGATTCTGCTTCCAGTGAAGCGATGAAGGTTGGGAGGGCAGGGAGGCGATGACCAGCCTGAAAAGGTCATTTCGCACATTATAACCCATCATCATTTCATCTGTGTACTGCTCTCCGCCTGCTGCCCTGCAACAATCTCACTGTACATGAATGAAACATGAATTGGAGAGAGTTTGGCTGCATCACGACCAGCCGCCGTGCTGAGCCGGGAATTAATGAAGCCATTTAATCTCCTCAATGTTGTGCAGCTCCATTGCTTATGCTAATTGACTCATTTATGCACCAGATTCACAAAGCAGATAGCAGCAAATGCAGGAAGGAGGAGGAGAAACTCCGCCCATTAAGTTTTAAAAGATGGCGGCCATTCTCACCAGTTTTTCTCCAATTTCTGGGGCTGTTTTCTAGTGTTTGCGCATTTTATTTTAGCAAATTTTTTATCTTAAATGGCATACAATTTAAAACCCTTCCAGACCGAATGTATTGGTGACGATCCAGACAAATTTGCGGTACCGTAACTCCACCAATCTTTGGCTATCTGAAAAATTACAACGGTTTCTGAAAGGGGAGACGTTGCACTTTCCAGCCAATATCTGGTTGGAATCGGAGGCAGATTATGGCGGGAGGAGTTTCACTCCCGCCGTAGCAGGAAGGGATATTAATCTGATGAAACACTCTTTTAATAGGCGGTAAATTGCAAAAATAACTTACTAGACATGGAAAGTTCCAGTTGTTATGAATAAATGTGCAAATATATTTACTCACAGGACAATTAAAGAACTGCGTACAATTGAAATAAGCAAAAATATCCAGAAACTTAGGACTTGAAGGGTTAAAACCGCTTGTTGCTATGGAGACTAAACACAAGCTTTTAAATACAACTTCAATATTTTTTTGTTTGGAACACAAAGTCATTAAATCTGCCCATTTTGCAGCATAAATCGTTTTTTCTGGCTATGACTTACATAAATATTGACTTTTTTTTTTACACTTTAAGTTGTTTGCAAACTATCTTTACTTGCTTTACTTTTGCATCTAGTTTTAGAATTAGAAACTTGTGAAAGTAATGAAGTTGATTGATTCATCTGTTGTGGCAGTTCTGATTTATTATTTTTGTGGAGATTTCTGAAATTTTGGGGGTTATTTCAGATGAATGCCGTTAGCATGTCATAATAATCATGAGAAAGAAAGAAACAGTATTCAGTCAGAAGCCTCTTCAGATGGGTTGCAAGACTGACTGCTACCGGAGATCCTGTCAAGACAACATTTAGTTTTCCTTTGGGAGAAATAAAGTATATCTGGATTCAATTACATGTTTAGTCAAACAAAAGGAGATTGGGCTCAGAATTTTATTTTTTTAAATTTGGAAATTTCTTAGCTTGAAAGGTCAAAGAATTCCTAGAAAAAAAAATTAGATTGATCTAAAATATTTTGTAGAAAATAATGAGCTTGGAAAGTAAAAGAAAAATGCTAGGAAATATGAAACAACTCCAGCCAGAAAACAGTCATTTTACAGCCTCAGTAAAATTTTAAAACACTGTCTTGTTGATATTAATTTAATTTTAAGAACAACTATGTAAAATCAGAAGCAGTTTCTAGTTGGTGAATAGAAGCGATATTTTGTAAGGAGGTGAACTACTCTGCAAAAACATTCAGGTGTGCACCAAACTATCACCCTGCAACAACAGCAGGAGCATAAATCGCTTCACCATAAACATGTCGCCTGCCGCTGACTTACTGCGCCGCCCATGAATCGCCTCTAAACCAGAGAGCAAACAGCCTGTTGCTGTGGAGGAGCGAAGCATCACTGATGCTGCTTTTCCTCTGCTCAGCGTTCATTTATTTCCTAGTTGACCCTCATTTCCCTCTAACACACCGACACTCAGACGGAGAATGTAACAGAAAACTCCACGCAGGAGCGCAACTGTGTACTTTCTGAGGTGTATGCAGAAAGTACACATCATTTACACACGCAAACAGCTGCTAAATACAGGAAATGCTGACGAGAAATAATATTTACACCATTGTTTTGGTGCCCACTTCAGCGCAGCACCTCAACGCAGCATCGGGGTCGCTGCAGACAGAACAAAAACAAAAAAACTGGAGTAAACTTCTACCAAAATACTTGCGGTTCATCTCTTGGAAATTTCCAAGTTTGAAAAGTCAAAAGTTTTTAGATTAATCTCAGAAATGTTGTAGAAAATAATTAGGAAATTTCTGGGCTTTAAATAAAAGATTTTCAGGAGAAAAATCTGAAATCTTCGAGAAAATTTGAACATTTCTATGCTTGAGAGAAAAAAAACTCAGAAATTTTTAGACTAATCTCAAGAATTTTGTAGAAAAAAATACATTTCTGAGCTTGAAAAGTGAAAAATTTGAATGCTAAAAATTTTCAGAAATTTCCACAGTTTCTGAGTTCTTTCTCAATTTTCAGCTTTTCAAACTCAGAAATTTCCAAGTTTTTACTAAAAAACTAATCTAGTAAAATTTCAAAATTTCAGAGTTTTTTGGGGCAGAAATCTACTTTTACCTACAGCAGCCTTAATACTTTACTAACACACACTAAACAGGTGTTAAAAATTGTCACTACTAATAATCTCTCCACCATCGTTTGGCGCCCCTCTAGAGCAGCACCCACATGTGCTGCATAAAACACAACCTGTTGTTTTTACACCACTGACTCCTCACACTAAGAAATCTCATTAAACTGTATTCAGAGTCACAGTTCATTCAAGCCGTTCGCCTCTTTCATTTCTGCCTCAGGCTCCTGAAATCGCAGCATCCAGTGATGGCGAGTGTGTGGTTCCGCCTCACAGCAGGACGTGCAGCACAACAAGTCTTGATTCTGCACAAACATGCGACAATTACTTTTTTAAAAAAAAAAAAGCTTTTTCATTCTGCCGCAGCTCATCTCTGTCAGCGACATTTCTCACTCTGAAAGGTATGGAGTGAGATTATCGGCACTCGCAGCACTCAGGGGGGTTGTGTAGCGCCCTCCTCACGGTTCAATTCTCCGCCTGTCATCCGACGAATGACATAAAGCCCAACACACACACACACACACACACACACAGAGACCTTCAGCAGAGCTGTCGCGGGCGCTTGGTGGACTGTTTGCCCTTAAAAACATAATTATATGGCTTTCATTTATCGTCTGGCTGCATGCTTGGTTGGGTTTCTCATAATGCCGCGAATGATTTTGCTGTTGCTCCCTGGAGATCATCATTTCCACTCTGGTGTCTTTGTGTTTACATCTTATTTTTATTCAAAGTGATGATGCTGAGGGCTAGTTCAGAGCTTCAAAACTGCTAACTGAAGCTACAGCTCAGATAATATTAACCAGGAGGTCCAAAAACAAAATCACTATTATTTTGAACTTTAATGTGAAAGACTTATAAATTTCTACAAAATGACAACAAATAAAATGATTCAACGAAAAATAAGTACATCAATATCCATTCCTTTCAGCATTTATGCTATGTTTGGAAATCCTGACTTCCCAGTCGGAAAAATCAACTGGCCCACCCTCCAAAGTCACATTTCCCACTGGGAAACTGGGAGTAGTTTAGTGGATCCAAATTGCTCTTTGTATCCAAGCCGATCCAAGAAAATCGGCTTGAAAAATTCAAAAGTTTTGAGATTAATCTTTTTTCATTTTTTTATTATTATTTCTGAGCTTGAAAAGTCAAAATTTGGCAAAAGAAAAACTCCCACATTTTTTTTATTAATTTGAGAAATTTTATACAAAAGTACAAAATTTCCCAATTCAAAAAGTTTAAAATTTCCTCCAAAAAGACAAAAAAAAAATGTTTTTTAACTCAAAAATTTTGTAAGAAAAATGTATTACATTTCTGAGCATAAGAAGTTAAGAACGGATGTGAAAAAACTCAGAAATTCTCTAGAAAATAATTAGGTTCAGAGCTGCTGTGAAAAACGGAAAGATTTTGAAATTAATCTGAGAAACTTTATAGAAAACAACATTTCCAGAAAAAATTCCGCCATTTTAAATAAATATCAGAAATTTTGTAAGAAAAAAATGGAAATTTTTGAGTTTGAAAAGTTGAAAATTAGCTTGTAAAAAAATAAACTTTGTAGAGAAGAAATTAGACTTTTTGAGCTCAAAGTCAAACATTTCTGACTTTAAAAATTTAGCAAATTTCCAAAAGTTGAAAAATTTAAGTTCACCCAAAGTGGGGCAGTTTAGTGGCTCTAGATAACTCCTGGATCCAGGTGTGAGGGGTGCAGCTCACTACCAATAGACTCTTAGATCACGTATTGGAATCAATGCTTTCTGATCAGTTTCTTTCAGTTTGTTTCACACAGTTTTTCCTTCGACTCCATCTGGGCGTCTTCACTTTGTCTGATTTCGCTTGCAGAGGCAGAAAGACAACAGGCTGAGATACTTCTGGATAATTGTGTGTATTCTCTACTTCATTACTCGGATCTCTGCTGCAGATCTAATGAAGGGAGAAGATTGTTATTTAACCACATCGGAGATGTAATGAGCTTTGTTTTGCCATTTGCGTCTAATGTGTTTTGTCATTTGGCTTCTCCACCAGCAGAGAAAGAGCATCACTTCGGTTTGTTTACTAGTAAATGTCACTATTATGAATATTTTTTATTCTTCTACAGATATCCTGATCAATGGCTGCTTTTTGAGTATTTCCAGACCGACTGTGACCAAATTTGACGTTCAGCCAAAGGAATCCGAACCACAAGATCTATGGGTTGTTGGCAAAAGTCGGTGTATCTGCAAATGAAGCGGCAGAGCGGTTTGTGCAGCTGGGGAAGCTTTTGTCCTCTGTTGGAGCGCGACCATAATGGTTCCCACTGAGAACACAAGTGTTTTGTCGCCAGATGACTTCTGCCCCAACTGCAGCTCGTCCCCCCAGTCGGAAGTGCATCTGGCGAAGGCGGTGGCGTTGGGGGCGGTCCTGGTGGTGTTTCTGTTGTTCGGCGTCCTCGGTAACATCCTGGTCATCCTGTCCGTGCTGCTCCATCACCAGTGGCGATCCGTGACGCATTATTTCATCGCCAACTTGGCGGCGGCGGACCTCTTGTTGAGTTCGGCGGTGCTGCCGTTCTCGGCCGCCTCAGAGGCGCTTGGCCGGTGGGTGTTCGGACGCTCCTTCTGCAACGTCTGGGCCGCCCTGGACGTCCTCTGCTGCACCGCGTCCATCCTCAGCCTCTGCGTGATTTCCATCGACCGCTATCTGGCGGTGAGCTACCCCCTGCGCTACCCTGCGATCGCTACCGGACGGCGCGGCTTGACAGCAGTGGCGGCACTCTGGGGAGTCTCCGCCGCCATATCGGTGGGCCCTCTATTCGGCTGGAAGGAGCCCGACCCGGAAGACGAAACAGACTGCCGCATAACGCAGGAACCTGGATACGCCTTGTTTTCCGCATTGGGGTCTTTCTACATACCGCTAGCCATCATCCTGGCCATGTACTGCCAAGTTTACACTGTGGCAAGACGAGAAACCAAAAGCATCAGGGAGAGCACAAAGGGAGAGGAGGTGGAGATGGGAGGAGTCACGTTGAGGATGCACAGGGGGAACGCGGCGGCCCAGGCGGGGACACACGAAGACGGCGAGGAGGCGGGGACGCACAAGCGGCCGTCGTTTCCTCTGCCGAAGCTGCTGAGGTTCTCAGGGGAAGAAAAGGCGGCCAGGACTCTTGGCATTGTGGTCGGCTGCTTCATCCTGTGCTGGCTCCCCTTTTTTCTGGTTTTACCAATAGGTAGGTAACTGGAAAACAACTTTTTTCATTACTCATTTTTTGCGTGACATTCATGATGCAGGGTTTTCCCAAGTGAATTATAAGCCTGGCGGGCCACCAGGCTTCACTTGTACCCCCACCAGGCTTAGCATTGCTTATTTATTTAAGTTTTTTTTATGTTTGCATTTTTAAGACTTTATATTTGGTATTCAGATATTCATCTTCCAATAACACATATTTATCAAGTCATATTTCCAAGTTTCCTGTCAACTGTAAACATTTTTCAACTAAAAAACACGGCGGGCCGCTGGATGATCGAACCAACCACCTGGCTTAGCTGGTTTTTGGGGGTAAATCCTCAAAATATCATGATACTGTATGATATTCTGTTCTCCTGTCACCTAAAGACGTGGTTATTCATAGCGGAAAGCTGCAGGCGTCGCTTGTCTTTTGTAGTTTAATCATTTTCGTTCAAATTACTATTCCTTTCTACACATTTTCTTCACACCAGAATATAAGATGATACAAAGAAAATATACAGCACCTGAGCTTGTAAGACGTTTTATAAATGTTTGATTTTTTTAATTATTATTATAGTCCCACCAACCCAGTGTTGTCATAGTGTTGACAATTAGTAGCAAAGCACCTTTTTTTAAACGCATACATTTCAGATTGAGCGCATTATATTGACAACAGCTAAAACCAATGCTAATCGTCATTAGCCAGCAACTGTGGCCCTCCACCTGAGAGATGGGGTGACATCACACTGCAAGGGGTCCGTTAGTGAGATAAATCAGATCTATGGATGCACTAAAATTAAATTTTCTGACATTTTGGTTTAGACATTCACTACACATTCTAATTTAAGAGCATAAAACATGTATAACTGAATTTTCTACCCAAGTAGAGATTCAGTTTCTTTCTTTTTTTGCAGTGTTTTTTTTTTTCTTTTGCTGCAACCATGAGAAAGCAGTGCCTCATGTTGTGACGAGAGTTCAGAGGTGCCAACATAACATGTCTGAGTGTTTATTAAAAACAAAAGTAACAGAGTCGCCAAAAAAACTGCAAAACCACAGTTTCAACCTTTTCAGAAGTGAGTATCTAGTAGCAAATTGCCATCACTGTGCAATTTGAGCGATTCAACCAGAGGGAGCAATTAAGCTCTGCTTTTCCAAGCGAGGCTCGGGTTTGATGCGCCTGCCAAGAAAACAAGTTATTATGTCAGATGATTTATGCAGTAGAAAATAGATATGTCACCAATGTCTGTGTTTGGCTTGGATGGATTCACGCAAATTGAGCGCTACTGTTATTCAGTTCCCCTAATCTTATGTTGGCGTATACAAAGTAAACTTAAAAAGTTCACTTTAAGTCTGGAAAAGTTTTTTCCAAGATATTTATTGATGAATTTTCACAAACAGGCAAAGTTAAAGAGACATTACGAACATTTTTGTTTGTTTGTTTTTGCTTTTGCAGCAAAACTATTAAGCTTAACAGTTTTAGACGGGAAAAAAATGTGATTAAAATACATAAAAGTACATTGAAAATATTTATTAAAGAAGATAATATTTACAATTTGAGAGGATCGCCAAATACGTCAAAACTATTTACAGTTAGCTTACTAACAAATGGAACATTGCATTTCTATTTAAGCCAAGTGTAGTTAGCTTACCATCTGTAAACCAACTACAGTTAGCTAACAGTTGGTAAGCAAACAGTCAGTTACCTTACCGACAGCAAGCTAACTCTTGGCTATGTATTGTAATAGTATTCAAAAACCAAAGTTCTGCAACTCTCCGTGAGAAACTTTCCATCGCTATCTTTTTAGCAATTCGGTTTTAAGCTACTAATCCATTATTATTTCTTAGTACAATCCTTTGGTAAATTAACTATAGCTTATCAAATTTCCTTTTACAAAATACCAACTAACAAATGGAGCATTGTATTTCTATTTAAGCCAACTGTTGTTAGCTTACAGCTACAGTTGTAAGCCAACTGTAAGCTAACGCTCAGCAAATAAACGCTTGTTTACATGCAGTACCTCTCAGACCACTAGGGGGTGGCAACGGACCACAGTTTGAGAAAGACTGCTCTAAATCATCAGGTCCAGTGGAGCAATTTTAGCCAGGATGTGGAGGAACAAACAAATTTCTTTAGGTGAAGTGCAGAAATGCATCATGTTTCCAAGCCGACCAAAATCCCAGAGGAATGTTGAATCAATGCCACAAAGAACAAACGCAACTTTCATTTAATGTCCGAGGAAAGATTAAATCTTTAAAATGCAAAGCTGTAACATAAATTAGCGCTTTAGCAGCCGCTTCTGTTGAGGCATGAACCTTGGCGCTTTAATTAATTCGCTGTGAGCACAACAACAGGGAAGCCATCTTTTGTTGACTCCTGTGTCTTGACCCAAATCGGCCTATTGCGTCGCTGAAAGGAGACAAAGAAATTCAATTACAAGCAAGCAAATAGAGCAAACAAAACGGTACAATGGGCTTCCTCTGCGAGATGAAATGGAATAACCCACCTATTGCTCTCATCTAAGAGAAAACTATTATAGATAACACGCAGGAGGTTTAATGGACTGCTATACCAGAGTCACCACTAACTTCCAAAGCAGCCAGTCATATAAGCAGAGCCGTGCATTTCAATGGAGACAGACCTTCACCGCTCATGAAGCTGCTCTCAGACTTTCACCGCCTCAGCGTTTTGTATGACATTCACAGAAAAACCGCATTTTTGTTCAAAACTCTGCGAATGAAAAGCCCGTTTCAAGCTTATTAATGACGGCTTTCAATGAAGCTGCAGAGATATTGCAAGAGCGCCAGTTGTTTACAAGGCAGCTCCGTTTTCTGAACGCCAAAGAGTCTGTAAAGTGCGTGTGACGCATTGATGTAAAGAGAATCAACAGACCAGAAAACTGGACAGATTTGTGAATCTATGAGGAAAGGTTCAAAGTGGTTTCCATCGGATTTTGGTTATAAAAATTTATATTTTGTGCGTTTTGGATGAGTGCACATGCATTTTGAGTCCAGCGACCAGGCAGGGAGCCCCAACAGGATTAATTTAGTTTGGAAACGGCTGGAAAAATGCCACATTTCAGCATTTTCCAGCTTTGGATTAACACGCAAACAGAAAAGAGTAAATATTTCCAGCTTCTGACCCTTATTTCAGGTTCTTTTGTCTACATGATAAATACCAGACTTTCTAAACATAAGTTGCTGCAATCAGATGGGTTTGACCTGTGTTAGTCTTTTCATTATGTTTGTATCTTAAAATTAAATCACCAATTGATTGAGAATCCTGGACATTTAAGACCAAACTAGCTAGATGAAAAGCTACTTGTAAGTTAGTTAAATCTTACTTGGTAATATTTTGTATTTTTGAAGTGTTGCTGATGCATTACTATCAAATACAGACGACTAGCACTGAAAAAACACAAGGTAATATGGAGTCGACTTATTGCAATGGTGAGCTATTCTTCTGCTGAAGAACAACCAGTTTATAGTTTACGTTTCTAAATTAAAATGAATTCTGATTTAATTTTTTTTAATCAATTGACTTAAAAATATATATTTGTGTTACATATTTGTTCAAACTGTCACTAAGTCATTGTGACAGTTTGGTTTGTGACAGAAAATGTGTGAAAAAAAAGTATCTCCGCCTTCTCCCAGTGCTAACTAGAACCAACCAATCAAAGCTAGGGGGTGGGTCATAGTGCTGTCAATCATGCCCGTGTGCTTCACTACATATTATTTTGGTGCCACGCCCTCAATTTCATCCGCCATTGTACACAGACACCAGCAGCAGAAAATAACGGTTTGTTCCAAAGAGCATCTAGAGCAAAATGTCAAGCGATTATGATGCGTTCAGTGTGAATGCACCAAAATCCTTTGTGAATTACAGAATATTCAGAATTAATTTGTGCAACAAATTCTTGCACAGTAACTTTCTCCAGGATGTTTAAACCTTCCCTTAAACTTCTACCTAAGTTTTTTTTACTTCTCTTTCCCCAGGCTCCATCTTCCCATCCTGTAAGCCTCCTGAAACCATCTTCAAGATAACCTTCTGGCTGGGTTACCTCAACAGCTGCATCAACCCCATCATCTACCCGTGCTTCAGCCAGGAGTTCAAAAAAGCTTTCCACAACATGCTGAGAGGGCGCTGCGTAAGAACCGCTGTTCCCGTTACCAAGCAAGGACACGTCGCTGCTCATTCCTCCAGCCCAGGTCCGACATCCAACGCATCCGTTAGCTTTGTCCAAAACCGCGCCGCCGCTTCTTCTTCTTCTTCGTGGGCTTGCTGCAGGACGCTGTCAACGTCATCATCGTCTGTTGGTGGTCAAGACCCGGATCGGATTGGACACGTTCAGGGGAAAGGTCTATTAAAGGCCTGGTGCCTTTCAGCCCGGCGAACCTCTGTACCACAGAACCCGTCCACAAATGGGTCAGCTAAAGTCTTACGGCTCTCTCTTGGCATTTCCGGCGACGCCGTTTAATTTGCTTCTCAGCGTTTGGGACATTCAGTCTTGTTATCCAGCCTCCTTGGAGGAACAATTATCTACAACTCTGTCGTTAAACGCGAGATAAAAATGACTGCAGAAAGAGAAACATGCATGCTCAGCAGGAAACTTCTGGACCAGTTCTGCTGTTGGACTGAGCCAAGAACACAAAGATAGATGGCAATTCCATGAGTGCTTGCCAAGGATTAACAGATACAAGCAATCTGCTAAAAAAGAAATTGCACAGCAACCAACGGGACGTGATTGATCTAAACAGTCTACAGTTTGCACCAAAGGGAACGTCTGTAAGGATAATTTCTACAAAGGAAGCTGTTGTTGGGCTGTGTTAGCTAAGATTGAAAGAGAAGCATTTCAAACGACAATGTCACAACAGAAACTTTCGGTGCCTTGTTTTCACACTCATTTGTCAGGCTATTGCCACAAACCCAAACATGTTTGATGTTGGGATTCAATGCGACAGAACATCATGAAGTATAAGCCCAGCTGTACTCTGATAGCGTCAGAGGTTTGAGAGAGAACATTAGTGAACTTTAGCGCCAAAATTAACACTATTGTGCACCCAAAGGTGGCTACTTCCTTGTCACAGGAAATTATATCGAGTCTAAAGCCAATTACTGGTCTGAATAATGATAAACAATGTTACTGGCATGTATGCTAGTTGTTAGCTTCTGCAAAGCTAACTTAATGATTACTCTCCTTCTCATTTGCTCATTACTAGCTCCAGTCTATAATCAGATCAGTTGATGGGTTTATTTAGGATATAAACTTTCACAACAAGGACGTAGCCACTGCTGCCTCAGCAATAGTCTTAATTTTGGCCCCAATGACGCACCATATTCAACAAATCGCATCATGAAGACCAAGAAACAGATCAGGCAGGTCAGGAAAGAAGCCAGAGAAGTTATAGGGTGTTTTCACACCTGATAGTCCAGCAGGTTTGGTTCGATTGGAACATTTGTTCAATTTTCAGCTGCTGTGGTTGTTATTCACACTGCACTGTGTCCAACAAGCCAAACAAATCGAAAAAGATGTTCCCCTCCTCACCTGTGGGGGCGCTGCACAAAGAACCACTGAAGGAAACGACACGAAAACCTCAAGAGAAGACATTGAGAGCAACTTCACAACACGTAAACAAAAAAAAAGCAGTTGTAGGATTTCATTTTTGTCTTTGGTAAAAGACCACGAGTCGTTTTTCCTGCTAGCGCTACAATCACATTTGTTTGTTTTAGTTGTGTTTACCCAGAATGCAATGCACTGTAGTTCACTTCCTGATTTTGGAGCGGTCTCCAGTCCACTTAGTGTTCACATACAAATTTGAACAACAACAGAATTCACTTTAACCGAACTGAGACCAAAGTTTATAGGTGGACCACAGTTCGATTTTGCGTTCACTTCCCCAAACGAACTAAACTTTGCAGAAACTAGATTACAAAACACAATTGTATGAATTCACCATTAGTGTCAGTTTGGGTTGTTTGTAAAAAAACACCAATGAGCAACCGACGTCTCTATCCTTCACTCCTATATGTTAAATCCTCACACATTTTGCGCGAGAGCAGCTAATAAACCAAGATTTCTAAACGCACAAGGCTTGCTAGCTTGAGAATTGGGTTTGAATGTTGAAAACATTTTCAAAATGTTCTTATGAGAGTTGAACATGAGCCTAAAGTGGAAACTCTGTGCTTTAATTTCACTCTACCCACACCAAATTAAAAGGAGGAGATTGGAAATTATAGTTTTGTAGCAGAGTCATTTGACGAATGCACAATTAATTTTTTGTTACTCTGCTATCACTCCTCGAGTTTTGAAACAGTCTGATCAAATAAGTACTCTCTAGTGATACACGTTGCCAGGTTTAAAATATTCTGAAGTTACCCAGAACTTGCTTCGTTTTGTGAAGAAGAAAAAAGGTTCATTTTTATTTTTCAAGTCAATATAAGAGCAGCTCTTGTAGTGGTGAAAGCTTCAAAACACTGCTAGCCTAAACTGAGCGTGTCCATCATGTCTGCATCTGATTTTTGCCTTTACAGCTGGTTTCTTGAGTGATTGTCTTGAAATTAAGTCAAGAAGTGTCACATCTGACTCCATCAGTTTGGCTATTATTCATGGAAATAAATGCACAAGCCTCCTATTAGACATTCAGCTCTCATTTTTCGAGAAGCAGCGGATCCAAAGGGTGACACCGCAGCCGTCGCATTAAGGCAACGGCTGTCGTGATGAATGGATCCGGGCTCCCGTTACTGGAAAGACGGGCTTTAACCCAATCAGTCGACTGGAATGTGAAGTCATCACAAAGGGTGATTATGATGAATAATGTCGAGGCAGCAGAGCGACGCAGATGACGTGGATTGAAACTGAATCGGGAGCCTCTGGTTTGTGTCAAGCTGGAAGTCTGTTCCTGCTACAGAGTATCAAAGTTTCTCTGAGTGAATTAATGTGAAATTTACATTGATTAAAAAAAACCCTACTTGATTTGATGACTTGTAAAAATCATTTTCTTTTGTGAAAATGTGCAAAAATGGACATTCTTTGTTTGCCACACAGGAAAAAGACCAAATCCTACCAAGAATTTTTGTCTTGTTTATAGTGCAAATATCTTACTACATTTTAAATAAGACAAAACTAAGTTTTATCAAGATATAGGAGCTTGTTTAAAGTCAATAATTATTGAATATTGATCAAAAGTACTGGTCCTACCAGCAGATTATTTCACTTGTTCAAAATGTCTTGTTATAAGTTGAACTAGTATTTTTGGAAAAATCAATTTTAAGGAATTATTGACTTAAAACAAGCTTACAAAATTTACTTTCTTTTACTTTTATCTTTTTAAGATATTTGTACTAGAAATACTTTTGCTGTATTTGCAGCATATTTCATGTTGTGGAAAGAATTATCCTGATAAAGTTACCAAAGTTCCCTTCAGTGTTGTCTTCTGGAATTATTTTCTGTCTTGTTAAATGTAAGAACAATATATTGTCTAATCCTGACAGAATGCAACTTAATACCTGGCTATGAGGGACTAAAATGCTACTGTAAAGCTAAATAAACATCATCGACCTGCATAGTAAAATATTTTCTTCTGATACAGTAAGACAGGGACTCTATTGGATAACAAATTGAATATTGATCAACTATATTTAATTAATCAACAAGAGTCTAAATAAGAATGATATAATCCCACAGAGTAATCAACTTATTAAGGATATTATATTATTGTACTCAAATTTAACAGCAAATCAATGCAAATATCGTCTTTTGTCAGTTCAGCTGCTTTCTGGGTTCCCAAATGTCTGCTTAAAAGTGCAAACTTTCAGACTTGTCCAACTATGTTTTAGGGCCATTTTGTAGGTAGAAAAAAAAATTAACTAAATAAATTCTACCCCAAAAAAATTTTCTAGGAAAAAAAAAAATTTCTGGGTTCCAAAAGATTCTGATTTGCAAGAAAAAAAACTCAAATTTTGAGATTAATCTCAGAGGTTTTTTTGAAAATCTTGACATGTTTTGAGCTCCTACAGCCGAAAATGTTCAACTTCACACAATTTTTCAAAAGTTTCAAAAGTTGAACATTTTGAACTTTCACCTCAGAAATGTTCAAAATGTCAAGCGATTATGGTGCGTTCAGTGTGAATGCACCATAATCCTTTGTGAATAAAATATTCAGAATTAATTCGTGCAACAAATTCTTGCACAGTAACTTTCTCCAGGATGTTAAACCTTTCCCTTTTTTGTAGAAAATTTCTGAGATTAATCTTAAAATTTCTGAGGTTTTTCACTCTAATTTTTGACTTTCGGAGCACAAAAATGGTTGTTTTTTCTAGAAAATGTCTGAGATAAATCTGAAAATTTCCGAGTTTGTTCACAATAATTTAAGACTTTTAGAGCTAAAAAATTTCCACATTTTTTATAGAAAATTTCCAAAGTTAATCTCAAACTTTCTGAGGTTTTTTGGCTGAAATTTATTGTTTTTTCAAAGGCCCTAATATGAAGTCATAGACCCATCCTACTGTACAGTTAGCCTCAGCATTTTTATGTAACTGCAGTTTAACCACCATGTTTGATGCTTTTAAAGGAAAATAAACAGACATCCTGATACTAAGAGATCATATAATATCCCACAAAATCTTATGTAACTTACAAAAGTGCCTTGAATTGGCTCAACACGATCGATGAAGGTGACACAGTATAAGCTAAATATTAGCTGAAAAACACTGCAAACACAGGATAAACCCATTATACTAAGTAAAACTGGTTCTCTATTGTCCATTTATCATCTTTACCTGCGTTTCCTCCCAGGGTCCAGCGGCCATTGAGCCGGAAGTACGGACTCTGGACGGGTCACGTTCCCTTACAGACAAATACGACAAGTTAGCTAAACATGCTACTCGCTGCATTAGCTTAACGTTGCGCATATTTAAGGTGATTTGTCTTTCGACAGTTTTACATACATGTCAGATTTGTGAAGAGTACGACGTACAGTTCTTCTATGAACAGGTTCTCCCACCTGAACAGTTTCAAAAAGCAGCTCCAGATTGATTTCAACATGCTAAACATGTTAGCCTGTAGCTAACTACCGTTAGCCGACCGGAAGAAGTAAAAATTAGCTTAAAATGAGGTCTCCGTCTCCCTGTAAGATCAGACAAGGGATAAATAAATGTTTTTAGGATGATGCATAAAATATATCATCATGAAAATATCTTAAAAATCGAACATTTTATATTACTTTTTGGGGAAATGTACAACTCCAGACTTTTCTCAGACTTACTTGTCTGTCATGCTCTTAAATTGTAGCGTAGATGTCACTGTGGGTGAAGCAGAGCTGGTTTAACCAAATCCTAAAGTGAAAGTGATGGGCAGGCAGGTGGAGAGGTGAAGGGTAACTACATGCAGCAGCGCTCAGTTACCTGTCAGGTAGTCAAGCTGCTCGTTCTCTGCTTTCCTGCAGAAAAAAGCCTCTGTCCAATCTCTTTCCAACTTCTCTAAAAATGTTATAGTAATTTACAGAGTGCTGATTTTTAATATCTGCACATTTTGAGCTATTTGTGCTTGGTATAGTTACCTTTCAAATGATTTCCATTACAATTTATCACCCTACATCTACTAACTTGTAATCTTTTAACTGGAAAATCTGGAGCAGCTGCAGAAATCTCCACAAATTTGGCTTATATAAAACTATCAAAAGAAATCAAAATTAAAACATTTATTGTCCGGAAAACAATATATGTGGGAGGAAAACAAAAAGAGCCCACAGCTATGGAGGGTTAGAGGTGACAAAAGTAAACAAATAAATATACCATGAAATACATACCAAATCATAAAGTGATTAAAGTCATTAAATAATTAAAATGACCTTTAAATATTTAAATATATTCAATGGCATATTAGGGCCAAAAAAGTTAATTCCCGCCAAAAAAAACAACTAGAAAAGAAAACAAGAAAATTACTGAGTTTGAGAATATTTTCTTGAAAAAAACTCTCTTTCTTCTCAAAACTTGTAATGCTTGTACTCGCGTTTACTTAGTCGCTGCTCAGACTCTCTGGTCGCTTTTGAAAACGCCTTTTGGCACTGTCGCCTGGCAACCTCTCAGCCAATAGAATGAAAGTGTTGTACTGGGTGCGTTTGTTTTCTTCTAGCGGGTGTGCCTTTGTGGCTACTATTGATTGTAGCAACCTGCGCCACCCACTGGATGTAGAGAGAAACAACAATGTCAGCTTTCCGCTCCGTAGTACACTGAACATCTGCTAGCAGTATGCTACTGATTGCTAATAGCTACTGATCTTAGGCAGGAATTTGTTCACCCAAACAACTCCCTACATCCAGTGGGTGGTGCAGGTTGGTACAATTGATAGTAGCCACACAGGCACACCTGCTAGAAGGAAACAAACGCGCCCAGTGCAACACTTTCATTGAGAGAAGTTGAGAGGTTGCCAGGTGACTGTGCCAAAAGGCGTTTCCAAAAGCGAGCAGAGACTAACTGTGAGCGTGAAGAGAAGTTTTGAGTACAAGGGTTACAATTTTGAGAAGAAAGATATGAAGTCCTGCTTTCAAAATAAAAATGTAAGCAAAAGTGTTAAAGGTTTTGAGAACAAAAGACATGAAATCTTGTTTTCAGACTGAAAATGTGTGCTCTTGGATTACGGCAATAAAATTCCCCCATATCTGTGTTGCTTTTCTTCTTGCACATCTACAGTATGCATCTCCACAGCAACTGAACCGCTCACCTTGAAGTTCTTGATGAGAAAGAAAATTATTCTTCCAGCTGTAAAACTCTGACTTGTGAGGTAAATTTGTTGCAAAGTGATGATGGATGCAGCCTTTTCTTTGGCATTGCTAACCGAAGAAGATAAATTCTGCATTTCTTTTAAATCAGTCTGTTAATTAAAGTGATTTCAGATTAACCTGAAATACATGAGCTGGATTATTTTGTGTAAGTGAGAAATGTAACTTAAATATGTTAAATAAAGGATAGAAATTGATATGTAGCCCTAAAAGGTTATTTGGTTTTCAGAACATAAATGTAAGGCTATTGGAAAAGATTAGGGCCAGTTAAGAAAAAGTCCAAATTCTGACTTTTTTCCCCAGAATTTGAAAAAAAGGAAATAATCAGAATTATCACTTTTTTCCAGGAATTTGGAATTTAATCTTTAAAAAGTACAAATTCAGACGTTTTCTTTCTATAATTTGAATCTTAATGTGAAAAAAAGGAATTCTAACATTTTTTTCTAGAATTTGACATTTAATCTGGAAAAAAAAACTGAATTCTGACTTTTCTTCTAGAATTTGAATCTTAACATGAAAAATAATCAGAATTCTGCTTATTTCAGTGAAATTTAACATGAAAAAAACCTCCTCTGAATTTTTCAGAATTTAAAATTTAGTATAATAAAATCTAAATTCAGAATCTTTTCCGCCCCAGAATCCCAAATTTGATATAAAACCATCTCAGATTTCTCTTTTTTTTTCTGGAATTTGGAATTTCATCAGAAAAAAAGTCACAATTTTGACTTTTTTCTTTCCAGAATGTGAGATTTAGTCTGAAAAAAAGAATTTGAATTATAACTTCCAGAATTTGACATTTAATTTAAAAAAAAGAATATTCTGAATACTGAATAAACAAGTTTAGACTTTTTCCCCCTCATAATTCTGACTTTAATCTGGAGAATAAATGTCAGATTATTGCTTTCCTAACACTCTTCCATATTTTTCATCAGATTTTAAAGAATCCAAGCAATTTTTCCTTCCTTTTTCAAGCTAAATATTCTGAGAATTTTTCTTCTTAGAAATAAACACATGGAAGTGTAACTCTTAATATTTGGAAATATTTACACAAACTGGCCAGTAGGGGCCACAATGCTCTCATAAACCTTGCAAATAATTTCTTTGAAAGAAAATTCATTAGTTTAGCATTTATAAAATAATAAAAAGTTAATTTAAACATTAAAAGTATCAAGTTAATTCAGACTTCCGGTAAATATGTTGTAGTTGATTATTTAAAATGCGTAACTGATGTATTTTATTTAGCAGCTGCTGTTGAATGATGAAGGATTTATAGAAACAGGCGTTGGGTCTCAACAAGCTTGATCTGTACATAGGACAGCACCGCCCCCTAGTGGAAAACTATAATATCTCTGGATTCCTCTAAAAAGCTTTGAGATGCCACACGATTAGAGTTACTTGCTTATATTTAATTCAATATTGAAAGAAGCTATTTGGGAAATGAATTTGTTGTTGCTATTTTAGTTTTACAAATAAAAATCTGAATAGTGTGGCATGCATTTGTTGTAATTACAGTTCCAAGACCCTGGGGTGTGTCTGTACCAACTTTACAGTTCTTGAAACTGAAGTTCTGCTCTTTATTCTTTAAAATAAAAATCTTTCACAGATTCTCGATTGGATTTAGGGCCGGACTTTGACTGTACCGTTCCAAACACATGGATATACATTGACCTAAATCATTACAGTGGGTCAAGGGTCAACATTATACACGACTTGGTGACAATTAATTAACCATTGACTAATCATTAATGATGTCACTTTGTTGCCATTGCCAAAAGACCTTCATATATTTCTTTAAACTTTGACTATAGGTCAGTTTAATTATGTACAAAGGTGATAGAAAAAATGCCACCCATCAAGTTTCAGGACAGATTTGTAAAAAGAGGAAACGACTTAAACTGATTTGATGTTTTCAAAATATGTAGATTCATTACAGCAGCAGTGGAAAGCATTTTAACAATCCTGAATGTGAAATAAATCTTTCTGCCTCTTACAGAAATGTGAAAGTCATTTTGATTAAGCAACATGGAAATGAATAAGCTAATGTTTTTGTTGTGTCATTTTTGCATATTTGAAATCATGGCTGAAAAAAAGGTTTTGTTTTTTTTTATCAGTCGACATCGATAATTATTGAATAGTTTTTTTGTTTTAAATATCTGAAATAGAAAATCTTGTTTTCACTCCACGTCGTTTCGTTTTAAGCAGTTGTGAAGCACAGAGTCAAAACCTTAAAAACTGCTGCTGCGTAAGTTACTCAACAAGTTGTTGCTAGGTAACCAAAGAATGAGTGAGTTGCTAGGCAACCAAAGAGCAAGTGAGTTAGCTGATAGCTGCTTCAGTGGATATCTTATTTATTGAATATTGACTATTCTATCAGATGTATTATCTACTGAGATATATAAAGTTATTGATTTATTGTCCAGACTTATATGAAATATATTTAATATAAGTATTTTTGAATTGAATCTGAATTTATTTGAATTTGGAATAGTCTTTGGAGTTAAATATCTAACATTCTCTTCATGTGACTACAGGTCAGGTATATGTTTATACCTTTTCATTTATGATTTCCTTTAGTTGTTACATTAATTATTTGTATTTATTGTGAAAATTAAAGAAAAAAATAATAAATTTGTGTAGTCCAATAAATACTACAAGTAGGACAACTAATCGATAGCGATAATGCAGTAGACACACGATCAATATCAACCAATAATACATCAGAATATTAACTATATAGAATTCAAGATATAGAATCATTTAATTTAAAAAATATATGAAATAATAAAAATTTAATAACATTTCTTTTGGGATTAATAAAGTATTTTTGAATTGAACTGAACTGAATCTCTTACGGCAGTTGGTGGAATCAACAAACTCACTCTTTGGTTACCTAGCAACTACTTGAGTAACTTGCGCAGCAGCAGTTTAAGATTTTTTGCTTCATAACTGCTTAAAAATGAACAACAACGGTTTGAAGTGAAAACTGTATGTGAAACAAGAAAGGTCACTTCACATGTCTGGCAGTATTTCAAATATTTTAAACAAAAAAACCCCAAATCAATAATCATCGATATCGACTGATATGAATCGCCAATGTGAACAGCATTAACTAATGAGTGAAGCTGCAAGTGTCAAACGAGAACAACAAAAGAAAACGCTTAATACTCTGAAGTTCTTGTTTCGTTTATTTTATTTTCCGCTGCCCACATGATCTTTTCGTCATAACAAGCAAGCATCCCAGAAACCCTACAGCCACCAGGACGAACACCATCACACAGTTTCACTTTCACAAAAAGTAGGGGGAGAGCTTACAGAGGAGGAGGTTTGGGGTGACTACGGGCCTCAAGGGGGGGGAAAGGCGGCGTTCAACAGCATCAACAACCTCAGAGCAGAAGGAAGAACCTGTCAGTCTGCAGCATGTTGGGTACATACATGTCACTCATATAGCGTTAGCGTAATATGGCATAGAAAGAAAGCATCCAAGCTGACAGAGCATCAAAGGAGTAAAGCTGTGCGTGTAAACGGAGGAGGCATGAGACACACCGAGGACGCCAGTGGAGACGTTTGCCGTTTTTAGCATCAAAGTCAATTCTTCTAAGCCTGCAGAATCTTGTCGGAACCATCTGGAGTCCACACAACAACATAATTTAAAAAATATGTCGGCGCAGGGTTGTCGGTAATAGCGCCGAGTTGCCATGACAAACAGAGGTTAGAGGTTTGTCGCCAACAGCCAAAGGAGTGGGGAGAGAAAAAGTTCAGAGGAAGGGGGTGAAAGCGCGGTTCGCTGCCAAGTCGTGTTACTGTGTTTTTAGACTAACTCAACTGCATAATAAATCTTTAAAAACAGTGGGCTTCCAAAAGGTTTCCAGCCATTGCAAATGGAATAATGCTTCATGTAACGGATGCCAAAAGAGAAAAGTAGTGCTTTATTATTCAATACTGTTCACAGGCCAGATTAGCACAGGCTAGCTAGCATTAAAGCTAAAGCCATTCAATGCAAATTAAATCTTTTGCTTTGACAATATGATTAAAATAAAAAGCTTAATTTCTTAACACTGAAATTTCAAATGTTTACTCATTTACTTAAGATACTTTGAATGAATAAGTAGTGGATATTATTACCCAGCTGTTCCTGGGTATAATTCACGATTTGCACTTTATACTGTAATTTATGCATTTAAATATTACTCAAATCCTAGAATGACAACAAAACTGAAAATTGCAGTTTTATAGGTGTGAATACAAGCTTACTAACATTAGCTACTAACATGCTAGCATAAACAGAGACTTGCAGGAATTGTCTATCAAAAGAAATCGTTAAATTAAAAAATACGCCCAAAGCTAATTCACTTAATTAAAGAATTAACTCCAGGTTGTGGTTTTAGATTTGAATCAGGATGCTAACAAAAGCAGAAGTACTTGTTTTTGGGAGCATGAAAATGACAATTATTAGCTTTGAACATTACCATACTATAGTTAGTTGTTAGCATTCTAATATCCATCCATTAGCTGAGCCTCATACTTAGATGTAGATGTCAATGTTAGCATTCTAGTGTTAGCATAATAGGTATTAGACTGTTGTTTTTGTGAATGCTAGTGCTTCTGTAGCATGCTAAGAATGAGCACATATTTGTTCATGGCCCATAATTAGCATGAATGCTAACAATAGCATGCTGGTATTCACTCTAGCGGATATTACCATCCGCGTACCATTAGTTGCCATCATGCTAATGTAGCAAATATTTAGCTGAAGCTAAATATTTGGTGAAAAATTAACTCTTTTTTTGCAGGCGCCTCCTGTAGGTGTCCCATCCCTCATCCGCATCAACACTAAATATCAGTCAGAACTACGTTAGCTCATGTCTATGTTCAAGCGTAAATCAATAGTGCTCAGCCCTTAGGCACCTAGTTACAGAATAACACTAAAAAGCAGTTTGACAACAAGGTAAAAACTCTAAAACATTAGAACATTTCAAGATATCAATCTCGTTTTTCCTTTGCGTAGGGCTCAATCGAGCTGAATAGCCCCTACGAAAGCACAAAAATCTGGCACCTTTGAATCGGTTAATCCTGGCTATTTTACATCTTTTTATCTTACATCCTTCACTTACTTCAACAACAAATTAAAAAAAAGAACAAAATCAAAATATCAGTACAACTTCTGTTTGTTCAGGCACATAAAAAGTGGAAATGAAGGAGAGATTTCGATGAGTAGAAAACAGTCTGTATGCTAAAGCAGCAGTTGGTTGGTTGGTTGGTGGAGGACGGCTGGGAATTTCGCAGCTTTTCGCAGCTTCCGCTGTGAAATTTGGACCTTTGTAACTCAGGAATGCAAACAAAGTGGAAAATCAGTCACTTCCCAGGCGGGACAGATCGAGGATGTAAAGAGACAATAAGGCATGGAAGGGCTAAGTCTGACAAAATAAAACTTCTCAACCACCAATTCTGCAATGCAGTTATGACCGAAAACAGAAATGAAACGTGACGGTTTTCCAACCATCACATGCCACAGATACACTGCAAAACAAACAAAAAACAAGATCTAAAAAATCTCTTTCATTATTTCAACTCTTAAGGCAGCATTCATTGTAAATTATCAACGGAATTTGAGATTCTTGACCTTACTGCTGCAACACCTTTAAGACTGATCAATTTGTTACCCATTCTTCATTTTAGCTACAACCAAAACAAAAAGTAAAAGAAATGAACAGAAATACAGCATCTTGCATAAACACAGCCTTTTTTGTCCTAACTGACTAACCCGACAAAAACTGCAAAGCAAAAAATAAAAAGGACAAACGGAATAAAGTAAGAACAATATATATATAAAAAAAACCAAAACAATGCAGTCAAAAGTGCTCAAAAAGCAGTGTTATTTTTTTCTCTTTCTTCCTTTATGTTTGTTTTCTATTTATTTCTAACTGTGTCCAATAGAGGCTGGGGAAACAGGAAAGTTGGTAGGTGAGAAAAACTGCATAGGAGGAAGTGCCGGGATCTACGGTGAGGCGCAGTGAAAGGTTCGGCTCCTCTCGACTTGATCTCACCGGCTGAATGCTATCCTTTGACAAATTTCCTCCTAGGCAGGGTTAAGGGTCAGGGTTTGTGAGGCGGAGCTTTAACCCAGGCTGGTGATGTTGGCCCTGCCACCCGGGGGCGCCACAATGCGCTGGGTGTTCCTGCGTGGAACGTTGTCGTCGATCTGAGCACCTGTGTAGCCAAACAGAAAGTGAGCTGTTATGGTTCCTTGAACACGTCAAAACAAAACATGTTCATTACATTTTTGAGACGTTTTAGGTTGTCTTGCCACTTTAAATCCAAGTAATCTGCTGCTGGCCACGCCCCCCAACTCAACTCATATGGTTGTATGTTTACAGATGCGCAAACATACAGCTGTACATCTTTGAAACCAACAAGAATGGAGCAAGTGGTTTCCTAATGGTAAGTCAACAACAAAACATTTGTCTTTTTCAGCAGCCATTGTACAGCGCATTCATCCTGACTATTCTCTTCATGATTCTGTATTAGAAAAACAGAGTGTCTTTAGTAAGAGGTTTCTTCAAATTTGCTGTAATACAGACTGCTACAGGCGGTAACCGCCATTTACAAAAAACTCTTGTTTTTGAATTAATATGATTTACAACAACATTTACTTTCCCTTTGGGTTCAATAAAGTATTTTTGAATTTGAATTGAATTAATACAGCAGTAAAACCAGCTGACCTAATGTCTTGGAGTTCATCTTGTGTTGCTAGGTAACGGGCGGAATTCCGCTGGGGTTGCTAGGTAATGGGCCAGGCTTCTCTGGGGTTACTGGGTGAAGGGTCGGTGCGTGTTGATTTGTGGCATTGCATTCCTCAGGTTTTTGAAACGGCTCATTGTCCAGACAACAAGAAACGTGAACTTATTGTCAAAAACCATCTGGGATTTTTTTTTTTTTTTTTTGGAAGCAGTACAAACCCAAATGGATGAATTAATTCTCAATTTAATCCACAGTTTTATATATTTATCATGTTAAAATCATGGTATCATCCACGACAGTGGATTAATGGCATTATATGGTTTAAAATGGTTGATTAGATCATAAATATCTCATTATTGACACAGAGAAACGTAAGCCAACCCCATGTCTGACACAGTAAAAATAAAGCAAAGCTCCTCATTGGTTCCTTACATTTTCAAATATGACCAAAATATTCTTTAAGTTTTCTAGAAGTCTTTAAAAATTTTCCAAAAGCTTGGCTTTCTTCCAAATGGTGGCAGTGTCTGAAATCTTCAACTGGGTTATATTTTTGAAATAAACTCAAAGTATCACCTTTCTCCTACCAGACAGAAACAATCTACAGGTTCCTGACTGTCAGTAAAGTTTATGGACTGATGGTTCCTGACTGACCGGACAGGCTGAAGCCAGACTGGTGCAGGTTGCGGACAGGCTGGTTGGGTTGTTTGGCAGGTGAGGTCTTCGCAGAAGAAACAGGGGTCATGGTTTTAGGAGTGACGGATACCTCGCACACCGGTCCGTCGTACAGTCCTCTAGGCACACCCCTCAGCTCAGCCAGCTGCAATAAGAAAAACAACACGCAATATTAAATGCAAGAACCAAAACGACAGTCCTCAAAACAACAATGCAGCACTATACCCTGCTGCGAGCCTTTATCCTCTTGTAGACGTAGTCAGGGAAAGGTTTACGGGCCACGAAGCGTCCTGAGCCCTCAGTGGCGTGGAGAGTCCCCTCCTCCAAAACAATCTTTCCCTGACTGATGACCACCAGAGGCCCGCCGCGCACCTCCAGGCCTTCAAAGATGTTGTACTCTACAGTCTAAGAAAAGAAAAGTAAGCACATAAAAAATAGGGTTATTTTTTGCAAACTAGAAGAATTTGAATTCATTCTGTCAATTTGTTTATTTTGGTATGTTTCCCAAGTTACAACTGCTGAAATAACAAAACTTAAAAGAAGCTCAAGACAGACTTTTTTCCCCGTCAGAAGACTGAATTAATTTTTGGTCTTTTAACTGCAGTAGACGGTAACCTTTAGATAATAACCTACATAAATTATCAGAAACTAAAGCCAACAGCTACAAAAGCTAGCAGTTAACAGCTATAAACACCAACAGCTACTTTAACTGACAGTTACTAACACTAATGGCTGCCTAAACTAACATCTAATAATACTAACAGCTATCAAAGCTAACAAATACTTAAGCTAACAGCAGCTCGAGCTAGCATTTCGCTAAACTAGCACTTACCTAAAGCTAACAGATAATACCTAACATCTAACTAACATCTATTCAAGCTAGTATCTACCAAAACTAAATGCTATTTAGTCTAGTAGATATTAAAGTAAACCGTGCTTTAATAATAACATCTAATTAAGCTAACAGTAATGGACTAATTCAAGCTAATGGCTACTTAGGCTAGTAGAAACCTAAAAAACCATTAGATTAGATTATTTTAAATGACACAAGAACAAAATATTTTCAGTCAAGAGAATAGTTGACAATATTAATAGTTGTGAAATGCAGAAAGTGACCAGGTTTAAACAGAATTTGTTCAGTGTCTGGAGGTTTTGGGTTTGAGTTCTTTTAGGTTGAACCGGTTTTAAGCTCCTTTTACCTTGACTAAGATTACAAGTCCTTCCAGATTCTCCAAACTGGAGCTCACTCTACCAGGTGGACAGATGAGACTCCACAAATCTGACTTACAAAACATCCACAACTATTCCTTTAACCGATTTGTTACAATGTGTTTTCTGTGGTCTAATGCTAATAAAAGAGCTAATTGTATGGACAAGAGGGATAAGCTGATGGGGAACAGAGGCGTTCATTTTTGTCGCAACAGATGAGGAGGCCTGGCCAATGAAGAGGTTTGTGTGTTTGTGTGTGTCCACTCTGGAAGCCTTATAATGCTCTTTCCTAAAAGCTACTGAAGCTAACGCTGAGGTCATGGCAATCTGGCAAAACTTTATCCCAACATGAGCTCACCAGTAGGATTAGCCACCCCATTACTCACACGCTGCTATACATAATTTCTCCCATGGAACAAAAAGAGGCTCGGGGACATAACAGGATTAAATTATCAGATTCCCAGAACATCCACAGCAATGGTCTCCATGTCTTTCTAAAACATACATACACAGACAGGCAGCCTGCAAACAATCAGACCCTGATGTGTTTCAGTTCTCTGGCAGATTTTATGAATGACATCACTCCCTCGACACCGTGTGAGGCCCACGCCCTGTTCAGCAGTCTTCCCAGCCACCACAGCAGTGGACTAACACCCCCTCGCTCCCACTGACACCGGTTTCAGAAAATGGAGGACATCGTACGGAGTTGTGGCTCTTGGCAGAGATGATCTTCGTGACGTCCGGGTCCCAGAGCACCAGGTCCGCGTCCGAACCCACTGCGATGCGGCCCTTGCGGGGGTACAGGTTGAAAATCTTGGCTGCGTTGGTGCTGGTGACGGCTACAAACTGGTTTTCGTCCATCTTACCAGTCACCTGGAATACATTACAACTGAGTGTTAGAACTGGCTTGATTCTCTAAGCTCCCATGTTGCATGTTTAGTCTATCGTTCCTGACCAATTGTTTGACTGTTCTCATTTGTTTTGTTTCACCAAAAGTGGTTTGTTTTTGCCTAAAGCATTTTTTGAAAGAAAAAACTTTTTGTCAAAAAATATGCAAATTAAAGAGCTGCTTAGGGCCCCCACACCACCAGGGGGCCCCAAGAGAACCAAGCTAGCATAATAAAAATACAAATATATTTAAAATAACATTGAATAACACAAACTAAATAGTATTACACATGAAAAAGAAACTATTTCTATTCACCTTAATCCTGGGAGGCTTACTGGGGAAACGATTATGGGTCCTACTTCCGGCACCCACCGGAAGTAGCAGTATTTCATTGTAATTTGTAGGGTTTTTTGCTAATCTATATTCATGATAGAAGTTACATCTCTCTTTTCGGTTATAATACAATATTTAGTAAAACTTGTTTACGGACACACCGTCTGCTATCAGAGAGCTGCTCAGTACAGAGAATCGTAATTGTGAGTTTAATCACGGGGAGCGACAGGAACACGATCGTTAAGTTTCGTAACAGAATGACCGTGAATTAGCAACGCTAGCTAGCAGCTCGTTTCTCTGGAGAACTGACAGTAATAAAGAGAAAAGCAGGTCAGAGATCTGAGCTGCTGTTTTGCGCCGACATTGTAAAGCACCAGAACTACACAATATTAGCTTTGTGTGATGTGAATTTTTTTGTTTTGTTTTGTTTGAATTTAAAAAAATAATAAAGTTCATGATCTGAGTCTTTATCATTATGATTGGGCCAAAAAAATTTATTTATAAGACAAAATAAAATATCTGGGATTATTTAGTCCATCACAACCAGAACCTCGAGGTTCTCCGTTGCTGAGTGTCGCTGCGAATCAGCGGAGAAATAATAGCGTAATATGGAGAATCTCCCCACTGGACTAGAACCGAACCGAATCACACATTAACCGGTTATAGAGAGCAACTTGCCACTGGAAAGTGTCGTAAGATGCCCTTGTGGAGCTCGGGTAACTGTTGTGCTGTTCGTCGCTGTACTCTAATATTCAGACCACGTTTAGTTTGTGGCTGCAGCAAGTGTGTTTTGAACGGGCTCCCAAAACAAAAGCGATAGTTTCCATCGCCTATCGACAGATAAGCAAACAAAAAGAATTTGGCTAAAAATTCAAAACTTGAAGAGAGAACCCAAAATGCTTTATGTATGATCATTTCATTGTGTGGACAAAAAGCCAACGGAAGAAAACCCGCATCTGCATCCGAAGCAACTGAGTCAGTGAAGTAGCTAACTATGCTAGTGCGACTTGAAGAAATGCAGCCATTTCTTCAAGTTGCCATCCCTCCCCGCAATAGCTGTAGGTAGCGGTAAACCAATTTTGTCACATTTAAGCTTTGATAGCTGGTGTTCTCACATATTTTATAGCCTAAAAGCTCTGATGAAAGCTGGTTAGCGAGTTCCTAAGATATAAACAAATGGCGGTTCTGGTTTGCGGCGGAAGTCGCACCCATAAATCACGCAAAGCCTTATGGGGGCTAGGAATAAGGTGGACATTGTTTTTATATTTGTAATAATGGTTTTCAGTTTTAAATCTTTTTTCTTCTTCAGTTCAAATCTTTCTTTTTTTTTCTTCAGTCCTATTTTTTTCTGTTGACCAAACTTTTTGCCTCAATTCAGCTCCATATACACTTAAATACCACACTCCAATTTTTTTTGTTACTCCTGTAAAATTAAAATCAATATAATAACATTGGTATGATTTTAGTTAATAAAAAAGAATGATAATAATAATAGGCCTGTTACACACAGAGTTACTCAGGAATTATAAAGAATTTGTTGTTGACAGGTTGGGATGGGGGGCCCCAAATAAAAATCTGCTCTGGCCCCCAAAAAGTCTTGGGCCGGCCCTGGCCAGGACACGTACCACACATTTGTCCCAGATGATTGACATCCTCTCTTCTGTGCCATTGACACCCTCAGGAATCAAGGTGAAGTCATCTTTCCCCACAGCGCGCTGGGCTGTGTTAAAGGGACAGTGCGCACTTCCTGTCACCTGCAGGTCGCCACTAGAAAGATTAAAAAGGACAACACACACACACACACACACACACAGAAAGAAAAAAGAAAGAAAGAAAATGAATATAACCGGAATGCTGAGACAGAAACATTTCCAAATGTGTCTCCAGTTGGATCCAACTTTTACCAGGACAGCAGGGAGTTCAGATAGTCCGGAGTGGCCGGGTCAGGACTAAGCGGAGGGGACGTGACATAAGCCGCAGCCTTGGCCCAGTTCTTACTCCAGTAGTGCGACCCGTCCGTCCCCAGACTGGCCGTGATCGGCTCTCCATAGACCACAGTGCCTGGAAAAATGGTACAATAAGGATCTGCTACCAGACAGAGGCAGGTTACTACAACAGCATGTTAGGGACACTGTGGACAGAAAAATGTCTGCCAAAAAACTCAGGCATTTTTAGAATAATAATGAACATTTAGGAGATTAATTCCAAACTTTTGGAGCTTTCTTGAAGCAATTTTTATACTTTTCTAACTCAGAAATGTCCTTGTTTGTTATATCTACTAGGACCTTAACAGACCCTTGTAATTTACAGGAAAAAGGTTTTAAAAACTGATTTTTTCATTTTGCCACATTGATTTTTACTGAATAAGCATTTACGACCACTGACAACAAAAAAAATTCAAACTTTTTCTTCAGAATCAAAAGTCAGAAAAAATGAAAAATTTTGAGAAAAATGTCAGAATTTTGATAAAAAATTCTAATTTGTTTTTCTATTTTACAGAGGTCCTCTCCTGTAAGCACGAGATAATATCAATAAACTTGAAAAGTATACCTTAAAAAATTATATATAATAATTAAAAAGCTTCAACAATTTCTTAAATCTATAAATAAGATACTTTTTAAAAAATCATAACATTTGTACGTCGCCAATTTGTACATATATAAGTTTTTTTTTCATGTTGCTGTGTTGCATAGATTCTCAAAAGTGTCTCAAACCAACAAAAATTATCATTTGCCATATAAATATTTACGTATGTAAAGCTTAAATAAAATTGGAAATACATATATTGAGTTATTTACTAAAAACATAATGAATTATTCCTGAAATATTTGTATTCACATTATAATTAATAATTATAATCACATTATAATTTATAATTAACAACAAATTAATCAAACAGCTGCAGCTGATCCAGAATGCTGCTGCTCGCGTTCTCACTAAAACCAGGAAGATAGAGCACATAACACCAGTTTTAAAGTCCCTCCACTGGCTCCCTGTAGCTCAAAGAATAGACTTTAAAATACTGTTGTTAGTTTATAAATCACTGAACGGCTTAGCACCACAATACATTAAAGATCTGCTTTTATTGTATCAACCTTCCAGACCTCTCAGGTCTTCCGGTTCTGGTCTGCTCTGCATCCCCAGAACCAGAACCAAACGAGGAGAAGCAGCTTTCAGCATCTATGCACCACGAATTTGGAACAAACTTCCAGAAAACTGTAAAACAGCTGAAACACTGACTTCTTTTAAATCTCAACTGAAAACCCACCTGTTTAGAATTGTATTTGAAATGTAATCAATTACAAATTTATTGATGTAACTTGACTTAATGATTGATTCTATATTGCATTGTGATTCTGTGTTTGTTATGATGTAAAGCACTTTGAAATGCCTTGCTGCTGAAATGTGCTATACAAATAAAATTTGATTGATTGATTGATTGATAATTAAAGCATTTTTATCAAAATACTTATTTGTTTTTGTTCTGCTTTGTAAAAATGGCCAAAATTAGCAAAAAAGACATTTACATATACTTTCCTCACCCTTCTTCCTAGCCTGAGCGATGACATCAGCAGCGCTCTTGCTCATCACCTTGGTAACGTACAGCGGGCAGTTCGTCTGATTGGCCACCGTCACGGCGCGGTTCACAGCTTCCGCTTCCACCTGGAAAACAAAGGCGGTTTCATGAAAAACAGTGTAGATATAGACATCACAATCTTCTCTAAGCGTCTAATTGGGTGACTTTATTTAGTTGTATCAGTAAAAGCAGGTGAACACAAATCAAATACAATCTTTTTGTGCCCTGACTTATGTTTTACAGTTAAGCTTAAACATCAACGTTGTACTTTTTCCCACCAGATAGAAGGAAAAGGGGAAGAAAATAAATGTTTTAGCAACAACACAGTGTTATCTTTATAACAGATGTCCTGATGACAAACCCCATCCTTTGTTTTGGCGTCTTGTTTTCGCCGAGGCAGAGAATTGTCCAACGATTATAAAACTGTCAAACACTTTAGTACCAAGCAGAGAACGACTGAAAAGGTCAAACTGTTCTGGCAAAGAAAGAGGCAGGAGTAGAAATGCAAAGTCCAAGCGTTCACCTCCTCTGGATGGCTCAACACGTGTCCTTCAGGTCCGGTGATCCCCTGCTCCAAGATCCGCCTCTGCTCCTAAAAATGCACAAACACACAAACAAACTCGTTGGAAAAGTCAACCGCTGAGTCACGTCCAGGTGTTTCCGATCAACAGCAGAGAAAACCGATCACAGCCATGACCCCCCGTCACCGACTGTCCTCATCTGGTGGCAATTACAAAGGTCATTTGGCGGCCATCGAGCGCGACTCGTACATGTTAGAACAGGACTACAGGCCACACACAGCATGGTCATTACATTTTCTGCACAAAATTATTCTTAAATAATGACGTTTTAGTCTGTGTATCTTGAGCTCCTTTCAGAATGAGCTGTTTGAGTGCATCTTGTCACTTTAAATCCAAATAAATTCCTGATCACCCCCAAATCAGCGTTTACACATGAAAATAGCTTTATTTTGAGACAGAAAGTAGTCCATACTATTTAAAAATAATAAAAATATATATTGTGTCATAATTCATCACGTCGACATCAGAATCAGAATTCATTTTATTGTCATTGTGCATGAACAAAAGCACAACGAAACTTAAAAAATAGCAACTCTCAAAGGCAACAATAAATATGTACATATCAATGAATAAAAACACACAGAAACGACTGAGATGTTAAAGCAAAATAAAAAATAAATAAACGATAAGATGATCAGCTTTCAAATGAATTTGCTGTGTTCAGGGAAACAACAGTTCTCCAAGCAACCATTGTCCAGCACATAAAGCAGTAAAACCAGCTGGCCAAATGTGCCAGAATTCCAATTGAGTTGCTAGGTAACGGGCAGCGGAACTCTGCTTTGGTTGCTAGGTAACGGCTGGGCAGTGCCTGCTAAATTGTTACATTCAGAAACCAAAAAACTTTTAGATAAGATAAATCTTTATTGTCATTGTCACAAGGACAACGAAATTTAAAAGGTGCCATCAGTCAGTGCATATGCTTAAAAACAAAAAATAACTGTCTCACAATTCACACACAATGTAAGAATTAACAAATAAATGGTAAAAAAAAAAAAAAAACTTACTTATTGTCAAACAATGAGGAGGGAGGGTAGATTTTTAAAGTGTTTTGGCTGTTTTTAAAAGCGGTAGAAACTCAAAATGGAAGTACAAAAACATGCAAAACAAGCTAAATATTTGGATCCCGGTTAAGGGAAAACAGCTCATATTCATACCTCAGCAACGATGTCCCCGTTCTCGGCGTGAACCTGGGCAATGGCTCCCAGATCGCGGATCACGCTGAACACCTCGTACACCTGCATCGATTAAAATGTACTATTTGAAATCAGATTTGATGAAAATATCTACATATCTGTGAAAAAGTCATTTTTCAAAGTGATATTTTCACCATGCTACTCACTCATTTATAAATGTCACAGTTTCCAACTGACAATTTAGTTAGCAAGCTAAATATTTAATAAACTAACTAAATATTAAGTTAGCAAGCATGCTAGCATGTAGGTAGCAGGAGTTTATATAGAGGTTCACAAGACCCACCTTTTATTTTTGTGGTCCACTTCAGTTTATTAGCAAGTAATTTGAATATTAGCTAAGTATTTAGCTAGCTCAGTGTTTAGTTTGTGAACTAAGTATTCTGAGCTAAATATTTATTCTGAGCTAACATTTAGCTTGTTTAGCTCTGTGCTAAATATTTAGCTCTAGGTTAGCTAAATATTTCTAATTGTAGCTTTATTCTGAGCTAACATTTAGCTTGTTTAGCTCTGTGCTAAATATTTAGCTCTAGGTTAGCTAAATATTTCTAACTTACTATATATTGAGCTAACATTTAGTATTTAAAAGGCTAAATCAGAGCGTTCCTGCTCTGAGTTAGCCAAATATTTTCAAGCTAGCTCAGATCTAAATATTTAATTTGGAGCGTAATATTTAGCTTCCTCACTAAATATTTATGCCAGAGTTAAATATTAAGTCGGTCAGCTTCCCAACTAAATATTTAATTAGCTAGCTGTGTAGTTTGTAATCTAAATATTTAGCTAAATAATTAAACAATTAGTTTGAAACTGTGACATTTTATAAATTAATAAATAATATTATGAAAATATTACTTTTTCTTTCTCTTATAACTAAAGAACCCAGATTATTAGTTCATTTTTTACAAACAGCATCTCATTATTCAATCTGGAAACAAGGTTTTGAACTGAAAAGTAAACATTTTTTCCCCAAGTTTCCACAACTTCCTTGGTATTGCAGTAAAATGGGTTCATTGAAGGAATCAAACATGCAACAGCGCGACGCCGTCAGAGTTCAGCAGAAACAAAAGAGGAATAAATTGCAGCCGGCATTCCTCACGCAGGTGCAAAAACCGGCACAGATCTTTGAAGCAGATCTGTGCCGAACGGGATTAATTCATTTTCACCATGACTCAGAGTGAGATCTGCGCTGAGACGTGGCTTTTATTACATCTCACTCTCCCAAGAGAAACACTCAGACTCTCATTTTGAGAAAGAGCCTCGCCAAGACAAACAGACTCTGGATTTGCCAGAGGCTTGATTTATTTTATCATAAAATCATATGGTAAAGTCCCAGCCATTCTCAGAAAATACAGGAAAAACCACTGCTGATACTCAAAATCACCGCAATCAAGCTTTATTTAAAGAGATGTTTCCATTTTAATCTGATTTACAAGACAAACTGACCCGCTACAACATAAATTTTGTAACATTATGCTAATTTAATTACAGATTTATAAATTTTCACATGGCAGAATAATTCAGGGTGGATGTAAATGTTGTTTGGAGAAATAAAGGAGCCTTACCTGAGCATCAGTAAGCTGGAAAATATCTTTATACGCCAAGTAGACCAGGAAAGAGTTGACACCTGAAAATAACCAGATAAAAAAATTATCAGGAAAGCAGGAAATATGAAGATCTCAAATGAATTTCTTTAAGCAGACAATGAAAGCAAACTGTTACAAGAATCTCCAAGCTGTTAGACCCACTTCAGATTTAAATCCTTCATTTACTTACTTTTCTTCTTCCTTCATATTTTTTTGAAAGTAAAACAAAAAAAAACCCAACCTTAATAGTATATTAAGAGATTGTATCTCCTTCTTCTAAACTCCTTAGATAATTTATTTGGAACAAATATAGGTTGTCAGAAAAACTCCTTAAATTTTTACAGGTTTCTAAGAATTTTCTACCAATTTTGTTTGTTTCGTTGTGATGTACGGACGGATCCGACGTCCAGCGTTCGTACCGTGATCCTTCACCAGCGTCTCCATCTCCTCCTGGATCCCCTTGTGCCACTCGGTGATGTCGACGTGCAGCGAGTAGTCGCAGCAGGACTTGCCGTCAGCCCATTCGCGCCACTGCTCGAAGGCGGACATGAGGCTGACGCCGGGCTCGGGAACCACATGGTCAACTGGACATGCGAACAGAAACCAGAAGTTCAACCGGAGCTTTTTAAACAGGCATTTTGGTGTAGCATTTCTGACAGGCTTTTATTTTAACAATGTTATACAGTAGATATGAAGTTTGTCAAAATGTGTTTATTTATTCTTTGAATTCATTTTGTTAAGTCTTATGACATTTATTGGTGTTTTAAGTTCTGTTATGCTGCTGTTGGCAGCTGGAGGTTCCCATAGTAACCAGTAACTGACAGTTACGACCACCTTTTTCTGTTGCCATGGGTAACTGCGCTATGCAGTAGGATCAGCTCTATGTTTTCTTTACAAAAGTTATATTTCAACATTTACTTTGGACAAATTTAATAATATACAGTTTCATGGGTAATTTTGCTATGTCTTGTATATGTTTTTAACTGTTATTATTATTATTATTAATGTTGTCCATTTTAGATGTGTTTAATTTTACAAATGTTAACTGCTGTTAACTGATGCTAACTGATGCTAACTGTTGTTAACTGCTGTTAACTGCTGCTAACTGCTGTTAACTGCTGCTAACTGATGCTAACTGCTGTTAACTGATGCTAACTGCTGTTAACTGCTGTTAACTGCTGCTAACTGCTGTTAACTGCTGCTAACTGATGCTAACTGCTGTTAACTGCTGTTAACTGCTGCTAACTGCTGTTAACTGCTGCTAACTGATGCTAACTGCTGTTAACTGATGCTAACTGCTGTTAACTGCTGTTAACTGATGCTAACTGCTGTTAACTGATGTTAACTGATGCTAACTGTTGTTAACTGCTGTTAACTGCTGCTAACTGCTGTTAACTGCTGCTAACTGATGCTAACTGCTGTTAACTGATGCTAACTGCTGTTAACTGCTGTTAACTGCTGCTAACTGCTGTTAACTGCTGCTAACTGCTGTTAACTGCTGCTAACTGCTGTTAACTGATGCTAACTGATGCTAACTGTTGTTAACTGCTGTTAACTGCTGCTAACTGCTGTTAACTGCTGCTAACTGATGCTAACTGCTGTTAACTGATGCTAACTGCTGTTAACTAATGCTAACTGCTGTTA
Source organism: Xiphophorus hellerii (assembly GCF_003331165.1). Classification (NCBI taxonomy): domain Eukaryota; kingdom Metazoa; phylum Chordata; class Actinopteri; order Cyprinodontiformes; family Poeciliidae; genus Xiphophorus; species Xiphophorus hellerii. The sequence goes on along the minus strand of NC_045679.1, from coordinate 8,105,382 downwards.
ACTGATGCTAACTGCTGTTAACTGATGCTAACTGCTGTTAACTGCTGCTAACTGCTGTTAACTGATGCTAACTGCTGTTAACTAATGCTAACTGCTGCTAACTGCTGTTAACTGATGCTAACTGCTCAGTGAGAGCTATTGTTTTGCAGTTTCTTTATGGTTATTTATTTGTATTTTAGTTCATGTTTAGGGACAGAAGCTGCTGGACTGATGTTAGCCACCATCTTGATTTCCTCTTTTTTTATTTTTTTTAAATAAATACAGTGAACTTGAATATTTCTGTTGTTAAATCAACCTACTGGACCTGAGCCGAACATTGAAAGGTTACACATTAATGATCTTGAATGAATTTTCTAATATATTCTAAAGAGTTATTCTGATTGTATGTTTCTGTTTCGTCTTCAAAATGGCGGCGGTTATTTTTGCGTCAATGTTCCAGACCTGACTGCAGCAGTCAGCGTTTAGCCTGAAGGGAGTTTGTTTTTGCTGCTGATTCAGTACAGGGGGGGCTATTGTGACATTTAGTTTCAATTAGGTGCTTTGTTTTTTTATAGTTCACATAATCATCAAATATATTTTACTTTTTAAAGCTGAAATAACAAGGAATAATAGCTAGATTTTTTTTATTTAAGCTGTTTAATAGATGCTTTTATATGATAACTGATGCAATTATGAGATTTTTCCCAACCATTAAGGCATCAGGGTATTTAAGAATACCTTGGTGCCTTTTTCTTCTTAAGATAAAAGAAATGCAAAGGTTTATGACGAGAAAAAGACCAAAAGATTAAAACAATACTGTGGGAATAAAATAAAGTTTGATGTGATTAATATGAAATATTGTACATTTTCTTACAATCAAAACTGATTTCATCAGACAGTGTGAGTGAGCATTTATGCTAAATCAGGGGTGTTCAAAGTAGGGCCTGGGGGCCTTTTGTATCTCTTGAAATGATTTTATTTGGCCCCTCACCATGAGTCAAGAATGGTAAAAACAATTGATGTCCCAAAAAATGAAATGAAATGAAGAATTGCAACTTTTTCAGTTGAGCGACTCACTGATCATCGTGGTACCGCCGGCCAGCGCCGCCTTGGTTCCCTGGTAGAAGTCATCAGCCGCCGTCATGCCCCGGTCGGGCATCTGGAAGCGCGTGTGCACGTCGATGCCGCCGGGCATCAGCATGCGACCGTGGGCGTCGATGGTCTTCACCCCGCCGGGAACGATGAGGTTCTCTCCGATTTGTCTGAAGCGGCGACATTGAAAAGGGTTGGGCCGAGCAGGGAACGGAGGGCAACATAAACAAGCGACGTAAACTCACTTAATGACGCCATCCTCCATGTAGACGTCAGCACAGAACGACTGGTCATCATTCGCGATCTTCGCTCCTTTGATCAAGAGACGGTCACTCTGACAAAAAAAACAAAACAAACAACGACAGGACATCATCAAATCAGTTGCTGCTTTAGTTTCCAATAATTTATTGATATCCATTCAGTGGAAGTGGAAATAAATTATTATAGAAGTTGCTCTCCTGGGTCTCCTAAAGCAGCTTTACAAAATGTACATTAAAATAATTAATTTTTATTCCTTTAGTTCCAGTTCACAACAAATCTCAGAGTCTTTTAAAAGCAAACAAATCCAACCATCTTCAATCCTACTTACAATATTAATACGCCGTTTTATTTCTGTTTTTCTCGAGAAAAATCACTTGAATAAACAGACTTGTTGCCGTAGCAACTGACAACAATACCACTTGATGTTTCAGGATTCAACACCAAAAACCACTCAAATATTTCCCACACAAAGAACAAAACATTCAGTCCGTTAGAGTTTTACGTTTTCAGTTTGATGTTTATTTTGTGATCATTAATAATTGATCACTGTGGTAGATTAGCTACCGCTGCTATTAGCTAAGCTAACACTGCGTTGCTTTTAATCAGCTAATCAATTAGTTGATTAGCTAATTTAAACACCTGCTCTGCTGATGATCTGTCAGAGTTGGTGATTAGGTTGCCTAATTTTTCATTATTTTTTTGTAACTGAACCGAAACACAACAAATTCCACAGCACATCTACATATCAAGGTTATCATAGTCAAGTTAGCATAACTAGCTTACTTCCCACTCCCTCGATTAGTTTTTTCTTAATTAAATCTTTTTCCTGAGCTTGTTGTCTAGATGTTGTAGTGTAGCATTGCGTCCCTTTTTCTTTCATATATTAGCAGTAATTTCAGATTTAACACTTTATATTGAAAGCTTAACAGCTAAAACCAATGCTAGTCATCAATGCTGAATCAATGCTAGCAACTTTTTGCCACCAATCAATCAATCAATCAATCAAATTTTATTTGTATAGCACATTTCAGCAGCAAGACATTTCAAAGTGCTTTACATCATTACAAACACAGAAACACAAAGCAACATAGAATCAATAATCAAAACAAAGCATTAAGTCAAGTTCCATCCATAAATTTGTAATTGATTACATTTCAAATACAATTCTAAACAGGTGGGTTTTTAGTTGAGATTTAAAAGAAGTCAGTGTTTCAGCTGTTTTACAGTTTTCTGGAAGTTTGTTCCAAATTTGTGGTGCATAGATGCTGAAAGCTGCTTCTCCTCGTTTGGTTCTGGTTCTGGGGATGCAGAGCAGAACCAGAACCGGAAGACCTGAGAGGTCTGGAAGGTTCATACAACAACAGCAGATCTTTAATGTATTGTGGTGCTAAGCCGTTCAGTGATTTATAAACTAACAACACTATTTTAAAGTCTATTCTTTGAGCTACAGGGAGCCAGTGTAGGGACTTTAAAACTGGCGTTATATGCTCTATCTTCCTGGTTTTAGTGAGAACGCGAGCAGCAGCATTCTGGATCAGCTGCAGCTGTTTGATTGATTTGTTGGACAGACCTGTGAAGACGCTGTTGCAATAATCAATACGACTGAAGATGAACGCATGGATGAGTTTCTCTAGATCTGGCTGAGACATTAGTCCTTTAATCCTGGAAATGTTCTTCAGGTGATAGAAGGCCGACTTTGTAACTGTCTTTATGTGGCTCTGGAGGTTCAGGTCAGAGTCCATCACTACTCCCAGGTTTCGGGCCTGATCGCTGGTTTTCAGTTGTAATAACTGAAGCTGTGCGTTGACTCTAGATCGTTCCTCTTTAGGTCCAAAAATGGACCTAAAGAGGAAGGGAGATGGGATCTTATGCTCACGTTTTAAGGTATCCATAAGCTAATTACAAACAACAGTAATGATATGTATTGTATACACATAGAGAAACTTCGGACATGTTGGTATGGAGGGCCCAATTGAAAATCTGCTTAGGGCCCCAAAAAGGCTTGGACCGGCCCTGGTCAGAAGACAATAAAAGAACCGATTGGACACACCCATTCTGCCTCAGCACTGCAGAGACACAAGGGGCCGACCAATGAGAGCCAAAAGCATGTGATCAATCATCCTCGCCCACTGCGGTACCAGCAGAGGAAGAGGAAGAGGAGGAGGAGGGGAGCCCCTCATATCCACCAGTGTCCCCGTCTCTCCCTCTCTAAAGAAGGCGTGGCCGGTCTGGTCACAAGGACTCGGGCGTCCCCAGCTAACAAAGGCCTCTCTGTTCGAGGCGGGCAGCAGCAGAACCGGACCCAGCGCCACTCTGGCTCCACTAAACGAAACATCTCTGCAAGGCTTCGGGACTTCTGTCCAAAAGTTGGTCAGCTTTAGGTCCGGACGGTAAATTCTGCTTTAGAACCAAACTACATTTATTTGGCAACTTAAACTTCTCTGCTGGATGATTAAAGTGAAGCCGTGTTACAGTTAAATTAAAAAATGTTTTATTGTCGCAACTCAAATTGAGGGCTGAAGCAATTAATCAGATTAATCAGAGTCGTTATTAATAATTATTGATTAGTTGTTTTGTTTTGGATAAATTTTTGGGGGCCACAAATGGCCCACGTGCCGCACTTTGGACACACCTGGTTTAGTGAATGTTCAGGGTTTGAGCCAAGCATGAAAACAGGAATAAAGCAAACAGGAAGTGGACGACAAAGCGACTGAGATGAGTAAAAATTATCTGTAATTCTTTAAAACAAAGTATTTACACCCACTTTTCACAGAAAATGACGAGTTTGGAAAATTTTCTCACCTGATTTGCTTCCACTTTGCAAAAACACAAAATCTCACCAAGACCTTTTGGTCTAATTACTAGTTTAAATATATTATTACACTCAAAATAAGACAATACTAACTAAGAAGTAACATTTCTAAGTTATTGGGAGAAATGCGCCGATCCGATACAAATATTGGCATCGGCCCCAATATTGGGAGAAATTCTAAATTGGGTATCATGATGAATATAATAAATCTATTCCGTCTATTTCTACGCTTTATTATTCATTTTACATTATGATTCCTAATTGAACTTTCTGAACCATTTGAGTTTATTGCAGTTTATTCTTACACGTTTGACCAACATTTTGTTTCTGTCTTTATTATTTGTTTTACGTTAAGTGCACTGATTAAAGATATTTTTGACCAATGCTGTGAAGCTATTTGTATATTTAAATGTTCAGTACTGGTGCAAAGTTATCAGATAAATTAGAATTTTAGTACATTTATGTCTGTGTTTTGAAAAAAAGAAACATTGTAAGTGAATTCATCTGTTTTTCTGTATCGGACTCGGCCGATACTAAACCTCAGATATCGGTATCAGAAGTGAATAAAGTGGATCGGTGCGTCAAGGGTTATCGGTAGAATATCACAAGTTGAAATGTCTTGGTTTACTGGCAGATCATTTAACTTTTTCATCAATATTAAGGAATTATTTACTTTCAACAAACCTCTATAAATTGCTGAAAAGTTTCTTCTAAGTTAATTTTGTCTTATTTCAATAAAAATAGACAAAAATACAGATGAGCTCCACCAATTTATTTCTACACGTAAAACTGAACTTTACATCTAGACAGTGAGAAATGTAATAAAAAACTTTATTTTTGTGCTGGACATTTAGCATACTGTTGTTTTTGTAATGAGAACAGCTGCAGTAAAGTGACTCCTTGGTTTAATGAGAGAGAATTACAGCAGCTGCAGGCTGTAAAACCAAAACAATGATGGAAAAGACGCTAAAACTCACTTTAGAGACGAGGAACATGAGCTAAAATGGTGCCTTAATTAAAAAGAAACAGAAACGAGAAAGTAACCTGACGAAATGCAGGATGCAGAGTAAAAAGTCTGCCTCAGGCGTAACCTGGCAACAGCTTGTGTTGTGTTTCCGAAGGGGAAAATATCCTGGGAAACGTCGAGGAAGTCAGGTGGAGAAAGCTGCCAGCTGAATTACGTGTCTCCTCCTGGATGAAGCAAAAACGAAAACCCAAAACAACTGGATTTCTGTTCGCAAAGCTGCAGGAAAAACCATAAAAACGGACTAAATGTGCAGAAAAAAGCACCACAAAATGAGCTGAAACTTGGTTTAAAATATGAAACATGAAACTTTAGCTCAACATGAAACAACTAAGACAAAATGAGCTAATTAAAACTTATTTTTCCGATTTAGTAATAATAAAAAGCCCCTCAATCTTCAGCTGAAGGATTAAAACTTTACTCTCAACTTATTTCCTGCTTGTTAGCAACAAAAAAATGGATTTTATTTTTTTTTAAATATTTAAACGCAATGTATTAAACTTGTATATTAATGCATTTTTTGCTTCTTCTATTTTTATTTTGCCCCACAAACTCCCTTTAGCTTGAGAGAGTTTGAGTCAAAAATGTTAAAAACGGGAACGTTATATATATATATTTTTTACATTAAATAATGACCTTAAAACCCTTAAATTTAATTTAATGAAGCTGTTTACTGCAACTAAGTAGCATTTGTCTAACAACCTTTTAGCATAAAAAACCTGTTTTATAGGTAAATATGTTTCTAAATCTTAGATCTCGATTTGTAACACACAAAACAACTAATAATTTTTTTTTCAACAGAAAGAGTTTTTATTTTTAGCTTTATTTTGCTATAAAAACCTGAAATATGTTGTTTAATTTATCCAAACTGTTTTTTTGACTCAAAGTTTGTAACAAAATCCTCTCTGGTCGTCGTTGACCCCTCGTTGACCTCCTTTCTGCCGCCAGGCGGCGAGGATTTAACAGAGTCTCTGTTGTGATTACAGCAGAGTTCGTTTCTGGGTTTTATGAATGAAGACGCTCAGATTGAAGCTGAAAGGCTCAGAAATGCCAAGCGGAGTCGGACGGTGCGGCTGATTGGCCGACGGCGAGGCAGGGAGCTGGAACTGGTTCCCAGCACCAAACCAACAAACACTGCTGGTAACAACAGCATAAAGCACATAGACAAGATAAGAGAGGAAATTTCTGCCAAAAAACTCTGGAATTATTAGATTAATGTATAAATAATTCTAGAAAAATCAAAGATATTTCAGAGATTTTTTTGATTTTTGGAATTCAAAAAATTCCTTTTTTTTTTTTTTTTTTTACAAATTTTTCTGAGATTAATCTCAAATTTAAGATTTTTTTTCCTTGCACATTTTTGACGTTAGGTGCTAAGAATAATTTTTTTCTGGAAAATTTTTAACTCTAAAATTCTTGGGGGGGGGGGGGGTTTAATGAAAATTACAGATTCATCTAAAAGTTTGGGGGGTTTTCTAGCAAATTTTCAACTTTTTGAACTGAAAATTGTCCTTATCTTTTGTTCAAATTTTCAGATATTCAGTTACTTTCCCGTAAATTTACATTTGGAGCTCAGAAAATTTATTGTTTTTGTTGAAAATCTTTGAGAGTAATCTCACATTTTTTTAGAAAAAAAAATTCCCCCAAAAAACTTTTTTCTTTTCTTTTAGAAAAAATAAATCTAGAAAAAAGTTTTTCTTTGAACAAATATTCTGGTAAAAAAAAAATGAAATTTCCTCTTTTTTAAAAAAATTTATGAGTTGTTGTTTTTTTTTTAGCAATTTTTCAGCTTTTGGAGCTCAGAAAATCAAAAGTATTCTTCTGGGAAATTTATGAGATTAACGTAAAAATTTCAGAATTTTTGGGTGGAAATGTACTCTATTTTTATTTACAATCAGCCCAACACTCTGCTTCTTCACCTGACAGCAAAATAATTTTTTTAACTTTGAGAAAAATAAATGAATAAACCGCAGTTAGAATCTGATGAGTGTAGAATAATTCAGTCCAGGTTATGATTTATTGTGAGTCGGCCAAAAAAACGGCAATGTGGTTTCACACTAAAGAAAAAAATTTAAGAATCACAAACTTGTTGTAAAACTGGTAAATTTGGTGTAGAGCCGCCAACAGATCACTCTGTTGTATAAAAACTTATTTGTTCTGAGCTGAACTGAACTTTGTTACGTCCTTATAACAAGAAACTTTCTCATATTTTATGAGTTTTGTGTCATATATACTCGTTCCCGCCCACGACACAGCGGCGCCCTTGGCAAAGAGCCTTATCACCCAACAGAAAACACCAAACATTAACTGCATGTGTGGGAAACAAGTCTGATATGTCAGAAACCATGTAATGATCTTTGAAATGTTTTTTATTTTATTTTAATCCTTTGATTCCACCTAATAATCTACAAACAGTCTTAAAATAGAGAAGCTATTTTTATCCTCCATCCTGAACAAAAGGCTTTTTGTTTCCTAAAATAACTTTTTATTTCTGTTTTATTCTTCCTCTCATTTAAATTTATGACTCACATTAAAATGAAAATATGTTTTGTAACTCGGTCTGATTTTAAAGTGAAAGTCAGATTAACTTAGCAATGATAACATTATATTTCAACCAATACAATTTATTTAATGTTTAATTTTTTTCATTTTTCAAATCAAATATTTTAAAGCATATTTTCTTAAATGGGTTCCTATTGAGAGATTATTGGCAGTCACTATCTTACCTACACTAGATGATTCTCAAAGTGAAATCTGTTTGTGACATACAGTTAATAATCCAGAATAATAAGTAGATTAAATTATTTTTTCACAGAAAACTAGGGATTGAAGGATCATTTATTACTATTTTCAGGTTTTTATATCAATTTACAGAAAAGAAAACATATATTTTATTTTTCTTTCATTATCAAATTTCCTTTTAGTTACATTAGATTGTTTTATCCAATTATTTAATCAGATATTCAAAGGTTTAGTCAATGACTGTGTTCCTGTGGAGAGACTATGAGCAGTCAGTGTCTCACCGTTAATGCTCCAACTAACAGTTACTTTAGTAATCGAATATTTTTCTAACGATTAATTGTATTAGAAATATCATAAAAGATGCAAATAAATAACCCACTTCGTTTTATGGATAAGAAAATAAACAGCCAATGGTGTTTTTGTCTTAAATGTCAAATTGTATATTTATTGTAGTGTTCAGGATCAATAACTTCTCTGAATATGTCATTTTTTATATTATTTTTGTTTACAATGAATCAATTAGTTGACGATTAATTCAATTACCAATGAATCCGATTGTTTCAGCCTTTAATTACAATCTGAATGAATAATCAAATAAAACAATATTTTTCAGTAGTGATGCGGCGGCGCATGCATCGAGCCCAGAGACAAAACCCGCGTCGCTGCGCGTATCGCTTTCAGCAAGTCACGTGACCGATACAGAACTGTTTCGAAATGAACTGAAACGCGCCAAACTGTGTTTATAAGGAAGAGAATCTGTCAGCGGGATGAATTTGCCAAAAATAATTCTTGATCTTTTACAGCGTCAACATATGGAGCCTCAAGGCAAACGAAAGGTTTTGTCGTTTGGGACCATTTTGATCTTACATCAGAAATAAAATATCGGTTCTCACTTCGTTGTTGTTTCATCCGGTTCTGTTCAGCTCCTATTTGATCTGTCTGAATCCAAATTCAGCTGAAATTGACTCTTGGTTTACTTTCATTTCATGTTCTGCAGGTTAAGTGTTGCATATGTTTGACTGAACTGTTTTATTTAAATAAATCCACGTCCTCAATGCTGAGGCATTACAGGGCATCAGAATGAATCCCAGATACACCAGGATAAACTCAGCCATTCTACAAATTACTTTTTATAAATTATTTCATATAAATGTATTTTTTACTTCATTTTTTCCTACAGCAGGAGAAGTTGTGTCAAAAAAGCGTAACAGACTAAACTTCAAAATGTTGGAAAAACTTCTTTTTTTTTAGATGAAAATTTATGAAAGAAAAAAAAAACAGTCCACAAGCATCTTCATTCCAAACACGTTCACTTAAATTTCCACTTTATGGTACATCATCACATTATTTATTGACTGTATCGAAGAATGTCAAATATATTTTGAATTTAACTGAAGATATGACTTAATACAATATATAATATACAATAAAATAAAATGACTAAAATCTTATTGTATAGACTAGGTCATCAAATCAGTCTGTCAACTGTGTTGCCTGTAGGGATTTTTAATGTCCAGCAGGTGTCAGTATTCAGTGACACAGTATCAATACAGTATCAATACAGTATCGACACAGTTTGGGTCGAAACGCTTCACGACGCCTCATTTACCCATCACTATTCTTCAGGTATTTTTGCTGTTTGAAATATTTTTCTCCCACCTTTTCATTCATTTAGTCATCAAAAAAGATCCATAACGGACTGGTGGAACGAAACATATGGAAGACCAAAACTGACGAGATTAAAAGTAAAAGCAGAAATATTTGTCCTTTCACTTAAACATGCATTTTTGTCAAGAAATGTCTATATTTTGTTTTGTCTTTTTCTTGTACAAGCTTTTCATTGCCTTGTCTCTGTTTTCTTTACCGTTAGCATTTCTGGCTCCTTATGCAAATGAGTTGAAGCTTAGTAACTTTATTAGAAAGTAAAGCTTCTTTTTCTTTTTAAAACAACCATAAATACAAACTCTGTTTTTGCTCATATATGGTCAGAGTTAGTTGCCACATTTTCGCTGCAGAAGCTTCCAGGTGGTGAATTTGCAGATCCTCATTCATATTTAATGAAAGTGCAGCTGGACTCAGGATTCAGACTCAGCTAAATATTTAACTCAAACCGATTCACTAAAACCAAAAACGGTCGGCCAAACACCGACATCTTTTGTCTCTTGCTTCGGCTTTTCCTGCTTTGGGTTTTAATCAACTTAACATTCATTTCCTCCACGGCGTCTGTTCAGTTTAATGGCTGCTGGATGAAATTAGAAAGAAAAAAGAAAGAGATCAAAACCTAAAAATAAAAAGAATCGATAGGAGATGACAGAAAAAGCACGGCTTAATGTATTTAAATCTCAGGTTTCCAGAGACATCAGCTTGGTCTCTGACCCACTTTTTCTTTCAAGTGCTTCTCAAGAATAATCACGTCTATCCATTTATGTCCGACTGCAGGAACCCCCTAATCCGCTGATCTCTGCGCCGAGCAGCAGCTGCTCCTGCAGCGCTTCAGCAGAAGAAGAAAATCTACAAAACCTCCCGTCAGAAACACCTCCAGACCCACAGACATCCTGTTTCTGCTTCTAAATGACATGTAAAGGTGTCAGATTAAGTAAAATTTTAAATCAGACAAACAAAAGCTGAAAATATAAACATAAAAAGTAGCTAAACCGCAAAGACACAAAATATTACAAAGTATTTTTGTCTAAATTCTAATAAAAATGTCTCAGTAAACTTGGAATAAGACAAAATTAGCTTACAAGTAACTTTTCACCAAGATACAGGAGCTTTTTCTAAGTAAGTAATTCATTAATATTGATTTTTTAAAAAGTTCTAGTTCCACTGGTAACATTTTCCTCTGCACCGTTACCTAGCAACCACAGCCAAGCCCCGCCCGTCACCTAGCAACCCAGTTCTGGTTCCGCTGGCAGATTACTTCACTTGTAACAAGACATTTTCCCCCATTTTATAAGGAATAAGCTCCTGTAGCGCAATATGGAAGGAAAAGCAATAGATTTCTGCCATAAAAAATCTCAGAAATGTCGACAATAAGCTAAGAAATTTCTTGTTTAAAAATTTGAAATTTTGTCAGATTTCTTTTTTTTGAAACTCTGAAAATTTCAGAATTTTTTTCCAGAAAATTTTATCTAAAAATTGCAGAATTTTTTTCCAGAAAATTTTCAAGTTTTTTGATGAAAATTTGCTCCTTTTTTCCTCTAACATGCTGGCTTATGACTTTTTTTTACGTTTGAGCCTGTTTTTTCCACTTAGCGGTTAATCGATTACTAAACTAGCCAACAATTATCTCAGTCAGAATACAACACTTCATGCCTCTATCTAAAGAAATAAAAGCTTTAAAAAAAACCTACATACACAAATTGAGAAAAATAAAATTATCCCAAGAGACGACCAACAGTTCATGATCCAACAATAAACAATAAAAAGAGAGAAACCGGGCAAAAGTGGCATTCGCGGGACTAAAATTTTACCCAAAATATTTCTCTTATTAATAAAAAAATAAAAATCTTCCAATGTGGCTGAAAAATTATTGATTGATTCAGAATCAGTTGCTGGACAAGTTCTCTGCATCTATAATTTCAACATTTTAACACAACAGAAATCGTCCGACAAAACTGCAATCGGTGAGTTTTTCTTGACGTCTTTGTTGTCGGTTTGTGAAGAATCATCCGATTCTGGTCACCAGGCAATTTATTTTCCAAAACTTGACAAATAAATCTGAACTGACGAATAAAACTTACAAAATTTCAGAGATTTTGACAGAAATTTACACTTATTTTTCCTTTTTTTTTGCACATTTGCTGTATTTAAAAACAGCATTTTTTTGGTTTTGTTTTTTTAGGTTTGATTGAATACATTCATTTTAACTAATAAAAACAGAATTTGGGTCACTTTGTTTCTAAACACTTACCATATTTATCCAAGTTTAAGGAATAATTTAAGGCATAAAAGCTGATTTTGGTGTGGATTTCGGTAAAAGTCTGAATAAACTTGGCTTTATCTTTTTGTTAAACCACTTTATGTTGCATTTTACATTTTCTTGTGTAAGGAAATGTAAATTAAACGTCTCCGTCTGCATATTTGGACTCCCCTGTTGTAAATGTTTTATCTTTTTATCTGATTTAAATTCCAGTTTATAGAGTCGGTGACCTCCTTCCTGCCCTGCCTGCATGCATCCTGCCCTCTGCACAGCTGAAGCAGAAACATGAAGGAAATAGGACCCTGCGTCCCCTCCCTGTTCGCCACTGTCCATTGAAACCATCATCCCTGCAGCTCTGCCATGAATTCAGGGGAATAATTTGCTCCCACGGCTAATATCTGCTAAAAATAGCGCGGAAGGAATGAAGGCGGCTGTCCTGGAGGAATAAATAAATGAATAAAAAGGCAGTCTGAGGAGGGGGATCGCTGTGCTCCCACCTAACAAAGACCACCGGCGTGAAATCTCCACTGGCGTGCAAACCGCAGGAGACAAAGCGTGGGGGAATCTAAGCTCGGATCCACGCAGGCACTTGCAGAGATGCTGCGGACACAGCGCTGCTTCTTTCTGCTAAAAATCATTTTTAGAAAGGCGTTTGAAGAGACAAACTCCTGCAGATCTGAGCTGAGATTTTGCGTCACCAAACGCACCCCGGTGACATCCCGCGTCCACGCCCGCAGGCCCGCGCCGAACCCGAGCCGCGGGACTGACCCGCAGGAAGCCGGGGACTCACTGTGATGCGGGGGATGTTCTTCTTGCCCTGGTATCCGGACATCTTTTCCCGGCGCTCCTGCTCGTTTTGGGTGTATTTTTTGTTGTTGTTGATTTTCTCTTGGAGACGGAGGAGTGCGGATTATCAGCGCGCAGCCTCTTAAAGGGAGCGGAAACAGCCGAACCTGGAGCGACCCAAACCGCCTCGGAAGTTCAGACCCGAACCCTGACAGCCGAACCCAGCTCTCCACCGGCGCGCCGAGACCCGTTACCTTCCCAACGCGGAACCAGACAAGAGCAGAAAGGAGGCGCAGCCCGCACTGGGAGGGTCCGCACCGCGCATGCGCAGAGCCTCGCCCTGCTCCATTGACAGGCGAGCGGCTGTAATGCCATCAATTCCCTTCATGGATTAGGATGGAGGGAGAGGAAGAAACGCCCAGCAGCCATCTTAACTCCAGGATCTGATTTAATCACAAACTGGCTCCACAAACCGGGGATTTTATTTAAATAAAGACGTTTTTCTGCCTCTAGAGGCTAAACTGTGAGGTAAAGCAGGAACATTTACAGACAATAGGAGATTATTTTATACATTCCTTTAACTAAAGACTGAAAAACACAATTTTCTTCTGCTTTTGGACCATAATAAATGAAACACTGACCAACAAATTTTATGTGTGTGATGAAACTTTACTAATTTTTGACTTGAAATGTGCTGCACAAATAAACTTGAGAAATGTGAGGAAATATCAAATAAACCTGGATGACTGTTGCTAAGCAACGGCTCAATTCAATTACACCAACAAATTATCTGATTATTTAGTTCTGGGGTGTCAAATTCATTTTCCTTTTTTTAAAAAAACAAAACATATTAAGATTATTATAGTCAAGAATTTTGACTCTTGAAATGCAGAAATTCATCATAAATTGAAAATTTTTCTTCTAAATTTCTGAGATTAATCTAAATTTTTTTTTTTTTAATTCTAGCAAGTTTTCAACTTTTGGAGCTGAAAAATGTCTTTTGTGTTTTGCTGAATTTTTCTGAGATTAATCTCAAAGTTTCTTTCCCACACATTGACAATATTTGGAGCTCAGAACATTTCAGTTTTTTTCTTGAAAATTACTGAGAATAATCTCAACATTTGTGGGACATGTACTACATAAACAACTTTTGGGAAAAAAGTTCTTCTAGAAAAAACTTTTTCTTAAAAAAAATGTACAGAAAAAACTTGAAGATTTTCTCATTTTTGTTTTCTAGACAATTTTTGATATTAACCTAAATATTTCTGGGTTTATGGGTGTAAATTTACTCCTTTATTTTCTATCTGTAGCGGCCCTGATACATCGTTGTGTTTTTATCCCAACTACAAACGCTGAAACGTTTTTTCCCACCAGAACCAGAACAAAGACGCTCCGCCGCTAAAACCTGGTGATGTTTTTAGCATCAGAGCCATTAAATGCAACTATATAATGTTATATAACTTTTAAAAGCTGTAAACTCTACACTAATATTGCTGCAGTAAAGAGAAAGTAAAGTCATAATGGGTGAGTTTCTTGTATGTCGGGTGGAAAAGGCTCGGTTCCTTAATGCTGCCAATCAATATGTAACAGGATGCAGCGACTCAACCCGACCCAAAGCTCTTAGCAGCAGGAAGCTCTTAAAGGAGCCGCAGCTTTAAACATAAACAAGAGAAAATATGTTCAGATTTTAATCAGTTACCAACAAAAAAAAATCAAAATTACAGATTTTATTGATTTGTTTTTATATTTGATTAGATATTTATTTAATAAATTATTGAAACATTCAAATATTTTCCAGATTTTATCAATAATATCTTAAAAATATCTCACACAAATATTTATTTACTGGTTAGATTATAAATTTATTTGTGACTTGCTTTTCCATGAAATGTTTTGGTGTTTAAATATCTATGAGATAATTAAATAAAATAAATACTTATATGCTCCAAGTCTATCGTAAATGCAATTTACATTTATTTTTCAGTTATTATATTTTTTTAAATCAAAACATCAACATGAAAGAAACAAGGAAATTCCCGAGGTAAAAGATATTCGAAACAAAATTTCAAAGGAAATTTTAACAATAAAGTAAAAAATGTTCTAAAAAAAGAAAAAGAAACCTGAGTTTAGAAAGTAAAAAACTTGCAAGAAAAAAACTATTTTTTATATTTATCTCAGAAATTTTCTAGAAAAAAACAAGGAAATTTCTGAGCTAAAAAAAAGATAAAATTTGAAAATTGATCTACAAAAAATTCTCAAAAAACATGAAAACTGAGTTTGAAAAAATGACGAATTTGCAAGAAAACCGTCCCAGAAATGTTTAGATTAATCTCAGGAAAAAAAATGCGCTCCAAAATAAATCCAGTGTTAAATGTTCATTAGAATTTAATGTTTATTGATAATTGATAAAAACCAAAATATTATTGTTAATGCAATGACTTCTGCAGCAATTAATCACCCAGAAAGTGTTTACTGTGACAGGAATGTGTGTTTATAAAAACGCGTCATCTATTCATTAATTCATATATAAATGAATCTTTATTTAAAGACTTTTTCGCTCCACAACCATCGGGGTGAAAAAAGCAGAGCCACTCCCTTCAGCTCTTAGGCATCAACGCCTCGTTTCGGCGCAACGCCTTCTGGGAAACGCAGTCCAGCCAAGTTAACGGCTCATGCAGGATTCAACTTACTCATCCTGCGCACGTTTAGATTTAAACGACCAATTGTTGAATGAAAGATGTGAGTGCAGAAAAAGCGGGTCATATCTCTGGTACCATGTGGGATTGAAACGGGGGGAAATTACCCGCCTGTCGTCCAGGTTCTGGAGCGCCTCCTTGCCGGTGCTTTCCCGGATCTCCACCTTCCTGGGCTGGGAGATGTCGCTCTGCCGGTCGATGACTCTGCCGCCGGCGGCGCTCCGTCCTCTGCACGCCGACAGCGCGTCAAAGTCCAGCGTCTTCGCCTCGGAGGAGCCCTCCACCGGGCAGAACACGCCGCAGAATTTCTGCCTGGGCCTGTTGGGGCTGTCGGAACCCACGCTGTGGAAAAAAGGTGGCACTTCCCCAGCGGTTGACATCTTTTTTTATTTTTATTTTTTCCTGCCTGCACAGACGCTCAGAGCCGCTCCTTTTCTTTTTATTTGTCTTCTTCTTCTCCTCCTTCAGTCCTGCCTGTCTCCAGCTGGACAGCCGCCGCCTTGAGCCGGTTCCGGAGCGCAGGTGGTCGCACTGTGACAAAAGGAATCACTGAAATCACTCCCACAGCGGCAGAAATAATGGAGATTAGATTTTAAAAAAAGGAGCTGCTGAAGCGACCTCTGCAACAATCCCGAACTGCTTACTCATCCGTCCAAACGAACCCGCATCGTAAGGTGGGGAGACCACAGCGCGGCTTTGTCAGATAAACCGACCAGGGAGGAGTTTTCCTCTCTCTGTTCACACCGATGAGGAATTACCTGTAGCCGGTTCAGATCGGGTTTCTTCCAAACGAGCCGATTGGACCGATCAGAACCTGAATCGGATCCGATCAGGACCCTGGAGAGTTCCTGAAAGCCACACCCAGTCCGGGCGCGCAGGGCGCTGTCCCTCCAGCACCACACCCACACCTTCACAACCCAAAGTTTGGCCACTTCCACTAATCCCACCAACAACACAGCAGAAGCCATCGAGCTATTTTCTGAATAAAGATGAATTTAGATGTGAGGAAACTTTGTCCAGCAGAAACTGTCCAACAAAAATGGACTGAAATTGTGCAAGAAGCAGCCAAGCTGCGATACCTTCCTTTACCTGCTAGCTTTGCTGGAGGATTTAGCTTCCAGCAGCAGTTAGCTTTGCTATGATGCTAACCTTAACTTCAAATATTAACTAGCTATCTTATATATAGTGCTAACTTTACTTTCCAGATGTGGTTAACGTCCCATATTAGCTAGCTGTGCTGCAATGCAAACTTTAACTACAAATATTCTAGTGCTAACATCTGATATTACACATCTGTGCCAAAAAAAACGACAAAAATATTAATTATCTGTGCGACAAAACAAACTTTAGATTAAAATATTAGCTAGTTTTTCTGTAGTACTAACTTTAAATTCCAGTTGTGGCTAACTTTTGATATGAGGTAGTTTCTGAAATGCTAACTTTAACTTCAAATATTAGTTATCTGTTTTATAGTGCTAACTTCTGATGTCAGATATCTGTGCTGCGGTGCTAAGTTTAAATATTAGCTATCTGTGCTACAAAATAAACTTTAAGTTCAAATAATGATAATTCTCCTGTAGTATTAACTTTAAATTCCAGTTTTGCTAACTTCTGCTATTAGCTAGCTGTCCAGTAGTGCTAACTTTATCTTTCAGTTGGGTAGCATCATATGTTACCCAACTGTGCTGCAGTGCTAACTTTAATTTTGAATATTAGCTAAATATCCTGTAAAGCTAACTTTAACTACCAGTTTTGGCTAACATCTGATATTAGCTAGCTGTGCTGCAATGTTAACTTTAACTTCAAGTATTAACTAGTTGTCTTGTAGTGCTATCTTTAAGCGCCATGGCTGTAAAAAAAAATATTTGCCTCTTTGCAGATTTCTTCTGTTACATTTTAGACAAATTGTAATCAGACAAAGTAAATTTATTTACAAAATAAACACAAAAATGAAAGCCTTACTCAGGCAGCCTTGACAAATAATTACCAAGGCTGCTCCACCATGATTCATCTTTAGCTTAGCATCATAAGTGGAGTGTTTCCGTGAGTTGTAAATACATTAGTGCTGCATGACGATCAATACCAGCGCACTCTAACACATGTCAATGTCTGAGCAGACAAAAGCTCTCCCTAGCTGAGGCCATGAGAACGAGTTAGCGGCGAATCCATGCCGGCCCAGTTTCCATAACAACGCGGTGGGCAGCTAATGGTTCTCTACTGCAGCCATTAAATCTCCCGGGGGATTAAGTGGGGGTGGAAACACACGTCTGAATATCAGCGGTAAATCCTGAATGTATGTGTTTTTTGTAGCAGAGACAGATTAAATAGTTTGGGGAAAGTTGGCAGCTGGCCCAAAAAAAAGAGAGAGTGATCTGAGTGGAGAGTTAGGGCACGACGTTGGCATCCATAACAGATGTAGGACAAACTGACATCAGCAAAACAAGACATGATCCACTTACTGGGAGTGCAAACATGGACGGATTACTTTGGATCGGTTCTGCCTGTTCAGACTGAAGTATGAACAGAGATTATGCACATTTTTCACAAATTGTCTAGTTTTTATTCTAGATTAAATGAGACACAAAAGACCTAAAGCTGTTATTTAGTAGCAATGATGGAGTAGAAACTGAAAAGGATTAGGGACGCTGAAAGAAATAAAATGTTAATATTCTGACATCAAAAGTCAAAATTTTGAGGAAAAAGTTAAGAGTTCTAAGAATTTTGAGATTAAAGTCATAATTATAAGAAAAAAGTCAGAATTCTGACTTTAAAGTCTGAAATCTGAGAAAAAAACTAATAGAATTCTAAAAAAAATGAATTCTGAGATTAGAATCATAATTCTGAGGAAAATCTCATAATTTTGAGATTAGAGGCAGAATTCTAAAAACCAAACAAAAGTCTGAATACATTTTTTTTTTGTAGCTGTGGTACTTCTGCTCTGATTTGTTCTATTTCTAGACTTTTGTTCCATCACATTTTTATTTGAGACTCTGGATATTTAAAATTACTCTGGTTTTTGGAGAGTTGCTATGATACGCAACCATGGCAACAAAGGTCAAATAATACCAGCGCTGTGGCCCAAAATCCCACAGGAGTTGAAATAGAGGCTTCATGGATGGAGCAGACAGAGAAGGAGAAAGTTTAAACTATCTTTACCATTCATCATAATGGGGGGTAATAATATCCCCAACTCTAACGTCTTCCTACCAGACAGAGATTTAAAGAGAAGCAGCAAAGCAAATGAAGTGGATTAGCAGTTTTTTGTTATCCCAGAAATTGAGCTGCTAGTGCGTCAGAATACAGCAAGTCTTCAGTCAGAAGCTTCTTCAGACTGACTGCTACTGGAGAGCCATCCTGCCCACAGCATTATCATCCAAAATGGCTGAAGATACGTGGGTGAAAGAAGCTAAGAGAGCTAGCTGCAATGTTACAAACTTACCTTGTTGCTTTGTGGCAGCTAGCGGCTAAATGAGGTTAGCTAGCATTACTACGGCAGTACTGCTAGATGAGATTAGAAGATAGAGCACAACTAACTGCTACTGGAAGCTAATGTTAGCATCGCGGCACAACCTGTTGCTATTTTGATGTCAACAGCAGCCAAACAAAGCTAACGTTGTGAAAAGTTCCTCTGATATGGAGGAGAAAGAACAGGTTTATACAGAAATCATGTTAAATCTGTAATAATCCCTTTTTCCGTGTGTTCATATGTTAGTGGAAGCTGTCTACATGAAGTCTCACCATAGAGACGGAGCTGGCCGCCACCCTGTAACCCATAGCAACGCCATCAGCTGCAGTGGGCGGAGCCGCCGGCATTGAAGCTTCTGATTGGCCGATAACAGGTGTCCTGACATTCCATATAAGGAAGGTGGAGGAAGCATCGTTCATTTTTAAACATGTCAGGAATGAACACGCTGGATAACCTGCAACATGTAATTAAATAGTTATTTGTAAATACAAATACATTATAATTATTTATTTTACACAATGTGGTTTTATATCTCTATTATTTTTTATTTTTGTGTACATCTTGACAGGTTTAAGTGAGACTGATTGTGATCATTTCAGTGTAACTGACAGGATGGGACAACAGAGAGCAGTGCAGATCATCTCCCACCAGAGTGCACTGCTTCCCTGGAAACTAAAGGTTGATTTCTGTGTATGGTTTCAAATTTCCATTCATGTAACGCTATCCAGCTCTGGCCGCAAGCTGCTACACACCCAGATATACGCTCACAGCATCCATCGTTTTCTCAAAATATGTAAACAAACAGATGAATATTAATTAATTAGAACATTATATATTATTCCAGTAATTCAGTTTATATAGTGGAACTAATAATTAGTCATGTTTTCAAACTTTTAGTCAATTTAGATGATTATGGCTTACAACTAATTAAGATGCAAAATTCAAGAACAGTTTTCCTTCTACTAAACTTTCCATTATTAGGCTAGCATAAAATACTGTATAAGGAGACATAGTCCTCATGAATTAACATTTTGCAGATTTCATTAGAAATGTGTGAAAAACTATCATTTCGCTAATGTAGAAAAAACTATTTTGGAATTGTGGTGTTTTTGTTAAATAAGAAACACTTTTAAAATCGGATGTGAACAAGTTTGTTTGCGTAAAAAAGATTGTTTTCATTTCAGTTTTGCAAACAACCAATTTTTATACGGCCAAAAAACACCGCACTTCATATTAGTGGCAAAACTTTTTAACTAAAGACGAGTTTTTTCAAAAATGAATTTTTCCATTAAGTGAATTTATTGAAAAATGTCAAATTGTGCCGTTTTGTGGTCGAAAATAATCCAAAATGATTCATCAGTCGAACACTAAATAGAAAAACAGAGTCCACCTCTTTCAAAAATTATATTTTTTTACTAAATGTTGAGGCATGGAATTCATTCAGGCTGCTGCAGAGCGAGAGAAAGCAAGACTTCAATTAACATAAAGGATACATTTATCACCACAAAGTTGTTTATTTTTGTCCTTTAAAGCTTTTAAACTCCTTCTGTTATGGATTATGCTGGATTTTAAAGTATTGGCACCTTTTAGGGATGAATTCTTATTCTCACCTGCTAATTTTGTTATGTTAGCTACGCTAACCGCTGATGCTAAATACTCCATGATGGTTATAATTGTGTTTTAGAACAGCAAAACTCTATTTTACAGAGACTTACGTCTCTCACACAGTGTGACATCACCATAATTAACAGAAATCAGGTGAAAAAGCTAAAAAATGATTACAAAACTAACATTTAACCAATTGGACCAGAAATCGTCCAATATCTTTAACAAAAAAACAAAACCAAGCCACTCAGGTCATGTTTATTGACAAAATGTTTATCAATGTTTTCAATGTAGCAGGAAAAAATTAAAGCAAATGCATCATTACAAGAACTTCTCTCAGACCAGTCTTATGGAGGAAAATCTCTCTCCACACTTTCCTTTTCCTTCAGCAAGATTTATTTTCCCGCTTTTGAAACATTTTCACGTCAAGCTTGATTCCCAGTGTGTGCGCTCACAATCGCTTCTTAGACAGCAGGAAACAAAAACGGTTCAAAACAAAAAACAGAAAAGAATACAAAATGTAAGGTTTAACTGTAGCAGGAACAAATACAAGCACCAGCACAAGGGGGCAGCAAACAAAAACAAAACAGGAAGTTAAAAAACAAAACAGGAAGTTACAAGGTTTTTAATGCAGAGGCATGCTGAGCTGTTTTGTTGAATTGTTTCGATGAGGGAACGGGGAACGTTCTTGATTTGTTTCTGTTCAACAAGTGCAAAAAAAAAGAGAGTAAAAATCACAATTTCCATTTATTTCCTCCTGAAATAAAAGTATCTGCTGATGGTGCCGGTTAAACCCATCAACAAATTATAATACTTTTATGATGATTATGACTTACAGCCCATGGAAACATAAAATTCAGCTCCTCAGAAATGTAGAATAAGACCAATAAATCATTTTAGAAAGAGAAATAGAATAATTCTCTTCGAAACAAACATTGATGGAAAGTTTAATGGAAGGAAAAAACTTGGAGTGAACTGTCAGAAGAGAGAAAACGAAAGTAAACTTCTATTTTGAAATTCCAGATTTTTAATAACATTTTAGGAGAAAGAAATCAGTTATTTTATGATCTGATTATTTAATTTATTTACCTTCCATGCTTCATCTGGTTTCAGAAGGAGGCAAAATAAAAGTAAAAGTGATTCATTTATAAATCTGACAAATATTGAAGTTATGATCATGTAAGTAAAAGGTCAAATATATAATTTAATTAGAAATTAAAGTAAAAAGCCTTTTAGTTTTTTATACTTTCAGATTTTTTTATTTTAGGAATTTAATTTAGGGATAAAACGTAGAAAATCTAATATTTTTTTAATGATAATTTCGATGATAATTCATCAACAAGTCCAAAGTCGGAGCATTTTCACTGCTTGGATTTAATATCCTAACTTCTAAAAACAGAATTTTTTGAGCTGTAAATAATAATCATCCATTTTTTAAATCATTTTCTCATTCCTGGTTTGAGGCCGTCATGCAAGTACCGTCTGTTAGTGCTTTTCTATGTTTGCACAGCCACATTCTATCACCTGCAGATCTGCGGAGTGCTTCGCTGGAGTTCAGGAGCGATGCTTTCCTTCAACAAAAGCATCTCTGAAACTATAAACTCCTAATAGAAACTTTAAATTTCTTTGTGAAAAATTTTCTTCTTGAAAAACATTCAGGAAAAAGTCGATTAAAACGAGCAAGACTGAACCTGAAGAGTCCTGCACTGCAAAAACACGACATTTTACCGAGGGTTTTTATCTAGTTTCTAGTGTAAATATCTTAGTATGCTTGAAATAAGACAAAACTGACTTAAAAGGAACTTTTCAGCAAAAATTATGAGATTGTTTTATGTCTATAATTCCTTAATATTGATGAAAAATTACTAGTTCCACTGGCAGATTATTGCTACGCCTGAAAGGAGTAAATTTTCACCAAAAACCTCCGAAATTTTTACATTAATCACTGAAATTTTGTAGAACAAACAAGAAAGTTTTGAGCTTGAAAAGTCAAAAACTTGGTAGAAAAAAATCTCAGGAGTTTTGAGATGAATCTCAGAAATTTTCTGAAATTTTCGAGATTCAAAAGTCAAAAATGTTAAATTTTTGAAACTCAGAAATTGCCAAGTTTTTTCTAGAAAATTTCTGAGATTTTTTTTCCCCAGAAAATTTTCCACTTTTGGAGCTTGGAAATTTCTACATTTTCTCAAGAAAATTTCTCAGATTAATCTAAACATTTTTGAGTTTCTTGGCAGAAAAAAATATCATATTTTTCATCAATATTAAAGAATTATTGACTTAAAACAAGCTCCAATATATTGATAAAAAGTTATTTGTAAATTTGTTTTGTCTTATTTTAAACATACCTAAATATTTCCACTATAAACTACACCAAAACTACTTGGTAATATTTAGATTTTTCCCAGTGTGTGCAACCCAAACTGGTTCCCAGTTAGTGTCAAAGTGTCTTTTTCTCTCAAAACTGGTCAGAATAAAGGTTTGAGTTGGCTGCTGTCTCTGTAGACAACCACTGTTTGCAAAATAAATAAAGTAGACACAATTAGCAGAAGAAGAAGAAACAAAAATGGCCACTTTCAGAAAAAGAAAAAAAAGGCGCGATCACATTTCCAGGCTGCGTTTGGGCCTGAATTTGGTCGTGATCGAGAGCTGGGCTACGTCACGCAGGTGGCACAATCTCTGGTCAGTCTCTGTTTTCAACGCTGCAACAATCCGCTTAGAAACTTCTAGAGGGGAAAATACGACCTCAGAAAGCTGCAGACGGTTAGAGGAAAACAGGAGGAGGGGTTAAAAAGAAGCAGGAGGAAGAGGAGGCAGGCAGGAGAGGAAGAGGGATGAGAGACGGGCAATCTTCTCACAACAGCACAAATCCTCCAGAAACGGGTCGTGGCAACTTCTCTTCAGGCACTTTTCTTCAGTTTGGGTTCAGAAGGAGCTGGCCGGCGGCGTGGTCAGCCTCTTCCCGATGTAAACACTGACGGGAGGAGCAGAGGAACCGTCAAACCGGGCCAACAGAACCAGCTCCATTTGGCTGTAGCTGCCACTTCACCCACATTGAGAAAGAAATCGCGTTTTTCTGTCACCTGTCTGTCTTGAAGTGTTAAATTTACAGAATAAATGTAAAAATCTCCACAGAATAAGAATGAGCCTAAAATATAAATATAATACTTTGTATGGAAGTCATTATTTTCTACTACTTTTTCCTAATTAAATATTAAAAGTCATGATGGGGCCCAAATTTGTATTGTGCTAGAACAAAAAACTCATTTCAAGAGCCACAAATGGCCCACGCGCCTCACTTTGGACAACCTAAAGTTTAGAGCTTTCAAACATTTTCATGAAAGAAGCCGACGATTGAGAAAAATCAGTTCCACATGAACGCAGGGAGCGTAATGTAAGCAAATAAAAACTTTAATCGTTTTGACTTCAGACGTTACGGCGCGTTTCGTTCCTGCTCAAACCTCGGCTTTACTCTGACTGCTGCAGCACATGTTATCAGAGGCAGCGCAGCAGCTGCTGCACACTGCTGCTGCAGCTGCTGTTGCTGCTGCAGCTGCTGCACCACTCCCCTTGCTGGTCGAACTGGGAAACTGCACTGGTTCCGGTTTAATCACAGGATCAGCAAAAAAAAATTAATAAAACAGCAACACGGTTTGTGTAAAGCATCTGAAAATAAATGAAATAATAAATATATAATGGATTCCTTCAATAAAGTTTGCATTATGTAATCCTGCTGCCCTGCTAAAAGCCCGACTTCACCATAAAATCAAAGTAAAACAGTGAAGTTTGAGGTTTTAAAGAAACAAAACATGGACTAGTGAATACTTCTATAGGGACACCAGAGTTTAGCCTTTTATATAGAGACAAATATGCTAAATTGATATAAAAATACAATATTGAACCTGAAAATGAAGCTAAAGTTGTTAACTGAGTTGTTTTCGACTACAAATGTGGCTGAAATGATTAATCGTCTATTAATTTAGTAATTGATTAATCGTTAACTGGAATACATAAACTTAAATAAAAAGCAATTGGCCAATAGAACAACACAATCAGGGGAGTAGTTAAGACAAAACTGTACAAAATTATACCAAATAAAATGAAGAGATTTGTTTTTAAATTTGTTTTACCAAAAACACCAACAGTGGAACTTTTAGCTTCAAATTCTGTAAAAAACTTAAATAAAAAGCAACTTTTGTTGTGCAATTACTAATCAGTAACTGAAAAAAAATCATAAATAAAGATAACTGAAGCAGAAAGAGCTGAACTTCTCACTAAAATGGCTGAAAGTTTGCAGAAAGTGTCATTTTTTTCTACCCGATTAATCGATTAATAGTCACAATAATTGATAGATAATGTGTTGGTCAGTTAATTCGTACCCCAGGCCCAGAGCGAGGATGTGCGATAGCAGCAACGAGGGGATGAAGACTTTGAGGAACTCGGCAGAGAAGATCCCGCCCTTCTTCATGGCGCTGGTCTTCCTCATGCTGAGCATCACCGAGCGACGAGGGTGGCGGAAATGAAACTCCCTGAAACAGAAAAGATCGCACACACACACACACCCACACACACACACACACACACCCACACACACACACACACACACACCTTAAACACACACCTTA
Organism: Xiphophorus hellerii; assembly: GCF_003331165.1. Classification (NCBI taxonomy): domain Eukaryota; kingdom Metazoa; phylum Chordata; class Actinopteri; order Cyprinodontiformes; family Poeciliidae; genus Xiphophorus; species Xiphophorus hellerii. The sequence goes on along the minus strand of NC_045679.1, from coordinate 8,080,375 downwards.
ACATTAACTCTGATCGTTTCATCCATCTGGTAAACAAAAATCATTTGGTAATTCTAAATTTATTAAAACCAGAGACATTTGGACTGATTTCACTTCAGACACCCAGGGAAAAAAAGGTTAGTGTTTCTTTAAATCAGTAGTTGGAAGGAAAACATTTAATGCTGCTTGATGTTTGTTTTAGTTTTTAGCTGTAATTATAGATAATTATTCATATAAATTCCAGTCACACTGTTTTAAAACAAAACGATCCATGAAGGTGAATCTGTTCACATGCTAACATGCTTTAAGACAGGGGTGTCCAAACTGCGGCTTGGGGGCCATTTGTGGCCCTTGGATTGATTTTTGTGGCCCCTTTTGTGCAATTCAACAATGACACAAATGTGGCCTTTTGTACTTTTTTTAGAATGAGATTTTCTTCTTAAACCGAAAATGTTAAATACAAAAAAAAGAATTTTTCTCTTCATAGTCTATTATTTTTGTATTTTGTATTTTGTATTTGTAGTCGTGTCACAAACATCTAGCGAGTTGTTACTAAAAAACAGAAAATTAGGCATTATATACAGACATTATATTAATGTTTTTGAGTTTAAAACCATTGTAAACTTAAAAAACGTAAAATAATAAAGCTAAATGACGGTTAAGACCAACATAAAATATTTTACATATCGTTGTTTCAGTATCACAGTCTCCTCTGTATTCAGACTGACCATTTCCTGTGCACAAACATGGACCCGGACGCCTGTTGCTATGGAAACGTGGGGAGACCTTACTTGGGGGGAATGTTTTCCGGTCGACTGGACCAGTCGGCGACCCAGTCTGCGTCCTTCATCAGGATGTCCATGTCCCTCTCCTTGTCCAGGGCGTCCTCCTCAGACTGACGGGAGCAGGAAAGGCGAGTTATCAAAAACACCGCAAGACGACGGGGAGCAAGATGGCAGCAGCACTGGCGTTTCCGTGGAAACGGGACAAGCGTCTGACCTGGCTGTCTCTTCTGCCGGTCGTGTCCACGTCGAAGATGATCTGTCCCTCGTCCTGGGGAGAGTGGGGCCGCGGCGGGCTGCGCCGTGAAAAGCAGCAAACAGCAGAAACCAAAGAAAATCTGACTGATACAGTTTAATAAAGACAATACCGCAGTTTCACCGATTAGTTTTTACAGCGTGAAAACGAATCTGCCCTTCTTACTGTCACACAACGCTAGTAACTTCTTACTTAATTCAGAAACATTTAGCTCAGACTCATAAAACTCATAAAACTATTCTGGATCATGATACACTGCAAAAACACAAAATATTACAATGTAATTTAAAGTATACTTTCTAGTGCAAATATCTTCGTAAACTTGAAACAATACAAAACAAACTTTTGTTTTGTATTGTTTTAAGAAAGTAATTTCTTAACAGTTATTAAAAAGTAGTGGTTCCACTAGCAGATTATTACACTTATGACAAAAATATTTTGCAACAAATTAAATAATATGCCAGTGGAACAAGTGCTATTTAATTAAAATTAGGGAATTATTTACATTAAACAAGCTGCTACGTCTTTCTGAAAAGTTACTTGTAAGTTATTTTTAAATTATTTAAAGTGTACTAAGATATTTACACTAGAAACTAATCCCAAATTACTCGGTAATATTTTGTTTTTGCAGTGTATCACTATCCAGAATAGTTTTTATTTTATTTAAAACTCTCATTAGACTTAAAAATTAAGTTTAAAAAAAGGTTAAAGTTGTTTTCTAGTAAATTGTTACTTTTCTGGCAACTAAAAATCAATCTAAAACCAGGTCACTTCAGTAAAGAGCTTTAAAATTTAAAATCTGTTAAATTTGTCCGACAAAAATCTAAATTTTGGGTCGGTCCCATTTTTCTGCGTGGGGAAGCATATTGAGCTTCGTTACCATGGTAATCTAAGAGGGATAAATAGATCTAGTTTTGTTACTATGGTGATTTAAGTGAGCTCAAATAGACTCATCTTTGTTACCATGGTAATCTAAGTAGGCTTAAACAGATCAGTCTTGGTTACCATGGTAATTTAAGTGGGCTCAAATAGATTGTTGTGTTGCCATGGAAATCTAGGTGGGTTTAAATACATTCAATGTTGTTACCATGGCAATCTAAGTTGATTCGAAAAGCTCCGTCTTTGTTACCATGGTGATCTAAGTGGATTCATATAGATCCATACTTGTTGCCGTGGTGATCCAAGCTAGCTCCAGCAGCTTTAGCTTTTTTAATAACGAAACCTTCAACTCAAAATAGCAAACAATGGCAGCGTAAACGGAAGAAAAAGTAAAATAGTAAATGTTTTTCAGCACAGGCTCCCTCCTCATCTTGACCTTTCTACAAGAGAAGCTGAAGTGGAAGAATTAGAGGATTAAGTGAACTAAAAAATGAAGATATTGTTACTCAGAAAGCTGCTGAGTCTGCAGTGTGAGGATTCGGTTGCTGATTCAGCGTTCTTGGCTTGAAAACATCGTAAGATGTCGACTCACTGGTGGCTGTAAGTCCAGCGGCTGATAAAATCCTCTTTATCGCTCCAGAGGCACATGATGTGTCCACAGGATGAAGGGTCGCATGTTTTTAACACGCTTCATAAAACACTGACCTCGTTGTCAACATCGCTCTGGTTTTATCTTCCGTAAATAAAACTGCTGACCTTTTTCTGACCCTGGACTTCATGACTTCATTGTTTTTATTTAACTGACAGAAAATGTTTTGTTCTCAATGAGGGAAAATGCATCAGAACATTTCAGTCTTCATTAAAACAAAGCGTCAATTTCTGAAACTTCTCCACACTCAAACTTTTGGGTTGTATGTGAAAAATACAAATTCACAAAAAAAGATATTTCCACAGACTGAAAGGAAGGACGGATATTTTTTATATTTCCCTTTGGTTTTCAATCCTGCAGTTTCTAAACTTTTCCTACAGTAAAATTCAAACATTTCCAATTAGACACAAAAACAAAACAAATAACAAAAAACTGTTTTAATTCACTGTTATATAATTTATTACTGCTCTACATTCTACAGCAGGAGGAAGATAAACTAAAATATAAATAATTTTTATGTTTTGAAATTTCTCTCTAAAAAACCTCGACAAAACACTAATTAAACAATTTTAATAATTTTATTTAACGTGTAAAATATAAACCAACATTTATTTCAATAAGTCATTCATGATAAATGTTCCTACTTTTAAAATTATTGACTATTATAGTTCCTTTAGTCTGTTTCTTTTGTTTATTTTTTGTTTTATTCTGTTTTAATGTTTTCTGAATGTTGTTAAAAATGAGAATTTATTCTCAATCAAGTTAACTAGTTAAATAAAAGCTAAAAAATGTAAAACATAAAGAATAATAAATATTGTTAAAATGTTATTGCTACGTTTTATGGCAGGGATGTCAAACTCTTGATCTCAAAGGGCTTTAATGTGTTGATAAAACCCGTTTAAAAAAGTCTAAAATATAAATAAATATCCATTTCTGTCTTCAGTAAGTACTTATTAAAGTTAAATCATATTGAACATCTTTCCACATTGATGTTTTCAGGCAAAAACTGATTCAACTTGATTAATATAACAATATTTAAGCACAGAAGGTTTAGAATCTAGAGGGCCACATAAAAAGTTATGGCGGGCCACATTTGGCCCCCGGGCCTTGAGTTTGACACACGTGTTTTATAGAATTTAGTAAATAGAAATAATTTCGGTATTTCCTACTAACCTAAAACAAGAAATGTTTCCTCTAATTTAACTTCAGACATTGAGAAAGAAATCTCTGTTAATTATTAAAAATATCTGATTTAAAATGTAAATAGCGTTTTCTCTTGAAAAGAGTCCAAAAAAGCGCGATAAAATTTTTATTATTATTCCCCTTTATTACAAACCTATGCAGTTTGAATAATCAAGCACTTTCCAAACCTGGAAAACACCTGACTGAACCTCCAGGTTGTTCCAGGATTTGTTTTGGCGGAGCTTTTCCTGGGCCTACCTGTCGCAGGACGAGTTGCTGCGGCTCGACTCGTGCTGGGCGTCCAGCAGGATCTTCTCCATGTCTCCGTTGTGGATGGAGGAGGACGACGGGACGTGCTCCAGCCCCCCCACCATGGCCTCCTCTTCCTCCACCTGAGGAAGGGGCAGCAGGCCCGGCGCCGGCCCGGCCGGCGAGGACGACTGGGCCTGGTGGGTTCTGTTCATCTCCAACTCCACCCAGGACCCTGCGAGGAGGAACCGGACGGGTAATTTACTCCTTTATGTTTCCCAGAAGGTTAAACCAGGATAAATAATCAGAAATGACCAGAGAAGAAGAAATATAACACAATTAACATGGTTATAATTATAAAAATCACTCAAAAAACGAATTTGTTTTCATTTAAAGTTAAGTAGGCCTTTAATAATCACTAATTTTGCTGGAGGATAAATTGTTTCAGATGTTATCATGATAAATGATAATATTGTTATTTTGAGACAATTTTAAGTGATATAAGAACAAATTCTCAAATATCAATAAACTTTCAATTTTAATCAACATGTAACACTGGAACTGGAAGATATTTTAAATATCCAAAATAAACAACAAATAAAATGATTTATGAAAACTGTAAACAAATATATCCTTCAAAATAAGAGCTTCAACTGAAGATTTTTATCATCCAGTTTTTTGTAGAAAAAGAGAGAAAAAGGACAATAAAACAAAAAATAGACTTTATTGAAGTTACCTTAATTTATTGATTTATTGCTTATTGTGCCAGGCCTTTTGTGATTTTACTATCAGATTCATCAACTTTCAGTGAAATTCAGTTTTAATTTTCACAGTATTAAGATTTTAAAAAGAGAAAACCTGTAACAGAGTTTGAAAATAATGATTTAAAAGTCAAACTCACCATAACTAATTTTACTGGAGGATAAACTGTCCCAGAAGTTTTTGCAATAAAATGATAATATTGTTGTTTTGAGATCATTTCAAGTCACTTAATGTAAGAACACAATCTCAAATATCAATAAACTTTTAATTTTAATAAACATTCAACACTGGAACTGGAAAACATTTTAAATGTTTAACAAAACAACAAATAAAATTAATTAGGAAGTCTCTGTAAACAAACAAAAACGAATAGTTGAGACCAAAACTGAAAAACTGAAATCTTTTATCATCCAGTTTTTGGTAGGAAAAGAGAAAAACAATTAATCATACAAAAGGAAATAATTGAGTTTGCTTTAATTCACCATGTGATTACCTGATTTATTGTGACAGGTCTAACAATCAACAACTTCTTAATGTTATTTCTGAGCTTAAACTCAAACACTGTCGTGTTTCTGATAAGATTTGAGTCACGATATTTGATTCAACAAACCACTTTTATGTCTAAAATTGTCAAAAAAAAAAAATTGGCACTAATTATAAACTTACAAAACCTGCACTAATGTTCTTACATTTTGTGACAATAAAGCTGGTCTCATTAAGTCGGTGTAGGAAAGTTTTTCACTTATTTGTGAGGCCAGAGTGTGGATGAGAAATAAAGCCACCAGACGTTTGGGTTCTATTTATTGCAGCTGGCAGGAAACGCTGGCCTGTGTAAGCAGACGTTGGCTGGGGAATGAAACGCTCCCACCGGCTCGTACGTGAGCTCCGGCATGGACCTGCAGCTCAGACGGCAGCGGTACAAATATAGAGGAGGAGGAGGAAGAGTAGCAGGACGAAGAGGAGGAGGAGGGACGGCTTGTTACAGACGCTTCAGAGTAACAAAACAACGAGGAAGAGCAGAAACACGTAAACAGGAAAACACGCCAGAAACGGAGAAGCTGCTCCGCTGGCCAGCAGCCGGGCTCAACCTGCGGATTACGCGGCGGACCGCGGGCCATTGTGCCGGCCCGGTGGGCTAAAGCCGCGTTGCCATGGCGCCCATCGCTCAGAACATTCTGGCCAGACGGACAATATCAGCTGCTGGATCGTGATGTGACCTCTCTGCTGGACCAGAGGGGCAGATGGGAGCAAAGTAACATGTTTTATACCAAAACAGAGCAACACGGACGGGAGTATGAAGAATAATCTGAACATGAACACAAGATTCACCAAATAATCTAATTAATCCAAGAGTTAGAAGATTTTCACTGCAAAAACACAAAATCCTACCAAGTATTTTTGGTCTAGTTTCTACTGAAAACATCTTGAAATAAGACAAAAACTAACTTACAAGTAACTTTTTAACAATAATTCCTATATATTGATTAAAAAGTACAACTTCTATTGGCAGATTATTTCACTTATAACATGGAAAAAACATCTTGTTATAAGTAAGATAATCTGCCTGTGAAACCAGAACGTTTTCATCAATATTAAGGAATTATTTACTTAAAACAAACTCCTATTTCTTATTTAAAGGTTACTAATAAGTTATCTTTGTCTTACTTCAAATGTACTAAGATATTTTGCCTGGAAATTAGGCCAGAAATACTCTGTAATATTTTGTGTTTTTGCAGTGCAGGTTGAGGTTTATGTGCCTGAAATAATTCATGTTTTTTACTTCAAAATTTAGGCAAAGAGCTCAATCAGATTAGAAGGTGAAAATCAGTTTTCTAAAATGGATAAAAGTTTGGACTTTTGATTTAAACAAACAAAGGATTCTCAAAGCGGGGTCCGAGGGCCATTTGCGGCCCTTTGGCTGATTTTGTGCGGCCCCCTAGACTACAATTCAAGTATAAATTAAATAAATTAGGATGAAACTATGACTTTTAAATTGAAATCTAATTAAACAAATGTTAAATGAAACAGAAAGTTATCATCTTCTCCAACATTTTTGGTTTTCTTTTCTATTTTCATGTTAATAGTACGACATCTACTCATTGATTTATACTCTAAAGTACATCTTGGTAGGCCTGTCGCAATAAAAATTTCACTTTTTATAAATTGTCCCAGTAATTATTGTGTTAAACAATTTTGTGACCATGTTCAAGTAATATATTGATAATGGCGTAAAACTACCAGAACACTCGACACTGGAAGATATTTTAAATATCCTAAATAAAGCAAAAACTATAAATAAAAAACAAACACAACCAAACCCATAAACACAATAAAAACACAACTGACCTTCATAAAAATATTAATCATCAGAATGGAAATTAACGAGCATATTTTAATTCATCATGCGATTAATTGGTTAATTACTTATTGTGACAGGTTTACACTTTGGTGCACCAAAACCTGCCTATAATTTATGTTTTAAAACTTAGTTAAAAACAGAATTTTGTTTCAAAATTAAGACTGATTTATATACTGTTTTTACTGATGAGAATAGATGAAATATTTTTCAGTTTTCTTTAATTAACCCCAAAATAATAAGCAAACCGGATGCCTTTAATTTAATTTAGCAAAAACTATTTGAATTTCTGGATCTATGATCCCATAAAGAAATCCGATTACTTTATTTGTTTAACTGATCTACTTCATACTTAGTTTATTGTTGAGTATTACTGACAACATTTTCTCCGAGTGAAAGTACCCCCACAGCATGACACTGCCACCACCATGCTTTACAGTGGAGAGGGTCAGGGTTACACTGCACACAGATGGGCTGCGTTTACTAATTAGAGAGATTGCACTGGGTTTTATTTAGAGAATGAGAATAAAAACATAAAACATTCAAATTAAAACATGTTTTGCTTCATCCACCTTTAACTAGCGTGAACCATGCGACTCCCCCACCTTTCTCATATCTAAAACTTCAGTCCCCTTGTTGTCATGACCATAAATAGCAGGCCAAGTCACAGCTCCCCCCTAAATAGTGCTGTAAAACATTTTCCAACCCCTGTTAGCTGGGCCTGAGTCAGTGCAGCAGTGTAATATTTAATGAACACCTCATAGTTTGTGTCATAGTTGTATCTTACATACATATTAATCGGTTATTTACCTTATAAACCGCTGTTATTAAGGGTAAACTATCAAACATTTGCGTCAGTTTCACCACGTTGGACATCTTCCAACTAGGCCTGTTGACAAGAGTCCAGCCCGCCTCCAGGGAAGCTCTGATTGGTTCACGTCACTGTCGCTAACAAGCTAACTGTCGCTCCACAGACTGTCAATAAACACGGAACATTACGTGCTAGGCCCTCCCCCTTTTCTGAGGCTTCGCTTGCAAAAAAAAATACATAAATGTGAAAATTAAACCACTGTTGTTGACACACGCCGATCTATAAACGACTTTTATTTATAAACCAGAGTATTTAGAGACGGTAGCAGAGGGGAAAAATAGCCTTAAGGATGTTTTAGGGCATCGGGTTGGTAGCAGTTAGCTTACCGTTAAGCCCCGAGTCTCCGTTGTTGTCTGTAGAAGTAACGTTAGCCGCGTCGGACATGGTGGTTCCGAGTGAGGAGGGAGGGTTGCATTAAGAGCTACAACTGCTCCTTTATATACACATTCAGACGAGCTTTAATGTAACCGAGCCGAGGCGTCGTCAGCCCTGGGCAACAGAACCAAAAAACTGAGACGCCAACTCGAAGCGCCGTTTGTTATCGTAGGCTTAGCTGGCCTACAAGCAGCTGCAGACACCAGCCAATCACAGCTCATCGGAGGCGGGGCCGTGGGATGACGTAACAGCCTCTGTTTGACACGACCGGGGTGGGTGCGGAGTCAGATTACGTAACGAGTTAGAAAAAAAAAAAGGATGGAAAGTCGATTTATCATATTATAGTTATATGTAGTTAAAGGAAACAGCTAGACGAGAGCGTAGTTTTCAGAAAACATAGCAAGCTCAGGGTTAAATAAAATAAAATAAAAATATTTTTACTGCTCTCTAGTAAACATTTAATCGTCTAATATAACCTAGGGAGGTCAGCTCACCACAGAAAAATTGAAATATTATCTCTAAACAGCTGAAAATCCATTTATTTTAAATACATTTATTTGAAAAGAAGTATTTTCGAAATAGCTGACATATTAGCGATTAGGAAAAACTGTTTTAGATAGCGATATCTACATTTTTAAAATTCCTTTATATTACAACCTGACTTGCCATATTTCAGATTCACCTTTAACTCTGAAGAATGTTCTACTTTTACAAAAATAAATCCCAATACTTATATTTAAAAAAAACAAAACAAAACAAAAAATCTACATATATATGTTTCCAGAGTTCATTATATGCTACAATGTCTTGCCATACAGAGAGCTAACTGTTAGCCTGAAATGTATAAACATGGCATCTCAGTTTGCCTCGGTCGGTGGGGACATGCATGCCCCCACGTACACAGTCACGCCTCTAACCCGATGGGAGCTTCTTCACAAACTCCTGTAACTGGACCCCATCGGAGCAGATTTCAATCCACTGACGGTTCAAATCCGAGAACTTTTCCATGACGCCTTTGAGCAATCTCGTTAAAAATAAAAATAGTAAAACCCAAACAGACTTCTTATGAGTTGAATTTTATGCATCAGAAACTAAATTGTGACACTAAGAAGGTATTTAAAATAAAAAAAGTTCCAGTAATTGAATTTAAAAAGTAAAACTTAATTTTGACCTTATAATACAAAAAAATCTGGAATATTTAGGCTTTATAAGCCACAGAAGGTAAATTTTAAAGGCGCTGTAGCCAAGTAGAAAGTTTAGTGAAAGGAAAAAGTGTCAACAGGAATGTCTTCAACTTCAACAGCGACATGAGGACGCTGTTTAATCTCAGTAAGTAACCTAAATTTTTTTAAGACCTCACCAATTCTACATGCCAATTCACACTAAAGAATACCACATGTTTTCCTTCCACAAACCTTTCCATTGGATACAGCTCTAAATGCTTAATCAGCTTATTTTCTGTGTTTTATCCCAATTTTCATAACTGAAGGTCATATTAAATCTGTTCTGTTTTAACTGATATTTTGTCATGTTTAATTTTATGAATTTTTCAGCCATAATCAACAAACAGAAAGGTAAAAAAAACCCACTAGAAATACATCACTTTTTGTGTAATAAATCAAACTTTCACCTTTTCAGCTGGATCATTATAATAAAATGTTGAACATCATCTTAACTTAAACAAAAACAGACGGTGAAACAAAGTCACTCAACCAAAACGATGCAAAATAATTCCTTTATTTTTCTTTTTCCTTCCACCATCAGAGTAAAATTATAATTCCACATTACTGGAGGAATCCGTGTCCTGAAAAAAAAAATCCTAATTACAGTAATGTTTTCAGTGGTTAAAATAAGTTATTCAGTGCCTCAAATAATTTTGCGGTTTTTAAATCGCAGTCGCACAACGCAGACTTCCAGAGGACTGGATTGGTGCACAGAAAGAGTCCAGTGTGAAACTTAAAGATCTCTGAAAAAGAAGCTAAAAGTCCAGCTTTGTTTCACAAAGCGTGACGGAAAACAACCGGCGACATTTTCAACAGCATTTCACATAAATATGACAATCATAATATTAACGATATCATATTTGTAAAGCCTTTCTTTATCACCCGACTGCTGTTGCACACAGGAAAATAAAGATAAAAAAAGAGGAAGAGGATCCGATGCAGAAAGACGGCCATCTTGAAGGGAGATAAAAGAATAACTTCTGGAGTTTGGGAGAGTACGACGGAGAATTAGGGACACGCCAAGAAAATATAAAATAAAAAAAATACAAGAATATAGCACAGTATCACGAGTATAGTCGTATAACAAGAAAGTCATAATATATAAAGAATAAAGTCTTAATAAGACTAGAATAAACTCGTAAAATACAAGAACAAAGTCATAGTTTTGTGAGAACAAAGTTGTAATACGAGAATAAATTCATATTATAAAAAAAACTGAAATATAGAAATATAGTCAAAATAATACAAGTTGTAATAACAAAAGAATAAAGTCATAATACCACTAGATTAGTCGTAATAACTCGAGAATGAAGTTGTATTAACGCCAGAATAAAGTCATACCACTAAAGTCGTAATAACTCAAGAATAAAGTCGTATTAACGCGAGAATAAAAGTCGTAATAACAAGAGAATAAAGTCGTAATAACACGAGAATAAAGTTGTATTAACGCCAGAATAAAGTCATACCACTAAAGTCGTAATAACTCGAGAATAAAGTCTTAACACGAGAATAAAGTTGTAATAACGCGAGAATAAAGTTGCATTAACGCAAAAATAGTCGTATGAATAGTCGTGATAAGATTAAAGTCGCACTACTACGAGAATTACATTACAAAAATAATGTCAAAATAATATTGTATTACGAGAATAAGGTTGTAACATTACAACAATTCAAATATTATTACGACTTTATTCATATATTACTGCAGCTTTGTTCTCGTTTGAGTTTATTCTTGTAATTTAATTCTTTATTTTCCTTTTTTTCTTATGATCCTAATTCTCCGTCGTAGCTCAGACATGGACAACCTGTGATTTTAAAATCATGAAGGAAATGAGTAAAAATGTGATTTCTTTTAGAAATGTAAACACCACGTCATGAGAGACAGAAGAAAAAAAACCTGTTTTAATTCTACCAGAGAAAGAATCAGAGGGACCGTTTATAAAAAAAAAGTCTAGTCAAAGTTTGAAGAAACGACGGGATGAGACGTAAAGGTCGGGTCGGCAGGCGAAAGGAAAAACATTGGCACGACTTTAACAAGGCAGCGGACGACTGGAGACTCCCGTCCACAAAAAGGTCACGCAGGGGTCACGGAGCTCCTTCCAGATGATCCTGCAGGTTAAACTCCCCCCCCCTCTGGCCTCCATCTCCGTTAGTTCACTTTATCCTGGAATATGTAGAGGTTGTTTGTGGTTGCCACGGCAATGATGTTGTCCTGCGGATGCCAGGCGGTGTGGAGGATTTTCTTGTTGAAGTCCAAACTGTCCACGCTGATCTCGTCCTTCTTGCGTTTGCCGCCCGTGCAGACCTTCCGCGGCTTGAGGACCTGCAGCGGCTTGCTGTTCTCCCGCGACGCCTCCAGCGTGGCGTCGCGCCGCTGGCCGCGCTCGAACATCCGGAAGAAGTTGTTGTAGGAGCCGGTCATCACCACGCTGCCACGGGAAGGAGGGCGAGACAGAGACAACAAAACACAAACAGAAAACACTGAAAAAAATGTACATTTTTATACGAGTATGTGGAGAAAGAAAGTTTAGTGGAAGAAAAACCATTATGGTGTTGATTTCAAAGAGCACCAGCAAGGTTCCCAGAGGGATTTGGAGAATAAAGAATGAGACTTATAACTGCTTATTTTTTGCTAAATGATCAAATTTAAACTGAACGTCTTGCTAACATCAAAATATTTCTGTCTGTATATTAAATGCTTCTCACTTTCAAACTGAAAAGTTATAGAACAGGAAAATAGAAAATAAAAAATGTAGCAAAATTAAACGTTGAATTCTTCTGAATACGTGAGATGCATTATTTATCTTTTTCTTTAAATTCAAATGTGCAAAAAAACTGAATAAGAGTAAAATCCCACCAAAAAAAAACTCAGAACTTTTTAAATTAATATCTGAACATTTGTACAAAAAAATTTGCAAATGAGTTTCAAAAGATGTTTGACTCAGAATTTTCCATGTTTTTTCTATAAAATTTAAAAGATTAGTCTCAAAATTACAGATTTTTTTTCCGAGCAAATTTTAAACTTTTAAAGCTCAGAAATGTTCTGGCTTTTTCTACAACATTTCTAAGATTAATCTAAAAAAATCCAGCATATTTTTTCAAGGAAATGTCCGATTTTTTAAGGTCAGAAATTTTTATGTTTTTTTCTGTGAAAGTTCTGAGATTAATCTCATAATCGCTGAGTTACCTTTCTATGAGATTTTCAACTTGTAAGCTCAAAATTTCACATTTTTTCCAGGGGAATTTTCGACCTTTCTAAGTCAGAAATTTCATGTTTTTTCATAAAATTTGTTTAGGTCAATCTCAAAAAGTTCCTTTTTTTTCTAGGAATTTTTCAACTTTTCAAGCTTGTACATTTCCTTGTTTTTTCTAAACATTTTCTAAGATTATTCTCAATATTTCTGACTTTTTTTTTGCTGGAAATGTACTACTCTTTTTTCCATCTACAATGGCCTTACAGTACACCTCTGTAAATTAATCCTGGAACCTGTTTTTAACCAGGGAGTGGAGATAATTGAACCCGTCAAACAGAGGAATCATTCAAATCGGCTCAACGTCTGAGCGGATGACACAGAGGGAAAACAAAAAGCTCGTCTGGGTGTCCCGACCGGCGACAGATTAGTCACGGATTCTTGGAGCGTCATAACGGGCGTTGTGCTCCTACCTGTCGTTTCCGTTCCAGCAGCACTCGAACTTGTCGAAGATGCAGTCGTTTTCGTAGAGCGAGCACAGCTTGTTCCTCAGATATTCATGAACCTGAAACGATTCAACCAAACAGCCGTGAAGCAGAAGAAGAAGAATCACTTCTCCCTACAGCTCTGATACCTGAAATGGTTTTGTCTTTTACCGCAAATGTCCCTTACAAATTGTTCATCCTGACCTCTAGTGGCCGCTATGCAAAATTACAAGGAGTGACTTGAAATGTGTTTTTTGTTCGTTTAATTTTAAGGTGGGACTGACATTAGTTGAGTAATAACTAGTTACATTTACTTGGGTAACTGGAAAAACATTTACTTTTACCACACTGTACTTTAAGTAATTTTATTATAAATAACTGCTACTTTTACTTGAGTAAAATTTCTGGAAATTCACCAGATAAAGACAAATATTATTTGTTATTATAATATTATAACAACTAATATTATAATATTAGTTATTATTCAAGTTTTATACATTTTAGAGTGAAAGAAACTGATTTGGGAAAATGTTTTTTCTGATTTTATTTTGCAATTATGACCTAGCATGTCCCTGTTACTGTGTTGTACACAATTATGTTATTTATATAAATTATTTTCATTTTGGTATATTAAATACAAAAGCTTCCATACAGCTTTACATTTTGATCCACCTCATGAAGTAAATTTAAATATAATTATTTGATGTTTTGATCAGTTTCTCAGTACTTAGTTTTTTTTTTCTTCTTTTTTAATCTTGCATAATTTCTTGGACAGCACATTTTTTTCATTTTCCTCGAGTAAAAATACGTTTATGGCCACTTTTGGATACCTAAACGTCTCAGAGAATTCAGTTTGAGCCAATCAGAGTCTAAGGAGATCCAACCATCAGCGCGCTCACCTGGTACGTCTCCACCGGCCGGTTTTCCATGTTCAGGTCCCAGATCTTCACAGATAAATAGTCTCTGGTCATCAGGTAGCGTCCGTTGTGACTGAACTTGACGTCTGAGATGGACGATATGATCTCTGAGAAGAAGGAGCGGTTGCTGGGGTTTTCTGGCTCCTCAAACACTGGAAGAGAAGCAGGAGGAGACCAGCTGTGACCAGAGGGATCCTCACTTCATCCGGCCGTCATTACAGGAGGGAAATAACGATTACCGTCACGAATGGACTGGAGTAACTCATGTTACCGTGTTGGTTCCAGTGCTGCTGACCAGAACAACAACTGGCTCCATTAAAAATATTAAAACCTAGTGCCAACTCAAATTAACTCACTCAGATGTGTTTTTTGAGTTTCAGATGTTTGGATGTCATGGAAGACGAGTTCAATCATCAAGTGTCGCTACTGTCGGCCATTTTTCAGCCATATAATGATCGAAAAATTAAAGTATTTCGACAAAAATGTTCCAGTACGACAGAATATTAAAGAAAAATTACATGAAAATTAAATTACGTGAATAAAGTTGGAATAATACCAAAGAAAAGTCAATAATACGAGTTATAAAACTACAAGAATTAGTCGCAATAATACAAGAAAAAACTTTTTACAATATGGTGATAAAGTCACAATATTATGAGGATAAAGTTGAAAAAAGTCTAAATAAAATATGAAAAAAATTCATGATATAATAATAAAGTTGTAATGGTACAATAAAAAAAAGCCACAGTAATACGAGAAAAAAGTAATGCGACAAAATATCAGAAAATTACAATAATACAAGAAAAAAACGCGGATTGATAAAAGAAAAAGTCGCGATAAGGAAATAACGTATTAGAAAGTCATACGGGAAAAAAGTCGGAATGATACGAAAAGTTGGAATAATGTGAGAAAAAGTCAAAATACAAGAATAATGTCGTAAAATTAGGAGAACTAAGTTGTAACCTTATAACTCTTACATGGAAAGTAATAAAAAAATTTAAGTGAGGAATTCTGAGCATCTTTTGAAATTATACTTTAGTATCGGTTTACAGATGAGGAAATACTTTATCTTTCAACACATCAGAAGTTAAACAATTGCTCAAATAACTATTCATATAAAAAAATCGAGTTGGTTACATCAGATCTTAAAAACTAACAAAAAAAACTTTTTTCACGTAATTATACGATTCCCTTCTGGCAACATAAAATCTCTATTCAGCTTTTACGTGACTTTATTCTTATAATTTAAGAGAAATAAAAATCTCAGCCTGTCCCTAATTCTTATGTCCGGGAATTTACCTACTTAAGACTCTAATCTGATATTTTATTATTATTTTCATTGATGACGTTTTGATTTTACTCGCATCGTTTTCCTTTATAATTTTCTGCTTAGAAACGTGGAGCCAACTCACGCTTGGAGTGCTTGTCGCAGAGAGCCGACGCCCGCATGTCGCAGAGGCGGATTGTCCCTTTGCTGCTGCTGTAGACGAAGGTGTTGCACTGGTGAGGATGAAACTCCGCCGCCGTTATCACCTCGGTCAGCTCCTCCATGTTGGCCGGCTTGATGTCAACGATGTCTGAGGTAGCGCGCAGTCAGGGAGCGCCAACAATTCACACACCAGCCCTGATCGGCCGCTTTCATTCAACTCCGGGTCGGTTGTCTAGAAAGTGCGGTTCGTTTTGGGAGGTGAAAATTAGCAATCGAATAAATAAAATTAAAAAAGAAAGCCGGCTGTTCTGTATGATTAGCATTCGCTGTCAAGAGTAGCATACTAGCAGTGAGTACGCATGCGCGCGCATGCGCAGTAATAGGTCCACCACATTTACAGGAACTGTCAATTAAGCATACGCGACCAGATTCGACAAAAATAAGTCGATAAATTGTTTTCGGTGATAACTAAATGGATATACATCCGTTGTCATGGTTTCAAAGTGCATTTAATGAGGATCTAGCTGTAGCTACAGTCAACTACGAAACACGGCCCGTCGAAAACTCGCCTCCCTGTTCCTCGATGATGGTCTGACTAGCTAACCGCAAAGTCGGGACGTCATACAGCTGTTAATAATAATAGTAATATGGCGATCTCACTTTTACGTCATGATTTTATGTTGCTAATGAAATTAAAGCATGTGGTAATGACAGTGTATACTTGCCTGACAGACGCAGCCGTCAGTTTGTCCTGACAGTTTATCAGCTTATTTCCCTTCAACGACAGAAATTGGACTAATGACTGACCCGTTTGATTGTAGAACGTAGCGATATTCATAACCATCAAATAGCATGAAATATTTCATAAAGCATAGGAGCTCTTGCGGACGTGACTCACTGACTCACAGTAATGGCGCCTGCAGGAGCGTTGCTAGGTTTAGCTGCTAACCCCAAACCAGTTATGTATATTAACAGCTAAATCATTCAACCGCTAAAATCTGACAGTTCTCCATTTTTGTTTACATTTTATGAAGCAGAAAGTTGTGATCAGCGTCTTCTTCAGAGGCTTTGTGTCGATTCCTTCAGTATTTCTCAGTGCAGCGCCACCACAGGCGAGGGGTGGAACAGATTTTTATATTGGTTTGGCTCGTTTGACACAGTGACGCAGCAGCTGAAAATGTATCAAATGTCGCGATTTTGGTCCCAAATCGGGTTACCTAAATGTAAATAAAGTCTCTCAGGTTGTGTTTGAGGATACTGAAGCTGCGGTCGGTGATCTCCAGGTTCCACAGGTTGATGCGCAGGTCATCCGCAGACAGGTAGGTCTCGTCGTCGCTGTTGACCGAGATGGAGTTGATGTGGTAGGTGTGAGCGTTGGAGAACACCCGGCGAGGGCTGGCCTCCACCATCAGGTCCATGGGGATTAATACCGGGACCTGCAGCAGGAAAGCGACTTTTAAACACTGAAATGTGCAGAAAAACTAATAAAAACTCTCTGATTTTCTTTGAATGCATCACGGCAGCATCAAGGTGTGGTTCTGACCGACCCGCAGTGCCGTGATCGTGTTGGGATCTCTGTATCGGCCATCTTCCTCTTTCAGGTTGTAGCCTTCTGGTCGCTTGTCTCTTTCACTTATTTTCCACAATTTTATAGTTTTATCTGCAACAGGAAGAAAAAATAGACTCAAAGTTCACAAACTTCAAATTCAAACACATTGTCAAAGTAAGCTTTCAAACTTTTGGAGCTTCATTTGGTTAAATATTAAAGTTCAAACCAGTCAGCGTGGGATAAACGTTTAGTATTCTGCTCCAAACATGTTTTGTTGTTACAGCCTTTTTATTTTTGTATTTTTAAACATTTTCTAAAATAAATGTAGGTATAAAATCCATTCAAAGGACTTCGGCACCGTGTTTACTCGTAAATATGATTTAAAATCGAGACAAACAGAAAATTTTCCTATTATCTGAATATTTCTGTCTTTAGATTGTGTTGATATTGATATCTGATGTTAGCATTTTGTTGTTATGGCTGATAACTGATATTCACCAATATTATATATATTTCGCTACGGTTTCGACACCTATAGGAAAAAAACAACCAGAAAAAGATTCAAAATAATGATTATATCAATTATGATATCAATGTTTTTGCCGATATATTGTTAATTTCTAGTTGAGAATAAACAGAAATCCAGGTTTTAGCATATCTAAATGAAGGTTTATTATTTACTCTCCTCCTTGTTTAGGTCGGAAAAATGCAGAGGAGAAATGTTTGGGTGATAAAATCTGCAGCTTTACCGTTGGTGGACAACAGGAACTGAGCGGCGTTCTTCTGGGGAAGCCAGCGGATCTTGTTGATTTTCTCCTCGATTTCTAAACTCTTCAGGTAGTCGAACTCGGGCTCGTGGCTCTGGAAGGTGCTGTAGACGTTGTACTCGCTCCGGAACTGGGGCAGGTTCTTGTTCTGCCAGGAGAAACACGGACACTTATGAGACGAAGCGCGATTTAATCCAAACGAAAAAAACCCAAAACACACCGAACATTTAGGAGGGCTTTACTTCTACTTCCTGCTGGAAGATGACGACGCGGCCGCCCTTGTCTCCGGTGGCGAGCAGCTCCCCCGTGTGGTTGAACTCAACCGTTGATATGATGTCGGCTGGGCAGAGAAACGACACATCAGAATGGAAACATTTAGTTACTAAACGCAGCAGTAGCAGTCTGTGTCGGTGGGAAGGAGGGCGGACGGAACGTGATCGGTTTCATTTTCGCTCCAGTTACTCAAACCGTCTTTCATATCCTGGACTCCTCACACTGAAACACAAACACACACAAACACACACACCCCCACACACACACACACACACACACACTTTAACGTCCACTGGAGCAGAAAGACAATGAGCGACCAGATTGTAGTGAGGGGCCTTTGTGCTGCCGGAGGCCCAGAACGGGGTGTATAAAAGTTTGCAGAGACATTTTGTCTTGTTGTCTCCTTAAACTTCGATGTATTATATCATGAAACATGGTGGCGGCTGCATCATGCTGTGGGAAGCTGGTCAGAGCTGATTGGACGATGGGTGGAGATAAATTTAAAACCGCCGAAGAAAACCTGTCAGAGTTTAACTATTTTGTGCTGATTTGTCAAATAAAATATTCGGGCTGAAACAATTAATCGTATTAATCGTTAACTAATTAAGTAATCGATTAATCGCTAACTGCAGCGTGAAAACTAAAGAAAAACTACAAAATATATTAACGTTTTTCATTTAAGATGATTTAAAAAAACTTTTTGTAGATGTTTTACCCAGAATTTCTAAAGTTGCAGTTTTAGCTTCACCTTGTTCAAATACTGTAAAAAAAATAAAAAAAAACTCATATTAATACAATTTTTATCAATAAAATAATCACCAGATTAGCTCTACACTGTATTAATGCTAACTTAAGTAGAAAGAGCTGAACTTTTCACATGTTGATGTAAAAGTATTTTTTTAGCTGCGAGCGTTCACTAAAGAAATGCAGTTATTGCGTTTTGGGCAATAAAATGTTTATTTTCCTCTTAAAAAAGAAATTATTTGCATCTTTTATTGCGTTTCCAATACTACTTAATAGGGGTTAGGTGGTTAAATGAAAAATCTTAAGAATGTGCCAATTTAAAAACAACAACAATGTATCGATTAATCATTATACTAATTGATTAATCGTCAAAGTATTTGATTACTAAAATAACCGTTAGTTGCAGCCCTGTTAAATAAACATTTCAGATTTGTCTCCTAATAAAAGCTGCATCCTTAAAGTTCCCTTAATACCAAAAACCAGTTTTCTGAAGCTCAGATTTTAAGTCATTTTCATAAAACTCTGAACTCCATAAAGTTTGGATTTTCCCCGTTTAGAAACCAACAGCACCAGTAAGTGACGAGTCCAACCCTAATGGAGATAAGGGAGGGTTTCCTGTTATAAAAACGTTTAGGGATTTCAGGTTAAGAGATAAACTTTGGGGAGGAAACATTTCAACATAAAGGATCAAGAGCTCCGACATCCAGATGCTAACCAAGCAGAATCAATTAGATTTGGAGCAAAATGTTGTCGTACGAAGGATTATTTTAAATCGTACCTTCAGCTACGTCGTCATCAATGGCTCCCTTCACCTGGGAGAAGCACCACTGCATGTCGCCTCCGGGTCCTTTCAGAAGGAAAAAAACTTGTTACTTTTCTATCCAGGTTTATTGCATCAATAAATACCAATTTAAATAATAAATGCATTTGATAATAAGTCAAATAACTGCACCTTGTAATTTTCTTGCTAATGTTTTCAAATTTGTCAATAAATAATTTAAAAAAAGCTTAAGTTTCATCAGTGGCAGTAAGTAAGCAATAAATAAACAGGATGCAGAAGCTTCTTTAACTACTGCTGCAAACTGAACCTTAAAACACAAAAACTTGTCTAAAAAAAGATACAAAAGTCTAAATATTTTACAAATTTAACATCCACACAATTCATGTGTGTCCCAGTAAAACTTAGAAGAAACTCTTCATTTTTAATTTCAACACCAGATCATAAAAAACTGAAGACATCGATTACCCAACAGACACAACTTTGGTCAGAGTTCTGCGGTTAACACTTATTACAGGAAGGATCTCCAGTAGCAGTCCGTCTCACAGCTACTCTGAACAAGCCTCTGACTGAAGACTGTTGCTGCATGGCGTTCTAATGACGTTTTAACAGCTGAGGAAGACACTTTGCTTCCATTGTGATTAAATAAATATGGACTCGTGAGAACTGGAACCATTTATGATGATGTCGGATCCAGCTTCTGTTTTTGGGCCAGAACCGCATAAACAAACTATCAGTGGGAAGGAATGCAAAAGTTTTGATCAATTAGTTAGAAAACTGTAAACATTTTTCATCAGTTACAGGTAAACTTAGTGTGTGTTTATTCTATAGGTCAAAATTAGAGTACATTTTATTGATAACATGTTATATTTCTAATGATTAATCTAAATTTTTAGGCAAAGAAATTTGTTGTTGCTGTTTTAAAGCCAGAAATATATATTTGTGCATATTTTTAGAGTGAAATACTTCATAGTTGTGAAATTGTGGTTATAACACTGTGAGGATCTCATACCTGAGCATGTCTGGGCTCAGTTTTCTTTCATTTCTCAAGAACAGCTCGCAGATAATGTTGATAAACATTTTTTAAGCCACTTAATTATCCTGCAATTAAAAAAAACCCCAAAAACTATGGGTTATCGCTTTACTTTCATTCCTTTATATGCTTGAATGACAGCTGGTTAAACGTAAAATGCCTTTTATTTAGTTAAAGAAAAACAGTCTCATCTAGATCTGTCCTACAAGGAAACAACCACTGCTGAAAAAACACAAATAAATTGACAAGAAGCTTAGATATTACAGCTCAAAAGCAATTTATAAATATATATTTTAGCACTAAATGTTTGGAAGATTTAAAACATTAAATTACATATATATATTTGTAGATAGCAATATCTACATGTAAAATATTCACAGCCCTGAAGGTATTTTTTTTTAGATTAGATTCCTGTTTGGACTTGACGCTACGATGGATCAGTGATTTTCAGGTATACAGATGAACAGATTTCAGTACCACTGCAGAATAAGAGCAAATATCCAGGAATAAATATTACAAACAGGTACGGTAATCTTCTTCACGTGTTTTAATCACAGAATTTATACTGAGAAATGGAAGCAACTATAAAAAAATACCAATTAATTTAATTCAGGAGACATTAAATCACGCTAAACTAAACTTCTCTTAGGTCAGTTACAATTTTCTAAATTATTTTTATCTGCTAAATGGCAGAAAAACAACATCATTATCATAATTTTATTTAAATCTCTGAAGTTTACAGTTGGAGCTGCATAAGATATCAATAGTGCAATAAGAAATGAGAGCTGAAAATAACATAATTTCACTCTTAGATCGGACTTTTAAGGTGTAATTTTAATGGTTAATATGCTGAAAGTAAAAACAGACATGTGATGAAAGGAGAGAAAGAAAAATCAGAAAAAATTATTGATATTGCCCTTTAAATCCAACTCAGAATCTATAAAATAAGTAATAAATTATCCGCTGTTGTTTTTACTAATGTAAGCTGATTGGAGATTTAAAGGGGAACAGCAAAAGCAACCGACGTGGATTAGCATTGCGTGTGTTCAGTCAGTGGCTTTTTCAGATTGGTTGGAACACTGACTGCTACTGGAGATCAGTCACAGCATCTCCTATGATAAATATTGGATATCTTCCCCAATTTTCCTTTGGGATAAATAAAGCATTTCATTTTGCCTTTCGTGACGTCATCAGCCCCTCCCAAGAATCACATTTTAGAGAACAGTATGATATCTTTAATTACACGTGTGCGTCTCTTCTAAAGTGGTCGTGAAAGGAACAGACGGTTCTTCTGGGTGATCCGAGTCAAGTGATCCGGCTCTCTGAAAGTAGCCGACATTCCCACCAGCAGCGCTAACGCCATAACTCGCCTCGCCTCGTCAAAGCCAGCAGCCGGGGTGTGTTTAGGGACAACCAGGCATCCCGTGGAAACCAACACGTATTTTCCAGTCAAAGCAAACCTCCCAGTTTCATGTTTTGGTTGGTCGGACCGGAGCGCAACTCTTGACAATGAACCGTTAGAGCGGAAAGAACTGCAGCAGAGCTCGGCTAAAGCGACAGTTAGCTTGCAAAAATAGTCCCAGCGATACGGTTACCGGCGATCATCTGCTGCCAGCAGCTGGCCGCTCATTTTTAGCCGGCAGAGGCAGCCAGTCCGTGGGGTGACACTTGTTTCTGCTGGCTAGCTAAGGGTTAGCGCTGCTAACTTTGGCTAGCTGGTTATCTTCCGTTACCCCCACGCAACATAAAACGAGTCGTTGCGAACCAGAACCAAGCAGCAGACCGGCGGCCGGACGGGGTGAAACCCAGCTCCAGGCTGATTTACCTGCCATGACGAGACACGCAGCGGAGCTCGAACCTGCTCCCCACTCCCACGCGCTGATCCGTGGGATCTGAACTTTTTCTTCCGCTCAGGATCCGATGGCGGTGTGCACAGACCTGCACGTTGCGCCCCAAATGAACCGTATAACCAGTTAATTTACTACACCACCCTTTATTTCCCGCTCTTCCTTCAGCTGGTTCCTGTAGATGTCACCCACTCAGCCGCCCGGCTACTTCGCATCCCATAAGTCACTTCTTCTTCTCTTCTTCTCTTCTTCTTCTTCTTCCTCTCCACCCCTCACCAGACGTTTTTCCGCACGTGAATCAGAAGGCTCTTATGCGCGCGCATGTATCGCAGGAAATAAGAAGGCGCCTTCTATCTATCTATCTATCTATCTATCTATCTATCTATCTATCTATCTATCTATCTATCTATCTATCTATCATCAAATACAAAGGAACACTCGCTACACCACTGGTGTCAAACTCAAGGCTCGTGGGCCAAATGCGGCCCACCATAGCTATTTATATGGCCCTCTAGATTTGAGAGAGTCACATAGACTGATAACAGTTATGTGCTTAAACATTATTTTATAAGTCAAATCAAACTAGTTTTCATTTCTATAGGGCCAAATTACATAAATGTGAAAAGATGCTAAAATTATTTGTGTTTTAAGGAGTACTAATCGAACACTATTTTAATAGTTTCTTAACAAGTAGTTTAATTGTTACATTCTGTCGCAACCGGCCCTTTAAGGACATTCGTGACCTTGATGAGGCCCAAAATGAAAATGAGTTTGACCCCTCTGCAGTAGACGCTACCTTCGGGGGAAACTGTCTTAGCACTAGCTAACTAGCTAGCTTAGTTTCCACTGTATGTATTAATGCAGAATTAATGAAGAATTAATGTCTTCAGTTTGTAAGTGTTAACAGTTATAAACGCCGTTAAAGCGAGTCTCAAGTATTTGTGGGTATTAATACCTCTACCGAATACCAGAGGTCCACTCTGACCCCAAAAACAAACTGATGTCTTATGAAGGCGATCAAAAAGAACCCACAACAGCATCAAGAAAATGGGCAAATATGGCCTTCATGGGAGAGTTACAAGACCAAAATCTCCCCAAAAAACAAAACAAACAAAAAAACACAAGTTGTCAGGGCAATGACAGTTCATATTTTGTTTCTGTGGATTTGGAGAAGACGTCTGGCTGTGGGTCATACTTTGGGATTATGGGGTACCAAGCTTCTTTTGGTCCTTCTACAACCGGTGTCAGATCTTGGTCTGCATTGCTATCATTTCTGGTCAAGAGTTGTATTTAGGTTGCCCTTTGTCACTGATTCAGTTCATAACCTTCATTGGCAGACTTTCTAGGTACAGCTAAAGTGTTGAGGGGATCCATGTTGGAGGTATCAGGATCAGGTTGCTACTTTTTGCAGATGATGTTGTTCTCTTAGCTTCATTAGATTGTAATCTTCAGCTTTCATTGGAACAGCACCTCCAAATCCTAGACAGTTGTCTCTGGAAAAATGTATAGAGTGTCTTTTCTGGGTCAAGGACGAGGTCTTGTCCCTAGCAGAGGAGTTCAAGTATCTTTGGGTCTTCTTCATGAATGTCCGGCGATGTACTGGTGCGTCATGGTAAAGAAAGAGTTGAGCCAAGGCTATTGGCCTACTGGTCTATCTACGTTCCTGCTCTCATCTATGGTCATGGGTTTTGGGTAGAGAACGAAAGAACAAAATCGCGAATACAAGCCGAAATCAGGGTGTGTGAACTCTCCCTTGAAGACAGGGTGAGACTCTTGGCCACTGCCCAAAGTTTGTCCAAACTGGGGTACAAACTGCATTTAGGGTCCAATAATCGCAATATACAAGTCACAACCAGCTGAAGAGGACGATAATACATCTACCTATCTTACATAACGTACATTAACTATCTATCAACATATTACTGCCTTTGGTGTGACTAAAATCCCTTTTGAATGTTTTTCTTCTTGCAGTATTTTCTGTGAGTCATGTGTGCTTTAAAGGATCCACTTCTCGGCTGGAGGTACCAACGCGCTCCGTAAATGTCTTATAGCACAAACACGCAGGCCTTGACTTGAGTGAGCAATAGCTCCGCCGCCCACATGGATACGTCAGACTCTGTTTCTCCTTGAAAGACTGAGCATGCCAAGTAAAGAGGACTAAAATACAGTGTTTGTACACCACTGCAAAAACAGCAATGATGAAAAAGGGGAGAAAGAAATGGCAACTCTAAAAGAAAAGAAACAGAGCTGTAATCTGACGAAACTCTCTTTAGAAGTCTTATAGACATGTTTGTAATT
Organism: Xiphophorus hellerii; assembly: GCF_003331165.1. Lineage (NCBI taxonomy): Eukaryota > Metazoa > Chordata > Actinopteri > Cyprinodontiformes > Poeciliidae > Xiphophorus > Xiphophorus hellerii. The sequence continues at coordinate 8,055,501 of NC_045679.1, read as the reverse complement.
CTAAAGTCTAAAAATCATTAAGAAGTTTTCATGGGAATACATTTAAAATGGTATTTTATTAATCTTACAGGCTACTGCCAGTCATATGCAGTTACATTTTTTCGCCACCAGAGGGCGACAAAGTTTTAAAGAGCTGTGATTTAAAACCCAGCCAGATTTCCAAAGAAATTTCTAGTCGTTTTCATCAGGCCTTATAAGGACATAACACGTTAAATTATATGTAAATATATTCAAATTAATTAAAGATGAAGTAGCTGTCAAGAAATTACTCAAAGGTATTTAGTAAAACTTTTGACTCGAGTAACTTATCAAATTATTAATAATTTATTATTTAAAAATTACATCATCAAATGGACCAAAATATAAAGTTAAGTGGAAATTTTGTTATTTTAAAGATGAAAATGACAATAATTCATATAAGTAACAAAAAAATAACAAAATCAGGCAAAAGATAATAAATGTTTCCAAATCAGTTTCTTTCCATAAAAAACTTCAGAAATTTTATCAAAACTGCAGGTGTGGGTCTGTTTATGGCACATTTTTGGTTAAAACATGTTTGGTTTTTTTTTCATTCAGTGGGAAGACAATCCAGGAATTTTACTCAAATAAGAGCAGAAATACTTTGTAAAATCAAACAATTACTCAAGTAAAAAATACAGCAATCCTAAAAGTTAAGTAAATGTAATTGAGTAAATGTAACGAGTTACTACCCAGCTCTGTTTAAAACCTATTTATTTACGGGTAGCAGGGTAAAAATCAATAAAATAAGCGCTTTTCAGTTTGTTTAGTTAATTAAAAATGGCGTTTGGTTGCCAGTTTGGTTCGGTTGCCGCTGTGGGATCAGGGAGGGGACTATTCGGGGTGTGTCCCGTCCCGGCAGCATAAACAGCGGCTCGGCGCTGTGTGCCACGCCGACTCGACGCCTCTCCGCCCCGGCTGCAGCTCGGAAGCGTTCCCCCATCGGCTCGCTCACACCCAGGCAGCACCGTTCATCCACCCATCCGTCCGTCCGTCCATCAGCCTCCACATTCAGGTAATCTGCGCGTTTCTGACCATCTCTTCACTGTTTAAACCACAAGAGGACAGATTACGGAATTATAATCTGGGTTTCACTGCAGCCTACTTATGGCCTCGGTTGGAATAACGGCCTGATGTCGCGGTGGATAAAGAATCGCGTTTGTTTAATCGGACTTTTTCTTTTGCAGAGGAGATTTAAAGACGGACTAAAAGTGTTTTTTATTTGCCTTTGTGCGACGCAGCAGGCGCCATATATGGGACTGAAACTGCAGTTTAGATGTCTGTGGTTGCACACACACTCACTCACTCACTCACTCACTCACTCACTCACTCACTCACTCACTCACTCACTCACTCACTCACTCACTCACTCACTCACTCACTCACTCACTCACTCACTCACTCACTCACTCACTCACTCACTCACTCACTCACTCACTCACTCACTCACTCACTCACTCACTCACTCACTCACTCACTCACACGCAGTCAGTTCAGTTCTTACAAAATGAGAAAAATGCAATATATGGCAAGCAATTCTGTATTTATTCTGTATTCACTACTGCATGGGTACAGCTAGATATTTTCAAAGTACAAATAGTTGTTAAATATAAAAAGAAAGAAAAAAAATCCCAAATAGAAATTTCGCGCCCCGTTTTGGGTGACGCCCCTATTCAGCACCCACCCACTTTCTGCATCACTGGTCCTACTCATTAAGTTTAATTCAATTTTCTGTATTTATAGAGATGCAGTTGAAAACAGATGTTATTTTAGGTTCAGTTATTCAGAGTTTTCTGTGAAATGTGACTCTAATTTATTACAATTGCCTGTTCACAGATATTTTTTTTATAGAGCAAATCTAATATTCTAAAGCAAATGCAGTTTTGGCAACTGAAATAAGTTATAATAGTACCTGACATGCTGTTTACAAAGAAAACGCATCATTTACAGTCTAATTTATTTAAAGGTTTGCCAGTTTTTATATTGAAAGTGAGCTAATAGACCTTACTATATAGTTCACTTATACAAGTGAACTCTCCACTTGTATAAGTGAACTATATAAGTGAACTGTAGAGCTCAAAATATTTACTTATAATTAGTAAACCTTTTGCAAAATGTATGTTTTCCCTCAGATAAGAAGTAAAGTCAGTTGACTGATTCAAGCTAATATTGCATCATTGCAAACAATAACATGGTTAGCAAAGGTTATTACAATGTTTAGGTCAACTGCACTTTTCTGCCTATTGATCTAATTTTCTCAGCTAAAAATAACAATAAGTTTACTAGTTTACCTCAAATGTACCTAAACTTTGAGGCTCAGATTCTCTGTAGTTTGCTAGCAACACAATTTGTCCTTACAAATTGACTAGTAATGTTTATTATGACCTTCCAAGTTAACCAAAGCTACAAAAGTGCGAAATTATAAAAAACTTAGAGTACTTCATAAATGTCTTTTAACATGAGAATTTTTGCCTTCAATGCAATTATAAACCCCCAAAACGTTCACTAATTAACTAATATTAAGTATTTTTGCCTTCAGAAGAAACTAATAAAGAATAAAATGCAGTTTTGCATTAATATTTCATTACAGCAACTAAAAGTTAAAAAAAAAGATGGCAGAATGACTCTTGGTCCTGTCATGAGACATATTTGGTTTCTATGGAGACAAACTGTTTGGAGGAAGTTTTACCTCAACAGAAATGAGATTTCCCTGAACTAATGGGACGTTTTCTGTGCCAGTGCATGTTTCCTGTTGGGTTGGACTCTGGGGTGTGTCTCCTACTGCTGACATGCGCGACATTTCCTTTCAGCTGTTGGGTCCAGATGGCCTAATTTGGCATCCTGTCCTCAAACAGCTGAAGCATTCCTGATGGGCGATTCTCTGAATTCGGTGCATTTTGGCGTCTCAGGTTACTTAAAAATATACCACAAAAAATTGTGTTTTTGATCACTGCATCTACTGAAAGACTCTTTGAACCTCCAAGAAAATATGTCTCCCCATTTTATGCATGAAATCCCAAACAGTATTATGAATTTCTTTGTTACTTAGGTTGCTTTAAATTGCGTAACGGGACAATTTGATTCCTCTATGAATGTAACTCTGCAACATAATAAACTAATTCTTCCAGTTCCTTTGAGATCACCTGTCCCTTGATTAAAATAACTAATTGTAAGTATATTTTATTTGATTCTGAATAATAATTAGACTGATAAGTAGAATATGGCAACTTGATGTAAAAGCGCTTTTCATAAATCATGAAAAAACACTTTAAAGCAAACATTAAATCAGGCTTTTTTATATTTTTGAATCATTCTTTAAACTTTGCATACAGCCCAAAAAATATTAGTTTAATATTTGCTGTTATTATTTTAAAAAAAAATCATAATATCTCACGTTACGGGGTTGAACCCAGTGTAACAGTTGACCAGCCTGTAACGGGTTGAACAGTCCAACGTTCAACTCCGTAACAAAACCACTGTTTTTCTAACGGGGTTGAAGATTTTCGCTAAAAGTTGCCATCAGCTAGGATATGGAGCAACATATGATAAAAACAAGAAATTAATGTGTTTTAAAGACAATTCTTTACTTTTTCCCAAACAACAATAAATATCATTTATGTACGTAACAGTGTTGAAAGGTTTAGCTTGATGATGACGATCTATGGATAAAAATAATCAAATATAGGTAAGAAACTATATTAACACTTAAATCTCTTTACAGTGTGAGCAGGAAGAGACTAAAGTGATGTCACTTCCAGGGTGCTGAGGAAATTGGACTGAACTATTATTTATAAAAAGGAGGGATTGGTCTGCTGTTAGTGTTGAACAAAACTGAAGGGACATGATTAAAAAGTGATATTTTATAAATAATTCATGTATTTTTCTCATGTTTCTTTTATTTAGGTTAAAGTATACCTAAAAATGTTTATATTAGTAGAAATAGCTTGCAGTTACTGGCTATTTTTATTGGTTTTATAAAATATATAAAATATATTTGCATGTTACATTACCAAGACACATGGATATTTCCATTTCTTTATTTTCTCCAAAAAAAAAAGTGATTTGCATTATATGAAAATCTTTGAGATAAACCTGAGACACAAAATGCACCGAATTCAGAGAATGACCTTGATAATACAGTGAATAAACTACAATATAGGTTAAATTAAAACTTCCTGATGAGTGATTTCATTCAGTCACACCATCAGCCTGCAGAGGCAACTTATCAATGCTAATTAGCTAACAGGTTGGATCGGTAGAATCAGCGCCTGATAGTCCCTGGTTTTTTGTTTATTTTGGTTTTTGTAACATGAAGGAAATTTCTCTCATTGTCTCCACAAATATTTGAGATCCCTTATAAGGAGCTTTTAACCGCTTATTAATGCTCATAAGCCGTACGAAACTTTCTTAGTTAAGCTAGCTAATTAGCTAGCGCTAGCATAGCTTCCCCTGAAGCTAACGGCTATGGCAGCTTCAGGGGAAGCTCATTTTCATTTATGGAAAAACGCCTCACTACTTCTAGCTGCCTTTTTAGGGAAAAAAATTAACTTTTTAGTCATTTTTTAATGCCTGGTTAAGTTTATTTTGTGGTGTTGTCAGTTGTTGGTAAAAAATAACTCTGTTATATCCCTTCATAACATAGAGGCTGTCAATAACAGATGTTAGGGAAGCAGTGAGGATGTTAACAAGTATGCACAGATCTTTATCTGATATATCAGAGATCCACAAAAGAATGAGGAAGAATGGCGTTCAAGGAGAAAATGAGTCATGAGAAGATCCCCTCCTCTCCGCTGGAGCAGGGCACTTATTTTTATCAGGGTGGGGGATGGAAACCCTGGACGGGCTCTCCAGGCCTTCAAATCCACTTAATACTATCTTTGGGTTCCTTTTCAGCAGCAGACAGATCAGAAAGCACAATAAAAATGTAGTTTCTCTTCAAACGAATTCCCAGTTTGAGTTTCCAGTCAGACAACAGGGAGGGAGGCTGGTGGAAAGTGGGGGAGGGGATGAAGTATGCGAGGCCGGGTGGCACGGCAGGAAGGGCTGCTGGGTCGGACCGGGACACGTTTCAGTCTGCAGAGAGGCGCTGAGCGATAATCATATGACCCGGTCCGTTTGACAACAGCCTGTTTTTATTCCAAACATCTGCATGAGTCACTGGGCGAACGCACTGCAAAAACACAACATGTTGCAAAGCATTTTAATGCAAATATCTTATTACACTTCAAATAAAAGACTAACTAAAAAGTAACTTTTCAGCAAGAAATATTCTACCAGTGTCACTAGTGCTTTTGCATGAATATTAAGAAATTATTTACTTAAAACAAGCTCCTATATCTTGATTAAAAGTTACTTTTGTCTCATTTTAAGATATTTGCAGAGTTAAATCTGTTTGGTTCTTTTCCGAATTGAATTGGTATTAATTTAACTCTTCCAGTTATTTCAACAAGAGATGGAGTAAATTTAACACTGGAAATAGTTGTAACTGTGCAATCGCTTGTTGACTTAACTCTGCACATTTTGCTGCGAAACCTATGAAAACATGTTCCTGGTGCTTTTAGTGGCATTTTTTGTGGAAATTCAAGGCAAATATTGCAGGAAAACAATTAAAAAGTGGCTAAAAAGCTGCACTTGTTATTATATATGTTTTTATTAAGAGCCATTGCAGACCTGTGATCTACTGCTGTCTCGCTTAGCAGTAAAATGAGCTTTTTAAACATTTTTTTAGTTTTAGTTTCTGATAATATAAGATATCAGTTTGATTGTGAATAACAGGATGTGTTTTAGTTTTCAGAGTTTATTCTCCCAGCTCTGAGCTTCACAGTTACATAAGAGGAAGAGGAGAAACAAGGCGAACAAAAAGGGAAGCCGGTCTCGGTTCCCTCGGTTCCCTCTGCCGGGTCGGGATCAGATTCCTGCCGTGTCTGTGGGCTCAAACTCCATTCCTGTGGAAAAACAAACTCTTTCAGTTCTTAAATACAAAAAAATCGAGTTTAAAACAAGCTGGGAATTAAATTTTAAAGATGTCATGTTCTGGTTTACTACAGATGAATCGTTTTCAGTATCTGTTGTGTTTTCTGAAGTATTTTGCTTTTTTTGCTGCAAATGTAAAACTGATGAAGTATTAGCTGAAGCTACATTCACATGAACCAGAACTGTAAAATTAGTTTGTTTCTCCTGCCTCTGAACTCAAAAACAAACTAAACTACTTTTGCGCTTCATCTACAATAAATGTATTTTCTTAATGAATACACTAAACATTAAACTCCAGCTGAGTTTATATTCTGTTTAATTTACTGGATTATAAAAGTTTATAGAAATGTAACTAAAAACAAAATGTTCAACTCGAGGCTGCAATCATAAGGAAGGAGAGAAAAAAAAGTCTAAATTATAAGAAAAAAGTTACAATTCTGAGAAAAAAAGTCTAAATTATAAGAAAAAAGTTACAATTCTGAGAGAAAAATCACAGTTCTGAGATTTAACTGTCAGAATTTTTTTTCTTGTAATGTCCCTAATGGTCTTCCGTACGACCCGGTTCAGATAAACACTTACCTAATCTGTCCATGTGGCGCCGAGCGTCTTCGGGATAACGATGAAGTGTTTGCTATTTGTGAGCGCAGACGGTCAGGACGGCCATGTTTCTGTTTGTCTGGAAACATTTTGTCGGAGCTGGAGGAGCTAAAGACAGGAAGAAAACCTCTTAGCGGATGATATACAGCACAAGAAATCTGTGTTAGAATGGCCTAGTCAAAGTCCAGAACTAAATCTAATTAAGAATATGGGGCGAGACTTGAAGAGTGAGGCTCTCTCCGGTAAGACTTGCATCTGGATCTGCAGTGACAGTCGGTTCTACAAAGTAGAGACTGTAGCTGGTTACAAATGCAAGCCACACTTTTCAGATTTCAGAAGTTGCTAAGCAGCCATGTCTGCGACCTTGTTGTGACAAAGTGACAAAATGTGACGGTTGGTGTGAAACGTTTTGGCTGAAAGTATGAAAGTGGCAATTAATACAAAGAACACTGTAAAAACACAAAACCTTAGCAAGTAATTTAGTTTAGTTTTTATAGCAAATATCTTAGAAACGCTTTAAATAAGACAAAAACTAACTTACAAGTAATTGTAGCAAGATATAAAGGCTTGTTTTAAGCTAGTAATTACTTAATACTGACGAAAAATTCTTAGTCCTACTGCAGATTATTTAACTTGTAACCTGGAAAAAATGTCTTGATATACGTAAAATAGTATAAAAATGGCGCTAGAACTTTTTCATCAATGTTACTAACTTAAAACAAGCTCTTATATCTTGCTGAAAAGTTACTTGTAAGTTAGTTTTGTCTTATTTCAAGCATTCTAAGATATGTGCCATAAAAACTAGACTAAATGACTTGGTAAGGTTTTGTGTTTTTACAGTGTTCAGCAGTAAATTACGTTTTTCTCTTCCTGCTTCAGTTTTCTGCACACGCAGCGTTTCGGTTGCCATCACCAGGATTTCCTCTTGGTGGTGAATCATCCTCCCGCTTGTTAATAACTACCCGGGGCCCTGATCTTTATCTGCGTAGCCATGGCGACGGCGCGGCGCTCAAAGGGCGCGGCGGCCGCAGCCTGTGGCTCATACGTGGCGTTTCAATCTGCAGGCAGGATGGCAGCGCAGCACGCCGAGTTCCAGCGGGCCGGTCAGAACCCGGGTCTGCAGGTGTGGAGGGTGGAGAACTTCGACCTGGTGCCGGTTCCGGAGAACCTGTACGGCGGGTTCTACACCGGCGACGCCTACCTCGTCCTCAACACCATCAAGCAGCGATCCGGGAACCTGCAGTACGACCTCCACTTCTGGCTGGGTGAGTGTGAGAGAAAAACAGAAACATCTCTGCATTTATGTTTAAAAGTCCAGATGATCTCGGTTTTCCAGCTGCGACTCTGTTTGACTTGCAAAGCGTGATGATGATGATGATGATGATGGCGGCTCTGACTTTGCTCCTCTGGATTCTCAGGAAACCGTTTTGCTGCTTTGCATGTTTCTCTGAAATTCCTGAAAACATTTCAGTCAGAAGCGAAAAACATTTGAATATCCGACAGTTTCTGCACAGAACGGCTCAGTAAACACGACGACGGATCAAATGTGAAATCATTGAATGAACAGCTTCGCTTTTCATTATCATCACACTGTAAAAACACACAAAAAAGTGTTTTTATCCAGTTTCTTGAGCAAATTTCTCAAAATAAAACAAAACTAACTTACAATTAACTTTTCAGTAACACACAGGAGCTTGTTTACGTGAATAATTAATTCATATTGATTAAATAAGGAGATATTTCAATTAAAACAAGAAATTATTCACATTTTATAAGTGAAATAATCTGTCAAATTATTTTTTTTATTTTTAATACTAGAAAAAAAATAGTATTAATTTTTATAGTATGAAAATGTAGCACATTTTAAAAATATTAAACAATGTAATTTTTTAATCAATATTAAAAACTTATTTATGTAAAACAAGCTCCTATAACTTACTGAAAAGTTACTGTAAGTTATTTTCCTCTTATTTCTATTGTGCTAAGATATTTGCACTAAGATCTGCACAAAAATACTTGGTAAGATTTTGTGTTTTTACAGTGCAGGAACTGGTGACACATTAAAAGCAGCATTATATTATAAAATAATAAAAACATAAAACTTCCAGTTCCCTTTTTCTACCTAGAAACATGCGAGCAGTAAAAAGAAATACATTTTATTGGTTTGATTATTCCAGAAGCAGATTAGTTCATGAATTTGCATAACAAATGTTAGCTTAAGCATTTTTTTTTACTGTATTATCTTAAGCTTACAGTTTCATTATTTGAAGTTAGCTTATCTTTATTGGTTCCTTATTGGAACCGACTGTTGGTAGATGATTAAGAGAGCTGGGTTTGGGTGGTTTTATAGATTTACCTGCTTTTATTCAGACTTGGCAACAATTCTGTTTAAATATTTGTGCATTTTCTCTGCATCATTGTAGTTTGACTTCCGGAACAATGTTATTTGCTGCTAATAAGCTGCATTTAACATGTTAACAATTTATTTATTTTGTTCAAGCAAAGTCCGCTTTTCAAGAAAATAACTTTTTGTTTTAGTTTGTGACCTAAAAGAATTTCTTTATCTTGAGATAAATGTGTTTTAAAAGTACTTATATGCTTAGAAAAGGAATAGAAAAATAAGATTATGATTGATTTATGTTTAAAGTTCACAATATTTGGTTTTTTCGGTTTTAAAAGCTACAACAACAACTGAGCACTCCCCACCAAATCAATGCAGGGGTTGCTGATGCTTGCTTTTAATACAGTTACTTTCAAATGACAATAAACTACTTAGTATTCTTCTGAATTGTTATTAAATTGTACTTGGTTATATGTTTCCAAAAAAACAAACAAGAAAAAAAACCTGATTTACCAGTAGAAGGTGTTTTTCTGGTTCCTAAAGGGGCGGAAATTTGGTTCAAATTGGAATCAGATCCAAAATAACTGGAAATATGGTGCAAATATATGAAAATGAATTAAATATTTTAATATTTTATGACTTTTTTAAAATCATAATTTGTCAAAAAACATATACTAGGAGAAACTTAAAAGATTTGGAATGATTTAAATATACGGTTTGCAAAACTACAAAATGGCTTCTTCTTATATTAAAAAATGTAAAAATTTCAAGTATTTGTATCTTTTGGACTCAGAACAAACAATATTAATATGTAAATGTACCATTTCTTGTGATGCAGGTGATTTCTGCAGCCAGGATGAGAGCGGCGCGGCGGCCATCTTTACTGTCCAAATGGACGACTTCCTTGGGGGGAAACCGATCCAGTACCGCGAGGTGCAGGGACACGAGTCCAAAACGTTTCTGGGCTACTTCAAATCTGGAATCAAGTACATGGTAGGACATCAAACTGGGATTATATTATAATCCAGCCTGTTGTGGAAACATTTAACGTTTTAAAATGATAATAACTAAAAGAAGCTTGTTGCAGACTTGATTTATTGGAACTGAAATGTAAAATTTATGTTATTAGCATAATTATTACATTATTATTGTCATTTTACTATCATTATTTATTAATTTAACTGATTATTAGTTGTTATTTACAGTTGTCATTATTACCATTATTATTATTATAATTATGGCTCAGTAAATTTACTGGTCCTTGTATGAAAATCAGTTTGGAATCATTGTGTTTACTGTAATTTTCAAATTACAAATATATTTTATTGATCCCAAAGTGAAATTATATGTTGTTGTAACTCATATTAATTTAAATTCCTAAAAGCAAATTATAATTTATTTCCATTGTATCTAATTAAATTAAATGAGTGCTTACGTCTTCCTACTCTTTTTCAAACAGAAAAGTAGTTGCATGGATCCTTTGCATCACAATTCTCTGCTTTAGGGCACAAAGCCTCTGGCTAACGATGGCTAGCATGCCATGGTTTCAGCTGTTATGTTGTCAACATAACGTGCTAAATCTTAAATATACGCCTGATATACGAAAGAAAAAAAGCATTCAGTGCTTTGGTGAACTATGACAACTAGATAACTAGGCCAGAAAAATGTTTTAATTAAGAAAATAATAGCGAGAGAGAGTGAAGTAGTTGAATGATGCTAGCTTGACTATGAAGACCTGAACATGTAGATGTGATGTGGAATTTGGTGTTTCAGTTAAAAAATAGTGAAAAAGTCGACCTAAATACCAACTCTGACAGATCATCAGTATAGCAGGTGTTTAAATTAGCTAACCACTGCCGGTGTGTTAGCTTAGTTAATAGCAGCAGTAGCTAATCTATCACAACAATCACTTATCAATAATTGCAAAATAAACATAAAATCTAAAAATAACAACTGTAATGGACTTAATGTTCTGTTCTTTGTGTGAGAAATGTTTGAGGCTGTTTTTTTGTGTTGAATCCTGAAACATAAAGTGGCGTTGTTGTCGGTTGCTATGGCAACGAGTACGCATGTAGCATAGCCGACACGGAGAGGGAGGAAAAAAGTTGTTTTGAGTTGTTCTTCAGCGGTTTTTCTGAAGTATTTTTCCTTTTGCTGTGTCGCACTGCACTGAATTAATAATATCTACACCTCCAGGTTCCATTTTGTTAGAGTTTTCGTACCGCTGCAGCGGATGGCATGTGAAAGAATCGTCTTTTTGCCCTCCAACGTTGAGCACAGGCACTAAACAAACAATAACATTCAAAGGTTCCATATGCACATGCTCTCTTCTTTTCTTCATGTTTAAAAACCGGTTTGAAATAAACAAATATAAATGTACCTTCCAGAAAGGAGGCGTGGCTTCTGGGTTCAAACACGTCGTGACCAATGAGGTGTCGGTGCAGCGGGTGCTCCAGGTCAAAGGTCGGCGTGTCGTCCGGGCAACGGAGGTGCCAGTCAGCTGGGACAGCTTCAACCAAGGCGACTGCTTCATCTTGGACCTGGGGGATGTGAGTCAGACGGAGAAGATCCTCATTAGTTATGGAACAAAACATCATGTGACCGTCACCAGAAACAAATAAACCAGCTGCTTCTGCTCATTTAATTAGAGAATCTCTGGGAACCAAACGCTCTTCCTCTCATCCCACAGGAGATCTACCAGTGGTGTGGCTCTCAGAGCAACCGCTTCGAGAAGCTCAAGGCTACGCAGGTCGCCAAAGGTATCCGTGACAACGAGCGCAGCGGCAGGGCCCGGGTGTACGTCTGCGACGAGGGAGCGGAGAGAGAGAAGATGACGGAGGTCCGACCAGTAAACCCACTGAAGCAAACGACCAAGCAAACAGAGATGTTTACTGAAACCGCTGCCTCTGCTCACAGGTTTTGGGGCCCAAACCAGATTTGCCTCCTGGGGCTTCGGATGACATCAAAGCTGATGCTTCAAACAGGAAGCGGGCGAAACTATACAAGGTCAGAGCGTGAATGTGTGAGCAGATGATAGATGGAAGCATAGAGAATCAAATCAAACCTCGACTCCATCTGATTACACTTTAAATGGTTGTCAGGATTAGCGACTAGCGTCAACATTACAAACAGCTGAGTGTCACCTTCATAGAGAACAATAACGAAAAATCAAACTTCTCCTTTCTGAAAGTTTTACACTTGTTTGACTTCCTCTAGTTTATGTGTGTGAACGTAATAAAACACGTTGTCTGGATTTAAAGTGTCCTATTAACTGCTTTACAAACATCCCACACTATTTCAACCATCCAATCGTTAGGTTCAGGTGTGTCAGCCATTTTACACTTTGTAAACATCACCAGGTGATTTGAGTCTTACTATTGGTCACCTGAGAAATGATGAAAAGCCAACCGCAGTGAAAAGTGGACATGTCAGGGGAAAACTTTGTTAAACCGGCGTAAACAAAGCTAAAGCCACAACAGGAAGTTAGCAGTTAGCCCAAATGTTTCACAACCAAAGCAACAAAGCTTGCTGCTACAGGAAGTTAGCATTATTGACATCAACATCAAAATAATGTTGTCCACTTAAACTTAGCTTTAGCGCTAGAGCTCAGTTTACTGCAACAGGAAGCTGTAATCCCAACCAATCCAATCCCAACTCTCCAGATTCTCCTCAGTCCGGGTTGGTGTGGACTTCCGGACAGATCCGTCCTCATTCTGGTTGGTTTTTTACATCGTACTGGTTGGTACTGGGACATGACTCTTCCTGTTTCACATGTTCCAGGTTTCCAATGCCAGCGGCGGCATGACCGTTACTCTGGTGGCGGCGGAGAACCCGTTTGCTCAGAGCGCCCTGGAGTCCGGCGACTGCTTCATCCTGGACCACGGCTCCGACGGCAAGATCTTCGTCTGGAAAGGTCAGCATAAACTTCGTCACAGGACGTACTTCTCCAAGCGGTGGAAGCTGAACTCAGTGATTCTTTCTCCAGGGAAAGACGCCAACATGGACGAACGAAAAGCTGCGCTGAAGGCAGCCGACGAGTTCATCAAGAAGATGGGCTACCCCAAACACACGGAGGTCCAGATCCTGCCAGAGTCGGGCGAGACGCCGCTCTTCAAGCAGTTCTTCAAGAACTGGCGCGACAAAGACCAGACGGAGGGTCTGGGCGTCGCCTACATCGCCAACAGCATCGCCAAGATCGAGAAGGTGGAGTTCGACGCCGCCAGCCTGCACGAGTCGTCGGCCATGGCGGCGCAGCACGGCATGGTGGACGACGGCAGCGGAGAGAAGCAGGTGAGATGGGATTGGTCAATGAGCATGCAGCAGCTCTCAGTTAGCTACAGAGCCCCCTACTGGACGTGGGGGGGATTTTTTTTTCTTCTGCATTGAATTGCAAAAGTACGATGGAGTATTAGAGCCATACTGCGAAAAAATTAAATATAAACCAAAAGGGTAAAGTCAGAATATTATGACAATATTTACTTTTACAACAATAAACTTGTTTGAGAATAAAGTCGTACAAGACTAAAGTTAAAATAATATGAGAATAACATCAAAATTACAAGAATGTCGTAATATTATGAGAATAACCAAATAAGAATAAAGTTGAAATAGTCATAATATTACCAGAATATTCTTAATTCTATCACAATAAAGCTGTGCGAAAATAAAGTCATAAAATTACGAGAATAAAGTTAAAATACGACCATAAAATGAAATAATTTGAGGATAAAGTCATATTACTAGAATAAAGATAAAATATGATGTCAAAGTCATACAAGCATTTAATAATACGAGGATAAAATCTAAGTAATACAAGAAAAAAGTATTGATATTATAACTTTATTCTCAGAATTTCATTTATTTTTTCTTGGCCCTAATGTTTCGTCGTACTTTTGCAATTTAACACCAAAGAAAAAAAAAATCCCCCCCATATCTACTAGGGGGCTCCATAATTCTCTCTACTAACTTTATGAGTTAACAGTAACTCAGAAATATTGGCAGATGTAAAAGCATTACAGTAACACATAACACTCATTAATCTGCAGTATTAAATCTATTGATCTTATTATCTTGAGTTTAGCAGAATATTTCAGGTGGAAATATTTCAGATATTTGAGACAAAGACTGATTTATTTGTTTAATTAACCATGTCAGATCTGGCGTATTGAGGGATCCGATAAGGCGGCGGTGGATCCGTCCACGTATGGACAGTTCTTCGGAGGAGACAGTTACATCATCCTGTACAACTACCGTCATGGCGGACGGCAGGGACACATCATCTACATGTGGTGAGAGGACGGCACACTGCGGCACTTTTCCTTCGTCTAACGCGAAAGCTTCAACGTAGTTTATTAAGCCTCAGTGGTCGTCCATATTGGCTTTGATTTTAAATCTTAGGTTTGTGTTTATCCCTGTTTCTACCATATTTTTTCCTTCCACAAAACTTTTATTAGTATTATTAAACACAGCAGTGAAAACATGAAGCATGTGGAACAAAAACACAAAATCTTACCAAGTATTTTGGTTAAGTTTCCAACACGAATATTTTAGTGCATGTTATATCTCACATGTTGATATAAAGGTAAACACATATTTGGTTTGTTAAAAATGTAAATAAAATATCTCCACACTGTAAAAATCTTACCAATAATGTTTTAGTTTCTTACACTTAAAATGAGACAAAATTAACTTGCAAGTAATTTTTTTAGCAAAATACAGGAGCTTGTTTTAAGCAAAAATATTTCTTAATATTGATGAAAAAGTTCTAGTTCCACTTGTAGGTTATTTAATTTACAACCAGACATTTTGCCCATCTTATAAGTGAAATAATCTGCCAGTGGAACTAGAACTTTTTATTAATATTAAGGAATTATTTACTTAAAACAAACTGCTATATCTTCTTGAAAACTTAACTGTAAGTAAGTTTTGTCTTATTTCAAAGAATACTTGGACTAAAAACTAGACCAAAAATATATTATTTTGCTTTTGCAGTGAATTTTTTATAATTTTCTACCACAGATTTTCCTTCCACTAAACTTTAAATGAATACAGCCCTCTGATGCTTTGTGGTTTTTCACCATCTGATTGAAAACGTCCTCATAACTTTTCTGTTTCCAAAATATTTGCTTTTGTTTTTCAGGCAGGGGTCGGACTCCAGTCAGGATGAAATCGGCGCCTGTGCGATCCTCGGCTCCCAGCTGGACGACGAGCTCGGCGGCGGTCCTGTCCAGGTGCGACTCGTTGTTGTCATGGCAACCTCCTCTTTTCTCACGCCCATGAACTCTCAGCTCCGTTTCCTCCTGACCTTTCCATCCTTTCGTTCCCCGTTATGTTTTTGTTTTCTCCCGCTGCTTCTTTGCTCATTGGTTTCTGCCCCGCCTCCTCAGGTTGTCGGTGCTCCCATAACCACCCAGGTATTTCCCTCCCCGCCTGCTTCTCATCCGCTGATGCTCAACTAACCGTCTGACCTTTACTTGTGATCTGACTTCGCATGGAAAACATTTTGTGTTTCTGTTGCTGCAAGAAAACAATCCATTCATGCAGAATCATACAGCGACGGCGTACTGGGGCCCTTGTGGACCAAAAGTGAAAGAGTTAAACTTTTGAAACAATTAGACAATTTTCTGAGATTAATCTCAAAATTTCTGAGTTTTTTGGCAGTAATTTACTCCTCCCCTTTTTATCTACAATTGCCTTTATACGCCGTTGTAGAAAAATGCCCTTCTGCCACATCATCATCTCCAAATGAACCCCTTTGCAATGCTCAAAATCGTTTCAATTGAAATAAATCATATTGCAAAATGTAAGTTTGTGCACCTACAGTCATTTTGAAAAGAAATTACATCCTTCTTCTGTTCTATCAAGATCTAAATTTGTTTTAAAATTGAACCTGAAGTGAGCAAGAAAAATTAATTTTGCACATCTCCAGTCATTCAACGACTTTAATGTTTATAAAATCACAAGAGAAATCAGTTTAAAAACTAAGTACACCCCTGCTGCTTCCTTAATATGGGAAATAGTAACTAAAGCATCTTTAGGTCTTAGCCATGAAAGTAGAGATATTTGTCCGTAACGAACAGACCCTGAATGGAGAAAATTACTCACAGCTCATCATGTAGGCACGGTGGTGGCGGTGTGGAGATGTGGGCACGTTGGGGTCACTGAGTCGACCTTGAACTCTTCTGTGCAGAGCAATGTGAAAGTCTGGACCTCAGTCTGATTAAATTGCTGCGGTGGGAGTCACTGCGCAAAAACAGTGAAGAACAACACTGGAAAGAAAATGAGTTATTTCTGCTGAAGAGTGTACTTACTTTCTCACTCAATCAGCTGTTTGTTTTTATACAGGGTGTACTTTCTTTTTAAACCACATAAATAGTAAACATTCTACAGACTTTTACATGAACTAGACCGTTTTCTGCTTTCCTCTCCTACCTGTTCGATTCGTTCCCTGCTGACTTCGGTGATTTATCCAACAGGAAGTTACATCACCAGCCATTACAAAGCTTTACGGATATTTGGTCAAACTTCGCAGCAGACGTGATGAACGTGTGAAACGTCATGTTTCACACGTTCATCACGTCTGCTGATCTGATCCGAAGCTCGTCTGTAAATATTTATCTCTCCTGGCTCTGCTCCCGCACGTTCGGGATTAGCATGATCTGGATTGTTGACCGACAGCGCCACGTCACAGCTAAAAATAAAGATGGCGGACATGACGAGAATTCTCTGCTGCCATCTGGTGTTTATAATAAAAACTGCAGAACTATTTATTACAGAATGTATTTTAAACGTTCAGCTCTTATAATTTTGATGATTTTCAGCTCGTAGGTAATTAAAAAAGTCAATAAATGGGACCTTAAAAAAATCTAAAGAAGGATTTTAACATAAAACTGTGGCATCCTGGCTTGCAGATTGATAGAGAAGGTCAGAAAAAAAAACAATTCCTAAATAAGCTGTCCACACTGAAAGGATGTTAACTGAAAGTTGAGTGGAAGGAGTTGTCAATAAAACACTCTACAAGAAGGCTGAGTCACTAAATAAGCTGGCTGATCACCAATATGTATACATGGAGTCATGAAAGGTTTAGTGGAAGGAAAAACTCTTTAAAAAACTTGAGGTGAATGCTTGGATAGAGTTGGCTTTACTAGAAATTAGGTTTTTGTGGCTTACCCTCCATATGGATGGTGTCAATGGCTGTCCAATCAGAAGATGTAGATTTTTTTTTAACAGTTTTCCTTCCACTAAACTTTACATCAATATGCTTGCACTATGATTAACAGCCAGCTTCTTTAGTGATGACCCTTGAGTTTTAGCCTGCTTGTGGAGCATTTTAATGACAACTCAAGAGTGTTTAAGCCATAGTTGTAGCTTGCCTACATATACTTTTTCCTTCCACTAAACTTTCCATCAAAATGTTTGCACATGGACTAACAGTGACTGAGTCTCAACCTGCTTGTAGAGAGTTTTAATGACTCACATTTCCATTCACATGTTTGCACTCAGCAGTGATTGTGTAGACTATAACATGATTGTATTAATTGATCGTTTTGATGACGTTGATATTGATCAGCGTCTGATGAGTCGCTGTGGAGCGTTTGATGTGGATAACTCACGGCTCTGAGCCCTGAGCGTCCCGCCTGGGCTGGCTAACGCTGCTGTCTGTGCGCCAGGTGAGGGTGGTCCAGGGCAAGGAGCCGGCCCACCTCATGAGCCTGTTCGGCGGCCAGCCCATGGTGGTCTACAGGGGGGGGACGTCCAGGGACGGGGGCCAGTCGGCTCCGGCAGAGACCCGGCTCTTCCAGGTGCGCTCCAACTCTGCGGGGCACACCAGAGCCGTGGAGGTGAGTGGTGATCATCACGTCATTCTGTCTGCTTCTTGTTCATCTATTTGGAGTCGATTTATCCCGTGAAGAGGCCCGGCGCCAGCCTTAACAAGTGTTGCCTGCTTAGCCGGAGCGGAGCTGATTCCTCTGCGCCTCAGAGCAGATTAAACGCCATGCAGCGCCGCAGTAAGAGGTCTGCTCCGTTATTAACAGACACACTGTAGTTTATTTTCAGGCGCCGTCCGGCTGGCACCATAAACCTTCTAGATCTGTATTAATCCGCTGCTGAAAATAGTCCCCGAACACCATTTGCTCTTGTTTGACTACGAATTGATGCGCTGCAAAAAAAAACTAAAAGTATTTTTTGTCTAGTTTCTACTGCAAATATCTAATTGAAATGAGGCAAAACTAACTTACAAGTAACTTTTTAACAACATATAATTCCTTAATGTTGATTAAAAACTCAGTTTCACTGGAAGATTATTTCACTTTTCATACGGTAAAAATTTCTTGTTATAATTTAAATAATCTGCCAGTCGAACTAGAAGTTTTAATTCAATATTAAGGAACCCCAGTGGGAGGATCTGGGTATTTTAACTCCTACACTTTTCATCGGTTTGCTCTAAAAACTGCATTTCTGTGCCGTTGTTTCAGTACCTTCTATCTAATTCTGCAGTGAAACTGATGCGAGCGCATATATTTATGTAAGCAAACAATGACAAACAGTTTGCGGTCCGATTTTATCTCAGGTATGCGTCTGACTCGTTCCACCTCTTATTACACTTTAAATAAGACAAAACTAACTTACAAGTAATTTTTCAGCAATAAATAGGAGCTTGATTTAAGCCAATAGTTTCTTAATATTAATAAAAAAGTTCTAATTCCACAGTCTGATTACTTCAATTATATCTAGTACTTATTCATTGATATTCAGGATTTACTGACTTAAAGTAGACCTGTTATGCAAAATTCACATTTTGCACATTTTTAATTCTTCCCTTTGGGTTTCTACTGCTTCTAAAAACAGCCTATACATTTAAAGAAAATTCACTCTGCTGGTTATTGTTTCATGTTTTTTGGTGTCTGGAAAATGAACCCTAATGAAGTTTCAAAGACTTCCTGATTGTTAAGTCACAACCTAGGGAAGTCAGCTGTTACCTAGCAACCCAAGAAAAGTTACACCCGTCACCTAGCAACCCAAGCTGAGCTCCAGCAAGTTTGGTCAGCTAGTTTTAACCACTGTATGTGCTGTACAATGGCTGCTGGAAAAGACAAGTGTTTTGCTGTTGACTTACCATACAGAAACCTGCATTCTTGTTGTTACGCAGGAGGCTCCACTTCTGCTTTTCAATTACACAATTGTATAATTACATATTTGTTTGCAGTCATTTTTACATGCGAGTGTAAACGTTGAGAATATCAGCAGATTATTTGGATTCAAAGATGAACTCAAAATAAGCAGAACTAATTAGACTAAAATCTGATTATCTAAGAATTATTTGTGCAAAAAATGTAATGAAGATTTTTCGTGTAGCCCGTAGACATGTCCTAACCTGTTCAAGGAATCAGAATAGGTCACCTTTAAAACAAGCACCTACATTTTCCTGAAAAGCTACTTGTTAGTTTTGCATTAGAAACTAAAACAAAAATAGATTTTGTGTTTTCTTTAGCCCGTTAGCCTCCAGCCTCTCTGTGTTCCTGCAGCTCGACGCCGTGGCCACCAACCTGAACTCCAACGACGCTTTCCTTCTTGTGAGCCCCGACGGCGCCTCCCTGTGGATGGGAGTGGGCGCCAGCGACACCGAGAAGCAGGGAGCTCAGCAGCTGTGTGGCATCCTGGGAGTGTCGGCGTCCGACGAGCTTTCAGAGGGAGGAGAAACTGGTGAGCACACTGTAAAAACACAAAACCTTACCAAGAAATCGTCATCTAGTCTCTAGTGCAAATATCTTAGTGAAATAAGACTAAACTAACTTAGAAGTTAGTTTTCAGCAAGATATAGGGGCTTGTTTTAAGTAAATCATTCCTTAATATTGACTAAATGTGGACAGATTATTTCACTTATGCCAGAAATAATTCCAATTTTATAGGTGACATAATCTACCAATGGAACTAGAACTTTTTTTTATCAATATTAACCCTTTCATGCATAGTGGTCACTACAGTGGACAGCTATCTAAAAGCCATTTTCTTGTGCTTCCTGTGGATTTTTATGTTATAAATGCACACAGACCACTGAAGTGGACACTAATGCATCATAAAATATACCATCAACTACTGGCCATCAGCTGCAAATGCAAGAAATTATTTTTGTTAAATACAATATGGCCGACAGACAAAAAAGCATGAGAACCGACCCGGTCCCTCCTTCTACTGTAGACGACTCTTGCAAGTAAAAAAAATATTGTGACATCAGATAACCCCTAAGGAACAATACAACTGATGTATTTTTCAAATAACAACTTTGTATTTGGACAAAATTACAATTGATCACATAAAAATAAAAAATAAAAAAAAAATTATTTTTACAAAAAAATGTTCCTACCTTTTTTATGCCTTAAGAAAAGAATTTTAAAAAATGGAAAAAAAATTCTGACACAAAGGATCATAATTCATGCATCAGAGGGTTAAGGAATTATTCACTTAAATCAAGCTCCTGTTTCATACTGAAAAGTTACTTGTAAGTTAGTTTTGTCTTACTTCAGATGAACTAAAGATATTTGTACTATAAAGTAGATCAAAAATACTTGGTAAGACATTGTGTTTTTGCAGTGTAAGGCGGTCAATTAGCCACAGTAAACCTGGTTTACTGGAAGACAAATGGTTCTTAAAGGGACGATGTGTTGCTTTTCCAGATCAGTTCTGGGCCGCTCTGGGCGGGAAGGCGGAGTACCGCACCTCCCCTAGACTCAAGGACAAGATGGACGCTCACCCGCCACGACTCTTCGCCTGCTCCAATAAAACCGGGAACTTCATCGTAAGTTCTTCCAAAAAAAAAATTAAAACTCCTGACAATGTCCAGAGAAAAAAAACTAATTAAGACGGGATTTTAGCTTTGGTTCACCCAAAATGTTTACCCAACAACTGTTCTCCCTCACAGATCGAGGAGGTTCCCGGGGAGATGACCCAGGATGACCTCGCCACTGATGATGTCATGATCCTCGACACCTGGGAGCAGGTAAACATCCCAACTTCCTGTCTGCTGTCAGTTCTGTGCTAACAAGGATGCTAATATAACCTGAAACCAAACCTTTTTCACTTCAGGTGTTTGTTTGGATCGGGAATGAAGCTCAGGAGGAAGAAAAAACTGAAGCCATGGCGTCTGGTGAGAATAAACAGAAAATATTCACACCTTACAAACAGAAACTAAAGAGTTCACTGTAAAAACACAAAATCTTGCCAACTATTTTTAGTCTAGACTGTAACTTTTCAGCAAAAACATGAGCTTGTTTTAAGTCAATAATTCCTTAATATTGGTTTTAAAAAGTTCTAGTTCCATTGGTAGAATATTCCATCGGCGCCGTTACCTAGCAACCCCAGCCACGCCCAGCCCGTCACCTAGCAACCAAGTACTAGTTCCACTGGCAGATTAATTCACATATAACAGACATTTTTCCCATGTTATAAATTAACTAGAATTTTTCATCAATATTAAGGAATTATTGACTTAAAACAAGCTACTATATCTTGCTGAAAAATTACTTGTAACTCGTAGCTAAAGTTTTGTCTAATTTCAAGTACTGATGTTCTAGAACAGTGGTGTCCAAACTTTTTGCCAAAACTGGCTAATTTAAACTACTGGTGGGTCACAAAATTAGTTAAATCAAATTCATTTTTAGTTTTACCTGCTCAAAAATAAGATTTTTTTAAAACAAAATCTGTATATCATTAATGACTTAAAACCATAAAAAGGGATTCAAATAAAAGAAAAAACATTTAAAATTTTTTTCAAAAAGGGCTGAACACCAGACTTCCATTTTATGTTGGACTATCACAGGTGTTGAACTCGCGGTCCGGGGGCCAAATCTGGCCCGCTTGACTCCAAATTACATCAATAAGTCCCTCCAGTTTTTCACTAATCTGCCAAATTCACACAAAATCAAAAAACTTTCTGATTTTTATTGTAATTTTTTTCTCAAAATTGGCCAAAGAAAGGGACATCTGCCTCAGCCTCAAGTTATAGTCCATGATCCATGTGGCGTTTATTAAAAAGCCAGATTTTACACAAATATTGCAAAAAATCTTTACAAATATTCCTAAATTAGCACCACACAATCTGTCATTTTGACTGAAAAGATGTTTAATATTATTTAATTTCAATTAAGACTTACTGAAGGCTGATATTTTACCAGTTTAATTGGTTTTATCAATACATTCTGGCTGAACCGGCCCTTTAAGAACATTCAGCCTATCAATTACGATCCTGATGAAAACAGTAAAGATGGCTTCCTGTGCTCCCTCAGCGGTGCGCTACATCGAGACCGACCCGGCCAACAGAGACGCCCGGACCCCCATCGTCAAGATCAAGCAGGGCTTCGAGCCGCCCACGTTCACCGGCTGGTTCCTGGGCTGGGACCACGACTACTGGACCAGCGACCCGCTGGAGCGGGCCATGGCAGAACTGGCTCTGTGAGCGAATCACCGCCACCGTCACTCTTCCTCTTCAAGCATTATGCAACAAACGCCAAGAACGGCTTTGTTTTTTAGCTTCCAGCTCACTTTGTTTTAGTCTTTAGTTTGTTTTCCTGTCCTTAGTGCCACATCAGTGCCTTCGTTTGTATTAGAACCAACGGGAGACATTTTGTTTTGCACTTTTAAACTTTTATCGTAGACTGTTCTAATTTTATATTGAATCCGCAACTCAGAAGGAAAACAAGCGATGCCTTAATCTCATTTAGTTTATCGTTTTATAAGGTACAGCACCTGTTTGCTGATTTCTTTCAGTTCTGTATTTATTTTTTAATTATTGTCAGAAACCAAACTACTTTAAAATAAAAAAATGCAGCTGCTTCTGTTTCAAATAAACCAAATTCAACACATTTCTGTGGGTTGCGTCTTTATTTAAAGTCCTCATAAATATTAAATATTGAAATTAAAATTCACAACAAACAAGCTGGTAAAAGAATAAGATGCATAAACCTCGAACACAGGCTCAGATCTGGTGTTGTGTAAGGAGTTTTTGGCAAAACCTTTAAATGTATGTTTTTTGTTTTTTCAAAAGTAAACATGTAGAAATACAACAGCATATTAGGGCTATTGTAGGTAAAATTTCTTAGATTAACCTCAGAAATTTTTGAGAAAAAAAAAAACGTAAAAATTTCTGAGTTTCAAAACTCAAAAACTTTCAATTTTTGAAGCTCAGATCATTCCTGAAAGTCAAAAATCTTCTAGTAAATTTAATGTAAATAGGATTTTTTTGATTCAACAATTTCCTTGTTTTGTCTCAAATATTTTTAGGATTTTTGGCAGAAATTTTCTTAAAACTAATTTCAAAATTTCCAGGTTTTTCGGCGTAAATTTGCTCTTTTTTCCCCATCTACAATGGCTCCGACCACACAGTGTAAAGTGTAGTTGGAGGTTTTCCTTCTTCCTGTGATAAAAATGTGATTCCACTCACTTTCTGCAGAAAACTAAACTTTGCTGCAGCAGCACATTGACCAGCCAAAACATTATGACCGCTGACTGGTGGGAGCGAAACAAAATAAGATGTTCGTGTTGGAAATCAGGGTTTCTTTTTGAGATTCACACTTTTCCATAAACAATTACATTTTTTTTGCATTTGTTAATGACATTTTGGATACTTAACTATAAGATTAACTAAATGTGGTTTTTAATTTAAAATATTAAAAGTTAATTTCTAAGACGAAGCAGGAAAGATGGATCAACCAGGGAGACAATGAACATCCTATGAGTCAGTAAGAAATGGATCCGATTAAAGAACATGGATCCAGAACCAGCATCAGGCTGAACAGTGAGTGAAAGGAAAAACATTTTAGTTAGAAAGATGTTCCATCGATTCAATGAAGAATCCAGGTGATGTGTAGAAATCGCTACTTTTGATCCCAATCTTTAGTAAAGTGGTCATAATGTAATGCCTGATCACAACATGCTACAAACAGTCAAGCTAACATGTTCTATGTTATATTTAATAAATTAAAATAAAGTATCTGGTTTGTTAAAAATATAAATAAATTCTCCCTACACTGTAAAAACACAAAATCTTACCAAATACGTACATTTGGTCTGGTTTCTACTGCAACTAACTTGGTACATTAGAAATAAGACAAAACTAACCTAAAAGTCACTTT
Organism: Xiphophorus hellerii; assembly: GCF_003331165.1. NCBI lineage: Eukaryota > Metazoa > Chordata > Actinopteri > Cyprinodontiformes > Poeciliidae > Xiphophorus > Xiphophorus hellerii. Next base: position 8,031,444 of record NC_045679.1, on the reverse strand, counting down.
TCAGCAATAAAAAAAACAACTTGTTATAAGTCAATAATTTTTCAGGCAGATTGCATCACTAATATCAGAGGAGCTAGAACCTTTTTCATCAATATTAAGGAATTATTTACTTAAAATTAGCTCCTATTTCTTGATAAAAAGTTACTTGAAAGTTAGTTTTGTCTACTTTCAAGCAAACTAAGGTGTTTGCAGTAGAAACTAGACTAAAATACTGGTAAATATTTTATGTTTTTGCAGTGTGTGGCTCATGTGGTGAAATGCTGTCAGTGTTATAATATCAGGACAGATTAGGAGGGGGTGTGTGTGTTTATCTTTGATTTAACAGCAGGAGATTTGGTTTGAGGCCTCCTGGATCCTTCAGTTAAAACGATTTAAGGAGTTTTAAAATCCAAACAGCTGCTTTCAGAGGCAGGAAGCCTACCTGACCTGTCTGTGTGTGTGTGTGTGTGTGTGTGTGTGTGTGTGTGTGTGTGGGCGGCGTTCTTCCTCAGCGCTTCATCAGGCTGTGCATCATGTCCATCGGCAGCGGGAAGATGATGGTGGAGTTCTTCTCGGCGGCGATGGTGTTGAGGGTCTGCAGGTAGCGCAGCTGCAGAGCCGACGGGGCCTCAGAGATCACCAGGGACGCCTCCTTCAGGGCCCGCGACGCGTTCATCTCACCCTCCGCGGCGATCACCTGCAGGAGGAAGAGGAGGAGAGGAAGAGGAGAGCCTTCATCGCTACATAAAACCAAAGATTCAGACAACAGCAAGCAGGTTTCCAGAGATAAAACACTACAGCTACGTTTACACTGCAGCCTGAAGTGACCCAAATCTGATTTATTTTATTTTTTGTTATAATGTCTGATTTTGTCATGTCACAAACTGACATGGTTATTTATTTTGGTTTTTCAAAGGCAACTTGGATACGCGTTCCTAAACCCGATACGTATCTGATCGTTTCAAATGTTACCCGAGTCTGTTCGGTTGGCCTGCAATCATCCGACCTGAACCTGTCAGGTCTCCCGTTTTGGTCGGGAAATGGCCATATTTCATCCCTCTTTCCCGCCGCGCTCCCGTTTTAGTATTTTCCTGTAAATTGCCCGCATTACATCATAATTACCCGCCCGAGCGGCAGTCACTAACTCTCTCCCCCTCCCCGCTCTACCGGTTATGCCTGAACGTCATCGATACTCGACAAACGTCACAATTCTGAGTCCAGGTTAAAAACAACAAACATGGCGGACGGTAATGAGGATTAAGTTGTTAATATGCTGACTCTGGTCGGACAACAACTTTAAAATCTTAAGATATGCTCCACCGTTAGCATCCATGTTTACTTACGTAAACACAGAGCGCGTCTTCTTCTTCTTTTCATTTTAGTATGGCTAAAATAACTTGCTCCTGGCAAGCAGCTTCCAGGAGCGTACCGCCACCTACTGTACTGTGTCGCACTAAACACTTCCTTTTTTACGGTAAAACACCGAGCACGCTCGTTACGTGTGACGTTACTGCGCCCTCTGCTGCACATGCGGGACACTTTCAGGTCGTTTATAGTTCACACTGGAGATCACATACAAATCGAACATATTTGGAAGTGTTAAAGACCACAGCAAGAAAATAAATTTGGACTTGGGTCACTTTAGGCTGGAATGTGCCGTAGCCTAAATTAAGCCTTTACTTTGAGCTTCTCAGCACCACATTATTAAATGCCACATGAAGGGATCATGGGCCTTTATCGTATCGTTTATCATTCATGGTGATCAATCAGTCATCCTGGCTGACGGCGCTCCGCCTCACCTTGGCTCTGGCCTCGCGGCTCGCCTCCGCCTCGGCCGCCATGGCTCTCTGGAGCTGCAGAGGCAGCTTCACGTCCTTGATCTCCACGCGCTCCACCTTGATCCCCCAGTCGTCTGTGGCGTCGTCCAGAGTGGCCTACAACATTTACAGCTAACTTCCTGGCTCGACTCGTCACCGTGTTGCTAATCTTCTTTAAATGCTTTAACTTTTCAAAATGATGTTTGGCACAGTGCTATTACATAGTACTTTCAGATTTTTCTTGGCGCCAATTATGTTGCTCATTTTGCTCTATTGCCTAAATGTCATCTTGACAATGGCCAGTTAAATGTGTAGTGTGTGAATGCTGCTTTTCCCTGTTTAAAAATTTAATTAATTAATTTATAGTTCCCACAAGTCTGAACCAGAAGTTGTCTGCGCCATCTTGGTAGGCAATGGCAGCACGAGGCATAGCGAACCCACGGATTCTGGACCAACATAAAGAAAATATGTGGACACTCTGAAACGCTGTACGAGAGAAAGACACATGAACAAAATGGCTGCTGTCAGAATCGATAACTCTTCTTGTGAATAACAAGTTTCTGGTGACTGGCAGGGTAAGTACATGTCCGTGTTAGCTAGTAGATAAAAGCCACATTAACTAAGCTAATTTTGCTAGCTCGGCCGTAAGTACTACAGTAAATACCACTGATATTTAGTATTACACAGAGGTGTGTAGAGTACTCAAGTAGTTGTAATGTCCTTATATTGTTTATAAGTTAGATGGGAACGAGGCGAGAACAAGCTCTAAGCTTGTGGCTTGTTCATTGTTGTCATAGCAACTCCATAGCAACTGCCTACCAAGATGGCTGTCAGTTACAAAGTTCATGGAAGTGTGACGTCACATTGAAACGGAGCTTCATTTCCATAATGTATATTATTTTAGAGGACGGGACTTTGACAAGGAGGTTAAGCACAAAAAAAGAGAATCGTAGCCGAGATAAATCAACAAACCTTCATGTTTTCATGAATGTTGGAGGGGTTGTCCGTTCTACCTGCATGCTGCGAGCGATCTCCTCGCGGTCGGACAGGATCTCCGCCAGGTTCTTGGTGCCCAGGACGTTCCTCAGGGTGGTCTGGGCCAGCAGCCGGGTGGCGGCGTCCGCGTTGGTGATGTTGGCCACAGCCAGGGTGGCGTTCTGGACCCGGTAGTACACCACGCCGTCAACGCACACCGTCACCGAGTCTTTGGTCAGAACCTGACAGAGCGGGAACGTTTTCAAATAAATTCAACTGAATCAGTAAAATCCGTTTTTATTTGCTTTGTGCTGCTTTAACTTTCTTAGACATTGAATTTAGTTTCTTTATTAGCTCTAAGCCATAATCATTAAAATAATAAATGCTTGAAATATACCACAAGTGTATAAAAAGCGAGTCGTACCTCTTGTGGCGGGATGTCGAAGATGATAGTACGCATGTCCACATTGATGAAGATGTCAGTGCACGGTACGATGAAGAACAACCCTGTGGTGTTACAAGAACGTAAATAACTTTTACCAGTGTAAACACAATAATGAGAAACCCTGTCAAGTCAAACTCTGCTGATAAAAGTGCAGCTGTGCACAGGGATGGATGTTTGCATGCTTCGGTCTCCATGACGGACAACACATTGACAGGATGAAAACACATCAGCAATGGACTTAGATGTTGCTGGACATCTATCTGGGTTATGAGGCAATTTCTAAAGAATTGGGAAAATTTCAAAATAAAAAGAGTTTCTGAAGAAAATACCAATCAACGAACACAAGTGAATGCTTTTTACATGTTCTTGATTCTACACAAGAACTCCAAAGCTGTGAGCTCCAAAGCTCAAAGAATGACCCAGTGTTATAATGTCACTTTTAAGACCTTTTAATGCTAGCTTGAGTTAAATTTAAGACCAAAAAAATATAAATATAGGGGTTCATCGAGGGATCCTACTGGCTCATATGGGTTGGCAACAAGAGAGCCAGTGGCAGAAATGAACGTCGTCCACCATGATAGATTTTTTTAAAAAGCTACCTAGCTAGCAAATGCATTTAGCAACTAGTTAGCGGTAGCCTCAACCATCTCAAGATGCAGAACAAATGAACAAATTCACCAGTTTGCGATTCAAACTTTTTCCGCACAGAAAAGTCCAGGAAACCAAAAAAACTACTAAATACATTAGCTAACTTAAAGACAATTTACATGTTTTAAAAGTATTTGAGACTTGTTATGTACTCCTTCAAATTTATTGACTAGCTCCTGTTGTCATCCCATCCAATTTATCTTCCAAGCTGTCAACCAAGCCATCCCTTCTAATATATATTTTTATCTTTGGTGCAAGAATAAGTTAAAGAAAATGAAGCGATGTGAAAACCGGAGGTGTATAAATGTGGTAAAGAGTCGTTTAAACCAGACTGACCTGGTCCCTTGTCTCCTCCTTTCACAATGCGGCCAAGGCGAAAGATAATGGCTCGCTCGTACTCCTGCACTATCTGAACAGAGGAAACACAAGGGTACTTTCTGTATCTTTAACATGCAAAATAAATAAAAACAAAATAAATATAGTCATGTTAAAAAAAAAAAAAAAAAGAGAGAGACGCCTATAGAGTTCTAACATGTTTAACGTACAGCTCTGGAAAAAAATAAGAGAAATTGTGAAAAATGAAAAGCAAGTGAACTCTGGCGCAGTTCGAAGGCATAAGATGCAAGCGGACCGGAGACCGCTCCATAAGCAGGAAGTGAAGAGGAAGTTTAGGGAATTCTGGGTTAAAACAAAACAAATGTGTGAGTCCAGCGCTAGAGGGAGAAATAGAGAAATGGTTCATGGGCTTTTACTAAACACAAAAGAGAAATCCTACATTTTTGTTTACATTTTGTGAAAAAGGATGCTGTGCTCTGAGTGTACTTCACAAGTTTTTGGTGCAGCGCCACCACAGGCGAGGAGGGGAACAGGTTTCCAAATAGTTTGATATGTTTGACTCAGTGTAATGTGAAAGCGAACCGCTTGACCAGCTGAAAATGTAACAAAAGTTTCAATTTTGGTCCACAATCTACAGGACTAGTCAAATACTGTATATGTTAACACCAAAAATGATTACTCAATTAATTTAGTTTGTGTTTGCTTTAAAGACATGCCTAACTTAGATTTGATAACCAGCTGACCTTAAAGCACATCCATATGGAGAGGGGGAACGTGACCAGCACCAGCAGGAGAGAAAGTCCAACCAGCACCCAGCCGAACATGCCAATGTCAGAGTCTGAGTTCTCGAGAACTAGGAGAATAAACAACATTATTAAATTATTTCTTACACTTCCACCTAATATTAGACCAAACTGTTCTTCCTTCCTTTCATTTTCCTTGCAATAATCTGATTTGTTGTAAATACAGCCAACAGAAAACAGTGACCTCTCATTTCCCTATTAACCTGAATATTTACAAGTCTCCTATTCATGCACAGATATACCTTACCAACTCTTTTTCAACCAGTTTCCTTTTCTAAAAGGAAACTGGTCTATAATATCTTTAGTTTATCCTTCTTCCTCTTTCATTTTCTTTCACCAAGTCTTCTTTTCAGAGGTGAAGGAGCAGAGAGGCGTCTCGCCTAATCAGTGCCACGAGTCTGTTATTGAACATGACATTTACATATTAATAACTACAAATGATTTTTTTTCCCACCATTGTTTCTGGCGCCCCCTTTAGCTCAGCGCCCATATAACTTTCATAATGTTACCCACATTGTGCGCCAGTTGGCATGTAGTTCCTATGCATTGGTTTATTTCTTAGTTGGTAGTATTGTTTTCTATAAATTATAGATATAGCTAATCATAGAGACAGAGAAACCTCAAAGATAATTTTCTTATCCTATAATTGAACTGCACAGCTCCGTCTTTTTGCTAACTGCACTGTATTTTATGTCGCAATTTTGCATTGACTGCGCAGTATGTTATTCTTAATTTTGTTGTACATTTAGATTTTTTTTCTTTTTTTGAATCTATATAAATCAATTTGTTGCTGTTAGACCTGAATTAAACCCCACCGTGGGACAATAATAATGGAGTTTTAATTTTAGTCACTTATACGATCAAAATTGATTACTAGAAATAGCAACCGACATTAATCATAATCCCATTTACTTTTAATCACACCATGGCCTGCTCTATACTAAAATATCTACATACTGTAACAGAATATTTTCGGCTTTTTTAAAAGTCTGGCGGCCATCCGCCATTTTGACAGATAACAGCACAAACTGTTTCAACTTTATGCAGAGAGAGCATTCCGAGAGTCAATAAATCAATCAATATAAGAAAAAATTCACTCAGATTATCGATTCTGGTCAATTTAAATGTTTACTGCTATAAAACACTTAATTTGTATAACAAAAAAACAACAACATCGCTTTTCTCTTTGGGAGAACGACAGGAAGGTTGCTAACGGCTGTTACCGTTAGCATTCCGTTGTTTAGCATTGAGCTAACAAGTGAAGCCGCTGCTTAATTTGACCAAATTTCACAATTTTTAACATCATGTGACGGTGAAGCTTTAAAAGAAACAGTTTATGTTGGAGAAGGAAGAAAACGTAGTGGCGTGCAGTGCGGCTCAGGCTACAACCTGGAAACGGCTAAAACCCCCGTTAACGGGGCGATAATATAGCAGCTCAGAAAATGGACCGAACCTCACCGGACTGGCAGTTTCCTTTTTTGGAGTCGTTCATCGAAACACGCTGGTTGTCCACAACCCAGAAAGCGGGATAAATCCTGGGATAAACGCTTCAACGTGTGCGCTGGGAGAAGCAGCTTCAACGGAAACACCGACTGCGGCCTGGATGTTTGAGTTCAGATCGCGGTGCACCGCCACACCTTCACAATTAAGTTTTAAAAAATGCATATATTAAAAAACATATCGTGATGTCATGATCTTCCACACCTGGGAGCAAGTAAACAACAATACTTTCTGATAATGTTGTTTGTTCCTTTCCTCTCTGTATTTATTATTATTTGTTTCAAATAAACCAAATTTATGATGTTTCTGTCTTCCTTGAACTGAAACAAACCAAATCACAAACGTGTCTGTTGATCACATCTTTATTTAAAGTAGTCATGTATATGATTTATATTTAAAATCAGAGCAAACATGAAGGTAAAAAAATAAAATGGACGCATAAGCCTGGAACACAGCCTCAAATCTGGCCTTGTGTAAAGGCTTTATTGGCCTAAACATTTAAACTGAAAGGCAACTATCACAGAGAACAGTGCGGGGTTGACCAGCAGGGGGCAGAAGAGCCCAGGTTGAAGGCTTTCCTTCTTGACTCAGTAAAAAAGAAACAATCATCCAGTGGTCAACAGTAACACTCAACAGTAAAACGTAACAGATACTTTCCACAGTGTTACAACAACACACACTGATCAGGCAGAACATTATGACCACTGACAGCTGAAAGTGAAAAAACTCCAGACTCAAATTTTCTTAAGTGCTGTGAAGGCCTGTTGTAATTCAGATTTTTCTTCTTACAATTTGACACAAAAGAAGAGCTCATTTAGAGGCCGAAATATTTAACAAATCTGAAATTTCACCCAAATTTGTCGCTGACTGAAATTGTAGCACTTTAATGGAATTTCAAATGGGATCTACAGCGCCCCCTAACCTTAGATTGGCCAGCTGGTAAACCAGAGAGATGCGACTTGGTTTATAGGTAGAACCACCCAAAAGCCCTAAACCAAACAGGAAGTTGGCCATTTTGGATCAAAGGGTCATTTCTGACTTTTCATTCCTGTTAAACTTTAACGAACTCCTCCTAGGGATTTGGAGGTATTGGCTTCCTACTTGGTCAATTTGTCCTGAAGGTTTTGGGGATTAAAGTTACCAAAAGTTTGGGTTTTTGTGCACGTCAGAGGGGCAGCACCAAGCCTCAAATCTGGCCTTCTCGCCAAACATTCTGACACGCTTTAACTGTCACATAGACTCCATTACACCAAAGTTGGTAAGAATGATCCGTCTCAGTTGCCCAATAATCAGATGTGGTCAAACGCTGCATCATCTAAGCCCCGCCCCCTCACAACAGGAAGCCACTGTTTTTCTGGGAAAGCTTCATCTCCGACCCTCTGGGTCTAATCAACATGATCTTGTGTTAGAGGACAGATAGAAAGTTGTTCTCCTTGGCTTTAAAGCTCAAATAGTTTTCGCTGGAGGGCGTTGCCATGGCAGCAAGGCGAAGTCAGACGTCACGCCATTGTTATACGTTTGGCACCAAACTATGGCTATGATCGATTCTAATCCACCAACATTTGGTGGGCGTGGCCTAACTCCCCCCAGGATTCACACCAAATGAAAGGAAAACCTTTTCAGTTCAGACGGATGTTTTATCAATCCACTAAAGCATCCTGGTGGTGTTCTGTGAAAAATGGAAGCTGCTACTTTAGGAAGGCGGTCATAATGTAATGGCTGATCTGTGTAATAAATAACAGCTAAACCTACGGGATGCATAAACTACCAACAGTCGAGCAAACAGGGATGCATGTTATACGTCACAGATTAATATAAAAGGTAAACACGTGTTTGGTTTGTTAAAATTGTAAATAAATTTTCCGGAGCAGACAGAAGGAGAATAAAAACAACAGGTTGGCAGTGAGTTAAGGCTTCTGGCTGAAAGGTTTGTAGCCCCTGATTTAGTAAAAAGTAAGAAAACTGAAGGTTAGATCAAATGAAAGGCACCACTGACATATGAACTGTTATACTCTGGGTTTTAATGGCTTATATGAGTCTCCAGTCTATCAGTGAGTATAAATACTTCAGGTCCTCTGGGTTGATAGAAAGCTTTTAGTATCTATGTACAGGCGTCCGAATCCAGCCTGAAGACTGGAAACGTTTCGTCTTATAAATGGATCATAATAATTTACAGAATATAAATGCGGCTCAACATGGAGAGCTGCTGCCCGTCCTCCATGTTGTTTATTTACACTTAAACTTTTACACAGCAAGGGGGGAAATCTGAAAAGTGTGGCATTCATCTGTATTCTCCCCTAAATTTAATCCATTTCCCAAATCCGTTAAGTTACGTTTTCCAGTAGTCACTTAACTTCTGAAGTAATCTGTAAACAGACGGCGGTGGCAGCATCATGCTGTGGGGTCATTTTCTACAGAGTTAATGGATGAAGCTAAACAACCCTGGAAGAGGGTGAAGACAGATGCATGCCACACTTTTCAGATCTTCCAGTTGTCTTCCGCTTCATCACTAAACACCAGCTTACACTGCAAAAACTCAAAATCAGACCAAGTACTTTAGTTTCTATTTCAAGTACACTTGAAATAAGACAAGACTAACTAACAGGTTAGTCAGAATATGAGCTTATTCTAAGTCAATAATTCCTCAATATTGATTGAAAACTTCTACTTCCACTGGCAGATTATTTCACTTATAACATGGGAATAAAATCTTGTTTTATTTCAAGTGTGCGAAGATATTTACTGTAAAAACTAAACCAAAGATACTTGGTAATATTTTGTGTTTTTACAGTGTGTTTAATGAAATCCTAATAAAACACTGAGGTTTGTGGATGTGAGGAACAGATGAGGAAGAGGAGGTGTGAATAGTTTTGCAAGGCACTGAAAGCGATGAATCAAAGAATCACCAGTATGTTTTTTAACACCAGTTAACGTGGCGCTTTCTCTACTGGGAACTCTGGTTTTGACCTTTTAAAGTTAAAATACTGGATTTAATAGTTGTGTGACTCTCGTGGTGAAACGCTGTCATGGCGGCGTTGGAAATTCAAATTCTAAAATACTTTGTTGATCCCAAAGGGAAATTAAATGTTGCTGTAACTCGCATTATTTCAGATTCTTCAGAGAGTTACTGTAAATGTTGGCAGGAGAGATCTGACAGCGAATCTGAACAAACAGCTGTGTTACAATGTAAGGACAGATTAGGAGAGTGTGTGTGTGTGTGTGTGTGTGCGCGCGCTTGTTTCTAATACCTTGTGGGGACCATTTTCCTGACATATGCTACATTGTGGGGACCCACTGCGGCTTGTGGGGACCGAAGCCACCCTGTTTTTGGGTCAGGGGTCAGATTTAGGACTAAGGTGTGAATTGAGTTTTGGTTACGGTTAGAAATGAATGGAAGTCAATGGAAAGTCCCCGCAAACATAGCTGCGCAAACATGTGTGTGTGGGCGGCGTTCTTCCTCAGCGCTTCATCAGGCTGTGCATCATGTCCATCGGCAGCGGGAAGATGATGGTGGAGTTCTTCTCGGCGGCGATGGTGTTGAGGGTCTGCAGGTAGCGCAGCTGCAGAGCCGACGGGGCCTCAGAGATCACCAGGGACGCCTCCTTCAGGGCCCGAGACGCGTTCATCTCACCCTCCGCCGCGATCACCTGCAGGAGGAAGAGGAGGAGAGGAAGAGGGGAGCCTTCGTCTCACAGGAACTAAAACACCAAAGCTTTCTGAACAACAGATGCTAAAAGTCTCGGTTTTATCGTGAACGCCACAGGAGCAGTTTGGGAAAACCAGTTTAGTTTGGAGCGTTTTCAGACCATCATACTGCCACCGCCGTGTCTGACTGTAGGATAAGGTGATGTGTCTCATGGAGCCGCAGAGATCACAAAGATGATTCTTAGTAAATGATGCGAGATGATCTCTTTGTTCTTTTGGGTCAGAGTTTCTCTCCTTACATTGATCATAATAAAAATAACTTTAATAAACACTAAATATATCTCTGAGTAATGAATCAGTCTTTACCAGCATAAGATTACTTTAGAATTTCATTCTAATGTATTTTATCCTATATTATATGAAAAGACAATTAGTACAACCACTTATGGAAAGATTTAAAGTATTATTTGTATATTTTCTGTCATTGATCTGATTATAACACCTGCTTTATTATTTATAGAGAATATTTTTACTAAAATTAAATGGATTTCCTGAATATTCTATTAAATCCCAATCCGTTCTTTCCTCAGTAAGGATCTAATTATTGTTTAGCAGGATTAGGATTGATGATGTAACCATTTTGTGAAGACAGATTAAGATCCATTACAGTTTTGAGAGGAAGCGGGCCTGGATCTGGATCAGACATTAAACATGGCGCCTGGCTGACGGCGCTCCGCTCCGCCTCACCTTGGCTCTGGCCTCGCGGCTCGCCTCCGCCTCGGCCGCCATGGCTCTCTGGAGCTGCAGAGGCAGCTTCACGTCCTTGATCTCCACGCGCTCCACCTTGATCCCCCAGTCGTCTGTGGCGTCGTCCAGAGTCGACTGGAAGCAGAGAGACGGACACACCCTGTAGTTTCAAACATCGTCCAGCAGGTGGAGCCTTTCAGCAAAGCCACCTGCTGCTGCGCTGCATCTTGGGAGGAAATCTCTGGGCTCCTTTCTGGGAAAACGTTGACTGGTCCATCTCACAGCTCAGCAATCCAACGGTCTTTTCTTTGGACTGTCGGAGGAAGCCGGAGCAAACCTACCAACTCGATGCAGAAAGACGCCAGGCCGGGGTTTGAACCCAGGACCTCATGTACGGCATATTTATTCTAAAACAAAACAGTTATTCCTCTGGTTTTCTCTCTGAGCGTTCACACAGGAGGTGCTCTGGCCCAAAGGCGGTGGGATTAATCAAGCTTCATTTATAAAGCAGTTTTCATACAAACAAAGGTTAAAGGTTAAAACATCCAAACAGACATAAAACCCCCAGAGACGTACACACTAGGAAGCATCAGACTTAATTACAAAAAAATGGTTTATATTAATAACAAGAAAAGCCCTTTACAGAACAGAAGAAAATATACTGAGACTCATTTACACAGTAAGACTAAATTCACTGATCAGGTTTCAAGCATTAACCTTCTATAATACTCTGAGTTAGAGGATGTAGTTTGGAACCAAACTAAAGTAAAGACAGTTTTAAGCGTTTATCATTTTTTCTATATTTTTGACAGTTCTGTGGCTTTAATGTTACATTTGTGAGAAACTGAGCTGAACTGTAACACTGAGGTAACATTAACTTTGTAGCAAAAGCTAAAGTTGACTTTCTAAATGGTTTAAATTAATTTTTCCCAACATGACAATGACAGAATTTAAGCTAACAGTAGCTTTCTCGCTAATTTGGACTCAATAGCTCAAGCTAGCTGAATGGTCTGAGTTAAAGTTAGCCATCACACTAGTGTAAGACAACATAGTAATGATACATTTAAGCTAACAGTAGCTTCTTAGCTATTGTTGACTCAAAAGCTAAAGTTAGCTTTCTAAATGGGTTAAATTAATGTCACCCAACTGGATAATAGCATTTTGCTAACATTAGCTTTTTAGCTAACACTGACTCAAACATTAAAGTAGGAAGAAAACAGAAGTGAGTTCAGGAGAAAGATGTGGAGCTGCAGAGGTTACAGACTCTTGAGTCTTCCTGTAGTTTCAACTGCAATGTAACGTAAAGTATTGCTAATAAAGATGGCATGAGGTCATATTTGTATCTGTAGCTATGAGATGCTTGTCTACCAGGCTTAGAGTTCAGTATAAAACCAAGCTGCCTTTGGGAGCACAGCTAACTGGGTTGACCTTGCTGGTTTGGTTCTGACAGGATGTAGGTGACGGCCTCTTTCTGCAGCCGGCAGGTCGGTCTGAACCTCCCAGCAGGTTTTCTCTATCAGTCTGATCTCAGATCAAAAAGGTTTCGGGAAACTCAGAGCAAAACCTCAACAAACAATAAGCAAAACCACAAGCAGCATAAAGAGGAGAGCGCCCACACAGAGAGGGGCTGATGCTCTGCTAATGCTCAGAGCTGAAGGAGGAGACAAAGTTTCACTTTTATACTGCAGCTTATTGATAAGGAGCTACTTTAAGTTTAACAAATGTGTAAAAACCAATAACCCTCATTTAGAACATTTTTGATGAATGTTGGAGGGGTTGTCTGTTCTACCTGCATGCTGTGAGCGATCTCCTCGCGGTCGGACAGGATCTCCGCCAGGTTCTTGGTGCCCAGGACGTTCCTCAGGGTGGTCTGGGCCAGCAGCCGGGTGGCGGCGTCCGCGTTGGTGATGTTGGCCACAGCCAGGGTGGCGTTCTGGACCCGGTAGTACACCACGCCGTCAACGCTCACCGTCACCGAGTCTTTGGTCAGAACCTGACAGAACGGGAACGTTTTCAAATAAATTCAACTGAAACGTTGAATCATTTCAGTAATTCAACTCAAAAACCGATTCTGATATATTTAACAGTGAATTACTTCTGTTTCTCATTTTTGATTATAACACGAGACCAACGAAAATGATTTTTAATAAAGAAACGTTTTTTTCAGGGGGAAGAACTGACATTTATCTAGCAGTGACTTTACACAAAAGCTAGAGGAATACTGATAAAGCATATTAATGGAAAGTTTAGTGGAAGGAAAAGTGGAGTAGGAAAGGAATGCAGGTTATCACTACTGTGCTGCTCTGTTGGTGGGCTGTAGATTGAGTCAGAGCTTGAAGAACTGCCACACCCAGACATATACTGCTTTACTATCAAACCTGTAACTCTCCCTGTGTCTCCTGCACCTTTCACTACAACATGTCTTCCTTCCACTAAACCTTCCATTAATACTCTTGGATAAATCCTTTCATAACCAACTTGTTTCTTTCAAAATGCCCCTCGGTGTGTTTTCCTCCTCACTGAGGGCATCAATGCCAGTCTGGGGCAGCTGTTACTGCGTTGGTCAAAGCAACATTTTTACACTAAAAATCATTTTTATTTGCTTTGTGTTGCAATTTAATTCACAATAAAGAAAGTAAATTCAGTTCCTAAGCCATAATCACATAAAAATATCTGTAATCAAGTGTAAAAATGAAAGCGAGTCGTACCTCTTGCGGCGGGATGTCGAAGGTGATGGTTCGCATGTCGACGTTGATGAAGTTGTCGGTGCACGGTAAGATGAAGAACAACCCTGTGGCGTCACAAGAACGTAAATAACTTTTACCAAACCATGAAGGCGTTATTGTGTGAACACAAAGATGAGAAAACGAATCAGTAAATGTTTGGGAACAGAATGAGCGTCAAGTCGAACCCAGCTGGTTGAACTGCGGCGCTGCACAGGGACGGACGGACAGACGGATGTTCGCAGCTTTCATTAGCTTTCATTAGCTTGATCCACATGTGCATCAAACTGCACATGTGTACGGTGCCTGAGCATTATGGAGCGTTCACAACAAACGCGTCCGACGCACTTTGAATGCAGATGCTTGACCTTTGATCTACACGTAGCGTTTTGTCTACGTGGAGGCGCATCAGCTCTAAGCCTTGTTTTCCATTTAATGCTCTTGATGCGTCAAACGCTCCAAACGGCTCAAATCACGCCGCGCCTGATGCTCAAAACGCGTTCGGTGTGAACGCGCCATTAAGGACATCATGATCATATAAACTTTTAACAAAAAACGTCCATTAATGAAGGATTGGATGCGTCCGTCCATGTGATTCACCAGAAACACGCAGCTGCTTATCCTAATTTACCAGGATCTCAACCAAATAGTCCCTTTGGATGTCTTCTTAAATCTTCGGTGTTAAAAATAAGTTTAAAGTATTTAATCAATAAAAATGAATTGATGTGAGAACCAGAGGCGTTTATCTGAAGTAAAGAGCCGTTTAAACCAGACTGACCCGGTCCTTTAGCTCCTCCTTTCAGAATGCGCCCAAGGCGGAAGATAATGGCTCGCTCGTACTCCTTCACTATCTGAACAGAGGAAACAAATAAATAAAAACACAATAAATACAGTCATGGTAAAAGACAGACACTTATTTCATATATGGTAATCCTTTTTTTACTTAATCTTATCTATGTATATATAGAAACCTGTCTTAGACAGAAAAACACCAGGAGCTTCCAGTTCTGATCATCAGTGAGAGCCTCTACAGACTCCTTTGTTTTTCACAAAGCAGGCGATCCTGAATAAATCAATCGATTAATTGATCATGAGTTGGTGTGCCGGAGATCAATTGTTGCTGCGCATCAGTCAATGAGACGGCCATTTTGAAACAACTTCAACCCAAATATTTAGCTGAAAGACATTCCAGAAAGGCGGAAAAGTTTTACTGCCTCCAGGAGTGAAAATCAACAGATTCATCAATTTAAAGAAACTTCAACAGCAGAGGCTCATCTCAGGCGCTGCACTGTAAAAACTATAAAACTTACCAAGTAGTTATTGTCTAGTCTCTGGTACAAATGTCTTATTACACATGAATTAACCTTTAAAGTAATTTAATCAGCAAGATATAGAGGCTTGTTTTAAGTAAGCAATTCCTTGATATTGATAAAGTTCTAGTTTCGTTGCCAGATTGTTTCACTTATAAATTGCCTTGTTACAAGTAAATTTATCTGCCAATAAAACTAGACATTTTTCACCAATAATAAAGAATTATTGATTTAAAACAGATTATTTTGGCAGATTATTTTACTTGTCTTGTTATAAGTGAAATAATCTACCAATGGAACTAGAACTGGGTTGCTAGGTAACAGGCTGGGCTTGGCTGGGGTTGCTAGGTAACGGCGTAGTGGAATATTCCCCCAATGGAGCTAGGACTTTTGCAAGCGCCAATAAATTGCCAATAAGTTATTTGTAAGTTAGTTTTGTTTTATTTCAAGTGTTCTAAGATATTCACACTAGAAATGAGACTAAAAATACTTAGTTAGCACGTTAAAGGTTAAAGTTCATGACAGGATGATTAGAAATCGGATGAGCACGCTCAGTTTGGAACGGCTGGAGGAGCCTTGAAAAACTAAATGGTAGCACAACTTCTGGACCAAACATCTGGATCAGAGTCCTGTGGATGATGAGACCAAAGAAACTCCTTAGAGGCCGGAGTTCGGTCCAAACTGGCTCATCAGCAGGACAATAGTCCTGGAAACATTGTGTGGATCAAGATGTTCAAGCGTGTCCATCAAAGTTCAGACCTTAACCTGACGGAAACGCTGCCGTGCGACCCAGACTGAACCACAAACCGCACAGAACAGCAGCATGTTGAGGGTAAACCAATCACTGAACAGCAGCACAAACACTTCCTGCAGCCTGTTTTTCAGACGCAGTAGGGGAAGGGTGGTGGTCGGCCATGTTGTTCATCTGCTAAAACTTTACAGTAAATATACAACTGTTGGCTCCAATTACAAGAAACTTTGAGCAGCTAACACACAAAACCATGAATCATGAGTCAGAATGATTTCCTTCATTACATTACTGCGGAGGGCTTTTATCATTTAACGGATTAAATTTCTTGCCATAATAAGAATTAGATTTAGCGTTGTCGCAATAAATTCAAATTAAAACTCCCCCAAACTAACCACATTTTCTGAGTTTATTTTCTCCACCTTTTGTTCCATGACAATATGAAAAGATGGTTAAATGCAGGTTAGTGACACAAATCACACTTCTTTACATGACATGGGGTGTGTTTCTAGGAGCGATAATTACTGTAACACGCAGTCATAGTTACACAGTCGTCTTTACAGTTATTATAATGTGGTGACAAAGCTTTAAGTCCATTTCCTCCAGCTCTGTTTGCTTAATTAATGAGCCGCTGACCTTAATGCACATCCATATGGAGAAGGGGAGAGTGACCAGCATCAGCATGAGGGAGAGTCCAACCAGCAGCCAGCCGCACAGGCCGATGCCCGAGTCCGAGTTCTCCAGAGCTGGGAGGACACACACACCCACACACACGCTGTGAAATAAAGTCATTCATTTATCAGCTTTTCACCAAACGTTCTCTGTAATCACGTCATGAATGTTGTCTCTTTCTAACACCTCTAAACCATTTGTTTGTTCAGGTTAGTCGGGTTTCCTGTCACAGCAGAGCCAAACCCAGACACTCATGGTTACTGACGACGACATTCACCCAGACGGCGGATCAGATCCGTACCTTCAGCATCGTGCGAACTGTAACGGCCCGGACCTACAGGCAAAGTAAACCAAACACAAATCAAAACGCAGTCCTGCCAGGAGCAGCGAGCCCAGGAGGTCTTAAGGGTGCCAGTGCAGAAACCAACAGAGACCAACGGGTTTCATTTTACTGGAGCTAAACAGAAACAAACTGGAATTTTAAAAAATGTAAAAAGTGGACACAATTTCTGAAAGCGAACATTAATTATTTCAAGTATCCAACATGAAGTATGACTATCACCTCTGCTTCCAGCTTTCATTAGGTTAAAACATTAGAACAGAAATCCTGATACGCTTTGATTTTTAACTGAAATGTGGAAAAGCTGTAAGGAGAGCAATCTGAAAACACTGATAATTAAACTCAGAAATCCACATCCATCTCCTCAACTTTTCAACTGCAGGATTTGAGTCGGCCATTTTGGGTTTCTTCCCAGCAGCCTGCTGGTGGTTGGACCCGTTCCTCCTGACCCAGTTGGTGTAACTGAACCAGGTTTGTTCTCACACACGTCCTCAGCGCTGTCTGTGAAGTGCAACACTTTGTCATGTAGGAAAACACCCACCAAACCCCAAAGCTCCCACCTCTGACCTTCACAGGTCCGATGGCATTTCCCTCTACGTGTAACAACAAGGGTCATTAAGGCAACAGATTTCTGTTTCACTTTCATCATGAAATCTCTAAAAATGTGGGTTTCTCTTCCTTTCAGGCCATGTTGGTAAACTTTCACTGTGGATAATAAAACTCAAACATCAACCAGCATCTTCACAATGTGCTGGTTTTATTTTCTCTCTAGTTTCACTAACACTAATTGCTTTTTCAGAGGATTTCTTTAAAAATGTTGAGATGTGTTCAGTTTTATTCCAAAAGACGTAATTTCTGAATTTTTAGGCTCACCTGTGACGTCTTCTCAGAGCAGATTAAGACAAACAAAAGTTATTCCACACTCAGCTAAGTGATTTAAGGTGTATAAATCTGACTTAATCATAAGAAGTTATAATGTAAAAGACTTATTTTTATTTGATGTTACTGTGGGTGATCAGCTCCATAAAAAACAAAAACATTGTGGAATAAATTAATAAAATGTAACAGTAGCTCTATATATTTTCTGCTAAGTCATATGGTCCAACAATGATCATTTAATAGATTTGAACAAAACACAAATAAATGAAATAAAAATAAATAATATTTGATAAATTATTAATTTGCTGTTCCTACACTAACGTCTAATTTTAGACCAACCTGTTGCCTTCCCCTGTCTGTCCTGATTCTTCTCTTCCTCTCTTCTTTCTCTCCATCCTCACAGCTGAACGACATGAACTTTATGTTAAGTGGGTTTAAAACATACGGCAGTCACCCACATATAACAAAACATAAGTTAATAATATCTGTTTTTGAATAACAGTTACTGACTGGCCAGTGAATCTGATCAGCTTTATTAGATACATCTACACCACTGCAGCAACATGTTCACTGAAGATATTTAAAACACAAGTTTATCACTGCCAAGCTCCAGGGTTTCCCCCAGAAAACTTGCTAAGCCTGGTGGTTGGGCGCGAAGGCAGTCGTTCATCCAGCGGCCCGCCGTGTTTTACAGTTAAAAAATGTTTAAAGTTGACAGGAAATTTGAAAATATCACTTGATAATTACGTGTTATTGAAAGATTAATACCTGAACTATATAGTCCTAAAAAATGCAAACATTTTAAAAAGACTTGAATAAATATTAATGCTTAGCCTGGTGGCCCGCCAGGCTTATAATACACTGGGGGAGACCCTGAGTTTTATAATTTATCTTACTTATAATTCATTATCCATGTAATCTAAACAACCAAATGACTACAAACAAGTGCCTTTACTGTTCTTGCCATAATCTGTCGTATTGAATAAACGGCAGGACAACAGTGACCTGTCATTTTACTGGACGCTTAAGCTAACCTGAATATCTACAATATTTACATGCCTCTTCTTTATGCACTGATATAACTTACCTTCTGTCTGTCAACCTGTTTGAATAACCTGTTTTTAATCCCTAAACATCTCCCTCTAACATTTTCCATGATAGTTTGCTTTTCTACCCAGGGGGGAGGCCTAGCCTAATCAATGCTGTGTCTCTATTATTGATCATATCACTAATACATGCACAGACGGCTGTTAAATGCAGAAAATGCTGACTATAAGGTATTTTTTCACCACTGTTCTAAAGAGTGCGCCATTGTTTCTGGCGCCCCCTTCAGATCAGCGCCCCTTCCTCCCGCAGCTATCGCCGTCATTTAATGGGTGTTTACATCCCTTGCGTATTTTTCTTTAATACAGAAATACGCAAGCATATACGTTTTTAAAAAGATTATTCTACTCAGTTGCACATTAATTTGATGTTATTTCTGTACAGTATATTATTCTTATTTTTGCTATATTTTATAGTTTTGTCTTTGTGTGAACCTACATGCATCGATTGCCTGTCACTTTGCTGCTGCTACACCTGAATTAATCCCCACTGAGGGACAATAAAATATATTTATACGTCAGTTACTCCATATAAATGCTAACATTTGCTGTCCCAGCAGGTACGAAACGACCAAAACTGTGACAGGACGAAATGGCGGTGGGATAATGGGGAATTTACCAGGAGACGTAGAAAATTAAAAAGTCAAATATGTTGAAATTGGTGCCGCTTTGCATTGGCACTCTTAAGTGACTCTGGGTTTAAATGGCTGCCGTCGCTAATGCGATCAATATTGATTATTAGAAACAACACAAACTGACCCCACCCGTCATTAACACTAATCCCATTTACTTTTAATTATAGTCTGGTACATACAAATAAACGATATACAATCACACTTATTTCCTTCACCCAATGCACTTTAAATATCTCCAAACAATCGTATGTTATTCTTATTAAAGCACATTTAATTCCTAGTACAAAACAACAACAACTTCGCTTTTCCTGTTGGGAAACCGACAGGAAGGTTACCGTGCGCTTTCCGTTGTTTAGCATTGAGCTAACAATTAAATCCGCTGCTTAATTTGTCTCCACCTTTAACATCGTGCGAAAGGGGAACTCTAAAAAATTAACCGTTAATATTTCAGATGGAAGACAACATAGTCGCGTGCCTTAGAGCAGGGCACGCAGCTGAGGCTGCGTCCTGAAAACCGTTAAAACGCCGTTAAAACGGATCCATACACAGCAGGTCGGGAAGACGGACCGAGCCTTACCGGACTGGCGCTCTCTTCTTTTGGACTCTTTCATCGAAATACCTTGGTTGTCCATAATAATTCAGAGCGACGGAGGAGAAACGGTTCAATGTGTGGCGGGCGCTGGGAGAAGCGGCTTCAACGCAAATACCAACTTCGCCCTGAAATTTGTCTTGCAGGCGTAATGACGTAAGCACGCATGTTTCAGGGGCAGTGGCGTTTACAAGGCAGGTAATTAAAGGCATTTAACTGATTCAAAAACAAAGCTCATGATTATTAAACACACTCATATGCTTTATATATATATATATATGTTGATATCTATGTATAGATATAGATATATATATATATGCCTTACAGATAATAAAAATATTAAAATGCTGGAAGAAAGCAGTCTTGTTTCTGTTGAACATGGGTTTGTAGATCACTTCATACACTTTTGTTTTATTTAACAACTTATTTGAGTAAAACTGACTGGATTGTTGAAGTTTTGCTGACAAATTAAACTGAAAGCAACAAAATGAGCTTAATGAAAGATGGCCTCCGTTTTAGGACGATGTTGCTTAGTCTGCATCTGTTTGCATGGGCTGGCCTCAGTGAAAATTTCACCCAAATCTATTTTTAAGTGCATCTGTGCTGGTACAGCAAAGTTGTGCCATTATCAAGCTGGTATTAATGCATATTAGGGTATATTTGGTGTTTCAACTGTTAAAATAGGCACTTATAGAAGGAAACTCAAGTATTTAATTATTCACATACAGTTGTACATTTGTGAGGACGGTCTTAGAGCTGTTAATCAACCTCCTGTATGTGGTGATTAATATTCTAATGGTGGAAAAACAACTTACAGTTACAGGAAAACTGTTTATCTGCCATCATGGGTGGCTATGCTAACTAGCATTAGCATTTTCAGGCTACTTTGTGGTGAACCAGCTGCAGTTTAGCAGAGAGTTTCTGACTGAACTGCAACAACCAATGACAATTTTAACAGATATCTAAAAACCTTATTTTCTTTCATAAAAGTTACGTACTGCAGCTTTAAGAGTAATGATTGCGCACTCTGCAGCCTAAAACCCACAGGACTGTTATTTATAGTCAGTTTGTAAAAACACACCGTGTTTATTTTGAGAGCTTCGTCACATGCAAGAGGTGCAGAGAGAGCAAATAAAGTCCTTCAAACGCAGCAGCTCATTTCTGAATTTACCAGCTCTGTAATTCAACTAATCCATTTATACCAGAGACTGGCAGCGAGCCTGACATGGTCACAGAAGAAGCTCCCATCCATTGTTAGCAACAAGTTCAAACTTGTGCTACACGTTTATTTGTGTATTTTCAGCAAAAAGTCAATTCAAGTTGTTTTATCTGATTAGAAGAAAAATAACTTTAGTGGCAAAGTAAGGAAAAACAATGGTAGCTTGAAAAACAGACTGTACACTTCATGGTGCTTCAGTTGTTATTTATCAAAGGCAGCTTTAAACAAATGGGTATTTATCCCAGGCTTTCAGAGACATGGTGTGATGACTTCCTGAAGGTGGAGTTTCAGAAAGAGCAGCAGCTTCTTAAAGAGACAGAGGCCCAATTTCAAATTAGCATTTATACAACTGAAGGTAACATAGTTACTTGACTGTGCAATAAAATGGCACTATGTGGCTGGAAAACACATAATACTGCCCCGTTAACAACTGGGAGGTGTTTGAAATGGCTCGTTTTCCAGACACCAAAACAACATTAACTTATTGCCAAAATATGCCCAGGTGGTTTTTTAAGCGCTCGAACTGTTTTAGAAGCAGTTAAGATCCAAAAGGAAGTATAAAAAAGTGAAAGAAATTATTTTTGACTACAGGTCCCCTTTAAGTCTGAGGCCATCCCACTGGGAGGAGACCCTGGGTCAGACCCAACTCTTGTAGGAGGCACTATATGTCTCTGAAAGCCTGGGAACATTTGGACCCTCCAGAAATAGCTGGAGAGTTGCTGGCCAAAGATATGCCTGCATTTCCCTAAAGAGCCCATTATGCCCTCCATCCATAGATACAGAATGTATAAAAACATTTAAAAAAATTAAAAACATATATCCTATTGTAAACACTGGGTTTGATTGAAAAATCTCCATGGTAACCCACATTAATGAAGCTGTCAGTGCAACCCTGTGGAAATACAAGCATGCAAATAGTTTCAACAAAGACTAAAGCCACTGTAAACACAATAATGAGGAAGCCTATTGGCAAATGTTTGGAAACACCGGGACGAATGAACGCCTGGCAGGAATCCAAGTCAAACTCTCTGCGTGGAACTGCAGCTGCGCCGACAGCCAGGCAAAGCTGTGCATCTTTGCAGCTTTCATTAGCTCTCTTCAAGCCACTCTGGTTGAATCAGTGAATTCGACACGGCGAGGCTGATCGAAACAGACGTGTACTAGGTGTAAAATCATTTAGCAAACATTAATACAGTACCAACTAAACAGTGGCTGGCTGCATTCTGCGTCAGGTCAGATCCCAACCATGTGTTCAGCGAGCGGCGAAGATAACGCCGTTTCCTCGCTACCGTTTTCATAGATCTCAATAATTTCATTTCTTGTAAGTCAGTGGGAAGGAAGTCGGATCTTCTCCGGAGCAGCTTCTGTAGCGCATTAAGGGATGAACAGGAGGTTCTGGAGGGGAGCGGCTTTCACACAAACAGAAATGTATTCATTATTTAACAAAGAAATATTCAGGAATCGGTTTGAAACTAATAATTTTTTGCTTTTACATCAATTAATAAAAATATTCTTGTTTATTTTTTTATCTTACAAGAATATTTAGTTTTCTTTTTTCAGTTGAATTGCTTTAGGTTAAAGGAACAACAAAAAGTACCCCAAGATCCAAAGTGGGAACACTTCCAGTCCAATCATGTTTGTCCACTGGCTTGCTAATGTTGTTTTTATCCAGTTACTAGCAAATAAGACCCACTGGTGCTAAAATATAAAGCTCCAGAGCAGGAGAAAGAGTCCAGACACTTCCTGTTTACATGTCTCACGTTTCAGATTGGCTGTTTTCCTAATTTAATTGTTAGAAAACCCACTTTTTTTATTGAAATTGTTCAGGACTCAACCTGTTTTTGTACCTACACATGTGAATGTAACAGCACTGGAACAATGTAAAAGAGAAGAATAATGTCTGAAGACGTAGTGAGTTAAAAAAGACCCACTATATTGGTGTGTTTTTAATGGATTGTATTGTTTATTTAAAACTTTTAGAATCTGGGGCACCAATAAAACCCAGACTAACGAACATAACATGGAGTCTAAACTCGGCTCTGAATTTCCAACATCACAACTTTGTTGCGACTATTCAAACCATTCTACACTGCAAACACACAATCTTATCAAGCATTTTTGTCTGTATTCTAGTGCAAAAATATTAGTACAAATGAAATAAGACAAAACTGACTTACAAGTAACTTTTAGCAAGAAATAAGAGCTTGTTGTGAGTTACTAATTTCTTAATATGGATTTTAAAAAGTACTAGTTCGCAGATTATTTCACTTATAACATGAGAAAAATTTTATAAGTGAAATAATCAGCCCACGGAACTAGTACTTTGTTGCTAGGTAACAGGCTGGACTTGGCTAGGGTTGCTAGGTAACGGCACAGTTTAATATTCCACCAATGGAACTAGAACTTTTTCAAGCTCATATATTTTGCTGAAAAGTTACTTGTAGGTTAGTTTTGTCTTATTTAAAGTGTATTAAGATATTTGCATTAGAAACCAAACCAAAAATACTTGGTAACAGTTTGTGTTTTTGTAGTGTACAATTACAAATAGTTTGTTACTGTTGAATGTGTTGCACTAAAGCAATCCTCCACAGTGTGTGTGTTGGTACAGATATACATCTAAAACATGGGCATTAGGGGAAAAAGCAATAAAAACCTCTGGCCTAGTCAAAGTCCAGACCTAAATCCAGTTAATAATCAATAGAAATGCTTGAAAACTGATGTTCACAGAAGCTTTTCTTTTGGAAAATTTTGCTGGTATTGAAGGAATTGCACCAAATATTTACACAAATCACTACAAAATTACCAGAAAAAATTCTCCAATAGGACGGCTGGATTTTTCAGAGAAATGTAAAAGAGCTTCTGGTATTTATTGAGGGCCAGTCGTGTTATTTATGCCTGTTTTGTCTGAGTCTCTGAGCAACAGGAAGTGGCAGTTGGACGGGTTTTCCCTCAGGCTCTTCTGTTCTGCTCCATCTTGTGGTCGATTCTTGGAAAAACGGCATCGGACTACGGATCTATTCCACGTTTTCCAGGTTTCAGGGCCTTTAATCTAGGTTTTTAAATTAAAAGTATCAAATTTCACTATAAATTTAACCCAAATATTGCTATTTTGGTCAGGCTTTAAATATGGAATAATGGATGATGGGATGTGAAATAAAGCCTGGAGAAAAATATATTTTCATACTAGATTGTCTTATTTTCATATTTAGTTTATTTAGCATCTGCTGCTGCTATTCTTACAGTAGCTACTTTTCCATTACAAACATGCGCTTATGTAAAAAAAACACATTTTTGCAATTGCTGTGTTTCCATTTCATAAGAAACGTAATAAAATCACATGTGAATAAGTTTGTTCACTCAACAAATCATTAAAAAACATGCAGCACCATCACCTTATATCCACTTCCTGTCATTGTCTTCTTCGTCGTGTCTGCCAGTAGTAACATCCTGTTGTTGATCATGTGACTTGTGTGATGCGTAAAAAGTGTTTCCACTGCAATTTTACAAAATACATTAATTCTGATACAGCAAAAAAGAAAAATACTTCACCCCAGTGCACAATTTTGTTTTTATCAAAAATTGTGGATAAAAGGTGGAAAGTGGAGGAGGAGCTTGATGTTTTTCACAGATTATCTGTTTCACACCTTGAATGGTGTATTAGGATAATTGTAAACTGATATTGATATTTTCTAGAAAAAAACATGGAATTATTTTTGATCCTTTTTGACACATTTAAAACATTTAAAATGACAAAAAACTAAGAAATTCGCAGATTAATCTCAGCAAAATCTCCGAAAATGTTCAACTTTTGAAACTCAGAAATGTTCGCGTTTATTTATTTCATTTTATAAAAATTATCTGAGATATTTTAATCTCTGATATCTTAATCTAAAAATTTTGGATTTTCTTTCTCTTGCACATTTTTGACTTTTGCATTTCGACATTTCTGTGCCTCTTCTATAAAAACCCAGAGATTAACCCCAAAATTTCTGAGTTTGTTGGTGGAAATCTACTCTTCATTTTACATCCATACTATCACGACTGTGACTGTTTTAATAAATATGGAAAAAACAGATGATTGTAAAAGTTACATACTGCAACTTTAATGAAAGAAAATCCCTTTAAATTAGAATCAAAGGCACAAATTGACTAAAATACTTTAAAATACCTTTGAGTTGCGTCATTCCATTGAAAAATAGGACATATCTGTGTAGAAACGGCTCCAGTTCCCTCCCTGTTCAGCTGATGTGGACACAAACAAGACTTTAATCTACAGCTGAGCGAATCCCAGTTTCCCTCCTAACCAACTGCAGAACAGCAAACTATCCCAAACTGTCTAAACACAGACTGCTGTGTGTGCTTTCTCTCTCTCTCTGCTGCTGGAGCCCCGGAGCTGTCATAGCAACCCAAGGAACCAGGCTAGCATGTTAGCATAAAGGACGACAAATAAAGGTGGAGGCCATGACAGTTTCACATCCAAACTGTTCAACCAGTTTCTGACCAGAAAAGCCAACAATGCCTCTTTGGATCTTACAAAAATGGTGCCTATTAGATTTGAATAAGAATAATAACAAATTAAATTACGTTTTTAAATACAAATACAATTAAAAATCCAAGTTTTAGCAGTTTTTCATAGAATAACCACATTACTAAACACTAACTGAAACATTAATATTTCGTCTTCCTACTTTTTTCGTCATTAAAACAATCTCTTTTAACAAAAGACATTTTAGAGGAAAATTTGTCATTCAATATTTCTTTATTTTATAAAACTAAATATAGAAAGAAGTTTCCTTCAGTCTACTGGTTTCCAGGGAAAAAAATTAAGTTAAAAGCATTTGGGGCCACAAATTTTCTTTATTTTTTTTAAAAACTTTTGTGCCTTTTCTTTATTTTATCTGCTCAAAAATAAACTAGAAAAAAAATCTGATTTTTGACAAAATCAGTAAATTATTTTCATATGATTGTTTTTTTTTTATTTGGTTGCATAATTTTATTTTGAGTAAGAGGAGGTCAGTATTTGTGGCTCTAATTACCCCAAAATTAAGATAAAAATGAAAAATCTACTTTTGCATCTAATACTTTTGAGCAAAGATATTATTTTTCTGTTAAAAAAAAGTTCACAAAAAGAATAAAAAGTGTCCATCTGGATCTACTAAGTATGCTTGGCCCGCCCAAAATCCTTCAGACGGCCCCAAATGGCCCCCGGGCCTCACTTTGGACACCCCTATTTTAGTCAGTATTTATCAGGACTTTTTGAAACACTGTGTAACACTTGCAGCTCCAAATGACTTTTATTTCGCTGGGTTAAAGGCAAAAATAATTTTTTGTTAATTCACGTTTTATGTCGTTTCAACACAAAAACGGGCAACATGAAGATTTTAAAACTGAAAGTTTAGGAACTTTATTTCAAATTCTTCATGTTTATTTCCATTTATTGAACTGAATTTATGAACAATATCAAAAACTAACAGAAAACAGAAGTTAAATTTAGAATTTAATTGTCGCTAAATAGAGTCCTTTGCGGTTGATGACTTTATAGAGCCGTTAGTTTTCACAGGGACGTTGCAGCTCAATGTCAAGTCCATGGGGAAAGGGCGCCCCCTTGTGTTGAGCACAGAGTAAACACTGCACAAAGTTTTAATTTGTAATGTTAGTACATTTTCACTAAGATATTAACATTTTATTTTTGGCTTTAATTGAAAGACTATGGACGCAAGCAGAAAACTGGTAATTAATATAATTTTTATTTATGGCAAATTTCATATTCACAAATGTAAATTTGAATAATTTTCACCGTTTTGGTGAAAGAAATCAAATTATATTAATCCGCCATTTCCAAAAGTAAACATAAAAAATCATTCAATCATCTCTGAAAATCTGAAATAGACAACTTGAGGGCAACAATCAGCTGGAATTAACAAAAAATGCAGCAAAAATAGGAACTTTTTTACAAATAAAACCACAAATGCTCTGAGATAAATTAAAGTCTTGCTGCAGATGGACTTTCTTTTGTGTCCTGTTTATTTAGTTGCTTCATTTTGTATCAATTTATTTCTACTTCCATCGAGGATCATCAGTTATTTTAATAGTTTTGCATAATAATTATATTTACAGTAAGATATAATGATTTTTTGCCAAATTTTCTGTGGAAAATAAAAAATTATCGCACTTAAAAATTAAACTCGTGGTCTTTTTAGTTTTAGTTTCCTGTGTCAAACTTGAGGCCCGGGGGCTAAATCCGGCCCGCCATATGTTTTTATGTGGCCCACTTGACTCTACAAGAACAAATAAATAGATAGGAGTTGTCTATTATTGTGTACTTAAACATTTCATAAGCATTTTTAGTGATTCTTTTATGATGTTTTGATGATGACACGATAAAATGTAATGTTTCTTCTCAAATTAGTGACTGATGTTTCTTTGGTTTTATGATTTAAAGCACTTTGGACTGCCTTGTTGCTGAAATGTTCTCTAAATAAACTTGACTGATTGATAAATCAAAATAGTTATCTATATACTGCCAAAGTACAATGTAAAAAAGATGTTAAATAATATTCAACTTCAAGAATTATTCATTGAATGCAAGAAAAGTTTATATTTTAACAGATTAATGGGTAGGTTTATCAATATGTTTAAAAATAAAAATGAGTTTAACACCCTACGTTCTGGAAGGTAAAATGATTCCCAGCAGATTGATAGATGAGATTAATGAACAACAAATTCTGCTGGACGATAAATTATTCCTGAAGTTATCGCCATAAATGATAATATTGTTGCAGGAACACATTCTCAAATATCAATAAACTTTTAATTCTAATGAACATTTAACACTGGAACTGAAAGACATTTTAAATATCCAAAATAAATAAACAAAAGAACTAATAAAATGAATCATGAAGTCTCTGTTAACAAAACTGTCCTTCAAAAAAAATGGCTTTTTGAGACCAACTCACCAGATTGACGACGTTTGTCATCCAGTTTTTGGTAGAAAGAAAAAATAAATCATGCAAATGGAAACCATTGAGCTGGTTTTTATTTATCATGCGATTAATTGATTTATTGCTTACTGCGACAGGCCTAACAGTATCATTTTGGAAATCCAGAAAAGTCCATTAAACATGCGTAAGAAATCAAAGGAGCAAATATCGCTGGAGCTGCTTCCCATCTAATCCTCTTTTAATTAGGGTGATAAAAATGTGGGACCTCTGCTGGATTAGTCACAGCACACTGACAGAGCACCATGCTGGGAACCAGTGGACGGCACTGGTGACCACTGCAGCCAGTTAGGTGCGGGAACAAATCCTCTGGAGTGTGAAGCGATAGACTCGTTTCCCTGCAGCTACCTGGAGGTTCAGCCGCCCTGCGTCTCAAATCAAAGCCCGTTTTGGTCTCTGGTGAGCTGGGAGGGATAAGTTACAGCATATGATTTGCTCATTTTCAATCTTTTCACTCCTGCTGTCGCACTTGCTCCCTATTATCCACCCTCTTTGCTAATCCTGCAGGGTAGTTTGTCCTCCTCGTTATCTTTCCTCATCCCTAACTATCTGTCTTCATGCTCTGCCTGCTTCGTCCGCCCTTTTCTAACCCAATAATGGAGGTTCGGCCTCATGGTGATGGGGATCCGGGTGAACAAAAGAATCAATTAACAGCTGGAGCTTCTGCACACATCTTCACATAGAGCCTACTCAGGTCGGTTTAGTCGTTAGAGAAGAAGGAAGCAGGCAGTCATTTTGACTGATACTTTATCTGTGTCCAACATGAAGATCACAGGAATTGTTGCTTTGGTCTAAAATTAAAGCAGGTAACCAATCTGTAGAGTTTTCTTGCTTAAATGTTTTTCCAAAGACTCCCAACTAAATCCTACTGCCGGGTAAGGCCCTGTTTTAAAGTGAATGTTGACCTACTTCCTGACTGGACGATGGTAAACAGGATCAAGGTGACACCTACAGCTTAACTAAGAGAAAATATGACATCTACTTTCATATTTGAATCTCTATGAAAACCATATAAAGTTGAAAGATTTGTTGCTTTTTTGAAAAAGAGTCACTACACTTAAAAAAAAACAAAAACTTACTTTTCTAACGCAAAACTCTTAGTAGACGTGAAATAAGACAAAACTAACTTATAAGCAACTATTCAGCAAGATATAAGAGCTTGTTTAAAGTCCACAATTCCTTAATATTGATGAAAAAGCTTTGCTCCACCAGCAGATTATTTAATTTATAAGATATTTTACCCACACACTCCAAAACAAACAGACTTACCAAGTATTTTTTGTCTAGTTTCTAGAGTTTACCAAATAGCTTGGTAACCTTGAAACAAGACAAAACCAACTTAAAAGTAATTTTTAAGCAAGAAAGATGTCAGAAAATGAATTGTTAAGTATTATTAAGTAAATAATTCCTTAATATTGATGAAAAAGTACTAGCTCCATTGGTAGAATGTTCCTCTGCGCCGTTACCTAGCAACCCCAACCAAGTCCAGCCCGTTACCTAGCAACCTCGTTCTAGTTCCATCAGCAGATTATTTCAGTTATAACAAGTTATTTTTCCCATAAGTGAAACAATCTGCCAGTGAAACAAAAACTTTTTTATCAATATTAAGGAATTTGTTTACTCAAAACAAGCCTCAGTTTCTTGCTGAAAAGTTATTTTTTTAGTTTGTGTCATCTTATTTCAAGTGTAATAAGATATTTGCACTAGAAACTAGGCAAAAACACCTGGTAGGATTTTGTGTTTTTTACTGTGCATTCTACGTGAAATAATTTGCAGGTGAAACTAATATATATTTTTTAATCCATATTAAGGAATTACTGGCTCACAACAAGCTCTATTTCTTGCTGAAAACTTACTTGTCAGTCAGTTTTGTCTTATTTCAATTTTACTAAGATATCTGCCCCAGAATGTAGACAGAAATACTTCTACTAAAATGTTGTTTTTTTGCAGTGTAGAATAGTCTGAATACACGCAACAAAGTTGTGATGTTGGAAATTCAGAGCAGAGTTTACACTCCGTATCCATAAACCTGCTGCTGTTATTGGGTTTTATTGGTGCGTCCTCCCCACACTATAAAAATTAATCCAAAAGGTTTTAAAGAAACAATAAAATCCATTAAAACACACCAATATAGTTGTTGGTTTTTTTTTTACCCCCTACGTCTTCAGACGTTATTCTTCTCTTCTACATTGTTTCAGTCCCAGTGGACGGACATGACTGGACCTGGGACACTGGGTGGCAGTGTGTCCCCCCGTACAGGAGCAGCCATGTTCCCCATCTGCTCCCTCCGTCTGTGTGAACTCAGATCTGCTGGGGTTTGACAAGCGTGGCGATTAAGAGAAGGTAAAACATCCTGCGTCACATGGAGGGAAGTTTGTTCCTTACATGGAGAAAAATCTTTATATCCATCTAGAAATATGGCCGGACCGGATGCTGAAACTTTTTTTAATTCTTTCCTATAAAACACTTTTTGTTTTTCTTTTCTTACAGAATAAATGACACATTAATGTATAAAAATCTTTAAAAAGGATCTTCAGGAACCACGATTTTCACATTTTATTGACAAGAACATTTACTTCTTATTTGATATTTAGTCATGCAGTGCAGTTTATTTAAATTTCAATATTTTATTCTATAAATGTATTTATAATTAATTAATCTGTGAACATGTACAGCAATATTTATTTAATAAATTTTAATATTATGTAAAAGTTCATTTATTTCTGTAACCCGAGTGAAAGATTAATTACATGCGATTTTCAAGCCTTTAATTCTTTAAGTTGATTTTCCACCTACAGCTTCTGAAAACACAACTTTTAATTTTAAAATATTACAAATTTATAATTAAAATGTGTAATACAGAAATGCGTATGTCTAATACCTGCTTAAAGATTGTTGTTGTTTTTAAATTTAATTTTGGAATGCAAATTCTAATTTATTATTAATAAAAACTATTAAGTGGGCAAGTTATTCTTGAAATAAAACTGTTATTTTATTTTTGTAAATAAGACCAACTCTGTAGTTAATAGTTCAATACATAGTGGAGTTTTGAAAATAAATTACTTGTTCAATAAAATGATTTTCTAAAAAGAAAAAAAATAATATTCACATCATCTATAAGCTACTTGTTGTGTTTGCACAGAAAGCTGCGTCCATCATTTTCTGACAGAAAAGTGAAACAGGATTAACACAGAGTTACATCCTGACTGTAAATTTCATGGAGATGGCACAAAATCTAATTTAATCCGGTTCAATCTCTGCAGGGATTACAAACATGGCGGAGCAAGTGGGGTCAATTATAAAACCCGCTCCATACTTTGTTGGCTTCCTCTCGCTCGTGTTTTGTTTTTGGTCCATTTCAACAAACTAAAATGCAACTTGACAGAAAATCAATTCGTGTTATACACGTAATACGGGATTATCCCGCCAATAAGCTTCCAAAAATCGGGATTTCACTCTGAAAATTTAACGGAGGGGAAGACGCGGGGGGTCAGGGAGGTCACGGCGCAGATAAGCCGAGAACTTGTAAATCCTGTCGATCTGTTTTCAAATTACGGCAGTAACAGCATGCGAGGTGTTGTTTCCGTGTATTATGGTAATGTAATAGCTGAAGCAGGGCCTCGGTCTGCAGCTTCTCCCCGTTTGTTCGCAGGTATCCGCGTTCCTGCCATGTTGGCATTCCGCTCCACTTCTCCCGTTAAAAAAAACAACCAACCTCTCCTTCTACCTCTAAACTTAGAGGATGCAGCAGCAGCGCCCACACAGCTGTTCTCCCCTGAGCTGGCGTACATAAAACATAAAAGGCGAGCCTATATGAAAAATGCACAGAGCGCTGGAATATAATGTGGTTGAAACCCCGCTGCTGTCGGGCAGGAGAGGGATAAAGAGAGAGCCCTACCCTGGATGGATTCCTTTTTCTGCAGGATTCGTTTGACTGGATGCCTGTGCAAACATTTACTCACCATGCTCAATCCGTGGATCACATTACAAAGATTGATTGTTCACTCGCCTCTCACCCTCCACTGTTTCATTGGCCAATATGAAATCAAATGGGATTTTCCTTTCTTTTTTTTTTTTTTGAACCAGGGGTAGAGTTGTTATGCACAGAATCAGCGACAGCGCTCCGGCAGCCAGAGCAAACTCCCCCCTCATTGTTCTCATGCATCCCGCTGCCGAGGCGAGTGGAAAACAACTCCGTGTGATTGTTACAGTTGAAACGGCGGCGCGGCGCTCCCTCGTGTTGCAGCCGCGTAAATTAGAAGAGCTGCCGTGTAAACTTGTAAGGCAAATAATTGGTGCCGCGCCACCTACCGCGGAGTGATTGCAAAGTTCACAAAAAGAAAGTGAAATTAAACAAGAGGGGGAAACACGGGATCTTTCTACGGGAGAGTGCGAACCAATTAGGGCTTGTAGATTTCAAATCAAATGAAATCCAATCAAGTTTTTCAAAATAGAAAATGGTATACAGCTGGGTCGGGTTCTCAGGGTAATATCACCTAGAGTACAACAACAAAAACATTACAATTAATAGCATTTATCCAACCATCCATCTATTATCTAGGCCCACTTATCTTCAAACACATCTTAGGACAATATGAGACCAGTTTACCTAACAGTAGCTGTTAGCGTTACAAATGTCCACAAAACTTTATCAATAAACTTTGTTGAAAGTAAACAAAAAACCAAAAAACACAGTTTTGCATTTGCGGTGTTTCCACTAAATATTAGACACAGTCACTGCAGGAAGTTAGCATTAGTGCTGAAGCATGGTTAGCCGCTCTGAAGTTAGCATTAGTGCTGAAGCATGGTTAGCCACTCTGAAGTTAGCATTAGTGCTGAAGCATGGTTAGCCGCTCTGAAGTTAGCATTAGTGCTGAAGCATGGTTAGCCGCTCTGAAGTTAGCATTAGTGCTGAAGCATGGTTAGCCGCTCTGAAGTTAGCATTAGTGCTGAAGCATGGTTAGCCGCTCTGAAGTTAGCATTAGTGCTCAATAATAGATATCTACTAGAATGTTTGCATTAGTGCTGCATCATACTTATCCAAAACAGGAAGTTAGCTTTAATGCTGAATCAGCATTAGCCACTCAGAAGTTAGCACTGGTACTGATACATAAATAGCCACTACTAGATGTAAGCATGAGTGCTGAATCATAGTTAGTTGCTAAGCTTAATGTACTGATTGATAATTAGGGTTAATTGGAAGATTGAATTAAAATAAACTTGTTTTGTAACGTGGCCTGAGATTACATTATTATTAATTGGTGCAAAATAAATAAACTGTACTTTAATTTATGTGAATTGCACATTTTCTGTATTTAAGTAGTAGAAACAGATGGGGGAGAGGTAGTACAGCATCCACCATGCAATATGCACCACACAAATAAAAAAAATTATATACAGAAAGACTTGGGTCTTGTACGGAGATATTTAGTTCCCCTCACTATCCTCTGCAGGGCAAATCTTAACCAGCTGATCCTGGAGATTTTGTGGGTGCAAAATCAAAACCGACATTAAAGACTTTAAGCTTTTATCTCTTCTCTTTTCCAACCAGTCAAACTGAACTGGATCCATAACATCTACTCCCCTTTGTGGTTTTTTTTATCAATAAAATCAGCTGGTAAAGCAAATTAACGCCGTCAGTAGACGGCAAAAGATGTTGATCTGGGTGTCTGAAGCGCTGAAGTGAAAGTAAAGAGCAGAGCTCAGCCGCTGTGACCCGAGGGATGGAAGGTCAGCACACTTTCTCCTCCTCTGTAACCTGCTTCAGAATTACCAAACTGCTCCTGGAGATTAGCCCCCCTTCCTGCCAACACGTTCTCCTCTCCATTTCCCCTCCACGTCTTCCTCGCCGCGTCACTTTCTCTCCCCCTCTCCCTCTCGCCTCCTCACGTCGTTAGCATTTAGATAGTTGAGAGCAGAGGAGCTTGGGTAATAGGCTTTCCCCTCCCCTCCTTTCCACCCCTCTTTGCTCAAATCAGCTGAAGTGAGAGGGATTAAATCAAAAGAACAACAATGATGATGAGAGCAACTGCAAGGCTGAGAAATGCGGAATCAGGGGGTGGCGCAACGCCTGATCGGCTCTGAGC
Source organism: Xiphophorus hellerii (assembly GCF_003331165.1). Classification (NCBI taxonomy): domain Eukaryota; kingdom Metazoa; phylum Chordata; class Actinopteri; order Cyprinodontiformes; family Poeciliidae; genus Xiphophorus; species Xiphophorus hellerii. The sequence continues at coordinate 7,997,247 of NC_045679.1, read as the reverse complement.
TCATTAACCCGGGCCTTGACAGAACCGATGTTAGAGGTGATTGGAGATTATCACATTTAGGGGATACTTCATCCCCTTATCTCGCCCAGCGTCACCTCCCCTTCCCCGCTTCCCCTCGTGCTTCTGTTTCTCTCGATTTCATCCGGGTCAGCTGTCCGCGGTTCGATCCTCCTGGGGAGGGACGCGCAGATGCCATCAACACCAGCTCCGTGTCCGCTTGATCTCCTAATTCTGCTTCATTTAAACTTCATCAACTGTTCCACTGGACCGGAAGTGGAGAAGAATGAGAACAGCTTGTGTGGAAACAGCTTTTTTCCCTCGCTCCCTTTTTTGTTGTTCGATCTGGTATGATACCCCCAAAGCTGCCGCCACCCCCCCTTCCACTCTCGTAGCCACCAAATTTACCTCAGAACCTGCAATAAAGGCAGGAGTTCATGCACAAACGCCTGAAAAACAACAAAATGTACTGTCTCTGCAGGGCCGGCCCAAGCCTTTTTGGGGCCCTAAGCAGATTTTCATTTGGGGCCCCTTTGTACCAACATGTCAGCACCTGATACTTCATCATTCCTAAGCTACCTGCTATCGCTAACATAATTTTTTAGTAGCTTACATAACACTAGCATTATTATGGCTATTGATTTTAACCTCACATGAGTGAAAAAATGTGTATTTGTATGTTGAAATGCAGATGTTTTGAAATGTGCCATATTATTTTTACTGCTTGAAAATGACATCAACTGATAAATACTAAATTTGTAGTAAAAAAGCTAATATGTTTGATATCTTACATTTCCCCAGCAGCCAACATGAGGAGCAGATTAACCAATTACTTCTCTAAGAACCAAAAAAAATAATATAAAAAATGTTTTTCCATGTGCAATATTGCTATTGCATAAAAGTTTCTATTATTAATGGTTCATTTAATACCATTAAATAAATTTTTTTTTTTCCTTTCTATTCATTTTTTGCTTTTTTTTCTTCTTTTTTTCCTTTTTTGTTTTTCGTTGTTTTATGTGTAATTTTTAATTAGCTTACATACCGGTGTTATTATGATTATTAATTTTAACCTTACAAAAGTAGCAAACAAGCAAAGATGATCTAATTAATTTGTATTTTGAAATGCAGAGGTATTTAAATATGCCATATTATTTAAATTATTTGAAAGCAACATCCGCTGATAAACACTAAACTTGTAGTAAACAAGCTTTGATTTTTTACATTTCCTTGTAGTGGCAGCAGGAAATTAATGAATGATTTATGTAAAAACTATAAAAAATAATATAGAAATTGATTTTCACGTGAAATAAGATTTAGTTTTTATTATTAATGATATATTTAATTCATCTAGTATAAATATAAAATCAGCTTAGTGCTCTTGAGGGCCCCCTGGTGGTGTGAGGACCCTACGCAGCTTCATAACCTGCATCTTCCTTGGGCCGGCTCTGTGTCTTTCTACTGGTTTTTGATTGTGTGTCCATTTCTCCTCTTCTTTGCTGATTTGTTCACATGTTTTGGATAATTTTCCTCCTGTAAAACTTAGTATAGATCCAATTATCAGTCTTATGGTAAATTATTTATTCAAAATGTTCTGTTGTTTCAGAGAGTTTACCAACATTTCCCCCCATTTTTAGGGTAATGATTAATTAGCTTACATCGTAACGGTGTTATTATGGTTATTGATTTTAACTTTACAGGAGTAGAAAACAGGCAAAGATGCTCTAATTATTTGAAATGCAGAGAGGAAATCTAAGTATCTGGGACAGTTTCTGACATTAAATGCAAAATAATAATATTTCTATTTTATTAAGAAAATTAAGCTCCACTGTTTGGCTGTTACCAGTGAAGAACGTTGTTTTTCCTGTTTGCAGTGCAGAATGGCGAAAAAAAGCTTTAAATATGTTCCTCTTTTTAAACTAAACGAAACATCCAGAGTTCAGTTTCCAGCCGACCGATGCTTATTAATTTGGACATGGACTGTGTCCAGGTCCAAGCTAAACTGAACCGTCAATATTTTATATCTGCTTTGGGGTCTCTCTATTTTCAGAAATAATCAATATACAACACTGGTGAAAAGCTGAGCCATCTGTAAAAAATTAAAAAAGAATTAAACTGAAGCAGAACAGAACCCTGCAACACATTAACGACCCAAAACATAATTTTAAGCCACTATGGACTGAAAAAGAAAAGCCCTGAACAGCTTGAAAACATTTTCTTATTGAAATAGTTTGTTTAATTAGTAAAACAAAGTTTACTGATGGTGAAATATTTTTATTTTTAGATCCATTTATGTTCAGGAATTCATTGCTAATTAACTCTGTGTGCTCAGAGTTTTCTGTATCTTCTCTTCAAACTTGCACCGACTCTGGTTCTGCTGGAGGTTTTTTCTTGTTAGGACAGGGTTGTTCTTCTCCACTGTCGCCACATGCTTGATCATTAGTGCAGCACATTACTGTAAAAATCTTTAGAGTGAGGACACAGGATTAAATACCTAAGTTTTTCATATTTCCCATTAGCCACTTGACTTTCAGGATGACCGCCATTTTTCAAGATGGTCGCCATGTTAGAGCCTTTTACCAAAAACTGACATAAACATTGGATGTTTTTGACTTTGGTTATTTTTGTTGTTTTCTCCCCTCCAGGGGGTCTTTTTGTGGGCTCTAGTGTTCCTTATATGAAAGTAGGCTGACAGGAAAGGGGGAAGGTGAGAGGGGGAAGAAATGAGACAAATGTCGCCGGGTCCGAGAATCGAACCCTCGACGGCCGTGTCAAGGACTCAAGGCCTCCCAACGTGGGCCGCGCTAAATCCTACGCCACCACAGCACGCCCGACTTTGGTTATTTTAAAGTAATAATATGTAGTAGACTGTGGACTTTGCTGTTTGCAAGACTCACACCAGTTGTCAACTGGAAGGAGATGAAGAGAGACAGTTGTCTTAATGGTTAGCATTAGCTTCTGCTAATTTTTTATTGATGTTTAGCAGGTTAGCAGTAACATAGCTGGGATTCTTATTTAGTAAATTAGCGGCTAGTAAAACCTAACGTTTTGCTAGCCGCTAATCTGGCAATAACTATTGCCGATTTTAGTGCAAACACATATTCTCCGTTACGACCAGGGCGGCCATTTTGAAAAATGTCCACCAGAAAAAAGAAACAAGAGCAAGAAAATTTATAAAGTTCAAAATACGCAGACTATGTTTGGACACCAAACACATTCAGTTAATTGCTGATTTTATTGCAAAAAATTATTTTCCATGATAACCATGGAGGCCATGTTGAAAAATGTCCGCCATCTTGATTTTTTCATTTGGGTTCTTGTTGCTGCATGTGAAAGATTTAGCTGAGATATTCCGTTATCTGCTGGATTACTGTCTTGATGCAGTCGGCTGGGTTTCTCCAGGTGGCATTATAAACTTAATTTAACTGAACTGAGTGAAATGATTTGGATGTATTTCGTGGTTTGAAATGTGGCTATAATATTGTAAACAGTGCATTCTACAATTCTTAAGTCACAATTTCTTTTTATTACTAGCAGAAAAGTTGCCAAAGTTAAGATTTAGTATTGTACAGAAGAATAAATGTAGGGAGAAAAGTAGATTTTCTGCCTGTGCTGCTGCTGTAAGTCTACAAACTCACACACACTCTCCCCTGATTTGGGTAAAGTCACTAATCCCACCGGTCGTCAACGATGTGCACCGCTCCCTCCTCCTCCCCCTTTCACACTGGGAAATTTAGCATGCCCCCTCGGCTGAGGCAGAAAATGAGATTACTGTATTTAAATGACTATGGTAATGGCGGGCATGCTGCCGGGCCCCCGTAGGATACGGGATTTTCTCCTTCGCTCATTGTTAGCAGTTTTGCAAAGTGCTATCGTCCTGCTTTGGCTCACAATGGGGATGTCATTTAAAAGACATTTCTTTTTCTTTCTCGCCCCCCCGCGCTCTCTTTCTTTTCATGCCCCTCTGTTCCAGCTCCATGTACCGGTCCCCAGGAGGCCCGGTCTCCGACTGAGTGAGCGTCAACCTTCCACCCGTCCAGACATAAGGTGAATATTCCTTATTTAAAGGAGCGGCTGAGTGATTGGACACGGTCGGTCTGTTTTGGAAGACATAATCCAATCTATGTTTGTAATGAAGTGTACTCTCTGAGGACGGACGCCATGTGTCCGCTGTGAGACGCACAGACCAGGTGGCCGGGAGGTCAAGTGTTTGAGGGTACCTGTGCTACCCTAAGCGCCACTGAAAGTAAGGATTTTCTTGTTAGTTGATCATTTACAACAATAAACAGCAGCAGAATAAATAAAAATACAGCTATTTCCATGAAAAACTTTTTTTCACATTTCGTCACATTGAAGCCTCAAGCAACAATGTCTTTTATTGGGATATATCTGATACACAACACAAATGTGAACATTTTTTCAAATAAAAATCTAAAAAGGGTGGTGGGCACATGTATGCACCCCCCTCTGTTGCCCTTAAATAAAACAAATCAAAACCAACCAACTGGTTTCGAATTATATAAATGTATATCTACCAAATGCCAATCTACCAAGACATGGTTATCCACCGAAACTGAGACAAGAAGCGTCTTGCAGCTTAATCCTCCCACGGTCTAAAGAGATGGGCTTAATTTGACCCTACAAAATTATTACCCTGTTCGCCGTCCAGCAGGGTCACTTTTACAACCTTTTTGTATGTGTGGTTTCGGGAATTGACGGTCTGACGGGAACTGAATGTCCCATTTATCTGAGCCAACCTTAAACTTCAATAGAAAAATCATATTTTAAGGGTTGAATAAGTTCATGTGCAATGTAAAGGTTTAGTTCAAAGAATATTCATGTGCTGCAATGACCTAGTCAAAGTCCAGACCTACATCTATCTGGGAATCTGTGGCAGAACTTGAAAACTGATGTTCACAATCTGACTGAGCTTGAGCAAATTTACAAAGAGGAATGGGCAAAAATGTTAGTATGTAGATGTTCAAAGCTGGTAGATAGATTTTTAAAGACCTCTGTGGTGTCAAAGGACGTTAAGACCAAAGACTTGACTTCTGGGAAGGAGAAAGAATGAATCTAAGGGTGTTTTCACACCTGGTAGTCCAGTAGACTTGGTTTGATTGGGGGTCTTTGGCAGAAGACCACAATTCCAATATTTTCAGCTTGTGCAGTTTCCTTTCACACTGCACTGAGTCAAACCATCCAAACCCCTTGAAAAATCAGTTCCCCCTTTGCTTGTGATGGCGCTGCACCAAGAACCACTGAAAGAAATGAGACAAAAACCTCCAAAGAAGACACTGGGCGCAATTTCCTTCTACAAAAAATGTAAACAAAAATGGAGATTTTAGCAGTTCACTTTTATTTTTGGCAAAAGACCATGAGCTGTTTCTCCTGCTAGAACCAGACTCTCATCTTTGTTTTGGTTGAATTTACCCAGAATGCCCTGCTCTATAATCCGCTTCCTGCTTTCGGAGGAGTCTCTGGTCCTCTTGGCGTTCACATACGCATTCAAACCGCACCAGAGTTCACTTTAGTCAAATCGAAACTGAGGTTTGTAGGTCAAGGAGAATGAACTGTTTTGGTCAGTATCAGACTTTGATTGTGCATTCACACCTTCCAGAACAAACCAGACTTTCTAGGTAAACAAACTACAGTTTGATTAAAGCAGACTAAACAGGACTGGAGTGAATGCACCCTTAAAGGGTTTGAAACTTTCACACAGCAAACCTGCAGCTATATTACAAGCATACAGACAAGAACCTTCAACACACCCTGCTCCACTTTCAGCCAATCGAAGCTAATTCTAGAAATTACAATTATGCTGATGTTTAATCCCTCACCAAGTTAAGAGGCTATTCATAAAGAATTGAGAAGAAGAGGACGCTGGAGAGAGATGGAGTAAAAGAAGAAACAGGAATGTGCTCAGGAGGATGTCAAGACACCGGCGGGGAGCGGCGATGTTGCTGTTGCTTTTCTTCTGCGTCACAGAGCACTTCATCATAGGTGGGTTTTTCCTTCCCCATCCTCTCCCTGCCTTACTGCCTCCTCGGGCCCCCTGCCGCAAGCCTGATCTATTGGTTCTCAGCAGCGCGCGGCACAATAAATCATGAGAATGGGGGCCGGCGATGATTAGGTTGCAGGGAGCGGAGATGGAAGGAGAAGAGAAAAGAGACGATGGATGGATTGGAGGAGCAGGAGGAGGGGTGAGCAGCAGACAGGTTACTGATGGTGTTTGTTTCTCCGAGGCCTGTACCTGTGCAGGGGGCAGATTCCTCTGGGTGTTACATAAAGGAGCTATGGGTCTGCTGAGGCCCGACGCAGCCTGCAGGAACACATAAACTGGAGCTGGAATTACCCAGGCGATGAGACAGATATATATATATATATATATATGTGGGCATGGCTGCATTGCTTATTCCGGCCAAGCCTATTATATCAGCCCTTCTGCTGAGGCAAAGAGGAGGAGGGAAATAGGGAGCAAGGTGAACCCATGGGAGCAGAAAATGTAGATTAATACTGCTGCATATTTTAGCACAATTAAAACTTCATTTGTCTAAATGTGTTGGCTTTAGCCTCATTTAAGCCTCTGTGGCTTGGTTTAGACGGGATAAATTAGCCAATGAGAAGCAATAAACACCTTGTTGTATGGTTTGTGTGACATTTTAAAGGATGGATAGTTACACCTTGTTTTGCCCAACTCCTGGGGATAGAGCTCCCTGCCAATTACCGACAACCCCCACCCCTCCAGTCCAAATGTGATTATAGAAATACCAGGAGGACTGTTGATGAGATTGGAGCAAAACTTGGGTTTATCGCCTCATTGACAGAGATTTGCATCATTTAGCCTGTCATCTTTTTCTCAGGTAACAGAACCCTGCTCACGCCGCCATGTTTGGAGCAGAGGACAGGTACGAAACACAAGCAGGGATGGTAATGAACAAGGTTGTGTGTGTTTGGGTGACTGACAGCCAAAACAAGCCCCTCACACCTCCACCTTCCGCTCTCCGAACCACGCCAGTCGCTTCTGCGTTTAATGGCTGCTCTCTGTTACTGTATGTTTCATCAGCGGCGCAGGGTGGCAGGTGGGAGGGATCCCGCCTTTGGAGGAGCGGAGAGGAGGCTTTGTTTGCTTTAGTTTACACGCTCGCGCGTTGTTTGTTGCATGTTTGCGTGCCAGATCCCCGCCGTCAGCCTGCGCCGCGATCGAGTCTGACAACTCCGCGGCCATGTTTCCAGGAAGGGAAGGATCCAGGTGATTCTCTCTCTTTGAGGTTTCTGCCACAGAAGGCACTCTAAGAGCTAACGTGGGTGATTCTCTTCTTCTTCTTCTTGGGGGCATAAGGAGAGGAAGGGGGTGGTGGGATTACAGAGATGATCCTGCCATTCATCCTAGCTCTAAACAGAGCCCCCATCTTCCCTCCCCAAACCCTGCTAATTCCCTTTTGATGAGGCGTGCTAAATAAATCCCATTTCCACGCCTTTATTCCCCACCGACTCCTGCTGTGTAGATCAGGGGACGCAGATTTTCAGGGGGCTTCTGCCGCCGTTTGGGACCCACAATGGAGCCCGTCTCCGTCCAGTCAGCCTCATTATGCCTGCACACAGACATGCCCCAAACACAGGCAGACTGGCACATTTACACATCGACCTCCACAGCAACACACCGTAATGGCTTTGTGGAGTTTTGGGACAAATACCCAACATCATGTCATGTACTTTAAGTTTGCAGTTGGACAGTTAAAGCATACTCCAGGTGTCCACACTGGTGTGTTGGATGTGATTTTTGTGTGTATACTGTACGTCTCCCTCCTATCCTGTCGGCCCTCTCCACTCTCACACGCTGAGCCCCAGCGCTTCGGCTGTGACGCTAACAAGCTCCTCCGTCTCTCCCGCTCTGTCTACGCCGGGGCCCGGTTATTAATGGGGACCAGCTGGGAGTGGCGAAGGTACATGCACAACCAGACAAAGCCCCATATATAATCATAAAGTCGTAACAAACGACCTGATGTAAATGAGGATTGGGGGTGTTTTGAGGTAGTTTGGAGTGAAAAAAACAGGGCAATGGATAGTAGGATTGTGGTAAATGGAGGACGGAGGTGTTAACCGACATGAAAAAGGTTTCCGCTCTCCTGGACGGCCTACTAGGCCTCTGACCTCAGCCTGGACATGGCAGAGTGCGGGTCAAGACTTGAGAGACAGCTTCCCTGATAGCTCATATTTCTGTTGATGGAGCTAATAGGCTGCAAAGAAACCAAAAAAAGACTTCCTCCCTGACTGTAGAGTCAGGGAGAAATTTTTCACTTCAAGGCGATCATGTTACTTTACAAAGCAGAGATATCCTACTCATGTGCGGGACTTACACAGACACATGCTTCCAATTAGCAGGGCTTCTTCATGTAAATGCTTCATAAATTACCAGCCCTGCCCTGGGATTAGGTGCTCATAAAGAGAGTTAGCATCTCAATAAACAGCAAAGGTTGTGTATAGAGAGCAAATTAGGGGTACAATGGGAGGGTGTGGAAAGCTGGGGGAAGACGAAGGAAGGGCAAGCTAGGTGTAGTTGGAGTTAGAGTAATATACAGTAATGACTGTACAAACAAAAACAGAGTGGGCATATTTGTAATCTAACAAATATGTAGGGACAAAGGATGACTATCTGTTCATCTATTTATAAAAATAAGGTTAATTATTTGTACTTTGGACCAAATGTAACCCATGATCCAATCCCCACACAAACTTTGGATGGGTTCAGGACTTATTAACTTAACTCAATATGAAATTTACACAAGCAGAAAGAAGAAGGTAATAAAATGAAGCACAGTAAGAAATGGTATTGAAGCTCAGTTAGCCACTACAGGACATTAGCATTAGAGCTGAAGCTTGGTTAGCCACCACAAGGACTTACTATTAGTGATGAAGCATAGTTAGCCACTACAGGGAATTATAATTAGTGCTAAAATATAGCTAGTCACTATAAGAAAATTAGCATTAGTCTGACTTAGTGCCACAATGTAAGCTAATATAAGATACGTTTCAGTTGTTTTAGCACTCAACTAGAATCTGGGTATGATTTACTATGGATTAGGATTAGCTGTACAATCCCAAAACAACAAAGTTAATTTTGTTTTATGGTTTTAAACACAAGTTTGACCCCAAACTCCACTTCTAGCTCTGATTGGTTGATCTAGTAAGCACTGGGAGCACTGGGAGAAGGCAGAGGAGCTTTATTTTTCTAATAGATTAACTGTCTCGTGTTACACTGTCATGACATAGTGACAGTTTCAACAAATATGTAAATAAAACATTTTTTATGAAAGTTATACTACAAAATATATTTAATTTATAATAAATGTCTGCGGTGATCTTCATCAGTTTTGTTTTTTATTATATTAAGGTCTAAAAGTTAACCAGACTTTATGCGATTTCTATGAAGACAAGAGATAAAAACATAAGTTTGGCATTTGATGTTCTCTCCAGTACATCTGTTCTCGTCCAGTTCTGGACTGGCAGATTGTGGCGTCCCGTTCTCTAGGGGAGTACAGCGCAGAACTTTCCCACGTCTTATCTGACTGGAATGACAGTCCTTTGCTTTCTGGATCTAAGGCGTTCAGCTAGCAGACAGAACAAATGTCCAGCTCCATATCGCTCTCTGTTGAAGAAGTCTCAGCCCATCGTTACACAGAAAAGATAGAGGAGGGAACAAGTGTCTGTCTGACCAGCTTTGGTGTTTGGATGCATAAATCTAAGGCTCCCACCCAGGACCAGGCATCAATATAACTCTGGATCAAAGAAATGAGATTCTGGCTGGGCTTAGCTGGGAGGTTCAATGTTACATTAAAGACAAATATTGCTCCTGGCAGTAAGTTTAATGAAGCTAAATATATTTGAGTACTGTCCAAAACTTTTGCATCATGCTTCATGTCTTTATATTTACCAGTTCATTAGTGTTCAGATTCAGCATTTCAGCATAATTTGGTTTTTTTTTGGTTCATTAAATTTTGTCCCTCAGTGAATTTACAAACTGAAATCTGTGATTTATGTTGCTATTGGAGAAAAAAGAAGAAAAAAAAACATCTAATCATTTTTTGGGTAAGAAGTTAAAGTTTTTTGGTATCTGGTAAGTGAACCATTTCAAAAAACCTTCAGAATGTAACGTCGCAAATCAGAAGACACTGCCTGTTACCTAGCAACACCACTGAAGCCCAGACCATTACCTAGCAACACCAGCCGAGCACATCTCCAGCACGTTTGGTCAGCTGGTTTCAACCGCTGTACAATGGCTGCTGGAAAAGACAATTGTTTTGTTGACTTACCATCCAAAAACCATTTGCTACATTCTTGTTGGTTGTTCAGAAGGTGCCACTTTTGCTTTTCAAAGACGTATGATTGTATAATTCAGCATTTGTTTGCAGGCATTTTCACATGCATGTGTAAACGTTGATTTGAAGGCATGTATGTAAGTAGCAATTGATTTGGATTTAAAGTGATAAGAGGCCCTAAAAAGGCTCAAAACCAGACTGAAATCTGTTATCCAACAGTGACATTGTGAAAAAAATGTAATAAATATGCTCTGTATAGCCCATAGATGTATCCTAACCTGTTCAATGAAGCATAATAGACCGCCTTTAACATAAACTTAGGATTTAAAGAAAGTTTTTAAAAAAAAAAGAAATCGACTAAAACGTTTTTTTTTTATTGTATTCTTGCAACTGAGCTCCTGTGACCCTACAAAGATATGCAAGATGGACTGATTATTTGTAAATTCAACAAACAGAAAGAAATTTAGTAAGTGATGTAAAGAAATACAGACTAAGTTTGATTTAACGATATTAAGAAAAAATGTTTTGCGTATCTGTGTATGTAAACATTTATAATCAACCTTTCTATGACTTGGTGTGAAAGCTATTATCTAATCCATTTTGGTGTTCGACAGAGCTCACTAGACTTCAGAAGAAAGTAAGAAATAATGTAAAACTGCCGAAATTCAAACAATCTGATGATCCATTAAAGCTGGAATGAACTGCTTGGAGTTTGTGCGATGAAAGACTTTTCTGGTGAACAATCAATTATTACAGCCACAAACACTGATGAGATTTTTGTCTGCTTTAGCTCTAGTCACTTGAGGCTTGTAGATCTACATCAGACACAAATACTGCTGAACAACTCAAAGCTTTTTTGCTCCACAACTTCTCCAACGCTCAGGCTCAGGCTGTCTGCTGAATACGTGATGGGATAATTTGATAGGGCTGCGTGCCTGTGCTCAGTATCACAGATAAAAGCGGGGGGCATTACGAGAATTAGGCCGCGCGGTTTGTGCAAAAGGTGCGGGGTTGGTGAGGGGCTTTTCAATTCTGCTGGGAACTTAAAGCGCCTGTAAACACAAAGCACACAAGCGCTTTAAGGCGCTAAACCTCGGGCCACACTGGCCACACAATCCACTGTCATATTGAATTGGCGCAGAGTTGTGGGAGAGAGGCTGGTGAGGATGGGAGTTAAGCTGAAAGATGGAGCCCCCCGGCGTGACAGACACTTGTCCGTGCAAAAGGAGCTCTGCAGAAAACTCACACCACCCTCTCGGCAACACTCTGCTTCACTGTCGATCACCAAGACGCTCGGCAACACCGGCTGTCACCCGCACATGTAATATAAATGCAATCTCACATTTTTTCCCTCCCTGTGATGTGTATCAACCATCTCGCAGGGCCAGACTGACACACACTCGCTCAGTTGTGAACACAGACAGTCAATAACAGAACGGGGTGCGAGATTAAAGTCTAAGCCCACCTTCTTTTCATGTGGCAGAGCAGCCGCTGCCCTGAGATCTGGCACCAGATGGCGCTGTGCCGGTCGGTGCCAGGAGATAATCGGGACAGATCGGGCCGCATTACTACCCATTATCTTCTAATTATTCTTGTGTGGAGCGCTGATCCTGCCGTTTGTGTAAGTGGATGGCGCGGAGAGCCTGTCGCCCCCGGCATCCCGGAAAATCCTCCCCGCTTCCCTCACTCCCCTCTGGGGATGGAAGGAGAGATCAGCCGAGGGGAAGAGGAGGCAGAGGAGCAGGTGGGAAAGGGACCTGATATTCCGGCTTTGTGGAATTCACTGCGGCTTATCATGAAAGTGACACCGGTGAGGCCAGAATGAGGAGATCACCTGTGACCTGTACGTCTGAAACTTACAAGTTTGACAAAACCGGAGCAAGAACTGCAGTTTTTCCTCTCTGATGACTCTATAAAAACATGGCGAGACCACAGTTCAAGTCTCCCAGGCTTCATTTGTACTGCGCCTGAGTAGAAACAGGCCCCAACCCCTCCCTTCACCCCAAAGGATAGAGCTAACTGCGCAGAGACATATGGCCTACCATGTGCTGGGTCCCACGTGCACGCTCTTAAGCGCGATTCAACCCAGAACATCTTCGCTTAATTATCAGCATTTTGTTCAGCATCCTCCCTGTTTTGCATATTAATATCCGTCAGATCTGAACGTAATTTGAGGGGATGAAAGCTCAGACTCTGAGGACATACAGTCACGGCAACAAGAAAATGCACCTTCTTTGAAATCTGTTTTCTATTATTAGGTGGTCTTTACCAGACTCTAAGCTAACTTTGAGTGTACCCAACAGATTCTTTTATTGCTCTTAAACATATCAGGTGCTGTCAATCAAATAAATTTGATTTGTCCCTCATCAGCGAGTGTGATCGCCACTTTAAAAGAAGGATTTGGCTTGCCTGCAGCATACAGGTGTGTTTTAACTCAATGTCAAGACAAAGAGATAACAGACACTTATTTTCAGAATGAATTATTTCTGCCTATCAATCATGGAAGGGTTGTAGACCTTTTCCAAGCAACTTGAAGTTCAATGTTCTTCAGGGAAACACCCAAAGAGAAGCATGCAATGCTCAGAGAAATTACAAACAACCCAATCGCTCTAGCTCAGACTCTACAGGCCACAGTTAGCTAGTTAATCTAAGAGATTATAGCAGGGTAATAGGAAAGAGACTGAAAAGTATGGCATGTTTGGAAGGAGTTCCAGCAGCAAGTCTTCTCTCTAAAAGGGATATTGCGGAAGAGGTTATACATCTCTAGAACAATGTCTTTGAGAGACAAAACCAAAGTAGATATTTTGGGCATAGGTTACATATTTGAAAAATACTTAGCACGGCAAATAAGCACACTTTATACCAAATATCAAGTAAGGCGATGGAAGGGTAATCTTACTGACTTGTTTTTCAGCCAAAAGTCCCAGACAGTGATTGGGCCAACCATCAATGTCTTAGTATCCTAAGTATTCTAAAGACAAATGTGAGGCCACCTATCCAACAGGGTCAAACTGGGTCATCCTCAGGGTAACAATCCTAATCATGGCAGCTAATGTACACCAAAACTGAAAACGAAAGGCAGCAAGTGTTTAAACGCCTTCACGAAATGAAGCAACTTTGTAAAGAAAAGTGAGCCAAAATCATTTCCCAACAAAAGTTGTACTTTTGCGCAATTTAAGTTGGTTTTAAAAGATTTTAGATCCCGGATTATTGTTCTCATTGGTGCAGGACTACAACTGAAAGAAGGTGTGCTTTCCTTTACTAGAACTGTATGATTGTAAACACAAGCCTCGCTGAGGAGGAGTGTGCATATTTTGAAGCAAAGACTCCCAACTGGGAGTCAGAGATGATCTGTGTGTTTTCCTCTACCTTTCTAAACAGGCCTCTTGTGTAAACGAGTATTTGTAGAAGTGTCAGAATCCTGAGATGAAGCACCAGCTCAGAGAGTGTGTGTTTTATTTGCCCATCACAGCCGACACTGAACACTCCAAACCCGCCCGACGTGCGCGTTCTGCCGTGTTGTACCCATCTCTCTGGCTGACAAGTAATAAAACATGGCGTGGCATTGCTGATCAATCTCGCCAGCCCACAGGCCGCACAGCGAGGGCATGTATATGCAAATGAGAGTAGCTAAATACCACCGAGGGGGGAGGAACAGAGGTAGGCAATCACTTTGGCTGACAACCCGCACAGGCAGGAGGTAGGGAGGGGAGGTGGCACCTGATATCCAGGGGGAATTTTTTTATGCAAGGTGATCCAGGAGAAATAAAATTCCAGGTGATGGAGACTAATCAGAACTACGACTGCGCTTGTGAAAGGAAGAGGTGCTAAGTTTCTGCTTCTGTGTGCGCGGCTGCAGTGGAAGAAAAACCAGAGAGCCGTGATTAAAATGTAGGAGAGGCTTTCTGCTAAGACTCGAACCATTCTTCGCTGAGCCGGGGGTCAGGTCAACCGATCCCGGGGGCCACTTGGGCAAATCCCAAACATAAACACAGCAGAAGAAAGGCAGAGAAAGCACAAGAAGGCTGGTGGTAAAAAGGAGTGATAGAACTCATCCATGGGAAGATGAACAGCCCGGGAGATCATGAAGGGAGAGCTGATTAACTGGCCTTTTAGTTCTCTGAGAACTATCCCAAGGATTCCCACTCTAGCTCCACAAATCCTGACCCTAACGCTGAATATATCAACCCTGGGAGCCCCTGCCGCAACAATGAGAAGTCTATAAGCCGACCCAAGCTGCTCCATTGACGGTTCATTAAGCAACAATGAGGAGAGATAACCACTGCATTGCTGTATCAGTTTGCTTTGCGCTCTGAAAATGGAGGGCTTCCCTGTAAACCAAAGAAAAAATGCGCATTCGAGGAGACTGAAGCAGGTGTTTTTTGTGATGTGTGGCAAGCTGCAGCTGTCAAGCACACCATTATCAGTTTTTTCTTTTTTTATCTACCTGTGACGAAGTATGGTCTGTACAGCTTCAAGAGGAGAGAGACAGAAGGGAAGTTTTGATATAAAAGCTCAGGCCCGGGGCACCAACCCACTTCAGAGGGCTACGTTTGAGATCAAAGACAAAGCAGCAGGTCAAAGATCACAGAGATTCTCCTGAAAATGAACCGTGTGCCTTAGATTGCAGAAGATGAGGTCATACATAAATCAAGGAAGCTTTTGTGAGCCTTGCTAACTGAGTTGGCATTTGAAGGACTTGCTGTAAAGATCCCAAGCAATCAAAAAATACTCAACCTACAATTTGAACATCTCTGGAGCTAAATGCCAAATAGGGAATTTTGGTAGTCCATACATACATCCATTTGCAAAGGTCTTCTGAAAAGCTCATTTTATAAGGGACATGTAGAGACTGACTTGAAAAGCTGCATGAGCTTCCAAAATAACTCCCCACCTGCTGTGGCCATGGTCAAGAGTCCAGAAGAAGTTGCTACATTTAGGTTGATTATCAACTCATTTTTCCTGCAACCGCTAGATTTCTTAGTTTGTTTTTCTTGTACTTACCCAGAATTCCCTGCGCTACAGTCCGCTTCCTGCTTTCGGAGCGATCTCCGGTCCTTGGATTTCAAATATGCATTCAAACCGCTCCAGAGTTCACATCAATCACACTGAGACCTTGGTTTGTAAGTGGACCGGAGTTAGATTTTTTGGTCTGCGTCAGAGTTTGATTACGCATTCATACCTCCCCAAATGAACTAGAAAAGGGTGGAGATTTTTATGAGGAAGCTCTTAGGAACCCCAGAATTGTTGCCAGTGGAGATTTAAGGATTCCTCACACATGCATGAAAGAATCAAGGCAACACTCCAGGTGTGGTTTTGATGAGGGAGTAACATTATAATGCCTCAGACAGGTTGACAACCTGTCCAGAGTGATAGGCAACAACTCTGAATGAACGGATGTTCACATTTATCAAGATGAGATAGCAACTGTTGCTATGGTAACTTAGTGACCCTCCGAGTTACCACTCCTTGGCTTCCTTCAGATCAGTTTTGGTCTTTTTCTAGTCCTATTTATATTTGTTCCAATTACATGAAACTTCTTAAAGCAATTTTAGTTTTGCTTTTTTACAACCATTCCATGACTATGAAAGTCAACACTGTCCTGGCTTTCTTCAATGGTCCGTTGTCTAATATTAACGAGGGGCTAAGAAAAATTGCCCTCTGTGTCACATTGTATTTATGCCTTAGGCAAAGACTAAATCATGGATTACTAATTAAAAGTTCCAATACTCAGATCAAGACAACAAGAAGTTTGACTGATTCTTACTCCACCATATCAGTCTTTCAAAAATAATGCAGTGTCACTGAGACAGTCATAAATCAAATCCAACTCCATCCCTTTCTGCAGACACTAGTGTGTTCATCTTCAGCACAACAGGCTGGGGCTTCCTATGAGTCTCTGTGATCGCTCTTAAGATCAGGGTTGATGGGTTAAATAGCAACCAGAAGTTGCAGACATTGCTGTTTTTAAATTTTCTTTGCAGCTGTGATTTCTGACCTCTTTGACAGCAATCAAACTAAAAGCAAGGTTGAGCCAGGAGCTAATTGTGTATTATTCAACTTATGGCGACCGGGCCGTGCTGCTTCAGGTTGTTGATCGCACGTATGTATAATTTAAAGCGCTCCGCACATGTATTATAAATGAACATGGTTCACGAAGTAGCAGATAGGTTGCAATTAACATCCCGGAGCTCAGGCTGTGCAGTTTGACTGTCTTTAGCCTATTTTTTGGTTGCTCTTTTTTCCTCTTTCTGTCCTTTTTAACCCCCCACCCCCTGCTCTCCTTTCAAACTCTTCCATTACCTTCTTCCTCCCCCCAAATCTCTCCTGTCTCCCTCTTTCTCTGGGAGTCAACTTTATGAAAGAGTCTGAGTGAGAGTGAGTGAGTGAGGACTCTAGAGGCAGTCAATACCTTATCAACTCCTGCCGAACGCTGACACCCTGACGTCCTTGACAGCAAATTATTACTTTTTCATGACGCAACCAGGTGCAATTACAGCAACATCTTTGGGCTCAATCCTGCTGCTCCTGCAACTGTCAAAAGGCGTTCCTGCTGGGATCCTGGAGGAGCTGAGACATCAGTCTCACAGTCCCTCCATAGATCTCAGCAAAGACAGACTGACAGACACAAACGACGTGAAAGAGGGGGACCGAGTGCAAAGGGAAAAAGAGAAGAAGCCATTCAAACGTGCCCAAAGATTCAGTAAATAGTCGCATTCAACTCAGATTCCTTTTTCTCGGCGCGCTCAACGGTTTGTTTAGAGGAATGCTGAGTGACAGCGAGAATGTGGCAGAGTTTTGTTGTTGTTGTTTCACCGCTGCTAGCAGCCCGGTAAACAGCCGTGTTTGTAATGTCATCACAGGCTCTCCGTTGCCTTTTTTTTTTTTCCTGCGTGCCGAACTGTAAACCCTGTGGGCTTGATTATAAAGTTTAAAAGCACACTTTATTGCACAACAACACGGAAGGGGGAGAAAAACAGCCAGGTAAACCTCAATTAAGACTTCAGAGTGTCACTTTCTCCCCGTGGCACAGCAGCAGAAGAAGAGGAGCACAAAGACCTCACAAGCCTGTGATGCCACCCCTGTGAATAGGCGGTGGGTGGGTTGGTGGTGGTGGGAGAGAAACTTTGCCATCCTGGAGGTGGATGTTGCCTCATGTCTCTTTGTGTTTGGTGTGTCCTCCTGGCTGGCGTTGGCAGGAAGTGTGTGCGCGTTTGTGTGTCATGGTAAAGAAGGACAGAACAAACCGCTAAGGTGCAGCAGAGACACCCGAGAGTCTCACCTTTAATCTCACCCTCTTTTTCATCCTCATTTCCTTCCCCACTTAGCCAATTCCTCCATTTTTAATGCACCAAATGCCTTCCAGATTACATTTTTTCAAAGCACACACACATCGGACTTATGCAGGTAATGACACCTCGGTGAGCTATTGGTTTTCCTCGGCCCTCTGTATGTTTTCTCTCTTCTCTTTCTCCCTTTACTCCCCAAGGCCTCTCTACCCCTCTTTCTTTTTTCCCCTGTGTTGTCAGACACAGATTTATTCTGCCTGTGATGCGTGTAGAGCAGAGGAGTATGAGCGAGCGAGCAGGAAGGCAGGGAGGGTCAGCCGCAGAAAGGTGTGTGTGCATGTGTGTACAATAAGA
The DNA here is from genome assembly GCF_003331165.1 of Xiphophorus hellerii. Taxonomy (NCBI): domain Eukaryota; kingdom Metazoa; phylum Chordata; class Actinopteri; order Cyprinodontiformes; family Poeciliidae; genus Xiphophorus; species Xiphophorus hellerii. Next base: position 7,979,294 of record NC_045679.1, on the reverse strand, counting down.
GATAAGATCATGGCTCCCCGGGGGCTTGTTTGGCCCTGTACCCGATCCATCAAACGCCCGCTCCAAGTGCCAAGGTCAACTCTAATGAGCATTTTCTGGGGTCTTATTCTCAACACTGAGCACCCTCCCTTCTTCCTCCTTTCCCTCCTCCACCAGCACTCTCTCAATGCACACAAACACGGACGCTATCCAAACACACCTTGGACATTCCTGCTTAGCTGCAGGATGGATGGTTGTGTGACAGGAAATACAAGACGCTTGCATGCATCCCATCAGACATATCTGCAGGAGAGCAGGTGCACAAGACGGTAGGGGGGTGCAAGGTGAATGATCTGTGTCAGGTAAGGACTGTGGCAGGTGGGAGGATTGTCAATACTTTTCAAGACCTGATCAAAAATGTGTCAAAGCGTCAACCAGCGATTGATGGGACCAGATGACAAATCCCAATTCTGTTTATTATGTTGAACCTGTCTGATTTAGGCTTTTGGTGTAAGGCAGTGGTCTTAACCCCTTAACTGTCCCATCCATGGGACAAATCTAGTTTGTTTGAATACTCTGCCTTTTTCGCCATCAGTTAAGGGGTTAAACTGCATTCCTAAAGGGTAGGTGTCCTGCAACTTTTAACTGTCTCTCCGCTTCAACACACCTGGCTCCAATATTGGCTCAGCTGTGTAGAGCTTGACTGCGTGATGCAGTTCAGCCATTTAATTCAAGTGTGTAGGACAAGGGACACATTGAAAAGTTCTAGGACACTGGTCCTCGAGGACTAGAGGTCGACACCACTGGTTTAAGGTATTGCAAAGACAATGTGGTGAAAAATGTGTTTTCCCTTTACGGATTTCTTCTGTTTTCATTTCTTAAAGAAAAAAAGCAATCCAGACCAATCTGGTGCTATCCATTCATCCATCCATCTTTTGCTTAATCCGGGGTCGGGACACAGAGGCAGCAGAGAGGCCCAGACTTCTCTCTCCAACCCACTGAGGGAATCCCAAAATGTTCCTAGGCCAGCTGAGAAACACAGTTCTCCTTGGGTCTACTTCTGGGTCTCCTACAGGTGGGATGTACCAATAATACCTCACCAAAAAGGCATCCCAACCAGATACCTGCGCCACCTCAACCGGCTCATCTCTAGAGTGTCGCCATAACCCCAGTCCTTTTCCTTTGTGTCAGCAGTGGTTGAGTTTTGAGATTGGTTCTTTTCTAATCTCCTGATTGAGTCACCATTGCGTTTTTAGAGTAATTCAGGTAGGTCAGCCATTGTTGAGAACATTACATAACATTTGTAACTTTGCTTCTGAGCTGTTCAGCTTAAGAGATTTTTTACTTCCACAGACCTGTCAGTGCTGAAATTGAACTTATTTATTCAATCTGTGGTTATTTTTCACAGAACCCCCGCCTTCCCAAATAGATGTAATTTTCATTTAAAATTTTTTGTTGGCGTGAGTGATGTATGGATCTCAAACAGAAGAAATCTCTAAGGTGGCAAATATTTTTTCACAGCACTTTATAACGACCTCCGCTGCATGTTTTCCATAATTTGGTAATAAAAATATGCCTCAGCGGCAGGGACCGTAGGTGGGCTTTTAAAAGGAAACCGTCCCACATCATCACCTCATCACGTGCTGATCTGCCAAAAGTAGTTAAGGTCTGAAGGCTCGTGAAAGTGTGGGTGTGCACTGGAGCATGTGGAGCATACTAATGAAGCAATAAAAGTCACGGCGGGAGGGGTGAGGGCGTGTTGGGGAAGGGGAGGGAGGAATCGGGAGCCTCTGACAGGAGGTGTGATAATTGAGATGTTGTGACATCACATATTACCTGCATATTGGCCAAATTAGGGAGCAGGGAGTTCAGGGCCAGGAAGGAAGGCTGGAGGGTTCCCATAAGCCACAGTGAAACACGGTGTGACATATTCCTTCAGAAACTCCAAACTGTTGAAGCGGTTCTGAAGCTTTTTAGGTGTAAAAACACAACATCTTACCAAGTAATTGTGTCTAATTTTTAGTGCAAATAACTTAGTACACTTAAAATAAGAAAAAAACAGCTTAAAAGAGACTTCAGCTAGATATCGAAGCTTGTTTTACATCAATAATCCCTTAGTATTGATTTAAAAAGTACTTGTTCCATTGATAGATTATTTAATTTATAACAAGACATTTTCCATGTTATTAATGAAATAACTTAATACATTTGATCAATATTAAGGCATTATTTACTCAGAACAAGCTCTTACGTATTACTAAAAAGACATAGTTCTGTCTTATTTCAAGTGCATTAAGTTATTTGTACTAGAAACTACACCAAAATTAATTGGTAAGATTTGGTGTTTCTGCAGTGCATCATGTTAAAATATTCATAAGTGGAGACATTAGACCAGCAGCAGCAATAATTACCATGTTTAATAAAATGGAATTCATAACTGACTTGAAGAGAAATAAATTAAAGTTACCAAGATATTTGACAGCAAAGCCTGTCACACTTTTGATTGATGATTAGTTTATTATGGGTTTATTTCTTTGCTCTGTATGTTTTATAAGTTTGTTATTCTTTTAAACATTCCTGAATATAAAAACCTGGAAAACTGAGAATCTTCAGACATGTTTGGTTTGAGATAGGAAAACATTTTCTTAAAATTTGTTTGAAAACGTGCGTACAGTTGCGGTTTTTGATATGGATTATATGGGCAGTAGCCTAGGATGGCATCCGAAAGGGGCGGAAAATAAAATATATGTTATCTAACAGTTCTCCCCTGAAGAGTGGTTCTACTATAAACAGAAAGTTTCCCTTGTTTCTATTGAGTTACATGCTTTCTGAAACACAAAAAAAATCTATAATTAATTTCCCTTTGGGATGAATCAAGTAATTTTGAATTTGAATATAATTTCTTGCTTTTTAATTGGTTGGAGTGCGGCAAAAGGAGGGGCTTGCCCAGGGAACTATTCTTATATTCCAGATCAAACATGGAGAAGTAGCATTCAGCTTTTATCAACCACAAATCTGGAACAAACTTCCAGAAAACTACAAAACAGCCGAAACACTGAATTCTGTTAAATCTGGACTGACAACCCACCTGCTTCAAGTTGCTTTAGAACCATAATAAATAAAACACTAACCAATATTTTGATGTGTAACAAAATGTAATGCTTGCTGGTTTACTTTGTGGTGTCTTTTATGACTTTGTATTTTTATGGCATAAAGCACTTTGAACTGCCTTATTGCTGAAATGTGCTAGACAAATAAACTTGATTGATTATATTTCAAGTTTACAAAGTTAGGCATAGTGATCACATTTTTTTTTTATGACATTAAACTTGATGAAATAAGTTGCAGCCCCAAAATAGAGTCAAAGTGACTGCTTTCAGGCTTATTTTTACAGTTTCTGCTATACCTCATGGAGCATTGCTTTATTAACTACTAAAATATATTTTACCTGTGTCTCCTAAGAGACACATGTGATGTGATTCATAAAAGCCTCTCCACTTCCCCACCTGAAGTACTAAAGCCAAGGTTCCAGCCCACCTGTGTGCCCCCAACAGAGGGAGAGTTTAGGGGTAAACCTAGACCCTCTGCCCTCTCCTGCAGGTGCAGGAGGTGCAGACGTCTCCTCTCTGTCCACCAGCCCGTGAGTCTCCCTGTGGCAGCTGCAGGGGACCAGCTACCCTATACGAGCTCCGTAACACACCATCACTCAGGAGGAGCATTGCTGACAGATTAACATTGAACTTTGAACTGTGACATCACTGCATGGGGAGAAACGCCGTGCACTTCCAACAGGATTTCAGAAGTAACTGAAATCTAACTGGACAAAGACATCTGTTTGAAGGGAGTAATACCAGAAATGTTGATCTTGGACTTAGGTCTGGACTTTGAATAGGCCAATTCAGAGAATTAATATGCTAAACCGTAAAGTTGTTGCTCTGCCTTTTTTTGCGATTTTTGCGACAACCTTAAAATTCAAAATTTTTAAATTTTCTAGTCGCGACCGCCAAGTTTGGTGAGTTTTTGAATATGATAAAGCCCCCAAAAAGGCGCCTCTTTGGGGGGGCAGAATCGTAATAATAAGAAACAGTACAGATACAATAGGCCTTCACAGCGCTTTGCTGCTCGGGCCTAATGATGGAACTTGACTTAATGTCATGTTTTGACTGTTGATTCTTTGTTGCATTGTGTTTCTGTGTTTGTAATGATGCAAATCACTTTGAAGTGCCTTCCTGCTGAGATGTGCTATACAAATAAAATTTGATTTGATTTGATTTGAAACATTTTCCAGTAGAAAAAACATTAATTCTGAAGTAGAAAAATCTACATTTTATGGCCCTTTACTACTTTCACACTTTTGGCCTGCATGGCAAACTCAACAGGTCGTTGCTAGGTAACCGAAGTTGGGTGGAACTTAGAACTGCTTGTTACCCAGCAGGTTGTTGCTAGGCAACCAAAGAGTGAGTGAATTAGTTGATTCTACCAACTTAGCTTAGCTAGCTAAAGTCTTTCCTCTGCCTACATCTCCACATAAAGCATTTATGCTGAAATTAAATAAAATGTCCTTAATGCGGTTGGTTGCACTGTATTTTATTTACAAGTATTATAATTAATATTTTTAAAAACCTTTAAAAAACATGCTTTCTTTGTTATATTTTGCATTTAAACACAGTGTTGTGTTGCTGAACTTGTCTTACTGACTTGAGATGATGCAAACTGGGATACTAATACCAACTTCACTTAACAAATGCAACACAGGCAAAAATAAATAAACAAACACAAAAACAATTCTCTGAAATGCATCATGGTATATTTTAGACAGGGTGTCACAAAGAAGGACAATTTGTGTCTGTCACCAAGAATGCAATTATACGTTCTTCATGGCCATTTCCCTTTTGGCAACAGGAGTCTGGGATAAAAATGCACAGACGTACTCTAACGTATATGGACTAAACGTTTTGTCAATTACCGTTCTATAGGAGCCTCATTAGTCACTGCAAATCCAAAGAAAAACTGGTCAACGGCGATGCATCGACCACTTATCCCCTTATTTTCAAGCATTCTTTCAGGTTTTTAAATCCAAGTTTCTTGACCGGGACTGGCTTCTCAGTCTTCAGCTTCACCTATCAGTACCTTTCTGCACGATAAGTGGTGATTTAATCCGAGCTGCCGACTCAGGAGTATGTCACTTTCGGTTTTGGAGCAGATTTAACTCCTCAAATGCTGGAGATGGAATCAGCATTGGACATCATGCGCTGGTTTTGCGTGCTATAGTAAATGCTGAACTTCATTCATAACAAGGAACAGGAACGAATAGAGAAAAATGAGACACAAGTCTGACACCGTAATACAACGGTTGTCTTATTTCCCCTTTCTTGTGTTTTCACCTGCCGTTTCAGTTGCCCATTAGGATGATTTCTACCCTTGTTTATGTCCAGCGGTGGGAAAGCCAGCATGCAGAAGCAAGAGTTGAAATATAAATAGCTAGAAGCCCCTGTGGTATTCTAGTATTCCAACACTGTCATAAATGGCAGCATATATGGATGTGCTATATATATGCTCAGGCAGCTTGGCAGCAGATGATAAAGACAGATGGAAAACCATATATGAAAACAATGACTGTAACTGTCAGAGCTATATAACTGTCAGAAGTACTCCCAGTTAGTTGTTGAACAGGACGAATGAAAGGCATGTGCCTGTTCTGTTCAGCATAAACACACCAATAACAGACTCCTAAGCTGATGTCTCAGTTGTCCTTCCCTCCATCTTTACATTATTACTGTTTTCTCAGATTACAGAGAAATAAAAAAGATTTAAAAGCTGAGAATATGATTTTTTCAATTGCTGGAAAAGATTAAAGATTTATTAATGCAGGGACTCAAAAGTACCCAACCTAAAATCAAGCAAATAAAGTAGCCCAATTTATTAATTTTTTTCTAAATGGATATTTATTGTAGATCCAAAGCTTGACAGGGGTTTTAATAACAGTGTATTAGAGCCATTGTACATAAAAATAAAAAAATAAAAAATCTTTGACATTCAAAACTCAAGTTTCTTGCAAAAACATTTCTGAGATTAATCTCAACATTTCTGAGTCTTTAGGCAGAAATCTACTCCTTTTGTTCCTTGAGCCATTGTAGAGTTTGCATGTTTGCTGTATTTAAAGAAAATCATAGTTTTCTGTTTCTTTTGGGCTTTATTTGAATAACTTTATTTCCAGTTATAATAACACAATTTTGGTCACCTTCTTTCAAAACACTTGCTGTATTTAGGCAAGTTTTATAAAAAAAAAATTAATAATAATAATAATAATAAAACCTGATCTGGACACAGCAAATCTGGATTATCAGTCTTTAACTTGGTTATAAAAAGACAAATACTTTTAAAGAAAATTATGCTGGTAATAATTTTATCCTAATTACAGATTAAAACTCTTCATCTGCATCTATGGGACAAATTTGAATCATTTCTTTAATTGAACTTGAGGACCGCACAAAATCAGTCCAAGGGCAGCAAATGGCCCCCAAGCCACACTTTGGACACCCATTTGTTTCCTTTGTTTTACAACGTTGTTTTTGGCAAAATAGCAACGAGGTTTACTTGTTCAAGTTGAGCTAATTTGTGTAAAGATTGGAAGTAGCACAACTAGACGAGGCTGAACACGTTATTTACTAAAGATGAAAATAGCTAGCTTAGCATTTTCTACATGGTCACTAACTGTTAGCCACATACCTTCTCCAACGCAGGTTTTTATTCAGTCTTACTAAGCTAACTTATAAAGAATATGAACATTAATCTTCTTACCTTGTAAAAAGTGTCCGCGGCCAATAGCGATTACACCGAGGGCTGCTATTCCTTACGACTGACGTCTCGTATCCATCTCTGTCCTCGTTTTTCAACAAAAGGTTCAAATAAAACTTTTTGGTTTGCATTCCTGTCTGTTTGTCGACCGTGCAGTGAAATCAAGTAAAATAAAATAAAAAAAAAGCAGAATTAGGCTACCAACTGTCTGCCTTTTGCCAAAGTGTACAGGAGTTAACGGTTAATATGTTGTTTTGACGTCCAACATGGCGGAGTGCGTCGCTTTCTGAAGAGCATGACGTCACGCGCAAGTGAGCAAGCGCTAGCTTTAGCCGAGGTATAATGACGTTCTTTTCCTTTACGTGTTACGACCAACTCCATTCACACAATCTGAAAATCTAGTGACGAAACAGACTAATAAATAGCTGTAAACTGGAATTAGCCAACAGTTTAGGCTTCTGATATGCAAAAGTTTAGCATAGCAACAAAAAAAAAAAAAAAAAAAAAAAACTAACTCTAGAACAAAGGTTTGCAAGCTAAAAAAAAAAGTTGCCCAATCTTTTTGCCAAAATCATTTTCCGTATCAAAAGTACTAACGGGTCAAGAAAGTTATAAAAACCAAAACTAAATTAAGTAAATAAAGTAGTATATTTTTATTGGGGGGTAGGAAATAGGTTTTACTTGTTGTAGATCCAAAACTTTTAAAGGATTTGGCATGTTTGCTGTGTTAAAAGAATTACACTTTTCAAAAAAATTGGGTTCAATTGAACAAATTTATTATCAGCATAAGATCAAGATTTGAGTCTCTTTCTTTCAAAACGTTTTTTTATATTTAGCTAAGGTTAATAAATTTGATAAAAGCTCACTAGAGCTTCTTTTTCAATAAGTCTACTTATTATAAAAGCATGATTATAAAATGATTAATACTTTTGTTGTACATAACATTTTCCATTGTAAGAAAATGAAAATTTTTCCTTGATTTAAGATAAAAAGTCTATGTCTAGTAATAATCAGTATAATCAAAATGAGCAAACTAAACTTAAAGACATTCAGATCATGACAGTTTAAGGTTAAGCTGAAAACTTGCTTGCATAGTTTTTTCTTTCTTTCTTGAAAATAATCTGTTTTATCCACAAATATACATGCATGGTTTTATGCTTTTTTTAAATTTACACTGCACTTTTTTTTTAATCATAGCATGCTATTTTTAATAACTGTACACAATCATTTTTTTTGTTCTGTAAGTTTGCCCGTACTCTACAGTTTCTTATTACTATTTTTGTTTTTATAGTTTTACCCTGGTGTGCATTTGCTTTTCACTTTGCTCCTGATACATCAGAGTTTCCACTATTGGACAATAAAAGGACATTTCTGCTTTTAGCTCTGGTTGCAATTAAAAATAAGGCATTTTTTAGATGTTTCCTCTTCTATTCATCTATATTATCTCCTTTCCCATTATGAAAAAGCAACAAAAAAAACCTCATATTATAGCCTATATGTATTTATGTTAAAGCTAACCGCTAGAGTTAGCCCTAATATGGTGACCAAACAAGAATATGCTAATGCTAGCATATTTTAAAGCTTATTTACCATTTTTTCTGTTACAGATTCTAGGATGTAAGCGAGCAGATAACTTACAGCTTAAACAGTTATGGGTTAAGCTAACTGCTAACATTAGCTTTGGTGATCAAAAAGTAAAAACCTAACTTTGTAGTAATTGATCATTTTAGCCAGTGTTACTATTTTTGTTTTATATTAACTCTCAGAGGATTTTTCTAACATATGTCCTGCAATAAATAACATGGGAACAATAAATAAGCAGATAACATTTACTTAACCTCATCTGCTAGCTTTAGCCTTAAGCTAATTTCTAACATTAGCTTTGAAGATCAATGAAATTAGACTGCAATGACATTGCTTCAAATAAGCGATGTTATTGCTTATTTGAAGAAATCATATTGTCAAGAGCTGAAAACAAAATCATTCAAACTAATAATGTACAGATAACTTTGATGACTCCTTCGTCCCACTTCTTAATATTTAACATGCAGGTTTAAGCTAACCTTTATTGACATTTAGTTTAGGAGTTCATTGAATTTCAACACGTTCATATTTGCTTGGAAAGCAGGTAAGTAACAAATCAGTTAATGACTAAAACATTTAAAGTTCAGCTAACTGTAGCTGTTTCCTGATGGACTTCACAGTTTGGGGATTTGGGGTGAAAAGTGAGTGAAAGTTGGCCGTGGATGAAGATGCTGGCATTCCTCACGAGGGCCGTTTATGATGGATGCTCCTGGCTGCGCGTCCTCTGCCTCCCCACACCCCTCTCCATTGGCACCGCACTCACCTCTCCAACCTCTTGCCACCATCCCTACATCCCCTCTTATCCTCTGACCAGATGTGTTCATTGAACTCTGTCAAAAATAATAAAACGCTAGCTGCAAGGGCCATGTGTGCGGGGCCGACAGCGCAGGGCAGCGAGGCCGTAACACAGTTAGTTTATTCCCAGGTCTTTGCTTTTTTGTAAATTCTTAAAACAAAAGAACAATATAAAGATTAGTTAAACTGTAATTTTAGTGTAAGAACTCAATTAGTTGGAAAGGAAAGTCAATCTGTGACCGTTAACATGTACAACACTGCAAAAACACAAAATTTGACAAAGTATTTTTGGTTTAGTTTCTACTGCAAATATCTTAGTACACCTGAAATAAGACGAAACTAACAGACAAGTGACTTTTTATCAAGATAAAGGAGCAGAGTTCAGGGTTTCCCTCAGTGTATGATAAGCCTGGCGGGCCACCAGGCTAAGCATTACTTAGCTATTTAAGTCTTTTTAAAATCTTTGCATATCTTAAGTCTTTATAGTTGGTGTTCAGATATTAATCTTTTAATAACACATAATTATGAAGTAATATTTTCACATTTCCTGCAAACTTTAAACATTTTTTACCTGAAAAACAGGGCAGTGGGCTGGATGAACGCCCAACCACCAGGCTTAGGAAGTTTTCTGGGGGAAACCTTGGAGATGAGTAGCAACTAGCTACATTTACGTAAGTAACTTTTTAAAAACAATTTACTTTTAGGAATATTTTTACTACGCTGTACTTTGAGTAATTTTATTATGAAGTATCTTTTCTCTTAGTTTCACAAGTTTTTTTATTGAAAGAAATTGATTTAGAAACATTTTCTTTTGTCTGATTTTGTTATTTTTTGTTACTTATATAAAGTATAGTCATCTTGGTTATTAAAATAACAACATTTTCACTTAACTTTATATTTTTGGTCCATTTATTGATGTAATTTTTAAATATTAAATGATTGATAATTGGATCAGTTACTATAGTTGAGCAGACTTTTTACCAAATACTTTTTTGCTCTTATTTGAGTAATTTTTTGGATGACTACTTTTTACTTTTAGTTTAGTACATTCCCTCTGTATACAAGCTTGTTTTACGTTTATACTTAATGTTGATGAGAAAGTATTATGTAGCTCTGCTGTCAGATTATGACTCTCATAAGTGAAATTATTGGAACGTTTTCATCAATATTAAGAAACTATCGACTTAAAACAAGCTTCTGTATCTCGCTGAAAAGTTATTTATAAGTTAGTTTTGAATTATTTCAACTGTAATAAATATTTATAAACTTGACAAAAAACACTTGGGAAGATTTTGTGTTTTTGCAGTGTACTTTTTCAATATCTCCCATAAAAAATACAAATATCTTAGTACACTGGGAGAGAGACAAAACTAACTTATAAGTAGCTTTTCATAATACATAGAAGCTTGTTTTTAGTCAATAATTCCTTAATATTGATGAAAACTTACTAGTACCATTCACTTATAACAAGACATTTTCCTGTATTATAAATAATTTAAACTTTAAAAAGATATTTGCACTAGAAACTGTTTAAGGTTTTGTGTTTTTGCAGTGAACTGCTTCGGAGAGTTAATCAACCTGCTGTTTCTGATTCCAGATTCATGTCTGGAAAAGTTTCTAATGGTTTCCACTCCGATTTTTAATCTACAGCTGACAGGCGAGCTCAAGAAATGTCCAACTCTGCTGAAACATGGGGTCCGACCCGGTTCCAGATGATGAAGAGGAGGAGGACGAAGGCCTTTGAGGGGAAGGTGGGTCTGTGTTTTGCTCACCGCGGCCTCCCGGGACAGAATCAAACCCCGCCTCGCTCCAGTCCCTCTTAGCAGGGTGACCGGTCGGCCTCCAGGGAGCCGCCAGATGAGAGCCGCCACGCCGAGTGACGGCAAAGATGGCGGCATGCCGTCCACGCTGATGGCTGGACTGATGATTCCCTTCACGAACACAGACACGAACGCCTCCTCCCACCCCGCCCGTGGCCCCGGCCCCGCAGGCAACACACACTCCCTCTACCGCGCACACACACCGTGGTTAGGCCTCCAATTAAATCAAAAGTGGTTTGTTTTTATTGGTCTTTTGCGCTGACAAGTGGGCTATCATTCTGACGGCTCTACCTGTCAGCGAGCAGCTGAAAATCCTCCGTTGACAATGCCCAATGCTTCCAATTAGAGGAGAATCAGACTCCTGGCGCGCTAGCCATCCTTCCACCCTCCTCTTCCTCTCCCTCCCTCTTTTCTTCTGCTCTCTCTCCACCTCCCCTCCCATCCTCTCCCTCCTCTCTGCAGGAGAAGGGGGTCTGTCTCCGCTGCAAATTACCGACACAAAACGAAGGTGGTGGCGGCGCTGGCGCAGGGAGCTGCCGGTCCAGGGGCCCTGTCAGCATTAATGAGACGATGAAGGTTTATTTTGCCCGCATGCATGTGCTAAATTCTTTCTTGTGTGACAGCTGACTGGGAAATGTGAGTGTTAACCTTATAAAAGATTCAGCGGGTTCTCATTATTTTCTGTCAACTCCAGTACCTGATGGCGTTAAGGTGCATCATTTGCATCCCTGACTGGTCCGAGGTGCGGCACCAGCTCCGCCATCCTATTCCTCCATGTTTTTCAGCGCTGTTTGTTTGTTGTGAGGAGTCATCTTTTCTTTTTTGTGTTTTTTTTTTTTTTTTTTACACGATAGACACGATTTTTCTCCATGCAAAAACGATAGAGTTGCCCAAGTTTATTCAAAGGCGACACGGATTTTTACAAAACATACACAGATACGCGTTTAACACGTCTGCTCGGTGACGCAAGTAAATAAAAACGTGGCTTTGTGTTTTTTTTTTTCTTTACCTAACCACAAAGGAGGGAAGCTGAGGAGGCCCAGCAGGCGTTGCTACAGGCTACGGCTGAGAAACGGGATAAAGCGCAGGGATGTAGACAGATTATTGGCACTGACAGGTCAGATACAGAGGCGCAACTTTGTACTTCCTGTTATAGATCACATCCGTAAAACACGCAAACAGCTGCTAAATATAGAAAATGCTGACTAGAAATAAAATTGACCCCACTTCTGGCGCCCCCTGTAGCGTAGCGCCCTAATACTTAACATAGTTTGTTGTTTTTTTTTTTGCGCCACTGGTCAGTACTGTGATGAAACATGCTCCTTTTTCTAGTTTATAAGATTTTCTCACTTTGAAAGGGAACCGAAATCTTGTCGATATTTAAAATTTTAGATGAAATTGTGGAATTTTGTGGAGTTTGTTTCCACATTTTGTCATGTTACAACTAAAACCTTTCATTTAAGCTTAGTTTGTTTGACAGCATGGTATGTTTGAATATATATTTTTTAATGTTTGCCTTTAATTTGATCTAGATCTGCACTTTGACTAGGCCATAATGACTCATCTGTAGCTCTGGATGTATGTTTAGCGGTTTTTGCACCTCTGAAAGGAAAATCTTTTGACAGGTTTTCCTTCAAGATCTCTGCTAAAAGCAAATCCACAGCATGATTGTGCCACCACCATGTTTCATGGTAGAGATGGTGATTAATGGTGTTTATTCACAGTCATGTAGGACAAATCATCAAATTTTGGATTCCTTCGACCGTCTTCCACATGCCTGTCGTGTCCTCTGGTCAATTTTGTTCAATATTTATTTATTTTTTAAAAACAAAAAAAACACAAAACCATACAAATACAGACATAAATAAACAATATTTAAATTCCTATTAAAGGCCAGAACACAAAGTATGGATGAGACACTGAATTGTTTATAGCAAATTTCAGAGACAACTTGAGATTTATTGTTTTCCCATAAACGGCAGATTTGTGGCGTGAAAAACAAATAGTTTTGATGCTGGCAGATTCTTTCTGGCCTGTTTTTCATTTCCTCATCGATGTTCCCCTACAGTTGGTTTTGTTGGATGCCTCTGTTTTTGCACGTTTACAGCTTGCCATACTCCTTTAACATACCGGAGAAAAGTTGGCTGAACACCAATTCACACCACAGTGTTCGTTTGTTTTTACATTTTAAAACACATTTTTTTTATATAATCCGTCCAAAACACATTAAGGTTTGTGGCCGTAATGTGAGAAAACGTGTAAAAACTCCAAGTTGTGTGAATATTTATGGTAAGAAACTGAAACTGGGAGCCAATTTGTCCCAAAACGAGTTGAAGGTTCAGTTGAAGTGCAGCAGCTTGGAGGGACTACTGTCCACTCAGTATCCCAGTTTCCTCTCTTTAACGGGGATCAATAACAAAGTGTGTGTGTGGGTGTGTGGGTGTGTGTGTGTGGCGCTGAGTGTTAACTGGCTCCCACACTCTGAAAACACTTCCTGGAAGAAGAAGAAATAAATAAATAAGTAAAAATTGGGCTTCACTTGACAAGAGGGACACTTGTTTAAAAGCAGCAGCAGTCTGAGCCAAATCATTACACACAAACAAAACTCACACACATCCGCCTCCTCACACACTTCCACCGCTACAGGTTTGGCTGCCTGGCTGCTACTACAAATAAATCCACAATCCAGGGGATTTGTAAAGTTTTCCACAAGCATATAATTTTAAATTGATTTTCAAACACATTTTGCTCACACAGGATCTAAAAATACACAAATTACAATGTTTTTATTTTGATTACAGTGTCTAATTTTTCAGTTTCCTGCATTTCTTTCTTCTTGGTTTTGAGTGTTAAAATCAGAAGTACTAACTTCTAAGTTAAATCAAATGTATATATTATATTATATATATTTAATATTCATTATCTCAACATAATGATAAACAAAAGCCTTCAGATTTTTTATCATTTTGTCGATTATAATGTAATGAAACAATAAATAGAGCTATAGCTTCAGATCCTGTTATACTAATATAATGAAATAACATAACAAACCTTCATTTTTTAGTATATTTAACTTCAAACTCACATTATGTTATAATGTAACAGTTTACATGACAAAATCAAGTTAAAGTCATATTTATGTCGAGATATGAGACGAAGAAAATGCTTTAATAATGAAACAATATGAGATAATTTTACTGTTTTAGCACAGAAACATGCTTCAAATCTTGTTTTCTCAGGATGATGACAAAGTTATAGTTTAATAAAGACAAAACAAGACTGTGGCGCCGTTATCTCTACATAAAACAAAAAACAGTTTTTGGTTAAAAGTAGTTATCTCCGAATTTAAAATAAAAACTGAAAACCATCTAGCAATGGTATTTGAAATCTTGTTTTCTCAGGATAATGACATAATTACAGTTTAATAAAGAGAAAACACGATTTTTGTCTCTACATAAAGACAATAAAGATGCTTTTATTTATCTCAAAATGAAAAGAAACAAAAATAAAAACCATCTGGCGATTTGCTATTAGAGATTTTATCTCAAGATAAAATTCAACAAAACAGGATTATGAAACAATTAAACTGTGTTTTTTAACAACCTTACATTATTTTAAATGAGAATATTTTTACTCTCAAATTAAAACAATGATGTGGTCTCACTATGTCAACTCAAATCAAGATCATTTCTCCACTGAAAATGACCAAAAAGCTGATATATATATATATATATATATATATATATAATAGCCTGTCCAAAAATATGTTTGAGGGTCTCTACTAAACAAATATTTTAAAAAGTCTTAATAATTTTTATATATGTTTAAAACTATTTATAATGAAGAAAATCTGCTAATTAATTTTAGAAAATCTGCGTATTTCACTGACGGTCTGAAGCAGGTTTAAAACTAAAATAAATCCAATTAGGGAGCGACTCCAGGAAGTTTGATGATCACAAAGAGGAAGAAGAAGAAGAAGTCAGTTGAACCGCCTTATGATTAATTCAGCAGAACTTTAACTGGAGCTTGCAGGACGCAGGACAGAGAGGATGAAAAGAGGAAGACAAAAAAAAAACCCAGTGAGAGGAAGCATCAAACCACTGCTCCTTTTTTCTGCCCCAGCAGAGGAGAAAGAAACAGCCACGTCAGGGTGGGTGTGCGCAGCCTCATATCTGCGTTGTCCCCGCCTCGCATGTGACAGCTTGCAGCCGTGATGGGACCCCATGGGAGCGGGGAGCGGATTCACTAACCTGCCGGTGTCTGCGAGGCCGACGCGCGCCTCCAATCTGGTGGTCACATGGGGAGGAGGAGGAGGAGGAGGAGGAGGAGGAGGAGGAGGAGGAGGAGGAGGAGGAGGAGGAGGAGGTGTGTTTGTGTTGGTGATGATGGTGGGGGTGTCGGTCATAATGGGAGGGGGGTCGTTAGATTATTAGGGGCTGTCGAGGCCAAGGCGCGGGGCAAACTGTTGTGCTGGATGTGCAAAGTGCGCACAATGGCGTTTAACGCGTGTTAAGAGGAACAATTGTGCAAAAAAAAAAAAAAAAAAAAAAAAAAATGGCGCAGTTGAGTTTTTGAATCCCACTGGTTGGACTTTTTCAAGGACTATTAGGAAGTTATTTTTTCCCCAACTATCACCATTCAGTTAAAAAAATGGAGTTAAAGATATTTAACTTTTTATAAAAGTTAAATATCTGGACATGTAGCAATAAAATAAAACCGACTGGATTAAAATATGAGGAAAAAGAAGGAAAAATTCAACAAAGGAAGCAAGTTAAAGTGGAAAAAAATGAAATATAAATAAGATGTAATAGAAATAAATTTATATATCAAATAAAACAGGTTTTTTCATGTTTATTTCTAATAAAACATAAAAAATTTAATTATTTTAAGCTTTAATCCACAATTAAAAGTGTTTGTTTTAATTATGGATTTAATTCTTTATTCTACAAGCTTCAAATTACAGCAATAAATGATTAAATATTTAAATAAACAAACAAATAAATAAATAAGTTCAAAATGGTGCAAATAAGTATATGTAAAAAAAACAACAGCTGTTTTTGTTTTTAGTGACTATTATTATCTGTAAACATTTATTTTTAACAAATAAATGCAACTCTTTAAAGGAGTTTTACTCTTTTTTTTCTTTTACAATATTTTAAGAAAATAAAAAATATATATAATTACTTATAACTAAAATGATAATAATAAATCTGAGCCAAACTGGATTCAACATAAATAAAATGTTGACGTTTCAGTGGATTAACAACAGAATAAAACTCAGCAGATGGTGAATGCCAAAATGTAAAACACAGAAGAAGAAGAAGAGGAAGAGGATGATGATGATGATGTGCAAGAGATCCGGAGAAAGAAGAAGAAGAGTCGAGGAGGAAGCAGCGAGCCGCTGCTCATAATAACCCCATTATGAGCCTCATCAATGATGTAATGAAAGCAAACAGTGTGAAAATTGCCTGTAAACAGTTGGATCTGAGTCTCCTGATGAATCCACTGTCTCCTATCAAAGCGAGGATGAGGCAGAGAGGAAGCGCAGCGGACGGAGGGAGGAAGGAGGGGAGGTCCACTCCGGCTCCCCTCAGCCAATCAAGGCTTGTCACTGGGGACTCACGTGGACGAGGCGCTCTTAAAACCTCGCTCCTGACTTTTCCTCAAGTTCAATTTTTTGGGATTCCCTCCCACCGCAGCCGCATCAAGTCGCTTTTACTTCCCCAGTTGTCACTATTTAACCTGCTTTATCTCTCCTTTTTTTCTCCTCTTCCTCCTTTCTTCCTTCCTTCCTTCCTTTCTTCCTTCCTTCCCACAGCGGCTCCGGACTCTCCTGTCGCTCCGCTTCCAGCTCTTTAAAGCCCGGTTTTGAAACCCGCTCTAGCCGCACAGGAATGCGGCCGAACCGAGCCCGGCGGGAGGACGGTTCCTGTCCATGGTGCTGAACACTGGGGAACGTTTCCTCTCCCTCAAGCCCCATCGATTCCTGCACCAGCTGCGTTATTGATCGCCGACCTCAAGAAAATTGGATAAGCGAACTGTTTTCATTTGAATTTTTATCTGGAACTATTTCCGCCGCCCGAACCGGCAGGAGGACTGGAGGCAAAGCGGATGAAAATAAGCGGCAGCGGCGCGTTTTCCGGAGAAGTCCGAACATAATCCAGCTTTCTCAGAGTAAAACTTGCACCTGAAACCAAATGGTCATTTAAAAGAGAGATTAAGAAAAAAAAAAAGGCCTCATCGGAACAATGGAGGCGTCCACCAACGGGTCCAGTTTCGGCATCGACTCGCTGCTGTCCCACCGGCCGGGGAGCCCGCTGTCCAAGGCGGACGGCCTGCTGCCGGGGGAGTGCCGCTCGCCGCTGGAGTTCAGCCCCAGATCGGACGTGGAGAGCGGCTGCTCGTCGCCTCCGTCGCCCCGCCGGGAGTGCGTGGAGGAGGCAGCCCAGAGGCAGGTGCACAGCGCGGGGCTGCCGCCGCACCTGCAGCACGCACAGATCTCCGCGGGCGCGCAGCAGCGGACCGTCACCTCCTCCTTCCTCATCAGGGACATCCTGGCGGACTGCAAGCCGCTGGCCGCCTGCGCGCCCTACTCCAGCAACGGCCAGCCGACGCAGGAGGCCGGGCGGCTGGCCGCCAAGATAGCCGACGATTTCATCGAAAAGATCCACAGCAACTCCTCATCGGACAGCGAGTATAAAGGTAGCAACTTCTCCCGAAACATTCCCTTCTGTTTTTAAACTTTTTATTCAGGAAACAGAAAAAAACAAACAACAAAAATAACTTTCTGCATGTTGTCCATAAATAATCATGATCCATCTCTGGCCGACAGGATCAGATTTTCTGTTTATGTTTGTGATTCACATTCATCTGATACACAGTTGTATTTTTTTTTGGCAATTAACTGAATTATTTATTTTTAATATTTTAGATTTTTTCCATCTAGACTCAATATTTCATTTTAATAATTCATGTGGAATTAAAACGAGACACAATAAAGCGAAAATATCGATTACTTTGAACCAAACGCTTTAGAAAAACGGCAAAATTTCCAATCTAATCGATTTAAAAATGATATTAATCACTTAATTTAAATTCATCATTTGTTATTTTTGATTTAATTCTCAGGTTTTTGTTTGTTAAGTTTGTTCGCGGCGCGTTTTGCTCTGATGGAGGCAGAAAACATCCAGAGTCTCTGGAGCTGAAACTCAGCAACTCGTTTCATTTCAACCAGATTTCATATCAAAATTCACATTTTACACATTTTTGTTTGAAGATTTAAACTGAATCGCTCATTTTTTTTCCCCCGCGTGTGCGCCCAGCTCCTGATCGATTCATTGATTTATTTCAATAACTGATTGATTTTTTAAAAAAGCAGCCACGCGCACCTTTACTGTGACGCCCGGATTTGATCCAATTTGTCAGATTTCGGCGCTTTAATCAGACGTGTGAGCGCGCGCGGCTCGTGGTTTTTCCCCTTCCTGTGAAGTTGCGGCGGCCGCGCGTGGAAAGGCTGCAGCTCCGGCCCCTCGTGGCTCAATTAGGGGGATTATTACCGCGCTGCTTCCTGTGATGCCTCCGCTATTCAACATCTCTCGCCTCTGTTCGCGCGTCTCTCCTTCAGAATGGATTATAAGAACTCGTGTATGTGGTTTCTTTGCGCCTCCACGCGTGGAAAGAACAAAGGCGTCGCGGCTCTGCTGACGGGGAAAACATCAGATCTGAAATATGAATATTGAAGGAGCTTCTCATAACAACTTAAGGCCAAAAATCAAACAGCCCCGCAGCGAGGAGAGCCGCTTTGCGCGCTTAAAATCACGTTTTGGTGAAACTTTAAGGTAAATTCCTCACGCTAAACACAAGCGCTTTTGTAATTTACAAAAAAAAATAAAAGTGAAATTTTGAAGCTGGAATTGCGTCTTAAGCAAAAAAAATAAAAATAAAAAAATAATATCAGTTATATACCTTCAATTTTCAACGACTGTCATTTTAAGACACTTTATGGAGCCAAATATGCAAATTAAACTAATATTGTTAATTAAAACGCCTTTATTTCTCAGCGTATAATATTAACATTTTCAATAAAAACGATTTTGAAGACTTCATAATTCATGCTCTCTGAAAACCAGAACATTTCAGATCAATCAATGACATTTTCTTTCTGTAAAACCAATTTAAAATATATTTTTTATTTGTTTAAGAACTATTATTGATGCGCAAATATTTCCAGCCTTCGTGAGACAAAATGTTGCTCCCGTGTTCTTCCTCTCAACATTGTTCCTGGTTTGCTTTTGCTCGGCAGTGAAAGAGGAGGGGGACCGGGAGATCTCCAGCAGCCGGGACAGCCCCCAGGTCCGGCTGAAGAAGCCCCGCAAGGCCCGGACGGCCTTCACGGACCACCAGCTGGCGCAGCTGGAGCGCAGCTTCGAGCGCCAAAAGTACCTGAGCGTCCAGGACCGGATGGAGCTGGCGGCCTCCCTCAACCTCACCGACACGCAGGTCAAGACCTGGTACCAGAACCGGAGGTGAGGACCGAACCGCCGCCGGTTCTGCTGGGTTTTTAAATTTTTTTTTACTGGGTCCGAGGAGGGAGGAGAGAATCTGGTTTCCCACTGAGGAGAACGTTCACTTCCATGGCTGAAACTGAATAATTCACATTTTCTCTCCATCCATTTAAAATAATTACAGCTGCATTTGGTTTATTTTGAACTTTAAGGTTCATCTTTGAACCTATAAACCTCAAAACACTTTATCTTTTATTCCATCAGCTCTAATTTAGCTAATAAAATGTGTCAAAGTTGGACTTTTCCATCCAAGAATCTTCTCCAGACACTTTGGTTAGACTTTTTAAAATTTATTTTAAGCCACATTCAGATGAATTTCTATCAACAAGAAAGAAAATGTGTTTGCTTTATTTTATTCTACTGAAAGAAGGAGCAAAAAGTTGATTGTTTCTTCAACTTTAAACCATTTTTTATTGGTTCTATAATGACAAACTGCAAACATTTATGCAAGTCAAAAAGCCGGAAAGTGCTAAAAGTTTATGCGTTTCCCTAAAACATAACAACACGTCAGGTTTAGTTTGTTTAATCAACCAGATGGGGCCCAATTTGGAGGATGTGCCTTGGAAACTTGGGTCCAGATCCAGATGTAGAACCCAGATGTTTCCCACTATTTGAAAATATTCTCTTAATATCCATCCCAGACATTCAGTGTTTAACTCCAGTCCAGCTGTCAGGGTCCAACATACACAACACAATTTTATACAATTTTAAATATTTGTTTAATATGGAAAATGAGAAGAAAACATCACTGCACGTCATTTCAGTTCTGAATGCATAAAATGGAGAACAGAGGAAAGAGACCAAATGCACCAATTATTTTTCACTTTTTATCAACCATCTATTTACAGCTTAATAACAAACTGCTGGTCTGAAACAATTATTTTCCCTATTTAGGCCAGAAAAATGCATCAGAAATTAAAAGTGCCTCCGCTTTACGATTTTCACATCGTTTTGATGGAATCGATGTTTTCTTTTGCATTTGGGGAATAATTGACTTTAGGAACAACGACTGACGGCGCCGTGTTCATCGCCTAACGTATTATTTCAGTTTTTTACAATTGGTGGTTCAGAACCACAGTTTCCAGTTGGACAAAGCCTGGATTAAAGACTGGATTTATTTCTTAAGGTTTTTGTAGCTCCAGTGGTTTTTATTGACGTTAGTCAGAGAGGAAGTGGGTGGAGAGAAAAAGGGAAGACATGCAGCAAAGGTCACAAGGTCAGGAATCAAACGGGAATAATAGTCCAAGTCCCAGAAACAACTTTTTTGCACCTTTTCTTATTTAGATATTAATAGTCAACCAACATTTATAGAACATATGGAGCCCATTAATGGGTCCCAGATTGGATTATACTGGGTAGCTTCATGCTAACTGGTCTGATTAGCATGAATGGGTTCCACTAGATCAAAAAGTTCAAAAAGTGGGACCCATATGGATCCTAGATGTGATGCCCAAGTGAGAGGGGACCCATTTGGTTTTGCCAATGTGTGTTGCATTGAGTCAACCCAATGGGTCTCATATTAAAAGCCTAGCATGAGTTCAGGCCCAGTTAGTGCTGAGAAGAAAAAACATGGCGTCTTTGTCGCTTTAAAATTTCAGTCAGAAAGAACAATTTAAATCTGAAATGGCCGACTGTCGTGACCCCGAAATTAATTTAGTATATTTAATTTATTTTTAGTTTTTAAAATAATTTTCTGTTTCTTTATGACTTTAAGACCTTTTTCAGCTCTGACAATCCTAAACCATAAAAACTTCTGCTTGTCATCAGTTCCCAAATGAGTTAACCCAACTCTCCGAAACGTCGACGTCCAAGAATGTCTTACATTTACTTATGGGACCCATAAGGGACTGGATGAAGAATACAAGTCCAGGAGCGATTGCCTTTGTTTTCATTAATCACCCCACGTTATTAACTCCCTATATTAGCTTGATGTTGGTCATCTCTGGGCAGTTTGTGGGACCCATCCGGTCCTGGGTGTGTTGTCCAATTAGAACAGATTTTCTTAATACCCATTTGAGACCCACTAAAATCCTACATTGGGTCCC
Source organism: Xiphophorus hellerii (assembly GCF_003331165.1). NCBI lineage: Eukaryota > Metazoa > Chordata > Actinopteri > Cyprinodontiformes > Poeciliidae > Xiphophorus > Xiphophorus hellerii. The sequence goes on along the minus strand of NC_045679.1, from coordinate 7,957,709 downwards.
CAACTATTTATTTAAGCCAAGTGGGTCCCCTTCAAGAAGCCGATTGCGAGCGCAGGATCACTTAGAACCCATCCAGCCAGAGCTAACACCCATATGGGGCCCATATCCACTTTGTCCATGGACAGGGAGGCAGCTAAGTACTTTCGGAGGGGTATGCAGACACATTACAGGCCCCCCTGGGGGGTTTCAATGCACAAACAGCTGTCAAATACAGAAAATGACGACTAAAAAATAATTAGTCCACCATCGTTTGGCGCCCCTACGAGTCGCACCCACTTTTTGTGCCACTGTCAACAGATTTATAATAATGTGTATTTTAGGTCGGTCAGAAACATTTTTTATTTGGGATATATGACTTTATTATGGCCCATTTGATCAATTTTGATTAATTTCTAGTCACATTTTGAAAAAAGCAGTCTTCTCTTTTTTCACTCATTTGTCGTGTTTTCAACGTCCAGCTAGAGGGGATCATTTACAGAAACAACAGGCCCGTGAATTGTTTCTTTAAATTTTTTATTTTACTTTTTAAATGCTCAGGAAATTATTTCTTATTTATTTTCAACATTTATGGCAGAAACCAAGCTGGTCATCACAGTCTGTGACTGAATTAACCTGAGTTTGTTTATTTATCTTTCATTTTATTTCTAACTCTCATGCAGCTAAATGACATAAATAAATATTAAAAAAACCACAATTTGAGTCGGAGTTGCTTATGAATAATGCATCGTTGCATGTGTGCATATTAATAATTCAAACAAACTACTATATCTACTCAATTATCTTTATGATGAATTATTCACCTGCGCGGAGTGCACGCTGTGTTTGGGTGTGAACACAAAGTGGCAGGCTGGAGATTTGGGTGATTTTAAAAACAGAGCGGGGGGTAAGAGAGGCTGGAAGAAAAAAAAAAGAAGAGGAAAACATTCCCTACTTCTAATTGGATCCCAGGTTAACAGATGGGAGATATTTTGGCGCGTCAAACACAATCGCTGGCGGCTGCAGGAAGACTAAAAACAGCCCGTTTTATTTCTCTGCAGGACAAAGTGGAAGCGGCAGACTGCGGTCGGGCTGGAGCTGCTGGCGGAAGCTGGGAACTACTCCGCCCTGCAGAGGATGTTCCCGTCCCCGTATTTCTACCCGCAGAGCCTGGTGTCCAACCTGGACCCCGGGGCGGCCTTGTACCTGTACAGGGGCCCCTCGGCGCCCCCGCCGGCCCTACAGAGACCGCTGGTCCCGCGGATCCTCCTGCACGGGCTGCAGGGGGGCGGAGAGCCGCCGCCGCCCCCTCCGCCTCCACTCCCCCCCATGTCCGGAGTGCTTCCCCGGCCTGCGCAGCAGCGGTGAGCCGGGCCCCCCTGCTGAGCTTTTACAGGCCAAACTGGACCCGCTTTGAACGAACAGGACAAAATAAAGAGAAAACGACGAACAGTCTATGGGACGAAACTGGACGGAACCGAGCCGAAAAGACTCTAAACGGACTTTTTGTTGTTGTTTTTGTTTGTCTTTGTGAGACAGAAGCTTTATTTATAATGTATTTATTTTTCAGAAGGCAATAAAGCCTTTAAGTTAAGTATTTATTTACACCCAGTTTCAGTATTCGGGCTCCGGTATTTGACCTCCAGCCAATTAATTATTAATTATTATTATTATTATTATTTACAGGTAAAATGATCAAACTTTCATGTCTGAATAAAAAGTAGTTGTATCATCCAAAGGAAGAATATTTTTTAGTTTTTTCATTCATCCGAGTCGTTGACGTGTAAATAAGAAATAAGAGGACTTTTCCTGTTCGATTGTTTGTTCGGTCCAGTTTAAACCGAACTGGTGCGACAATAAATATACGGACGGACTGGATGTTTGGATCCACAAACTTTGGCTCTTGCTGACTTAAATATGTCAAATTATTTATATCTAAAACGCGGTTTTAGTCCCCCAACAGATTTTAATGCACCACCTCGGTGAGGCCTCATTTTGTATTTTTATCGATAATCGATTAATCAGGCTTGGGCCCTGAGCTCAGGTGGATTTGTTGACGTTGTGCATCATTTCTGTTATTTCATATGAAGCTGTGAGAATAACTCCGTACTGTTCCGACTCTCCTTTATATTGGTGAACATGTATATTGCAGATATCAACCTTGTGGAGTGATTTTGGTATAATTACATTTCCTGGATTTTATTCGATTTCTTCCCTCTTCTTTTTTTTTTTTTTTTTTTTTTTACATTTGAGTTTTTTTGAAAGACGTTTCCTCCCAAAAAGTGGTGAAGTTTATTTTTTATTTTTTAATGAAGTTCACAGCAAAGGTTGGACTGATTCAAAAAAAAAAAAAAAAAGAAAAACAAAAGGGGGGATTTGATGTAAAAAAGAATTACTTTTATAAATGTGGAAATAAAAAAAGATGTCTTTCATTTAATGCCGTGAAGCGCTGTTGGAGTTTTGTGGGGAACATGGAGGGGAATCAACACGTGGATTTAGGAACAATATGTTTATTGTTGATACACGAACATTTGTTTAAATTCTTCCAAGCGCAAAATCTGGATTTATGTGAACCAGACAACAGAAATCTGGGTGAATTTGAAACAATTTGGTGTCTTTTCCCGAAGATGGCGTCCACTAACCCCGCCTGCAGACAGCAGCGACTCCGACCTGCTGTCCATAAACAATGCAGGGAGCGGCATGAAATATTAATGCCATTCATCGCAATTGTTTAAGTGCCTTTAAATGATCCCCATTTTGGAAAATTGATTGTTTCCATCCGCGTGTAGTTCCTCCTTGAGAGGCTGCTGGATGCGCGCTGCGGTGCCAAGCGGCTCCAACAGCTGGTGACCGGGCCGGGGCTGCCGGCAGGCCGGGGATCAGAGCCGGGACAGCTGGTCAGCGGCGGCCCCACCGCCCCGAACCCCCCAGTCCAAGCCTGAGCGCACCCACACGATCCCTCCGCGGCGCGTCAGGGGTTAAAGGAGTTCAGGCTGACGGACAAGGCTTGGCGAGCAGGATGTTAACGACGAGACAAAAGACTTTAATAGGTTTTAATTGAAAGTCGATAATGGGCTGGATAGCCAGCTCCCCCTGCTGTCAGCCGCGCATGGCACCTGTTATCTGGGAGCCGCGCTCCTCCTCTCCGCGGCTGATCGGGCCGTGAAACATCAAACTGACGGCTGGAGAACTTGCGCTTTTATCAGGCGGAAAATTGCATTAAAAACGCAGCGAACTGCGCCAGGTTCTGGCCAGCCTGGGTCATGCACGGCGCTTCTTACTTACAGTAGAAAATAAGTTCCCAACATGAAAATGCTCCAGAGAGCACGATGGAAAACCAGCAGACATGTTTTTATGGGTTTATTTTACAAATTAAGTCCGATCAAATGAACAGTGACCAACGCGTGGACCAATCAGGATCCAGAAACAATCATCCAAAAGCAAACCCGCTACAGCCAACACAGAGAAAACTCATTAAAAAATACAATAAATAAATAAATAAGAAGAAACAAAACAATTAAAGTCCTGTAATTTTTTAATATACATTATTTTATAACTTTAGAATTAATATTTTTCCACTTAACTCCTATTAAAGCACTTTGAACTGCCTTTAAATGCGCTACAAATAAAATTACCTTTACCGATGATTATTGATTTTATTTTCCAATTTGATGGTTTGAGATGAAAGAGTTATTGGTTCAGTCACTTTGCAAAGGTTGCAGGATTTTTATTTACTTGTTATATTATTATTATTCCTTCCAAATTAACATATACAAATTATTACATTTTTTAAAAATTGTATTTTTACACAATTGTGTATTTTTTTTTATTTATTTTTTGCTCCAAAAGTGAAACCGCCTCATATTTTAATCAGGTTGTTACGTTAACAGAAATCGGACGCTCATCCCGCCACTTACACTTTAAAAACTATTTAGTTATAATTTCCTCCGCGCAGTGGTGCCACCCGGACAGCGCCTGGCTCCGGACTCATTTTCTTGTAATTACGTGCAGATAAATTAAGTTTTGAATCTTCAGCTTTGATTGTTTTTATGGCCACTTGCTTCCTTTATAATGGCGCCTCCTTTATTTACACTGGAAGCAGCCATGACACCTGCAGCTACAGCGCAGCACCTGCAGTATGTGAGGACATAACAAGAACCCAGCAGCGCTTAAAAAGCCCCTCTGCTCAGATTTCACCTGGATAAAGAGGGAAGGAGGGTAAAAATGCCTCCCAACTCGCCAAAAGATCATTATGTCCCCATCATGTGGATCCGTGACCGATCCAGATAACGACCGCGCATTTTCTTTTAATACTTGCAAAGTGCGCAGCTGATTATCACAGGAATCAGGGCCCGGCGCGTCCTGCCTGATGACTCGGAGATTTCCCTTTTATTTCCATGTGAAAGGGGAGCTGGTGGTAAATCCCCCGGCTCTCACCGCGGATTGTCCCCGGCTCAGGGTTAATGAAGTGCGGATGGAGTGTGGCTAAGATCCCGACAGACAAAAAGAAGAAGAAGAAGAAGAAGAAGAAGGAAAAGGCTTATTCTCTCAGGATCAGTGGCTCATTCTAATCCAATGGACCTCTAATAATAATAAAATAATAATAATAATAATTCAAAGGAGAAACAAAAACAGGAACAACAATCTTCTGATAAAATTAAGAGCGAATCAAAGCCTGATTGGGATCGTTTCTGCTTTTATTTTTAATTTTAGTGGACCAGTGAGGCAGATCTGCATCAGATCTTTATTATTATTGTAAAAAGATCCACAAGGGAAGAGGAAAAATACATCAATTAAATGCTCAACAATCACACGGCCTATTTTTTTCTTCTTCTTCTTCTTTAGCCACAAATGAAAACGTTCTAATTTTACAGTTTGGTGCGCAAAATGTGCTTTAATGCTGGTTATTATATCTGCTCTCAGTCGGATAAGAAACAAAAAATATTTTATGCACAAACAGCCACAGCTTTGCTGCGTGCATTTAGGGCATCTGGAGCAACTTTTGAAGCCATCTCTGCACACAAAACAGTTGCAAAACAAACCGATTCATCGCGCAAAGAGCTTCAATCTGAACAAAATATTTGAATTTGGCTCTAGAAAACGCGATAAATGCGTTCCGCGCTGTTAATTATGTCGTTTAAATATTCCCTTTAACCATTAGCGGGGAAACTAATTACAGCTTTGAATCAAACGGATCTTAGTTTCTGACCCTTTGCAGTTCAAAAGGAAAACTAAATTTAGGAAGATGCGTCCATATTAGTGGGGAAAATAAACAGCAAAAGTTGATCTGATGATGATGTTGTGTGATGGGATGAATTAGGAACTGTGGGAATATGTGTGAAGGAAAAGGAGAAGGAGAAATACTTCTAGCCTGGAGGTAGGAGAGGAGGGGAGATAATTTCCCCCAATATGACGGAGGGGAAGAAAACATACAAACTTGGGTCAGGGGCGCCGGGATTGACATCCCAATCTCAGCAAATAATGAAAGCTTTCCTCTCGGATCACAGGGAGGGTTAGGGAGGAAAGAGGGCTGGAGATGGAGATGATGGAGGGGGAAGAGGCGGGCTTGCTGCCTCGCATCGCCGCACACACGACCCGCCGCTACCAGCCCGTTTCATGTTCCCAGAAACAATCAAACTGGTGGCACTGGTTGACTTTCAGCCGCGCGCTTTAGATTGAGAAACGACTGCTAGCTAGCATGCTAGCTAGATAGCTAACAACAGACGTGTACTCTGTTGACATTATAAATGTTCATTTATTTAAATTGTATTTATTTATTTAAATGTTTATTTATTTAAATGTTACCCGATCGCTAACGTTAGTCAGTGACGTATGCAGAAAGCACCAGTTCGGCTATGAAGCCAACCGGAAGTTACGTGCGCTGTAAACAACAATCCTCCAATTTATGAAACGTTAACAAAAACTTCAGGTGTGTGTTTCTATCTGCAGGTTTTATTTTTGGTTTTTTGTTTTAAAAAAAATATTTTTCTTCGTTCAGTGAATTTACTCACCAAGGTGCCCAGAAATTTTACTCAAGTAAGGACAGCAGTACTACATAATAAAATTACTCAGGTAAAAGTAAAAAGTACAGCCTTGTAAAGTAATTTTTTCAAAAACGTTACTCAAGTAAATGTAACTAGTTACCCAACTTTGTCTGTTTCCATTTTTAAATGTTAGGATGTGGGTACAGTTCCCAAACATTGTACTCCAGTGAGCAGGACTATTAGAGCTATTGTAGATACGGAAAAAATTAAGTGCAAATTTTCACCAAAAAAAAAAAAAAGACTTAAATTTTGATATTAATTTTTGACCAATTTTCTAGAAAAGTTTTGAGAACAATCTCAACATGTCTTTATAATTTTTTTAGCAGATTTTTTTTTTTACTTTTCAAACGTGGAAATTCTTGTTTTTTCTAGAAAATGTCCAAAATTAACCTAAAATTTCAGAGTTGTTCCTATCATCTTTTTACTTTTGGAGTTCTGAAATGTCCTTGTTTTTTTTTTTAGAATATTTCTCAGGTTTTTGGTGGAAATTCACACCTTTTTTTTCTACATAAAATGGCCCTACTACACCATCATATGTCCTTTTGATTGTTGATTGGATGGTAGAAATTCTGCTGGAGGGAATCCAAGTCAATGGGAGAAAGCCTGGACTGTAGCCTGATAAAATCCAGACATGTTCTACACTTTTTGCTAGAGGATCTTTAACCTCGCCTACCGAGAAGTGATTGCTAACTAGAGGAATCCAAGTCAATGGAAGAAAGTCCAGATTGTGAAGCGAGATTTAAATTGGAATTGCATAAGAAGTGAATCTGCCAGTGAAACTAGTACTTATACTTTAATATCGAGAAATTATTAACTTAAAATAAGCTTATATATCTTGCTAAAAAAGTTACTTGTAAACTAGTTTTGTCTTATTTGCAGTGTACTAAGACATTTCCACAAGAAATATTAGGTAAGAATTTGTATCTTTTGCAGAGCAAATGTAGATTAGTGTTCAGATGTGACCAAACTGAAGCATGATTGACTGATAACAGGTGAAAAAGACAGAGAACCTTGTTTCTATTCAAAGCGATTCATGTAAATAGTGTTGATGAAGTGCCATGAAAACACAGATAATCAATAACAGCCAGCAGCCACCAACACCTCTTTGATTTCCTCTCAACATGAATTGCTTCTTCTTTTCCCCGATAGCGCTGAAGGCTGCGCGGCTCCACAGCGGGGGGCCCGTGTTAGACATATTACTATCGGATGACACAGATTACTCAATCAATATCTAGTTGTGTTTGTGAGAGCGTGGGCCCCTGTCCCAGCGCACTCTCAGGAGCCACTTTGGTCAGACGACATGTTGGAGAAACAGCCTGGGGCCCTGACACCCACCGGACAACTAGCCCTACAAACGCCTCTGGGAGCAGACGGCTAGCTCAGCCAGGCACTAAAGCTAACAATGATGTGACATTCAGGAAGGAGAAGCAATAAAACAAAAACAAAAATCAAAACACAAATGTTTTTTTTTGTCGCAGCATGAGAGATATTAGATGTAGAAAGTAGATAAATCTAGTGTGAACAGTAGAACTAGAGGTGGGTAATAAATTACATTTACTTTTGCAACTATTTTGAAAAATGTACTTTTAGGAGTATTTTTATTTACTTTTACTTGACTAATTTTATTATGAAGTATTTACGCTCTTACTTTAGTGAAATCTCTGGATTTTCTACTGAGTGAAAAACAAAACATATTTTGACCAAAATTTCACCAAACACAGAGACACACCTGGAGGTTTTGTTAAAGTTTCATAAATTTTTTACTGATTTGTAAAAAGTTTTTTTTTGCCTGACTTCGTTACTTTTTTGTTATAATTATATGAATTACTGTCATTCTTGTCCTTAAAATACAAATATTTCCACTTAACTTTACATTTTGGTCCAGGAAATGATTGATAATTTGATCAGTTACCCAGAACTTGAGTAACATTTTGCCAAATACGTTTTTACTCTTGAGTAATTTCTCGGACGGCTACTTTTTACTTTTACTTGAGTAAAAATATGTTGAAATATCGCTACTCTTACTTGAGTAGCGGTACTTCTCATAGTGAGTAACGTCACTGAATGAAGAACAAACATGTATAAATTTTTTTTTTAAAAACTTCTATATTGAAAGAAATTGATTATATAAAACGTTTCTTTGGCCTGCTTTTGTTATTCAGCTCATGTGTTTTGGTGTCTGGTAAACATTTAAATAAAATTCTAGAACAAATCAGCAGGCAGTGCGCCGTTACCTAGCAACCCCAGCAAAGACCAGCCCGTTACCTAGCAACCCAAGAAGAGTTCCAGCACGTTTGGTGGAAAAAATGACATGAACATGTTTTGCATCGCTCAGAGATCTTTCCTAACCTGTTGAAGGAAGTATAATGGGTCACCTTTAAGGCTTCTTGTTGTATGTATGTTTTAAAAACAATGAAAATAGCAACATTCTGATGTCAGATAAAACAGATTCTCCTTCTCTTGTGTTTTGATGTGTCCTAAATCATAAGGTTAGGTTTCAGGTAATGACAAAGACGGGGCATTTCAGTCATTCATTTAGATTTTGGGAGAACATAATGTTCATGTAGATTAGGAGAAATAGTGAATAGTTAAATATGAGCAAAATAAATACATAAATAAATATGAGACCTTCTCTAAATTTGCTTAACTCTGTATTTTATTAGCTCAAACAGTAGACATACTTTAATATGAATTAATACATACAGTGAAAGAAGCTAACATCTACAGTTTTCTTTACTTCCGCTCTTTGGAGCTCAGCCAATCAGCAGCAAGGAAAATAAATGGAGTTCCTGGATTGGCTGCTTTGTAAAGACCAGACAGCGTCTCAAGTAGAATTATGCTTACATATTTCAGCTTCTCAATCTGCATTTTCTTTCAAACATTTAAAATATGAGGGGGAAAACAAACTTTGTGTAAGTTGATTTTTTGCAAAAATCCAAAGTAAATCCACCAGCAGGTTTGGCGTAAATGTTCAAGGAAACATCCGGGTCACTTAATTTTGTAAACAAAGTCTAGTTTTAGTTCTGGACCGGTTATGTTTTCAATCTGTTGCTGTATGTTTTTAAAACTGTGATGTTCGGGGAAAACTCTGCGTCGGAAGCTAATGGGAAGATGTCATTGTTTGTGTATGGAAAGCTGAGAAAAAACTTTGAATTTAATTTCATGAAGCATTTCTCTTTTTTTTTTTACATTTCCTGTGTTTTGCTACTGAATTACTTCTCACACAGAAAATGTTTTCACTGCAGAGTTTATTTGATGACTTTCCGCTGTTGGTAGCGTGTAATTGTGTTTGTATTGGTGACTTTGATAATGACAATAATTCAGCAAACTCTTTCACATGTAAATCAAACCGAGGCTTATTCCTTTCCACCATCGCCTGAATCGATTGCGGAGTGCCTGCTCGATCCCCTGTAGGCTACAAGGAAACATCAATCATTCCCTTTTCTCCCAGAAACCAGCGCCGCTCCCTCTACAACTTTCCCATAATTTATCCCAAGCTGAGACGTGAACGCTCGACGTAATGAAATGTTAAAAAGAAAAAGTCATTGTTTACTTTTTGTGCCGACGAACAAACATGTCTGCGTGTCGAGCATCGCAAATCCAGCTCAGAAAACGTTTAATATTCCTCTCCTGAATACAATCAATCAAGTCGATCAAGTGTATTTGTGCAGCGCATTTCAGCAGCAAGGCGCTTTACGTAGCAAAAACAGAAAATTACAAAGTTATAAAGAAAATGATCAGAATCAGAAACCCTTTGTGCACAACAAAATCTAAAAAATAGCAATTCTTGAAAACAAGTCAAATAACTGAATAAAATAAGTATATCTCAATAAATAAAAATATAGTAGAAACACAGAGAAACATCTGAAATGAATGAATCTGTTATTCGAATATCGATATATTTTTATTTGTTTTATTATTTCCAATCATAATCATAATCAAAGCTGAATTTCTGCCAGAGAGGAAGGATTGATTCAAACACCAGTGGTCCTGCTCTGCTCTCTGGCCTCCAGTGTGAGAGAGCTGCCAGACATCAGACAGCAGCAGCGTTAAAAATACATGTATACCACTCCTCATCACTTATTGATGACCTCTCCTCCCTTTATGTTTATGAGGTGAGAGGCCTCCAACGGTGACCCCGAGGACCCGCCGAGGTGTCCCACAAGCTGCCTGCTCCTGCTAATTGAGGCTCCATCGCTCACGTACACGGAAAAGCGCAACGCAGGGTCACCGGTGAACAGCACACAGTCGCCTCCATGTTTAAGGAGAAAGTTAGCAGACTCAGTTTCATAATGTTCATTCGCTCTCTGTCGCGTTTTGTTTATACGCAGCTTCCCCAGTGACGTCACGCCTCCGTGCAGTTGCCATGACAACACTAAACGAGAACTAGCTTTCGGCCACGTACATTACAACTATTACTAAAAATCAATATAAATATCAATATAAATATCAGAGATATTTACTGTAGTACGGCCGAGTTAGCAAAATTAGCTTAGCTAACATAGCTTTTATCTGCTAGCTAACACGGACATGTAGCCTACCTGTGCGTTACTTACTCTGCCAGGCAACAGAACCTTTACACGAAGAGTTCGTACGTCCTTTACAAATCCGTTTAAATACTGATGGTGTGCGTCCATGGATTTCAGGTGGAGCTCCTCCGTGTTGTACTCGGTCTTCATATTCACTAGGTAGTTAGCTATATCCACATATTCTGGCATGTTTTCCATCTCTGTCTCATACGGGTCGATCCCGACAGCGGCCATTTTGTTCATGCATCTTTCCCTCATACATTTGTTAAGAGTGTCCACATATTTTCTTTGTGTTGGCCTCGAAGGCATGGGTCCGCGTGCTGCCATTGGCGACTAAGATGGCGCGGATCACTTCCGGTTCAGACTTGTTCCGTAGACAAAGCAGCAGTGATGTGTGATACCACCATACTGAGTAAAATTGAAGCAGGTACCGGCGATACCGACCTGCTAGTTAGTGCAAAAGACACTTAATTTTCCTGTTAAATCTAAAAAAATAAAATAAAATTGAAAAAAAGTGCTGCAATTCAAATCTTGACTTCCTAAAAAGAATATCACAATGGTCTATACAAAACATGTTTATTAAATTTTTTTGAACAAAATGATTCTTAGATAATGATATTTTAATCTGATCATTTCTGCCTTTTGTTTTTTCGCCTCTTGTCACTAAATAAACTGCTGCTGGCAACGACACCCAACTGTTTATACTCAGATGTGAAAATGGCTGAAAACAGATGGGCAATTATACAACTGTACATTTTGAAAAGCATTAGTGGGGCTTCCTGCACAACCAATCATAATTGTTGGTAAGCCAACAATAAAACTCTTGTCTTTTCCAGCATGCAGCAGTAAAACCAGCTGACCAAATGGGCTGGAACTCAGCTTGGGTTGCTAGGTAACAAGCGGAACTCAGCTTGGGTTGCTAGGTAACGGCTGTGTTTTGGCAAACACAAACACCGTAGGCAGTGTAACAAATGGACCATCCCATAATCAGTTTAGGTTCTGCCGCCTCCTGCTCTGGTTTTGACATTCTGGCTTTAAAAACACCTGAAGATAAAATAGAAACAATCAACACAAGCAACTGTAAATAATTGTGTAATCATTGGTTGTTGTTTGTATATTGTATATCCATCCAAAAATGTGCAAATACTGAACCGCGACTGTAGCTTATTTCAACATACAGACCTTCAATGGAATCGTTTAATATCATTCATGTGTTGGAATGGCCTAGTCAAGGTTCAGACATATTCCAATTAAGAATCTGTGTTCAGTTTCACTCTCATTAGTTACACAGAGTGGGTGCTCTACTGTGTGCTAACTTAAAACGTAAGATCAACTAGAAAAAAATGCTTTCAATTTAACAATATATTATTTTTACAGTGTAGAATTTAAATGGTTAAATTCCACTCAAACTTTGGAAGGAATTGTTTTCCGACATCTTCAATGTCACTGATAACATCGTCATTTTGGCTTGAAGGAAAACTACTTCTGATATTTAAAAAGTTAGCGTGGTTTGAATTTATTTTAAAACGACTTGCCGTACCCCAGGAGGCGTGTTTAAAACAATCTGAGGGGTTTAAAATCGGTTAAAACGCCTTTTTTTTTTTTTTTTGTGCATTATTTAGAGTTATAAAAACAGCAACCCAGATGGAGATGCCAGTTATAAATTGTTTGTGGAGAAATATGTGATGTGTTGTGGGTTTTTTCATTTGTTTGTTTATCTTCTGTACTTCTGTCAGTGTTTACAAATGCGATGAATTATTCGGCGCGGCGCGTTTGTCCTTTAAGAAGACGCTGATATTCTTGGGGAAAAAGTGTTACGAGAGCAGTCAGGGAAAGTTGATTCCCATAAACAGGCTAAGTTGAGACATCTGTAGTGAGAAACCACTTGAATCGGTTCTGCACATCACAGCCTGTTTACTTTTTTTATTGTGTATTCTCAGGAATTTGTTGCGTTTTCTTTATTATTCTTATTATTAGGGCTGAGTTTGGGTGTCAGTACCCATCAGGCCTGTGTGAGTCTCTGTGAAGGCGACGCCGCAGACGGTGCGTCACATCCAGTTAGCAGACACCCAGCGCGCTAAAGAGGTTAAACTGCCGCGCCTGGCACAGCCAATTGTATTGAAAGCCGTTTGAAGCCGGGTTTCTCTCCTTCCTCTTGCATCACGCTTCACACGCTTTATTCGGGTTGCCACTCCAGACAAACTTCAAACCTGTGTGTGTACAGGTGTGGGTGTCTGTGTTCATGAGTGTGTGGGTGAGTGTTTGCGGCTCCAGAGGCCTTTGGTGTTGTTTGTTTGCGCTGCTTTCCTTTCTATAAACCGGGCTTCTGATCTTCCAGCCAACATGCCTCCAAATTCCTCTGCTGTTCCCGGCGCCATGTAAATAAATCGGTGTCAGCTCGGCTGATGATGAAACGAGCAGCGACACAATCCTGAAAGAAAACAAAAAAAAAAACGTGCAGCAGCTTCTTCTTCTTCTGCGGTGTGAAGTGTGAGATCTGCAGCTGCAGGGAGTTTTTGCATCTCTTTCTGTCTTCCGCTCTTAACCAGGACGTCCAAAGTGCAAAGGTAGACAGATTGTCCACAAATTATACTCAAGTTAAGGAAAGTTACATAATCAGACGAGCTAAGAGATAAAGTTAGGTGGAAATGTTGGCATTTTAAAGAACAAAATTAAAATAATTAATATAAATAACAAAATCAGTCTGGTAAACTTGTGGTTAAAAGAACTTTGTTCTTCATTTAGTGAAGTGAATAGAGTATCCAGTTTAGGTTTAAATTGTCCAAATTAGCCAGTTTGTTTTTTTTGGGTGAAATTAGCCAGAGTTTGGTTCAAATTCACAAGTTTTGGGTTTAAATGAGCCAATTTGGAGTTGAAATCTACCAGTTTTGGGTTTGTATCTGCCAATTTGGATTTTAAATTCCCCATTTTTGTGTTTAAATTGACCAGTTTTGGGTTTAAATTGACCAATTTTAGGTTTAAATTCACCAGTTTTAGGTTTATATTCACCAGTTTCGGCTCCTATAGAGGTGAAAAGTTTGGACTCCTGGTCTCTAACAGCGCCTTATTAGCCCGCGCTGCTCGCAGCGGTGGCGGCCCGGAGTTATGGCTCTGTCGGGCCAGCGGTCGGGGTCCTCCGAGGCAAATGGCGTGTCACGAAGTGGTCAGTGAGGTCGGCTGTCTTCCTCACCGCCACTGGTCTCGCTTGTCCAATTAGGGGCTCTTTGGCCTCCCTTTACGTCCCCAACATGTCCGCCTTTGACTGATTCCTTGACACCTCCGGCCCCTGAGATGGAAACACCTGACAGAGCGAATGAGTCCAGGTCCGCTTGAGGAGAGACAGAGAGAGACGAGGACAAACAAACAGAATTAATCCTCGTTGTTTCCACTCACATTGTTCAGCGGAAGAATTAAACTTTTTAAAAATAACTGAGATTTTAAAAGGGATTCTGCATAAATGAATGAAGCATAAACAGCCTGCTCATTATGTGACAAATGTGTTTGCCATACCAGTTCCTTATAGTGATTCTTTGGGTTTCTGTCAGATATTCTGAGGGTCATGATGATGGAAAAGAAAAGAGACAAAGTCAGAAGACGGAGAGCTGAGAGGAAAAGGGCAGAAGGGGGGAAGGATGCCAGGGAAGCGGCGGAGGCTCTGGGGATTGCAGCTGGCGTGCGTCAGGCTGGCTGGGCGCGGCGGCCGCCTCGGCGTCCCTTGATCTCGCGCAGAGGCGGGTTTTCAGCAGGCCTGCGGGTGCCGAGGCGCCGCCATCCAAACCTGGAACCGTCCTCATCCTCCCTGCGGACGCTTGGAAAAGCAGAGAGAAAACACACGGGAAGAGCGCGTGCATCTGCAGGACCGATATTCATTCATGCATACACCGCTGACAGGCCGTACACACATGTTCCCGTGGTAACGATGACAATGTCAACACATGCTGCTGCACATCCTGAGTCATAATGAACTAGAGGAAGGGATCCGTCTTTTGTTCTTGGAGGGATTTCTCTGACAATTTGTCGCCTGCCTCATGGCTGCAGGTTGGATTCGGACCCTCAGGAGGAGAATGAGGAGAGACGGGAAATAAAGGCAAACACAACCAGAGTGTGTTTATATATGGCAACCCAACCCGGATGAAAAGACGTGCCACTCTGCGACCGGGTTGTTGCCTTCAATTAGGCCCGACACGGAAATGAGAGCAGAGAGGCGAAGGCTGGAGGCGAAGCGAAGATATGGAGTCATGAGGAGCAACTCAGATACAGATGAAGAGGAAAGAGTGAAGACGGACTGATAATCTAGACAGGAACAAACAGGAGTACATTCCTGCCAAAACTCTGAACGCTTGAGATTCATCTAGGAAAGTTTCTAGAAAAAAAACTGGGGGATTTCGAGTTTCAACTTGAGATTTTTTTTTTTTTTTTACTTTTGAAAGTCAGAGAAAAAAAATTGAAACGTAAAAAAACAGAGAAATTTCAACGTTTTTGTAGAAAACCATTGAAGGTAATAAATTTCCAACTTTTTTATAGAAAACTTTTGAGATATAGTTCAGAAGTCTTCTAGAAAAAACTTGAGACTCATAAATTATTTAGAAAATCTTGGAAAATTATGAGTTTCAAAAGTTTCAACTTTTAAAACTTAGTTTTCCAAAGGTTAGAATTTATGATTTTTAAAACTCAAGAATTTTCTGGAACAAAAATGGAAATCTCAGTGTTTTTTCTAGCAAATTTTCAACTTTTCACATTAAAAAATTCCCCTGTTTTTTCTAAAAAAAAAAAAAAATTCCCAGATTAATTTCAAAATTTGAGTTTTTATAGTAAATTTGTGAGTATTCAAACTCAGAAATTTCAACTTTTGTTTTTTCAGGAAAATTTTAGAGATTAATTTCAAAATTTAAGAACCACTGAAGGAAACAACACGAAAACCTCTGAAGAAGAAACTGAGCGCAACTTCCCTCTTCACAAAACGTAAACAAAAATCTAGTGGCAGATTTTAGTGGTTGTAGGATTTCTCTTTTGTCTTGGTGAAAAACGACAAGTCATTTCGTCTCGCTAATGCTAGGCTAACGCTAACTAGCAGGTTTGTTTTGGTTGTATTTACCCAGAATGCTCTCTGGTCTGCTTGGTGTTCACATACGCATTCGAACCGCACCAGAGTTCACTTCAACCGAACCGAGGTTTGTAGGCGAACCAGAGTTCGATTTTTTGAGTTCGATTCCGTTTTCACACGTCCCCAAACACACCGGACTTTCTGGGCAAACAAAGTTCAGTTCAGTTAAAGCGAACTAAACAGGGCTGGTGTGAACGACGCACCCTGAATTTCCAAATCTTTGTAGGAAAACTCACATCTGCTTATTACCTGATTACAGTTTTTAAAGTTTTTGTGGGTGTTTTGCAGCAGGAGGGACTGGTGCACTTCACAAAGTAGTTTTCATCCAGAGGAATTAGGTGTAAACACTCAATGAAGATCTCAAGGAATCAACCAGGAAGTCACAAATCGAATATTTTTCTATTCCAAAATAAGAAGAAAGAGGCCAGCGTTGGAAATATCTACTTCCTTGCTTCCTTACGCCTGCGTACAAGCGGAGGGTTTTATTTTGGATGCTTTTATCACCTGCTCACCTGAGATTCCCTGGAAGCTATTAATTTAAAGCCACAAAGTTTACTGCCTCCGTTAAAGGAGGAAAAAGGGTAAAGGAGGAAGGGGGGAGGGAGGGAGAGAAAAGGCAAAGAGTATCTTATTGTTTTTATTAAATCCATTCCCTGGGTGTCCTGGTCAATAATGACTCGATATATTAGCAGGCGCCTTGCTATTTGCGCTGTTTTCCGGGTGTTTTCCCTGCCGGTGATTGAGCGGAGCTATTTTCACGAGCGGAGGCGGCTGAGGGGACCAGGGAGGCTAACGCGTGTTTGATCAAAGTTTATGTGAAATTTCCCGGGGCCTCCTGTGGGAGCTGCTGTTTATGAACTGTAATAAAAAGAGTCATTTTGACGGCGTGACCCTGCCGCGCCGGGTGAAGGATTTGGTTATGTCTCTGTTTGCAAGGAGCAGGAGGTGGAGCGGGAGACGGGAGGAAAAGCTGGATGGGTTTTCGGAGGAAGGCGGATCATGCAGCGGCGAAGGATGGGAGGAAAAAAAAAAGGGAGTGTTGGAAAGACGAGTGAACAGAGGGGATTACAAGCCTCGGTGTTGTCTCAGCAGCCAGCCAGCACCTCTTAATGAAACACTTTGGTTCAATTCCTGACTCATCCCGCGCCGCCTGATCAGCTTTGTCCCCCACAATCCTCCTCTCCTCTGAATGTAATGCATCGTAAATGAGAAATTAGAATGCAGAAGACTCTCAAACACGGGAACCAGGAAGAGAAGGTGAATCTTATCGAGTGTGTTACGAGGAAACCACGTCGATAAGAAGGTATAAATAGTAACCTTTGAGAAAATCAAATAATGTTGACCTTTTGCTAAGTCGATAAGATAATCCTCCACGCTCCTTTCTGCCTGCGGAGATGCTTGAACAGTATTATGCTTTTAATGAAGTGATGAACAGTCTCCGGGCTGCGAAGATTACCGCCGGACTTGGACAGATGCTTTCCAAAAGCTACTAAATGATAGGTTAATATTAACATTAGCTCGCCTCAAATCATTCTTTCCAGCATTTTGCCTCCGTATGCATTGCTTCAGAAAATCACTCTGAATTTCTTCAAACTTCTCCAGACTTCCTTGTAACCTTTTAAAGTGATATTAAAATAGTTCCTGCAGGTCTTCTGAAGTGTCTTTTAGACTCTGGTGGCTTTTTCACTGATTTTCTATCCAGTACTTGTGTGTATTTATGTAAATATATGAAAAAAATAACTAGAAGACACGGATTAATCTCTGCAAAACTGTCCTCAGCAGATTAAACATGTCTGTAAGAAATTAATCAACTGCTGAGGTCTTGTTTATCACCGACTGCACCTCGACAGTTTCGTGGTTATCACCTTGTTGGAGCAAAAATGTTATTTGTTTTCTGTCAAACTCTGTCATGTTTGGTGTTTTTCATAGATTCAGATACAGAAATGGGAATAAAGAGTCACTAAGGTTAGTCAATGACATTACATATCAGCCAAAACGTTTATGGTTTTTGGAGGGTCATGGCAAAAATATTGGTAAGGTCTTAGTAAAGTCTTGACAAGTTAAATATTGGTCAGGTCCCAATAAGGTCTTTGCATGACATGGGTAAAGTATCAGTAAAGCCGTTGTAAATTATTGGAAAGGTCTTGTCAACATATTTGTACGGTCTTGGTAGGAACGTCATAAGATCTAGTCAAGACTTCAGTAAATTATGGATAAAGTCTTGGTAAAATATTGGTAAGCTATCAGTAAGGTCTTGATAAGATATGGGTAATGTTTCGGTGAGGTCTTGTCAACATTCTGGTAAAATAAGATCTTTGGAGTGTCTTTACAAGATATGGGTAAATTATTTGCAATGTTTAGGCAAGATTATGTCAGCATATTGGTACGGTCTTGGTCAAGTCTTGGTAATCAAGACATGAGTAAAGTATTGGAAAGTTCTTAGTAAAATATTGGTAAGATCTTCGTAACGTCTTTACAAGATACAGGTTAAGTATCAGTAAGGTCTTGTAAACGTACCGGTAAGATCTAGTGAAGACGGGGGTAAATTATCGGTAAGGTCTTGATAAGTTGTGGGTAAAGTATCTGTACAGACTTAGTAAGATATTGGGAAGGTCTAGTAAAGTCTTGACAAAATGCAGGTAAAGTACCTCTTGTCAACATATTGGTTACCAACATATTGGTAAGGTCTTAGAAAGGTTTTATCAAGATGAGGGAAAGAATCATTACGGTCTTGATATTATATTGTTAAGGTCATGATAAGGTCTTACAGTAAAGTCTAAGACCTGGGAAGGTCTTTGAAGAATACTGACAAGTTGTGGGTAAAGTATCTTAGTAAGATATTGGTAAGGTCTTAATAAAGTCTTGACAAAACATCGGTACTGGGAAGGTCTTGACATGTTGTGGGTAAAGTATCTGTCTTTACCCACAACAATATCTTACCAATATGTTGGTAAAATCATAAATAAATGTTTACGACTGTTGTCATTATGCGTCACTTGGTAAATAATGACGCTTTTAATGCAAAGTTGACACTTTTAGTAACATTTTTAATACAAATTTGCTTTAAAAGTGTCATTATTTACTGAATGACATTTATGACAACAGTCATAAACATTACAGAAACTCCTTTATCTTCATGACTGTCATGCCAGGCTTATGCACACCCCTACAAATAAACTGTAACTATAAAGGCTGACTGTTTGGAGGGAAAGCGTAAAGAAGTAATAGATGATTCAAGACTTTTGCACAGCGTTATGAAAGGAAAGACGTCGGCTTTAAGTTAAAGAAATCAGAACATCCTCCCAGTTCAAGCTGCGCTCCGCTTCTCTAAATAAACCCAGCAGGTCAATGAAATCTGCAGGAGAACCAGTGAAGCTGCGCTGCGACGACGCTCCCGTCTGAGATTTATCACGAAAGAAAAATCAATGCGGCAAAGAAGGATCACAGCGAACACCAGAGACCCATCAGCTGTAATAGCCATCACGACACGCACCACTTACAGAAAAAACACACATCTGTCAGACGAGGCGGTCTGCAGGAAAACACACGAGAGCGTCTCCTAATTTCCTTTCTTATACTGAAGGTCTTTAATGTGAAAATAAAAAGAAACTGAGGTAGATTATTTGTGCATCTGTTCAATAACATGTCCTGGACTTCCTGCAGGCCAAACATGAGCATGCACATCCATCACAGAGCTCACCTATGGGTCCGTGGCTGCATGCCACACACACACACACACACACACGCACACACGCCCACACACACACACACACACACAGAGGCAGGCAGGCAGGCAGAGGATTATTGAGGTGGTATCAAACAGGAATAATAAAGCAGGTTCTTAAGATTTTAATAAGAATAAAATGAAACAGTAACCACCAAGGGGCCGGCAGGGTTAATCCCTTCTATATTACTGAAAATAAAAAGAGGATAAAAACAGACAGGAGGGCAGAGCTGCTGCTGCTGCAGGAGGAGGGAGAGCGAGGAAGACGAGGGGGGGGCTGCAGGGATGAGAGCGAAGAATATGCCATCAAAAGTGGATCCAGTTAAAAGGGATTGAAATTAACAAGCAGGTTTTAAAATAGAACCTATAATTTCCTTCCACATGCAGAAAAACGGCTGAGTTTAGGCCTGAGTGTCACTTCTTCTTCTTCTTCTTCTTCTTCTTCTTCTTCTTTTTCTTCTTCTTCTCCAATGTCAGCGTGTGAGCAGATGGCATGAAACAGTTGGCAGGAGCGCGCGAGCGTGAATATCTGTTTACTAATAACCCTTTAATTACTTCAGATGGGCAACGGGATCAAACACGCGGACCCACTCAGGAATTAGCCCTAAATCAGACCGGACTGGAAACCCGGGCGAAGCCCCCGGTGCTGCGGCGGGCCACAAAAAAAAGCTGTGAAAAGTGGCGCTTTGAAAACCCGTTACAGACGGGATATTCTGTCTTTATTTTCACCGAGTTTTATCCGTAATCAAACACAGCAGATGCTGCGATGCAAATTTAAGAGCGGAAAATTATTCATGTTTGAAACGTCAGAAAGTGGAGGGAATTTTTTTCTTGTTGAAGTTTTTAAACACAAAAAAAAGCTGAAGTAAAAGTCTATCATTAAAACATTTCACCTGCTGGGTATACCGATCCACTTTCTTCACTTCCGATACTGACACCGATATCCGACGCTTCGTATCGGCCGATACCGATCCGATACAGATAAACAGCTGAATTCATTTCAAACGATTGGTTTTTTTAAATGATCTGAATTACAAATTTATTTGCTAAATGTACAAACTTAAATACACCAATAAACCTGATCAAACATGGAGAAACAGGTTCAGTCAGTGAAATTAATTAACCAGTCAAATAAATTAAGTGAAATTAACCGAAACAGTTTCAAACTTGTAAAAATAAACTGCAACACATCTTTCAAATGGTTCAGAAAGTGTAATTAGAAATTATAAATATAATGTAAAAAAATAAAGAGTACATCTTCTGTTATGGATCATCGATATCCGATCCAGAATGTTTTCAAATATCGGACCGATACAGAGATTAATATCGGTGCATCTTTACTCATGAGTTTATCACCTCCTCTTTTGTTAATTAGTTATGTTTTAATTTTTAGTTCACACAAACACTTCTCTCAATATCGGCAGGGAATGCAGTACAAAACAATGCTAGAGTTAGCATTGTGTCATTTCACTGCAAAATCTTATTTTAACATTTTTAGTGCAAACGTCTTAGTTCACTTAAAATAAGACAAAACTAACTTACAAGTAATTTTTCAGCAAGATATAGGAGCTTGTTTTAGGTCAATAATTCCTTGATATTGATGGGAAAGTTCCAGTTATATTAGCAGATTATTTCACTTATAAAATGGGGAAAATGTCATAAGTGAAATAATCTTCCAGTTGAAGCAGCACTTTTTAATCAATTTTAAGAAGAAACAATCTCCCGTTTCTTGATTGCATGTAAATTCATGGTTAGTTTTGTCCTGTAAAAAATATTGAATATTGACCAACAAATGATTATTATCATAAAATATGTTTTAAGCCTGGTGGTTGGGCGCTGGAACAGTCATTCATCCAGCGGCACGTTGTGTTTTTGAGTGATAAATGATAATTATGTGTTATTGAAAGATTGAAAGATTAACATCTGAGCACCATCTACAAAGTCTTAAAAAAGCAAATATAAAAAAAAAATTAAATAAATAAGCAATGCTAAGCCTGGTGGGGGGACAAGTAAAGCCTGGTGGCCCACCAGGCTTATAACACACTGAGGGAAACTCTGATGTGCAAACTATTAAAACTTTCACTACTAGAACATGCAGGACGTTGACCATCCATTATTCATTATAGTATAAAACACTGAGACACAAATCGTTTTGCACTAATCAGTTGCTATTTTGTAAATATTTTAACACACTGATAATGCATGATGTCCACTTTAGTGGACAGATGATTTATTCCAGGTTTCCTTCTAGAAACGACTCGCCGTTTGTCCTCAAAATGGACCAGACTGACTGACTAACCAAAAGCATCTCAGGTTTCCCACAGGAGGAAAATCAGACAGACTTGATGAGGAATGGTCAGTGTGAACCGGTCTGCTGATAAACCGGATCCGAGGGCTTGCTGCTCATCCTCGCTTCCCGCTGCAGGATGTGCTCACGATGTAGAGCGACGATATTCACCAGTAATCTTTAAAGAATTAACAAAGCTGTACTATTTGACTCAACTGTTTTCATTAGTTATGGAAGAAGAAGAAAGTAAGAATATGTTTTTATCAAAATTCAGATTTTTTCCGTAAACTTCTGAGTTTTTTCTCAGAATTCTGACTTTAATTTTTATCTCAAAATATTAAAGTCAGTATAAGGGCCATTGAAAGTAAAATCATTTTTGATCTTAAAGTTTTTCTCAAAATGTTTTGCTTAAATTTGGATCTCAGAAAATTAAAGCCACAATTCTGAAAAAAAAGTAGAATTATTATTTTTTTAATCTTGACCTTAGAGTCACCTCAATCTCCAAAACAAATCACTGAAAAAAACTGTGGTTAAACAGCATCTCAAAAGTGCACTGTAAAATATTGTTTATATTGACTTAATGCAGATTTGAGTCGAAACTAGTGAAATAAATTTTGTTTTTTATGTTTTACTCACTTTAAAACAGACTATAAGCTACTTACCTCATCTAAATCTTATTATTTCTGACTAAAATGAGGCTATTTTCTAAGTTGTTTAACTGTATTGAGCTACAGCGCCATCAGGGCCGTTGCGAAGCAAAAAAGCTTTTCATATTTCTTATTTGTTCAAATCAGTAGTGAATGACTGCACATAAAATTATGCTTTGCTACTTTTTGTTTTGTCTACAACAGTAAAATAATTTCAGTTATTCATCCTGCTTTTCTCCATTCCAGCTGCTTGCTGGCATTCTTGTTGGTTGCGCAGAAGGCTCCACTTCTGCTTTTCAAAGATATATGGTTGGGTAATTGTGCAGATTATTTCACATATTCACTTAAAACAATCTCCTGCAACGTGCTGAAAAGTTACTTTCAAGTCACTTTTGTCTTATTTCAAGTGAACTAAGATATTTCAACTAGAAGTTAGACTAAAAATACTTAAGCGTTTTTCCTGTGTGTGCAATTATTACAACACAAACCAGCCAGATTTGGTTATTTTTTGCTAACAGAAACAAATTTAATCCCAGTTATTTGTACTCCAGACTCACATCCTCACTGTGACCGACACAAACGTCCCGCGTTACGCCATTAGAATCATTTATAGCTCCATCCGCCTGTGCGTTTCCTCCACAACTCGCAGACACTTTTATTATTTTGTACTCTTAATGCATATGCCTCTGTTCATATACAGTGAGCGTTATGAGGGTGCTCTCAGGGAGAAAATCCCCGCTGTGCGTAAATGTCATGGTGGGAAAAAAATTCCCTGGTGTGCCAGAATAGAGTTAACCTTCACCATTTTGTTCCGCTGAGCCCACCTCTCAGCGAAGCGCCTTACAAAGATTCGCTCTCCGTCTTCCTTTCTACGCCTTTCATTACGCGAACGCGGAGCGGACGCCGCTCGCCAGATGCCCTTTTCTTTTTGCAAGTATGTTGAGAAAGCATACATTTTAATGACGGGACCTTTACTTTTAAATAACTGCGAAGAGAGAGAGAGAGAGAGAGAGAGGTGGGGGGAAATAAATTGCTGTTCAAAAGGAGATAACACTCCTGGCATTGTGGGTTTGCTGGGGATTGGCCAGCTGTGTGGCAGCAACCCCTGTGTTGAGACCAACCTGTATAAATTAGGATAAAAATAGCCTCATCTGGTGTAGTATTACCAGGGGTGTGCTTGAGTGCTCTGGCACATGCTTAATATACGGCTAGGTGTAGAAAGGAAAGCATCATATGTCCAGACTGCAGCCTGGTTGCGTGGCAGTTGTATGTGCGAGTGGGTGGGATGCTTTATCCTAAATCCCGCTCAAGTGTAATGCAAACAGTGGCGGCAGTGTGTGTGGTTATTGTTTTCTCTGAGCTTGGATCCCAGTAAAGACCCCCAGGCCTGCGCCGCCCGCCCGCCCGCCCGCCTGCGGCCATGCGGCCGGCTTCGGCGCCGCGCTGCAGCCAGAGCCCTGGCGCCGGCCCCGCAAGGAAATTAAAAGGGGATTAAGGCTGGCTGACACTTTGTGGCCGATTACTCATTTCTGTCTCTGAGTGAGAAGCCGGAGTGGCAGGTTGGAGTGGCATCTTGACTTGGCTGGGAAGAGCAGGGGAAGGGGCGTGGCCACAGCGGCCTTAAAGTCTGTTACAATCCCAACACCAGAGCTGTCAATCAGTTTGTTCATATATTAGCATTTTGTCCATGTTCCATGTCAAGAGATGACAGAAATGCTCCTTTTTGTTGTTTCACAGCTGCAAAATTCACATTTTGCACAATTTTACACTTTACTTTAGGTTTCTATAGCTTCTAAAAACAACCCAAGCACTTAAAAAAAAAACATCCAGCTGTTTTTTTAGTGTCTGGAAAATATGGCGTTTCAAAATTCAAAATCTTCCTGAATGCCATAACCTTTCGCCGCTGCCTAGCAACCGCAGCCTAGCAACCACAGCCAATCTCCAGGACGTTTGGTCAGCCGGTTTTACTGCTGTATGCACTGGTACAATGGCTGCTGGAAAAGACAAGTGTTTTGTTGCTGTCTTACCATCCTGAAACCACTTGCTGCATTCTTGCTGGTTGTGCAGGAGGCTCCACTTGTGCTTTTCAAAGAGGCACGGTTGAATAATTGAACATCTGATGCAGCCGTTTTCAAACGCGAGTGTCAGCGTTGATTTGGGGGCGTGGCCAGTAGCAGCTCATTTGGATTTAAAGTGACAGGAGGCCCTAAAACAGATCCAAATAGGCAGAAATTATTAGACAGAAACTTTATTATTTAAGAATAATATTACACAAAAAATTGTAATGAACATGTTTTGTGTAACCTGTAGATGTATCCTAGCTTGTTCAAGGTCACCTTTAATATTTTTTTTGATTGTTTCAAGTTTATTTTTTTATATGGGACATTACATATCAATTTATATTTACATGTAAATACATGAAATTATATCCAAGAGGCAAATTTTCATCTCTAGTCCCACTGGCAGCTCGATGTATGTGATGTTTAATAATAAGAAAGGAAGAAAATGAGGTAATTAAACTTTTTTTGTAACGTGTAGTCTGTTTTGGTTAAATATTTTCTAACTTTAAATTGATAAGTTGTACAGAGGTAGCATAACAACACTAAAAATAGAAGTGTATGCAGTTAACCTACTTTAAGCTAAACAGGCTAATCGTGTGAGTAGAAAAATTAGCCTGAATCCTGTAACAATAAATCCACTGCATAGTTTTCACATGCTGAACAGATCCATGTCTGGATTTAGCACAACACACAAGGTTAATTTTAAGATATTTGGGCTACATTTGGTCATAAATGCCAAGTAAAACTTCTGAATAGCATGTTAGCATAAACGTTAGCATGTTAGCATAAACGTTAGCATGTTAGCATAAGACTGAAATTAGCATCTATGTTTCTTTTGTTGATGCTGAATCATGACGTTAAAGTGACTCTCCACCTGTATGAGTTTCTGAAAATATTACCATTTGTCCTCAAACTATATTTCAAACTACATTGCGAGTAAATTTCGTTGTGTAGCCGATTTGAATTAGTTACGTTAAAAAAAAAATGATGAAAAATGTTTTCAATTCAGTAGGTTATGAGTTTTATGTGCGATTTTGTTTATTGTAAGCAAATACCACAACTTTTAAAAATCCAATTTTTTGTCATAAAATGTGTATTTTGCTGGTTTCCATACTTTAAAATCAATCTAAAGTAATCTGATTACTGAAAATGAAAGACTATAGTTTCCTTTTAACATGCACTATAAAATGAAATCCCAGCAGCAGCTAGTAAACATTTGAAACCAGCCTTCACTTCTGAACGTTGCTGCTCCAGTAGCAGTCTGTGCAGCCTCTCATTGTTAGCAACACTTCCTTCCATTTGACCAGCTTGTTCTTGATCCCACATTAAATATGCTAAGCAGCCAGTTCCCTTTCTGATTGTGATGCACAACAGGCAGCTCAGGTTTACTGCGCCTTTGTGTTAGAGCTCAATATCATCGCTGCAGGGGAAAACAAACTGTACAGATGCCAGTGTTTGGTCTGCTAATTAGCAGTTTGTATTAGTAATTAATAGGCATTACCAGTCGACTGGGCCCCTTGCTCGGCTGCCTGTGAAGGGGATCCAGGCAGCGCGGTCCCCCTGCAGCGCCGCAGCTCAAGGAGAACATTTCAGCACTGCGGTTGCTCCCGAGGCCAACTGCAGTCACTGTTTACCGAAGGGAGCGTTCAGCAGAAAGCATGAAAGGCCTGGAGCCGGAGCGCAGAACATTTTCCAGGGATGATTTTCTCCAGCACAAATTATGGATTGGCTCCTTTGATCAGCAAGTCAAAGTCAAAATGTATGTTATCAAAATTTAAATTTGTCTTTTAGCCTGATGTTAATATGTTATCTGGTTAAGGAGAAAAGATGGAAGAATGTAGAGATGCTTCAGTATAAACTTCTGTTTGACGATACCAACTCTTAAAAAGGAAAAAAAAAAAAGAAGAAGAAATTTTGCGGATTAAAGCCTCACGATTGATTTTATGAAGATTTTATGAGGCTGACTGATTTTAGCCTAATGAAAAAGGCTAAAATCAATCAGCCTTTTTTGTGGCTGATTGATATCAAAAAAAAAGTTTTTGATAATTTTTTTTAATAATAAATTTACATTAGTTTTAAAAGCATTTTAATATATATTTGATGTGCCAGAACAAGATAAAAGCAGGTAAAATCCAATATAACCACTCGCCTTCCAAATTCTATGGAGGATGGACCCTGCCAAAATTAGCAGTAAATAAAGAAATAAATTAAGGACCAAAAAATGTGAAATGAATAATGGAATAAAATACATAAGGTAAAAAACCCCCAATAATACTGGAAATAAATTGGAAGTTGAAATAATAGTGATGATGTTTAAATCAGATTGTTGTAAATGATAAACACATATGAAGCTATTTCACACTGCATAATCAAATAAGTTGGAAAAGTTCTTATTGTTTACTTCTTTGGATCCATTATTCATTTGTTTATTTTTATTTTTGTTGCCAATTTTGGCAGAATTGGTCCTCCGTAAAATTCCACAGTTTTTTAGTGGAATTTTTGAGTTGGGATTCAAACCCAGAGCCTTTTTTTGATGTTAGATAACAGTGACACCAACTAATCCAACACATAAAACCCTAATAAATGTATTAAAGTGTACATTTGTACATCAAGTCCAATACATTCATACAGCACATTTCAACAACAGGGCAGTTTAAAGTGATTTATGCCATAAAGCAGGTCAACAACTGACCATTTAGACACCAGTGACAAACATTACATTTTGATGACCACCATCATCAAAATCATCAATACATGTCAAGTAGTTTGGTAAATGTTTGGTAAATTTGGTAATTATTAATTAAAAGCGACTCTCAACAGCTGGGTTTTTAGTTTTGATTTAAAGGAACTCGGTGTTTTGGCTGTTTTTCAGTTTTCTGGAAGTTTGTTCCAGATTTGTAGTGCATAGAAACTGAAAGCTGCTTGGTTCTGGTTCTGGAAATGCAGAGCAGAGCAGAACCAGAAGACCTACGAGGTCTGGAAGGTTGATACAACAACAGCAGATCTTTAATGTATTGTGGTGCTAAGCCGTTCAGTGATTTGTAAACTAACAACAGTATTTTAAAGTCTATTCTCTGAGCTACAGGAAGCCAGTGTAGGGACTTTAAAACTGGTGTGATGTGCTCTATCTTCCTGGTTTTAGTGAGAACGCAACTAAAACTAATCTCATGGACGAGTTCTCTAGATCTTGCTGAGACATTAATCTTTAAATTCTGGAAATGTTCACCAGGTTATAAAGTCTGCACTTTATAACCGTCTTTATGTGACTCTGAATGTTCAAGCTCATCACCACACCCAGATCTGATCACTAGTTTCTAACTGTAGTAGCAGAAGCTGTGTGCTGGCTCTAGAAAGTTTCCAGGATCATAACTTCCTGTCCTGGAAATGTTCACCAGGTTATAAAGCCTGCACTTTATAACCGTCTTTATGTGACTCTGAAGGTTCAAGCTCATCACCACACCCAGATCTGATCACTAGTTTCAAGTGTAATAACAGGCAGACTCTAGAAAGTTCCTCAGATCATAACTTCCTATCCTGGAAATGTTCTTCAGGCGATAGAAGGCTGACTTTGTAACCGTCTTTATGTAAGTCTGAAGGTTCAAATTCAATCAGCACACCCAGATTCACTCATTAGTTTCTAGCTGTAAGAACAGAAGCTGTGTGCTAGCTCTAGATTGTTCCTTCAGTCTTGCAAAGTGACACAAAGTGTGAGCACATCTGGAAGGGATTGGAGGTCAAAACTGTGGTAGAAGTTTGAAGAATTGTGTATGAAGAAGCTTTAAAGCTGCTAAACGTTTTTGTCCGACTGTTGGTTTGGGTCGATGACGATCTGCGGAGCGGCAGGTCGAGCGAGGTGTGGCGAGGTTATCAATTATCCAGAGCGCAGTGGCACTCTGGCTTCCTCCAGATCTGGTGTTAAATTGAGTTGTCAGCGCTGTCTCTCTGATTCCCCTCATCACGCGAGCAGGCGGTGATGGCGCGTGACGGCCGCTTGCCGGAGCGCCTCGCCGGCTGCCTCCACGCATCTCGCCTGCAATTCATCAGCTTCTGAGCAAAGCCATCCAGCCGCAGCCTCCACGCCAGCGCATGCGGCGTTGCACTGGAGCCAGCCTGCCTACCAAGCAAAAAGGTGGGGGGAAAAAAAAAATCCTCGGATCACCTTCCAAAAATCCGACGTAGAGGACGGGCTGAGGTGGACTCTTGCCCCCGCGTCTGGTTGAGGGGGTGGTGAGTGTTTTGAACTTGAGGGTGTGTTTGTTTGTGCAGCGAGGAGGAAAAGACTGGGAGTGTGTGAAGTTGGGAAGTCGTGTTGAAATGAGGTCTCAGGTGAGGGCAAAGGATGTGAGACACGGAGCAGGGAGTCTTGGCACAGGACGGCGCTGAAGGGCACTGCAGCATTCAGCCGCAAAAGAGAGGAAGAGGCAGCAGAGGACAATCAGGTGACAGGAAGGAAAAAAGGGATAAGTGTAAAGCAGCAGGGCGCTAAGCTCTTGCACTTAAGTATTTATTTGTGATGAATAGTTATGGCGGCACACTTACAAAGCAGTTGTTTAATATGGAGACCAAGAAGCGACCAAGGGGACGTGCCAAAGTCTGCCCGGCCCGCCACCGAAAACACTTGCCGTCCCTTTACACTGTCTCTGCCTCTGAATTAAACATTAAACACCATTCTGAGATATTAACCTACTTATTGAAAAAAAGAAGCAGTGATTTATGTCGATTTGGTTGGCTCTCAATGCTGCCCAGCTGTCACTGCCGAGTCTGTAACCTAAATTATCCAGCGATCCTCTTTCACTGCGGTTTAGGGAATAAGCAGAGCTTTAACACTTCAAAAAGGCTCCTTTCTGCTAACTTGGAGCTCCAGCTTTATTTTTAAGTTCTGTAATTATTCAATCTTGGTGATAATGAGCGGCTTGTTGACCTTGTGGATGAAGAATATCTTCTTTTATCTCCACGCTTCATGTTTTCCAGGCTAATTTGAGAAAACAGTGCTTAATCTTTCATCAAACAAGCAGCAAAACATTGAGCCTTTGGATCCCCGGCACCGCAGCGGGAGAACCTCCCCGGTTAATGCGCAGCTTCCAGGGCCCCGGTGCAGAACTGGCAACGGGTCCGGCTGCCATGGATCAAACAGCCATAACCTCCTGTTCCAAAGATAAGCTGCAATCAGATCTGCGGGGGATCTTTAACCGGAGAGGGAGGGTGTTTGTGTGGAAAAGAGGCCGAACAGACGGGGGAAGTAAGCATGAAAAAGAGCAACGGGGAGGGAGGGGTGTGGATTCAGGCGAGTGTGTGCGTGGCGCTCCTCTATGGGGCCCCGTGGGGGGCCGCGGGCCGAGCCCCTGCGCTTAATTGGGCACTCAAATGTTACCAGGTCCCCTTCCCAAGCGACTTGGAGGGACACATGGCCAAAGCGAGGGAGTGTTGAGGAGAGAGGAAATGGAGCAGAGGGTTTAGCACCTCCTGTGGCCGAGTGTTTTTTAGCTTCCTCCGCCCAGCGAGGCGGGCCGGCGAGGCGGGCCGGACCGACCCGGACTGGGGCGTCGCAACGGAGCGAAAGGTGGAGGTTTCACTTTCATTTCTGCACCCATTGAATTATTAAAGGCCGTGGAAAAAGCTGAGAGATAAACATTAAAGACTCAATCAGACGTGTCCAAAAGTGAGGAGCGGGGGCCATTTGTGGCCCTTGGTCTGATTTTGTGCGGCCCCCTACTGCACTGCAAAAACACAAAATCTTACCAAGTATTTGTGGTCTAGTTTCTGGTGAAAATATCTTTGTTTCAAAATGCTTATTTAGCCGGTTTAAGAGAGATAAAAACTTATTTAAGTAGCTTTTCAGTACAAGTCTCTTAGTTTTATCTTTTGTTAAAACTTGGTAATAAAAACATGAATACTTTGTTTTGTTCTTTACATTTTCCTGTATAAGAAAATCATGTTGGTAACAATTCTTACCCTGATTACAAATTAAAAGTCTCCATCTGCATCTACGGGCCAAATTTGTATCATTTTTTAATTGAACACTGCAAAAACACAAAATCTTACCAAGTATTTTTTTGGTCTAGTTTGAGAATACCTTAGTACACTAGAAATAAGACAAAACTACCGAACTTTTCATCTTGTTTTAAGCCAATAATTTCTTAGTAGTGATGAAAAAGTTCTTCTTCCTTTGGCAGATTATTTCACTTTTAACAAGACAAAAAAAAAGTTAAATCAGCTTAATTGAAATATTTAATATGTAAAATTACAGATTTGTTTGAAAAACTAACGCTAAAAGCCACCAACATGATAAAATTTGTTTTTAAAAGAGTGACATTTTATTCAATTAGCCTAATTGAAATATTTAGTATGTAAAATTACAGATTTGTTTGGAAAAATAAACGGTAAAATCCTGCACCAGTGCAAGATGGGTAGAAAATCTCATTTTTCCAGTGCATCAAAGCCTCCGCCATGCTAATCCCCTTTCTTATATAAATAGCTCTTTTGGTGGGGAAGGTATCTGCCGCATGGAGCTCTAACCCTTCTGTCCCTGAAGCTACAGCCAGGATAAGCTGCGTGTTGGATTGGCACATCGGGCTGCCTGGGGCCTGCTGCTGCGCTGGCCGACCAGTACAGATGGAGGGCAGGGCTGGGCAATGCCAGCTTGTCAGTCGGATTAAAACGACTCATTTATTCACTGAAGTACCGTGCAAAGCGACCGGGCCAAAGCGGGGTGAGGCGAAAAGGAGGGCGGGGGGATGCAGTCCTCTGCTCTCCGGTCATCCGTCCGCGTATCACTCTCCTGCCTTATTCCATCGCCTGCTTATCCTTCGAGGGCTGCCAGAAGCTATTACGGCGGTGTGCGGAAGGCGGACGGCGGGGTGGCAGCTCCCAGTGCCCTGGTGACAGATTGCCGCTCGGCATTGGCGGCAAAGATGGCGAGGGGTGGGAAGTGATTGGCTCTGACGCTCAGGAAGTGGGCACCGAGGGCTGGAGGAGGACGAGGAGGAGGAGGATGACAAGACCTGGCTGCGTGACCTTTCCTGACGACCGGGTTAGCGCGAGGGGCAGAGGCCTTTAGGAGCATGCTCGGCAGCGGCGGTCGCCGTGGCGATCCTGAGCCGAACACGGACGCGAGGGCAAGAAGAGGTGGCGGCGACGCTGACATGTCTGGAAAAGCCTGCTGTCCCCGCAGAAACCTCGGCGAGGATAAGTAGAGGACGAACGGCAAGATTAGTCCAAGATTCACCTCTGGAGTTTCAGGGCCGCTGCCAACATCAGTCCTCAAAGTCAAGCGATGGCGGGGGGAAGGCATGAGAAACAAGATGGCCGATATGTCATAATAGTAGTCATAATAATGTCATTAAGTGTTATTACACTGTCAAAAATGTTAACAAAACAGTAATTATTTCTCCCTACCTGAAATAAAACGGAACAAGTAGGACCAACAATAAAGATTTCATTAAGCTTTATTACACTGTCATTAAACATTCATCTTACATCAAGTGGAACAAGTAGCACCAGTTATGACGATGTCATTAAGTGTCATTAATATTATCTCTTACCTACATAATTTTTAAAGTTTAATCAGTAATACTTTTATAACAAATTTATGTCAGATCATGATCTCTTGGTTAATGTCAAGTTGTGATAACAAAGACATTTTGAATAATGTCAACTTTGTATTAAAAGTGTCACGATTTACCGAATGACGCTTTATGACAACAGTCATAAATATTCATAAAGACTTACTCATGTTTATGACAGGTGTTATGTCATGTTTATGACAGGTAATATGTCATGTTTATGACAGGTGTCATGTCATGTTTATGACAGTGTTATGTCATGTTTATGACAGGTGTCATGTCATGTTTATGACAGGTGTTATGTCATGTTTATGACAGGTGTCATGTCAAGTTTATGACAGGTGTTATGTCATGTTTATGACAGTGTTATGTCATGTTTATGACAGGTGTTATGTCAAGTTTATGACAGGTGTTATGTCATGTTTATGACAGTGTTATGTCATGTTTATGACAGGTGTTATGTCAAGTTTATGACAGGTGTTATGTCATGTTTATGACAGTGTTATGTCATGTTTATGACAGGTGTTATGTCAAGTTTATGACAGGTGTTATGTCATGTTTATGACAGGTGTCATGTCATGTTTATGACAGGTGTTATGTCATGTTTATGACAGGTGTTATGTCAAGTTTATGACAGGTGTTATGTCATGTTTATGACAGGTGTTATGTCATGTTTATGGCAGGTGTTATGTCATGTTTATGACAGTGTTATGTCATGTTTATGACAGGTGTTATGTCAAGTTTATGACAGGTGTCATGTCATGTTTATGACAGGTGTCATGTCATGTTTATGACAGTGTTATGTCATGTTTATGACAGGTGTTATGTCATGTTTATGACAGGTGTTATGTCATGTTTATGACAGTGTTATGTCATGTTTATGACAGGTGTTATGTCATGTTTATGACAGTGTTATGTCATGTTTATGACAGGTGTTATGTCATGTTTATGACAGTGTTATGTCATGTTTATGACAGTGTTATGTCATGTTTATGACAGGTGTTATGTCATGTTTATGACAGTGTCATGTCATGTTTATGACAGGTGTCATGTCATGTTTATGACAGTGTTATGTCATGTTTATGACAGGTGTTATGTCATGTTTATGACAGTGTTATGTCATGTTTATGACAGGTGTTATGTCATGTTTATGACAGTGTCATGTCATGTTTATGACAGGTGTTATGTCAAGTTTATGACAGGTGTTATGTCATGTTTATGACAGTGTTATGTCATGTTTATGACAGGTGTCATGTCATGTTTATGACAGGTGTCATGTCATGCTTATGACAGGTGTTATGTCAAGTTTATGACAGGTGTTATGTCATGTTTATGACAGTGTTATGTCATGTTTATGACAGTGTTATGTCATGTTTATGACAGTGTTATGTCATGTTTATGACAGGTGTCATGTCATGTTTATGACAGGTGTCATGTCATGTTTATGACAGGTGTCATGTCATGTTTATGACAGTGTTATGTCATGTTTATGACAGGTGTTATGTCATGTTTATGACAGTGTTATGTCATGTTTATGACAGGTGTTATGTCATGTTTATGACAGTGTCATGTCATGTTTATGACAGGTGTTATGTCAAGTTTATGACAGGTGTTATGTCATGTTTATGACAGGTGTCATGTCATGTTTATGACAGGTGTCATGTCATGTTTATGACAGGTGTCATGTCATGTTTATGACAGGTGTTATGTCAAGTTTATGACAGGTGTTATGTCATGTTTATGACAGGTGTTATGTCATGTTTATGACAGTGTTATGTCATGTTTATGACAGTGTTATGTCATGTTTATGACAGGTGTTATGTCAGTCTTATTCACAACCCGTCAAACAAATGTTACTTAACGAAGGCATTTTGAGAAGTTGAAGGAAAACAGCTGAGAACGAAAGGTAAAATTTAACATATTCATATTATTCACTTGCAAAAATAAAAAAAAAATGTACTAAGTATTTGTCTAGTTTCGAGTGCAAATAAGTTAGTACACTTGAAATATGAAAAATCTAACTTACAAATAACTTTCCAGCAAGATATAGCAGCTTATTGACTTAAAACGTACTAGCTCCTTCAGCAAAGTTTTTTGCTTATAACGTGTCAAATTCGAGGCCCGTGGGCCAAATCTGGCCCACCACAGCTTTTTATGTGGCCCTCTAGCTTCTAGTCTAAACAATAAGTGTGCTTAAATATTATGTTTTCAATCAAATCAATGCAGTTTTTATCTGTTTACTGGGAAATTATATCAATCAGTCCCTCCTGTTTCTTGAGAATTATTGTAGAAATTATTGTTGTGAAAATCAACAAATCCCTGCAATTTTTTTGAACTAATAATTGGGAGTTTATTGTACATTTTTCTCAAAAATTGTTAAATACTTTCTAACCTGTATTAAACAGCTGCCTCAGCCTTAACTGATGTCAGATTATAGTTCATAAATAAGCGCAAATATTTCCAAATTAGAACCACAAACACTTTGATTTTTATTGCAAAAAAATCCCAAAACGAATCACAAAATCCTGAAGGGACTGAAAAGATGTTCAATATTATCTAACTTTAAGAATTTATTTATGTTTTAACAGTGTCTGAACAAGTTTTATCGATACATTCTGGTGCAACCGGCCCTTTAAGAGCATTCATGATCTCGATTTGGCCCAAAACGAAAATGACTTTGACACCTTTGACTTACAAGACAGTTTCTCCATAAGTAGTTCTTTTCCATTAATATTACAAGCTACTTGTAAGCTAGTTCTGTCTCATTTCCAGTGTACTCAGATATTTTCAGTAGAAACTCGTTAAGATTTGGTGCTTCAGCTGCATAAAATGCATCCTAAAGGTAAAAACCCGCCAAAGTAGAAGCTCTGAACAGGTCTGGATCGCTGTGTTTCCAAGTGGCACACGCCCAGGTCAGTGACAGGCCAAGTCTGTGTACGTGTGTGCATGAAGGAGGGGGAGCTTGGAAGGGTTTTATCGGGTCTAATTACTCCAGATAGCTGTAATTTACAGGTTGACAGCAGGGAGAAATCGGCAAGATTCACACTTCTGCGGGTCAGCATCTGTCGCCATTACAGCGCCGCCGGTTGGCCGGTTGGTCGGGAAGGAACCGTAAACAACAAACGGCGTGTGACAGATTAGCATGGCGGGCTAAAGGACCTTCCACTGACACATCATTTCTCTCGCTCCGCGGCTCAGTTTGGCGGCAGCTGTCAGCGATAAAATGGAAAAGGCAGGAGCTGGGGAGGGTGGAGGTGGCTTTTGTTCCAGATCCAGAGATGTGGGTGGTGGAAGGAGGAGAAACCGGAGGAAGAAAATGAAAATGGAGATGGGAGGCAGGATTAGTTGAGAGTGACCTGTTTTAAAAGTCTGGCCTCACTTTTTAATGGAGTATTATCTGGAAATCCAGGGCAGGGCAACGTCAAACACTAGTTTTCCGCTGACTCTAATTACCCCGGCTGTTTCGTTTTTAGGTCTGCAGTACAAATTGCCGGTGTCATCCTGAAGAGGTAATTTTAGCTCCATTTGCATCAGCCTGTGTGGTACAGTCAGCGGCGCGCTGCTCTAAGCATTATCTCAGTACATCCAGTCCGTGGACACATTTGTTAAAAAGACCTGCAGCCCTGAACTTTCTGCTTCCTCCGGGTCGGTCCGGAGCCAGAATGGGCCGGTGGGTTCCCACCTCGTTTCCAACAAACAGCCTCTGTGATGGAAATATCCTGGCAAAAGCATTTCTCCCTGACCTTCGCCTGGAGGACGCTCTTAAAGTTGCAGGCGATCAAGAGTTTCGTCAACTTCCTGGAAGGAAAACTGAGACTTTGACGGAGAAAAAGAAACTGTCAATCAATTAAAAAATTTAATTAATCACAAATAATCACCATTAATAAGCTAAGTCCAACTTTGTCAGTTTGGAATATAAATATATATATATATATATGTTGTTTTTTAACAGCAATTTTACATTTATACAAGTAGAAACAAACTAGTATGAGATATCTGATAGATAAGATATATTTTATTTTCTAGTTCGCCCCTTAAAGATGGCGCCCTGGGCAACTGCCATATAATATCAAACACTGTACACTGCAAAAACACAAAATCTTACCAACTATTTTTGGTCTAGTTCCTAGGGGAAATATTGTAGTACACTTAAAATAAGACACTTTTCAGAGAGGTACGGGAGTTTGGTTTAAGTAAATAATTACTTAATATTGATGAAAAAGTTTCAGTTATATTAGCAGATTATTTCACTTATAATATGGGATTAAATGTCTTGTTAAAAGTGAAATAATCTGCCAATGGAACAAGTTCTTCTTTAACAACATTTTTAAGTTAACCAAGTCCTTCAGATCAAGATATTTGATTGAATAAATTATTTATTATTATGTTCGCTAGCATCTATTTTCCACAGTTTTTACAGAGTTGGTAGCTAGTTCCATTTACTTGAGTAAAAAAATTATTTTTACTACGCTGTGCTGTATATTTTACTTTTACTCTAGTACTACTCTTAATTGAGGAAAATGTCTGGGTACTCTACCCCATCTGGCACCATGTGAGTAAGTTCACTGAAAGAAGAACAAGCTTGCTTTAACCAAAAACTAACACACTTGCAGTTTTTGTTAAAGTTTTATAAGTTTTATCTTTAAAAATATATATTTGACCTTATTTATACAAATTATTTTGATTTTTAAAATACCAACATTTCACATAACTTTATATTTTGGTCCATCTTGTAATTTTAAATATTAAATTAAAGATGTTTTGATCAGTTACTCAAATACTTTTTTACTCTTGAATTACTTCTTGGAGGGCTACTTTTTACTTTTACTAGAGTAAAACTATGTTAAAGTATCACTACTCTTACTTGAGTACAGTTTTTAGTACTCTACCCACCTCTGAATAAGTCAGATATGGACCAACAAATGAATAACATCAAGTTTGTAATGTTAATAGTTCTGAAACAAGTTTTATTTTATTTAGAAGTTCAATATTTAACTCTTAAATGTGACTACTAAGGTTCCTTGAACAGGTTAGGATACGTCTATGGGCGATACGAAACATGTTGATTACATTTTTTGAACAAAATCTAGTCAGTTCTGGCTATTGTGAAGTTTGTTCAGATCGGGTTGCTAGGTGACGGGCAGAGTTCCGCTGGGGTTGCTAGGTAACGGGCACTGTTTGCTGATTTTTCAAACTTTTTCAAACGGCTAATTTTCTAGACACTAAAAAACTTTAACATACTGCCAAAAACTGGCTGATTGTTTTTTTTTTAAAGCGCTTTGGTTGTTTTTAGAAGCAGTGGAAATCCAAACGGAAGTAAAAAAAAAACGTGGACTTTTGTATCGTACGTCTCCCTTAAGAGACAATAAGTAGCACAAACGTTGTTGTTTTTGCCTGAAGTGAGCGAGGAGCAGCTGTGTCTCCCTCCCCATCAGCGATCACATCCATAATGCTCGCTGGTCGCGGGGTGAGTGTTCGGGTCTGGCCTTGTCCTGTTCAATATCTAACGGCAGGCTGCCTGGTGGCTACCAGTGCCAACCTCCAGAGCCCCTCGGTGCCAGATGGGCACCCCAGGTCTGGTCCATTAGCGGGGCCCGAGCAGCGGTTAGAGCGGGCCTGGACCCCAGCCCTTCTGGCCGTCCCCTGGCACTGCCACAGGGCATGTCGTCCCGCCGCCAGCTGCCCAACGCCGGGTCAGACGATGCAACAGCCGCTGCCTACCTGAGTGCTGCGGGCAACCAGCTGCTGGTTCCAGCAAGACACGCGGTGAGGGAATAGGACAGGTCCGTTTCCAATGGGAAAAGATCTGCTTTTAATAAGTTTGTTTTTCTATTTGAAATTAAAATGTAATGTTATTAAAGTCTTAAATGACAGACACTATTCAGTATGTAGCAGCAACACTTTGTTTTTATAATAAAGACGACAGGAAACTGGGACAAAAGCCCAAACTGATTAAATAATTATCAGGAAATTCAGCTCAAATCACTAAATTATCTTCAGGTTGTTATTGAGGGTAGACTCGGTTTGATTGGAGACCAAAATTGCAGTATTTGTTATATTTTCAGCTGGTGTGGTTCGCTTTCACACTGCACTGTGAAAAGAACCAAAATTTGTTAAAATCTTCTTTTAATTTCTAGTTATTTTTCATGTAGGAGTTTTCATAAAATTACGTTATTCTATTCAACTGTATTCTTGAAATATTATGACTTTATTCTCATAATTTAAAGAAAGGAAAATTATAGCCTGACCCTAGAAATCTGTCATAACGTTGGCCTGAATTCAAAGTCCAGATAAGGAGAAGTTTTAAACATGTTTCTGAAACAAGATGGCCGCCCTGGAATATTGGTGAAAAAAAAAACACAAACAGATTTACAAAAAGTTAAATCTTTCAAAACCAAGAATTATCGCCCAAACTTTATTTGTTTAAAAAATAAATACACAAATAGATTTAATAATAGTTTTGAGTTTTTTTTATAGTTTAGTTTCTTTTTGTTGTGACTTTTTGTCAAAATTTTAAGAGTGTTCACTAGTTTTATTAGTCAAATAAAACTAAAGCTTAGTTTTCATTATGTTAAGTAGTAGTTTCAGTTTGTTCATACTCTGGTTTATGTTTTGGTGATTTTGTATACATGCTCAATAGAAGATACCATTTTCAAAACATTTATTCAATATATTGTTGAACAAACAACTGGCTGGTGTTTTCTCCCAACTGTTGCTGTCGCCATTTTGCGGACTAGCGTTAGCGCCGCCAGGAGGATTACGGAGTGCCGTAATTTCCCTACAGTTAACAAAAACCGCTGGTAATGGAGAAAATAAAATAAAATAAAATGTCACATCGGTTTAAAAGGCTAGTAGATCGTTTCACAAAAACGATCAGTATGTTCTTGTTTGTTTTATGGTTTTACCCCTTTAATTACTGGTTTTATTTACCAAAAATGTTTTCCCAGTTTCAGTTTTCGTGACTTTGTCAGATTTAGTAACTATAACAACCTTGGGGACAATGAGAATCCACTCCAAGATGGGTTTTTGACCCAGAGAGTGCTTTTTACATGCTAACCAAGCTCTGGTCTTCCACCTTGTGTATTTATGAGTCGGGTTAAGATGTGGGGTGTTAAGGCATGTAACACATGTGTGGGTACCCTCCCTGAAGAAACAGAAAGCAGGAGGAAGGAGGGAGAGACATCCAGCACATCACAGGGGAATGTCAGTGTATGTCTGAGCAGCCTGTACCTGCCACAGGACCTCAGGCCTCTTTTAATTAATCATCACACAGGATGAATAATTCAGCCATTATCCCTCAGAATACATAGAAGGACTGGATTTTGTTCTGGAGTCGTTCGGTTATTATGTTTCCTTCAGATTGGGGACCATAGAAGAAGAAAACCCTGTGCAGAGCTGCAATAACACTCAAATATACCTTAAATATTGTATAGTACAAGCAAAAATAGTTGGGTAGTAACTGGTTAGATGTACTCACTAAAATTTACTTGAGTAACTTTATTATGAAGTATTTTTACTCTTACTTGAGTTACATTTACGGATTTTCTACCCACTGAATGAGAAACAAATGACACACCTGCGGTTTTTGCCAAAGTTTCATAAGTTTTTTTTAAACTTAATAATAAATAAGAACAGAAAAGAAACAAAAGCGTCATGTATTTCAGCAATAAGTGTCAAATAGATTATGATTGCAATTCAGTGAACCATGCAGCTCAACCGTAGCACAATTTAAACAAACACCCAGTTTGTGGCGAATATGATCTTTTTAAAAGCTGTGATGATGAACTTTTTATTTTATTCCAGTAGTGCTCACTGGTTTTCTGTTAAAACTTTGTGTAAACTGGTGTTCCTGCTCTGAATGCTTGTTCTGATGTTGTTCTCTGTCACCGTAACCTTTTACAGCGGGGAGCAGCGCCGCGTTTCCCCACTCAGGCCATATCAAGGGGAAAAGGCAGAACCCCTCTTTATGTACCATGTTAAGGAGAGAGAGGAAGAGGAGAAGTAATTATGATCTATTGGACGTAACCTGAACCCAGCACCCTGCAGTGACACATGGTGGTGGAACTATCATGCTGTGGGAAAGATTTCCTTTAAATGTTGGTGGAAAATTTAGAAAAACAATCTGACTGAGCAAAGAAGAATTTACAAAAATGCTTGTTTAAAGTCAAGGTTAGGTTTAGGGCTGAAACGATTAATCACAATTCATCGCAATTTATTGATTATTGAAATATTCATCAACTAATTTAGTAATCGATTAATCTTTAACTGGAGCATACAGAGATCCACTAGCTGACAAAAACCTCACATTGAGATCAGCTCCACCTTCTTCAAATCAGACAGAATTGGTGTCAATCAACTCGACGACGTTTGTGCTGCAACAATTTTTGTTTGTGCTGCTTTTCTTTGAAGGTATTAATGAAAGTTCAAAGGTCAAAAGGTCAACCAGCCTCCTCCCGTTACTTAAATCAAATAAAATTGGCGTCAAACGTTTGTGATGCGTTTGCTCGGCAAACATTTTCATTTGTGCCGCTACCATTTTAAAGATGTTAATAAAAAAGGAGGTCAGAGGTCATCAGAGGTCAACCAGCATTTACAAAATCTAACAAATTTGATGTCAAACGACTCGACTACATCTGTGCAGCAAAAGCTTTCGTTTGTGCTGCTTTGGCCTTGAAGATATTAGTGGTGACGTCTGGAAACCTTTTGACTTTTAAACTTTTATTAATACCTTCAAAGCAAAAGCAGCACAAACCAAACATTTTGCAGCACAAATGTAGCTGAGTTGACTGACACCAGTTTTGCCCGATTTGAAGAAGGTGGTTGGGGACGGTTGACCTTTCATAACCTCTGGAAACATTTATTAATTTATTTAAAATGATGGCGGCACAAACAAAACTTTTACGTTTGACACCAATTTTGTTAGATGTGAAGACGGCGGAGGGGACCAGCTGCACTCAGGTGTCAGATTCCCTCATTCTGAGCAGAGCAACTGAGGGGAAACTGTCAGGTGAGGCCTTAGCAGTCGGCGGCGCAGAAGGAGCGCTAAGTCGACAGCTAATTTCCGCCGCGGCGACCCGCCGGGTGCCGCCGGTCTCCAGAGGAAACCCGAACTCCGATGCTCCTCCACGTCCTGTTAGCGTCTCCCGGAACGGAGCGAACCGCGCTCTAAATACATTTCATTATCATCGCCATGATTATATCAGTAATTGTGTGTACTCTGTAACGCGGTGCAGCAGCAGCTGCCTCCTGCTGGGAAGGCTGAATGATTAAAACATGCATGGTGAGCCATGCATCAAAACGTCCCTGCAGGCTTCCTCACCAGATCCATGCAAGCGGCTGCCCTGACGCCCGGCGCTGGCAGGCTGCAGGATGCGGTCTGCTGAGGGTTGAAAGGCTGAGGAGGATCCTGCAGGCAATAACAAGACAGCAGCTGGACTTCAGAGGTGCAGAGGATTGACCCGAGCCGATCCCATCCATATCCATAAACCCACCCTACATAACCTATGCACCTTCAGACACGAGTCCAGCCTAAATAATTCCTCCAGCACACAATCCTGAGGTTCAAACCCGGCTTCTTCCATCTTCATGTGCGGCTGACAGCAGAGGATAAAGTTTTTGTGACAGCATTTGATGAATGTTTAATCCGACATTCATACTTTTCCCCGGGCTGGGACCGGGTCCCAAGTCAAAACCCACTGCAGACACTCACAGCAGCAGGTGTGTGAAATATTCATCCACGACACGCTTCATTAAGAATGAAACACGCCGTTCATTTATTTACTCCGATTATCGAAACAAAAGACAGAAAATGGAGGGATTAAAACATGGTGGGTGTGCGATTCCGTGTTTGTCTCGCAGATTTGTAGCGATTTGTTTTGTGACAAATAACTCTGCCTGTCGTCTTGCTGAGAGTTTACAACGAACAGGGGGCTTAAACAAATCACCGTCTGCGTCAGATACTCCGGTTCTGCAGCGCCGTGACCTTTGACCGGTCCCACAAAGCGAGCTGACGTATGGACTCAGCCAGCAACAGAGAACCGGATAGTTTCTTACTAATTAATGACATTTAATGATCTCTCCTGACGAGAAGGGGCTGCGCTCGGACAAATGAAATGACTGATGTCGCGGCTGTCAGAGTGACAGCGCCGCTCCGGCGTTCGTCTCCGCTAACGCTGAATGGATGTGACACGCTGATGACATAATTTCCCAATGGAGATCATTAAAGTTTCATCTGTTCTAATCTAATTACAGTAAAAGATATTCTCATCTTAACGCAGAGTCTTCGTGAGAGCTTCAAGAAAACACCTGAATGACATGAATAGGATTAAAATAAAATAAAAACATAGAGAATATGTCACCAAGGCTGTTGGAAATGTGCATTTAGCACATTTAACTCGACTGGAAAGGCTTTCGCTTAACGTTTTTACCATTCTTACAGAAGCGCATTTATGAGGTCAGACGCTGATGTTGGACGAGAATGCCTAGCTTACAGCCAAAGTACTGAAATCAGCTCTCATTAGCTGCGTTTCCATCGATTATATAATTGAACAATTTGACATTTTGAAAATAAATTTGCTTAATAGACAAAAAATAAAATTTTTTCAATCAAATTTTTTTGCACTAGCATGACGTGGTTTCTTGGCCGTATCCAAATTAACGTATTTCGCAAAACTGCAATGGAATTTCTTTTTTCTCGCAGTTATCAGATTAATCTGATAAATTTTCTAGATTAAAAACAAGGAAGTTTCGAAAGTAGACAATTTGCTAGAAATATCTCAATTTCTTTAGATTCATCTCAGAAATTGTCTAGAAACAAACGAGGAAACTTCTGCATTTGAAAAGTTGCTTTTTTTTAAAAAGTTGCTTTTTTGAAAAATTTGGGGAAAAAAATTCAAGTTCTTTTCTTGAAAAATGCATTTTTTTCAAGAATTTATTTTCTTGAAAGAAATGGAAATTTCTGAGTTTAAGAGTCAAAGTCATGTGATCAACAATCGGATGTTACTATTGGCTCAAACCACAAAGAAGAAGATGACAGGAAGTAGACTGAAGATGTTTTTAATGTCTCATCACATGAACAAACTTATTCATGCGTGATTTTAATTGCATTTCTTATTCAATGGATACATTGCAATTGGAAATTGTGTTTTTTCGACATTATTGGAAAGTTTTATTCCTATTTATATTATTAACAATTAAAGCTGCTCTCCTGCAAACACACACATTGTTGACCATAAAAGTCGCGCTACATCTGTTAACCTTTAATGTGTGCATCCAATAAGTTTAATAGAAATGTGGCCTCAACATATTGCTTTCTTTTCCTCCATTATTTTGTATATTGATGCACACAGGTCAAAGGATGAACATTTGTATAATAGAGGTCATACATACTAACTAATGTTACATCAAAATGTAAATTTTCATTGGATTTGCTGTTATTTACATACAAAAACTAAGGAAGCAAAAATTATTAAGTCTTATTAAATTTATTGTCGTATAATTTAAAATAAAGAAGCAGATGAATAAATTATTATAAAGACTCAGAGAAGGGGTAGATCTAAATAAGTTTGTACTTCTTCCCATTCCTTTTCAAGTATGTAAATTACTATAATGTTGTTTCGATTGTCTATCGGGGTA
Organism: Xiphophorus hellerii; assembly: GCF_003331165.1. Classification (NCBI taxonomy): domain Eukaryota; kingdom Metazoa; phylum Chordata; class Actinopteri; order Cyprinodontiformes; family Poeciliidae; genus Xiphophorus; species Xiphophorus hellerii. Next base: position 7,914,142 of record NC_045679.1, on the reverse strand, counting down.
TTGTGTTTATTTTCATTACTTATTACTTTATAAATAAAGCAATAGTTTAGTTTATTTAAATTACTAGATAATTTAAATAAATAAAACATTGAATTGAACTGAACCGCTGAATAATAGAGTATTGCTTGGCTGATTGAGAAGCTAAATGTAGCTAAAATCCTTACAATCCTCATTAAACTGCTGCTCCACCAGCAAGGAGACATTTTTAAATCACTTATCAAAATATACCAAAATATGCTTTTGCTACATAAATCTCTGTTGTTCCATACAAAATACTTATTTGGAGAAAAAAAAAAAAGTGTTTATAAATATTTTACTAGTAGTTTCCGCTTACCCGCCCGTTTATGACGACGTCACTTCCGCTTCCTGGTAAAGATGGCGGCCGCCAGTCCGCCTGACTGTGCTACCCCGGAGTCTGGAAACGTTGCGATAAAGACGGAGCCTTTAGACGGGGATGATGCGCCGCCCACGCTGCGGGACGTGCCGGTTCGACGCGACCCGGTGGTGCCGCTGCTGTCCCCGGTGAGCGGGCCGCAGCCGCTCCGCTGGTCTCCGGATCACCGGCTGTCCGTGTGCACCTCCAGCTCCCTGTCCGTGCTGGAGCTGCTCTACGACATCCACAGCAGCAGGCAGGACCTGAGCCTCAACCGAACCTCCATCCCTGTCCCGACCCAGACCCACAAGCTGCGGGTGAATAAAAAATATTCAGCTGTTTAAACCAGAAGCTGCAGTTCGATGAGAGAAATGACCAAAACAAAACAGCAAAAATAAAGTTTCTGCAGCAAGATGTTGTTTTAGGACGTAAAAAAAACAACATATTCATATATTTTCATACGTCCTTTGTGATTCTGGCTGCTTGATTTAATTTCAACATATTCTGTCACATTTCGCACTGATACAGTTAGTTTCTGTTTATTGTAAACAACAACAAAAAAGAGTCAATTTCCGTCCAAAACAAAACATTTTAGATTAATCTCAGAAATTTTCTAGATAAAAACAATCAAAGACATTACTGAGTTCAAAAAGTGAAAGATTTGCTACAAAATAACTCTGAAATATTTAGATTAAGCTCAGAAGTTAATTTTCTTGAAAAAAGTAGAAAATTTCTGAGTTTGAAAAGTTTAAAATTTACTTTTAAAAAAAAGCCCAGAAATGTTGATATTAGTTCCAGAAATATTCTAAAAATCAGCAGAAGAAATCTCTCATTTTCAAAAGTTTAATATTTGCTAGCATAAACTTAATATTTCAAACTAAATATGCAGCAAAAAGCTAAATAATTAGTTAGTAAAACAAATACTAACTAAATGCTGTATACTAACTAAAAACCATATTAGTTAGTATTTACTTAGAACTAAATACTAACTAAATAGTAGTATTCTGTGCTAACATGCTAAATATTTAGTTATTAAATTATATATTTAGCTTGGAAAGCAAATATTTAGCTTGAAAATGAATTGCATAGTTCAGTAAATAAATATTTAGTCAGCAACATATTTAATTTGAAAACTAAATATTTAGCTTCCTGACTAAATATTTAATTTGAAAGCTAAATGCTAACTTTGACTAAATGTTGTGCCTGGAACTCTCGTCTTTATAAATGTAGGTATAACATGGTGAAAATATGACTTTAAAAAATAAACACCCACATTTTTCTCTGCAACAACTAAATAAACCAAATTATTAATGTTCATTTTTTACAGTGTAACTTTCCAAACTGTTTAAGAGTAAAAGTAAAATTTTCTGATAAAGAAAATTTGGACATTAACTTCCTGTTACATCTAACAGTATTTAACCGTGGTCGTTTGGTTTTTTGATCGTAAGGTCGGACCGCCAGATGAGCTGTCGCGTGCTGTAAAGAAGTTCTCGTTGGATCCGGACCCGACTGTGCGGCAGGTCTTTCTGGCGGACACGGTGATCAACCCATCAGTCGGGGTTCACAGTGGGATGAAGTTCGCCAGCTGGTCTCCGTTGGGCTGCGACTCCTGCGGCCGCTGCCTCCTCGCCTGCCTAACGCTCGATAACCGACTCACCGTTCACAGCAGCCGCGGCCACCTGGAGTGGAAACTGCTGGCCGATCTTAGCGAGAATTACGGCGAGCGGCTAAAGGAGCGAGGCTACGCCAAGAAGGATAGCAACCCCCCGCAGGCGGACCTGTTGGACCTCGCCGAGCTGCAGCGGCGGTTCCGCATGCAGACCCCTTTAAAGATGGAGTGGTCGAGTGTTTACACCATCAAAAAGGTCCAGGCGGACAACAGCTGCGTGGATGAAGAGATGGTTCTGCTCGCCGTCCTGATGGAAAACGGCGACCTCGTTTTGTGGAAGTTTGTGCTGCCGTTCGCGGACGGCGACGACGTTGTCTTCTACGACCTCATCGAGTCCGGCGTGAGCAGACCCAGCGACTTGGCGTGGTGGGAGTACGAGAACAGCAATCAGCGGATGGGAGGGCTAATCGTCGGCAGCGAGGTTGGACCCGTCAAGATCATGCCGGTCAGCCTGTCGAAAGTGAAGGGCTACTGCACGCTCCGGCTCCCCGTCATCCTGTGGAAGGAGTGCGACGAGATCGCAGTGGAAAACATCCGGTGCTTCCCGGTGATCCACCCGATCCATAAAACCAGCTGCAGCCTCATCGTCGCCTCAAGGGGTTGCTACATCTTCTGGTGTTTGCTGATGGTTTCACCAGACGGACTCAACATTCACAATTCCCACATAACGGGACTCAACTCGCTGCCTGTCGTCTCCTTGGTGGTCAGTCAGCATGAAGTCGCGGTCTACTCCTGCTCCATGGACGGTTGGATCAAAAAACTGACGCCGACGTTCACGGAGAGCTCCGTTATCTTCAAAGTAGAGGACTTGGTTCAGCCAGAAACCCTTACGGGACGGTGGATACACGGGATTGCCGTTAGCCACAACGGCACATACCTTGCTCTGGTCAGCACCCCGGGGATCGTCGGTAGCTTCCACCCTATCCACAAGAACTTCCAGATCCACTTCCTGACGCTGAAAACTCCTGAAGCGGCTGCATCGCTCCTGCTCAAGTCCCCCGAGCAGAACCTGTTCAAAACGGCGGACTTGCTCGACCTGGTGAAGTGGCAGGTCCTGAAAACCAAACGCGTCCCTGCGTCGCTCCAGGAGGAGCTCGACCGCAAACTCCAGGAAGTGGACTCGCCGTACTTGTGGCGCATCAAGCTCTTTTTGGCGCGCGTTCTTCACCTGACCCTGCAGGTGCCGCGCACAGAGAACAAATGGAAACCCAGGCGGACGGCGGTCAAAGTGTTGGTACAAGATGAGGAAGAAGACGAGGAAGAGGCTGTTGAGAGGGTGGAAGGCGAGGCTGGTGGAGTTGAAGGGGAAGCAGAGGCCCGAAGGGCCGAGATTCAGACTCTGATGGAAGCGGCTGAGACGCATCTGATGAGGGATCACATGAAGAAGGTTTTGGGCGTCGTGTATCTCAACACCTGGGTGCCTCAGAACATCTGCATCCCCACCTGCGGCCTGATGGACTACCTGTCCAGGGATCCCAACGACAAAGATTCAGAGGTACGCACTTGTTTTTAATGCTCATTTTTGTACCGATAAGAATATTTTCAGTGACTAACAAGTCGCTAAAAGGGTTTTGTTACGTAAATGTGAACTTTAAATAATTTTTTAATAATGTTATTCTGTCGTCAAAAATGGAACTAGAGTGTTTCCTTGATTGAAAAAAAAATCCTTTAATCTCCATGGCAACCATTTAGTAGTGCAAAACGTCTGGGTGGGCCTGGCCCCGCCTTCAAGGCGTAGCTCCTCCCCCACTCAGCTCCTTTAGACTAGCCAGAAGCAATTAGCAAACACCTGGTGGAACGCTGAGCAACACTGGTAAAATTGTTGTTAAAGGGTTAATAGAGGAGCCATGTTGGGATGACTTCCTGAAGACGGAGCTTCAGAAGGAGCAGGAGTTTCTTAAAGAGACAGAGATCCAATTTAAAAGCATTAAATTACAAAGTCAAATTTATTTTAATTTATAAATGAAATGTGATAAAAATACCCATTTTATTACGACTGTAGGTAACGCAGTTACTTGATTGTGCAATAAAATGTGCCTGGAAAATATGTGACACTGCCCCTTTAAATTCTTCATTGGCTTTCTGGTTCAGTGCTTTTCAAAGTGGGGAGCCAGCAGGGGGCGCTACAACGACCTCAGAAAACACCAGGGGAATAAAATTAATCCAATATAATTTTTAGGCAGAAAATATGAATAAATTTTTATCTTAAAATCAATTTTTCAATCATCACTATAATCAGCTTATTATCGCATAGATAGAAACTTTATTAATCTTTATTATTATTGGATGACAATGAACTAATTTCAACTTTATTGTTGCTACAAATTTATTCTCGTATTACAACTTTATTCTGGTCATTTTTTATTTCTCATATGATATTTTTGAGTTTATTATTGTACAACTTTATTCTCAGTATTATGACTTTATTCTGGTAATGTTACGACTTCTTGTACAATTATGAATTCATTCTTGTATTATTTTGAGTTAAAAAAACTCAACTTTATTCTCATAATATTATAACTTTATTGTCCTAGAACATTAACACACACTAATTAGAATTTTGTTAGCAAAAAATAAAAAACAAAATATCTTTTCTGTTCCATTTAAAAATAATAATCGTGGGAGTTTTACTATTATTATGTTTTGTTGGTGAAATGTCTGAAATATATGAATTTATCTTTATTATGTTTTTGTTTTGTGTCAGTGTTATCAAAGCTTCAGGAACTCGTGAACCTGAGCTGCGGTTCTGATAAACTCTGCCGGGTTTTTGGCTCCTCCAGGTTCTGATCGGCCACATCCGGAAGAAGCTCAACAAGCAGACGTTCCCGGAGCGCTGCAGCCTCTGTCAAGCCCCGCTGCCCTTCACCGACTGGAAACAAGCCGCCTGCGAAAACGGACACGTGTGGCTCAGGTCCGAACGACGGTCTTTAAAAAAATAACGGTTTCATTTCCCCTTCCTTCAGAGGGACGCGTGGGCGCTGCTGCTGCTGCTCCTCCGGGAGCCTGACAGTTAGGACACAAACCGAATCTTAATGCCAAATTCTTCCTCTGACAGTTTATTTATCCTCGGAGAGCTGTAATCAAGCTGCCCACCTTTTGATATTTACTCAAGCGTCGCTCTCATCTCCTCATAAATATCATCCGTCAGCCGTTCCTCCTGCTAGCACATGGCGCCTCTGCTGGGCACGCCATCCCATCACCCGTCACTCGCACATCCGCCAAACTTTCTTTTTTGTTTTCTTTCTCTCTCTCTGTGTGTGTGTGTGTGTGTGTGTGTGTGTGTGTGTGTGTGTCGCTGTCCCTTCCTCATGTATTTGTGGCGCTCTCCTCCAGGTGCGTGTTGTCATACCAGGCCTGCCAGACGCTGACGTTCAGACGCTGCCTCCTGCAGGATTGCATTGCCAGACTGCCAGAGCCTGAGGGTAAGCGCCACTTTCCATCCTCCTCCTCCTCCGTTTCGCAGGCTTGTCACCCTCAGCGACAGCCTTCGCCCCGCGCCGGCGCTCAGATCCACGCCTGGCATGTCGGGTTTCCACCCGCTTGAGGAGTTAATACCTAATAACCAGCGACCGCTTTAGAAATCAGCCTCATTTGCTCCGTTTCTGCGTCCCTTTTTTCTTTAATTTAGTTCCTCCGCCACATTTTTTAAACATTTATTGTGTCGTTTATCATCTTTTGTGATAAATTTCTTATCTTTAGAAGATTCTGATTAATTGTTGTCAAGATTACTTCCAGTTAATAATGTTTAAAACTCCCCAAAACTGTCCATATTGTTACTTTTACTATTTTGCTCCACTGTTTGATCAATTCGAGTATCAATAAATAAGAAAATATGATTATTGTGTCCTAAAGAAGCATATTCCAAAATATTATTAATTTTTTAACAATAATTAATATGATGAAATACAGATAAGACGCATTAGAACACTTACTACTTCGTATTTTAACAGTATAAATCCCAAATATACAGTAAAATGTATGAATATGATGAGATTTTGATTGATTGTTGTCATGATAAATTCCAAATAATATTTAAAATCCCCCCAAACTGTCCATATAGTGTTAGTTTTACTATTTTCTTCACTATTTGATCAATAAAAATGTATAAATAAATATAAAAAATATGATTAAATGCAGTTACTGTTGCATTTTAGTCTTTATGTGACTCATGTCCTAAAGAAAAATATTTCAAATTGTTTTTTAGCAATAATTTATGCAGGCACTGCAATAAAACACTTATTACTTCTTATTTTAACATTATAAACACTAAATGTATCTTAATATGTGCAGTGGAAGCCATCTTGGCGCTACCAAAGAAGCTAACACCTACAGTTTTACTTGTCTTCGCACTCGGGGTTTCAGCCAATCAGCATCGAGGAAATAAACGCCGTTCTTGGATTGGCTGCTAGCTTATAGCGCGTCAGTTAGCATATTAGCTAGGTACGTTAGCTAAATAAAATAATTATTTGAAAACTTTTTGTTTCTACTCGGGTTCTCTTTGTTCGATATGGAAGTTTTAGTTTGAAAATCTGAAAACTGTCTTCAGTCAGAGGGCTCTTCTAATGCGCTGTAGCACAGACAGTTACAGGAGATCCTTCTATCACTATCTTCAATAACTCTTTGAAAAATTCTGAATTAAATTGAGCTACAGCATTTCATTTCCATTTGGGAACAATAAAGTATTTTTGAATTGAAATATTTAGGTAACTAAATATTTTTGATGGAAAAAATTGCAAGATGTTGATAACTTTAAGTTTCCTCTTCAGATCTTCATTTGCAGAAAGCCAATATTTTTATTTTCAAAATACTTGTTTTGTTTTTGGGAATAAATTAAAGAACTCTGATCTTAATTCAGCATCTTAAACTACACGTTTGCTCTTCCAGTAATCTATTTTTAATTATTTTTACCTCCATCCCTGAACAAACGGCTTCACTGCAATTTTCACTGACAGGAGGCAAATTAAAAAACATCTTTTATCGTGCCGCAAAGAGGAAATTTAAGTTTAACAGCAGCATCAAATAATATATTGTACAAGGAAACAGTGCAGTTATTAGAAATAAGAATATCAGACTTGTGATTTAAAATCCACTTGAAATGGAGAATGATTTTATCTTTTATCAACCAAGTTTTTGGCCGAATAAAGTAAGAATGAGCCACATCCTGTTCATGTTACATGTAAAACATCAACCAGCCAAACTTTAGGGCATTGTTATGTGTTTGTCAAATGGGTAGAAATAACAAATTTAAACTGCGTTTGCAATTTTAATTGATAAATAACCAAAAATCAATTAGAAATTGGAGTTTGAACACCATTGGTTTAATAAATAATATAAATAATAATTTTGAGCTTTCCTGTGTTTTTTTTAAATGTGCATTTCATATCAGGTTCCAATCATTTTATGCTTTAAACTTCTAAAGTTGTCAGATTTTATGTTTAAAATGTGTGAAATATTTATCTGTGACTTCAGTTAACAGTTTTATTTCTCCGTTTGGTGGACAAACTTCCTGTTTTACGGTTTCCTGTAATAATTTCTTGTGTTTTTGCTTCAGATCCGGAGTGGATAAAGAAACTCCTGAAGGCGCCCTGCCTGCTCTGCGACTCACCCATGATCTGAAACGAACCTTCACACCTCAAGTTTACTCAAAATTACTGCTTTAAAGTCTTTATTTTTGATACATATAATTTATTTTATTAGTTGATATAATAAAAAAAGACCCTTTATTAGTTGTTGGTTTGGTTATTTCCTTGAGATTCTGCTGCTTTAAATGAATGTTTTACCTCCAACTTTGCAGCTCTCTTTATTATTTTCCTCCTTCAAATTAATTCCCCCATGCAGGCGCCGTGTTTGCAGTAGGAAAGTTTAAAATGCAGTTATATGTGGAAGTCTTTATTATATCAGTTGGACTTCAGGGGCGCCATAAATAAGCTCGCTCATTTTCCTCGTGTTGACTGCGTTTCTAAACCTTTGGTGCAGTTTTTATTGCGAGTTAGTGGAACTTGCTCTCCAAGTCCTATTTTAGTATTTCTTTTTTCTTTGTGTTTGAGCGTAACAAATAATACGGTGTGAATAATATATACTCTATAAAAAAAAGAAGCTTGGCATACCTTCTTTAATTGGCACTGTAAAACAATTTTGCGGCTTTGGGTGGAGGAGGAGGAGAAGTGCTGGCGCTCAGTCATTCCCTCAGATGAGGACTTCCGCTAATGTGAACGCAGAAGAGACGGAGCGGCGAGGCGGACGAGACGAGCAGGAAGAAAAGGGGAAAGTGCGGTTAAAAACGCGGCGCGTCCTCTCCCGCGGGGACGCCGCCCGTAATGAGATTCAGCCGTAATGAGGGACAGAACATGGAGCCAGATGTGATTCTAATACTAATCAAGGAGGGGAGTCGAGTCACAGAGCGTATTGTTCAATACGATTAACCCTTTATCGCCGTTTGGACGGGGCTACAACCGGTGATCAGAAGAACGGGACGACGGATTTTACTGGGATTTCGTTTGATAAAACACTGAGAAAACGCAGCTTATAAAGTCGTTTTGGTCTAGAATTTAATTCAAATATCTTAATACAGTTGAAATAAGACAAAACTACCTTACAATAAACTTTTTAGTAAGGCATAGAAGCTTCTTTCTATATTCATTAATGTTTTTGCACAAAATCATTCTTTGACTGGTCAGTTCTGCCTGTTTTACGGCGTCTTGTCACTTTAAATTCAAATTAGCTGCTGCTGGCCACGCCCCCAACTCAACGTTTACACAAAATGGCTGCAAATAGATGCGCTGCTATACAACCGTACATCTTTGAAAAGCAGAAGTGGAGGCTCATGAACAACCAACAGGAATGCAGCAAGTGGTTTCTGAATGTTCAGTCAACAACAAAACACTTGTCTTTTCCAGCAGCCATTGTACAGAGCATTCCGTGGTAAAACCAGCCGACCAAACGTGCTGGAACTTAGCTTACGTTGCTAGGTAACGAGCAGAACTCATGGCGTTGCTAGGTAACAAATGGAACCCTGCTGGGGTTGCTAGGTAATGGGCAGTGCCTGCTGATTTGTGACGTAATAATGCAAAGAATTGTGAAATGGTTCATTTTGTAGATGCCAAAAAACATCTGGATGTTTTTTTTTAAAACAAAAAGACTTTTTTTTTAGAAAAGCTCAAAGTACAAAAATGTGTCAAATGTGATTTTGGGCCATCATCTTACTATCTTGAGAAAACAAAGTCTGGTTTCTTGAGATTAACTAGTTACTTTGAGAAAACATTCGAGACATTAACCTGATAGAAAACCAGCAGGAGATTAACATATTTCAAGAAAACGTGACATGAACTCGTTATCTTGAGAAAACCATCGGGAAATTAACTCGAGAAACAAGAAATTAAGTTGTTAACTCGAGAAAACCATTGGGGGAAAATACCGGTTGCCCCGTGAAAGTATTTTTGTCCAGAACAGCTGAAGAGTGATTTCTGCACTGCAAAAACACAAAATATATCAGTATTTTGGTCTAGTTTCTAGTGCAAATGTCTTTGTACACTTAAAATACGACAAAACTAGCTTATAAATAACTTTTCAGCAAGACACAGGAGGCTTGTTTTAAGTAAATAAATCCTTAATATTGATGAAAATGTTCTAGAGTCATTGGCAGATTATTTCACTTATAACTTGGGAAAAATGTCTTGCTGTGAGTGAAATAATCTGCAAATGAAACAAGTACTTTTGTCATCAGTAAGCTCCCATATCTTGCAGAAAAATTCCTTGAAAGTTAGTTTAGTCTCATTTCAAGTGTACTATGTATTTGCAGGAGAAACCAGATGGAAATAACCTGGTGAGATTTTGTGTTTTTGCCGTGTGAAGGCCTCCTGGCGGTTTTGTAATCAGGCCGTCAGGTGGGATCGCTCTGCTGTTTGTTTGTCGACTGGAATCATCGGCTCCTCAGGTTGTTTTGTTGCTGTCGCCGCTTCAGGTGGAGACCAGCGAGGGTTACATCCTCCTCCCGCTTTAATATAATAATCCGTCAAAAAAGCGTCTCTACTTGTAATTACCTGACTCCCCCTCCCTTCTTCCTCTCCTCCACCGCCTTTGCTCTCGAGACTTCAAACAGGCGAATCTTCTCTTTGCATGCAATATTTATATCCTTTATGTCAGTGGCTGGAAGACATGAAACATTCATGACACCTTTTCACACCTTAATTTCATGTGATATTCCTTTTGTTTTGTTTAGACTCAAATTTGAACATGATATGTCCCGTTGTATTCTCCTGAGGGGATCAGTTCATGTTGTTGCTCCGGTATATTTCAATTGAAACACGGCGGAGGCGGCTTTCCGTCGCCGTGACAACTCCTACGAGTCACCAATCGATCCTATTGCAGATCGATGAATGATTTTTTATTGGAGAAACAAGTTAAGACATGGCTTAAACACGTTGGTGTTGACACTACCAAACTTCTCAAACCACTCAGGTTCCATCTAATATTTCATAACGCCATGCACTGTAGCAGCAGTGGAGTGAAGAAGAAAATGGCCCACAGCATGACAGATCTTCCGCCGAACTTTATTGTTCTTGAAAGTGTTAAATCTTCATTTTGTGTCACATCAAGATCATAAATGTCCTTAAAGAGACGGTTGTGGTTACATGTATAAACGAGACCAAGAGACAAACTCGAAACATGTAGCAAGTGGCCGTTTCTGCCACACTGAGAAAAAATAAAATAAAGAACTATAAAACTGTGAGATTAAAATAGAAATAATACAAGAATAAAATCATATTTTTTAAAGGAAAACAACTTCGTTCTCATGTCGCTTTATTCTCAATTATATTTTCTTAGCGTGGCCCTAATACTCCATCGTAGTATTTGATTCGTACTTCTTGTATTTTAATAATATTGAACAGCTTTTCTTTTCAAAATGATGTAATTTGGCAGCACAGACATAAAACTGCTTTCATTTGATTTATAAAATGATATTTAAACTCACAGCTGTTCCATTTATGAGGCTCTTCACGTCATCAAACTCATTTTCGTTTTGGGCCAAATCGAGATTATAAACGCTCTTAAAGGGCCGGTTACACCAGAATGTATTGATAAAACCTGATCAGTAACTGTTAAAATATCAAAGAAATTCTTAAAATTAAATATTAATAATCTTTTCAGTCCCTCCAGGATTTCGTGATACATTTTGTGATTTTTGCAATAAAAATCAAAGTGTTTGTGGTGCTAATTTGGAAATATTTGCGCTTATTTCTGACAATAAATGCGACTTTTTATATAATCTGACATCAATTAAAGCAGAGGCAGCTGTTTAGTACAAGTAAAAAAGTTTTTGACAGTTTGATAAAATGATATTTAAGCACATTTAGTGTTTAGTCTGGAATGTAGAGGGCCACATTAAGACGTAAGGCGGGCCGAATTTGGCCCCCCGAGCCTTTAGTTTGATTCATATAACTTTAGATGAGAAGTTATATTCTTGTATCTATTCTCTGACTTATTAGATGGAATGGTCTCTTGTCTTTCCCATTTTGAAGAGTAGCTCCGTTACTAATTAAGTGACTTCTGGAGGATAGTGGCTGCACTGGATTTTATTTAGAGGCAATCAGAGTGAAAGGGGACTGAAAACAAACGCATGCCGCACTTTTCAGATTTTTATTTTCACAAAATCTCGTTTGTGGTTGTGATGTGGCAAAATAAGAAACATTTTAGTCACTTATTTTATCTGCAGGTTTATATTTTTTTGGTTTGGACGATTACTACATTTTACCGATTGTTTTTGCAAATCCTAAAATCGACCAATTAAATGTAAGTTTTAATCAGTCTGCTTGTCTTTTGCTGAGCTTCTTCAAACATTTCCTCTTTTATTCTCCTCACAGGCGCAGGTATCATTTCACCCTGTGATTCCAACGCTCCGACACGTCCTCTGTTTCAGTTACTATATTTGAGTAGCATCCAGACGGAAAACACATATTCCCTCAGCTGCAAACATGTCTGTCTGTAAAGTTTGAGCCCAGAAATACACTCCGATAATCACGGCGGTGCAGAAACAACCCGTCTGTCTCCCTTCGTTCCCTCCCTGAGGATTCCTTCCCCTCTTTCTAAAGTCGTCTAAATTGAGCTGCATCCCCCCCTTCAAACTTGTCAGTGCTAATGAAGTCGGTATTTGAGGTTGTCTTCCTCTCTTTCAGCGCTGATGGGGTGAACATGGTTGTCAAACTGGTCGACACACCCTTCCGTTCCCCCGGGAGGAGAGGAGCAGTGACCCGAGACCGTCCTGAGGGGGACGTTGTCCATCATTAGAGTCGCTATTTGTTCCTGGCTTTGGGGCGCTGAGGTGGAACTAATACTGAGCAGCACAACGGACTTACAGAGGGAGGGACGCTTTTTACTGCTACATTAATTAAGCTCATTTCCAACATGCTCCCAGCCCACCAACTCCTGCCCTCCGGTTCTGCTGTAATTAAGTGTGTGTGTGTGTGTGTGTGTATTTAAACCAGGCTACATTGTTTGTGCGCCTGGTTTAACCTTTTCTGATGGTTAGCATCGGTGCGGACTGAAAGAGAAACTAATCCCACTAGAAGCTGCTGCACTTATAAACAGTTTTATTTGTTTCCTGTGATTAAACTTAAAAAAAACCTAAGTGGGACTAAAATGTTGTTACTCCTTGTGGGAAAAATCTTGCATTTTCCACTAAATGATTTAGGCTTAATTAGGTAACAAAAAAGTGTATGTTTATATAATTAATTTGCTATTAAAAGCCTTGAGGTTCACTTGTGGATCTGTTATAAATATAAAATTATCATCTCTGTATGTAAATTTGTTTAAAATATGTTAACAAGCCACTAATTTACAATGGTGGGCACACTTCAACTAATGTATCAATACATAGACGTCATGTGACGTCACACTTCCATGAACTTTGTAACTTGCAGCCATCTTGGTAGGCTGTTGCTATGGAGTTGCTATGGCAACAGCAAACAAGCCACATGCTCAGAATTAGCTCTCGCCTCGTTCCTATCTAAATTAAAAATACAAGTACTTTACAACTACTACTACTCTACCCACCTCTGTGTGATACTAAGATAAATATCACTGATATTTACTGTAGTACCTCCTGACCCCACTAGGGACAAGGGTGTTAGAAAATGGATGGATGGATTTACTGTAGTACTTACTGCCAAACTAGCAAAATTATATTAGCTAATGGAAGCTAAGACATACATGGCGAAGGCGTGGATCACTTCCGGTTCAGACTTGTATGGCAGAGTGGAATCCACCATCTTTGCTCTTTTTTACATCCTAAACATCATAAACTACTCAATTGATATAAAATCTACACTATAATTTAATCATATACCACAGAAATAGTTGGCAGGAAAATGAGACATCTGACTGGTCTGACAAGCTAATAGCTAATAGCTGAGCTAGTTTTTCATGTAGTGCTTATGCTAACTTTGAACTTTGTTTCTGGATAAATTTTAATCATTTAAGTTTTGTAATCTTTTAGTTGAAAAAATAAACTTTAGCTTCTCCAAATTAATTTTTCCAGATAAAAACCCTCATTTATTTGGCTGTTTTGTAAACTTTCAGTTGAATAAAGTTTGACATCTGTATTGAAGTTTTGGTTTTTGACTGTTAAGAATTCTTCATGTACATATTAATGTTGATGCTCTTATTTTGAAGTCTGTTTATGCAGAACTTCCATTTACTCTCCTCAATTCGTATCTTTTTTGACAGGAACTTCACTGAGCAAGTACATACATGTTGAATATAAACATGGCTGACTTTTGTGCTTTGGCATTAGCTTCCACTAAATGCTATGCTGCTATGGCACTTTAGCGTTAACAAATCTAATGTTAATAATTAGTGCTCCAGAGTTAGCGCAACAAAGATTTTAGTGCTTCAAACTAAGAATGCTAATGTTAGCATTTACAAGCTACTATTCAACTCTAATATTTTACACACTATGAATGAGAAATTTGCATGTGAATTAATAAAAGTAGTGTACAGAAGTTACTGATTAATATTTCCAAATATTTTAAATCAAAGACTAAATGCCCCGTCCAGGTGTGGGTTTAGATCCTGGACGAGCCCCCAAAAAATATGCTACTGGCTAAAAGTCAGCAATAGTTCAAAGGACATGTACAGTATAATCTACAGTATGTCTCATGATTTGATCGTTCACCCGACTTTCACTTAATTTGCAATTTGCATTTATTTTGAACGTCAGTTAAAAATAGTCGAAAAAATCTATTAATAACGTCTCTTTAACTATCAAACTCGGTGGAAACGTTAAACCATAAAACGGTTTAGATAAATGATAAAACTGAGGAATTTTGCTGCTTTTATATGATACTACATAATTTTAATTACATCTGAGTTGAATATCCTCCATGTCTGTTGCTTTCAGTGTGATTGATGGACAGTTTTTCCTCTTTTTTTCCCAGGACTCAAACACTTATTTCATGCACAGATGACAGCGATAAGTGATGAAAAAAGCCCTCCTGGCTCTGCTTGAGCGCGCTTCAGCAGATCTTAGGTGGAACACGCGGTTGAGGGGCCTGCAAGGCTTCACGCCGCCTTCGTAAACGCAGCGGATGACGGATGTCTGTCTCCATCAGCGCCGGCGCGCTAAAGTGACAGCTCTCTGTTAACGGTGACAAGTCAGGGCTCCGGCGGAGACAGATTGCCTTCAGGTGGCTCCATTTTCAAAATCCTTGGTAAGAATCTGCAGCGCTTAACTTTCTTTTGATGGCTGAAGGGCTCTCAGCGGCTTTTTTTTTTATTTTTCAGATTTCAGCTGAAGAAAAAGGGGGGTTCCTTTAATATCTTGTCTCTCAGAGATCAGAGGGTGTCACATTCTCACACCTCATATTTCACAGCATCTATCACAGGCGGTGTAAAATTCCCTTAAAAGTGCATTATGCAATATAATAGCAGGTTGGGATGACATTTATCTGCCAAAGGGAGGAAGGCTATTACAGACCTGCTGCCTTTTCCAAGAGGGATTTCATCATGCAGGACTTTTCTTTTTCTGTTTTGTCTTGTGATTTCAGCTGATGATCAAAATTAGACATGATCTTGAGGATCTTTCCTCCAACTGTGTTTCCTCTGTGCAAAAACTACATCTCACAGTTCACATATTTAAGAAACACAGAACCTAGTATGCTTTTAATCCACACATATAAGGAAATCCAGCCGTTTCTATGCAGAGATAACTTCAGGACATTGTCTGTATGTATAAACTAGTCACATGAATCACTCCTGAGAGATTTAGAGCTCTTCTTCCACACGAAAAGTCTTCAAATCTGGACGGTCTCTTCTTCTATGCACTCTGAACTTAAGTTCTTTCCACTGATTTTCTATTGAATCCATAAGAAGTTAGCTGTGCTAATCCTAAAGTGACAATCATAAATATTATTTTCACTAAATGCTACAGCGCTAATCACAAGCATTAGTTTCACTGGTGCTAAAGCGCTAATTGTAAACATTGGTTCTGTTAAAGCTAAAGTTCTATGCTAACACAATATTTAGTAAAAGCTAATGCTAACGTGCTAACTTCTGCGTTGTTCATACCTGCCCTGTGTTAATGGCACAACCTCAGACGTTGTCCCAAACAGGTTCAATTCTGTTATTGCACACCAACCTCTACTGTTTGCACTTCAGGAAGTGATTCATTGGTACAAACTTTTACTCATGGTTTCAGTTTTATAACTGTTGAGTCAAACAACAAAAATTTTGAACTTTATTCAACCCAAAGTTTACAAAGCAGCCAAGTAAATTAGCGCTACAGGACTCATCCAGAAAAATCGATTCAGGGCAAAGCTAGGTTTCTTTATGCTAACGTTTTCAAAATCCATCCATCCATCCATTTTCTCCCGCTTATCCGAGGTCGGGTCGCGGGGGTAGCAGCTTTAGAAGGGAGGCCCAGACTTCCCTCTCCCCGGCCACTTGTTCCAGCTCCTCCAGGGGGAATCCCGAGGCGTTCCCAGGCCAGCCGAGAGACATAGTCCCTCCAGCGTGTCCTGGGTCTTCCCCGGGGCCTCCTCCCGGTGGGACGTGCCCGGAACACCTCACCAGGGAGGCATCCTGGAGGAATCCTGACCAGATGCCCGAGCCACCTCAACTGGCTCCTCTCGATGTGAAGGAGAAGCGGCTCTACTCTGAGTCCCTCCCGGATGACTGAGCTTCTCACCCTATCTCTAAGGGAGAGCCCAGCCACCCTACGGAGAAAACCCATTTCGGCCGCTTGTATCCGCGATCTCGTTCTTTTGGTCATGACCCAAAGCTCATGACCATAGATGAGGGTGGGAACGTAGATCGACCGGTAAATAGAGAGCTTCGCTTTTTGGCTCAGCTCTCTCTTCACCACGACGGACCGGTACAGCGCCCGCTTCACGGCAGACGCTGCGCCAATCCGCCTGTCAATTGGCCGATTGACTAAATAAAAAGTAGCTCTGCTATTAGCAAATAATAGTGGTTGACTTCAGTCAGCCTACCACTGACTGACACACATTGAGTTAAGCAGCAGGAAAATTATGTTTAAAAAAATTTTGCAAAGTGGCCTAATCAAAGTTCAGAGTTCAAACCAATTGAGGTGACCGACTATGCTTCCTTAAACAAGTTAGGATGACTCAATGAGCTACATAAAACATATTAATCACAATTTTTTTTGCACAAAATTATTCTTAGATGAAATTTTAATCTGCTCAGTTCTGCCATTTTGAGCTGTTTTAGGGCATCTTGTCACTTTAAATCCCAATAAGCCACTGCTGGCCGTGCCTCCATTAATTCAACGTTTACACTCACATGAAAACAGATGTGCAATTATACAACCGTACATTTGCTTTGAAAAGCAGAAATGAAACCTCCTGCACAACCAACCAGTATATAGTAGGTGTTTTCTGGATGGTAAGTCAACAACAAAACGCTTGTCTTTTCTAGCAACCATTGTACAGTGCACAGAGCAGTAAAACCAGCTGACCAAACATGCTGGATCTCAGCTTGGGTTGCTAGATAAAGGGCAGAGTTCCGCTGGGGTTGCCAGGTAACGGGCAGAGTTCCTCTGGGGTTGCCAGGTAACGGGCAGAGTTCCTCTGGGGTTACTAGGTGAAGGGTCAGTGCATGCTGATTTGTGACGTTACATTCCAGGTTTTTGGCTCATTTTAACAAGTTAATAAAATTATTGCCAAAAACAGCTGTTTGTTTTTATTTTTTTAAGGTAAAGGATTGATTTTAGAAGCAGTGGAAACCCAAATGGAAGCACAAAAATGTGCAGAAAGTGAATTTTTTATAATTTGCCCCTTTTACAACAGGCTATCCATGCTGGAAAACCCTCCAGTGTTACAATATTTAAACAACTCTATGAAAGAAGTGGGCCACAAGAAGGTTTAGGTGGCAATTAGTTTTCAATTCAAGTCTATTTTGTACTTACTAAGGTTATCATTGTTTGATATCTGAAACGTATCAATGGGACAAAAAACAAACATCTCATATTCTCTGTCATTCACACATTATTTCCCATAACCCCCGGGTGTTTTTGTTTTGATTTTCTGGTTACTCAGGTGGCTGCGGACACCCGGTGTGAATCTCATTCCCACCAGAAACATTCTCACACGAAAACACCGACGTGTTCAATACTTATTTCCCCCGCCGTATAGGAGCGTCCCAGGACTTCCAGTTGGGACGGCGCCAGAGCGGTTGATCTAGATAATTCTCCATCTCAACGGGGGGAAGCGAGGATTTATTTCAGGGCCTGGTTATGCAGAATTTCTAATGAGTATTTTTGTTTTTTTATTTACAAAAAAAAAAAATAAAAAAAATAAGAGTACCGGTAATAACTATGTGCAAAACCATTAGAATGAATATTTATGTTGCTTGTTATGAAATATTCATTAAGTAGGTTTAAAAAAAGAACAGCAAAAGAGAAAGAGAGAGAGAGAGAGTGTTTACTTGTGAGTATTTGTCTGTAAAATGGGGGCGGCGAGGCCCTCATCACCTATTGCACAGGAGTGCTGACAGCCCCCTCCTTCCTTCTTAGGATTGAATATCTGACATCTCTTAACAAAAGCAGCAGCAGCAGCACTGCCATCTTCTTCCTCTCCTTTCTTTCTTCCTTTCTATCCCCTCCATCCGAGGTGATACGACTCCCTCCGTTCATCCGATCCAACCTCTCATTCCTGCACTTCCCCTTCATTCCATCCGACCAAATTAAGAAATTAATGAGGGATAGGTTCTTTACCAACTGCCCCTGCAATGTTTACCACTGATGAAATTATAATGCAGGCCCTGCTGTATTATTTATAAGCCAATTAGGGGAAGTGTTACTTGATTTGATGGCGAGCCGACACAGAGTACATTTAACTAATGGAGACCAAGAGAGTAAAGGGAACGAGAGAGGGGAGGGGAGGGACAGCTGAGGCGGGCGATTCTGCACCATGCTCTAGGATTACGTGGCTAATTGCCCTGCTTTATCTGTCTGTCACGGATAGCCATGCATATTTTAGCGTTCCCAAAGACTTTGATTGTTTGCACTCGTGTTGGGGCTGTAGCAAGTAGAGCAGAGGCCAGAGTGGAGTGTAGTTAAAAACTGGCAGCAAGGGGGAGGAGGTGGGCGACGGAGAGGAAGAGGAGACCAGAAAACCCACGGATGCACACGGTGACAGGTGGAGGAAGAGTTTGTGACAAGGAGGGGAAAAATGGTGCAACCAAAATAAAAAAAAGAGTCGGGGCGTTTCGTACGACGGTAATTAATTCCACTTATTGTAGCAGAGACTCGACCTTTTCTCCAACTGGTTTTATCTGATTGGGAAAGCTTGTTTGCACAACCTTCTGACAGAAATGTGAGACAACATGGAGTCTGCTGCAGCTGGATGAAAAAGTAAAGTACAAGTAGGCACTGAAATGCCAAATATATTGACTAGTTTGTGAAAATATTAGGGATTCTTCTCTTTTTTTTAAGAAAATTCAAAAGCAAATGCACCAGGATGTGAGTTCTTGTAGGTTAAAATTGTTACTACACTGCAAAAACACAAAATCTTACAAAGTGTTTCTGATCACATTTATATCACAAATATCTTAGTACACTTGAAGTAAAAGAAAGATAGATATAAGAGCTTGTTGTAAGTCAATAATTTCTTAATTTCGATTTAAAAAAATACTAGTTCAAATTTCAGGCTATTTCACTTCTAACAATTCAATTGAAAATATTTTATAGATCGCAAAGCGAAATTAAATGTTGTTTTAACTGATTTAATTAAAGTGTTATTGTACATGGTGATGGTAGTGGGCAAAAAGATCTGCTGTAGCAGTCTGTGTTACAGCAAACTTGAAGAAGCTTCTGATTGAAGACCCATTTTTCCCACAAGTGAAACCATCTGCCAGCAGAACTAGCACTTTTTTATGGATATTAAGAAATTATTGACTTAAAATAAGCTCATATATGTTGCCTGTAAGTTAGTTTTGTCTTATTTCAAGACAGAACTTGAAATAAGAAAAGCTTTGCACTAGAAATTTGACCAAAACACTGAACAACAGCCAGGATGTGAGTTCTTGTAAGTTAAATTGTTACTATACTGCAACAAAAAAATACCTTACAAAGTGTTTTTGTTCCAGTTTCTGTTGCAGTTATCTTAGCACACTTAAAACAAGAGAAAACTAGCGAGATATAAGGGCTTGTTTTAAGCAAATAATTCCTTAATTTTGATTATAAAAATATCTTCCAGAAAACTGCAAAACTGCCAAAACACTGGGTTTGAACTATACAAAACATGTTCATTATACCTTTTGTGCACAAAACCATTTTTAAATAATGAGATTTTTTACCTGATCGGTTCTCAGAATGAGCCGTTTTAGGGCCTCTTGTCAATTTAAATCCAAATAAACTCAACGTTTACACTTGGAAGTTAAAATAGCTGCAAACAGATGGGCAATTATACAGCCGTACATCTTTGATCAGCAGAAGTGGAGCCTCCTGTACCAACCAACAAGGATGCAGCAAGTGGTTCCTGGATGGTAATTCAACAACAGACCACTTGTCTTTCCCAGCAGCTATTGTACAGAGCGTACGGCGGTAAAAGCTGACCAAATGTGCTGAATCTCGGCTTAGGTTGCTAAGTAACGGGTGGAATTCCGCTGGGGTTGCTAGGTAACGGGTGGGATTCCGCTGGGGTTGCTAGGTAACGGGCAGAGTCTGCCGATTTGTGACGTTACATTCCAGATGTTTTTGAAACGGCTCACTTTCCAGACACCAAAAAATATTAACTTATTGAAAAAAACTGACTGGGTGGGATTTTTTAAGCACTTCTGTTGTTTATAGAAGCAGTTTTGGAAGCATGAAAATGTGCAAAATGTGAATTCTCCCCTTTATTAAACTCCTGGATTGAGCAACTCCGACTGATGAGCTTTTGGAAAGCTGATCAGACACTCATGCTAAGGAGGGGAAACTGGAGCAAAGGCATCCCTAATTATCTGATGAAGGGGGGCAGCTTATCTGAATGGCTTCTTCTTTCTCTCCGCTTTCATCCCGCCAGCTCACATGGCGCATCTTTACATAACAAAAGGTCCGTACCTGGCCGAGCCGCTTCAGTCAGGACTCCTCCGCAAACATCGCTGGTTCCGGGTCTCTGAGCGATCCGCGATTAGATCCGGCTTCACATGACATACGGCGGCTAATTCTGGAGATTTTTCTTTTTGCCTAAAATGTTGCTCAGCGAGGGTTTCTGAGCCGAGCATTTTGGAACGTTTACGGGTTTTTCCTCACTGCAATGAGAATGTAATTAATTCACGATTAAAAGCATTAGTACGGGCTTTGTATGGTGATTTATTTAAAGGCTGGTACTAATGCTGGCTCGGTTTCCTCCTTTAGGAAATGGGTAATAAGATCCGATGCCAGGCCTTCTTTAGCATCCCTCTCCACACACACACACACACACCGAGGATATCAGTGTGTGTCTTCGATTAGAAGGCAGAAAAGGTCTGTCACCAGCAGCGTCACAGTCACCATGTTAACTTATTCATCCCTGTTAAAGCCCGTGTAACAGGATAGCTGTTAATTAATATTGCTGTCGGGTAAATGGTTGCCGCCGGACCGTTGCCACCATCCATCAGTAACATTATCTCTTGTGTTGTTTTCCTGCCAGGCCTCGGGCTCAATTAAGATAATGCTATGCAAACGAGGTCTCTCGCCATTAGCCTCGTCACTGAGGAGCCGTTAATGGCATAATTGGGGCACTCCAAAGAACAATCACCAATCATCCGCGAGCATGACTGCCGAGTCGCAAGTCGCGACCGCCGGGCGACGAGCGAAGCAGGAGGTTAGCAGCTGGGGAACGACGAAAACTGCAGGCGTTTCCCGTCTGACGACACGCAGCAACCAGGAAGTGGTTCAGTTGATCCTGGAGATCAGGATTCTGGAAAAATCTGGATGCATGAGTACGATGACGTGTTGGGACCGCTGGAGATAGAAAACATTTCTGCCACAAAAGTCAGCAATTTTGAGATTAACCTTGGAAATTTCTGGGTTTTTCATAGCAATTTTTTGACTCTTCTCTGTCGAAAATTTCCAAGGTTTTTTAGTATTTTTTCTAGCAAATTTCCGACAATTAATGGTTTTGTTTAGATTGCATTTACCCAGAATGCCCGGCGCTGTAGTCCACTTCCTGCTTTTGGAGCGGTCTCCAGTCCAATTGATGTTCACATTACGCATTCGAACCGCACCAGAGTTTACTTCAATCGAAACAAGACTGCGGTTTTTAGGCAGACCAGAGTTTGCCATCCATCCATCCATCCATCCATCCATCCATCCATCCATCCATCCATCCATCCATCCATCCATCCATCCATCCATCCATCCATCCATCCATCCATCCATCCATCCATCCATCCATCCATCCATCCATCCATCCATCCATCCATCCATCCATCCATCCATCCATCCATCCATCCATCCATCCATCCATCCATCCATCCATCCATCCATCCATCCATCCATCCATCCATCCATCCATCCAGTTTTCTTATTGAATCTCTGCAGCTCAGCAGATGGAAATCAGATGTTTAGGTGAAACTTGAGGAGTTTTAGGAAAGCTCGACTCCAGATCAGCAGAACGCCACTGCAGGGTTTTTTCAGATGTTTCCTAAATGTTTCGCTGGTCTTTAGATTTTAACTTCCACACTTCTTTTCAGAATTTGGCATTTAAAGATCTGAAACGCCTTTCCTTAAACTCATATTGATCAATATATATTCCTGATTTTTGGCTGTAGAAATAACCTTTTTGGAGCAAAATACATTTCTTTCCTTTCTTCTCTTTAACATGACACTGCATTAAGGCTCCATAGTCTTTGCAAAGTATTTGCAAAGTGCAAAGTATTTGCTTGAGCTGCTAAGAAATATTTGGATAATATAATATTAATAAGTTAAGCATATTCACTGTGTCTTTTAATTTCATTATTGCAAGTGTTTTAATTTTAAACCTGTATTTATTTATGCCTTATATTATCAATAAAAGTTTATTTTTTAGATCAAATCTGCTTCTTTTAACTTCAATAATTAGTTAAAATAAGATTGTTTTTATACTAAATTATTTGTAAAAACTGGTCTCTCTTGTTTAATGCATAAATATAATGTGATAGTTGCATTTTTTTAATTAATACTGATTGATTTTTACATGAAATAGACAGAATTAATAAGGTTTTTAGACTTTTCTGGAGTAAAGAATACATTATTTTCATGCAAGTATATTGTGAAATCTAAAAAAATATAGATAATGTTTTAAATTTCTATCAGTCTGCACAGCAGGATGAAATTGTTTACCTTTTCTCTTCCTGTTGGTGTTTTTCTCTTCTTGCATCACATTTTGTAGACAGACATAAATCTGTATCTATCATAAATGATTCAATGTCAAGCTATATCTCTCTAAAACCAACCATGAACAAACTTGAGCTGACGCA
This sequence comes from Xiphophorus hellerii, assembly GCF_003331165.1. NCBI lineage: Eukaryota > Metazoa > Chordata > Actinopteri > Cyprinodontiformes > Poeciliidae > Xiphophorus > Xiphophorus hellerii. The sequence continues at coordinate 7,891,166 of NC_045679.1, read as the reverse complement.
ACCTGGATTTTATTTAATTCATGGACATTTCCCCTGTTGTTGTCGGTGAAGTAACAGATATTAAATATGTTGGTTAAACTTTAAGCCAACAGTGACAGCTCTGATTCGTCTGACTGTGAGTGTAAACATTTGCTAAAAAAAATAAAAACATTACAAATCTAGAATCTCACCAGTTTGGAGAAACTGAGCTCTACAGGAGAGTCTTAAAGTGTTTTTATATTATTTTAAAACAGCTCCAGTTTAGTTTAAATGATTTATGTACCTTCATAATTACTTTTCCCAGATGTTGAGTTATTCAAACAGAAGATAATCTTTTGCTGTTGTGCTTTATTCACTTTATTCTCATCCAAACTGCAGTTCTTTGGTAAATGAATGATACGTGCATTACCGCCACCTACTGGGCTGGAGTGTTTATATATGTAATTACAGTAGAAGAAAAATGACAGAACAGAGAAAAGTGAGTTTTAAGGTGTTTCTGAACATAAATTGCAACATTTGTTGAGTCCAATGAACCAAACAAATTGAAAAACCTGTTCCCCTCCTCGCCTGTGGGGGCGCTGCACCAAAAACCACTGAAGTATGCAACACGAAAACCTCTGAAGAAAACTCTGAGTGCAACTTCCTTCTTCACAGTACAAACAAAAATGGAGTATCGTCAGATTTTAGCGGTTGTAGGATTTCTCTTTTGTCTTTGGAAAAAGGCAGCACGTCATTTCAACTGATAGCGTTAGCATTGCGTGTTCATTTTGTTTGTGTTTACCCAGAATGCCCTGCGCTGTAGTCTACTTCCTGCTTTTGGAGCAATCTCCAGTCCATTAGGCATGAACTAAACCGCACCGGAGTTCAGGTCAACTGAACCCAGGTCGAGGTTTGTAGGCAGACCAGAGTTCGATTGCGCGTCCACACTTCCCCCCCAAAAAACTGACTGTCTGGACAAACTAACAAGAGTTTGATTAAGTGGACTGAACAAGGCTGGTGTTAAACTGGTTTTCTTTAGAGCTGTTATTAGCAGATAGTATCCCACTTGTCCATAGATAGAAGTCTGCTAACACGAGAAGCTAACAAGTTATCAGTTCCCAAGCAGATTTCAAACATCTTAAATTAACTCCATTGTAAGAAGTCGTGAACGTCAGGTGAACCGGAGACCGCTCCAAAAATCAGGAAATGGACTACAGTGCAGGGCATTCTGGGTAAATACAACAAAAACAAACGCACTAGCCTAGCGCTAGCGGGATAAATAACTTGTGTTATTTTACCAAAATCCAACAACCGCCAAAATCTGACTCTGCTCCATTTTTGCTTTGATTTTGTGATGAATTAAGTTGCGCTCATTGTCTTCTTCTGGGGTTTTGGGGTTGTTTTCTGCAGTGGTTCTTGTTGCAGCGCCACCACAGGCAAGGAGGGGATCAGGTTTTCAGTGAACCGCAGCAGCTGAAAATGTAATAAATGTATCAGGTCTGATACAAAGATTTCTTTGTGTGTTTTCACCCAAAGATTAAAATCTTTTACAGAAGTTTACACTGGAAAACAAGCAACAGTGCGGTCGTTATTATTGTATAAATAAAAAATAACTTACGACAAACTGCAACATTTCTAGTAAAACAACGAGAAAAGTTTCAATAACACTCACAAGACGCGGCGCGGCTGTCATCTGAATTTGTACATTTCCGGAAGATTTTCACATTCCCACACAGTTACCTTCACAGCAAGTTTGTTATCGACTCGCCGGGTTTTTCCCCTCTCTTCAGCAGCAGAAACAAAAGCCACATCTCACCAATCCTGACACTGCTTCCTATCTGTTGTCTTCTCACACCTCTACTTTGCTACATAAGTCACACAGACGAGTCTCAGCTCCAGCTATAATGATTCCTCTGACACACATTGGGGCGCATCATTCCACCGCGCAGCACAGCTTTGCAGCTCAAGGCCCCAAAACCTGCCTCACTAGCAGGATGCTTCCTGTTGGTGTGTGTGTTTGTGGTGAGTGGCTCCTTGGGAATTTTAAGAGTCAAGCCCCCCTAAATCTCCCTGTTTCGGCTTTACAAAATCAATAGGATAAATATCCTGTTTGGCCCTCTTCGTCTTCAGCCGCCCACCTCCAGCTAGCTCAGGTTAGCGGAGCGGAGAGTCTCAGTCTCACCTCAGGCTATGTTTAAAATAATCCCTGTTGTTTTGTTTTTTTTAGCTCTGAATGACCGAGGATCTCAGGTGCAGCTTTTTAGCTAACAGTGAACAAGAGGGAAAATCATGTTAACATATGCCATCGGAGAGCGCCACCGGCTGCATCCTGAAATCGGTCCGGTCCAGACACGGATCGAAGCGCGTATGGATCGCGAGCAGCACCTGCCGCCGAATCCAGCTGCTCCCATCGATTTTTCTGTCCTCAATTATATAATAGAAGCTCTGTTCTGGGTTTATACCCACAAATCAAGAGAGCGTTTTGACATGTATAAAAAGAGATTCTCATCGACTGTTTTCCTGAGGCCCCTCTGGAGAGATTTGCAGGATGCGGTGTGAGTGATGGCTGCAGTAGGGTGCGTCCGTTGGCTTTATTTTCTGTTCCAGGTGATTGGACTAAAAAGACAAGGAGGCACTGAAACAAAACTTTCGGCTCGCCGTTCAACCCGCTGTGTTGAAAAGCCCCTGGATTAGCTCTCACGCTACACAGCTGACTCTTCTAATTGGAAGACATCCGTTTTTTTAGCCGTCCAATCCGTTGGTAACTTTTCCCAAAACGCATCCGTAGATCCGTTATCCTCCCAGGCATGTCAGTTATTGACAGGAAAATGAAGGTTAGTGGGGTCATTGTGGGTGAGCGAACGGTTTGATGGCACCAAAATATTCCACAACCATGTTTAGTCCGCTTTAATCCAACTCTAGTTTGCTTCGTCTAGAAAGCCGGTGTGAATCGGACCAAAAAAACAAACTCTGGTTCGGCTACAAACCACAGTCTCAGTTTGGTGGAAGTGAACTCTGCTGCAGTTTGAATGCTTATGCGAACGGCAAGCGGACCAGAGACCGCTCCAAAAGCAGGAAGTGAACTACACCGCAGGGCATTCTGCAACCAAAACAAACATACTAGCCTAGCGTTAGCGGGAGAAATGACTCCTGCTTTTACCAAAGACAAAAGAGAAATCGTACAACCGCTAAAATCTGATGCTAGTCTATTTTTGTTTACATTTTGAGAAGAAAGAAGTTGGGCTCAGTGTCTTCTTCAGAGGTTTCCAACCAAAACAAACATGCTAGCCTAGCGTTAACTGGAGAAATTACTCATGGTTTTTTAGCAAACACAAAAGAGAAATCCTATAACTACTAAAATCTGCTCCATTTTTGTTTATATTCTGCTAGAAAAGAAGTTGCACTCACTGTCTTCTTCAGAAATGTTTATGTCGTTTTCTTTAGTGGTTCTTGGTGCAACGCCACCAGAGGCGAGGAGGACAGCAGGTTTTTCAAACGGTTCAGATTGTTTGACACAGTGCAGCAGGAAAGCGAAGTGCGGCAACTGAAAAGGTAACAAATGTTTCAACTTTGGTCCCCAGTGGAACCAAATCTACCAAACTATCAGGTGTGACAAATGAAACTTTCTAGTTTGTTTGCTATTGACAATAAATAATTCAGTGTTTTCCTTCTATCTCTTTTAGTTAGTTGCTAAGCTAAAGCTAGAGGAAAGGACATGTTAGGAAATGCAAATGAGAGCAAAAGGATATGACACACTAGGGAACCCCCTCTTTAGGACGTAGCTTAGATAGAGGCTAACAAAGCAAATCACAAACTGTTCTTGGCTGCCATTTTATCTGGCTAATGTCTAAAGGTGGCATGAGAAATGGACCAGCTGTATTTTGGTATTAATAAATGGAATCGATGGATTCAACTCACCGACTCTTTTTCAACCTCATACATCAAGAACTCGGGATGAAGAACGGATAAATCTCCACGTTGCCTAGAAAGTTTCATTTGTTTGGGAAGTGTGAATGCGTATCAAAACTCTGATACAGACCAAAAGGCAAGCGATATTTGCACTAGAAACATGACCAGAAATACTTGGTAAGATATTGTGTTTTTGCAGTGCAGTCACCATTTTAACATACAACACTGCAAAAACACAAAATCCTACCAAGTATTGTTGTCCAGTTTATAGTGCTTATGTTTTAAACACACTTCAAATAAGACAACAAAAAAAACATACAAGGCACTTCTTGGCAAAATATAGAAGCTTGTTTTAAGTCAATAATTTCTTAATATTGATGAAAAAGTTCTAGTTCCACTGGTAGAATATTCCACTGCGCCGTTACCTAGCAACCCCGGCTAAGCCCAGCATGTCACCTAGCAACCCAGTACTACTTCCATTGGCATATATTTCACATATAGCAAGACATTTTCCCCATGTTTTAAGTAAAATAATCTGCTAATGAAACTAGTATTTTTTCATCAATTATTGAAGCTCCTCTATCTTGCTGAGAAGTTACTTTCGCCTTGTACTAAGATATAGACCAAAACTCCTTGGTAATATTTTGTGTTTTTACAGTGAAACAAACTATTTTGTGCCCTTGTAAACCGACTCTTTGGCTCGCGGAGCTTTAACATCAACCTAATTTCGAGAGGTTTGTCTTTCCTGTAAATGAGAGCATCCCCATTATCACCGTGTGCTATCAGACACCTGGAGCAGGAAGACAGTGGAGAGGTGCTGGCAGAAGACGGCCGTGCGCTCCGTGTCAATCGGAGGGAGGGTAACCCGAGAATCAGATCCTAATCTTGCCACGCTCGGGCATTTTGGGGGATAATTGTAGCCCTGGCAGAGCTCAGGTGATGATACAGCCCGACTTATCCGTTTGCTCTTCCTCCCCCTCACCCGTCCCTCCTTTTAATCTCTTTCTCATTCCTTTATTCCGCGAATAATCTGCAGAGTAAACCTGCAGTAACGTGTGGTGTGGAAGGGTTGTAGGCGTAACTTTAGCTGGAGTAATGAGGCCTAATCCTCTGCTGACTGGGGCCTGTTTAAACAGCTCCTGGCTGAGCTGCCCGGTAATGGAGTAATTAACCCCCGTCGGCCGCCCCGGCCTCCGACCGCCAACGACCCTCGCGCTTCGTTCAGGTTGAACTCCTGCTACGGGTTTGTCACAAAGGATAATGAAAATTGATCTGCACCGGTGAGAAATAAGCTGAAAACAGAGAACAGTACGGTTTCCACTCATGGATTACTTCTGCTTTTCCTTTTTTTTACATAAATGACAATCAAATGAATCTGAGAAGGTCTCCACACCTGATAGTCCAGTAGATTGGGTTAAATTGGGGACTAAAGTTGCAACATTTGTTACACTTTCACACTGCAGTGTGTCAAACCAACCAAACTAATTGAGGAATCTGTTCCCCTCCTTGCCTGTGGGGGCGCTTCACCAAAAACCATTGAAAACCTCTGAAAAAGACAATGATCGCCGCATCCTTCTTCACCAAATGTAAACAAAAATGGAGTGGCTTCAGATTTTAGTTGCTGTAGCATTTCTCTTTCGTCTTTAGTAAAAAACCATGAAGCATTCCCCCGTTAACACAAAGTGTGTTTGTTTTGGTTGTATTTACCCAGAATTCCCAGCGCTGTGGTCCACTTCCTGCTTTTGGAGCGATCTCTGGTCCGCTTGGCGTTCACATATGTTCAACCGAAATGAGACTGAGGCTTGTCGGTAGACCATAGTTTGCTTTTTGAGTTGATTATGCCAGACTCTGGTCTGCCTACAAACCTCGGTCTCAGTTCAGTTGAAGTGAACTCTGGTGCGGTTGGAATGCAAACTGGACTGGAGACTGCTCCAAAAGCAGGAAGTGGACTACAGCTCAGTGCATTCTGGGTAAAACAACTAGAATGCATGGAAACTGGCCACTTAAGTTCTCACATTTCTGCCCATATTCACACCCCCATAGTGAGGAACACACCGCCAATGGAGACAAACCCAACTTGACCAGAACCGAACCAGAACCAAACCGGCTTGAGTGCGACTTGACAATTGAGAAGAGGCTTACATCAAGAAGAGAGGGACATACTTTTTTTATATCAGATTAGTTTGGTCAGCTTAAATGTTACAAACTATGCAAAATTCACATTTTGCGAGGTTTTGTGCTTCTGTTTGGGATTTTTATGCTTCTAAAATCAGCAAGACACTTAAAAAAAAACACCAAGTTGGTTTTAGGCCATAAGTTAATATTTTGGTGTCTCAAAAATGGGCCATTTCAAAACACTCCTAATTGTTAAGTCACGTTCCATGGACACTGTGCTGTTATCTAGCAACCCAAGCTGAATCCAACCCGTTACTTAGCAACCCAAGCGGAACTCCAGCACGTTTGGTCAGCTGGTTTCAACCGCTGTATGAGCTGTACAATGGCTGCTGGAAAAGACAAGTGTTTTGTTGTTGATAAGATTTTCTTCATCTGGCTTGGTTTGTTTGATCATTTAAAAATATTTAAGCGTGACGAGGAAGCAAATAAACAGAATAAATCCTAAAGGGGGGAAACAATTTTTAATGTTGGGAAACCAAATGACAATCGTGATAAGAGTTCAAAGGTCACCACTCCCTGCTGATCTAATTCCCAGACAATCATCTGAGGTAGATTCTTTGTATTTACCACGGAAACAATCAGCGCAATCAAACGGTGTGAAGGAGGCGCGCGCAGGGCCGGCGTCCCAACAACGGTCTAGCGCGTCCGGCGCCGCGGCCCGTTTGAAGTGAGCAGCCAGCGCGCATTACGCCAGATGAAATGCTGTCACGCGTGGCCGCCGAATGGTTTGTGTCATTAGGAGAACGAGGCGAACAGGGGGAGCCGAACCAACCTGCTCTGAAGGAAGGCGAGATTAAGGCGATGTTCAGAGACTCTCGTCTGTCAAGACTTCAAAGATGCCATCGACACTCCTTGTTTCTGCCGACGCAGCGACCAAATCGCACACACTCTGCTGCCTCTGTGGCTGTCAAAGCTCCTCTGACATCCCCTTCATCAGGAGCAGGGGCTTTAATCCAGACACAGATAAATAAATCAACACACAGGGGTCCTGCACCTCTCAGCGCCTCCTGGTGGCGGGGCATCCGCGCCCGATGGTGAATTATCAAGATTAATTCTCCGCAAAGGAAGGATAATTAATGCAACTGAAAGGGGAGAACCAAATTAACCAGCATGTGGTGCATTTTTTCCCTCCACGTCAGATAATTCAGAGCGAGGAATGAAACGAGCGGCGGCATCAAGGCTCGTCTCCTCCTGCACGCCTGAAAGGAATTTCAAAGTCTATCTATCAGTTTCAACAAACAGAGAAATGTGTTGCTTTCCACCTTTTTCATTCCGGCGCGCGGGATCCGTTTTGACACAGCCATCTGGAGCCGACGTGATGAGAGGAGAACGGAGGAGTTTAAGTTTGAGTTGACACGCGGAACACGCGAGGCGACGAATCAGAGACGACCGGGCCGTCGGTTCCTGCCTGGTTCAGGAGGGACGCGTCCGCATGTTGGGAAGCTGGAAACGGCGAGGAAGCTAGAAGCGACACAGGTGTGGCAAAACATCCAGTGGGTCGCCAAGAGCACAAAAACACACAAAGATTCAACTTTTTCATTATTTATTAAACTGGATCAGAGTAAAAAAAGGGAAACTTAAATTGTATTTGAAAGGGGAACTTATAACGACGCAGTAGAGCCACTGAGTAAATTTCCACCATAAAACTGACAAATCTTGAGATTAATTTCAGAAATTTTTAAGAAAACAAACTTGGAACTTCTGAGTTTCAGAAGTTGAAAATTTGTAACATTTGAATCTCAAGAAAATTCTAAAAGTCAAATTGTTTTTTTACATTTGAAACAGAAAATTACCCAATCAAAAATCTCAGACTTTTGAAATTTCCAAAGGTCAAATATTTTTGATTGTTGAAACTGAGAAAATTTCCAAAAGGCGAACATTCTGAACTCAAAGTCTTTGTTTTCAAACTCAGAAATGTTCAAGTTTTTTCTGGAAAATTTCTGAGATTACACTCAAATTTTTTCAAAAGATTTTCTCTAAAATTTTTAAATCAAAGATCAAAGTTGCTCTCAGTGTCTTCTTCAGAGGTTTTTTGTGTTGATTCCTTCAGTGGTTCTTAGTGCAGCGCCCCCACTGGCGACGAGGGGAACAGGTTTTTCAAAAGGTTTGGATCATTTGACATAGTGCAGCGTGAAATCGAACCACAGCAGCTGAAAATGTAACAAATGTTGCAACTTTAGTCCTCAATTTAACTAAGACTGGCAGGCAATCAGATGCAAAAACACCCCTAATATGCTAAGTAGCAGAGCAAAAGATTAAATTGACACGTTTATGTAGATTTTCTCAGTATTTTTGTTAAATGTTTTGGGTTTCCACAAGTTTGTCTAAGTAGTTTGCTGACATTTTTGGCCCATTTCTCCTAAACTGGGATCCAAATAAACTCAACATTTACACTCACGTGAAAATGTCTGCAAACAGATGCGCAATTACATAATCATACATCTTTGAAAAGCAAAGGTTGAGCCTCCTGCACAACCTACAATAATGTAGGAAGTTGTTTCTGGATGGTAAGTCAACAACAAAACACTTGCCTTTTCTAGCAGCCGTTGTACAGCGCATACACCGTTAAACCAGCTGACCAAACATGCTGGAGCTCAGCTGGGGTTGCTAGGCAACTTTCCAGCGCCAATGGAATGTGAATTAATAATCTGGAAGTTTTTAATCAACTCATTTTCCAGACACCAAAAATCATAAACTTATTGATAGAAAAATGCCTTGGTGTTTTGTTGTTTTTTTTAATCGTTTGTTTTTAGAAGCAGTAGAAATGCAAATCACAGCATGGAAATGTCCAAAATGTAAATTTCACATCTTCACAATTTGTTCTGGAGTTTGTTTGCACATTTTGAAACCAAAACATGTCCAGGAGACAGAAAACCGTCTCTTTCCTGAATGGTTTGAAGGTCAAACATTCGTAGATAAATTTGGAAATTCAATGTATGAGCCATGTTGGTTCATAATTTCCTGTTTCCAGTAAAACAGGCTGTTTCTTTTTTTTTATTATTATTACTTTGACTCCAAGTACAGAAGAAAACATCTATAAGAGAATTTCCCTGAAATCGGAAAAGGGAAAGCCATTGTTGAACCTGTCTGGGTGTTTTTCCATCACTTCTTCATCCTTTTGTATTTTAACTGCAAATTTGAAGCAGACAGAGATCACCACAACAAAAACACACAATCTGAACCAAGAAGCGAGATCTGTTGCTCTGCCATGTTGTTTTGTTTGTTGTTTTTTGAAGACCGGTCTGGCAGCCGAAACGTGCTTCCCTTTCAGAATACAAAATATGCCTTGGAGGCAACACAAGTGAAGCTCTACGCTGATGACTGCCTGCTTGACAAACGTCACGTTGGAGTGCACAATTCTGCTTTTTTAAACCCAATATTTTAACATCAGGTGGCTAATGCTGTGAAAGGGGTTAAAAAATGAAGGAGTGAGGCGAAAAAAACTAATTTATATACTATGAGAGATATGTGAGGCACCCAGGGGGGGCCTGTAAGTTGTGAAAAATTAAAGGAGACGGATTCAAACTGTCCAATTTCCACATCAAACAAACCCTAGGCTCAATACTCCTGGAGTGGCTGCCTCATATCCAACACATCGACTCAGAAAAAAGGTTCCCCCGCTCCCCTCCTCCACCAGTCCATCTCTGCAGCCGCTTTTATTTTATTTCATTTCTTTTTTTCCCCTCCCTCCTCACCAGTGCTCTCTCTATTTCCTCAATAGCCACTCTGTAATTCCCATAAGCACTGTACTGGTTACACTAGCCACTGTCTCTCCCCTGCCTAATTATACCCTTGTGAGTCTATTAATCAACTTGTGAATTATTTAAGAAGGAGAGCTCTTCTGCCTGTAACTGGGTTTGACATCGTGAAGGGGAGACGAAGAGCGGGGGAAAGGTGGGAAAAGGAAATGAAAAGAAGAAGGGAAGACAGAAGATAGCGGGGTCTTCTTGCATTCGTCCCAGGAGGACGAAGCTGCAACCAGACGAGACAAAAAAAAAACCTGTTTGTCTTTTTTTTTAATGCAGTTGTTGTTTTCTTCGTCCCACTCTCTATTTCCATGCATAAGTTTTCACGATAAACAGGAAATTCATGAATATATGGAGCGACATTGAGACGGAAGGGCGAGGGCGAGGAAGGAAGAGGAGCGAAAAGTCAAAGCCAAAGAGCGAGCCGAGGCGGCGCTGGGAGCTGCGAAATTATGTAGACAGCAGGATGCACGCATTAACGTAGACAAGCATCGGTAAGCAGATGCAGCCGGGGTCGATCCGCTGTTTGACAGCGTCTGCCCGGAGCTGGTGATGGTGGTCGGCTGGCCCCTCCTAACGACTCCCATCCACTCTGACGCAGCGAGAAACTCACACCTTTATTATTTTTCCTAATACTTTGCGCTCTCCTCAACGTCACTATGAGAATCAGAATGAAATCCTGGATGAGGAGAAATGTTTAGAAGGACTCCAAGGAGAGAAATAAGAGGATGTTGTCGAGGTAATTTACTAGCAAAGGCCTGGAAACTTACAGCGTTATACAAAATAATGGCACTTTAGTGGAATGATACGATTCCACTACAAAACACACAAATCTGTTGGAGTGAAAGTGGAAAGATGATCCATTAACACCATAAAGGTGTTTTCTCACCTGATAGTTTGGTATACTCGGTTCAATTGGGAACAAAAGTTGTAACATTTGTTGCTGCGGCTCTCTTTCACACTGCATTGTGTCAAACAAACCAAACCCTTTGAAACTCCTGCTCATCTCCTCTTGCTGCAGCAAGAACCACTGAGGGAAACGGCACAAAAACCTCTGAAGAAGATTCTGAGCGCAACTTCCTTATTCACAAAAGGTAAACAAAAATGGAGTAGGGTCAGATTTTAGCGGTTGCAGAATTTTTCTTTTGTCTTTGGTAAAAGATCACAAGACATTTCTCCTGCTAGCACTTCATTAGCGTGCTTGTTTTGGTTTTATTTACCCAAAATTCCCTGTGCTAAAGCCTACTTCCTGCTTTTAGAGTGGACTACGGTCCGCTTGGTGTTCACATATGCATTCAAACTGCACCAGAGTTCACTTCAGCCAAACTGAGACTGAGAATTTTAGGCGGACCAGAGTTCACTTTTTGGTCTGCATCAGAGTTGGATTACACATTCACACCTCCCCAAACAAACCTTTCCCTAAAATCCACGGTCTCAGGTTGATTAAAGTGAACTCTAGTGTGGTTTGAATGCGTATATGAACACCAAGTGGACTGGAGACCGCTCTAAAAGCAAGAAGTGGACTATAGAGTAGGGAATTCTGGGTAAATACAACCAAAAGAAGCGCGCTCATTAAGCTCTAGCAGGAGAAACAACTGCTCAAATCTGACACAACTCCATATTTGTTAACATTTTGTGAAAGAAGTTGTGCTCAGTGTCTTCTTCAGACGTTTTCCTGTCGTTTCCTTTAGTGGTTTTTGGTGCAGCAGCCCCTCCAACTGCTTTTTCAATTAGTTTGGTTCGTTTAACACAATTCAGCGTGAAAGAGAACCGCACCTACAAATGTTACAATTTTGCTCCCCAATCGAACCGAGTCTAGCAGACAGTGTTGATATTAAAATCGGATATCTAGTTATTATTCCCTGGAATCCTCCTTGTTATGTAACATGGCCTTTTTTTGACTCCTACTCTAAAGATTTTCTTTAAATGTGTCGCCTATTTCCAAACTTGGGACTCACAAACCAAACCTCCAAAAAGCAACAGACACAAATTTCTTTCTCTGCACATTTATTGGGCGATTGTGCCCCAGGGATGCACCAACGGCTGTTTTCAAAGACGCGTCATTATACGTTCGGTTTCAGCGCGTGTTTGAGTTGCACATCTCATTAGGCCCCGGCGAACAGCGCCGTTGTCTGCGAGGGTACACAAGTCCACATCGCTCCGTCTCTGCGGGATGTTTATTAAATTAATAAAAAGTTGCTCAAGGCGAGCCGCAGTGGCGAATGCTCTGAGCTCGGCCGTGATTGGCACTCTCCACCGCCCCGCGTCGTCTCCTGGGTCCAGGCTGCGTTTGCTTTAACTAACTGGCCGTGACTGAGGAGAGCGGACTGACATGCAGCCCCCTGCCTCTCTTGTCCCCCCGCCCCGTCCGTCCGTCTCATTCCTAGTCTGTCCAACTGGTCCCCAGTTCCTCCAGGATGGGGGTAACAGGAATCCAGAGTAGCTGAAACCTCCAGCTAATTTGTGGTTTGTAAACAAGTTGCTGTAAAGATAATTAATTTAAAGGAATCAATTAGTAAAGCAAACAGTTGGTCGTTACAAACCAGCGGACATGTTTGACCGCGGTAATCACTTTCTAAATATGGTTGTAATGGAAAACGACGTCATGTTGTTGATAAATAATAAACTAACAATTTGCTCTTAAAATAAACACGACCTAATTTGGATGGTTATATTTTTTAAACTGAAAGGTAAAGATGGAAGCAGTGAGCCAGGGGTACTTTCTGTCGGAGAAAAAAGTTATAAGTGTTAGAAATTTACAATGATGTATTAGGGGCCATTGTGGATTAAAAACAGAGAAAAAAAGAAATTATTACTAAAAGATTTCTAGAAAAAAAAGCCGAGTGCTAAAAGTTGGAAATTTGCAGAATAAAAAGTCAGAAATACTGAGATTAATCTAAGAAATTTTCTAGATTAAACATGGAAAGTTTCAAATCTCAGAAATTTGCTAGAAAAATCTCCAGTAAATTTCTGTTTTAAGTCAAAAATTTGCCAAAAATTTTGAAAATTATCTGAGTAGTTTTCTAGAAAATTCCTGAGTTTGTAAAGTCAAAAATTTGCTATAGAAAACTAAGAAATATTTAGATTAAGCTCAGAAATTTTCCTCAAAAAATTAGAAATTTCTAATTTTGGAAAGCTAAAAATTTCAAAGAAAAAACTTTGAAATTTCAAGTACAATTTTAGAAATTTACTAGAAAAAAAACCAACAAAATTTCTGCAATCAAAGAGTCAAAAAAAACCCTCAGAAGTTTAGTGAACAATCTCACAAGAAAAAGACTTTAGCAAAGAAGAACTTAACCAGGAGTATTTTCTACGTCAAATAAAGAAACGCACTGGGTCAGAGGTACTTTCTACAGGAATGAAAATACACAAAGTCACCGGCAGCAATAGATCGATTAATAGCTCTGACGGATTTGGGTCAGGAGTACTCTCTACAAAACAAAAGAACAAGCAATGGACATAGAGTTAATGACCTTCATCCAGATTCCCCAACAACTCAGAGCAGAGCGAGGATTACTTTCTACAGAAGAGAAAAGCAAAAGATGGAGGAAACTCTTGGGGGAAGAATTCAAAAAGAAACTTAGAAATGAGCCATTACCCTCACAGAAACTCCTTATTTAGACTCCAAGCATTATGTTCCAATTAAAAACAAAAGAAAAGTCAAACTCTGTGGAGAATCTGTATAAAACAAACCCCCCCCAACAAAACAAAGGAAAAAATTAAAATATATTATCATCCTTTAAAAATCCTTTTAAAAATAAACAAGACAAACACAAACAAAACAGAACAAAAAAGCCCCGCTGTGTCTCTGCGGCTGGGTTCGCTGGCTCTCCCAGGGCGACTCGTTTGCATGGAAACTGCGAGAGGCAGGGATTGTCGTCGACGGGGAGAGGATTTTCATGTGCAAATTTCAGCCTTACCAACTCTGCATTATTATTATTTCATCAGCGCCTGCGGATCCCCCCCAAAACACCCAGCCGCCGTCCCCCGCGGACACTTCAAGATTCAGACCAAATCCTGTTTCCTGTCGCCGTCGTCTTAGCGCTGCTCTTCCCCCCAGAAGGCCCGGCTCGCTGAGCGACACACCGAGTCGATCTGCTGCTGAGATCCGACAAGGAAGGGGAATCAAACTCATCTTTCCCTTTCTGCCACAGCATACAGAACTTGAATGTTCTCAAATAGGCTGATAAAACCCATCAACATCAACTATTAAATTATTAAATATTATTGTAAAATTCACATTTTGAACGTTTTTGTTCTTACATTTGGGTTTCTACAGTTTCTTAAAAAACCACAGAGCTGATTTTTGCCAATAAGTTAATTTTTTGGTGTCTGGAAAATAAGCCGTTTCAAAATTCTCCAACTTCAGCAAAGCACAGCCCGGTTACCTAGCAACCTCACCAGAATTCCACTCGTTACCTAGCAACGTAAGCTGAGCGAAAGCACATTCGTTCCGCTTGTTTTACTGCCGTACGTGCTGTACAATGGCTGCTGGAAAAGACAAGTGTTTTGTTGTTAACTTACCATCCAGAAACTATTTTTGTTCATTGTGCAGGAGGCTCTACTAATGCTTTTTAAAGATGTACGGATGTATAATTGTGCATCTGTTTGCAGCCATTTTCATATGTGAGCTTAAGCGTTTAGTTTATTTGGTTTTAAAGTGACAAGAGGCTATAAAACTGCTCTTTCTGAAAAGAAATCAAAATAGGCAGAAATCTCATTATGTAAGAATAATTTTGTGCAAAAAAAATTTCATAAAGATGTTTTGTATAGGGCTGCAGCACATTTCGTCAGCTGGTTTAACCGCTGTACAATGGCTGCTGGATAAGATAAGTGTTTTGTTGTTGATTTGCCATCCAAAAACCACTTGCTGCATTCTTGTTGGTTGTGCAGGAGGCTCCACTTTTGCTTTTCAAAGACGTACAGATGTATAATTGAGAATCTGTTTGCAGCCATTTTCAGGTGCTAAAGTAAACATTGATGTAATGGGGGCGTGGACAGCAGCAGCTGATTTTTATTTAAAGAGACAAGTCGCTCTAAAACAGCTCAACGTAGGCAGAGATGACCAGACTGAAATCTCAATGATTTTGTGTGAAAAAAATAAAAAATTGAAATAATGAAGATGCTCTGTATCGCTGATAGATCCACCCTAAAATGTTCAAGGAATCATAATAGTTCACCTTTATTAAATGAAATAATATCGAGTAAAAGGGGGAAGCTAATGCTATCTGGAGAGCAACATACTGGGAAGGTTTAGGAATCTTTAGTCTAGAGGGTTACATAAAAAGCTACGATGGGCTGGATTTGGCTCCCGGGCCTTAAGTTTGACACATGTGAGATAAGGGAAGGATACACCAGTTGTGACCAGCAGTACTGGTGTTCTCTTGCATTAATTGCTTGTAAACTGCATGGTTGGAGGCTTTCTGGCTTTCAACTTTAAAAAGGAGATTACAGCCAATTAGCAAGTGCTCTGAAAAAGCCCTGGGCGTCTGGGGAATAGTGGCTGATCTCTAATATGGGACAGCTGTGAGCAACAAAAGAACAGTCCTGGTTTGGAAAACACACACATCTAATCTCACATGAAAACATAAAGAAAAACTTGACGGATAACAAGAGCTGCTAAAAGAAGTGCCATTACCAACATAAAAAATGAATGAGAGCATAAACGGGGAAAGAAACGCTCCCAAAGTGGCAAAACGGGAACAGGCGAGGCGGTAAATATGTTTTAAAAGGTGCAAGGGGGGGAAAGGGGCTCGTATTTTATCCTTTTAAATCAATTTGTCAGCTTCCCCTTGCAGCAATGGTAACCAAAAAGAGCCGAGTGTTTCCCTGTAAACTGCCATCTTTAATTTCTTTGTCTGACGTGCGGCGGCGTACCTCGACGCACCAGAGACCCGAGAGTGAGGTGAGCAAAAGGTTCAAAGCCCAGAAGGGAGCAGAGCCCGTGCACCTCTGAGCGCAGCGGATTACGGCGCTCGCTCTCATGTCAAACAGAGGCGGCAAGAGGAGGAACACAAGTCGAAAGATCTCCACAGGCTTCGTAATCTGCGACGATTTATGCCGAGCCCTGCGACGCCGACATCACGAGTCGTTGATTTCCTTCTTTATCTCTTCTCTTTCTTTCCGTTTCTCTCTCTTTTTGTGCGCTATGGCACGCCGCCGCCCCAGCATCTTCCTGCTTCTGTCAGCTGAAATCTCAGACTGGAGGTTTACAGAATCTCAGGTTGTTTTCACACCTGATAGTCCGGTAGACTCGGTTTGATTTGGGACCAAAATTGTAAGATTTGTAACATTTTCAGCTGCTGCAGTTTGCTTTCACACTTCACTGTCAAGGGATCCAAACTAATTGAAAATCTGTTCCCCTCCCCGCCTGTTGGGGCGCTGTACCAGGAACCCCTGAAGGAAATGACACAAAAACATCTCAGAAATTATCTAGAAAAAGCTTCAGTTAGAAACGTTTAAAAAAGGGAGGTGGGGGGAAACTCAAACATTTTTAGATTAATACAAACTTTCTAGAACAAACTTGTACATTTCTGAGTAAGAAAAGTAACAAAAATTGCAATTAAATAAAAATGAAATTTTGAGTTTAATCTAAGAAATTTACTTAAAAAAACATGGACATTACTGAATTTGAAAAGTCAAAACTTACAAGAAAAATACTAAAAAAAATTTTGATTAATCTAAAATAATTTCAAGAACAGACTTTAAAATGTCAAAAGTAAAAAGTTTTAGATGTTTGAACATTTCTGTTTCAAAGTTTGAAAATTGTCAAACTTGGAAATTTCTGAGTTAGAAAAGTAAAAAAATTGTGCGAAAAAAAGCAGACTTTGGAAATGGTTTGTTTCAAACATCAAAATGTGAAATTCCAAAAAATTTTATCTCCAAAGTTTCTGAGATTAATGTCAAAATGTCTGAGATGTTTTGTGGAAATTTACTCCTCCTCCTGGTCTCCAGTCCACTTGGCATTCACACACACATTCAAACCACACCATCAACCAAACTAAGGTCTGAAGGTGGACCAGAGTTTTCTTCACACCTCGCCAAATGAACCGGAGCTTCTAGGCAAATGAACTGGACTAAAGCGGACTAAATGGGAATGCACCCTTAGAAGAACCGTAATCCAATGTTTAAGCATAGAGATTTAATTTAGGGATAAAATGAAATCGGATCTTTAAGTGTCGATACAACTCATCTCCCACATCCAGCACTTTGAGAAGCAAATACTTTCAATGAGATATTCAGACTCATAAATGTATCCATCAACAATAAACACTGCAGAAACACAAAATGTTACCAAGTATTTTTAGTCTATTTTCTTGTGCAAATATTGTAATACAATTAAATAAGACAAAACTAACTTACAAGTAACTTTTCAGCAAAAAGTAGGAGCTTGTTTTGGGTAAATAATTATTAGCTCCACCGGCAGGTTATTTCACTTACAATAAGGGAAAAACAAGACGTTATAAATGACTGAATAACGTCTTTAATCCAGTCATTGTGTCCCAGCATGAACAACAAAGGCCTAATTTCATCTTCAGTGCTAAAGTTGATCAAGGTCACACCTTTAAGGTTTCGCTGCTGGAGGGAGGGGAACCTGGAATGGAGCGACCAGCCACCATAAATCCCAGGAGTCCAGTGGATTTCTACTTTCATCCAACCTGTGCTCAAGCTCAACAGTAATAAAATATTATGATGAAATTTAGAAATAAGAATGAATTTTTAACATTTTTGTTAACCCATTTCTGTATTTTTGAGCTGACTGACAAAATAAATCCATCTTTAAGTTACTGAGGCCATCTTTTATAAATATGTTATTGTCACAAAACAATTAATAGATCCAAGTTTGAGCTCTATTCATATATTTTAATATGAACAGTTTTGCTCAGATGAAAACCTTTGCTCATCTTCTTAATTATCAAAAACTATAATCCGGAAGAAGAACCCTTTAAAATACTCTGTTATCCTCGATATTTCAATATTAGCTCTAAAACATACAGTTACTGTCTCAATGCACAGTCTACTGCTTCTAATAATTCTGCATGCAAATCATTTAGTAATATTTGATCCTCTCGCTGAGCTCGGGGGAGAGTTCCTTCACGGTTTGACCCTCTCCAGCAAGTCAACAGCTGCTTCCAGTCAGGCTTTAGTGGCAACATCGGCATCCTTCAAAATGATGAGTTTTGCCTTTTTATTACATTGCAGTTAGAGATAATTAGAGTTAATGGCCTCGCTCGTTAAAAAGCCCTACAGCTAATTGGCCAGACGAAGAAGAAGCAGCGAAACGCCACTAGGAGGTCAGGAGTTTTAAAAACAGGAATCTGAAAGCCGTAAACATGGGGAGGCTGACCACAGACCGCTGACAACTTCCTTATCAAACTGCATTTTTAATCAGGGATAATCAATATTCAAGGCAACAGATTTAACACAGTTTATATATCCATCATGCACCATGAATATTTTATGCTTTAAAAAAATTTAAAGCCCCAACACTCCCATGTTTTTATTCCCAAAGTCTACAGCAATCTGGCAAATCAGATGTGATTAATTATAAATTGAACTATTACGGCGCGCCTCAGAACCTCACGTTCACAAACTGCTTCTGCAAATGGGAGACAAGCGCGTTTCCTCCTGGTATTTCTGCCGCGCGTATGCAGTCACTGGCTCAGATTCTCATGCAACGTCTGTTTCTGGGGGCGCTCGTTTTATTTGGATCTAAAATACTCAGACGGACATAGAACCGCAGGACGTCCAGAATGTATGAGCGCCCCCTGCGATCCAAATCAACCCCACTGCTTCTCTTTGAAAGCCTCATTCAGAATCAGTATGAAATATTTCCTGCAAGAACAGGCGAGAAAAAAGAAGAACATTCGCCAAACAGAAAGGACATTATCACCAATGAACCAAAGGTGCGATTTGAGCCAAAACAGCCCCGACTTCCCAGGAGATGTGTTTTGGTGTCTGGTACCAAGACGTAATCAGCAGACACTTTGACTTTAGCAGACACTGGAGGCCAAGTCAAACCCTTCAACTCCTAGTTGAAGGTAATGACATTTTTGCGTTGACATAGTCTGTGGCAAACCTTTGGTAAGTGGTAGGTCAGTGTTTCTCAAACTTAACCCATTTTCATTTTGTGCCACATCAAGATCATGAGTGTTGTGGAAGAGGCTGTTTGTTATAACGAGGGACGTATTAAAAAATTTACATTTTGCAGGTTTTTGGATTTCCATTTGGATTCCTACAGCTTTGAAAAACATCCAAAGTGCTTTAAAAAAAACGGCAAGCTGGTTTTTGGTAGTAATTAAATGTTATTCGGTGTCTCTAAAATGAGCCGTTTTAAAATTCTCCAAACCCAGCAGAGTTCCGCCCGTTACCTAGCAACCCGTGCTGAGCATAAAGGTGAGCTCCTTCCACTAACAAAGCAATAGGTTGAATTGGAGTATTTTAGGAGTATCAGCGTGACGGAGGCTGAATAAGGTAATTACCAAACAGAAATGAAGATTAACTGAAAGATAATGCACCTCTCAAGTCTCGTGTCAAACATTTTCTCCTGTTTAGGACAAAAAATATGCATTTTATGCTTTTTTTCTTCCCATTTTATTCACATTATTTTTCACGGTTTTTTGGCAATAGGTTAATGTTTTTTGGTGTTTGGGAAACAAGCTTTTTAAAAAAAAACCTTCCAATTGTGAAGTCGACAGGAACTGTGCCGTTACCTAGCAACCCCAATGGAATTCTGCCCGTTACCTAGCAACCCACGTGGTGTTCCAGCATGTTTTGTTAGCTGGTTTTACCACTGTATGCGCTGAAAAGACAAGTGTTTGTCTGTTGAAACCACTTGTTTAATATTTGTTGGTTGTGCAGGAGGCTGAACTTCTGCTTTTCAAAGATGTACAGTTGTATAATTGAGAATCTGTTTGAAGCCATTTTCTCATGCGAGTGTAAACAGTGAGTTTATTTGGATTTAAAGTGACAATAGGCTTTAAAACAGCATTCTGAAAGAAACTCAAAACAGGCAGAAATCAGCAGTCTGAAATCTCACCATGTAAGAATGATTTTGTGTAAAAAATGTACCTAATGTGTTCAAGGAAGCATAAAGGGTCACCTTTAAAGGACAGTTTAGCTGCTTGGAAGGAAAATGTACAGAAATTAGAGGTGATTTAAAGCTTTTGAGCAGTACAAACAATCAGGTCAAAATCTTGAGCAGTCCTCCATGTTGGACCGTTCACAGGAGGCTAGGACACTCGTGGAAGCGTTGCCAGTCAAAATACATTAGTGCAGTAAGTGGAAAAAAGGTCTTACTGGGATTTGTTTTCTAAAAATACGCCCACAACCTGGGAAGCTGCAGCGTCTCAGGAGCCGCATCAAAAACTGTGCAGCCCGAGGACACCTCGAGCAAAGGCAAGAGAAATAAACAGGAATAAAAAACCATGCCCCAAACCACTCCTATTACAGACGCGGCGCTGCAAACAGTGGGAAACAATAGTTAGAGAGGAGCAGGACAGAGAGAGCTGGCATCCAGGGGCAGAGGGCTTCAGGGCTGGGAGGGGGCCACTCGGGCAGAGGTGGATAGTTGGGATGCTTTAATGGGCTCAGGGAGGCTAGAGACCCCTGCTGGAGGCCCACAGGAGGCCCCTAGCCTGTGGTCATGCCGTGGGCAGGCCTGCCTAGCAGCAGTCAGGTGAGCTGACAGACCCACCCCATGTGGCCTGCCGTCACCCCACATCCCCCTCTTACCTCCTTCGGCACAGATGTTCAGAGTTTGGGGAGCAACAAGCTGAGCACAAATAAATAAAGATGGAGATTCAACATCTCCAGGCTAGATTCACGTTCACGTTCATCTCTCTATTTTAGTTCAGACTCAAGCTGCTTCAGCATTTTACCCGAAGATTAAAGTTACTAGCTGGTTGTTTTGTTTTAGGTTCACCGCTAACCCTCCTGCACCTGTTGCTGCACATCATTAAGACAGTTGGCTGAAACTAGCTGTGTTTTTATTTGTGGGAGAAGAAGAGTTGGTTGAGGAAGACAAAAACCTCGGTGGTCGCCTGGACAACGGACTGGACTGGAGACGCAACAGTGAAGCACCTATAAGAAGGACAGAGCTAAGATCCTTCAAGAAGCTGCAGCTCTTCTGTAAGTCCATTGTTGAAAGCATCATCTCTTCATCGATCATCTGATGGGGCAGCAGCATCAGAGCCAGGGAGCTAAAAAGGCTCAACAGCTTGATAAAGAAAGTTCTGTTCTGGTTCTGTTCTGGGGATGATTGTTGAACCTCTGGAGACGATTATGCAAAGAAGGATTCTTCAGAAAATCAAGAAAATTAAAGAATGATAGATCTTCATGAGACTGTTCTGGGAAAACAGAGCATCTTCAGTCAGAGGCTTCTTCAAACTCAGTGCAGTACAAACCGCTACAGGAGATCTTACTTGCCAACAACCATCTACAATAACTGCTTGAAGAATCTGAATCAATGAGTTACAACAACATTCAATTTCCCTCTGGGATCAATAAATTGAATTGCATTGATTCAACTGGGGCTGCACCAAATGCAGTTTTCTGACCGATCGCCAATTACGTTCTATAAAACGCCTGATCTGCCGATTCCGATTTTGGCCGATACTAATCTTTTTTGTCTGAAATGGATCTCTTTAGTTGAAACCACTGAAAGTAGCAAAAATTATCAAATATCACAGAAAAAATGTTAAACTTTGATTTTTAAAAAGCTGAAAACTTGCAGTAGCTGACCAATCGTTCTAGAGTTCCGCTTAGGTTGCTAGGTAACAGGGCTTGGCTTCACTGGGGTTGCTAGGTAACGGCACAGTGCCCACAACGCAAAAAATCTTACCAAGTAATTTTGGTCTAGTTACTCCTGAAAATATCGTAGTACACTTGAAATAAGACAAGACTAACTTACATGAAACTTTTCAGCAAGAAACAGAAACAGAAACTTGTTTTAAGTAAATAATTCCTCAATATTAATGAAAAAGTTGTAGTTCCACTGGCAAATTATTTCACTTATAGCAAGACATTTTCCCCATGATTCCTCATAAACTCAATGAAATAATGGAGAACTTTAATCTCTTTAAAACAGAGCGATACAGAGCCGCTCCAATGCCTGAATAAGACACCGACGTCTCGTCTGATAGATGATGAGCGCTAGCATACAAAGCGCTTCCACAACAGAAAGTGACCAAAGCTTCTTTCCTCAACATGTTTGCCATAAAAATTTCTGTAGACGGTCATTTACAAAACAAACCAGGAGTCCAACATATTCTACAAAGTTTTCAGAGTTTAAAAGAAGTGAAAACTGACAGCTTGAGTCTGTCCTTCAACACAAGTTTTCCTCTTTGTGATGCATTGTGACTGTGCTTATGGAGTCAACCTTTTGCCTCGCCGATTCCCCAAAGCCCCGTCCATGCAGCCCACTGCAGGAGATAAAGCTGGGCTCGGCTCGGCCCGGCCCGGCCGCTGAGGCCTGCGAAGCCTCTGGCATAACTCTCAGCACGAGGAAAAGAGCAGCTTTATCACCGCTGCTCAAACATTCATCACACGACCTCTGCTGCAGCACGCTCCAAAGGGGGAGGGAGCGGGACGATACCGCCTCCGTCTATTCCCATCCTGCAAGCCTCCGATTTGGGAAGACGGTGGCAGAAAAGCAGCTTCAAAGTTTTGGGGGGAGTCGGGTCAACTCTCATCACACCGAAGAAGAAGAAGAGGGACGGAAGAGGGGAGGCTCTGAGCAGTCAGGAGGGAGGTCATTATCGGGCCGTGTTTATACCCACACTGATGTGTGCTGCTGCTTTAACGTTCAGAATATAGAGCTGCTGCCGTTACTGCAGGCAAAAAAGTTTATGTCCCTCTCTTTGTCTCTGGTTTGTGCTCACAGAGGAAGAGCTTTACCTGGTTCCTGTGGTTTTTACTCAGAGATGAAAGCAAAACCTTTCCAGGAAACTAATTAAATATCTATGCTCAAATATTGGACATATTTTGGTTCATTTTGGACTTAAGTGGATAATTTAAGAAAATGATGGTCCTTCTAACATGTTTCTTAGTCTTCAAAAACACTAAATCTTACCAAGTATGTTTGGTCTTGTTTCTACTGCAAATATTTTAATACATTTGAAATAAGACAAAACTTACAAGTAACTTTTTAGTTAAATATAGGAGCTTGTTTTATGTAAATAATTCTTTGATATTGATGAAAATGAAAAAGTACTGGTGAAATACCTGCTAGCGGAACTAGGAAGAGTTCAAATGTCATTTTCAGGTTTACTAAGATACTTGCAGTAGAAACCAGACCAAAAATACTTTTTAAGATTTTGTGTTTTTGCATTTTTTTTATCATTTGAGAAAACAAAGAACTATAATTTAGAATTTATAAAAAGATAAGTTTGTCCTAAAATGTAAAATGATCAAATATCGGACAAAAAAATAAGGAATTTGTGATTTTCAAAGAGCTGGAAACTTGCGGTAGCTGACCAAACGTGTTGGAATTCAACTTGAGTTGCTAGGTAACGGGGCAGGGCTTGGCTGGGGTTGCTAGCCAACGGCACAGTGCCTACAGTGCAAAAACACAAACTCTTACCAAGTATTTTTGGTCTGGTTTCTTTGTATACTTGAAATAAGAAAAAATCTAACATAAGTAACATTTAAGCAAGATATGGGAGCTTGTTTTAAGTCAATAAATCCTTAAAATGGATGAAAAAGTTCTAGATCCTTTGGCAGATTATTTTAATTTTTCCAAGGCATTTTCTCATGTTACAAGTGAAATAATCTGAAATCATGTAACTGGTGTTTTTCACCAATATTAAGGAATTATTTACTAAAAACAAGCTCCTATAGCTTTCTGAAAAGTTACTTGTAAATTAGTTTTGTCTTATTTCAAGTGTACTAAGATATTTTCACTAGAAACTAAAAATACTTGGTAAGATTTTGTGTTTTTGCAGTGTAAGCATTTATATAATGTTAAACCAAGGAAGTTGGTTTAACATTTTAAGTTAAACCAAAAAGGTTTGACCCAAGTCAGACATTTTAAAAGACATTACCTCTAATACTAGCCACATGTATATAAGCAAAAAACTCTAAAAACAATATCCTTATTTAGTTTTCTGGCATCTAACAAATAGAAATAACTTTAGTAATTCTAACTAAGATAAAACAAGAGAAGTTTGGTTGGATTTAACTTCAGAAAGTGAGAAAAAAATCTTTCTTTTTATGGTTTCAACTGTATAGGTATTTCAAGCAGACATTGTGGACTAATAATAGCAAAGCAAAGTCAAAGTATGCCCCACCAGTGGTGTTAAACATGATGGCGTATTTAAATTGGAAATCTGGCGGCGACAGTGACGGTAAAAACCTTGTGCCTTCGTTGGGAAGGCGAGAAGAGGGTTAGGCGAACAAAAGCCTTGAAAAGGAGTCCAATTCTCCAGCTCCTTCCCCAATCCGTGCTGTTACTCGCTCGTAAAGTACACAAGAAAAAAGAAAATAGTAGCATGCATATCATTCATTAGTAGCAAATAAAAGAAATTCTCTCTAATAGTGCCCCCAAATCCCAGAGCTCCCGGCACCGCGGAGCAGGGAACTAAAGAAAGAGGGGGGTGGAAGAAGAGATGCAAAAAGGAAGCCGTCTCCCTCAAGTGCTTGTTAGGCCCAAATTATTATGGCGATGAATAATTTTAAAAATAAATAAGAAAATAAATAAATAAAAAAGAAACATTTATAGATCTAAGTATTATCAGAGGAGCTGCGGGTCTGTTGCCAAGCTCTCCGGGCCCGTTTGAAATCCGTCTTTGTTTTTCACTTTGATCTTTAACTGCTAACCTATCCATCGCTTCACCTGATCCCCCGTTAGAGCTCCTTCACCCACTTCCTCTCTGCTAAACTTTTCCCTTTTTTTAATGCCCTGCGCACTAAGCGGTAATCATCATCATCATCACTTTTCTCGCCCTCCTCATCATTAGCTTTAGGTTCTTCCACAGCAGTAATTAGCATGCGGCGCAGGGAGCCGGATTGGGCAGCGGAGAATGGATGTGGAGCAAAGCAGGAAGCGGTTTCTGTTTTAGTTTCTCTCTCATCAGATCAGTTTTTACCAACTTTTCCTCAAACATCATTTTCTTTCTTGTCTTTTCTCATGTTTTCTTTTCTTCCGTTTGCCAATTTGTTCCATCTAGTATTCTCTTCTTGGTTTGTCTTCTTCTGTTCATTTTCTATTTCAACAGTTTATTTTCTTTTTTATCCCCCCAATCAACCGTTTCAGTTTCTTGGCTTTTTTCCCTTTTCTCGTTTTAATTTTGTCTCTCTATCTCTATTATTTACTACAAAAGAGAATTAGGGAAGCTGAAAAGAAAGATAAATTTGACATTTTTCTGTGAATTCTGAATTTAAACTCAAAATTCTGACCTTTTGTCAGAATTCTCCAAAAAAGTCATAATACTAAGAAGAAATAAAAATAATTCTGAGACTATATTACGTCTTTTTTCCTCAGGATTCTGATATAAAACTCAGAATTCTAAGAGAAAAAGTCAGAATTTTGAGATCAGTTCGAATTTAATCTCAGAATTCTGATGCAATTTTCCAAAAAAAGTCAGAATTCTAAGTAAAATTTGTGAACTTAGACTCAAATCTGACACTTTTTCCTCTGAGAAAAAGAAATGAGATCATATTCTGACTTTGATTTAAGAATTCTGACTTTTTCTCAAAATTCTGAGAAAATTATGAATTCTGAGAAAAAAATCTGAATTCTGAGAAAAAGAAGTGAGAGATGA
The DNA here is from genome assembly GCF_003331165.1 of Xiphophorus hellerii. Lineage (NCBI taxonomy): Eukaryota > Metazoa > Chordata > Actinopteri > Cyprinodontiformes > Poeciliidae > Xiphophorus > Xiphophorus hellerii. The sequence continues at coordinate 7,865,617 of NC_045679.1, read as the reverse complement.
AAGTCAGTATTTAATCTCAGAATGAAGTTTTTCTCTGAATTCTGACAAAAGATTCTGAGAAGGTTATATTGGCTCTAGTGAACTGTATTTGAGAGAGGTCAGACAGGAAAGTGGGTAATGAGAGAGGGGGAGGACATGCAGCAAAGGTTCATCAGGCCGGGATTCGAACCTGTGATGGCCGCATCAAGGACTACGGCCTCCATACATGGGTTGTGTTTTACCCCTGCGCCACCCCAGCACCCCAATACCAATTTGTTTAGTCTGAAATGTTGCTAAATATAGAAAGAAAATGGTTGAGTCTGTGACTATTGTTAACTGCAGACGTGCAGACATGACCTGGTGGGCCAGTCAATTCAAATTCAAAAGTACTTTATTGATCACAAAAGGGAAATTAAATGTAATTCAAGTTTTCAAATTGTTATTGTAGATAGTGATGGCTGTTGGCAGGTAGCGGTCTGTATCAGAGAATCTGAAGATACTCTGTATTCCCAAGACAGTCTTATGAACAGGATGGTCAAGATTGTCCACCATTTTCTTGATTTTATGAAAAATCCGTCTTTGCATAATCATCTCAATCGGTTCCACAGTCGTCCCCAGAACAGCACCAGCCTTCTTTATCAGGTTGTTGGGCTTTTACCCCAACAGATGATGGCAGAAGAGATGATGCTTTCACCAACAGACTTATAAAAGATCAGTCAAACCTTTCTCCTGGGAAAGCAGAAGAGGAAAATGGCTGACCTTTGCTGAGGTAGATAAGATTGGCCATTGACCAATCTCCCAAAAATAAGGAAGTTGTTTGACACTAAACCTCCTAGTTTAGCATCAAAATGGAGCATTCAATATGTCACAGACAAAAATTAGCGATTGGGTGAAGTTTAAAACCTTCACAAAGTCCAAGCTTTTAGCTACCAAACGTTTCTCAATCGCCAAGGGTCAAGACCCTCTGTATGAAGCAAACAGCATAGAACAAGGGGCTGGTTCTTACCAGGCTAGTTATTACCTGGTGATATCAATCACTGGCTGTGATTCATATCCGAATGAGACCTACACCCAGCCATCGTCTCTGTAAGTCCCCAGCCCCCGCCCTCACCTCTCATCTTCCTCCGCCACCCCCTCCTGATTTCCCCGAGCCCCCGAGTGGCTCGCTCCATTCCGTTTCATCACACATCAAACGAGCCCGGCGCTCTCCACGCAGGGCAGACCCAGGGACCCAAACATCTGCACGGGGAGGCGTGCGTGGGAGGGGTACCCAGGCGTCCGAGCGCATGTGGAGGAGGAGGGCTTGAGCAGATGTCATAGGGACCCGAGCAGCCGGCTGGGGGGGACGCCACGGGGAAAGAAAGCTGTAGTGAAGGGAGCTGGCTGGCCTGAAGCCGCTCTCCTCACCTTAGAGCTCAACTCCCTCCTCCTGCTCCCCGTTTTGACAGGACAATTAGGTAATTAGTCACCTCGGCGCTAATAACCTCATCATTACTTGCCTGTGTGTGTCTTCTCTCTGTTTAAAATTCCTGCTCAGCTGCTCCCAGAAGCCCCGAATTAAAAGTGGAAAGGCTAAAGGAGGCGTACGGTTACCTCTGTCTGGCATCTCCCACGGCTGCCAGGGCTCTGATCTCGACCAGAGAGGGTCAAGATCACTGTGACAACCATTAACACCAAAGCCATTTCATCAGTGCCTCATCGTGTCAGGCGCAGGCTGCAGGGGGACTCTGATCATCGCTGACATTTCCCCGGTTAGGAAAAGTGGCAATCCGGAGAGCTCTTCTTTTTTTTTCTTTTGCTATCACAGAGTCATCAAAGGGCTTGTCTGAGAACAGCTGTTGACGTCAGCGTGCGGCTACAAGTGTTATCCCCACTCCACATATGAAGGGGTTTTTCCCGACTAATCTGCATGTGCATCAGGCAGATCTGTAACTTCACAGGCATGTTATCTGTCATCCAACAGGATTCATATTTTGACAGACGTTTCAGGAGAAATATGGAGCTAACAAGCTGAAAAGCCAATACTGAAGATCTATCTCCACACAAAGAGACCACCTTAAAAACTCAATACATAAAAACATAACTAAAAACTTCATTTATTTCAGGACTAAGCTCAAAATGTAAAACTGAAAGTGGTAGGCAACACTAACTGAAAAGCTAGGTGCGCTAATCATAAACATACATAGCAAATACTAATGGTAAAGCGCTAACCATATGCATTAGTTCCACTAACCCTAAAGTTCTAATCATAAATATTAGATGCGCTAAAGCTAAAGCGCTAATCATACACATTAGTTCCACTAACATTAAAGAGCTAATCATAAATATTAGGTCTGTTAAAGCTAAAATGATAATCACTTTAGTCCTAGCACTAATCAAAGTTCTTATTATTAGTACTTACAATAAAGCACTAATCTTAAGTTTTAGTTCCACTTGTGCTAAAATGCTAATCATAAACATTAGTTCCATTGATGCTAAAGTTCTAATCATAAATCTTAGTTCTGCTAAAGCTAAAGCACTAATAATACACATTACAGAGCTAATCATAAATATTAGCTCTACTAGCACACTATACAAACATGGTATATAGCAGAACCTAATGCTAAATCGCTAATTAAAAGTGTAAGTTTTGCTAATACTTTGTACCATGAAAGTATTTATCAGAAGCTAATGCGCTAATCAGAAACAGTATTTCTGATAATGCACTGTATGATGTAGTATACAGCAAAAGCTATTGCTAAAGCTCTAAGGCATTAAATTAAATCATATTAATACCCACCATGTTATTACCCTCAATAGGACCAAATTTATCATTACACATTACAAGACATATTTTCCATGCTGTAAGAGAAATATTCTGCCATTGCTAGTACTTTTTCAAAAAATATTAAGGAATTACCGATATAAAACAAGTTCATATGTCTTCTTCAAAAGTTACTTGCAAGTTAGTTTTGTCTTTTTTCCAAGTGTCCAAAGATATTTGCACTAGAAACTAGACCAAAAGTATTGGTAAGATTTTGTGTTTTTCATTCATGAAACAGTACAACATGTGGACGAAATATTGTAAAACCTAATGTTGTATTCCTTGATATACCGATGAAGAACTGCAAAAGACCTCAGTTTTTAAGTGTACTGTGGGGGTTATTAGAGTGGAAGCCTCACTGCGCACATCTATATTTGTATACAAATGAAGTTTTCTTGATGAATAAAACATCTAAACCGAATGTGGAGAAATTTTAACCACAGAGGAGAGCATAAAAGAACAGGGAGATGAATCTAATTGATTCTGCCACTCGCAATATTCTCGCCTGCAACAAACTCCGGCAAAATAGATTTTGCATCTTACTCGCCTTTATTAGGCCCAGCTGGGCGCACCGCCTTGGCTCGACGTCAGGTTCGCCGTACTTTATCACGACTCCGGCTAATGAGAGATAACTTTCCTCCGACTCCACCGCTGCTAAAGTTGTGCAGTTTTTGCACCAGCAATTACTCAGAGTTTGCTGATATTTCTTCCATTTGTTTCAGTGAAGAAAATTTGCATCACATAACCAGGGGCCTGCTGTAGGGCTAACCGAGCCGGGGTTGTAATAAATTATAAGGTCTCAGGCTGTTTGACAAAGTACCAGAGGATTTGCTCGTGGCCAGACTGCTGCACCAGAGGTCACTGCTTCTTTCTGACATCTTCGGTGTCATAAACTCTCCTGTTTGGCTAAAAGTTGTAGATTTTGTTGCCAAAATTATCTGAGAAGAGATAAAAGTTATTAGACTAATTTTCTGTATCTTTTTGGTAAATTATTCATTTTATTTTAAATAGTTTTACACCAGATAATTTATTGCTAAATGCTGTTTGTACAACATTAACATGAATGTAAAAAAAATGAGAATATTATATTTTAATTTAGGGGTGTAAAAACCTTTTGACTGAATATGTCAAGTTTCACCACAAAATCTTTAGTATTTTCAATTATAATTGAAAAAGCTATTTGTTTTTTTATTTTTATTTGCTAATTAAACAAACTAAACATGACATTTTAATCAAATAAGCAAAGCAGTACAATTTTTATGATCTTTCAAGTTTGCTAGCTTAAAAACATACTTAAAAATTTAAAACAGAAAACTAGATCTTACATTTTTTTATCTTTTTCTGAATTTCTTTGTCTTTATTTATGGCTAAACCTCTTACTTTAAACTCTAAGTTCATTAAAGTCTCCATTTGGTTGGTATTACTAATAAATTAAACTAAAAGCAACATGGCTCCTCTATCAACCCGTTAACAATGTTTCTAACAGGGTTGCACTGAGAAGTAGCTCCTACAATGAGCTCAGCACATGTGCAGTTCTACCATGTGTTTGCTAATTGCTGCTGGCTAGTCTGAAGGAGCTGAGTGGGGGAGTAGCGAGGGAGGTCTGCTCTGTGAGGGGAAAGCTCTGACGATTGGAAACGGCAACCCAGAGGAAGAGAAGCCTCGGAAAGAGGAGGAGCTACGTCTCGAAGGCGGAGCTACGTCCACCCAGGCGTTTTCAGCTGAATGGTTGCCATGGAGATTGAAGAATTTCTCAAACATGCATGAAAGACTCAAAGCAACACTTCAGGTTTGTTTTTGATGACGAAATAACATTATAACATGGTGTAAATCTAAAAAAAGTTGATTTTACATACTATTGCCTCTTTTAAACCAGAAATACCAATAACTGTCACTTCTTGTTTTGTAAAACAAAATGATTTATTCACTTCAGTTTAAATTAAAGGTTGGATTTTTCAACATTTTCTATTGGAGACTGTCCTTGGGATGTTTTTTTCCTCTATCACTGGTTCTACTAGGCATAAATACCGATAAGTGAGTCATAAATTCAGATGCCAAGACCACAAAAATATTCTCTGAACCATAATTAATAGCTTCAATAGTGCTGCAGCTGTGAGATTGGGATAATGTTTGAATATCAGCATCTCTCTCACAGCACAGGGTGCAAAATATCTGATTGACAGGCAGCTCTCAACTCCGATCAAGGTGGAGATAGGAGGGGTGACTGCTTCCTGGCGTCTCGTATTTGTTGTATTTGACAGGTGCAGCCAGGCATCCCGGAGTCCTGGTGGAGCTCTGCGCCGTTTATGCAGATTAACACGTCAAAACTACAAATGAATAAATAAACTGGCGAGCACAAATCAGGCATTTAGCCCGAGGCGATGGCATCATTAACAGATTAAACAAAGTGACTAATCACAAAAACAATCCGCTTCAGAAGTGGAAGCAGTTAAAAGACGCCAAAGTGTGAGGCTAAAAAGCTAAGCTATCTTAATTATTCAACGACAGGCAAACAAAGGATTCATAAATAAATAGTCCAATGAAAATAAAAATATAAACTGTTGGAGTTTAGAACTAAGAGAAGCAGTTTTAACATGACAGATAGAATTAAGATATTCTGGGTTGGTGTTGAAACAGGTGAGTTTTTGGTAAGAGTCCGAGTTGGAGCTGTTGGGCATATTGCGATTTCTTCAAGCTTTGTGCAGTGAACTTCCATCCTTCCTTCTGGGATGGTTGATTGACTCATGACTAAAGTTTCTCTCTGTAATATAATAAGCTGAGAGTTTTAAAATTGACAACTCAGTTTTCCACTCATGGAAAAATGTTCTCTCTGTAACATGACAAACTTCAAATAGTTTTGAAATGGTTGTATAAGCCTTGCCTGAATTATGGCAACAATTAGCTTCTCTAGGTCTGGTCGCTGTATTGACACACATTGTGTGTAGGGGAAGCATAAAAGGTATACTTAGTTTTTTGTACCAACAATCATGTCTTTTCCAAGAGACTAAAGCAGCCTTAACCTCAGCTTCTTTCATTCCTGTACACGGACTCAGCTGTAAACACGGTCTAAATTGGCCTAAAAAGACTCCGGTTCTCCAGACATCCCTCCACGCACGCCGCAGACGCCAGCCTCCTTTGACCTTCACACCAAACCGCGGCCTGAAACCTCGGCTATTGATTTTTCTAACTATCTGTTTACTCCTCGTCTGCACACTTTCCCAGCTGCTTGGAGAGCATCGCTTGCCCCGAGGCGATCAGCAGGGCTCAGCTTGTTCCAGTCTTTGATCATCGTTCAGCCAGCGGATTAACATATGCACACTCTCTTCCTCCCTTTGTCGCTGGGCTTGATAATAAATCTACAACCCTTCCTCTATCACTCCCTCTCTCTATCTCTCCTTCTCTCTGCCTTGCTCCAATAAGGGACGAGCCATGAATCAATCACCCCGCTTTACGCCTCGTGTCAGACATGGATGCAAATCACAGAAGGATCTGTGGGTAAAGCTCTGCTTATTAAAACCCGATGCCGCGCTCATTACGAGGCCGCCTCATGCACATGCATGTCGCCAAGGCGAACAGCAGGTAACACTCGGTAAAAACAGCAACACTGGTGGAGATAAAACACAGACAGACAAGATTAGCCGATTTCTAAGACTATTATCTCAACAGAGGCCAAAACTAAGCCTCATCCGCTCTGCCAAACCTAAAGGAGAATTGAAAGCTGATGAAGTTAATTACCGAGACATTGTGGGAGGTTAAAGCGTTGTCTAAAAGAAGCTTAATCGGAGGGGAAACAGCAGGGCAGAGGTTTGGGTTCGTAGATACCCTCGCTGTGCAGTAAGTGTCCTAATTAGGGTTAGTTTGAGCCGACAAACCATCCCAGTTAGCTCGCTTAAAGGGCCAGGGCTTCTGGGGTTTAAACAACAATCAGGCCTCTGCAAGTAGGACAGCAGATAAATGTATGAGAAGCAGAAATCCAGATAGGTGAGTGGCTTTTTTCCTCAGAAACTAACCTATCTGCTTCCTCTAAGGCCGCAGCTGAAACACGCCCTCGCTCCCCGTTGCCTTTCTTATTTATTACGACCTAATTATATCAGCGTGTCGGCAAGCAGCTCCTTGCCCTAAATGCCGCAATGCTCTGGTGGCTGAGCTCGTTCTTGCAGACCTTATGGTTAGGAGCTGTGTAGCATTTAACCACGGCTCTCTCTGAGCCACGCGGGGTTGTTTAACATTAACTTTTTTATTTTTTCACTCCCGTTTTTTTGCAGCCCATCAACGATGCAACGGACCAGGCAGAGGGAGCGCATGCAGTGAATGAAAATACAGGCGCAACGTGAGTTCAGGACTGATAGGATGAAGAGGTGGAGTGAGTTTGGATGAGTTCCCCTCCTCTTCCTCCTCTTCCTCATCATCACATCATCCGAGTGTCGGCCTCAGTTGCCCTGGAAGATGCCAGATCCCATGGAAACCCATTTTCACCAATGTGATGAAAGAAAACATAAAAATTTTGAGATAGTATCTCATAACTGCAACACAGCTAAGTCATTTCTCTGAGATATTGTCTCATAATGATGAGACATGGAAGTTATTATTGTATATTCCCTTGATGGCTGAAGCTACATCTTCACTTTACCTCTAATTGTGACTAAACTAGGAGGAAATTATTTTATTTGTCCTTTTCACAATTTTATTTTTTAAATGAAAACTTTCATTTCATGAAAGTACCCTTATTGCTCACTATCTACATGTTTGTCTTATTTAGAGGGACTCAACATATCTCATTGACAGCTAATGATCAAATATTGCTAGTTAGTAATATTTTACGTTTCAGCCATTTTCTCTCTTCATTTATCGATTCACCTGCATTTCATGTTCTTGTGTCACTAAGAGCATCTCATGCACTAATGTCAGTTTGGTAGAATAACTTATTTTTATCAACCTGCGATGAACAGATGTAGTAGCTGACTGACAACATGCTAGCTAACGTTAAAACAGCAAGCATAACCATGGCAACCAGCTGCCTCCGCGGCTCTAGGTGCAAGTCAAGTTGCGCGCGCATCCGCTGTGTTTTAGAAAAGCTGTGTCCGATCGGCGAATAAACGACGACCGGAAGAGAAAAGCTGGTGTAGCCTTCGGCTAGCTGCCTAGCCTCCACCGCAGCGCAACTCATGTTGCCTAGCAACCGCGACAGCGAAAAGCACAGAGCAGCAAAGGGGAAAAAAAACAGAGCCGAAGTTTGTTTTTTGGTCACGTTTTACTCCAGATTCCTGTATTATTCTTCACCTTTTATAGTAAAGAAATCTGTTATTTGATTCTAAAATGTTTAACTCATGTCTATAAGGAATGAATATAAGCAAATTATTCATTTACAAATTCAATACTCTCCAGATCTCAGTTAAAACATTACAGTTAAATAAAACTATTATATTTGAAGGCTTAATTTTAATCAGTCAACCTGATTTGCTCAGGAATAAATTAAATATTTCAGTAACCCAAACACTTTACAACTAGATGTTACCTGTGTGAATAATACTCCCCTCATTTAACCTCCCTTTAGGATTAATAAAGTATTTTTGAATTGGGGAAAGCTGGCGGGAGTTTGTAAAACAATGTGCCAGGAGTCACAGCTACATTCTTGTAAAAAATCATTTTGTGTCACTTAAAGTGTAATATAACAAAAATAATTTGCCTGTCTGAATTATGGGACATGGCGGGGCATGAAGGATCCACCGAAGCCATCCTTCAAATCTGGAGAAAAGAAGGAGGCGTTTGAAGGAGTCTTTGAATTCAGACAGACCTCATCGCCAAGCTATCATGCAACCAGCCTACAAATCTGGCCTTCAAAGGATGCAGCCCAAATAATCCCTCTATAATAATGTGAGAAAGCCACAATTTTCTGTTTATTCAGTCAGTTTTTATGCATTCAACATTATGTAAGCTGTAACTAATAATAATGTAAATTAAGAATAATAGATACTAACACTACGTGGTGGTAGCAGGAGCATCCACCACTAACATGGATCCTATTATGAAGAATAAAAATGAGGGACCGGCTTCCTGGAACTCATCCGTCCTCTCAGGTTGGGAAAAAAAACCCAGGGCCCACTCGGCCTGACAGCGAGACAATCAGCCTTGTGCTGCTCAGGGTGGGAGTGGGGGTGAGGCGGCTGTGACCCGGCATGCCGAGATGAGGCCTGCTCTCCACGCTGATGAGCTCTTCTTCCACAGACATCAAACGGGGCAGCGCCGCAGACCTCCCCGCGACCCGCCTGCGCTGCCTTGTCTCCTGCTCTCTGCTTTTATTTGAGCCTGATGCAGCCAGGCACATCAGCAAATATCGATCACGGCGAGCTCGGTAAAATTCTCCCTGCAGGTTTTTGACAGGTGATTACAGAGGCTGGGAATGTGTGCGCACATTTAGGTTTTTCTAACCCCTCCAACCTCTGAGACCGGCTGAGGAGAGCAAGCTGAATTTCTTTGGTTTGTCTCAAATCATCCACAGAAGAGAGACATGTTTTAAAAAAAACACATCCAGACGAGGAGGCACACAGTGCAACCCAGAAATGAGGGGATGAAACGCAGAATTTGGAGAAGACTCACTGGGCTCTACAGGTTTTCTGGGCTCATAAATATATTTTTTAACGTTCTGTTAAAATATCATTTTAATTTTTTGTGAACAAAATGGAGAAAATCGCCACAGAACGATTGAATCTATAAAGTCTGACGTGAAAAAAATGTGGTTATGTGACTCGATGTCTCTCACTTTAACAAAGAGTCCTAATTCCAAGAGCAAGATCAGAACCAAAATAAATGGAAAGAATTTTAATTAATTCTCTTACATTTTTATAACAGTTTACATCCATAATTCTTGAAAAACTACAAATTAGTCTACAGACACAAGCAGTTTTCAACCGCTTCCAAGTTGAACTATTTGTAACCATAATTATTGGAAAACTACAAATTAAATAAAAAAATTTTTTTTCTAACTTGTGGTTACTTGACTTTTGTCCCTACTAAATAAATTAAATCAAGTTAAAGCATGTAACTTTTATAAAATATACAGTTTCCCATATGTGATGAAACTGTCCCTGTGTCATGACAATACATGAGATCTGTGGGGGAAAAAATCAAGCTCCTCTGAGTTCTCCCAGTTTTAACTAGAAACAACCAATCAGAGCCAGGAGGCGGGTTTTAGTGCTGTCAATCACCCTTCTGTCTGCTCTCTGCTACGCTGCAGCTAGCATAGCATGTCATTAATGCTAAGGCTAATAAGCATAGCAACTGATGACAGCTATAAACAGATTTCTTGTAACAGTAAGAGTATGTAGGAGCATAAGGAGCATACATGAGGTTGATTGACAGCGCTAATCCCCGCCTCTTGTCTCTGATTGGTTGTTTTTGGTCGAGAGCGGTGCATTTCTTCAGATGGCAGTAATAGCTCAGGGAGAAGGTGGAGAAGATTCATATTTTCAGATTATCTGTCTCGTATTATACAGTCATGACATTTTGACAGTTTTATGTAAAAAGATATTTTTACCGCAGTCACATATTGCAGCTCCAAGTCATTTAACTTTGTTTTTAGCTAGACAGACTAGTCATTATCTATGGATCACAGATGAACAATAGCTTTTAGGCTAATTCTGCTGCATTTACCAAAATCTCTATGTGCATTGTCCCTACCGAGGAAATGAAATGAACTTTGGATTGACTCATGAATCGATAACTTGCATCCCACCCACTGTGTCCAATAATGCATGCATCTTGCAATCATCGGAATCCAAATGACTTGGACGCGTCCCCAGCCTTCTGTCGAGGCCTCGCCGCTCACCAATAGCCTGCGAGGGAAGAAGGCTGCAGATTCGGAAAGCCTCGCATTCGGAACGTTATTAATTAAGCTGGTGGAGAGGAGAAGAGTCTCCTCTTTTTTTCATGACAGGGGCTCCCGAGGCGGCGAGCAGTGTGGATCTTGGCGCTGACCCGGCCCAGCAGGGGGAAGGAGTTGTGTCTTTGAGGTAGAGTTGGGGCGGGGGGAGGCTGGCTTCATGCCGACAGCCAGGCCTGCCACGTCTGCGTGCCCGCTTTGAAGTGTCACCTTGAGGGAAGAGCCGATGGCCGGGAAGCCGGGAGGCGGGAGCAGCGGAGAGGAGTGGCACTGTTGGCATCGGCAGACATGCCGCTTTAATATTGCATGGGCTCCCGTCCATCTCTGTACACACTCAGGACATTCCTTCTGCTTGATTTGGTTTGAAAGAAGATCTTTGTTGGGGTTTTTTTCATCACCTGTGTTTGGTTTCGAACAAATGTCAAGCCTTTTGCAGTCGGAGGAAGTTTTAAACAAGCCGCGGCGTTATGGACGCTGACATGCTGCAGAGTGGAGGGTGGTAAATAATCTGGAAGCAGTGGGACAGGGCCGCATCCACCAGGAGTTTAAAGGGCTGATTAGACCTGGGGGCCACCAAGGGTGGCAAATTTGCAAATGCAAATTGCAAATTTGCATTTGCAATTTTTTCAATCAAGTTAATTTGTATAGAACATTTCAGCAACAAGGCAGGTCAAAGTGCTTTATGTCGTAAAAACATAAGAATAAGAAATCGATACCCCGATAAATTCCATAAATTTTGATCAGACTCCGGATGGCGATGGTTATGACTTATTCACCTCAAGATGAATTGTTAAAATGAAGATTGTTCATCAGAAAAATAATGGATCTGCTACAAGGAGCCAAACTACGGAAGAGGGTTAGGGCCAAATAAGAAAAAGAATTCTGATTTTCTTTTCTCAGAATTCTGATTTTTTTTCTTAGAATTGTCATTTTTCTCAGAATTTTATGCACCCCTGATTTTTTTGCCTCAAAAATCTTTTTTCTCAGAAGTCTGACTTTTTGTTGTGCTGCAGCTAGCATAGCATGTTATGAATGCTAAGGCTAGTTAGCATGACCACCGATCACGGTGGATAAACGGTTTACCGGTTTTCCTGTAACATTAAGTTGTCTGCCAGCCATTTAGGAACATTTGGGATTGTACATGATGTTGATTGACAGTGCTAAGCCCCACCCACTGACTCTGATTGGTTGATTTTTTTCTGAGTGATGTGTTTCTGAAGTCAACACAGAGGAGCTTGGACTTTTCACAGTTTATCTTTCTTCTATTCTTCTGTGAAGATATGATGATATTAACAAAAATGTTAAAAAAAATGTTTTTATAAAAGTTACCTACTGCAGCTTTAAGATTAAATAACATAGAACATCTTTGCACAAAGATGTAATGTGGCAGTATACAGCAAAAAACTGCTTTGATTTTATTGATGGAATAAGATTGAAGCACATAACTATTATCTTGAAAGTTTCATTTACGCATAGTGGGCCACATAGAAACATACGACGGGCCGGATTTCGCCCCCGGACCTTCAGTTTGACTCAAGCGCCTTAGAGGATTGAGAAACAAAACCAGAAATCTCAAAAGTTTGAGGAAGATTCGCAAGTGGGAGAATCAAGAGCAACGACATGAAGATGCATCCCAGGATCATCATGAGCGTCTTTTTTAACTTCCGATATCGATATCTGAGTTTTAGTATCGGCCGATACCGATCTGATACAAAGAAGATGGCCGCCGCAGATGTGCTGACGTCACTGTACAATAAAAACAAGAGTGCATCATGAAAAAAGGAAAAATAGATCTTAAAAAAACTAAAATTTGATTAATAAAATCAATACACTTTTTCTTTCCACTCAACTTTCCAATAAAATGCTTTTATACAGCAGCCAGTGGCAAGTAACTGTGTATTGATGATTGTGGATGCCAACAGAACATTTTATTCTATTTTAACTTGATCTGCTGTAATATTCTAGACTTGTGAAAAATTAATTTGGAATTTTTTTATTAGCTGTAAACCAAACCATCAGAAATAACAGAAGTAAAGGCTTGGAATCAATCCCTCTGAGTGAAATGAATATGTACGAGTTTCATTTTTTAAATTAGATTAGTGAAATAAACACTTTTTGAAGATATGAACCCATATGTGCAGAAAAAAAAACTTCAAGTTGAAGAATTTAGACTTGGGATAATTGGTAAAACTTTTTTTGTCAGGATTAAAAAGAAAACGATGCAGGTTTATTCTCGCTCCGGCTTTTGCTAATTGCCAACGCCGCCGTCTTTCATGAATTAGGAAGCGGAAACGCCAGAGAACCAAACTTTAACCTTCATTTCTCCCCTCTTTAGCGGCTACCTCGTCCCGCTGTAGCCGGCGGCGGATCCAACATGGCGTCAGCTTGAGGCGTTTACCAACAAGCAGCGGCGGCAGGATGAGGCGATTTGAAACGAAAGAGAAGAAATAAATAAAAAAAATAAGATGGCGGGTCTCTACTTTCTACTTTCCACCCGCTTTAACAACCGTCCCAGTTCACAAATAGCAGTTTTAACTCCCCTGATTAGCACTGACATCTGCAGCCTTTCATCTCGTCCTCCATCTTGTTTTTTTAATCAGATTAACCCAAACGGGCATCCTTTAATGGCCTCTTTTTTAGGAAAGCTGAAAGAAGGGAGATAATTAAAATAATTAAACCGCTGGGACCGGTCCATGCGCCGACTCTTTTCTTCTCTTCTCGCCTTTAAGTTTTCATCCCGCCTTGCTTACGGATTCAAGCGGCACACAGAGAGAGGAAGAGAGAGAAAAGGACTCATCATCCTCGCTTTAATTGCATTAAGTCGACTCTCGGAGGTCCAATTTTTTCCCTCCAAAACTGACAGCCGGCATCGGATCGGATCTGATCTTCAGGTGAACGTCAGCCATCTAAATCTGGAGGCAGAGGGAGGGGGTGGACGCCGCTCTAAACAGCCTTTATGCAGCATATTTATTTAGTCAGGGAGTTTATTTAGCATAAGGCCTTAAGACTAAAAAAGGAGGGAAAAGTATCCTTTTTAAGGATTATTTATTCATGAACTTTTAAGCTTTTAATGAGGACAAATGAAGCCGTTTTCCACAGTGTCAGTATGGAGTATGCTTACCAAAAATATTCTTGTTTAGCATTTTCTCCCCTTTCGGCACACTGAGGGATCCGTGAGGAATAAACACTTATATTTAATAAGTGCAACTCGGAGTTTGGAGAGTTGCAATCAGTTTGTTTTGATCTTCCATAAATTTTGATCAGACTCCGGATGGCGATGGTTATGATTTATTCACTTCCAGATGAACTGTTAAAATGGAGATTGATCATCGGGAAAACAATGGAGCCAAACTACGGAAGAGGATTAGGGACAATAACAAGAAGTATTCTGACGTTTTTCTAAGAATTCTTTGCTTCTCAGATTTGTTTTTTTCTCAGAATTTTGACTTTTTTTCAGAATTCTGACTTTTTTCTCTGAATTCTTTTTTTTCCTCAGAATTTTCCCAGAATTCTTTTTTCATCAGAATGCCAATATTTTTTTCAGAATTCTGACTTTTTTCTCAAAAAACTGACTTTTTTGTCCTCAGAATTCTTTTTACTCGTAATGATGATGCTTTTCCTCAGAATTCCAATAATTTTCTCAGAATTCCAATATTTTTTCTCTCAGAATTCTGACTTTTTTTTCAGAATTCTGACAATAGCTTCAGGATTATGAATTTTCTGAAAATTCTGACTACTCTCCTGAGATCAAAAGTTGTTTCCTCTAGTGCCCTTGATCCTCTTCCATACAAAACTTTATTCACTCTAAAATTTTTAAAAAATTGCCCATCAGCTCAAATGTAAGATTATTTCTTTCTTTTAAAATGCTTTATGCTAAATATTATAATCACTCATCTTTAGAACGACTCAAAGGATCTGTCTAAGTCATGGTGATGTATGGTAGAGGTAGCATCATGCTGAGGTAACGCTTTTTCTCAACCAGGTCAAGGCTGATGTAATTATTTGTAATTTCAAATAAAATTATTTGGTTTGGCATCAAACTTTTTGTCATAATGGAAAAAGTATTCAACCCCTTACAGATTCTCTCTGTTAGACGTTTCAGATCATCAAACACATCCTGAAGCCAGGAAAAGAAAACCTGAACAATGGGAAAGTTTTAATCCATTTTACTCCGCGTCCAAAGCGTTCAGCCACCACATCCTCACACTGCCACCACCGTGTTTGACTGCTGGAATGTTTTATTTCTCAAAATGATGAGTTAGTTTGATGTAAGAAAAGCATGAGACTGAGCTTAAGTTTTATCTCGTTCTTATTGTTGAACTTTGACCTTAAACTGAGACAGGTGAGGCCTGCATTTGTTTTTCTGGGTTCTTTATGAACTCTTGAGTGAGTTTCTGATTCAGAAATGACTTTATTTCTCATTTGTTGTTGAATTTCTTTAAATTTGGGATGTTTTAGTCTACTTCATGCCGTCAGGCAGGTACCAATTTAAGTAAGTTATTGATCTTATGGGAAAATGGTGTTTATTTACAATTAATGCATGATTTAAATGCAATTACTTTCCTCATGTAGAGCCAAGTTGCTTTATCTTTTACTTTAAAATGGGATAACCTGAAACTTTTAAGCTAAAACAGAAGAAGTATTTTCCTCTTTCGAATTTATATTCCTAAAAAAAAATATCAGCAGACGTATGAAGCTGACCATTTTCCTCCTGGTGTTGGCAGTCAGCCAAACTGATCAAATGTGGATTAAAAATAATGGATCAGCTAAAAGTTTTCAAATTTGATACAAACCAAAATAACTTTTTCATTCTGTAACCTGAAATTCGAGCTACTTTCCCTCCTTTTTAATTTATTCTCCGCCGTCTCCCGCACTGATAAAAGAGACGAACGCGGCAACAGCCGAGTTATGATTTACATTGTAGGTATGTTGAATATTATAATCACTCGTCTTTAGATAGATTCAAGCTGTACTTCCTGTCAGAAGGAGTGTAATAAATTCTTGCATGAGGATTTTTACTGAGAGCAACAGCCTCGAACTTTTACACGAGCCGCCACGTCTTTTTGCTCCCCTCCTCACGCACTTTTCGTTTCATTCGGATCGTTTTCACAGGACTTCATTTCAAGTCTGGAGAAGAAATAAAATGTGGGGGGGGGGAAGTGGAAGAATCCCTTTGGCTGGAAATACTTAAGATTTATATTAAAATTTTCATGGAATCTTTGAGAACATTGAGAAGCAATTTCACATTTGCACTGACATCTAATTTCTCAAGTAGAGTCTGAAAGCACAAATTGCCGAGGATTCCCTGTGTGCCCAATTATCCGGCATCAATTTCCTTGACCCTGTGGATTGCTGGTAAATTAATCATACGACTTTTTTCTTTTTGGACTCTCTTTTCTCATGCAGTACATGCACACATTTGATAAACTAATCATATTTGGTCGGTTTAACTAAAAGAATTACGTTTAGAAAAAGAATCGCAGAAAAACTCAAAAGTTGAAAACAGTGCAGTCATACAGGGCCACACAAAACTATGAAGAACGCTTTTGATACAATGTAGCAAAAACAATTGTTTTCCTTCTTTTTAATTATTAAAAACTACAATGCAACGCTCTCAAAAACGTTTAAATTAATTTTAAACCAAAACTATTTGCAATTTTTCTGAATTTTGAACCTCCACTATCCACAAATTGATGTGTAACTAGAAAGAAGAATAAAAAAATGGAACAAAAACCACAAAACAGCTGATAAAAACTCTTTCTTGTATCCATTAAAAGAAATTAAAGCAAATTATTTTAAAAATTTCCCATATTTAAAAAACATTAAGTGATGTGTGCCTCAGAATAAGCTTCAAGAATCCAGTGTAAAATGAATTGTTTGCTAGTTTTTATGTAAAATATAAAAATACATAAACTATTTTGGAAAATCTAAGAGAAATTTTGCAAATTTCCCATGTTTTGAACCCCAAACCTTTGGCGTGTGACTAAAAATATAAGCAAAACAGAAAACAAAATCACAAAATAATACATAAATATAAACATTATATTAAAATGTTAAAATCAGAATCAAGTGCTTGTTAAATTTGCTAAAGTATTTGCTATTTTCCCACATTTTAAACCTGTACAGCTCATCAATTGGCATGTAACTCAGAATAATCTATACATATATATATATCACAAGATATTGTGTCAGACAATCTTTTAAAATACAGAATAAATTTAGAAAAATTTAAGCAAAATTTGTAAATTTCCCATGTTTTGAAGTTGTTGTGTAACTGGCTAATAAACACTTCCTAAGCTCATATATGAAAAAAATTAAAAAGCTACATGAACTGCATTATAAAATTCTTAAAAACTACAGGCAGTACACCTCCTCCCGTGAATTAACTGAGAATAAAGGTCAATTCATTCGAAAACGAATCTTATGGAGACCAAATATGACACCATGAGGCTGTTTGTGTCAAACTGTGAGGCTTTTTAACGAACCAAAATAAGGAGAAAATGCAGCAGGAACATTGTTTATGATTATGAAGTAAAACAATTTTTTTTAATAACCTTCAGTTCCCTTTTTAATAAAATACTTCTAGAAACCCAGAATGAAGCACCTGAATCACCTGTGATTGCTGACTGGCTCCAGGTTGCCGGGTTGCTCTACCTGTTGATGCCAACATGGACGGAGGAAGGTTCTGGAGTCGGATTCTGGAGCAACAGTGTCCTCTGGTGGGACAAAGACAGAATTCAGGAGAAAAAGAAAAACACACAGGATGATGATGATGATGAAGGATTGAAACGAACCATCAGAGTTCGGGTTTTCCAGCGACACCAAGTGGTTACTGTGGAGTCAAACGTTTCGTTCGTCAGAAAAATAAACAAAATGACTACAGTTACATTTGTAATGTAGATTCTCAAGTCTTGTCACAACCCTAAAACTCCCTGACCTTTTGAAAAAGAGACAATTGATCATTTTTTATATATAAATTTGTCACAATTTCTGAAAAACGCCATTGTACTTCTATTCTTATGCTTCAAAATAGATAAAACCTTTGGGAAAAAAAGTTTAATCATTTTTTTACTATGGGATGTTGCTAAGCATGATGCCTCCCACACCATGTTTCACCGTTGGGATGGGATGGCGTTTTTGTTGTTACAAAGTTACACTTACACCCTCTGGTGGCCGTTGTCACCGACACACAAGCAATTAAACATAATTACTTTAAATAGGCCTATTTCTTCTGCGCTTTAGAATAACTAGAGGTGTACCGAACAGATTCAGAATTGTTTTAAAGCTTAACTTATGCAGAAAGTCGTTACATGACACCAAAACAACTCCCAGATATGACTAAGCGCCAACATTTAAGGAATATTAAGCTTCCTAATTCAGCTACAGTGACAAATACTCAACTGAAACTATAAATATCACTGCTACTGGAGAAAAATTAGCTAATATCCAAACCCAGCTGCTTGTGTTTCCATTCAAATCAGCCTAAAATGTTTTATCTTCAAATATCAGCAAATTATTGTTAAAAAAAAACGTTTCAGGTTGTTCTATAATTTATCCATCGATTGGCTATTCCTGATTAATCTAATCAGCCACTTCAGCTCTAAAGCGTAACACAAATTTATTTTATTTAAAAAATTATAAATATTTCTGTATATAATATATGTATTCATTGCCACTGAGAGTGCTTGTATTTTTATTGTACGTTTTGCTACAATATTGACCGTTTTTGAAAAAGACATTTTTACCACGATAGTTTTTCCGCTCAGAAAAATGCAATAAGACGACAGTAATTATCAGAAAAGTGTTAGGAATCATCATAACACTCCGGAAAACTTCAAGAACACAAGAAAACTTTCGAAAAATATTCCGAAATGTTAAGAAATGCAGCTTACCTCGCGTTTGAGCTAGCTAGCCAAACAACCGTTTTATCGCCTCTGGTGCCTTGACCAATCAGGATTCTCGAAAGAGAGACGCCTGGGCAGCCAGCCAATCAGTGACAAACACTTTTGGATCATTGAAAAAAACAAAATGTCGGCTCAAATTGTCAACGGAACAACCCGCAGTTTGTGGTTTAGAGACCTCCTTTTAATGGCGACATCTCCGACAAGTTTAATAGCTAAAGTTAGACCTAATGAACAAAACAAACAAACAATGAATTGTAGTGCAAAACATTGAAGACGATCTTTATTGTTCACAGTTAAACACAAGCCACTGCTTTATGAACTTCCTTTTATTTGCCGTTTTGTCCCAGATGCTCCGGGTCGTGTCGGAGTCCTGGTTGTCGTGTGTTTGTGCTGATTGTACCTCCTGTTGGTGGTTTCCTGTCCTTTCTACAGTTGGCATTTAAAGAGGTTTGTTGAACATGCTTCAGATAGCGAGGCAGAAGGAAATGACAGCAGGAGTTCCCAGTGGACAACAGGCTTTTCATGATCAGTTCCAGAAAATTAAATAAAAACTAAGAAATGCAGGAAACCCATTGGACCAGATGTTTGGAATCGCCATTATTGTTTACATGGAAGATAGAAATGCTATGAACCAGTTAGTAAACTGTGTATCAAAACAAAACAACTGAATCCAGGAGAAGTGGGATATTGAGTTTGTACATTCAGCCTGCTTTCCTCAGGATGTTTTGGCAACATTTTCTTCCTGACCATTAAAGCTAGCAAGGAAATGTTTCAGATTATTAATACTCCTACATTTTCCAACAAAGCCGGAAGGGTCAACATCTGGAAAACCTTCAGCCAGGACTCTTGTAGAGTCGGAAATAATTTTAAAAACTATTGAAAGAATTCATTTCGGATTTTCTTTAGTTTTACTTCATAATCCAAATTTCAAAAAAATCTAGATCCAACCTGAGCTTCCTTCAAGGAAATTTGGGAATTCCTTAAAAGTTTCAGTTGTAACGTTATAAAGTAAATGCATCTTTTAGATATTTGCTGAAACTGTCGTGACAGTTTGGTATTAAGCGGATAATCTGTGAAAAAATTTCGCTCCTTTTCTAGCTTCCAATGCTAACTAGAAACAACCAATCAGAGCCAAGAAGCAGGTCTTAGCGCTGCCAATCAATCTTGGCTGGTGCTGCTCATACCTACTTTGCTCTCTAATACACTGCAGCTAGCATAACATGTTGTGAATGCTCAGGCTAGTTAGCATAGCCACAGATGAGCGTTTTCTTTACCATTAGCATATTTATGCCTCCTCCTGGCTCTCATTGGTTGTTTCTGGCCAGGGAGGAAGTGGAGGAAATGAATCTTTTCACGCATTATCTGTCTGATAACACACTGCCATGACATGGTAGTTTTAAGAAATATGTAAAAAATATTTTTTGTAAAAGTTGCATACTGTAGCTTTCAGTGATTCCCAGAAGCTTTTACATGTTATGACTCAAATGTTCTGCGTGTTTCATTTAAAAAAAATATTGGAATGATTTAAAAAACATAAAAAGGAGAAGAGAAGCAGGAAATCCTGTTGTCCACTTAAGAGGACAAATAACACTGATGCCAAAGAGTTGCGGACGTGTGACTCTTCTGCTGATTTGTAGCTTTACTCCGTTAGTTTCTCAGTTCTCCGACTTTAACTGTGCTCGTGATGCGTTTCGTTGTAGTCCATAATCTTTAGCTGTTGCCGAGGGCAACGGGGCCCCGAGGGGCCCCTAACGCCGACCTGCCCAGGCCCGGCTTTTCTGTGAGGGCTGCCCTGGCCGAGGGGTCGCAGTCTGGGCTCGGGCGGCGGCTCCTTGGCGTGCACAGTGACGGCAGCTGGGCCGGCCGGACCGGGCTCCACGCACAGCTCGGTCTTCAGGCCGTGGGCGAGGCCGGCGAGGCGCGGCGGTGGCTGCTCGTCGTCGCACTGGCTCTCGCTCTTGTTGCGGAAAAGCTCGCGCGCCTTCATGCCCAGGAAGCTCTTGGCGCTGGGGTAGGAGCCCACGGTGAGCGGGGCGTCCGCGGCCGGCAGGGCGGCGTGGGGGCACAGCGCCGACGGCTCCATCAGCAGTGGCGGCGTCAGGTCCTGGGCTCCGTTCATGGAGCTGCCCAGGGGCGAGGAGGAGCCGCTTGCCTTCGGTTGCCCCGGCGATAAAGTGCTGCCGTTCGTCCCCCGTGGGGAATCGCGAGGCGATGGGCTGTTTGGCTGCTTGACAGCGTGAAGACCGCCTGCAGCGACGCCGCTGGAGGGCAAAACGAAAAGAGAGGGAGAAGTTTACCAACAGAAAGAAAGGTGGAAGGAACAAGACAGAAAAATATATGAAAAGATATAAAAACGAAAGTGAAAGTAAGAAACAGTGATTGAAACAAAGAAAGGTACAAAGAAAAAGAAAAAAGTGATATAAAAAGATATTAAAAGAAGCAGAGAAAAAGACAGAAAAAGAATAAAAATATATGAAAGAAGGAAAGAAAGAAATTATGAAAGAAAAAAGAATGAAGGACAAAAGAGATTGAAAGAAAAAAGAAAACAAATGAAGAAAGAACAAAAGACAAGACAGAAAACAAAGAATAAGGGGAGATATAAAAGAGAAACACAAAGAAATAAAATGGAGAGTGAAAAATAAGAGGAAAAAAGAACAAGACAGAAAAATAAAAAAGACAAATGAAAGAAAAAAAGGAGGAAAAAATATAGAAAGAATAAGATGCTGACAGAAATAAGAAAAAGGGATGAAAAATAAAACAAAACTGAAAAAGAAAGACAAAAAAGACAGAAAATCAAAGAAAGAAAAGAAAAGAAAAACAAAAGACCGACTCATCCAGGTTGTTGGTAAGATGTTTGTGAACTCGACTAAATCACTAATGTAGGTATTAATTGATGAATTTCTGCTTTTAACCTTCCTGACCTGCAGTCTGGATGCGTGCGTGTCTCAGCTCTGCCCCCTGGTGGTGAACTGCTGCCGGCGGCGGTCGGAGCCTCCATCTCCACCTGGCTGTAGAGCTGCAGCAGCTCAGTCTGCAGCAGCTGGGTGATTCTCCTCTGAGCCTGGAACCTGCAGTCTGACGCCTGCAGCTCCGCCCTGCACACAAAACAAAGCCAAAAGAGACGAGGTCAGAAAGGAAACGGGTCAGAGGACGTCGGATCGGAGGCGGACGCTCACTTGGCTTGGCATTTCACGTCCTCCAGGAACTTCTTCTGCTCGGCGATGAGGTGCTCCTTCTTGGAGAGGAGCGTCTCCAGCTCGGCCGCTCGCTGCTGCGCCGCCTCCAGCTTCTGGCCCTGGGCCAGCAGACTCTGCCTCAGGGAGTCCACCTCCTTCATGTGGGACATCCGCAGCATCTCCGTCTCCTAGCAACAACCGGGAACAGCTGCTTCAGTGAAACAACATGTGGCGCATGGGCCATTTGTGGACCTTACACTGACATTTTTTGTGGTCCCAAGTGGAGTTAAAAAATGACACAAATTTGTTTGTTGAACTTTTAATTTTTCTTAAGAGTGAAATTTTATTTAAAAATTTTCTCACAATGGAAATTGTTAATTACGACACATGAGATTCATCTTTTTACAGAAAAACTTTTCTAATAAATAGAACTACGTCAGAACAAAGACTTTTACTTAAAAGCCGACTTTGTTTTCATTTAATCTATTACACTTGACCAAATATTACGGTAGAGGATTATTAGGGCCTCTGTAAATAAAAAAAAATTTTAAATCTGAGTTTTCCTCAGAATTTTTCTCAGAATTTCTCATTAAATCTTTTAGAATCCAACTATTTTCCTTGAAATTTCAACTTTACTATCAGAATTCCAACTTTTTCTGTCTATTTCATCTTTCCATCAGAATTATGACATTTCTCTCAGAATTTTCTCAGAAATTCTTAATTTTCTGAGAATTACGACTTTTTTCTCAAAATTCCATCCAAACAGTATTTAATATTTAGTACAAATGATGGTAAAATATGTCTAAAGTGTCTGTATCAACGTTTAATTTTCTCTATTAAAAACACATCTATAATACTAATGAAGAACAATAATAAAGGACATCTGGGTAAATATATCTAACTACTTCACTCTGATTGGTAGACGATATGATTTTGCTCCAGTTCTCTGCGTGTGACACACACACACCTGTTGTGGCCGTCGTACCTTTGTGTTGCTCATGCCTGGCTGCTGGGCGTCCTGCATGGACAGCTTATGCGCCTCCCCCAGCAGCAGCAGCTGCTTGTTCAGGAAGCTCATCTGCTGCTGGCTGCTCTCGCTGTTGCTCAGCTGAAGGACGAAGGAGACAAACAGGGACATGGAAGGACAAACAGGCAATTAGGACACAAATAAGGACGACGTCGGCTTTAAGGAGGAGGACAGAACTCAAGACATAGTGGTCAAGAAGTACTACGTTACCCACAATGCTCTGCTTTAACATTTGGACAACAAAAAGAAGAAATGAATGAATGAATGAATGAATGGAAACATTTGGGTAACTAAAAAGAGGAAATTTATAGAAATTAATTCTTTTTCTAATCATTTGTTTTTCCAACTTTATTGAAACCAGAAAAAGTTTCACCAGCAGTGAAACTGAAACCTGTTTGTGTTGCTCTAAAGCAGAACCCAGTCCACTTCCCCAGTCTAAACTGGTCCATCAATGGCTTAAATAAACTCCAGCATGCGAGTTCAGTATAAACTAAACACATTTCTATGCTGGGATTATTAAAGCATCTATAAAAACAGATAAACGTTGTGACTTCACCTCGTCTTCTGTCTGTTAAACTGGGTTTTTCTTGGTATTTTTCTGCGATTCGGTTAAAGAAATGGACCAAATGGGACTCTACCTTGACAGTCATCTGGTTGAGCAGATGCCCGGTGTGGCCGACTTTGTTGTTGGCCGTCTGAAGCTCCGCCTCCAGGTCGTCCATCCTCTTCTGACACTCCTGTAACTTGCTCTGTGGAAGCCGTTATCAGGGTTAGAAACCCAGACGGGAGAACGGGTTTTGTTTGGTACAATCTCAGCGTTTCGGACCTGCAGCTCCTGGTTCTTGGTGTAGTAGTCGTCGCGGCTCTGCTGCAGCTGCCGGATCTGGCTGTGCAGGCGGGTCACCACGGTCTCGCGGTCGTCCCATAGCTGCCGGTAGCGCTGCTGCTCCACCTGCAGGCTGTCCCTCAGAGACACGATGTCCACGCTCTGCAGGTTCAGCTGGTCCTTCTGCACGTGCACAGGAGAAAC
Organism: Xiphophorus hellerii; assembly: GCF_003331165.1. Taxonomy (NCBI): domain Eukaryota; kingdom Metazoa; phylum Chordata; class Actinopteri; order Cyprinodontiformes; family Poeciliidae; genus Xiphophorus; species Xiphophorus hellerii. The sequence continues at coordinate 7,841,819 of NC_045679.1, read as the reverse complement.
CCAAACACACACAATGCTCAGGGTTTCAACGTCTATACCAATAAACTACATCAGGGGTTCCCAAAGTGTGGTGCGGGGGCCATTTCTACCCCTTGGAGTAATTTTGTGGTCAACAACTGCAGTTCAATAATGATGCGAATTTGTTCATTAAGCATTTTATTTTTCTTTAGGTTGAAATTATTATTTGCACAGTTTTCATACGATGGAAAATATTAATTACAACACAATATTTGTCGTTTTACAACAAAATGTTTAGACTAAATAGGACTGCATCTAAACAGAGACTGACTTTTACTGCGGCCAAGTCAACTTTTACTCAATTTAGTAAACTTGGCTAAAAATAACAATAAAGATTAGTGCAACTGAAAAATATTCTTACTTTAATCTCTTTTTTTCTGAAAATTCTGACTTTATCTCAGAATTCAGATTTTTTTCAGAATTCTGAAAGAAGTCAGAAGAATTCCATCTTTTTTCTCAGAATTCCGACAGTTTTTTAAAAATTCCAACAGTTTCAGAATTCCAACTTTTTTCTCAAAATACCGACAGTTTTTTAAAAATTCCAACTTTTTTCTCTGATTTCTGACTTTTTACCAGAATTTTGACTTCTAAGAATTCCGTCTTTTTTCTCAGAATTCCGTCAGTTTTTTAAAAATTCCAACTGTTTCAGAATTCCAACTAACTCAAAATTCCAACTAACTCAAAATTCAGACTTTCTTTTCTTGGAATTCCAACTTTTCCTCAGAATTTTGACATTTTCAAATAGAATTCTTTACTTTCTTCTCAGAACTTGGACATTTTTCTCAGAATTCATCTTTTCTTCTTCAAAATTCCTACTTTTCTAATTGTTAAAATAGTGTTCGCACCATTGAGCAAGTCTAGTCTTAAAACTGAACTCGATGAATTTGGGACAGACTTTCAGTCTGGATAAAATACAGGTTCAAGAATAAACAGCAACATGATTAATTTCATAAACTGTCATCATAACTGATAGACACATTAGAATGTTTGGCTATTTATTTGGATTTTAGCACATAGATTGATACAGGATTAAAGTCAGAATTCAAAATTTAAAAAGCCAGAATCCTTTTTTGTTTGTTTTCAGTGGCACTACTCATCTGCAAGCATGACAAAAAGATACATTAAAACGTATATGAAAGATAGATAAACTCCTGCTTGCCCTGTTTTAGTTATGTTAACTTAGCAACTGCCTGTTTCTTGGAAAGCGGGTAAGAAGTAGTAAAGAGTTGAAACTTGCCATTGCGTTGTTCTGCTCCTCCAGCGCCGTGGCGTTGATGATGCGTCGGAGGAGCCGGCGGTTGCGGACGGCGTGCTGCTCCCTCTTGTAGCGCTCGTACAGCAGCTGGTTGTGCAGCAGCAGCAGCTGGCTGCGCAGCGTGTGGAGCTCGTCCAGAGGAGCCGAGCCTGACAGGAGGATAACAAAAATTACACCTCTGATTTTCACTTTTAATCACCTTCTTTACTAAAGAAGAGGTTAAAAATTACAGAAAATATTTTTGAAAAAATGACTTTTCTCTCAGTCGTTCGTCTCCCTACAAGAAGTTTTGTTTAAATGGAAAAAGAAAAGGATAATATTTGTAGAATAAAGACATTTTTACCAGAATAACATCTCCCAGCTTCCACTGTTATTGAGATTTTTTTTGTTATTTTTTCAAAAATTACTCAATTCTCTTAATATTCCGACTTTTTTTCTAGTAAAATTAACATTTTATTTTCGTATTATTTGAACATTTTTGTCATACAATTTTATTCTAGAAAAATAATAAAATCTTAGCCTGACACTAACATAAACACTAAATATGAAGGTTTTCTTTTTTTTAACCAAATGGCCATTTTAGGAGTCTGTGTGCTCCAGTTAACATTTTATTGGTCACTAAATTAGTTAATCCCGATTAATCGATTATTAATCGTGACTCTAAGTTATTCCATACAATTAAATATGAAAAATATGAAGGTTTTTTTTTAGCAAATGGCCTTTTCAGATTCTGCATACTCCAATTAACGATTAAACATGTACAAAATCAGTGGATAATTATTTCAATAATCAATTAATCACGATTAATTTGATTAATTGCTTTAGTTCTATCTGAGTTCTACACAACTTAAAGAAATCAAATCTGGCTAAGCATAAAAAGTAAATATAAATGGGGCTTTATTATAGCAAATAGCCTTTCTTGACTCTGTATCCTCCAGTTTACTAAATTAGTTGACAATTATTTCAATAATCAATTAATCACGATTAATATAATTAATCGTTTCAGGCCAAATACTTCTGCTCGGTAAGTCTTGATCTTGTTTCTCATCTGCAGGCCTGCTTCTCATTAACTACTCCGGTTAATGATTAATCAGTTGCTAAATTAGTTGACAATTATGTCAATGATTGATTAATCGATTAATCGAATTAACCGTTTAACCTTATCCTTGTTCTACACAACCTAAAGAAAGAAAATCTCCCTAAACATAAAGTTTTTTTTAGCAAATGACCTTTTTTGAGTCTGTATCCTCCAGTTAACAATTAATCGTATACTAAATTAGTTTAATATTATTTCAAAAATCAATTAATCACGATTAATCGTTTCAGCCCCAGTAGAAATACTTCCTTAAAGCTCTGTGAGTCCTGAAACATCCTCTCACCTGCAGGCCTGCAGTGAAGGCAGCAGAAATGACATGACTTCCATCAGGAAAACCAGGGAGGTTTATTAAATTCCAGAAGATTAATTAGAGTTGCATGTTGTTGTGGGCTGCAGCTGGAGAAAATGAGATTCTTGTGGTCTGGCATCCAAACAACAGAAGCCGAGTCATCTCTAAGTGGTCGGCTTTTCCATTTCGGAGGTGGAGGGATTCATGGGAACTGTGGGAACTTTGTTTTGATCAGCCTGAGCTGAAAAGAGAAAACTCCCTGTTCAGCTCAGTAACACTTTAACATACCACTCATGTCTCGGAGCATGTGACACATCACTGGTGCTCCTCTGATAACTCACTGACTGCAGAGCCCAGAAAAACTCAACTTTTACTTTAAGTTTACTGAATATCTCATAAAAATCCTAATTTTTTGTTTGTTTCAAACAGAAAAACTTTCAGTGATTTATGTCAAGTAGAAAAACATTTTGAGTGATGCATGCTTGCAGTAAATACCAGCGTTTCCATTAAAAATGTGCACAAAACCTGTCAATATTGCGCTAATGTCGAAAAAACACAATTGCAAGAAATGCAATTAAAATCACATGTGAATAAGTTTGTTCACGCAATAAGTCAGAGGTGTCAAACTCACTTTCGTCTTGGGCCAAATTAAGATCATGAATGCTCTTAAAGAGCCGGTTGTGCCAGAATGTATTGATAAAATATTAATAAATAGCTCTCTGTGGTTTATCAATAATATTGAACATCTGTCCACACTGTTCAGTCCCTCCAGAATTTTGCAACTGTTTTTATGACTGTTTTGCAATCAAAATCACTGATTTTATGGAACTCATTTAGAAATATTTGAAAGTAATTTTGCAATATTTGCATATGACATATGATGTTACATGTGACTTTTTGTCATAAAAGTACGAAATAGCTGACTCCTACAGTTAGCATCACTTAAACCCAACATTTTTACATTTTTGTGGAAAATTTGCAATAAACTTAGTCATGTGTTAGCATAAAAAAATCCTAGGATCTGTTGATTTTATGGTCTGGAGTCTAGAGGGCCACACAAACAGCTATGGTGGGCCAGATTTAGCCCCCAGGCCTCGAGTTTGACACATGCGCAATAAGTCATTAAAAAAAACATGCCCTTCAACTACTTCCTGTCTTCTTTTTTGTCATTTCCTCCAGTAGTGACCATCCGGTTGCAAAAGTCTTTTTTTTTCGTTGCACTTTTGCAAAAAAAAAAAACAACAAATTTTGATACAACCATCCTAGATCAAAAATGTATCAAAAAATGTTATTTATTTTTAAATTGCCGTGCAAATGTATTTTTGTAACTAAAATTTGCACAACTTTATGGTTAATGCAAATGCAGTTCACTATAGCTGACTGTTAAAGACAAAAATATGAATCAAAAGTTGAGTGGAAGGAAGAAAAAGATGCCCAACCAGAAGATTTCAGCACCTCTCTGTTCTTACAACATGACCAGATTGACAAAAGATTTAATTCCAGAAACATTTTGAATCTGCTAAACTACTTCCTGGTTTATTCACTTTATATTTGTTTCTTTTTGTTCACTGTTAACAACAATCTGTTGAGCATCGAAGAGAAAAGTTCTCCTTTTGCAGCTCCTTACCTCCAAAGTGAGTCCAGTCAGCTGACTTACTTGGCAAAGGTAATCTGTGAAAGGAAAAGACAAAACCAAAACAAGTTCATTGACGAAATAAACAAACACACCAGAAACTGGACCAAAAATAATTGGTAAGATTTTCTGTTTTTGCAGTTTTCTGCCAACAGGAGAAAAAAAATCTCATTTTAAATTTTTTTATGAAGTAAAATATGTCACTATTTGTTTTTCAGAATTATTGTTTATACCATAAAACCTGTGAATTCATTTCAATATATATCGTTTAGTCAAAATTCACATTTTTATCTTATTAAAAAGTTAGAACTAATGTAAAGGAAAAAAATTGTTGTTCCATAATATGCAACTCTGGAAATTTTATATCAACTGATGTTATATTTAATGATAGTAAAAATATCAAAGAACAGACATTTTAATGAACTGCAAGCAATTTAAGTTCTGCTATAATAAAGTTAATCATGTTTTTAACCTAAAAATTACATGTATTCTGCCATGTTGTCTTCAAAGTGTTTATTTTTTGTTTTTATTTCTGAAAGTTGTTTTTGTGATGTAATAAAGTGATATGTTTACCATTGACTGTGGATTCTGGAAGTAGATCTGTCATGATAAACGATAATATTTTTGTTTTGTTTTGAGAACATTTTCTAGTAATACAATGCAAGAAACACTGTTCTGGAATTGAACAATGCAAGAACAAGTACGAGTCGCTGTTCGACTCCGTACAAGTCGAACAGCGACTCGTACGGAACCGGCGCTTTGCCGGCGGGTTTGGGGAGAACATCTCAAACTTACTGGAGACGTCGTCAGGCGCCGATAAATAAGCTTTAAATGCTTATGAACATTTAAAACCAGAATGTCATATTGACATTTTAAATATCCAATATAAATAAACAAAACAACAAATAAATAACTGTGAGAAAAAAGTACCAGACTGAAGATTTTTATCATCCAGTTTTTGGTAGAAAGAGAGAGGGAAACGATAAATGCGTTTGTTTTAAGTCATCATGAGGTTCACTGATTTAGGCCCAGCTGCCCACCAGAAACTAAACGTAAAACTTGAGCATCACCTCTTCAGGACTTTGTCGTGTGCGTCACTCCCCTGCTGAACAAGGCGATCCAACACCTCCAGTGGCGACGCCGACACCACGCCCTCCTCCTCCCCGTCCTCCAGGCCCTCCTCGCGCTGCAGCAGCCTCTCCATCGCCGCCTTGTGGACCGCCTCTGACGTCTTCTGGCCCACGAACAGCGAGGCGGCCCTGGGCAGGGCCAGCGCGAACAGCGACTCGTACGGAACCGGCACTTTGCCGCACGGGCTCGGGGAGAACATCTCAAACTTGGAGGAGTCGTCGTCGGGGGCGGAGGGGCTCCGGAGCAGGTGGTGGTCGATGGGGGTGAAGCCGGACTGGAAGGACCAGGACCGATCCACGGCGGACCGATCCGACGCTGCTGCTCTGTCGCCAGCGCCGCCGCCTGAGGCGTTCTCGGCTCTGTCCGGAGTGGATGCGGCGTAGCGCGGCTCTCTGATGGGGCCGCCCGGGTGGGCGTTGGTGGAGGAGGTCGGGTTCTGCGTCTGGCGGCCCGTCAGAGTCTCAGTGGTGTGGAAGAAAGGAGAGTCGTAGCCTCTCAGCCCCGGCAGCTCCTGCTTGTCTTCAGTGAGTTTCATCAGCTCCTCTGTGATGGCAGCTGCAGCAGAAACACAAAGAAATTCATGATTAATCTGATTAATCGACTACACACCACAAAAGCTTAAGTATTTATTTTTAAGTTGTTTCTACTGTAAATATCTTAGTACACTTCAAATAAAACTAAATTATAAGTAACAGCAGGACATATAAGCTCTTTTAAAGTCAATAATGATGAAAAAGTTATGGTTCCACCGGTAGAATGTTCCACTGCGCTGTTGCCTAGCAACCCCAGCCACGCCCAGCCCGTTACCTAGCAACCCAGTTCTAGTTCCGTTATAACAAGACATTTTTCCCATGATACAAGTCTAATAATCTGTAAGTGGAAGTTGTACTTTTTCATCAAAATTGACTTAAAACAAGATCCTTTATCTTGCTGAAAAGTTTTCACACCAGCACTGCAAAAACTAAATCCTACCAAATGTTTTTGGTTTAGTTTTTATTCATATTCATATTTTTCATATTATCTTGGAGCACCTGAAATAAGACCAAGCTAATTTATAAGTAACTTTTTGGCAACATATATATATTAGCTTGTTTTAAGTCAATAATTCCTTAATATTAATTTAAGAAGTAGTAGTTCCAGTAAGATTATTTCACTAATAAGGGAAAAATGTCTTGTTACAAGTCAGATAACCTGCCAATGGAAATAGAACTTTTTAAAATTAATCATAAGGAATTATTGACTTAAAACAAGCTACTATTTATTGGCTAAAAGTTAGTTTTTGTTTTTTATTTGAAGGGATGTGCATAAGACAGACATGACTGCAAGTTTTCTTGAATGTTTTTGGCTGTTGTCATGAAGTGTAACTCTGTAAATAAAATCACTTTTAATGCAACTTTGCATGATTTTTCATGGTCGCATTGTTTTGCATCACAAACTGACCTTCTTCTCTCTCCTTCTCCGTTCTCAGCTGAAGGTCCAGCTCCTGCTTCGTCACGAAAACCGACAGCTCCGTCAGCGTCATGGTGACATTCGCTGCACTTCCTGCGTCTGATAAGAAAAGAAACAAATGTTTAAGGACGGCGGATGTCTGAAGAGTACGCTTACAGAAAACAGAAAAGGTTTCACAGATTCTGTGGTTCATTTTAGATAAGGTACGGTACAAACAAAGCTAAACTAAGCAAGAAATAAGCTAAGCTAAGTCAAGGTAAGATATAGTAAAAATGAGCTGAGGTGAAACAAGCTAAGCTAAAATTAGCTATGATACAAGACAATAAGGTAAAAGATAAGCTAAGGTGAAATAAGTTATAATAAGCTAGAAATAAAGTAAGCTAAGGTAAGACTAAACAAAGCTACGTTAACTAAGCTAACTTAGCTTAGCTTAACTGACTTAAGTTAACCTAGCTACCTTAGGTTAGCTTAGTTAAGTTAGCAAAAGTTAAGCTGCTTAACCAAGATTAGCTTAGATAAGACACAACACAATAAGGTAAAGATAAGCTACGCTAAAACAGGTTAAACCAAGCTACACCAAGAGAAGCTAAGATATTACAAAATATGGTAAAAACAAGCTAAGCTAAGGTGAAATAAGCTAAGCTAAGCTACAAACAGGGTAGACTAAGGCAAAGATAAGCTAAGTTAAGCTAAACCAAGATAAGCTTAGATAGGATAACACAATAAGATAAAAAATAAGCTAAGCTATGCCAAGATAACGTAAGATGTGATAATGTGAAAAGAAGATAATGTAAAGAGAAATAAGCCAAGATAATCTACAAACAATGTAAGCTATGGTGCAAATAAGCTAAATTAAACTAAGCTAACACAAGATAAGCTAAGATATGACACACTAAGGTAAATTTAAACTAAGCTAAGCTAAGGTAGCCCAAGAGTTCAATGAAAGCTGCTCACATTTGCAGAAATTTTGGGACAGACAAGTTACCAGTGTCTTCTGTGTATCCTGATTGGAAAAGTTAACCTTGTTTTATTTATTTGTGGGATCTGGTCCACCTTTAATGTGTCTAACCTCTGTTTGCAGCTCCCTCTCCACTCTTCTCCATCTCTCTGACATGCTCCTGTCTCACCAGTCCAGGCTTGCTGGTTTCTCCTGGTCGACGATCCTAAAAAAAAAAAAAAATAAAAAAAAAAGTTATATTATTAGGACTTCATCGAGTTAATTCCTATATGGCAACCTAAACAGCGATGGACGAAATGTTGTGGCGAACATAGTGGCTTCGGTTTATTGAGCAGTGGCTATCAGATGCAGATTAATGCTTCATAGCCATAAAATGCAACTTAAATATGTTTCCACTAAAGAGATGCACTAAATTTTGCTCTTTAAATGTGTATTTTTTGCACAAATATATGTACAATTTGTTCCCATCTGGGCAACAAAACTGTAAAATACAAAGTTTTGAACAATTGAAGTGCAGTTATGCTCCAAAAACATTTTTATCTCTGTCAAACTTTTGGCCATGACTGCATATTTGTGCCACAGAGCCATTAATAAAACAGACGGGGAGTTTTCATACTTTTCTCGGCGGACTGGACTGGACCGTGTTGGCTGGCAAGGAGATTACAGGGAAGTCATCTGACAGAGTGGGAGGCGGGGATGAGGTGGCTGGAGTGCTGGAGGCCGGCGTTCCTTTTCCTCCTGCTCAGAGCGAAACGGAAACAAACGAATTCAGCCGCGCCGTTAAACATGGTGGAGCGCTGCGGCGCGGCGTTCGTTCTGTACCTGACGTGCAGTGGAAGCGGCTAGGAAGGTGTGAGGCACTGTGGGAGAGCTCCAGGTTGGGCGACATGCCCCGGGAGGAAGGGGGCGTGGCCATGCCGCACAGAGAGGAGGGGCTCCACAGGGGGTCCTTCCCCCCACAGGAAGAGTTCAGTTCACTGTTTGAGTTCTGCACAAACACAAACAAACAGAGGACTATTAGGACCGCAGATAAAAAATAATAAAAAAAGGGGGAAAAAATAGAAAGGAATTTGGACATTTTCTCAAAATTCTGATTTCAATTTTCTGAGAAGAAAAGTCAGAATTCTGAAATTAAAATCAGAATTATCAGATTAAAATCAGAATTCTGAAAACAAAGTCAACATTTTGAAATTAAAACCAGACATTTGAGAAAAAAAGTTCCAATTTTGAGCAAAGTTAGAATCCTGAGATTAAAATCAGAATTTTTAGAAAAACGACACTTTTAGAACCAAAAAATAAATTTTTAATTTTGAGAAAAGTCAGATTTCTGGAAAATAAATAACCAGATTTTTTTTTTTCCCAGCGGCCAGAATCTTAAAATCATTTATGAAGAAAATAGTCAGAATTTTGAGATTAAAATCAGAATTTTTTTTTTCTTTTTTCAGTGGCCCAAATTCTCTTCATATTTATTTAAGACATTAAAAACAAAACAACAACAAAAAAAACAAACTAGTGCTGGGCAATTTGAAAAAAATAAAATCTCCCAATTTTTTCAAATGAGAAAAAAAGTTATTTTAATGAAAGTTATTGAGATCGTTTCCAACTTCTGGTGATGAAAATAGATTCAGGTGCTGAAATTTATAACAGCGATACCATCACTTTTCACGTAGGAGTTCTCATAAAATTATGACTTGATCCTCAAAATGTTTAAACTTTATTCTGGTAATAACACTTTATTTTCGTATTTTTTGACTGTTTTCTTGTAATACTATAACTTTATTCTCTGAATTAAAAAAACAAAAATCTTAGCCTGGCCCTAACATTTCATCGCAGAGTTGAAAGCCCAAATAAATAGGAGATTTTCCAAAAATTAAATTTTCGAAAATCGATTGATTGTGCAGCCCTAAACCAGCTGATGGATGATCTTACCTGCCGTCTGGAGGTCTGTGGGCTGCGGTAGGACGAGGAGGACTGAGTCCCTGAGAGGGGCGGCAGGGACAGGGGCGGGGGCAGCGGCTGCCGCGGAGTCGAGAACGGCGTCGAAGAGGAACTTCCTGTTGAGAACAAACATGGCGACCAATGTAAACATAAACGTAGCGCCTGCAAAGTTACTGCCGACAAAATGAGGGATCAATACTTGCTAAAATCTTAGCCTGAAACTAATCTTACACTTAAAAGACTCCAAAAAGTCATAGCATGCCTTTAGTAGAGCTGAAACTTTGAAGCTACGTTTTGGCTAAAGCATGTTTACATGTAAAGATGTTTTTATCTTACATACAAAATGTGGATATTTTTTGTACACTTTTGGCTTCATTACTGCTAACATGTTATTTTTCCAGTAAGTTACATTGTTTTCAGTCTGTGTACTCCAGTTAACAATTAATTGATCACTAAATTAGCTGATGATTATTTCAATAAACTAGAAAATTCCTGAAGAAATTTAACCGGGGCCTGCCAAAGTGTGCCCGTCGGTTTGGACCCAGCGTTCTGATGCTAAACATTAGCATCAATGCTAAACTTAGCTAAATAGTAGTCATTAGCGTGTGGAAAGTCACAAGCATCTTGCCTAACATGGACTTGCACCATTCAGTATATTAAAATGAATGCATAAGTTGAAATTAGCCAAAATGCTAATGTAAGCCTAAATACTTTCTGTAGCATGTGGGGTATCATTTGAATGTTGTCTGTAATTAACTTACTCCACTCAGTATATTAAACATGGCTAATAAGTAAGAAAAATAGGTAATAGCTTATTTAAGCTAAAAGGCTAATGCAAGGGCGCAGCAAGGCAGTTAAAAAATGATTTGGGGTCAAAATGACCCTCCATTTCTCACTCCAGCGGAGCGGCAGTTGGTGTCAGTTACACTCTCATTTTTTGAAAAATCAAAAACTTTGGGTCGCTTAGAGACAAATTGTGGACAAACCGTAATTGGTATCGACGAGCCGTCTTCACTTTAGAAGAGATCACGGACGTATCTACAAATTGAAATTTGAATGGCATTTCTACGTGAATTCTTGACGACACAGAAAATCCTCAAAAATATGGTATTTTTAGGATTTTTCTTTTCCTTGCTCCATTGACTTATAATGGGTTTTTTTTGTGAATTATGTCGCCATGGTAACCCCGAATCCCACCACAATAATAGCTCCAATGTCGTGAATTTTCCGCACGTTTTGATACCTCATTTGTGGCTGGGCACGCAGCGGTACGAGCCGCATTAACGATCACGGAAGAAAAATAAATAATATTAAAGATGCTCATTAGCATTAGCCTTTTAGCTTAAATAAGCTATTACCTATTTTTCTTACTCATTAGCCATGTTTAATATACTGAGTGGAGTAAGTTAATTACAGACAACATTCAAATGATACCCCACATGCTACAGAAAGTATTTAGGCTTACATTAGCATGGGTGTAGAACAAAAGGTGCCTGCAATGCTATGGGCAATTTTTATTTATTATTTTATTTTATTTATTGCAGTTTTACTATAAACTGGTTAAAAAATAACTGAATTATTCATTTCTAAGCCCCTTTTCCTTCTCTTATACAAGCAGACAACACATAGGCTCAACAACACAAAAGCTTCATATTTATTACAAAGTATTGATCTATGAATTAATTTCTTCCTGTAATGGAAATGATTTCTGATTAAGTTTTCTGTTTTCATGCTTTCATGGATTGTTCTTCTTTTTACCTTTTCTATAGGTTTTCATGTTAAATTGCACTTTTTTGTTAAGTTTGTTAAACTACCTTGAATCTGTATTTCTAAATAAAGACTAACAGAAAGATCACACAGTAACTTTTATTTTTTTATAAAACCTGTTTTGTTCTTATAACAAACAAACCAGATAAAACAAGTTTGGGTTTCTTTATGGTTCAGAGAATTAAATTATGATTACAATTATCATCTAATATTATGTACAGATTAAACTCTAATCTTAATTTAACATCCTGGAACCTGAAGAATCCAAACCTGTTAAATCAACTTTTTTATGTTTGGTATAAAAAGAAAAACAGGATTTATCAAAGAAAAGCAGGTGAATGGACTGAACTTGTGTAGAGCCTTGCTGGTCATGTTGACCACTCAAAGCGCTTCACACTACAGTCACATTTACAAACACACACATTTACACCGACATGCAGGTCGGAGGGCAACTTGCCGCTAAGTGCCCCGCCCCGGGGCAGCTCAACATGTTGCTGAGGAAGCTGGAATCGAACTTACAACCTTCGGTCACAAGACGACCACTCTACCCACTGAGCCACAGTCGCACTAAAAAGCCACTGCATGATCCTTTTGCTAATCTTCTTTAAAATACAGATTTAAACAGTTTAAAAGCTACAATTCAGTGCAATTTAATATAAAAAGTGAGTAGAAACGGTAAACTAAAGGACAAACCATAAAAGCACAAGTACAGTGAAAATAAACAGAAATCATTACTATTAAAAGAAGAAATTTTAACTCTTAAATCAATACGTTGCTATAAAAATTGAGCCCAGTGTTGATACGGCGCTAAAACAGCGAAGGGAAAAGGGCTAACGTACGGCTAATTTAATTAATTTTAAAGTTTAACAATAAAGCTGCACATGTGTTTGGGGTTTCTTCAAATCTTTGGGGGCAATTTGCAGTGACCAACTGACCTGACCTACATGTTTTAGGAGATGTGGGGGGAACCGGAGCACCCGGAGAAAACCCACGCAAACACGGGGAGAACATGCAAACTCCACACAGATGGTCTCTGTGAAGACGCAGCGCTAACCGCTGCACCACCGTGCTGCCCACGTTTTTTCCAATTGGGTTGGGAAGGGATCTATGTTCTAGTTTGTCAATGAGAGATAAAACTTTAACGTTTTAAATTTGACGGAGCGTGGCCTGGCGCCCCGTACACAGAGGCTACAACCTCCATGAGTTTGAACCTCCAGAACATTAGACATGTACTTGACAGTCTTCACTCTTTAGTTTTGTTTTTTGTTTGGCTTCTGCCATCGCAGAGTGTTCCATACTCTTTTCCAAAATGAAATTTTAGAGTTTTTCTTCTTACCGTCCTGCATGGCTTTAATATCCAGATTGTCCAAATCCTCCAGGACGGTTTCTCGGGTGATCTCTGTCTCTTCTGAGGATTCCGGATCGTTGGAACAACCTGATAAAGTTTCTCCTGACATTTTCTCCTCTGGAGAATCCTCTTGACTTAAGCCATCAACCGGGTCCACTTGGTCCTGTGAGACTTCCTCCTCATCTTGGGAAACTGTGATGTGTTGTTTTGGGAAATCATCTTCTTCAGGTCTCAGTGTGTTGGGCAGCAGGAGATCCTCTTTCGCTCTTTGTAAATCATTTTTCAAACTTCTGATCTCCTGCTGATATTTCTCTTCTTGATGTTGAAGTTTTTCGATTTGTTGCAGTGCAGATCGGTTTATGTCCCATATAAGCTTCTCCGCCTTTTGTCTTTGTAAAAGAGCCATTTGATCCTGCTTTATCTTTTGCTGGTAGGTCTCAATCTGCTGCTGTAACTCCATTACGTCTGTTCTATGTCTAGATTTTAGCTCCTCATGTGAAACATGAACCCGATCCAGTTCATGGAACATCTGCCTGTCCCTGTGTCGCAGAATTATTATCTTTCTTGCCATTTTTTGGAAGAGCTCTTCCTTCTCAGCTCTCAGATTGTTGACAAGCTGCAGGTTCTCTCTCTCTCTCTCTACATTGGCGTCTTTCTCACGTCTCGCCTCCTGCTGATATCTCTCCACGTCTTGCTGTAATCCAGAAACTTCACTATGATATTTAGAGTTCAGTTCACTGTATGAATGTCTGAGCCGAGCCAATTCTTCCTGCAGACGTTTCTCGTTGTCTTGCAGGGACGCAATCTTTTGGGACATTTCTAAAAACATGTCGTCCTTTTCAGCTCTCAGGTCTTCTAATCTGGCGCTCTCCATTTCCAGACTGGAGTCCAGTCTTTGGGTTTCCCTGTGTAAAATATCCAAGTGTGCAGGAGCGAAGCTGCCTTGGGGGTTTTGCCAGACTCCCGTTCTTGCCTGGAGTCCCATCATCCTGTTGCGGTATTTCTGAAATTGGTGAAACATTTCTACCTCAAATCCTTTAGCCAAAATCTGTCGTAAATTACTTGAACCGTCGATTGGAAAGAGCTTTGCGCACGTCTGAGCTAGTCAGTGATATTGCAAGCAATGAAAAATATGCAGAATTGTGTCACATACAATTCTGAGTTGATGACATCACAGACTGCATCGCCAGTGACATCACAGAATCTTCCTTTGCTGGCGGTGTGACATCATTCCACCACCAAATATCTCACTATTCATTCTTGTTTACATTCAAAATAGTCCATGATTCACTGGTTTTTATCCAAACTCATTTCCGTTTTGGGCCAAATCAAAAACCTGAATGTTCATAAAGGGCCTGTTGTGCCAGAACATATTGATGAAAACCAATTAAATTGTTAAAATATCAATAAATAGGTGTTTCAGCATCAATACGTGTTTCTTAAAATAACATAATATTGAACATGCTTTCCTTATGGCCCTGAGACGATTCATTGCCAGAAGAGGAAAGCCTGCAGAGCTATGGTCTGATTGTGGGACCAATTTTAAGGGAGGGGATCGGGAACTCAGAGAAGCCTTTGCCAATATGTCAGAGACGCTGCAGGGGCAATTAGCCTCCCAGAAGATTAAGTTTCAGTTTAATCCCCCAGCAACCCCACATTTTGGCGGAGTGTGGGAGCGAGAAGTTCGTTCAGTGAAGGCAGCTCTCCGAAGCTGTGTGGGTTCCCAACCTCTTCAGGAGGCGGTACTTCTCATGGTTCTTCTGGAGGTGGAATCAATACTGAACTCAAAGCCTTTGGGCTATGTATCAACTGATGTGGCAGACGTGGACCCTGTGACTCCAAATAGTCTCCTCATGGGGCGGCGTGATGGATACCTACCCCAGGTGGTCTACCCAGAGAGAGAAAACCTCAGTCGAAGACGTTGGCGGCACTCACAGATTCTTGCTGATCACTTCTGGGCAAGGTTCATCAGAGAATACCTTCCTGGCTTACAGACAAGACACAAATGGCAATCAAATCCTCCTGGACTTCTCCAGAATGCAATCGTTATGATTGTGGATCCCCAGCTGCCCCGCGCCTTATGGCCAGTAGGTCATGTGATCAAGATTCATCGTAGTGATGATGGACATATCAGATCAGCGGATGTGAAAGTTAGTGAACATGTCTACACTAGACCAGTTGCTCGGTTGGTTGTTTTACCAGCTGAAGTAAAGGACACTGAGAAGAGCAGCCAGACACCCCCCAAAACTTAGTAATGCCTTTTATGTTTAGCAAATGTGTAGCCACATTTGGGGGCGGCTGTATAGAAGGCGCTGATATTTTTTGTATTTTATTTTGTAATATTGGTTTCGAACTTACCCTAGGAAGTGACGCAAGTCTCAGTTAGTGCTGCGCTACCGCTCATGAGAGCAATTTAATATACTTCCGGGTCAGTTTTGCTACATTCTTAGCATGCGAAGACCGCATTCCTGGTGTAGTCCTGAGAAGTGATGCTCCGAGTGTTAAGTTGATGACAGAAAGTAAGTACTGCATGTAGCGTGCTGTTTGTTTATTCTAGATTCAGTTTGTTATGTGTGTTAACTACGGGAGAACGAGTATGCGATGTTGTGGGGCTCTCTGAGCGCCGGGAACTCAGTTGAACCTGCTCGGCCTTCGTAGGTTTACCTTAAATCCCATTGTTTGTAACTGCATTTCGGCTGCATCTGTTATTACTTTCCATTGAGTTATTGCAGCAGATATATGCGCTGCCAGCTGCCGCCATTGTGTAGTGATTTTATCTGGCCACATGATGGCGCCAAAGTGCCTCTTATGCTAAACTGAGCCGAAGGGCTGTGTTCGTGTTTTCACCGAGGCTGCGCCTAATGATGTAACCTTTACGTAAATTGAGTTATTTGTGTATGTTGTGGATTTACATGCAAATGTTGATGGTTGAGTTTATTTCTCGTTCGATATTTTTGTTTGAGTTTGTATTAGTTGAACCTCTATTCCGGTAATATGTTAGCCTAATGGCAATTTATTTGTTATTACAGACTGCTGGCAACACTGAGCATCAAGACAAATAAACCAGCTCACATCTGAAGTTAAAGGTTTTTTGTGAATTATGTCGCCATGGTAACCCCGAATCCCACCACAGTAATAGCTCCAATGTCGTGAATTTTCCGCACGTTTTGATACCTCATTTGTGGCTGGGCACGCAGCGGTACGAGTCGCATTAACGATCACGGAAGAAAAATAAATAATATTAAAGATGCTCATTAGCATTAGCCTTTTAGCTTAAATAAGCTATTGCCTATTTTTCTTACTTATTAGCCATGTTTAATATACTGAGTGGAGTAAGTTAATTACAGACAACATTCAAATGATACCCCACATGCTACAGAAAGTATTTAGGCTTACATTAGCATGGGTGTAGAACAAAAGGTGCCTGCAATGCTATGGGCAATTTTTATTTATTATTTTATTTTATTTATTGCAGTTTTACTATAAACTGGTTAAAAAATAACTGAATTATTCATTTCTAAGCCCCTTTTCCTTCTCTTATACAAGCAGACAACACATAAGCTCAACAACACAAAAGCTTCATATTTATTACAAAGTATTGATCTAAGAATTGATTTCTTCCTGTAATGGAAATGATTTCTGATTAAGTTTTCTGTTTTCATGCTTTCATGGATTGTTCTTCTTTTTACCCTTTTCTACAGGTTTTCATGTTAAATTGCACTTTTTTGTTAAGTTTGTTAAACTACCTTGAATCTGTATTTCTAAATAAAGACTAACAGAAAGATCACACAGTAACTTTTAGTTTTTATAAAACCTGTTTTGTTCTTATAACAAACAAACCAGATAAAACAAGTTTGGGTTTCTTTATGGTTCAGAGAATTAAATTATGATTACAATTATCATCTAATATTATGTACAGATTAAACTCTAATCTTAATTTAACATCCTGGAACCTGAAGAATCCAAACCTGTTAAATCAACTTTTTTATGTTTGGTATAAAAAGAAAAACAGGATTTATCAAAGAAAAGCAGGTGAATGGACTGAACTTGTGTAGAGCCTTGCTGGTCATGTTGACCACTCAAAGCGCTTCACACTACAGTCACATTTACAAACACACACATTTACACCGACATGCAGGTCGGGGGGCAACTTGCCGCTAAGTGCCCCGCCCCGGGGCAGCTCAACATGTTGCTGAGGCAGCTGGAATCGAACTTACAACCTTCTGGTCACAAGACGACCACTCTACCCACTGAGCCACAGTCGCACTAAAAAGCCACTGCATGATCCTTTTGCTAATCTTCTTTAAAATACAGATTTAAACAGTTTAAAAGCTACAATTCAGTGCAATTTAATATAAAAAGTGAGTAGAAACGGTAAACTAAAGGACAAACCATAAAAGCACAAGTACAGTGAAAATAAACAGAAATCATTACTATTAAAAGAAGAAATTTTAACTCTTAAATCAATACGTTGCTATAAAAATTGAGCCCAGTGTTGCTGCGGCGCTAAAGCAGCGAAGGGAAAAGGGCTAACGTACGGCTAATTCAATTAATTTTAAAGTTTAACAATAAAGCTGCACATGTGTTTGGGGTTTCTTCAAATCTTTGGGGGCAATTTGCAGTGACCAACTGACCTGACCTACACGTTTTAGGAGATGTGGGGGGAACCGGAGCACCCGGAGAAAACCCACGCAAACACGGGGAGAACATGCAAACTCCACACAGATGGTCTCTGTGAAGACGCAGCGCTAACCGCTGCACCACCGTGCTGCCCACGTTTTTTCCAATTGGGTTGGGAAGGGATCTATTTTCTAGTTTGTCAATGAGAGATAAAACTTTAACGTTTTAAATTTGACGGAGCGTGGCCTGGCGCCCCGTACACAGAGGCTACAACCTCCATGAGTTTGATTCCTGTTTTCCTCTCTTGCTCGTCTTTCTCCTTCTCTAAATATCATAAAAATCCAGAACATTAGACATGTTCTTGACAGTCTTCACTCTTTAGTTTTGTTTTTCTTTTTGGCTTCTGCCATCGCAGAATGTTCCATACTCTTTTCCAAAATGAAATTTTAGAGTTTTTCTTCTTACCGTCCTGCATGGCATCCAGATTGTCCAAATCCTCCAGGACGGTTTCTCGGGTGATCTCTGTCTCTTCTGAGGATTCCGGATCGTTGGAACAACCTGATAAAGGTTCTCCTGACATTTTCTCCTCTGGAGAATCCTCTTGACTTAAGCCATCAACCGGGTCCACTTGGTCCTGTGAGCCGTCCTCCTCATCTTGGGAATCTGTGATGTCTTTTTGTTGTATATCATTTTCCTCAGGTCTCAGTGTGTTGGGCAGCAGGAGATCCTCTTTCGCTCTTTGTAAATCATTTTTCAAACATCTGATCTCCTGCTGATATTTCTCTTCTTGCTGTTGAAGTTTTTCGATTTGTTGCAGCGCAGATCGGTTTATGTCCCATATAAGCTTCTCCGCCTTTTGTCTTTGTAAAAGAGCCATTTGATCTTGCTTTATCTTTTGCTGGTAGGTCTCAATCTGCTGCTGTAACTCCATTACGTCTGTTCTATGTCTACATTTTAACTCCTCATGTGAAACATGAACCCGATCCAGTTCATGGAACATCTGCCTGTCCCTGTGTCGCAGAATTATTATCTTTCTTGCCATTTTTTGGAAGAGCTCTTCCTTCTCAGCTCTTAGGTTGTTGACTAGCTGCAGATTCTGTCTCTCCCTCTCTACATTGGCGTCTTTCTCACGTCTCGCCTCCTGCTGATATCTCTCCACGTCTTGCTGTAATCCAGAAACTTCACTATGATATTTAGAGTTCAGTTCATTGTATGAATGTCTGAGCCGAGCCAATTCTTCCTGCAGACGTTTCTCGTTGTCTTGCAGGGACGCAATCTTTTGGGACATTTCTAAAAACATGTCGTCCTTTTCAGCTCTCAGGTCTTCTAATCTGGCGCTCTCCATTTCCAGACTGGAGTCCAGTCTTTGGGTTTCTCCGTGTAAAATATCCAAGTGTGCAGGAGCGAAGCTGCATTGGGGGTTTTTCCAGACTCCCGTTCTTGCCTGGAGTCCCATCATCCCGTTGCGGTATTTCTGAAATTGGTGAAACATTTCTACCTCAAATCCTTTAGCCAAAATCTGTCGTAAATTACTTGAACCGTCGATTGGAAAGAGCTTTGCGCACGTCTGAGCTAGTCAGTGATATTGCAAGCAATGAAAAATATGCAGAATTGTGTCACATACAATTCTGAGTTGATGACATCACAGACTGCATCGCCAGTGACATCACAGAATCTTCCTTTGCTGGCGGTGTGACATCATTCCACCACCAAATATCTCACTATTTATTCTTGTTTACATTCAAAATAGTCCATGATTCACTCGTTTTTATCCAAATTCATTTCTGTTTTGGGCCAGATCAAAAACCTGAATGTTCATAAAGGGCCTGTTGCACCAGAACATATTGATGAAAACCAATTAAATTGTTAAAATATCAATAAATAGGTGTTTCAGCATCAATACGTGTTTCTTAAAATAACATAATATTGAACATGCTTTCCTTATGGCCCTGAGACGATTCATTGCCAGAAGAGGAAAGCCTGCAGAGCTATGGTCTGATTGTGGGACCAATTTTAAGGGAGGGGATCGGGAACTCAGAGAAGCCTTTGCCAATATGTCAGAGACGCTGCAGGGGCAATTAGCCTCCCAGAAGATTAAGTTTCAGTTTAATCCCCCAGCAGCCCCACATTTTGGCGGAGTGTGGGAGCGAGAAGTTCGTTCAGTGAAGGCAGCTCTCCGAAGCTGTGTGGGTTCCCAACTTCTTCAGGAGGCGGTACTTCTCATGGTTCTTCAGGAGGTGGAATCAATACTGAACTCAAAGCCTTTGGGCTATGTATCAACTGATGTGGCAGACGTGGACCCTGTGACTCCAAATAGTCTCCTCATGGGGCGGCCTGATGGATCCCTACCCCAGGTGGTCTACCCAGAGAGAGAAAACCTCAGTCGAAGACGTTGGCGGCACTCACAGATTCTTGCTGATCACTTCTGGGCAAGGTTCATCAGAGAATACCTTCCTGGCTTACAGACAAGACACAAATGGCAATCAAATCCTCCTGGACTTCTCCAGAATGCAATCGTTATGATTGTGGATCCCCAGCTGCCCCGCGCCTTATGGCCAGTAGGTCATGTGATCAAGATTCATCGTAGTGATGATGGACATATCAGATCAGCGGATGTGAAAGTTAGTGAACATGTCTACACTAGACCAGTTGCTCGGTTGGTTGTTTTACCAGCTGAAGTAAAGGACACTGAGAAGAGCAGCCAGACACCCCCCAAAACTTAGTAATGCCTTTTATGTTTAGCAAATGTGTAGCCACATTTGGGGGCGGCTGTATAGAAGGCGCTGATATTTTTTGTATTTTATTTTGTAATATTGGTTTCAAACTTACCCTAGGAAGTGACGCAAGTCTCAGTTAGTGCTGCGCTACCGCTCATGAGAGCAATTTAATATACTTCCGGGTCAGTTTTGCTACATTCTTAGCATGCGAAGACCGCATTCCTGGTGTAGTCCTGAGAAGTGATGCTCCGAGTGTTAAGTTGATGACAGAAAGTAAGTACTGCATGTAGCGTGCTGTTTGTTTATTCTAGATTCAGTTTGTTATGTGTGTTAACTACGGGAGACCGAGTATGCGATGTTGTGGGGCTTTCTGAGCGCTGGGAACTCAGTTGAACCTGCTCGGCCTTCGTAGGTTTACCTTAAATCCCATTGTTTGTAACTGCATTTCGGCTGCATCTGTTATTACTTTCCATTGAGTTATTGCAGCAGATATATGCGCTGCCAGCTGCCGCCATTGTGTAGTGATTTTATCTGGCCACATGATGGCGCCAAAGTGCCTCTTATGCTAAACTGAGCCAAAGGGCTGTGTTCGTGTTTTCACCGAGGCTGCGCCTAATGATGTAACCTTTACGTAAATTGAGTTATTTGTGTATGTTGTGGATTTACATGCAAATGTTGATGGTTGAGTTTATTTCTCGTTCGATATTTTTGTTTGAGTTTGTATTAGTTGAACCTCTATTCCTGTAATATGTTAGCCTAATGGCAATTTATTTGTTATTACAGACTGCTGGCAACACTGAGCATCAAGACAAATAAACCAGCTCACATCTGAAGTTAAAGGTTTTTTGTGAATTATGTCGCCATGGTAACCCCGAATCCCACCACAATAATAGCTCCAATGTCGTGAATTTTCCGCACGTTTTGATACCTCATTTGTGGCTGGGCACGCAGCGGTACGAGTCGCATTAACGATCACGGAAGAAAAATAAATAATACTAGAAAATTCCTGAAGAAATTTAACCGGGGCCTGCCAAAGTGTGCCCGTCAGTTCAGTCCTGATCTGTTTCAACTGAGTGTTCCATCATAGTTAGTCCTAACCAGCAGCCAATAGCCTCCTGAGTTCCGTTGCTATGGTAAATAATTGTCTCTGCCAACTGTGAGCTGTGAGTCAGACATGCAATAAAGAATAAGGAAACCCTTATTGGGTGTAGAGTAATAGGTTCCTGCCATTGCTTTGCATGGCAGGCCCCAATGATCAATCGTGATTAATCGTTTCAATCCTAGTCCTAATACATAAAAAATTTCTAAACAGGGCTGTGAAAACTTTGAGAGAAAATGTATATCTTGATTTTTGGCAATGAAATAAACAGAAATATGAGATGAATTTAGCATTAAAACGTGTCAATGTGTTTTCTCACCGTAGCTGCTGTGCAGGTCTGTGTAGGGGCTCGACGTGGAGTCCTGCGCCCGCAGGTGGGCTTGTGGGTAAAAGTTCTCAGGCATGGTGGCGTAGCCCTCCTCACAGGACGCCTCCTTTGGGTCTAGGGACACTTTGGCACATTCAATGACGATATCATGGATTTCATACTTTTTCCACCTGGAAAGAAAGCAGAGAGCCATCAGGAAGAGAGAAACGAATAAAACTAAAGAAGGATTTTATCCAGGAGGAGCAGGATGGGTTCACCTGGTGGGGTCAAGTTCGTGGTCCTTGGTTCCCGTCACCAACTCGGGATGTATACGAACATGTTCAAGCATTGGCTGAAAGGGTTTCACACAATTATTAACGCTGACCAGTTATGCTTCATTACATTTTGCTTATGAAATCATAAGTCTTACATAATGAGATTTTATTTGTTTTAGGGCTTCCGGTCACTTTAAATTTAAATAAGCTGCTGCTGGCCACGCCCCCAATTCAACATTTACACTCGTACCTGAAAATGGCTGCAAACAGATGCGCAACTGTACAATCTCACATATTTAAAAAGCATTAGTAGAGCCTCCTGCACAACCAACTAGAATGCAGCAAGTGGTTTCTGGATTTTAGGTCAACAACAAAACACTTGTCTTTTCCAGCAGCCATTGTACAGCGGTAAAACCAGCTGACCGAACATGCTGGAGCTCAGCTTTGGTTGCTAGGTGACAGGCAGTGTCTGCCGATTTGTGACGTTATATTCATAGTTTTCATGCAAAGTCTCACTTCCAGAAACGTTGTAGCCAACAGCCATATTGGTAGGTATCCGTAACTAACTGCCATGGCAGTTGCTATGGAGTTGCTATGACAACAATAAATAAGCCACAGGCTTAGAACTAGCTCTCACCTTGTTCCTACCTAACTTACAAACAATATAAGGACATTACAACTACCTGAGTCCTCTACCCACCTCTGTGTAAAACTAAGACAAATATCAGCGATATTTACGGAAGAACTACCAACATTAGCTTAGCTAATATAGCTTTTATCCGCTAGCTAAGACTGACATGTAGCCTACATGTGTGTTACATGTACCAACTGCCAGTCATCAGAACCTTGTCATTCACACATAGAGTTTGTACGTCCTTTACAAATCCATTTAAATATTAACTGTATGCATCCATAGATTTCAGGCGAAGCTCGTCCACGTTGTTCGCACTTATTAAGTTCACAAGGCAGTTAAGTGTAAGGCACTATGAGATCGGCGGCAGCTTATCCACATTCTCTGTCTCATATGGGTCGATCCTGACAGCAGCCATTTTGTTGATTTATTTTTATCTAACACATTGGTCAAGATCGTCAGTAGACGTTCTGCTGGTTCAGCTATGCTTTGCAATACAGTTGCCTACCAAGATGGCGCAGGTCACTTCCTGTGCCATCCTGCGCCAGTTCAGTCTTGTGGGAGTACAAAATCATGCAAAATGTGAAATTTGGCTAGACTTTTCCACATTTCAGCAACATGGGTCATGAGCTCACCTTCACCACCTCCTCGAAGGTCTCCATGTTCTCCTTCATGCTGTAGTGGGAGCGCAGGTAGGAGACGAAGTTGCATGGATACATTCCGTAGAGCCTGTGGAAGAGGGAGTAGACGGAGGCGTGGAGGTGGATCAGGTAGACCTCGGAAACGTGACCTGGATGGGAGGAGACGGTTAGTGGGATGGTTAGCTGGACAAACACGGAGCTACCATATAGCCTCCTGTCCTACCTGGGTTCTTGAGGTTCCACGACGCCAGGCGGCCGAAGATGTCGAAATACTCCCAGAGGTGCTGCTTCCCGGCTTGAGGGATCATGGGAAGCAGAGTGATGAGCACCAGAACTCCGGTTACCAGCACCACTACATCTGTGTCCGTCTGCAGGGAAAACATTGAGGTCATGGAGAAAACGTTCAGGTTCCAGGGCAGAAGGATAATCTGGGATCCGATCTACACTTTGGTCTGATTCTGGACTGAGAGGATGCCGTTTTCTGATCCTATGAGCTAAACTAGAGAAAATTAATACAAGCAAATTAAAATGGTTTAAAGGGGGAAAGATAGAGACAGGAAGCAGTTCATCCAACCATCCAAATATCCATCCATCCATTAAATCAACCATCCAACATCCATCCATCAATCCAACCATTAGTTCACTCATCCATCCATCCAACTCCCTGCTTTGCAAACAAACTGATTTTCCTAAATGTGTCTTCTAGAAGCAGGATGCTCTATTTTGAAGGACAGACCTTTGTATTTAAATCAGAGTGACAGGGAGACGGGGTCTGGTTCTCACTGCCACCAAAAACCATTAACTCCATGAGAATCTCGATCATCAGCAACAAACCAAACCATCTCTCCCTGATGCTCTGTGCCAACATGGCGGCTTACCTTGAGGCATTTCAGCAGTGAGAGCAGCAGAGGGTAGCGGGCCATCTTGTGGATCCAGGACGGCTGCTTTCGGACCACGTGGCCGAGCAGCATGAGGGTGGGCAGCCGGCAAGCTGGTTTGGCCATACAGTCGTTCATCTTGTCCAGAAGGTGCTGGGCGGCGGAAAAAAGGTTGGATGTGTTTACAACAAGGAAAGTTAGAAAAACACTGATGGTTTTTATGCGTAAAGGAATAAAGGAGAGCAACATCCAGGGTTACAGCTAATTACAAACGAACCGAAGTCGGGTTGGACAGGACTCTCACCTTGTCGTGTGGCTCTCTGACTGAGGACAGGATATGCAGGGCCTGGGCGGAGTTGGTTTCCAGGAAGTAGTCCACCAACGCGTTCAGCAGCATGGAGCCTCGCTCTGGAAGGGAAGCAGCATTTTTAACCGGCTCGTTTGTTTACTTCTGCTCAGGTCGACGGAGCCGGATGGACCCACCGGTGCAGAGCTGGTCGTTGATGAGGCTCCGGATCTCTTCGAGCTGCTGGAGGTCGGAGGTCTCCAAGAGCGGGAGGAGGTCCCCGACGTTGGGCTGCTCCCTGGCCATGGCGGCAGTGCTGGAGGTGGAGGCCGCGTGTCTCTCACAGTGTCAGTCCCGGCTTGCCTGGAGGACTCCTGGGGCCCGCCCACCAATACAGTCTCCAGGCACCGCTGGCGGGTCGGAACCAAAACCCAGAGTCAGAAACAGGTCCAGAACGTCTTTGGGTCATCCTCATTGAAATCTGAGAGAATTTTGGAGACAGGAGCTACAACTAACATTTAATTTAGTAATCAATTATTCTAACAATATATGTTTCTAAATTCTGCAGATTTCTCATTTAACTTCTTAAACCTTTTCTATACAATAATTCATTTTTTAAAATAAAAAAAACATTTTAAATGCGACAACACAGCATTCCTTCCACCGGAAGCTGTGCAATGTGAGGAGTTTGGGGAAAAATATATTTAGAGACAAATGTTATTTTTAAAAATCACAAATACAAAATTTATATTTTTTGCACAGTTTTGGCTTATTTACTGCTCTGAATATGTTGTTCTTTCAGCAAGTGGATTTTTTTTTTTTGTATACGCCAATTAGCAATTAATTGATTAATAAAAAAATAAAAGATTTCCCTTTCATCCATTTAAGCCTTTTTTATGCAGTATTAAATACATTAACAGATACAAATAAACAATTTAATTCATTTTTTAAATAAGAAAAACTTTTTAAGATGCAATAAAATTTTGATTAATTATGGTTAACCCTATTAGTCATTTTTACCCTAATCCTGATCGATTTTATTGATTAATCAAATTTTTGGGTGTTGAAAATTTTATTTGTAAAAAATCTGGATTTTTTTTTAGTTACATTTTGAAATTATTTCCCGTCATTGATGGATTGATCACAGTAATCAATCCCTCCAGGATTTTGCCGTTATTGTAATTTTTCCTTAGAATATCACTGAACTTGTGTAGCTAGTTTGGAAACATTTATGAGGAATTTTGGAATATTTACGCCTATTGTAGACGGTAAATGTGACTTTTTTAGTCTCCATATCGAGCACAGATAGTAACTTTATATCAAGTCAGGCTGGGGAAGCAGAGTAGTAGAAGTAACAAATACTGCCACCTGCAGGTGGGAGTTAGCGTCACTAAAAACAAATGCTTCTGAGCGTTTTTGTAGAAAATTTGGAATAAATTCACTGTTGTGCGTTAAAAATTGCAGAATTGCAAAAAACAGGAGGTATTGATTGATAATTTGGCAGATAAAAGCTGCTTTGATTTGATTAATAAAATAAATCCAGGCCTTTAGCTTGGTTTCTTTTCCTGAGGCACCAACTTTCATCAGCCTCATTTAGAGAAAAATGAAACTGTAGATCAAAATTAACAGCCTGAATGTTTTCTAATATCAACAAAGATTAGATATTCCGTCGGCAGCAGATTTACAGTGTAATCCTGACGGGCAGCTCATTAATGCCAGGCAGCTTATTCACCAACCTGGAACAATGATTCAGCACAAACCGATCTCATCGGCTCTTCAGATCTCACTTCAAACGTCTGAGCAGAGAAACAGCTGCTAAAAAAATGACAATCCACTGAAAGTTTTTTCAAACGTAGCTGCGCTTGTGCCATGACCAATCAGCTCAGCGCTCGTTTCTGATGCGGAGAAGCGTCCGCAGCTCAATCGTCCCTCTGTTTCAATCGACTGCTGACTCATGTGGCTGGACGTCCGGGTGAGGAGAGCAGACACGAACATGAGCAACGTTCAATGTGATCTCAGTCAGCCGGGGAATGCTCCGCATCACAAAGACGCTTTATGCAGCGCCGCCGCAACCAGGGAGGCCCTGGAAACGA
This sequence comes from Xiphophorus hellerii, assembly GCF_003331165.1. Classification (NCBI taxonomy): domain Eukaryota; kingdom Metazoa; phylum Chordata; class Actinopteri; order Cyprinodontiformes; family Poeciliidae; genus Xiphophorus; species Xiphophorus hellerii. The sequence goes on along the minus strand of NC_045679.1, from coordinate 7,815,390 downwards.
TAACTATCTGAGTGGGAGACGCGAGGCGCTGCAGACGGTGGCGAATTGGGGCTATTGTGGATAGAAATAAAAAAAAGGAGTTAATGTCCGCCAAATAACGCTGAAATTTAAATTTCTAGAACAAACAGGAACATTTCTGCGCTTGAAAATTTAAAAAATGTAAACTCTTGAAACTCAGAAAATTTCCAAAAGTCGAAAAGTTCTGACTTTTGAAACTCAAAAATTTCCATTTTTGGAAAAAAATAAATTTCTAAAAAATTCTAGAAGCACAAAATGTTTTCTAACAAATTTCCAACTTTTGGACTCAGAAATTTTGTTGTTTTTTCTTTAACATTTCCAGGATTTACCTCAACATTACTGAGTTCTCTCACTAATGTTCAACTTTTGAATGTCAGAAAAATTTGGAAAAATGTTTCTGGCTATTTGGGCTATTTTTTCAACAACTTTTGGACTCAGAAATTCTCTTGTGTTTTTTAGAAATTTTCTGAGATTAATCTCAAAATTCTGGAGATTTTAATAGCATTTTTTTCACTTTTGGAGCTCAAATATTTTCTTTTTTTCTAGAAATTTTTCGAGATTAATCTAAAAATTTTGAGGGTTTTTTTCTGACTTCAATGGCCCCAACTAGCCGCCATACTACTCAGTGGATACTCAGGAAGAAGATGAATAACTTTGTTTGGGAATTTGAATGAACCTTTCTGCCTGTGTTATTTGCCCAGTTTGTTCTCTCAGCTATTTATTTAATAAAATGTAATAAAATTCTAAACCAGAGTATTGAGTCTTTTCCAGAAGAGTTCAAATATCTTCAGGTCTTGTTCATGAATGAGGAATAATTGGTTTCACAGTCTACCGTGTCTATATATAAATTTTTGGACAATTATTGGATGCTGTGCAGCTGGAAGTATTTTCGCTCTTACTTTCTTGCCTTCAGACAGATGTTATGATGCGTAACTGTGGCAACAGGTACCGTTTTTTACAACTGGGCGCTGCTGATTAGCATCTCATAAGCTCTAATCATGCCTGAACTACGACCCAAAAATCCCAGGGGAGTTGTAAAGGAGACATCATGGATGCAGAGCAGAAAGAGAGGAAGTTCAAACTAACAACCATAAAACCAAATAGACGTTTAAAGAGGAGAAGCAAAAGCAAATGAGGTGGATTAGCAGAGCTTCCTAACAGCTGATGATGTCATCCAGGTCATGTTACCGTGAAATACCGTCTCTGTTGTGATAATGAGTTGTTAGCATGTCATGAGACTGTCATACAGAAAATCTTCAGTCAGAAGTGTCTTTAGATTTGTTGCAGCACTGACTGCTACCAAAGACACTTAAATCATACAAGTTTACAGCATTTTTTCCCTCCTTAAAAATAATTGTTGAAATGAATTGAAAACGCACTGAATTTGGAATAATTTTGCAGGCCTTAGCAAAAACATCCTGGTGGGTTTAACTCGAAGAAACCAACAACAAAAGAACCCGTGAATACTTACTGCCAGCTGGTTGCATGTTTAAGGTAAAGCCGAGCAATGAGATGCATTAAATGCAACATGGTTCAGTCAGAAAGCAGAGGAGCAGCTGCTGCATGAAGACTGACCACTGGCTGCTGCTGCTGCTGCTGCTGCTTGTCGTAAACAACTCGCAGAGAACAATGGGCAGGCTTGGCTTTACTTTACCCGCTTCTAAAACACGAACATTTCTTTTCCGTGACACGTCGAGCAGCGATTTCACAAAAAATTAAATAAATACCAGAGATGCAATCAGGATGTAATCTCTGAAATATCAAGCCTATCCATCACCAGGTCTGTCCAGTAGGGAAAAAAACACAAGTCAACCCAGCGCCGACAGCTAACGTTAGCTGGGACCAGCGACCCACACTCCGAGCAACATTTACTCCCGGTGTCATTCCGGCTCGATTCGATCTACAGCGGCCAGATCGGTTCGGTTTGAACCCAACGCAACATCTGAGCTGGAACCCGCTGATAACAAACCGCATTATTCGCAAATAAGTGGAGCTGTTTACCTGTTAGAGTAGATTCACTCCACAGGGCGCCGCCATCTTGAACACCTCACAGCCCATCCCACCGCAGTCAGCCTCCGCTGTCAGGCTGCGAGCGAACTAATCCCGCAACTCCGAGCGGCTCTGCGCTTCAATGCTGCCGCTTTTCGAGCGGCACCGAACCGGGACAGCTTCTGAAAATCATCCTAATCCCGACAGCCGACACGCCGCTCCAGCTTTCACACGGAAAACGGCTGATTCTTATCTCTGTCGCGCAGTTAAAGTTTGTTTTCCCATCGCTGATGGTGAAGGGCTGAACTGCGTGTAATGCGGTTTCGCGTGACCCACATGCAGAGAGCGCACGCGCGATTCAGTTAGTTAGATTTTAGTTTGTTTTTTTTTAAAAGCGAATTAAATAAGATTTTACAGAAACACGTCTGTGAAGGTTTTGTTTGTTTTACAGAAGATAATTATTGCCACTGTAGAAAAGAAAATCTGAAATCTTTATGTCAAAATTCTCAAATTAAAGCCGGAATTATGAAATGAAAGTCAAAATTATGATAATAAAGTTTGAAATGTGGTATTAACGTTTTAATTCCGAGAGAAAAAAAAACTAACTCTGAGAGAAAAGTATTAATTCTGAGATTAAGGGCAGAATTCTGTTAATAATGTTTGCAATTTTAATAATAAGGGTAGAATTATGAGATTAAAATCTGATTTCTCATAGATTAAAGTCAACATTTTGGTTATAATGTTTTCAATTTTAACAACAAAGTCAAAATTCTGAGATTAAAGTCTGAATTTTCCTAGATTAAAGTCAAAATTATGATCATAATGTTTTACATTTTAATGATAAAGTCAAAATTCTGAGATTAAAGTCTGAATTTTCCTAGATTAAAGTCAAAATTATGATCATAATGTTTTACATTTTAATGATAAAGCCAACATTTTGAGATTAAAGTCTGAATTCTCATTGATTAAAGTCAAATTTTTACAATCATTTTTAAAATTTGAATTGTAATAATGCTAGAATTCTGAGATTAAAGTCATAATTCTGAAATTAAAGTTTGATTTCTCATTAAAATCACAATTTAGAGATAAAAGCCAAAAGTCTGATATGAAAGTTTGAAATTTGATAATAAAGTTAGAATTATGTGGGATTAGAGTCAAAATTTTGAGATTCGAGTCCAAAATCTTTCAGATTAAAGTCTCATAATAAAGACAGAATTCTGATAATAACATTTTAAATTTCATAATAAAACTACAGTTCTGATTTTAAAGTCAGAATTCTTTCAGATTAAAGTCAGAATCAACCAATCCTAAAGCTTTATTTAGGAATTGTGGAAATAAAACCACCTTATGTTGCATTTACAGCTGCCAGTTTTTAATTTTTGTCAGCTGTTATTTGAAAATTCGCTGAAATTAAGCCAGATTTGACTCACCATGAATTCTTAATTAAACTTTAGACTGAGACTAATAAATTGTACATGTCATCAGGTTCACATGATGGCAGCATTATATCTCCACATTTGTCTGGTGTAAATGCTGTATTTTCATTAACCGTAAGCATAAACTCATCATAATTAACAGAAATAAAGGCGTAAAAACATCAAATGTGTGTAAATAATCTGCTTCACTTAATAATGGAGTTACTGAAATAAACGAACATTGCAATATTGGCAATAACATTCTAATTTGTTATAGTATTTTATATAATATGATGTCATTATGTAATATCATATTACGTTATTTATTGTATGACACATTGAGGTTTTTCTCCACTAGATGTCGCTCTTGCACTCAAACTTCATGTCTTTCTTGCACCAAAACTCTCACAAATAATAATGATGAAGAGGAAGATGATGGTGGGGGTTTTTTTATTATTAAAATGAACTTTCCATTCAGTTGACTCAATAAATGGTGTTTTTTTGCGTCGCCATAGCAACCACCAGTTAGCTGTGCTTGGATAAGCAGACTGGTTGGGTGTGTGTATCTTTGGAGGCGCTAAAGTTACAAATCCATCCATCCATTTTCTAACTTCCTTGTCCCCAGTGGGGTCGGGAGGTGCTGGTGTCTATTTCCAGCTGACGTACCGGGAGAGAGGCGGGTTCACCTGGACAGGTCGACAGCAACACAGAGACAGACAGACAGGACACACAACCACGCACACACACACACTCACCCCCACGCACACACTCACACCTAGGGAGAATTTAGAGACCAATTAACCTGACAGTCATGTTTTTTGGAAGTACCCGGAGTGAACCCACGCGTGCACAGAGAGAACATGCAAACTCCGTGTAGAAAGACGGGAATCGAACCCAAGACCTTCTTGCTACAAGGCAACAGCTCTACCAACTGCTCCACTGTGCAGCCCTAAAGTTACATATGTGGAAGCTAAAGACTCTTAAATCTTACACAAAACTTTATTTTACTTTACTTTGCGCAAATCCAGTAAAGCAAACAGAAAGCGTTGGGGATTTGTTTTAAAAGTTGAAGTAAAGTTTTTGTTTTTCTTGTTTCTGCATTTTTAATTAATTACGCAGAATTTATTTTATTTTACTGTTGCATATTTCGCATGTTTTTTAAAAAAAAAACCCCAGTCTCTTCCCCTCATGCAGTCGCGGCTGTTTTGTATAACTGTTCCGAAGGCCGCTGTTTTTCTAAGCAAATTTCCACCTGCAGCTTGGACTTTTCATTGGCTGAAACCACAGTCAGATTCCCCTGCGAAGTTATCTGATTGAAAATCAGGGAGGGGAGAAAAAGACCGAGCTGCGAGCGCTGATGATGCTTCTTTCTGCTTTAAGGCTCCTGCAACTTTTAGGAAACGGATTTCTTTCTCTGCGTTTTTTTTTTTCTCTCTGCGACGCATTTTGGATCTGTAAAGTTTATTATTGTTGTTTTAATTCGGGCTCAATTAACGGTGAGTCGGTGCCAACAGTTTCACATTTTCATAAATTGTATAATAACTCGAACGGGTAGTTAACAATATCTTTTATTGTTTTGCTAAAAAAAAGAAGAAAAACTTCTTCAAAATTACATTTTAGCTCTAACCAGTTCTAAAACCTTTTAAAAAAACATACTCTAATGTGTAGTTTACATATTTATTTAACATTATAATGACATTTTAGAATACTTCGTTTTATTTATTGCGTTAAAAACAAATAGAAAATGTTCTGTGTGCTATTTTTGCGACGCAGAAACAACATGCCGCGGTCATTTCTGGTGAAAAACAAACGGTGCGCCTCCTATAACATCCACCGCAGTTATGAAGAGGAGCAGCCGGCGGAGTTTGAAGACCAGGGTGAGACTTTATCTGTAACTTTAAATGGAAAATGCATCACTTTTTCTTCGCTAAATAAACGATATTTTCTTAAATGTCGCATGCATTAAAAATTAAAGTTGCTTGCAATGTGCTCAACTGTTTTGTTGTGTATTTATCAGAAGTCCCGTCGCAGCTGCAGAGCACAGACTCATCAGAGGAGCCCCTGTCCGAGGGGCCCTCGCTGTCCGCAGACAGGTGCTCCCCTCCGGAGGATTCAGAGCCGCAGTGTCCGTTACCTGCTCACCCAGAGCCGGCCAGCCCGCCGCTGGCCCCCTCACAGCCCTACTACCTAACAGGTCGGTACCTCAACCAGACAGGCTTTACATTAGCAGGGGCCCGTGTCCGGACGTTTTAAGCGTTTCATATCAGTTGGTAATCATACATAGTTGCAAACAAGTCTGAACCGGAAATGGTCCGCGCCATCTTAGTAGGCAAGCGCAGCGCAAAGCATAGCGGGATGGCTTGAGATCAACAAAAAGAAAATATGTGGGAGTTCTTGACCAATAATAGAGAGATTGACCGGAAATGTTCCTCCGATCTCATACTATGATACAGTTAGCAGCCTAGTTAACACAAAGAGTGCATATAAAATAGAGTTCCTGATATCCATGGACACAAACAATCAATGTTTAAATTGATTTGTAAAGGATGAACGAACTCCTCAGATTAATAACAAGGTTCTGGTAACTGGCAGAGCAAGTACTTAAATAAATAAACATGTAGGCTACATGTCGGTGTTAGCTAGCAAATAAAAGCTACAGTAGCTAAGCTAATTTTGCTAGTTCAGCTGTAAGTAGCACCCTAAATATCGCTGATATTTATCTTAGTATTACACAGAGATCTGTAGAGTACTCAAGTAGTTGTAATGTTTGTAAGTTAGACAGAAACGAGTCGAGAGCTGGCTCTAAGCTTGAGGCTTTTTTATTGTTGTCATAGCAACTCCATAACAACCGCCTGCCAAAATGGCTGTCAGTTACAAAGTTCACGGAAGTGTGTCACATGAAAACTATGTATTGATTAGTTTTTGTGTTTTAAATATGTGAAATGCTGCCAAGCTGATTGTGAGGCCTTTCCTGTTTTATCTGTTCATTTTTAAACAGTTGTGGCAAAACCAGAAACTGGTACTTGCAACCCAGCAGGTTGTTGCTAGGTAACCATAGAGCGAGTGAGTTAGTTGATTGTATCAACCTAACTTAGCTAGCTGTGAGAGGTTGAGTCTCAAGTCTTTACTCTGCCTGCATCTCCCAGAATGCTGTGCGGTTCTGGATCAGAGTTCAGTGAAAAGGTTTTTATACCATATTCTGATTCTGCTTCTTCTTTTCTTCTTATTAAACTTCATATTATCATCAACCTGCCAGTGGGACTAGATATGGAAATTAGACACTTGGCTATCATCTCATATATTTGCATGTAAAAGTTAAATGATATCCAATGTCCCATTTTTAAAGAATAAACTTGAAACTATGAACACATTTTGTACTTTCATCTAGTTCTCAGCTGCTTTCTAAGAAAAATACTCAGCAGTTTGGCAATAAGTTAATTGTTTTTGGTGTCTGGAAATGAGCCATTTCAAAAACCTCCGGAATGCAACATTACAAATCCACAGGCATTTCACCGTTACCTATAGCAACCCCAGCCTGTTACCTAGCAACCCAAGCAGAACTTCGGTATGGTTGGTCAGCTGGTTTTACCGCTCTGTGTGCTGTACAATGGCTGCTGGAAAGCTAAAATCTCATTATCAAGGAATTATTTTGTGCACAAACTGTAATGAACATGTTTTGTGTCCTAACCTGTTAAGGAAAGCATAATATTTCACCTTTCAACTTGTCCTCCCTGTGTTAGAGCCCCACATGGCCGAGTTCCCGCCTTACTACAAGCCTTCGTACGCCTGGGAGTCGATGTCGTCGTCCTACAAGCTGCGGCAGCTGAGCTTCAGCCCCACGGTGCTGCAGCACGCCAGCAGCCTGTATGGCGGCCACATCAGCCGCAGTCCGCCGCCGCAGCAGCCGCTGGACTGCAGCACGCACTACTCCCCCACCTCCAACACTTACCACTGCATCACCTGTGACAAAGTAGGCAGCTTTTCTCATCACTGCATGGAATATCCATATTTAAAATGATGATTTCATTTATTAACATAAGGGGCAATCAAAACCAACCTCGCCTTGTATAAATTATTCCACCCAGGGGTGTCCAAAGTGCGGCCCGGGGGCCATTTGCGGCCCTCTGGGGCATTTTGGGCGGCCCCCTCAAGTTCAATTCTACAATGGAGCAAAAAACAGGAAGTAGAGATTAAAAACTAGCATGAACCACACATCTCAGAAAAATGAAATAGAAGGCTGGGATCAGGAACTTTTCAGAAGTTTTGTGCCTCTGGTATGGCACAGACTGTTTGCTACTTCATGGTATTATTCCGAAAAGATGTTTAAATTTTTCCTTTAGCACAAAACTCTTTTTCAGGAAAGCTAAAAACAACTTCAAACTAGCGTAAAAACTTTTTTTTTTGTTTTTGCAAAGTTAAGGAAGTTTGTTTGAACTTTTGCCATTTCCATCAACATTTTCTCCAACATGTGTGTGAGAACATGTTGATGCAACTGAATCAAAGCATGTGGGTAATCCAGCTTAAGTCACGATTAAACAAGAGCCAGGTTGGTGTGAGTAAATGTTTTCTGTTAACAAGTGAAATCAACATTTGTATGTAATTTCCCCAAGTTATTTTTACTGTTTTTTTGTCGTTCAGGTTTTCTCAACTTCTCATGGACTGGAGGTTCATGTCAGGCGGTCACACAGCGGAATGAGACCATTTGGTTGCAGCATCTGCAGGAAAACCTTTGGGCACGCTGTGAGTCTGGAGCAGCACATGAACGTTCACTCCCAGGTAAACAAAAACACAAATTACTTCAGATTTTGTAAAAATTGTAAACTTGTAAAACTGAGAAAGCAGTAGTTTGTTGCCATGCTTCATTTATTTTAGAAATTATTGATTCTTTAAGTCTGAAAAATCTATTTTAAACCCCATCAAAAGTGAAAATTCGATATGGCTGCCGAATAATGGCGGTAGTGAAAAGCCGTTTATTTGTACTTCTGATTGTTTTCATCTCATTTACCATACTGTCATCAACATAGTTATACACTGTTTTTGTGTTAAAATCAGATAAATACCTTAATATTGTTTTGTGCTGCTAACAAAAGTTAGCTTAAACAACAACGGCATATCTAAATGTTAATTAAACTATCCAATTATGCATCCAGCACTATAAAAATCACTAATACAGGTTATAGAGTGGGATACTGGTTTTAAAAGTGCTACTAATAAATGGTTTATACCTGGATTATCTTTAAGCCCGGCAGCCATATTGAATGGTAATGGTGCATTTTCTTTGTACCTGGAAATCAGATTTTCAGTGGAAAACAAGAACGGACTGGGAAAGTTGAAGCTCTCCCAGCTAATCTGAGTTTTATATAGCTATACACTGTAAAAAAAAAAAAAAGAAGAAAAAAAACGTGTAATTTATGGTAAAATACTGGCAGCTGTAGTTGCCAGAATTTTACTGTAATAAATACAGTATTTGTGCTGTAATGTCAACTTGTTAACATGTTTCTTTTGTGTTTGAATTTATAAAATGATTAGAAATGTACTATTAGCTTGTACTGCTAATAGTAGTTAGCATGAAAGCAGATGTTTGTCTTTGTTAACGTAATGTTTTGAATCGAATACAGAGACATTTGCGTGAGGAATTTCAGATGATTTATGCAAAAAAAGGTTTTTTCATTAGGAGTTCTACTTTTAAAAGATCGCAGCTTATGACTTGTAAAAACTATCAAATGGGGCTAAATTGTTTAATTTTATTGTATGTTCAGGAAAAAAGTTTTGAGTGCAAGATGTGCGGTAAATCCTTCAAGCGCTCCTCCACGCTGTCTACGCACCTGCTCATCCACTCCGACACCAGACCTTACCCCTGTCAGTACTGCGGGAAACGGTTCCATCAGAAGTCGGACATGAAGAAGCACACGTACATCCACACGGGTAATGACAGCGGCGATCCTCCCACTCTGTTCTGGACTCAACCTGCTGCAGTATCAACCATTCAAACATCAGCTGTTTGGAAAAGTGTAATATTTTGTAAATATTACACTTTTTAGGGCTGCAGTTAACAATTATGTTAGTAATCGATTATTCCAACGATGAATCAGATAAAAAATGATCACACTCTGCTGATTTTTATTTTAATATTATAAATACATTTTGAAAATTATTTTTAAAATGGGAAAATAAACAATTTATTGCCTAAAATGCAATAACACAGCAACCCTTTAGTGAACGTTTGATTATTTGTAGATTGATTAAGATTCATCTGCAGCTAAAACAACAGTTTTAGGATTTTAGCACAAATAAGTTAACCTATCATTTGAAAGTAGCTTTTTTGTATTTATTCAGATCATACATAATGCAATATTTAGAACTGTGCAATTTTGTAATTGCAATTGAAATTGTTCTCTTTTTTGCAGAGAACACAATATATTAAAGTTATTTTAAAAGATTATAAGAATAAAGTCGGATGAGAAAAAAGTTGAAATAATACGAGAATAAAGTCATAAAATTACAAAAATACAGTCATAGTATTATGACTTCATTCTCATATTATTTCGACTTCATTCCTGTAATATTATGACTTTATTTTTTCTTAGTGTTGCCCTAACACGCCGTCGTCCATCCGCACTGGATTTGTAGCTTTAATTTGATTTCCAGTTTCGGGTTTTGTTTCTGTCCAAAGATGTGCTGGATGATATCAGCTACTTTCCAGGTGCAGCATGGAGGAATTGTTTCCAGAGGTTATAAAGCCGCTGATAAATCAGAAAAAGAAGTTTAAACAAATATCCCGTCAATTTGCATGTCTGGTTTTCCTGCTTCGCGCCGCGCTCTATAAAAGGAAGTCTGTTCAGTTGACATTTGTTGACAGCATGGCTTCTACAAATCTGAACAATGGCGCGATTCTTCTCGATTGGTCGCTAATAGAAACTTTACCTATGAGGTGAAAACATCTGATGCTGTTTTTAAGCAACTCTGATTTTTTTGCAGCTAAAGGAAAAATCAAATCAGTCATGGTAAAAAAAAAAAAGAAAAGTGAAACATTTTTCATTTTCGCAGGCGAAAAGCCGCACAAGTGCCAGGTTTGCGGCAAAGCGTTCAGCCAGAGCTCCAACCTGATCACCCACAGCAGGAAGCACACGGGATTCAAACCGTTTGGGTGTGACGTTTGCTCAAAGGGCTTCCAGAGAAAGGTGGATCTGCGCCGGCATCACGAGAGTCAGCACGGCATGAAGTGAAGGCTCCCGAACGTTTGTACATATTAGATTTCTATTAAAACAATGAGTGTCAGGTGTGCCTGGGATGGTAGGACTCCCTCAGGGAAACTGAAATGTAATATATAGGAATCCATTTTTAAATGTCTGTATAAATGTGAAAAAATTGGTATAATTTTGTATTTATATTCTGGTCACTGCAAAAACACAAAATATCACCAAGTTTTGTAGTCTAGTTTCAATTCAAATATCTAATGTTACAAATCAGCAGGCGCTTCGCCGTTACCTAGCAACCCCAGGGAAGACTGGCCCGTTACCTAGCAACCCCAGGGAAGACTGGCCCATTACCTAGCAACCCCAACGGAACTCTTTGAAAATCTTCGTGCACTTGAAATAAGACAAACTAACTGACAGGAAATAGGAAATAATTCCTTAATAAGTGAAATAAAATATTTTAGCTTATAGAAAGAGATTATTTAGATTATTTCACTTTGAACAGAGTTAGTATGTTTACTCTTATTTGAGTAAAATTTCTGAATTTTCTACCAACTGAATAAAAAATAAACAAAAGCTTCACCAGACACAGACCTGCAACTTTTATTAAAGTTTCATAAGTTTTTTATTGAAAGAAACTGATTTGGAAAATTTTTTTTTGTCTGATTTTGTTATTTATTTGTTACTTATATGAATTATTGTCATTTTGGTCCTTAAAACACCAAAATTTCCACTTAATTTTATATTTTGGCCCATCTGATTATGTAATTTCTAAATATTAAATAATTTGATCAGTTACTCAGTATTTGAGTAACTTTTTACCAAACACTTTTTTACTTTAACTTGAGTAGTTGAGTAAAATATGTTGAAGTAGTTCTACTCCACTGACCTCTGATTGCAAGTAACTTAAAAGTAACTTTTTTTTAGCAAGATACAAGAGCCTATTTTAAATAAATAATTCTGCAATGTTGATAAAAAAAAGGTACAAGTTTCACTCGCAGATTATTTCACATATAATATTGGAAGAATGTAGTAATCTGCTGGTGAAGCTAATAACTTTTAGAATCAATATTACAGAATTAGTTACTTAAATAAGTTCTTATCTTGCTGAAAATTACTTGGAAGTTAATTTTGTCTTATTTTAAGTGTACTTGAACTAGAAATTACACAAACATACTGGGTAGTATTTTGTATTTTTGCAGTGTTTGAATGATTCAGGTTGTTGGGGATAATAAACGATTTGATATAAACTGCAATCCTGGAAAATCTCTGTTTTTCCTTTTTGATAATAGTCCGTGTTTCATAACCACACACTTGTATTTTTTGTTTGTTTGTTTTTGAGCCACGTTCTCATCTAAAGCAGGATGTAGGATTCCTACAGGACTGTTACGTTGGGTGAAAATCTGTTGCGTGACCAGAGTGATCCTGCAGTCAAATAACACACCTGGAGCGTCATGCAAATCCACGCGCAGCGCCTGATAGTGGACTAGAAAGCAGCAGGAAGGGACAGTTAGGGAAGCGTTCAGGAACTGAAACACAAATGGCTTCAAAAACATGAAAAACCAGAAGTCAAATCAGAGGAAAGCTAATGAATTCTGCATTTGGTTTCATTGGGAAACAGGGATTAATGAGTGTGTGTGTGTGTGTGGAAAAGGGATTGATTACTTGAGTTAACTGCCACCCCACCCTTCCAGTCTGTTGGATTTACTTACAACAAACAAACGGCAACAAACGCCGCCTTCCTCAAACACCAAAGCTGCTGGCGCGTTAAGCTGCTGGAGGCAAATCAGATCATCAGGAACGGCCTTTAAATCTGACGAGGAGGCCGGCGCAGAAACTACGCTCACCTTTCAACGAGGACGAGTCAGTAACGCCTCGCACTGAAAAAACACGTTAATAAATATTTTTGGTGTAGTTTCTAGTGCAAATGTCTTAGTCAAGTGGAAATGAGACAAAACTAACTAAGCTCATTTCCAGCAAGAAATTAGCTTTTTTTTCTTGCTGTTTGTTACATTTTGTTGCACAAAATTATTCTTACATAATGAGATTTTGGCTATTTTAAAGCCTTCTGCTACTTTAAGTCCAAATAAGCTGCTGGTGGCCACACCCACAAACTCAACATTTACACTCACACGTTAAAACGGCTGCAAACAGATATATATTATACAACTGTACATCTTTGAAGAGCAGAAGTGGAGCCTCCTGGACAACCATCAAGAATGCAGCAAGTTGTTTCTGATGGTTGGCCAACAACAAAACACTTGTCTTTTCCAGCAGCCATTGTACAGTACAGCGCATACAGCAGTAACCATCCTTCTCATGAATCTGTATTAGGAAAACAGGGTGTCTTCAGTCAGAAGCTTCTTTAGATTCACTGTAATACAGACTGCCACAGGAGATCTTTCCTCATCAGCAGTCATCATCTACAATAACTCTTATTATTATATTAATATGAATTACAAGAATTAATAAAGTATTTCTGAATTTGAACTGAATTGATACAGCAGTAAAACCAGCTGACCAAACGTCCTGGAGCTCAGTTTGTGTTGCTAGGAAACGGGCGGAAATCTGTTGGGGTTGCTAGGTAACGGGTTGAGCTTCTCTGGAGTCACTAGGTGAAGGGTCAGTGCCTGCTGATTTGTGACTTTACATTACTCAGGTTTTTGAAACGACTCATTTTCCAGACACCAAAAAACATGAAGGTCCTGCCCAACAATGGCGGGGTGTTTATTTATTTTATTTTAAAATTTTTTTTACAAACGCTTGGTCTGTTTTTAGAAGCAGCAGGAACCAAACTGGAAGTACAAAAACATGCAAAATGTGAATTTTGCATAAACGATACTCTATAAATATCAATTCCTTAATATGGATGTAAAAGTACTTAAAATTTATAATGTGGGTAAAATTTCTTGTTATAAGTGAAATTATCTGCCGGTGGAACTTTTCATCAATATTAAGGAATTACTGACTTAAAACAAGTTCTTATAGCTAGCTGGAAATTTACCTGTAATTTAGTTTGATCTTATTTCAAGATACATAGAAACTAGACAAAAAATGTACTTAGCAAGATTTTGTGTTTTTGAAGTGTTCTTCCACATGTCTGTGGTCCAAACTGACCTTATTTGACCAAACAACTGGTTTTGCTTTTCTTTCATGACTTTCTTCTTGCCACTTCAGCTAACTGCAAACCTCTGAGGCCTTCACCAAACACAACACCGAATTCTTCCAGATAAATTAAAAAAACACACAGGAATTATGCAAATTCACAATCTGTCTTTGGAAAACAATACTTTTAAACAGTTCACCGATTCTCACACACATGCAAAAGCTGCATTTATCCCACAAACAGCCAGTAATTCTGGATATTTTTCCAGATGTTGAAGGAAATCAACCTTTCTTTAATTGTTAGGCTGTGTCTTGCAAGCGTACAAATTCAAAATGGATGTGTGTGTGTTGTAAATGTTAAACATTTGAGTTATTTCCAACAGTGAAGAAGAAACTCCAGTCTTTTGCAAATCTAATCTGAAAGCGTTTACACGACTGCAAACCATAGCTGCAGAAATCAGAGCATTCCTGAGAACGGACCGTCTGACAAACAAATCTGAGGTCTCTGTATGCAAAATTTGTTGGCAAATAGAGGCGACAGGGTCAGGGTTTAGTCCTTGGGAACAGTTAGACGTGCTGCCACCGCAGTACCCCAGTGCGAGGAGACGGAGCAAATCAAAACGGTGCACAGGTAAGCAGCAGAACAAAAGCCTGGGATCCTCCAGGGTGGGACTGAGCAAACAGGACGCGAGTCCTGGAAGGGGAGGGCCGCGGCTGCCGGGGGTTGCCTGGGGGAAAACGGGAAAAACCGAACGAAACTGTTTCCTCAGTCATACCTGCTAGGTCTGCAGGGGGTTAAAAACTTTTTTTTTTTTAGGTAATATGGTTTAAATTTTGCTTAAAGCTGTGCTTTCTGTGTTGTTTTTCAAAAAAATGTATGCAAGAAGCCACATTATTCTCCTTAAAGATCAGCTGGAGCAGAAATATGAAACACACAGCCAAAGTTTTGCAAAGTGTGCAAACTATCTGGCAGAAACAGGTAGAGAGATAAAGCAGGATGTTCTGGATTTGTTTTGCAAATCTCCATGCAAATGAGCCGCAGCCAGTACTCTGGAAGCCGTGCAGGATGTGAAGAGTGTCTGAGCAAACGCCCGAGGCATCAATGATGCATTCAGGGAGTCCAGGGAGGGAGCCGTTCTCCCTGCCGGAGAGTTCAAAGTCACGCCTGGGAATCCGAATCACTGTTTACCGTTTTAAAGCTTCTGTCATCAAACCGTACACTGCAAAAACACAACATCAACCAAGGAGTTTTAGAGATTCTACTGCAAATATATCAGTACGCTAGCAGTAAGAGAAAACTACCTTACAAGCAGAGTTGGGTAGTAACTACTTACATTTACTTGTGTAACTGTATTGAAAAAATATACTTAGCAGTATTTTAATTTTATTATGAAGTATTTCTACTCTAACTTGAGAGAAATTTCTGGATTTTCTATCTACTGAATGAAAAACAAAACATGTTTTAACCAAAAATCAACCAGACACAGGTTAAAGTTTTTATTGAAATAAACTGATGTGGGAAAATGTTCTCGTTATTTTTTGTTACTTACATGAATTATTATCATTTTGGTCCTTAAAATGCCAAAATTTCCACTTTATATTTTGGTCGATCTGATTATGCAATTTCTAAATATTAAGGATAATTTGATCAGTTACTCAGTCGACTTTAACCAAATACTTTTACGTGAGTAATTTCTAGGATGGCTAGTTCTTACTTTTTTGAGTACTCTACCACCTCTGCTTGCAAGTAACTTTTCAGCAAGCTTTATGAGCTTGTTTTAAGTCAATAATTCCTTAATATTGATGAAAAAGTTCCACTGGCAGATTATTTCACTTACAACAAGACATTTTACCCATATTACAAGTTAAGGTTATTTTTCATCCATATTAAGGAAGTTTGGGTGCCTATTAAACAACATTCATGTTTTTATTCTTACATTTGGGTGTCAACTGCCTCTAAAAGCAGAAAACACAAAGCCAATTTTGAATGAACCGTTTCGAAAACCTCTGGAATGCAATGTAACAAATCAGCAGGCGCTGCACCGTTACCTAGCAACCCCAGGGAAGGCCAGCCCGTTACCTAGCAACCCCAACGGAACTCTGCAGATATCTTGGCACACTTGAAATTAGACAAAACTAACTTACAAGTAACTTTTCAGCAAGATGTCAGAGTTTGGTTTAAGTAAATAATTCCTTAATATTGATGAAAAAGTTTGGCAGATTATTTCACTTATATTTGCACTCTTATATTTTACTGAAGAGTTACATGTAATTTAGTTTTGCCTTTTTTCCAAGTGCACCAAGATATCTGCACTTGAAACTAAACCAAAAATACTTTGTGTTTTTGCAGTGTAATATACAAGTTCTAAGACATTTTTACACACAAAGATTCAAAACTATTCAAAATATGGTCAAATTATCTACACATAAAGACACGAATAATTGAAATTTTACAGAAAAAATGAGGAAAAACAGCAAAACGTTTTTGTTTTTTTAATGTTTAATGAAATGCCAGCATCACTGCTGAGCAGAAAAAGTAACTGTCTGCAGATTTCCTCTGTGTGACTGACGCCAGGAAGAGGCAGAGCGATCGCTGCTGTCAGTACGGGGCGTGATGCAGGGCTGCAGTCCTGCCTGGCTGCAGATAAGTCCTGTGGTGACGGCTAAGTGACGCTAGCTTCTGTCCATGCCTGACTGAGCATTAGGAGTCAACAAAAACAAAAACCATCAACTTCTATCAACGTGTTTTCTTTCCAAGTTTACACCTGTCTTTAAATCTACTTTATGACATTCAGATAAAATTGAATAAAAGTCTAACTACGTTTTTTAAACAAATTGAGGCAATTAGATGTACTTAAAAAGAATTATATAAAAGTGACATTAAATATATCCCAAATCTTGGAAACTAGACTTAACTTTGGCTTGTAATAAACCTTTCTCATTTTTTAAGTTGTGTTGATTCAACCAGCTGTTTTCTCTGAGTTCTTGGAAGTTAATATTCCAAGTCCAAAAATAAAAACAAGAACAGAACATGTCTGAACTTGGAAGGTCAGTTTTCTAACTAACCGTGACCTCAAAATCCAACCTAATCCAAATCTGAAATGTTCTGTGTTTTAGCAGCTTATCTCCTGGTACATTCACAAACATTTATGTTGTTTAAAGACTGAAAAATTCCCGTATGTTTGAAGTATATTTCCTGTTTTATTCACAAACATTTCTGGTATTTGAAAACTAAAATATTCTGTATTTTTACAGTATATCTCACTAGCATTGATATGAAAGCACAGGAAAAAACAGTTTTTAAGTTTTGTTTTGTTTTGTTTGTTTTTTACAGTGTATAGTAGATTTTCTTTTAGGGGTATCAGAGTAAAGGGGGTTGAATACAGATGTCTGTTACACTTTTCATTCCATCTTTCAGTTATGTATTATGCGGTTTGCCACATAAAACCCAAACAAAAAGCAGAAGTTTGTGGTTGTAATACGACTCTGCGTTAATCTTTCTGCAGGCTGATGTGGTTAACATCAAACTACCTGAAGAAACCAGACAAACCAGTGTCCCTCCACACTTCTTCACTTTTACTAGTGGTTGTTTTGGTGCTTCCATTGCTTTGCATCCAGATTAGCGAACCTGTTATGATTCATCCGGAAGAGTGGCTAAATCTCTAAGACATCAAGGCGCAGGGTTTTTTCCAGGCCTTTGAATATTTTTGCATGCTGTGTGCTGCTTTGCATATTGCATGCTACATTTCGACCAAATCTGTACAAATACAGATGATGATTTCATTATGGGTATCTTAGGAATAGCAGCCAATCGATCTCTCTTATTCTTCTGTTACAAAAACAAAGTAAAATGTTTTTTTTATTTTTATTTTTTTATCTATAGTATATAAGTTTTTTCAAAATTTTCCAGTTATTAGGTGATTTAAAAGCTGTTTTGCACCAGTAAACTGTGGTAATAATTCACTTGCTTACAAATGCTTATAAGGGCAGTAGCTCAGGGCTCCAAATTTTGGGGGCAGCTCACAGATTTTAATTTAATTTTTTTTATTGATTACATGTTTTCTCAGACATATTTAAATAAAACTGTGTGTATTATGTTCTGACCTGTGAATTTTATAATGAAGTGTTGTGTTTTTGTTTGACAATAATGGATGATGGTTAGCTAGCATGCTAACCATCGGCCATTATTGATGGTTATTATTTACACTGCCGTGAAGTGTGGTAATGTTGATTAACGTGCAAAGCTAATTAAAATATGTTACTAATTTAGACATTATACTTCATACAAGAGTCTAGGGCCATTTTGTAATAACATTTCTGGGATTTTTTCAACATAAAAAATGCTCAACTATTTGAAAGTTATTGTAGGTTTTGGAAGGAATAACAAAAAAATATAATTATCCAAAAAGTTGTTTGTTTTTTTTACATTTGTGGCTCTAAACACATTTAATTTAGCTGGACTGGGAAGCAAAATGGCTCTTTGGACTGCAGATGCAGTTAACTCATGAAAGTCATAAAAATGTTACAAAGTCAAAAAAAAATTAAGAATTCGAATAAAGTCACAATATAATGAGAAAGACTTTATTCTTGTAGTATTGCAAAAATAAAATAAACTTATCCTTATACAAGTTTATTCTTGTAATATTATTACTTTTTTCTTGTAATTTCATGACTTTGTTCTTGAAGTTTTATTATTATTTTTAATTTCCTTAATGTGGCCCTAATATCCCATCACATAATCTTGATGTTGCCCAAAATTAAAATAAGTTTGGCACCTCTGCTTTAGTGGTTGAGGCACCAAACGGTTTCCAGCCCGGGGCCCCAAATTCTTCTAACTCCAGCCCTGCAGATCAACATAATAATCCATTTGACTACAAAAATTGAGTCTCAAACTTCGAAGTCATGCATCCAAATGCAGATTTCCTCCTCAACTGATAAAAAAACCCCAGCTGCTGAGAAGAAAGAGCGGAACGTGACGAGGGAAGTCAAAGAAATGAGTGAAAGCAGAGGGTTGAAATCATCGGGCAGCAGCCGCCGGTCCAGGCTGATAACCTTATCATGGCCTCTCCACGCTGTAACGGCTGCAGCAGCCGCGAGACGGGGAGGAGCGGGCAGATAGCGACTAAACGCCGCGGGACGGGGACGTCTGTGAACAACGGATGGCCGAGACAAAGAGGGAAGACGAGGAAGATCGAGCAAATCTTCGCCACTGTGCAAACAGATTGCCAGTGACAATGAGCTGGGTTTTCTGTCAGTGCTTTACTGGAGCTGAGTGGTAACTAGTTACATTGACTCAGTAGTTATGCTGATTAATGGCTTAGTATATGTGTCAAACTCAAGGCCCGGGGGCCAAATCTGGCCTGCCGCAGCTTTTTATGTGGCCCTCAACCTCAACAAGTCCCTCCAGTTTTTCACAAATCTTCAAAATTCACATAAAATCAACAAATCCCACATTTTTTCTGATCTTACTGCAAATTTTTCTCAAAATTGGTCAAAAACATTAGGTTTTTCTTGGTCACATTGTAAAAAGCATTTGAGTTACAAACAGTGGCTCAGTAATCACAAATAAAGTGTATTTATTTAGATTCTGATAGAAAATTGAAAACAGTAATTGCCTCTAAACTTCAAAAACTAAAATGTTCCACATGAATTTTTGTCAAGTTTCTAGTGTACCAGACTACACTTGAATTAAGACAACAATAACTTAAAAGTAACTTTTTCAGGAAGATAATTTATTTTACATCAAAAGATACTGATGTAAGATAGTATAGTAAAGTAGTATTTATTCTACTATACGCAGAATAAATACTAGTTCCATTTATTTCATTTAGATGAAACTTTTAAACTTCAGTCTATCCATTCAGTTTTTTACTGACTTAATCGCACAAGTCAAAAAATAATAACTGCTTCTTTAGCTCTTAAATTCAATGCAAGTAGCACAAGTTAACTTTCCAAATATTGTTTTGTTTTTGTTTTTACAGCTGGGTTTGTCTTTGTAATGGAAATCAGGTTTATTTCCTCAAACAGAAACCACACTTTAAAAAAATGACTGTAGCAGGTCAGTAACATTTGATCTATTTTTACTAATTGCTACAACTAAATCAAATTAAGGTTGAATTTTTCTTAATTTAATCATTAAAAATGACTTATTTTAAGTAAGTTTAGAAACAATGTCAATAGCATCGATGTGTGATGTCTGCAGAAGACAAACTTGAGCTAAAATAAATAAGGATGAGTATCCAGCAGCATCTTAGATAACTCTGTCAACACTCAGACGAGAGAAGCGTCTCTGTTTCTTCCTCATGGGATGATAATCTGTTTACAGTTCCAGGGCGAGTCTGAGAAAAAAATCTTGTTTATTCAGATCCTTTTTAAAACACAGGATTTCTCAGATTACTTTTACCAGCAGCTGAATCGTCCAGCTACAAATCCAAAATATTTGCATAAAGAATTTTTAAAGAACCGGTTGGTAAAGTGTAAGCTTTAAAAAAACAACAACTTACTTACAGACAGACAGACAGGTGTTGCCTCGCGATAGTTTTGAGAGTGCTGCCCTCATGTGGCCAGAAACGGCAAAGCAACAACGTCATTCTTACAGATTTAAAAACTTGACTTTTCCACATTTTGTCCTCTATTACAAGAATTTAACTTTTAGCGAGTGAAAATGTAACAAAATACTAAAATATTCAAAAGTCTACAAATTAAACCAGAGGAGTTCTTAATGAAATCATTTGTAAAATGGTTTTAAAAGCCTCCAGTTGCTTCAGGTGGTTGTGCTGCATAAATGTTTTCGTTTATGTTTTTTTATTATTATTATTTTCAGTTATTTTACAAAAAGAAGAATCAGTTGTTTGTCATTGTTATTAACTAAATAATTTTGATTTATTTATTGTTTAAATAATAAATAAACAATAAATAATTGTTTATTTATTATTTGAATATTTTAAAAATACTAACCTATTCATCATATTTTGAAATTTAATTATACATGTTTAATCAGCAATACATGAAACTTTTTAAATCAAATGATGAAAGTTTAATCTAAAACCCACAAAAAATACATTATTGTTTCTTAAACTAGAATATCAATAACTAAAATACTGCTAGGAATTAAAATGTTTTAAAAAATCTCTAAAAAATACAATCCAACAGTTAATTCTCTAAAAAAAAAATCAATTCTGTAATTTCATATATTTCCAAATTCCACAGAAATTATTTCAGATCTAAATAATTTGCTTAAAATTCTTAAATAACTCATGACATGTAACGCATGAGTTCTTTTTATTCTAATTTTTCTGTGCAATGACAGGAAAATAGAAGTTTACAAAAGAAAATATAGTATAATAGAGAATACAATATAACATAATATTATTCCGACGTCAACTCTAAAAGCTTGTGAAAAAATTAAAACAATAAAAATTTGTGAGTCAACCAAAATTTAAATGACTAATTTCTTTTGCTTTTGATTTAGTGTTGTGATCCAAGTCAACAATTTCAAAATATATAAAAATATTGTTACTGCTAAATTCTGTAACAACATACTCGCCTTCAAAAGCTAGAAATCTGTCTAGCTAGCAATTTTTATTTATTTTATTTTCATACCGGTTAGTGAATCATAGAATTTGGCTCTGGAAATGGAAGCGGAACCTTTTACATCGAGAACTTGTTTCCGCCCGAGCTTATTTTGCACGTTCACCGTCCGCGTACGACGTGAAAGTGAACATTTCTTACTCGTTTTCGCTCGCTTTTAACGGGAGCAATGGCGGCTGCGGGTGCTGCGGATCAGGGGGATGTGACGCTAAACTTTACCCTGAAAGAGCTGAGCCTGTCCGGCCGGACCGGGGAGTCCACGCCGGGCGGCTCGTCCTCCGTGGAGCTGCGGAACAAGAAGCTGGTGTGCGTGGAGTATCCCGCCATGGTGACCAGCGTGGAGAGGATGCTGGAGACTCTGGGAGGAGAGCAGACGGTGACGAAAGTAAGCGGAACCAAACTGCTGCTGGTTCGGGATTTGTGCGAAATTCGGTTAAAACAGAAAATAACCCCTAGGGTAACAAAACATTACCGGCTGTGAACGTCAGGCTAAAATATTCTGTTCCCCTTTGGAGTTCGGATAAAACATTTTTCTTTTTTTAAAGAAAGGAAATATGTTATCTTACGTAACAGGGATCATATGTTTTGTCATGGAAAAACAGAAAAATAAAACAAAAAAAGCAGGTTGATCAAAGTTGGGTAATAACTAGTTACATTTACTTGAGTAACCTTTTTGAAAAAAGTACTTTTTAGGAGTATTTGTACTACACTGCTCTTTGAGTAATTTTATTATGAAGTATTTCTGCTCTTACCTGAGTAACATTTCTGGATTTTATACCCACTGAATGAAAAAAACAACAACCATGTTTTAAAAACAGACACACCTGGAGGAGTTTTTGTTGTTTTTAAGTTTCATAAGTTTTTTATTGATAGAAACTGATTTGGAAAAAATATATATTTTTCCTATGTCGTGACATAGTGCGGTATAAAATAATCTGTGAAAAACATTAAACTCCTCCGTCCTCTCCCAGTGGTGAATAAAATCAACCAATCAGAGCCTAGGGGCGGGACTTAGCGCTGTCAATCACTCTCAGTGTGGCATTGCTCATTGCACTCTGTTATGGCGTAGCTAGCAGAGCCTGTTGTGAATGCTAACCCTAGTTAGCATGGCCACCGATCACTGTAAGGTGTAATGGTGTTTCTCCACCAGTAGACCATTTAGTATCGAGTACATGAGGATGATTGACAACGCTAATACACTCCTTTAAAACCACGTCTCCATGTTTTTTCTTTTAACATTTTAGCATTCAGTGTTAGAATTATCTGCTTACGTCTTTAAAGATGGAAAGTTTATTTTGTTATTGTGATTCCCAAATATGATTATTGATTATTGAACTCGTATTTCTGGTTTTCCCACAGACGTTCAGTGACCCCAGCAGGCGACTGGAGATGCGTTTCCGACCCCGTGACCCCTTCTGCCACTCTATGTGTGGAAACCGGCTCCCGTCGAGCAACCTCCTCCTCAGGGTGCGACGGCGGGTCCGGAAAAAAGACCCCAAAGACGCTCAGATCCAGATGGACGTGATGGGAATCATAGGAACGACGTACAAGTTCCAGGGTAAAATCTGAACCTGCTTCACTTCATTTGTTAAATTAAGAGAAAATAAAAACGTGTATTTGCTCTGCAGGGATGGTAGACTTCCAGTGCCTCGCTGTGGATTCCCAGAACGGAAAAAACGTCTCTCTTTACGACAAAATCATCCTCCATAAAGCGGAGAATCAAGCGTTCTTCGCGCAGGACGTTCCTTACTTCCTGCCCCCGGCCATTTTCTCACGCCTCGACAGTCCGGTGGATTACTTCTACCGACCCGACGCCGTTCAGAAGCTGGTGTCGTCGCTGTAGGTCGACCTTAAGCCAGGGAGAATACGCTAGAGGATCAGTGCCACTGAAAAATACTAACATTTTTACTTGAGTCTCAGATTTTTGACTTTAACCTCAAAATTTACCTTTTTTTTCCTCAAAATTCTGACATTTTTCCTCTGAGATTTTTGACTGGATTTTCTCAGAATTCTGATTTTTAAACTTCAAATTTTATTTTCTGAGAATTTTTTTTTCTCAGAATTCCGACATTTTTCCTCAGAATTTATTTTTTTCTTCAGAATTCTGACTTGTCTGAGATGACCAGTCAGTGGCCCTGCTCCTCTTCCGTAGGGGTACGAGGATTTGTTTGATTTGTTCTGTAAATGTTTTCCTGTTTTGCGTTTGCAGCCCTCTGCCCGTCAGTAAGAACTTCATCGGTTTGAACCGCGCCCGGCGGCCTCACAACGCCATCTTCGTCAGCTTCACGGACCCCGCCGTTCCCAGCGAGTGCCTGGAGGCGGCGCGGGTCAACTGGGGTCGGGTGTGCCTGAAGGAGCACGACCTGGAGAGCGAGGAGAAGGTCAAGAAGGTATTTGCTCAGCTGGAAACACGGCCGATTCTGATTCTGTTATGCAATGTTGAACGGTTTGGTTTTATCTAATCTCTGGAAAACATTTTGCTGCTCAGATGTTTGAGAGTCGACCCATCTGGTCCCGCAACGCCCTCAAGGCCAACCTGGACCTCCACCCGGATAAACTCAAGCTGCTGCTGCCCGTCTACGCCTACTACATGGTGAGCAGCGCGTTCTGCAGGCAACGCAACCTGGAGACCGCAGCTCAATGTTGCAGCAAAATGTTGCCCAACCAGAAGCCAAAAAACTGCTGGGCCTCCAGTTGTTCTGTGTTTTTTCCTCTTTCTTCTTCTTGTTTTTTATTTTCTTCTTCTTCCTTTTGTCTTTTTCATTTTCTTGTCCATGTTTTTGTTTCATTCTTCATGTTTTTTCTTCTTCCACTTTCTGTTCTTTTATTTCTTCCTTCTGTTTTCCTCTTTTTCTGTCTTCTGTCAACTTCTTCCTCTTTTCTTTCTTTTGTCTTTTTTAATTTCATGAAATACTTTCTGCTGTTAAAAGTCTGAACAAAATACTTCAACCACTCACGCATATCAATAAACAACACAATAATTTAAAGGTAAATTTGTTTCCGTAATTAAATTTAGAAAGTAAAACTTCTAACATTAATTCTGAATCTCAGAAAGTTGTTACAACAAATAAAGATCAATTTAAAAATTACATTTTAATTCAGAAATGTGACATTTTGTCAAACTCCAGTAGTCTCATAGACACGCTCAGGGTAAACCACAAAAGGTCTTTGCTAACCAGACAGAATCAAATCAAATAAATGGAAAGTTTAGTGGAAGGAAAATATTGCACACATGGACAGGAATAACAGGCCTGGACAGGATTGTGTCAGTTGTTGTTTTCTAACCTCCAGGTGTTTCTTCTCCAGGTCACCGGACCCTGGAGGAGCCTGTGGGTCCGACTCGGCTACGACCCCAGAACGACCACAGGGTCCAAGAAATACCAGATGCTGGACTTTAGGATCCGGGTCAGCTCCAAATACGGTGAGGAGAACCAAAGAACTGCATCAAAACACCAGCCACCTTGTTCCTGATGAAGTTACAACGTCAGTAATAATCTGGTTCTGTTCAGGATTTATTGCAACTGTTCTTTTCCTAATCTGGAAGAAAATTTGGGCTTTAAGTTATGATTAATCAATTAATGCGTCAATTTTTCTGAGGATTTATCAGATTTTAAAAATGGCACACTCTACATATTTTTTAATTTACCACTTAATAGTTTTTTATACAATATTAGAAATATGTTAAAAGATGCAAATAAATAATTCAGTTCCTTTTTGAATTAAGGAAAACATTTTACTGTCTAAAAATCTGAAGCAGGTGAAGTTTGGCTATAGCATATTTACATTTAAGGAGTTGTTACCTTATATGCCATATATATATATGTGTGTGTGTGTGTGTGTGTGTGTGTGTGTGTGTGTGTGTGTGTGTGTGTGTGTGTATATAACAAACAAACTGTTTTCTCCAGTTTCCTACAGTTACCTGGACTGTCTTCATGTTTTTCGTCTCGTCTCATAGACGCTGAATGCTAGCCAACTGTTTGTGGTGTGTTGCATTCTCACCATGCTTTTCTTCTTTTTTTAAGGCTACACTCCACCCAACATACCGGTGAAAGCCAAGAGAAGCACCCTGAGCTACAGTCTGCCGACCACGCTAAACAAAACAGGTTTCAATATGAGCTGATTCATGCAAATTCATGCAAATTTGTTTAGGCGTTTTGATTGTAGAGCTGAAAATCTTATGGTACAAGCATTACATATCAGTCAATATCAATAATTATTAAGGGGTTACATAGAAATATCTGAAATATTTGGCATGAATATTCTCTCAGATGAATTATCTATTGATATTGATGGCGTCTATCGAACAGAATTATCTTCACAATAATATAATCTTGAAACTAAAGCTGCCACTAATCATTTCCTAAGCTCCTCCGGCTGCCAGCCTGATGGATATTCCCGCCCCAGAAGGCCCCGGTACCAGTCGCGACCCGCCTCCCGTCTCCTTCCAGCTGAAGGTCGGTGAACAAAAACATCAAGAAAATGAACAATTTTAAGCATTTTGTCCTGAAACGACCTCCTCTGCTCGTGCAGGACTCCGCTTACATCTTCAGAGACGGCTTGCTGCCTCCACACAGACAGATGTTCTACCAGCTTTGTGATTTGGACGTGGACAGGTACCGGGCGTCTTTAAGACTCTGTCCCGCTGTGGCCGGCGGTCGCTAACGGTTCTGCTTCCCCAGCATCAGAGAGGCGATAAGCCAGAACAACGGCGAGGAGCGGGAGTGTGACGAGCGCGACGGCTGGTGTGTCGTCGGCACCACGGATAAGCTGAGAGACATCATCTCCACTATGATTAAGAAGGTGGTCAGGGAGAAGAAACCAGGTACGAAAAACAACTTCGATGCATTTCCTCTTTTCATAATCGACCAATGAAGTATTACATATTTGATAATAGTGAGAAATCCCACCATCTTCATTTAATCTTAACTATTCAACGATTTATACGTGCCTGGATTTAAAGCACTAAGTCAAATTTACATTTTGAATATTTTTATACTTCTACAGCAAATGTGCTTTAAAAAAAACACCCAGGTGTTTATGGGTGTCTGGAAAATTAGCCGTTTTAAAAACCTTTCAATTGTTGAGTAAATTCCATGAGCGCTGAGCCGTTACCTAGCAACCCCAGCAGAGTTCCGCCCGTCACCTAGCAACCCAGGCTGAGCTCTAGAACATTTGGACAGCAGGTTTTACTGCTGTACGCGCTGCACAATGGCTGCCGGAACCCAGAAACAGCTTGCCGCACTCTTCCTGGTTGTGGAGGAGGCTCCACTTCTGCTTTTCAAAGGCGTATGGTTGTACAATTTCGCATCTGTTTGCGGCCATTTTAATGTGTGAATGTAAGCGTTGAGTTGGGGGGCGTGGCCAGCAGCAGCTTGTTTGGATTTAAAGTGAGAAGACGCCCTAAAACATTCAGAACTGAGCAGACAGAAATCTTACTATCTAAGAATGACTTTGTGTAAAACAATGTAGTGAACATGTTTTGTTTCACCCATAGATCTGTCCTAACCTGTTCATGGAAGCATAATAGGTCACCTTTAAAGATAATGATTTTTTTTGTTTTTAATCCTTCAGTTCATTTTCTCTCCTTTTCTTTCAGAAAAGCAAGACAGGTTACCAAAGAGACGACGGAGAGGACATGTAAAATACACGATGAAAGATCCGAAAGGAGAGGATGAGGAAGAGGACGATGAAGAGGAGGAGGAGGGTGACAACAAAGAAGACGAAGAGGAAAACGAGGATGATGAGTTTCAGCCTTCAGAAGGAAGTGAAAATGAGATGGAGACAGAAATCCTAGATTATATGTGACGAAATAATCTGGTGTCCATTTATGTAAAAAGTTAGGGTTTTTTGTAAAATGTAAATAAAGAAATCAATTTCTTCTAAAGCTTTGAGGTGCTGAGTCTTTACTTGTAAGATCCTCCACTCGTTGGAGATCAGGTTGCCGTTCGGTGGTCCAACAGGGAAATCTCTTTCCAGAGAGAGGAACCTGGAAAACTTCCAAAGGAGCCATCCTGATTGTGTGATTACAAACAATCAATCGAATAATAATTAATTGTCGATTAATGGTTCACTAGATTAAAATTAGTTCCAATCGATTGACTATTAACGTCTGTTGGACCTTATTTAGTGTTGTAATTTGGCCTCCAACCAGCAGAGGGCGCTGCTGGTCCATCCTTAAGCGGAGCCGTTGATACAGAAACAAAGATGGCGGAAATATCTCAGAACGGGAAAGAGAAATGGTCCAAACAAAGCCTGATGCGGGATGCAAAACGCGCCTCATGCGGTTCTGTGGTGAATATAAACACTCAACCAAAAACTACTGATGTGCTGCGAGACGAAACGCAGAAAAATTACAACAGAACGGTTGATATGACAACAGATCTTAACTGTATTTTTATTGCTAAACCATTCAGTGATTTATAAGCTAAAAAGAATTTTAACGTGTATTTTAGCTACAGGGACTTTAAAACTGGGTGATGTGCTCAATCTTCCAGGTTTTAGAGAGAACAGCAGCAGCAGCGTTCTGGATCAACAAGCTGCCTGGTTTTTAGGCAGACCTGTGAAAACACTGCTGTGATTAAATTAAATTAAATTAAATTACTTTGTTTTTCTGAATCAGTTTATAATAGGCAATAATCCAATCTCACACAGAAACACACAGTGCTTTTTCTTTTTCCGATTAAAAATGACACTGTTGTTGTCAATTCAACTAAAGATAAACATAATTTTTTCTGTTTATATCTTAGTTGTTAATTCCTAGAATGTCCTTCAGGTGATAGAAGACTGATTTTGTAATTTTTTTGTGTGTCTCTAAAGGTTCATGTTTGAATTATTTTTATTTATCCTTGAAGGTTTGTCTTCATGAGATCATTTAAAGGTGCAATATGCCTAAAACGTAGCCTTTCACATGTCTGTTTTTAGTTTATTTCATCACATAAATTTCCATGAGTTGGTCATTTGGCAAAAACATTTTGGCTCGCTTTGAGAAACTGATATGATACTCTGGGTCTTTTCCTGACGTGGAAGTTGAGGAAAGTAGCAAATTTATGGTCATGTTAAAGTCAAATTTCAATCAAGTTGAAAAACTGGCATTAAACTTTACATGATGACTGTTTTTTCTTTATGTGAAGTGTAATATTTATCTGAGGAAAACTCAGAAACATGCACACATGAGCTGGTTAATGATTATGTGTCATGTCTGCACATGTGTCAGATGCTATTTAAAAAGCGCGAGCCTGGCAATCATCCTGGTTTTCAGGGTTTTATTCCTGATGGCGGTTCTCGGGGTTTTGGTGGCGCTTTCCGTTCTGCTGGAGATCATCTCTGCCACCTCTGTAAGTCCTCCTCAAAAAGCAAATCTCACACGAACAGAATCTGAATAATCTAGAGATAAAGAGATTCTTATATTACTACTAATATTTTATGTTTTTCTATCAAAAAGGACTTATTTAAGCCTAAAATGACTCAGTCTTAGTTTGTTTGTGACCCTTGCAGCTCGGGGTTGTGTCCACCGAGGGAGGGTTGGTGCAGGGTCAAAACCTTCTCCTGGGTTTCAGTCGCTACATGGATGTTTTTAAAGGCATTCCCTTCGCTGACATGCCTGGGAGGTTTGAGAAGCCAAAGAGTCACCCAGGCTGGAGCGGTGAGTGACCAAACATACTGTCCATAACAACCAGGACAGATGTGCAAAAGACTCCAGATCTGTTTACTTCCAGAAAGCAACTTAAATGTATTTATTTAAATTAAATATGTAGTGGGAGAGGTGCAATTTATTTAAATTACACAGTTTTACACTTATTTTGACAAAAATATAATTACAATTATATTTTATTTTATATATTTTTACCTCCTAAGCATTAAACTAAACATGCAACATTTTATTTAGTTTTAATTTTTCATTTAATTTTAGTTATTTATTTTTTAATTCAATTGAAAACAATCTTGTCCATTCTCAGCAATAGAAGCAGGGTTTGGGTCACTTCATTTTTTGAAAATGGCTGCTGTATTTGGGTGAACCAAAATTTGGTTTTATCTTAAAATCACTGGATAGATGTGATACTTGCTACTACGAACTTAACAGTTAATCACCCGAGATTCACGGAAATTGAGGACTATTATATTTGAGAATTTCTCTAAAACACTTTTAACTGCTTATTTTAATAGTTTATGCACCGAAAATAGCGTAATATGCATTAATTTGGACAGTATTGACCGTCTGCAGTTCTATGGTACCATTAGCAGTACCGCGGCAGCACAAGCTAACGTTACCGCTCTTCCAATATTCATTGGTCCTCCTTATATCCGCTCTCGGGGATTCAGCCAATCAGCGCCAAGAAAAATGAATGGCACTACTGGATTGGCTGGTTTTCAAACGGCAGCCAATAGCGTGTCAAGTAGCATTTTGGCTAGGTTTAGCTTCCCAAGCTGCATCTTCGATCTTTTTTTATGTTCAACAAAAATATCATTGACGAGGTGTGTTGCAGAAAATAAAAAATAAGAGTACTCAAGCAGAAGTATAACTTAGCCGTTCGAAGAATTGGTCAAGTGAGAGTAAAAAAGTATCCGGTTAAAAAGGCAGCTCTACTGAGCATCAGAACATCTGATTTAATGTTTTAAAAATAGTCATCAGACAGACAAATATGTAAAATTATATCAAAATTCTCGAATTGTACAGACTAAAATTAAGAAATAAACAAAACAAAATAATACTATAATTACAAAATAAAAGATTAACGAGTGGGAACTTTATAAAAATATTTCTCAAGTAAAAGTAAAATGTACAGTGTAGTAAAACTACTCCTAAAAGTAATTTTTTTCCAAAAAGTTACTCAAGTAAATATAACTGATAAATTGTAACAAGCTACTATCCACTCTTTGAATTTCATGAGGTTATCACATTTAGATGCATGAATGCATTGAGTTGCAGCCATTTGATTGAATTATTTTCTACTAGTTAATTAATCCATTAAAATGCCACCTTGTGTTGTTATGTGCCTAATCAGGTACACTTAAGGCCACCCAGTTCAGGGACAAATGCCTTCAACTGAACCCTTTCATGACCATCGTCTCTGGCAACGAGGACTGTCTTTACCTGAACATCTGGGTTCCTCACATTGGCTCAGGTAAATATCTACATTTACCTTCAGAGGCGATCAAATTTAGACCAAAACTAAGTCTGTTTTTTTTCCAGTGGCCTCCAATATGCCCGTCATGGTCTGGATCTACGGTGGAGCTTTCATGTTTGGTGAGTCATTTGGAGCAAACTTCATGGGAACCCATCTCTACAATGGACAGGAATTGGCAGAGAGAGGAAACGTTATTGTTGTGACGTTGGGATACCGTGTGGGAACCCTTGGCTTCCTGAGTGCTGGAGACTCCACTCTTCCTGGTAGGAACCCTTTAAAAAGATCCAGTTGGTACCTTCAATGCTTCGTGCAATCTTCACTTTGTCGGATCTCGTTTAGGAAATTATGGGCTGTGGGACCAGCAGGCCGCCATTGCATGGGTGCACAGAAACATCCAGGCATTTGGAGGAGACCCCAGCAACATCACCGTCTTTGGAGAATCCGCCGGAGGAGCCAGTGTTAGCTTCCAGGTCAGAGGTTTAACTTGGACCATTCAGCAGATTTTTAAGAACATAAGCAGATGTTATATTGAATGAATAAAAGCAATCGGTGGGCACACCACCATTGTTAATATGCTAATGTGCTAATATTGGAGCTAAATTTTTGTTTAGTGCTTGTTTAGTGCACTTAGCTTCCCCTAAGTTAATATTTCCAGATAAATTCTAAAGCGCTAATTAACTTGGTTGTTTTATAAACTTTCAGTTGAATAAAGTTCGATGTGTGTTTAGAAGTTAATGACTGTTAGGAATTCTTCAAGTAGTTCATGTTTATATTCATGCTCTTATTTTGAAGGTTTCCTCTCATGTTGTCTCTTGTTTTTTTAACAAATGTTATTGAGCAAATGGTATGTATATAGAAAAATACAACACTGACAAACACACTTAAAAACTCATATATGTGCAATCCTACTGTGGTTAGCTAGGCTAAATCAGCAACAGAGCTAGCAAAACTCAACATGCTTGAATTTAGCACTTTAGCGTTAGCTTCTGCTGAATACCATCTGAGTGTAACACTTTCGCGTTAGTGAAGCTAATGCTAATGATTAGTACTTTAACATTAGCACAACTAACCTTTTAGTTAGTGATGTCCATGACTATTAGAAACCTTTCTCAATTACTTGGAAAGGATGTTAATAAATGTGTTTCCTGTTTCTCTGACAGACACTCACCCCTCACAACAAGGGATTGATTAGGAGAGCCATCACCCAAAGCGGCGTCGCCCTTTGCCCTTGGTCTGTCAACAGAAACCCTCGCAAGTATGCTGAAGAGGTACATGGCTCCTATTACCCGTGTTGTAGGGATCATTAACATGCATACTGTAAAACATCAGCAATGTGACATTTTTAGAGCTTTTTCTCCAGGTTGCTCTGAAAGTCAACTGCCCCACTGACAGCGGAATGGCCGACTGTCTGAAGATGACGGATCCAGAGGTTCTCACTAAAGCGGGAACTGTCTCTTTGACCAGCTCTCCTGACGGTAACTCCACACTCCTTCTCATCTGCTAATGCACGAATAGTGGGACTTTAGCATTCTAGCTAACTTTGAAAACACTTAGCTTCGCCTAAATTAATTTTCTAAATAAATTCAAAAGTGCTAATTTACTTGGCTGATTTGTAAACTTTCATTTGAATAAAGTTCAACATGTTTGTTGAAGTGTTGTTTATCGACCGTTAGGTGTTCCTCCGATAGGTAGATGTTTATAGTCACAACACTCAACAACTCTAAAACCGGACCCACGAGTGAATGGTTTGTTCAAAAGAATCATTTTCTTAACACAAATACATCTATGTTGTAACACAATTCATTGACTTGAGGTTGGTGTCAGAATGGTTAAATTTAGCGCTTTAGCATTAGCAATGGCTAATTTACACTAATATGTCAGTGTGGAGCTCTACCGTTAGCTGAGCTAATGTTTATGAGCAGTGCTTTAGGTTTAGCCCAACTAACTGTTTAGTCAGTGGTTACCACTACTGAATGTTTTATTTTATTGATATCACTATGCATATTTTAAAAATTAAACTAAGGAAATGCCATGAAAATTAGCTGTATGCTAATTTGACCCCATTGAGGGCAATGTACTGTGTTGTAACACATTTCACTGACTGATGGTTGATGTCAAAATGGTTAAATTTAGCCCTTTAGCATTAGCAGTAGCTTTAGCAATGGCTAGTTTCCACTTATACGATGTCAGTGTAGCATTCTAACGTTTTTCAACAAATTTGACCCATTTGTTGAAAAATCCTTTGTTAGATAAATAACTTTGATTAATGATTTTAAGCATCTTTTTTCAATATGAAAAACTTTCTTAGTGAAGTATAACAAGAAAACTTGAGGTGAAAATCAGAGTGTATTATATCTGAAGCAAATATGTAGTGCTTTACTGTTAAATCAGATTAATCTGAGTCAGTATCTCTGTCGGTCAGACCCTTTTGTCGACAACCTGGCTCTTACTCCTGTGATTGACGGCGACTTCCTGCCCGATGACCCGTCCAATCTGTTCCACAACACCGCCGACATCGACTACATGGCCGGAGCCAACGACATGGACGGACATATCTTTACCTTTTATGATGTCCCGTCGATCAACTCTCCTCTGACGTTCACCTCTGTGTGAGTTCAAGTTGTATTTACTAGATTTGTGACACAATAAGTTTGTTGAAAGCAGGTAAAAGTTTCAAATCACCTGTAATTTTAATAGCCTGAAAGTAATTTGATCACTTCTGTCAGCTTTCTGGATTTTGAAAAAACCTTTCTGGATTTTTTCATCCGTTGGAAGGTAGCTAGCATAAGGTAGCTAGTAGCTAGCATCCGTTGCTAGCTGCTAGCAACGGATGATGGAAGAGTAACAGGCAGAAAATGGGTAAATGAGCAACCAAAATCCAAGGAAGCTTTTCAGGGGTTTTTCTTGGACTTTGGTTGCTCATTTACCCATTTTCTGCCTGTTACTCTTCCATCATCCGTTGCTAGTGGCTCAGATTGTTTGAAATAAAACAGGCAATTTTACTGTTACTCTATTCTAAGAGTAACAGAATAGAGTTACTCACATTTCTGTTGAAATGTGTGGAATATTTAACGTATCCGGCTAAAGAAGGAAAATCCATGTCTTCTGGAAATAACTGAAATAGTCAGGACCTAGACCAAAGTTGAGCATCCAAAATCCAAAGAAAAACCTTTAACGGGGACTTATTATACAAATTTCACATTTTGCAAGTTTTTATACGTCCATTTGCTCCTAAAACAAAACACAAAAAACATCCAGCTGTTTTTTGGCAATAAGTTCACGTTTTTGGGAAATGTTATTTGATTGCTAAGTCACAATCAATTGCTACTGCGCCGTTACCTAGCAACCCCAGGAGCCCAGCCCATCACCTAGATACCCAAGCAGAGTAGCAGCACCTTTTGGTCAGCTGGCTTTACCGCTGTATGCCCTGTACAATGGCTACTGGAAAAGACAAGTGGTTTGTTGTTGACCTTACCGAAACCACTTGCTGCGTTTTGGTTGGCTCCACTTCTGCTTTTCAAAGATTTTCGGTTGTATAGTTGTGCATCTGTTTGGAGCATTGAGTAGACGTTGAGTTGGGGGGCGTGGCCAGCACCATCTTATTTGGTTTTAAAGTGACAAGACGCCCTAAAGCAGATAAAATCTCATTATCTAAAATTAATTTTGTGCAAAAAATGTAACAAACATGTTTTGTATCACTCGCATATCTATCCTAAGCTGTTTAAGGAAGCATGAAAGGTAACTTTTCAAAAGGCTGGGGACACTACTGATCACTTTAAAACATTACAAAGAAGTTGAACTCAAAACTTTTGCACAGGATTTGATGCCTTTTACCAGATCTAAATGTCCAACATTCTTGTCCTGACTGAAGCGATGAGATCAAGAGGCTCATGGGTGCTTTC
This sequence comes from Xiphophorus hellerii, assembly GCF_003331165.1. Lineage (NCBI taxonomy): Eukaryota > Metazoa > Chordata > Actinopteri > Cyprinodontiformes > Poeciliidae > Xiphophorus > Xiphophorus hellerii. The sequence continues at coordinate 7,781,050 of NC_045679.1, read as the reverse complement.
ACCAAGGAGAAAGGGACCCTTGGCTTTGAGAATGGCTTCTCTACCTACACCTTGGACTGGGGATCCAATCCCAGCCAGGAGACCATCAAGAAAACTGCCGTGGCCATTGAAACAGACTACATATTCCTGATTCCCACTCAGGCTGCCCTTTATCTCCACGCCTCCAATGCAGGGTAAGAAAACACATTTCTTTTACAAATATAACATATTTGGTTATAATGAAAGCATTTTATCTTTTCATTTCTCCATTTAAGAACTGGTCGCACCTACTCGTACCTCTTCTCTGAGCCCAACCGTTTGGGAATCTACAACAAGCCCTGGCTGGGCGCTGATCACGCCGATGACCTGCAGTACGTCTTTGGATTGCCTTACTCCACACCGCTGATGTACTGGCCAAAACATCGGACCTTGTCTGGACACATGATCGCCTACTGGACCAACTTTGCCAAGACGGGGTATGAATACAACACAAAATATGTCTTCAGACTTGGAAATAGATCAAGGCTGGTGAAATTTTCTACTTCTCTGGTTCACAGAGATCCTAACGTAGGAAATCTGAGAACACCTGCAACATGGCCGACATTTACGTCCACTGGACACCAGTTCTTGGAGATCAATTCCAAGATGGACGCCGGCTACGTGGGGCAGAAGCTGAGGTTGCGCTATGTGAATTTCTGGACCAGCATTTTTCCCAACCTTCCCTCCATCTACTCAGAATAAAACCTGTGTTTGCAATGAAGCCAATGTCTAGTGGTGCTGGTTCATAAACAATAAACACACGTGTGACGAATACAAACACTGCTTTCTTGGTTTTTATTTCATACAAAAAAATATTACACTGAATAAAAATTTAGAAAGTAAATGGATATATTTAGATTTTTATTGCTGCCTCGTTACCATTACTCCATATCTCCAACTAATTGTCAAGATGCAGTAGTGCTGTAGTTATTTTAACTACAAAGAAAAATAAGAAAAACAAATTTTCAAGAATGTAAAACTTCCTTATTTTTGCATTTCATTTGGCCTTTAGAATGCCATTGGTGCTTAAAAACTTTAAATTAATCTAAATAACTTGAGCAATTCCTGAGACATGGAACTAGGAAGTAAAATAATAACATCCATCAATTTCTTAAATACTGAAAATGAATTTGGATTTGTCTATATGCCGATGACATCATGCTCTACTTTCAACTCAGTAGCATCTATTTTTAACTCCGCTTCAAAGCTGTGGATAAGTCTTCTCTGATAACTACAGATATGACCAGATGTGTCATTTTCTTATCAAAAAAACTGTACAGTGTGTGCTGATGCACAAACTCTACATCACAGGCGTCAAACTCAAGGCCCATGGGCCAAATCCGGCCCGCCACAGCTTTTTATGTGGCCCTCTAGAATCTAGAGCAGTGGTGGCCAAAGTCGGCCCTCGAGGGCCGACATCCTGCACATTTTAGTTCTCTCCCTGGTGGAACCAACAACCTTTTCAGCAGGTCAATGTTCTTCTTAGGCCTCTAATGAGCCGTCATTGGATCCAGGTGCTTTAAACCAGGGAGAGAACTAAAACATGCAGGATGCCGGCCCTCCAGGACCGACTTTGGGCTCCCCTGTTCTAGACTAAATGCTAAGTATGCGTAAATGTCATGTTATCAATCAAATCAATGCAGTTTTAATCTGTTTACTGCCAAATTATATCAATCAGTCCCTCCACTTTCTAGAAATTTTCAAGGAAAATCAACAAATTGCGCTAACAATTGGGCGTTTATTGCAGATTTTTCTCAAAAATTGTCAAAAACTTTCTTACTTGTACCAAACAGCTGCCTCAGCCTTAACTGATGTCAGATTATCCATGATATACACAGCAAGTAATAAAAAGTCGGCTTTACAGTCATTTTTCCAAACATTTTGATTTTTATGGCCAAAAAAAAAAGAATCACGAAATCCTGGATTTTGTGATTCCTTCAGGATTTTCCGTCCTGGATTGACTGAAAATATGTTCAATAATCTTCTCAGTCCCTCAACATCAAGAATTGATTGATATTTTAACAGTTTGTGAACAGGTTTTATCTATACATTCTGGCACAACTGGCCCTTTAAGAGCGTTCATGATCCTGATTTGGCAGAAAATGAAAAAGAGTTTGACACCCGTTCTCCACATGATCCGGCCATACCAGCTAGCTAGCACGATAGCATATAGCTACCTGACTGGCTATTCAGCTAAACTGCATAAAAGTTGGAGTTATACTTCTTTTGTAGACATGAAAAGAACCACCAGGTGAAATGGAGGAAACAGTGACAAAAGAACTGTAAATAAAAAATAAAACAATTATCAGTGCCTATTGAGGAATAATATACAGGAAGTTATAAAATAGAAGCTAAAATTAACAGATTTATTGATAGTTTTTCACTTCAGATTTATTGATAGTTTTTCACTTATAGGTATTGGTAGACTAACTGAAAATAATTTTACGAACCTTTCACATTTTGCCGTTTTGTTGTTTTCTTATAAATAGATTTAAATAACTTTAGAATCTGGTAAAGACGGCAGAATTTTAAAGATTGTTTATGTTTTGTTTCTCAAGTCTATATTTAGTCAGACTGATGAAGAAGTGTATCATAAACTTAGCCTCACACACTGCGTAGCGTTTCGGGACTTTACGCTATGTAAGACAGCTGTGTAAACCAAGTCTGGCTTCCTGATAAAGTTATTTTTAGTTATCCACGTTGTTGTACCCATGTGTTGGCATGGCAACCTGTTCAGGGCGCCTCTCGCCCAACGACCTTGGAGGGGAAAAAACAACGGATGGATGCTGCCAAAACACAACAAGGATCCATAAAAGGTTCCTCTGAAAGGATGATCATGTGCACTTTGACCTCGGTGAAGCAGTTACAAATCATATAAATGTATTTTTTGGAATGTCAAATAAAAGCTATAAAGTTAAGACAAAGATGGAGGTTTTCTGTTTTTATTTAACCTGGAGAATCTGGTAGAACATCAAAATCACATGTCAATTTTCACATACGTTCATTACATAAGCTGGTTTCCATCGATTTTTGGCTAAATTTGGCAAATCGATAATAATATCCTGTAACTTTTTCAAACATCGGTGACTTTATTTTATTATTCATGTTCCAAAACTGCACAAAAAAGAAGAAATTAAACTTTCACAACAGCATTTTCCTCGTGTTTTAAAAGCAATACTTGAATAACTTAAGACTAACACCTGAGCTGGTTACTGATTGTGTAACTGTGGGAAAAGCCGCACACTGGGTGGGTGTGTGCCAGATGCTGTGGAGGGTGTGTGGTGGGCAGGTCTCCTTTATAAATGCATGGCTGACGACCATCCTGTTGCTCACAGTTGAATCCTGACCATAATGCTTGGGGTTTTGGTTGCTGCTGCCGTTTTTCTGGAGGCCGTCTCCGCCATCTCCGTGAGTTTCTCTCCAACAGCAAAATCCTCACATCAAGGAATTTCATCGTCTTCCACAGCAAAAATAAAGTCTAATTTAACAGCTTTTAAACGGTTAAACGTGTTCTAAACCCAACTAGAAATGAATTATTATTATTATATTAAAAACCAAAAACATCTACTTACTGAGCGTTTCCGTGTTTATCTTTGCAGCTCGGGATTGTCTCTACCGAGGGAGGAACGGTGCAGGGAGAAAATATTCGCCTTGGGAATCTGCGGCACATGGATGTCTTCAAAGGCATTCCCTTCGCTGCCCCTCCTGGAAGGTTTGAGAAGCCAACGCGTCACTCTGGCTGGGACGGTGGGTTAACCAGTCACAGTTACCAGTTAAGGTTACCAAACATGTCGCTTACAAAAAGCCTTTATAGTAAAGATTTCAGCTATATGGGACCATTCTGGGACTTTGTGTCCTGATTGGCCAACTTATTGGTCACAAACAGGAAGCTGAAGACTTCCACACATTTTATATTAATTATAATCCAATAGACTTTAAAGGAAAATGTGTTGCTTTCTTCTTTGTCTCCTGGCTCTGTGACATCTGGTGAAGATTTTTCTCATTATCAGCAAATTTTTCAAATTATTAACTATTTGACTGCCTGCGTTGACTAAAATTTTAAATACATTTTGTTTTATTTTAACGGTTTGCTTTTCATTTCTGGGTGTTTTTACTGTAAACGAAGAAAAAACTAAATTGCAATATTTGGCATTGAATAATATTCCAATAAAAACAAACCTAAAACCGAGATTTAAACCTTTAGATGCAGAGATGGGAAGTAACTAAAACTTAATTGCATTTACTTGAGTAACTTTTTTGGGGGGAAAAATAACTTTTACAATTTTTTTTTATCACGCTGTATTTTTTTACTTTTACTTGAGTAATTTTATTACGTGGTATTTCTACTCTTTCTTGAGTAAAATTTCTAGATTTTTCCCCACTAAACAAAAAACAAAATTCACTAGATCCAGACACACACCTGCAGTTTTTGTTGAAGTTTCTTAAGTTTTTTATTGAAAGAAACTGATTTGGAATAAATCTTCTTTTGCCTGATTTGTTATTTTTTATATAACAAATCATTTTTTATATAACAAATAATTTACTTATGTAAATTATTGTCATTTTGGTCTTTAAAATACCAAAATTTCCACAAAACTATATTGTGGTCCATCTGCTTAGGTCATTTTTAAATAATAAACGACTGATCAGTTACTCAGTAGTTGAGCCATTTGACCAAATATTTTTTTTCTTTCACTTGAGTAATTATTTTGGATGGCTACGTTTTACTTTTACATGAGTAAAAACAAGTTGAAGTATCTCTACTCTTACTTGAGTACAGCTTTTGGGTAATTATGCTTGATTTAACCAACAAAATTATAAAACACATACTTTACTCCTTCAACACTTTACAGTATAATAAACATCAGCTTTAAATACCACTGCGCTATCAACGAGAGCTAGCTTTATGCTAATTAGCTGCTCATGTACAAAACAACTCATTGAAACCACTAGCATTTTTATTAGCTTAAAGCTAATTTGCCAAAACCCACATGTAGAGCGAAAAACGTATCTTTCAAAAGCTAACAACACTCAGCATCAACTCTCCACTTTGGGCAATACTCAAAAACGTAAGAAAGAAGTAGTTTTAAGGTTAATTTAGATTGATTGCGTTGACTTAAAACCACTTCCGGTGGTGAAATAAACTGTAGAGCCCCCTAGTGGAATCGGAGGAGTGGATCCAACAGTCGTGTTATAATGTTTGTGTGTTAATTCTGATCAGGCACTCTGAAGGCCACTAGCTACAAGCCAAGATGCTTTCAGCTGACGATTCTCATGGACGACGTCTATGGCAGCGAGGACTGTCTCTACCTGAACATCTGGGTTCCTCACATCAACTCAGGTAAACTCTTAGACTTAGACTGAAGTGTGACTGAAATTTGACCAAGACTAAGTGTAATAATGTTCCCTTAAATTTTCAGTGGCCTCCAATCTGCCTGTCATGGTCTGGATTTTCGGTGGAGCCTTCTTGGTTGGAAGCTCGACGGGTGCTAACTTCCTGGATAACTATCTGTACAGCGGACAGGAACTCGCAGACAGAGGAAATGTCATTGTAGTGACATTGGGATACCGTGTGGGATCCCTTGGCTTCCTGAGTGCTGGAGACTCTACTATGCCAGGTAGGCATCTTTTGAAAACATCCAGAGGTTCAATTGACTTTTTTCTTGCAAACTCACTTTGGATCATGTTTAGGAAATTATGGATTGTGGGACCAGCAGGCCGCCATTGCATGGGTGCACAGAAACATTCGCTCATTTGGAGGAGACCCCAGCAACCTCACCGTCTTTGGAGAGTCCGCCGGAGGAGCCAGTGTTGGTTTACAGGTCAGAAGCTGCCCACAGTAAAATATCTAAATCAATCTGTAGGGATGTTTAAAAAGAATCTGCTTTCTGATTTTTTTTTCTCTCAGATTCTCACTCCCCACAACCAGGGAATAATCAGGAGAGCCATCTCCCAAAGTGGGGCCGCCCTTTGCCCTTGGGCTATCAACAGAAATCCTCGCAAGTTAGCTGAAGAGGTACATGACTCCTCCTGTGTTTTTCATTTTATGGATGATCTGAAATACATATTTTCAAACAAAAGCGACAGGTTGTTTTTGGAACCTAACCGTTCAGGTTGCTCTGCAAGTCAACTGTCCCACCGATAGTCGCATGGCCACATGTTTGAGAATGACCGACCCCAAGGCTCTGACATTGGCAGGAAAGATCCATCTCTCTGGCTCACCTGACGGTAAGTCAAAGGCTGAATATGGACCTACTTTTCAACAGCTTTACATCTTCAAGACTCTCTCCACAGCGGAACATTGCTGTGTAAATATACAATTGTTCTTGATCACTTTAGCCTAACATGTTTAGCCCTGTTTCTCCGTTGACCAGACCCTCTGGTGTACAACATGGCTCTGTCTCCTGTGATTGATGGCGACTTCCTGCCGGATGATCCATCCAATCTGTTCCACAACGCCGCCGACATCGACTACATAGCCGGAGCCAACGACATGGACGGACACATCTTCACAGGCATTGATGTCCCATCAGTCAACTCTGCATTGTTGGACACCCCTATGTGAGTTCAAGGGAACATTGGGAAACATTTAGTGAATAGGGAGCAGGTCCGGAAAGGTAGAAACAGTTTAAACAACCCAGAGCTTCTTTGGCATTTGCTCCCAATAATCCAGTTCAATTTCTAAAATGGTCAAATGTATCATAAATATAAGTGCTTTACATCCTTCTGCTGACTGCAGTGATGATGTTAAGAGGCTCTTGGCTTCCTTCACCAAGGAAAAGGGAGCGCTTGGTTCGGAAAACGCCTTCTCCACGTACACCCTGGACTGGGGAAGCAAACCCAGCAGGGAGACTGTCAAGAAAACTGTTGTGGCCATCGAAACGGACTACCTTTTCCTGATTCCCACTCAGGCTGCTCTTTATCTTCATGCCTCCAAAGCAAGGTAAGAAGATTATTTGTATTTACAAATATCACTCTCGAATGTTTCGGTCATTTCTGTAAAGGCTGGCCTCAACGTTTCAGCTGGCATTGATCAAAACATTGTGCTAATTGTAATGTTAAAAAGTGAAACATTTTACAAGTATTTGTTTTTGTTTAACCTGTCATAAAAGTAAAAAAATTTGGCTTATTTTTCAAAGTTACATTTCAACCACGTTAATTTATAAAATGTCACAATTTTAAATTAATATTTAACTAGCAAGCTAAATACTTACTTTACAAACTACATATCCAGTTCCAAACTAAATATTGAGCTAAGCTAAGAAGCTAAATATTTAGCTAACATTTAGCTGGTAAGTTAAATATTAAGCCTCAAACCAAACAGTTAGCTCCAAACTAAATATTTAATTAGCAAGATAAATGTTTATTTACAAACTAAATATTCAGTTTGCAATATTTCTATGTAGCAAACTAAATATTTAGCCTCAGGATAAACATTTAGCTCCAAGCTGAAGATTTAGTTAGCAAGCTAAATATTTGGCTTCATACTAAGTATGTAATTAGAAAGCTCAATATGTATTTCACAAACTACATAATTTAGCTACAAACTAAATATTTATTTTGTAATTTAAATGTTTAGCAGTAAACTAAACCAAAATTTAGCTAGAAAGCTAAATATTTAGCCTCACTTTATATTAATATTTATTTGACCAGCGAAATATTTAGTTTACAGATTACATATCTAGCTCCACACTAAATATTTAGTTAGTAAGATAAATATTTATCTTGAAAATAAATATTTAGTTAGGAAGCTTGCTAGCAGGACCTGACAGTTTGTGTAACTGCACAGTTTTCAGGTTTTGATGATAAAAATGGCAAAACAATTTATTGTTTTTCTTTCTACCCCACATTAATGCTCCTCCCTTACATTAAAGGTTATTTAATGAATACTTTTCCTCAGAAAGTATTCATTTCTGGTGTAAATGAATACTTTTGTGAGGCTTTGTATGAATATTCACCAGCTTTAGGTGATATTTATTGTTTTAATCCTTTAAATCTTCTTGTTTTCCACTGAAGAACTGGTCGCACCTACTCGTACGTCTTCTCTGAGCCCAACCGTTTGGGAGGCCTTCTCGCCCCCTTCCCAGGCTGGCTGGGCGCCGACCACGCTGACGACCTGCAGTACGTCTTTGGAAAGCCCTTCTCCACCCCGCTGGGCTACTGGCCGCGCCATCGGGACGTCTCCGGGTACATGATCGCCTACTGGACCAACTTCGCCAAAACGGGGTACGAATGCAACCCAAAATCCAATTACAAGTGTGGAAATAGATCTGCATCAGTTCTTCTCAAACTTTGTCAGGATGAGAACCACTTTGTCCACATGTGTCAAACACAAGGCCCACGGGCCAAAACTGGCCCGCCATAAAGTTCTATGTGGCCCAGAGGGACACATAAATAGAGTCTTAAAAATAACCTTTGTATGCTTAAACAATATTTTAATCAATTAAATGAAAGCAGTTTTCAATGGAAGAGGATTAGGTACACTGAAAAAAATTATTTTAACTTTTTTCTCAAAATTTATTAGGACTTTAATCTTCTAAGATCAAAAGTCGGAATTCTGAGAAAAATACCAGAATTCTTAGAAAAAAAGTACAAGTTATGAGGAAAAAAGTCAGAATTGTGAAAGAAAGTCACAATTTTTTCAGAATTCTGAAAAATTCTGAAAAAATAAAGAGCTCTGACTTTTTTCTGAATTCTGATATTCTGAAAAATATCAGAATTCTTAGAAAAGAGTAAAGATTATTATAAAAAAGTCTAAATTTTGAGAATTTAGAGTACTGACATTTTTCTAAACATTTTAACGTTTGATCTCAAAAAAAAAGGGAAAAAGAAAATATACTTGTTGCTTTTCCAAAAACAAAAATCCTCTTCTGCACCATTAAATATAAAATCACCACAAATCTCATCAGTTATAACCATTTATCTATTGTATTTAAATACCGGTAATTAAATTTAATTTAACCATTTTGAATTAAATAAAAGTAAAAATAGCTGTTGAGTTACCAGCAGAGCATTATGCAAGCAAGGTCGTAAAAATCAAAGAACGACACTCGTTCACGACACATCAAAACTCTCAGCCCGTATGACTTGCCTTCCTCCGATCACATAAATAATCCTCACGTTGTTTTCTTTCCACTGGAATCTTCACTTTTTCTTTTGAGTGACTCGGTTTTAAGCCATTTATTCATTGTTATTTTTAAACACAACCCTTCGGTAAACTAGCCGTAAACTAGCTCCCCAAACTAGCATACAGCTGACGTCACGGCAAATAAACGGTCCGTTACGTGCAGTACCGTTATGGCCACTAGGGGCGCCCGCGGGCTGCAGTTTGAGAAAGACTGACCCACATTAATGACGTTTTGTGTCTCTGGTCCGCAGAGACCCTAACCAAGGAGGCCTGAGCGTCCCGGTTTCGTGGCCAGAATTCACGTCCAGTGGACACCAGTTTGTGGAGATCAATAGCGGCACGGACGGCACGTCTGTGGGAGAGAAGCTGAGGATGCGCTTTGTGAACTTCTGGACCAGCGTCCTGCCCAACCTTCCCACCATGTACGCGGACTCAGAGTAAAGAGCTGCGGCTGGAGATGAAGCCCTCGATCACAAGCCTTGGTTTATAAAAATAAATGGATGAAAGAAATAAAAAACACTTGTCTACTTTTTTCCTTTACTTACTTGTGTTTAAACTGGTTACTTTAAACTGTGTACACTTTGTTTTTCTATTTTTAAATCATGTTAAGACTTTCTAAAGTGGTACTTAATATTGTGACTTACAAAAAAAACCCACAGCATCAGAAAAAAAATTAATATTTAAATAATTTTGATTCACATTTTTATTATTTTCATGTTTCAGATTTATATATAAAATGAATGATAAATTATTATTATTATCATTATTGATAGTAATAATAATAATACTGGATTTGTGTTTTTTTTTCCATTTGTTTTTTGTTTTCATTTAAGTAAAATATTCTGTGTAATTTTACTTAAAAAATATAGTTAGAAGAAATATTTTTATTAATTTAATTCAATTCGCAAAAACAACAGCAGATGGCGTTTAGGACCCATTTCTTTTAAATCCTGCTGCTGTTTGTGAATTTTGTTATAAAGAACAAAATGAGCAAACCTTATTTAAATCCATTTAATAGAAATCAAATAAATGTATTTGAAATATTATGAAAGTATTTATGTCTGGTATTTTTTTTATAATTTTCATTATCAACACGATTCCCACCCAAAATGACATATCCCTGTAATTAATGATTTTTATTCCAGTTTTAACACCAGTAAAACGTAAGAAAAGAGAAAAATATTGATCTAATATTTTTACACTTTTGTATCGTCAATATGAATCATTTGTTATTTGGTTAGTTGGATGTTTGGGTGAGGAATTTGTAGATTGGTGGGTTAGCAGGGTTGTGGTTGAATAACTGGCATGTTGGTTGATTAATAAATAGTGTGTTTGGTTAGTTTGTTGGCTGTTTGGTTGACTGAAGAATAGTTTGGCTTCTTGGTTGGTTAGCAGGTCTGTTGGGTCCTACTTGGTAGATTGAATAATTGGTTTATTGGTTGGTTGGCTAATTAGTTGGTGTCTTGGTTAGATTGCTAGTTGCTCAGTTGGCTGATTAATTTGTTGATTGGTTGGCAGTTTTGTGTTTGGTGCGTTGAATATGTAATTGGTTGATTCTTTGGCCACTTGGTTGTTTAGCAGGTTTGTTTGTTCATGATTGGCAAACTGAATAATTGCTGTATTGGTTGTTCAGTTTGCTAGTCTTTTGTTTCATTGGGCAGCTAGTTTCTTGTTTGATCAGTTCCTTAGCTTAATACATAATGTCTTTATTGGTTGGTGAAATGATTTATGAACCATCCTTAATTCATAAAATAAGACACATGCAAAACAAGAAACACTCCTGTGAATATTGTTCTGTTGCAGACGAAAGCTTTTGTTCATTCAGCAAAGCATCAACTTCCATTTTATTGATGGGCTGGTGTTTTACGACAACTTAAACATTAAATCTTAAGTATTTTTAATGCAACAGCTTACGAAGAGTCAAAGTCCAGGTATCTTTATTATCCTCCAGGGGCAATTTAGCTTAAGCTAGCAGTAACAGATGAAGGTAATAAAGATGAATAATAGCACACCTTCTGTTCAAACAGGTGCCGTTATAAAGTGGATTGAAATACACTTTGAATAGTGGCTTAATGTGACTCTTCCCTGACAATATCAACGCCGTCCTTGATGAAGATGTCTTCAACGTTCCCCCGACGACCAGGGAGGAAGCTCCAGAAGTTTCCTTGTGATCCGTCACAAAACCCTGGAGGGGATTTGTTTCTGTCTAACAGGGTAGGGCCACACGGCTGAACGCCAGCTGCTGATGATTAACGTCTTACCTGAAAGTCTGGATAATCTACATTTCAAAGTCTGAGTTTATGTAGAAGCCATTGCTGAAGCTGCTAATTAGCGATGAAGAGATACGAAAAGATGGGAGAGGCTGACCTTAGTTGGACTGATTTTTAAAAGGTCAAGTCTGTTTGGCACTTCAGTTATGATGTAACATCATCATTATGAAAACACATTTAAATGCTCAACGGTTTCCAAAATAAACCATCTTAATGCTGAAAGCGTTACACCGCATTTGATGTTGCCTAAAAACTTGGGTGGGTCATTACCGCGCTGCCACATTTTGCCAAAGGCAAAATTACAACAACACCTTCAGCACAAACTGCAAACTTACAGCTTTAAACAGGAGTAAACTGATTTCTAGCCTGGAACAAAGGTTTTGAGAAACTAGAAAAAATTTGTAAGAAAAAATTGTGAAATTAATCTCAAACATTTTCTAGAGAAAACTTGAAAATTTCTCAGTTTGAAAGAAAAAATCTGAAATTTGGAAATTAACCTCAGACATTTCCTAGGCAAAATTTGAAAATGTCTGACTTTTCAAAATAAAAAAAATTGTGAAAAATAAATCTGAAATTTTTAGATTAATCTCAGACATTTTTAGAGAAATCTTGAAAATTTCAGAGTTTGAAAAGTTGAAAATTTGTGAAAACATTTTTTAGAAAATTTTAGATTAATCTCAGAAATTTTCTAGAAAAAAAAAATCAAGGACATTTGTTGGCTTGAAAAGTCAAAATTTCTGAACTTTTGAAACTCAAAAAATGTACAAAAGTCTTTTTTTATTTTACTTTTGAAACTCAGAAAATTTGAGATTTATCTCTTGTCTTTTATTTAGATTTTTTGAGATTTATCTCAAAATTTCTGTTTTTTTTTTCAACCTAAGGAATTCCAGCATTTTTTCTAGTAAATTTCTAAGATTAATCTCAAAATTTTTGTTTTTTGGCAGAAATGTTTCCTTTTCTCCTATTTACAACGGCCCCAATACAATGTCATGTAAAAATGACCAAAACAATAATAAAAAACATAAATATTTCACAGTGTATGGATCAATCTTCTTACATCATGACGCTGTAAATCTTGAAACTTGATGTCCGGCTCTCTACAGTATGGTGACACCTTCTGGCCAACTTTCATCCAAACCCTCTCTGCTGTTGGCCTACTTTTTTTTTTTTTTTTAAATTCAACTTCAACCCTGCTGCTGAATCGCAGCACCAGCCCTTTGGAAGACCATCCTCCCCAAAACTTTTCAGCTTCAGATGTGGCATTAACGCGCAAACGCCTGCAAATAAATCCGAACTTGGTGGTGGTGTCACTTCCTGAACCCGAACCGCCTGCAGAAACCGAAGCCCCCGAGGGACAACATGCCCATGTACGCGGCTCTGGCTGTGGGACTGGGACTCGGAGCCGTCCTCCTCACGCTTCCCTCAGGTGACTTCCACCTGGAGGACTGGGGCTCTGCGAAGCGGCTCGTCCTGTGCGTGGCGGCCGGAGTCGCCGTCCTGGTTCTGGTCCGGCTGCACCGGCTGCTCTTCCGGCCCCTGGAGCTGCTCCGGACCCCGGAGGATGTGGGATACATCGCCGAGGACGGGCGCAGCAAGGCGCGGGCTGCGAACGAGGCGCGCCGCCGGAGGAAAGTCGGGGAGCTGCCGCCGGTTTACCCGAACGGCTGGTACCGGGTTCTGGACTCCCACATGCTGGGCCGGGGAGAGGTCAGAAGCGCCTATATTCTAGGTATGGCGCAACTTTTAACGCTGAAATTCCACTTTATTTTGTTCTGGTAACACAGAAAATATTCAAACTTCTTCCAGTTCTTCTTCTGATGTTTTATTTTGTCAGTGTTGAAGTGTGACGTCATTTCGACAAATCTGTGGAAACTGCGTGAACAAAAGATTTTACTCAAGTAAAAGTAAAAAAAATTACTCGAGTAAGACTAAAAAAAGTATTTGGTAAAAAGTAATCAAATTATTAATCATTTAATATTTACATAATCGAACGACCAAAATGTGAAGTTCAGTAGGTTTTTTTGTATTTTAAGAACCAAAATGACAAAAATTTATATAAGTAGCAAATAATATTTTTTTTCTAAATCAGTTTCTTTCAATATAAAACTTGCAGGTGTGTATCTGGTGAATTTCTGGTTAAAACATGTTTGGTTTTTCATTCAGTGGGAAGAAAATCCAGAAATTCTGCTGAAGTAAGAGTAGAAATACTTCATAATAAATTACTCAAAGTACATTTTTCAAAAATATTACTGAAGTAAATGTAATTGATTAAAGTTAAATAAGTTGAACTTTAAGTGATACTTGAGGAAAAAAGCTGGCTAGACGAAAGAGGCTTACTGGTCTTGGGTAGGATTATGTAAAATAGTTGTTTTTAGTTTTTTGTCATGTTTTACAGTTATTACCCCATTAAAAAAATACCTGGTGTCGCTGCGTTTCCATTACAAAAATGAGCAAAACTTTGTTGACATTCCACTAATATAGAAAATTTTAAAAAACACAATTAAAATCAAATCATGAATAAGTTTAACAAAACATCCTCCAACTACTTCCTGTCTTCTTCTTAGTTTCTACCAGTAGTAACATCCTGTTGTTGATCATGTGACTGGTTTGATGCGATAAACAAGTTTTCATTGCGGTTTTGATGGCAAAAAAACCAAATCATCCTTGTGCCAAAACTTTTTATTTATTTATTTATTTTATTTTCGTGACGCAGTTCCCATGGCAACCACTCAGTTGTGCAAAACGCTTGGGTGGACATAGCTCCACCTCCGAGGTTGGAAGCTGCAGTTTCAAAGATTTATGTTACTAGTTTCATATAAAATAAATGTAATTATTTATCTTTAAGTTTTTTAAAACTGATTCCAAATCCAGTTTCTCAGGAAGTCAGATTATTACATAACACCAGTAACCGACGTAGGATGATCTTTCTAATAGAAAGTGTGTTCAGTATTTTCAGTTAAATGTAATTAAAATCCCAAAATACTTTATTGATCCCAATTAATTCTAATATCTGCTCAGTATAGCTTTGTATTGAGAGATTCTCTGAGCTTTTTAATTAGTCTTGCTCCACATTTCTCTCAAGGCTGTTTTTATCCACCCACAGTTTTTCCTTCCACTCAATTTTTCTGGATAGAGGACTTTTTTTGTAAATAGATTCTACTAACTTTGATTTTGCCTTGGTAAGACGCTTCAGGTGTGTTTTAAACCACTTCGGTGCCTTTTTTTCTACCTCAGGTTTTCCTTCCACTCAACTTTCTGTTAATGTTTTTGCATGCAGCCACTTTCTTCTGCGCCTTCTCGCTCCTTCGTGCTTGTCTAGCCAGTAGTCTTCCTCGTTGCTGCTGTAAACCTGTCAGTGCTCCAACATCAACACTGCAGCCTTGAAACCAGGAGTACCAGGGTTCTGCTGAATAGGCAGGAATTTATACCGGTTCTGCAGAACCCTCATTGGGTTTCCAGAACAACACTCACGGTTTCCTTTTGGATTTGTGAAACTGTAAACATTTAATGGTGAAACTGGGAACAAAATGCAGCAAAATATCCTGAAAGTGAAAGAAAATATCAGTCTAAACTGACAGCTTTTATGCTGTTTTACTTTTGGTTTAATCCAGATCAAAATTTTTCATAGGCCCGTTGTGTTTTCTTTTTATTTGCTTCCTTGTTCTGTCTGAGCTGGAGCCACGATACCAGATTGCTGTCACTCACAGAGACGTTTGGGTTTTGTTTTGGGATCCCTGGAAACACTTTCTGCAGAAACGAAGTTCCTGATAAACTCTCTGACCTCGTCTTTGACTTGTGGTTACCTTTGAAATGAAGAGGTGTGGCTGGAAGTCAACGAGTTCATTAAATAATACCACAAACTTCCTCCTGGCTTAGCCAGCTGCTAATTTACCAGACAACAGAGTTTAGCACATTTTCAGTTCCTTTATAAGATATTAATGTCATTTTATGGGGCAGAACAAGACAAACAATCATCAAACATCAGGAAAATTATACTCCACTTGTTGATTATTGGTTTATTAGACACAAATTAGTTCCAGGGGTGTTTAAAGTGTGGCCCGGGGGCCATTAGTGGCACTTGGGCTGATTTTGTGTGGCCCCACTGCAATTCAAAAATGATACAAATTTGAATTGTTAAAGCTGGTGGAGGCTTTTAATTTGTAATTTTCTTACAATAGAAGATGTTAAATACAACAAAAAGTGTTTATGTTTTTATAGCCTCGCTTTAAATCGTGTTTATTTAGAGAGTTTCACTGAAAAGGCAACCAAACCAGCTTTTATGTAATTTGTTAAACTTGGCTAAATTTAGGAAACGTTTCGAAAGAAAGTGACTCGAGTTCTGTACTTATTACCGAAAATAAATTAGTTTAGTCCAGCAAAAAGACAGAAAATGTGCAGAATCTATGACGCCACTATAGCCACTGTAGATGTTAAAAAATAAAGTAAATTTAAAGAGAGTAAATGTCTGCCAAATTTTGAGATAAATCCCTGAAATTTTCTGGAAAAACATGGAAATCTTGTAATTTCTAAAGGCAAACAAATTAAACTTTTGAAACTCAGACATTTTCATGTTTTTTCTAGTAAATATTGGAAATGTCAAAATTTCAGAATTCTTTTCTAACAATTTTTCAACCGTTGAAGCTCACAAATTTTCTTGTTTTTATATAAAAATTCAGAAATTTTTGTGGAAATTTCCTTTTTTTTCTTTCTACAAACCCCCCCAAATGCCACTGTAAACACTCGACAAGATTATTTAGTTTCATCTTTCTTTTCTTTTCAGGAACATAACAAGTTTCTGTTTGGTTAATCTTATTCTTAAAGTTTATTAGTGTGAGAAAACACATTTATTCAGTCAGTATTTAATGCAGGTGACACATAATAACATTGAAATTTAATGATGTTTTCTGAAACAAAAACTCAACTGGCCGCTTATAGAGTAATTGCTAGTTGATTAATGAGACCAGTTAACTTTATATTAAGTAATTAATCAGTAATTTGCCTCCTTAACTCATTTGATTTAAATGTTTTCTGTTGCGAAAAAATTTGTTGAAAAGTCCGTCATACGTTTGTGTTGAATTTACTCCGGTACTTTTTCATTCTTATTAAGAAATTATTTACTTAAAATACTATTTTTTTTTGCAGTAAAAACTAAACTGAATTAGTTGGTAATATTTTCTGTTTTTGCAGTGTATGGCTGAGATCCTTTGTTTCTGCTGGTTCAGTCGTAGTTGCAGCTGTAATTGCAACATTTTTCTACAAAGACATTCATTTACATCGCAGCGATTCTTATTTGTATCTGTATAATTATGATAAAGTTTTTTCTGCTTGGTGAGCAGAATGGAAATGTTTCCTTCTGATTTACTGAGGCTTCACATTCTGTTCTCGTCTCTCTGCAGTTTGCTGGCTGGTTGGGGGCGTTTGATCATTTAAAAACGGGGTTTCAAAGAGGATGTGAGGCTTTCATGTTTGCTGTCGCTTCGCGTGGATTTCATCACCAAAACAAGCCGAATATGAAAGAGTTTCTGAGCCTGGAACACAACAGGGAGAGCCGCTTTTACCACCAGATTTTCCTTTCACTGTCCATCTGTTTGATGGGATAATCAGCAGAATATAAATAAAAATGCAAAGAAATGGTTACAGATTTATTGCTGTGTTATCAGAAGGTTGAGTGGAAGGAAAACCTGGGGTAGATAAATTGATGCGCAAGCAACAGGGATGATTACAGCCAGTAAGAATGTTACTTTTTTTAAGAGTCTGATTTATTTATCTGTGTATTTACAGATTTCTTCTCGTTTTTTTAGGCCCGAGCAGCGAAGCGCTGGCGCAGGGCCGATTGGAATCGCAAGATTTCTCGATTATTATTATTTAATTTTTTCCCGCCACTTTATCATATTCAAAAACTCACCAAACTTGACCGAAAAATTGTCCCCTGAGGAAAATTTTCAGATTCTGGTGGAATCGCACATGGGCGTGGCCAAACTGCTCTACAGCGCCCCTCCATCTGCATCAACGGGTCAAATTTGGATCATTTTTGAATTGCAGTTTGGGGCCGCACAAAGTCAGTCCAACGGCCACAAATGACCCCCAGACCGCACTTTGGATACCCCTGAAATATAACTTTTCTTAAATACTGATGTAGGAAAACCTACATTCTTACCAGTTGTGTTCATCCTGCAGCAGAGTTACTCATAAAAACCGTGTTTGGCTCTTTTTCCCTGCAGCCTTCAGTGGCTTCAGTTTCCCATATTTTGCTGACACCGGCTGGGAATCGTTTCTGTGTCTCCCTCTCGTCCGCTTCCTGCAGTCGTCTTGTATCAGATTCTGCCTACAGAGCACATTTTGCTTGATGCTGTCATAACAGATTGAGACGGGAATCGAGTTCTGCAGTACGACAGGCTCTGGCAGCGTCGCAGTGCTGTGTCACGGTGCGTTTGGATTATTCTTGTTATCCGTCCACGATATCCTGCCAGGGCGATGAAGGAGCCGGCTCAGATCGCTCTGCTCCAGCTGAACTCAGAGGAAGAAAGAAGGAAAATTATTCCTGTCACAGTAAACAATAAATCAATTAATCGCATGATAAATTAAAATGAGCTCAGTCATTTCCATCGTTTTTCTCTTTCTACCAAAACTGGTCTAAAGTCAACTAAGAGACTTCATAATTCATTTTGTTTGTTGTTTTGGATATTTAAAATGTCTTCCAGTTCCAGAGTTAAATGTTCATTACAATTTAAAGTTTATCAATCTTTGAGAATGTATTATTACCATTTTATTGCTTGAAAAAGGCTCTCAAAACAACAATATTATCGTTTATCGTGATAATTGCTGGGAGAATTTATTGTCCAGCAAAATGTATTATTGTGACAGGCCTGTTTTTAGCACATTTATTCAGTAAGTTATCTTTCACAACGGGGCCAAAACGGGCCTAAAACGGGCCTGTCACAATAACAAATTCTGCTGGACGATAAATTGTCCCAGCAGTTATCGGAATAAACGATAATATTGTCGTTTTGAACCACTGAAACTGGAAGACATTTTAAATATCCAAAATAAAGAAACAAAACAACAAATAAAATGAACTATGAAGTTTCTGTAAACAAATATATCTTTCAAAAAAGTGGTAGTTGAAACCAAAAGGCTGAAAACTTTTTCATCCAGTTTTTGGTTTGAGAAAAAGAAAGACGAAAAACATTAAATTAAACAAATGGAAATTTTTGAAGTCATTTTAATTCATCATGCGATTAATTTAACAGGCCAATTCATCCTTATCTTCAGCTCAGCCTACAGGCTCGATTACTGTGACAGCTGAAGAAAAAGTAATTAAAAAGTGGATTAATCTTAAGATGTCAACAGAATGTTGAGAAATGGCCTGAAATCAGATGTTTTCTGCTTTTGAAGAACTGCAGGTATGAAAAGCGCATTTAACAAACTTTACTGGTTGGTAAATTGTCCCAGAAATTATTGCGATAAACAATAGTCTTTTTATTTTGAGACAATTTGGAACTAATATAATGAAAATGGCATCACAAGGAACGTTCGCCCCCTCAGAGACTAATAAGTTTTGGTTTTGTACACAACAATCAACACTGCATGGTGACAAAATGGAGGCCGGCGTTTCACACAGCTACAAGATGGAGGCCGGCGTTTCACACAGCTACAAGATGGAGGCCGGCAGATTTTGGGGAATTTTATTTGGCGAATCGGGACTTTTATACAAAACAATATTTTGGCACACTCCTACTTATGTGGTGATTGATAATTTAAAACTCGGATTTGTGAATGACATCACAACCAAAATTAGCACGTTGCTAGTTGGAAAACCAGTGGGATTAGCCATCTGTTTTTGCTGCTAATTGCTGCTAGCAGGTAGGTTGAGGTTTTATTGTGTCTTTCGCTGGTTTAAAGAGATACAAACCTTTATAGATGATAACAAATAGTTCCTACATGCAACTGCATTTTATTTGTGGCAGCCATATTGGATATTTATGCAAATTAATCATTTGCATAAGGTCGTTGACCAGCCTTGTTTGTCGCAGTTCTTGGATTGTCTTGTTGCCATTTCAGAAATCAACACAGATCTCCTTTACCTTAATGATGTTCACTTCCATCATGAAGTGTCAGATTATGTTATGCCATAATGGCATGCCATAGAATAATAATCATTGACTAAATTGTTTCTGTTACATTTATTTAAAAGGATTATATTTTTCAAAAAATTATGCAAGATTGCTTACATTAATTATGCAATACAAGTTGGTTTGTTTACTTTTATAGAAGTGTATTTAGTGCCTGATCTCATTGGCTTTATTTAAATATGATGCTATTTTGAGCAGCAAAAGGATATTACATAAGATCCAAAAATAATATTCTGAGTGGCTTGGATATTTATCAAACATGTGTCAAGTGTGCAGCTCCACCGACCGCCCCTGTTGACATTTCTGCCTGTTAAATGTCAAACTACACCCTGGTGAATATTGCTCTGGTCCTTTCCATCCTCATTAGCTCAGTAAGTATTAGCGCTACCTGTTCAGCTCAGACCACAGCAACCCAGATCAATATGTACAATTGGATAAAACTGGTGCTAAGCACGCTCTAGCATCAACAAGAATAAATAAAAAGATTTTAAAAATACAACATATTTGACTCCTTTAGTGGCTAGGGTTGCTGCAGCACTGATGCTAACATTACATTACTGAATTTGGACACATCTGCTGTGTCACATTGTTACAGCAAACTTGCTGAACCAGCTAGCCATGTTGTAGTGCAGAGGCTAATCTGTTGTACAAGCTAGAAATGCTAAAGTTAACTTGCTGTACCAGCTAGAAGTACTAAGGCTAACTTTCTGTGCCAACCAGCTGTGTTGCACTGCTATAGCTAACTTATTGTACCAGCTAGCTGTGTTGCACTGCTATAGCTAACTTATTGTACCAGCTAGAAGTAGGTTCTGTTGAAGGTTCTGATACCACCTACTAGTGGAAAACCGTTTCATGGCCTGTTTTTTTTATGTTTTGTCGTTCAGGTCAGCAGCTGGTGGTGTTTCGGGGCCACGATGGGAAAGCCTATGTGCTGGACTCGTACTGCCCCCACCTGGGCGCCAACCTGGCTGTGGGGGGTCGCGTGTTGGGAAACTGCATCGAATGCCCGTTCCATGGCTGGCAGTATCGGGGAAGCGACGGGAAATGTGAGAAGATTCCGTACTCAGATAAAGGTACGAAAACAGCACAGGCAGCTTCCTGTCTTTGGTTTCAGTGGTTCAGTCGCTAAATATGCTGGAAAATATTAGTTTTTATGTCTTTACTCTGTTTTCTATTTTCACAATGGTCTCTCCTTCCTTCCTTTCCATTCTTCCTTCCTTGTGTCCTCAATTTCTGTTCTTAAATCTGGAATAATTACATTTTCTTCCTGAGCTCCTTCAGTATTGCATCATAAAGTCAGTATATTTCTTGTAATTTCTTACCTGTGTATACATACAGTATGTTTTTCTCTCTCAGTACCTGAGTCCGCCCAGGTGCGCCGCTGGCCCAGCTGTGAGGTGAACCAGCAGGTTCTGGTCTGGTTCCACTGTGACGGGTTGGAGCCGCAGTGGAGCGTCCCAGAGCAGCCGGAGGTCGCTAACGGCCAGTGGGTCTACAGAGGCAGAACCGAGCATTTCATCAACTGCCACATTCAGGCAGGTGGAAAAAATTCAAACTAAATATTCACGTATATCTGGAAGCAGCTGAACTATTAAAGCTTAAAATATGTATAACAAGACATGTTTCCCATGATACAAGTGAAATAATCTGCCAATAGAACTACAACTGGGTTGCTAGGTAACGGGCTGGGCTTTCCTGGGGTTGCTAGGTAACGGCGCACAGGAACATTCTACCAATGGAGCTAGAACTTTTTTTTATCAATATTAAGGAATTATAGACTTAGAACAAGCTACTATATCTTGCTGAAAAGTTACTTTTGAGTTAGGTTTGTCTTATTTCATGCGTAATAAACTAAACTAAACCAAAAATACTTGATTATATTTTCTGTTTTTACAGTGTGAACTGTGCTAGTTTATCTGTTTTATCACACTTTTTTCTTCTACATAATGTACATAATGTATATTTGAGGTGTACTTCTAAATCTGCTGCTTTACCGTTCGCCTTTTTTCCTTCCACTAAGTTTTCCATTGGTATATTTGGATATATTAGGAAATTTTCAATTTTTTGTTTAATATTACAGTGACAAGATTGGTAATTAACCAACATTTTCATCTGTATTTTTTATTTTTTTTTTATTAGTAAATCTGTTGCTTCACTGTTTGCTTTTTTATATCACACGATTTTTGTCCACTAAATTTGATATTTTTGGTTATTTTAGGAAAATTTCCTGTTATTGCTTAATATTCTAGCGATAACCAACCCTTTTTTAACTTTTCCCTATTTCCCACCTTTCTGATTTTTGTCCTATACTTTTTTCTTCCTCTAAATTTTCCATTAGTATTTTTGACCATATCAGGAAAAGTTCAAATTATTGTTTAATATTACAACAACAATATTGGCAGTGACTAACCAACATTTTTGCATGTTTTTTTTCTTTTCCAACTTTGCATATTAGTAAATCTGTTGCTTGACTGTTTCCTTTCTTTATATCACACTTTTTTTCTTCCACTAAATTTTCCTTTACTGTATTTGGATTTAGGACTTCACAATACTTCAAAATATAGCTTACTTGTCATAATTAACCAATATTTTTGTGACTTTTTAAATCTCTATTATTCCTTAATTATGGATCATTACGTTTTTGGCAAGTTTGTTTTCAGAGTTTTGCATTTGAAATTTTAAAGCCTATGATACTCTTGATAGCCTTTATCTTATCTTCTACTAAAGTAAAAATAAAAATTGCACCAAAGAAGATGGAGTTTGCTGATGCATTTACAGACTTATGAGAGAGTGGGATTTTTCAGTTTTTGATGTCTTTTACATTATTTAACTTGCTGACTTTTGGTTTTCAGTGAACATTTATGGGGCAGTTCATTAAAAAACAGAGAAACATGTCGCTGTTGATGCTAAAATGAATTATTTCTTCAGGAGATTCCAGAAAACGGAGCGGACATCGCTCACCTGGATCACCTGCACACTCCGGGCATCCCCAGCGGAGTGGATCTGCGCTACACCAACAGCAAAACCTGGGAGTTTGTGCGACACGACTGGAAAGTAATCAAACATTTCTTCTCTTTTGCTATAAATGTTAAAAATGTTCAGAGCTTCTTCTTTGCTTCATTTAGTCGCTGTTATCTCTGTGCACTTTGCTCCTGTTTATTCAACCAAAGATGTCCTCTGGAGCTTTTTCTGTTTCATGGAAACACTTTTATCGGCCTTATCAGGGAGAATTTGCATCTTTATATAACAAATCGTTCTTGATAAGCCAGAGGAATCCAGATATTGTCTTTATCTGACCTTTGTAATCCTTATTTCACTGTGACTGTAATAGTGAATCACTTTTGTCTGTTTTGTTTCTCCGTTTCCCTCGTAGGTTGAATGGGATCCAGAGCCTGAACCCACCAGTCACTGCTCTCAGATGAGGGTCAATCATTCACTCACCGTGTTTGGATGCCGTTTGCCTGTGCTGGACCTGCGCGTTGTGGCCAGACAGGTACAGTAAATACAGTACACACAGCTGAAACCACACATTTACATTTTAAAATAATACAATTAAAATAATAAATGAGACTTTTTGTATTACTTTCTTCAAATTAAAAAGTGTCTTTGTTTATTTTATAGAATTGCCCTTTAATCTGTGTATAAGTTTGCAAAACAACAACCAAAAAACAAAAGAAGATGGATATTAATAAGTTTCCCAGAAAGTCTACCTAAAATATAAAAATAAGGCAGCAAAGAAGTGCTTAATAAAATGTACATTAAGGTCCAAAAAATCAGAAATTGATGCTTTGAGGTAAAAGGTCATTTTATTTATATAGCACATTTTCAGCAACAAGGCAATACAAAGTGCTTTACAATAATTAAAAGGAAATACAAACAGAATAACAAACCAAAGAAAAGAGCAAAAGAAGAAAAATAATCTAATGTTGATCTAAAGTATATAAACTATATATTCCTACTCAGGGTTGGTAGATATGTATAAATAAGTTTCCTCTACTTAAATGAGCTAATTTAGCTAACTGTGAAAACATGTAGCGCACTTGGATTCCCCTAAATACATTTATTCAGAAAAAATGTTAATCTCTAATTTACTTGGTTGTTTTGTAACCAGCTGAATAAAGTTTGACATCTGTGTTGAAGTTTTGGCTATAAACTGTTAAGAATCCTTCAAGTAGTTAGTCAGATACTTCTGATTTTGAAGTAGCTGAAGTGTTTTCACAGCAGTTCCTGTTTCCTCCGTTTTCTTACTGACCTTATTTCAAACAAGAAACAAAAATAAAACAGTGGATAACAAGACATGAACATATCAACAATATCTAGGGACATTCTAGAACATGTACAATGAAATTTGGTTATAAATTGCTAAAACAAAAATACTTCAAGTAGTTAGCCGTTTATATTCATGCTCTTATTTTGAAGTCAGGGAAGGGTGTGTACATTGTGGTTCCTGTTTCCTCTATTTTACTTTATTTCAAACAGGAAAAATACAGGAAAAAAATAAAACAGTAGACAAGATATTAACATAAAAACAATATCCAAAGGAATTAAAGAACATGTAAATTATTATGAACTGTTGGTTATAAACTGCTAAGAATCCTTCAAGCCGTTAATATTCATGCTCTTATTTTGAAGTGACTGAATAGCGTTTACACAGCAGTTCCTGTTTCCTCCGTTTTACTTTAATTCAAAGAACAAAATAAAACAGTAGAGAAAAAGATATGAACATAAAAAAGTATGTAAGGACTTTATAGAACATGTAAATTATCATGTTAAAACTAAATTGGTGCTCAAGGGTTATAATTTGAATTGAAGCTAGCGATTTAGCATTAGCTTCTGCTACACAGTGTTGGTAGCTACATAGTTAGCTAATTTATATTGTATACTGTACATTTTTTTGATAACTACATTCATAAATCACAGGCCTAAGAACAGTAATCAATGGCTTTAAGCTCTAAACGCAGCAGTTTATGTTCTTATTCCCGGTTCAGTGCCGTTCGTAACTGTTCCAGGTGGGCCCAGGCGTGGTGTTCCTGCGGTTCGACCACAGCTTCCTGGGCCGCGGCCTGATGATGCACTGCGTGACGCCGGTCGAGCCTCTGCTGCAGTGCGTAACTCACACCATGTTCTACCAGCGAAACATCCCAGCTGTGGTGCCCAAATTCATCCTCAAAGGAGAATCCATTCAGGTGCAGCATTATGAATTCATATTTATTCAGTTCTTTTAATTCATATTTTATTAAATCTTAAACATAAACAGTGAAATTGTTCTTCATTCGGTGTGAATTTGAGATTTGTTCTGGTCTGAATATATTATTGGCTGTATTTTTCAGCTGCTTTACCTTTTGTTTTTTCTGTTTTATTCATATTTTTTAAATTGCTTTATTTTACACATGCCAAAATTGCTCATTATCAGTTGCAAGTTTGTAACAAAAGGATTAATTCTAATTTTCCTTTATCAGCTACTGCATTGATGGTTTAGTCCTGCTAATCTTTGTAATAATTTTAAAAAAAATTATTTTAATAGTAAAGAAGCTTCATATTAGTGGTGAGCTTATAAACTCAGATTTATTTATTACATTTATCATCCAGTCTTTCTTTATGTCCTTTTGAATCACTTGTTACGTTATATTGCTCATTTTTTATTGTGCGTATAAATACTTATTTTATTTAGAGGAATATTTTTACTACCTTTGGTTTAGTCCTTCAATACTTTTTTTCCATTTTATTTTTACTTATTTTATTTTGTAATATATTGTTTTTTAAATCTTCAAATACTATACTATATTAACATTTAATCAATTTGAAAGGATAATTTTTAACCTTTAGTTTTATTTTATTTAAGCTTATTTCCATATGTTAAGTTCATGTTAGAAGTAAAATAAATTATTATGAATTTAATTTTAAGCAAATTAAATGAAAACTGAAAATCCATTTTTAAATATTTTATCTTTAAATGTTGGATCTGTTCTTTAATAGCAGTATGTTGTGTATTTCCTCCGAAATGACTTTAATCTGAAGCGATCACTGGGTGCATGTATCACCCACTCCTCCTCGCGCCGTACAGTCACTGAAAAAGTGTAAATACTGTCTCATTAAAGATGATAATTAGCTGGGCGGTGAAGAAACACTGTCAGCTGTTTGAACGAGACAGAAAAACGTGTAAATTACCATAAATATCAAATAAAATCCTGGTTTAAAAGCTGCATATTATAATTACAATCCAATAGTTTGATCAAACTTCCAGAAATCTTTTTTTTCTCCAATGTGGCGCCGAATAGAAACAGTTGACAGCTGCTGGGAAGTAAAATGCCAGATCTCAGCAGCAGCTAAAGTCACTGTGGAGTGACATTTAACAGCAGACCCCCTGCTGAGTCACGATAATTTACTGGGACCAGACAGCACAACAAACATAATAATGAGAATAAACTCCTGGTCCCAGTTCAGTCACCAGATCCAGATGCTTGTTTGTTTGTTTGTTTGCGTCCGCAGTTTGAACGTGACGTGATGATCTGGAACAACAAGATGTACATTTCCAAGCCCCTGCTGGTGAAGGAGGACGCCGCGGTTCGGAGGCACCGCCGCTGGTTCAGCCAGTTCTACAGCCAGAACAGCCCGCGGCTGGAGTACCGGCGGGACACTCTGGACTTCTGACCCGCCTCCGGAGGTCGCCTCGGTCTGGCTCCAAGAAACCTCTCAGAGAAGAAATTATTTTTATCTGTTTCAGGTTGAAAAAATTTAGCTATGCAGTTTTTTTTATGCTTTCCTAAAGGCCAAGCACAAAAATTATCCATCCAAGATCATGAAGAGAAATAAATTCTCTTTAACCCTTTAATGTGAAATTTTTACTAACAATAAGCACATAAAAAACTGTCTAAAAGTGTGAATTTGTTGTATAAGTTTATTATGGGATGGTTTGAACCTGAAGGAATGTTCTGTTCACAGGTAAATGTTTCACAAAAATTTACACTTCACATGTTTTTATAGTTTCTTTTGGGTCTGTTCTGCTTCTAATAACAACCCAAGTGCTTAAAAACCACATCCAGCTGTTTCGTTGTTGTTTTATTTTAGCAATAAGTTAATGTTTTTTGGTGTTTGGAAAATGGGCCGTTTCAAAAACTTCCGGAATGTTGAGTCACATTCCACTGGCACTGAGCCGTTACCTAGCAACCAAAGACGACATTTGGTCTGCTGGTTTTACTGATGAATATACGCTGTATTGTGTCAAACTATCGTAACACTTTGAAAACCCTGTTCCCCTCCTTGCCTGTGGGGGCGCTGCACCAGGAGCCTCTGAAGAAGACGCTTCCTTCTTCACGAAATGTAAACAAAAATGGAGTAGCATCAGATTTTAGAGGTTGTAGGATTTCTCTTTTGTCTTTGGTAAAACATCACAAGCTAATTCTCACGCCAACACTTGACTCACGAATTTGTTGTGGTTGTATTTACCCAGAATGCCCTGCGCCGAAGTCCATTTCCCGTTTTTGGAGCGGTTCTCAGTCCACTTGATGTTCACATATGCATTCAAACCGCACCAGAGTTCACTTCAACAGAACCAAGACTGAGGTTAGTAGGCGGATCAGAGTTCTATTGTGCATTCACACCTCCACAAATGTACCGGACCTTCTTGGCAAACGAACTAGACTTGGATAAAAGTGGACTAAACAGGACTGGTATGAATGATGCACCATAAAGGTGTTTTCCTACCTGGTAGACTCCCTTCAGTTGGAAATCATGACAGGTAGGCAAAAATGAAGTGGGACCAGATTTTAGCAGTAGTAGGGTTTCTCTTTTGTCTTTGGTAAAAAAAAAAAACTACTGGAAAATTTTCCCACTAGTTATAGACTTGCGACTCGTTTGTTTTGGTTGTATTTACCCAGAATGCCCTGCACTGTAGTTCACTTCCTGCGTTTAGAGTTGTCTCCAGTCCGTTTGGTGTTGAGTTTGATTAGGCATTCACATCTCCCCAAACGAATCGGACTTTCTAGTCAGACTAGAATTCACTAACGAATTTTGAAAAAACTCCTCACCTGTGGGGGCGCTGCACCAAGAACCACTGAAGTAGACTACAGGAAAACCTCTGAAGAAGATCAGCGCCATTTTCTTCCCCAGGAAAGGTGAACGAAAATGCCGTAGCCTCACTTTAGTGGTTGTAGGATTTCTTATTTGTCTAAAATCTTTTGATGTTAAACTTTAAAGTGTGACAGAAACAACATTAGCTTTAGCCAAACAGCTAATGTCATCATCTCGGTTGCTCCTGAATATTAATTTTTGTAGCCGACAGATGATCCACAGCTGTAATGTTTATTTAAATATGCAGATTAAAGCTGTCTCTCATGCATTTCTTAGCTAGAAGCTTCCAGTTGGATATGTTAGCGGGTTAAATCGAGCAGAATCGGCGGGGAAAAGGGTTTTAGTCTGCTGCATTTCGCCATGTTGTAAAAACACTTTTTCTGTTTTGGTTTATGGGAGGATTGTTTGTGCTGAAGCGTCACATTAATAATTAAGTAAACTTGGCTATTTAAAGAGGAAAGACACAGTTTTGAAAGCTTGTTAGGCCTGTTTTGGGTATGAAAAATTACCCGCTAGGTACGGAAAACGCTCTTTGTATTAGTGGATGTCGAGTTGAATCTGCAGCCTTGCGACGAGCTTCACAAAGCAGACAAACAACAACAGATGGGGCCCATCATCAGGCATCTGCTCCACAAGAGTTGGGTTTGGCTGCAGCGGAAGTGTCAGGAGTCGGTGATGGTCCCATCTGCAGCAAACCGTGCGCATGATTTCAGCTCACACAACACGCCGCACCACTCTCCCGCCTGGCCCACCGGACCAGCAGAACCTCATTCTGCAGAATCTCACCGGAACGACTGTAAGTCCAGGACTGTGGAAAACCGGGAGTCATCTTTTAATAAGCATGAATACAGCTGCAACTAACATAACTGGTTAATATATCTATTATTATTACGATTAAAAGGATAAATTTGCATTTTGCTGATTTTTCATTTAACCAGTTAAACCTTTAATATAAAGTATTACAAAAATGCAAACAAGCACATTTATTTTTTTAGATAAGAAAATACAAATATTAGGCAATAAAATATTTGCTAAAGCTAAAAAAATACTTTCTAACTGTTCAAAGTGTCACTATGATGGTATGAGACATATTCTGTGAAAAAGTCAAGCTGCCATCTCCCAGTGCTCCCAGTGCTCCCAGTGATACCTAGAAACACCCAATCAGAGCCATGAGGCGGGTTTAACACTTGCTCTCTGCTAGGGGCAGCTAGCATAGCATGTCATGAATGCTAAGGCTAGCTAGCATGGCCACTGATGATGGAGGTAACGTTACAGGAACATTAGAACATTTAGCAGCTAGTAAATGTTGATTTAACAGATTAATAAATTAATACCAGTTATTAATTGGTGCTTAAAGGAGATTTTTACAGAATTTGAACCTGGTGAAGCTACAAATGCCATTTGATGAGTTATGGGTAAAACATATTTACAGACCAACATGTTTTTTTCAATCTTAAATACAAAATGTATGTATTATTTATACAGTTTTAGCTCAAATCTGAGTGTCTTCCTTCAGAACATTGAGTCTTTATATTCCACTTAACAGTTTATCAGTTTCTAAAACAGTTGAGGATTATTTCAATGATTGATTAATCGCAATTAATCAGATTCATCGCTTCAGCCCTAAACATGACCATGTTTTACAAACAAAGAAAAGTTTCGAAATAAACGTCAGAACAGATATTTATATCAAAAACATAAAAATACATATTTTTCTCACTATCTGACATTAAAAAAGATGTCAGATAGTGACATCTTTTGCTAATAGTGGGTGGATTAGCAATATTTGAGCTAAACATTAACAAACCAGCGGATGTATTTTAAGGCAACACTTCAAATACGCTGCTTCCTTGTGAGACAACGCCAATTAAAACGGAATATTAAGAAGAGACACGATGCTAGATTTCAGTTTGTAAAGCCACTCAGGAACAACAAAGCTCATTTTTGGAGGTATGTCCTGTAATCTAATTTACAAATGAAAGATTTTCACCATAATGACTGGAAGAATAATGATAATCCTAAAGCACTTTTCAAAACATTAGTTCTGCTAATGCTAAAGCGCTACACCAATGCGGTATTAACAGAACTAATGCTAAAATGCTATACCAATGCTTCTAATGTAGCTCTTTAGCATTCAAAGCTAATGCTAAAGTACCACACCAGTGCAGTATTAGTAGAAGCTATTGCTCAAGTGCTATACCAACGCAGTATTAATGGAA
Source organism: Xiphophorus hellerii (assembly GCF_003331165.1). Lineage (NCBI taxonomy): Eukaryota > Metazoa > Chordata > Actinopteri > Cyprinodontiformes > Poeciliidae > Xiphophorus > Xiphophorus hellerii. Next base: position 7,751,214 of record NC_045679.1, on the reverse strand, counting down.
GCTAATGCTAAAGTGCGAAATTCAACCGTGCTGTTAGTATATAACCAAAACTTTAACATGGATGTTGAACTTTATTCTGTTGAATGTTTACAAAACTGTCAAGTAAAAATTAACCTAGTAAAGCTAAATGGGCTAGTGATAATTGTTTTCAAAGCTAGCAAAAACACTAAAGCTCTAAGCGAAAAATTAGCTGCACTGTTAGCACATAAACCGATTAACAGAAGTTCATCCACCAGAGTTTATTATGTAATTTTCCCTTTTTACAATTGAGCTGGGTTGTAAAACTTTAAGGCTTTATTCCCGCCTGACCTTGGTTGGGGTTTTCAGAAACGCTACTACACAGTTAGCTAGCAGGCATTCTCCGCTGTGACACAAAAATCTGATTAATAAAGCCCGCAGCATCCTTCGGGGCTTTTATTTTTAGCTTTTTAAAAGTAAAAATTAGAATCTGGAAAAGATTTTCCATGTTCAGCTGCAGCATTGAGACAAAACGAACCAGAAGGGAAGAATAGTCGAGTTCCACATGCATGATTTATGCAAGAAGCTCGCGCTAACATGAAAAACACATTGGAAAGGCAGGCATCCATCTGAAAATGTCTCCTTAAATCAATAAATTTCAAGGTCTCATCGTCATTTTTGTCACAGCTCTTGCAGAAAGAGGTTCGATTCCAGTCCAACAGGAGCCTCTTCGCTCAGCCTCACTCCCCGTATAACCAGTTGTTTTCTTCACACCATTCCACTTTAGCATGCTAGCTTTCATTTGCTGCACAGACCAGGAGGAGGACAGGCAGTTTGCAGAGAAGCAAGCTGCTGTCATGTTGAGCGCTAAGGCATGTAGGCGTTGAAGCGCAACACGTTCTGACTGTTCTGTCCTTCACTTCACTCGCAGTTTGAATGCTTCCAACGACGTCGATTCATCTTTCATTCACTCAGGCCTTCATCTTCAACAACAAAAGGGTTTTAGAGAGAGGAGGGACAATGACTAAAAAGATTTTATATCGTTAAGATGTTAAAACCTTGAAGAAATGAGTGAAATTATTTTAGTTTTGTGTCATTTAACCTTCCACATATTGGAAAATTGGTTAACATTTCAAAAATCTATGATGATTTAGACATTAATCCCTAATTAGTGTGTATTTTTAAAAATATATTATTCAGCCTTTGTTCTTTACAACTGCATGTTAGAGCCGTTGTTAATAGGAGAAAATGAGTAAATTATAGAAAAAAATTAGAAATTTTAGAAAAAACATGGAGATTTCTGAATTTGAAGTCAAAAATGTTATAGAAAAATAATCATAAATTTTGAGATTAATTCTGATAAATTTTCAAGAAAGAAATTTGGACATTTCTGACTTTCAAGACATGAAAATGTTCAACGTTTGAAACTCAGAAAATTTCTAAAAGTTTAAAATTTTTGACTTTCAAAACTGAATTTCTGAGGTTAATCTCAAAATATAATTTTTTTTCAAGCAAATTTTAGACTTTTTAAACTCAGAAATTGAAATATTTTGAGAAAATTTCTGAGATTAATCTCAAAATTTCTTTGTTTTTTCTTGTAAATATTTTAACTCTTCAAAGCCAGAAAATTCCCAAAAATTTCAGATTTTTTTTCTAGCAAATTTTCAGCTTTTCAAACCCAGAAATTTCCTTATTTTTTCTAGGAAATTTCTGAGATTAATCTCAAAATGTACGTTTTTTTGGTGGAAATTTACTTCTCTTTTTTTATATCTGCAGTTCACTGTTGTAGCTTTACGTTGAGTGAAGTTTTTTGTTTGCTTTTCCTAAAACAAACTTCTAATTCATGCATATAAATATTGTTCTGGTTGGTTGCATTTGTTTAAGTTCATATTTATCACTTTGCGTAAGTAAAACAAGCCGCTAAGAAAACAGCAATCAATTTCTTGCTGATATTGCAACTTGGTGTGCAATACCAGAAATGACCAGCAGGGGGGACACTTGGAGGATTTCAGTAGAAACTTTTACGTTCAGGCATTAATTGTTGTCATAGGAATGTTTTCTTCATTATGTGTGTATCAAACTACATTGTTACAACCAAATACAAGCCTAAATTTGATCTATTAATATTGTATTAGATTCCCCAAAAATTATACTCCGTAGCACTTCAACATATTTTTACTCAAGTGAAAGTAAAAAGGTGTTTTTGTAAAAAGGTGACTCAAGCAATGAGTAACTGATCAAAACATCAATCATTTAATATTTAAAAATGAAAAGTATAAAGTTAAAAAATATAAAGTTAAGTGGAAAGTTTGGCATTTTAGGAACCAAAATGAGAATAATTCACATAAAAATCAAATTTGAAAATCAGGCAAAATAAAATTTTGAACATAAAACCTGTGAAACTTTAACAAAAACTGCAGGTGTGTGTTCATTTTTGATTAAAACAAACTAATTCTTCATTCGGGGTATACAAAAGTTTTGCTCAATTAAAAGTAGAGATACTTTATTATAAAATTACTCAATTAAAAGTCAAAACTACAGCGTAGTTAAAGTAAATTTTTCCCAAAAAGTTACTCAAGTAAAAGTAACTACACAACTCCAGCAGTTTTTAATAAATTATTCCACAGCAGATTTAGCAGTAATGAATAATAAAACATCATCAGCCTTCGATGCTGAAGAGCCCAGCTTTCATTCAGGGGCCAAACGGGACCAAACGGGACCAAACGGGACCAAACGGCCCCGCGGTGCGTTTTAATGTCCCCGCTCTGATACATCCTCCATCTTCTCATATTGTTTTCCAGAACTTATTAGAAGGAATTGCTGATATGGGAATTGCTGCTTTAGAGCAATATCCACACAGAAACACGAGTTCCTCCCTTTGCTCTGCAGAGGACTGTGTGTGTGGGCGGAGTGTGAATCACTCAAAGCGTCTTCCTGCAGCGTGTGTGTGTGTGTGTGTGTGTGTGTGTGGGTGCGTGGGTGTGTGTGTGTGTGTTGGTGTGTGTGTGTGTGTGTGTGTGTGTGAACTTGGTTTTTGTCTCGCTGTGTTTATGATTTATCCTCAAACAACCGGAGAGTTGTTGTTCTGTTTGAAGCCCGATTCTGGTCCAGTTTTATCGATGTGTGAGGAGGAGGATGAGGAGGAGGATGAAGATAACGAGCCGCCTGTGACGGTCAGGCTGCGAGCTAATCATAGCTTTACTCTAAAACTTATTTATTTTTTCTGGTATTTCTAGGAAATTGGTGGTGATGGAGACATTTCTTCTCCTGTCTGAATTGTTTTTAAAATATTTTTCTGCTTTTGTTTTAATATAAGAATATAAGAAATTTTTTTGTGATCTCAAAATGTTTTATTTTTTTTGAATTTTTCAAACTCAGATATTTTCTTGTTTTTTCTAGGTCATTCCTGAGACTAATCTCAAAATTTGTTATGTTTTTTCTATCAAATTTTCAAGCTCTTTATATCTTGAATCTTTTGTAGCAAATTTTTCACTTTTCAAGCTCAGAAACTTTCTTAATTTCTTCTAGAAAATTTCTGAGATTAATCTAAGAATTTCAGATTTTTTTGTGAAATTTTCTACTTTTCAAACTCAGAATTTTCAATGTTTTGCTATAAACTTTCTTAGATTAATCTCAAAATTTCAGATTTTTTTCTAGCACATTTTTGATTTTTCAAACTCAAAAATGTCAAAGTTTTTTCTAGATAATTTCTGAGATTATTCTACGAATTTCAGTTATTTTTTTGTGGCAGAATTTTACTCCCCATTTTCTTCCATAATGACCTCAATAGGCTGTCAGATGACAGAGACCTTTCTTCTTCTCTCTGAGTAATGTTCTAAATGTTTTCCTGCTCCAGGGACTTTGTTTATTCGCCTTAATGAGGAAAACCTTTAAAAATAAATCCTTCCAGACGAGCCCAGAGGGAAAAGCAGGACTCACGCTCGCTCATCCTTCTATGATTTATTCAGATGTTGATCCAAAAAACAACAGAGAAAAAAGTTTTTCTCCTTTGAAAATACAGTTTCTTTCGTTGTCCTGCATCTAATATTAACTACTTTTGCTTTGTTTTATTTTTACTGTCCAGTAAAAACAAAGACGACCATATTTGGTAGTTCTTCTACTTTCTGTCTAGTTTTAGCTCTTTAATGGAAAAACACTTTTATCATCACACTTAGATGCTGTTATTTATACCAAATATTCCTCACGTAAATAAAAGTGTAGTTTTCACATGAGTACATTTGCTGCTATTACATATTGATTTTATTTTAAATCCATGTTTCTCAGCTCTTATTGCTACAGCTTGTAAAATAAAACTAACTCTACATGCTGAACTCACCCAACATGGTGGTGGCACCGTCATGCTGCGGGGATGTTTTTCTTCTGCAAGGATGAGGAAGTTGGTCAGAGTTGAAGATGGAGGCTGCAAAAACAATAGTACTGAGGAGAATAACCCTCAGCATACCACTATAGGACATTTTCATATGTTGGGAATGGTCCAGTCAAAGTCCAGACCTTAATCCAACTGGCACAACCTTCAAATTTACCTTCGCTGAGGCTCTCCTTCCAATTTACCTGTGCTTGAGCTTTTTCTTTTGGAAGAAAGAAAAATATTTCAGCCTCTAGATGAGACTGTTTGCAGTGGAAGGTGGTGTTGAATAAAAACGCACACCGCACTTTTAAGACTTCAATTTGCAAAATGAGAAAATCCATTTCAAATTCGGTGCAACTTTAGCTGCAAATCTTTGCTGTTGTTCCGCTGATGTCAACACAATTATTTCGCAGTTGCTTCCATTAATGAAATAAGAAACTAAGTTAAATTAAAATAACATGTTTTTACAGAAGAGCAACACATTCAAATTATGTAAAATCTTTTTATAAACTGCGACGAACCTGTGAGCTGCATATTGTCCAGAGAAAGACATCATCCTCCGACTACTTCCTGTCGTCTTCTTCGTCGTTTTCGCCAGTAGTAACATCCTGCTGTTGGTCACGTGACTCGTGTGATGCGGAAAAGAAATGTTTAGATTACAGTTTTATGAAATTCATCAAACTACGGCTGGTGTTCTGACTATCTGTGCTACCCATCAAGCCGCCCTACGCTGTGGCGATGCGCATGCGCACACCGATGTTACGCCATAGGTTGCTTCGTCTGTTTTATGTCGTCATTTCATCCCAGCGCAGAATCTTATTGTTTGTTTTTCTTTTCTTCTCAAAATCGGCGTGTTTCCTATAATTTCGTAACTTCAGTTTGCGCAAACAAAATAATAAATACTAGCAAAATACAACGAAGCTTGTTGTTATAATGTGAATTAAACGTGAATTAAAATTACGATTCTTGGTTGTTTTTATTTAATGTCTGGTTTTGCTGCTCTGTCTGTGTCGTCCTTATGATTATTATTATTACTATTATTGTTACTATTATTGTTATTACTGTTATCATTATTGTCCTCGCGGCAGAGAGAGCTCCACTGAGGGCGCGCGCGCTCTTGTTGCGAAAGAAGCCTGTTTCCATGGCAACCGGGAGGCTGATTCGCCTGGTTTCTGCCCAGGCTGCAGGGACGATCCCCGCAGCAGCAGCAGCAGCAGCAGCAGCAGCTTGTTCAACAGAAACAGGCAGACATTAGACTGCAGGAGGAGAAACTCGGTACCTGCGCTGTTTACTTAGTGTTTGGGTTTATCTCGTCTCTGAGGACGAGACTAAATGTTTAAGGAGACGAGAAAGGAAGAAAGAAATTAAGAAAGAAAGATGGCGCCCGTGTTTGGTGTGATTAATGAGGTTTGGTTCGTTTCAGGGTTTTTTTTTTTTTATACCCAGGAGGGATAAATAATGACCCAAATTGAATTTTATCACCTCGTTGCTCAAAAACACTGAGATGAAAATATATATTAAATAAAATAAAGATCAAGAGAAAAAAAATTAACTGTCTTATGAGATTAGAGATTTTTTAAATCATCGTTTAAATAAATTTGCATTCAATTTATTTCATTAATTTTTATATGGATTTCTTACATATATTTTTTATGCATTATTTGGTTTCATAATATTTATTATTAATTAGTATGGAGGACCAATAGTGCCAAAATTCTCCAACTGAGAATTTTAAATGGAAGAATTTGAATTAAAAGCTACAACAGCATTTAATTTCCCTTTGGGACTAACAAAGTATTTTTGAATTGGATTTGAATTTGAATTCAAGTTGGTAAATACATATTTATGTGTAATATTTTTTTTAAAAGTGGAATTCACTTCACAAAATAAAGACAATCGTTTCAGAATCCTATGTTGCAGTACGTTATTATTTTATTTAACTCTGTATAACGTAACACATCTAAACAAATGGGTGGGGCTAAAACTGCTGAAGGCAATGTGATTGGTCAGTTGAGCTGCGGTATTTTTAACTCAATTAAATAACAGGAGCCATTTATACTTATGTTTAGTCATAAAAATATTGTATAAAATAATTTGTGCTTAAATATGTTCATCTAATCAGTTATTGACACACAAAAATAATGTCAACTATACAGTTGCACACAAATATTCACTTATTTGCAATAATTTAACATTATTTTATTTTATTTATCAGATTTTGGCACTTTTGGTTCTCTGTACGCCACTGTTCATTAATACTTGAAGCATCAAAAGAGCAGAAACAAACAATTTGCTGATGTTTTTTAAATGTTTCTTTCCTCTGATGTGTTTGGACCAACCAGAACCTCCCAACCAGAACCTGCCTGTTTTATCCCAGCAGCAGCGGAACCGCAGAAGCTGCTCGGACTGAATGAAGCGGATCCCGCGGGAGCGCGCACAAGCAGCCGATCGCCGCGGCGCGCATCGCACAGCTGTCAGCACCAAGGACAGCACCGGCACCGGCTCCGCTCCAGACGCGGTTCGGGAGTCCAAACGGGCTGGGACGCGGTTCGACGGAAGCTAGTGCGATGATTTAGCTAGCCTTTTTTTTAAAAAAAATAAAAATAATTATTTTATTTTATTTTTTTTAGAGAAACAGAGAAAAAAGATGCATTTCGGAGGTTTCCGCTCCTGATCAGGCACATTCCTCCGCATTTCGCATAGCCAGCGCTTCTCTCCGGGCTTCCGTTTTCCTTTTTCGGGGCTCCCATCCTCCCCCCGCCCCGGCCGGTTTCGTCGCCCACCTGGATCGCGCCCGCCTCGCTCAGTACGAGCCGAGCCGAGCCGCCACCGCGGAGAAAAGGGACCGGGCTGCGCTGTGCGGGTTGGCGCTCCACGCGATGCGTCTGTTTCTGCTGGCGGTGCTCCTCTCGTGCTCCTGCGCGCGGGCCGGCTGCGAGCCCAAGATCGTGAACATCGGGGCCGTCCTGAGCCAGAAGAGGTACGAGCAGGTGTTCAAGGATGCCGTGAACCAGGCCAACCAGGTGTACGGCCGGGACAAGTTCAAGCTGAACGCCATTTCCGTCACGCACAAGGCCAACGCGATCCAGATGGCTCTGTCGGTGTGCGAGGACCTGATCCACAGCCAGGTAACCGACCCGCCGCGTCGGAGCAGAGGCTCCCCACCATGACACGTTCAAAGTTTTCATTTTCCATTGAAGGAGAAATCTACGGAAGACAATTATTGCCACTGGAAGAGGAAAGAAAGTCAGATTTCTTTTTTTTTTGTCAAAATTCTGACATTTTTCTCAAAATTCTGTTGTTTTTTTTTTTTACTCAATTCTGAGTTTAATCTCGAAATTCTAACATTAATCTCAGAATTCTGACATTTTTTCCTCATAATCTGGAGAATAATCTAAGAATTCTAACTTTTTTCTCACAATTCAGAATTTAATCTGAGAATTCTGACTACAATCTCAAAATTCAAACTTTTTGTAATCTCAGATTTCAAACTTTTCCTCATAATTCTGACTTTAGTCTCATAATTTGTACTTTTTTGCAGAATTCTGACGTTTTTCTAAAAATTCAGACTTTTATTCTCAGAATTTTGACTTTGATCTTACAATTCAGAATTTAATCTCTAAATTCTCACTGTAAACTCAAAATTACAACTTTTTCCCCTCAAATTCTGAATTCTCAAAATTCAGGCCTTTTTGTCAGAATTCTGACTTTAATTTTAAAATTCTGACTTTTTTGCTCATAATTCGGACTGTAATCTCAGAATTTGAACTCCTTTTCACCGAATTCTGACTTTAACATCAAAATCATGACTTTAATCAAAATTCATACTTTTTCACAGAATTCTGATGTTTAATCTCAGCAGATTAAAATCGGAATTATGAGAATGAATTTGTGAATTTGCACCTCACACAAGTTTCCTGGTCTAGTTATAGTGCAAATATCTTGGCACTTGAAATGAGACAAAACTAAGTGGAAAGCAACTTTTCAGTTAGTTTTAAAATATGATCTTGTTTTAAGTCAGTAATTTTTCAGTACGCTTTGTGAAAGACATAGTTTTGAGTCGACTGACGTTTCCTGTGTAGGAAATAAATTTATTGGTGTTATATAGTATTGAAATGAGCAAAACTGACAGAAATGAAAGGTGGACATATATCATGCGTTATAATTCTATGTTACATAAGTTGCCCTTTGTGAATTAAAGTATTGACATCTGCTGACTTAATAATAATAATAAATCCATTTAAATGCGGCTGCAACATAAAAATCAGACTTGATCTGAGTTTAGCTTCAAAACATAAATATTCCTCTCAACATTTAGAAACTGATGTTTCTTTCCACTTTGTGTTGCTCCTACATGACGAACTCCCCACAGATCTTTCAGCGCCGGCGTTCAAAAATAGCCTTTGGTTTGAGGCAGATTCCAGACGATAGGACCGCTCCACTTTTCCGGGCGCACAGCTGCAGATCTACTGAAGTGCACAGGAGCAGGTCAGGGGTGAAAATCTGCAGAACATTAAAACACGCCTGCAAGAAGCAGCCGGGGGATAGTTCAAGGCAAACCGCAGCTTAACTGAGCAAGACGACAACTTTTCAGGAGGGATGATTTCTGTTACTGCCGCGCTGATGCGGAGACGGCAAACTCATCTTCATTTTGGGCCGTGTCCAGATTATGAATGTCCTCAACGGGCTGCTTGAAATGATAAAATCCATTAGCAAACCTATATCACAAGAATTTGTTGGTAACAATCATAAATGATCATAAAATAGTGAAATGAAGAAGAGGATTAAGTCCTGAAACAACAAAATAACTAAGTCAGAAATCTGAGAAAAAAAGTGAAAATTCTAAGATTAAAGTTAGAATTTTATTTTATATTTTTATTTCTTGACCCGAATCGTCTTCCATATAAAACTGCCTTCTTTATTTCATTTGTACTGTTATTGCCTCCAAACTGTAGTGGTGCAAAAAGTGTGAAAACGCCTTGAAAATGCTGGAATTTTACTGTGAACCCTGGAAGAAGCGCCGGCGTTATGTCACAGCGACCCGAGGCGTGAATCTCTCTCCCACACACATAATTAGGCTTCATACAAAAACCCAGAAAGAACACCCACAGGTTCAGATCTGCTTTCTCATCCTCTGCTTGCTGTATCGCCTCAAACCGATGCACTCCCGTGGAATAACACAGGCCCATCCGATCACATGTGCACCCAAAACACCAAACAGTCCTGATGTGCAAATGAGAACAAACCGTCTGAAGTGGACAGAAAGTCTGCGGGGAGTTTAATCAGATGAGATTAGCTTGTAGGACGCAGTGGCAGATGGAGGAGAAGAGCTGCCTGCGAGCATTCCTTGGAAGGAAGACCTCATTTCTGACCCAGCCATACGGGAAGCTCCCATCCAATAATCCGGGCCGCAGTGTCTCTGCCAGCCTGATCCCCTTTCCTCCCCGCCCGCCTCCCAGGCGTCTCATCCGCTCTGGTTTCCAACCCAAACACCCACAATGACGAACAAAAGACTTATTCCTCCTGCGTGACTAACATCCTTCCAGACGACAATGTTATTTTTAACCTTTTTATGCAACTTTTTGGAGCAGAGAGGAGTCTGGTTTAATTTATCTGCAGGATGTGATGTCTAAATTAATAGCTGCAGATGCTAATGGGGGTAAATCTTCTGGTTTCCCATTAATAATCATAAAACAAGACACAGTTTGGATTTTTCTGTTGATTCAGAACCAAATTATTTCAACTGATGCTAAAAAACTGAGATCAAAATCATATTCATTATTCCTAGCTCCCATGAGGCTTTGCGTGAATAATGGGCGCGACTTCCGCCGCAAACCGGAAACGGCATTTGTTTACATGCTAGCAACGCGCTAGCCGGCTCTCGTCAGATGTTTTAGTCTATAAAATATGAGAACACCAGCTGCCACAGCTCAAATGTGACAGATGCTGAAGGTGAGTAGGAGGATGAGTGACTTGAAGGAGTATGTTACTGTTTACAGCCGGAAGTTTGGCGCATGCGCACAATGCCAGAAGGCAAGAAGACGATTCATTTACCTGCCATCCGTAGCCGCAGAAGCAGAACAACCCCGTTAACAAAATAAAAGCTGGACACGTAGAGATTGTTCACTTAGTGCGGTGAGCCACAGGAAAGGGGAAATAACAGAAACAATTCAAAACCCCTAGTGTTGTTTTTTTCTGGCTCTGTGTAGGCTAAGCTACATGCAGGCAGGTTGCCATAGCAACTGACAATGGCTCCACAAAAAACAAAACAAAAAAAAAACTTTCCCACACAGAGAAGTGAATATTCAGTCCATTACAGTTTTATGTTTTTAGGTTTGATGTTCACTTTGTGATTATTGATAAGTGGTGTCTGTGGTAGATTAGCTAACGCTGCTGTTAGCTAATCTAACACTGCAGCGGCTGGTTAGCTCATTGAAACACCTGCTTTACTGATAATCTGTCACAGTTAGTTTGTGGGTTGCCTTTCTTTTTTTATTTCATAACTCAACCGAAACACATGGAATTCCACAGCACGTCTACATGTTATGGTTGTCATAGTCAAGCTAGCATAGCTGAAATACTTCCCTCTCCCTTGTTATTTTTTTTAAATTAACTTTATCTTGTTGTAGTGTTGACAATTAGTAGCGAAGCACTGCTCGGTTTTTCTTTTATATTTTTACCAGCTGAACAGGAGACAGGAGGAGATTACCTCACAGCGGCAAGTTGGAAGGTCAAAAAAGTTTTGTCAAAAGAAAAGTAAAACTTTCATATGCACATTTAAGATTTAGTGCATTATGTTGACAAGTTGATGGCTAAAACTACTGGTAGTCATCGTCGGCAAGCAGCTTATTTCCCTCCGGGATGAAGATTGTCACATTTATGAGATACATGTTGGCTGAAATGTTCTTCCATAGAATTAAAACTAAAATATATTTTATTGCTTTTTACACCAAACACTATGGAGGAAGTTCAGAACAGTTATAAAGACTAGATGAAAATAATGACTTAAATGTTTTAAAATATGGTTTTTAAAAAATCATAATTAAATATTAAAGTTTTATTTAATATTTAATAAGTTATACTTTTAGAAAGTTTTTTTTGTTTTCAAATTTAAATAATTAATTATGTAAACTATTAATTGAATAATTTAATAAGTGAGTTATTTATGAACCACATAGCACATTTTAGCGTCAAGGCAGTTGGAAGAGTTTCACATCGTAAATAACAACATGCATGAACCAATGGAGAAACAAGTTAGAATAAGAAATGTTACATTTTGTCGAGTGCCATCATCAAAATCAGAAATACAAATAAAATATGTTGGTCAATGTTCCATTTAATATGCTTCAAAAGCAACTCTAAACAGGTGAGTTTTTAACGGATTTGCAGTTTTCTGGAAGTCTGTTCCACATTTACGACCCTCTTATATCTCCATACAAAAATTAAACATTTAAAAAAATATATATATTAGTGTTGTTGTGATTTATTAGCGTTTTCATCCTTCTTTTCCTGCGTTTCTCTGCAGGTTTACGCCATCCTGGTGAGTCACCCTCCTCAGTCCAGCGACCATCTCACCCCGACGCCCGTCTCCTACACCGCCGGCTTCTACCGCATCCCGGTGGTGGGGCTCACCACGCGCATGTCCATCTACTCCGACAAAGTGAGTGACGGATGAAAACGGCTGGAGAGTCGGCACTCGCATGAATTAAGGAGTTCCCCAGGGACGCCTTCCAGAGCATCCTAGATTAAACGTCCCATCAGCGTCCATTAGGGGAGTTGTGATTAAACGGCTTTCCAGATGAAAGTCGAAAGTCTGCCATTAATATTGCCCCTGATGTAAAAAAGAAAAAGCTATGACGCACAAACCGCAGTAATGAACTCTTAAAAGCAATCAGACGAGTTAAAAAAAAGCCGAGGCATTAAAAATTTAAAGGAGGCCTTGGAAGATCTCCATTAACATCAGAGGGAGGATTTCACAACACTGGAAACATTTACAGATTTTATTTAAGTAATATGGTTTTACTTAAGTGGAAAAACACCCTGGAGTAAACTTTGAAAAGTGATTAATTTTAAAAGTAATAAAAAATACTTTTGAAATTTGAAATATCAGAATTGCATATAACTTTTCAGAGACAAAGCTTACCAGCAACAGAACTGCAGCTTCTTTTTTGATTCATAATGAGTGTTTGGAGATAGAGCATCCTCCCGCGGTTGCAGGGATTGAAATTAATCTCTTAACAGATGGTAAATTATTATGTTTTCTTTTTTGTGAAGTTTTCCCTTCCTCACCGGTCCGTTTCCCTCTCGGTTCTCCTCAGAGCATCCACCTGTCCTTCCTGCGGACGGTCCCGCCGTACTCCCACCAAGCTCACGTTTGGTTCGACCTGATGCGCGAGTTCAACTGGAACCACATCATCCTGATCGTCAGCGACGACCACGAGGGCCGGGCGGCTCAGAAGAGGCTGGAGACGCTGCTGGAGGAGCGAGAGACGAAGGTGAGACGCCGGGGCGCTGCGACCCGCCCTCATCTCCTCCCTCCACCTTTAGGGAGTGTGTGAGAACGAGTGTGTGCGAGTGTTTTTCGGAGATCTTCTGTGTACCTAGCTGTTTCCCTCTCTGTTGTCTGAGCACATCTCTTTCTCACCATTGTGTAAACATTGGCTAACATTCCCAGAGACATCAACAGCGTCTAATGTGGTCTAATCTGACAGAAGTTTGTATGTTTATTTGCTCATCTTCACGTTGCTTTTCGCCACAGTCCAAATTATCTTGTGTCTATCCACACTGGGAGCCAAATAGTGGACTTTAACATGGGGCTCTGCAAACCATCGCAGAAAAACAAAATGGTTTTTTTACTGTAGAAACTTTGGCATGTTTTGTCACGTTACAGATGCAAAGTTTAATGTTTTTCCTTTAGCAGAAGGAGGTTGATTTTTTTTTTTGTTTTACTTGCAAAATTTTACATAAGAAAGTAAAAAAAAAAATTTGCGTTGCACATCATCCTGAACATCCTCTCAGGGAAATAAGGCAGTGGCAGCATCATGCTGTGGGGATGATTTCCTACAGAAAAGACAAGGAAACTGTTTAGAGTTTATGGACATTTTTTATAGGGAAATTGCACAAGAACCTGCAAAAAGATTAGAAAATTAAAAATATAAACATTCAGACAGAAAAATAAATAGATTTTTTATTGTTGGCTTAACATAATATTTTAATAAAAACACATTAAACAAGTAATCCAACCAAAAAGTAATTTTAAATTAAATTAAATCTCTTATACAGCGCTTTTGAACCCTAAAAAGGTTCTCAGCTACACTTAACATTAATAGCAACTTAATAAGTTAACCTTAGTTTTGTTTATTTTATACATATTTTAATACTTTTTCATCTTTGTTTGAACCTACATAAATCAGTGTTGTTACTGAATTTATGTTATTATGGTTATTTTACTGATTACTTGGTTTAAAAAGTAGTTGGATTACAAGTTACTTTATTAGTTACATCACATCTGTCTCACCAACGGTCACTTTACTGGAGGTGAGTTTTTAACAATGTCAGAAATGTTCCTCCTGACATTACAAAACTGTTTTCTGACAAAAATGTGCATTTTTTATTTAAAAAATGAAATAAAAATTTATTTTTTTTGACTTCACATAGCATAAATTTCTGAAAAACACAATTTTGGCACCAAATTCCATCTTTTATTGTTTGTGTTGGGAAACCTCCTGCATTAGTTGGAGCTTTCTGATTCTCTACCTGCTGGAAATTTCTCTTTAATTATGTTTTTTAAGCCAAATAAAACTTTGTCACCAGCACAGAATGTAAAGTGAACCTGAATGTTTTCATGTTTAGCTGAAACAAACTGAAAATAGTGACGTATTTTCAGAGAAAACATTTCTCTCTTGTTGTTTACGTTTGTGTTGTTGACTCCTGGAGGCAGCTAATAAATCGTTTTGCAAAGAAAAATGACAAAAATAAACCAGAGTTATTTTATAAGTTATTTTAATAGGTCTGAATCAATTAATTGTGATTATATTGAAGTAATTGTCAATTTATTTAGTAATCTATTAATCGTGAATTGGCGCATACAGACTAAAAAAAGCCAATTGTTGAAAAAAACTGTGTTCATAGCAGTAATTAAGCCAAACTGCTAAAATTTTTACACATTTTGCATTTAAAATAAAAACACTATTATTGTAAATTTGTTTCACTCAAAACTCAAGTGAATTTTAGCTTCACCCAGTTCATATGTACTAAAGGAATTATATATTTCTGTATTTTAGGTAATAAAATGTTTATTTTATCATTAAAAAGGAACCGAATGATTTGCTTACGTTCATCTTTTAATGCAAATAATCAATCCAAAATAAAACTCATTCAAGTTTGCATTTGTGACATGAGAAAAAGTAAAAGTGGATCATGTTCCTAAATGTTTTTGTAAGCTGAATTCAGAGTTAGAACATAACAAAGTTTCCCCAGTTAGGTAGAAACACAATTAGGATGAAAAGAAAAACTGAACCTGAACTCGATCCATTTAACAGGAGGTAATCTCTGTGGGACGGGTTTTCGCTCCTCTCGGGGCGACTTTCTGCTGTAATTGTGTGCTGGAGTGAAATGAGTCCCGATTCGGAGGCTTAATTAAATCAGAAGCTGCAGAGATTCAGAATATGACATCCACCCGAGGCTGTTTGCCCAAGTTGAAGCGAAAGCTGCTCTGATTGCTGGGATCAGCGCGAGCCGCCAACAGGAAAACACTTCAGAAGAAAAAAAAAATCACGCCGCCATTTACTCAGCTCAAATCATTTAGCCCAGAGTCGCATCCTGCATTTACGGAGAAAAAACAGACAATTAAAAGCTTGTGATGAGGATCCAGGAAGCTGCTTTTATGCACGGTGCAGTTTGGATGTCAGAATGAGCCCATCTGTGCTCTCCATCTAACGCCGCCGCTCGTTTTCCTGTGAGACGCCAGTCAGGAGTGGATATTTATACACAACTGCTGCGCCAGTTTAACGTCTAGCTGCTGTGGAAATACATCCGAGTTCAGGAAGCGATTATTGTACCGAAAGCTCAGAGTGGAACGGAAGAAGACTGAAAATCCACACAAATAGACAAGAACAGAGAGAAAATTGATTCTAGGACTAATTGTGTGTTTACTGTACGCGTCACTGGGTTCAGTTCTGTCAATAAACGAATAAAAACGACACGTTGTGTTTCTAATTCCCACACAACCTGCAGCTGAAGCCACATATTTACACACACCGAATAAAACTGACAAAACCTTTAACCCAAGTCATACAGTACAAAATACAGCCATCTATGGAGCTAAATTGGTGCCACAAAGTTTGTTCAAGAGAAAAAAGTAAGATTTGAAACTGAAAAAGAATCAAAAACTGAAAAAACAAAACTCAAACCTTGAATCTGAACATTTTCTTTTTCTGTTTCAAATCTTCACTTTCACTTTAAATGTTTTTTTTAAATTTCAAATTTAAATTAAAATTAAAAATTTCTTTATAATATTTTTTCCAATTTCAAATCTTTTATTTTCATTTTCAAAATAATTTTTCAGTTTCAAATCTTTTTTTTTCCAGTTTCAATTTCCTGCAAATTTTTTTACTGTTTTAGCTCAAAAATTGTCCCGTTTTTCTAAAAATTTAAAAATGTCTGAGATTTTTCTCACAAATTTCTAACTTCTCTTATTCAGTAATTTTCAAGTTTTTCCTAAAAAACAATAATCTGAGATTAATCTCAAACTTTCTGAGATTTTTCTCACAAATTTGCAAATTTTCAAACTCAGAAATTTCCATATTTAAAAAAATAATAATCTGAGTTTTTTACTCCTTTTTCTGTCAGAACTGTAATAATCCTGCAGAATAAAATATCCCTTCACTATAAGGTTTTTTGTGTCAATAAGTCTAGAGGACTCTGCATACTTTTCAAAAATACAGAGTGTTTTGAATTTATAAAAGTAGATCTTTGCTTCTTTACAAAAACGAACTGATGCAACATTCTGTAAAAGGAGAGAACAGCCTGGGTCGAGAGCTGGAGGCAAGCTGGAGAAGCTGTAAATTATTAAAGCACAAACTGCTGAGAAAAGACACAAAGTGCCAGGTTTCTTCTGCCTTTTAAAGACCCACCATGTAATTTTGATGCGGCGCCACTTAAGGAGGAAAAAAAGAGCATAAAGAACGTAAAGAGGGATTTATTTTGGGCGCCGTGATGAACAGAAATGAGCAGAAAAAACAAAAACTTCTGTTGTAGGAGGATATGCTGGGCTTGTTCGTTAAAACCCAAACTCGATAGTTCAAGAAATTTCTCAAGAGTGAAAAAGTATTTGGTAAAAATGTTACTCAAGTACTGGGTAACTGATCAAAACATTAATATGTAAAAATGACATCAACAGACTCACCAAAATATAAAGTTATGAGGAGATTTTGGTATTTTTAACATCAAAATTAAAATAATTCATACATAGATGGCAGATTATTTCACTTATACTAACACATTTTTTCCAGTGAAATAATCCGCCAGTGGAATTAAAAACATTTTCATTAATATTAAGGAATTTTGGTTAAAACAAGCCTCTATTTGTAAGTTAGTTTTGTCTTATTTCAAGTGTGCTAACAAACATGCAGTGGAAACTAGACCAGAAACACTTGGTGAGATTCTGTCTTTTTGTAGCGTGGGCACTGTGCCGTTACCTGGCAACGCCAGTCAGCCCAGGCCCGTTGCCTAGCAACGCCAACGGAACTCCAGCAGTTTGGCCAGCCGCTTTAAAATGGCTGCTGGTAAAGACAAGAGTTTTGTTGTTTACTGCAGAAATGTACTGAACATGTTTTCTCTACTTTTTGTAGAGTGTACTTATATTATTAGAAAATGAGTGAAAGGCAGTTTGGAAAGCTGAAATATTACTTGTTGGTTAGTTTTGTCTTTTGTCAAGACGTTTGACCTAGAGACCAGACCAAAAATACTCGGTAAGATTTTCTATTTTTTGACTGTAACTTGACAATCGGGAGGGTTTTGAAACGGCTGGTTGTCTTTTTTTAGTTCTTGAACTGTTTTTAGAGTCAGATGAGACCCAAGTGGAAGCACAAAAACATTAAAATTAGATTTTAAAATGTTCCAGTTACGTCAGGAAGCGCAATAAACCTTCCTGATCTTTACTTCCCAGCACATTTCAGTCATTTCTGATTCCTGTGGCGATGTTCTTTGCAAGCCCCAATGTTAAAGCTCCCAATTTGAAGCAGAAAAGTGGAGATTTGTTGGAATGCTTTACTGCCCTCCATTTTCAACTGTTTATAATATTTTTCTGTGTCTGCATATTTTCTCTGTGCACATTACTCATCAGAATAAAAAAAGGAACTATGAAAACCTCGACCAACTGTCCTATGACAACAAGCGAGGACCTAAGGTATATTTGCATGGTCAATGCACGCCGCCCACCAACTTTCCAAACGTAGCAACTAGAAACCAGCCCAAACCAGTCACCAGCCGACCCAGAAATGCCCCCTCTCTCTTGGTAGCACGTCTTTTCTTTGATTTTTTACTTTCAGACATTTCCCTATAATTTAAAAAAAAAAAAGAATGATTTTGGTATGAAAAAAAAAATAGATTTTTTTCGGTTGTTCCAGAAAAAAAAAAAAGAAGAAGAGAACCGAGCCCCGCTTTTCTCATTTTAATTTTTTTTTTTCCGTCAATGAAGGAATGCATGTTCTTAAAAACACACACACACACACACACACACGCATACGAAAAAAAAGAAAACAGTTTGCAAGCTCATTCCTTTGTGGAGGACCGGTAGTTTGGGACTCAGACTTCCCAGAAGCTACTTCCTCCCTTTCCGTAGCACCTCCCTGGTTTCAGCAGTTTTAATTTTTTTAATTTGATTTATTTATCTTTTCGGAGGGAGAACGCCCCCCTCACTCCCCTCCTCACCTGTTTTTAGTTACTGGTTGCATTGACCTTCTTCTCCCCCTCTACCTAACACATGCACGTTCTTCTTTGGAGCCTTGATATAACCCTCAGTTTGCATGCAGACAAATGCAAAAGTTTTTTTCCCTTCAAGCTTTTTCTTTTTTTAGTTCAGCCGGTTCCCCTGGATCGCTTTCCTTTTTAATCTCTGTCTCTCGTTTTTTCAAACCAAATTGGCCACGCTCGTACCACGCAGGTAAAGCGGCAGCATGGTGTCTGTGCTCGGGAAAAGTAGCTGGCTTGACCTTTCTTCTGCCCCAACCGCAGGCAGAGAAAGTCCTACAGTTCAGTCAGGAGACAAACTTAACCGCGCTGCTGCTGGAGGCTAAAGAGCTGGAGGCCCGAGTCGTCATCCTGTCCGCCAGGTGAGGCGACCTTTCACCTTTCTGCCCGGTTCAGCAGGTAAAGAAGCTGCATGGTCAGCAGAGATAAATATACAAAGTCTTTAATATATATATATATATTATATTTAATATATCTTTAATATATTGCTCACATTTTGTAGAACCACAAATATAAATGCAGAGTTTGGTAGTAATTAGTTGCATTTACTTGAGTAACTTTTTGAAATGATGTACTTTTAGGAGTATTTTTACTACACTGTACGTTGAGTGATTTTATTATGAAGTATTTTCTCTTACTTGAGTAAAATTTCTGGATTTTCTTCCCACTGAATGAAAGTCAAACATGTTTTAACCAAAAATCCACCAGACACAGACACAAACCTGGAGTTTTTGTTAAAGTTTTGTAAGTTTTTTATTGAAAGAAACTGATTTGGAAAAAAAATATTTTGCCTGATTTTGTTATTTCTTGTTACTTATATGAATTATTGTCATTTTGGTTCTTAAAATACCAAACTTTCACTTAACTTTATATTTTGGCCCATTTGATGATGTAATTTTTAAATATTAAATGATTGATAATTTCATCAGTTACTCAGTAACTTTTCACCAAATACTATTTTACTCGAGTACAATTTTTGGTACCTTACCCACAGCTGCCTGTAACATTAGAAGTTCCTAAAATTAAAAACAAATTACAGACAGAGTTGGGTAATAACTAGTTACATTGACTTGAGTAACATTTTGGAAGAAAAATTACTTTTTACATTTACTTGAGTAATTTTATTATAAAGTATTTCTGCTCTTACTTGAGTAAATTTCTGGATTTTCTTCCCACTGAATAAAAATCAAACATGTTTTAACCAAAAATCCACCAGACACAGACACAAACCTGGAGTTTTTGTTAAAGTTTATAAGTTTTTAATCAAAAGAAACTGATTCGGAAACATTTTCTTTTGTCTGATTTTGTTATTTTTCTGTAACATATATAAATTATTGTCATTTTCGTTCTTAAAATACCAAAATTTCCACTGAACTTTACATTTTTGTCCGTCTGATGATGTATTTTTTAAATATTAAATGATTGATAATTTCAGTAGACTTTTACCAAACACTTTTTTACTCTTACTTGCGTAATTTCTTGGACCTCAATATCCGGGCAGCAGAAATGTCCTGGGTGACAGAATCAGTTGTTAGCAAGCGCTGATAATCCACCTCCTTTGCTTTTGCTACTCCTCTTTAAATCTCAGAGAAATGTTGGCCTCCTTTTCAGCTCTTCTGGGATTTGTCGTAGTTCAGGTGATATTCCAGCTTTTGAGATGCTAATTAGCTGCTTCCGGTTGTAAAAACAAGCTTGTTGCCATGGCAACGCACCATAAAAATCCAAAAAGAGAGAGGAGAAAACGCTTCCAGCTGCACAGCATCCAAAAAGCAGGCAAATGTGGCCACAGAAAATGAGTTACACAAAAGCTACCAGCAGGTTCGCTTCCTGTAATCTGTCATTTTACATAACGAGGGTTTAAAGTCCCAACAAACGGAAGCAGTGTAATATTTTAACAATGTTTTTGTTTTTTTATCTCCAGCGAGGACGATGCTGCCGCCGTGTACAAGGCGGCCCGCTTCCTCAACATGACCGGCTCGGGCTACGTGTGGCTGGTGGGGGAGCGGGAGATGTCCGGTAAAGCTCTGAGCGAGGCGCCTGATGGTACGTCCATCCAGAAACTCGCCCCGACGTTTGGTCCAGAATCAAACAGAAACACACAAAGGATCCCAGAGATTAGCTAGTAATCATTAGATTAATACCAGAACACCTGCATGTTGTGCTAAACTCTTCAACCTTCTGTGTTGAAGGATTAAATAGACCCAAACACTCAGAACTGAAGTAATTTAGTTGGTTTTTTTAATTTAAAGGTGACCTATTATGCTTCCATGAACAGGTCGGGTGGTTTTAGGGTCTCTTGTCACTTTAAATCCAAATAAGCAGCAGATTATTTGGATTTATTTGGAAACACTTGTCTTTTCCAGCAGCCATTTTACAGTGCTAAAACCAGCTGACCAAGCGTGGTGGAACTCAGCTCCGGTTGCTAGGTAACGGGCGGAATTCGGCTGGGGTTGCTAGGTAACGGTGTAGTGCCCGTCGAATGTGACTCAGCAATTGGGAGGTTTTTGAAATGGCTCATTTTTCAGACACCAAAAAACAACTGGGTGTTTTTTAGGCTCTTGGGCTGTTTTTTTAAAAAATAGCAGAAACTCAAATAAAAGTATAAAAACATGCAAAAGTGAAATTTGCATAATAGGTCCCCTTTGATGTAAAACATTAGCGAATTTAAAAAATGCTAATTATATTTTTGTTTAAATAGCACACAATATTCTCTTTTACATGTTAACATACTTCAGGCTTTTGCATGTAAAGATAATAAATGAATCCAAATTTAACACCCATACTAACATGGTTTACCATTCCTTAGCTAGCATATGTGCGTAACATTAGCATAATTTATAATTAGCTTACATCATGCTAGCGTTATATTTTTTTATTGATTTTAACCTTACAGGAGTAGCAAACTTAAAATAAATTGGTAGATATTTAATGTTTAAGGAGCAATATAATTTTAATTATTTAAAAATAAAACATCGGCTGATAAAAACTAAATTTACAGGAAACAAATTAAGTTTGATATCTTATATTTCCCCAACAGTGACAGCACTCAACAGGAGGAAGATTTAATTGGCGTACGAACTATAACAACAATCTCCATGTGTAATGTCATTTAGTTTGTATTATTCAATGGTACTTTAAAAAAAAAAAAGTTATGATGCTAGTCTGATGTTCTTGGGGGCCCCCTGGTGGTGTGGTGGTCCTAAGTGGATTTTTTTGGTGACGGTTTTTGTTGCCGCCGGGTCTCAGGACTGATCGCCCTCCAGCTCATCAATGGGAAGAACGAATCGGCCCACATCACCGACGCCGTGGCGGTGGTGGCCCAGTCCATCCAGGAGCTGTTTGAGAAGGAGAACATCACAGAACCACCGAAAGGCTGCGTGGGCAACACCAACATCTGGAAGACGGGGCCTCTTTTTAAGCGGTGCGCTCGCCACAAATCACTCAACATTCACAAATTTTCCTCTGATTTTCACCAATCATTGCAACTTTTCCGTAAATCTGACCAATCACTGGAACTCGGCTGGATTTCGACCAATCCAGCCAAGTTTAACTTCCCGTTTCACAACGTCTGTCGAACGCCGAACCTGCTGGCTCAGGGTTGTCCAAAGTGTGGCCCGGGGGCCATTTGTGGTGCTTGAAATAATTTTGATCAGCCCGATGACCACAAGTCAGAAACGGTAAAATTTTCACCAACAAAATAGAAAACAAATTTGGAAATTGTCTTTTTTTCTTTATTTTTAAGCAGGTAAAAATAAAAATCACAATTTACAAATTTTTGCTTTTTAAATTTAATGATAAAAAGTTTGGACACCACTGAGTTAGTTGAAAGTCTGTGTGACGCTTAATGGTAACATTCACATTTTTTAAATTGTTTTTGCAAAAAACGTTATTTCACTTATAACAAGACTTTTTCCTCATGTTGTAAGTTAATTTATCTGCCAATTAAACTGGTAATTTTTCATCAATATTCAGGAATTGTTGACTTAAAACAAGCCTCTGTATCTTGCTAAAAGGTTAATTTTAAGTTAGTTTCGTCTAACATATTTGAATGTGAAATTAGACCAAAATTACTTGGTGAGATTTTGTATTTTTGCAGTGTAAACAATTTTGTTAATTGTCACCATTACTCATCAAAATGTTGGTCAATGTTTCATTTATTATGGTTCAAAAACAAATCAAAACAGGTGGATTTAGTCTGGATTTAAAGGAATTCAGTGTTTCAGTTGTTCTGCAGTTTTCTTTATTTGAGGTGCTGTTTCAATAAGATACTTGAAAATGTGATTTGCTGTGTAATTGTAAACTACATGGGAATCCTATCTGTTTTTTGGGAACTTGACTTTTTCGATGGGAAAGTAAAGCTTAAAAATAATGAGAAACTTTGACAAAGTTTTTGTGAAAAGTTGCCGCAAAATGAGTCGTTTTATTCCACAACAAATAACAAAAAGGCAGAGTGACATCCTGGAGGGACTGGATAGGTGCTGCAATGCAATTAGCATAAAGCTGGTTGTTTGTCATATGACTATTAAATAAATAACTACAAACCTGCAAGAGGAAACTGGTGAGGCGTCTATCAGACAACCTAATGCTCCACCCATCGTTCCTACTCATGGCAGCTCATTTCAAATGAAAACAGATATTTACCCATCATGGTTTGGTCATTTCTTCAGGCCAGCTGACTTGCTGTGTGTTTTTCATGCTTTCTTTTCTGAACATATGCCTGAAAATGCAGAGAATGTCCTTTACCATCAGCTTTAGCCCAGTTCAGGTTCTGCATCCTGCAGATGGAGCTGACCTAGTTACAAGAGGCTTCGCTGCTGCGTCACTGAAGAAAACGCAGTTTTTATAAAAACTGATGCAGCTGCAAACAGTCGAGCCTGTTTTCTGTCATGATAATCACATTGTCCGGTAGAAACGTGTCAATTTGCTGCATTTGACAGCCAGACGGAGCTGAAAGGAAATAATTCATATTAAATGATGAATTATTTCATAATTCATCATTTTAGGTCACGCTAAAAATTGCTTTAAAAAAGTATGAGAAGTCATAAAGTCATAAAATTACAAGAAGAAAGTTGAAGTATTCAGAGAATAATCATAATATTGACTTTATTCTCAAAATAATTTGACTTTATTCTTATAATATCATGATTATTTTCTTGAAATTTGACTTTATTCTCATCATTCTATGACTTTCTTCTCATAACCTTATATTATTTCCGTCATAGGATTTTACCTCGCAAAATCAAGTTTCTTTTCTCAAAATATGTATTTATTTTCATAATATTGTGATTTATCCTCAAAATTTGACTTTATTCTCATATTATTTTGACTTTATCCTAGTAATTTTATGACTTTTTTCAAAATTTGATTTTCTTCTTGTAACTTTACAACATTAGGCAAGGCAACTTTATTTATATAGCACCTTTCAGCCAAAGACAATTCAAAGTGCTTGTACAAAGAAGTTAAAAACAACACACAACAGAATAAAAATAAACAAAATAAACATTACAAATTTGAATATAGTTAAAAAAAATAAAAAATAAAAAAAATTATTCCCATAATAGTATAATTTTATCTCTCAATATGACGTTTTCTTCTCAAAATATGACTTTATTCTAATTTTATTTTGACTTTATCTTTTATTTATTCCTCTTAGAATGTCCCTACTGTAATTAATCGCAATGCAAACACATATTTATATGTAAATAATTGTATTTTTTCCCACAGAGTGCTGATGTCGTCCAAATATCCGGAGGGTCTGACTGGACGCGTCGAGTTCAACGACGACGGAGACAGGAAATACGCCCACTACACCATCCTCAACTACCAGAAGTCTCGCATGGTTCAAGTCGGCATTTACAACGGCACACAGGTAACGCTTATTAAAACTCAAATTAGTATTTTGTTTCTTTTTGCTGGTTATTTGGTTTGAAATAAATCCAGTCTGGATACATAATCCGTTTGAGCATCACAATGTCATCAGCAAATGGGATGTTTAGGCGTGTTTTTCACTACTATGGGCTACAAATGCATATAAACTAAACGATTAATCGCGATTAATCTGTTATTGAAATACTCTTCAACTAATTGATAAATTGCTAACTTGTGTAAACAGATTCATAAAAAGACCATTTTATGAAAGAATAACATATTCAGAGCCGTAATTAAGCCAAAACTGGACTAAAATATAAATATTTAGCTTTAAAAATGTGGAAAACCTTCTTTGTTTGTACACAGAACTCCTCAAGTTTTAGCTTTCCTGGTTTAAATTTATAAAATAAATCTGTTGAGAGTCTTCGGCTATCCAATTCTTACTCAATTAATAGAAAAAGCAATCAACAGATCAGTCCTACACATTGATAATCAATCAGAAAAGCTGAACTTTCCACATGTTGATGTCAGGATAATTTTTACTTTAATTCACTGCGTTTTAGGCAATAAAATGTTTTTTTTGTGTTTTTTACTTGTATTTTTTGTCCTGTATGTTTAATATTACATAAAACAAATTTACACTGCAAAAACACAAAACCCTACACAGTATTTTTGGTCTAATTTCTAGTGCAAATATCTTAGTTCACTTGAAATAGGAAAAAAATAACTTGCAAGTAACTTTTCATCAAGATATAAAAGCTTGTTTTAAGTCAATAATTTCTTGATGTTGATTTTAAAAAGTGCTAATTTTACTGGCAGATTATTTAATTTGTAATAACATATTCTTCCCATTTTATAAGTGAAATAATCTGCCAGTGGAACTGGAACTTTTTAGGAGTTATTTACTTAAGTCAAGCTGCTATTTTTTGCTAAAAAGTTACTTGTAAGTTAGTTTTGTTTTATTTTAAGTGAACTAAGATATTAGCACTAGAAACTAGACAAAACTACTTGGTAAGATTGTGTGTTTTTGCAGCGTCAGGGTTTCCCTCAGTGTATTATAAGCCTGGCGGGCCACCAGGCTTTACTTGTGACCCCACCAGGCTTAGCGTTATTAGCTATTTTTTTAAGTCTCTTTAAAAAAAATTGCATTTTTTAAGGCTTTATAGTTTGTGTTAATCTTCCAATCTTTCAATAACACATAATTATCAAGTGATATTTTTAAATTTCCTGTCAACTTTAAACATTTTTTAACTCAAAAACACAACTGCCTTAGCGACCAACCACCGGGCTTAGCAAGTTTTCTGGGGGAACCTTGAGTGTAATATTGTATTAAATAAGTAAAATCTGCAGAATATGCTAATGTTTTTATCTGATTAATCAATTAACCATCAGAATAAAATTGTAATGGATTACTAAAGTATTCTGCAGTGCAGCACCAACATAAACATCTTACAAGATGTTAGTTTTGTTCCTTGTGTCGCCTGGAAGCTTTTAAAAGAAGAAAACCCGCCTGGACGGCGCGGATCGGGTTGCATGTTGGTGAGTTGCTGCAGGTGTAACACAGAGCAGAGGTGAAGGCAATAAAAACAGAGCCGCTCTGACTCATTAGTGATGCTCACCCGCAGTGTTTGGAGTCTCATCAGCAGCATGCCTTCTGTCAGTGCTAACGCCGCCGCCGCGTGTCTGGCGTCGCTGCAGGTGGTGATGAACAATCAGCGCAAGATCATCTGGCCTGGAGGGGAGACGGAGAAACCGCAGGGCTTCCAGATGTCGACCCGATTAAAGGTGGGCGGACTCGGACACGGCTGTCACCTCGACACACACACGTCCATTCGATGTCCTCACACCACAGGAGCTGCGCTGCACTGCAAAAACACAACATTTACCAAGAATTATTGGTCTATTTTCTACTGCAAATATCTTAGTACACTTGAAATGAGAAAAAAACTGCTTAGAAGTAACTTTTCAACAAAATATAGGAGCTTGTTTTAAGTGAACTATTCCTTAATATGGATGAAAAAGTTTCTAGTTTCACTGGCAGATTATTTCACTTACACCTTTAAAAAATATTTAATCTTGTTAAACAGTAAAACTAGAACTTTTTCCATCAATATTAGCCAATTATTGACTTAAAATTAGTTCCTATATCTTGCTGAAAAGTTACTTCTGGGCAGGTTTTGTCTTATTTCAGGTGCACTAAGACATGTGCAGTAGAAACTAGACAAAAAATACTTGGTAAATGTTGTGTTTCTGCATTGTGGATACTCTGCGGTTACCTAGCAACGCCAGCCAAGTCCAGCCCTGTTGCCTGGCAACCTAAGCGGAACACCAGCACCATCGGTCAGCTACTCCTGAAATAGTTTTCAGCTATTTGAAAACCGAAAAATCCTTATTTTTTTGTGCGATATTTGATCTTTTTAGTTACTTTTCAGTGGATTCAACTAAAGAGACGCACAGATTTATCTTTTCTGATGAATTGTCCTGTTTTGACTCAAATGGTGTACACTGCAAAAACACAAAATCTTACCAAATATTTTTGGTCTAGTTTCTACTGCAAGTATCTTAGTAAACTTGAAGACATTTTAACTTATTATATGGGGAAACTTCTTGTTCCACTGCTAGATATTCTACCGATCACTAGTATTTTTTAATCAGTATTAAGGAATTATTTATGTAAAACAAGCTCATGTATTTAACTGAACAGTTGTCAGTCAGTTTTGTATTATTTCAAGTTGACAAAGTTATTTGTGCTAGAAATGAGTCAAAAATATTTGGTAAGATTGAGTTTTTGCAGTGTAAGATTTATCCATCTGTTTTTAAAGTGTATTATCTACTGCAGGTTTTCAGCTCTTTGAAGGAAACTAAATCCTTTTTCTTTCCCTTCAGATTTGATCTGTGGATTTAACTAACAAGATGCTGACAGATTATCCTCTTTTGCTAAATTATCATTTTGCTTAAATGCTCCATGCCTCAAGTTTAGGAGTCTTTTTAATGCTTTTTAACGATTACAGTTTAATCCGAA
Source organism: Xiphophorus hellerii (assembly GCF_003331165.1). Classification (NCBI taxonomy): domain Eukaryota; kingdom Metazoa; phylum Chordata; class Actinopteri; order Cyprinodontiformes; family Poeciliidae; genus Xiphophorus; species Xiphophorus hellerii. The sequence continues at coordinate 7,724,026 of NC_045679.1, read as the reverse complement.
CTGTATACCTGCTGCAGATTGTGACGATTCACCAGGAGCCGTTTGTGTATGTGAAACCGACGATGCAAGACGGGACCTGCAACGAGGAAAAGGCATTAAATGGAGTGATTATAAAGAAGGTTATCTGTACCGGGCCCAACGAGACCATCCCAGGTAAAACAACAGACGCATTTCTCATTTGGCCACATATGCAGTAAGTTAGAATATTATTCAAAGGTTAAATTAGTTCAGTAAGCAGTAAATGAGTTGGTTACGTAGTTTCATTACCTACAGAGGGATTTATTTCAAATATCTATTAGACACAATCTGGACCAGCAGACAATCACTGACACCTTCTACAAAGTGGATAAGCCACAAGATGAAAAATGAGAAATTTAGTGGAAGAAAAAAATGTGCTAGAGCAAAAAAATCAACAAACAGGGAAAACTGCACCCTCAGTAGGACTGTGAAGCGGTTCAGTCAAAAAGATACGGGGTAAACTACTGAGAATATTGAAAACGGTACAACATCTCATCTGGTTGAGATTCTTTAACAAAAATATATTTTTTTATTTTCATTACCTGTAAATCATCAACATTAAAGCTTAAGTTGGAATATTTCACTCCAAAAATAATTAATCTATGTAGCATATGAGTTCATTCTGAAATAAATTCACTTTAGATTAAAATGCAGCTTCTGTTCTGACGTATCTCTTCGAAAGTCTCTTCAGCCTTTATATTTATATTAAAACCAGTAAATGTGACGTCCAGCATGAATGTTGGTGGTTTTTTCCAGGGCGTCCCATCGTGCCGCAGTGCTGCTACGGCTTCTGTGTCGACCTGCTGATCAAACTGGCCATGACCATGAACTTCACCTACGAGGTCCACCTGGTGGCTGACGGGAAGTTTGGAACCCAAGAGCGGGTGAAAAAAAACACATTTCATAAAAATAAAATTAAAAATCACTAATTTGGAATTTTTTTGTAGCACATCTATAAAATATTTGAAAGAAAATGCATCTTGTGAAGCTGTTGGCTGGGCGTTTGCAAAGCAGCCAATCCAGGAGCAGCATTCATTTTCCTCCTCTCTGATTGGCTGAGAGCAGATAAGGAGTAACATAGATGCTAGATTCTGTTGTAATGCTAAATAATATGTGCATATTAACACATATTGACATATATTTCTGTTGTTTGAATTATCGAATAAGAGTTTTTAAAAGGACTCAAGTATTCATAATTTTCGTTATTTGTAGGCGGTTGTGGTCCTGAACCCCCACAAATAAATCTGTAACTTAGTTAGAAAAGGGAATAATTCATCTTTTGTTAATTACTAAATGTTTTGTAGGAAGTATCACATCAAACATCCAAGAAAAATGAATAAAACAAACTAAATAAACACTCCATCTCAGATAAGGGGGACATATTATGCAAAATTATCATTTTGGACATTTTGGTACTAATATTTGGATTCATTCTGCTTCTAGAAACAAACCAAGCACTTAAAAAACAACAACAAAAAAACACCTCGCTGAGTTTTTAGCAATATGTTAATGTTTTTTGGTGTCTAGAAAATGAGCCATTTCAAGAAACTCCAGAACGTTAAGCCTCAACCTGCCGTTCCACTGTTGCCTAGCAACCACATGTGAGCTCCAGCCCGTTACCTAGCAACCCAAGCTGAGTTCCATCTAGTTTGGTCAGCTGGTTTTACCGCGGTATGCGCTGTACAATGGCTGCTGGAAAAGACGAGTGTTTTGTTGTTGACTTGCCATCCGGAAACCACTTGTTGGTTGTGCAGGAGGTTCTTCTAATGCTTTTCAAAGATGTACGGCTGTGTAATCGGGCACCTGTTTGCAGCCATTTTCATGTGCGAGTGTAAACGTTGAGTTGATGGCCAGCAGCAGCTTATTTGGATTTGAAGTGACAAGATGCCATAAAACAGATAAAATCTATATTAAAAAATGATTTTCTAGCAACAAATGTAACAAACATGTATCTATAGACCATAGATCTATCCTAAACTGTTCAAGGAAGCATAATAGCTCACCTTTTGGTTTCTAATTATTGTAGACAATTTAATAAAGTAAAAGAAGAATAGAGAGCACCCTGTGGTTGTTAAATGCATCGTTTTAAATGTTTTAGGTCAGTTTTTGGTTAGTACTTTTATGGGAAGCTCTGCAGGAGTCCACTTTTCATCTGGGTTGAGGTTACTGCAGAGATCCGTAGAGGAGAAGAGGAGGAAACTGGCTGAACCAAAAATAACTTCTGTCCTTATTCATAATACATCAAAGTAGGGTATCCCACTGTAGCGCTGCAGCAGACATAAAACACAAAGAGCAGCACAAACAAAATCATAATTTACTTCATTCGTATGAATATAGATCATTTTTAGCCAATAAGTTCAATAATTTCCATTCTGATTATTAATACTTTGTTTACAGAAGCTTTTAATTATTGTTCTTGGTGTCATGTTTTATTTTTAATGTTTATTTAGTGTTCTATACAAATTTAGAGTTTATTGGTCAAAATACTAACAAAATACAGCTCTGGAAAAAATTAAGAGACCACTTAAAATGATCAGTTTCTCCAATTTTAATTTTGTTTAGGTTTATGTTTGAGTGAAATGAACATTGTTCTGTTACTCTATGAACTACTGACAACAAACTTCCAAGCAAATTATTTACAGAAAATGAGAAAAGATGCAGTTCTTTCAGTCCTCAAATAATGCAAAGAAAACAAGGTCATAAACAACAATACTAATTTAACTCAGAAATCAATATTTGGAGGAATAACCAGGAGGTTTTCAATGGGGCTCAGTGCAGTTCTCTCTCAATTCTGTTCCCCAGAGCTGAATATCTTGAAAATGGTGTCAAAACAACAATAATTACCAGGATGATTTATCCGTTTCTGTCTTGCATTTCTTCTTTAACTTCTGCCATGCAGACACTCAGACTCTGTAAAAAAACAACATATTTAGTTACTGGATGAATTATTGAGGGAGCATGGTGCCTTAAAGTGGTTTGGCTGCCAACAATCAGTACTTATAGCTGGGAAGATCATGGATGTCAGCCAGGATGTTTTGTCGTAAGGAGTTTGTCTTCATGCTTCGGTCGCTCCTGTTGTGTTTTCCGCAGCGTCGTGTCAGATTAGCACACAGAGTTTCTGGGTTAATGCTACTTTTTCTAACACTGGAAAGTGCTGAGAGGGATGCAAAGCTCACTACTACATTAAAAAAGCTGTGGAAATGCAAACGATGCTCTTGCAGTTTGCGCCCTGCAACGTGAACCGCCTCAAACCAGTTTCATGTCTGACGCCTCTGTGTGTGCAGACTAGCGCTCCTACGCACTGCAGGGTTATTGATGCCTTTGCTTTTGTACTTCAGGTGAACAACAGCAACAAGAAGGAGTGGAACGGCATGATGGGAGAGCTGCTGGGTGGGCTGGCTGACATGATTGTGGCCCCGCTGACCATAAACAACGAGCGTGCCCAGTACATAGAGTTCTCTAAACCCTTTAAATATCAAGGCCTCACTATTCTAGTCAAAAAGGTGAGAGACACACACATGGTCCTTTTGCCCAGCTATTTATTACTAGAAGTCCTACTGTGTTAAATTTAACTTTTTTGATTATTCTGTACATTATTTCAGCTGTTACAGTTCCCACCATTATCTAGCTAACAGCTGGCCAGATGCTAGCTAACAGTGAGGTCAAATTTTACTGAACAGCAGTTGAGAGAAACACTGTCAGCTTCTCAAAGTTAGGCTAACAGATGCTCTGTGTGGCTAACAGCTCCTATGAATCAAGCTGAGTCAACTTAATGGCTGCTCAGAGTATAGTTAGCTAGCTGCTAGCTGCTAGCTCTGAGTCGAGCTAGCAGCTAGTCGGAGTCAACTTAACAAAATTTAGTTTAGATAACAGCTGCTCAAACTCAAGCTAACAGCTACTTAAAGTCAAGCTAACAGCTGGTCAAAGTCAAGCTAACAGCTACTTAATGTCAAGCTAGCAGCTACTTAAACTCAAGCTAACAGCTGCTCAAACTCAAGCTAACAGCTGCTCAAACTCAAGCTAACAGCTGCTCAAACTCAAGCTAATGTGCTCAGAGTTGATTTAACAGCTATTTACAGTTATTGTAAGCTAAAAACTACCTAGTCAGAGTAACAGCATGAAATCAGATCAAGAACCAACTTATAACATGGAAATTTTTTCCATCTTATAACATGGAAATTTTTTCCATGTTATAAGTATCTAAGATAAAAATCTAGTAAGTGGACTAATTCCTGTATTCAGATCTCATCATCATTTCTGTGTTGTATAGTTTTGTTGCTGTTTTGCCTCCACTGTTGCTGTTTAACGTATTTTGCAACAAACCGGATGCGACCTCTGCAGCCCGCCTATCATTCTGATGTAATCGACTGATAACCTAATATACTGTATGTGTTTTTAGGAAATTCCTCGAAGTACGCTGGACTCATTTATGCAGCCGTTCCAGAGTACGCTGTGGCTGCTGGTGGGTCTTTCGGTGCATGTGGTGGCGGTGATGCTTTACCTTCTAGACCGGTTCAGGTACAAGAAGGGCGTGTTTGTCCATATGTGTGTTTGTATACACAGTGTGTGTATGTTTATATGCACTCCTCAGCACTGCAGATCTTCCCTCAGTGTGGATGAGATGGCAGACAGAGGTGAAGATTGCCTCCGACCATCCCACTGCTCTGTCCCCGTGCTACAGTCTTTAGCCTTTTTCCTTTCCTCCGACAGCTAATCTCTGTCTTGCTTCGCTCACTCATGTTCAGTTCCCTCCTTCTCCTGGGAAAATGCTGGGATTCATTCCCCTGTGTGTCCTCAAAGAAATCTCATTTTGTCCTCTGCAACCCTCCCGATTTCTTCCCTCTAGTCCATTTGGAAGATTTAAAGTAAACAGTGAGGAAGAAGAAGAAGATGCCCTCACCTTGTCATCTGCCATGTGGTTCTCCTGGGGAGTGTTGCTGAACTCTGGAATTGGAGAAGGTCAGACTTAACAACGTATTTGCTTATCTAACTGGGTTATTTTCACTGCAAAACCACAAAATGTTACCAAGTGTGTTTTAACCAGCTCATCAAACTGCTGGAGTTCCGCTTGGGTTGCTAGGTAACGGAACTGGACTCGACTGGCGTTGCTAGGTAACGGCGCATTTCCCACACTACAAAAACACAAAACCTTACCAAGCATTTTTGGTCGAGTTTCTAGTGCAAGTATCTTAGTGCATTTGAAGTAAGACAAAACTAACTTACAAGTGACTTGTCAGCAAACTTGTTTTAAGTCAATAATCCTTTAGCGTTGATGAAAAAGTTCTAGTTCCACTTAAAACATGAGATTTCTTCCATGTTATATGAAATAAAATGCCACTGGAACTAATACATCAAGAGCAAAGTGTCAAACTCAAGGCCCGCGGGCCAAATCCGGCCCCCCATAAAGCTTTATGTGGCCCAGAGGAATTCATAAATAGAGCCTTAAAAATAACTGTTGTAGGCTTAAATAGTGTTTTATTAATCAAATGAAAGCAGTTTTAAACAGAAGAGGACACCAAAAAATAAAAACATCTGACTTGTTCCCTGGAATTTACTAGACTTATTCTGACTTTAATTTTTTTAAGATCAAATGTCAGAATCTGTGAGAAATAAAACCTTCTGAGAAAAAAGCAAAAGTTCTGGGAAAAAATCAATTCTGAGAAAATGTCAAAATTCTGAGAAAAAAACATTAAAAATGTTCTGACATTTTTCTTGAATTTTCACTTTTGATTTGAGAAAATTAAAGCCAGAGTGATTTTTCTTTTCCAGTGGTCATAATCTTCTTCTATAGTTTTCACACCAAATTCCATGAGTGTGACATGAAGTTCACGGCTGTTTACCTTTAAGAAGTTCTCATTGAGTGCAGAGGCGGCTCTTTATTCATATTTTAGAGGTTTGTTAACACATTTTAAGGACATTCATAATCTCGATACGATCCAAAATGAAAGGCGTCCCTGATCTCGACTTACTTTAACCAACTCTAGCAGCTCTGAAAGTTGCCTGGCTTCACTCCTCTTCATTTGAATAGATCACGACTCCAATTAAAAGGGGAAATCCTCTTAATCAGAAATTAATATCCAGTGTGTTATAAAGTTTAACTTTTATCAGATGATAGAAAGTTCTCCCTGCGTCCCTCTGTGGGCTGAAGGCAGCTTTGGTCTGTTTGCTCTCTGCTGGACAGGCAGACAATGCTGCCTTTCATTGGTAATGGCTTCTGGGATGCCTGGAGGTTCCTCACTTTGGATTCTTGACAGGGTGAAGAAAATCACCCAGGAAGCTGCAGCTTCCAGGGAAGGCGTCGTCATGGTGACAGAATCAGTCAAAAAACAAGCGGGCTACCGGGAAAATACAACCAATCTGCCGACAACAAATACTGAATCCATCTGTTTGTTCCAAGAACAGACAAACTAAGCCACCAATCAGTCGAGCTAAAGGCAAATCCGATCAACAGGGTTAACAACGTTTATGCATAATTCACTTTTTCACCTTTTAATACTTTCATTTTAGTCTCAACTTCTTCTAAAAACAGTCTAAGCATAAAACAAAAACATCACCCAGTCGTTTTTTGTCAATAAGTTGAAGTTAAAATGAGCCGTTTCAAAAACCCCTTATTGTTAAGTTGCAATCAACAGACACTGCTCCATTACCTAGCAACCTCGGCCAAGTCCAGCCTGTTACTGAGCAACCCAAGATGAACTCCAGCTCGTTTGGTCAGCTGGTTTTACCGCTGTACAATGGCTGCTAGAAAAGACAAGTGTTTTGTTATTGACTCACCATCCAAAAACCACTTGCTGGATTCTTGTTGGTTGTGCAGAAGGCTCCACTTCTGCTTCTCAAAGATCTACGTTTGTATAATTGTGGATCTGTTTGCAGCCATTTTCACATGCAAGTGTAAAGATTCACTAAAGGGGCGTGGCCAGCAACAGCTTAAAACAGCTAAAATCTCATTATCTAAGACTGATTTTATGCATAAAATGTAATAAACATGTTTTGTATAGGCCATAGATCTTTCCTAACCTGTTCTAGGAAGTATTATAAGTCACCAGAACTGAAAACAGGTCTTGATCTCAACACAGGTGCACCGCGCAGCTTTTCAGCGAGAATCCTTGGCATGGTGTGGGCTGGTTTTGCTATGATCATTGTGGCTTCTTACACTGCCAACCTGGCTGCCTTCCTGGTGCTGGACCGGCCTGAGGAGCGCATCACCGGCATCAATGACCCAAGGGTGGGAAACGCACCAACCATTCAGATGATTCAGCTGCTCGTTTTTCAACTTTTATTTAACCAGGATGTAACTAGTCAAGCTAGCAGCTGGTTGGAGTCAAGCTAACAACTGCTTAAAGTCAATTTAATGGCTGATGGGGTCGATTTAGTGGTTTATCTTAGTCAAGCTAACTGCTATTTGGAGCCAACTTAACAAATGCTGAACTCAGGCCAATAGCTGCTCAAAATTTCAGGATAGCAAATGCTCCAAGTCAATTTAATGGCTGCTGGGGTCAATTTAGCGCCTGATCTTAGGTCAAGCTAACTGCTACTCATGGCCAACTTGGCAAATTCTTAAACACAAGCTGACCGCTGCTCAAAGTAACATTTATAAATGCTCAGAGTCAAGCTGATAAACTGCTCAAAATCAATTTAGCGACGGCTTTGAGTTGTTTTAGCTGCTTTTCTGAGTCAGGCTAACAGCTACTTCCAGCCAACTTAGAAAATGCTCAAACTCCAGCTAATAGGTGCTTAGAATCAAGCTAAAAACTGATCCAAATCAATTTAATGACTGCTTTGAGTAAAGCCAACAGCTACTTTGTGCCAACCTAGTATAATCAAACTGAAGCTAATAGCTACTTGCAGCCAACTTATAATGAAACTCAAGCTAACAGCTACTTACAGCCATCTTAGCAAGCGCTCAAACTCAAGCCAGCAATGCAAACTGTTAGCAGAAGACAGGATGAATGATTGAATGTTTGCTGTCCTTCTCTGTGTGCAGCTGAGAAACCCATCTGATAAATTCATCTACGCCACGGTGAAGCAAAGCTCCGTGGACATCTACTTCCGACGACAGGTGGAGCTTAGCACTATGTACCGCCACATGGAGAAACACAACTATGAGAGTGCTGCAGAGGCTATCCAGGCCGTGCGTGACAAGTGAGTCTCGGCCAGGCCGGGCCGACCGGAGCGTACGTCGGCCGGCTGCTTCGCACAGATTAGGGCCAGTCCGGTTTATGGCGGGCCAGAAGGGAACATGGACCTCCGGGCCAGATGGAAGCAGCAGGACTTACTGCAACCTTTCATTCTGTCCCGGGTCCATTACTCCTGGCGCTGACACAAACGAGCGTGAGGTTGAGCTAACGTTGAGCGTAGGCGCGCCCTTTTCCAGGTCAAACCCGGCCGAACGTCAGAACCCGACGGGGGCAGGCGGCCTCGACCGTCTGGCCTTGGATTTCATTTGGTAAACGCTGAATGACACTTGATTTGGTGTGCGAGGAAGAGAAGGTTGGGAGGCGTAAATGTGTATGTAAATCATTGTACTGTTGCACCATAACCCGCTCCTTCCCCTCCTCCCTCCTCCCTCCCTTCCTGCCCGTTCCCCCCCCACAGCAAGCTGCATGCTTTCATCTGGGACTCTGCGGTGCTGGAGTTTGAAGCCTCGCAGAAGTGCGACCTGGTGACCACGGGAGAGCTGTTTTTCCGTTCGGGCTTTGGCATAGGCATGCGCAAGGACAGCCCCTGGAAACAGAATGTGTCCCTGGCCATTCTCAGGTCTGTCCCAGCGGAAGCTGCGATTCTCGTATGAACTTTGGTTTTTGTTTCATTTCTTTCTTATTCGTATGATTTTATAGTCACGATCCGATAGTTTACAGTCATTCAATATGCAATTATGGAGGAGGATTAGAGCCGATGTAAAAAATTAAAGAATTAAAAATCGGACTTAAATCTTCGAATTCTGACTTTTTCCTCAGAATTTCAGAATTTTGATTTTTTAGAAAAATTCTTCCTTTAATCTCTAAAATTTGATTTTGATCTCAGAATTCTGACCTTTTTTTCCTCAGAATTTCAGAATTTTGATTTTAATCTCCAGAATTTTTATGTTTATCTCAGAGTTTGGAATTTAATCTCAGAATTCCGACTTTTTTTCCTAAGAATTCGTACTTTTTTCTTTGAATTTTGACTTCAATCTCAGAATTTTGACTTCTCAGATAAAGAATAATTTTTTCTCAGAAATCTCAGATTTCTTACTTTTTTCACCAGAATTTCAGAATTCTTAATTTTTTCTCCAAATTTTGATTTCAATCTCAGAATTTCAACTTTTTTTAAAGAATTCTAATTTTAAATTTAGAATTCTGACTTTTTTCTCTGAATTCTTTTTTCTCTGAATTTTGACTTTAATCTCAACATTTTAACTTTAATCTCCTGAGATCAAAAGTCCGGTTGCTGTTGGTTCTTATTCGGATTTTTTTCTCTCATAAACCTGAGAAAAAAAATAATTCTTTTTTCTTTTTTCAGGCCCTAATCCTCATCCATGCTCAATACATCGGCTTATGTGACATCTTCTTATATCTTCCCTCTCCAGCATTGTTTGTCAAGTTTCTGTCTGTTTGTTGGACCATCCGTCTCTGTTCCACATGGGAGTAAGCGGCTCGAAGGTTCTGCCTCTGGAGGCGCCGTATTAACTTCTCCACCTCTCTCCCCACTCCCCCCGACCCCCTGCAGTTCTCATGAGAACGGCTTCATGGAAGACCTAGATAAAACCTGGGTGAGATACCAGGAGTGTGACTCACGGAGCAATGCCCCAGCCACACTCACCTTTGAGAACATGGCAGGTATGGTCCCCTCTGCGTAGAAAAAGCCTTAAAAGTGATTGGACAAAAACTGCAGTGGTAAGTTACTGTAGCCCTTTTTTGTCCAATACCTTTGCCGTACTTTTTTTCTTGGTGTCAGTGTGGGTGCTCAGTGACAGTTTTGTGCCGTTCTTCCATATTGTTGTTGTTGTTTACAGCCGCTGTCGTCAACTTGGAGCTGGTGAAGGAAACCGGGGCGACCGCTGAGCATCACAAGCGTTCATGCTCAGCGGGAGCGGCGTTATCCGAGACCGGATCCTCACCTGTTTCCGTTTTTCTGTTTCTCTCCCCCGACACCAGGAGTCTTCATGCTGGTGGCCGGAGGCATTGCGGCGGGGATCTTCCTCATCTTCATCGAAATCGCCTACAAACGCCATAAAGACGCCCGCAGGAAGCAGATGCAGCTGGCCTTTGCGGCCGTCAACGTCTGGAGGAAGAACCTGCAGGTAGGAACGATTCTGCTTCGCCGGTAACCCGAGAACCGCCACCTCCTTTATCTGAGGCACACGTGTCAAACTGGAGGCCTGCGGGCCAAATCCGGCCCGCCATCAAGCTTTATGTGGCCCAGACGGACACGCAATAGAGCCTTGAAATTTACAGTTGTATGCTTAAAAAATATTTTACCAATCAAAGGAAAGCAGTTTTCAGTGGAAGAGGATTAGGGACACCGGAAAAAAAAATTCTGTCTTTCTTCTTAGAATTTACCAGAATCATTCAGATTTTAATATTCTAAGATCAAAAGTCAGAATTATGAGGGAGAAAAGGTACAAATTCTGAAGCAAAAGTCAAAATTCTCAGAATAGTAAACATTCAGGAAAAAAATAAAATCTGAGAAAAATTTAAAATTCTGAGAGAAAAGACAAAATTCTGAAACAAAAGACAAAATTCTGAGAAAAAATTCTGAGAAAAAAGTAAAAATTCTGAAACGAAAGACAAAATTCTGAAAAAAATTTCTGAGAAAAAAGTAAAAATTCTGAAACGAAAGACAAAAATCTGGAAACAAATAAATTCTGAGGAAAAAGTGAAAATTCAGAGAAAACAAAATTATGTATCCAAAAATAATTTAAATTCTGAATAAAGTCAAAATTCTGAGAAAAACTTTTTTCTCAGAATTTTGACTTTAGATTTTAGAAAATAAAACCCAGAATTATTTTTTTCTGTGGTCATAATCTTCTTCTTCATTCTGCCAAACTCCATCGATGTGAAATGGAGTCCAGCGTTCTCTAACTGTAACTCACTGAGTGCAGAGCGGCTCTTTATTCCTGTTTTAGAGGTTTGTTCCTGGGTTTCATCAACACATTCTACCACAACCGGCCCTCTGAGGACATTCATTATCTCGACACGGCCCAAAATAAAACCCAGCTCTATGTCGTCCCTGCGGGTTCTGGAAGGCCGCTTTCAGGGTCCGGATTGTTTTCAGGAGTCGAACTGCAGCCGTATCTCTTGTGTGTGCCTGCAGGACAGTAAGGAAGCCTCTGGAAGTCAAGCGGTGACTGGGACTCCCTCGTTAGTATGTAGCACTCCTACGTCACCGCTCGCTAGTAGAAAATAAGTAAACTAAGTCGCCTCTAACATAGTGATGTCATGTAAAACCTCTCTTAGCTGCTTCATGGCATGGTGGAGTGTTTCTTTAAGCTGATCTGCTTCGTAAGGTCAAAGAAAAGTAGCAGTGGTTTTAGCAGAACTGATGCTTTGATTGTCCCAACATTGACCTCTTCTCTCTCTCAACAGCCAGGAGCAAAACATACAAATAGAGCATAAAAACAATCAATGCTTTGTCTGAGTCGGACAGTAGCGACCCATTTTTACTGCTAGACAGCGGAAACATGACGTGCAGCAGAGCAGGAAAAACACGCTTGAGGCTCTGCAGAGCAGCACAATCATAAAACAATCTGTTTAAAGGGTCAGTTCACACAAACCTTCAACATGTTCTTCCAGGTTAGAGATTTCTGGTTTATTTATTTTTACTATTCACGTACAGTACTGTGCAAAAGCTTCATGTTTGGTATTTAAACGCTCACTGTTTGGGATTAATTTGAAATGTTTCGTCCATTTCCTGTCTGATTACCAAGATTAAAGACCAATGCCATAAAAAACATTTAAAAATGGTTAAAACAGTTGATAAATGCTACATTAAAATATATTAATCAGTGCCATCCACTTTCTGAAGACAAAAAAAGGAGAAAATCTTTGGCCTTTTGAAAAAGTTGCACTGTAAAACAGAGTTTGGTCACTCCACTTGACTCAGTTTAGTTTTCTTGTTGCTTTGACTTTAGCTGTCAAGTTCAAAACACTTAACTGTCTTTAGAAATTATATTAAAATAAAAATGATTAGTTAAGAGAAATTTTTTAAATATTGCCCCAACTTTTTAAAGCTTTTATTTAACAAAATGTTTTCAACTTCTGAACTAATTTCTACGTTAAGCCAACTTTGTAATGTTAAATTTTTTAAATGTTCATTCTTTTACTATAAATTATGTTAGCGAGTCCAAATGAAATCATTTTATTCAGGTTGGGAATTTAAAAAAAAATATTTTACTAAATTTCCAACAAAAAACAGAAACAAAAATTTTGTGATTTATTTGTTGACTCAAATTTTATGAGATTAGTAAAATTAAGATTTATGAGAGTTCATGGTCGCTACGATTATTAAGATCTGCTGAGGCAAAGACAAAGATCAAACTTTGAAAGTTTTTTAGGGTGTTCCCCCACAACTGCAACATTTCTTACATTTTCAGTTGCTGTGTTTTGCTTTCACACTGCATTGTGTTAAACTAACCAAACTAATTGATACGCCTGTTCCCCTCCTCGCCTGTGGGGGCGCTGCACCAAGTATTACCGAAAGAAACAACACAAAAACCTCTGAGCAAAACAATTAGCGCAGCTTTCTTCTTCATGAAATGTAAACATGGAGAGCCGTAAAAGTTTAGCAGTTGTAGGATTTCTTCCCGCTAACTTTAGACTCTCAAATTAGTTTTGGTTGCATTTACGCAGAATTTCACACATGCGCCCAAATATGGAGGGCAAAAAGACGACTCTTTCACATGCCATCCATCGCCGCGCTGCCGCGGTAGAACAACTCAGTTAATTAAATGAAACCTGGAGACGTAGCTATCATTAATCCAGTGTAGTGCCACAGCAACAAAACACAGGAAAATACGCTAAAGAACAACTCAAAACCGCTTGTATTCTTCTCTTTTCTCGCTCTCTGTGTCGGCTACTCTACGCACGGACTAGTTTCCATGGCAAATGACAACTTTATGTTTCAGGATTCAACACCAAAATACACTCAAACATTTCCCACACAAAGAACAGAACATTCAGTCCGTTACAGTTTTATGTTTTTAGGCTTCATGTTTATATTGTGATTATTAATAAGTGATTGCTGTGGTAGATTAGCTAACACTGCTATTAGCTAAACTAACACTGCTAATTTAAGCACCTCCTCTGCTAATGATCTGCCAGAGTTGGTGTGTTTAGGTTCCATTTTTTAGATTTTAAATAAACCAAAACGCACAGAATTCTGCAGCACATCTACATGTTAAGGTTGTCATAGTCAAGCTAGCATAACTGAACTACTTCCCTCTTCCTCGCAATATTTTCTTAACTAAAACTTTTTCCTGATCCTGTTATCTACTTGTTGTGTTGGCAATTATTAGCAAAGCACTGGATCCTTTTTCTTGTAGCAGGCGAACATTTAAGCCATGTTAGCACGTTATGTTGAGAACTTGACAGTTAAAACGAACGCTAGTCATTGTTAGCGAGCAGGATCTTGCAACATATCTATAGAGTTCAACCAAACCAACAGGTTTGTAGATGGACCAGAGTTCAATTGCACATTCACACTTCGCTACAAACTTTCTCGGCTAACGAACATGAAGGCTAAACAAAGAGCTAAAGCATCACTCAATGGTTTTGCACGGTACTGTATCCGTCTGAATCTGCTTTTTTTTACTCGGGTTGACTGATTTCAGCTCTAATCAAGCAGCAGCAGGAAAAAGTTCCTCTATTCGGCCAATCAAGAATATGATTTGCAGCTGTGCTCCGACGCAATCAGTGCAGCTGTGAGGTTTCTGACCGTTACTCAGGTTTTCTGTGGTTTGACGGCCGATCGCACTGAGAGTCAGTGATCCGGCCCTGGCAGTGTGTCTGTTGTCTGTCTGTGTTTGTCCCTGCTGGAATGACACAGCAGGGGCTGGAGGAAGGTACAGTATGAATGTAAGTGCCTGTTTAACGGCGTCTACGTCACGCTGATAGACCTATCTGTTAGTCTCCTCATATGGATGTTCAAGTTTCAGAAACATGAAGCAGATTGAATGCATGCAGGGTGGCATCACTGAGAAAGGAGAACGACACATAACATGTTGATATTCTGAGGATCTCGTTGTCTGGCGGACAAAGATGGCCGCCGCTGCTTATTGACCGTCACTGTGGAGACGTATTTGCAGCGGCATCTTGCAGAACAACCACCGAGGGCGCCTGCAGAGTCCAACTAATTCAATTAGTTCAGCTTGAATGTTATTTCGAATCCTATCTGGGCGCGCTGATTACTCCACGCTCCAGTTTTCATAAATTGGAAGTGACAACTTGCTTATGTAGGACACAAATCATGATGACGGAGATATAAGATCAGTTTATGTGCCGTCCTCCTTCCTTAGTACGGCAAGCAGAAAAACCTGCAGTCTCATCGTTGGGATCATTTTTACTGCTTGTATGTCTTTCATATGTAATTGTGTGCCTATCCTGCCTCAGGTTAGTGTATTACAGCATTATGGAGGACTGTGCACATTCAAAAATAAATGTAGCTTCAGAGAAAGTGCACATCTGACTAAATCTGTGCAAGATGCTGCTTTTTTTTGTGCAAAAGCTGTAAGGTTTAATGCATGACTCAGAGGCACTAAGCTGTTTTTCTATCTTAATTGTGATGTAGATCCTTATGATGTATATTTTTATATATTTATTTAAATTTGTGTCTATGTTTTAACATCATAAGAATATATATTTTCCTAAGAATGTAATTCTATTCAAATTAATTCAATGAAGAGCCATGAATAACCGCTGTTATTTTACAAATGTTTGTTTTTTGTTGTAACCTTTTGTCTTGAATAACGACGTTTCTTCCTACAGAGTTTAAGTGATGAATAGAAATAATAATGTAACGAGAAGCGTTATATCAAATGAACCGCTAAACAGCTACGACCGAAGCTAACGGCGGATCTGGGTATAATTCAAACCAAAAGCTACTTTAGCTAAAATCAGCTAACAGCTAATCCAAGTCAGAGTCAGTTTTACAATTTAAAAGTCAAGCATATGGATATGTAATCTGAATTAAGGAACCAGGAGCTCAAGTAGCTAAAAGCTATGCAGTTATTAAGCTAATAGCTACTCATATTGAGAATACTCTCCTACAGCTAACAGCTACACAGACTGAGTTGCCAATGACTACTTCAGCTAAAGCTGAAGCTAACAGGTACTTCAGTTAAAAATCAAACTGCTCAGACTGAGAGCCAAGCTAAAAGATGCTTAAGCTAACATAAAATTAGCAGCTAAACAAGCTGTAGCAGACTTAAGGTCAAGCTAACTCTCAACAGCTAATAGCTATTTCGTCTAGAAACTGCTTGTTAGGTTTAGAGCAAACTAACAAGTTTGTCTAAAAATACAGCTAACAGCTACACAGACTGAGTAGTCAATCATAAATTAAGCTAAGTGGAAGCTAACAAGTACTTCAGTAAAAAAATCAAGCTGCTTAGATTGAGAGTCAAGATAAAAGATGCTTAAGCTAACAGAAAATGAGCAGCTAAACAAGCTGTAGCAGACTAAAGGCCAAGCTAACTGCTAACTCTAGAAACAGCTAGTTGGGTTGAGGGTCTAGCTATCTGCTACCTAAGCTTAGGGAAAACTAACAGTTCTGTCTGAGAAAACAGCTAACAGCTACACAAGCTGAGTAGCCATTGACTACTTAAGCTAAAGTGGAAGCTAACAAGAACTTTAGTTAAAAATCAAGCTGCTTAGATTGAGAGTCAAGACAAAAGATGCTTAAGCTAAAATGACAGATAAACAAGCTAAGACTTAAGCTGTTGTAACAGACTAAGAGTGAAGCTAACTTCTCACAGCTAATAGCTAAGTGATCTAAAAACTAAGATAGGTGCACAAGCTATAAATAAAGCTGACAGCTAATTAGGCTAAATAAAAGCCAACAGAAATGAAACTAAAGCTAGGAATAAAGGATTCTCCTTTGATTGCACCATCTTACATTCTAAAGATTTACATCACTGTTGCCATTTCTCATGCTGAGGCGCTTCCCGTCTTGAGCTTTAGCTTCACCTTTTGAAGCAGATCTTACTCAGAGGTGCACTCTCTGAACCACTAAAACTGGCCACACCTTGAAAAAGCACCAGGCTCTGAAGCTGAGCGACGGTAACAGAGTAACGCTGCAGTTTGTTTCCGGCGGGAAACAGGCGGCCGCCGTTTATTTGGTGCATAAGTCCCATTCCTGGCTTGGTCTGATGACTCCGCATGCCCAGCATGGCCGACACGACCAGCGCCTCATCAGGCCTCCGAGCCGCCAGGCGGCTTCACCTGCTAAACGTTACCAGAAGAAGGGATGTGTCGTCACTCGGGCTTTGATTTATTTTGACTTTGTTGTTTTTATCTTGTGAAGCAAAACGAACTCGGTAACATTTTATTTGAAGGGGGGCATAAGACCGACAGGACGCCGTCAGAAACATGGAGGAGTTTACAGATGAAGTGTCATTTGGTAAATAATGACACTTTTAATGGACATTTAATGCAACTTTGCTCAGAAAATTGTGATCTTATTTACTGAATAATGCAAAGATGACACTTTCATGGACATTCAATGCAAGTTTTAATGAAACTTTAATTTAAACTGTCATTATTTACCAAGTATTGTAAAGTTCACACTTTTAATGGACTTTTGATGCATATTTTCATGCAACTTTGATTCAAAAGTGTCATAATTTACCAAATAAGGCAAAGTTAACACTTTCAATGCAATGCAGCCTTGCTCTAAAATATAATTATTTACGGAGTATTATAAAGTTGACACTTTTAATGCAATGCAGCCTTGCTCTAAAATATAATTATTTACAGAGTATTATAAAGTTGACGCTTTTAATGGCCTTTAATGTAACTTTGCTATAAAATAACATTATTTACAGGATATTGCAAAGTTGACACTTTTAATGGACTTTTAATTAAAGTTTTAACGCAACTTTCTTTTACAATTATCATTATTTGCCAAGTATTGTAAAGTTAACACTTTTCATCCAGGTTTTAATGTAACTTTGCATTAAAAATGTCTTTATTTACCGAATAACACTTCATAAAAGCCGTAAACTTTTCTAAATACTCCTCCATGTCTCAGACGTCGTCATGGCAGCCTTGTGCTCCTCCTCCTAATAAAGCGTTGCCACTTTGCATAACTATTTACCAACATGAGGTCTCATCTTTCAACAGGAAAAACAAACAGATTTTGTTCTTTTTTACTTTCCGTTACTGAATGTGAAGCGGCGATCTCCTGCTAACCTCCTGAAGTGAAAGTCCTGCTGACACAGCCGAGTCATGTGACCTGATGAGAGGCGATGCTCCGCAGGCCCAGCACTGGCCGCCATCGCTCTGTGCTGCTCTTTGTTTAATGTTTAATTATTATTATTCTTATTATTCTATGTTTTCCTCCCTTATGACGCCCCTCCATCCATGAAGGCATGTTGAAATTCACACCACACTGCCCGACCCCAAACTGTCCACCACATATTCTTTAACCAACATCCATCTTAGAGCGCTTCCTTTTCGTTTATTTTTATTTATTTTTTAGGAAGGAGCATCTTTGCTAATCTCGTCATATAGTTGGTTATTTAAACTGCTTCATATAAGGTTTAATTTAGTTAAGAACATGGGTTTGCTGCTGCGTTAGGGACCCATTCCACCCAGTCATGCTCCATCACATTCCCTTGTGTGTGGGGTGAATTTCCATTATACCGCTTTACGGTATAATGACTTTAAATGGGCTTCAGTTACCGACTTTTGTCGCTATTGTTTTCCCTTCGATATGCATCCAAAACTGTAGCTTCTCACTTTTTTATACCTGCCTGGCTTTGGATGTGGATGTTTGCTTTGCTAGACGTTTTTAAATAAATATTCGCCACATTTTAATTTATTTTTTTATCAATTTTTATTTTTTAGTTCCCTTGGCTTTTGCTTAAGGATCTTGTATAAAGTAATAATCAGGTGGATGGAAATTTATTTTATTTTTCTTTTCTCCCCCCTATGCAGCCCTCTTCCTCTGTAGAGACTCAGGATGTAAGAATACATTAATATGAGTTTATTTATTTGGTTTTGTTTATTTCTGCACACAAACCATGCAGTCATTGTGAGAGTAGCTGTGGGGCTCTGATGGTGTGAGGGAGGGAGGGCGCCAAAATGGCTGCAGAAGTTATTTCTGAAATAACTTCTCCACTTTTTGTTTTGAAAAGTAAGTGAAAGTATTCGCTAGAGCTTCGATCGTGACGTTGTGACGGTGCATTAGGGGCATCGTGGGTAGAAAAAGAGAAAGGAGGAGTAAATTTCTGCCAAAAAACTCTGAAATCTTTACATTAGTCTCAGAAATTTTCTAGAAAAAAGTAGAAATTTTGGAGTTTCAAAACTTGAAAATTTGTTACAAAACAATCAGACTCCCCTGAGATTGTTTTCAGAAATTTTACAGAAAGAATTTGGACATTTTGGAGTTTTAAAAGTTGAACGTTTGCTTGAAAAAAAACTCAGAAATTTTGAGATTTTCAGAAAACGTTTAGAAAAAACTGTGGATATTTTCAGAGTTTTAAAAGTTAAAAGATTTTGACTTTTCAAACTCAGAAATTTCCATGTTTCTTTCTAAAACATTTCTCAGTTTTTTCCTGGCAAATGTTTGACTTGTTAAGCTAAAAAATTTTATTTTTTTCCTACTCAAAAATGTCCTGGTTTTTTCTAGAGTTTCCGAGCTCAATCGTAAAATTTTGTAGTTTTTTTCTGGAAATTTTTTGAGGTTAATCTAAAAATTTCTAGGAAATTTTCGACTTTTCTAACTCAGAAATTGCCTTGTTGTTTTCTAGAAAGTTTCTGCGTTTTTTGGCAAAAGTTTTCTGGTTTTTGTATCAATGATGGCCCTGATACGCTGCCGTTTAACGTCGTACTGCACTGAATATGCAAAGTTTGCACACAACTCTGAAGATGATTTGTTTTTGTGATGTAAAGAAATGAGACGATGTTGAGTCTGGAAATGTTCCTCCGAAATGAGGATAAATATCAATTAATGAGTTAAAATAAAATTGATTGATCTTATTGATCAACTGACAATTAATTGATGAGAGGCCATTTTCTTAAAAACTTGGATTTTGGTGTCTGAAAAGTGCCGACCGTCTTTCCATGACATGACTGAGTAAATATAATGTGCTGAATTAAAAAAAACAAACTAATATTAACATTATTTTGTATCGACTGTGTTAAATACTGAATTAATAAACAGAATATTGTGGCTTTCTCACGTTTTTAAACAAACATATTTATAAAATATGAACACTATATGCCAGTGACGCAGCGCTGCGCCCCACGCTGGCTAACTGCATCATAACACCTAAAATACATTTATTAATGTTGGGCTGCCTACTGGCTGAAAGAAAATGTTTGTTTTTGCCAAAGCAACTCAAATCTATTTTTTTCTAAATTACAAATAGCAAAGAACTTTATTGCAGCCAATCCCGTTTACTAAACAGTATCGCCCTTCAGTAGGAGAAACACAAACTATGAGTTAAGAGACGGATATTTTTACTTCACGTTGTAAATATTGAGATGTTGTGTTATTGTGGGGGCAATTTCTAGTTAGGTGGTCCATGAGTGTTTGTTAGTTTGGGAAAGTTTGAAGTTTGATCTGAAGAACAACAACTAGTCCAAATCTGGATAACTTAACAAAACTGGATTCAGATCCAATTTAGATGTTGTGTTAAGTGCTTAAAAAACTCTCATATGGTTTAGTTAAAGTAAATCTCCCAACTGGAGTCAATCTGACAGATTTTCAGCGTTGTTGCCAACTCAAGATGCCCTTTAAAGGCAAAGAACGTCAGTCAAGTATCAGTAGCATCAAAAATATCTTGATAATTTTTTTTACATCACAAAAACCCAGGAGTGCAAACTTTTCACATCCATCGTACCTCAATAGGTCATGTTTAGCATTTTTTGTCAACCCATTTCAAGGCTACGATCCGTTGGGTGTTTTCAGGCAGCAGCCATTCATTTAGATGGTCTAAGTAAATATAAATATCACAATCACTGACATCTTTTCTAGTCATCACTCATCCCAGTGCATTTCCGAGGATGTTTGAGCACATTTTTGGAGGACTACTCCACCATCCTGTGCAGTAAGACCTAGAACAGACACACATCTAATGACAAGCTTTATCCCTTTCTGTCTTCCTCCCTCCTTTCATTTTCTTTTTACTTTTTTAAATGCTCTAGTGTTTGTCCTACAAGATCCTTTCTAAAAAAAAACGTAGACACTAAGGTGGGGTGTCGGGTGCTGGGTGTAGAGCGACTGGGTGAGACTGAGCGGCACAGTCGTCACCCCGGCCGTAGCGCACGAATAATGTTTCTACATATATTCATTTTAGGATAGGAAAAGTGGTAGAGCAGAGCCCGACCCCAAAAAGAAAGCCTCTTTTAGGTCCATCAGTACCACCCTGGCTTCCAGCATCAAGAGACGTAGGTCCTCCAAAGACACGGTAAGGAGACGAAGGATCAACGACCTCCACTCCACGTTTCTCTCCTCCTTTTCTGTCTCTGGTTTCACCTCCTTCTCTCCTCCGCTGTCCTCTCTGCATACATCCCCCCACATCCGAACGAGTCCCATGTCCAGCCCACTCATTTCCACGCGACTCTGCGCAGCCAAGTGTCTGTCCCTTTTGCCATCGATCAGCCATCACCATGTAGGGTTTACCGCTCCGTTAGCGTCGACCAGCGAAGGATCCTAGGTCAGGGTGGCCGAGGTTAGCAGCTGAGAGGAGAAAACAGAAACGCTTTATTTTGAAGGGCTGTGTGTGAGACTGACGTAAGACTGTTGTAAACATGAAGGAGTTTTCAGGAGTGTCTGACTGTTGTCGTTAATGTCAGTCCGTATATAATGACACTTTTAATGAAACGTTGACTTGGTTTAAAGTGTCTGTTATGACGACTTGACATTAACAAAGAAAAAATTTATTTGTTATGACAATTTGACATAAAGTCAAGTTGAATAAATAGGCAGAGTTCATAAGTGCTTTGTAGACATCTTGCTGGAATATTGTTGGATTAATTAGATTAAAATTAAGCCATAAAGCTGTATAACTTTTTAGAGTTTGATAATCAATACTTGCTATAACATTTTTATGACAACTTGACATTAACCAAGACGGAAAATAACTTTTGACAACTTGATATCCAAAACAATAAATTTTTTTTTTGTTAACTTGACATTAACCACGACATCATAATCTAACTGTTTAAAGTTTGATAATCAGTACATATTTATAACAGTTTATAATTTCTTGGTTAATGCCAAGTTGTCATAACAAAGACAAAGTTGTTTTTACTATGATAACTGGACATTGATAAGACATCATAATCTGTAATAAATATGTTATAACACATGAACTATCCATATTAATTCAAAAGGACTAACAATAAATGACAGTGATGTAATATTAAGACATAAAGCTACATAACTTTTTAAAGTTTGATAATCAACACTTGTTATAACGTATTTATGATAGATAATAATATCTTTGTTAATGTCTGGTTGTCAAAAATACATTTTTGTCTTGGTTAATATCAAGTAGTCACAACAAAGACAACTTGACTATATCCAAAACAATAAATGTCTTTGTTATATACTTGACATTAATCATGTCTTCATAATCTGTAATAAATATGTTATAACACTTATGAACTTTGCAAATTAATTCAAAAAGACTAACAATAAATTATAGAGTAATGTAATATTCACACACAAAGCTACGTAACGTTTTAAAGTCTGACAATCAATACCTGTTATAACATATTTATAATTTCTTGTCTAATGTCTAGTTGTCAAGAAGAAATCTTAAACAATGTCAACTTTTCATTAAAAGTGTTATTATTTACCGAATCACACTTAACGACAACAGTCATAAACACTCTTGAAGACTCCTCCATGTTTACCACAGTCTGCCGTCTGTTTTATTCACACCCCTTCAAAATAAAGCGTCTCCTTAAAGCCTCCCGATAATCCGGGGTCTCTAGGGACACTTGGGGTCTTCAAGAGGACGGGGGCGACAAAAGCCAGCAAGCCGTGTTTTGTCTTGAGCTGCTCTTCCCTCCTAACCTGGTTTCGGTGTGGGTTATGGCAGTGGTTTTCCTGGTGGTGGCGCTGCAGTGTGTGATCCTGTCTGTTCATATGATTGTGTGGAGTCATTTTGACTGCTTGATCCTGTGTGTATCCACAGTTCCTTTGCAACCAACCCTGCACTTTCCTCAGTTTGGGTTTTGATCATGTTTTGTCGAGCATGCGCTGGTGTTCTGTAACTTTGGTTTCATGTTGTTTTTGTTGTTTTGTTTTCTTTCCAAATTCATAATCAAGGCAGTAGTGATGGCCAGTCCTCCTGAGAAGAAACCCACCGCGTTGACTGACTTAACAACATGTCTATTTTCAGGATTACACTCATGGATTTTTATTGATAATCTTTTGATTTCTCATGTTTTCTTTGTCACAGTTCTTTATTTTCCTTGTGGTCTGAACTGTGCATGTCTCTTTCAGGTTGTATTTTCAGGTGAAGGCGACTGTCTTCGTTTCTGTTTGAATTCTTCTTCTTTTGTAATCATGCAACAGATTTTGAGGACTGTCAGACTCTATCACAGGACAAGCATAATTATTTTTTTTTAAATATTTTTCAACGACTGCAGCTGTCTTTGAAATGTGAATGTCACTCAATCACTATATTTTGTTCACAAAGTAGATATAGCTAGCAGGGCTAGCTTCACTTAACATGTGTTAGCCTTAGCATAGCATCTTTTTCTCAGTGGGAACAAATGTTGTAGCTAGCGCTCCAGAATTAGCTAACAGGAGGACGACTTTACAGGTCCGGATGATTGTTGTGCTTCTGCATTAGATTAATTGCTCAGAAACATTAGCGTAAACATGCTAACATAACCTCTAGCTTGCTAAAGATAGTTTTGGTTACTTTACCTTTTTTAAACTAATCTCAACAACTCTGTACTACGATCATGATAAGAAGAAGGATAGTTGAGCTTTAATGTCCATTATTACTTAAGGTTTAGCATGCTCGCATTAGCATTATCATGCTAACAGTACACTTCATAACAAATGCCATGTACAGCGTCTCTACAACACATTTTCTGTGCCATAAAACACATTTTTTATCGTTATGTCTCCTTTATTCCAAATCTTCTGAGGCATTGGGTAAATTCTGGTCATGTATTTTTATTTATAAACAAATGATCTCTTGCAGAGCAGATATGTTAAAAAATGTGGGAAAATCAATGAGGTAGTGTCATAGTAGTTCTTTATTTTGAAAGATTGGGTGTACAACCACAGTGAATTAAGCTGAATTGAGGTAAATTGTTTTGTACTTTTTAATCAAAGAGTACATTTGATGTTTACTGTATTTAAATGGTAGTTTGTTTGTTTTAGGTTGAAAATGCAGTCAGAGAGGGAACAGCAGGGTCATCCTACACTTAATAAAAGGATGTAGCTGTTACTCATTGTTCCTAAAACTTAAATTTTTACCTATCTAAACTCAATAGTGCTGCTAATTGTTTTCTGGTTGGTTGTAGGTCAAGAAGAGGGACGGATTTTCCTCCTTTGGGTTTTTGTTCCTGAGTAAAAATAAAACACCTGTTTGGTTGTTGGTTGTTTTAAATTCAGATCATTCCAGCAGATTGACCTCGATTCCCCACATGTTAGTAGAACATCCCACTGATTGCCAGAATAATTACTTAAACATGCACCAGCTGAAGCCACATGTCAAGCTTTATCTGATTAAAGGTGCAGCGCAGCAAGTGGGTTTGTTTGGACATGTTGGAGCTTCGAAATGTTTGTCGGAGTCTGATTATCGTAAACCAGTTATGAAAAAAAACCTATTTACTACTTATCAAAACAAGGTACTTAACTGAAACTGCTCCTATCATAGCAGACATTGATAACGTATTAAATCCTCCAATAAGTTTGTGTCGCTCATTAGCGTTAGCATGCTAACACTGCAGTTACTTGGCTCAGGATTCACTGCATAACAGTAATAATAATTGTCACAGAGCTAATTTTTTGTGGAGTTAGTTTACTGTGTCCTGGCTCAAATGTCTTGTGATCTGTCTTTTGAAATTGGACATTAGCATTAGCATAATAGTGTTAGCGCTAACATGGAGTACTGCAATGCTCTTCTTGATAACTGATTCACTTCACAACCTTTTACAGTATTTTTACCTTAATATGAAACAGTTTCTACTGCGTTACATAGAAGATGAAAATATACAGCTAGAAATTATAATTTGCTTGCTAACATTGGCGTTAGCATATAACAATGGAATCAGTCCACAATATTCATTTAGTACATTAACAGATAAACAGGATTAATAATGATGGCTAATTTTTAGTAACAACATGTTAACAGTAATGTTAACATGTTACTGAACATTTTAACATTAACATGTTAACATGTTGAATGATTGGTTAAAAATGACTACCGATACACCTAGCATGACATTAATGTTAGCCTGCGAATGCTAACTATAATAATTTATGCATTTTAAAGAAAATTTCTGCACCATGAAAAAAATTCTAGTGCACTGTATGATAGGTGTAAAATATAGTTGAACATTTGTGGTACAACACCAACGTCGATATCAAAATGCTAACGTTGTGTTTTGTACATTTATTGCAGCATATGCCAAAAAGATGCTACATTAATTCTCTTTTTAACTCATATATGTGACAATTTTTTGGTGCAATATTTTGGCGATAAAAGAAATTAAAATTTAATTTTTGCATTAGCATGCTAGCATTAGCATTACAACACTAGCATCAAGCTAGGTTATCTTAGATAGCACAATATTACACTTGACACCATATATACAGTGTATTTAGCATGTGAAGCATTTTTAGTACCCAATATTGAATTAAAAATACAATGATTGTTGAATATTAACATTAGCATGCCAACATTGCTGATTACATGCTAACATTATCCTTTGTTGGCTAAGTCAGCATCACTTACACATCTTAATATTGTATACAGTGCCTCTGTAAAATACATTTACTGTACAAGAAAACACATTTCTAGTCAACTACATGGTAGAACAACTACAACTAAACTTTAGCATTAGCCTGTTAGCACTAGCATTGATGATATTTGATTAAACACAACTACAAAACACTTAATTGTTGATTCAGGGTACAACTTATGTAGCATCTACATTTAGTGTGCCAAGTAAAAATAAAATAATTGTGCTGTATATACACGTTTGGTAATGCTAATGTTAGCATTCTAATGCTAATTTAGCTCTCTGTTTGCTCAGACAGCACTACATTATGCTGCACATAAACTCATGAATTAAACAATCTCTCTATTAGCATATTTAATGTTCAACATAACAAATATTTAGTGGATTATATAGCAGATAATAATAAAAACAGTTTGTTTTTGCTAATATTAGCATTGACATGCTAACACTATGTCCTGTTTGATAGACTGCATTTCTTTATGATCTATTAAGATCAATAAAATGAACATTTTACTATACCAGCAGATTTTTTAATAAGCTGTTGAAAAGTTACTGTAATAAAAATAATAATAATATTTTTTATTACAAAATGGACGACCTGCTGTGCAGCACACTATATAGTGAATGAGTGGCCAATTCACCCAAAGCGTTTGCTTGACGCAATGAGAGTTTCAGGGTTTTTGCATTTCTTTTACAGTTGAGCTCAAAATCGTTTCTTTGTGAGTTTGAGGAATTGAACGGAAAAAGTTTGAAGTGACAAAACATTGACCCTGAGGTCACCTGAATCTGCCTAACGTTGACCCTGAGGTCACCTGAATCTGCCTAACGTTGACCCTGAGGTCACCTGAAGCTGCCTAACGTTGACCCTGAGGTCACCTGAAGCTGCCTAACATTGACCCTGAGGTCACCTGAAGCTGCCTAACGTTGACCCTGAGGTCACCTGAAGCTGCTTAATGTTGACCCTGAGGTCACCTGAAGCTGCCTAACGTTGACCCTGAGGTCACCTGAAGCTGCTTAACGTTGACCCTGAGGTCACCTGAAGCTGCCTAACGTTGACCCTGAGGTCACCTGAAGCTGCCTAAGCGTTGACCCTGAGGTCACCTGAAGCTGCTTAACGTTGACCCTGAGGTCACCTGAAGCTGCCTAACGTTGACCCTGAGGTCACCTGAAGCTGCCTAACGTTGACCCTGAGGTCACCTGAAGCTGCCTAACGTTGACCCTGAGGTCACCTGAAGCTGCTTCACCTCAACATTACTACTTATCTGAACATCTGCGGAGAGAAAGAAAATAACCTGGAAACGTTTGACTCTTGTATTTTGGGGTATTTATCAAGGCACATGTATCGTATATCAGCTACGTTCTTAAAAATGGCTAAAATAGATTTAGGCTATTTTTAAAATCTGTTTTTCTGCTGCCAAAGTTTCCTTCTACTAGTTTTATTTCTATACGGTTGTTAATTTGTGTAGTTTAAGGTTGGAAAGTTGGCTCTGGAGCCCCGATTGGGGGGAAAAAATGAGAAATTTAATCAAGATACAGTTAAATTTAAATCTAAATACCAACCATCTCCAGTCTTTGACCATTATTTTAATTTTATATCAATGTTCTTCTTTTTTATATTAATGGATATCAATGGACTTGAGTGTCAGTGTCCCTCACCCACATGCCACACCGCTCCTCTCTTCCTCTGCAAGCATGCCGACTCCTTTACCTGTCCTAGCTGTAGTTACCGTAGCAACAGTGTGTAGACTGTCCTCTGGAATAAGCAGCTTTATAAGCCTTACCTGTGCTTGTGATGTCAGTAAAATGTCTTACTTTGACTGGTCCACTTGACGCCGTTAAAAACGCCCTCGAGGGAATGGAAGGTATACGGAGAGCAAACGGGGCTGTAAGCTGTCTGACGACGAGGAACATCCAAAACTGATTTCTGGAGGTTAAAAAATGATCAGTACTGTGCAAAAGTCTTCAGTCGACTCGTTAGACGTTATTGTGACCTTTTAAAGTCGGATTTCAGGTTTTCTTTGGCTTTTGGCAGCTTTTTCATGAGAAAGTTTTCATTTTTGTTTAAGGTGCGTCCTCTGATGTACAAATGTTGAGGTCCTTTGTCATAAAAAGCCAACAAAGATATAATCTGTTACAATTGTTAGAGGAAATTCTAAAACAAATACAAAAAAAAAAAAACATTTTATGGACACTTGGCTTACAGTACACTGCAAAAACACAAAATGTTACCAAGTATTTTTGGTTTAGTTTTTAGTGCAAATATTTTAATACACTTGAAATTAGACAAAACTAGTTTACAGGTAACTTTTAAACCAATAAATCCTTAATATTGATTAAAAAGTTATATTTACGCATTTTAATTTGAGCAGGACTTGTTTTATTTGGTCCAATATTTATAATATTAATTATTTCTGATGTTTCAAATGCCTTTTTTTTAATCAAGTTAATAAATTTGGGGATTTTTTTTTTCTTTTTAGTTAAATTATTGTTTTATTTTCAGACGACACTACAAAAACACTAAATCTTACCAAGTAATTTAGTTTAGTTTCTAGTGCAAATATTATAGTAAACTTGAATAAGACAATATTAATTAAAAGTTGTAGTTACACTGCCAAATTACTTTTATTTATAAGAAAACATTTTTCCCACATTATAAGTGGAAAAAATCTGCTGGTGGAATTAATATTTTTAATTTATATTTGGAATTATTGGTATATATTTTGCTGAGAAGTTACTTTTAAGTTAGTTTTCTTACTTCAAATGAACAAAAATGTTTGAAACTAGAAAAAACAGTTGGTCAGATTTTCTGTTTTTGCAGTGTACAACAATAGCTGAATCTTTTATTGAAAATAAGCATCAAAATGCTTCAGAAATTCATTTATTCCTACTAAAACCAAACAGTTTAAACAAATATCCAGATATTTACGGACCTAAACTATTTCAGTGAATCAAAATTAAAATTTTCCGGCGTTTTGATTGAAAAAGTTGCCAAATTCAGATAAAAACAAACCAACAAATCATCCAAGTTCTCCAAAAAAAGCCTGAAAACTTTCCACCAACAGAAGTTTTGCACAGCACTCAGTCTGGATGTTGCTCCTTCTGTTAGCATGTTAGCATCATAAGCTCAGGCGCTCCAGTGTTTCGGCTCTGTTAGCTCAAGGTAAGAGGCAGCTAAGCAACGTAATCAGCTTGAATAGGAACGTTAGCGATGAGACGGGCACACCTTCCCTACTCACTGCTCCAGTTTCATAAAAATACTTTTCCTGAACAACGAATGTGACGATTGGGATTGCAGTTGACTTTATGTTTGGCGGACATGTTTCTCCACATGTTGTTTTGCTC
The DNA here is from genome assembly GCF_003331165.1 of Xiphophorus hellerii. Lineage (NCBI taxonomy): Eukaryota > Metazoa > Chordata > Actinopteri > Cyprinodontiformes > Poeciliidae > Xiphophorus > Xiphophorus hellerii. Next base: position 7,695,530 of record NC_045679.1, on the reverse strand, counting down.
CAAAATGAGACAAAATTCAGCAGAAAACAGTTTTGCTACACTCTTGACAACGGGATCTTGTTTCCCCTCTCAGCTCTTTGTGATGCCGCAAAATAAGAGCGGCGAAGGAAGGACGAGGCGCGAGAGTCTGACGCAGCGGCAGCGTGAAATCTGACAGCAATTAAACTTCTCCTCCTCAACCTGAGTGAAGTTTGGCCACTTCTTCAAATCCAACAAACGTTTGTGCTGCAAGGATTAGTTTGTGCCGCTACCTTTTTAAAAATATTAATGTTGCCAAAGGTCATGAAAGATCAACCAGCCCCCTCCCCGCCTTCTTCAAATCTAAATAAAATTGATGACAATCAACTCGACTGTTGGTGCTGCAAAAATTTTAGTTTGTGCTGCTTTTACTTTGAAGATTTAAATGAAAGGTCGCCCAGCGCCACAACATTTTGTTCTGCATGTGACGCAGAAGCCGTTGTTTGTGCCGCTATTGTTTTCAAGATATTAATAAATGTTTCCAAAGGTCATGAAAGGTCAACCAGCCCAACCACTTTCCTCAAATCTAACAAATGTGGTGTCAATCAGCTCAACTATCTCAACTATGTTTGTGCTGCAAAATTTTTTGTTTGTGCCGCTATCATTTTTGAATATGTTAATAAATGTTTCTAGAGGTCACAAAAGGTCAACCAGCCCTCTAACCTTGTTCAAACCTCACAACATGAGCGACAAAATCAACTCCACTCCGTTTGTGCTGCTTTTTCTTGGAAGATATTAGTGAAAGTTTAAAGCCGCCGCCATGTTACCCAAATATAACAAAAGTCAAATGTTTGTGCAGTAAAAATTTTACTTTGTGCTGCTTTTGCTTTGAAGATATGGAGGATGATCTCTGGAAACTTTTCTATGAATGTCTTTAAAATGATGGCGCCACCAACGGAAATTTTGTGCTGCACAAACATTTGACACCTCAGATTAAAGACGAGCCAAACTTCACACAGGTTCCCTCTAAGCTGCAAAAATGAGAGACTCTGCTGTTCCTGCAACAATGCAGAGAAAAACTACAAATGTGTTTAATAAAAATGAATTCCTACTCCTGAGGCTAAATTATGATGCTGCGTTAAACTTGCTGCTGTCCGGCGTCTCGCCTCCTCCCGTCTAACCGCTCTCAGGCAAAATCCAGCAGCGAAAATTATAATAAACGTCCAGTGCTTTGCAAAAGTATTAACACTCCTGTGTTGTATTATATGTGCTGGACTGGAGCTTCATGAGGGAGACCAACACAAAGCAGCATTATTAAATTTCAGAAGGAAAATAAGGTTTTGTTCTAAAACACTTTTTCAAAATTAGAAAATTGTGGCGTAACTGAAAGCATCTGTGAAAATCTAATTTTTTGGTTGAATATTTTTGTTTTTTGTCCCCATGGTAACCGTGACAACAGGCTGATCTTATGTGCTGCGGTTTGTAAAAACAGGATGAAAAAGTTATTACTTATTAATTTGTGGCCTCATGTTGTGAAAAGTGTTCAGTGTCCTGCTGTGTCATGACCGGGTGCGTTACTTTCCCCATATTATTACTATTGTTTTCTAAATTATTACTAACTGTGTATCTGTGAATTAAAGTACAATGAGCCATGAGTGCCACCTAGTGGTCACATTATTAACCAGAAAGTTTTATTTTAGGTTTCAGCTGTCGAACATCTGCAGCCAAATGAGAGAAAATTATGATTTTATTTGGTTTTAGATGCAACATTCTAGTTGTTTTTCTTTTTGCAGTCGTGCAAATGTGAAAACTAATCACCTAAAAATATTCACCGTAGAAAAGAAATGATTTGTTTTACTTTGGGGTATCAAAGTCAAAGGGGTGGAATATTCATTCATGCCACACTTTTCTGGTTTTATTTGTAAAGAAAAACAATATGGCTTCTTTCTATGACGGCGTATTGGAGCCGTTGTAGGTTGAAAAAAAGGAGTAAATTTCAGCCAAAGAATTTTGAAAGTTTGAGAAAAATCTCAGAAATTTTCTAGAAAAAACATGACATTTTTAAATTTTAAAAGTCAAAAATAAAACTAGGAAATTAATTAAAAATTTTCTAGAAAAAACTTTTTAAAATTTTGAGTTTAAAAAGTTGATATGTTTTATTTGTATAAAGTAACCTAAAATTATAAATTTAAAATTTGCTAGAAAAAAAAACCATCTGAAATGTTGAGATGAATCTCAGAAATATTAAAACGTAAAACATTTTTGACTTTTCAAAGTCAGAAATTTCCAAATTCTTTCAGAATAATATGTCAGAAATATGGAAATATGTCAGAAATATTTCCAAATATTTCTGACATTTTTCAAGCCAATAAATTTCGTTGTAGGTTACGTTAGAAAAGTGAAAAACTTTTAAAAATGTTTGACTTTTCAAACTCAGAAATGTTCAGTTTTTCCAGAAAATATCTAACATAGATATTAAACTGATAGATTCAAGCTCAGAAATTTTATTTTAGGTTATTTCATAAAAGTTTTTAAAAAAAAGTTGAAAATTTTTGACTTTTCAAACCTGAAAGTTTCAGTTTTTTCTATAAAATTTCTGAAATTAATCTCAAATTTATGTCATTTTTTTCCAGCCAATTTTAGACTTCAGTCTCTGACAGTTCATTATTCTCTCAGCTGAACTTTATTCTCTTTTTTCCGTCTAAATTGTGTGACGTCTCTCTCTCCGTTCTTCTCCAAATCAAAGCTGCGTTTGTGTTGCTGCTCCGTCTCGTTTTCCTCCCTGAGAGCGTTTAGCTTCCTCCCGCTACAACATTAGAAACAAAGACTGATTTTTAGAAAACGTCTCGTTTTCTCGCTAACTGACTTTCTTCTGTGTGTTTCTTGTCGTTCTTTGCCTCCATTTTTCCCGTCACGTTTGCAGCAGTTCCCACCCACTGACGCCACGGGCCAGCTCAACCTGTCTGACCCGTCCGTCAGCACCGTGGTGTAGAAACAAAACACAAAAACAGAGAGAGGGAGAGAAAGAAAGAAAGAAAAGAAAAGAAAAGAGAGCGACGCTGAGGCCGTTCACGAAGCAGACGAGTCAGAAGAAGAAGAAGGAAAAGACTCCATGTTTCCTTGAAAACCTGGAGAAGAAGAAACGACTCTGATGAACTTTGCACCTTTTTTAAAAACAAAACCAGTAAAACCAGGATTCTCTACCTGGTCTTAGATGTTTTTAGGATTGCTAAGCATGCACAGAAGAACCCATCTTACCCACATATACAATCTTTTCCTTCTGTATGTTATTACCTTAGCCTTGTTTTGTCCTTTTACTAGCATAAACTTAATGTTCGGTGTTTGATTTTTATCGATTTCCTGCGTAGCTTTTAGACAAACGGTTCATTTTAGGGATGAAAATCTGTTTTCGGTGACGATGTTTCTCTTCCAGTTGAGGCTAAAACAGAGCAGAAGAATCGACTTGTGCTGCAATACGAAAAGAGCTAGAGATGAATTATTTTTAATAGGAATTATATCTGAGTTTTTATCGACACTTTAAACGTTTTTAGACATTTTATTGGGAATAATGGCACTTAGAAAGGAGCTTCTCGTGTCTTCTGGTGAAAATGAAAGCATGCGTGTGCTTGTATATGAAAACGTAGAAGCTTTATGTATTTGAATGATGACAATGATTAATGCAATTTCTAGGAAACGTTTATTTGCACTTACATGCCCAAGGCAGCTTTTTTAAATGTTAGCAAAAGCTTTGACTACTTAGTTTTCCATTTCTTAAAAAAAGGAGACGATAAAATGGATTTGAAAATGTTTTTTATTCTCTCTTCCTCTCTCCTGCAGCCTCAGTCTTTCTCGCCTCCAGCTCTTGGAAGGGGTTGCATCAAAGGGCCGCGTTCCCCAGCCAACCAGCACTCGGCCTTTCGTGCAAAACCGAGTGTGGCGAACTTTTGCACGAAACGACCAGAGTGAGTCGAAAGCTGCAGCCGCGTCTCGGTTAGCTGGGGAAACGGGCCGTTTCCCGTTTACTGGGGGTGAGAAACACCCGCTGCCTCCAAGCTGGAGCCGTCCGGCGCCGCTGTGCACTTTATCCTGATTGGTCTCCTTAATTTAGCTGAATCACCAAGGAACTGCAGCTCAAAACTACCCAGAATGCATTTTACTTTCCAACAGAACCAAGCTGCTTGTAAAGCCTCTGCATGCTTCTGTATTGATAACACAACATAGTGCTTTTGTTTGTTTCTGCATATTTGCCATGTACAGTAAACTGAGCTGTGAGGAAACTTAAACTGAACGACGTGTAAATATGTGGGACGTTGAGCTGCAGCTGGAAACCCGGAGAACTTTTGAGACTCAGAAACGCGTCCAGACGCGCAGCAGGAAACCCCGACGGCGACGTTCCTGTTTTGTTCCTACATTCTGCAGCTTTAAACCTTCACGTTTCTACTGCTGTAAATAAAGACATCCACAAGTTCTGGTTCTGGTTCTGACTGACCGGCTTCAGTGGTGAAAAACTGACATCATGATTTCTGTGTAGAAACAAAACACTTCTTTACATTTTGAGATTAATTTCTGAAATTTTCTTGAAAAAACACGAAAACCTCTGGGATCCAAAAGTTGAACATTTACAAGAAAAAAGTCAAACTTTGAGACTCACCTCAGAACTTTTCTAGAAAAACAAAATAACGAGGCAATTTCTGAATTTTGCTGGGAAAAATTTGAGATTAGTCCCAGAGATTTTCTTTTTTTTTTTACATTATTTTTTTTTGTTTGTTTTTCTTGGAAATATTTCAAGGAAAAAACTGAAATTTTGAGATTAATCTCAGAAATTTTCTTTTTTTTTTACATTATTTTTTTTGTTTGTTTTTCTTGGAAATATTTTAAGGAAAAAACTGAAATTTTGAGATTAACCTCAGAAATTTTCTAGAAATAACTTGGAGATTTCTGAATTTAACAAGTAAATTTAATAGAAAAATCTCTGAAATTAAAATTAATGTTAGAATAATAAAAAAAACACTTTCTTGCTCCACAAGTTGAATATTTATGAGAAAATGCTTCAACATTTTGAAACTCGTCACAGAACATTTTAAGAAAAAAAAAGAAACTAGGCAATTTTTTATGTTTGCAAGAAAAACTCCAACATTTTGAGATTAGTCCCAGAGTTTTTCTTTAAAAAAGAAAGAAAATTTTAAGTTATTCTCAAAAAATTTTATAAAAAAACTGGAAATTTTCCAGTTTGAAAAGTCTAAAATTTGATAGAAAGAATTCAGAAAATTTCTTAGACAAACTTGGAAATTTTTGAGTTTGAGAATCAAAAAGTGGAAAAGTGTTCATATTTATCTCAGAAATTTTCTAGAAAAAAATTGAATTTCTTGAGTTTGAAAAGTCAAATATTTGTGAATAATGTAAAATATTTTCTAGAAAAAAACTTGGGCATTTCTGAGTTTTAATAGTTGCAATTTTTAGACTTTTGAGCCCATAAAGCTTCCATAAGTCGTAACGTTTTGGTTGTGTAACATCATCATAGTGACCTGCTTTGTTCAAATCCTCAGTTTACAGTTTCACTGTTGCTCAATCACCTCCAGCAGCTAAGAGCCAGTCAGTCTCTTTACCTCTTTGTCAGATCCTTCAGTTGTCTCCACCACCTTTCACCTCCATGTGTTAAACTCACATTTCAGTTTATCGCTGGAGGTCAGAGTCGCTGCAGAAACCTGCGACCTTTTCATGGGACGTTTGGCGAAAGATTCCTGCTGAGATAAAAGCCACAGGAACCTGTGAAGCTTCGGCTTCCTGCTGCAGGACGAAGCGCTGCTGCCGTTTCCTCTGAAGTGTTTCTGCTTTTTCTGCATCATCTGCAGTAGCGTTAAAAAACGGCTTCACGCTGCTGCTACTGTAAACATTGTCCTTACAAACTGTGGGAACTGTTTTAATGCGGAGATTCAGATCTGAGCTACTTTTTCATAAATCTTTGAGATGAGCTGAAGTTTAACTTTCCCATAATTTACTGTTTAGGATTCGAAGAAATAAAATATAAAATCACAATCAGAGACATAAATCAATATATACATACAGTATGTATAAAATTATGTCACAATTATGATTTTTGTACGACTGTGTATTAAAAAAATACAACGATGTCAAAATTAGAGTTTTTTAAGAAAGTTTTAAACATTTCAAACTCAAAATTTTCCAAGTTTTCCTGAAAAGTTTCTGAGATTAATCTCAGAAACTTTCTTGTAAAAAATCTGAAAATTTCTAGAAAAAACTAGAATTTTAAAGTTTAAATTTTGTCTGGTTTTTTATTTCAATCTGGAGAGACTCAGACGGAGATGAGAAGACAATTAGAAGAGTTTATTGACAAACAGAATTTAAAGTCTTTGGCGCTCGGGCCCCGGCTGGGGATAACGGTTATCGCAGCGTTAGCGATAGGCTTCAGATGAGCATTCCCGATGCTGTTAGGAACGTCATCCCCCGGGGCCCGGCACTGGTGGTGGAGGTTGAAGAAGGGTGCGGGCCTCAGGACCGGGCGAATGGAGGAGAAGGGGTGGTGGTGGGTTGAGCTCGGCTGGAGAGCGAAGGACACCATGAATGAAGGTCCTTATCAGCTGGGACTTGGTCGGTGATTGGACGTGACGTGGCTTGGTCCGGCGTTGATAGGTCGACGATTGTGGGCAGGTCGCTTCAATTAACGGGTCCCGGTGGGGATAAAAGAGTCTTCCAGTTTGAATTTGCGCCTAGGCTTCATGTTAGGATTAAAATCTGAACTTTTCCAGAAAAATTTGAATCTCTGACAATTGCCAAAAGTTGAACATTTTAAATTTTTGGAACTGTGGATATTTTTTTTGGAAGAATATTGCTGATAGTAAAATCAAAATTATTATTATTATTTTTTTGCATATTTTATTTTTAAAAACAGACATTTCTGAGTTTGGAAAAGATTCCAGAAAAAAATCAGAAACTTTGAGATTAAATTTTTTTTTTAAAGTATGGAAAATTCTGAATTTATAAAAGTATAAAAATTTTGACTTTATAAAGTTTTTCTAAGTAAAATTTATTTTTATTTCTCTGTCAAACTGCAACTTTTCAAAATCATTTCAGAAATTGAACTCATTTTTTTTCTAGAAAATTTCTGAGGTTAATCTAAAAATTTCAGATTTTTTTGATGAAAAAAAAAACGTAAAACTTTCGGAGTTTGAAAAGTTGGAAATTTTCTTCCAAAAACTTGGACATTTCTGAGTTTAAAATCAAACATTTAAAACTACAAAAAAAAAAAATTACAATTTGAGTTTAATACATTCCTAGGAATTCTTTCAAGAAAAAGCAATTTTTTTTGTAAAAGAAAAATGAAAATATCTGAGTTTGAAAAAACAAAAATTTGCAAGAAAAATTAAGAAACTTTGAGATTAATTTCAGAAATTCTCTAGAAAATTATTATTTTTTGCTTCAAATGTGAAAAACGTTCAGCTTTTGAACCTGTGAAAATTATTAAAAGTCTAAAGTTTTCAACTTTTATATACATATTAAAGTTCAAAAAAATAAAGGGAACACTCAAATAACATCCTAGATCTGAATGAAAGAAATATTCTCATTGAATACTTTGTTCTGTACAAAGTTGAATGTGCTGACAACAAAATCACATTGATTGTCAATCAGTGTTGCTTCCTAAGTGGACAGTTTGATTTCACAGAGGTTTGATTTACTTGGAGTTATATTGTGTTGTTTAAGTGTTCCCTTTATTTTTTTGAGCAGTGTATATTTATTTAAATGTCAGATCTTGTGACAGAAATTTTCTCCTATAGTCTTTTCCCATCTACAGTTGCTCTAATCCTCAGTAATATATCAAACCAACCAGTTGTGAGTTTATTATGTTATAAAGTTGAATTAGCTCCTCTGCAGGCTGCAGCTCGGAGCCGCACCGAGGCTCCTCCCCGCTGCAGCCGCTGAATGTAAAGCAGCTCCGGCAGGATAAAGGCATTGCTGAACCACTGGCTCCGGTATCCGTGGTTCTGCTTCCTGCTGGTGTGGAGCCGCTCCGGACTTTGAACGTTCATCTGAGTCAGACTTTAAAATGTCAGCTGCTGGGCAGGAAGCCAGCAGGTGAAGAGGAGCGGTCAGAAAGAGGAAGAGCAACAGTTCCTCCTCTTCCACTTGTTGCTGAGTGAAGCCTCATTTCCAGAAGCAGAAAGTCTCACTTTCGCTTCATGGCTCAGTTTTCCGCCCTTCCCATCGCTCCCATCGCGCTGCTGCTGTTCGGACTGGTCGGCATCCTGCTGCTCACCATTCCCTCCCAGGACGTCCAGGACGCGCCGGGGTTCTTGGTAAGGGTCGCACTGTAAAACCGGCACGTTGTTTTTAATTGAAAAACTTGAGTGAATTTAACTTAACTCTGACTGAGGTTTTGCTGAATTAAATCCAGAGGATTTTTGGGTTTATGGTGAATTACAAAGTTGACTTTAATCAAATAAATTAAGTCAATTTAACTAATTAAAACACTTTTTTATTTGTCATAAACAATTGTTTATAACTTTTATAAAATCTTTTTTTTTCTTTTTCTTTTTTAAATTTGTTTTGAGACAGATAATCTGTGAAAACACTGATTTCCTCTACTTTGTCCCTGAGCTACTGTTGCCATCTGAAGAAATGAACCAGACCAAAACCAACCAATCAGAGCCAGGGGCAGGGCTTAGCGCTGCCAATCAAACTCATGTACTCCTTGCTAAACCTGCTGATGGCAGAGGAACAACTTACCATTACAGGAAAACCGTTTATCCGCCATCTTCAGTGGCTGTGCTAACTAGCCTTAGCATTCACAATATGCTATACTAGCTGCAATTAGCACTAGGAGAAGTCAGAAGAACTCAGTTTTGTCACATATTATTTGTTTCATAACATACTGTCACAACATAGTAACAGTTTCAACAAATATGTAAGAGAAGTTTTTTAAAATAAAAGTTTCATATGCAGCTTTAAGGCGAGAAGCTAAACTCCAAAGCTTCATTAGCTGTTTTTCCATTACAAATCTGCGCTAATGTCGAAAAACCACAATTTCACAATTGTGTTGCTTCCATTAAATTAAAAAAAATTCAATTAAAATCACATATAAATAAGTTTATTAATTAAAACCATCATCCTCCAGCTACTTCCTGTTATCATCATCTTCGTAGTTTCTGCCAGTAGTAACAGGTTGTTGATGTGACTCATGATGTGAAAACATTTTTTTTTCCACAAAAACACAAAAAATAAACCTCGTCATAGTGGCAAAACATTTTAAATTGTTTTGTTTCCTTTAAGCAAATTTATTTTCAAGATGTCAAATTATACGGTGAACCAGTTCAACTTTCTATGCAAGTAGTTTCAGAAAACTTTGGCATTTATACTAAAAAATTAAGTTCAGGTTTATTAAACTAACTTAATGTTACTTTATCAATTAATTTATTGAAAACTAACATTTTGAAGCAACAAAATTTGGTTTTTACAGTGACTGTAAAACCAACCAGCGGATGGGAAAAGTGTGTGTGTGATGTAAATATGAGGAAATGAAGCGCTGAGTAAACGGATCAGGGTTGATACTCGGTAAATTAGTCATGTTTATATTCTTTAGAAACGGAGTTTGATTCCTGTGTCAGGAACCGTTTTACCTGCAGGCGTGTTTACATCACAAAGACAAGAAACGACTTGTTAGAAACGACTTGTTAGAAACTGCAGTCGAGTTTCTTCTAAACCTCCTGAAATAGAATCAGAGCCGAGTGGAAACTACTTACATTTACTCAGTTACATTTTGGAAATAAATACTTTTTTACTACGCTGCACTTTTTACTTTTACTTGAGTAAAAATATGTTAAAATACTTCTATCACCTCTGATTAGGACTTTCATCTCACAGATTCAATTGAAAAAGAGAAAATATTAACATTTCAAACATTCAGTTTACATAATTATGGCTTACAGCTAATTAAACTTTACGTCAGAGTGAAATAAAAAGCAAAATAAAGAGGATTTTCAATGCAGAAATGTCTGATTCTGGCCAACAGAGTCACAGGGAAGACTGCTGACCTCACAGTCGTCCAGCACTGACACTGTACTCAAGTTAATTGCTTAATAGCATTGCATCTAAGCAAATTAATGGAAAGTTTAGTGGATGAAAAAAGTGTGTTGTAGAAAAAACGAAGCACAAGCTACAGCGATGATCACAACACTTTTTTTTTAAGTTTTTGGCCATAAAAAAGAGGTAGATTGAGAAAGAGAAGACATTTATGTAGCACCAGCTGTTCTGTTGTGCTGATGCTAACTTCCTGTAGCTTGATTGCTGCTTTAAATTGGTGTGTGCTTTAGTGTTAACTTCTTGCTTCCTGTATAAGCAAGCTGTACTGCAGAGCTAAAACTAACTTTCTGCTGTCCCTCCTTACTAATGCTAACTTTCTATATTACCTAACTGTACCTGGAACAGCTAGCTGTAGCATGGTGCTAATGCTAACTTCTGATAGCAGTTATTTGTGTTTTCAGTACTAATGCTGAAATTTTATAGTAGTTAACCTAGCTTCAGTGCTAATACTCACTTCCTGTAAGAAGTGAGTAATACTCTTTATTACTGCAGTGCTAACACAAACTTTCTGCTGGCATTATTAGTGGTAATGCTAACTTCCTGTAAAAACTATTGCTTTTAATGCTAATGCTAGTTTTCAGTAGTAGCTTTTGTTGCCTTGGTGTTAAAGCTAGTTTTCAGAAGTAGTTTACAATGCGTTAATGCTATTGCTAGCTTCTTGTAGTAATAAGAAGCTAGCTACGTCATGTAGGATCTAGCTACTACATGAAGTAGCAAGCTAATGCTTTAGTGCTAATGTTAACTTTTTGTTAGCTGTGTCAGTTCAAATCTTAACTGTAGCAGCTAGCTGTAAAAACTAACTTCCAGTAGTAGCTTGCTGTTATTCAGTGATAAAGGTGAAGGTAACAGTAATTTTATTTATATAGCACATTTTCAGCAACTAGGCAATACAAAGTGCTTTACAGGAATTAAAAGGAAATACAAACAAAATAAAAAACCAAAGGAAAGACAAAAAGATCATGCTAACTTTCTGTGCTTCATGGCTAATGGTAGCTTTTACATGAACAGGAACAGCAGCTAAAGAAAACAAATTGACATGCAAACCAGCGTTTTGCATGTCAAATACAAGTAAAACATAAATGACTCTACAGGCATTGTTGAAATAAAAATGTTCTGACATGTTTCTGTGAAAACACTGATAAACAGCAGATGGTTCAGTTAAACGGCAGATAAAAATCAGAACTTCACCGGAGAGAAAAATGATAACGAGTGAAACCAAGACGACGAGTAACTAACTAAATTAGCAAGAGATATTTCCACGTTTGTTGAGAAACTGTTTTGCAGAGTTGTTTTGATATTCAGAGCAGGATTTCTTCACAGTTTGGCTCAAGTTTCTACCACATTGTTCTACTTTAATTATGCAACCAGACTGATATCCGTTGGTTTTCTGTTTAAGGTTTATTAAAGCTGCTTCATTAACTGGCCACACGCAAACACAAAGAAATGATTTTCTTACAGCTTCCAGGGAGAGAAACACATTTTTTCCCCTAATAAAGTGAAAGGACAAAGCGGAGCGTGAAAGCTCATTGTGTTTCCAGTAAGTAGGTTGCTACAGCTCACTGCACAACAGAAATGAGAAAACATTTGAAGGAAGAACACTTGAATTAATTTTAGGTTTATATGTGCAGGTGCGTAATTGTGCATGAATATCCCGGTGTTTTATACTCTGCATGTGGAAATATGTGTGAAAAAGAAGATCATTTGGGTTGTGTAAGTCTTATCTTCTTGTATTAATGTGTTTTTCAGGCTGAGAAATACCATAATCATCTTGGGGAAATCTTTTATTTTAAACTTTTAAGTACTGCTTTTCTCTGGGTAACTTAAAAATATGCTTTTAGATTTAGTCAAAACTATATAGCTCAGTTTTTTAGGTGGACCAGAGTTTATTTTTGGTTTGCATCAGAATTCGATTACGCATTCACATCTCCCCAAACAAACCGGATTTTCTGGACAAATGAAGTGGAGTTTGGTAGTCCGGTATATTCTGCTCTACTGGGCTCCAACATTTGTTACATTTTCAGCTGCTGACCTTCACTTTCACACTGCACTGAGCCAAACGATCCAAACTGAAAGAAGCTGTTCCTCTTTCCGCCTGTGGGGGCGCTGAACTGACACGAAAACCTCTGAAGAAGACACTGAGCGGAACTTCATTCATGAAACAAACAAATATGGAGTAGCGTCAGATTTTAGAGGTTGCAGGATTTGTATTTTGTGAAATAAATCAAGCTAATTCTCTTGCTAGCGCTAGTTAGCGCTTTTGTTTTGGTTGTATTAACCCAGAATGCACTGCGCTGTAGTTCGTTTCCTGCTGTTGGAGCGGCACCGGGTTCACATATCCACCAGAGTTCACTTCATCCGAACCGAGACCGAGGTTTACAGGCAGTGATGGCTTCCTCCTTGTTCTGTTTTTCCTCTGCAGTATGGGATTGTCCTGGATGCCGGTTCTTCCCACACGTCTTTGTATATCTATAAGTGGCCTGCAGATAAACAAAATGGCACCGGCGTGGTCACCCAGCACAGCGAATGCTCCGTGGACGGTAAGAATCGGCGGCGGCGCCAGTAAAACCAGTGCTTTGCATGTCAAATACCAGTCAGACTTAATCCTACAGGGAAACTCGTCCAACTGCCACGACGATTCTGTGTAGAAAAGCTACAGGGGGAAAAGGACAAACTATCACAAGAAGTCAATACTTTTAGTCTTTTATTTCCCAATTACCCATTTATTTTGTCAAATTCACATGATGTTAAAACCCACTAATTTAAATGATTATTCGTCGATTATTTTGATGATTAATCAGATTAAAAATTTGCCACATTTTGCATATTTTTATTTAGCCATCCTTTACAACTGATAAAGCGTTTTAGGTAATATAATGTTTATTTTCTACCTGAAAAGAGAAGTTTTAATGTATTTGTAATATTATATAAAATAAACTTAAATTTGCAGAATCTCCCATTTTTATCTGATTTTTTGATTAATCAGCAGAATAATTAATCGAATAATCAATTACTAAAATAATTGCTAGCTTTATTTTGCTCTGAACATGGCTACCTGTGCAGGTAGATGTCATGGGAACCAGCATTTCTAGCCTTACAGGTGTAAACAAATCCTAACAGTGACATAATAAAACAGCCGCCACATAACCTGACACAGCAAGTGATGCAACACAGCGACGTAATCGGCTGATTTTTACGATTCTCTGCCCAACCCTCACTAAGGTGGGGGGATTTCTAGCTACGCTGGCCAAGTCGGCGCGGCGGGCCGAAGCTTACGGGCGTGTCTGAACCGGGCCGTTGAAGAGATTCCCAAAGAGAAACACCCGAACACACCTGTGTACCTGGGAGCCACGGCCGGCATGAGGCTGTTGAAGTGAGTCACTTTGTGTTTTAGCTCTTTACACCTTTGAGCTTTTATGCTTTGTTTACAGCACATGTGTCAAACTCAAGGCCCGGGGTCCAAATCCGGCCCGCCATAAAGTTTAATGTGGCCCATAGGGACACGTGAAACAACCATAGTATGTTAAAATAATATTTATCAATTAAATGAAATCAGTTCTGAATAGAAGAAGGTTAGAGGCACCAATTCAGACTTTTTTCATAGAATTCACCAGATTTATTCTTAGTTTAACTTTCCAAGATTAAAAGTCAGAATTTTGAGGAAAAAAGTCAAAATTCTGGAGGAAAAATACATTTTGAGAAATAAAATCAATTCTGAGAAAAAAGTCAGAATTTTGTGAAATAAAATCAGTTATGAGGACAAAAGATCAGATTTCTGAGAAATAAGATGAAAAAAATGTCAAAATCTTATTTAAAAAAGTCAAAATTCTAAAGAAAAAAACATCAAAATATTTTGGGAAAAATCAATTCTGAGAAAAAAGTCAAAATTCTGGAAATAAATCTGATTTTGAGAAAACATGTGTTTCCCTCCAGTAAGTCCAGTCCACAGCAGTCGGATCAGGTTCTGGCCGAAGTGGGCAGCGAGATCCAGTCGTTTCCTTTCAGCTACAGAGGAGCGGTGATCCTGAGCGGACGGGAGGAGGGCGCCTACGGCTGGGTCACCGTCAACTACCTGCAGGGAAACTTCATCAAGGTCAACTTCATTTTCACCTGACAGGGCAAAACATTACCAAATAACCCAGGTTTCATTCAGGGGCCTTGAAATCCTTGAAAATGCTTGAATTTCAATTTGAAATTAAAATCCTAATTTTGGAAAATGTTATTTACATTTGAACCCAGATATTTTCATACACCTAATGAAAAGAGAGATAAAATTTGTTCCTCATTGTCTGAAGTTAAATCAAACTTGAAGTTTATTGTTTTCGGTCAGTAAAATTCACTAAAATTATTCCTGTTTGCTAAATGGCAGAAAACTTTAATTTGAGCAGGAAGTTATTTTACATTATTTGTTTGGATTGTTTCAAAATATTTATTATTTTGTTAAAATAATAAATAAGATGTTTCATTTCTAAATTATTGCTTCGTTCTCAAACCACACTGCAAAAACACAAAATCTTACCAAGTATTTTTGTCTTTAGTTTCTAGTGTAAATATCTCAGTACACTTGAAATAAGACAAAAATAAATTACAAGTAGCTTTTCAGCAAGAAATAGTAGCTTTCCTAAGTCAATAATCCCTTAATACGGATGGAAAATTATAAATTACACTGTCAGATTATTTAACTAACATTTTTTCCCATATTTTAAGTGAAATAATCTAATAGTGGAACTAGAACTTTTTCATCAATATTAAGGAATCATTGACTCAAAACAAGCTCCTACATCTTTCTGAAAAGTTACTTTTAAGTTAGTTTTATTTGCACTATAAATAAAGTAGACTAAAAATACCTGGTAAGATTTTGTGTTTTTGCAGTGCAGTCATGCCCATTGGGTGTAAAAACATCAAATGTTGCTGTTGAATACCATAACAAGACCTTATTAACAGGAAATAATGTCATATTTCTCTGAATTAAAACTGTGTTTGGTTTTTGTTTACCTGGTAAATGTTTGTATCTAAGTGTGTGTTGTGTTGTGTTGTGTTGTGCAGTTCGGGTTTGTGGGACGTTGGTTCAGCTCCGGCAGAGCGACGGTGGGAGCGCTGGACTTCGGCGGCGCGTCGACGCAGATCACGTTTGTTACTCAGCAGAAGGTGGAGGACGAAGCGAACAGGAAGGAGCTGCGTCTCTACGGCCATGTTTACTCGCTGTACACTCACAGCTTCCTGTGCTACGGCCAGGACCAGCTTTTAAAGAAACTGCTGGCCCAAATCGTGAAGGTAAGACGCAGTTTCTGCTCTCAGTGCGTCCAAATTTCTCAATTATTTGACTAAAACTGATCTGAGGTCGCACCGCTGGGACCAATCAGTGAAGGGACAAAACAAAAAGTCCACAAACTTGAAAGTTTCCCTGCGGTTCAATAATCATTAGTTCTATATTGTGGTTTAAAGGAAGGATGTCCAACATGTGGCCCGGGGGCCGTTTGTGGCCTTCGAATAAATTTGTGTGGCCCCTGACTGCAGTTCAAGAATGGTGAAAGTTTTAACTTTTTGTAATTGTGTTAGAATAAGATTTCAAGATTATACTTTCCTAAACATAAAATGTTAATTAAGTACAATTAGGGCTGAATAATCAATTAATAAAATTATGGTCAGCTGCAGATTTTTTCCCTCTGCTTTTATGTTTATTTCATATAATTCAGCAAATTTTTACTCAGAAACACACTTGGGCACAAACTCTATTATTTAATACATGTCCTGTATTATTAAAAAAATTATATTTCTTTGCCATTGGAAAATGAATATTTCCAGCACCCTCTGCTGGACGATGTGAGGAACTTCAACAGAATATCATTATCTACCTTTCACTCATGTTATTCATATATTCACCTTTTGTAATCTTACATTTCAGTCTGAAATTTCAACATTTGACATGTTATAGTTAGCAGCTTTTGCAATTTATTGACTCTAATTCAATATGTCCGCCTTGTTTGTGTGTTTCAGTCTCAGGGTTACGCTCCGGAGGTCAATCATCCCTGCTATCCTGCAAACTTCACCAGGACACTGAAAATGGAGAATATCTTCGACTCGCCGTGCACCGTGCAGTACAAACCCGACACCTACAACCCTCAGAGGAGCTTGACGCTACGTGGCAGCGGACATTACCAGAACTGCTTTCACAACGTGTCCGAACTCTTCCTCTACGACGGCTGCCCCTTCTCGCGGTGTTCGTTTGATAAAGTCTTCCAACCGAAAGTCACCGGCAACTTCATGGTGAGAAAGGCTGAAGGAGTAAAGATTTGTAAAACAAATTAAAAATTGTTTTAAAATTATACCTTTAGTTTAAGGAAATGTATTCTGTGTCAGATGCTTCACTCACATCGGGATGCTGGATGCTTGAAACTGAATGTATAACCTACTTTTCGCTTATATCAGCTAATATTTTCTGACCAATTGAGCATAAAAATTTTATTCCCACTCAGTCAGATGATCCTAAAGTAATAATAAATAAATAATGATCTTGACCAGTTCTGTAACAATAAGCAATAAATCAATTCATTGCATGATCAATTAAAACAAACACATGTGATTTATCGTTTTTTTCTCTTTTTGCCAAAAACTGGATGAGAAAAGTCTTCAGTCTGGTGTTTGGGTCTAATTTTTTTAACGGACAAATTTTTTTTTTACAAAGATTTTATAATTTGCTTTATTTGTTGTTTCTGTTGTTTTGTTTATTTATTTTGAATATTTAAAATGTCTTCTAGTTCCAGTGTTAAATATTCATTAGAATTTAAAGTTTATTGATCTTTCAGAACACTGAGATTTTCACATCCTTGATCCCAGTAGACATCCACTATTCAAAACACGTTTTAAAGTCGTGACAGGAGAGCAGTTTAAGATTTTCACCAACAAAAGCTCCAGGTGAAAATGGCTCAAAAATAAGAGAGAATATGTGGAAAAGCCAGTAAAATTCATCAGAGGATCTGTGAGGCTTTGGGTTTGTTTTTCTCCCAGATACCTTAGAAACGTCTTTTTGTGTCCAAACTTTTGCATCAGAGGCCAAAATCCCCCAATCTGAACGTCTTCAGGGGCCAAAATTAGCTTTTTCTCTCCAATCAAAAACATAAAACTAACATTATTGTGAATTTGTTCTCCTTTTCCTGCACGGCAATGAATTTAAAAGCTATATTGTGATGAAACCAACACTAGTACGACATTTTCCTTAACGTTTACACATAACTTTTTAAAGTGAAATTATTTTCCATCTATAAAAAAGTCACATGATTTTTATATGAAATATAAAAGAAACGCTAATAAATGAACTTTGTGTATATTTAACATTTTCAGGTTAAAAATATATCAGTTTTGTTGGGCCACACAAAATCATCCCAAGGGCTACAAATGTCCCCGGGGCCACACTTTGGACACCCCTGGTTTAAACCACAATGTGTGGAAAACATTCAGTTTTAGGCTCTGAAACTGATTTGAACCCTAATCAAACCAAAACCAGCTGATTTCTGATAGATTTTATTGAT
The DNA here is from genome assembly GCF_003331165.1 of Xiphophorus hellerii. Classification (NCBI taxonomy): domain Eukaryota; kingdom Metazoa; phylum Chordata; class Actinopteri; order Cyprinodontiformes; family Poeciliidae; genus Xiphophorus; species Xiphophorus hellerii. Next base: position 7,677,951 of record NC_045679.1, on the reverse strand, counting down.
TGGAGATGATCTATTATCACTTTTGTTTGTTTGTGTGTTTTCCTTTGATTTCTTTGATAACTACCACTTTAAATCCACTGTGTTTCATTAGAGATCGGTTGCTAGGCAACAAGCAAAGCTCTACAAACTTGCTGTCCCTTGCAGGAAAATTAAGCAGCACATGTCCCTCTGTGGAATAAGATGCCATTAGCCCTGAAGCTGCAGATTAAAAATGCACCGAGGCGCATAAATTATGGACACGTCAAAACAAGATGAGGGAAAATTCAGCCGTAAAACTCTGTTCAGCCCCGAGGCGCACAGAGTTGCTTTGATTTAACCAGTTTTTACGTCTAAACTCTCTCTTTTTCCTTTTTCATCACCAGGCGTTTTCTGCTTTTTACTTCATTCACTCGTCCCTGCAGAAGGTCACAGGGGTCAAGGTCAGTACGCCCCTGCAGCTGGAGAACGCCACCAAGACGGTGTGCAGCATGAACTACAGCCAGGTAAACGATTTAATCTGACTATTTAACACATTAATATCACATGGAGGTCAGCAGAGCACCCAAAAAAAATTCTCAAGTAAGATCAGCACTAATTCAGCATGTTTTTACTCAAGTAAAAGTAAAAAGTAGCCGTCCAAGAAGTTACTCAAATAAGAGTAAAAAAGTATTTGGTAAAAACTTTACTCAAGTACTGATTAACTGATCAAATGATCAATCATTTAATATTTAAAAATGACATCATCAGGTGGACAAAATGCAGAGTTAAGTGGAAATTTTGGTGTTTTTAAGATGAAAATGACAATAATTCATATAGAACAAAATCAAGCAAAAGAAATTTTTTCCAAATCAGTTTCTTTCAATAAAATAATTAACAGAAACTACAGGTGTGTCTGTTTATGGTGGATTTTTGGTTAAAACATTTTTGTTTTTCATTCAGTGGAGAGAAAATCCAGAAATTTTACTCAAGTAAGAGCAGAAAGTACAACGTAGTAAACATACTCCTAAAAGTATTTTTTTTCCCCAAAAGTTACTCAAGTAAAAGTAACTAGTTACTACCAAACGCTGCATAGCACAGATTAATCCAACTAACTATTTGGACGCAAAAGCCTCTTTCCTGTGTTGTTCCACGATGTGGCCACCAGAGGGCGCTGTGGGAGCCTTATACAGTTGGAGTTCAGATGAGAAAAAATTCAAAATGAATCCTATAAATTATTTAATCTTAAACTTTTCATAATCATATTTGTTTTCTGATATTCAGTATTTTTTTAACAACTAATTGCCACTCAGAAAATAATCAGGCAATTAAAAAATATTTATTTTTGAAAAACTAAATAATTTAGTGTTTTATTGAGAATTAAAACACAATAAAAACTTTCTTATTTAAATTTAATACTTTAAAATATAAACATTTTTAAATATTATAAATATTTAAAACTAAATATTTAGATGACAAATTAAGAAATTTGTTTGCAAGCTAAATATTTGGCATCAAACTAAAGGTTTTGCTTGGAGCTAGATATTTGGCTGTAAACTAAATATTTAGTTTGAAGCTGGATATATAGCTAGTAAACTTCATATTTAATTAGCAGGCTAAATATTTAGCTTTTAACTAAATATTTATTTTGGATCCAAATATTTAATGTGAATCTAGATATTTAATTAGGAAACTAAATATTTAATTTGAAGCTAGTTATTTTGCTGGCAAACTATGAATTTACTTAGCGATCTATATTTAGCCTAAAGCTCCTTCTAAGCTAAATATTTAGTGTTGAAACTGAATATTTAAACTTCTGTTTAGCTGCAGATGATGTCGGAGGCAGAAAATCCCGATCGTCTGAAGGATTTCTGCGCTTCCTCTGTGTTCATCAAAGCTCTGCTGCTGAGAGGATACGGCTTTGACGACGCGTCGTTCCCTGGCATTTCCTTTCAGAATACGGTAAAAAAAACAACTTTTAAATGAATAACTGACATCCGGTGATCCTCAGTCGTCAGTTTGGTTGTTTATTCTTTCTGCAGGCGGGCGACGCGTCGGTGGGCTGGGCTATGGGCTACATGCTGGTGCTGAGCAATTTGCTGCCTGCGGAAAGCGCCGGGGTGAGGAAATCTCTCACCGTCGGAGCGTGGGGAATGCTCCTCTTCCTCTTCATCGTCCTCCTCATCATCTGCGTCTGTCTGCTGTTTCGAGCGCGAAGCAAGAGGAAGAAAGGAGGCGATGAAAACGCCATCTAGATACAACATCATGCTGTGAAGAAAAGAAACGTACAGGACTTTTGGTTTTTGTTGTTATTGCTTCTTCCAGCAACTTCAGTGTACATCTGCTTCGCCATAATCTGCAGGACTGGCATTTGTTTGAACTGTTTGTGTTTTTAATTAGATTCATAATACAACACAATCTTTCAGTGACACCAGACGGCCAATAAGTTTGTATTTAATGAGGCTGTTTGGTCTGGTTTGTAAAGCTACACTGTCGAAAATGAACAGCAATAATTTGGGTTATTTGGTTTGTCATAAATGAAAAAAATCCCCCCAAAAAAAGAAAAAAGAATCAACATGGCACACATCGTTCAACCAGACATAAAGCACACATTTTGTTTTCAAACTCCACTGAAGTTTATTTCACACTTCAGGTTGCAACAAAAACTACAAACCATCTTTATAGTGAATCACTTTTGTGTAACTGTTGTTTTTTTTTTAATTCATCCATACCACTTCCTGCGCCCCCCTGCAATGGCACTGCGCCCCACCTAGGGGGCGCGCCCCACACTGTGGGAACCACTGATGTAAGTCACCATGTTACTGAAAGCATTTACGCACATCCCACTGCTAGTGTCAACATGCTGTTCCCCCTTCTTGCTAGTGGTAGTCCTTATGCTAACATTAGTTTTTTTTACCTAAAAAAAGCATTTTAGACTATTTTATATTTATTAGCTATGTTTATCCTACTGAATGGAGTAAATCAACATACAGGAGGTACCACAGATGATACTGATAGCATTTAACCTTAGCATTTTGGGTAATTTTACTTTATACACTAATGTTAGCATGCTGAATGGAGTAATTTTGTGTTAGTCAACATGCTAGTATCAACATGCTAGCGCCTCAATATGACTTAACTACTAAAAAAACAAGCTTAAAATGACTTAACTACTAAATAACAAGCTTAAAATGACTGAACTACTAAACAAACAAGCTTAAAATGACTGAACTACTAAACAAACAAGCTTAAAATGACTGAACTACTAAACAAACAAGCTTAAAATGACCGAACTACTAAAAAAACAAGCTTAAAATGACTGAACTACTAAACAAACAAGCTTAAAATGACTGAACTACTAAACAAACAAGCTTAAAATGACTGAACTACTAAACAAACAAGCTTAAAATGACTGAACTACTAAAAAAACAAGCTTAAAATGACTTAACTACTAAACAAACACGTTTAAAATGACTTAACTACTAAATAACAAGCTTAAAATGACTGAACTACTAAACAACAAGCTTAAAATGACTGAACTACTAAACAACAAGCTTAAAATGACTTAACTACTAAATAACAAGCTTAAAATGACTGAACTACTAAACAACAAGCTTAAAATGACTGAACTACTAAACAAACAAGCTTAAAATGACTGAACTACTAAACAAACAAGCTTAAAATGACTTAACTATCCAAATGTTGTGAATAAACACAATCAGTGCAAACAGTAAATACAAACAAAGGAAACTTAAACACAATTATTGTAAATGTTATAAGGTATTAGGACCTTACAAGGCAGCTATATTCATTTTAGTTGGACACTGACACCCACAACAGAATAATTTTTGTTCTGATGGACGTTCGCTGAGTCTGGTCTTCAAAAGTAAAGGGATTGTCTGAGGAACACCTTTCACAAACAATATTCAGACAGAAATGCTAAAACAGACACCTACAGAAACCCACTGGGCCAATTCAAATATATTTAATTGATCCCAAAGGGAGATTAATTTGGGGGGAAACCAGAGTACCCGGAGAAAACCCTTGTATGCTTAGAGACAACCATCCATCCATTTTCTTACGCTTATCCGGATTACAGACTTCCCTCCAAGTCTCACTCGCTGAAATGCATACCTGCATAAGGTGGTCTAAAGGAGTCCTCAGACTGGATGCCACAGGTTTGATTCCCAGGTTTTGATTTTAAATCAGAACCTGGTGGTGCTTCCTCTTCTCCTGCATGATCTTCAATGCAGGGTTCCTCAACCGCTGAATTTTCAGTTTCATCCCAGGTGGTCTCGTTTTGGCAGACTGGACTCTGCACATGTTGGATGGACTTCTCAGATGCTGTCTTTTTTAAGGGTGTGCATACGGCTTTACCCAGGCCTCGGAAAAAACGCTTAACTAAGGACGGTTTCCCAACAGGTTTCCTCAGACATTTCAAGAAAGCTGCCACAATTGTTTTGTCCAGTTCTGTATTTTCTGACAGGAGTAAACTTCCCACAACTTTACTGGATTTCCCCAAGGTTTTACAGATGTACGTATTTGAAAATCTTCTTGAGAGTCACTATGAATTTCCTCCTCGTTAAATTCAGCCCAAGCCTTTTCTGAGAGCCATTTATGTGTGGCATGAACAACTTCAAGAGAGCCACTAAAACTTGAGGTTTCAACAGCCCGGCCAATGAGGCAGTACAACAACAAATCAAATAAATGTTTTTTTCCTTCATCCTCTGGTTTACATTGTTCCTCCAGTGTATTGCCAGAATCTTCCTCTGGAAGAGCTCCTTCTCCTGCCAACACCTGCCTGCTCTGTGTTGAATTTTTGCTGAATAAAAATGTTGTTTGTGACCATTACTGTACATCCTGACTGAGGTTCCTTAAACACTGCAAATGGATTACAGGAGTGTATTTCATGAATGATTGTTAGTGATTTATTTATGGTATTTTGAACTATGGACGTTGAACCTGGAGCAGTGAAGCTGCAAATGTCATAAACCTATACAGCCTTGTTTCAATGATCATCTGTATTAGACGTAAATTTATATAAACATACAGTAACTAACCAAAGTTTTTTTTATATTTATTGTAACACTTTTGTGGAACTATCTTTCGAAAACCCTGCTTCAAAACACATTTTTGGCGTTTTGTTAGCCAAATATGACCCTCACAATAAGGCGGGCGTCTTGACGTATAGTTGGTAGTGGAGCACGAACAGCAGCTTCCTGTTAGCCTTCAGAATAAAAGCTAAGTGAAAAAGATAAACGCTTTTTGTCTTAACATTTAATAAAGTAATAGAAGCGATTTAGCTATGTAGTAAACATTTTTGCACTGTTAGTATGTAGCTTAAATTACTAAATTAACATTTAAAGTTTTCCACATCGTTTGCCCAAACCGGAAGTGACCGTGTTTTTCGTTAGCCGCATCATGGCGGCGCAGGTTTGAGAGCACTTTCCTTTTAATTTTTCTCCTAACGTCCAACTACTATCACAACCGTCCGCTGGGGTTTTCGTCGCACAGTCGCAGGGGCTGGAGTTTGACGATAAAGTCCGCGCTTTCGGTCTGCTGTTGCTTGCTTTGGTGCTCGGTTTGCTAAAGAGCTGGGAGATGTGCTCCCAGACCAAAGCAGCGGCTGTCATGGCTAACATACCGCGGGCAGACATCGACCCTTCTGGGGTTTTTAAATACATCGTGATCCGGGTTTACAGCCGAGAGGAAGGAGACGACTCGGAGATAGATATAGTCCGAGGATACGGCTGGGCTGAGTACCACGGTGAATACTGAAACTGCCATAAAACACTCTGTATGGAGCTAAATTGGGGCCATAAAAAGAAATGATTTCAAACCAAATACACAAAAAATTTTAACTGAAAAATACGTTTGAAACGGCTATAGTTCTTTCTGGGACTTTATAAATGCTCTAACAAATTTTGCCATCAAATATAATATATGCATAAAAACAATTATTCATTCGAAGTAGGCTGTAATTATAAATTTATGTTTTTTTGGAACTCTTCAAATGCCAATTTCATTAAGTATCACCTAGATGTTTCTTATTAGTTTTCAGAAGTTGATAACAAAGCTTTACATAAATAAATGACTTAACCTGAGTTTGTTAAGTACAACATTTAGATACTGTAAGAATATGAATGAAGCATAATATTCTTACAATATTATGCTTCAACATGTTTTGGATATTAATGTATTATCTTAAATTTCTCACCAATCATAATAAAAATTCAAGAATTTTCTTACTGATTTTTTTCTAACTGTATGGACTATTTTTTTGTCTCTAAGTAAAGGCTTATTTATTTATTTATTTCATTAATTTCCATTTTTAGGAATTGCTGTCTCCATTTTGATGTAATGATGCAAATAAGGATATAAATTCATGAATATAAAGAATATTCTGTAAATTTCTTAACTGAACACCTTAACTGACATTTAAGATTTCTCCGTTTTCCCCCTTCCTGATAATTTTATCTTTTTGTTTGTTTTGCTTGTTTTTTGAGGGAGTTAGTATTATCAGAGCCTGGAAATGTAAAAAGTTGACCTCAACACTGAATTAGATTTGATTTTTGTGCAAATTCATCAAAATATTTATTTATATTTGAATCTCTTACATAATAATTTAAAGATTTACCAATTGACAAAATATCTTCACATGGTGCAAAACATCAAGTCATGAAATTTTGTAGGAGATTTCAACAGGAGGGAATTCAAAATGACCCTTTCTGTGCTATTCATAATGAAATCTAAAACTGTAAAAGTGATAATTACCATTTTTATAAGTTCTTATTTCAGTTTGCACATAATATTTGATAAAACACCCTTGCTGTTTGGAGCAGGTGATATCTACGATAGGGTTTCCGCGGAGCTGGAGGACGGAGGCCTGCTGGACTGCGAGTGTATCGGAGGAGGCAGGATAAAACATAATCCAGAAGCCAAGAAGATCCATGTGTACGGATACTCCTTGGTACGGAGAAACAATGTGGCCTGAATTCATGCTTTTTTTTAAATTACAGTTACTGTGATGGGAGGTTAATGTTTGGCTTGTTGTTTCAGGGCTATGGAAGAGCAAACCATGCAGAGACCACAGAGAAACTGAAGGAGAAGTATCCAGACTATGAGGTGACCTGGGATAACGAAGGCTACTGACATAAATAGGATTAAATATTCTGGACTGTCATTCAGTTTCAACCTTTGAAACTCTGATAGACACTTCATCAATTATTCACTGCATCAAGAAGGGACAACTAATGCATAGTTGTCATTGTTGACTTGATACATTAGTGTTAAATCTCATTTATAGTTTTTACAACCTCCTTCAGTTGTGCTAATATTCAAAATACTAGCTACATATTAGCATAATCGGTTTTTAAGTCCAGATTATGTGGAGTAAAAAATGTAAATGTTGATAGTTTTACAGGGTGAACATTATGTTTTCTTTGTGTTATTGAAAAAGAGTTGAACTCCTGTGGTAAAGGTAGTAAATAATTACTAAAATACGTAATTCTTTTTTGTTTCAATTTGATGTAATGGTCCTTTGTTACATTTTGTTTCCTGCATTATTTCATATTTCTGATTATAAAGAAACCTTTCAATTAAATCTACTTTGGATTTTGGTTCTTTTAATGTGAAAATTACTGAAAAAAATCACAACATAATTCTGTACTTTCTATGCATCAAACATTTAAATAAGATGGCCAATAATAAAGATGCACAACAGAAGATATACTGAATATGAGATTTCCAACTTTTCCAGTAAGGATCTCAAATTCGAGGCAGTTTTTCCTGTATTTCAAATTGGGAAATCAGAACAAGCAACTTTGAAATACAGCAATAAAAGCTTCTGAGGTTCTGAAAAGGCAATTTTGAAATCCACTTCATGAACAACTGCTTCTTGTTTTCAAATAATAAAGTCAATACACTTAGCGGTTGACCAAATATTAATATTTTCACATGTTTATGCAACAAAAATTGTGACTTAGTGGAGAAAATCTGTCCTGTTCTTTAACATCTGTTACCTACAGAAGCCAAAAAAGCCCAACAAGAAGTCATACTTACGTTTACAAAAGAAATCATTTCAACTTTCAAAGTCATTATTATGAGATTGCAAAGAGAGAAGCAATAAGCCAAACAAAGATGGCTGTTAATATTTGGAACCGTGGCCAACACGGACTCAATGGTTTCGTTTATTCCTCTGCTGCCATTGCTAAAAGTACAGTCAGACTACAATTCTAAAACATCACAGAAAATCAGCATTATTGTTGACAATGTCTCCTCTGTTTCCTGATTGGCTTGGTTTAAATTCTACTGGAGAAATCCAAGTCAATGAGAGAAAATCCAGACAGAACACTGAAGGGAGATGAGAATTGAACTGATTTGCGCAGGAGAGGAAAATGTACAAATCGACTCCAGACCTGAACTCAAAGATCTTGTGAAAATACTGCTGAATCAGGTAAGATATTGTCATTATTTACAGTGAAATGTTTTGTTCATGTGCTGAATTGCCAAACAGGAAGGAGGAAGTTATTAAAGAAACAAAAAAAACAATTTCCTTTATGATATATTAAAGTTAGTACATAGTATTTATTACATTTACTTCCAGCACGTACAAGTATCTCTTGAGCAATATACAGATGTTCGCTGTTCCCCGGGGGTGTTTTATGGCTGTCACTTGCATGCTGGGTAATTTTAAAGTCCGCCTTTTATCTCTGGGAAATAAAGGTCGGATCGGCTGGTGAAATTTCCATGGACAGTTTTCAGACTGAGATGTGAAGGAAGGGAAAATATGCTGCGTTTTTGGAGCTCGACGGTCCTGTTGCTGTTTTGTTTGCAGCTCGGTAAGAAAAAATTAAAAATTACTTTAAATTAATGACTTAGGTGGTTGAAAATTGGTTAACTTTTATTAAAATTTTAAAAATCAACACTCAGAGATGATATTAGCTTCAAATAATCAAAATTAAAGAGAGTCAGACTCTTGGAAGTTTGTTGAATTCAGAAAGTTTTATGGGTTTATTAAGATGTCATAACTTTATTGCACCAGTTACATCATAAATTATGGGTGACCTATTTGTTGAATACGTCACTGCAAAAACACAACAACTTTCCAAGAATTTTTTGTCAAGTGTCTAGTCCAAATGTATTATTGCACTCAAAATAAGACAAACACTACTTAAAAGTAACTTTTCAGAAAGATTTAAGATTGTTTAAAGTAAACAATTCATTATTATTGGCAATTATTTTTGCTTAAACATTTTTTAAAAGTCTAATAAATGGCATATGCTGGTCTACAATGAACCAAAGAGTATATATAGTCATATATATACCATTTAATAGATAAGGATGTTACTGAAAACAGTATTTCAGGAATATAGATGAATTACACACAGACTGATGTTTAAGACCTTTATTTCTGTTAATTATGATGATTTTCCACTTAAAGTAAATGAAAACATGACATTTCATATTAGAAGCATCAGATCAATTAAACATTTTATTATAAAAATGTGAAAAGTATGTTTATTACTCTGGCCTTTGAGCCTGATGCATTCTGGGTCATAGCTACATTTTTAGAAATATCCTGATAAAGAGTTTAGAAGAGCTTCATGTAATATATTTAGTGCAAGCGTCAAGCAGACGGACATAACACTTCTTTGATTATAATTCTTCTTTTAAATAGATTTGATTCACATTAGGATGTTAAACCAAACTGCAGCATTTAGAATGAGATTAGTTTGGAGAATCATGAAGAAATTAAGGAATTAGGTTAACAGCGTTAAGCTAACAGCTGCTCATAGCTGCTGCTAAGCTAGCTAGTGAAAAAGCATCTTATTTTGTAACTAATTTAATCAGAATTGTTTAGCCTAGGGCATGCTAGGCCGTAAATCTGTGAACAAAACTGTCTTGGTAAAGGAAATTTTCTTTATTTTGATTAGATTTAATTCAAATATGGATGCTAAACCTAGGACTAAATGTAAACAGCAGCCAAAATGATGCCAGTTTAATTATGAGTATTTTCCTCTATAAATTTTAGTTGCAGTTCATAGAAAAAACATATTATACTTTATTTAAAGAGAGAGAACTATTACTTTTGTATATTTATGACACAATTAATTTTAGGTGCTATTATACTAAGAGAATATTTTTTGCTAACAAAATTATATGTGAATGCTCATATAGCTTGATTAGCAAACTAACAAAGTTACTAACAAATATGTTTGTTTTTATAATTTGATTCATATATGTGGTTTTCTGAGGGGGAAATTATTGTCTTTTAGAGTCGTTTCATCAGGTATAGAAAATTTTAGCACCTGTTTATACAGTTAGCATAGCAAAAAAAATGTTTATACAAGAAACTATCAAAGGTTCATAATACTGTGCTTTCTGAATTGCCAATCTACTCATAGGTTAAATCTACTTAGTAAAAGTAGGTTTGATTTATAGTAAATTTTACATACATACTACAAGTTAAAAGTAAGTTTGATTCATTCAAATTGAATAGCCACTGCTTAAATTTTCTAAACGGAACGTAGGTTAGCATCATTAGCTTAGCTTGCGTCAACTTCCACATATTATCTAAATTAATATTGTTTTTAAAAACAAATTCGGCTGGAAAACTATAAAAACTATAATTTTTGTAATAATACCCTTAAAATATGTTTAAGAATAAAAGCATAGATGTTTTAAATTGAAAATGTATATCTCCATCAAAAATAAACTCTTGTAAAGTGAACATGTTTACACTTGATGATATGTATTCAGCTACATACTAAACTTCACTGGATATTTCGTCTTTTTGCGCAGTTTGTGCTTCGGGGTCTTCGCGGTGTGAGACTCCTGAAGGGAAATGTGACTTTGTGTGTGATTGTTCCGACTGTAGCGACGAGCAAAACTGTGGTAAGTTGAAGCTACTAGCCGTTAGCCTACTTCCTAACGGCTGGTACAGTCTAGCCATTAGTAGTTTTGAATGTAAATTGATATATTGTGGTGTTAATGTTATGTATAATTAAGACTACAAATGGCCACCTGTGGTGACGTCATGGAGCGACAGGCTTAAGTAGTCCAGGTGAGGCTGATTGTGTAATGAAGTCTGGCTGGATGTTTGGTGATCCGGGAATAAACTGATAACGATGATACAGTTCGACTCAGCGCATTTTTCATAAAAACACGACATGGTGTCAGGAGTGCTGTAGTGTAAATCATCGGAGGCTGCAATTCTACCGGAGGCATGGCTGATGACAACGTACAGGGAGTCGCTTCTGCTGGTCCATGTGCAACGTTCAGCATCCAGCCGCCGGAATCTTTCGACTTCACGAAGCCGCAGGAGTGGGCCAAGTGGATACGGCGATTCGAACGGTTTCGTTTGGCAAGTAACTTGAATTCTAGTTCTCAGGAGAATCAAGTTAACACGCTCATTTATTGCATGGGAGACGAGGCGGATGATGTTCTGCGGGGATTAGCATTACCACCTGACCAAAGAAACACGTATCAAGGAGTTCGTGATGGATTTCAAGCTTTCTTTGTTGTTAAGAAAAATGTCATTTATGAGCGAGCCAGGTTTAACATGCGCAAACAAGAGGAGCATGAAACCGTAGATGCCTTTGTTACTTCACTGTATGCGCTAGCAGAGCATTGTAGTTATGGAGCGCTACATGATGAACTGATTCGTGACAGACTGGTGGTGGGATTGCAGGATAAAAGATTATCTGAGCGTATGCAGCTCGACCCAGATTTGACGCTGGAAAAGGCCATTAATTCGGCGAGACAAAGTGAAGAGGTGAAACGGCAGCAATCCTGTCTGCGTAGTGGCATCAGATCGGAGACAGAAAATGGAAAATCTGTCGACAGGGTGTACAAAAGCAGTGTTAAGCATGCCAAGGCTAAATACCAACCTAAGTTGCGCACTACTACAAATAATAAAAGGGAGATTTCTCAATGTTATAAGTGTGGCTGCTCTCCATCCCATCCCAAACGTGATTGTCCGGCAAATGGGGAAAACTGTCATTTATGTGGGAAAAAGGGACATTATAAGAGGGTGTGTAGGACGCTCAAGACTGTACATGCTGTCGAAAAAGATGACTCTTTGTTTTTAGGCAGTATTACCAAGGGAGATGAGCCTTGGAGGGTGGATGTTGAAATAAATAAAAGAAACATCTCATTCAAGATTGACACTGGTGCTGATGTTACGGTCCTGCCATACGCCATGTACAGAGACATCTATAGAGACAAGAGTTCCCCCCCCCTGAAAAAAGCTACCAGGCAGCTGTTAGGACCAGGGCGAAATGCACTGGATATTGTGGGGGTTGCTGAGATGTTAATGAAAAAAGGAGAAAAAGAGATACAAGAAAGTGTGTATATTATGAGACACCTGCAAACTGCACTTTTGGGTAGACCAGCCATTCAGAAGCTGGAGCTTGTAGCTAGATTAAATGAGATAACTGTTGTAACATTAAAAACTAGCTATCCAAAGCTATGCAGTGGTTTGGGAGAAGTGAAACAGCCTTATGCCATCAAACTGAAACCAGGAGCTCAACCATTTTCATTAAAGACGCCCAGAAGGATTCCACTTCCTTTGATGGACAAAGTCAAGCAAGAACTGTCCCGTATGGAAAGTTTGGGGGTGATTAGCAGAGTTGAGGAGCCAACTGATTGGTGCTCAGGAATGGTGGTTGTTCCTAAAAAGACAGGGGCTGTACGCATATGTGTTGACCTCACCAAGCTGAATGAGTCTGTGTGCAGAGAGAAGTATATTCTTCCCTCTGTAGATGAAACACTCGGTAAGTTAGCAGGAGCTAACATTTTCAGTAAATTAGATGCTAATATGGGGTTCTGGCAGATCCCTTTAACTGAAGATACTGCAAAATATACAACTTTTATTACACCTTTTGGTCGTTATTATTTTAAACGGCTACCCTTCGGTATAGCTTCTGCCCCTGAGCATTTCCAGAACAGAATGGTAACAGAGGTTACGGAGGGATTAGAGGGTGTAGTTTGCCACATGGATGATGTGTTGGTGTGGGGGCGAACACAGGAGGAGCATGATGCTCGTCTGTATACCGTTCTTGGAAAGATTCAAGAAGCCGGTATTACACTGAACATTGATAAATGTGATCTTTCGAAACAGAGTGTAACATTTTTGGGCCATATTATTTCTGTTAATGGAGTTAGTCCTGATCCAAATAAAACAGAAGCTGTGAGAAAGATGAAAGAACCAAGAAATGTGAGTGAACTAAGAAGTTTCCTTGGAATGGTTAACCAGCTGGGGAGGTTTATTCCAAAGTTGGCAGAGCGAGACAAGCCTTTGAGGGATCTCTTGTCAAAGAAAAACTGTTGGATATGGGGAGTTGATCAAGCTAGAGCATTTCAAGAACTGAAAGATTTGCTTTCATCCCCGCCAGTGTTAGCCATGTACGATACTAACCGAGAATGTAAGGTTTCAGCAGATGCGTCAGCTTATGGTCTGGGGAGTGTGCTGCTCCAAAAGTGGGGTCAGGAGTGGAGACCTGTTGCATACGTGTCACGATCTCTAACACAGACTGAGCAGAGATATGCACAAGTGGAAAAAGAAGCTTTAGGTCTTACTTGGGCTTGTGAAAGGTTCAGTAATTATCTCGTTGGCAAACATTTCCAAATGGAGACAGATCATAAACCGCTTCTGAGTCTTTTGGGTTCCCAGATGTTAGATGATCTTCCACCACGTATTCAGCGTTTTAGAATGCGTCTCATGAGATATTCTTATTCCATCTCATATGTGCCAGGGAAACATCTGTGGACAGCTGATACGCTGTCACGTGCTCCTATGATAGAAAATTTATCAACAACTGAAGCAAAGTTGGTTGACGATTCAAATATTTATGTAGATAATGTGATCCAACACCTGCCTGCAAGCACTGGCTACCTTGAGGAGCTGAGACAGGAGCTGACAAGGGATAGTATATGTGCCCGTGTGATGCAGCTGTGTGAGGAAGGATGGCCTACACACTACAACAGTGAACCCGCACTCAGACTGTATTGGGCTGAAAAGGCATTTCTTACGGTGAAGGATGGTCTTTTGTTAAGAGGAGACAGACTTGTTATTCCTTCAACTATGAGAAATGATGTGCTCATGAAATTACATGAGGGACATCAGGGAGTGGTGAAATGCAGAGAACGTGCACAGCAGTCAGTGTGGTGGCCTGGACTGGGCCAGCAGCTAAAAGAACTGGTTCTAAAATGCCACACCTGCAACAGAGAGAGAGAGAATCCCACAGAGCCATTGATGCCATCACAGTATCCGGACAGACCATGGCAAAAACTTGGGGCCGATCTGTTTACTTTGCAAGGGAAAAATTATATTCTGGTTGTGGATTATGCATCAAGATTTGTGGAAATTGCTCAACTGAGTCCCACAAGATCAGCAGATGTGATTCCTCACCTGAAATCTGTGTTTGCACGTCACGGCATTCCAGAAGTGATGATCACAGATAATGGTCCTCAGTTTTCCTGTGCTGCTTTTGCTACATTTGCTAAGTTATATGGATTTAGCCATATTACAAGTAGCCCAAGATATCCACAAAGTAACGGGGAAGCTGAACGTGCAGTTAAAACCATAAAGAACTTGTTGAAGAAAGCAGCTGATCCCTATCTAGCCTTACTCGCCTACCGAGCAACCCCACTTTGGAGTGGGTACAGTCCGGCGGAGCTCCTTATGGGAAGAAGGCTTCGCACGACTGTGCCAACACTTCCATCTTTGTTGAGGCCTGTTCTTCCAGAAAGTAAGTTCATTGCTCAAAAAGAAAAGGAGAGAAGGATAAAGGATGCAGAGAGATATGATTCACGCCACAGAGCAAGAGTTCTTAGTAAACTTACTCCAGGACAAGGCGTGTGGATTAAAGATCAAGGCACAAGTGGAGCAGTGGTTACCAGTCATTCTACTCCACGGTCATACATTGTGGAAGGACCCCATGGATTGATTAGGCGAAATCGTCGTCATTTGGTTACCATGGAGCCTTCGACAGAGCCAGAAGTACCAGAAGGTGATGTTGGTGCAGAACAAGTTCCACCGAGTTCTGAGGAATCTTCACAGCAGAGCTTTCCTGAACTTTCACCTACTCCTAGAACCAGGTTTGGGAGACGGGTTGTGAAACCAGATAGACTGAATTTGTAGCTAAGGGAAATAAAATGATTGATGTAAATGTTATGCTAAAAATTTAAATATATATTTCTATTTATTGTAGCTTTTTCTTCTAGCTCTAGGTAGAAACAGACCTTCCAGCTATAGAGGCAGAATAATCCTCTAAGGTCTGTTGAATCAATGGTAGTCTACCCATTGATTCTAGAGAGGGGAGATGTGGTGTTAATGTTATGTATAATTAAGACTACAAATGGCCACCTGTGGTGACGTCATGGAGCGACAGGCTTAAGTAGTCCAGGTGAGGCTGATTGTGTAATGAAGTCTGGCTGGATGTTTGGTGATCCGGGAATAAACTGATAACGATGATACAGTTCGACTCAGCGCATTTTTCATAAAAACACGACATATATGACGGGGTTTTTTTTGAAAACTAAACTCTCTGAAGGGTACTCTGGAAAATCATTTGAGTGTGACTTTGAGGATGAAGGAGTGTGTGGATGGAAGATTGAATCTGTTGGTGAGGAATACAAATGGCAGCGAGTTCAGAGCGGGGGCGAGCTGCCGGAGAGCGGACCGACTTCCGACTACACCACCGGCACAGCTACAGGTGTAAAATTACATTTTCTTAAATTTTTACACAACACAGAAACAATAGTTGAAGTACAAAAGGCTTTCTGAACACGTTTGGAGCATTTTTGCCAAGAAACTGATTGAAAATACTTTATTTTATGTTTAAATTTGTCTCAAAATATGCATTATGTTATATTATGTTCGTTGTCTAAAGATCTTAAAACAATCTTTTCTCATTATGCTTATCCCTGATTATTTGTTAGTGATGTACTTTTGTGTGCAGTGCCTTGCAAAAGTATGGCCACCCCATAAATCTTTCTTACATTACCATTAAAGTGTGTGTTTGGTTTTTTTTACCATTCGAAGTGACAGGTAAACACAGAGTAGTTCATCGTTATGAAGTAACGTGAAAATTATGCATGGTTTGCAAATATATATATATATATATAAATAAAAAATATTCAGTCATTTAAATCTTTTCATATAGAAGTCAAAAACCGACACAACGCAGAAAAAAACAAAATAAAAAAACTAATACAGAAATGGATAATAAAGAATATAATTCCTGGCAATGGTAGAATTACAGTTATAAACCGAAAAAAGTATCAGTAAAAGCTTATTATATCTTCACTTTTTTATACATACAATCAAAGCTGCAGACAGCCTGTAGATAAACTCATAAAAAAGAAACAATCAAAATAAAACCTTGTTTTTATTTATTTAGCAAATAATTTTTGTAAATTTAAAGAATGAAAAACAAAGTTTTAGCTTCACACAGTTATTCCATACATAAGCACCTCTAACTGAACGACAAATATTTTAAACATTTGTCTTGACCTTAATTTTAAATTCGTAAAAATCTGAATGGTGTGGCATGTATTTTTTTATGGAGCACCCTTTTATTCAAAACTTTACTCGTCTGCGTTTCAAAACATGATGAAAAATACAATAAAGTTTCTGGTTGTAACATGACAAAATGTTCAAGAGGTACAATACTTTTGAAAGGCACTGTAAATAAAATATGTTGCTGTTAAATATCATTAACATATCAGGTGATGATAAAGCCATAGATATCAGCTGGTAGCATGAAGCATCATTAGAACAAATCCTTCAGTAAACTTTAATCTTTATAGCCTAAATGAAAACATGTACTGTCTCCTGCCATCCAGGCTGGTTCATGTCAGTGAGTGCAGTGGGGGCAGAGTCTCTTCAGAGTTCAGTTCTAATCTCTCCGGAGATAAAGGGCTCTTCGCCGACGTGCCGCCTGCGACTCAGATACTTCCTGTGGGACTCAGGTAACCGTAGACTGCTCAGCGTTGGCCGGGCTGGTAAACAACGATTGAAACACCCTAAACATTCACTGGTAGAGAAAAAAAAACATGTGAAAAGCTTGAAAATCAGTTATTTTATAAACTACAGGAACATTTAGTTAAAATGTAGGATTTGGAGAAATGTGAGCCTGAAAAAGGAAGAATATAAATGTTTCCATAGACTGGAGCCACAATTCAGATCAACTAAGTTATCCATCCATCCATTAGTTCACTCATCCATTCATCAGTCCATCCATCCATTAGTTCATCCATCTATCTATCCATCCATCCATCCATTAGTTCATCCATCCATTAGCTCATCCATCCATCCATTGAGTTTTTGAGTTCTAATCTTATAAATCTATAGTAGTAGATGTTGTAATTCTTCATATTTAAGTTTGGTGTAGAACTGCAGATGTTATCTTTGCTCTGATACGAATAAAACTGAGCTTAATGGAAAAAGTTCTGACATCAGAAAAGCACCTAAAGCATGGTGGAGACATGTGATGCTGTGGGCTTGTTTCTCTTCTTAAGGTCTATACAAACATTAAAAGTTAGCTCTCTGAGAGGGATGATGATATATGTCTTTAATTCTACTAGGTGTAGAATTACCAGATTCATCTTTTTGACAACGTTGACATTCGTTGTGTTGACATGTTTTGACCACAGGACTCACGGGTTTAGGTCCAACTCCTCTGTGGGCTTCAATCCTCCACCAGGACTCTCAGGAGGCCGTCGTGTGGCGCCCCGAGACCTCCAGCGCCCGCAGCTGGAGGGAAGCCACCGTCTTCCTGGGCCGCATTTCCTCCCCTTTCCGGATCCATCTCCACTCGGCGCGCTCGGCGGGACAAAACGGAGACGTAGCCATAGACCAGCTGGAGTTCCTGGACTGCGCTCTGCCCTGTGAGTTGACTAATCAGAACAGAAAACTTTCACATGAGCAGATCATGGATTTGTTTCTACGTGTTTAACCCAACAGCGCTCCCTGCTGGGACCAGCTGCCCAGAGGGGATGGTGCAGTGTGGTGGTGGAGGCTGCGTGGAGCAGCGGCAGGTCTGCGACGGTACGGACGACTGTGGTGATGGCAGCGACGAGGCGCCCTGCGGTAAGAGATGACAACACGTCATCAGAAAACTGCAGAACAGCCGAAACACTGAGAGAGATTTGTTTTATTTTATCCTCCAGATGATTACGACCGCTGTGACTTTGAGGAGGATCTGTGTGACTGGGACCTGAGATCGTTTTCCAAACTCAAATGGATCAGAACAAATCAGGAGAACATCTCCAGAACCGATCCTTGGAAAGGTCCAGGCAGAGATCACTCCAACAATACAGCATCAGGTGCTTCTTTTTTTATTACACTGTCAAAGCTAAACTGGTCAGATTCTCCTGAAGTTTAAATCTTTAACCAGTTCTGAACTGGTCCAGAATAATTACAGCCTACAGAACCTTTTGGTCCCGTACTAAAACCTTTGATTGTTTTTACGGCAGGGTATTTCCTGTACGTCACGGTCCCTGATGGCGGTCTCACCATGGACTGGGCGGCTTTTCAGAGCCCACGTCTTCAACCAACCAACAGCTCACATCCATGTAAGGTCAGTTTGAACAGGCTGGATTACAGCTTTAGTCATTATTTACCATTATTTAAATTAACATTTCATTACAAAATACAAAGGAGTTTCTGCCAGTTCCTCCAGATGTTCTAGGTCTGGTGGTGAAGGGGAGGGAGGGAGGGAGGAAGGAAGGAAGAAAGGAAGGAAGGAAGGATGGATGGATGGATGGATGGTTGGATGGATGGTTGGTTTTCAGTATTTTAAGGAATAAATTCTAGATATTTCTGTCTCTTATCTGTAAATTCTAAAAATAAAATGTTTGTCCTCTGAGCCTCTTTCTGGGCTCAGTTTGTTTACATGTTTTTGGTTTCGTTGTTTTTCCATAGATGGTCATGTACACTCATCAGTTTGGGCCGCGGTCCGGCGGGCTGACGGTGCTGGTGGCGGACCAGCTCATCTACCCTGTCTGGGAAAGGGGCGGAGCTTTAGGAGACCTCTGGGTGAAGGCGGAGGTGGAGATAGTGTCCAACTACACCTTCCAGGTAAGACATGAAGCACCACCTACCATAAATAACGATACAGTAGATTATCATTAATATAGACAGAAATAATGTTCAATAACAATGAAAGACATGCTGATGATACAAAATGGCCGCCGCTGACTTTTACCATCAGTTTAAGGACTGATGGTGAAAAATGGCCGTCTGGGCCAACCCTGCCACCACAGCACACCCATGCAATCACTTTTTAATGTTATTTTTATTTGAATGTCGACTTTTTGTAAAAATCATTTTCACTTTGACATTAAAGGTACTTTTTTCTTAAAAACATGTTTGTTAAAAAACACATTTTGCTTTACCCAATAGAAAGGGTAAAGCAAAAAAGGGGTGAAAACATTTGATTAAATGTTGAAAATATAACTTGTTATTTTTTGTTCTGTTAAATCTCTACAGATTCTCATCATGGCAGCCATCAGAGACCTGGACTATGGAGGAATCGCAGTCGACAGCATCATGTTGTCCCCTGAATGCCGCTGGTCATCTGGTATGATTATCTCTAATATATGCAAATTTGTGGGGCGTGCCGTGGTGGCGTAGGGGTTAGCGCGACCCACATTTGGAGGCCTCAAGTCCTCGACGCGGCTGTCGCGGGTTCGACTCCCGGACCCGGCGACATTTACCGCATGTCTTCCCCCCTCTCCCTCCCCCTTTCCTGTCAGCCTACTTCATGAAAAGGGACACTAGAGCCCACAAAAAGACCCCCTGGAGGGGTTACAAAAAAAAAAAAAAAAAAAAAAAAAAAAAAAAAATATATGCAAATTTGTAAGCAATATAAATCAATCAAACAAATAAATCAATAAAAATAACCTTAAATTTTCTATTAAATGATTTTTAGCATTAGCTTTTACAAATTATTTATGCCTTTACTGGTTTAGCGTTAGCTTCCGCAAATTTTTCAATGTGTTTCACAATTTAGCGTTGCCTCCTGCTACAAGCATTAGCATTAGCATAGCTAAGATTTTTATTTAGCATATTAGTGCTAAATTTGTGAGCCTAACTTTTTGTGTAGCTCTGCCCATGACTGGCCTTATAATTTGTATAACAGCCATTTTAAAAAATGTCCATCAGAAAAAGAAGACATGATCAATAAAATATGTCTGATGATTTATATGGCTTTAAATATAGGCTATGATTTGACACCAAACATTCATCTAATTGGCAATTTGATTGCAAACACTAACCGTGTTGGCCATTTTGAAAAATCAAAAAAATAATTAGAAAATATGACTTTTATGCGTTCGATTATGAATGATTTGACAGAAGAAGTGTTCGTCTGTGATAAATATTGGAAAGTTTATTGCAAAAATACAATTTCCTTGAAGACCATGTTGGATTTTTCTCTGGCTAATGTTTTTTTGTGAAGAAGCAAATCCTTAGATCCTGTGCCGAGTTAGGTTCTTGTGAAAATGTTTTCTAAAATGTTTAATTATCTGCTGCACAAAATAGATAATACCACCCTGGAAAAATTCCCCAAACCTCCAAAGAATCCTTGCATTGATGATCCAGAGAAGATGTGTGATTTTCAGGCTGACTGCGATGCTGCAGAGGACGAAGCAAAATGCGGTGAGTTTGTTTATTCTAAATTGAGGGACCTGTATGATGGGGTATTAGGGCCATTATGCTATAAATGGAAAAAAATTACTAAATTTATACAAAAAAATCAGAAATGTTGAGATAAATTTGAGAAATTTTCTAGAAAAAAAAATTGAAATTTTTGAGTTTGAAAAGTCGAAAATTTGCAAGAAAAAAATCAGACATTTTGACATCAATCTCAGAAATTTTCTAGAAAAACGTGGAAATGTCAAAAGTCAAAAACTTTTTCTATCGAAACTCAGAAATTTCCACGTTTTTTCTAGAATATTTCTGAGTTTTTTGGCAGAAATTTCCTCCTTTTTTTCATCTACAATGTTCTTATTGCACCATTGCAGATCTGATAAAAGAAGTTTTTGTTTAGCCATGTAGACAAAGTTTCACCTCTTCTTGGATCGTTGCTGCAGGGGATTTCTCCTATCCTGAAGGCAGCTCAGGCTGGACTGACACCAGTATTGGGAGTCAAGGTTGGCTGCTGGACAAAAGTTCAACAACTGGAGGTAGAAACTGGGCCATTTCAATTAACTGATGCATACTGTGTCTCTAATAATGTGTGGCATTAATTTATAATTTATTTTCTTGATTCAAAGCAGAGTTCCTATATGTAGCTGAGGCTGCAGGTCAGCAGCTAACCGAAGCCCAGATTCGGACTCCCCTCCTGGGCCCCACCGGTCCGGTGTGTAACCTGAGCTTCGACTTTGCGCTCACTGGGAGTTTGGATCACATTGGTAATTTCCCATCCCAATTGTGAAATTCGCAGCATTTTCTCTTCCCAGAAGTGAAAGTCTGTCTGTGGTACAGGTGAGCTTTCTGTCAGAGTGATCGACAGCTTGTTGGGAGTGAGGCCCAACCTGTGGGAGTTCAGTGGGAAAACAGGAGCAGGGGACGAGGAGGAGACCTGGCAACACGTTGACGTTCCTATAGGAGTCAGGAAACATCGCTTCCAGGTCAGGTTTCAGACCTATTACACAAAATTCACATTTTGCATATTTTTATTCTTCCATTTGGGTTTCTGTTGCTTCTAAAAAAAACTCAGGCGCTTAAAAAAACAACCAGCTGTTTTTTTGGCAATTATTTCATGTTTTTAAATATAAATATCCTGATAAGTCACATTGGACAGGAACTGCGACGTTACCTAGCAACCCCAGCCGAGCCCAGCCTGTTACCAAGCAACCCAAGCCGAGCCTATATCAAATTTAACTTTGAAAAAAAATTTATTGTTTATTTTAGCAATGTTGGACAGACCTACTTTTTTGTCTAACTCTTTAGCGTTTTAGCTAAGTAAATTTTTCCAGATAAACTCTAAAGCTCTAATTAATTTGGTTGTTTTGTAAACCTTCCATTCAATAATGTTCAACATATGGGTTGAAGTTTTGGTTACTGACTTTTAAAAATTCTTAGCTGTTTATAGTCATGCTCTTATTTTGAAGGAGGTGAAATCGGCAGTTTTGTTTCCTCTGATCATGATCAGATTTTACAAAGTAAATTTATTGCTGTGTAAATGGCAAGAGAACCCAATAACAAACGAATGAGGTATACAGAAGAATACACCACTTACATGAATGTACTGTGTTGTGACACCTGTTGTCGAGACATGGTTGAATTTAGCGCTTTAGCTTTAGCTCTTTAGCATTAGCTTCTATGTTGACATAGCGCTTTAATGCTGGTAGAACTAATGTCAACAAAAACCTAGTATTTTGGCAGGGATCTGTACAGTTAATAAATATAATGTAGACGTATCGTAACTCTCTGTCTGTATCAAAACAGCTAATCTTCTCTTTTTTAACCAGCTAGCATTTGAAGCTCGCGCTGTGGATGTTCAGCCTTTTGCTTGGATCAAAGTGAGGAATGTTCAGTTCATCAGCTGCCACGCCGACTACATTCCGTCTTCACCGACAGGTAGCTTTCAGAATGATTTCTAAATAAAAAATAACGAATGTTTGAAGTAATTTAACTTCTCTGGATGACAGGGGCGTCATGCATCTTTGAGGACGGACTGTGCGCTTGGTATCAGGACAACAGTGACAACTTTGACTGGTCTGTGGTTACTGGGATGGATCACAGCATCGGAGTAGGTGAGATCATAGATTATACAGGAACAAGTTGGGTTTTTTTACCCAACTTAATTTTTACCTCCCTTATCACTTGTAGAAAACCTCAACATGTGAAGGAATTGAATCGTTTTATACAGAAATATTTCTTCAGGTTATAAAATGTTTCACCATTTCTATTGATGGTAACAGAAAAACCTTTATCTATAGTGAATGAATCTTTCTTTGGAGGACGAATAAAACAGAAATAAAATAAGAAAATAAAGTTAAATAAAGTGTTTCTAAGTTGTTTAAAAACTAAATATTAAAGACTGAATTTAGTTTATTGCGTACAATGGAGGATTATTAAGAAAAGATTTTTTTTAAATTGCGAGATAAAAATTATACATATACGAGAATAAAGTCACATTATTACAAGATTAAGGTTGTATGAGAATAAAATCATAATAAAATGAAAACAAAGTCATAATATTTAAAAAAATAAAGTGATAATACTTGTAATAGTCGTAATACAATGACTTATTTCTGTGTTATTTTCACTTCATTCTCGTAATATTATGATTTTATTCTTATAATTTTATTTATTTTTAATTTTTTTTAGCTTGGCTGTAATATTCTGTCGTAATTGCTGAACATCTAAACATAAAAAACATAATTTTTATACCTTTAATTAGAAAAAATCATCAACTTAGAAGCACTATCAACTTAGAAATAAAAAAAATATATTTTTATTTTTTAATAAATATATATACTTTTTATTTTTAAAAATAAATAAAAACTCTAAAACTAAACATTTTGTATTAAAAATAATTGGACAATAGAAATGTGCTTAATAAATAATGTGCGAGTTTTACTTTTTGATTGAATTATTATAATATATCAATAATCTTTCTGTACTCTGGGATGGAAATCCTGATCTTGTTGCTGTTGATCAGGCACGAGCCTCGTTGTGGACATGTGGAGTCCTTCGCTGCGTGGAGCGTTTGGGCGCTTGCTTTCATTCCCACAGCAGTCCACTGCCACAGAGAGCTGCCTGACCTTCTACTACAAACTCTATGGGCCGAACGCAGGTGAGCTAACCCAGAGCTAACTGCTCCAAGATGTTCTGATCACCTGATATGAGCATCTCTTCAGGGATTAACGATGACTCTAACTCCCTGGTCCCATCCAGGTGCTCTGAACGTGAAGCTGACCGACGGCCTCGGATATGAGATTTTACTGTGGACCCGCAGCGGCGCTCACGGCAACGAGTGGCACGAAGCGCACTGCCCAGTACCGCAGCAAAACACAAACTTTCAGGTGTCAAACCATTCAATCAGATACAAAGTTTTTTTTGTTCTGCTTGAAAGTCTAAAATGATCAGATGTAACCTGAGGAAATGCAAAAAGCAGTTTTCAGATTTTAGTTGTTGAGTGAAAAGTATAATGCAAAATTCACATTTTGTACATTTTTGTACTTTCATTTGAGTCTCTACTGCTTCTAAAAACGGCACCAAAACTTTAAAAAGGAACAAAAACAAAACACCAACGCATCTTTTGGCAATAAGTCAATGTTTTTTAGTATATGAAACCTCCGGAATGTCACAAACCAGCAGCCACTGCCCGGTTACCTAGCAACGCCAGAGAAGCTCTGCTCATCGCCTAGCAACCCCAGACCATCACCTAGCAACCAAAGCTGAGTTCCAGCAAAGTATAATGAACATGTTATGTATCACATGTAGACAACACAAAGAATCATTTTTAGATGAAAACTAAATGCCTCCCAGTGTTACCTTTAAAAAGTAATCCAACTACTGATTAGGTTGGGCAATATGGACTGAACATTTTATCTCAATATTTATTTATTACTAATCTTTTAGGTAACTGCAGCACACAAATATTGTTCTTGAAAAACATTCTCATTTGAAACAGGCCTCTTCAAAATGCCACTAAACTGCACACAATAACTGCATTTAATCATGTTTTCAAATTATTGATATTGATTGATGCTCTCAGGGAACACAGTGATAAACTAACATTTCCGATCAGACTGTAAATTTTGTTTTTCAGTTTTCATCAGTAAGTGAAATTTATCATAACGATAAATCAAAACTCTTATAAGAAATGTTTCACGATAAATGATAACCGATACGATAAATGTCCACACATACTACTGATTACTGATTAATACTTTAAAAAGTAACTGATTGCTTTATTTCAAAATTAAATAAGTGAGATTACAAGTAACTTTGTAACTATAGTTACACCCAGCAGCTACAAAGTTTCTCCTTATAGTTCAAGTTCAACTTAAAAACTGTTTCCTCACTAATAAGTCAATAATTCCTTAATACTGATGAAAACGTACTGGCTCCACTGGCAGATTATTTCACTTATAACATGAGAAAAATGTCTCATTATAAGTTAAATAATCTGCTCCATCTGTATAGATACAACAGAGTGAAGCTTTAAAAATCTTTGTCATCACCCAACAGTTGATGTTCGAAGCAGTTCGGTCCGGTTTCGACGGCCAGGTTGCCATCGACGATGTGGCGTTTCTGGTCGGCCCGTGTACCATACCCAGAAAATGCTCCTTTGAAGGCCAGAAGTGTGGTTACAGCAGTTACGGCGCCATAAACTGGCTCCACAGAAACGGACACACCACTACGGCGAACGGACCCAAAACAGACCACACTCTGGGGACCGAGCTAGGTCAGCAAAACCCGATCAGAGAACAGAAAACAGGAAAACAGAAGATTTATCCCATCCTGCTGTCTCTGTCCAGGTTACTACATGATGGTCAACACAGACGCAGACATTCTACCACCAGGTAGCGCCGCTGTCCTCATCTCCCCCGTCCAACAAGGAACCACCAAACCCGAATGTGTCAGTTTCTGGTATCATATGACAGAAGGGAACCCAGGTGAGTGTTATACCTACAACACTGCAAGGCTGCAAGACCTTCATGTTCAAAAAATAATAATAATAATAATTTCCACCTGCTGTGTGAACATAGCCTAAAAAAGCTACTTTCTGTCAAAACACTTCACTATTTCCCTTTTTTTCCTTTATTTTATTTTGTATTTGTACCTTATTAATTTGCCAGTAGAACTAAAATTGTCTTATAAATCTTTTTCTGCTCCTATAAATCACTTGGTGGTGTGTACCTTCCAGCCTTCTTTACGGTGTACGTCAAACCCCAGAAGGGAGAGAGAGTCCCGATCTTCTCTGAGAACCTGAATGAGGGAGACGACTGGCGTCGCGTCAACGGCAACGTCTCCGTTGGACTTGTGTCGTGGCAGGTACAGAGCGACGTTAGAGAGCATTTCTTCCCCAGTCAGGTTGGTGTTTCACTTGGTTTTGCTCCGCAGTTGGAGTTCGAGGTCGTCGGATCAGGAAGTCGAGGTTCCCACGTTGCTGTTGATGACATCACAGTCTCGGCTCATCCATGTGAAGATCAAGGTTTGTTTTGATCTGAGTCAGGAGCTGAGTGAAGGTGACACTGCTCACCTTCTTCAAATCTAACAGCATTGGTCTCAAACATTTGTGCTACGTTTGTGCTTCAAAGATTTTAATTTGTGCCGCTATCATCTTAGAAATATTCATGAAAAAAGTTTCTAGAGGTCAACCTGCCCCCACTCAGGTTTACAACATCTAGCAAATTTGGTGCCAAGCAACTTTGCTTGTGCAGCAAAAAGTTTTGTTTATGCTGCTAACATTTTAAAGATATTAGTAAATGTTTCCAGAGGTCATGAAAGGTCAACCAGCCCCCACCTTCTTCAAATCAGGCAAAATTGGTATCTATCAAATTGACTAGGTTTGTGCAGCAAAAAATGTTTTGTTTGTGCTGATTTAATGAAAGTTTAAAGGCCAAACCGTCAACCCCCAAATCAAATCATTACTCAAATCAAACAAAACTGCCGTCAAATGTTTGTGCTACGTTTGTGCAGTAAAAATGTTCATTTCTGCCACTATCATTTTAACGATATTAATAAAAAAGTTATCATCAGAGGTCAACAGCAATAACTTGAAAGCAAAAGCAGCACAAACATTTTTTGCTGCACAAATGTAGCTGAGTTGCTTGACACCAAATATGTTTGACTTTGTAAATGTGAGCAGCACAAATATGTATTTTTTTTTTTTACTGCACAAACGCAGCACAAACATTTGACACCATTTTTGTTTGATTTGGGTAATGTAGCACTGGTTGACTTTTTGACCTTTAAACTTTCATTAATATTTTTAAACCAAAAGCAGCTCAAACAAAAATTGTTGCTGCACAAATGTAGCTGAATTGATTGACACCAAATTTGTCGATTAGAAGAAGGAGGGTGGGATGGTTGACCTTTAATTCCCCTGATTTTTAAAATGATAGCAGCACAAACAAAAATCTTTACTGCACAAACATTTGACACCAATTTAGTTAGATTTGACTCAGGTCATATCAAGAGAATGGAGAAAATAACAAGCAGAAATTTTTCTCTGAGTCTGGATTAATACGATAACATAAAAAAATATATTATGCAGAGACATTGTGGAAAAAAAGAGCATCTTATGTGACACATGGAACCATCAGCTGCATCATTAATGTCAGATTTCCTTAAAGGAAAAGCTTGAACTTCATGCATATTGAGGTTCAGACTTTCTACCTCAGGGTCCAAGTGCAGTTTGGAGAACGGGATGTGCAGCTGGATCAACATTCAGGACAGAGAACGGGAGAAGCTGGACTGGGAGCTGACCAGTCCGGAGAAGGAAAAGCATTATCCAGTCCCACCTCTCGACCACACACTGGGAACAGAGAAAGGTCAGAGAGGAAGACAACAACACTGGAGCTGCTTTGATCGGTTTTCAAAGAGGTTCTCTTCTGGTTCTAATCCAAAATCAGGGTTTGAACTGGTGCCTGAAATGCTTGAATTTTACTTAGTTGTTTTTCAAGGCTCAAAAAGTGCCTGATTTCTATAAGAAGTCTTTGAAAAGTGCTTGATATTGAAACTGTTTTATTATAATGTTGGTTAAATTTGGAAAGTGTTATCTACAGATATTTACACACAGAATAAAAAGACACATACACATTTTTTCTCTCTGTCTGAAACTAAATCAAACAAAATATTTATTGTTTTGGGCCAGCGAGAAATACCAAAATTCCCTATATTTGCTGGATGACATAAAACTCAGTGAGAACATTTTTAGAGATTCTTTTAAAACTTTCTCTGACCAGTCATGTGTGTAGGTCGTCTTTGAGAGACATCTCAAAACATAAAACTTAGTTATATTTTAGTTTACTAGAATACTACCAGGAAAGTAATAAATGATCATATAATAGTGAATTGAAAATGGAGATACGAACAAAACCAATTAACTAAAAAACAGCTAAATGTTGTGCTGGAAAACCTTGAAAAGTGCTTGAATTTTACTGTTGGAAAAGTGTATACGCCCTGCAGATGACTAACTTCTTCGTTTTGCCTCCAGGTCACTTCCTGTTCTTCCCAAGCAGCAACCGGACAGCAGCCAATGAAAAGGCCTGGCTGGTGAGCCCTCAACTGCCGCCGTTTAAGCCCAACTGTCTGAGGTTCTGGGCCTACAAGCCCCAGTCATGTAAGAACGGTTGTTTTAATAAAATGGACGCCAGAGTCTGGATCGTCGGATGCGTCATGTTTGGTTAAATGTTCCCAGCGGACTGCCAGCTGAGGGTATGGAGCCTGTCTGGAGGTATCATCTACCAGCAGCTGATCGTGAACGAACTCAGTGGACCTTGGAGGCATTTTGAACTGAACATCACGTCTCGTGAGGGATACCAGGTCAGACTTTCCAGAAAACTATAGAAACTTGGTACGTGACGTCACACTCGCTGACGATGACGACGACTACTTAAGATTAACGGTTTAGGTGTCGACACAACGCGCTAAATCTCAAATCTACGCGTGATATTTAAAAGTAAAAAGGAGTAGCAGTACTTTGCTACTAATTGTCAACACTACGAACACTAGATAACAATGAGTGGAAAGTTTTAATTTAAAAAAAGCGAGAGAGAGAAAGAGAGGGAACTAGGTCAGTTAACTATGCTAGCACTACTAGCTTAGCTTGACAACTTCAACATGCAAATGTGCTGCGGAAATCGGTGTGTTTCAATTCAGTTAAAAAATAAAGGCAGCTCCTGTGTTCAGGCTACCACTTATTAATAATCACAAAATAAACATCAGTTCTGAAAACAATACTGTAACGGACTCAATGGTTTTCACAACGACGTGTAAGGGCCATTGTAGATAGAAAAAACATTCCACCAAAAAACTCAGAAATATTAAGATTAATGTACAATTTAGAAATTTGAAACTTTCCTTATTTTCCAGAACTTTCTTTAGATTAATCTCAAAATTTGAGTTTTTTCCCCTTTTTCTGTTTAGTTTCCTTAATATGTCGTTGTAGTTCTTTGTGTGGGACATATTTGCGTGTTCTTGGTGTTACTGAATACTGATACATTAGTAGAGCTGGTGTTAGTCAGTTGCTATGGCAACAGGTTTGTGTGTAGCATAGCTGATACACAGAGTGATTAAAAAAGAATATGAGTGGTTTTGAGTTATTATTAAACAGTTTTCTGCGTTATTTTCCCTTTCACGAGGCTCACCGCACTACATTAATAATCTCCAGGTTTCATTCATTTAATCAACAGAGTTGTTATGCTGCGGCAGCACGGCGATTAATGACAAGTAAAAAAAATAGTCTTTTTGCCCTCCCGTGTTGTGCGCATGTGCAAAATTGTTGTACGGAAATAATAACATCCACCATGTCTGTAAGTCATTGAGATTAAAGCATGTCAAAGCTGACATCTCTGCTGCATTTTGTTCTTATTTTTAACAGATTGTGTTTGAAGGCATCAAAGGCACATCAGGTTTTGTAGCTCTGGATGACATCGAGTACACCGTTGGGTTCGACTGCGCCACTAGAGACACAAAACCAAGTAAGACTGGAAATTAGGGGAGGAAATTTATCATCACTTCAAAAACTTTCTGATTAGTCCATGTTGGACAGGGACTGCACCGTGACCTAGCAACCCCAGTAGAGTTCCTTCGTCACCTAGCAACCATACGGAACTCCAGTACGTTTGGTCAGCTGGTTTTATCGCTGTACAAATGCTGCTGGGAAAGACAAGTGTTTTGTTGTTGACTTACAATCCAGAAACCACTTGCTGCATTCTCGTTGGTTGTGCAGGAGGCACCACTTCTGCTTTTCAAAGATGTATGTTTCTAATATAGCAGATCTGTTTATATCCATTTTTAGGTGAGAGTGTAAACGTTGAGTTGTGGGGCGTGGCCAGCAGCTTATTTGGATTTAAAGAGACAAGACGCCCTAAAACAGCTCAAATAAGAAGAACTGATCAGACTGAAATCTGATTATCTAAGAATGATTTTGTGCTAAAATTGTAATGAACAGGTTTTGTTTAGCCCACAGACATATCCTAACCTGTTTAAGAGACACCAACATGTTTGTTGTAGTTTTTTTTCAGCCTTTCTAGGAGTAAATGATTTCCGTCTCTCTTTCAGCCTCGAAGCCGGACAACGCCGGAGGAATCGCTGCCTCTGTGATCGTGGTGGTGCTGCTGATCGGCACCCTGGTCGCTCTGCTCGTCTTCTACCTGCGAACCAAACCAGATGCCAACTCTCCATCGCTCGCTATCGGCATTAGTAATGAAGGATATGTTCCAGTGAGTTAAAAGATCCCAATAAAATCCAATCATTTGACCTTTTCTCACCTTTTTCTCTCCTGAAACCTGTTTGATTTTTATTAAATTGTATCTCAGGAGGATCCTGTGACTGTTCCTCCAAGACAAAACCATCCAATGGCTGCAGGATTCAACAACGTCTCTGTGAGTTTTATTCAACTCAGTTTCTATTGTTGAAACCAAATGATGACAGAAGCTTCACCACTAGGGGGCAGCAACTATTAATTTAAAAATCAGGCTTGTCCACAGGTGTTTGCGACAGATGGAAACATTTTATTAATCAGTCCAACATTATTACAAACAAATTGAAATCTATTTTTAATAGAAAATATCTGGTGCAATAGAAATATTTGTCTTTAATAACCACATTTTCACCATTCTATATCATTTGATTTTCTAGATGTGAAAGTAAGAAGCTCACATCCTCTCTTCGCTGGCAGGAGAATATATTTGGTGTTTGAACTTTTAAAACCAGCAGCTAAAATCAGATATTAGCTGTTTGTGATTGGTTCTGGTCCCTAACTACTACAATCTACTGTATTTGAACCGTTTTGTGTGTGTAAAATTACTGATTCATGAAAAAATATCAAGAATATTTGAAGATTTTTGCAGATTACTGCAGTTTAATTGATGATCTTTGTCCTGCAGATTTCTGCCGAGGTCAGGAAGAGAGAGGAGGAGGAGTGACACGGGGAGCTTTGCTGCCGCCTAATGGTGGCTTTGGGAAATGCAGGTGATATAACAGCAGGAGAACTGCTTGTGTCACCCTAAATGATCACACCTACATGTAAACAAACACACATTTACACAGAAAACACAAAGCCAGAGCGCTGATTAATGCAGATCTGAGGGGATCCGGACCTCCAGCATAGGGAAGTCGGAGCGACATCGTGGCTCTCAGTACCGCTAAGCTGCATGAACCGGGACTGAATAATAAATCACTGCTGCGTTAGCGGGCGCTGAAGTGGGAACCTTGCAGTTCTGAGCAGATTTTAGTTTTAGATTAGATTTTGATCCTTTATTTTTCAATTTCTCTACCAAATGCTGACTGGTTTTAGTTTATTGGACCTGTTTTCTTCACCTCCCTTCTGATAAATGACCACAGCTCTGCAAAAACACAAAATCTGACCAAGTACATTTCTACTGCAAATATCATAGTACACTTGAAATAAGACAAAATTAACTTACAAATAACTTTTCAGTAAAATATGTGTCACATAACTTGTGTTTCCATCAACCACAAAAACATAAAAACAAAATAATTAATCATTTAACTGAAGCTGGTAGAAAATAATCCAAATGTCAAAGAGCTGTTAGGAGATAATGTCAGTTTTCAGGTAGTTTTTTATAATTGTCTTCCCAAATTCTTCAGCTTTATTAATATTTGTGTTCAAATGAAGAATGGAGAAGAAATGAAAAACCTTTATGTTGACATGGTCGCCTGTTTCAAACTGATCATAAATAAAGCTAATTTTAAAGCTCTTGTCTTTTGATTGTTTTCATTTTGATTTCATTTCTTCTATTTTCTTTACACTTGCACCATTTTGCTTTTTTAAATTAAAACCAGGTCTCTCCATATGACTTATCACTGAATTATGCATTTTGAAAAATCTGATGAGTGTAAACTCATTTGTTTCCCATATATTGTGATGTTTCACATTTTTATCCCAGAAAAGTATAAAAACAAGATTTTATGCATCTAAAACTGTTTTCAGCTCAAAGTTTGAAAAGTCAAATCTTCATTTTGACATCAAATATCAACTTCAGCATCACAAGCTAGTTGCCATGTTCAGATAAATATTCCTAAAAGCAACAGACAACATTTTCAGTTTGCAACTGAAAAGTTTCTCCTTTATTAAAGCAATTTAATATCTGACCATAATGTAAATCTGTGTATTAATAATTTATTAAGTTTCTTACATTAACAGAACAACGTTGAGTAAAATTAAGTTTTAAATCAAATCAATTGTGCCCTGAAACGCTGCAGAGAGTAATTTGTTAAACAGCATTAAAACCTAATTGCTGTGCAGTGAAACTTTATCGCTTCCCTGCGGTTTGACTTTTCTTCTCTTCAGCAGCAAAACAAGGAGTTTATTAGCTTTGGGTTCAGTCTGACGCTGAAGAACCACTTTTTCATCCGGATCTGAACCAAACTGGGAGAAAAAACATAAAAATACCCAACAAGGCGAAGCTGATTAACACTAATTAACCACAGAGACCCTGGAAAATTTAACTTTAAAAGCAAAAAACTCACAACCTAATAAATAAATAGATTTAAATAGTAATGTACATTGAAACTATATTGATCATGTGCAGATATTAAAAGCTTGTTTTAATGTATTTAATATGTCACTAATGAAGAAATAAAACTTTACATCTGATTGGTTAATAAAGTTAGCCCCGCCCACAGATGGCTAATAAAAACGGTTTAATAAATTCATGTTTAACACAAAACTCTAAAATAATAACATTAAATATTTAAGTTATTGTAAGTATAACTCCCATTTATGAATATTTATGTCATATTTTTTACTTTTCGCTTTATTTAAATGTTTTATTTTAGACTTACTTCAAAAAAGCTGACAATTCAGAGGCAGAAATTATGATTGAATAAATAGAAACGCAGAAAAAGCGTTATTTCCGGTGAGTTTCCTCTACAGGTGAGTCCTCTTACCTGTCGGCAGCATCCCGGATCCGGACTCGCCTCCAACATCCAGGTCAGATGAAGCGGTGCTGCTGGTCACCGAGCCGAGGAAACAAAGTGTCCATTTCACCGCCCAGAGAGACATTTCCACCGAACCGGAACCGGACCTCCAGCTACACTGAGGTTATCATCTCATCCCTGACTGAAGTGCAGAACAAGAACTTCTTCTTCTTCTTCTCCTCCTGCTGCAGCTCCATCACTTCATCCAGGCGCAGTAAAGTGGCTCCTGACTCAACGTGACTTCGTACGTGAGGACATGACGCTGCTGTGTGGGCGGTTTGATGTCTATGACGTGCGGACGGACGTCATAGGTCAGGGTCTTTATTTGCTTTTTTCCCCCTAAACATCACTTTGCACTCGTTCCTGGCAGAGCCTGTTGATCTCGCTATTGTTGCAAAAAAACGAATATTATCTCCAACTTGCCAAATAATGAGTAGTCAGAGTTCACCATCCGAGATCCAGAACGTCACCGTGGAAGCCCTGATGGCTGCGGTCGACCCGTTTGTCAGAACCCTCATCCGAAAGGACTGGTTAAGACTGGCAAACGGAAACGCAGACGCCACCACCACCAGAGCTCTGCAGGAAACTATTGGATTCATTTTGGAGATGTTTACCTGCAACCTTCTGCTTAGTCAGGAAAGTTGCACCATGAAGAACTTGAAGGAGGCTGTGGGGAACAAAGTTTCCAAATGCGTCGCGAAAATCCTGGAGATCAAAGAAGACATAATTACAGAGAACACATAATTTAAACAGGCTGATTGTAAAATATCTGCTGGCCAGAGGGAAACACAGCTTGGACTCAGGTGCTACTCCAACAGATAATGATGAGAAAGCACCTTGCTCGTCAATAGTCAGACTTATGGTGGATGAAACCATCTTGATTATAAAGGACTTTTTGGATAGAACGCCCTCATTTGTTGAGAAATTCAAGGAACAAGCCGACAGTGAAACGTGTGAACCAAAACCTAAGTCTAAAGGTCTGACAGGAAAGATAAAGAGATTTTTCAGGAATTTCATTGGTAGACGTTCAGCGAAGGTGGCTCCATTGATCATTCAGGTGGAAGATGTAAAAATGTCGGCAGGAGAGGCTTCTCTTTTGGACATTAAAGAGTCTGTAGCTCAGCCGGCCAAAGACAACGAGGAAACTACGGCCATAGCAGCCGATATTCCTCAAGAAGTCAAGGCAACAGCAGAGCTACAGGAAGAGGAGCCTAATATTGATCAGATCTCACCTCCTGAGCCAGACAGATTGACAGATTCTCATCCAGTAAAACCTCCAGCAGAAATCTGTGAGAATATGATTCCTGCTGAGCTGGAACTGGAACGATCAAAAACCGAGTCCCTCAGATATCCAGAGGTAGACAAGTCCCTTGGTGAGCCAGAGGTAGACCAGTCCCTCGGCGAGCCAGAGGTAGACAAGTCCCTCGGAGATCCAGAGATAGACCAGTCCCTCGGCAAGCCAGAGGTAGACCAGTCCCTCAGAGATCCAGAGATAGACCAGTCCCTCGGCGAACCAGAGGAAGACAAGTCCCTCAGAGATCCAGAGGTAGACCAGTCCCTCGGCGAACCAGAGGAAGACAAGTCCCTCAGAGATCCAGAGGTAGACCAGTCCCTCGGCGAGCCAGAGGTAGACCAGTCCCTCGGCGAGCCAGAGGTAGACCAGTCCCTCAGTGAGCCAGAGGTAGACCAGTCCCTCGGCATGCCAGAGGTAGACCAGTCCGAAGAGGTAAACATGAGAAGAACTGCTGTAAGAAGTCTGGTCAGGGAAGTTATCCAGCAGATTATTGACAAATCAGGAAAGAGACATTACCCTCTAATACAGTATAATTCTATTTGTGATCGACTCTTTGAGAAACTCTGGGCGGAAACCGAAACCAGAGTTCTCAAAATGAGTCCAGAGACAATTATACTCCAGGGGAACACCATCTTCAAAGACCTGATGAAGAAGTGCAAGAAGGTAGAGAACATCCTCCTTCTCCTGGAGGCAGGAACCCCGATACTAGAGAGAAATGTCCTGGTAACAATGGCAAGCCGACTTCAGCCGCGCTGGAAGACCTTCAGTTCAATTAGAAAGGCTTTCAGGGAAGCGGTAATAAACCTTCGAGAGAACCAACACAGGCTTTACATTTGGCTCTAAATGAGTTACAGCCAAATGTAAAGCCTGAAACTCAGGAAAAATTAGTATAGTTAGTATATTTTATATTTCCCATCGATCATTCTGTTCTTTAAATTCTGCTGGTGTCCATAATGACGCTTTTATATGGCAGCATAGAGCCTATTGTGTTAATTTTTAGTAGTTAGATCATTTTATACTTGTTAATTTTTAGTAGTTAGATCATTTTATACTTGTTAATTTTTAGTAGTTAGATCATTTTATACTTGTTAATTTTTAGTAGTTAAGTCATTTTAAATCTGTTCATGTTTAGTAGTTTAGTCATTTTATATCTGTTCATGTTTAGTAGTTAAGTCATTTTATATCTGTTCATGTTTAGTAGTTTAGTCATTTTATATCTGTTCATGTTTAGTAGTTAAGTCATTTTA
This sequence comes from Xiphophorus hellerii, assembly GCF_003331165.1. Classification (NCBI taxonomy): domain Eukaryota; kingdom Metazoa; phylum Chordata; class Actinopteri; order Cyprinodontiformes; family Poeciliidae; genus Xiphophorus; species Xiphophorus hellerii. Next base: position 7,642,313 of record NC_045679.1, on the reverse strand, counting down.
TATCTGTTCATGTTTAGTAGTTAAGTCATTTTATATCTGTTCGTTTAGTAGTCAATTCATTTTATATCCGTACATTTGTCAGAAACATTTGACATGAGACAAAAGATCAATATTCACAATATTGTAAAGAAAATAATATATTTCTCATTTGAATAAAATAAAAACAGTTTTAATGAGTTGCCGAGATACAACATTCAAGACACTCTTACAAAACTCATTCAAACGACAAAACTTTCTACTTCCGCTTCCGGTTGAATGGCGAGAGCAGCAAATGGAGGCAGCTCGTAAATGAAAAGAAAAACAATTTTTTAAAGCCTCCGGGTCAACACATATTGATTTTTTTTTTCGCATATAAAGCAACTATGAACAATATAGATTATGAAAGACCGTCGGGAATCCTCTCAAAAATCTTTACAGACCGAATCCCAACTAGAACACCTGCTAGCTCCGCTCCGGCTAGCAAACCATCAACCGCCATGGCTAACGAGGCTAAAGCTAGTAAATCTCCCCGCATCACCGTCCCGAACAACGATGCTACGGGGTCTACTCAGGACGGAAACATGGAGGAAGAAATCCCTCTTCCGGTAGGAACGGGCTACGTGCGTATCGTGAAGATTTAAGGATTAATATTAAATCAAATTAGCATCAGGAAATACGCAGATATCTAATCATTACCAGACGGAGCCAAATATTGACAATATTAAAATGCTCCGAAACGAACTATCAGAGAAAATAGAAAGACTGCATAAGAGCTACACGGATCTTTATCAGAGCTCACTGTCAGGCCGAATGAGACGACGACGACGACGAAGAAGAAAGGTATTTGATCATCTGAGTTTATTTATTTACTGTTTTATTTTGATGTATAATTGGAAGTTTGTGTAGATAATTTTATAATTATATTTTATATAAATTTTATAATAATTACTTGATTAATATATATATATATATATATACACTGCCTGGCCAAAAAAAAAGTCGCCACCTGGATTTAACTAAGCAAATAGGGACAAGCCTCCTATTGGATAAGTACTGCATAGGTGATTATCTTTCAGCTGGCAACAAGTTATTTAACCCCAGCTGATGCAATGAGTAACTCCTCATTTCTTAAACAACCATGGAAAAAGACACATCCTGTGGTCATGGAAAAGACGTTAGTCTGTTTAAGAAGGGTCAAATCATTGGCATGCATCAAGCAGAGAAAACATCTAAGGAGATTGCAGAAACTACTAGAATTGGGTTAAGAACTGTCCAACGCACTTAAACGTTTGGTCAAATCAAATCGAAGAAAAACAACAGCAGGACTCAGGAGTATGTTTAATTGTGAACGCAAAAGCATTTCCACACGCACAATGCGAAGGGAACTCAAGGGGTTGGGATTGAACAGCTGTGTAGCCGTAAGAAAACCTCTAATCAGTAAGGCTAACCAGAAAAAAAGGCTTCAGTTTGCTAAGGAGCATAAAGATTGGACTCTGGAGGAATGGAAGAGGGTCATGTGGTCTGATGAGTCCAGATTTACCCTGTTCCAGAGTGATGGGCGCATCAGGGTAAGAAGAGAGGCAGGTGAAGTGATGCACCCATCATGCCTAGTGCCTACTGTACAAGCCTGTGGGGGCAGTGCTATGATCTGGGGTTGCTGCAGTTGGTCAGGTCTAGGTTCAGCAACATTGTGTGCCCAAAGAATGAGGTCAGCTGACTACCTGAATATACTGAATGACCAGGTTATTCCATCAATGGATTTTGTCTTCCCAAATGGAACGGGCATATTCCAAGATGACAATGCCAGGATTCATCAGGCTCACATTGTGAAAGAGTGGTTCAGGGAGCATGAGACATCTTTTTCACACATGGATTGGCCACCACAGAGTCCAGACCTTAACCCCATTGAGAATCTTTGGGATGTGCTGGAGAAGGCTTTGTGCAGTGGTCAGACTCTCCCATCATCAATACAAGATCTTGGTGAAAGATTAATGCAACACTGGATGGAAATAAATCTTGTGACACTGCAGAAGCTTATTGAAACAATGCCACAGCGAATGCGGGCTGTAATCAAAGCTAAAGGCGGTCCAACAAAATATTAGAGTGTGACCATTTTTTGGTGGTGACTTTTTTTTTGGCCAGGCAGTGTATGTATTACTTATTTCTATCATTTCTATCATATTTTCTATCATTGCTCTTCCACGTTTTTTATTTTTTATGACAACGTTGGTTTATTTGTAACATAGCAACAGACTGATTTATTTTACATATTTAGGGATGGATTAGGCCTGTCACAATAAACAGATCAATTAATTGCACGATGAATTAAAAGGAGCTCAATAATTTCCATTTGCATGACTTATTGTTTTTATCTTTTCTCTCTTTCTACAAAAGCTGGATGACAAAAGTCAGGACAATTTTGTTAACACAATTTATTTTATTTGTTGTTTTTTTTATTTTTGGGATATGTAAAATGTCTTCCAGTTCCAGTTTTAAATGTCCATTAAAATGTAAAGTTTATATATATATATATATATATATATATATATATATATATATATATATATATATATATGTTGATATATAATATTTTTTCCACATTTTTGTATGAATGACAAAAAATTAATAGAGAAAATTTAAACGACAAACTTCTGCATGAAAACAAGGTACAAAATTTGTTAAATTGAAAAACTTTTGCATAATGACGAGATAAAAAACTTGTTAAAATAACAAACTTTCATATACCGTTACAAAACTCTCAATGAGAAACGTTCTCATTATAACAAGGTACAAAATTTCTGTCATTTTAAAGTTTGTCACATTAAAATGACAAACTTCTCATTTTAATGTGTTATAAAAATACGGGGCTCCCTCTGACTCTCCATTTTCTAACTTTTTCCTAGTCTAGAGCAGGGGTGGGCAAACGTTTTGACTTGCGGGCCAGAGTGGGTTCTAAAACTTGGCAGAGGGGCCTGGCCAGAAGCATTTGGACACGCAATGTAATTTATTAAACATGGGGATTGAAATGTATGAAAAACAGACACAATTGAAGGTGAAAATTTAAAGAAATCAACAGTTAGTGGAAAAAGATCAATGGAATCACTTACAACATTCAGAACATATTACCCAACGAAAGAAGGGGGTCTTTAAATTGAGAGCGATGTGCGGCATGCTAATTAAGCTACTGTACCGCTGCTGTGCGTAAATGCGCAAGTTGCTATTTTTTTCATAACACAGTAGAGAAAGTCACATTTCAGTGGGAACAGTGTTGTCGTTCCCCCTTTTTTTGCCAGTGCATCAAAGTCTGGAGTTAGTTTCGTTGTGGCAGAATACATCTGAGGTGTTGGTGAGTTAACCGGGATCTGTGATGGGCTTTGTTGATGTTCATGACGTTGAAAGTCTGCTCACACATACAGTACAGACCAAAAGTTTGGACACAACTGTGTGTCCAAACTTGGTCTGTACTCAATACAGACCAAAAGTTTGGACACACTTTCTCATTGAATTCAATGAGAAGGTGTGTCCAAACTTTTGGTCTAACTCAATACAGACCAAAAGTTTGGACACACTTTCTCATTGAATTCAATGAGAAGGTGTGTCCAAACTTTTGGTCTGAACTGAGTACAGACCAAAAGTTTGGACACACAGTTGTGTCCAAACTTTTGGTCTGTACTGTAGATCGAGCCAAACAATGCCAGCATCTTCTGTGCCGTCCTCCGGAGGTTTGGAAATGTGGCTTCCTTAAGTGAAGCGTAAAAGTCATTCAGTTTTAGAGATCTGAACTTCTCTTTTGAGACAGAGTCAGACTGAAGATCGATCAGCTCCAATTGCAGCTCATTGCAGCGGTGCTGTTTAGGGGTCTTGTGACAGGGGACAGGACACCAGCTGAAGTGACTTTTCAATTTTTTCAAAATCAGTGAACCGACGGCAGAATTCTCTGTGCATGTCGTCCAGTGATTTGCAGTATTTCTTTTTTCTTTTTTTTTTTCTTTTTTTCTCCGAAGAGTTTTTGCGGCGCTAGTGGCTCGTATTTCTTCTACAGTAGGCAGACAGGAAGGGGGGTGTGGAGAGGGGGGAAGACATGCGGTAAAGGTCGTCGGGACCGGGAGTCAAACCTGCGACGTCCGCGTCGAGGACTAAGGCCTCCAAACGTGGGGCATGCTAACCCCCTGCGCCACCACAGCACGCCCCTGATTTGCAGTATTTCTTCACGTTTCGGGTGGCCTTCTGCATGGCCAGTGTGGGAAAATGAGCGAAAGATTTGTTTGACATTTGCCTGGAGAATTAAAAAAAAGGGAAATGAATGAGGTTTTTACACATCCATGGGTTTTTACTATAATTTGGACAGGTTCGGCGGGCCGGATTAAAAAGCCTAACGGGCCGTATATGGCCCGGGGGCCGTAGTTTGCCCATGTCTGGTCTAGAGGAAACTCAAACTTCCCGTGAGTTGTTGATGTTTTACTGTTTCTTGTTTAAACTAAAACACATTTTAGCTTTAATATAAATCTCATTCTGACGACACAGAGCTTATATCTCAGTGAAATGAGAAATGTTAAAGAGTTTTGTATAGTTTTTAACAAGAACCTGCTCCTGAATTTATTTTCTATCTCTGGCAGTTAGGGGCTTCCGTACATTTGTGTCTTTTCAACTCAACGTAGCTTATATGCTAAATGTTCAGGAAGTCTTCTCCAGGAGTTGCAGGATTGAAACTAGTGTAGTTTTTTCCTCATCATGTAACCTAGACTCACTTTGCTCAGCTGACACGGCGCAACCCGAAGTCCAGCGGACATTGGAGATGATACGTGGAAACAACATTAATGTCAGGCATGTCTGTGCCGCCCCTTTTCTAATGCTGCTCTGGGCAACCGCCCATGAGGCCATAAAAATTGTCTTTTTATGTCATCCAGTATTTTAAAATTGTTTGGTGCTTCATTGTTTATGCCTCTGAACCTTTGAATGTTCGTCCTTGTGTGTTTCCTCTACAGAACCCGGACGGGTCAGGGGGTTCTGAGGACGACCAGCCGAGGAGGGAGAGACCCGAGGAAGACCGGACGGATCGTGAGGAAAGCGTAACAAAGACAAAAGGTGAGCAATAATACTATTCCTTTATAAACTAAAAAACATAAACTATTGTAATGTGAAAGTGAACCCCTGCAACTGACACTGTAACAAATGGTACAATATTTGTTCCCTATCAATCCAAGTCCACTGGACTATCAGGTTTGAAAACAACCAAAGTTTAATAACTTTAGATGAGGCCCCATCACAAAGGATTTCTCTCATAAATTTTGTTAAAAGAAACAACCCAAAAACAAAACAAGAGAAATCTGAAACAAAAAAACACGATCGCCTATATTCCGAGTCAAACACACACAACAAAAATTCAAGAATTCAAGGATTTATTTTATTGTCAGACCAGCTCGCAGTGAGAATCTCACAGTTAAAGTTTACAGAACTCAGCAGATTCTCCAAGCCAAACTCCAGCCAGTAGCGGTTCAGTGAATCTGGTCTGGACTCTGTGGAGGAGAGTCATGGTTTCAGAGACGCTGTAGAAGGACAGAATACCTGCTCTGTGATCCAGGTACACTCCGACTCTGGAGGAAACTGGACCTGAGATGGAGGTTGAAATGTTGTTGTGACAAAATTTACTCTTGTTTTGAAAAGAATATAATGCCCAAGATTTATCATTATATCCTGTTAAGTTGCACAAAATTCGAGACCAAACTTCAGCTTTAGGAGAAAACAAACACAGCTTTAATTAACATTTGCAAATGGAGAAAACATACAAAGCTCACATCTCAGTGAGAATCGGATGAGTTCTGACTTGGGGCTGAACGTCCCCTCATTTACATAGGATACATCACACATTACTTAGTCACACCCCCTGGCTCAAGTGTCAGGTAAAAATCTATACGTTACTTATCTGTCAGTTCCAGTGGAGCAGAGTTGCATACACATTCACAGCTCAACTTTAGGCGTTTCTCCAATAAGGCCTCTCTGCTGATGGCTAAACAGATACTAGAAACTGAATTTCTACAACCTAGGCTTATCACCTTAGCCATGTCTCACATTTCTAACTGCTGAACACCCTGTTCTTCACTTATTTGAGGAGGGTCAGAAGAGCTGCAACTGAGTGCAAACCTTTAATAAAAACATCATAAAGTGTACATTCAAATTTATTTAAACATTGTTACTAAATTTTTCCTTCACAATCCAAATTTACATTCCATACCCCATCCTGCTCTGCTGATACTCTTGTATGCGACTGCTACAGAAACTGGTTCTCCTCTCCCTTCAACCTCTCAGTAACAAGGTCCAGTCAGACTCTCTCTACTCAGAACCTGAAAATATCCAGTGAATCTGTCTGGGTGACTAGAATAAGACAGATAATGATCCATTAATGTCGCCTTCCTGTTCCCCTCTGATAGTCTCAGCCATGTATTTGCTGTGTTTGGATCCAGAGTGATTTCACATGAATATCTTAAGAATCCAGCTCTGCTCTTTGGTTCTGGTTCTGGTTCTGATATTCTGACAGTAGAATATCCACCTCAGTGACCATCAGTGAGATGTTTGTCCATGAGTCTCTCAGGACGTCCTGTAGTTTGTCTCTGAGCTCTGACACAGCTGCTGTCACGTCCTCAAAGTGTCTCAGAGGACGGATGTTGATGCTGGATGAGTGTGTAGACTCACTGAGTGCTGGCAGTGAGGGGTAGTTGAGGAGAAACTGGCTGTGATCCTCTGTGTGTGAGAGCTGCTCCAGCTCAGCGTCTTTCCTCTTCAGCTCAGTGATCTCCTGCTCCAGCTTCTCCTGAACATCTTTGACTCGACTCACTTTATTTTCCTGCTGGGATCTGATCTGCTGCTTCACCTCAGAGCTTCTTTTCTGGAGGAGACGGATCAGCTGGGTGAAGATCTTCTCACTGTCCTCCACTGTTTTATCAGCAGAGCGATTGATGGCCTCCACCTCCTGTTGAAGCAGCTTCACATCTTTCTCCTGGTCCTGGATTCTCTGCTGGATGTTTCCTCGTCTCTCCTCCAGCTCTCTCTGCCTCTCAGTCCTTTCTGCTGCAGCTGACACTGTTTCATGGCCTTTATGTTCATCCACAGAGCAGAGATAGCAGATACTCTTTACGTTTTTCTTCAAAACGGATCTTGATGTGAAGGTCTCTCTGCATTGAGGACAAATCGAACAGGAGAAAGGGTCTCAGTCGAACTGACTGCTCCATTTCTGCTCTCAGTCACAATGACTGTCTGAGTTTTACTCCTTGGGAACAGAAACTGGTTTGATCTGATTTATGAGTCGTGTCGGTGCAGAGAGGCTGCAGCCAATCAGGTTTTACCCACAACTGGTGTCAGATCCACCCAGCTACAAAGTGAAGTTCTTGAAAATAATCCTGTTAAGGTTTCACCCAAAGTTTTATAAGACCATGAGGTTAATCACAGACGCCAACACCAAAAACCTCTGTAGTATTAAAAATAATACTAAAGAGTATTATTTAGTATAGATATCCATTGTGTTTTAAATCAGTTTATTTATTGTATTTATTAAACAGACAAAGGTTATTTATCAGTAACTTAAAGGACAACCTTCACTAAACTGTCTGATACATCTGATATTTCTATCTATAGATCAAGTTACATTATGGTCTGGTTTGTTCACATTGTATTTATTTATAGTGAGAAGTTCCACAAAGGCTGATATATGAACAAAATTATATTTTAAAGATGCACAAAGCTGTAGCACACGTTAGACATGGTCACACAAGTAATTTATATAATTATGAAATGTAGGCACAAAAATATTTTAAAGGAGTAGGCTACAAGTATTTCCGTTCACATTAACCCTGTTCAGTCCACTTTAATGAGACTTTGGCTCTTTTGCCTAGAAAGTCTGATTTGTTTGGAGAACTTTTTGCAATTGAATCCTGATCCACCTACAAACCTCATTCTTGGTTCGGTTGAAGTGAAATCTGGTGTGGTTTAAATGCATATGTTAACACCAGGCGGGCCAGAGACCACTTCAAAAGCAGGAAGTGGACAAACAGAGAAATAAGAATACAATCCAATAGAGAAATAAGAAATAAATCAATATGAATATTACACAAAAACATGATCAATTACATTCCTTGTCAAACACATGAACAGATATTGACACCAGAGACCCAATAACAGAGCAATAAAGTAAGACAGTCTTGTTATTTAAGTTTGCAGAACTCAGCAGATTCTGCAAGCGAAACTCCAGCCAGTAGCGGTTCAGTGAATCTGGTCTGGACTCTGTGGAGGAGAGTCATGGTTTCAGAGACGCTGTAGAAGGACAGAATACCTGCTGTATGATCCAGGTACACTCCGACTCTGGAGGAAACTGGACCTGAGATGGAGGTTGAACTGTTGTTTTGCCAAAAATTACTATTGCTTTGGTAACAATGCAATGCCCAAGATTTATCATTATATCCAAAAGCACATTCATTACCCGATCCTACCCTGCTGATACTATTGTATGCGACTGCTACAGAAACTGGTTCCCCTCTCCACTTCACTTCCCAGTAACAACGTCCAGTCAGACTCTCTCTACTCAGAACCTGAAAATATCCAGTGAATCTGTCTGGGTGACTAGAATAAGACAGATAATGATCCATTACTGTCACCTTCCTGTTCCCCTCTGATAGTCTCAGCCATGTGTTTGCTGTGTTTGGATCCAGAGTGATTTCACATGAATATCTTAAGAATCCAGCTCTGCTCTTTGGTTCTGGTTCTGGTTGTGACAGTAGAACATCCGCCCCAGTGACCATCAGTGAGATGTTTGTCCATGAGTCTCTCAGGACGTCCTGTAGTTTGTCTCTGAGCTCTGATACAGCTGCTGTCACGTCCTCAAAGTGTCTCAGAGGACGGATGTTGATGCTGGATGAGTGTGTAGACTCACTGAGTGCTGGCAGTGAGGGGTAGTTGAGGAGAAACTGGTTGTGATCCTCTGTGTGTGAGAGCTGCTCCAGCTCAGCGTCTTTCCTCTCCAGCTCAGTGATCTCCTGCTCCAGCTTCTCCTGAACATCTTTGACTCGACTCACTTCAGTTTCCTGCTGGGATCTGATCGTCTGCTTCACCTCAGAGCTTCTTTTCTGGAGGAGACGGATCAGCTGGGTGAAGATCTTCTCACTGTCCTCCACTGTTTTATCAGCAGAGCGATTGATGGCCTCCACCTCCTGTTGAAGCAGCTTCACATCTTTCTCCTGGTCCTGGATTCTCTGCTGGATGTTTCCTCGTCTCTCCTCCAGCTCTCTCTGCCTCTCAGCCCTTTCTGCTGCAGCTGACACAGTTTCATGGCCTTTATGTTCATCCACAGAGCAGAGATAGCAGATACACTTCTGATCAGTGAGGCAGAACATCTTCATCACCTCATCATGCTTAGAGCAGATGTTCTCCTGGAGGTTCTTGGATGGCTCCAAAAGCTTGTGTTTCTTAAATGCAACTGAATCAAAATGAGGCTGAAGGAGTTTCTCACAGAAAGAGGCCAGACAGAATAAACAGGACTTGATGGCTTTCAGTTTTCTTCCAGTGCAGGAATCACAGGCCACATCTTCAGGTCCAGCATAACTGTGGTCAGCAGGAGCAGCTTGGAGTCCAGTCTTCTTCAGCTGCTCCAGTAAAGCTGCTAGCATGGTGTTTTTCTGCAGGTCAGGCTTCTGTGTGAAGGTTGTGCTGCACTGAGGACAGTGGTAGTTTTCCTTTTTTTCACATTCATCCCAGAACTTTGTAATACAGTTCATACAGTAGCTGTGTCCACAGGAAGTCGTCACTGGATCTTTCAGTAGATCCAGACAGATGGAACAGGAGAAAGTTTCTCGATCCAGCTGAACCGCCTGCTGCTCCATTTCTGCTCTCAGTAGCACTGACTGTTAGTTTCATTTCCTGAGAACAAAAAACAAGCTCGAGTTGTGATCCACCAATCACATGCCAGGGCAGAGAGGCTGCAGCCAATCAGCCTCCAGCTTCAGCAGCTGCTGGTTCCACCCAGACTCAGTGTGTGTGAGACCAGGAAGAGGAGCGCTCTGAAAGCAATAATATTTTAAGCTGAAACATCTTCACAACAGTTTTCTGTTCAAAATAACTGACTGAATCTCTAAACTCAGGTTGCTAACATGTTAGCTCTCTGCAGCTTCAGAGAATAAAATGAAAGAATCATTCTTGCTGAAGAAACTAGATGTGTTTGGTGGTTAACGGAAAATATGCTTCCTGTTTCCTAACTGCTCTGTAATGACAACAGACTGCAGAGAGTCCAATGTTTGCATCGTGTTCATATCAGTTTGTAATCCGTCTTTTTATAAAGCTGTAAAACTTTAACAAAACAGCATTTAGTAGTTCTACTGCCAGATATGAGACAGAGGTCTATTTCTGCATTTAGTTTTCAGAGAATCATTTAATTCAAGGTTCAACATCTGACTGGTTCTTCTGGGTTTTATGCTCAGCTACATTCTTTCTGAGGTGAATGCAAACATGTCATCACATGTTTAATATGTCCATAAAGCTCTGCCTTATTCATGCATTTATAAAATATAGTAATTAAATTCAGCCCATCATGGTATTTAGGTTTTTGTTGCCTCCCTAATGTAATTGTTCCTCCCTGATGTCATCACTTGTCTCCTCTACAACAGATACTGACCTCATGTCTGTCTCCTTCGCCCCTCGTCTTTGGCGCCTCCACTAAGTCACATGGTCAGAAAAGCATTATACATTAGTTGTAAAAGTTACAGATCTTAATACAGTTTTTAAAAATAATGTTTAAAAATTATTTCTTGGGATTAAGTAGCTGTTCCCTCACTTCCACCTGATATCAGACTAACCTGTTGCCTTCCTCTGTCTGTACTGATTCATCTTCTCTTCTTTCTCTCCATCCTCACCGCTGAATGACATTAATTTGTGTTAAATAGGTTTAAAATCAAACATCTGATCTTTTCCAGCAGCAAATAAGACACTCTGGAGGAAATGTTTCTGCTCAATAGACGACCAAACATACAATTTATCACAATAATGATTAGAAAACTTTCAACATTTCTCTGTAATCAAGTTTCTTTATTGAAGAAGTCCAAAGAGACAGAACTACAGACATTTTTCTGATCTGAATCTAAAAATATGAGAAGTAAACAGCATCAGTGATGATTTGATGTTTCAGGTTTTTTGGATCACAATATAGAAAACAGAAGCAAGTTCAGATCACTTTGATCTCAACTGATTTAACAACAAATAAAACATCGAAATACATGGATAAAAAAATGAAAGGAAAACCATTAGAGTCCAGAGAAGTTTAGATTTTCATGAAATATTTCTGTCATAAGAATGAAATAAATGATCAGCAGTGATTTCCTTTATGGCTCCTGTAACACAAAGAACTAAACCGGAAAAATAAAGAAGATCAGAACAGCAGAGCAGAGACATCAGAACCATGAACCCTGATCAACAATCTGAGAGGAAAGAGGAAATCTATCTGGGTTTACAGAACTCTGCTGAGGATCCAGTGTCATAAATCCAAACTCCAGCCAGTAGCGGTTCAGTGAATCTGGTCTGGACTCTGTGGAGGAGAGTCATGGTTTCAGAGACGCTGTAGAAGGACAGAATACCTGCTCTGTGATCCAGGTACACTCCGACTCTGGAGGAAACTGGACCTGAGATGGAGGTTAAAATGTTGTTGTGCCAAAATGTACATTTGTTTTGATAAGAATATAATGCCCAAGATTTATCATTATATCCAAATTTACATTCATCACCCCATCCTGCTCTGCTGATACTCTTGTATGCGACTGCTACAGAAACTGGTTCTCCTCTCCCTTCAACCTCCCAGTAACAAGGTCCAGTCAGACTCTCTCTACTCAGAACCTGAAAATATCCAGTGAATCTGTCTGGGTGACTAGAATAAGTCTGATCTTTAATCATCCTTGTCACCTTCCTGTTCCCCTCTGATAGTCTCAGCCATGTGTGTGCTGTGTTTGGATCCAGAGTGATTTCACATGAATATCTTAAGAATCCAGCTCTGCTCTTTGGTTCTGGTTCTGGTTCTGACAGTAGAACATCCACCTCAGTGACCATCAGTGAGATGTTTGTCCATGAGTCTCTCAGGACGTCCTGTAGTTTGTCTCTGAGCTCTGACACAGCTGCTGTCACGTCCTCAAAGTGTCTCAGAGGACGGATGTTGATGCTGGATGAGTGTGTAGACTCACTGAGTGCTGGCAGTGAGGGGTAGTTGAGGAGAAACTGGCTGTGATCCTCTGTGTGTGAGAGCTGCTCCAGCTCAGCGGCTTTCCTCTTCAGCTCAGTGATCTCCTGCTCCAGCTTCTCCTGAACATCTTTGACTCGACTCACTTCAGTTTCCTGCTGGGATCTGATCTGCTGCTTCACCTCAGATCTTCTTTTCTGGAGGAGACAGATCAGCTGGGTGAAGATCTTCTCACTGTCCTCCACTGTTTTATCAGCAGAGCGATTGATGGCCTCCACCTCCTGTTGAAGCAGCTTCACATCTTTCTCCTGGTCCTGGATTCTCTGCTGGATGTTTCCTCGTCTCTCCTCCAGCTCTCTGTGCCTCTCAGTCCTTTCTGCTGCAGCTGACACTGTTTCATGGCCTTTATGTTCATCCATAATGCAGAGATAGCAGATACACTTCTGATCAGTGCGGCAGAAGACCTCCAACAACTTATCATGCTTAGAGCAGATGTTCTCCTGGAGGTTCTTGGACGGCTCCACCAGCTTGTGTTTCTTAAATGCAGCTGAATCAAAATGAGGCTGAAGGTGTTTCTCACAGAAAGAGGCCAGACAGACTAAACAGGACTTGATAGCTTTCAGTTTTCTCCCAGTGCAGAAATCACAGGCCACATCTTCAGGTCCAGCATAACTGTGGTCAGCAGGAGCAGCTTGGAGTCCAGTCTTCTTCAGCTGCTCCACTAAAGCTGCTAGCATGGTGTTTTTCTTCAAAACAGGCCTTGGTATGAAGGTCTCTCTGCACTCAGGGCAGCTGTGGATTGTTTTCTGATCCTCTTCATCCCAGTGACCTTTAATACAGTTCATACAGTAGCTGTGTCCACAGGGAGTAGCCACTGGATCCGTCAGTAGATCCAGACAGATTGAACAGGAGAAAGTCTCTCGGTTTAGCTGACTCTGCTCCATTTCTGCTGTCAGTCAGAGTGACTGTCTGCGTTTCACTTCCTTGTAACAGAAACTGGTTTGAACTGATTTATGTCTCATGTTTCAGTGCAGAGAGGCTGCAGCCAATCAGGTTCACCCAAAGCAGATCTTGGTTACGCCCAGCCTCACAGTACAGATCATAAAAATAATCCTGCCAATGTTACACCTAAGGTTTTATAAGACCATGAGGTTCATCTTAGGTAAAAAAGACAATAATTAATACTAATGGGCCCAACTGTTCTTAAGAAATATACTTAATAAAGTAAACATGATTGTAAACTAATATTATGAAGGAACATGATTAAATGTTACCATTTGTCTGTATAATAGCACATGCACTCCTGGATTTCCAGATTTCTTTAGATTATGTCTCTCACTGTGGACATGAACCTAAGGTGAAAATTTCAAACCCCTCCATGATTTCTAAGTGGGAGAACTTGCAAAGTCACAGGGTGTTCAAATACTTATTTTCCTCTCTGTATTCTGGAAAATTATAGCTTAAGTATGACCATTCTTGCAGCTAAGTTTAACTGGACTGTGCAATATTTTTAAATGCAATTTGAAAATGGTGTTTTTTATTCTTTTGTGTTCTGCACATGTTCTATCAAGATTTGAGATGAATAAACGAAAACATGGCCTATTATTTATATTTAACATTTAACTGCAACATTGTTAAAAAAAAAGATTCAAAATGACTTGAAATTAAAAGCTTCAGACTTTTGGACTTCAAGGTTTTCCCCAGAAAACTTGCTAAGCCTGGTAGTTGGGCGCTTGGCAGTCATTCATCCAGCGGCCCGTCGTGATTTTGAGTTAAAAAATGTTTAAAGTTGACAGGAAATTTGAAATTATCCCTCGATAATTATGTGTTATTGGAAGATTAACATCAGAACATCGACTGTAAAGTGTTCAAAAATGCCAACATAAAAAAAATTTAATAAATAAGCAATGCTTAGCCTGGTGGGGGCACAAGTAAAGCCTGGTGGCCCGCCAGGATTATAATACACTGGGGGAAACTCTGGACTTGGGACTTGACTTGGGACTTGAGGATAAAGATTTGAATATTGTAAAACACTGACTTGGTCCCACCTTTGAAACAAACCCAAAGCGTCTAGCGCTAATGGGAGGAATTTCTTTTGGACTTTTACCAAATACAAAAAGAAACTGGTACGACTGACGCTACTCCATTTGTTTAATTTCTGTGAAGAAGGAGGTTGCACTCAATGTCTTCTTCAGAGGTTTTTGTGTTGTTACCTTCAGTGGTTCCTGTTGTAGCGCCACCACATGTGAGGAGGTTAATAGGTTCTTCAGTGTGTTTGGTTTGTTTGACACAATGCAGTGTGAAAGCAAACCACAGCAGCTGAAACTGAAACAAATGTTGAAATGTTGGTTCCCAATTGAACCACGTCTACCTGACTACCAGGTATGAAATAGATCTATTTTTCTTATGTAGTCAAAGATTAGGAAGAATATTGTGGCCGGCCCTTAGTGTTGCTGGAGACTCTGTGGTCAGATGGATGTAGATCACATACATATATTCTGGCCTTGTCAACAGATAACTGGATAAAATAATTCTAACTCTGAACAAATAATAGCTGGTTTTATCGCTGTACAAATGCTGCTGGGAAAGACAAGTGTTTTGTTGTTGACTTGATACCCAGAAACCACTTGCTGCATTCTCATTGGTTGTGCAGGAGTCGCCACTTCTGCTTTTCAAAGATGTGTGGTTCTAATACAGCAGATCTGTTTATAGCCATTTTTAGGTGAGAGTGTAAACGTTGAGTTGTGGGGCGTGGCCAGCAGCTTATTTGGATTTAAAGAGACAAGACGCCCTAAAACAGCTCAAATAGGAAGAACTGATCAGACTGAAATCTGATTATCTAAGAATGATTTTGTGCTAAAATTGTAATGAACAGGTTTTGTTTAGCCCACAGACATATCCTAACCTGTTTAAGAGACACCAACATGTTTGTTGTAGTTTTTTTCAGCCTTTCTAGGAATAAATGATTTCCGTCTCTCTTTCAGCCTCGAAGCCGGACAACGCCGGAGGAATCGCTGGCTCTGTGATCGTGGTGGTGCTGCTGATCGGCACCCTGGTCGCTCTGCTCGTCTTCTACCTGCGAACCAAACCAGATGCCAACTCTCCATCGCTCGCTATCGGCATTAGTAACGAAGGATATGTTCCAGTGAGTTAAAAGATCCCAATAAAATCCAATCATTTGACCTTTTCTCACCTTTTTCTCTTGAAACCTGTTTGATTTTTATTAAATTGTATCTCAGGAGGATCCTGTGACTGTTCCTCCAAGACAAAACCATCCAATGGCTGCAGGATTCAACAACGTCTCTGTGAGTTTTATTCAACTCAGTTTCTATTGTTGAAACCAAATGATGACAGAAGCTTCACCACTAGGGGGCAGCAACTATTAATTTAAAAATCAGGCTTGTCCACAGGTGTTTGCAACAGATGGAAACATTTTATTAATCAGTCCAACATTATTACAAACAAATTGAAATCTTTTTTAATAGAAAATATCTGGTGCAATAGAAATATTTGTCTTTAATAACCACATTTTCAGCATTCTATATCATTTGATAGTAAATAGGAGCTTTTACTCAAAAGCAAACTTTGGTGTACCCAAAACTGCTTTTAATTATTTTATTAAACATATTAAATACACCAATTATGATCCAAAAAGTTTCTCTTCTGATAGTTTAGGCTTTTTTGTTTTTTCCCTCCAAACAAGCTCCTAAAGTTAGCAAATTGGATCTTTTTTTACTTTTTTTCTTTTTTTAACTTTATTTTTGTTATTTTAGCAGTTTTAGAGATACACATACATACATTGAACAATTAGACTCCCCTCTAACTAGTTTGACAGGAGCAGTTGAGTAACAATCAACATAAAAAATTGAAATGAGCTTAATTACATTAATTATACAGTTGGTGTCAAGCTCCGATGGATGATCCATTTCTTCCAGTGTTTATTGTATCTATAAGAGGCAAGTCTTAATGAAAAAGTTAGTCTCTCCATTGCGTGAATTTCCTCTATTATGTCCTTCCAGTCCAAATATGATGGTTGTTCCACTTCAAGCCACCTGTGAGTTACAGCCTTCTTTGCACCTGCATATTAGTAGGAGATATCTTTCAGATTTCTTCAGTTCCTGAGGTAAATTACCAGGAAAACCACAGTAAAATCACAGCGTAAATTTAAGTCCATTTTAGTATTGATTTCTTTTATCACTTCTGACCAATAGGGGGCGATCTTAATACATTCCTAGAAGACATGAAAATGTCCTGCAGACACATTCCCACAGTTCCTCCAACATTTTGCCTTTTCAGTATCATTACAATGTTTACTTTTAATGTAAGATGTAACAAAAAAACGTACCATGCATTTCCAGGAAAATTCCTTCCACAGGCCAGAACTTGACGTGTGAATCACAGAATTGCATTTATTTAACCAAACATCCTCAGTTATTGTTATTTTGGCTCCTTTTTCCCATTTAACATTAATATATGTTGTATTACATTTTCTCTCCGTTTGTAGACATGAGTATAGTTTGGATATTGTTTTTTTGGGAGGTATTCCGTTGCTCCAGTCTAATAGGATTTTAAGAATACCTGTCTCGTCCTCCTCCAAATATTTTATACTTTTATTGTAGTGGTGTCTTAGCTGGAGGTATCTAAAAAAGTCACATTTTTCCAGGTTGTAGTTATCTTGAAGTTGTTTAAAACTTTTTAATTCACTATTCTTTGTAATCTTCCAGTAACTTGTTAAGCCTTTTTGTGACCACTGTGTAAATCTCTTATCCATTCTTGCAGGGAGAAAATCTCTATCATAAGCAGGCCATCTTAAAATTAGAGCATTTCTTTCAGTCTTTACTTGCTTTAATATTTTATGCCATATGTCCAACGGTATTTTTATCCATAAGGGTATTAGGTCAGAATCTATATGTTTTTAATAAGGAAACGATCTCCGATCCAGGATTGTAGAGGTATATCACTGTAAGACAGCTCTATCTCTTCCCATTTAGCTTCACATGTTGGGTCACACCAACCAACTAACTCTCATCTGCGCTACTCTGTAATAATCCTCAGGTGTGTTAAAGCCCATCCACCCCTTTCTTTTGACAGTTGCAGTGTCTCGGTTTTTGTTTAGCCCAGATAAAATGTGAGATTATTCTGTCCCAATCGTGGAATTGTTTGTCAGGAACCTTTATAGGCAGAGCCTGAAGAAGATAAAGAAGCCTTGGTAAAAGGTTCATCTGTATTTTATCTATTTGGTTATGTAGATTCATGGGTAACAGAGACCAACGCTGTAGATCCGCCTTAATCTCTACTGTCAGTGGGATGTAATTGCATTCAAAAAGGTTGGATAACTGCAGGACCTTTGACTCCCTGATATTTTATAGGTTTGTTGTGCCAGTTGAACCCGGACATTTCCTGAATTCTTAGTGATGGTTGATAATTAAATGTGAGAACTTGTGTTTTCTGTAGATTTGATTTATACCCTGAGTTAGTTCTGAATGTCTTGAGTAAAGAAAGAAGATCAGGTAGGCTGACTTCTGGGTTAGTTAGCGTTACCAGCACATCGTCAGCGTAGAGGCGTATCTTGTGCATTGTGCCTTTAATGGTTCCACCCATAAAGTCCTTGTGTTCTCTGATGGCCTGCGCTAGAGGCTCAATGAGAAGCTCAAACAATGTGGGGCTGAGGGGGCAGCCTTGGCGACAGCCCCTTCCTAGTTGTATTTTATCTGATAAATCCCCATTAATCTTAATCCTGGCAGAGGGTGACGCATACAGAGACCGAAAGCAACCTATAATTTGACTATTAAAGCCGAATCTTTCCAAAGCCAAATAAAGATAGTTCCAACACACCGAGTCAAACGCCTTTTCTGCATCTAAACTGTCAGCCATCGATTCTGTGTTTTTCATTGGGTCTATGAGGTGAAGAGCCCGTCTCACGTTGTCATGGGTTTGCCTGTTCTGAACAAAACCGGTCTGATCTGTGTCTGTAATTTCAGGGATTATTAATCCAGCCTTTTAGCCAGTATTGTTGCAAATATCCTGTAATCAATGTTTAAATCTGATATTGGTCTGTATGAACCACATTCTGTTTTATCTTTACCTGGCTTAGGAATCACTGAGATCACCGCTCTTCTCCAAGATGGTGGTGTTTCCCCTCCAGAAAGTACATGATTAAAGCAATCCTTAAGCAGAGGGGTGAATAATTTGCGGAAGTGTCTGTACCACTCCGCCGGGTAGCCGTCCTCACCTGCCATCTTATTCCCTTTCATTTTTGAAATTGCTTCATTAATCTCCTCCTCAGTTATTTGTTGTGTTAGCCTGTTATTTTGATCTGTTCCTATCGATGGTAAATCCAGAGAGGCAAGAAATGCTCTCACTGAGGACGGGTCTGCTGCGTGAGGCTGTGTGTATAACTGAGTGTAGTATAATGTCTCTTAGAGAATGGGATGTCTTTTTATCTGTTGGAGTTTTCATTTTCTGCATAAATCTATCAGTTTGTTGTTTACGTATTCTCCAGGCAAGAAGTTTCTTTGATTTGGGTTCATTTTCATAATAATTCTGTTTAATGAATTTAACTTTTTTCTCTCTCTGCTCTTCATATAAACAGTTTAGAGCTTGTCTTGTTTCTCCCATCTGTGGTCATTGTGATTTTCCATGTGCTGTATTTCTAAAGATTTTAATTTTATAGTAAGATCTTTTAAACATTTCTCTTTTTC
This sequence comes from Xiphophorus hellerii, assembly GCF_003331165.1. Taxonomy (NCBI): domain Eukaryota; kingdom Metazoa; phylum Chordata; class Actinopteri; order Cyprinodontiformes; family Poeciliidae; genus Xiphophorus; species Xiphophorus hellerii. The sequence continues at coordinate 7,623,431 of NC_045679.1, read as the reverse complement.
TTTTTTTTATGGGAGGACCACATTATTAACGTCCCTCTCACAACAGTTTTTGCGGCGTCCCATAAAATCCAGGGAGAAATATCCTCTGTGTTGTTGTGGTCCATATAGTCTTTCAATTCTTTTTCTACCAAGCTGTCAAGTTTAGTATCATTTAATAAACTGTTATTAAAAAAAGAAACTCCACAGGGTTTCTTTGCGATCATTATCCAGGTGGAGTGTCATACACACCCCTGCATGATCAGATAAATCTCTCACCCCATGTCACAGTTTATTATTCTATGTTTATCAACATTTTGTATAAAAAAATAGTCTAATCTTGAATGGATCTGATGAGAATAAGAAAAAAAGGTGTAGTTTTTATCCTGAGGGTTTAAGTTCCTCCATACATCCACCAACCCTAGTTCTTTAATCGTTATTTTAATCTATATTGCTTCTGTCTTTGTAATTTTGCTGGTTGAGTCCAGAAAAGGATTTAAGTGAACTTTCCAGTCTCTCCTGCATATCAATGTCCCTGATACTTTTGTTGCAATCATGTCAAAGATTTTCCTAATAAGCTGTTTATTATTTCCGGGTGGTCTATCCACATTCAGTAAGGTGACTTCTTTATGATCTATGTATCCTTTGACCAGTATATAATGTCCTTCTTTGTCTTTAATTTGTGAGGAGAACTGAAAATTCAGCCTATTAGACAATAAAATCGTTGCTCCTCTAGAGCGGCTTTTTGTATATGAAGAGAAGTTCACATTTTTAACCCCATTTTGCTCAATTTTTCATGTTCAGCAGTAGAGATGTGTTTCTTGGCAAAAACTTATATCTTGTTTTTCTTGTTTCATCTTTGCAAAGAGTAATTACCTTAACATTAAGAGTAATTACCTTAACATTACGAGTAATTGCCTTAACATTAAGAGTAATTACCTTAACATTAAGGGTAATTACCTTAACATAAAGTGTAATTACCTTAACATAAAGAGTAATTACCTTAACATAAAGAGTAATTACCTTAACATTAAGAGTAATTACCTTAACATTAAGGGTAATTACCTTAACATAAAGTGTAATTACCTTAACATAAAGAGTAATTACCTTAACATAAAGAGTAATTACCTTAATATTAAGAGTAATTACCTTAACATTAAGGATAATTACCTTATACTGTTGTTTCATTTCTGTCATTAATATACAAACAAGGAATACCTATTATATTCCAGATGCTCTGGTGAACAAGGACGGGTCTGCAGAGCAACAAAACAACACATAACATACGTGACTTCCCAGAGTGAAGTACCAGTCCACCTTCAGAGTAGTGAGGAGAGTCCCTAGAATCCCAGGGGGCTCCTCGCGGTGCTGCCCCTCGTCTCTCCTCCATCATGGCAGCGCCCTTGGAGAAAGCGTGCCTGTTCCCAGGTCTGCGGTCGTCCGTAATACTCGTACTTTACAGGGAAATTCACCAGAAAGTTACAGGATGTTGTCGTTGCGCCTGAAGGTCCTCAGTTTTTCCTGGATGTGTTTCGCTCATGTTTCCCGGGTCCACCACTGGGTTCTGCTCGCTCCTTCCCGGGAGAAGGCTCTCGGTTTGGGTTGGGAGGCGTCCTCCATTGGTTTGTCCTTCGCTTCAAACATGTTCCTCTTCCTCATGTCGTCAGACGCGTCCTGTGCATTGTTGTAAACCACAGGGCCGTTCTCATAAAACACACCAAGTCTGGATGTGTACATGGTCTGGAAGCGAAGTCAATCAATGCCGTTCCTCTATTACTGATCATTTCATGCATCCAGCTGTTAAATACAGAAAATGCCGACTAGAAAAATTTCCCACATGGTTTTTGCGCCCCCTCTAGTGCAGCGCCCCTCTGCTTACAGTGCTTACCCACTTTTATCGCCACTGGTTTTATGACACGTCGCCAACCTTTCTCACAGGTTTAAAGCTCAGTTTTCCAAATGTTGACAGTGGAGGAGCTTTAACCTCCTCTTCATTACTGCTACCAGGATCTTTCTGTGGTGGTGGATCCAGAGTGTTGTTGATGAATGAAGACGAAACCAAACATCTGATCTTTTCCAGCAGCAAATAAGACACTCTGGAGGAAAAGTTTCTGCTCAATAGACGACCAAACAGACAATTTATCACAATAATGATTAGGAAACTTTCAACATTTCTCTGTAATCAAGTTTCTTTATTGAAGAAGTCCAAAGAGACAGAACTACAGACATTTTTTCTGATCTAAATCTAAAAATATGAGAAGAAAACAGCATCAGTTCTGATTTGATGTTTCAGGTTTTTTGGATCACAATATAGAAAACAGAAGCAAGTTCAGATCACTTTGATCTCAACTGATTTAATAACAAATAAAACATCGAAATTCATGGATAAAAAATGAAAGGAAAACCATTAGAGTCCAGAGAAGTTTAGATTTTCATGAAATATTTCTGTCATAAGAATGAAATAAATGATCAGCAGTGATTTCCTTTATGGCTCCTGTAACACAAAGAACTAAACCGGAAAAATAAAGAAGATCAGAACAGCAGAGCAGAGACATCAGAACCATGAACCCTGATCAACAATCTGAGAGGAAAGAGGAAATCTATCTGGGTTTACAGAACTCTGCTGAGGATCCAGTTTCATAAATCCGAACTCCAGCCAGTAGCGGTTCAGTGAATCCGGTCTGGACTCTGTGGAGGAGAGTCATGGTTTCAGAGACGTCGTAGAAGGACAGAATACCTGCTCTGTGATCCAGGTACACTCCGACTCTGGAGGAAACTGGACCTGAGATGGAGGTTGAAATGTTGTTGTGCCAAAAATTACTATTGTTTTGAGAACAATATAATACCCAAGATTTATCATTAAGTCCAAAACCACATTCATTACCCGATCCTGCTCTGCTGATACTCTTGTATGCGACTGCTACAGAAACTCTCCCTCTCCACTCCACCTCCCAGTAACAAGGTCCAGTCAGACTCTCTCTACTCAGAACTTGAGAGCGATCAGTGAATCTGTCTGGGTGACTAGAATAAAACTGATCCTGATACATCCTTGTCACCTTCCTGTTACCCTCTGATAGTCTCAGCCATGTATTTGCTGTGTTTGGATCCAGAGTGATTTCACATGAATATCTTAAGAATCCAGCTCTGCTCTTTGGTTCTGGTACTGACAGTAGAACATCCACCTCAGTGACCATCAGTGAGATGTTTGTCCACGAGTCTCTCAGGACGTCCTGCAGTTTGTCTCTGAGCTCTGACACAGCTGCTGTCACGTCCTCAAAGTGTCTCAGAGGACGGATGTTGATGCTGGATGAGTGTGTAGACTCACTGAGTGCTGGCAGTGAGGGGTAGTTGAGGAGAAACTGGTTGTGATCCTCTGTGTGTGAGAGCTGCTCCAGCTCAGCGTCTTTCCTCTTCAGCTCAGTGATCTCCTGCTCCAGCTTCTCCTGAACATCTTTGACTCGACTCACTTCAGTTTCCTGCTGGGATCTGATCTGCTGCTTCACCTCAGAGCTTCTTTTCTGGAGGAGACGGATCAGCTGGGTGAAGATCTTCTCACTGTCCTCCACTGTTTTATCAGCAGAGCGATTGATGGCCTCCACCTCCTGTTGAAGCAGCTTCACATCTTTCTCCTGGTCCTGGATTCTCTGCTGGATGTTTCCTCGTCTCTCCTCCAGCTCTCTCTGCCTCTCAGTCCTTTCTGCTGCAGCTGACACTGTTTCATGGCCTTTATGTTCATCCATAGTGCAGAGATAGCAGATACACTTCTGATCAGTTCGGCAGAAGATCTTCATCACCTCTTCATGCTTAGAGCAGATGTTCTCCTGGAGGTTCTTGGACGGCTCCACCAGCTTGTGTTTCTTGAATGCAGCTGAATCAAAATGAGGCTGAAGGTGTTTCTCACAGAAAGAGGCCAGACAGAATAAACAGGACTTGATGGCTTTCAGTTTTCTCCCAGTGCAGGAATCACAGGCCACATCTTCAGGTCCAGCATAGCAGTGGTCAGCAGGAGCAGCTTGGAGTCCAGTCTTCTTCAGCTGCTCCACTAAAGCTGCTAGCATGGTGTTTTTCTTCAAAACAGGCCTTGGTATGAAGGTCTCTCTGCACTCAGGGCAGCTGTGGATTCTTTTCTGATCCTCTTCATCCCAGTGACCTTTAATACAGTTCATACAGTAGCTGTGTCCACAGGGAGTAGCCACTGGATCCTTCAGTAGATCCAGACAGATTGAACAGGAGAAAGTCTCTCGGTTTAGCTGACTCTGCTCCATTTCTGCTCTCAGTCACAGTGACTGTCTGCGTTTCACTTCCTTGTAACAGAAACTGGTTTGACCTGATTTATGTCTCATGTTTCAGTGCAGAGAGGCTGCAGCCAATCAGGTTCACCCAAAGCAGATCTTGGTTACGCCCAGCCTCACAGTTCAGATCATAAAAATAATTCTGCCAATGTTACACCTAAAGTTTTATAAGACCATGAGGTTCATCTTAGGTAAAAAGACGATAATTAATACTAATGGGCCCAATTGTTCTTAAGAAATATACTTAATAAAGTAAACATGATTGTAAACTAATATTATCAAGGAACATGATTAAATATTTCCATTTGTCTGTATAATAGCACATGCACTCCTGGATTTCCAGATTTCTTTAGATTATGTCTCTCACTGTGGACATGAACCTAAGGTGAAAATTTCAAACCCTCCATGATTTCTAAGTGGGAGAACTTGCAAAGTCACAGGGTGTTCAAATACTTATTTTCCTCTCTGTATTCTGGAAAATTATAGCTTAAGTATGACCATTCTTGCAGCTAAGTTTAACTGGACTGTGCAATATTTTTAAATGCAATTTTAAAATGTTTTTTTTATACTTTGTGTTCTGCACATGTTCTATCAAGATTTGAGATGAATAAACGAAAACATGGCCTATTATTTATATTTAACATATAATTGTAACATTGTTGACTTGAAATTAAAAGTTTCAGACTTTTGGACTTCAAGGTTTTCCCCAGAAAACTTGCTAAGCCTGGTAGTTGGGCGCTTGGCAGTCATTCATCCAGCGGCCCGTCGTGATTTTGAGTTAAAAAATGTTTAAAGTTGTCAGGAAATTTGAAAATATCTCTCGATAATTATGTGATATTGGAAGATTAACATCACAACATCGACTGTAAAGTGTTCAAAAATGCCAACATAAATAAAAATTAATAAATAAGCAATGCTAAGCCTGGTGGGGGCACAAGTAAAGCCTGGTGGCCCGCCAGGATTATAATACACTGGGGGAAACTCTGGACTTGAGACTTGACTTGGGACTTGAGGATAAAGATTTGAATATTGTAAAACACTGACTTGGTCCCACCTTTGAAACAAACCCAAAGCGTCTAGCGCTAATGGGAGGAATTTCTTTTGGACTTTTACCAAACACAAAAAGAAATGGTACGACTGACGCTACTCCATTTGTTTAATTTCTGTGAAGAAGGAGGTTGCACTCAGTGTCTTCTTCAGAGGTTTTTGTGTTGTTACCTTCAGTGGTTCCTGTTGTAGCGCCACCACATGTGAGGAGGTTAATAGGTTCTTCAGTGTGTTTGGTTTGTTTGACACAATGCAGTGTGAAAGCAAACCACATTGGAGGCCAAAAAGACTATTTTTTTTACTTGTCATTAATCGCCGTGCTGCCGCAGCAGAACAACTCTGTTGATTAAATGAATGAAACCAGGAGATTATTAGTCTAGTGCGGTGAGCCTTGTGAAAGGGAGAATAACGCAGAAAACTGTTTAATAATAACTGAAAACCACTCATATTCTTCTTTTTAATCAGTCTGTGTGTCAGCTATGCTACACACAAACCTGTTGCCATAGCAACTGACTAACACCAGCTCTACTAATGTATCAGTATTCAACACCAAGAACACGCAAACATGTCCCACACAAAGAATTACAAAGGCATATTAAGAAAAACTAAACAGAAAAAGGAAAAAAAACCTCAAATTTTGAGTTTAATCTCAAAAAATTTCTGGAAAAAAGTTAAGTTTCAAATTTCAAAATTTTACATTAATCTAAACATTTCGTAGTTTTTTTGGTGGAAATTTACTCTTTTTTTCTATCTACGATGGCCCTTATACGGCGTTGTGAAAAACATTGAGTCCGTTACTGTATTGTTTTCAGAATTGATGTTTATTTTGTGATTATTAATAAGTGGTAGCCTGAACACAGGAGCTGCCTTTATTTTTTAACTGAATTGAAACACACCGATTTGTCAAGTGTTTTGTTGTTGACTTACCATCCAGAAACCACTTGCTGCATTCTCATTGGTTGTGCAGGAGGCACCACTTCTGCTTTTCAAAGATGTATGGCTCTAATACAGCAGATCTGTTTATATCCATTTTTAGGTGAGAGTGTAAACGTTGAGTTGTGGGGCGTGGCCAGCAGCTTATTTGGATTTAAAGAGACAAGACGCCCTAAAACAGCTCAAATAGGAAGAACTGATCAGACTGAAATCTGATTATCTAAGAATGATTTTGTGCAAAAATTGTAATGAACAGGTTTTGTTTAGCCCACAGACATATCCTAACCTGTTTAAGAGACACCAACATGTTTGTTGTAGTTTTTTTCAGCCTTTCTAGGAGTAAATGATTTCCGTCTCTGTTTCAGCCTCGAAGCCGGACAACGCCGGAGGAATCGCTGCCTCTGTGATCGTGGTGGTGCTGCTGATCGGCACCCTGGTCGCTCTGCTCGTCTTCTACCTGCGAACCGAACCAGATGCCAACTCTCCATCGCTCGCTATCGGCATTAGTAACGAAGGATATGTTCCAGTGAGTTAAAAGATCCCAATAAAATCCAATCATTTGACCTTTTCTCACCTTTTTCTCTCCTGAAACCTGTTTGATTTTTATTAAATTGTATCTCAGGAGGATCCTGTGACTGTTCCTCCAAGACAAAACCATCCAATGGCTGCAGGATTCAACAACGTCTCTGTGAGTTTTATTCAACTCAGTTTCTATTGTTGAAACCAAATGATGACAGAAGCTTCACCACTAGGGGGCAGCAACTATTAATTTAAAAATCAGGCTTGTCCACAGGTGTTTGCAACAGGTTGAAACATTTTATTAATCAGTCCAACATTATTACAAACAAATTGAAATCTATTTTTAATAGAAAATATCTGGTGCAATAGAAATATTTGTCTTTAATAACCACATAACCTGAGTGTCTGGAGGCCCCTGAACGGCCCCTACCAGCAGCTACTGAGTTTTCTTTGACTTCATATCTCAGTCTTATAATTCTAGATCTAGAGGTTTAACATCAAACTATTATATAGATTTAACCCTTTTGAGCTTTCTGATCTATAAATCAGTCTGCAGCCAGGTTGTTCTAGAGGTTAAATAGATATTATTAGGGCTTCATTAGTAAAATGGCAGCAAATTAGCTTATTTCATAACTTTATGACCTTTGACCTTCTCTCCTCTGGTCTGTTTAACAGCTACAGTCTCAGATCAGCTCAGCCCTCCAGGACTGTCAGCAGCAGAAACAGAAACTTTATACCTGTTGGGGAAAATATAGATTATATTTGCTTTGCATTTCCCCGCATGATGGCAATGATACAGTAGGATCCAATTAGATTCTTGATTAATATGGGTTGTTGCTGTGTTGTTGTACAGAGTTTTTGTTCAATGTGCCATTTTTAAAATTTGAGCCCCTGACCCTCCATAGGTCTCTGCACGGCCCTGAATGCAGGTGAGTCTATATACGTACACAGTGTCCACTATAAAAATAAAATAATACCATTAGCCCTTAATAGAACGGTAACAACTTATTTAAGGCTTAACTTTTAGCATTAATTCAAAAACAGTTCAAATTAGACTTAGAATACATGAGCACATAACAGCAATCAGCCATGTTTATATGAACTGCCCATTAACTTAGAACTTATCCTGCTTATGATCCGATCGTTGATCAGTTCTATTGGAGCAGGAATAGCTAGAATGTCTTATCGGTTTACCTGTTTCTTAACCAGCTTGTCTTTCATGACTCACTGGCCAAAAGCATCCGCTGTGTTTATTTTGGAAGAGTCTTGTAAAACTGTTCAGCTTCTTGAGGTGTTGAGAAGAGATGGATCTTTCCACCGTGGAGGATCCGACGTTTGCAGGGGTTGTGTTGGTATCCGCAGAATGCACCGATGTCAACAACCAGCTTCACCACCGGGTGAAACCAGCGTCTGATCCGCACCGTCTCTGCAGATAGATCCTGTGCAAACGTGATTTTGGCCCCATCTTGTATAATATCTCTTTTCCTCACAAATTTCTTCTCCGGGAACTTTAAGAAGTTGTCAACCCTAACAAGACAACAGCCACCTGCCATTTTAGGCTAGTTTAAGCTAACCTGAATATTTACAGCCCTCCTGTTGATACACTGACTTTCCTCACCTACTGTCTTTCAACCACTTTGAAAAGCTTTTCTTCATCCCTCCATCATCTTTATCCCTCCATCATCTTCATCCCTCCATCATCTTTATTCTGTTCTGGAGTTTGTTTTCTGCCGCCCATCTTTAGCTCCTTGTTGTCGAGTGCATTACTACCATTCAAATTTAAAATAAAAACAAAAAACACGCTTCAGCGTTTTCTCAAAGGGCCGCCTGCCCAAACTACCTGTATATGTATGGGGAGAGGCGGTGGGGTCAAAGGGCGGGGGGCGCAGAATCAGTGCTGTTCCTCTAGTACTGATCATTTCATGCATCCAGCTGTTAAATACAGAAAATGCCGACTAGAAAAATTTCCCACATGGTTTTTGCGCCCCCTCTAGTGCAGCGCCCCTCTGCTTACAGTGCATACCCACTTTTATCGCCACTGGTTTTATGACACGTCTCCAACCTTTCTCACAGGTTTAAAGCTCAGTTTTCCAAATGTTGACAGTGGAGGAGCTTTAACCTCCTCTTCATTACTGCTACCAGGATCTTTCTGTGGTGGTGGATCCAGAGTGTTGTTGATGAATGAAGACGAAACCAAACATCTGATCTTTTCCAGCAGCAAATAAGACACTCTGGAGGAAAAGTTTCTGCTCTATAGACGACCAAACATACAATTTATCACAATAATGATTACAAAACTTTCAACATTTCTCTGTAATCAAGTTTCTTTATTGAAGAAGTCCAAAGAGACAGAACTACAGACATTTTTCTGATCTAAATCTAGAAATATGAGAAGAAAACAGCATCAGTTCTGATTTGATGTTTCAGGTTTTTTGGATCACAATATAGAAAACAGAAGCAAGTTCAGATCACTTTGATCTCAACTGATTTAACAACAAATAAAACATCGAAATACATGGATAAAAAAATGAAAGGGAAACCATTAGAGTCCAGAGAAGTTTAGATTTTCATGAAATATTTCTGTCATAAGAATGAAATAAATCATCAGCAGTGATTTCCTTTATGGCTCCTGTAACACAAAGAACTAAACCGGAAAAATAAAGAAGATCAGAACAGCAGAGCAGAGACATCAGAACCATGAACCCTGATCAACAATCTGAGAGGAAAGAGGAAATCTATCTGGGTTTACAGAACTCTGCTGAGGATCCAGTACCATAAATCCAAACTCCAGCCAGTAGCGGTTCAGTGAATCTGGTCTGGACTCTGTGGAGGAGAGTCATGGTTTCAGAGACGCTGTAGAAGGACAGAATACCTGCTCTGTGATCCAGGTACACTCCGACTCTGGAGGAAACTGGACCTGAGATGGAGTTCCAGATGTTGTTGTGCAAAAATTTAGTATTGCTTTGATAAGAATATAATGCCCAAGATTTATCATTATTTCCAAAAGCACATTCATCACCCCATCCTGCTCTGCTGATACTCTTGTATGCGACTGCTACATAAACTTGTTCCCCTCTCCACTCCACCTCCCAGTAACAAGGTCCAGTCAGACTCTCTCTACTCAGAACCTGAGGATAATCAGTGAATCTGTCTGGGTGACTAGAATAAAACTGATTTTGATTCATCAATGTCACCTTCCTGTTCCCCTCTGATAGTACCAGTCGTGTGTTTGCTGTGTTTGGATCCAGAGTGATTTCACATGAATATCTTAAGAATCCAGCTCTGCTCTTTGGTTCTGGTTCTGGTTCTGGTTCTGACAGTAGAACATCCACCTCAGTGACCATCAGAGAGATGTTTGTCCATGAGTCTCTCAGGACGTCCTGTAGTTTGTCTCTGAGCTCTGACACAGCTGCTGTCACGTCCTCAAAGTGTCCCAGAGGACGGATGTTGATGCTGGATGAGTGTGTAGACTCACTGAGTGCTGGCAGTGAGGGGTAGTTGAGGAGAAACTGGTTGTGATCCTCTGTGTGTGAGAGCTGCTCCAGCTCAGCGTCTTTCCTCTTCAGCTCAGTGATCTCCTGCTCCAGCTTCTCCTGAACATCTTTGACTCGACTCACTTCAGTTTCCTGCTGGGATCTGATCTGCTGCTTCACCTCAGAGCTTCTTTTCTGGAGGAGACGGATCAGCTGGGTGAAGATCTTCTCACTGTCCTCCACTGTTTTATCAGCAGAGCGATTGATGGCCTCCACCTCCTGTTGAAGCAGCTTCACATCTTTCTCCTGGTCCTGGATTCTCTGCTGGATGTTTCCTCGTCTCTCCTCCAGCTCTCTCTGCCTCTCAGTCCTTTCTGCTGCAGCTGACACAGTTTCATGGCCTTTATGTTCATCCATAGAGCAGAAATAACAGATACACTTCTGATCAGTGCGGCAGAAGATCTTCATCACCTCATCATGCTTAGAGCAGATGTTCTCCTGGAGGTTCTTGGACGGCTCCACCAGCTTGTGTTTCTTGAATGCAGCTGAATCATAATGAGGCTGAAGGTGTTTCTCACAGAAAGAGGCCAGACAGACTAAACAGGACTTGATGGCTTTCAGTTTTCTCCCAGTGCAGGAATCACAGGCCACATCTTCAGGTGCAGCATAACAGTGGTCAGCAGGAGCAGCTTGGAGTCCAGTCTTCTTCAGCTGCTCCACTAAAGCTGCTAGCATGGTGTTTTTCTGCAGGTCAGGCTTCTGTGTGAAGGTTTTCCTGCACTGAGGACAGTGGTAGTTTTCCTTTTTCTCACCTTCATCCCAGAACTTTGTAATACAGTTCATACAGTAGCTGTGTCCACAGGAAGTTGTCACTGGATCCTTCAGTAGATCCAGACAGATGGAACAGGAGAAAGTTTCTCGATCCAGCTGAACTGCCTGCTGCTCCATTTCTGCTCTCAGTAGCACTGACTGTTAGTTTCATTTCCTCAGAACAGAAACAAGCTTGAGTTGTGATCCACCAATCACATGTCAGGGCAGAGAGGCTGCAGCCAATCAGCCTCCAGCTTCAGCAGCTGCTGGTTCCACCCAGACTCAGTGTGTGTGAGACCAGGAAGAGGAGCGCTCTGAAAGCAATAATATTTTAAGCTGAATCATCTTCACAACAGTTTTCTGTTCAAAACAACTGACTGAGTCTCTTAAACTCAGGTTGCTAACATGTTAGCTCTCTGCAGCTTCAGAGAATAAAATGAAAGAATCATTCTTGGTGAAGAAACTAGATGTGTTTGGTGGTTAAGGGAAAATATGCTTCCTGTTTCCTAACTGCTCTGTAATGACAACAGACTGCAGAGTCCAATGTTTGCATCGTGTTCATATCAGTTTGTAATCCGTCTTTTTATAAAGCTGTAAAACTTTAACAAAACTGCATTTAGTAGTTCTACTGCCAGATATGAGACAGAGGTCTATTTCTGCATTTAGTTTTCAGAGAATCATTTAATTCAAGGTTCAACATCTGACTGGTTCTTCTGGGTTTTATGCACAACTACTTTCTTTCTTTTTTTTTCCAATATATTCTTTTGAATTTTCTCTTTTTTTACACAACAAACTTACGAACAACAAACTTAACATTGTAAACATGTATTCAGTTCCAAAAATATACAAAACCCTTTAGATTAAGACAGAGAAAAATAACAAGGCAATATATGAATAGAAATTGTAGACAAGACAAGACATCTGTTCAAGACCCCCATTAATAAGCTCCACCTTCAGTAACCATGATCCTCATATTTGGCTCCCAGAGGTTCTCAAAGTCTCGCTGGTTACCTTGGTGATGTTTGTCAGGTTTTCCAGTCCGAGCAAATTTGCAATTTCTTTCTTCCAGAGTCCCAGGGAGGAGCTTGGACGCTAATGCTAATTAGCTTCTATGCTCCTCCAGCATAATGCAATAGATCTTCTGGCTTGAAGAAGTCTGTAACTATCAGTTTAGGTTTCATCTGTGATTGTTTACATTCCACTGGGTTTATTTCTAGAACTCAGATTTTAACCTCTAATGGGACTTTCAGCTTAAACAATTCAGATAGACACCCAATAACATCCCTCCAAAACTTCTGAGTTTTAAGACATTCCCACAAACAATGGAGAAGAGTTCATTTTTCAAATAAACATTTAGTTCAAGTATCTGGAATATGATGAAGCCTAACTGGTGTTATATAGGTTCTCATTAGCCATTTATATTGCAGAAGTTTAGATCGTGTTTATTGTTTGTTTTTGTGCTTTTAAACAAGCCTGATTCCAGTCTTCCTCATCTATATCTTTGAGAGAATCTCTTCTCCAAGCGTCTAACTTATCTATTGTTGAATCTTTAGAGGAAAGCATCAACAAATTATAGGACACAGAAAGAAAACCTTCCCTTTTAAGTCCCCAAAGCACACCTCTTCTATTTTTGTTAAAGGTGGAATGTCAACTATTTGTTTCAGGTTTGATGACATATCATTTTTCAGTTGCAAATATTTAAAAAAATGTTTTGGGGGTATTAAATCCTTCTTATATAACTGATAGAAAGTAAGCAACATGCCATCGGCATATAGATCTTTAATTTTCTGAATGCCTTTGGTTTTCCATCAAGATAACAAGGTCAAGAAAACGTTTTAATTAAGAGAAATAAAACTGTGAGGAAGAGGGAAGTAGTTCAGTTATGCTAGCTTGACTATGACAACCTTAATGTAGATGTGCTGTGGAATTCTGTGTGTTTCAGTTCAGTTAAAAAATACAATAAGGCGACTTGAACACCAACTGACAGATCATCCATAGTTTAAATCCTTCATCATTTTTCCCTGGGGTGAACCTTTCATTACCCCAAATAGGGGTAAATTGTGATAACTCTGGACTGTCACCTACATGTTCATGTGCTGCATGCCAAGTTATAATTGTATTTTTTAAGAAAGGGTTCCTTCTTTTTTAAGTGTATTTTTATCTGAAGAATATAGAAAGGTGTTTAAGGGTAAATCTGGAACAGATTGCTGTTCAGTGTCTACCCAAGCTGGAGGTTCATCAGACAAAAGTAATGAGTAGCTGGTGTTAGTTGGGCGGCCATATAATACCATCTGGGATTAGGGACTTGAAGTCCACCTCTTTCATAGGGCAAATAGAGTAGCTTTAAACGGAGTCTTGCTTTTCTATTACTCCAAATAAATTGGTTAAATAGTTTGTCCAGACTGTCATAAAATGAATCTGACAGCGGCAATGGAAGTGTTTGAAAATAGAAGAAAAATTTAGGCAAGATTGTCATTTTTAATAAATTTATTCGGCCTATGATGGATGTAAGCAAATTTGACCATCAATTAAGCATTTCTGTAACTTTTTCTTCAAGGGGATTATAATTTGCTGCTCTTATTTCATTGAGGGATGGGGTGATCTTAATGCCTAATTAGTAAAACCTTTTGTAGTTATTTTAAATTTTGTAACCACGATAGGATTTCTCCTTTCTTCTTCATTAAGAAACATTAACTCTGATTTAGAATTATTAATTTAAATCCTGAAAATTCACCGAATTCTTTTATTAGATTTAATAAATTAGGAATACTGATCTTTAAATTACTTATGAAAAATATGATGTCATCCATAAACAAGGAAATGAGCTGATCTCTTCCTCCAGCTCTACTTCCTGATATTCCTGTATTTGCTCTAACAGCCATCGCCAGAGTTTCTATTGCCAATACAAACAGCAGTGGTGACAGAGGACAACCCTGTCTGGTTGACCTTTGTAAATTTAAAGGTCTTGACATGTTATTATTGGTTAAAACTTGTGCTGTGGGATCAGTATATAGTAGTCGTATCCATTTTAGAAAGGTTTCACCAAGTCCATATTTGGGCAGCACTTCAAACAGAAATGTCCTCTATTCTATCAAAAGCTTGACGTGCGTCCAATGATAACATCGCTGTGTCCTTACAATTATGTTTTTCATGTAATACATTAAGAACCCGTCTTATATTATGGTAGCCTTGTCTTGTTTTAATAAATCCTTGTTGATCATCTATTATTAAACTGGGCAGGTATTTATCTAATCTCCTAGAGAGGGCTTTACACAAAATCTTTGTGTCACATCCCGTAAGACTGATTCCTCTATAAGAGGAGCATTCAGTCGGGGGTTTGTTTGGTTTTAGTAAAAGAGTTATTGTAGCTAACCTCAGTGAGTCTTCCAGATTTATATGATTCCTCATACATGTTGAGAAGTGGTGGGATTAATTTATTTTTAAATGCTTTATAAAATTCTATTGGAAGTCCATCAGGACCTGGGGTTTTACCGCTATTCATGCTGTCTATTGGTTCAGATAGATCTTTTATTGTTAAAGGACTATCAAGAGTTGTTTTCTCTAAAAGAGTTTTGAATTTTAATTTTTTTTTAAATGCAGCTTGTGCTTCTTTGTTTCCAGAATATTCAGACTTATACAAGGTTTTGTAGAATTCTCTAAAATTTTCATTTATTTCTGAAGGGTCTGTGGTTAAAATGTCCGATTTTGATTTTATGCTGTTAGTTGTTCTTTCCTCTTGCATCCGTTTTATCCTGCAAGCCAATAATTTACCAGCCTTTTCTCCTTGATCATAAAATGCTTGTTTAGTCCACATTAAGTTTTTTGCCACTTTCTCTGTTAATTTATCATATCTGGTTCTTAAAACAGTCAGTTTGTGTAATTTTGTAGGATCATTGCTCTGATATAGATCTACTTCGCTGGATTTAATTTGTCTCTCTAATGATTTTAATTCTTGGTTATATTGTTTATTTTTATTACTGCAAGGAGTATTTTCCTGGTTTGTGTATGACTGGTATCAATTTGAGTAGATTTATCCAGACTTGGGTTTAGGGTGCAATTAAAGTCCCTCCTTTAATATAAAGTCCCTCCAGGGTTGACAAGGTTAAGAATACGTTTTCATAAAAGGATGGGTTATCATTGTTGGGTCCATAAATATTTATCAAATTTAGTTTAAATGTTGAAATATGTCCCTGTACAATCATATATCTCCCATTTGGGTCTTTGATTGATTTTATAGTTTGAAATGGTATTAACTTATGTATAAGAATAATGACTCCTCTGGCGTTATTATAAAGGTAAAGGAAGAGTGAATCACCTGAACCTGCCATCTTTTGGTTATCCGATGTATTTCTGGCTCAATCAAATTAGATTCTTGTAGAAATTTATTTCTACATCTTGTATAATATCTCTTTTCCTCACAAATTTCTTCTCCGGGAACTTTAAAAAGTTGTCAACACTAACAAGACAACAGCCACCTGCCATTTTAGGCTAGTTTAAGCTAACCTGAATATTTACAGCCCTCCTGTTGATACACTGACTTTACTTACCTACTGTCTTTCAACCACTTTGAAAAGCTTTTCTTCATCCCTCCATCATCTTCATCCCTCCATCATCTTTATCCCTCCATCATCTTCATCCCTCCATCATCTTCATCCCTCCATCTTCTTTATTCTGTTCTGGAGTTTGTTTTCTGCCGCCCCATCTTTAGCTCCCTGTTGTCGAGTGCATTACTACCATTCAAATTTAAAATAGAAATAAAAAACACGCTTCAGCATTTTCTCAAAGGGCCGCCTGCCCAAACTACCTGTATATGTATGGGGAGAGGCGGTGGGGTCAAAGGGCGGGGGGCGCAGAATCAATGCTGTTCCTCTATTACTGATCATTTCATGCATCCAGCTGTTAAATACAGAAAATGCCGACTAGAAAAATTCCCCACATGGTTTTTGCGCCCCCTCTAGTGCAGCGCCCCTCTGCTTACAGTGCATACCCACTTTTATCGCCACTGGTTTTATGACACGTCTCCAACCTTTCTCACAGGTTTAAAGCTCAGTTTTCCCAAATGTTGACAGTGGAGGAGCTTTAACCTCCTCTTCATTACTGCTACCAGGATCTTTCTGTGGTGGTGGATCCAGAGTGTTGTTGATGAATGAAGACGAAACCAAACATCTGATCTTTTCCAGCAGCAAATAAGACACTCTGGAGGAAAAGTTTCTGCTCTATAGACGACCAAACATACAATTTATCACAATAATGATTAGAAAACTTTCAACATTTCTCTGTAATCAAGTTTCTTTATTGAAGAAGTCCAAAGAGACAGAACTACAGACATTTTTCTGATCTAAATCTAAAAATATGAGAAGAAAACAGCATCAGTTCTGATTTGATGTTTCAGGTTTTTTGGATCACAATATAGAAAACAGAAGCAAGTTCAGATCACTTTGATCTCAACTGATTTAACAACAAATAAAACATCGAAATACATGGATAAAAAAATGAAAGGAAAACTATTAGAGTCCAGAGAGGTTTAGATTTTCATGAAATATTTCTGTCATTAGAATGAAATAAATCATCAGCAGTGATTTCCTTTATGGCTCCTGTAACACAAAGAACTAAACCGGAAAAATAAAGAAGATCAGAACAGCAGAGCAGAGACATCAGAACCATGAACCCTGATCAACAATCTGAGAGGAAAGAGGAAATCTATCTGGGTTTACAGAACTCTGCTGAGGATCCAGTATTATAAACCCAAACTCCAGCCAGTAGCGGTTCAGTGAATCTGGTCTGGACTCTGTGGAGGAGAGTCATGGTTTCAGAGACGCTGTAGAAGGACAGAATACCTGCTCTGTGATCCAGGTACACTCCGACTCTGGAGGAAACTGGACCTGAGATGGAGGTTGAAATGTCGTTGTGCCAAAATTCACTATTGTGTTGAGAATAATATAATGCCCAAGATTTATCATTATATCCAAAACCACATTCATTACCCGATCCTGTTCTGCTGATACTCTTGTATACGACTGCTACATAAACTAACCCTCTCCCTTCAACCTCCCAGTAACAAGGTCCAGTCAGGCTCTCTCTACTCAGAACCTGACACCATCCAGTGAATCTGTCTGGGTGACTAGAATAAGACTGATCTCTATTCATCCATGTCACCTTCCTGTTCCCCTCTGATAGTACCAGTCGTGTGTATGCTGTGTTTGGATCCAGAGTGATTTCACATGAATATCTTAAGAATCCAGCTCTGCTCTTTGGTTCTGGTTCTGGTTCTGACAGTAGAACATCCACCTCAGTGACCATCAGTGAGATGTTTGTCCATGAGTCTCTCAGGACGTCCTGTAGTTTGTCTCTGAGCTCTGACACAGCTGCTGTCACGTCCTCAAAGTGTCTCAGAGGACGGATGTTGATGCTGGATGAGTGTGTAGACTCACTGAGTGCTGGCAGTGAGGGGTAGTTGAGGAGAAACTGGTTGTGATCCTCTGTGTGTGAGAGCTGCTCCAGCTCAGCGTCTTTCCTCTTCAGCTCAGTGATCTCCTGCTCCAGCTTCTCCTGAACATCTTTGACTCGACTCACTACAGTTTCCTGCTGGGATCTGATCTGCTGCTTCACCTCAGAGCTTCTTTTCTGGAGGAGACGGATCAGCTGGGTGAAGATATTCTCACTGTCCTCCACTGTTTTATCAGCAGAGCGATTGATGGCCTCCACCTCCTGTTGAAGCAGCTTCACATCTTTCTCCTGGTCCTGGATTCTCTGCTGGATGTTTCCTCGTCTCTCCTCCAGCTCTCTCTGCCTCTCAGTCCTTTCTGCTGCAGCTGACACTGTTTCATGACCTTTATGTTCATCCATAGAGCAGAGATAACAGATACACTTCTGATCAGTTCGGCAGAAGATCTTCATCACCTCATCATGCTTAGAGCAGATGTTCTCCTGGAGGTTCTTGGACGGCTCCACCAGCTTGTGTTTCTTTAAAGGAGCCACATCATGATGAGGCTGAAGGTGTTTCTCACAGAAAGAGGCCAGACAGACTAAACAGGACTTGATGGCTTTCAGTTTTCTTCCAGTGCAGGAATCACAGGCCACATCTTCAGGTCCAGCATAACAGTGGTCAGCAGGAGCAGCTTGGAGTCCAGTCTTCTTCAGCTGCTCCACTAAAGCTGCTAGCATGGTGTTTTTCTTCAAAACAGGCCTTGGTATGAAGGTCTCTCTGCACTCAGGGCAGCTGTAGATTCTTTTCTGATCCTCTTCATCCCAGTGACCTTTAATACAGTTCATACAGTAGCTGTGTCCACAGGGAGAAGCCACTGGATCCGTCAGTAGATCCAGACAGATTGAACAGGAGAAAGTCTCTCGGTTTAGCTGACTCTGCTCCATTTCTGCTCTCAGTCACAGTGACTGTCTGCGTTTCACTTCCTTGTAACAGAAACTGGTTTCACCTGATTTATGTCTCATGTTTCAGTGCAGAGAGGCTGCAGCCAATCAGGTTCACCCAAAGCAGATCTTGGTTACGCCCAGCCTCAAAGTTCAGATCATAAAAATAATCCTGCCAATGTTACACCTAAAGTTTTATAAGACCATGAGGTTCATCTTAGGTAAAAAAAAGACAATAATTAATACTAATGGGCCCAACTGTTCTTAAGAAATATACTTAATAAAGTAAACATGATTGTAAACTAATATTATGAAGGAACATGATTAAATGTTACCATTTGTCTGTATAATAGCACATGCACTCCTGGATTTCCAGATTTCTTTAGATTATGTTTCTCACTGTGGACATGAACCTAAGGTGAAAATTTCAAACCCCTCCATGATTTCTAAGTGGGAGAACTTGCAAAGTCACAGGGTGTTCAAATACTTATTTTCCTTATTTAACATTTAACTGCAACATTGTTAAAAAAATCGTCTTCTACCTGCGAACCGAACCAGACGCCAACTCTCCATCGCTCGCTATCGGCATTAGTAACGAAGGATATGTTCCAGTGAGTTAAAAGATCCCAATAAAATCCAATCATTTGACCTTTTCTCACCTTTTTCTCTCCTGAAACCTGTTTGATTTTTATTAAATTGTATCTCAGGAGGATCCTGTGACTGTTCCTCCAAGACAAAACCATCCAATGGCTGCAGGATTCAACAACGTCTCTGTGAGTTTTATTCAACTCAGTTTCTATTGTTGAAACCAAATGATGACAGAAGCTTCACCACTAGGGGGCAGCAACTACTAATTTAAAAATCAGGCTTGTCCACAGGTGTTTGCAAGAGGTGGAAACATTTTATTAATCAGTCCAACATTATTACAAACAAATTGAAATCTTTTTTTAATAGAAAATATCTGGTGCAATAGAAATATTTGTCTTTAATGACCACATTTTCAGCATTCTATATCATTTGATAGTAAATAGGAGCTTTTACTCAAAAGCAAACGTTGGTGTACCCAAAACTGCTTTTAATTAATTTATCAAACATACTAAATACGAGACTTCCGGACCGGACCACCATCACAATGGTCGCATAGCGAGAGCCTCCTGGTTGAACCGGAGTAATTAGAGAAATTCTCCCCATAGAACCTAAGTAAATATAACAATATAATAACTTAAAAAGCGGGGACAAGATTGTACCACTATCTCGAGAAATAACCGCCGACTGAAGTCAGGTGGGTGAGAGAGAAAAGACGCAGCAACAATTAGCAGCTAGCGGGTTGAAGCTAACAAGCCACGAGGAGCAGCGCCTGAAATTGACCGACACTGAACTGATCCTGCGGGAACTAAAAGGGTTTCGCCAAGAAAATAAAGAACAATTTGAGACGATAAAAGAAGAACTTGCGAAGGTGAACACCAGGATGGAGGAGGTGGAGGGACGTATGGAGAAAGCAGAGGAAAGGATCCTAAATACGGAGGAGGTTATCACGGCTATGCTAAAGCTACACGCTAAGCTGGAGGACAAATTGATGGATCTGGAGAGTCGATCCAGACGAGAGAACATAAGGATATATGGGGTACCGGAGGGATCCGAGAAGGAATCGACGATGATCTCATTTGTCGAAGCCCTCCTCCGTCAAGGTGTTGAGTTAAACGAAGACACCCTGAACTCCACACTGAAAGAGCTCATCGGTCTGTGGGGCCGCAGCCGCCGCACCACCACCTCCATCATCATCAGGTTCTTAAGCTTCAGTACGAAAGAGATGATACTCCGTAAGGCCTGGCAGAGGAAGGGGTTTACATGGCAGGAACATCACATCAACCTGGATCATGACTATCCACCTCTCATACTTAAAAGATGAAGGGAATATAAAGAAATCCTCAAAGTTTTGAAGGAAAGTAACATCCACTTTCAGACCCTTTTTCCCGCGAAGCTGCGTGTTGGATACGAAGACGGAACCAGAACCTACAATACGGTGGAGGAGGCATCAGAGGACCTGCTGAGACGAGGCTTCACCGTGCCAACCATCAGACCTCCGGAGACGCTCATGGAGCAGGTGCAGCAACTGTCCTGGACGAGAGTGGACCGACCAGCGACGAAGGGCGCATTTACAGCCGGCCGGGGGTCCAGCTACAAGGAGAAGCTGCGAGCCTTCAGGAGAACACCTTCAGGAGAACACCTTCAGGAGAACACCTTCAGGACAACAACACCTTCAGGAGAACACCTTCAGGAGAACACCTTCGGGAGAACACCTTCAGGAGAACAACACCTTCAGGAGAACAACACCTTCAGGAGAACACCACCTTCAGGAGAACACCTTCGGGAGAACACCTTCAGGAGAACAACACCTTCAGGAGAACAACACCTTCGGGAGAACACCTTCGGGAGAACACCTTCAGGAGAACATCTTCAGGAGAACACCTTCAGGACAACAACACCTTCAGGAGAACACCAACTTCAGGAGAACACCTTCGGGAGAACAGCTTCGGGAGAACACCACCTTCCGGAGAACACCTTCAGGAGAACACCTGCGGCCCCTCCGGGACCCAGCGGATCTCCCCCAGACCGAAGACGGCGGGAGAAACTGTGAAATATCTTCAACCAAATCTGTAACTAGTGGTGGAAACAAACTATTGAATAATCCGGTTCATTCAGGACCTTTTTTCCTTTGGAAACTTTTCTCAGTTTTTTCTTCTTTTTTTTCAGCCATGCGGCTGTTGCAGGTAAGGGCCTCTCCCTCTGCACCGAGGAGGGAGATTTTTTCCTTCGAGCCCCTTGTGGGGACTCAACAGGGTCAGGTTAATAGACCCCTACCTAGGAAGTTACATGGACACATTATGTTCAGTTTTATGTGTATTATGTTAATTGTTTGTTCCCTGCCGGTTCTCCTCCAGGAGGGGGAACTGCACCAGGTTTCTGAGTGAGAAGGAGGAGGGAATCACATAGATGCAAAACGGATCTTTAAAAATAGCATCATTTAATGTAAATGGAGTACTCAACCCAGTTAAGAGGGAAAGAATCTTATCAAAATTAAAGAAAGATAAAATCCAAGTCGCTTTTTTGCAAGAGACACCTCAACGACTCAGAACACGATAAATTAAATAAACAAGGATTTAAACATGTTTACTTCTCTTCACATGGCTCGGGGAGGCGGAGAGGAGTGGCGACCCTCATATCCAAGGCTGTAAATTATGAGCACATTTCAGAATATAACGACAAGGAAGGCAGATTTGTTATGGTTGCAGGTAAATCAGAAGGAATCGTGATAACTCTCCTTAATGTGTATATTCCTCCTGGAAGTGACTGGTCCTTTTATAAACAAATAGTCGATATAATGATAACAAAAAGTCAGGGGATTTTAATATGCGGCGGAGACTTTAATGTCCGATTAAATCCGAAAATTGACTCTTCAAATGGGAAACCCGACGCAAAAAACATTAGCAGAAGATTAAATACCTGGATGAGTGAGGTGGGGGTCGTGGACGTTTGGAGAGAAAGAAACCCAAAGAGTGGAGATTACTCTCACTACTCACATGCTCACAACGTCTACTCCCGCATAGATTACTGCTTTATGTTCAGGGAGATCTTTTTAGGGTAGACAGCTGTGAAATGGGACCTAATACTCTTTCAGGTCATGGTCCCAATTACATCTCAATCCGTCTGAATAATAAGAGGAGGTCCACTCTGTGGAGACTGAACTCTAACATTTTGAACAAATTGGACATTAGAGATAAACTAAAACATGAAATTAATTTATACTTAGAAAATAACGATAATGAGGAAGTGACTCCTCCTATAATCTGGGACGCGTTAAAAGCAGAGATTAGGGGTAAAATTATATCCATAACCTCATATGAGAAGAGAATCAGAGAAAAAAAACTCCAGGAATTAGAAGAGGATTTGAAACGATTACAGAGAGAACATGCAAAATCTCCCAAAGATGACAACACCAAACACAAGATTATAAAACTAAAGACAGAAATAGAAGAAATAAACATTCAGGAAATCCAAAAAAAGCTTATTTTTATAAAACAGCAATACTATGAGGTAGGTGGGAAATCCCTGAAACTTTTATCATATAGGTTAAGAAAACAACAAGCCTGCAGAACTATACATAAAATAAGAAACAACGTAACAAAAGCAATAGAAACTAATCCGGAGAAAATCAAAAACTGCTTTCAAAAATACTATAAAACATTATATTCCCAGTCACAGACAAGCAGCGACAACCAGATCGATGCCTTTCTGGAAAAGATCAATCTTCCAACGATCACTGATGAACAAAATGAAAAATTAATATCCAAAATTACAAAAGAGGAAATTCAATCAGCAATCAAGAGAACTAAAACGGGAAAGTCTCCAGGGACAGATGGATTCACTACAGAATGGTACAAAATTATGCAAGACCAACTAATCCCAACATTAGAGAAAACTTTCAACTGGGTTTTAGAAAATAAAAATATCCGCCCTCATGGAGAGAGGCAGTGATTTCAGTCATACCGAAGGAAGGGAAAGACAAACTGGAATGTGGGAGTTATCGTCCTGTAAGTCTGCTAAACAATGATTATAAACTCTTCACCTCCATACTGTCTAAAAGAATAGAAGTCATATTACCAGCTTTAATATATAAAGACCAGACTGGCTTTGTCAGGCAAAGACAGACCCAAGACAACATTAGGAAAACACATTATGAGAGAAGTCACTCAGCAAAAACTAGAGGCACTGATATTAAGTCTAGATGCAGAGAAAGCATTTGATTCGGTGGGGTGGTCGTTTTTATATAAAGTGCTTTCAAAATTTGGATTTCATACAACGATAATCGACACATTTAAATCATTATATACTAAACCAACAGCTAGAATTAAAATTAATGGAGATTTGACCGATTCATTCACTTTGGAGAGAGGAACGAGACAGGGGTGTTGTGCGTCGCCGCTTCTCTTTGCCTTGTTTATTGAGCCCATGAGTCAACTGATCAGGCAGAGGTCAGAGGTCACAACGACATCTGGGGAGCAAAAACTATCCTTGTTCGCTGATGATTTATTGTTAAGTATAACACAGCCCACACAGACAATCCCAAAACTGATGAAGTTGCTCGAAGAGTTTAGTTTAATCTCTGGTTACAAAATTAATATAAATAAAACTCAAGTATTAACATTTAACTACAATCCACCGTCTTCAATAAAGACTGTGTACAACTGGAATTGGGAGGCCGAGTCTATCAAATATTTGGGTGTTTCACTACCGAGGGACTTCTCAAAACTGTTTGATATAAATTATGGCCGCGGCAGAGGCTCCGCCGAACCCCTGAGACCGACTCATCGAACCCCTGGGGTTCTGTTGAACCCAGGTTAAGAACCACTGGTCTATACGTACACAGTGTCCACTATAAAAATAAAATTATACCATTAGCCCTTAATAGAACGGTAACAACTTATTTAAGGCTTAACTTTTAGCATTAATTCAAAAACAGTTCAAATTAGACTTAGAATACATGAGCACGTAACAGCAATCAGCCATGTTTATATGAACTGCCCATTAACTTAGAACTTATCCTGCTTATGATCCGATCGTTGATCAGTTCTATTGGAGCAGGAATAGCTAGAATGTCTTATCGGTTTACCTGTTTCTTAACCAGCTTGTCTTTCACGACTCACTGGCCAAAAGCATCCGCTGTGTTTATTTTGGAAGAGTCTTGTAAAACTGTTCAGCTTCTTGAGGTGTTGAGAAGAGATGGATCTTTCCACCGTGGAGGATCCGACGTTTGCAGGGGTTGTGTTGGTATCCGCAGAATGCACCGATGTCAACAACCAGCTTCACCACCGGGTGAAACCAGCGTCTGATCCGCACCGTCTCTGCAGATAGATCCTGTGCAAACGTGATTTTGGCCCCATCTTGTATAATATCTCTTTTTCTGGAAATCTACCTGCTACCAGGATCTTTCTGTGGTGGTGGATCCAGAGTGTTGTTGATGAATGAAGACGAAACCAAACATCTGATCTTTTCCAGCAGCAAATAAGACACTCTGGAGGAAAAGTTTCTGCTCAATAGACGACCTAAACATACAATTTATCACATACAATTAAACATACAATTTATCACAATAATGATTAGAAAACTTTCAACATTTCTCTGTAATCAAGTTTCTTTATTGAAGAAGTCCAAAGAGACAGAACTACAGACATTTTTTCTGATCTAAATCTAAAAATATGAGAAGAAAACAGCATCAGTTCTGATTTGATGTTTCAGGTTTTTTGGATCACAATATAGAAAACAGAAGCAAGTTCAGATCACTTTGATCTCAACTGATTTAATAACAAATAAAACATCGAAATACAAGGATAAAAAATGAAAGGAAAACCATTAGAGTCCAGAGAAGTTTAGATTTTCATGAAATATTTCTGTCATAAGAATGAAATAAATGATCAGCAGTGATTTCCTTTATGGCTCCTGTAACACAAAGAACTAAACCGGAAAAATAAAGAAGATCAGAACAGCAGAGCAGAGACATCAGAACCATGAACCCTGATCAACAATCTGAGAGGAAAGAGGAAATCTATCTGGGTTTACAGAACTCTGCTGAGGATCCAGTTTCATAAATCCAAACTCCAGCCAGTAGCGGTTCAGTGAATCTGGTCTGGACTCTGTGGAGGAGAGTCATGGTTTCAGAGATGCTGTAGAAGGACAGAATACCTGCTGTATGATCCAGGTACACTCCGACTCTGGAGGAAACTGGACCTGAGATGGAGGTTGAAATTCTGTTGTGCCAATATTCGCTATTGTTTTGAGAACAATATAATGCCCAAGATTTATCATTACGTCCAAAACCACATTCATTACCCCATCCTGCTCTGCTGATACTCTTGTATGCGACTGCTACAGAAACTCTCCCTCTCCACTCCACCTCCCAGTAACAAGGTCCAGTCAGACTCTCTCTACCCAGAACCTGAAAATAATCAGTGAATCTGTCTGGATGACTAGAATAAGACTGATCTCTATTCATCCTTGTCACCTTCCTGTTCCTTTCTGATAGTCTCAGCCCTGTGTTTGCTGTGTTTGGATCCAGAGTGATTTCACATGAATATCTTAAGAATCCAGTTCTTCTCTTTGGTTCTGGTTCTGACAGTAGAACATCCACCTCAGTGACCATCAGTGAGATGTTTGTCCATGAGTCTCTCAGGACGTCCTGTAGTTTGTCTCTGAGCTCTGACACAGCTGCTGTCACGTCCTCAAAGTGTCTCAGAGGACGGATGTTGATGCTGGATGAGTGTGTAGACTCACTGAGTGCTGGCAGTGAGGGGTAGTTGAGGAGAAACTGGTTGTGATCCTCTGTGTGTGAGAGCTGCTCCAGCTCAGCGTCTTTCCTCTTCAGCTCAGTGATCTCCTGCTCCAGCTTCTCCTGAACATCTTTGACTCGACTCACTTCAGTTTCCTGCTGGGATCTGATCTGCTGCTTCACCTCAGAGCTTCTTTTCTGGAGGAGACGGATCAGCTGGGTGAAGATCTTCTCACTGTCCTCCACTGTTTTATCAGCAGAGCGATTGATGGCCTCCACCTCCTGTTGAAGCAGCTTCACATCTTTCTCCTGGTCCTGGATTCTCTGCTGGATGTTTCCTCGTCTCTCCTCCAGCTCTCTCTGCCTCTCAGTCCTTTCTGCTGCAGCTGATACTGTTTCATAGCCTTTATGTTCATCCATAGTGCAGAGATAGCAGATACACTTCTGATCAGTGCAGCAGAAGACCTCCAACAACTTATCATGCTTAGAGCAGATGTTCTCCTGGAGGTTCTTGGACGGCTCCACCAGCTTGTGTTTCTTGAATGCAGCTGAATCAAAATGAGGCTGAAGGTGTTTCTCACAGTAAGAGGCCAGACAGACTAAACAGGACTTGAAGGCTTTCAGTTTTCTTCCAGTGCAGGAATCACAGGCCACATCTTCAGGTCCAGCATAACAGTGATCAGCAGGAGCAGCTTGGAGTCCAGTCTTCTTCAGCTGCTCCACTAAAGCTGCTAGCAGGGTGTTTTTCTTCAAAACAGGCCTTGGTATGAAGGTCTCTCTGCACTCAGGGCAGCTGTGGATTCTTTTCTGATCCTCTTCATCCCAGTGATCTTTAATACAGTTCATACAGTAGCTGTGTCCACAGGGAGTAGCCACTGGATCCGTCAGTAGATCCAGACAGATTGAACAGGAGAAAGTCTCTCGGTTTAGCTGACTCTGCTCCATTTCTGCTCTCAGTCACAGTGACTGTCTGCGTTTCACTTCCTTGTAACAGAAACTGGTTTCACCTGATTTATGTCTCATGTTTCAGTGCAGAGAGGCTGCAGCCAATCAGGTTCACCCAAAGCAGATCTTGGTTACGCCCAGCCTCACAGTTCAGATCATAAAAATAATCCTGCCAATGTTACACCTAAAGTTTTATAAGACCATGAGGTTCATCTTAGGTAAAAAGACAATAATTAATACTAATGGGCCCAACTGTTCTTAAGAAATATACTTAATAAAGTAAACATGATTGTAAACTAATATTATCAAGGAACATGATTAAATGTTACCATTTGTCTGTATAATAGCACATGCACTCCTGGATTTCCAGATTTCTTTAGATTATGTCTCTCACTGTGGACATGAACCTAAGGTGAAAATTTCAAACCCCTCCATGATTTCTAAGTGGGAGAACTTGCAAAGTCACAGGGTGTTCAAATACTTATTTTCCTCTCTGTATTCTGGAAAATTATAGCTTAAGTATGACCGTTCTTGCAGCTAAGTTTAACTGGACTGTGCAATATTTTTAAATGCAATTTTAAAATGGTGTTTTTTATACTTTGTGTTCTGCACATGTTCTATCAAGATTTGAGATGAATAAAAGAAAACATGGCCTATTATTTATATTTAACATATAATTGCAACATTGTTGACTTGAAATGAAAAGTTTCAGACTTTTGGACTTCAAGGTTTTCCCCAGAAACTGTTGTGGTTCGGGGTTCCTTTGGTTCTTTTGTGGGTTTTTCTGTGCATACACTCACCTTTCACGACAGATGGCGCCATACTCACCCGACTGGAGTGTGTGTGTAGACCGCCATCAAGCACACCTGAACCTGATCAACTCATCAGCGGCGTATACTAAAGGAGGCTCCTGCCAGTCCTTCAGCACCCGAGTGTTAGCCAGACACGGTACCTCTGAGCCTCCTAGAACTAGCCTCTAATCTTTCCTCGTTGATCTGAATCCTCGTTGACCTTAATTCCCCAGTGACTTTTTCCTGTTGTTTTCTGCCTTCAGGTTTTTCCCTCCGGAGAAGCCCTTACGGATCCTGTCTGCTTCTCTGATCGAGATTCCCCTCGTGACGCCGTGGGTCCTACCCACTGGTTGCCCGAGTTCCCAGACTCACCTCCTCAGTCTGATTACAAGTTCCCCCCCCGGATTCCACAACTGGCAGTTGCACCGCTCCTTTGTCCCCGCCAAGCCCGAGCCTATCTGTCCGCCCTCCGACGCACTCCCCCGTTTCCTTCCTGGACACCAGCCGTCAGGCACAGGACCACCTGGACCACTTAAAAGACAAAGACCCCGAACCTCCCAGTAAACCCTCCTGGATCTCACACCATCGAACCACAAGTAAGCTCCGTTAATTCTGTGACTCTCCCGTTTCCGACAACCCTGAACTCACCATTCTGCTCTGCCTCTTTAGAGAGCCGATCGCTCCGTGAACCCGTTTCCTCCCTGGACCAGACCAGAGCTTCCACACCCTTTACTTGTCGTTTCACAATAAACCAATTACCGTACATACCTCTCCTGTATTGTGTTCTGCATGTGGGTCTGAAAATAGTAAATCCATCATGACAGAACACTCGGGCCAAACACTCAGTCCAGCAGACGCAATACGGAGAACATTGTCCGACCAACAGTCACTTCTGCAAACACACGAAACCGTATTAAGAGAACTAAGCAGACAGCAAGCAGAGACTAATCAACGTTTAACCGAATTAGCACATTTTCTCCAGGGTTCCACTCCTCGGGCTCCGACCCCAGCTCCCGCACCCGATCCAGCTCCAGTCCCCGCAATCCAGCCTACGTTTTCCGACATCCGTCCTCCAACTCCGGAGTGATTCTCAGGTGATATAAGTAAATGTAATGGATTTCTGCTTCAATGCTCAATCATCTTTAACCATGCCCCACAAAGTTTCTCCCAAGACGGCGCAAAGATTGCGTACGTTCTGTCTTTGTTGTCTGGACGAGTGTTATTATGGGCAGAAGCCCGTTTCCCGGATCCAGCTCAGTACGGGTGCTCGTTTGAAGATTTTTTAAAGGAGTTTAGACAAGTTTTCAGCCACGATTCTGACAAATCCTTTAATTCCCGTGAATTATGGAACATTAAGCAGGGTCACCGAACCGTCGCTGACTTTGCGGTGGATTTCCGCATTAAAGCTGCAGCGACTGGCTGGAATGCCGCGGCATTAAAGAGTGCATACTTTAATGCCCTGAACGAATCATTAAAAGACGAACTAGCTACACTAGACGAACCAAAAACGTTAGACGAGTTGATAGATTTAACTATTCGTCTTGACATTAGAATCCGGTCTCGCGCTAGAGAAAGGAGCCGGAGAAATCTGCCAGCGAAACAGTTGGGGGGTTTGACTCTCACTCCGGGGGTCTCTCCTCCCCGAGCTCCCCAGGAGCCCGAACCCATGCAGGTGGGGCGGACTCGGCTAACTCCTGAGGAGCGGCAACGACGCATATCAGCCCGCCTATGCATTTATGGTGGTTCCCCTGGTCATTTTCTCGCTCAGTGCCCTGTCCGTTTAAACCCCCAGGTCCGCCTTTAGGAACGAGGAGGTTGGCGGACCATTTGTTAAGCAAAGACTCTCCTCGATTATTATTACCTGCCACAATAATTTATCACAATCATTCCATCCCGTTGTCTGCCCTTGTTGACTCTGGCTGCGAACAGAACCTCATAGACGAATCCTTGGTTAAACAAATGGCCATAGAAACCGAACCTTTGTCTGTTCCATTGCGAGTTACTGCCCTAGATGGGAAGACTCTTCCACAGATCTCCCACCAAACCAAACCGCTTCACCTCATAATCTCCGGTAATCACAGTGAGTTCATTTCATTTTTCGTGTTTCCCACATCCAACTCACCTATAATCCTTGGGTTTCGATGGTTGCAACAACACAACCCACAAATTCACTGGTCAGACAGGCGTGTAGAATCTTGGTCCACGTCATGTCACTCATCATGTCTCCGCTCAGCTGTTCCCCCAGGTCCTCCGCCGGCTGAGCCGCAGGAGGCTGATCCAGTCGACCTGTCCATCATTCCTCCAGAATACCATGATCTCGCTCCCGTTTTCAGTAAGTCTAAGGCTCTCTCTCTACCTCCTTCTCGTCCGTACGATTGCTCCATAGATCTCTTACCCGGTGCCCCATTACCTTCCAGCCGATTGTATAACATCTCCCGTCCTGAAAGAGAAACCATGGAAAAATACATTAAAGAGTCGTTAGCCGCTGGCATAATCCGCCCATCTTCGTCACCCCTGGGAGCAGGGTTTTTCTTCGTAGGGAAAAAAGATGGCTCATTGAGACCATGCATTGACTACAGGGGACTAAATAATATTACAGTTAAAAACAAATATCCCCTTCCGCTGCTGTCATCAGCTTTCGAACCAGTCCATGGAGCAACAGTTTTCTCCAAGCTGGACTTAAGAAATGCTTACCACCTTCTGCGCATTCGTAAGGGAGACGAATGGAAGACAGCATTTAAAACACCCATTGGGCAGTTTGAGTACCTTGTTATGCCGTTTGGATTGTTGAATGCTCCTGCCTTTTTCCAAGCTCTGATAAACGATGTTTTAAGAGACTTCCTAAACATTTTTGTATTCGTTTATCTCGATGACATTCTGATTTACTCTAAATCCTTAGATGAACACAAGCATCACGTCCGTCTGGTTTTGCAGAGACTTTTAGAAAACAAGCTATATGTCAAGGCAGAAAAGTGTGAATTCCACAAGTCGTCTGTGTCATTTCTGGGTTTCATTCTTGGGGGCGGACAGGTAAGGCCGACGGAGGAAAAGATTCGGGCGGTCCTGGAGTGGCCAAGACCAGAGACCCGCAAACAGCTACAATGTTTCCTCGGATTTGCCAATTTTTACCGTCGTTTTATCCGCAATTACAGTCAGACAGCCTTACCTCTTACCGCTCTAACCTCTACCAAGATTCCTTTCAGTTGGACCCCGGAGACTGAGGCTGCCTTCTCTCGTCTCAAGAACCTCTTTGCCACCGCACCCATCCTCATTCAACCGGACCCCTCTAGGCAGTTCATCGTAGAAGTGGATGCGTCTGATTCCGGAGTTGGAGCAGTATTGTCTCAGATATCACCCCAAGACAATAAAACTCACCCCTGTGCCTTTTTTTCACGCAGATTAACACCACCTGAAAGGAACTATGATGTGGGGGACCGGGAACTACTAGCCATAAAGATGGCCCTAGAGGAGTGGAGACACTGGCTGGAGGGGGCAGAGCTTCCAGTCTTGGTTTGGACCAACCACAAGAATTTGTCCTACCTACGTTCCGCGAGACGGCTAAATCCACGACAATCACGCTGGTCGTTATTCTTCTCCCGGTTCAACCTCTCCATTTCATATCGCCCAGGATCTCGCAACATAAAACCTGATGCCCTTTCCCGTCTCTTCTCACCTGACGACTTTGAGAAGGTTCCAGCCACCATCCTCCCTCCCAGCTGCACAGTTGCAGCAATAACCTGGGAAATAGAAGACATTATAAAACAAGCAGAACTGTCCGACCCAGCTCCTGATTCCTGTCCACCCAATAAGACCTTCGTTCCTTCCTCCGCCCGGGCCCGTTTTCTTCAGTGGATCCACGCATCAAAGTTTTCTGGTCATCCCGGCATCAGTCGCACCGTCGCCCTAGTCAACCGAAGGTTCTGGTGGCCGTCCGTTCACAAA
This sequence comes from Xiphophorus hellerii, assembly GCF_003331165.1. Taxonomy (NCBI): domain Eukaryota; kingdom Metazoa; phylum Chordata; class Actinopteri; order Cyprinodontiformes; family Poeciliidae; genus Xiphophorus; species Xiphophorus hellerii. Next base: position 7,592,011 of record NC_045679.1, on the reverse strand, counting down.
GATGTCCGGGATTATGTTCGAGCCTGCACCATCTGTTCCCGTAATAAGACATCCCATCAACCCCCGGCTGGTCTCCTTCAGCCACTTCCTATTCCAAAGCGCCCATGGTCCCACATATCGATAGACTTCGTCACCGGGTTGCCACCCTCCAAAGGCATGACCACCATCCTCTCCATTGTTGACCGCTTTTCCAAAGCTTGCCATTTCGTTCCCCTCCGTAAATTACCCACGGCCTTCCAAACAGCACAACTTCTGGTCAAACAAGTTTTCCGGCTTCATGGCATCCCGCAGGACATCCTATCGGATCGAGGACCACAATTCATCTCCCAGGTTTGGAAGAATTTTTGTTCAGCATTACACGCCAATGTTTCACTCACATCTGGTTTTCATCCGCAGTCCAATGGCCAAACAGAACGTCTCAATCAGGATCTTGAAACCACCCTTCGTTGTTTTTCATCCTCCAACTCAATATCTCAATATCTCCCTTGGGTGGAGTATGCCCATAACAGCCATGTTTCCGCTGCTACAGGTCTGTCCCCATTCGAAGCATCCCTCGGCTATCAACCACCTCTACTCTCAGCCGAGGAAGAGAATATTTCTGTCACCTCCGTCCGTCACCACATCCGTCGCTGTCAGAGGGTTTGGAAGGCTACTATAGACAATCTCAACCGCACTGTCGAACAGATTAAACGCCAGGCTGACCGCAGGAGGATTCCTGCTCCCACCTACACACCCGGTCAACAGGTTTGGTTGTCCTCCCGAGACATTCCCCTCAAATCTATGTCTAAAAAATTAGCTCCCCGTTATATTGGTCCATTTACTATAGAAGCCGTCATCAATCCATCCGCTGTCCGTCTCCGTTTGCCCACCTCCCTCCGCGTCCATCCCACCTTCCATGTGTCCCACATTAAACCCGTCCGGACCAGCCCGCTCTGCCCTCCAGCCGACGCCCCTCCCCCCCCCGTGACGTTGATGGCCACCCTGCAACTCACCATTCTGCTCTGCCTCTTTAGAGAGCCGATCGCTCCGTGAACCCGTTTCCTCCCTGGACCAGACCAGAGCTTCCACACCCTTTACTTGTCGTTTCACAATAAACCAATTACCGTACATACCTCTCCTGTATTGTGTTCTGCATGTGGGTCTGAAAATAGTAAATCCATCATGACAGAACACTCGGGCCAAACACTCAGTCCAGCAGACGCAATACGGAGAACATTGTCCGACCAACAGTCACTTCTGCAAACACATGACAGAAACCTTGCAAAGCCTGGTAGTTGGGCGCTTGGCAGTCATTCATCCAGCGGCCCGTCGTGATTTTGAGTTAAAAAATGCTTAAAGTTGACAGGAAACTTGAAAATATCCCGTGATAATTATGTGTTATTGGAAGATTAACATCAGAACATCGACTGTAAAGTCTTCAAAAATGCCAACATAAAAACAAAATTTAATAAATAAGCAATGCTAACCCTGGTGGGGGCACAAGTAAAGCCTGGTGGCCCGCCAGGATTATAATACACTGGGGGAAACTCTGGACTTGAGACTTGACTTGGGACTTGAGGATAAAGATTTGAGTTTTGTAAAACACTGACTTGGTCCCACCTTTGAAACAAACCCAAAGCGTCTAGCGCTAATGGGAGGAATTTCTTTTGGACTTTTACCAAACACAAAAAGAAACTGGTACGACTGACGCTACTCCATTTGTTTAATTTCTGTGAAGAAGGAGGTTGCACTCAGTGTCTTCTTCAGAGGTTTTTGTGTTGTTACCTTCAGTGGTTCCTGTTGTAGCGCCACCACATGTGAGGAGGTTAATAGGTTCTTCAGTGTGTTTGGTTTGTTTGACACAATGCAGTGTGAAAGCAAACCACAGCAGCTGAAACTGAAACAAATGTTGAAATGTTGGTTCCCAATTGAACCACGTCTACCTGACTACCAGGTATGAAATAGCTCTATTTTTCTTATGTAGTCAAAGATTAGGAAGAATATTGTGGCCGGCCCTTAGTGTTGCTGGAGACTCTGTGGTCAGATGGATGTAGATCACATACACATATTCTGGCCTTGTCAACAGATAACTGGATAAAATAATTCTAACTCTGAACAAATAATAGCTGGTTTTATCGCTGTACAAATGCTGCTGGGAAAGACAAGTGTTTTGTTGTTGACTTACCATCCAGAAACCACTTGCTGCATTCTTGTTGGTTGTGCAGGAGTCGCCACTTCTGCTTTTCAAAGATGTATGGTTCTAATACAGCAGATCTGTTTATATCCATATTTAGGTGAGAGTGTAAACGTTGAGTTGTGGGGCGTGGCCAGCAGCTTATTTGGATTTAAAGAGACAAGACGCCCTAAAACAGCTCAAATAGGAAGAACTGATCAGACTGAAATCTGATTATCTAAGAATGATTTTGTGCTAAAATTGTAATGAACAGGTTTTGTTTAGCCCACAGACATATCCTAACCTGTTTAAGAGACACCAACATGTTTGTTGTAGTTTTTTTCAGCCTTTCTAGGAGTAAATGATTTCCGTCTCTCTTTCAGCCTCGAAGCCGGACAACGCCGGAGGAATCGCTGCCTCTGTGATCGTGGTGGTGCTGCTGATCGGCACCCTGGTCGCTCTGCTCGTCTTCTACCTGCGAACCGAACCAGACGCCAACTCTCCATCGCTCGCTATCGGCATTAGTAACGAAGGATATGTTCCAGTGAGTTAAAAGATCCCAATAAAATCCAATCATTTGACCTTTTCTCACCTTTTTCTCTCCTGAAACCTGTTTGATTTTTATTAAATTGTATCTCAGGAGGATCCTGTGACTGTTCCTCCAAGACAAAACCATCCAATGGCTACAGGATTCAACAACGTCTCTGTGAGTTTTATTCACCTCAGTTTCTATTGTTGAAACCAAATGTTGACAGAAGCTTCACCACTAGGGGGCAGCAACTACTAATTTAAAAATCAGGCTTGTCCACAGGTGTTTGCAACAGGTGGAAACATTTTATTAATCAGTCCAACATTATTACAAACAAATTGAAATCTATTTTTAATAGAAAATATCTGGTGCAATAGAAATATTTGTCTCCACATTTTCAGCATTCTATATCATTTGATAGTAAATAGTTGCTTTTTCTCAAAAACAAACTTTGGTGTACCCAAAACTGCTTTTAATTAATTTATTAAATATACTAAATACACCAATTATGATCCAAAAAGTTTCTCTTCTGATAGTTTAGGCTTTTTTCTTTTTTTCCCCCTCCAAACAAGCTCCTAAAGTTAGCAAATTGGATCTTTCTTTCTTTTTTTATTTATTTATTTTTGTTATTTTAGCAGTTTTAGAGATACACATACATACATTGAACAGTTAGACTCCCCTCTAACTAGTTTGACAGGAGCAGTTGAGTAACAATCAACATAAAAAATTGAAAAAAGCTTAATTACATTAATTATACAGTTGGTGTCAAGCTCCGATGGATGATCCATTTCTTCCAGTGTTTATTGTATCTATAAGAGGCAAGTCTTAATGAAAAAGTTAGTCTCTCCATTGCGTGAATTTCCTTTATTATGTCCTTCCAGTCCAAACATGATGGTTGTTCCACTTCAAGCCACCTGTGAGTTACAGCCTTCTTTGCACCTGCATATTAGTAGGAGATATCTATCAGATTTCTTCAGTTCCTGAGGTAAATTACCAGGAAAACCACAGTAAAATCACAGCCTAAATTTAAGTCCATTTTAGTATTGATTTCTCTTATCACTTCTGACCAATAGGGGGCGATCTTAATACATTCCCAGAAGATATGAAAATGTCCTGCAGACACATTTCCACAGTTCCTCCAACATTTTGCCTTTTCAGTATCATTACAATGTTTACTTTTAATGTAAGATGTAACAAAAAAACGTACCATGCATTTCCAGGAAAATTCCTTCCACAGGCCAGAACTTGACGTGTGAATCACAGAATTGCATTTATTTAACCAAACATCCTCAGTTATTGTTATTTTGGCTCCTTTTTCCCATTTAACCTTAATATATGTTGTATTACATTTTCTCTCCGTTTGTAGACATGAGTATAGTTTGGATATTGTATTTTTGGGAGGTCTTCCGTTGCTCCAGTCTAATAGGATTTTAAGAATACGTGTCTCGTCCTCCTCCAAATATTTTATACTTTTATTGTCATGGTGTCTTAGCTGGAGGTATCTAAAAAAGTCACATTTTTCCAGGTTGTAGTTATCTTGAAGTTGTTTAAAACTTTTTAATTCACTATTCTTTGTAATCTTCCAGTAACTTGTTAAGCCTTTTTGTGACCACTGTGTAAATCTCTTATCCATTCTTGCAGGGAGAAAATCTCTATCATAAGCAGGCCATCTTAAAATTCGAGCATTTCTTTCAGTCTTTACTTGCTTTAATATTTTATGCCATATGTCCAACGGTACTTTTATCCATAAGGGTATTAGGTCAGAATCTATATGTTTTTTAATAAGGAAACGATCTCCGATCCAGGATTGTAGAGGTATATCACTGTAAGACGGCTCTATCTCTTTCCATTTAGCTTTACATGTTGGGTCACACCAACCAACTAACTCTCATCTGCGCTGCTCTGTAATAGTCCTCAGGTGTGTTAAAGCCCATCCACCCCTTTCTTTTGACAGTTGCAGTGTCTCGGTTTTTGTTTAGCCCAGATAAAATGTGAGATTATTCTGTCCCAATCGTGGAATTGTTTGTCAGGAACCTTTATAGGCAGAGCCTGAAGAAGATAAAGAAGCCTTGGTAAAAGGTTCATCTGTATTTTATCTATTTGGTTATGTAGATTCATGGGTAACAGAGACCAACGCTGTAGATCCGCCTTAATCTCTACTGTCAGTGGGATGTAATTGCATTCAAAAAGGTTGGATAACTGCAGGACGTTTAACTCCCAGATATTTTATAGGTTTGTTGTGCCAGTTGAACTTGGACATTTTCTGAATTCTTAGTGATGGTTGATATTTAAATGTGAGAACTTGTGTTTTCTGTAGATTTGATTTATACCCTGAGTTAGTTCTGAATGTCTTGAGTAAAGAAAGAAGATCAGGTAGGCTGACTTCTGGGTTAGTTAGCGTTACCAGCACATCGTCAGCGTAGAGGCGTATCTTGTGCATTGTGCCTTTAATGGTTCCACCCATAAAGTCCTTGTGTTCTCTGATGGCCTGCGCTAGAGGCTCAATGAGAAGCTCAACCAATGTGGGGCTGAGGGGGCAGCCTTGGCGACAGCCCCTTCCTAGTTGTATTTTATCTGATAAATCCCCATTAATCCTAATCCTGGCAGAGGGTGACGCATACAGAGACCTAAAGCAACCTATAATTTGACTATTAAAGCCGAATCTTTCCAAAGCCAAATAAAGATAGTTCCAACACACCGAGTCAAACGCCTTTTCTGCATCTAAACTGTCAGCCATCGATTCTGTGTTTTTCATTGGGTCTATGAGGTGAAGAGCCCGTCTCACGTTGTCATGGGTTTGCCTGTTGTGAACAAAACCGGTCTGATCTGCGTCTGTAATTTCAGGGATTATAAATTCCAGCCTTTTAGCCAGTATTGTTGCAAATATCCTGTAATCAATGTTTAAATCTGATATTGGTCTGTATGAACCACATTCTGTTTTATCTTTACCTGGCTTAGGAATCACTGAGATCACCGCTCTTCTCCAAGATGGTGGTGTTTCCCCTCCAGAAAGTACATGATTAAAGCAATCCTTAAGCAGAGGGGTGAATAATTTCCGGAAGTGTCTGTACCACTCCGCCGGGTAGCCGTCCTCACCTGCCATCTTATTCCCTTTCATTTTTGAAATTGCTTCATTAATCTCCTCCTCAGTTAGTTGTTGTGTTAGCCTGTTATTTTGATCTGTTCCTATCGATGGTAAATCCAGAGAGGCAAGAAATGCTCTCACTGAGGACGGGTCTGCTGCGTGAGGCTGTGTGTATAACTGAGTGTAGTATAATGTCTCTTAGAGAATGGGATGTCTTTTTATCTGTTGGAGTTTTAATTTTCTGCATAAATATATCAGTTTGTTGTTTACGTATTCTCCAGGCAAGAAGTTTCTTTGATTTGGGTTCATTTTCATAATAATTCAATTTAATGAATTTAACTTTTTTCTCTCTCTGCTCTTCATATAAACAGTTTAGAGCTTGTCTTGTTTCTCCCATCTGTGGTCATTGTGATTTTCCATGTGCTGTATTTCTAGAGATTTTAATTTTATAGTAAGATCTTTAAAACATTTCTCTTTTTCTTTTTTTATGGGAGGACCACATAATTAACGTCCCTCTCAGAACAGTTTTTGCTGCGTCCCATAAAATCCAGGGAGAAATATCCTCTGTGTTGTTGTGGTCCATATAGTCTTTCAATTCTTTTTCTACCAAGCTGTCAAATTTAGTATCATTTAATAAACTGTTATTAAAAAAAGAAACTCCACAGGGTTTCTTTGCGATCATTATCCAGGTGGAGTGTCATATACACCCCTGCATGATCAGATATATCTCTCACCCCATGTCACAGTTTATTATTCTATGTTTATCAACATTTTGTATAAAGAAATAGTCTAATCTTGAATGGATCTGATGAGAATAAGAAAAAAAGGTGTATTTTTTATCCTGAGGGTTTAAGTTCCTCCATACATCCACCAACCCTAATTCTTTAATCGTTATTTTAATCTATATTGCTTCTGTCTGAGCTTTTGTAATTTTGCTGGTTGAGTCCAGAAAAGGATTTAAGTGAACTTTCCAGTCTCTCCTGCATATCAATGTCCCAGATACTTCTGGTGCAATCATGTCAAAGATTTTCCTAATAAGCTGTTTATTATTTCCGGGTGGTCTATCCACATTCAGTAAGGTGACTTCTTTATGATCTATGTATCCTTTGACCAGTATATACTGTCCTTCTTTGTCTTTAATTTGTGAGGAGAACTGAAAATTCAGCCTATTAGACAATAAAATCGCTGCTCCTCTACAGCGGCTTTTTGTATATGAAGAGAAGTTCACATTTTTAACCCCATTTTGCTCAATTTTTCATGTTCAGCAGTAGAGATGTGTTTCTTGGCAAAAAATTATATCTTGTTTTTCTTGTTTCATCTTTGCAAAGAGTAATTACCTTAACATTACGAGTAATTACCTTAACATAAAGAGTAATTATCTTAACATTAAGGGTAATTACCTTAACATTAAGGGTAATTACCTTAACATCAAGAGTAATTACCTTAACATAAAGAGTAATTATCTTAACATTAAGGGTAATTACCTTAACATTAAGGGTAATTACCTTAACATTAAGAGTAATTAATTTATACTGTTGTTTCATTTCTGTCATTAATATACAAACAAGGAATACCTATTATATTCCAGATGCTCTGGTGAACAAGGACGGGTCTGCAAAGCAACAAAACAACACATAACATACGTGACTTCCCAGAGTGAAGTACCAGTCCACCTTCAGAGTAGTGAGGAGAGTCCCTAGAACCCCAGGGGGCTCCTCGCGGTGCTGCCCCTCGTCTCTCCTCCATCATGGCAGAGCCCTTGGAGAAAGCGTGCCTGTTCCCAGATCTGCAGTCGTCCGTAATACTCCTACTTTACAGGGAAATTCACCAGAAAGTTACAGGATGTTGTCGTTGCGCCTGAAGGTCCTCAGTTTTTCCTGGATGTGTTTCGCTCATGTTTCCCGGGTCCACCGCTGGGTTCTGCTCGCTCCTTCCCGGGAGAAGGCTCTCGGTTTGGGTTGGGAGGCGTCCTCCGTTGGTTTGTCCTTCGCTTCAAACATGTTCCTCTTCCTCATGTCGTCAGACGCGTCCTGTGCATTGTTGTAAACCACAGGGCCGTTCTCATAAAACACGCCAAGTCTGGATGGGTACATGGTCTGGAAGAGAAGTCAATCAATGCCGTTCCTCTATTACTGATCATTTCATGCATCCAGCTGTTAAATACAGAAAATGCCGACTAGAAAAATTTCCCACATGGTTTTTGCGCCCCCTCTAGTGCAGCGCCCCTCTGCTTACAGTGCATACCCACTTTTATCGCCACTGGTTTTATGACACGTCTCCAACCTTTCTCACAGGTTTAAAGCTCAGTTTTCCAAATGTTGACAGTGGAGGAGCTTTAACCTCCTCTTCATTACTGCTACCAGGATCTTTCTGTGGTGGTGGATCCAGAGTGTTGTTGATGAATGAAGACGAAACCAAACATCTGATCTTTTCCAGCAGCAAATAAGACACTCTGGAGGAAAAGTTTCTGCTCAATAGACAACCAAACATACAATTTATCACAATAATGATTAGAAAACTTTCAACATTTCTCTGTAATCAAGTTTCTTTATTGAAGAAGTCCAAAGAGACAGAACTACAGACATTTTTCTGATCTAAATCTAAAAATATGAGAAGAAAACAGCATCAGTTCTGATTTGATGTTTCAGGTTTTTTGGATCACAATATAGAAAACAGAAGCAAGTTCAGATCACTTTGATCTCAACTGATTTAACAACAAATAAAACATCGAAATACATGGATAAAAAAATGAAAGGAAAACCATTAGAGTCCAGAGAAGTTTAGATTTTCATGAAATATTTCTGTCATAAGAATGAAATAAATGATCAGCAGTGATTTCCTTTATGGCTCCTGTAACACAAAGAACTAAACCGGAAAAGTAAAGATCAGAACAGCAGAGCAGAGACATCAGAACCACGAACCCTGATCAACAATCTGAGAGGAAAGAGGAAATCTGTCTGGGTTTACAGAACTCTGCTGAGGATCCGGTGTCATAAATCTTAACTCCAGCCAGTAGCGGTTCAGTGAATCTGGTCTGGACTCTGTGGAGGAGAGTCATGGTTTCAGAGACGCTGTAGAAGGACAGAATACCTGCTCTGTGATCCAGGTACACTCCGACTCTGGAGGAAACTGGACCTGAGATGGAGGTTGGAATGTTGTTGTGCCAAAATTTACTATTGATTTGAGAACAATATAATGACCAAGATATATCATTATATCCAAAAGCACATCCATCACCCCATCCTACTCTTCTGATACTCTTGTATGCGACTGCTACAGAAACTCCCCCTCTCCACTCCACCTCCCAGTAACAAGGTCCAGTCAGACTCTCTCTACTCAGAACCTGAAAATATCCAGTGAATCTGTCTGGATGACTAGAATAAAAATGATGATAATTCATCAATGTCACCTTCCTGTTCCCCTCTGATAGTCCCAGCCGTGTGTTTGCTGTGTTTGGATCCAGAGTGATTTCACATGAATATCTTAAGAATCCAGCTCTGCTCTTTGGTTCTGGTTCTGACAGTAGAACATCCACCTCAGTGACCATCAGTGAGATGTTTGTCCATGAGTCTCTCAGGACGTCCTGCAGTTTGTCTCTGAGCTCTGACACAGCTGCTGTCACGTCCTCAAAGTGTCTCAGAGGACGGATGTTGATGCTGGATGAGTGTGTAGACTCACTGAGTGCTGGCAGTGAGGGGTAGTTGAGGAGAAACTGGTTGTGATTCTCTGTGTGTGAGAGCTGCTCCAGCTCAGCGTCTTTCCTCTTCAGCTCAGTGATCTCCTGCTCCAGCTTCTCCTGAACATCTTTGACTCGACTCACTTCAGTTTCCTGCTGGGATCTGATCTGCTGCTTCACCTCAGAGCTTCTTTTCTGGAGGAGACGGATCAGCTGGGTGAAGATCTTCTCACTGTCCTCCACTGTTTTATCAGCAGAGCGATTGATGGCCTCCACCTCCTGTTGAAGCAGCTTCACATCTTTCTCCTGGTCCTGGATTCTCTGCTGGATGTTTCCTCGTCTCTCCTCCAGCTCTCTCTGCCTCTCAGCCCTTTCTGCTGCAGCTGACACAGTTTTATGGCCTTTATGTTCATCCATAGAGCAGAGATAACAGATACACTTCTGATCAGTGCGGCAGAAGACCTCCAACAACTTATCATGCTTAGAGCAGATGTTCTCCTGGAGGTTCTTGGATGGCTCCACCAGGTTGTGTTTCTTGAATGCAGCTGAATCAAAATGAGGCTGAAGGTGTTTCTCACAGAAAGAGGCCAGACAGAATAAACAGGACTTGATGGCTTTCAGTTTTCTCCCAGTGCAGGAATCACAGGCCACATCTTCAGGTCCAGCATAACAGTGGTCAGCAGGAGCAGCTTGGAGTCCAGTCTTCTTCAGCTGCTCCACTAAAGCTGCTAACATGGTGTTTTTCTGCAGGTCAGGCTTCTGTGTGAAGGTTTTCCTGCACTGAGGACAGTGGTAGTTTTCCTTTTTCTCACCTTCATCCCAGAACTTTGTAATGCAGTTCATACAGTAGCTGTGTCCACAGGAAGTTGTCACTGGATCTTTCAGTAGATCCAGACAGATTGAACAGGAGAAAGTTTCTCGATCCAGCTGAACCACGTGCTGCTCCATTTCTGCTCTCAGTAGCACTGACTGTTAGTTTCATTTCCTGAGAACAAAAAACAAACTTGAGTTGTGATCCACCAATCACATGTCAGGGCAGAGAGGCTGCAGCCAATCAGCTTCCAGCTTCAGCAGCTGCTGGTTCCACCCAGACTCAGTGTGTGTGAGACCAGGAAGAGGAGCGCTCTGAAAGCAATAATATTTTAAGCTGAATCATCTTCACAACAGTTTTCTGTTCAAAATAACTGACTGAGTCTCTAAACTCAGGTTGCTAACATGTTAGCTCTCCGCAGCTTCAGAGAATAAAATGAAAGAATCATTCTTGCTGAAGAAACTAGATGTGTTTGGTGGTTAAGGGAAAATATGCTTCCTGTTTCCTAACTGCTCTGTAATGACAACAGACTGCAGAGAGTCCAATGTTTGCATCGTGTTCATATCAGTTTGTAATCCGTCTTTTTATAAAGCTGTAAAACTTTAACAAAACAGCATTTAGTAGTTCGACTGCCAGATATGAGACAGAGGTCTATTTCTGCATTTAGTTTTCAGAGAATCATTTAATTCAAGGTTCAACATCTGACTGGTTCTTCTGGGTTTTATGCTCAACTACATTCTTTCTGAGGTGAATGCAAACATGTCATCACATGTTTAATGTGTCCATAAAGCTCTGCCTTATTCATGCATTTATAAAATATAGTAATTAAATTCAGCCCATCATGGTATTTAGGTTTTTGTTGCCTCCCTAATGTAATTGTTCCTCCCTGATGTCATCACTTGTCTCCTCTACAACAGATACTGACCTCATGTCTGTCTCCTTCGCCCCTCGTCTTTGGCGCCTCCACTAAGTCATATGGTCAGAAAAGCATTATACATTAGTTGTAAAAGTTACGGATCTTCATCCAAACTGGACCGGAGACTGAGGTCCTGGTGTTGTTGTGCCATAATTTACTATCGATTTGAGTACAATATAATACCCAAGATTTATCATTATTTCCTAAAACACTCACTATTCTCTCTCTCCATTGATTTAAAGTCGGAGGTAAAGGTTTATACCAACATACCGTAATCGTTTTCTTTGCTACCAGTACAAGGATTCCAAACTGGTGCCGTTTTTCTTTACTTAATAAATCTCTCTGGAGTACTCCCAGAACGACGACAAGGGGGTTCCATTAAATATGAATGTGTAAAATATTTGAAATTTCCACTCTCATTCCTTCCCAACATGTTTTAATCTTTGGATAATCCCAAGAAATACGACTTTGATCTCCAACTAGTGCACGTTGTCTCCAGCACAAATTTGATTTAGCCGTATCAAATTTCAAAATAATACATGGTGTTCTGAAATATCTAACGATTACTTTCCAATAAAATTCTTTCCAAGTTGGGCTGTTAGTCAGTTTATGTCCATTTTCACACACTTGCTCCCACTCTTGATCATCAATCACAACGTTCATTTCTAGTTCCCACCTCTGCTTTATCCCAGGAGGCCCCCCAACATACATGACTGTAAACATTTATATAGATTTGACAGTTTTATCAGATTTATTTTCTTTAGTGACCTTTATGAAGAACATTTCTAAATCAGTAGGTCGTGATTGAAGAAGAGACCATTCAATATGGGACATCAGGTTACTTCTCAACTGCAACAATCTGTAAAAGTCAGATGAAGTCAACCCATACTTCTGAATCTGACCAAATGATTTCAGAATCTTACCTTCAAAACAATCATCAATAAAAATTATTTTGCCAGATTCGAAACCCTGAATCATGTTGCCCTGGTAAAAAAAATCCATTATAACCAAAATGTTCAAGGCCCTGGATATAGTTTTAGGAGCTTTTTTCTAAACATGCTCAAAATCCTTTGTGGGCTTTTCATCCACGTATTTGTAATTTTGCACTTATTCCAGATTTCAGTTGAACAAAATGCAAGGACCTGTAATGAAAATGTAGGGCTTGAGCTCTGTTCCAGTGTTAACCATGTTGTGTCTTTATTAGCCAATAATCCACAATTGTGCTGCCCAATGATGTAATTTTAAATTTGGTAAGTTAAGACCTCTGTAAGGCTCCCCGCTGGCCAGCTGTGTACATTTCATTCTGGTCTTTTTTTCTGCCAAATAAAAGTAAAAGTCAATTTTTGCATTTTTTAAAACTTTTTGTTGGAATCCAAATAGGAAGGGACATAAACAAATACAGCAATCTGGGGAGAATATTCATTTTGACTGTTTCAATCCTCCCAAAAAAGGATAGTGGTAAAATTTCCCATCTTTCTAAATCCTTTTCAATTTGATCCAGTAACTTCCCATAATTTGCTTTGTACAATTTGGAAACATCTGTAGTAATGTTGATTCCCAAATATCAAACCCATCAGGTGACCAGTTGAAATGAACTGTTTTGGATAATTCTGAGGGCCGGGTCCCTCCTATCATCATGGCTTCCGATTTTGATTCATTTACCTGGTATCCTGTGACAAGACTGTAGTTCTTAAGCATTTTAAAATATTTGGTATAGAAATGATTGGGTCTCTAATATACAATATGACATCATCAGCATACAGTGACAACTTGTGGGTCCTAATTTTATCTGGTATACCGAAGATTGATGGTTCTGTCTTGATTAACTCTGCTAAAGGTTCTACACTGATAGCAAGATTGGTGATAGGCAGCATCCTTGGTGTGTTCCTCTCTTTAAGGGAAAACATTCTGATAAATAACCATTAACTCGTACTCTGGAAGTTGGACTGGAATACAGTACTTCATACCATTTAATAAAATTTCAATCGAAACCCATCTCCGATAAGGCCTGTTTCAGGAACATCCAATCCACCCGATCGAAAGCTTTCTCAGCATCCAGGCCAAGAAGCATTGATGGGTTTGGGTTTTGTTGACCAATTGAAATTACATTTAGGGTACATCTGATATTATTTATTCCGAATTGTTTGGGTGTAAAGCCCGTCTGATCGGGGTTAATAAGTTTATTAATAATCTTTTGTAGTCTAGCCAAAATGGTACTTAAAATCTTGACATCGTTACACACTAAACTTATTGGTCTATAAGAGGCACGTTGTTTGTGTGTGACTGAAATGATTGCTTCAGCACATGTTTTGGGTGGATCTTTGGTTCTTAAAGATTAATTAAACACTCTGCATGAGAGTGGAATAAGTTCAGCCTGAAACTTAATCTCTTCTTTGGCAATTGTCCCCACCGATGCTTTAGCCTCATCATCATTAAGTTTAGTAAGATTCATTTGCTGAAAAAATTGCTTAATTTTATCTGCTTTGTTGGGAGAATCATATAGTTGTTTGTAATATTTTGAAAATGCATTTGCTATTTCTTTGGGATGGGATAGCAGCTTTTTGGACAATGGACATGCAACTTTGTGGACGGTTCGACTTGCCTGCGATTTCTTTGGCTGAAATGCTAAAACTCTGCTTGCTTTGTTTCCCTGTTCGTAGTATTTTTGGTTGGCGAAGCGTAAAGCGCCCTCCGCCTTGTAAGTTAGTAGCTCATTCAAATCTTGTCTACATCTTTTCAGTTGTATTCAATGTCACTATTTGTTCTTTTATGTTCAGTTTCAAGTTTCCTAATTTGTTCTTGTAAATTTTTTGTTTTTTCTCACAATTTTTTTTAATTTTTGAAGAAAATGAAATAATTTTGTCTCTCAGGTTTGCTTTGGCTGTGTCCCTTATAATTAAAGGGGAAATCATGTCCCTATCATTAGTATCTAAAAATAAATTAAATTTGTCTTTCGTGTATTGGATTGTCTGTGGGTTGTTTAAAAGTGACACATTTAATCTCCATAGCTTTAAAGGTTTCTCTAGGTCCATATTTAAAGACATCATCACAGGTCCATGATCTGAAATAGTTTGGGGTTCAATAAGACATTCCTCTAATCTGTGAACCTCTTGTTTGGGACACAAAAGGAGTCAATTCTAGAGTTGCTTTTATGAACCTTTGAGAAATGTGCATAATCTCTAACCTTTGGGTGTTTAGCACGCCGTACTTCAACAAGCTCCATTTCCTCTAGCAGATTCTTCTTGGCGTGAAAATGTGCAGCGCCATATTTTACACACATGTCGACATGTATAGAAATTAACTTTGCGTCAAGGTTTGCGTAAATATACACACACTTTTTACACACACTTTTCCCCTGGTGTGAAAATGTTCGGCAGCCACGCAAACTCTTTCTGTGAACAATATCAAACTACAAAGTGTCAAAACTCCCCTAAATCCACTGAAATCTGACTACGTTCGGTGTTATTTAGACCAAGAAGAATCAAACTCAATGTTTTTTTTCCATAAATTTAATATTTTATTGTTTAAACGTAAACGATGAAACTGAACCGCATTTATCCTCAGACAATAACCTAGCATGCACACAAAATAAAGAAAAGGAAAATAAAAGCATGTGAAAACCTCACTAGAATGTAAATAGTACTTTTCTTCAGTTTTTGTCTCATAAAGATGTAACGCAGTGTTCTGTTCGCCAAAGCCCATGAAATGCATCTATGGGTCATTTCATTCTCACTAAGAAAAAGAAAACAGGGTTGGATCAGCAGATTAACTCCAATCAGGTTGGATTATTTTTAATGTGATCAAGGTTTGTATAATCACACGTTTATAAGTAGCTGCAGCGTAAATGTGGACCGTTTGGTTCTGATGGAGAACATCGCCAATAAGGATCCAGAGGGAGCGATTGATCAGAGATCATATTGATCTGCTGGAAAATGTTGACGATGGTTTATTAGTGTTTGGATTAACCCAGACTGATCATCCTGGAGCTCTGAGCAGAACCTAAAGAAGGAGCCGTGCGGTACCGGTACCGGTCCAGTTGCAGTCATCCTTCAGTCGAGCCATGCCCGGATGCGTCTTTATGGACAGAAAGCATCTCTGTTCTGTAAATGTGCAACTTATGCACATGATTCCACTACTTTCCAAACTCAAATGACTTTCTGACTCTGTCTGTCACGAACCCTTTATTTTATTTTTTTGGGAATTTTTTCTTTAAAATTATTTTCTGTGTGGCGACTCTATGTGCCCTAAAATCACCTTTTAAATAAAATATATAATTATTTATAATATAAATACTTATTCTGCTACAAACAAGGACCGTTGCCATGGTTACTACCTCACCTGGTGGCAGACTTCCTGCTATTTATGCTAATTTACATTAACATGTATTTATGGGTGGCGACAGGCAGACCAGTAGCTGCGCTCTAATTGGGATTTATAAAGGAAAGGTGTGGAGTTACAGTATGTGCGTACGTACGGCTTTATACATCCAAATTATTTTGTGCCCGCACTTTTCTAAATTTATCCGTCTGCCAAGTTTTAGTGTGAAAACTGAGCACTCTTATGCATGAGGGCCCTGATCTTTTCCAGCAGCAAATAAGACACTCTGGAGGAAAAGTTTCTGCTCTATAGACGACCAAACATACAATTTATCACAATAATGATTAGAAAACTTTCAACATTTCTCTGTAATCAAGTTTCTTTATTGAAGAAGTCCAAAGAGACAGAACTACAGACATTTTTCTGATCTAAATCTAAAAATATGAGAAGAAAACAGCATCAGTTCTGATTTGATGTTTCAGGTTTTTTGGATCACAATATAGAAAACAGAAGCAAGTTCAGATCACTTTGATCTCAACTGATTTAACAACAAATAAAACATCGAAATACATGGATAAAAAAATGAAAGGAAAACCATTAGAGTCCAGAGAAGTTTAGATTTTCATGAAATATTTCTGTCATAAGAATGAAATAAATGATCAGCAGTGATTTCCTTTATGGCTCCTGTAACACAAAGAACTAAACCGGAAAAATAAAGAAGGTCAGAACAGCAGAGCAGAGACATCAGAACCATGAACCCTGATCAACAATCTGAGAGGAAAGAGGAAATCTATCTGGGTTTACAGAACTCTGCTGAGGATCCAGTAAAATGAACCCAAACTCCAGCCAGTAGCGGTTCAGTGAATCTGGTCTGGACTCTGCGGAGGAGAGTCATGGTTTCAGAGACGCTGTAGAAGGACAGAATACCTGCTCTGTGATCCAGGTACACTCCGACTCTGGAGGAAACTGGACCTGAGATGGAGTTTGGAATGTTGTTGTGCCAAAATTTACTTTGGTAAGAATCTAATGCCCAAGATTTATCATTATATCCAAAACCACATTCATCACCCGATCCTGCTCTGCTGATACTCTTGTATGCAACTGCTACATAAACTGACCCTCTCCACTCCACCTCCCAGTAACAAGGTCCAGTCAGACTCTCTCTACTCAGAACCTGAGAATAATCAATGAATCTGTCTGGGTGACTATAACAAGACTGACCTTTATTCATCCTTGTCACCTTCCTGTTCCCCTCTGATAGTCTCAGCCATGTGTTTGCTGTGTTTGGATCCAGAGTGATTTCACATGAATATCTTAAGAATCCAGTTCTGCTCTTTGGTTCTGGTTCTGACAGTAGAACATCCACCTCAGTGACCATCAGTGAGATGTTTGTCCATGAGTCTCTCAGGACGTCCTGTAGTTTGTCTCTGAGCTCTGACACAGCTGCTGTCACGTCCTCAAAGTGTCCCAGAGGACGGATGTTGATGCTGGATGAGTGTGTAGACTCACTGAGTGCTGGCAGTGAGGGGTAGTTGAGGAGAAACTGGTTGTGATCCTCTGTGTGTGAGAGCTGCTCCAGCTCAGCGTCTTTCCTCTTCAGCTCAGTGATCTCCTGCTCCAGCTTCTCCTGAACATCTTTGGCTCAACTCACTTCAGTTTCCTGCTGGGATCTGATCTGCTGCTTCACCTCAGAGCTTCTTTTCTGGAGGAGACGGATCAGCTGGGTGAAGATCTTCTCACTGTCCTCCACTGTTTTATCAGCAGAGCGATTGATGGCCTCCACCTCCTGTTGAAGCAGCTTCACATCTTTCTCCTGGTCCTGGATTCTCTGCTGGATGTTTCCTCGTCTCTCCTCCAGCTCTCTCTGCCTCTGAGTCCTTTCTGCTGCAGCTGACACTGTTTTATGGCCTTTATGTTCATCCATAGTGCAGAGATAGCAGATACACTTCTGATCAGTGCGGCAGAAGACCTCCAACAACTTATCATGCTTAGAGCAGATGTTCTCCTGGAGGTTCTTGGACGGCTCCACCAGCTTGTGTTTCTTGAATGCAGCTGAATCAAAATGAGGCTGAAGGTGTTTCTCACAGAAAGAGGCCAGACAGACTAAACAGGACTTGATGGCTTTCAGTTTTCTTCCAGTGCAGGAATCACAGGCCACATCTTCAGGTCCAGCATAACAGTGGTCAGCAGGAGCAGCTTGGAGTCCAGTCTTCTTCAGCTGCTCCACTAAAGCTGCTAGCATGGCGTTCTTCTTCAAAACAGGCCTTGGTATGAAGGTCTGTCTGCACTCAGGGCAGCTGTGGATTCTTTTCTGATCCTCTTCATCCCAGTGACATTTAATACAGTTCATACAGTAGCTGTGTCCACAGGGAGTAGCCACTGGATCCGTCAGTAGATCCAGACAGATTGAACAGGAGAAAGTCTCTCGGTCGAACTGACTCTGCTCCATTTCTGCTCTCAGTCACAGTGACTGTCTGCGTTTCACTTCCTTGTAACAGAAACTGTTTGACCTGATTTATGTCTCATGTTTCCGTGCAGAGAGTCTGCAGCCAATCAGGTTCACCCAAAGCAGATCTTGGTTACGCCCAGCCTCACAGTTCAGATCATAAAAATAATCCTGCCAATGTTACACCTAAAGTTTTATAAGACCATGAGGTTCATCTTAGGTAAAAAGACGATAATTAATACTAATGGGCCCAACTGTTCTTAAGAAATATATTTAATAAAGTAAACATGATTGTAAACTAATATTATCAAGGAACATGATTAAATGTTACCATTTGTCTGTATAATAGCACATGCACTCCTGGATTTCCAGATTTCTTTAGATTATGTCTCTCACTGTGGACATGAACCTAAGGTGAAAATTTCAAACCCCTCCATGATTTCTAAGTGGGAGAACTTGCAAAGTCACAGGGTGTTCAAATACTTATTTTCCTCTCTGTATTCTGGAAAATTATAGCTTAAGTATGACCATTCTTGCAGCTAAGTTTAACTGGACTGTGCAATATTTTTAAATGCAATTTTAAAATGTTTTTTTGTACTTTGTGTTCTGCACATGTTCTATCAAGATTTGAGATGAATAAACGAAAACATGGCCTATTATTTATATTTAACATTTAATTGCAACATTGTTAAAAAAAAGATTCGAAATAACTTGAAATTAAACGTTTCAGGCTTTTGGACCTCAAGGTTTTCCCCAGAAAACTTGCTAAGCCTGGTAGTTGGGCGCTTGGCAGTCATTCATCCAGCGGCCCGTCGTGATTTTGAGTTAAAAAATGTTTAAAGTTGACAGGAAATTTGAAAATATCCCGTGATAATTATGTGTTATTGGAAGATTAACATCAGAACATCGACTGTAAAGTCTTCAACAATGCCAACATAAAATTTTTTTTATAAATAAGCAATGCTAACCCTGGTGGGGGCATAAGTAAAGCCTGGTGGCCCGCCAGGATTATAATACACTGGGGGAAACTCTGGACTTGAGACTTGACTTGGGACTTGAGGATAAAGATTTGAGTTTTGTAAAACACTGACTTGGTCCCACCTTTGAAACAAACGCAAAGCGTCTAGCGCTGATGGGAGGAATTTCTTTTGGACTTTTACCAAATAGAAAAAGAAACTGGTACGACTGACGCTACTCCATTTGTTTAATTTCTGTGAAGAAGGAGGTTGCACTCAGTGTCTTCTTCAGAGGTTTTTGTGTTGTTACCTTCAGTGGTTCCTGTTGTAGCGCCACCACATGTGAGGAGGTTAATAGGTTCTTCAGTGTGTTTGGTTTGTTTGACACAATGCAGTGTGAAAACAAACCACAGCAGCTGAAACTGAAACAAATGTTGAAATGTTGGTTCCCAATTGAACCACGTCTACCTGACTACCAGGTATGAAATAGATCTATTTTTCTTATGTAGTCAAAGATTAGGAAGAATATTGTGGCCGGCCCTTAGTGTTGCTGGAGACTCTGTGGTCAGATGGATGTAGATCACATACACATATTCTGGCCTTGTCAACAGATAACTGGATAAAATAATTCTAACTTTGAACAAATAATAGCTGGTTTTATCGCTGTACAAATGCTGCTGGGAAAGACAAGTGTTTTGTTGTTGACTTGATATCCAGAAACCACTTGCTGCATTCTCGTTGGCTGTGCAGGAGTCGCCACTTCTGCTTTTCAAAGATGTGTGGTTCTAATACAGCAGATCTGTTTATATCCATTTTTAGGTGAGAGTGTAAACGTTGAGTTGTGGGGCGTGGCCAGCAGCTTATTTGGATTTAAAGAGACAAGACGCCCTAAAACAGCTCAAATAGGAAGAACTGATCAGACTGAAATCTGATTATCTAAGAATGATTTTGTGCTAAAATTGTAATGAACAGGTTTTGTTTAGCCCACAGACATATCCTAACCTGTTTAAGAGACACCAACATGTTTGTTGTAGTTTTTTTCAGCCTTTCTAGGAGTAAATGATTTCCGTCTCTCTTTCAGCCTCGAAGCCGGACAACGCCGGAGGAATCGCTGCCTCTGTGATCGTGGTGGTGCTGCTGATCGGCACCCTGGTCGCTCTGCTCGTCTTCTACCTGCGAACCAAACCAGATGCCAACTCTCCATCGCTCGCTATCGGCATTAGTAACGAAGGATATGTTCCAGTGAGTTAAAAGATCCCAATAAAATCCAATCATTTGACCTTTTCTCACCTTTTTCTCTCCTGAAACCTGTTTGATTTTTATTAAATTGTATCTCAGGAGGATCCTGTGACTGTTCCTCCAAGACAAAACCATCCAATGGCTGCAGGATTCAACAACGTCTCTGTGAGTTTTATTCAACTCAGTTTCTATTGTTGAAACCAAATGATGACAGAAGCTTCACCACTAGGGGGCAGCAGCTACTAATTTAAATATCAGGCTTGTCCACAGGTGTTTGCAACAGATGGAAACATTTTATTAATCAGTCCAACATTATTACAAACAAATTGAAATCTATTTTTAATAGAAAATGTCTGGTGTAATAGAAATATTTGTCTTTAATAACCACATTTTCAGCATTCTATATCATTTGATAGTAAATAGGAGCTTTTACTCAAAAGCAAACGTTGGTGTACCCAAAACTGCTGTTAAGTAATTTATCAAACATACTAAATACGAGACTTCCGGACCGGACCACCATCACAATGTTCGCATAGCGAGAGCCTCCTGGTTGAACCGGAGTAATTAGAGAAATTCTCCCCATAGAACCTAAGTAAATATAACAATATAATAACTTAAAAAGCGGGGACAAGATTGTACCACTATCTCGAGAAATAACCGCCGACTGAAGTCAGGTGGGTGAGAGAGAAAAGACGCAGCAACAATTAGCAGCTAGCGGGTTGAAGCTAACAAGCCACGAGGAGCAGCGCCTGAAAATGACCGACACTGAACTGATCCTGCGGGAACTAAAAGGGTTTCGCCAAGAAAATAAAGAACAATTTGAGACGATAAAAGAAGAACTTGCGAAGGTGAACACCAGGATGGAGGAGGTGGAGGGACGTATGGAGAAAGCAGAGGAAAGGATCCTAAATACGGAGGAGGTTATCACGGCTATGCTAAAGCTACACGCTAAGCTGGAGGACAAATTGATGGATCTGGAGAGTCGATCCAGACGAGAGAACATAAGGATATATGGGGTACCGGAGGGATCCGAGAAGGAATCGACAATGATCTCATTTGTCGAAGCCCTCCTCCGTCAAGGTGTTGAGTTAAACGAAGACACCCTGAACTCCACACTGAAAGAGCTCATCGGTCTGTGGGGCCGCAGCCGCCGCGCCACCACCTCCATCATCATCAGGTTCTTAAGCTTCAGTACGAAAGAGATGATACTCCGTAAGGCCTGGCAGAGGAAGGGGTTTACATGGCAGGAACATCACAGCAACCTGGATCATGACTATCCACCTCTCATACTTAAAAGACGAAGGGAATATAAAGAAATCCGCAAAGTTTTGAAGGAAAGTAACATCCACTTTCAGACCCTCTTCCCCGCGATGCTGCGTGTTAGATACGAAGACGGAACCAGAACCTACGATACGGTGGAGGAGGCATCAGAGGACCTGCTGAGACGAGGCTTCACCGTGCCAACCATCAGACCTCCGGAGACGCTCATGGAGCAGGTGCAGCAACTGTCCTGGACGAGAGTGGACCGACGAGCGACGAAGGGCGCATTTACAGCCGGCCGGGGGTCCAGCTACAAGGAGAAGCTGTGAGCCTTCAGGAGAACACCTTCAGGAGAACACCTTCAGGAGAACAACACCTTCAGGAGAACAACACCTTCAGGAGAACACCTTCAGGAGAACACCTTCAGGAGAACATCTTCAGGAGAACAACACCTTCAGGAGAACATCTTCAGGAGAACACCTGTGGGCCCCTCCGGGACCCAGCGGATCTTCCCCAGACCGAAGACGGCGGGAGGAACTGTGAAATATCTTCAACCAAATCTGTAACTAGTGGTGGAAACAAACTATTGAATAATCCGGTTCATTCAGGACCTTTTTTCCTTTGGAAACTTTTCTCAGTTTTTTCTTCTTTTTTTTCAGCCATGCGACTGTTGCAGGTAAGGGCCTCTCCCTCTGCACCGAGGAGGGAGATTTTTTCCTTCGAGCCCCTTGTGGGGACTCAACAGGGTCAGGTTAATAGACCCCTACCTAGGAAGTTACATGGACACATTATGTTCAGTTTTATGTGTATTATGTTAATTGTTTGTTCCCTGCCGGTTCTCCTCCAGGAGGGGGAACTGCACCAGGTTTCTGAGTGAGAAGGAGGAGGGAATCACATAGATGCAAAACGGATCTTTAAAAATAGCATCATTTAATATAAATGGAGTACTCAACCCAGTTAAGAGGGAAAGAATCTTATCAAAATTAAAGAAAGATAAAATCCAAGTCGCTTTTTTGCAAGAGACACACCTCAACAACTCAGAACACGATAAATTAAATAAACAAGGATTTAAACATGTTTACTTCTCTTCACATGGCTCGGGGAGGCGGAGAGGAGTGGCGACCCTCATATCCAAGGCTGTAAATTATGAGCACATTTCAGAATATAACGACAAGGAAGGCAGATTTGTTATGGTTACAGGTAAATCAGAAGGAATCGTGATAACTCTCCTTAACGTGTATATCCCTCCTGGAAGTGACTGGTCCTTTTATAGACAACTAGTCGATATAATGACAACAAAAAGTCAGGGGATTTTAATATGCGGCGGAGACTTTAATGTCCGATTAAATCCGAAAATTGACTCTTCAAATGGGAAACCCGACGCAAAAAACATTAGCAGAAGATTAAATACCTGGATGAGTGAGGTGGGGGTCGTGGACGTTTGGAGAGAAAGAAACCCAAAGAGTGGAGATTACTCTCACTACTCACATGCTCACAACGTCTACTCCCGCATAGATTACTGCTTTATGTTCAGGGAGATCTTTTTAGGGTAGACAGCTGTGAAATGGGACCTAATACTCTTTCAGATCATGGTCCCATTTACATCTCAATCCGTCTGAATAATAAGAGGAGGTCCACTCTGTGGAGACTGAACTCTAACATTTTGAACAAATTGGACATTAGAGATAAACTAAAACGTGAAATTAATTTATACTTAGAAAATAACGATAATGAGGAAGTGACTCCTCCTATAATCTGGGACGCGTTAAAAGCAGAGATTAGGGGTAAAATTATATCCATAACCTCATATGAGAAGAGAATCAGAGAAAAAAACCTCCAGGAATTAGAAGAGGATTTGAAACGATTACAGAGAGAACATGCAAAATCTCCCAAAGATGACAACACCAAACACAAGATTATAAAACTAAAGAAAGAAATAGAAGAAATAAACATTCAGGAAATCCAAAAAAAGCTTATTTTTATAAAACAGCAATACTATGAGGTAGGTGGGAAATCCCTGAAACTTTTATCATAAAGGTTAAGAAAACAACAAGCCTGCAGAACTATACATAAAATAAGAAACAACGTAACAAAGGCAATAGAAACTAATCCGGAGAAAATCAAAAACTGCTTTCAAAAATACTATAAAACATTATATTCCCAGTCACAGACAAGCAGCGACAACCAGATCGATGCCTTTCTGGAAAAGATCAATCTTCCAACGATCACCGATGAACAAAATAAAAAATTAATATCCAAAATTACAAAAGAGGAAATTCAATCAGCAATCAAGAGAACTAAAACGGGAAAGTCTCCAGGGACAGATAGATTCACTACAGAATGGTACAAAATTATGCAAGACCAACTAATCCCAACATTAGAGAAAACTTTCAACTGGGTTTTAGAAAATAAAAATATCCGCCCTCATGGAGAGAGGCAGTGATTTCAGTCGTACCTAAGGAAGGGAAAGACAAACTGGAATGTGGGAGTTATCGTCCTGTAAGTCTGCTAAACAATGATTATAAACTCTTCACCTCCATACTGTCTAAAAGAATAGAAGTCATATTACCAGCTTTAATACATAAAGACCAGACTGGCTTTGTCAGGCAAAGACAGACCCAAGACAACATTAGGAAAACACATTATGAGAGAAGTCACTCAGCAAAAACTAGAGGCACTGATATTAAGTCTAGATGCAGAGAAAGCATCTGATTCGGTGGGGTGGTCGTTTTTATATAAAGTGCTTTCAAAATTTGGATTTCATACAACGATAATCGACACATTTAAATCATTATATACTAAACCAACAGCTAGAATTAAAATTAATGGAGATTTGACCGATTCATTCACTTTGGAGAGAGGAACGAGACAGGGGTGTTGTGCGTCGCCGCTTCTCTTTGCCTTGTTTATTGAGCCCATGAGTCAACTGATCAGGCAGAGGTCAGAGGTCACAACGACATCTGGGGAGCAACAACTATCCTTGTTCGCTGATGATTTATTGTTAAGTATAACACAGCCCACACAGACAATCCCAAAACTGATGAAGTTGCTCGAAGAGTTTAGTTTAATCTCTGGTTACAAAATTAATATAAATAAAACTCAAGTATTAACATTTAACTACAATCCACCGTCTTCAATAAAGACTGTGTACAACTGGAATTGGGAGGCCGAGTCTATCAAATATTTGGGTGTTTCACTACCGAGGGACTTCTCAAAACTGTTTGATATAAATTATGGCCCACTAAATTTGAAAATAAAATCAGATTTACATAGATGGAATGTTATTCCCTTTTTAAGTTTGAGCTCCCGGATAGAATCCATCAGGATGATTATCCTTCCACAGTTATTGTACTTATTTCAATGTCTACCAGTCAGAATCCCACCTAAACAGTTCTTAGAATGGGGTAGATTAATAGTGAGGTATCTGTGGCAGGGCAAAAAGGCCAGAATTAAGCTTAAAACTCTGCATCTAAAAAAAGAAAAGGGTGGAATGGGCCTTCCCTGTTTACAGGAGTACTACCATGCAGCCCAGCTGAGACCTTCAGTCTGCCTCTGTTCACCATCATATACTGCAGCTTGGAAGGAAATAGAAGGAACGACGATAACAGGAATCCCAATAACAGCCCTACTTAGTGATTATAAATTACAAGAAGAACAGCAAATTCAAAAACAGTTCAAATTAGACTTAGAATACATGAGCACATAACAGCAATCAGCCATGTTTATATGAACTGCCCATTAACTTAGAACTTATCCTGCTTATGATCCGATCGTTGATCAGTTCTATTGGAGCAGGAATAGCTAGAATGTCTTATCGGTTTACCTGTTTCTTAACCAGCTTGTCTTTCATGACTCACTGGCCAAAAGCATCCGCTGTGTTTATTTTGGAAGAGTCTTGTAAAACTGTTCAGCTTCTTGAGGTG
This sequence comes from Xiphophorus hellerii, assembly GCF_003331165.1. NCBI lineage: Eukaryota > Metazoa > Chordata > Actinopteri > Cyprinodontiformes > Poeciliidae > Xiphophorus > Xiphophorus hellerii. Next base: position 7,566,701 of record NC_045679.1, on the reverse strand, counting down.
TTGAGAAGAGATAGATCTTTCCACCGTGGAGGATCCGACGTTTGCAGGGGTTGTGTTGGTATCCGCAGAATGCACCGATGTCAACAACCAGCTTCACCACCGGGTGAAACCAGCGTCTGATCCGCACCGTCTCTGCAGATAGATCCTGTGCAAACGTGATTTTGGCCCCATCTTGTATAATATCTCTTTTTCTGGAAATCTACCTGCTACCAGGATCTTTCTGTGGTGGTGGATCCAGAGTGTTGTTGATGAATGAAGACGAAACCAAACATCTGATCTTTTCCAGCCGCAAATAAGACACTCTGGAGGTTAAGTTTCTGCTCTATAGACGACCAAACATACAATTTATCACAATAATGATTAGAAAACTTTCAACATTTCTCTGTAATCAAGTTTCTTTATTGAAGAAGTCCAAAGAGACAGAACTACAGACATTTTTTCTGATCTAAATCTAAAAATATGAGAAGAAAACAGCATCAGTTCTGATTTGATGTTTCAGGTTTTTTGGATCACAATATAGAAAACAGAAGCATGTTCAGATCACTTTGATCTCAACTGATTTAACAACAAATAAAACATCGAAATACATGGATAAAAAAATGAAAGGAAAACCATTAGAGTCCAGAGAAGTTTAGATTTTCATGAAATATTTCTGTCATAAGAATGAAATAAATGATCAGCAGTGATTTCCTTTATGGCTCCTGTAACACAAAGAACTAAACCGGAAAAATAAAGAAGATCAGAACAGCAGAGCAGAGACATCAGAACCATGAACCCTGATCAACAATCTGAGAGGAAAGAGGAAATCTATCTGGGTTTACAGAACTCTGCTGAGGATCCAGTTTCATAAATCCCAACTCCAGCCAGTAGCGGTTCAGTGAATCTGGTCTGGACTCTGTGGAGGAGAGTCATGGTTTCAGAGACGTTGTAGAAGGACAGAATACCTGCTCTGTGATCCAGGTACACTCCGACTCTGGAGGAAACTGGACCTGAGATGGAGGTTGAAATGTTGTTGTGCCAAAATTCACTATTGTGCTGAGAACAATCTAATGCCCAAGATTTATTATTATATCCAAAAGCACATCCATTACCCGATCCTGCTCTGCTGATACTCTTGTATGCGACTGCTACAGAAACTGGTTCCCCTCTCCACTCCACCTCCCAGTAACAAGGTCCAGTCAGACTCTCTCTACTCAGAACCTGAGAATAATCAGTGAATCTGTCTGGGTGACTAGAATAAGACTGATTTTGGTTCATCAATCTGACCTTGCCTTTCCCCTCTGACAGTACCAGCCATGTGTTTGCTGTGTTTGGATCCAGAGTGATTTCACATGAATATTTTAAGAATCCAGCTCTGCTCTTTGGTTCTGGTTCTGACAGTAGAACATCCACCTCAGTGACCATCAGTGAGATGTTTGTCCATGAGTCTCTCAGGACGTCCTGTAGTTTGTCTCTGAGCTCTGACACAGCTGCTGTCACGTCCTCAAAGTGTCTCAGAGGACGGATGTTGATGCTGGATGAGTGTGTAGACTCACTGAGTGCTGGCAGTGAGGGGTAGTTGAGGAGAAAATGGCTGTGATCCTCTGTGTGTGAGAGCTGCTCCAGCTCAGCGTCTTTCCTCTTCAGCTCAGTGATCTCCTGCTCCAGCTTCTCCTGAACATCTTTGACTCGATTCACTTCAGTTTCCTGCTGGGATCTGATCTGCTGCTTCACCTCAGAGCTTCTTTTCCGGAGGAGACGGATCAGCTGGGTGAAGATCTTCTCACTGTCCTCCACTGTTTTATCAGCAGAGCGATTGATGGCCTCCACCTCCTGTTGAAGCAGCTTCACATCTTTCTCCTGGTCCTGGATTCTCTGCTGGATGTTTCCTCGTCTCTCCTCCAGCTCTCTCTGCCTCTCAGTCCTTTCTGCTGCAGCTGACACTGTTTCATGGCCTTTATGTTCATCCATAGAGCAGAGATAGCAGATACACTTCTGATCAGTGCGGCAGAATATCTTCAACAACTTTTTATGCTTAGAGCAGATGTTCTCCTGGAGGTTCTTGGACGGCTCCACCAGCTTGTGTTTCTTTAAAGGAGCCACATCATGATGAGGCTGAAGGTGTTTCTCACAGAAAGAGGCCAGACAGACTAAACAGGACTTGATAGCTTTCAGTTTTCTTCCAGTGCAGGAATCACAGGCCACATCTTCAGGTCCAGCATAACAGTGGTCAGCAGGAGCAGCTTGGAGTCCAGTCTTCTTCAGCTGCTCCACTAAAGCTGCTAGCATGGTGTTTTTCTTCAAAACAGGCCTTGGTATGAAGGTCTCTCTGCACTCAGGGCAGCTGTGGATTCTTTTCTGATCCTCTTCATCCCAGTGACCTTTAATACAGTTCATACAGTAGCTGTGTCCACAGGGAGTAGTCACTGGATCCGTCAGTAGATCCAGGCAGATGGAACAAGAGAAAGTTTCTCGATCCAGCTGAACTGCCTGCTGCTCCATTTCTGCTCTCAGTAGCACTGACTGTTAGTTTCATTTCCTGTGAACAAAAAACAAACTTGAGTTGTGATCCACCAATCACATGTCAGGGCAGAGAGGCTGCAGCCAATCAGCCTCCTGCTTCAGCAGCTGCTGGTTCCACCCAGACTCAGTGTGTGTGAGACCAGGAAGAGGAGCGCTCTGAAAGCAATAATATTTTAAGCTGAATCATCTTCACAACAGTTTTCTGTTCAAAATAACTGACTGAGTCTCTTAAACTCAGGTTGCTAACATGTTAGCTCTCCACAGCTTCAGAGAATAAAATGAAAGAATCATTCTTGCTGAAGAAACTAGATGTGTTTGGTGGTTAAGGGAAAATATGCTTCCTGTTTCCTAACTGCTCTGTAATGACAACAGACTGCAGAGAGTCCAATGTTTGCATCGTGTTCATATCAGTTTGTAATCCGTCTTTTTATAAAGCTGTAAAACTTTAACAAAACAGCATTTAGTAGTTCTACTGCCAGATATGAGACAGAGGTCTATTTCTGCATTTAGTTTTCAGAGAATCATTTAATTCAAGGTTCAACATCTGACTGGTTCTTCTGGGTTTTATGCTCAGCTACATTCTTTCTGAGGTGAATGCAAACATGTCATCACATGTTTAATGTGTCCATAAAGCTCTGCCTTATTCATGCATTTATAAAATATAGTAATTAAATTCAGCCCATCATGGTATTTAGGTTTTTGTTGCCTCCCTAATGTAATTGTTCCTCCCTGATGTCATCACTTGTCTCCTCTACAACAGATACTGACCTCATGTCTGTCTCCTTCGCCCCTCGTCTTTGGCGCCTCCACTAAGTCATATGGTCAGAAAAGCATTATACATTAGTTGTAAAAGTTACGGATCTTCATCCAAACTGGACCGGAGACTGAGATCCAGATGTTGTTGTGCCAAAATTTACTATCGATTTGAGTACAATATAATACCCAAGATTTATCATTATTTCCTAAAACACTCACTATTCTCTCTCTCCATTGATTTAAAGTCGGAGGTAAAGGTTTATACCAACATACCGTAATCATTTTCTTTGCTACCAGAACAAGGATTCCAAACTGGTGCCGTTTTTCTTTACTTAATAAATCTCTCTGGAGTACTCCCAGAACGACGACAAGGGGGTTCCATTAAATATGAATGTGTAAAATATTTGAAATTTCCTCTCTCATTCCTTCCCAACATGTTTTAATCTTTGGATAATCCCAAAAAATACGACTTTGATCTCCAACTAGTGCACGTTGTCTCCAGCACAAATTTGATTTAGCCGTATCAAATTTCAAAATAATACATGGTGTTCTGAAATATCTAACGATTACTTTCCAATAAAATTCTTTCCAAGTTGGGCTGTTAGTCAGTTTATGTCCATTTTCACACACTTGCTCCCACTCTTGATCATCAATCACAACGTTCATTTCTAGTTCCCACCTCTGCTTTATCCCAGGAGGCCCCCCAACATACATGACTGTAAACATTTATATAGATTTGACCGTTTTATCAGATTTATTTTCTTTAGTGACCTTTATGAAGAACATTTCTAAATCAGTAGGTCGTGATTGAAGAAGAGACCATTCAATATGGGACATCAGGTTACTTTTCAACTGCAAAAATCTGTAAAAGTCAGATGAAGTCAACCCATACTTCTGAATCTGACCAAATGATTTCAGAATCTTACCTTCAAAACAATCATCAATAAAAATTATTTTGCCAGATTCGAAACCCTGAATCATGTTGCCCTGGTAAAAAAAAATCCATTATAACCAAAATGTTCAAGGCCCTGGATATAGTTTTAGGAGCTTTTTTCTAAACATGCTCAAAATCCTTTGTGGGCTTTTCATCCACGTATTTGTAATTTTGCACTTATTCCAGATTTCAGTTGAACAAAATGCAAGGACCTGTAATGAAAATGTAGGGCTTGAGCTCTGTTCCAGTGTTAACCATGTTGTGTCTTTATTAGCCAATCCACAATTGTGCTGCCCAATGATGTAATTTTAAATTTGGTAAGTTAAGACCTCTGTAAGGCTCCCCGCTGGCCAGCTGTGTACATTTCATTCTTGCCTTTCTTTTCTGCCAAATAAAAGTGAAAATCAATTTTTGCATTTTTTTAAAACTTCTTGTTGGAATCCAAATAGGAAGGGACATAAACAAATACAGCAATCTGGGGAGAATATTCATTTTGACTGTTTCAATCCTCCCAAAAAAGGATAGTGGTAAAATTTCCCATCTTTCTAAATCCTTTTCAATTTGATCCAATAACTTCCCATAATTTGCTTTGTACAATTTGGAAACATCTGTAGTAATGTTGATTCCCAAATATCAAACCCATCAGGTGACCAGTTGAAATGAACTGTTTTGGATAATTCTGAGGGCCAGGTCCCTCCTATCATCATGGCTTCCGATTTTGATTCATTTACCTGGTATCCTGAGACAAGACTGTAGTTATTAAGCATTTTAAAATATTTGGTATAGAAATGATTGGGTCTCTAATGTACAATATGACATCATCAGCATACAGTGACAACTTGTGGGTCCTAATTTTATCTGGTATACCGAAGATTGATGGTTCTGTCTTGATTAACTCTGCTAAAGGTTCTACACTGATAGCAAGATTGGTGATAGGCAGCATCCTTGGTGTGTTCCTCTCTTTAAGGGAAAACATTCTGATAAATAACCATTAACTCGTACTCTGGAAGTTCGACTGGAATACAGTACTTCATACCATTTAATAAAATTTCAATCGAAACCCATCTCCGATAAGGCCTGTTTCAGGAACATCCAATCCACCCGATCGAAAGCTTTCTCAGCATCCAGGCCAAGAAGCATTGATGGGTTTGGGTTTTGTTGACCAATTGAAATTACATTTAGGATACATCTGATATTATTTATTCCGAATTGTTTGGGTGTAATGCCCGTCTGATCGGGGTTAATAAGTTTATTAATAATCTTTTGTAGTCTAGCCAAAATGGTACTTAAAACCTTGACATCATTACACACTAAACTTATTGGTCTATAAGAGGCACGTTGTTTGTGAGTGACTGAAATGATTGCTTCAGCACATGTTTTGGGTGGATCTTTGGTTCTTAAAGATTAATTAAACACTCTGCATGAGAGTGGAATAAGTTCAGCCTGAAACTTAATCTCTTCTTTGGCAATTGTCCCCACCGATGCTTTAGCCTCATCATCATTAAGTTTAGTAAGATTCATTTGCTGAATAAATTGCTTGATTTTATCTGCTTTGTTGGGAGAATCATATACTGTAGTTGATTGTAATATTTTGAAAATGCATTTGCTATTTCTTTGGGATGGGATAGCAGCTTTTTGGACAATGGACATGCAACTTTGTGGACGGTTCGACTTGCCTGCGATTTCTTTGGCTGAAATGCTAAAACTCTGCTTGCTTTGTTTCCCTGTTCGTAGTATTTTTGGTTGGCGAAGCGTAAAGCGCCCTCCGCCTTGTAAGTTAGTAGCTCATTCAAATCTTGTCTACATCTTTTCAGTTGTATTCAATGTCACTATTTGTTCTTTAATGTTCAGTTTCAAGTTTCCTAATTTGTTCTTGTAGATTTTTTGTTTTTTCTCACGATCTTTTTTAATTTTTGAAGAAAATGAAATAATTTTGTCCCTCAGGTTTGCTTTGGCTGTGTCCCTTATAATTAAAGGGGAAATCATGTCCCTATCATTAGTATCTAAAAATAAATTAAATTTGTCTTTCGTATATTGGATTGTCTGTGGGTTGTTTAAAAGTGACACATTTAATCTCCATAGCTTTAAAGGTTTCTCTAGGTCCATATTTAAAGACATTATCACAGGTCCATGATCTGAAATAGTTTGGGGTTCAATAAGACATTCCTCTAATCTGTGAACCTCTTGTTTGGGACACAAAAGGAGTCAATTCTAGAGTTGCTTTTATGAACCTTTGAGAAATGTGCATAATCTCTAACCTTTGGGTGTTTAGCACGCCGTACTTCAACAAGCTCCTTTTCCTCTAGCAGATTCTTCTTGGCGTGAAAATGTGCAGCGCCATATTTTACACACAAGTCGACATGTATAGAAATTAACTTTGTGTCAAGGTTTGCGTAAATATACACACACTTTTTACACACACTTTTTCCCTGGTGTGAAAATGTTTGGCAGCCACCCAAACTCTTTCTGTGAACAATATCAAACTACAAAGTGTCAAAACTCCCCTAAATCCACTGAAATCTGACTACGTTCGGTGTTATTTAGACCAAGAAGAATCAAACTCAATGTTTTTTTTTCATAAATTTAATATTTTATTGTTTAAACGTAAACGATGAAACTGAACCGCATTTATCCTCAGACAATAACCTAGCATGCACACAAAATAAAGAAAAGGAAAATAAAAGCATGTGAAAACCTCACTAGAATGTAAATAGTACTTTTCTTCAGTTTTTGTCTCATAAAGATGTAACGCAGTGTTCTGTTGGCCAAAGCCCATGAAATGCATCTATGGGTCATTTCATTCTCACTAAGAAAAAGAAAACAGGGTTGGATCAGCAGATTAACTCCAATCAGGTTGGATTATTTTTAATGTGATCAAGGTTTGTATAATCACACGTTTATAAGTAGCTGCAGCGTAAATGTGGACCGTTTGGTTCTGATGGAGAACATCGCCAATAAGGATCCAGAGGGAGCGATTGATCAGAGACCATATTGATCTGCTGGAAAATGTTGACGATGGTTTATTAGTGTTTGGATTAACCCAGACTGATCATCCTGGAGCTCTGAGCAGAACCTAAAGAAGGAGCCGTGCGGTACCGGTACCGGTCCAGTTGCAGTCATCCTTCAGTCGAGCCATGCCCGAATGCGTCTTTATGGACAGAAAGCGTCTCTGTTCTGTAAATGTGCAACTTATGCACATGATTCCACTACTTTCCAAACTCAAATGACTTTCTGACTCTGTCTGTCACGAACCCTTTATTTTATTTTTTTTGGAATTTTTTCTTCAAAATTATTTTCTGTGTGGCGACTCTATGTGCCCTAAAATCACCTTTTAAATAAAATATATAATTATTTATAATATAAATACTTATTCTGCTACAAACAAGGACCGTTGCCATGGTTACTACCTCACCTGGTGGCAGACTTCCTGCTATTTATGCTAATTTACATTAACATGTATTTATGGGTGGCGACAAGCTGACCAGTAGCTGCGCTCTAATTGGGATTTATAAAGGAAAGGTGTGGAGTTACAGTATGTGCGTACGTACGGCTTTATACATCCAAATTATTTTGTGCCCGCACTTTTCTAAATTTATCCGTCTGCCAAGTTTTAGTGTGAAAACTGAGCACTCTTATGCATGAGGGCCCTGATCTTTTCCAGCAGCAAATAAGACACTCTGGAGGAAAAGTTTCTGCTCTATAGACGACCAAACATACAATTTATCACAATAATGATTAGAAAACTTTCAACATTTCTCTGTAATCAAGTTTCTTTATTGAAGAAGTCCAAAGAGACAGAACTACAGACATTTTTCTGATCTAAATCTACAAATATGAGAAGAAAACAGCATCAGTTCTGATTTGATGTTTCAGGTTTTTTGGATCACAATATAGAAAACAGAAGCAAGTTCAGATCACTTTGATCTCAACTGATTTAACAACAAATAAAACATCGAAATACATGGATAAAAAAATGAAAGGAAAACCATTAGAGTCCAGAGAAGTTTAGATTTTCATGAAATATTTCTGTCATAAGAATGAAATAAATGATCAGCAGTGATTTCCTTTATGGCTCCTGTAACACAAAGAACTAAACCGGAAAAATAAAGAAGATCAGAACAGCAGAGCAGAGACATCAGAACCATGAACCCTGATCAACAATCTGAGAGGAAAGAGGAAATCTATCTGGGTTTACAGAACTCTGCTGAGGATCCAGACTTATTAATCCAAACTCCAGCCAGTAGCGGTTCAATGAATCTGGTCTGGACTCTGTGGAGGAGAGTCATGGTTTCAGAGACGCTGTAGAAGGACAGAATACCTGCTCTGTGATCCAGGTACACTCCGACTCTGGAGGAAACTGGACCTGAGATGGAGGTTAAAATTCTGTTGTGCCAAAATTTACTATTGTTTTGAGAAGAATCTAATGCCCAAGATTTATCATTATATCCCAATTTACATTCATTACCCGATCCTACCCTGCTGATACTCTTGTATGCGACTGCTATATAAACTGGTTCTCCTCTCCACTCCACCTCCCAGTAACAAGGTCCAGTCAGACTCTCTCTACTCAGAACCTGATAATAATTAGTGAATCTGTCTGAATGACTAGAATAAAACTGATCCTGATTCATCCATGTCACCTTCCTGTTCCCCTCTGATAGTACCAGTCGTGTGTTTGCTGTGTTTGGATCCAGAGTGATTTCACACAAATATCTTAAGAATCCAGCTCTGCTCTTTGGTTCTGGTTCTGACAGTAGAACATCCACCCCAGGTACCATCAGTGAGATGTTTGTCCATGAGTCTCTCAGGACGTCCTGTAGTTTGTCTCTGAGCTCTGACACAGCTGCTGTCACGTCCTCAAAGTGTCTCAGAGGACGGATGTTGATGCTGGATGAGTGTGTAGACTCACTGAGTGCTGGCAGTGAGGGGTAGTTGAGGAGAAACTGGTTGTGATCCTCTGTGTGTGAGAGCTGCTCCAGCTCAGCGTCTTTCCTCTTCAGCTCAGTGATCTCCTGCTCCAGCTTCTCCTGAACATCTTTGACTCGACTCACTACAGTTTCCTGCTGGGATCTGATCTGCTGCTTCACCTCAGAGCTTCTTTTCTGGAGGAGACGGATCAGCTGGGTGAAGATCTTCTCACTGTCCTCCACTGTTTTATCAGCAGAGCGATTGATGGCCTCCACCTCCTGTTGAAGCAGCTTCACATCTTTCTCCTGGTCCTGGATTCTCTGCTGGATGTTTCCTCGTCTCTCCTCCAGCTCTCTCTGCCTCTCAGTCCTTTCTGCTGCAGCTGACACAGTTTCATGGCCTTTATGTTCATCCACAGAGCAGAGATAGCAGATACACTTCTGATCAGTGCGGCAGAAGACCTCCAACAACTTATCATGCTTAGAGCAGATGTTCTCCTGGAGGTTCTTGGACGGCTCCACCAGCTTGTGTTTCTTTAAAGGAGCCACATCATGATGAGGCTGAAGGTGTTTCTCACAGAAAGAGGCCAGACAGACTAAACAGGACTTGATGGCTTTCAGTTTTCTTCCAGTGCAGGAATCACAGACCACATCTTCAGGTCCAGCATAACAGTGGTCAGCAGGAGCAGCTTGGAGTCCAGTCTTCTTCAGCTGCTCCACTAAAGCTGCTAGCAGGGTGTTTTTCTTCAAAACAGGCCTTGGTATGAAGGTCTCTCTGCACTCAGGGCAGCTGTGGATTCTTTTCTGATCCTCTTCATCCCAGTGACCTTTAATACAGTTCATACAGTAGCTGTGTCCACAGGGAGTAGCCACTGGATCCGTCAGTAGGTCCAGACAGATTGAACAGGAGAAAGTCTCTCGGTTTAGCTGACTCTGCTCCATTTCTGCTCTCAGTCACAGTGACTGTCTGCGTTTCACTTCCTTGTAACAGAAACTGGTTTGACCTGATTTATGTCTCATGTTTCAGTGCAGAGAGGCTGCAGCCAATCAGGTTCACCCAAAGCAGATCTTGGTTATGCCCAGCCTCAAAGTTCAGATCATAAAAATGATCCTGCCAATGTTACACCTAAAGTTTTATAAGACCATGAGGTTCATCTTAGGTAAAAAGACAATAATTAATACTAATGGACGCAACTGTTCTTAAGAAATATACTTAATAAAGTAAACATGATTGTAAACTAATATTATCAAGGAACATGATTAAATGTTACCATTTGTCTGTATAATAGCACATGCACTCCTGGATTTCCAGATTTCTTTAGATTATGTCTCTCACTGTGGACATGAACCTAAGGTGAAAATTTCAAACCCCTCCATGATTTCTAAGTGGGAGAACTTGCAAAGTCACAGGGTGTTCAAATACTTATTTTCCTCTCTGTATTCTGGAAAATTATAGCTTAAGTATGACCGTTCTTGCAGCTAAGTTTAACTGGACTGTGCAATATTTTTAAATGCAATTTTAAAATGGTGTTTTTTATACTTTGTGTTCTGCACATGTTCTATCAAGATTTGAGGTGAATAAACGAAAACATGACCTATTATTTATATTTAACATATAATTGCAACATTATTAAAAAAAAGATTCAAAATGACTTGAAATTAAAAGTTTCAAACTTTTGGACTTCAAGGTTTTCCCCAGAAAACTTGCTAAGCCTGGTAGTTGGGCGCTTGGCAGTCATTCATCCAGCGGCCCGTCGTGATTTTGAGTTAAAAAATGTTTAAAGTTGACAGCAAACTTGAAAATATCCCGTGATAATTATGTGTTATTAGAAGATTAACATCAGAACATCGACTGTAAAGTGTTCAAAAATGCCAACTTAAAAAAATAAAATAAAATAAAAAGCAATGCTAAGCCTGGTGGGGGCACAAGTAAAGCCTGGTGGCCCGCCAGGATTATAATACTGTCAGGTTTGATACCTATTAAAGACAAGTTGAACAAACACAGAAAAGACAAGACAGTTAGATTCTTTTGTACTCGCGAGGAGATCGGACAGAGATGTGTTTACAGTTACAAATCTCCAACCGCTCTGAAACACATTTGTCCGCTCCTCTCTTTTTATTACTTTCAGAGTCCCTATCACAGAGAGCACTGCAACTCTAAGGGGTGGGGACAGAACATGTAGTTGCAGTGCTAATGACAATCACTAAATAAACACATGTTATCTTGCATTAAAACACAGAGTAAAAACAGAACAGGTCGTATATCTTCAAGGCGACGATTCGTCAGCTATCTAACCGTTCAAAGGAAGAAGAAGTCCTGGTGAGCAATGAACCCCGTGAGCACGGTTATCACTCTTCTCTTCAAGGAGGCCCTCTTGTGAAGACGGAGATAAAGTAGATCAAAACATACAGAAACAGTCTTTATGTTGAAGGAAAAGAAAACAATCAAGGAACATCATATAAGTAACACTATTGTTATAAATGAAACAACAAATATATGATAATATATATACATTTCACCTAACATTCCCCCCTGTTTATCACATATTTGTTCCAATTCTCATATCCCTCCAAAGGCAGCCACTTCAAACGATTTTCAGCCGGGAGTTCATTTTTAGGAACGCAAACATGCTAACACTCAGGGACCATACTCAGTCCAAAGGTTAGGATCTGGATACAGGTCAGGAGAATCCTCATCAGAGTATTCTTTGTCAGGATCTTTGACTAACAAAGGATACATCTGTGCCATCCGGTCCTCCATGGGAGAGATTGCTGTGGTAATGAGACGGTTAAACAAGGAACGCAGGCAAGGAATACAACAACATCCACACAAGGTCAAAATTGCAGCAAAGACTGCAATTGATACTAAGACAGAGGACACAAGGGTTTGGTACTTCCCAAAAACATCCATCCATGCATCCCACATGGAAGTATTCACACCAGAGAGTTCTGTCATCTTGCGGAGACCCGAAATGGCCTTCGTCAGGCTCCCATCAGCTGCTGCATTGTTTCGCAGAAATGTGCAGCACCTTTCTCCAAAGATGGCACACACACCCCCTTTTTCAGCTAGCAGCATGTCAAGAGCTATGCGGCCTTGGAAAGCCATCAGTGAGGTAGCGGCCAGCTGCTCGTGCACCGCCTCGAAACCAGCCTGTGTCCAATTGCCCAGTTTTTGCACGTTGTAATGGATGTAATTAATTCTGTCTACGTTTTAGTTTATCGTACACCACCAACAAATTGAAGATTCAAAACCAGCTGAAATTTGGTCGACTAATTTATATTCATCAGGTGCACTGCGAGGGATGCCCATGGCGTCGATGTACGTGGGATCATCATAATTTTTCCATGTTAGTTCGCGTTTCTCTAAATGATGCCACTGCTGTGGCAAAATGCTAGATAAGGTGTGAATTAGATCTTTTGCGGACATAGGATAGACAGACACAGGTAACAATAAGGAAACTAATGCACAACACCCTGTTACCTTTCGAGGTAATCTATCAAAAAGTCTGTCGTCCCTGCACCACCACCAAACATCTGCACGAGAAACAGGGTTAAAGTCATTGTTTACATTGATTACAGCAGTACACATGGTGTCTGAAAGATTTCCTAATCTTTTCCCAGACCCTGTTCGTTTCATCTGCGGCTGTAAGGGGAAATATTGAATCATAAATCACACAGGTGCTATTAGGATTAGTCTTAGTTATTACTTCTAATAGACATTGTTTTGTGATGGTTGCTGGAGTCACACGAAGTAGAGGCCTTGGTTCCATACATACTACACAATACAACAGTCGTTCCCTGATGAAAACACAAAAATAAAAACAAAAACAACATATTTACTCGCCATTTCATTAAAAGTGCATCAAACCTAAACTATCAAAATGTTATTTAAGAAATTTAACGGAAAAGTGAAACTTCTAAGATTTAAAACAGTAAAAGTGCTTATTTCTGGCAGTTTTAATGATTCTTTACAGCTACTAGAGACCCAAACTTTAGCTTCTCAGAAAATTAAAACATTAAAGACCAAAGAAAAAGGATTTTGAATAGAAATGTACCACAGCAAAATAATCTGGCTCTTCATTGAGAGCTGTATGCAAGCATATTACAGAAAGGTGACTGGAAGGTCTTAATTCTGTCAATTAACCTTTAGCATGTTTTCTTGAACCAAAGGTCAGAACTTAAGGAGAACAACAAATCAGTATCAACAAAAAGAAAAACCTCGTCGAGTATTTCTGTGATTAAATTTTAAACAACCCAACCCCTCTGACAACATAACAAGTCTGAATATGGCCATTTCACGAATACACACATTATTAGGTCCTTTACAATACAATAAAATGTATCAAGTAAATAGTGATGGTCAGTGTTTCTCACACTACGTTACATATTGTGAGGTTGGTGTGCCTTCATTCCACGGCAGGACTTCACTTATCGCTACATATGCTTCATAAATAACCCTTAAAAATTCTTGTAATGAGTTTGTAGCCCTTCATATCTGCGAAACATCAAGAAATGAGAAAAACAAAAACAATATGTAACAAAACTACAGATAAATGCACAGATGGACTAAGTACATGATCACAACTCAAAAGGCAGAGGAAAGCACTTTAAACTTTAGTTTCAGCTTAGAAAAGAGCATACAAAAGTTTTGACTGTTCGTATACTTGATTGTTTCTGAGATAACTGTCTAAAAACACAAAGAAAATCTCAAAAAGCCATTTCTAGTAGTCATTTGTAAACATTCATGAAAACTCCTCCTCCCATCCTACAAAAAGCTTTAGCTGAGCTGAACCAGGTGTTTATATACATATGTGGGAACATCTGCGATAGCTGGTAGGTGCAGCCTAAAATACCTTAAACAATAATCATTACATCAGGATGAGACAGAATGGGGAAAAAAAACAAAACAAAACAAAAACTAAACAATTATATAACAGAAACACTTCAAGTTGAAGCCCGAGGGTGGAAAACAGGACTTATTCAAGATCTACAAACACACGCCACACTATCTAGTTTAGAAGAGAAATATGCTACTGGTCTCATTTTATCACCATGTTGTTGAACCAGTACAGAAGTCATAAAATGACCTTTACAATCTACCATTTGAACAAAAGGTTTTTTATAGTTTGGTAGAGCCAGTGCTGTGCTTGACACAAGGGCCTGTTTTATTCTGCAAAGGGCCTCTTCTGCTTCATCTGTCCAACTCAGCAGAGAGGACATTTTAAGATCTTTTTCATACATCAATTTGCTTAAAGGAGCCACAAGTTCTGCATAATTGGGCACCCAAGTTCGACAATAGTTAGTTAGTCCTAAAAAGGACATCATCTGTTTTTTCGTTTGTGGTTTGGGGGCTTGGAGAATTGTTGTTTTTCTATCCTCCACTATGGTTCGTCCCCCTGCACTCAAATCATGACCCAAATATTTTACTTGTTCTTTACATAGCTGGAGTTTATTTTTATTGACCTTATGACCTTCTTCAGCTAAATGTTTTAAAAGCGCTAAGGTGTCTTGCTTACAGGTTTCCATGTTTGTAGAGGCTAATAAAACATCATCTACATATAACAAAACTTGGCTCCCTCCTGGGGGTTGAAATGTTGACATACTGGCACTCATCACTTGAGAGTAGATTGTAGGGCTCTCACAGTAGCCCTGGGGCAGTCTGGTATATGTGTACCTGTTCCCTTCAAAAGTAAAAGAAAACCAAAATTGACTCTCCTTATCAACAGGTACTGAGAAAAAGGCATTACTGATGTCTACAACAGTGAATACCTTTGCATCTGATCTAAGGGAATTCAACAATGTGTGTGGGTCAGGTACACACGGTGCCCTCTGGATTACAGCATTGTTTACTGCTTGTAAATCCTGAACCATCCGCCATCCGATAGAAGGGGGCTGTTTTTTGACAGGAAAAATAGGAGTGTTGCACGGAGAATTTTCACACCGTACTACGACTCCTGCCTCAATAAGGTCTTTAATTACTGGAGTTGTTTTAACCCAAAGAGTGATGTGAAGACTCTCAGGAGATCTTTGATCCTGCGGGGCAGAGATGGCTTTACGCCCCTCCGCCAGAAGAGTCTGTGCAATGTTGTGTGGAGGCCTGTTAGGCACATCCAATGAATAGTGATAATATGGTTCCCCATATCCCTGGACGACAAAGAAATCTTCCTTTTTTATTTCTGACCCCTGCCTCTAAAATCTCCCCTTCCTCGTCCCCATTGATAAAAAACTTGTTCCTCATTCTGGAGGAAAACCCCTGGAACCTCTTTCTTCTCTTTTACTACCTTCTCGGCATGAATAGCATGATTAATGTATTCATCTAAGGTTCCAGTCCCCAATCCTATGTAATGTTTAGTCACCCATGATCTTATTGCGTCTTTTGACCCTGCATGTAATGCATTTTTTAACAGTTGTTTATATGGACCATTTTCGTCATCATTTTCCACCAGTCCACTGTGCATCTTAAATGTGTTCATCATTCTTGTTCTAAAAGCATCAAAAGTTTCTTCCTCCCCCTGTGTGATTCTGCTTATCTCAGTGTAGTTTGCTCTGCATTTAAATTTTTGAATTGTTCTTGCTGCTAAAGCATCAACTCTGGTTGATAGTTCCCTATCATTATGTGCAAGAACTGCAGGAGGAGACCCACTTAATGGGTTCCACCCTCCTCGAACATGATGCCAGTCGCTACCTAGGGCAGTCATCCATGCTTGCTGGACTTCGTGTCCGTTCAGATGGTAGGACTGGCGCAGGCTATTCATCTCCTCAACAAAACGGTTTACATCTTCCTTATAAGATGTAATCCCTACTAAGGCTTTTTTTTTTTTTTTTTTTTTTTCTTCTTTTGATCTAGTGATAGGTCTGTCACTATCGCTCTCCTCATATTCAGGGGGCGATGGCAAAGCTGGGTATAAACTTCTACTCTGCCCTCCCGGTTTTACCCCCTCTGCGTTTTTTGTAGAAGCACCATCTAGTTCTCCACCCCCACCTGCTGCTTGTTGCTGCGTTATCTGCCTCCTTGACCCAGTTTCATTATCCTCGTTGCTGTAGTACATCACATTCCTTTCTTTATTTTGTTCTACACTCCTTTTTTTAGAGTTATTCTGCCCATTTTCTCTTTTTAGCGCTAATTCTAACCAAAAATTCACATCGTCATACCCCTATTAACGCATTTTCTTTGGATTTGACTTTGTTTTTTGTTTGATATTATCCTGCAGTAAAGTTTTTGTCAGTTTAGACGGCCGTCAAAGTTATAGTTTGTTATCCAATTATCCAAATGTTTTATTTTACCAGGATCCTGGGTTTCGACATATTTCCAGTCATTTGATGTTAAACTGTCTGTCGGCTTATTTTTACTTATCTCTTTCCCCATTTTTATGAAAATTTGGCCCAGTTTGTCGACGCCTAGGGAGTCCTAAAAACTGGGGTTCTGTTCAGTAGGCCAGCAATTGAAATAACCTGTTGAGGTAACCCACGCTTCAACTCTTTCAAGTGGGGGTTCTTACCTCTGCATCCTCAAGAGGTTTGCTGATTACAGTCCTACTATTTTACATGAGGTAAAAATCACTCGCACAGTCACACACTTTTTTTATTTTTGTCGCGGAATTTAAGCGCCTGTTCTCGCAGGACTCCTCCGTCCTTTTTTGCAACGGGTATTCGTCGGGCCCCGTCTCCCTGAACAGGAAGGCACCAGGCTCCGTCCACCTAACCACGGAATTTTGCGCGAGGACTCCGCCGTCCTCCACGGATTTCGTGCTCTATTTGTTACCTGTTAGAGTCTAGAATTGACCCTCAGTCACTCGCCACTTTTAAACAAGAATCACTCACCCCCGTTGTCTTTCCCTGGAGCACCGTCAACCGTCAGATCCCAGCAGGCAGGTCGAGCTCCAGCCCTTGAACAGGATCTGAAAAGTTTCCACTAGGAAACTTGCCGTGCGCACGGTCTGTACTGGGGTCGACCAGACCTGCCGGAATCCTTCTGGTGTATTGGCGACTGGCAATCGAAGGACCAAGTAAATGTCAGGTTTGACACCTATTAAAGACAAGTTGAACAAACACAGAAAAGACAAGACAGTTAGATTCTTTTGTACTCGCGAGGAGAACGGACAGAGATGTGTTTACAGTTACAAATCTCCAACCGCTCTGAAACACATTTGTCCGCTCCTCTCTTTTTATTACTTTCAGAGTCCCTATCACAGAGAGCACTGCAACTCTAAAGGGTGGGGACAAAGCATTTTAGTTGCAGTGCTAATGGCAATCACTAACTAAACACATGTTATCTTGCATTAAAACACAGAGTAAAAACAGAACAGGTCGTATATCTTCAAGGCGACGATTCGTCAGCTATCTAACCGTTCAAAGGAAGAAGAAGTCCTGGTGAGCAATAAACCCCGTGAGCACGGTTATCACTCTTCTCTTCAGGAAGGCCCTCTTGTGAAGACGGAGATAAAGTAGATCAAAACACACAGAAACAGTCTTTATGTTTAGGGAAAAGAAAACAATCAAGGAACATCAAATATGAAACACTATTGTTATAAAGGAAACAACAAATATATGATAATATATACATTTCACCTAACAATTAGAGTCCAGAGAAGTTTAGATTTTCATGAAATATTTCTGTCATAAGAATGAAATAAATCATCAGCAGTGATTTCCTTTATGGCTCCTGTAACACAAAGAACTAAACTGGAAAAATAAAGAAGATCAGAACAGCAGAGCAGAGACATCAGAACCATGAACCCTGATCAACAATCTGAGAGGAAAGAGGAAATCTATCTGGGTTTACAGAACTTTGCTGAGGATCCGGTACCAACGCAAACTCCAATATCATAAACCCAAACTCCAGCCAGTAGCGGTTCAGTGAATCTGGTCTGGACTCTGTGGAGGAGAGTCATGGTTTCAGAGACGCTGTAGAAGGACAGAATACCTGCTGTGTGATCCAGGTACACTCCGACTCTGGAGGAAACTGGACCTGAGATGGAGGTTGAAATGTTGTTTTGCCAAAAATTACTATTGATTTGAGAACAATATAATGCCCAAGATTTATCATTACGTCCAAAACCACATTCATTACCCCATCCTGCTCTGCTGATACTCTTGTATGCGACTGCTACAGAAACTGACCCTCTCCACTCCACCTCCCAGTAACAAGGTCCAGTCAGACTCTCTCTACTCAGAACCTGAGAATATCCAGTGAATCTGTCTGGGTGACTAGAATAAGACTGATGATGATCCATTAATGTCACCTTCCTGTTCCCCTCTGATAGTCCAAGCTCTGTGTTTGCTGTGTTTGGATCCAGAGTGATTTCACATGAATATCTTAAGAATCCAGCTCTGCTCTTTGGTTCTGGTTCTGACAGTAGAACATCCACCTCAGTGACCATCAGTGAGATGTTTGTCCATGAGTCTCTCAGGACGTCCTGTAGTTTGTCTCTGAGCTCTGACACAGCTGCTGTCACGTCCTCAAAGTGTCTCAGAGGACGGATGTTGATGCTGGATGAGTGTGTAGACTCACTGAGTGCTGGCAGTGAGGGGTAGTTGAGGAGAAACTGGTTGTGATCCTCTGTGTGTGAGAGCTGCTCCAGCTCAGCGTCTTTCCTCTTCAGCTCAGTGATCTCCTGCTCCAGCTTCTCCTGAACATCTTTGACTCGACTCACTTCAGTTTCCTGCTGGGATCTGATCTGCTGCTTCAACTCAGAGCTTCTTTTCTGGAGGAGACGGATCAGCTGGGTGAAGATCTTCTCACTGTCCTGCACTGTTTTATCAGCAGAGCGATTGATGGCCTCCACCTCCTGTTGAAGCAGCTTCACATCTTTCTCCTGGTCCTGGATTCTCTGCTGGATGTTTCCTCGTCTCTCCTCCAGCTCTCTCTGCCTCTCAGTCCTTTCTGCTGCAGCTGACACTGTTTCATGGCCTTTATGTTCATCCATAGTGCAGAGATAACAGATACACTTCTGATCAGTGCGGCAGAAGACCTCCAACAACTTATCATGCTTAGAGCAGATGTTCTCCTGGAGGTTCTTGGACGGCTCCACCAGCTTGTGTTTCTTGAATGCAGCTGAATCAAAATGAGGCTGAAGGTGTTTCTCACAGAAAGAGGCCAGACAGAATAAACAGGACTTGATGGCTTTCAGTTTTCTCCCAGTGCAGAAATCACAGGCCACATCTTCAGGTCCAGCATAACTGTGGTCAGCAGGAGCAGCTTGGAGTCCTGTCTTCTTCAGCTGCTCCACTAAAGCTGCTAGCAGGGTGTTTTTCTTCAAAACAGGCCTTGGTATGAAGGTCTCTCTGCACTCAGGGCAGCTGTGGATTCTTTTCTGATCCTCTTCATCCCAGTGACCTTTAATACAGTTCATACAGTAGCTGTGTCCACAGGGAGTAGTCACTGGATCCGTCAGTAGATCCAGACAGATTGAACAGGAGAAAGTCTCTCGGTTTAGCTGACTCTGCTCCATTTCTGCTCTCAGTCACAGTGACTGTCTGCATTTCACTTCTTTGTAACAGAAACTGGTTTGACCTGATTTATGTCTCATGTTTCAGTGCAGAGAGGCTGCAGCCAATCAGGTTCACCCAAAGCAGATCTTGGTTACGCCCAGCCTCAAAGTTCAGATCATAAAAATAATCCTGCCAATGTTACACCTAAGGTTTTATAAGACCATGAGGTTCATCTTAGGTAAAAAGACAATAATTAATACTAATGGGCCCAACTGTTCTTAAGAAATATACTTAATAAAGTAAACATGATTGTAAACTAATATTATCAAGGAACATGATTAAATGTTACCATTTGTCTGTATAATAGCACATGCACTCCTGGATTTCCAGATTTCTTTAGATTATGTCTCTCACTGTGGACATGAATCTAAGGTGAAAATTTCAAACCCCTCCATGATTTCTAAGTGGGAGAACTTGCAAAGTCACAGGGTGTTCAAATACTTATTTTCCTCTCTGTATTCTGGAAAATTATAGCTTAAGTATGACCGTTCTTGCAGCTAAGTTTAACTGGACTGTGCAATATTTTTAAATGCAATTTTAATATGTTTTTTTTATACTTTGTGTTCTGCACATGTTCTATCAAGATTTGAGATGAATAAACTAAAACATGGCCTATTATTTATATTTAACATATAATTGTAACATTGTTAAAAAAAAGATTAAAAATGACTTGAAATTAAGTTTCAGGCTTTTGGACTTCAAGGTTTTCCCCAGAAAACTTGCTAAGCCTGGTAGTTGGGCGCTTGGCAGTCATTCATCCAGCGGCCCGTCGTGTTTTTGAGTTAAAAAATGTTTAAAGTTGACAGGAAATTTGAAAATATCCCGTGATAATTATGTGTTATTGGAAGATTAACATCAGAACATCGACTGTAGAGTCTTCAAAAATGCCAACATAAAAAAAATTTAATAAATAAGCAATGCTAACCCTGGTGGGGGCACAAGTAAAGCCTGGTGGCCCGCCAGGATTATAATACACTGGGGGAAACTCTGGACTTGGGACTTGACTTGGGACTTGAGGATAAAGATTTGAATATTGTAAAACACTGACTTGGTCCCACCTTTGAAACAAACCCAAAGCATCTAGCGCTAATGGGAGGAATTTCTTTTGGACTTTTACCAAACACAAAAAGAAACTGGTACGACTGACGCTACTCCATTTGTTTAATTTCTGTGAAGAAGGAGGTTGCGCTCAGTGTCTTCTTCAGAGGTTTTTGTGTTGTTACCTTCAGTGGTTCCTGTTGTAGCGCCACCACATGTGAGGAGGTTAATAGGTTCTTCAGTGTGTTTGGTTTGTTTGACACAATGCAGTGTGAAAGCAAACCACAGCAGCTGAAACTGAAACAAATGTTGAAATGTTGGTTCCCAATTGAACCACGTCTACCTGACTACCAGGTATGAAATAACTCTATTTTTCTTATGTGGTCAAAGATTAGGAAGAATATTGTGGCCGGCCCTTAGTGTTGCTGGAGACTCTGTGGTCAGATGGATGTAGATCACATACACATATTCTGGCCTTGTCAACAGATAACTGGATAAAATAATTCTAACTCTGAACAAATAATAGCTGGTTTTATCGCTGTACAAATGCTGCTGGGAAAGACAAGTGTTTTGTTGTTGCCTTACCATCCAGAAACCACTTGCTGCATTCTCGTTGGTTGTGCAGGAGGCACCACTTCTGCTTTTCAAAGATGTATGGTTCTAATACAGCAGATCTGTTTATATCCACTTTTAGGTGAGAGTGTAAACGTTGAGTTGTGGGGCGTGGCCAGCAGCTTATTTGGATTTAAAGAGACAAGACGCCCTAAAACATCTCAAATAGGAAGAACTGATCAGACTGAAATCTGATTATCTAAGAATGATTTTGTGCTAAAATTGTAATGAACAGGTTTTGTTTAGCCCACAGACATATCCTAACCTGTTTAAGAGACACCAACATGTTTGTTGTAGTTTTTTTCAGCCTTTCTAGGAGTAAATGATTTCCGTCTCTCTTTCAGCCTCGAAGCCGGACAACGCTGGAGGAATCGCTGCCTCTGTGATCGTGGTGGTGCTGCTGATCGGCACCCTGGTCGCTCTGCTCGTCTTCTACCTGCGAACCGAACCAGATGCCAACTCTCCATCGCTCGCTATCGGCATTAGTAACGAAGGATATGTTCCAGTGAGTTAAAAGATCCCAATAAAATCCAATCATTTGACCTTTTCTCACCTTTTTCTCTCCTGAAACCTGTTTGATTTTTATTAAATTGTATCTCAGGAGGATCCTGTGACTGTTCCTCCAAGACAAAACCATCCAATGGCTGCAGGATTCAACAACGTTTCTGTGAGTTTTATTCAACTCAGTTTCTATTGTTGAAACCAAATGATGACAGAAGCTTCACCACTAGGGGGCAGCAACTACTAATTTAAAAATCAGGCTTGTCCACAGGTGTTTGCAACAGGTGGAAACATTTTATTAATCAGTCCAACATTATTACAAACAAATTGAAATCTTTTTTTAATAGAAAATATCTGGTGCAATAGAAATATTTGTCTTTAATAACCACATTTTCAGCATTCTATATCATTTGATAGTAAATATGAGCTTTTACTCAAAAGCAAACTTTGGTGTACCCAAAACTGCTTTTAATTATTTTATTAAACATATTAAATACAACAATTATGATCCAAAAAGTTTATCTTAAAATAGTTTAGGCTTTTTTCTTTTTCCCCTCCAAACAAGCTCCTAAAGTTAGCAAATTGGATCTTTCTTTCTTTTTTTATTTATTTATTTTTGTTATTTTTGTTATTTTAGCAGTTTTAGAGATACACATACATACATTGAACAGTTAGACTCCCCTCTAACTAATTTGACAGGAGCAGTTGAGTAACAATCAACATAAAAAAAGGAAAAAAGCTTAATTACATTAATTATACAGTTGGTGTCAAGCTCCGATGGATGATCCATTTCTTCCAGTGTTTATTGTGTCTATAAGAGGCAAGTCTTAATGAAAAAGTTAGTCTCTCCATTGCGTGAATTTCCTCTATTATGTCCTTCCAGTCCAAATATGATGGTGGTTCCACTTCAAGCCACCTGTGAGTTACAGCCTTCTTTGCACCTGCATATTAGTAGGAGATATCTATCAGATTTCTTCAGTTCCTGAGGTAAATTACCAGGAAAACCACAGTAAAATCACAGCGTAAATTTAAGTCCATTTTAGTATTGATTTCTTTTATCACTTCTGACCAATAGGGGGCGATCTTAATACATTCCCAGAAGACATGAAAATGTCCTGCAGACACATTCCCACAGTTCCTCCAACATTTTGCCTTTTCAGTATCATTACAATGTTTACTTTTAATGTAAGATGTAACAAAAAAACGTACCATGCATTTCCAGGAAAATTCCTTCCACAGGCCAGAACTTGACGTGTGAATCACAGAATTGCATTTATTTAACCAAACATCCTCAGTTATTGTTATTTTGGCTCCTTTTTCCCATTTAACCTTAATATATGTTGTATTACATTTTCTCTCCGTTTGTAGACATGAGTATAGTTTGGATATTGTTTCTTTGGGAGGTCTTCCGTTGCTCCAGTCTAATAGGATTTTAAGAATACCTGTCTCGTCCTCCTCCAAATATTTTATACTTTTATTGTAGTGGTGTCTTAGCTGGAGGTATCTAAAAAAGTCACATTTTTCCAGGTTGTAGTTATCTTGAAGTTGTTTAAAACTTTTTAATTCACTATTCTTTGTAATCTTCCAGTAACTTGTTAAGCCTTTTTGTGACCACTGTGTAAATCTCTTATCCATTCTTGCAGGGAGAAAATCTCTGTCATAAGCAGGCCATCTTAAAATTCGAGCATTTCTTTCAGTCTTTACTTGCTTTAATATTTTATGCCATATGTCCACCAGTATTTTTATCCATAAGGGTATTAGCTCAGAACCTATATGTTTTTTAATAAGGAAACGATCTCCGATCCAGGATTGTAGAGGTATATCACTGTAAGACGGCTCTATCTCTTTCCATTTAGCTTCACATGTTGGGTCACACCAACCAACTAACTCTCATCTGCGCTGCTCTGTAATAATCCTCAGGTGTGTTAAAGCCCATCCACCCCTTTCTTTTGACAGTTGCAGTGTCTCGGTTTTTGTTTAGCCCAGATAAAATGTGAGATTATTCTGTCCCAATCGTGGAATTGTTTGTCAGGAACCTTTATAGGCAGAGCCTGAAGAAGATAAAGAAGCCTTGGTAAAAGGTTCATCTGTATTTTATCTATTTGGTTATGTAGATTCATGGGTAACAGAGACCAACGCTGTAGATCCGCCTTAATCTCTACTGTCAGTGGGATGTAATTGCATTCAAAAAGGTTGGATAACTGCAGGACTTTTGACTCCCAGATATTTTATAGGTTTGTTGTGCCAGTTGAACCCGGACATTTTCTGAATTCTTAGTGACGGTTGATAATTAAATGTGAGAACTTGTGTTTTCTGTAGATTTGATTTATACCCTGAGTTAGTTCTGAATGTCTTGAGTAAAGAAAGAAGATCAGGTAGGCTGACTTCCGGGTTAGTTAGCGTTACCAGCACATCGTCAGCGTAGAGGCGTATCTTGTGCATTGTGCCTTTAATGGTTCCACCCATAATGTCCTTGTGTTCTCTGATGGCCTGCGCTAGAGGCTCAATGAGAAGCTCAACCAATGTGGGGCTGAGGGGGCAGCCTTGGCGACAGCCCCTTCCTAGTTGTATTTTATCTGATAAATCCCCATTAATCCTAATCCTGGCAGAGGGTGACGCATACAGAGACCGAAAGCAACCTATAATTTGACTATTAAAGCCGAATCTTTCCAAATCCAAATAAAGATAGTTCCAACACACCGAGTCAAACGCCTTTTCTGCATCTAAACTGTCAGCCATCGATTCTGTGTTTTTCATTGGGTCTATGAGGTGAAGAGCCCGTCTCACGTTGTCATGGGTTTGCCTGTTCTGAACAAAACCGGTCTGATCTGTGTCTGTAATTTCAGGGATTATAAATTCCAGCCTTTTAGCCAGTATTGTTGCAAATATCCTGTAATCAATGTTTAAATCTGATATTGGTCTGTATGAACCACATTCTGTTTTATCTTTACCTGGCTTAGGAATCACTGAGATCACCGCTCTTCTCCAAGATGGTGGTGTTTCCCCTCCAGAAAGTACATGATTAAAGCAATCCTTAAGCAGAGGGGTGAATAATTTCCGGAAGTGTCTGTACCACTCCGCCGGGTAGCCGTCCTCACCTGCCATCTTATTCCCTTTCATTTTTGAAATTGCTTCATTAATCTCCTCCTCAGTTATTTGTTGCATTAGCCTGTTATTTTGATCTGTTCCTATCGATGGTAAATCCAGAGAGGCAAGAAATGCTCTCACTGAGGACGGGTCTGCTGCGTGAGGCTGTGTGTATAACTGAGTGTAGTATAATGTCTCTTAGAGAATGGGATGTCTTTTTATCTGTTGGAGTTTTAATTTTCTGCATAAATCTATCAGTTTGTTGTTTACGTATTCTCCAGGCAAGAAGTTTCTTTGATTTGGGTTCATTTTCATAATAATTCTGTTTAATGAATTTAACTTTTTTCTCTCTCTGCTCTTCATATAAACAGTTTAGAGCTTGTCTTGTTTCTCCCATCTGTGGTCATCGTGATTTTCCATGTGCTGTATTTCTAAAGATTTTAATTTTATACTAAGATCTTTTAAACATTTCTCTTTTTCTTTTTTTTATGGGAGGACCACATAATTAACGTCCCTCTCAGAACAGTTTTTGCTGCGTCCCATAAAATCCAGGGAGAAATATACTCGGTGTTGTTGTGGTCCATACAGTCTTTCAATTCTTTTTCTACCAAGCTGTCAAATTTAGTATCATTTAATAAACTGTTATTTAAAAAAAGAAACTCCACAGGGTTTCTTTGCGATCATTATCCAGGTGGAGTGTCATATACACCCCTGCATGATCAGATATATCTCTCACCCCATGTCACAGTTTATTATTCTATGTTTATCAACATTTTGTATAAAGAAATAGTCTAATCTTGAATGGATCTGATGAGAATAAGAGAAAAAGGTGTATTTTTTATCCTGAGGGTTTAAGTTCCACCATACATCACATCCACCAACCCTAATTCTTTAATCGTTATTTTAATCTATATTGCTTCTGTCTGAGCTTTTGTAATTTTGCTGGTTGAGTCCAGAAAAGGATTTAAGTTAACTTTCCAGTCTCTCCTGCATATCAATGTCCCAGATACTTCTGTTGCAATCATGTCAAAGATTTTCCTAATAAGCTGTTTATTTCCGGGTGGTCTATCCACATTCAGTAAGGTGACTTCTTTATGATCTATGTATCCTTTGACCAGTATATACTGTCCTTCTCTGTCTTTAATTTGTGAGGAGAACTGAAAATTCAGCCTATTAGACAATAAAATCGCTGCTCCTCTAGAGCGGCTTTTTGTATATGAAGAGAAGTTCACATTTTTAACCCCATTTTGCTCATTTTTTCATGTTCAGCAGTAGAGATGTGTTTCTTGGCAAAAACTTATATCTTGTTTTTCTTGTTTCATCTTTGCAAAGAGTAATTACCTTAACATAAATAGTAATTACCTTAACATTACGAGTAATTACCTTAACATTAAGAGTAATTACCTTAACATTAAGAGTAATTACCTTAACATTAAGGGTAATTACCTTAACATTAAGAGTAATTACCTTAACATTAAGGGTAATTACCTTAACATTAAGAGTAATTACCTTAACATTAAGGGTAATTACCTTAACATTAAGAGTAATTACCTTAACATAAAGAGTAATTACCTTAACATTAAGAGTAATTACCTTAACATTAAGGGTAATTACCTTAACATTAAGAGTAATTACCTTAACATTAAGGGTAATTACCTTAACATTAAGGGTAATTACCTTAACATTAAGAGTAATTACCTTAACATTACGAGTAATTACCTTAACATTAAGGGTAATTACCTTAACATTAAGGGTAATTACCTTAACATTAAGAGTAATTACCTTAACATTAAGTGTAATTACCTTAACATTAAGAGTAATTACCTTAACATTAAGAGTAATTATCTTATACTGTTGTTTCATTTCTGTCATTAATATACAAACAAGGAATACCTATTATATTCCAGATGCTCTGGTGAACAAGGACGGGTCTGCAGAGCAACAAAACAACACATAACATACGTGACTTCCCAGAGTGAAGTACCAGTCCACCTTCAGAGTAGTGAGGAGAGTCCCTAGAACCCCAGGGGGCTCCTCGCGGTGCTGCCCCTCGTCTCTCCTCCATCATGGCAGCGCCCTTGGAGAAAGCGTGCCTGTTCCCAGATCTGCAGTCGTCCGTAATACTCGTACTTTACAGGGAAATTCACCAGAAAGTTACAGGATGTTGTCGTTGCGCCTGAAGGTCCTCAGTTTTTCCTGGATGTGTTTCGCTCATGTTTCCCGGGTCCACCGCTGGGTTCTGCTCGCTCCTTCCCGGGAGAAGGCTCTCGGTTTGGGTTGGGAGGCGTCCTCCGTTGGTTTGTCTGTCGCTTCAAACATGTTCCTCTTCCTCATGTTGTCAGACGCGTCCTGTGCATTGTTGTAAACCACATGGCCGTTCTCTTAAAACACACCAAGTCTGGATGGGTACATGGTCTGGAAGCGAAGTCAATCAATGCCGTTCCTCTATTACTGATCATTTCATGCATCCAGCTGTTAAATACAGAAAATGCCGACTAGAAAAAATCCCCACATGGTTTTTGCGCCCCCTCTAGTGCAGCGCCCCTCTGCTTACAGTGCATACCCACTTTTATCGCCACTGGTTTTATGACACGTCTCCAACCTTTCTCACAGGTTTAAAGCTCAGTTTTCCAAATGTTGACAGTGGAGGAGCTTTAACCTCCTCTTCATTACTGCTACCAGGATCTTTCTGTGGTGGTGGATCCAGAGTGTTGTTGATGAATGAAGACGAAACCAAACATCTGATCTTTTCCAGCAGCAAATAAGACACTCTGGAGGAAAAGTTTCTGCTCTATAGACGACCAAACATACAATTTATCACAATAATGATTAGAAAACTTTCAACATTTCTCTGTAATCAAGTTTCTTTATTGAAGAAGTCCAAAGAGACAGAACTACAGACATTTTTCTGATCTAAATCTAAAAATATGAGAAGAAAACAGCATCAGTTCTGATTTGATGTTTCAGGTTTTTTGGATCACAATATAGAAAACAGAAGCAAGTTCAGATCACTTTGATCTCAACTGATTTAATAACAAATAAAACATCGAAATACATGGATAAACAATGAAAGGAAAACCATTAGAGTCCAGAGAAGTTTAGATTTTCATGAAATATTTCTGTCATAAGAATGAAATAAATGATCAGCAGTGATTTCCTTTATGGCTCCTGTAACACAAAGAACTAAACCGGAAAAATAAAGAAGATCAGAACAGCAGAGCAGAGACATCAGAACCATGAACCCTGATCAACAATCTGAGAGGAAAGAGGAAATCTATCTGGGTTTACAGAACTCTGCTGAGGATCCAGTTACATAAATCCAAACTCCAGCCAGTAGCGGTTCAGTGAATCTGGTCTGGACTCTGTGGAGGAGAGTCATGGTTTCAGAGACGCTGTAGAAGGACAGAATACCTGCTGTGTGATCCAGGTACACTCCGACTCTGGAGGAAACTGGACCTGAGATGGAGGTTGGAATGTCGTTGTGCCAAAATGTACTATTGTTTTGAGAACAATCTAATGCCCAAGATTTATCATTATATCCAAAAGCACATTCATTACCCGATCCTGTTCTGCTGATACTCTTGTATGCGACTGCTACATAAACTGACTCTCTCCACTCCACCTCCCAGTAACAAGGTCCAGTCAGACTCTCTCTACTCAGAACCTGAGAATAATCAGTGAATCTGTCTGGGTGACTAGAATAAGACTGATCTCTATTCATCCTTGTCACCTTCCTGTTCCCCTCTGATAGTCCCAGTCGTGTGTATGCTGTGTTTGGATCCAGAGTGATTTCACATGAATATCTTAAGAATCCAGCTCTGCTCTTTGGTTCTGGTTCTGGTTCTGACAGTAGAACATCCGCCCCAGTGACCATCAGTGAGATGTTTGTCCATGAGTCTCTCAGGACGTCCTGTAGTTTGTCTCTGAGCTCTGACACAGCTGCTGTCACGTCCTCAAAGTGTCTCAGAGGACGGATGTTGATGCTGGATGAGTGTGTAGACTCACTGAGTGCTGGCAGTGAGGGGTAGTTGAGGAGAAACTGGTTGTGATCCTCTGTGTGTGAGAGCTGCTCCAGCTCAGCGTCTTTCCTCTTCAGCTCAGTGATCTCCTGCTCCAGCTTCTCCTGAACATCTTTGACTCGACTCACTTTAGTTTCCTGCTGGGATCTGATCTGCTGCTTCACCTCAGAGCTTCTTTTCTGGAGGAGACGGATCAGCTGGGTGAAGATCTTCTCACTGTCCTCCACTGTTTTATCAGCAGAGCGATTGATGGCCTCCACCTCCTGTTGAAGCAGCTTCACATCTTTCTCCTGGTCCTGGATTCTCTGCTGGATATTTCCTCGTCTCTCCTCCAGCTCTCTCTGCCTCTCAGTCATTTCTGCTGCAGCTGACACAGTTTCATGGCCTTTATGTTCATCCACAGAGCAGAGATAACAGATACACTTCTGATCAGTGCGGCAGAAGATCTCCAACAACCTATCATGCTTAGAGCAGATGTTCTCCTGGAGGTTCTTGGACGGCTCCACCAGCTTGTGTTTCTTTAAAGGAGCCACATCATGATGAGGCTGAAGGTGTTTCTCACAGAAAGAGGCCAGACAGACTAAACAGGACTTGATAGCTTTCAGTTTTCTCCCAGTGCAGGAATCACAGGCCACATCTTCAGGTCCAGCATAACAGTGGTCAGCAGGAGACGCTTGGAGTCCAGTCTTCTTCAGCTGCTCCACTAAAGCTGCTAGCATGGTGTTTTTCTTCAAAGCAGGCCTTGGTCTGAAGGTCTCTCTGCACTCAGGGCAGCTGTGGATTCTTTTCCGATCCTCTTCATCCCAGTGACCTTTAATGCAGTTCATACAGTAGCTGTGTCCACAGGGAGTAGCCACTGGATCCGTCAGGAGATCCAGACAGATGGAACAGGAGAAAGTTTCTCGATCCAGCTGAACCGCGTGCTGCTCCATTTCTGCTCTCAGTAGCACTGACTGTTAGTTTCATTTCCTGAGAACAAAAAACAAGCTTGAGTTGTGATCCACCAATCACATGTCAGGGCAGAGAGGCTGCAGCCAATCAGCTTCCAGCTTCAGCAGCTGCTGGTTCCACCCAGACTTAGTGTGTGTGAGACCAGGACGAGGAGCGCTCTGAAAGCAATAATATTTTAAGCTGAATCATCTTCACAACAGTTTTCTGTTCAAAATAACTGACTGAGTCTCTTAAACTCAGGTTGCTAACATGTTAGCTCTCCGCAGCTTCAGAGAATAAAATGAAAGAATCATTCTTGCTGAAGAAACTAGATGTGTTTGGTGGTTAAGGGAAAATATGCTTCCTGTTTCCTAACTGCTCTGTAATGACAACAGACTGCAGAGTCCAATGTTTGCATCGTGTTCATATCAGTTTGTAATCCGTCTTTTTATAAAGCTGTAAAACTTTAACAAAACAGCATTTAGTAGTTCTACTGCCAGATATGAGACAGAGGTCTATTTCTGCATTTAGTTTTCAGAGAATCATTTAATTCAAGGTTCAACATCTGACTGGTTCTTCTGGGTTTTATGCACAACTACATTCTTTCTGAGGTGAATGCAAACATGTCATCACATGTTTAATGTGTCCATAAAGCTCTGCCTTATTCATGTATTTATAAAATATAGTAATTAAATTCAGCCCATCATGGTATTTAGGTTTTTGTTGCCTCCCTAATGTAATTGTTCCTCCCTGATGTCATCACTTGTCTCCTCTACAACAGATACTGACCTCATGTCTGTCTCCTTCGCCCCTCGTCTTTGGCGCCTCCACTAAGTCATATGGTCAGGAAAGCATTATACATTAGTTGTAAAAGTTACGGATCTTAATCCAAACTGGACTGGAGACTGAGATCCAGGTGTTGTTGTGCCAGAATTTACTATCGATTTGAGTACAATATAATACCCAAGATTTATCATTATTTCCTAAAACACTCACTTTTCTCTCTCTCCATTGATTTAAAGTCGGAGGTAAAGGTTTATGCCAACATACCGTAATCATTTTCTTTGCTACCAGTACAAGGATTCCAAACTGGTGCCGTTTTTCTTTACTTAATAAATCTCTCTGGAGTACTCCCAGAACGACGACAAGGGGCTTCCATTAAATATGAATGTGTAAAATATTTGAAATTTCCACTCTCATTCCTTCCCAACATGTTTTAATCTTTGGATAATCCCAAAAAATACGACTTTGATCCCCAACTAGTGCACGTTGTCTCCAGCACAAATTTGATTTAGCCGTATCAAATTTCGAAATAATACATGGTGTTCTGAAATATCTAACGATTACTTTCCAATAAAATTCTTTCCAAGTTGGGCTGTTAGTCAGTTTATGTCCATTTTCACACACTTGCTCCCACTCTTGATCATCAATCACAACGTTCATTTCTAGTTCCCACCTCTGCTTTATCCCAGGAGGCCCCCCAACATACATGACTGTAAACATTTATATAGATTTGACAGTTTTATCAGATTTATTTTCTTTAGTGACCTTTATGAAGAACATTTCTTAATCAGTAGGTCGTGATTGAAGAAGAGACCATTCAATATGGGACATCAGGTTACTTCTCAACTGCAACAATCTGTAAAAGTCAGATGAAGTCAACCCGTACTTCTGAATCTGACCAAATGATTTCACAATCTTACCTTCAAAACAATCATCAATAAAAATTATTTTGCCAGATTCGAAACCCTGAATCATGTTGCCCTGGTAAAAAAATCCATTATAACCAAAATGTTCAAGGCCCTGGATATAGTTTTAGGAGCTTTTTTCTAGACATGCTCAAAATCCTTTGTGGGCTTTTCATCCACGTATTTGTAATTTTGCACTTATTCCAGATTTCAGTTGAACAAAATGCAAGGACCTGTAATGAAAATGTAGGGCTTGAGCTCTGTTCCAGTGTTAACCATGTTGTGTCTTTATTAGCCAATAATCCACAATTGTGCTGCCCAATGATGTAATTTTAAATTTGGTAAGTTAAGACCTCTGTAAGGCTCCCCGCTGGCCAGCTGTGTACATTTCATTCTGGTCTTTCTTTTCTGCCAAATAAAAGTAAAAATCAATTTTTGCATTTTTTAAACCTTCTTGTTGGAATCCAAATAGGAAGGGACATAAACAAATACAGCAATCTGGGGAGAATATTCATTTTGACTGTTTCAATCCTCCCAAAAAAGGATAGTGGTAAAATTTCCCATCTTTCTAAATCCTTTTCAATTTGATCCAATAACTTCCCATAATTTGCTTTGTACAATTTGGAAACATCTGTAGTAATGTTGATTCCCAAATATCAAACCCATCAGGTGACCAGTTGAAATGAACTGTTTTGGATCATTCTGAGGGCCAGGTCCCTCCTATCATCATGGCTTCCGATTTTGATTCATTTACCTGGTATCCTGAGACAAGACTGTAGTTCTTAAGCATTTTAAAATATTTGGTATGGAAATTATTGGGTCTCTAATGTACAATATGACATCATCAGCATACAGTGACAACTTGTGGGTCCTAATTTTATCTGGTATACCGAAGATTGATGGTTCTGTCTTGATTAACTCTGCTAAAGGTTCTACACTGATAGCAAGATTGGTGATAGGCAGCATCCTTGGTGTGTTCCTCTCTTTAAGGGAAAACATTCTGATAAATAACCATTAACTCGTACTCTGGAAGTTGGACTGGAATACAGTACTTCATACCATTTAATAAAATTTCAATCGAAACCCATCTCCGATAAGGCCTGTTTCAGGAACATCCAATCCACCCGATCGAAAGCTTTCTCAGCATCCAGGCCAAGAAGCATTGATGGGTTTGGGTTTTGTTGACCAATTGAAATTACATTTAGGGTACATCTGATATTATTTATTCCGAATTGTTTGGGTGTAAAGCCCGTCTGATCGGGGTTAATAAGTTTATTAATAATCTTTTGTAGTCTAGCCAAAATGGTACTTAAAATCTCGACATCGTTACACACTAAACTTATTGGTCTATAAGAGGCACGTTGTTTGTGTGTGACTGAAATGATTGCTTCAGCACATGTTTTGGGTGGATCTTTGGTTCTTAAAGATTAATTAAACACTCTGCATGAGAGTGGAATAAGTTCAGCCTGAAACTTAATCTCTTCTTTGGCAATTGTCCCCACCGATGCTTTAGCCTCATCATCATTAAGTTTAGTAAGATTCATTTGCTGAAAAAATTGCTTGATTTTATCTGCTTTGTTGGGAGAATCATATAGTTGATTGTAATATTTTGAAAATGCATTTGCTATTTCTTTGGGATGGGATAGTAGCTTTTTGGACAATGGACATGCAACTTTGTGGACGGTTCGACTTGCCTGCGATTTCTTTGGCTGAAATGCTAAAACTCTGCTTGCTTTGTTTCCCTGTTCGTAGTATTTCTGGTTGGCGAAGCGTAAAGCGCCCTCCGCCTTGTAAGTTAGTAGCTCATTCAAATCTTGTCTACATCTTTTCAGTTGTATTCAATGTCACTATTTGTTCTTTTATGTTCAGTTTCAAGTTTCCTAATTTGTTCTTGTAGATTTTTTGTTTTTTCTCACGATCTTTTTTAATTTTTGAAGAAAATGAAATAATTTTGTCCCTCAGGTTTGCTTTGGCTGTGTCCCTTATAATTAAAGGGGAAATCATGTCCCTATCATTAGTATCTAAATATAAATTAAATTTGTCTTTCGTGTATTGGATTGTCTGTGGGTTGTTTAAAAGTGACACATTTAATCTCCATAGCTTTAAAGGTTTCTCTAGGTCCATATTTAAAGACATCATCACAGGTCCATGATCTGAAATAGTTTGGGGTTCAATAAGACATTCCTCTAATCTGTGAACCTCTTGTTTGGGACACAAAAGGAGTCAATTCTAGAGTTGCTTTTATGAGCCTTTGAGAAATGTGCATAATCTCTAACCTTTGGGTGTTTAGCACGCCATACTTCAACAAGCTCCGTTTCCTCTAGCAGATTCTTCTTGGCGTGAAAATGTGCAGCGCCATATTTTACACACAAGTCGACATGTATAGAAATTAACTTTGCGTCAAGGTTTGCGTAAATATACACACACTTTTTACACACACTTTTTCCCTGGTGTGAAAATGTTCGGCAGCCACGCAAACTCTTTCTGTGAACAATATCAAACTACAAAGTGTCAAAACTCCCCTAAATCCACTGAAATCTGACTACGTTCGGTGTTATTTAGACCAAGAAGAATCAAACTCAATGTTTTTTTTCCATAAATTTAACATTTTATTGTTTAAACGTAAACGATGAAACTGAACCGCATTTATCCTCAGACAATAACCTAGCATGCACACAAAATAAAGAAAAGGAAAATAAAAGCATGTGAAAACCTCACTAGAATGTAAATAGTACTTTTCTTCAGTTTTTGTCTCATAAAGATGTAACGCAGTGTTCTGTTCGCCAAAGCCCATGAAATGCATCTATGGGTCATTTCATTCTCACTAAGAAAAAGAAAACAGGGTTGGATCAGCAGATTAACTCCAATCAGGTTGGATTATTTTTAATGTGATCAAGGTTTGTATAATCACACGTTTATAAGTAGCTGCAGCGTAAATGTGGACCGTTTGGTTCTGATGGAGAACATCGCCAATAAGGATCCAGAGGGAGCGATTGATCAGAGATCATATTGATCTGCTGGAAAATGTTGACGATGGTTTATTAGTGTTTGGATTAACCCAGACTGATCATCCTGGAGCTCTGAGCAGAACCTAAAGAAGGAGCCGTGCGGTACCGGTACCGGTCCAGTTGCAGTCATCCTTCAGTCGAGCCATGCCCGGATGCGTCTTCATGGACAGAAAGCATCTCTGTTCTGTAAATGTGCAACTTATGCACATGATTCCACTACTTTCCAAACTCAAATGACTTTCTGACTCTGTCTGTCACGAACCCTTTATTTTATTTTTTTTGGAATTTTTTCTTTAAAATTATTTTCTGTGTGGCGACTCTATGTGCCCTAAAATCACCTTTTAAATAAAATATATAATTATTTATAATATAAATACTTATTCTGCTACAAACAAGGACCGTTGCCATGGTTACTACCTCACCTGGTGGCAGACTTCCTGCTATTTATACTAATTTACATTAACATGTATTTATGGGTGGCGACAGGCAGACCAGTAGCTGCGCTCTAATTGGGATTTATAAAGGAAAGGTGTGGAGTTACAGTATGTGCGTACGTACGGCTTTATACATCCAAATTATTTTGTGCCTGCACTTTTCTAAATTTATCCGTATGCCAAGTTTTAGTGTGAAAACTGAGCACTCTTATGCATGAGGGCCCTGATCTTTTCCAGCAGCAAATAAGACACTCTGGAGGAAAAGTTTCTGCTCTATAGACGACCAAACATACAATTTATCACAATAATGATTAGAAAACTTTCAACATTTCTCTGTAATCAAGTTTCTTTATTGAAGAAGTCCAAAGAGACAGAACTACAGACATTTTTTCTGATCTAAATCTAAAAATATGAGAAGAAAACAGCATCAGTTCTGATTTGATGTTTCAGGTTTTTTGGATCACAATATAGAAAACAGAAGCAAGTTCAGATCACTTTGATCTCAACTGATTTAATAACAAATAAAACATCGAAATACATGGATAAAAAAATGAAAGGAAAACCATTAGAGTCCAGAGAAGTTTAGATTTTCATGAAATATTTCTGTCATAAGAATGAAATAAATCATCAGCAGTGATTTCCTTTATGGCTCCTGTAACACAAAGAACTAAACCGGAAAAATAAAGAAGATCAGAACAGCAGAGCAGAGACATCAGAACCATGAACCCTGATCAACAATCTGAGAGGAAAGAGGAAATCTATCTGGGTTTACAGAACTCTGCTGAGGATCCAGTTTCATTAATCCAAACTCCAGCCAGTAGCGGTTCAGTGAATCTGGTCTGGACTCTGTGGAGGAGAGTCATGGTTTCAGAGACGCTGTAGAAGGACAGAATACCTGCTCTGTGATCCAGGTACACTCCGACTCTGGAGGAAACTGGACCTGAGATGAAGGTTGAAATTCTGTTGTGCCAAAATTTAGTATTGATTTGAGAACAATCTAATGCCCAAGATTTATCATTACATCCAAAAGCACATTCATTGCCCCATCCTGCTCTGCTGATACTCTTGTATGCGACTGCTACATAAACTGACCCTCTCCACTCCACCTCCCAGTAACAAGGTCCAGTCAGACTCTCTCTACTCAGAACCTGAAGATAATTAGTGAATCTGTCTGGGTGACTAGAATAAGACTGATCTCTATTCATCCTTGTCACCTTCCTGTTCCCCTCTGATAGTACCAGCCATGTGTTTGCTGTGTTTGGATCCAGAGTGATTTCACATGAATATCTTGAGAATCCAGCTCTGCTCTTTGGTTCTGGTTCTGGTTCTGACAGTAGAACATCCACCTCAGTGACCATCAGTGAGATGTTTGTCCATGAGTCTCTCAGGACGTCCTGCAGTTTGTCTCTGAGCTCTGACACAGCTGCTGTCACGTCCTCAAAGTGTCCCAGAGGACGGATGTTGATGCTGGATGAGTGTGTAGACTCACTGAGTGCTGGCAGTGAGGGGTAGTTGAGGAGAAACTGGTTGTGATCCTCTGTGTGTGAGAGCTGCTCCAGCTCAGCGTCTTTCCTCTTCAGCTCAGTGATCTCCTGCTCCAGCTTCTCCTGAACATCTTTGACTCGACTCACTTCAGTTTCCTGCTGGGATCTGATCTGCTGCTTCACCTCAGAGCTTCTTTTCTGGAGGAGACGGATCAGCTGGGTGAAGATCTTCTCACTGTCCTCCACTGTTTTATCAGCAGAGCGATTGATGGCCTCCACCTCCTGTTGAAGCAGCTTCACATCTTTCTCCTGGTCCTGGATTCTCTGCTGGATGTTTCCTCGTCTCTCCTCCAGCTCTCTCTGCCTCTCAGTCCTTTCTGCTGCAGCTGACACTGTTTTATGGCCTTTATGTTCATCCATAGAGCAGAGATAACAGATACACTTCTGATCAGTGCGGCAGAAGACCTCCAACAACTTATCATGCTTAGAGCAGATGTTCTCCTGGAGGTTCTTGGACGGCTCCACCAGCTTGTGTTTCTTGAATGCAGCTGAATCAAAATGAGGCTGAAGGTGTTTCTCACAGAAAGAGGCCAGACAGAATAAACAGGACTTGATGGCTTTCAGTTTTCTCCCAGTGCAGGAATCACAGGCCACATCTTCAGGTCCAGCATAACAGTGGTCAGCAGGATCAGCTTGGAGTCCAGTCTTCTTCAGCTGCTCCACTAAAGCTGCTAGCAGGGTGTTTTTCTTCAAAACAGGCCTTGGTATGAAGGTCTCTCTGCACTCAGGGCAGCTGTGGATTCTTTTCTGATCCTCTTCATCCCAGTGACCTTTAATACAGTTCATACAGTAGCTGTGTCCACAGGGAGTAGTCACTGGATCCGTCAGTAGATCCAGACAGATTGAACAGGAGAAAGTTTCTCGGTTTAGCTGACTCTGCTCCATTTCTGCTCTCAGTCACAGTGACTGTCTGCGTTTCATTCCTCGTAACAGAAACTGGTTTGACCTGATTTATGTCTCATGTTTCAGTGCAGAGAGGCTGCAGCCAATCAGGTTCACCCAAAGCAGATCTTGGTTACGCCCAGCCTCAAAGTTCAGATCATAAAAATAATCCTGCCAATGTTACACCTAAAGTTTTATAAGACCATGAGGTTCATCTTAGGTAAAAAGACAATAATTAATACTAATGGGCCCAACTGTTCTTAAGAAATATACTTAATAAAGTAAACATGATTGTAAACTAATATTATCAAGGAACATGATTAAATGTTACCATTTGTCTGTATAATAGCACATGCACTCCTGGATTTCCAGGTTTCTTTAGATTATGTCTCTCACTGTGGACATGAACCTAAGGTGAAAATTTCAAACCCCTCCATGATTTCTAAGTGGGAGAACTTGCAAAGTCACAGGGTGTTCAAATACTTATTTTCCTCTCTGTATTCTGGAAAATTATAGCTTAAGTATGACCGTTCTTGCAGCTAAGTTTAACTGGACTGTGCAATATTTTTAAATGCGATTTTAAAATGGTTTTTTTATACTTTGTGTTC
Organism: Xiphophorus hellerii; assembly: GCF_003331165.1. Taxonomy (NCBI): domain Eukaryota; kingdom Metazoa; phylum Chordata; class Actinopteri; order Cyprinodontiformes; family Poeciliidae; genus Xiphophorus; species Xiphophorus hellerii. The sequence continues at coordinate 7,528,760 of NC_045679.1, read as the reverse complement.
TGCACATGTTTTATCAAGATTTGAGATGAATAAAAGAAAACATGGCCTATTATTTATATTTAACATATAACTGCAACATTGTTAAAAAAAAAGATTCGAAATGACTTGAAATTAAAAGTTTCAGACTTTTGGACTTCAAGGTTTTCCCCAGAAAACTTGCTAAGCCTGGTAGTTGGGCGCTTGGCAGTCATTCATCCAGCGGCCCGTCGTGATTTTGAGTTTAAAAATGTTTAAAGTTGACAGGAAACTTGAAAATATCCCGTGATAATTATGTGTTATTGGAAGATTAACATCAGAACATCGACTGTAAAGTGTTCAAAAATGCCAACATAAAATTTTTTTTATAAATAAGCAATGCTAAGCCTGGTGGGGGCACAAGTAAAGCCTGGTGGCCCGCCAGGATTATAATACACTGGGGGAAACTCTGGACTTGAGACTTGACTTGGGACTTGAGGATAAAGATTTGAGTTTTGTAAAACACTGACTTGGTCCCACCTTTCAAACAAACCCAAAGCGTCTAGCGCTAATGGGAGGAATTTCTTTTGGACTTTTACCAAACACAAAAAGAAACTGGTACGACTGACGCTACTCCATTTGTTTAATTTCTGTGAAGAAGGAGGTTGCGCTCAGTGTCTTCTTCAGAGGTTTTTGTGTTGTTACCTTCAGTGGTTCTTGTTGTAGCGCCACCACATGTGAGGAGGTTAATAGGTTCTTCAGTGTGTCTGGTTTGTTTGACACAATGCAGTGTGAAAGCAAACCACAGCAGCTGAAAATGAAACAAATGTTGAAATGTTGGTTCCCAATTGAACCACGTCTACCTGACTACCAGGTATGAAATAGCTCTATTTTTCTTATGTAGTCAAAGATTAGGAAGAATATTGTGGCCGGCCCTTAGTGTTGCTGGAGACTCTGTGGTCAGATGGATGTAGATCACATACACATATTCTGGCCTTGTCAACAGATAACTGGATAAAATAATTCTAACTCTGAACAAATAATAGCTGGTTTTATCGCTGTACAAATGCTGCTGGGAAAGACAAGTGTTTTGTTGTTGACTTGACATCCAGAAACCACTTGCTGCATTCTCGTTGGTTGTGCAGGAGGCGCCACTTCTGCTTTTCAAAGATGTTTGTTTCTAATATAGCAGATCTGTTTATATCCATTTTTAGGTGAGAGTGTAAACGTTGAGTTGTGGGGCGTGGCCAGCAGCTTATTTGGATTTAAAGAGACAAGACGCCCTAAAACAGCTCAAATAGGAAAAACTGATCAGACTGAAATCTGATTATCTAAGAATGATTTTGTGCTAAAATTGTAATGAACAGGTTTTGTTTAGCCCACAGACATATCCTAACCTGTTTAAGAGACACCAACATGTTTGTTGTAGTTTTTTTCAGCCTTTCTAGGAGTAAATGATTTCCGTCTCTCTTTCAGCCTCGAAGCCGGACAACGCCGGAGGAATCGCTGCCTCTGTGATCGTGGTGGTGCTGCTGATCGGCACCCTGGTCGCTCTGCTCGTCTTCTACCTGCGAACCGAACCAGACGCCAACTCTTCATCGCTCGCTATCGGCATTAGTAACGAAGGATATGTTCCAGTGAGTTAAAACATCCCAATAAAATCCAATCATTTGACCTTTTCTCACCTTTTTCTCTCCTGAAACCTGTTTGATTTTTATTAAATTGTATCTCAGGAGGATCCTGTGACTGTTCCTCCAAGACAAAACCATCCAATGGCTGCAGGATTCAACAACGTCTCTGTGAGTTTTATTCAACTCAGTTTCTATTGTTGAAACCAAATGATGACAGAAGCTTCACCACTAGGGGGCAGCAACTACTAATTTAAAAATCAGGCTTGTCCACAGGTGTTTGCGACAGATGGAAACATTTTATTAATCAGTCCAACATTATTACAAACAAATTGAAATCTTTTTTTAATAGAAAATATCTGGTGCAATAGAAATATTTGTCTTTAATAACCACATTTTCAGCATTCTATATCATTTGATTTTCTAGATGTGAAAGTAAGAAGCTCACATCCTCTCTTCGCTGGCAGGAGAATATATTTGGTGTTTGAACTTTTAAAACCAGCAGCTAAAATCAGTTATTAGCTGTTTGTGGTTGGTTCTGGTCCCTAACTACTACAATCTACTGTATTTGAACCGTTTTGTGTGTGTAAAATTACTGATTCATGAAAAAATATCAAGAATATTTGAAGATTTTTGCAGATTACTGCAGTTTAATTGATTATCTTTGTCCTGCAGATTTCTGCCGAGGACAGGAAGAGGGAGGAGGAGGAGTGACACAGGGAGCTTTGCTGCCGCCTAATGGTGGCTTTGGGAAATGCAGGTGATATAACAGCAGGAGAATCAATGCTGTTCCTCTATTACTGATCATTTCATGCATCCAGCTGTTAAATACAGAAAATGCCGACTACACTGTAAGATGTAATAGTATATCTTACTCTAAAAGAAAAGTGACCTTAACTCATTCCAGCTTACTCTGTTGACTATACTAACTTAAACTTAGCAAAGACAACTTTCTACTGAGGCAAGTAATCAAACTCATCAGCAGCAAGTAACCCGAACTTGGAGTTATCAGTGAGCAAGACGCATCTGCATAACCAGCAGAAAACTCGGCATCATTCGGCAGCTCTCGTTGAACGCACATGCGCAGCTGGCCACTGACGAGTGACGACGTGTCTGAAAGAAGCGCCAAACTGTCAACAATATGGCGGTTGCTGCAGCTAAGTTTTGTCGCGGTAAGTTCCACTGGTTTTTAGCAAACTTATATTCGTTATCTCGGCCGTATAATTTATCCTTAAGTCCAGGTTTTGAGGTTCACTTTATGTGTAATGATTTAGCGATGCCTGGGACTAACGTTAGTCGAAAATATCATGTTTATTTAGTGGCAACAAGATGGAGCGGCAGAGAAAAAAGCTGTCCGGGGCGCAAAACGAAAAAAGGAAAAGGGATAAAGATGTTGGCGGGATAAAAAAAACCTTTCAGTGTGGTTGAAAGTTAGTAGGCAAGCTAACCCACGTTAGCTAACCCACGTTAGCTTGCCTACTAACTTTCAACCACACTGAAAGGCTTTTTTCTTTCTTTGTTGTCAAGTTCACTACAAGTGGTAGTCTTAATATTTTTTTTAAAAAAAAAGGAGTGAGTCTTTTATGGGCGCGTGCCCAACCCAGATAGCAAAATATGAGCGAATCAACGTTGAAATATGGTTAGGCAGAAATATTGAATCAATGTTGAAGCCTGACATTAACAGTGTTGTATAGTAACGAAGTAAAAACACTTCACTACTTTACTTAAGTATATTTTGGAGTACTTCATACTTTCCTCAAGTATGAAAATTTTTGATAACTTTCACTTTTACTTCACTATATTTCCGAACTTAATTGTGTACTTTTACTCCGATACATTTTCAATGTGTGGTTTAGTTACTCGTTACAAAAAAGCGAGAGAGAGAAACAAAAGTGTTTTGATCCCACCTACTGATTAGCAAGTAGCAAGTAGGCTACCGAACAAAGTCGGTAGCCTACTTGCCTGGGCTTGTTCATCACCACCAATAGGATACACCTGTTTCGCTTCTCCCATTAAACACAAAGCAAGTCTCTCAATCAGCAGCAGCCACATGGAGGAGGAGACGGAGACCACAACGACTGCAACTACGTCGGACACGGCTCCAGGGGAACCACCAGCTGGTGATGAGAGCCCATGGCCTTATTTAAACACAATACACTCTTTCGTGGGTGTTAAAGATTCGTCGTACCGCATGCAGTTTATGTTATTCCTGCCCGAAGATGTGGAAATTCTATCTTACAAAAACTCCCCGTCCAACTTGAAGAAACACATCGAGGTAACTTCTTATGAAATGGTTATAATCCTCCTGTTTCAGTAACTATAGCTTGGTCACTAGGCACTACTGTATTGTGAAACGTTGACCATAAATGAACTTTGTTTGGCATTGTTTCAGTTCCACACGTGGTGTATTTAGCTTAGGCCTAATGTTGACTGTAGCAGGCTACCTAGACTCCTCTGTTCAAGGGGGGACAGAAGCCATAGCGATAGCAATTTAGACTAAATTTAACGAATATAGGAAAGGCATGCAAGTTCAAAACCAGGTTTACAGATGCCAATAAGCTGCATTTCCCTCCCAATTCTTTTTTTCTTTTGCAAATGACCAGTTGTGTGCACCACCTACTGACTGTAGCATTGACTGATTCACTGATTTGTGAAGTAGAGTAATCGTAACAGCTCTTTTTCTTCATGTTGGCCGCATTTTCTGTACTATTTATTTTTCTCATTTTCACTGACCTTACTTGAAGGGAAAACTTAAGGCTTACAAAAACTTTGTATTTTCTGTCCTGGAGGGTATACTAAGAAGCTGGTTCAGTTGTAAAGCAGGTTAAGTTAACCTTGTGCTATAGGTAAAGCACCTAATTTTCTTAACTAAATGATGCCTGCAGGTATATCTATTAGCAGGTTTAATTTTGCCTGCACTTGGTTGGGTACATTATTTTAAGTGTATTTGACAAGTTTACCAATATATAAAAAATGTCATTCAAACTGCATTTGCATTGTTTTACTTTTTACTTGTACTTTTCATTACATTACTTGAGTACATCCATTTTTACAGTAATTTCCATACTTAAGTACAAGAAGTTTCAGATACTTTAAGACTTTAACTCAAGTAACATTTCAGTCAGTGACTTGGACTTTTACCAAAGTCATATTTTGGAGAGGTACCTATACTTTTACTTGACTCTGAGATTTCAGTACTTTATACAACACTGGACATTAAAGTTATACAAAAAGTGGTCAGTGACTTAGACGTTGAATCAACGTTAGGTTTTCAATGCATGGCCTTGAGAAGACAAGAGTTGGTTAACTTAGAGCGTCCAGTGACGGACATAATGGAAAGGTGGCCAGCTTTACAGATGGTCAGGTAATTTAAAACTCTTCCTATCTTTTATGCATCAAGTTTTTTAGTTCTCATATAATTCATTGTTTGTTACGTCTCTTGCTAACTTACAGAATTAGTTTCAGTGTCCTGCTAGTGAAAAGTAGTCCTGAGAGGTCCAACATCTCTACATGTTAAATATTAATTTGTCATACTTTTCTTTCAGATTCTGGCAGAGTTCTGTCGCTTGTCGAGCAAAAACCTGGGTTCAGAATTTTTCTAAGAACTAGACAAATACTTCTTTGAGATTTTCAAGAGCAAGGGGGGAAGTGTTGGCCAGAAACTTCAGACGTATCTGCAACAAGTCAGACCCGAGGTGAGTTTCTCAGATACAAAGTCATTATTTTATTATCATGTTGGGAACAAAATACACAACCCCACTGTGTATGCAGAGCTGTTAATTGATTATTCTTTACCACAGGAGTGATGTGTGTTTGATATGATTTTTCAGAGTACAGATATTACTGCGAAGCGAACGGCAGTGCTCCGTGGCCTTCCTGTGATCCTTGGAGATGAGAACACAGACTTCTTCAAGACATGCTTTGTAAGTCATCTTTATCATCTTTATTTTTATATTCCAGTCTTATAATTCTAGATCTAGAAGTTACCTATACTCAAGTTAACTGCCATTGCATGAGTTGTCTGAATGAATATTTTACAGTTAACCCAATTAATGATTTTGAGTTAACGGCACTCAGGTTTACTGCCATTATCTGAGTGGTCTAAACATAGTTATTTATAGCTATAACACCTTAAAATGAATTAGCTACTTTACTTGGAGATTTTGAGGCAATCGGTTTCCTAACTTTTTTGAAGTAAAGTGAACTTATTACATTTTACAGTGTAGAAAAATTTCCCACATGGTTTTTGCGCCCCCTCTAGTGCAGCGCCCCTCTGCTTACAGCGCATACTGTTGGGGAAAAATGATTATATATAGTGCTTGATACAGTTAATTTTAAAAGATATATGGAACACTCTTATTTTGAACCGGTTTGTGTTAAGCATTTAAAACTAAACCAGATGGGTAAGCATTCAGAGACACAGGAACCAAATGCAGATTAAGGGAGATCTCTCAATGGGACCCCCACTGTGAGGCCGGGCCACAGGCGAAGCCATAAAATTAGCATTTTCCTTGGGAGACAGAGACTTTAGATTTCTCAGGTATCTGTGAGGTCTTATCTCAGGATCGTTCTGTACTCAGAATGACCGTGGGAGCCACAGGGGGTCAGGGCCAGCTATCCGCTCTTTTGTCTCGGTAGAAGGCAGATGGTCTTTTGATCTTTGCGTAGATTGAGGGGAGTTTCCAAGTTACTCTGGGAGTTTCCAATAGGTCAAAGAACGGAACGCCTAGAATGCATAAATTAAATAGAAAAACACCCACTCAGTATAAAATTTAGTGTCACCACTAAATTTGCAGAAAGTTGCCATTTTTTTGCTTTTTGCATTGGCTCTCTCTCCAAAGACGTCTTTGCTCTTTGTTTGTCTTTGTTTTGTGTTTGTTTGTCTCCCCTTGTGTGTCTTTATTTTTATGAGAAAAATGCATATCTCTGTTCTTCTGCAGCTTTGTTGATTGGTTCATGCGTTGCTTTGTATGAGATTAAACTCTGTGATCTGTGACGTCAACACGCAGTGTTGTGGTTTCCTTGCCACTTTTATCGCCACTGGTTTTATGACAGGTCTCCAACCTTTCTCACAGGTTTAAAGCTCAGTTTTCCAAATGTTGACAGTGGAGGAGCTTTAACCTCCTCTTCATTGCTGCTACCAGGATCTTTCTGTGGTGGTGGATCCAGAGTGTTGTTGATGAATGAAGACGAAACCAAACATCTGATCTTTTCCAGCAGCAAATAAGACACTCTGGAGGAAAAGTTTCTGCTCTATAGACAACCAAACATACAATTTATCACAATAAGGATTAGAAAACTTTCAACATTTCTCTGTAATCAAGTTTCTTTATTGAAGAAGTCCAAAGAGACAGAACTACAGACATTTTTCTGATCTAAATCTAAAAATATGAGAAGAAAACAGCATCAGTTCTGATTTGATGTTTCAGGTTTTTTGGATCACAATATAGAAAACAGAAGCAAGTTCAGATCACTTTGATCTCAACTGATTTAACAACAAATAAAACATCGAAATACATGGATAAAAAAATGAAAGGAAAACCATTAGAGTCCAGAGAAGTTTAGATTTTCATGAAATATTTCTGTCATAAGAATGAAATAAATGATCAGCAGTGATTTCCTTTATGGCTCCTGTAACACAAAGAACTAAACCGGAAAAATAAAGAAGATCAGAACAGCAGAGCAGAGACATCAGAACCATGAACCCTGATCAACAATCTGAGAGGAAAGAGGAAATCTATCTGGGTTTACAGAACTCTGCTGAGGATCCAATGTCATAAACCCTAACTCCAGCCAGTAGCGGTTCAGTGAATCTGGTCTGGACTCTGTGGAGGAGAGTCATGGTTTCAGAGACGCTGTAGAAGGACAGAATACCTGCTCTGTGATCCAGGTACACTCCGACTCTGGAGGAAACTGGACCTGAGATGGAGGTTGGAATGTTGTTGTGACAAAATTTAGTATTGTTTTGAGAACAATATAATGCCCAAGATATATCATTATATCCAAATTTACATTCATTACCCGATCCTGCTCTGCTGATACTCTTGTATGCGACTGCTACATAAACTAACTCTCTCCACTCCACCTCCCAGTAACAAGGTCCAGTCAGACTCTCTCTACTCAGAACCTGCCACCATCCAGTGAATCTGTCTGGGTGACTAGAATAAAACTGACCTTTATTCATCAATGTCACCTTCCTGTTCCCCTCTGATAGTCTCAGCCATGTGTGTGCTGTGTTTGGATCCAGAGTGATTTCACATGAATATCTTAAGAATCCAGCTCTGCTCTTTGGTTCTGGTTCTGACAGTAGAACATCCACCTCAGTGACCATCAGTGAGATGTTTGTCCATGAGTCTCTCAGGACGTCCTGTAGTTTGTCTCTGAGCTCTGACACAGCTGCTGTCACGTCCTCAAAGTGTCCCAGAGGACGGATGTTGATGCTGGATGAGTGTGTAGACTCACTGAGTGCTGGCAGTGAGGGGTAGTTGAGGAGAAACTGGCTGTGATCCTCTGTGTGTGAGAGCTGCTCCAGCTCAGCGTCTTTCCTTTTCAGCTCAGTGATCTCCTGCTCCAGCTTCTCCTGAACATCTTTGACTCGACTCACTTCAGTTTCCTGCTGGGATCTGATCTGCTGCTTCACCTCAGAGCTTCTTTTCTGGAGGAGACGGATCAGCTGGGTGAAGATCTTCTCACTGTCCTCCACTGTTTTATCAGCAGAGCGATTGATGGCCTCCACCTCCTGTTGAAGCAGCTTCACATCTTTCTCCTGGTCCTGGATTCTCTGCTGGATGTTTCCTCGTCTCTCCTCCAGCTCTCTCTGCCTCTCAGTCCTTTCTGCTGCAGCTGACACAGTTTCATGGCCTTTATGTTCATCCACAGAGCAGAGATAGCAGATACACTTCTGATCAGTGCGGCAGAAGACCTCCAACAACTTATCATGCTTAGAGCAGATGTTCTCCTGGAGGTTCTTGGACGGCTCCACCAGCTTGTGTTTCTTGAATGCAGCTGAATCAAAATGAGGCTGAAGGTGTTTCTCACAGAAAGAGGCCAGACAGAATAAACAGGACTTGATGGCTTTCAGTTTTCTTCCAGTGCAGGAATCACAGGCCACATCTTCAGGTCCAGCATAACAGTGGTCAGCAGGAGCAGCTTGGAGTCCAGTCTTCTTCAGCTGCTCCACTAAAGCTGCTAGCAGGGTGTTTTTCTTCAAAACAGGCCTTGGTATGAAGGTCTCTCTGCACTCAGGGCAGCTGTGGATTGTTTTCTGATCCTCTTCGTCCCAGTGACCTTTAATGCAGTTCATACAGTAGCTGTGTCCACAGGGAGTAGCCACTGGATCCGTCAGTAGATCCAGACAGATTGAACAGGAGAAAGTCTCTCGGTCGAACTGACTCTGCTCCATTTCTGCTCTCAGTCAGAGTGACTGTCTGCGTTTCACTTCCTTGTAACAGAAACTGTTTGACCTGATTTATGTCTCATGTTTCAGTGCAGAGAGGCTGCAGCCAATCAGGTTCACCCAAAGCGGATCTTGGTTACGCCCAGCCTCAAAGTTCAGATCATAAAAATAATCCTGCCAATGTTACACCTAAAGTTTTATAAAACCATGAGGTTCATCTTAGGTAAAAAAAGACAATAATTAATACTAATGGGCCCAACTGTTCTTAAGAAATATACTTAATAAAGTAAACATGATTGTAAACTAATATTATGAAGGAACATGATTAAATGTTACCATTTGTCTGTATAATAGCACATGCACTCCTGGATTTCCAGATTTCTTTAGATTATGTCTCTCACTGTGGACATGAACCTAAGGTGAAAATTTCAAACCCCTCCATGATTTCTAAGTGGGAGAACTTGCAAAGTCACAGGGTGTTCAAATACTTATTTTCCTCTCTGTATTCTGGAACATTATAGCTTAAGTATGACCATTCTTGCAGCTAAGTTTAACTGGACTGTGCAATATTTTTAAATGCAATTTTAAAATGTTTTTTTATACTTTGTGTTCTGCACATGTTCTATCAAGATTTGAGATGAATAAAAGAAAACATGGCCTATTATTTATATTTAACATTTAACTGCAACATTGTTAAAAAAAAGATTCAAAATGACTTGAAATGAAAAGTTTCAGACTTTTGGACCTCAAGGTTTTCCCCAGAAAACTTGCTAAGCCTGGTAGTTGGGCGCTTGGCAGTCATTCATCCAGCAGCCCGTCGTGTTTTTGAGATAAAAAATGTTTAAAGTCGACAGGAAATTTGAAAATATCCCGTGATAATTATGTGTTATTGGAAGATTAACATCAGAACATCGACTGTAAAGTGTTCAAAAATGCCAACATAAAAAAAATTTAATAAATAAGCAATGCTAACCCTGGTGGGGGCACAAGTAAAGTCTGGTGGCCCGCCAGGATTATAATACACTGGGGGAAACTCTGGACTTGGGACTTGAGGATAAAGATTTGAGTTTTGTAAAACACTGACTTGGTCCCACCTTTCAAACAAACCCAAAGCGTCTAGCGCTGATGGGAGGAATTTCTTTTGGACTTTTACCAAACACAAAAAGAAACTGGTACGACTGACGCTACTCCATTTGTTTAATTTCTGTGAAGAAGGAGGTTGCGCTCAGTGTCTTCTTCAGAGGTTTTTGTGTTGTTACCTTCAGTGGTTCCTGTTGTAGCGCCACCACATGTGAGGAGGTTAATAGGTTCTTCAGTGTGTTTGGTTTGTTTGACACAATGCAGTGTGAAAGCAAACCACATTGGAGGCCAAAAAGACTATTTTTTTTACTTGTCATTAATCGCCGTGTTGCTGCAGCAGAACAACTCTGTTGATTAAATGAATGAAACCTGGAGATTATTAATCTAGTGCGGTGAGCCTCGTGAAAGGGAGAATAATGCAGAAAACTGTTTAATAATAACTGAAAACCACTCATATTCTTCTTTAATCAGTCTGTGTGTCACCTATGCTACACACAAACCTGTTGCCATAGCAACTGACTAACACCAGCTCTACCATTGTATCAGTATTCAGTAACACCAAGAACATGCAAACATGTCCCACACAAAGAATTACAAAGGCTTATTAAGGAAAACTAAACAGAAAAAGGAAAAAAACTCAAATTTTGAGTTTAATCTCAAAAAATTTCTGGAAAAATGTTAAGTTTCAAATTTCAAAATTTTACATTATTCTAAACATTTCGGAGTTTTTTTGGTGGAAATTTACTTTTTTTTTCTATCTACGATGGCCCTTATACGGCGTTGTGAAAACATTGAGTCCGTTACTGTATTGTTTTCAGATTTGATGGTTTTTTTGTGATTATTAATAAGTGGTAGCCTGAACACAGGAGCTGCCTTTATTTTTTAACTGAATTGAAACACCGATTTGTCAAGTGTTTTGTTGTTGACTTACCATTCAGAAACCACTTGCTGCATTCTCGTTGGTTGTGCAGGAGGCGCCACTTCTGCTTTTCAAAGATGTATGGTTCTAATACAGCAGATCTGTTTATATCCACTTTTAGGTGAGAGTGTAAACGTTGAGTTGTGGGGCGTGGCCAGCAGCTTATTTGGATTTAAAGAGACAAGACGCCCTAAAACAGCTCAAATAGGAAGAACTGATCAGACTGAAATCTGATTATCTAAGAATGATTTTGTGCTAAAATTGTAATGAACAGGTTTTGTTTAGCCCACAGACATATCCTGCTGCAGGATTCAACAATGTCTCTGTGAGTTTTATTCAACTCGGTTTCTATTGTTGAAACCAAATGATGACAGAAACATCACCACTAGGGGGCAGCAACTACTAATTTAAAAATCAGGCTTGTCCACAGGTGTTTGCAACAGGTTGAAACATTTTATTAATCAGTCCAACATTATTACAAACAAATTGAAATCTTTTTTTAATAGAAAATATCTGGTGTAATAGAAATATTTGTCTTTAATAACCACATTTTCAGCATTCTATATCATTTGATATTAAATAGGAGCTTTTACTCAAAAGCAAACGTTGGTGTACCCAAAACTGCTTTTAATTAATTTATCAAACATACTAAATACGAGACTTCCGGACCGGACCACCATCACAATGGTCGTATAGCGATAGCGCTCCTGGTTGAACCGGAGTAATTAGAGACATTCTCCCCTTAGAACCTAAGTAAATATACCAATATAATAACTTAAAAAGCGGGGACAAGATTGTACCACTATCTCGAGAAATAACCGCCGACTGAAGTCAGGTGAGTGAGCGAGAGAAGACTATTAGGGAAGATTATTTAAAATGAACTTTGGACAAAACGTTTGGCTCTCTCTTCCTTAAATCTTCCGGGTCCTCAGCGGGTGATGCTCTCAGTGAGCGACGTGCAGCAACAAGGAAACAACAACACTGCGTGTTGACATCACAGAATCACAGAGTTTAATCTCATACAAAGCAACGCATGAATCAATCAACAAAGCTGCAGAGGAACAGAGATATGCATTCTTTACCTTATAGAAACAAAGACAGACAAAAAACAAAACAAAGACGAACAAAAAGCAAAGACGCATCTTTGGAGAGAGCCAATGCAAAAAAAGCAAAAATAGTGGCCGCTCTCTGAATTTTTAGTGCTGACACGATGTCTTATACTATAGGCGTGTTTCTTCTGTTTAATATATGCACCCAAGGCGTTCCTCTAGTTGACCAACTGGAAACTCCCTTAGGCACTCAGAGAAACTTAGGAACTCCCCCTAATTTACGGAAAAGATCAAAAGGCCATCTGGTCTCTGGTAAAACAAAAGGGCGAACCGCTTCGCCCTGACCCCCTTTGGTCCCACGGCCATTCTGGGTACAGAACAACCTGAGATAAAACTTCACAGATACCTGTGAAATCTAAAGTCTCTCTCTCCCAAGCTCAATTTATTGCCCTGCAGGAAAATGCTAATTTTATGGCTTCGTGTGGTCCGGCCGCACAGCGGGAGGCCCCATTGAGTGATCTGCATTTGGCCCCTGTCTGTCTGGTTCAAAATAAGAGTGTTGAATATACCTTTTACACATGCCGTAAGATTAACTGTATTAAGCACTAAAAATAATCATTTTTCCTCAACAGTCCCCCTTTGAGGTCTGAAAAAACAGACCTCACAAAAAATTGATTAAACCTTCTAATACAGAACCAAAAAACTATGTATTAAACTAATAAAAAGAAAAAAGAAAGAAAAAACTAAAATAAAAAACCAAAAGAGTAGCGTAGCCTAATTATATAACAGTCCCCCTTTTTAAACAAAACCCAAGAGGAAGAAATACTTATCATTTCAAAAATATAAAATCAGAAAACACAATTATCACAATACAACCAAAAACACAAGGTATAAAACGCAAAAAATAAGACACAGACATACATAGAAAAATCACTAAGAAATACTCTGCAACTTAAAAGACAACACTCACCACAAAATTACACTCTGTCAAAAATGAGAAACACATAAAAATTACAATTTGCTGCTTGTCTTTTTCTTTTTTTTTTTTTTCATTCAATGTCCGTCGATAGTCTCTCAAAAAACAAAATATGAAGTCTTCGTCAGGAAATGATCAAAAATACGCGCAAAAAAGAACGAAAGTTCTTTCAGAGTTCGCAAAGAACGAAAACACGCAATAAAAAAAGTTAATGTCGATCCTCTTGTAGCCTGATCCTCCTCGGTTGGAAACCTCAGGTTTCCACCTGAGCGTCCGTCGCTCACTGAAAATTGGATTATTATGCCAATTAAACAGCGAGTTTTAAGGAGAAGGTGAAATCTCCTCGTGAGGAAACTACATCCTGTGACATGACCTGTCACAGGTTTTTCAAAACAGACATTGTGTCATCAACATGAGTTTCATTAGCATCAGAAACATAAGTACAACATTCTCTAGTGTCATCTTCATCAGTGTCAGCATAATCAAACAATGGCTTAACTTAAAGAAAGTAAATTTGGCTTTGTCATTTTCCATCAGGGGAATTACTTTAATCTTTTATCAAAGAACGCAGACTTTGAATGAGACCACATCCACAGGACACCAGAAAAACAGCTGCAAAACTGTAATGACAAAACAGAGATCAGATTTTCCAAAGGCATCATTCATCTGTGTATTCAACACAAATATCTTCATTTCACTCCTTGTCCTAGTGAATTCTCCACCGCTCGTGCCTCTGTGGCTGCTATCATCAAAATAAATGTGAAACCGCTTCTCCAAGCAGTCGCACTCTTCCTCGAAGACAACAGCTTTTGTTGTAGAGTCCAGAGTCAGGCCTGGAGCTCTGAACTCCAGGCCTGTCTGTATGTAGAAAGCCATGAGCAACTCATCATGCAAAGCATATCTCCTAGTTGTCCAGTTCTGCTCATTAAACGGTGGATGTGATCCATTCAATTTACGTTTCTATTATTATATACTACACCTCCAACAGATGGAAAACACCAAAACCCTGTAATCACCTGCTTCAAAAGACATGGTTCTAAATTAATGTTTGCCCTGAATGTTAAGCATATGCAGATCTTCATTTTAAACTAATCTTGTAATATAAGACTAAACAAAAACAAAACAATAACAAAAGCTTAAAGATGTGCTGTAGTTGTACAGCTTACATTTACCATCAAAACAATGAATATCAGTGTGAACAGTCCAGTTTAAATTACTTTCCTTAAACAAAGATTCAAAAGAGTTAGACCTGGAGAAATTATAATGTCAATGTATAACTTAACAAATCCAGACATTTTCAAAATATTCCAATTTTTTCCAGGGCTTTTACTGGTAGTAGAATTTAAAGTTTTATTCAAAGTCATTTTAAATGGATATAAATCAAAACAAAAATCAAGTTTAGAAAGATCATTATAATCCCACATCTCAGACCCACCTGAGTACTTCTACTGATTAGTGATAACTTAATCAATAACAGATTCTTCAAAACATTTCTTAAAACATTCTTAATCCATTAAATTAATGCTCTGAAAATGGCTAGCACAATAATATTTTTAATTTCTATAATTATTTCCCCAAGTTAATTAACCAAAATATGCTTCATTATCACTATAAATTTGTCATCTATTGGTTTCAAAATACTTTAGCCCATTGTCAGAACATCCTTCAATGGAGAACAACTCAAATCCATTCAAAATAAGCATATATTTCACCAGACAATATCTTTCCTTTCACTTTTATGTGTAGCACAGATCAGACATGTTCCTCAAAAATTTTGTTTAAGTAATATAAGTTTCAGTAATCTAATTAAGCAATGTAAAAGATAAACCCATAACATATTCTTCCCCCTGATGATGCATTACCTGCTAATGCATCACAATTTCTACTACTTTAAATAAAGATGTTGATGAAACAGGTTTATTATTTTACTTGAGAAATTCTACCCATATTCAATGCTGCCCTTTTTCCTAAAAGGTAAACTTTTCAAAACAACAGAACAATTTGTTTCAGCATGATTTTAACCTTCAAGATGACTCTATTTTCCCAAAACACTTCACGTTCCAGTTTTAAAACTCAGTATTTCACTTTACTCTTATGATTTTCAAATAATTCATTTTACAAACTTCTCAAGAATTTTCACCAATGTTTGACAAAGCATGTTTACCTATTAAGACTCAGTGTTTTGATGCTAAAAACTTACATTCAACATTGTCCACATTATTTCATTGCTCACTATGTATTTGCTTGCTTAAACTATCTACACTAAAAAGAAAATGTTTCACTGAATTGTAGGAAACTAAACTACATCAAAATCCTGCCTTATGTGATGATAATGACTCTCTACAACTTCCTATAATCTACAGTGCCAAACAAAACCATAAGATTTAAACAGCCAATCTCTATGTTCCTTAGGAAAAAAGGTTAATTAAATCCTTTGTACTTTTAGATTTCACAATTTATATTTTAAAGTCACTACACTAGTCTGAGCAATCTCTATTGTCAGATCACAAACCAAACTTTAACCCTACCATAAAACCCCTCCCTCACCTCTTGGAGGGAATGATTCCATGGCAAGAAAGAGAGTCAATAGGCACTTGTATCATCAGATATGTTTTAGTTTCATCTAATTTTAAAATTTGAACTTAAAAAAAAAACCTTTTTGGGGTACCTTTGTCGTTCCACTACTAAAAGTGTAACTTATATTCTGATGTTTTGTCAGGAGGTACTTTAAATGATGGGAGAGAAAATGATTTGCATTACAGCTTCTTGTTCTTTCCTGCGGAGCTGCTGTGAGTGGGGGTTGTTCTGTACTTAAAAAAAAAAACAGTAGTGTTTTGTAAAGAGGCCTCACATGTTGGTTAGTTGAATCTAGTGGGGGTAGAAGTTACAGCACAGCTGTTGCTTGTTCTCCCGTGCTGAGCTTCTGTGAGTGGGGGCTGCAACTCCTCCCTGGGCCTCATTATTCTCATGTCTAAATAAACATACTTGTTGCTTTTTCCTGTTTTGTTCTATTTATTTATTTTGTCTTATTTTATTTGCAGCCCTCTCTTCTTTCTGTAGGCACTTTTAAATCATCCCTTATTACAGTTTAATATTGATCCTCTACAATAGTTCCACATGATCCCTTTTCATTAACCAATAAGTTATTTCAAACTTAATGTTATCCTTCAACAACAAATCTTGTAAATTTTAGCAAACTTTTCTATATTTAATCAATTTCTATTCAACAAGAGAGTTACTTCTAATTTATCCTGTCTTAATTATCAATAAGTCCTATAGATTTAATAATATTTTATCTATCTTACAATGTTAGTCAGTTTAAAAAGACTGATTGTGAAACTATCTAGAATCAGTTGCATACTGCAGTTTGTTGTTATCTGAGCAATTCCTCTTACAGTTAGAGGCTGTTTCTCCAAAGATCTTTTCTGTGTTTTCTTTATCCTCAACTCATTAAAAAGGTCCTACTGTAGCTCATTGTATTTAATTCTATTTTTACTACTACCTTCTCAGCCTAGAAGGAATAATTAACATTTTTATCTACTATTTTAGTTCTCAATTCTATATACATTTTTTATTTAATTTATTTCTCTACCTAATCATTTATGTATTTATCTATTTGTTTATTTACTTACTTTATTTTTCATTTAGTCATCTATTAATTTGCCAATACATCATTTCCACAATCCTCTGTGACCTCATTTTTTTTATTTTATCAGGATTCTATCTTTCAATAACCTTCCAATCTTTACACTGCAGGTCACAATTACTGCTGTTGTTGCTTAATTTTAATAATTTAATCCAGTTTAACACATAGGGTGTTCTAAAAACTGGAAATTTTGCACCACGAGACAGCACTAAAAAATACTCTGCAGGGTAATTTCTGCTTCTACTTGGTGTCCCAAGTGAGAAATTCTTGCCTATGGCATCCACTGACAGAGGTGCTGTTTACATTCTCGTTGTATTTATATGACATAAAATACCAGTGATATTCTATCTCCAATCACACACACTCTTTCACACCAATATGAATTGTAACACAAACAAAAACACAAAACATCAAGACGCAGCAACAATTAGCAGCTAGCGGGTTGAAGCTAACAAGCCACGAGGAGCAGCGCCTGAAAATGACCGACACTGAACTGATCCTGCGGGAACTAAAAGGGTTTCGCCAAGAAAATAAAGAACAATTTGAGACGATAAAAGAAGAACTTGCGAAGGTGAACACCAGGATGGAGGAGGTGGAGGGACGTATGGAGAAAGCAGAGGAAAGGATCCTAAATACGGAGGAGGTTATCACGGCTATGCTAAAGCTACACGCTAAGCTGGAGGACAAATTGATGGATCTGGAGAGTCGATCCAGACGAGAGAACATAAGGATATATGGGGTACCGGAGGGATCCGAGAAGGAATCGACGATGATCTCATTTGTCGAAGCCCTCCTCCGTCAAGGTGTTGAGTTAAACGAAGACACCCTGAACTCCACACTGAAAGAGCTCATCGGTCTGTGGGGCCGCAGCCGCCGCGCCACCACCTCCATCATCATCAGGTTCTTAAGCTTCAGTACGAAAGAGATGATACTCCGTAAGGCCTGGCAGAGGAAGGGGTTTACATGGCAGGAACATCACAGCAACCTGGATCATGACTATCCACCTCTCATACTTAAAAGATGAAGGGAATATAAAGAAATCCTCAAAGTTTTGAAGGAAAGTAACATCCACTTTCAGACCCTTTTTCCCGCGAAGCTGCGTGTTGGATACGAAGACGGAACCAGAACCTACGATACGGTGGAGGAGGCATCAGAGGACCTGCTGAGACGAGGCTTCACCGTGCCAACCATCAGACCTCCGGAGACGCTCATGGAGCAGGTGCAGCAACTGTCCTGGACGAGAGTGGACCGACGAGCGACGAAGGGCGCATTTACAGCCGGCCGGGAGTCCAGCTACAAGGAGAAGCTGCGAGCCTTCAGGAGAACACCTTCAGGAGAACACCTTCAGGAGAACAACACCTTCAGGAGAACACCTTCAGGACAACAACACCTTCAGGAGAACACCTTCAGGAGAACACCTTCGGGAGAACACCTTCGGGAGAACACCTTCAGGAGAACAACACCTTCAGGAGAACAACACCTTCAGGAGAACACCACCTTCAGGAGAACACCTTCGGGAGAACACCTTCAGGAGAACACCTTCGGGAGAACACCTTCAGGAGAACAACACCTTCAGGAGAACACCAACTTCAGGAGAACACCTTCGGGAGAACACCTTCGGGAGAACACCTTCAGGAGAACAACACCTTCAGGAGAACAACACCTTCAGGAGAACACCACCTTCAGGAGAACACCTTCGGGAGAACACCTTCGGGAGAACACCTTCAGGAGAACATCTTCAGGAGAACACCTTCAGGAGAACACCTTCAGGACAACAACACCTTCAGGAGAACACCAACTTCAGGAGAACACCTTCGGGAGAACACCTTCGGGAGAACACCTTCAGGAGAACACCTTCAGGAGAACACCACCTTCAGGAGAACAACACCTTCAGGAGAACACCTTCAGGAGAACATCTTCAGGAGAACAACACCTTCAGGAGAACAACACCTTCAGGAGAACACCTTCACGAGAACAACACCTTCAGGAGAACTCCTTCAGGAGAACACCTTCAGGAGAACAACACCTTCAGGAGAACATCTTCAGGAGAACACCTTCAGGAGAACACCTTCAGGAGAACAACACCTTCAGGAGAACAACACCTTCAGGAGAACACCTTCAGCAGAACACCTTCAGGAGAACACCTTCAGGAGAACACCTTCAGCAGAACACCTTCAGGAGAACACCTTCAGCAGAACACCTTCAGGAGAACACCTTCAGGAGAACAACACCTTCAGGAGAACACCTTCAGGAGAACAACACCTTCAGGAGAACACCTTCAGGAGAACACCTTCAGGAGAACATCTTCAGGAGAACAACACCTTCAGGAGAACAACACCTTCAGGAGAACACCTTCACGAGAACAACACCTTCAGGAGAACTCCTTCAGGAGAACACCTTCAGGAGAACAACACCTTCAGGAGAACACCTTCAGGAGAACACCTTCAGGAGAACAACACCTTCAGGAGAACACCTTCAGGAGAACACCTTCAGCAGAACACCTTCAGCAGAACACCTTCAGCAGAACACCTTCAGGAGAACACCTTCAGGAGAACACCTTCAGGAGAACACCTGCGGCCCCCCCGGGACCCAGCGGATCTCCCCCAGACCGAAGACGGCGGGAGGAACTGTGAAATATCTTCAACCAAATCTGTAACTAGTGGTGGAAACAAACTATTGAATAATCCGGTTCATTCAGGACCTTTTTTCCTTTGGAAACTTTTCTCAGTTTTTTCTCTTTTTTTTCAGCCATGCGACTGTTGCAGGTAAGGGCCTCTCCCTCTGCACCGAGGAGGGAGATTTTTTCCTTCCAGCCCCTTGTGGGGACTCAACAGGGTCAGGTTAATAGACCCCTACCTAGGAAGTTACATGGACACATTATGTTCAGTTTTATGTGTATTATGTTAATTGTTTGTTCCCTGCCGGTTCTCCTCCAGGAGGGGGAACTGCACCAGGTTTCTGAGTGAGAAGGAGGAGGGAATCACATAGATGCAAAACGGATCTTTAAAAATAGCATCATTTAATATAAATGGAGTACTCAATCCAGTTAAGAGGGAAAGAATCTTATCAAAATTAAAGAAAGATAAAATCCAAGTCGCTTTTTTGCAAGAGACACACCTCAACGACTCAGAACACGCCAAATTAAATAAACAAGGATTTAAACATGTTTACTTCTCTTCACATGGCTCGGGGAGGCGGAGAGGAGTGGCGACCCTCATATCCAAGGCTGTAAATTATGAGCACATTTCAGAATATAACGACAAGGAAGGCAGATTTGTGATGGTTACAGGTAAATTAGAAGGAATCGTGATAACTCTCCTTAACGTGTATATTCCTCCTGGAAGTGACTGGTCCTTTTATAAACAAATAGTCGATATAATGATAACAAAAAGTCAGGGGATTTTAATATGCGGCGGAGACTTTAATGTCCGATTAAATCCGAAAATTGACTCTTCAAATGGGAAACCCGACGCAAAAAACATTAGCAGAAGATTAAATACCTGGATGAGTGAGGTGGGGGTCGTGGACGTTTGGAGAGAAAGAAACCCAAAGAGTGGAGATTACTCTCACTACTCACATGCTCACAACGTCTACTCCCGCATAGATTACTGCTTTATGTTCAGGGAGATCTTTTTAGGGTAGACAGCTGTGAAATGGGACCTAATACTCTTTCAGATCATGGTCCCATTTACATCTCAATCCGTCTGAATAATAAGAGGAGGTCCACTCTGTGGAGACTGAACTCTAACATTTTGAACAAATTGGACATTAGAGATAAACTAAAACGTGAAATTAATTTATACTTAGAAAATAACGATAATGAGGAAGTGACTCCTCCTATAATCTGGGACGCGTTAAAAGCAGAGATTAGGGGTAAAATTATATCCATAACCTCATATGAGAAGAGAATCAGAGAAAAAAACTCCAGGAATTAGAAGAGGATTTGAAACGATTACAGAGAGAACATGCAAAATCTCCCAAAGATGACAACACCAAACACAAGATTATAAAACTAAAGAAAGAAATAGAAGAAATAAACATTCAGGAAATCCAAAAAAAGCTTATTTTTATAAAACAGCAATACTATGAGGTAGGTGGGAAATCCCTGAAACTTTTATCATATAGGTTAAGAAAACAACAAGCCTGCAGAACTATACATAAAATAAGAAACAACGTAACAAAGCAATAGAAACTAATCCGGAGAAAATCAAAAACTGCTTTCAAAAATACTATAAAACATTATATTCCCAGTCACAGACAAGCAGCGACAACCAGATCGATGCCTTGCTGGAAAAGATCAATCTTCCAACGATCACTGATGAACAAAATAAAAAATTAATATCCAAAATTACAAACGAGGAAATTCAATCAGCAATCAAGAGAACTAAAACGGGAAAGTCTCCAGGGACAGATGGATTCACTACAGAATGGTACAAAATTATGCAAGACCAACTAATCCCAACATTAGAGAAAACTTTCAACTGGGTTTTAGAAAATAAAAATATCCGCCCTCATGGAGAGAGGCAGTGATTTCAGTCATACCGAAGGAAGGGAAAGACAACCTGGAATGTGGGAGTTATCGTCCTGTAAGTCTGCTAAACAATGATTATAAACTCTTCACCTCCATACTGTCTAAAAGAATAGAAGTCATATTACCAGCTTTAATACATAAAGACCAGACTGGCTTTGTCAGGCAAAGACAGACCCAAGACAACATTAGGAAAACACATTATGAGAGAAGTCACTCAGCAAAAACTAGAGGCACTGATATTAAGTCTAGATGCAGAGAAAGCATTTGATTCGGTGGGGTGGTCGTTTTTATATAAAGTGCTTTCAAAATTTGGATTTCATACAAAGATAATCGACACATTTAAATCATTATATACTAAACCAACAGCTAGAATTAAAATTAATGGAGATTTGACCCATTCATTCACTTTGGAGAGAGGAACGAGACAGGGGTGTTGTGCGTCGCCGCTTCTCTTTGCCTTGTTTATTGAGCCCATGAGTCAACTGATCAGGCAGAGGTCAGAGGTCACAACGACATCTGGGGAGCAAAAACTATCCTTGTTCGCTGATGATTTATTGTTAAGTATAACACAGCCCACACAGACAATCCCAAAACTGATGAAGTTGCTCGAAGAGTTTAGTTTAATCTCTGGTTACAAAATTAATATAAATAAAACTCAAGTATTAACATTTAACTACAATCCACCGTCTTCAATAAAGACTGTGTACAACTGGAATTGGGAGGCCGAGTCTATCAAATATTTGGGTGTTTCACTACCGAGGGACTTCTCAAAACTGTTTGATATAAATTATGGCCCACTAAATTTGAAAATAAAATCAGATTTACATAGATGGAATGTTATTCCCTTTTTAAGTTTGAGCTCCCGGATAGAATCCATCAGGATGATTATCCTTCCACAGTTATTGTACTTATTTCAATGTCTACCAGTCAGAATCCCACCTAAACAGTTCTTAGAATGGGGTAGATTAATAGTGAGGTATCTGTGGCAGGGCAAAAAGGCCAGAATTAAGCTTAAAACTCTGCAACTAAAAAAAGAAAAGGGTGGAATGGGCCTTCCCTGTTTACAGGAGTACTACCATGCAGCCCAGCTGAGACCTTTAGTCTGCCTCTGTTCACCATCATATATTGCAGCTTGGAAGGAAATAGAAGGAACGACGATAACAGGAATCCCAATAACAGCCCTACTTAGTGATTATAAATTACAAGAAGGACAGCAGATCCCAGAAGACTCCATAACAGGTAGCTTTCTCAAGTCCTGGCAGGAATTGGCTAAAATCTGCAGAATAAGAGATGCATCTAAAATTATGAGGTGGTGCGCCTATGATTCGGATTTTACACCAAATAGAAATGATAACAGATTCAAGTTATGGACCTCAAAAGGCTTAACTACCTATTATTCATTTGTCAACAAAGGGATATTTCAGAGTTTAGAAACCTTACAGAAGGATCATGGACTGGAAAAAGATGATTTTTTTAGGTACCTGCAGGTGAGACATTATTTTAATAGAAATTTTAAAGAGGTGTTGAGAAAAAATGATTCAAGTTTCATGGAGGTATTTCTAACACTAATTAAACCCAGATCAGACAGCAGAATTATCTCTAAGTTATACAATGCCATACAGCTATCTAAACATGAGAATACAGAATACATGAAGAGGAAAAGGGAAAAGGAAATTAAGGTAATAATCTCACAAGAAGGCTGGGAAGAAATATGTCAACTGCAGTGGGTCTCGACTGGATCAAACACATGGCGGGAGTTTTGTTGGAAAAACATTGCACGATTTTCTGTTCCACCCATTCAGAGACGATATCAAAACAACGGGGACGCCTGCTGGAGACTCTGCGGGTCTAAAGGAGCCAACCACTTCCATGTTTGTTGGGACTGCCAAGTAATAAAACCATATTGGGAAGAGTTCCACAAACATATTGAAAATATATTCAATGTAAAAATTTCATTCAAATGTGAAACGTTGTGCTTGGGCAACCTACAGTTGGACACATGGACCAACCAAGACAAAAAACTTCTGGCTATACTGGCAGCCAGTAAGAAAGCCATCACAGGAAAATGGCTAAAACCAGACCCACCCACCATCGATGAATGGATTGAAATTGTTTATCAGATTTATGTTATGGAAAAGATTTCTTTCTCCCTCCAAGTTGAAAAAGGAAAGTTTTCTAAGATCTGGACCAATTGGACTGAGTATGTAAAACCAATTAGATCCGACTTCATTTGATTGTTCTTGTGAATTATGTGCCCTTCCCTTGTATGTTCTTGTGTTTTATTTATTGCTCGAGATGGTGCATTCCCCGTTATTGTTCAATTCTGTTCATTTTTGTTATTGTTCACAACGAAAATTAGTAATAGTCTGTAAAAGAAAATACCAGAAAGGCAGTATGGACAAAATCACTTGGATTCTCAGGTTGTATACTTATGTACGATCTTAAATGGATAAAGCTGTAATCAACGAATGTGATGGAAATCTGTCTTTCTAAATAAAAAAATAATTACAAAAAAAAAAAAAGAGAAAGAAACCACGTGACGTACAACTACGACAGCCGCTGATACTGCGCGCACTAAATTCCCCGCAGCCCTGATTGGCCGAGCAATGTAAATGATCCTCTGCAGCCAGTGATGGCCAAGCGGGGCGTCATCACGACTTTACACAAGTGTGTCTTTACCTCCGCGGCAGAGGCTCCGCCGAACCCCTGAGACCGACTCATCGAACCCCTGGGGTTCGATTGAACCCAGGTTAAGAACCACTGGTCTATACGTACACAGTGTCCACTATAAAAATAAAATTATACCATTAGCCCTTAATAGAACGGTAACAACTTATTTAAGGCTTAACTTTTAGCATTAATTCAAAAACAGTTCAAATTAGACTTAGAATACATGAGCACATAACAGCAATCAGCCATGTTTATATGAACTGCCCATTAACTTAGAACTTATCCTGCTTATGATCCGATCGTTGATCAGTTCTATTGGAGCAGGAATAGCTAGAATGTCTTATCGGTTTACCTGTTTCTTAACCAGCTTGTCTTTCATGACTCACTGGCCAAAAGCATCCGCTGTGTTTATTTTGGAAGAGTCTTGTAAAACTGTTCAGCTTCTTGAGGTGTTGAGAAGAGATGGATCTTTCCACCGTGGAGGATCCGACGTTTGCAGGGGTTGTGTTGGTATCCGCAGAATGCACTGATGTCAACAACCAGCTTCACCACCGGGTGAAACCAGCGTCTGATCCGCACCGTCTCTGCAGATAGATCCTGTGCAAACGTGATTTTGGCCCCATCTTGTATAACATCTCTTTTTCTGGAAATCTACCTGCTACCAGGATCTTTCTGTGGTGGTGGATCCAGAGTGTTGTTGATGAATGAAGACGAAACCAAACATCTGATCTTTTCCAGCAGCAAATAAGACACTCTGGAGGAAAAGTTTCTGCTCAATAGACGACCAAACATACAATTTATCACAATAATGATTAGAAAACTTTCAACATTTCTCTGTAATCAAGTTTCTTTATTGAAGAAGTCCAAAGAGACAGAGCTACAGACATTTTTTCTGATCTAAATCTAAAATTATGAGAAGAAAACAGCATCAGTGATGATTTGATGTTTCAGGTTTTTTGGATCACAATATAGAAAACAGAAGCAAGTTCAGATCACTTTGATCTCAACTGATTTAACAACAAATAAAACATCGAAATACATGGATAAAAAAATGAAAGGAAAACCATTAGAGTCCAGAGAAGTTTAGATTTTCATGAAATATTTCTGTCATAAGAATGAAATAAATGATCAGCAGTGATTTCCTTTATGGCTCCTGTAACACAAAGAACTAAACCGGAAAAATAAAGAAGATCAGAACAGCAGAGCAGAGACATCAGAACCATGAACCCTGATCAACAATCTGAGAGGAAAGAGGAAATCTATCTGGGTTTACAGAACTCTGCTGAGGATCCAGTATTATGAATCCAAACTCCAGCCAGTAGCGGTTCAGTGAATCTGGTCTGGACTCTGTGGAGGAGAGTCATGGTTTCAGAGACGCTGTAGAAGGACAGAATACCTGCTCTGTGATCCAGGTACACTCCGACTCTGGAGGAAACTGGACCTGAGATGGAGGTTGAAATTCTGTTGTGCCAAAAATTACTCTTGTTTTGAGAACAATATAATGCCCAAGATTTATCATTAAGTCCAAAACCACATTCATTACCCGATCCTGCTCTGCTGATACTCTTGTATGCGACTGCTACAGAAACTCTCCCTCTCCACTCCACCTCCCAGTAACAAGGTCCAGTCAGACTCTCTCTACTCAGAACCTGAGAGCGATCAGTGAATCTGTCTGGGTGACTAGAATAAGACTGATCTTTAATCATCCTTGTCACCTTCCTGTTCCTCTCTGATAGTCTCAGCTCTGTGTTTGCTGTGTTTGGATCCAGAGTGATTTCACATGAATATCTTAAGAATCCAGCTCTGCTTTTTGGTTCTGGTTCTGGTTCTGATAGTAGAACATCCACCCCAGTGACCATCAGTGAAATGTTTGTCCATGAGTCTCTCAGGACGTCCTGTAGTTTGTCTCTGAGCTCTGACACAGCTGCTGTCACGTCCTCAAAGTGTCTCAGAGGACGGATGTTGATGCTGGATGAGTGTGTAGACTCACTGAGTGCTGGCAGTGAGGGGTAGTTGAGGAGAAACTGGCTGTGATCCTCTGTGTGTGAGAGCTGCTCCAGCTCAGCGTCTTTCCTCTTCAGCTCAGTGATCTCCTGCTCCAGCTTCTCCTGAACATCTTTGACTCGACTCACTTCAGTTTCCTGCTGGGATCTGATCTGCTGCTTCACCTCAGAGCTTCTTTTCTGGAGGAGACGGATCAGCTGGGTGAAGATCTTCTCACTGTCCTCCACTGTTTTATCAGCAGAGCGATTGATGGCCTCCACCTCCTGTTGAAGCAGCTTCACATCTTTCTCCTGGTCCTGGATTCTCTGCTGGATGTTTCCTCGTCTCTCCTCCAGCTCTCTGTGCCTCTCAGTCCTTTCTGCTGCAGCTGACACTGTTTCATGGCCTTTATGTTCATCCATAGTGCAGAGATAGCAGATACACTTCTGATCAGTGCGGCAGAAGACCTCCAACAACTTATCATGCTTAGAGCAGATGTTCTCCTGGAGGTTCTTGGACGGCTCCACCAGCTTGTGTTTCTTGAATGCAGCTGAATCAAAATGAGGCTGAAGGTGTTTCTCACAGAAAGAGGCCAGACAGAATAAACAGGACTTGATGGCTTTCAGTTTTCTTCCAGTGCAGGAATCACAGGCCACATCTTCAGGTCCAGCATAACAGTGGTCAGCAGGAGCAGCTTGGAGTCCAGTCTTCTTCAGCTGCTCCACTAAAGCTGCTAGCATGGTGTTTTTCTTCAAAGCAGGCCTTGGTATGAAGGTCTCTCTGCACTCAGGGCAGCTGTGGATTCTTTTCTGATCCTCTTCATCCCAGTGACCTTTAATACAGTTCATACAGTAGCTGTGTCCACAGGGAGTAGCCACTGGATCCGTCAGTAGATCCAGACAGATTGAACAGGAGAAAGTCTCTCGGTTTAGCTGACTCTGCTCCATTTCTGCTCTCAGCCACAGTGACTGTCTGCGTTTTACTTCCTTGTAACAGAAACTGGTTTGACCTGATTTATGTCTCATGTTTCAGTGCAGAGAGGCTGCAGCCAATCAGGTTCACCCAAAGCAGATCCTGGTTACGCCCAGCCTCACAGTACAGATCATAAAAATAATCCTGCCAATGTTACACCTAAGGTTTTATAAGACCATGAGGTTCATCTTAGGTAAAAAGACGATAATTAATACTAATGGGCCCAACTGTTCTTAAGAAATATAGTTAATAAAGTAAACATGATTGTAAACTAATATTATCAAGGAACATGATTAAATGTTACCATTTGTCTGTATAATAGCACATGCACTCCTGGATTTCCAGATTTCTTTAGATTATGTCTCTCACTGTGGACATGAACCTAAGGTGAAAATTTCAAACCGCTCCATGATTTCTAAGTGGGAGAACTTGCAAAGTCACAGGGTGTTCAAATACTTATTTTCCTCTCTGTATTCTGGAAAATTATAGCTTAAGTATGACCATTCTTGCAGCTAAGTTTAACTGAACTGTGCAATATTTTTAAATGCAATTTTAAAATGGTGTTTTTTATACTTTGTGTTCTGCACATGTTCTATCAAGATTTGAGATGAATAAACGAAAACATGGCCTATTATTTATATTTAACATTTAACTGCAACATTGTTAAAAAAAGATTCAAAATGACTTGAAATTAAAAGTTTCAGACTTTTGGACTTCAAGGTTTTCCCCAGAAAACTTGCTAAGCCTGGTAGTTGGGCGCTTGGCAGTCATTCATCCAGCAGCCCGTCGTGATTTTGAGTTAAAAAATGTTTAAAGTTGACAGGAAATTTGAAAATATCCCGTGATAATTATGTGTTATTGGAAGATTAACATCAGAACATCGACTGTAAAGTCTTCAAAAATGCCAACATAAAAAAAAATGTAATAAATAAGCAATGCTTAGCCTGGTGGGGGCACAAGTAAAGCCTGGTGGCCCGCCAGGATTATAATACACTGGGGGAAACTCTGGACTTGAGAGTTGACTTGGGACTTGAGGATAAAGATTTGAGTTTTGTAAAACACTGACTTGGTCCCACCTTTGAAACAAACCCAAAGCGTCTAGCGCTAATGGGAGGAATTTCTTTTGGACTTTTACCAAACACAAAAAGAAACTGGTACGACTGACGCTACTCCATTTGTTTAATTTCTGTGAAGAAGGAGGTTGCACTCAGTGTCTTCTTCAGAGGTTTTTGTGTTGTTACCTTCAGTGGTTCCTGTTGTAGCGCCACCACATGTGAGGAGGTTAATAGGTTCTTCAGTGTGTTTGGTTTGTTTGACACAATGCAGTGTGAAAGCAAACCACAGCAGCTGAAACTGAAACAAATGTTGAAATGTTGGTTCCCAATTGAACCACGTCTACCTGACTACCAGGTATGAAATAGCTCTATTTTTCTTATGTAGTCAAAGATTAGGAAGAATATTGTGGCCGGCCCTTAGTGTTGCTGGAGACTCTGTGGTCAGATGGATGTAGATCACATACACATATTCTGGCCTTGTCAACAGATAACTGGATAAAATAATTCTAACTCTGAACAAATAATAGCTGGTTTAATCGCTGTACAAATGCTGCTGGGAAAGACAAGTGTTTTGTTGTTGACTTGATATCCAGAAACCACTTGCTGCATTCTCGTTGGTTGTGCAGGAGGCACCACTTCTGCTTTTCAAAGATGTATGTTTCTAATACAACAGATCTGTTTATATCCATTTTTAGGTGAGAGTGTAAACGTTGAGTTGTGGGGCGTGGCCAGCAGCTTATTTGGATTTAAAGAGACAAGACGCCCTAAAACAGCTCAAATAGGAAGAACTGATCAGACTGAAATCTGATTATCTAAGAATGATTTTGTGCTAAAATTGTAATGAACAGGTTTTGTTTAGCCCACAGACATATCCTAACCTGTTTAAGAGACACCAACATGTTTGTTGTAGTTTTTTTCAGCCTTTCTAGGAGTAAATGATTTCCGTCTCTCTTTCAGCCTCGAAGCCGGACAACGCCGGAGGAATCGCTGCCTCTGTGATCGTGGTGGTGCTGCTGATCGGCACCCTGGTCGCTCTGCTCGTCTTCTACCTGCGAACCAAACCAGATGCCAACTCTCCATCGCTCGCTATCGGCATTAGTAACGAAGGATATGTTCCAGTGAGTTAAAAGATCCCAATAAAATCCAATCATTTGACCTTTTCTCACCTTTTTCTCTCCTGAAACCTGTTTGATTTTTATTAAATTGTATCTCAGGAGGATCCTGTGACTGTTCCTCCAAGACAAAACCATCCAATGGCTGCAGGATTCAACAACGTCTCTGTGAGTTTTATTCAACTCAGTTTCTATTGTTGAAACCAAATGATGACAGAAGCTTCACCACTAGGGGGCAGCAACTATTAATTTAAAAATCAGGCTTGTCCACAGGTGTTTGCAACAGATGGAAACATTTTATTAATCAGTCCAACATTATTACAAACAAATTGAAATCTTTTTTTAATAGAAAATATCTGGTGCAATAGAAATATTTGTCTTTAATAACCACATTTTCAGCATTCTATATCATTTGATTTTCTAGATGTGAAAGTAAGAAGCTCACATCCTCTCTTCGCTGGCAGGAGAATATATTTGGTGTTTGAACTTTTAAAACCAGCAGCTAAAATCAGACATTAGCTGTTTGTGGTTGGTTCTGGTCTCTAACTACTACAATCTACTGTATTTGAACCGTTTTGTGTGTGTAAAATTACTGATTCATGAAAAATATCAAGAATATTTGAAGATCTTTGCAGATTACTGCAGTTTAAATGATGATCTTTGTCCTGCAGATTTCTGCCGAGGTCAGGAAGAGGGAGGAGGAGGAGTGACACGGGGAGCTTTGCTGCCGCCTAATGGTGGCTTTGGGAAATGCAGGTGATATAACAGCAGGAGAACTGCTTGTGTCACCCTAAATGATCACACCTACATGTAATCAAACACACATTTACACAGAAAACACAAAGCCAGAGCGCTGATTAATGCAGATCTGAGGGGATCCGGACCTCCAGCATGGGGAAGTCGGAGCGACATCGTGGCTCTCAGTACCGCTAAGCTGCATGAACCGGGACTGAATAATAAATCACTGCTGCGTTAGCGGGCGCTGAAGTGGGAACCTTGCAGTTCCGAGCAGATTTTAGTTTTAGATTAGATTTTGATCCTTTATTAACTTTAACTGAAAATAACTTTTCAGTAAAATATGTGTCACATAACTTGTGTTTCCATCAACCACAAAAACATAAAAACAAAATAATTAATAATTTAACTGAAGCTGGTAGAAAATAATCCAGATGTCAAAGAGCTGTTAGGAGATAATGTCAGTTTTCAGGTAGTTTTTTATAATTGTCTTCCCAAATTCTTCAGCTTTATTAATATTTGCGTTCAAATGAAGAATGGAGAAGAAATGAAAAACCTTTATGTTGACATGGTCGCCTGTTTCAAACTGATCATAAATAAAGCTAATTTTAAAGCTCTTGTCTTTTGATTGTTTTCATTTTGATTTCATTTCTTCTATTTCCTTTACACTTGCACCATTTTGCTTTTTTAAATTAAAACCAGGTCTCTCCATATGACTTATCACTGAATTATGCATTTTGAAAAATCTGATGAGTGTAAACTCATTTGTTTCCCATATATTGTGATGTTTCACATTTTTATCCCAGAAAAGTATAAAAACAAGATTTTATGCATCTAAAACTGTTTTCAGCTCAAAATTTGAAAAGTCAAATCTTCATTTTGACATCAAATATCAACTTCAGCATCACAAGCTAGTTGCCATGTTCAGATAAATATTCCTAAAAGCAACAGACAACATTTTCAGTTTGCAACTGAAAGGTTTCTCCTTTATTAAAGCAATTTAATATCTGACCATAATGTAAATCTGTGTATTAATAATTTATTAAGTTTCTTACATTAACAGAACAACGTTGAGTAAAATTAAGTTTTAAATCAAATCAATTGTGCCCTGAAACGCTGCAGAGAGTAATTTGTTAAACAGCATTAAAACCTAATTGCTGTGCAGTGAAACTTTATCGCTTCCCTGCGGTTTGACTTTTCTTCTCTTCAGCAGCAAAACAAGGAGTTTATTAGCTTTGGGTTCAGTCTGACGCTGAAGAACCACTTTTTCATCCGGATCTGAACCAAACTGGGAGAAAAAACATAAAAATACCCAACAAGGTGAAATACCCATCGTCTCCAGACTCCCCTCCACATTCGACCCGTTCCAGTTTGCCTACCGCTGAAACCGCTCCACTGAGGACGCCATCTCCTCCACCCTACACCTGAGCCTGGCTCACCTGGAGGAGAAGAACACTCATGTGCGGATGTTGTTCCTGGACTTCAGCTCAGCGTTCAACACAATCATCCCACAGCATCTGGCAGGAAAACTGGGACACCTGGGCTTCAGCACCCCCCTGCGCAACTGGCTGCTAGACTTCCTCACCGACAGACCTCAGTCAGTCCGGATCGGACAACACACCTCCGATGTCATCACCCTGAGCACAGGCTCCCCTCAGGGCTGCGTCCTGAGCCCTCTGCTGTTCACTCTGATGACACACGACTGCGTCCCCAGGTTCGCCACCAACCACATCGTGAAGTTTGCTGACGACACAACGGTGGTGGGCCTCATCAGAGATGACAACGACCTGGACTACAGAGAGGAGGTGGAGCAGCTGGTGGACTGGTGCAGAGACAACAGCCTGATCCTGAACGTTGACAAGACGAAGGAGATGATCGTCGATTTCAGGAAGAACCGGCCCAGCCACGCTCCACTGCTCATCAACAGCTCGGCTGTGGAGGTGGTCACCCCCAAATTCCTGGGGGTGCACATCACTAACGACCTCACCTGGACTGGGAACACCACGTCTCTGGTCAAGAGGGCACAGAAACGCTTGTATTTCCTGCGGTGGATGAGAAGATCACACCTGCCCCCGCCCATCCTCAAGACGTTCTACAGAAGCACCATAGAGAGCATTCTGACCAGCTGCCTCTCTGTGTGGTGTGGAGGCTGCAGCGCCTCCGACTGGAAGAACGTGAGGAGAGTGGTGCGGACAGCAGAGAGGATCATCGGGGCCCCCCTTCCCTCCATTCAGGACATTTCATCCCAGCGCTGCGTGTCCCGAGGCCGAAACATCATCAGTGACCCCTCACACCCCCACCATGGACTGTTCTCCCTGCTGCCCTCTGGAAAGAGGTTCTGCAGCATCCGGTGCAGGACCACCAGGTTCCGAAACAGCTTTTTCCCACTTGCCACCAGACTGCTGAACTCTTAACTGGACTGCACTCAAAAACTGGTCTCCACTTTATACCTTGCACATGTACAGAGCTAAATAACTTATATTTTACTGTCATTACTGCACTTTATATTTTATACTGTATTTTATTTTATTCTGGAGTAACCTCACAACATTGGAAGCTCAAAACACTGTCCTGAGCCGTATGCAACGAAATTTTGTTCTGTATTCACCCTGTGCATGCAAAATGACAATAAAGTCAGTCTAAGTCTAAGTTATATCTGTTCATGTTTAGTAGTTTAAAAAGTCTCAAATAGGAAGAACTAATTAGACTGAAATCTGATTTTCTAAAAATGATTTTGTGTAAAAATTGTAATGAACAGGTTTTGTTTAGGCCACAGACATATTCTAACCTGTTTAAGAGACACCAACATGTTTGATTGTAGTTTCTGGCAGCCTTTCTAGGAGTAAATGATTTCCGTCCCTCTAGTACTCACACCGCCCCCTGACAAGATGGCACCCTGGACAAAGAGCCACTCCAAACATTATAGAAACTGCTTGCAATAGATGGCAAAAAATATTCTTCTGTGCAACATTAAAGGCTGAAAAATACCTTAATTTTAGTCAAAGTCCAGACCCATATGGACTTTAGTACCAATGGTGATAAAAATTGTTTGTGTTGCAGGAGCTCAACTGATGTCTTTCAAAAGACGTGCAGCTGTTAGTGGATTGTTTTATGACGGAGGATTACCACTGTGTTAAATAAAAACAGTAAAATTAGGAAAATAAAGTCATAACACAATATTAAGCTAATTACGAGAGTAAATTTATAAAATGTGTTTATTCTCGTCTTTATTTTCATAATATTATGTCTTTATTGTCTTGTTTTCTATATTTTCCTTAGCCTGTTCCTACTTTGTCATAATCTTTAGCTCTGAGGTGCTGAATAAAACATTCACACTTGAGTTTTCATGTTTTTATTTGTGAAATCTTTTTAAAAACCATCACTTTTTGATTCTCTTTTCCACAAAATCCCAGTAAAACCTTCCTCACATAATGAATGGCGAGTTTTAAATCCTCTTGCCTGTAAACCTGCTGACAGGTTTCACTCCGCCGGACCTCGTGATGAAGTGATGACGACACGATGCCCTTAGCAACGGTCGCGTCTCTACGGCAACATCCTCCGGTGTCCCCTCTGAGCTGCTGCAGCTGCAGCGCGACCCCCATCTGCTGTTTCCGAGGGAGGCAGGAGGGAAAACCGGGGCTAAAAAATAAGAAAAAACATGAAAATCCTCATTTCACGAAAACCAGGGGAGGATTTCTGAACATGGCGCGTTGTCATGGGGAGAAACGTGCGAGCTGAGCGCCTGAAGTTGGAGCGCATATCAAGGTAACTTCACCTCCTCCTCTTCCTCTTCATCACCATCGGCCTCTGGTTCTGTTGACACCTGGTGGTTTTGCAGGAGGAGCTCTAGCTCTGCTTGAATGGATCCCGCTGTGCTCATCTTCCTGCTGTACGTGATGATCGCGCACGACCTGGTGTGCGGCTTGATGCAACACCGCAGACAGAGCGCCAGACCCAGAAAACCCGCAGCTGGACCTTTGTTGCGCTCAAGGTGCGTCATTTCAGCTCGAGTTGGATCACCTGGAGAAACATTTCATTTTTGCTTCAGAATGAAAATGTTTGTATTTGACACTGAAACATTTGACATGAGATAAAAGATCAATATTCGCAATATTGTAAAGAAATTAATTATATAATGAAACACAGAACGCATTAAAATGTCAGACTTTCGCATTGTAACGAGATACAAAGCACATTAACATTAAAACGAGAAACCTTCGCAATATTTAGTCGTTAAAATGATGAATTTTCTCGTTAAAAAGATACAAACTCGTTAAACATGATACAAAATTCAAAACTCAACAGATGAAAAACTTATTAAAACTAGCTAAAAAAATCATTAAAATGAGAAGCTTCTTCAATAGTGCAAGTTACAAAAGTAGTTAAAAAGAAAAACTTTCCCATTATATTGAGATAAAAACTAGTTTAAATGACAAAATGTTGCATTACTACGAGACATAAGTCACTATAACGAGAAAATTACAAAGAGAAACTCTCTCGTCAACGAGATACATAACTCGTTAAAACAAAAAACTTTCTCATCATAACAAGGTAGAAAAATAGTTTTATTGAGTTGCCGAGATGCAAAATTCAAGACTCTTACAAAACTCGGTCAAACAAACTTTCTACTTCCGCTTCCGGTTGAATGGAGTAAGAGCAGCAAAGGGAGGCAGCTCCGTAATTTTTAAAAAATGTTTTTTTTTTAAAGCTTCCCGGGTCAACAAATATTGATTTTTTTCGCAGATAAAGCAACTATGAACAATATAGATTATGAAAGACCGTCGGGAATCCTCTCAAAATCTTTATAGACCGAATCCCAACTAGAACACCTGCTAGCTCCGCTCCGGCTAGCAAACCGTCAACCGCCAAGGCTAACGAGGCTAAAGCTAGTAAATCTCCCCGCATCACCGTCCCGAACAACGATGCTACGGGGTCTACTCAGGACGGAAACATGGAGGAAGAAATCCCTCTTCCGGTAGGAACGGGCTACGTGCGTATCGTGAAGATTTAAGAATTAATATTAAATCAAATTAGCATCAGGAAATACGCAGATATCTAATCATTACCAGACGGAGCCAAATATTGACAATATTAAAATGCTCCGAAACGAACTATCAGAGAAAATAGAAAGACTGCATAAGAGCTACACAGATCTTTATCAGAGCTCACTGTCAGGCCGAATGAGACGACGACGAAGAAGAAAGGTATTTGATCATCTGAGTTTATTTATTTACTTTTTTATTTTGATGTATAATTGGAAGTTTGTGTAGATAATTTTATTACTTGATTAATATATATATATTACTTATTTCTATCATTGCTCTTCCACATTTTTTATTTTTTTATGACAACGTTGGTTTATTTGTAACATAGCAACAAACTGATTTATTTTACATATTTAGGGATGGATTAGGCCTGTCACAATAAACAGATCTATTAATTGCACGATGAATTAAAAGGAGCTCAATAATTTCCATTTGCATGACTTATTGTTTTTATCTTTTCTCTCTTTCTACAAAAGCTGGATGACAAAAGTCAGGACAATTTTGTTAACACAATTCATTTTATTTTATTTGTTGTTTTGTTTATTTTTGGGATATGTAAAATGTCTTATAGTTCCAGTTTTATATGTCCATTAAAATTTAAAGTTTGTTGATATTTTAGAATGTGTTCATTCATAACTTTTCCATTACCATGATATTAATTGAAAATGGTCTCAAACAACAATAATGTTGTTTATCACAATAACTTCTAGTACAATGTATTGTCTATCAAAATTTGTAATCGAAACAGGCCTAAACAAGGGGTATATAATATTTTTTCCACCTTTTTGTATGAATGACAAAAATTAATAAAGAGAAAATTTAAAAGACAAACTTGTGCATAATAACAAGATACAAAACTTGTTAAATTGAAAAACTTTTGCATAATGACGAGATACAAAACTTGTTGAAACAACAAACTTTCCCATACTGTTACAAAACTCTCAATGAGAAACGTTCTCATTATAACGAGGTACAAAATTTCTAAAAACGAGAAACTTTCTTGTTATAATGAGATACAAAACTTATGATGATTAAAATAAACTTGTTAAAATGACAAACTTTCTCGTTTTAATGTGTTATAAAAATACAGGGCTCCCTCTGACTCTCCATTTTCTAACTTTTTCTTAGTCTAGAGGAAACTCAAACTTCCCGTGAGTTGTTGATGTTTTACTGTTTCTTGTTTAAACTAGAACAAATTTTAGCTTTAATATAAATCTCATTCTAATGAAAATATAGCTTATATCTCAATGAAATGAGAAAAGTTAAAGAGTTTTGTATAGTTTTTAACAAGAAACTGCTCCTGAATTTATTTTCTATCTCTGGCAGTTAGGGGCTTCCGTACATTTGTGTCTTTTCAACTCGACGTAGCTTATATGCTAAATGTTAAGGAAGTTCTCTCAGGGAGATGCAGGATTGAAACTAGTGTAGTTTTTTCCTCATCATGTAACCTAGACTCACTTTGCTCATCATCAGGCATGTTTGTGCCGCCCCTTTTCTAATGCTGCTCTGTGCAACCGCCCATGAGGCCATAAAAATTGTCTTTTTATGTCCAGTATTTTAAAATTGTTTGGCGCTTCATTGTTTATGGCTCTGAACCTTTGAATGTTCGTCCTTGTGTGTTTCCTCTACAGAACCCGGGCGGGTCAGGGGGTTCTGAGGACGACTAGCCGAGGAGGGAGAGACCCGAGGAAGACCGGACGGATCGTGAGGAAAGCGTAACAAAGACAAAAGGTGAGCAATAATATTATTTCTTTATAAAATAAAAAACATAAACTATTGTAATGTGAAAGTGAACCCCTGCAACTGACACTGTAACAAATGGTACAATTTTGGTTCCCTATCAATCCAAGTCCACTGGACTATCAGGTTTGAAAACAACCAAAGTTTAATAACTTTAGATGAGGCCCCATCACAAAGGATTTCTCTCATAAATTTTGTTAAAAGAAACAACAAAAAACTAAACAAGAGAAATCTGAAACAATAAAACACGATCGCCTATATTCTGAGTCAAACACACACAACAAAAATTCAAGAATTCAAGGATTTATTTTATTGTCAGACCAGCTTGCAGTGAGAATCTCACAGTTAAAGTTTACAGAACTCAGCAGATTCTCCAAGCCAAACTCCAGCCAGTAGCGGTTCAGTGAATCTGGTCTGGACTCTGTGGAGGAGAGTCATGGTTTCAGAGACGCTGTAGAAGGACAGAATACCTGCTCTGTGATCCAGGTACACTCCGACTCTGGAGGAAACTGGACCTGAGATGGAGGTCCAGATGTTGTTGTGGCCAAATGTGCTATCGTTTTGAGAACAAAACGTCTCTAAGTAACCATGACAACACCGTCCGGGGTCCTATTTAGCTCCCGCCACAACAATTTAGCTGACCTTACTATTTCCTGTGTTATGTTTTGGTCATTATTGTTGAGATCTGTGTGACAGGTGGTGTGACTATCAGACATGTATAGAAATACAGAACTAGAAAATTTCTGAAGAAATTTAGCAGGGGCCTGCCAAAGCTTGCCCGTCGGTTCGGCCCGGCGTTGTCACGCTACAAATTAGCATCGATGCTAAAGAACGCTTCAATGTAATCAATAACTGGCTTTCACGAAAGCCAGTTAGCAAATTGCTAACGTGAACAAATTGTGATTCCGGTTTTTGTCGTGGAAAAAATATTCCATCAAGCTAGCAGCTACGCTATCAGAGCCACAACAAAATATCCCACAGCAGTCAAACTTGTAAAATCAATCACATTTCTTAAAGAACACATTACATTTAACAACTGTAAGCAGTTCTAATAATATAGTAATTAAATGAAATAGTATATTTTATGGACAGAACACAAACACTTCTTACCGTTAAGCTTCTTCTGCTTCTTTGTGATTTTAGCGGCGGGTGACATCTAACGTTAATATGTATTATCGCCATCTACTGTGCTGGAGTGTGTACGACAGCATCTCCCCCAATCTAAATTCTTACATATAATCCTGTTACCTTCAAAAATTTAATAACCGCTTTATTTATTTTGTGTTTAATTAATATCTTATTAAGTTTAAATGTCTCTATATCATATTTCCTAATTTATTGTTTTAGCTTCTCTCTACTTGCTTTATATTTTCCACAATTAATTATTACATGTTCTACTGTTTCCATATCCATACCACACTCACATCTACCTGTTGGATGTTTACCAATCAAATTTAAAGTTTTGTTTAATCCAGTATATCCAAGGCACAATCTTTTTTTTTTTCATACTTGCTCTTTTCGCTTTTCAGACTTACAATACTTCATTTGAGCCAGCTGGGGGAGACAATTCTCTGTTTTAGCCAGTAGGGTATTAGGGTGTTTGTAGGATTTTTCCCATTGACTTATAATGGGTTTTTTTTCGTAGTTTTTTGCGAATTATGTCGCCATGTTCATCCCGAATCCCACCAAAAGTAATAGCTGGAATGGCGTGAATTTTCTGCAGGTTTTGATACCTCTTTTGTAGGTGTGCACGCAGCGGTATGAGCCGCATTAACGGTTACGGATGAAAAATAAAGAATTATAATAATAACTAGAAAATTTCGGAAGAAATTTAGCCGGGGCCTGCCAAGGCGCGCCCGTGGGGTTTTGGGCCCGGCGTCGTCACGCCACAAATCGGCATCGACGCTAAAGAACGCCGCAACGTGATCAGTGGCACGCGGAGAACCGCAAGAACGTTAAGCGAGGCGGACGTGCACCATTCGGTACGATTTAAAATTTTCTCAAGGCTTTTATTTTGGAAGTTTTGTTAAACTTCATTTCAAAGGGCCAAACTAATCCCATGCGTAATAGTCCTTGGGTTAAAATAGTTATATAATGCTGAAAACAGCAATTACATGATGTAAAAATATTCAAGGCTTTTATTTTGAAATTATTATTATGCTCCATTTTAAAGTTCCGAACAAATCCCATGTGTAACAGTGCTTTGGATGAAAAAGTCATATACGGCCAAAAAGAGCAATTACATGACGTAAAAATATTCAAGGCTTTTATTTTGAAATTTTCAGTATGCTTCATTTCAGAGGGCCAAACTATTCCATTGTGTAACAGTGCTTTGGATAAAAAAGTCACATAAAGCCAAAAAGCGCAATTACCTGATGTAAAAATATTCAAGGCTTTTATTTTGAAATTATTATTATGCTCCATTTTAAAGTTCCGAACTAATCCCATGTGTAACATTGCTTTGGATGAAAAAGTCAAATAAAGCTCAAAAGAGCAATTACATGATGTAAAAATATTCAAGGCTTTTATTTTGAAATTTTTGTTAAGCTTCATTTTAAAGTTCAAAAGTAATCCCATGTGTAACAGTGCTTTGGATGAAAACGTCATATACGGCCAAAAAAAGCAATTACATTATGTAAAAATATTCAAGGCTTTTATTTTGAAATTATTATTTTGCTCCATTTTAAAGTTCCGAACTAATCCCATGTGTAACATTGCTTTGGATGAAAAAGTCATATACGGCCAATAAGAGCAATTACGTCATGTAAAATATTCAAGGCTTTTATTTTGAAATTATTATTATGCTCCATTTTAAAGTTCCAAACTAATCCCATGTGTAACATTGCTTTGGATGAAAAAGTCAAATAAAGCTCAAAAGAGCAATTACATGATGTAAAAATATTCAAGGCTTTTATTTTGAAATTTTTGTTAAGCTTCATTTTAAAGTTCAAAAGTAATCCCATGTGTAACAGTGCTTTGGATGAAAACGTCATATACGGCCAAAAAAAGCAATTACATTATGTAAAAATATTCAAGGCTTTTATTTTGAAATTATTATTTTGCTCCATTTTAAAGTTCCGAACTAATCCCATGTGTAACATTGCTTTGGATGAAAAAGTCATATACGGCCAATAAGAGCAATTACGTCATGTAAAATGTTCAAGGCTTTTATTTTGAAATTATTATTATGCTCCATTTTAAAGTTCCAAACTAATCCCATGTGTAACATTGCTTTGGATGAAAAAGTCATATACGGCCAAAAAGAGCAATTACGTCATGTAAAATATTCAAGGCTTTTATTTTGAAATTTTCAGTATGCTTAATTTTAAAGTTCCAAACTAATCCCATGTGTAACAGTTCTTTGGATGAAAAAGTCATATACGGCCAAAAAAAGCAATTACATGATGTAAAAATATTCAAGGCTTTTATTTTGAAATTTTCAGTATGCTTCATTTCAGAGGGCCAAACTAATACCATGTGTAACAGTGCTTTGGATGAAAAAGTCACATAAAGCCAAAAACAGCAATTACCTGATGTAAAAATATTCAAGGCTTTTATTTTGAAATTATTATTATGCTCCATTTTAAAGTTCTGAACTAATCCCATGTGTAACATTGCTTTGGATGAAAAAGTCATATACGGCCAAAAAGAGCAATTACGTCATGTAAAATATTCAAGGCTTTTATTTTGAAATTTTCAGTATGCTTAATTTTAAAGTTCCAAACTAATCCCATGTGTAACAGTGCTTTGGATGGAAAAGTCCAATAAAGCCAAAAAGAGCAATTACGTCATGTAAAAATATTCAGGGCTTTTATTTTGAAATTTTCAATATGCTTAATTTTAAAGTTCCAAACTAATCCCATGTGTAACAGTTACTGAGTTAAATCAGTTATATACAGCCCATAGCAGCAATTAGTTCTAAAGGCCAGTTCTCAGTCCTGATCTGTTTCAACTGAGGATAGATAGAACTACAATGATGCGTATCTGTAGTCCAAACCAGCAGCCAATAGCCTCTTGAGATCCGTTGCTATGGCAAATAATGGTCTCAGCAGGGTGTGAGCTCTGAGCTCTGAGCTGTCAAACACACAATTGTGTGTTTGAGCAAACACATTTTACTGAAAAGAAGCATTGGAAACAAATCCTTCCTGTTCGGGAACCGTAATACATATTCGAAAAGCGTTTGGAGCGTATGACAGGCCTATGTGTCTTCTGCGATAGTCCCGAGATTCATATCTGTACCTCACTCAGAACATTTACAGTGATGAGAGAAAGAAATGTTGTGCCCAGATCTGAAATTCTATTCAAATACATGGGAGAGAGCCTCAGACAGCCTCAGAAAATCCTGTCGCATGACTTTGCTCTGAAGCACCGTGACAGAAAACCGTACGGTCTAGATAAATTTCGAAAACATTTTACCGGAGCAGACAGGCGTATCAATGTCAGGACCGATTTTGATACTAATCGTGCGATATTTGTGGGCGTGATGGCGATTTCAAAAATGATTTGGGTTGATCCCGAGATTCATATCTGTACCTCACTCAGAACATTTACAGTGATGAGAGAAAGAAATGTTGTGCCCAGATCTGAAATTCTATTCAAATACATGGGAGAGAGCCTCAGACAGCCTCAGAAAATCCTGTCGCATGACTTTGCTCTGAAGCACCGTGACAGAAAACCGTACGGTCTAGATAAATTTCGAAAACATTTTACCGGAGCAGACAGGCGTATCAATGTCAGGACCGATTTTGATACTAATCGTGCGATATTTGTGGGCGTGATGGCGATTTCAAAAATGATTTGGGTTGAAAAAGTTGTCTTCATCTCTCACTCTAATCAGCGAGAGAAGCACTGTAATTTTCGGAAAAATGAGAAACTTTGGGTCGCTTAGAGGCAAATTGTGGACAAACCGTAACTGGTATCGACGAGCCGTCTTCACTTTCGAAGAGATCACAGACGTATCTACAAAATGAAATTTGAATGGCATTTCTAGGTGAATTTGT
This sequence comes from Xiphophorus hellerii, assembly GCF_003331165.1. Classification (NCBI taxonomy): domain Eukaryota; kingdom Metazoa; phylum Chordata; class Actinopteri; order Cyprinodontiformes; family Poeciliidae; genus Xiphophorus; species Xiphophorus hellerii. The sequence continues at coordinate 7,487,268 of NC_045679.1, read as the reverse complement.
GACGACACAGAAAATCCTCAAAAATAGGGTATTTCCAGGATTTTTCCCATTGACTTATAATGGGGTTTTTTTCGTAGTTTTTTGCGAATTATGTCGCCACGTTAACCCCAAATCCCACCAAAAATAATAGCTCCAATGGCGTGAATTTTCTGCACGTTTTGATACCTCATTTGTAGGTGTGCACCCAGCGGTATGAGCCGCATTAACGGTGACGGAAGAAAAATAAAGAATTATAATAATAAAGAGACGCTTGTTGGGTGTAGAGTAATAGGTTCCTGCCATTGCTTTGCATGGCAGGCCCCAACTAGAAAATTTCGGAAGAAATTTAGCCGGGGCCTGCCAAGGCGCGCCCGTCGGGCATGGGCCCGGCGTCGTCACGCTACAAATCAGCGTCGACGCTAAAGAACGCCGCGACGTAATCAGTGGCACGCGGAGAATCGCAAGAACGTTAAGCGAGGCGGACGTGCACCATTCAGTATTATAAAGTAAGTATATCAGCTAAAATCAGCAGAAACGCTAATGTTAGCGTCATTGCTTTCATCAGTATGTGGGAAATCACTAGGATATTTTCTGTAATTGATTTACTCCATTCAGTATACTAAACATTGCTAAAAAGTAAAATAAATAGCTAATAGCTTATTGAAGCTAAAATGCTAACGCTAATGAACCTTGCATTGAACTGTTTAGTAACAGTTCAATGCTCATAAACTGCAGGAAGGCAGTTCATTAGCATTTACCTAATGATTGTCACAAATATAAATTTTCAATAACGCACACACACAACATATCACAGTTTAAAAATATATATTGACCTTATGTTAAAGATTTCTACAAACTTTTTACAGGTAAAGTTTACAATGAACCAAAATTACAACATTTAAAGAATACCATAAATTTAAGAATCTAATGTCTCTGCAATAAAAAGAAATTGCTATCTTTTTTATTTTTAAACAACACCTCATATTGTTAAATAACTGATTTTATGTATTCAAGTTTTAAATATTACATTTGAGTTTGCATGGATGTAAAATTACTGCTCAGTTTAAAAATTACAGTATTTTTAAACTGAGCAGTTTAAAAATATGCTCAGTATTTTTAAACTGCTCAGCTAAACTACGCTCTTTAGCTCGTTAGCTTGTCGATGTTTCAGTTTTATTCGCTGGGAAAATTATTCTTTGTCTGCTTTGAAGATAAGCAGACAAATAATAAAAAACAAGTTTTGATATTAACTCTCAACTTCATTCACAAAACTTTTTCGTTATTTATTACACAACGAACATGCATTTCACATAAGGACAAAACAATGAGGTGACGTTGCCTGTCCTTGAACACAACGCTGATCCCTCTTCACCCTGTCACCAACTCACACACATCCTCATTGTGTTGTGTTCTGTAAATAAACAAAACACAAGCAAAATCAATAAACTATATGCATATTCCAGTATACTGAGTTTTGGTTTTACATTCATTCTATTTAAATGTAGTTTGTTTGTGCTTACCAATGTTTTCTGGCCGGATGTCAGGCACCGTTTTCCCCTGGTCAGTTCGTCGATGTCTGGTTTTAGTTCTATTCTGTGGCAATCCGCAAAACGGCGTGTAGGTTTTCGTCAGTAATGCGCGATCTGTGCTTGGTCTTGTTTAAAGTCATTATTGAAAACATCTGTTCGCACAGATAGGTGCTTCCAAACGTGGACAAAACACGAGCTGCGTGGAGTCGAAGCTGCGGCATCAAATCAGGGGGCAGTAGACGGTAAAAGTAAAAGTCCTCGATTGAAACATCACGGAACTTCGCTCTTTAGCTTCTTAGCTTGTCGATGTTTCAGTTTTATTCGCTGGGAAAATTAATAATCAGCTTGAGGTGACTCTGCTGCACTCTAGTGGCGAGAAGCCGTAATGTTGGTTGGTAAGAATCGGAAGGCATTATGGGATATGTAGTTTGTAGTCCATTCGTGCTCAAAACCTATTTTAAGTCAATCAATGGGGCTGTAAAACGGTGGTAGGGGGGAGAGGGCCACATAAAATGACGTAGCGGGCCACATGTGGCCCGCGGGCCTTGAGTTTGACACATGTGCAATAGAGGATCTATCTGCTGCTCATGCAAAACAGTCTATTTTAATCTCATGTGTAATAGTCATTGGGTTAAATCAGTTATATAATGCTGAAAACGCAAGTAGTTGATGTAAAAATATTCAAGGCTTTTATTTTGAAATTTTCAGTATGCTTCATTTCAAAGGGCCAAACTAATACCATGTGTAACAGTGCTTTGGATGAAAAAGTCAAATAAAGCCAAAAACAGCAATTACCTGATGTAAAAATATTCAAGGCTTTTATTTTGAAATTTTCATCAAGCTTAATTTTAAATTGCCACACTAATCCCATGTGTAACAATTGCTGGGTTAAATCAGTTATATAAAGCTCAAAAGAGCAATTTTCTGATGTAAAAATATTCAAGGCTTTTATTTTGAAATTTTTGTTAAGCTTCATTTCAAAGGGCCAAACTAATACCATGTGTAACAGTGCTTTGGATGAAAAAGTCAAATAAAGCCAAAAAGAGCAATTACATGATGTAAAAATATTCAAGGCTTTTATTGTGAAATTTTTGTTAAGCTTCATTTTAAAGTTCAAAACTAATCCCATGTGTAACAGTTACTGAGTTAAATCAGTTATATACAGCCCATAGCAGCAATTAGTTGTAAAGGCCAGTTCAGTCCTGATCTGTTTCAACTGAGGATAGATAGAACTACAGTGATGCGTTTTTGTAGTCCAAATCAGCAGCCAATAGCCTCTTGAGTTCCGTTGCTATGTTAAATAAGTTTCACACCAAGGTGTGAAGTGTTAGTGAAAGAGCCTGAGAGCCTCAGAAAATCCTGTCGCATGACTTTGCTCTGAAGCACCGTGACAGAAAACCGTACGGTCTAGATAAATTTCGAAAACATTTTACCGGAGCAGACAGGCGTATCAATGTCAGGACCGATTTTGATACTAATCGTGCGATATTTGTGGCCGTGATGGCGATTTCAAAAATGATTTGGGTGGAAAAAGTTGTCTTGATCTCTCACTCTAATCAGCAAGAGAAGCACTCTAACTTTAGGAAAAATGAGAAACTTTGGGTCGCTTAGAGGCAAATTGTGGACAAACCGTAACTGGTATCGACGAGCCGTCTTCACTTTGGAAGAGATCACAGACGTATCTACAAAATGAAATTTGAATGGCATTTCTAGGTGAATTTGTGACGACACAGAAAATCCTCAAAAATAGGGTATTTCCAGGATTTTTCCCATTGACTTATAATGGGTTTTTTTTCGCAGTTTTTTGCGAATTATGTCGCCACGTTAAGCCCAAATCCCACCAAAAATAATAGCTCCAATGGCGTGAATTTTCTGCACGTTTTGATACCTCATTTGTAGGTGTGCACCCAGCGGTATGAGCCGCATTAACGGTTACGGAAGAAAAATAAAGAATAAAGAGACACCTTGTTGGGTGTAGAGTAATAGGTTCCTGCCATTGCTTTGCATGGCAGGCCCCAACTAGAAAATTCCTGAAGAAATTTAACCGGGGCCTGCCAAAGTGTGCCCGTCGGTTTGGACCCAGCGTTCTGATGCTAGAAATTAGCATCAATGCTAAAAAAAGCCGCAATCATATGAGGACAATGACAAGAATGTTGACTAACATGTACTTGCACTGTTCAGTATGATAAAGTAAGTGTATCAGCTAAAATTAGCAAAAATGCTAATGTTAGCATCATTGCTGTCACTAGCATGTGGGACATCACTAGGATGTTCTCTATAATGGACTTACTCCATTCAGTATACTAAACATGGCTAATAAGTCAAATAAATAGCTAATAGCTTATTTAAGCTAAAATGCTAATGCTAATGAACTGCCTTGCGCAGCAAAACCTGGGAGAAAAAGATAATGCAGAATAATATTACTGCACCGCCTGCGGCGGTGCACAAACCTCAGGGGCATGTTGAGGCTTTTATTTTGAAATTTTTGTTAAGCTTAATTTCAAAGGTCCAAACTAATCCCATGTGTAATAGTCATTGGGTTAAATCAGTTATATAATGCTCAAAACACAAGTAGTTGATGTAAAAATATTCAAGGCTTTTATTTTGAAATTTTCTTTATGCTTCATTTCAAAAGGCCAAACTAATCCCATGTGTATCAGTGCTTTGGATAAAAAAGTCACATAAAGCCAAAAAGAGCAATTACATGATGTAAAAATATTCAAGGCTTTTATTTTGAAATTTTCTTTATGCTTCATTTCAAAAGGCCAAACTAATCCCATGTGTATCAGTGCTTTGGATAAAAAAGTCACATAAAGCCAAAAAGAGCAATTACATGATGTAAAAATATTCAAGGCTTTTATTTTGAAATTTTCAGTATGCTTCATTTTAATGTTCCAAACTAATCCCATGTGTAACGGTGACTGAGTTAAATCAGTTAAATACAGCCCATAGCAGCAAGTAGTTGTAAAGGCCAGTTCAGTCCTCCTAGTCTTCCACTATAGTTAGAACTACAGTGATGCGTATTTGTAGTCCTAACCAGCAGCCAATAGCCTCCTGAGTTCCGTTGCTATGGTAAATAATTCTCTCTGCCAACTGTCAGCTGTGAGTGAGACATGCAGGGGGAGACAATTCTCTGTTTGAGCCAGCCAGTTTGAACTAAAAAAAGCATTGGAAACAACTCCTTCCCGTTCGGGAACCGTAATACATATTCGAAAAGCGTTTGAAGCGTATGAGAGGGCTATTTGTCGTCTCCGATAGTCCCGCGATTCATATCTCTACGTCACTCACAGTATTAACAGCGATAAGAGAAAGAAATGGTGTGCCCAGATCTGAAATTTTTGAGAAATATATGAAAATACATGGGAGAGAGCCTGAGAGAGCGACAGAAAATCCTGTCGCATGACTTTGCTCTGAAGCACCGTGACAGAAAACCGTAAGCCCTAGAGAAATTTCGAAAACATTTTACCGGAGCAGGCATGCGTATCAATGTCAGGACCGAGTTTGATACCAATCGTGCGATATTTGTGGGCGTGACGGCGATTTCAAAATTATTTTGGGGTCAAAAATTCTCTTCATTTCTCACTCTAAAAAAGCGGCAGTTGGTGTCAGTTAGGCTCTGCGTTTCGGCAGTTGGAAATTTGGCTCGTTTGACGCTTTTTACGTCGCCATCGTAAGTCCGATTCCTTATAAAAATAATAGCTCCCTTCTCGGCACCGAGCCGCACGTTTTGATACCACTTTTGTGGGGGTGCACGCAGCGGTACGAGCCGCATTAACGGTGATGGAAGAAAAATAAATAAACTAGAAAATTCCTGAAGAAATTTAACCGGGGCCTGCCAAAGTGTGCCCGTCGGTTTGGAGCCAGCGTTCTGATGCTAGAAATTAGCATCAATGCTAAAGAAAGCTGCAATCATATGAGGACAATGACAAGAATGTTGACTAACATGTACTTGCACCGTTCAGTATGATAAAGTAAGTGTATCAGCTAAAATTAGCAAAAATGCTAATGTTAGCATCATTGCTGTCACTAGCATGTGGGACATCACTAGGATGTTCTCTATAATGGACTTACTCCATTCAGTATACTAAACATGGCTAATAAGTCAAATAAATAGCTAATAGCTTATTGAAGCTAAAATGCTAATGCTAATGAACTGCCTTGCTGCGCAAGGCAGTTCCCTAACCTGAGAGAAAAAGATAATGCAGAATAATATTACTGCACCGCCTGCGGCGGTGCACTAACCTCAGGGGCATGTTGAGGCTTTTATTTTGAAATTTTTGTTAAGCTTAATTTCAAAGGGCCAAACTAATCCCATGTCTAATAGTCATTGGGTTAAATCAGTTATTTATTGCTCAAAAGAGCAATTACCTAATGTAAGATTTCTCAAGGCTTTTATTTTGAAATTTTTGTTAAGCTTCCTTTCCAAGGTGCAAACTAATACCATGTATAACAGTGATTGGATAAAATCAGTTATATAATGCTCACAAGAACAATTATCTGATGTAAAAATTGGCAAGGCTTTTATTTTGAAATTTTTGTTAAGCTTCATTTCAAAGGGCCGAACTCATCCCATGTGTAACAGTGCTTTGGATTAAAAAGTCACATAAAGTCAAAAAGAGCAATTATCTGATGTAAAAATTGTCAAGGCTTTTATTTTGAAATTTTTGTTAAGCTTCATTCAAAGGGCCAAACTATTCCCATGTGTATCAGTGCTTTGGATAAAAAAGTCACATAAAGCCAAAAAGAGCAATTACATAATGTAAAAATATTCAAGGCTTTTATTTTGAAATTTTCATTAAGCTTTATTTTAAATTGCCACATTAAATCCATGTGTATCAATGATTGGGTAAAATCAGTTATAAAAAGCCCAAAACACAAGTAGTTCTAAAGGCCAGCTCAGTCCTCCTCTGTTGTAACTGACAGTTCCACCATGTTTGTAGTTCTGACATTCAGCTCAGACCTCTTTTATAGGCACTCAGTGTCCGCCATGTTGTAGTTCTAACCTTCAGTCATTGTAGTTCTAAAGAGCAGCTCAGCTGTCGTGTGAGTGAGACAGAGACGGAGAGACAGAATTGTAACTGTTTGAAGCAGTTAGTTTTTCTGAACATATCTTTCTCTACATGCTGTCAATAGCATGTGGCATATCATTAGAATGTTGTCTGTAGTTGACTTACTCCACTCAGTATATTAAATATGGCTAATAAGTAAGAAAATAGCTAATAGCTTATTTAAGGTAAAAGGCTAATGCTAATGAACTGCCTTGCTGCGCAAGGCAGTTCCCTAACCTGAGAGAAAAATATAATGCATGCTAATATTATTGCACCGCCTATGGCGGTGCATTAACATGAGGGGGATATTGAGGCTTTTATTTTGAAAAATACATAAGCTTCATATTAAATGATCACACTAATTAAAATGTCTAACAGTGTTTGGGTTAAATCCGTTATTTACTGGCCAAAACAGCCAGTAGCTCTAAATGGCAGCTCAGCCCTCTGTTTTAACTGAGTATTGATTAGAACTACAGTGATGCGTATTTGTAGTCCTAACCAGCAGCCAATCCCCTCCTGTGTTCCATTGCTATGGTTATCAATCCTCTGCTAACTGTCATGTGTGTGTGACACAGAGAGGTGGAAAAAGATTTCTATCTTTGTGAGACACCCCATTGGTTTATATGGAAAAAGCAGCCTGAACAACTCCTTGCCGTTCAGGAACCGAGAGACGTATTGGAAAACCGTTTGAAGCATATGAGAGGGCTATTTGTCGTCTCCCATAGTACCGCGATTCATATTTGTAGCTCACTCACAGTAATTGCAGTGATGAGACAAAAATGGTGCATGCAGAGCTCAGAAATTTTTCAGAAATACATGGAAGTGAATCTGGGAGAGCGTCAGTTATCCTGGCGCATGATTTCGCTCTGAAGCACCTTGACAGAAAACCGTAAGCCCTAGAGAAATTTCGAAAACATTTTACCGGAGCAGGCAGGCGTATCGATGTCATGACCGAGTTTGATACCAATTGGGCGATATTTGTGGGCGTGAGGGCGATCTCAAAATTAATTTGGGGTCAAAAATTCTCTTCATTTCTCACTCTAAAAAAGCGGCAGTTGGTGTCAGTTAGGCTCTGCGTTTCGGCAGTTGGAAATTTGGCTCGTTTTTCGCTTTTTACGTCGCCATCGTAAGTCCGATTCCTTATAAAAATAATAGCTCCAATGCCTGGAATAAGCCGCACGTTTTGATACCACTTTTGTGGGTGGGCTCGCAGCGGTACGAGCCGCATTAACGGTAACGGAAGAAGTAATATATAATAAAGAGACATTCTATTGGGTGTAGAATAATAGGTGCCTGCCATGCAATGCATGGAGGCAGTACTGACTTGCTTCGCAAGTCAGTACTGCTCTCCTTATGCATTGCTATGGGCAGGCCCCAACTAGAAAATTCCTGAAGAAATTTAACCGGGGCCTGCCAAAGTGTGCCCGTCGGTTTGGACCCAGCGTTCTGATGCTAGAAATTAGCATCAATGCTAAAGAAAACTACAACGTAATCAATAGCATGTGGAGATTGACAAGAATGTTTACTAACATGGACTTGCACCATTCAGTATGATAAACTAAGTGTATCAGCTAAAATTAGCAAAAATGCTAATATTAGCGTGATTGCTGTCAGTAGCATGTGGGACATCACTAGGATGTTTTCTATAATGTACTTACTCCTTTCAGTATACTAAACATGGCTAAAAAGTAAAATAAATAGCTAATAGCTTATTAAAGCTAAAATGCTAATGCTAATGAACTGCATTGCTGCGCAAGGCAGTTCCCTAATCTGAGAGAAAAAGATAATGCAGAATAATATTATTGCACCGCCTGCGGCGGTGCACTAACCTCAGGGGCATGTTGAGGCTTTTATTTTGAAATTTTTGTTAAGCTTAATTTCAAAGGTCCAAACTAATCCCATGTCTAATAGTCATTGGGTTAAATCAGTTATATAATGCTCAAGAGCAATTACGTAATGTAAAATTTCTCAAGGCTTTTATTTTGAAATTTTTGTTAAGCTTCATTTCAAAGTGCCAAACTATTCCCATGTGTAACAATTGCTGGGTTAAATCAGTTATATAATGCTCAAAAGAGCAATTATCTGATGTAAAAATTGTCAAGGCTTTTATTTTGAAATTTTTGTTAAGCTTAATTTTAAATTGCCACACTAATCCCATGTGTAACAGTGCTTTGGATAAAAAAGTCACATAAAGCCAAAAAGAGCAATTATCTGATGTAAAAATATTCAAGGCTTTTATTTTGAAATTTTCGGTATGCTTCATTTCAAAGAGCTAAACTAAAATCATGTGTAACAGTGCTTTGGATGAAAAAGTCAAATAAAGCCAAAAAGAGCAACTACATTATGTAAAAATATTCAAGGCTTTTATTTTGAAATTTTTATTAAGCTTAATTTTAAATTGCCACACTAATTCCATGTGTAACAATGGTTGGATAAAATCAGTTATAAAAAGCCCAAAACACAAGCAGTTCTAAAGGCCAGCTCAGTCCTCCTCTGTAGTAACTGACAGTTCCACCATGTTTGTAGTTCTGACATTCAGCTCAGACCTCTTTTGTAGGCACTCAGTGTCCGCCATGTTGTAGTTCTAACCTTCAGTCATTGTAGTTCTAAAGAGCAGCTCAGCTGTCATGTGAGTGAGACAGAGAGGGAGAGACAGAATTGTAACTGTTTGAAGCAGTGGCATATCATTAGAATGTTGTCTGTAATTGACTTACTCCACTCAGTATATTAAACATGGCTAATAAGTAAGAAAATAGCTAATAGCTTATTTAAGGTAAAAGGCTAATGCTAATGAACTGCCTTGCTGCGAAAGGCAGTTCCCTAACCTGAGAGAAAAATATAATGCATGCTAACATTATTGCACCACCTACGGCGGTGCTTTTACCTGAGGGGGATATTGAGGCTTTTATTTTGAAAAAATACATAAGCTTCATATTAAATGACCACACTAATTAAAATGTCTAACAGTGTTTGGATTAAATCCGTTATTTACTGGCCAAAACAGCCAATTGCTCTAAATGGCAGCTCAGCCCTCTGTTTTAACTGAGTATTGATTAGAACTACAGTGATGCGTATTTGTAGTCCTAACCAGCAGCCAATCCCCTCCTGTGTTCCATTGCTATGGTTATCAATCCTCTGCTAACTGTCATGTGTGTGTGACACAGAGAGGTGGAAAAAGATTTCTATCTTTGTGAGACACCCCATTGGTTTATATGGAAAAAGCAGCCTGAACAACTCCTTGCCGTTCAGGAACCGAGAGACGTATTGGAAAACCGTTTGAAGCATATGAGAGGGCTATTTGTCGTCTCCCATAGTTCCGCGATTCATATTTGTAGCTCACTCACAGTAATTGCAGTGATGAGACAAAAATGGTGCATGCAGAGCTCAGAAATTTTTCAGAAATACATGGAAGTGAATCTGGGAGAGCGTCAGTTATCCTGGCGCATGATTTCGCTCTGAAGCACCTTGACAGAAAACCGTAAGCCCTAGAGAAATTTCGAAAACATTTTACCGGAGCAGGCAGGCGTATCGATGTCATGACCGAGTTTGATACCAATTGGGCGATATTTGTGGGCGTGAGGGCGATCTCAAAATTAATTTGGGGTCAAAAATTCTCTTCATTTCTCACTCTAAAAAAGCGGCAGTTGGTGTCAGTTAGGCTCTGCGTTTCGGCAGTTGGTAATTTTGCTCGTTTTTCGCTTTTTACGTCGCCATCGTAAGTCCGATTCCTTATAAAAATAATAGCTCCAATGCCTGGAATAAGCCGCACGTTTTGATACCACTTTTGTGGGTGGGCTCGCAGCGGTACGAGCCGCATTAACGGTAACGGAAGAAGTAATATATAACTAGAAAATTCCTGAAGAAATTTAACCGGGGCCTGCCAAAGTGTGCCCGTCGGTTTGGACCCAGCGTTCTGATGCTACAAATTAGCATCAATGCTAAAGAAAGCTGCAATGTAATCAATAGCATGTGGAGATTGACAAGAATGTTTACTAACATGGACTTGCACCATTCAGTATGATAAACTAAGTGTATCAGCTAAAATTAGCAAAAATGCTAATGTTAGCGTGATTGCTGTCAGTAGCATGTGGGACATCACTAGGATGTTGTCTATAATGTACTTACTCCATTCAGTAGAAAAAACATGGCTAATAAGTCAAATAAATAGCTAATGGCTTATTTAAGCTAAAATGCTAATGCTAATGACAAGAAAAAGAAACACAAAACTTTTACAAACAATTGAGTTTTTAAAAAACACGCAGTCATCTATTAGAAAACGACCTGAGAGAAAAAGATATTGCAGAATAATATTATTGCACCGCCTGCGGCAGTGCACTAACCTCAGGGGCATGATGAGGCTTTTATTTTGAAATTTTTGTTAAGCTTAATCTCAAAGGTCCAAACTAATCCCATGTCTAATAGTCATTGGGTTAAATCAGTTATTTATTGCTCAAAAGAGCAATTACCTAATGTAAAATTTCTCAAGGCTTTTATTTTGAAATTTTTGTTAAGCTTCATTTCCAAGGTGCAAACTAATCCCATGTATAACAGTCATTGGGTTAAATCAGTTATATAATGCTCAAAACACAAGTAGTTGATGTAAAAATATTAAAGGCTTTTATTTTGAAATTTTCAGTATGCTGCATTTTAAAGGGCCAAACTAAACCCATGTGTAATAGTCATTGGGTTAAATCAGTTATATAAAGCTCAAAAGAGCAATTATCTGATGTAAAAATTGTCAAGGCTCTTATTTTGAAATTTTTGTTAAGCTTAATTTCAAAGGTCCAAACTAATCCCATGTCTAATAGTCATTGGGTTAAATTAGTTATTTATTGCTCAAAAGAGCAATTACCTAATGTAAGATTTCTCAAGGCTTTTATTTTGAAATTTTTGTCAAGCTTCATTTCAAAGTGCCAAACTAATCCCATGTGTAACAATTGCTGGGTTAAATCAGTTATATAATGCTCAAAAGAGCAATTATCTGATGTAAAAATTGTCAAGGCTTTTATTTTGAAATTTTTGTTAAGCTTAATTTTAAATTGCCACACTAATCCCATGTGTAACAGTGCTTTGGATGAAAAAGTCAAAAAAAGCCAAAAAGAGCAACTACATGATGTAAAAATATTCAAGGCTTTTATTTTGAAATTTTCAGTAAGCTTCATTTTAAATTGCCACACTAATCCCATGTGTAACAATGGTTGGGTAAAATCAGTTATATAAAGCCCAAAACACAAGTAGTTCTATAGGCCAGCGCAGTCCTCCTCTGTAGTAACTGACAGTTCCACCATGTTGTAGTTCTGACAGAAGGGCATTAGAATGTTGTCTGTAATTGACTTACTGCACTCAGTATATTAAACATGGCTAATAAGTAAGAAAATAGCTAATAGCTTATTTAAGGTAAAAGGCTAATGCTAATGAACTGCCTTGCTGCGCAAGGCAGTTCCCTAACCTGAGAGAAAAATATAATGCATGCTAACATTATTGCACCGCCTATGGCGGTGCATTAACCTGAGGGGGATATTGAGGCTTTTATTTTGAAAAAATACATAAGCTTCATATTAAATGACCACACTAATTAAAATGTCTAACAGTGTTTGGGTTAAATCCGTTATTTACTGGCCAAAACAGCCAATAGTTCTAAATGGCAGCTCAGCCCTCTGTTTTAACTGAGTGTTGATTAGAACTACAGTGATGCGTATTTGTAGTCCTGACCAGCAGCCAATCGCCTCCTGTGTTCCATTGCTATGGTTATCAATCCTCTGCTAACTGTCATGTGTGTGTGACACAGAGAGGTGGAAAAAGATTTCTATCTTTGTGAGACACCACATTGGTTTATATGGAAAAAGCAGTCCGAACAACTCCTTGCCGTTCAGGAACCGAGAGATGTATTGAAAAACCGTTTGAAGCATATGAGAGGGCTATTTGTCGTCTTCCATAGTACCGCAATTCATATTTGTAGCTCACTCACAGTAATTGCAGTGATGAGACAAAAATGGTGTATGCAGAGCACAGAAATTTTTCAGAAATACATGGAAGTGAATCTGGGAGAGCGTCAGTTATCCTGGCGCATGATTTCGCTCTGAAGCACCTTGACAGAAAACCGTAAGCCCTAGAGAAATTTCGAAAACATTTTACCGGAGCAGGCATGCGTATCGATGTCATGACCGAGTTTGATACCAATTGGGCGATATTTGTGGGCATGAGGGCGATTTCAAAATTATTTTGTGGTCAAAAATTCTCTTCATTTCTCACTCTAAAAAAGCGGCAGTTGGTGTCAGTTAGGCTCTGCGTTTCGGCAGTTGGAAATTTGGCTCGTTTGACGCTTTTTACGTCGCCATCGTAAGTCCGATTCCTTATAAAAATAATAGCTCCCTTCTCGGCACCGAGCCGCACGTTTTGATACCACTTTTGTGGGGGTGCATGCAGCGGTACGAGCCGCATTAACGGTGATGGAAGAAAAATAAATAAAGATATAAATAAACTAGAAAATTCCTGAAGAAATTTAACCGGGGCCTGCCAAAGTGTGCCCGTCGGTTTGGACCGAGTGTTCTGATGCTAGAAATTAGCATCAATGCTAAAGAAAGCTGCAACGTAATCAATTGCATGTGGAGATTGACAAGAATATTTACTAACATGGACTTGCACCATTCAGTATGATAAAGTAAGTGTATCAGCTAAAATTAGCAAAAATGCTAATGTTAGCATGATTGCTGTCAGTAGCATGTGGGACATCACTAGGATGTTTTCTATAATGGTATTACTCCATTCAGTAGACTAAACATGGCTAATAAGTCAAATAAATAGCTAATAGCTTATATAAGCTAAAATGCTAATGCTAATGAACTGCCTTGCTGGGCAAGGCAGTTCCCTAACCTCAGAGAAAAAGATAATGCAGAATAATATTATTGCACCGCCTGCGGCGGTGCACTAACCTTAGGGACATGTTGAGGCTTTTATTTTGAAATTTTTGTTAAGCTTAATTTCAAAGGGCCAAACTAATCCCATGTCTAATAGTCATTGGGTTAAATCAGTTATTTATTGCTCAAAAGAGCAATTACCTAATGTAAGATTTCTCAAGGCTTTTATTTTGAAATTTTTGTTAAGCTTCATTTCAAAGTGCCAAACTAATTCCATGTGTAACAATTGCTGGGTTAAATCAGTTATATAATGCTCAAAAGAGCAATTATCTGATGTTAAAATTGTCAAGGCTTTTATTTTGAAATTTTTGTTAAGCTTAATTTTAAATTGCCACACTAATCCCATGTGTAACAGTGCTTTGGATAAAAAAGTCACATAAAGCCAAAAAGAGCAATTATCTGATGTAAAAATATTCAAGGCTTTTATTTTGAAATTTTCAGTATGCTTCATTTCAAAGAGCTAAACTAATATCATGTGTAACAGTGCTTTGGATGAAAAAGTCAAATAAAGCCAAAAAGAGCAACTACATGATGTAAAAATATTCAAGGCTTTTATTTTGAAATTTTTATTAAGCTTAATTTTAAATTGCCACACTAATTCCATGTGTAACAATGGTTGGGTAAAATCAGTTATATAATGCCCAAAACACAAGTAGTTCTAAAGGCCAGCTCAGTCCTCCTCTGTAGTAACTGACAGTTCCTCCATGTTGTAGTTCTGACAGAAGGGCATTAGAATGTTGTCTGTAATTGACTTACTCCACTCAGTATATTAAACATGGCTAATAAGTAAGAAAATAGCTAATAGCTTATTTAAGGTAAAAGGCTAATGCTAATGAACTGCCTTGCTGCGCAAGGCAGTTCCCTAACCTGAGAGAAAAATATAATGCATGCTAATATTATTGCACCGCCTACGGCGGTGCATTAACTTGAGGGGAATAATGAGGCTTTTATTTTGAAAAAATACATAAGCTTCATATTAAATGATCACACTAATTAAGATGTCTAACAGTGTTTGGGTTAAATCCGTTATTTACTGGCCAAAACAGCCAATTGCTCTAAATGGCAGCTCAGCCCTCTGTTTTAACTGAGTATTGATTAGAACTACAGTGATGCGTATTTGTAGTCCTAACCAGCAGCCAATCCCCTCCTGTGTTCCATTGCTATGGTTATCAATCCTCTGCTAACTGTCATGTGTGTGTGACACAGAGAGGTGGAAAAAGATTTCTATCTTTGTGAGACACCCCATTGGTTTATATGGAAAAAGCAGCCTGAACAACTTCTTGCCGTTCAGGAACCGAGAGACGTATTGGAAAACCGTTTGAAGCATATGAAAGAGCTATTTGTCGTCTCCCATAGTACCGCGATTCATATTTGTAGCTCACTCACAGTAATTGCAGTGATGAGACAAAAATGGTGTATGCAGAGCACAGAAATTTTTCAGAAATACATGGAAGTGAATCTGGGAGAGCGTCAGTTATCCTGGCGCATTATTTCGCTCTGAAGCACTTTGACAGAAAACCGTAAGCCCTAGAGAAATTTCGAAAACATTTTACCGGAGCAGGCAGGCGTATCGATGTCATGACCGAGTTTGATATCAATTGGGCGATATTTGTGGGCGTGAGGGCGATCTCAAAATCATTTTGGGGTCAAAAATTCTCTTCATTTCTCACTCTAAAAAAGCGGCAGTTGGTGTCAGTTAGGCTCTGCGTTTCGGCAGTTGGTAATTTTGCTCGTTTTTCGCTTTTTACGTCGCCATCGTAAGTCCGATTCCTTATAAAAATAATAGCTCCAATGCCGGGAATAAGCCGCACGTTTTGATACCACTTTTGTGGGTGGGCTCGCAGCGGTACGAGCCGCATTAACGGTAACGGAATAATAATATATAATATATAAAGAGACATTCTATCGAGTGTAGAATAATAGGTGCCTGCCATGCAATGCATGGAGGCAGTACTGACTTGCTTCGCAAGTCAGTACTGCTCTCCTTATGCATTGCTATGGGCAGGCCCCAACTAGAAAATTTCGGAAGAAATTTAGCCGGGGCCTGCCAAGGCGCGCCCGTCGGGCATGGGCCCGGCGTCGTCACGCCACAAATCGGCGTCGACGCTAAAGAACGCCGCAACGTAATCAGTGGCACGCGGAGAACCGCAAGAACGTTAAGCGAGGCGGACGTGCACCATTCAGTATTATAAAGTAAGTATATCAGCTAAAATCAGCAGAAACGCTAATGTTAGCGTCATTGCTTTCATCAGTATGTGGGAAATCACTAGGATATTTTCTGTAATTGATTTACTCCATTCAGTATACTAAACATTGCTAAAAAGTAAAATAAATAGCTAATAGCTTATTGAAGCTAAAATGCTAACGCTAATGAACCTTGCATTGAACTGTTTAGTAACAGTTCAATGCTCATAAACTGCAGGAAGGCAGTTCATTAGCATTTACCTAATGATTGTCACAAATATAAATTTTCAATAACGCACACACACAACATATCACAGTTTAAAAATATATATTGACCTTATGTTAAAGATTTCTACAAACTTTTTACAGGTAAAGTTTACAATGAACCAAAATTACAACATTTAAAGAATACCATAAATTTAAGAATCTAATGTCTCTGCAATAAAAAGAAATTGCTATCTTTTTTATTTTTAAACAACACCTCATATTGTTAAATAACTGATTTTATGTATTCAAGTTTTAAATATTACATTTGAGTTTGCATGGATGTAAAATTACTGCTCAGTTTAAAAATTACAGTATTTTTAAATACTGTTAAAAACTGCTCAGTTTTTAAACTGAGCAGTTTAAAAATATGCTCAGTATTTTTAAACTGCTCAGCTAAACTTCGCTCTTTAGCTTGTTAGCTTGTCGATGTTTCAGTTTTATTCGCTGGGAAAATTATTCTTTGTCTGCTTTGAAGATAAGCAGACAAATAATAAAAAACAAGTTTTGATATTAACTCTCAACTTCATTCACAAAACTTTTTCGTTATTTATTACACAACGAACATGCATTTCACATAAGAACAAAACAATGAGGTGACGTTGCCTGTCCTTGAACACAACGCTGATCCCTCTTCACCCTGTCACCAACTCACACACATCCTCATTGTGTTGTGTTCTGTAAATAAACAAAACACAAGCAAAATCAATAAACTATATGCATATTCCAGTATACTGAGTTTTGGTTTTACATTCATTCTATTTAAATGTAGTTTGTTTGTGCTTACCAATGTTTTCTGGCCGGATGTCAGGCACCGTTTTCCCCTGGTCAGTTCGTCGATGTCTGGTTTTAGTTCTATTCTGTGGCAATCCGCAAAACGGCGTGTAGGTTTTCGTCAGTAATGCGCGATCTGTGCTTGGTCTTGTTTAAAGTCATTATTGAAAACATCTGTTCGCACAGATAGGTGCTTCCAAACGTGGACAAAACACGAGCTGCATGGAGTCGAAGCTGTGGCATCAAATCAGGGGGCAGTAGACGGTAAAAGTCCTCGATTGAAACATCACGGGACTTCGCTCTTTAGCTTGTTAGCTTGTCGATGTTTCAGTTTTATTCGCTGGGAAAATTAATAATCAGCTTGAGGTGACTCTGCTGCACTCTAGTGGCGAGAAGCCGTAATGTTGGTTGGTAAGAATCGGAAGGCATTATGGGATATGTAGTTTGTAGTCAATTCGTCCTCAAAACCTATTTTAAGTCAATCAATGGGGCTGTAAAACGGTGGTAGGGGGGAGAGGGCCACATAAAATGACGTAGCGGGCAACATGTGGCCCGCGGGCCTTGAGTTTGACACATGTGCAATAGAGGATCTATCTGCTGCTCATGCAAAACAGTCTATTTTAATCCCATGTGTAATAGTCATTGGGTTAAATCAGTTATATAATGCTGAAAACGCAAGTAGTTGATGTAAAAATATTCAAGACTTTTATTTTGAAATTTTTGTTAAGCTTCATTTCAAAGGGCCAAACTAATACCATGTGTAACAGTGCTTTGGATGAAAAAGTCAAATAAAGCCAAAAACAGCAATTACCTGATGTAATAATATTCAAGGCTTTTATTTTGAAATTTTCATCAAGCTTAATTTTAAATTGCCACACTAATCCCATGTGTAACAATTGCTGGGTTAAATCAGTTATATAAAGCCAAAAAGAGCAATTACGTCATGTAAAAATATTCAAGGCTTTTATTTTGAAATTTTCAGTATGCTTCATTTCAAAGGGCCAAACTAATACCATGTGTAACAGTGCTTTGGATGAAAAAGTCAAATAAAGCCAAAAAGAGCAATTACATGATGTAAAAATATTCAAGGCTTTTATTTTGAAATTTTCAGTATGCTTCATTTTAAAGTTCTGAACTAATACCACGTGTAACAGTGCTTTGGATGAAAAAGTCAAATAAAGCCAAAAAGAGCAATTACGTCATGTAAAAATATTCAAGGCTTTTATTTTGAAATTTTCAGTATGCTTCATTTCAGAGGGCCAAACTAATCCCATGTGTAACAGTGCTTTGGATGAAAAAGTCATACAAAGCCAAAAACAGCAATTACATGATTTAAAAATATTCAAGGCTTTTATTTTGAAATTTTCATTACGCTTCATTTTAAAGTTCTGAACTAATACCATGTGTAACAGTGCTTTGGATGAAAAAGTCACATAAAGCCAAAAACAGCAATTGCCTGATGTAAAAATATTCAAGGCTTTTATTTTGAAATTATTATTATGCTCCATTTTAAAGTTCCGAACTAATCCCATGTGTAACATTGCTTTGGATGAAAAAGTCATATACGGCCAAAAAGAGCAATTACGTCATGTAAAATATTCAAGGCTTTTATTTTGAAATTTTCAATATGCTTAATTTTAAAGTTCCAAACTAATCCCATGTGTAACAGTTACTGAGTTAAATCAGTTATATACAGCCCATAGCAGCAGGTAGTTCTAAAGGCCAGTTCTCAGTCCTGATCTGTTTCAACTGAGGATAGATAGAACTACAGCGATGCGTATTTGTAGTACAAATCAGCAGCCAATAGCCTCTTGAGTTCCGTTGCTATGGCAAATAATGGTCTCAGCAGGGTGTGAGCTCTGAGCTGTCAAACACACAATTGTGTGTTTGAGCAAACACGTTTTACTGAAAAGAAGCATTGGAAACAAATCCTTCCTGTTCGGGAACCGTAATACATATTCGAAAAGCGTTTGTAGCGTATGACAGTTCAATGTGTCTTCTGCGATAGTCCCGAGATTCATATCTGTACCTCACTCAGAGCATTTACAGTGATGAGAGAAAGAAATGTTGTGCCCAGATCTGAACCGAGATGGGCTGTCACTCTAATTTGAAGAAAAATGAGAAACTTTGGGTCGCTTAGAGGGAAATTGTGGACAAACCGTAACTGGTATCGACGAGCCGTCTTCACTTTCGAAGAGATCACAGACGTATCTACAAAATGAAATTTGAATGGCATTTCTAGGTGAATTTGTGACGACACAGAAAATCCTCAAAAATAGGGTATTTCCAGGATTTTTCCCATTGACTTATAATGGGGTTTTTTTCGTAGTTTTTTGCGAATTATGTCGCCACGTTAACCCCAAATCCCACCAGAAATAATAGCTCCAATGGCGTGAATTTTCTGCACGTTTTGATACCTCATTTGTAGGTGTGCACCCAGCGGTATGAGCCGCATTAACGGTTACGGAAGAAAAATAAAGAATTATAATAATATTAAAGAGACACTTTGTTGGGTGTAGAGTAATAGGTTCCTGCCATTGCTTTGCATGGCAGGCCCCAATAATATTAAAGAGACGCTTCTCTCCGACAATAGTAATAGGTTCCTGCCATTGCTTTGCATGGCAGGCCCCAATAAAGAAACACTTTCTCCGACAATAACAATAGGTTCCTGCCATTGCTTTGCATGGCAGGCCCCAACTAGAAAATTTCGGAAGAAATTTAGCCGGGGCCTGCCAAGGCGCGCCCGTGGGGTTCGGGCCCGGCGTCGTCACGCCACAAATCGGCATCGACGCTAAAGAACGCCGCAACGTAACCAATGGCACGCGGAGAACCGCAAGAACGTTAAGCGAGGCGGACGTGCACCATTCAGTACGATTTAAAATTTTTGTCAAGGCTTTTATTTTGGAAGTTTTGTTAAACTTCATTTTAAAGTTCCGAACTAATACCATGTGTAACAGTGCTTTGGATGAAAAAGTAATACAAAGCCAAAAACAGCAATTGCATGATGTAAAAATATTCAAGGCTTTTATTTTGAAATTTTCAGTATGCTCCATTTTAAAGTTCTGAAGGAATCCCATGTGTAACAGTGCTTTGGATAAAAAAGTCACATAAAGCCAAAAAGCGCAATTACCTGATGTAAAAATATGCAAGGCTTTTATTTTGAAATTATTATTATGCTCCATTTTAAAGTTCCGAACTAATCCCATGTGTAACAGTGCTTTGGATGAAAAAGTCACATAAAGCCAAAAAGCGCAATTACCTGATGTAAAAATATTCAAGGCTTTTATTTTGAAATTATTATTATGCTCCATTTTAAAGTTCCGAACAAATCCCATGTGTAACAGTGCTTTGGATGAAAAAGTCATATACGGCCAAAAAGAGCAATTACATGACGTAAAAATATTCAAGGCTTTTATTTTGAAATTTTCAGTATGCTTCATTTCAGAGGGCCAAACTATTCCATTGTGTAACAGTGCTTTGGATAAAAAAGTCACATAAAGCCAAAAAGCGCAATTACCTGATGTAAAAATATTCAAGGCTTTTATTTTGAAATTATTATTATGCTCCATTTTAAAGTTCCGAACTAATCCCATGTGTAACATTGCTTTGGATGAAAAAGTCAAATAAAGCTCAAAAGAGCAATTACATGATGTAAAAATATTCAAGGCTTTTATTTTGAAATTATTATTATGCTCCATTTTAAAGTTCCAAAATAATCCCATGTGTAACATTGCTTTGGATGAAAAAGTCACATAAAGCCAAAAACAGCAATTACCTGATGTAACAACATTCAAGGCTTTTATTTTGAAATTATTATTATGCTCCATTTTACAGTTCCGAACTAATCCCATGTGTAACATTGCTTTGGATGAAAAAGTCATATACGGCCAAAAAGAGCAATTACATGATGTAAAAATATTCAAGGCTTTTATTTTGAAATTATTATTATGCTCCATTTTAAAGTTCCAAAGTAATCCCATGTGTAACAGTGCTTTGGATGGAAAAGTCAAATAAAGCCAAAAAGAGCAATTACGTCATGTAAAAATATTCAGGGCTTTTATTTTGAAATTTTCAATATGCTTAATTTTAAAGTTCCAAACTAATCCCATGTGTAACAGTTACTGAGTTAAATCAGTTATATACAGCCCATAGCAGCAGGTAGTTCTAAAGGCCAGTTCTCAGTCCTGATCTGTTTCAACTGAGGATAGATAGAACTACAGCGATGCGTATTTGTAGTACAAATCAGCAGCCAATAGCCTCTTGAGATCCGTTGCTATGGCAAATAATGGTCTCAGCAGGTGTGAGCTCTGAGCTCTGAGCTCTCAAACACACAATTGTGTGTTTGAGCAAACACGTTTTACTGACAAAAAGCATTGGAAACAAATCCTTCTTGTTCGGGAACCGTAATACATATTCGAAAAGCGTTTCGAGCGTATGACAGTTCAATGTGTCTTCTGCGATAGTCCCGAGATTCATATCTGTACCTCACTCAGAACATTTACAGCGATGAGAGAAAGAAATGTTGTGCCCAGATCTGAACCTACATCGGCTGTCACTCTAATTTGAGCAAAAAGGAGAAAGTTTGGGTCGCTTAGAGGCAAATTGTGGACAAACCGTAACTGGTATCGACGAGCCGTCTTCACTTTCGAAGAGATCACAGACGTATCTACAAAATGAAATTTGAATGGCATTTCTAGGTGAATTTGTGACGACACAGCAAATCCTCAAAAATAGGGTATTTCTAGGATTTTTCCCATTGAGTTATAATGGGGTTTTTTTCGTGGTTTTTTGCGAATTATGTCGCCACGTTAAGCCCAAATCCCACCAGAAGTAATAGCTCCAATGGCGTGAATTTCCTGCACGTTTTGATACCTCATTTGTAGGTGTGCACCCAGCGGTACGAGCCGCATTAACGGTTACGGAAGAAAAATAAAGATTAAAGAGACGCTTCTCTCCGACAATAGTAATAGGTTCCTGCCATTGCTTTGCATGGCAGGCCCCAATAAAGAGACACTTTGTTGGGTGTAGAGTAATAGGTTCCTGCCATTGCTTTGCATGGCAGGCCCCAATAATAAAGAAACTTTTCTTGGGAGAATAGCAATAGGTTCCTGCCATTGCTTTGCATGGCAGGCCCCAACAAATTGGTTTCGGTTCAATACGGGACGCAACTATTAACAGTCAAATACGAGACGATTCTGTAGTTTATGGGACGGATGGCAACCCTAACAAGACAACAGCCACCTGCCATTTTAGGCTAGTTTAAGCTAACCTGAATATTTACAGCCCTCCTGTTGATGCACTGACTTTACTTACCTATTGTCTTTCAACCACTTTGAAAAGCTTTTCTTCATCCCTCCATCATCTTTATCCCTCCTCTTTATTCTGTTCTGGAGTTTGTTTTCTGCCGCCCATCTTTAGCTCCTTGTTGTCGAGTGCATTACTACCATTCAAATTTAAAATAAAAACATAAAACACGCTTCAGCGTTTTCTCAAAGGGCCGCCTGCCCAAACTACCTGTATATGTATGGGGAGAGGCGGTGGGGTGAAAGGGCGGGGGGCGCAGAATCAATGCTGTTCCTCTATTACTGATCATTTCATGCATCCAGCTGTTAAATACAGAAAATGCCGACTAGAAAAATCTCCCACATGGTTTTTGCGCCCCCTCTAGTGCAGCGCCCCTCTGCTTACAGTGCATACCCACTTTTATCGCCACTGGTTTTATGACACGTCTCCAACCTTTCTCACAGGTTTAAAGTTTTCCAAATGTTGACAGTGGAGGAGCTTTAACCTCCTTTTCATTACTGCTACCAGGATCTTTCTGTGGTGGTGGATCCTGAGTGTTGTTGATGAATGAAGACGAAACCAAACATCTGATCTTTTCCAGCAGCAAATAAGACACTCTGGAGGAAAAGTTTCTGCTCAATAGACGACCAAACATACAATTTATCACAATAGTGATTAGAGACACAGAGTACTGGGAACTCTGGGTTGGGTTCTCCAATCTCTGGGGATGAGGTCGCCTAGGTGGTTATAAAGCTCCTCAGTGGCAGGACCCCTAGGGTGGATGAGATCCGCCCGGAGTTCCCTAAGGCTCTGGATGTTGTAGGGTTATGTTGGCTGACTCTGCAATATCGCATGGACATCGGGGGCAGCTGCCCTGGATTGGCAGACTGGGGTGGTGGTCCCCCTGTTCAAAAAGGGGGACCGGAGGGTGTGCTCCAATTATAGGGGAGTCACAGTCTTAAGCCTCCCTGGCAAGGTCTATTCAGGGGTCCTGGAGAGGAGGGTCCGTTGGATACTCGAACCTCGGATTCAGGAAGACTAGTGTGGTTTTCGTCCTGGTCGTGGAACACTGGACCAGCTGTACACCCTCGGCAAGGTCCTGGAGGGTGCATGGTAGTTGCCCAACCGGTCTACATGTGGTTTGTGGACTTGGAAAAGGCTTTCGACCGTGTCCCTCAGAGAGCTCTGTGGGGGGTCCTCTGGGAGTATGGGGTACCGGGCCCCTTGATATGGGCTGTCAGGTCCCTGTATGACCGGTGTCAGAGTCTGGTCTGCATTGCCGGCAGTAAGTCGGGCTCGTTTCCGGTGAGAGTTGGACTCCGCCAGGGCTTCCCTTTGTCACTGTTCATTACTTTCATGGACAGAATTTCTAGGTGCAGCCAAGATGTTCAGGGGATCCGATTTGGTGGCCTTAGGATCTCATCTCTGCTTTTTTCAGATGATGTGGTCCTTTTGGCTTCATCAGATCGTGATCTGCAGCTCTCGCTAGAGCCGTTCGCAGCCGTGTGCGAAGCGGCCGGGATGAGGATCAGTGCCTCCAAATCCGAGGCCATGGTCTTGAGCAGGAAATGGGTAGAGTTCTTCTCCGGGTCGGGGGGGGGGGGGGGGGGTGTCCTGCCCCAAGTGGAGGAGTTCAAGTATCTCGGGATCTTGTTCACAAATGAGTGAAGAAGGGAGCGGGAGATCGACAGGCGGATTACCGCAGCATCTGCCGTGAAGCGGGGGCTGTACCGGTCCGTTGTGGTGAAGAGAGAGCTGAGCCAAAAAGCGATTCTCTCGATTTACCGGTCGATCTACGTTCCCACCCTCATCTATGGTCATGAACTTTGGGTCATGACCGAATGAACGAGATTGCGAATACAAGCGGCCGAAATGGGTTTTCTCCGTAGGGTGAGAAGCTCAGTCATCCAGGAGGGACTCAGAGTAGAGCCGCTGCTCCTTCACATCAAGAGGAGCCAGTTGAGGTGGCTCGGGCATCTGCTCAGGATTCCTCCTGGACGCCTCCCTGGTGAGGTGCTCCGGGCATGTCCCAGCAGGAGGAGGCCCCAGGGAAGATCCAGGAAACGCTGGAGGGACTATGTCCCTTGGCTGGCCTGGAAACGCCTTGGGATTCCCCTAGAGGAGCTGGAACAAGTGGCTGGGGAGAGGGAAGTCTGGGCCTCCTTTCTGAAGCTGCTACCCCCGCGACCCGACCCCGGATAAGCAGAAGAAAATGGATGGATGGATGATTAGAAAACTTTCAACATTTCTCTGTAATCAAGTTTCTTTATTGAAGACGTCCAAAGAGACAGAACTACAGACATTTTTTCTGATCTACATCTACAAATATGAGAAGAAAACAGCATCAGTGATGATTTGATGTTTCAGGTTTTTTGGATCACAATATAGAAAACAGAAGCAAGTTCAGATCACTTTGATCTCAACTGATTTAACAACAAATAAAACATCGAAATACAAGGATAAAAACATTTATGGGAAACCATTAGAGTCCAGAGAAGTTTTGATTTTCATGAAATATTTCTGTCATAAGAATGAAATAAATCATCAGCAGTGATTTCCTTTATGGCTCCTGTAACACAAAGAACTAAACCGGAAAAATAAAGAAGATCAGAACAGCAGAGCAGAGACATCAGAACCATGAACCCTGATCAACAATCTGAGAGGAAAGAGGAAATCTGTCTGGGTTTACAGAACTCTACAAAGGATCCAGTTGCACAAGTCCCAATTCCAGACTTATTAATCCAAACTCCAGCCAGTAGCGGTTCAGTGAATCTGGTCTGGACTCTGTGGAGGAGAGTCAAGGTTTCAGAGACGCTGTAGAAGGACAGAATACCTGCTCTGTGATCCAAGTACACTCCGACTCTGGAGGAAACTGGACCTGAGATGGAAGTCCAGATGTTGTTGTGCAAAAAATTACTATTTATTTGAGAACAATATAATACCCAAGATTTATCATTATTTCCAAAAGCACATTCATTACCCGATCCTACTCTGCTGATACTCTTGTATGCGACTGCTACAGAAACTCCCCCTCTCCACTCCACCTCCCAGTAACAACGTCCAGTAAGACTCTCTCTACTCAGAACCTGAGAATAATCAGTGAATCTGTCTGGGTGACTAGAATAAGACTGATCTCTATTCATCCTTGTCACCTTCCTGTTCCCCTCTGATAGTCCCAGTCGTGTGTTTGCTGTGTTTGGATCCAGAGTGATTTCACATGAATATCTTAAGAATCCAGCTCTGCTCGTTGGTTCTGGTTCTGACAGTAGAACATCCACCTCAGTGACCATCAGTGAGATGTTTGTCCATGAGTCTCTCAGGACGTCCTGTAGTTTGTCTCTGAGCTCTGACACAGCTGCTGTCACGTCCTCAAAGTGTCTCAGAGGACGGATGTTGATGCTGGATGAGTGTGTAGACTCACTGAGTGCTGGCAGTGAGGGGTAGTTGAGGAGAAAATGGCTGTGATCCTCTGCGTGTGAGAGCTGCTCCAGCTCAGCGTCTTTCCTCTTCAGCTCAGTGATCTCCTGCTCCAGCTTCTCCTGAACATCTTTGACTCGACTCACTTCAGTTTCCTGCTGGGATCTGATCTGCTGCTTCACCTCAGAGCTTCTTTTCTGGAGGAGACGGATCAGCTGGGTGAAGATCTTCTCACTGTCCTCCACTGTTTTATCAGCAGAGCGATTGATGGCCTCCACCTCCTGTTGAAGCAGCTTCACATCTTTCTCCTGGTCCTGGATTCTCTGCTGGATGTTTCCTCGTCTCTCCTCCAGCTCTCTCTGCCTCTCAGTCCTTTCTGCTGCAGCTGACACTGTTTCATGGCCTTTATGTTCATTCATATTGCAGAGATAACAAATACACTTCTGATCAGTGCGGCAGAAGACCTCCAACAACTTATCATGCTTAGAGCAGATGTTCTCCTGGAGGTTCTTGGACGGCTCCACCAACTTGTGTTTCTTGAATGCAGCTGAATCATAATGAGGCTGAAGGTGTTTCTCACAGAAAGAGGTCAGACAGACTAAACAGGACTTGATGGCTTTCAGTTTTCTTCCAGTGCAGAAATCACAGGCCACATCTTCAGGTCCAGCATAGCAGTGGTCAGCAGGAGCAGCTTGGAGTCCAGTCTTCTTCAGCTGCTCCACTAAAACTGTTAGAATTGCGTTCTTCTTCAAAACAGGCCTTGGTATGAAGGTCTCTCTGCACTCAGGGCAGCTGTAGATACTTTTCTGATCCTCTTCATCCCAGTGATCTTTAATACAGTTCATACAGTAGCTGTGTCCACAGGGAGTAGCCACCGGATCCGTCAGTAGATCCAGACAGATTGAGCAGGAGAAAGTCTCTCGGTCGAACTGACTCTGCTCCATTTCTGTTTTCAGTCAGAGTGACTGTCTGCGTTTCACTTTGATAACAGAAACTGGTTTGACCTGATTTATAACTCATGTTTCAGTGCAGAGAAGCTGCAGCCAATCAGGTTTTACCCACAGCTGATGTTTGTTACACCCAAAGCTTTAACAACCATGAGGTTAATCACAGATACCATCACCAAAAACCTCTTTAGTATTACAAAATAAAACTTAATATCCATTGGGTTTTAAATCAGTTTATTTATTGTAGTTATTAAACAGAGGTTATTTATTAATGACTAGATGAACAACCTTCACTAGACTGTGTGATACATTTGATTTTTGTGTCTGTAGATCAAGTTGCATTATATTTATTTATAGTGAGGAGGTCTACAAAGGCTGAAGTTTGAACAAAATAATATTTTAATGCACAAAGCTGTAGGACATGTTAGATATTATCTCTTAAGTCAATGTCAGTGTGAACTTTACTTACATAGCAGTTTAAAAACAGTATTAAAACTGCACCAAAGTGCTGTACAAAAATGATAATAAAATAAGTTGATCAAAAGAAAGAAAAAATAATACGAGAATAATATATGTAAAATGTTAAAATAATAAGAGTAATAATAAGTGAAGGGATAAAACCATCACACCAGAAGGCCTAAATGCCAAAGAATAAAGATGAGTTTTAAGAAGCGATTTAAACTGATCCAGGCTGTGGGCAGATCTAATCTGGAAAGGTAGATTATTCCATAGAGTAGGAGCAGCCATCGAGAAAGCCTGATCTCCTTTTCTCTTAAGTCGAGTTCGAGGAACATTCAGTGGCAGCTGATTATTGGATCTTAAAGTTCTGGACACTGAATGACTTTTCAAAAGATCCTGAAGGTAAGGAGGGGCTAACCCATTTAAAACTTTAAAAGTTGTTAGAGTCTTATAATCTATTCGATATGAACCAGGCAGCCAGTGTAAGGAGGTCAATACGGGCCTTACTTCGTCACGCTTCCGGCTGTCTGGACGAAGCCGACCTGCTGCTTTCTGGGTCACTTGAAGACGCTGTATCAGGGATTTATCCAGGCCTTTATGTAAAGAATTACAATAATCCAATCAAGATGTAATGAAGGCATGGATAATTTCTTCAAAATCTTCAAAACAAAAATAAGATTTCACCTTTGCTAAAATCTGCAAGTGATTAACCGTACAGGTACATAGCAACAAAAAAGCGGTTAATGATAATGCATCATAAATGTAAAAATTATGCATTCTACACTGACAAATGTTGTGCAGGTTTTTTTTGTTTATTCTTTTTGCATAAACATCAGATTGTGTCTGATCATAAGGCTCTCTATAACCAGCAACCTGTCACCATCTGTTTCCATTTCTTTCATTGAATGCATGAGAAACTTGAAAATAGGATTTTAATCTGTCTATAATCTTGGTGTCATTTCTCTGACAAACCTTCAAATTAACATGCTTAAGGAAATATTTAAGAACCCTGTGAGTCAGAGAGGGACTCGCAGGTTAATACAACTGTAATCATCTGCAGCATAGAGAGCAGGTTTACAATAAATGCCATCTCTTCTGACAGGAAATCACATGATCGAGTCATCAATCGTTCTTCAGGACAAACTGGGTTAACCAACCACTCCAGTCTCTTTGACTGAGATATGCGGGTAACACATAGACTGCATTCACATCTGACCTGTTTAGTTCACTTAAAACAAACTCCAGTTCATTTGCATCCAAAGTCTGGTTTGTGTGTAGGTGTGTGAATCTATCATTGGCCTACGATGCAGACCAAAAACGTCAGCTCTGGTCTACCAAAAATCCTAAATCTGGGTGTGGTTGAACTGAACTCTGGTTCTGTTTCAATGCACCGGAGACAGACTGTCAGGAAGCAGACTGTGACCTAGGGCATTCTGGGTAAATACAACCAAAAACAAATGAGTAGTCTTTTACCAGTGACAAAAGAGATTTTTTTTTTTCTTTTACATTTTGTGAAGAAGAAAGTTGTGCTCAGTATTTTCCTCACTGGCTTTTGTGTTGTTTTCTTCAGTGGTTCTTTTTGCATTGAGCAGGGGAACAGATCTTTCAAAGGCTTGGTCCGTTTGACTCAGTGCTGTGTGAAAGCAAACCACATCAGCTAAAAATGTGACAAATGTTACAATTTTGGTCTCCAATCAAACCAGGTCTACTGGACTGTCAGGTGTGAAAACACCCTTAGATTATCTCTTTCCAAGGAAAACAGAATTTCATTCTCCATGTGCTGCAGTGTCTTAGTTAGTTGCATCTAGTTTAAGTAATTGTTTTAGCCAATAATATGTTTCTGCCCTTAGTAAACCCCTTTTGGTAAATGGCCTTTAGTTGTATCTTTTGCAGAGAACCCCACACACTTCACACTTCATTCAATCATTCCCCCATGTGTAAACACTTTCACATACTGATGGTAGTGAGCTACGTTGTAGCCACTGCTGTCCTGGAACAGGCAAACCGAGTAATGTCTAACGACACAACAACTGAGACAGATGAAGCAGCCAACTGGTTACCGGACAAGCTCCCACCTCCTGAGCCACCATCGTCTCGCTATTCTTTGCAGAGTTAAGACCATCTTAAATCGCTGAAATCCCTGACAAATATCCTACTAAAAGGCCTTGTTTATAGTTGCAATACCTGTTTGGGAACGCTGACTTTAGCAAACCTCAGTATTGATGAAGCATCGTCTCTCCGTTCTTAGATAAAAATTGAGCCCAGGGACCTCCGAGGCTCAATGCCTGGACGGTGTCCTCTGATTCCTCTGATTGAGCTTCTTCCTTAGAGCCCAGGCACCCTGCAGAGGAAACTCACTTTGGCCACTTCTATCCTCAGTCCAGTTCTTTTGGTCAATACCCAGATCTCTTGACCATTGAGGGTAGGAAGGTAGACCAACCGCTTAGCTCAGGTCTCTTTACACCACGACAGTCAGTGTCAATCTTCTGTTTCATTTTTCACTGATTTGTGAACAAGACCTTGAGATACTTGAGCTCTTCTACTTGGGGCAGGATGTGCGCCTAGAAATTCTGTCAATGGAGGTTATGAACAGAATCAGTGACAAACGGCAACATTAAGAACAACTCTTACTGGAAATGAGTCCAACTTACTGCCAGCAATGTGGAAAACTTTTTTTTTTTATTATTATTTTAAATTATTTTTTCTTTAACATCAGTCCTAAGGACAATTTAACAAAATGGATGGGATAACGAAGAAAGATGCTCATCCATGAACTTACGTTTTAGCAACACTAAACAAGTGGCAGATTGAAAAGGCCATTCCAAAAAAGAGGTCGGTGATGGACCATCCAACTGTCTTCAGACTTCACTACCTAGATGCGTATTTGCATAACTTGAAGAATTTGGAGGTAGTTCTTCATTATTTCATGAACTTTGTGTAGTCAAACAGCATGGTAAAGTCACCACCAGGTGTAACAGGTGGGTTGATGTTCTTGGCTTTCAAAGCCCCATCTTGAGTTCTCTAAACATGCTTTGTTACCAAACGTCTCTCTAAAAGTCATTTGTCTTGTCAGTCTAGTTTGAAGGTGTCTTTTTTTGTTTTTTTGGTGGTGCTTGGTGTATTCCTCTTCATACCAACCAGTTCCCTTCATCTAACAGTGATAGTTGGGCTCTGGTTCCAGATCATGGTGACACGTTAATAATCTGGTGATGCTTAAGTTTCTAAACGGCTCCAGAAGACTTACCTAACTTCTCTTTGTTGGACCATCTAAGAGTGCCACATTGTTCTTGGTTGATTTTTAATCCCGTCAATGAGAAACCAGCTTGCTTTTAACCAATTAGAATATGTTCTTATTAAAATACATTGGTAAATATGTGTAAATTTGTGCTTGAATGCATAATTTTGAGACATTTTACAATAAATTTGTCCAGTTATTATCTTAATGCCTATGTTGAGTTGAATTTATCATTTTGATGTGGTTCTTCCTTCTGCACCGCCACCCCTCGGCATCTCATGTGACTTCAGCCGTTTTTCTGACTGAGTCGCTGAATTTCTGTCCGCCTCGTCTCTCTTCACAGCTAATCTGACGGAAACTGAACGTCCAGCAGCTTCTGTGCTCTAATTGTGTTCAGTGAGCTGCGAGACTCTCAGCTCAGCAAACAGCAGTCGCTCAGCATCAGCAGAAGGCCTCACAGGTTCGGTTCTCATTTCCATCTCTCCTGGGGTTTCATCGTCTCCTCCGCTGTTCTTGTGGGTTAATTTGGCTGTTATCAGTTTAGATTAAAGTTTTTTTGTTTGCTTTTCCAGCTTGTAGGTGTCAGAATTACAGATATGTTTTTTTTGTTGCATCAGATAATTTTGTCTTACCGTCGACTGATTTTGTTTTTCAAACAAAACAACCAAATGGGTTCGTTGGCAGTCAATAAAATGCCTGTAGCTCCTCCTATACCTGGAGGAGTGTGGGAGGACAGCCTTTGAAATGTCATCCTGCAGGAAGTTTAAATACCACAAACAGGTTTCATTTGATCAGGCTCAAAACTTTCTGGATCAACAAGTACAGCAGATACTATACCTGGAACGACCTGACATACCGTAAGTGCAAATGTTTTAAAATAAATGTAACTTAGAAATCAAACTCCTGCTCAATAGGGTTATTGGTGGATTAATAATCTCTAATTGTTGGATTGAACCTATGACTTACAGGCAAATTTGGAAATTTTGTTCAATATGTAGTTCAATAGTTAGAGGGAAAGAGGAACATAGACATAAATTTCACAATATATGGACATAATGTTGGGTTTGTCCTTCTGATTTTGTTATGTAGCTATTGGAAATGTTCACATATGCTGATGACACACTGATTTTTACTAGAGAGCCCACAGGCTGGTGTTCACTGTCTGTTCTTTTTAATCCTGTTCAGTTAAACTTATGTGACAGAAAATCAGTTTCAAACTCAGAGAAAACAAAACTTCTTGCTTTTTATTTCAACATTTCAACTTTTCTCGCACAGATTTATGTTTAAGGTAAACTTTTAGTTGTGTGAATATGTTTCTTTTGACCTGAGACCTGACCTAAATCTGAGAGAAACTGCTGCAGTCGCTAAAAATTTGGGTGATGCCAAGGAAGCATTCCAGGCTCAAAACCGAAAGCTAGTTATAAGGATCTGATAAATTTACTGCAAATTAACAGTTTTCTTTTGAATATTAGAGAAAGTTGAATCAAGCTAAATTTGGTTCTATAAAGTTGAATACAAATGCATGCCACACTTTCCAGAGTTTTTAATTTATATTTCCATAAAATACATATATTTTTCTGTAGAAATATGAACCATTTTATAATGATCTGTCTGTTAAATGTTTTTGGTTGTAATGAGACAAATAGGCTGAATTTTTGCTTAGAGTTACTCACAAAAGCACCTAAAAATTAAGAGAATAAATATTTCTGAAGGGACTTTTGCTTTCAGTTTCTCAGTTAATTGGAAGCAAAAATATCAGACGGCTTATGTTTGTGCTTAATTAAATTTGATGAAAATGATAATTAACAGTGTGTTTGTGTGGACTGGATTATTTCACCTTGTTCTGTGTTAATTTATTCCACTATCTGTCTAATAAAATGCATGTTGTAAATAAAAAAAAAAAACACATTTTAAACATGTGACAGTTTTTGTAGAAAATGTAAATGTAATTATTATTATTATTATTATTGATTTTAAACTCAATCTACTGAATTTGGCTCTGTTTATGGTAAAATGTTGTATATTTTACCGTAAATCGGCAGAATTTGTGTTTATTGGCTCTAAAAACAAAACAATCAGTGCAGCGTGATGAGACTCAGGAAGCATCACAGGCGATAAAATTAAAAAGTAAAGAAGCTGAATGGAGGAATGAATGTAAAAATGTGTTGGTGAAACGTTTGTGACCACAGGAAACCATGGCGACGGTATCCAGCAGCTCGCTGCTCAACAAGGCGGTCCGGCAGCAGTACATGAACCTGCCTCAGGGCGGGAAGTGCCAGGTCACCTACATCTGGGTGGACGGCACCGGAGAGGGGCTGCGCAACAAGACCAGGACCCTGGACTCAGAACCAACCAGCATCGAAGGTAAACAAAGTTGTTTTATTAATAATACAGCCTCTTAATGAAAAGCAAATATGTTAAATATTTTTAACATATTTAGTGATAAAATGATGAAGATAAATAAAAATGATAAAATAAACATCAATGAACTCATTCAGGTCTTCCAGTACTATAATTGTGATTTTTATTACTATTACATAAATGTATTTAAATAAATTATTAGCCAAGTTATGACAACATTTGTGCATATTATAAAAGATATCTCAAAAATATTAATAGCAATTAATTCACATATATAATGTAATATAATTACAAGGTATAGTATAAAAACATTGTAAATAATGTTAATCTTTCTAAATTATAAAGCTTGATAATTGTTTAATTTAGAAGAGTTAGAAGAAATTATTAAAATAAAAATAATAAAATAAAAAATAATTGTAAATTATTAAAAAGTGACTGATCAGAAAAAAGGAACATATAATAAAAAAATCTGGAAACAATCTTTAAAGAAAAATAAATAAATAAATATCTTACGGAAAAGACAGAAATTATTACATTTGTAAAAATATATATGAAATTTATAATTCATTATATTATTTACATTTTTATATTTTGCTTTTTAAAATAATTTACAATATGTGATTTTACTTTTTTTACTTTAATTTGTTTGTTGATTTAATTTGATAGTATTAAAAAATTCAATATATATCTCTGTCAAATATATGTATTTTTAAAACTTCCCAGCATACCCTAGGAAGTTAGATTATATTTGATCTTAGGTCAAATAAACAGAAGGATCAATCAATCAATCAATCAAATTTTATTTGTATAGCACATTTCAGCAGCAAGACATTTCAAAGTGCTTTACATCATAACAAACACAGAATCACAATGCAATATAGAAGCAATCATTAAGTCAAGTTACATCAATAAATTTGTAATTGATTACATTTCAAATGCAATTCTAAACAGGTGGGTTTTCAGTTGAGATTTAAAAGAAGTCAGTGTTTCAGCTGTTTTACAGTTTTCTGGAAGTTTGTTCCAAATTTGTGGTGCATAGATGCTGAAAGCTGCTTCTCCTCGTTTGGTTCTGGTTCTGGGGATGCAGAGCAGAACCAGAACCGGAAGACCTGAGAGGTCTGGAAGGTTGATACAATAAAAGCAGATCTTTAATGTATTGTGGTGCTAAGCCGTTCAGTGATTTATAAACTAACAACAGTATTTTAAAGTCTATTCTTTGAGGATGGCATCCATCTTAACAAAACAAAGGAATAGTTTCTACTGTCATTTTACAGACCTTACTGGAAACGTTTAAACTTCACATTTAATGAGTAACAGCCAATAAATACAGTTTCTGCCACGCCTGACAGCTAGCCTTGCTTTTGTTCTGTGGGAACCCACAGAATGTTTCATGACATTAAAGGAAGCTGGAAGTAAATCTGAATGCATTTCTTCTTGCAACATTCCTTCTCTATTCTTTCTTAGCTGAGGTGAACATAAGATAGCAGGATTTTATTTGTGTCCTGTGGCGTCAGCGCTGTGGGGAATGTTTCATGACAGTAAATCTGAACGCATTTCTTCTTACAACATTCCTTCTTTTTTCTTACTTGGCTGATCTCGGCATGAGATGATAGGATTTTATTTGTGTCCTGTGGCGTCAGCGCTGTGGAGAATGTTACAAATCCAGTTTCGTTTTCGCTCTACGCTAGGTGTGTCAAACTCGAGGCCCAAAAAGTTTTATGTTTTCAGGCTGGATGTTTATTTGGGGTTTATTAATAAGTGATCACTGTGGTAGATTATCTACCAATGCTATTAGCTAGACTAACACAGTGGTGGTTGATTAGCTAATTTAAATACCTGCTCTACTAATGATCTGTCAGAGTTGGTGTTCAAGTCGCCTTATTGTATTTTTTAACTGAACTGAAACACACAGAATTCCACAGCACATCTACATTAAGGTTGTCATAGTCAAGCTAGCGTAACTGAACTACTCCGCTCTTACTCACAGTTTTTTTTCCTTAATTAAAACGTTTTCTTGACTTTGTTATCTTGATGTTGACAATTACTACAAAGCACTTTTAAATGCCAGATGTGCATTTAAGATTTAGCGTATTATGTTGACAACTTAACAGCTAAAACCAAAGCTAGTTATCGTTAGCAAGCAGCTTTTTGCCCTTCAGCAGAGAGACGGGGGTGGGATCTTACGAGCGCAGTGTAACGCTGTCTCTTCTCCTCATCAGAAATCCCAGAGTGGAACTTCGACGGGTCGAGCACCTACCAGTCCGAAGGCTCCAACAGCGACATGTACCTCATCCCAGTCCGCATGTTCAGGGATCCCTTCACCCTTGACCCCAATAAACTCGTCCTCTGTGAGGTCCTCAAATACAACCGCCTTCCTGCCGGTACCTTCTCCTCCCTTTACATTTGGAGAAATGAGTTGTGCTGCGTCTCATTCGGTTCCTTCTCCTTCAGAAACCAACCATCGCCACAGCTGCAACCGAGTGATGCAGCAGGTGAAGGAGCACTACTTGTGGTTCGGCATGGAGCAGGAATACACCCTGCTGGGGACCGATGGACATCCGTTCAGCTGGCCTTCAAACGGATTCCCAGCACCACAAGGTGAAGCGGTGATCCAGAGAGCGGCAGCTGCCTCGGAAAAAATATTTCCAATGAAAAACCTACATGTATTTTACAGGGATTTCAAAATATTTTAGGCCAAAATGTGTTTATTTTATGTCTAAAGTAAATTATAGTTCCTCTTTTATATTGAAGAACAAAGAAAAGTTTAAAATTTGCATATTAAGTAGAGTAGCACTGCTTCAACATATTTTTACTCAAGTAAAAGTAAAACATATTTGGTAAAACATCTACTCAGGTACCAACTGATCAAATTACCAATCGTTTAATATTTAAAAATTACATAATCTGACAGATCAAAATATAAAGTTAAGTGGAATTTTTTTTGTTTTAAAGACCAGAATGATAATTTATATAAATAGAAAGAAAAATTTCCCAACTCAGTTTCTTTTAGTAAAAAAAACTTTAGAAACTTTAACAAAAACTGCAGGTTTTTGTCTGGTGGACATTTGGTTAAAACATGTTTGTTTTTCATTCAGTGGGTAGAAAATCTTAAGATGTTACTCAAGAAAGAGTAGAGATACTTTAAAATAAAATCACCCAAATTACAGCGTAGTAAAAATACTCCTAAAAGGAATGTTTTTCAAAAAAGTTACTCAAGTAAATGTAACTAGTTACTAACCAGCTCTGGAACCATGTTTATTTTTTAAAACCAGTGTATCAGTTTTGTTTCACTTTCTCATCTGTCTAAAATGAAACAATGAAAGCAGGTATGTCATAATTTTCTATGGTTAAAGAAACCAACTGTCCAACATCCCTGATGTTATAAGAAAGAAAGAAATAAACCAAATAAATATGTGTCCTTTTTGAGCCACTTTAGTTTCACAGTTTTTGTTTTTCCTCCACTTTAAGGCCCGTATTACTGCAGCGTCGGAGCGAACCACGCGTACGGACGGGACGTCGTGGAGTGTCACTACAAAGCCTGCCTCTACGCCGGCGTCCAGATCTGCGGCACCAACGCTGAAGTCATGCCGTCTCAGGTAGATCAGCAACCTGTGAAAACGATCAAACTGAATTATCGAGTTGTTTCATTGTTTCCTTTAACTCAGGGGTGTCCAAAGTGCAGTGCGTGGGCCATTTGTGGCCCTTGGACTGATTTTGTGCGGCCCCCGGCTACAGTTAAAAAAAATGATACAAACTGATGTAGATGTAGACTTTTAATTTGTAATAAGGGTAAAATTATTACTGATATAATTTTCTTACAGTGGAAAATGTAAAGAACAACAGAACTTGTTTCTGTTTTTATAACCAGCCATGTTTACCAAGACACTTTTACTGAAAAGGTGACTTTGATGTAATTTATTAAACTTGACTAAATATAGAAAACGTTTTGAAAGGCAGGGACACAAATCCTGTTCTTATTTCTGAAAATAAATTTTTTCAGTCAACCCCAAAAGAAACTGAAAATGTGAAAAGTTTATGATGGTGCATAAGAAAAATGGAAAAGAGGAGGAGAAAGTTTCCACCTCAAAACCCTGAAATTTTTAATTAATCTGAGAAATCTTCTACAAAATACTTGCAGAAGTTTTCAAACTCAGAAAAAATCCAAAATGTGAAAGTTTTTGTCATTTTCTAGAAAATATCATAATTTGCTTTTATTTCTAGCAAATTTTCAGCTGTTCAAATTCACAAAAGCTTTCGACATTTTTTCTAGAAAATTTGAGATTTATACCAAAATTTCAGAACTTTTTTTTCTAGCAAATTTCCAACTTTTCAAACTCACAAAAGTGTTTAATATTTTTTCTGGAAAATTTCTGATTTTTATTTCTACCAAAATTCTAACTTTGCAAACTTCCCATTTTTTCCCCCAGAACATTTCTGAATTTGTGGAAAAAAAACTTTTTTGTTTTATTTTTTTAAAATCTAAATAGACCCTAATACGCCATTCTAAAAATCCCTTTCAGGTTTAGATGCACAATAACTGACTTTAGGTTGTTGGTGTTTTTTGGCCTGATACTACTTTCGCCCAAATGACTCAAAGTTTGGACACCCCTGCTGTAACGTCGCTGTTTCCCTCTCCAGTGGGAGTTCCAGGTGGGTCCCTGTGAAGGCATTGAGATGGGCGACCATCTTTGGGTGGCGCGCTTCCTGCTGCATCGTGTGTGTGAAGACTTCGGGATCATCGCCACCCTCGACCCCAAACCGATAACAGGCAACTGGAACGGCGCTGGCTGCCACACCAATGTCAGCACCCAGCAGATGAGGGAAGAAGAAGGACTGCAGTGAGTAGATACTTATAAATACATGATTTTTATTTACTTCATCATGAAGCTAAATATCTATTCATAGCAACAAAAATGTGTTCATGTGGGGTTTGGAATTGATTAAAGTGGTATACTTCCCTATAAAGTGCAAAAACATAAAATTTTTAGTTAGAAAATTCTGTTTCAATCTGCTCCTGATAGTTCACTGTACAAACACAAAATCTTACCAACTATTTTTAGTCTAGTTTCTGGTGCAAACATCTCTCTACTACACTTAAAATTAGACAAATCTAACTTACAAATAGCGTTTCAGCAAGAAATAGGAGATTGTTTACGTCAATAATTCCTCAATATTGATGAAAAAGCTCTAGTTCCATAGAACATTCCACTGAGCGGTTACCTAGCAACCCCAGCCAAGCCCAGACGTCTCCTAGCAACCCCAACCTGTCACCTAGCAAGCCAGTTCTAGTTCCATTGGCAGATTATTTCACAAGACATTTTCCCATGTTATAAATGAAATAATCTGCCAATTTAATAAGGAGGTTTTTTAAAATCAATTTTAAGGAATTATTGACTTAAAACAACCTGAAAAGTTACTTGTTAGTTAGTTTTGTCTCATTTCAAGTGCATTAAGATATTTGCACCAGAAACTAGGCAAAAATACTTGGTAAGATTTTTTGTTTTTTGCAGTGTTGAAGTGAGAATCACAAAAAGCAAAATCCTGTGATTTGGCCCAAAAATGACACTCCTCTTTTATACACTTGAAATTAGTTTTAAGTTTTTTTAAACATTTTAAACCAGATTAAGTTAATTTTTTTAACTTAAATCTGCTAAAAGTAGGTAAATTCTTTAGATCTATGCTGAATTTTAATGTCATTAGCATGCATCCCTTTTAAAAGCACAAACATCTTCAGTTCCGACTTAAAAATAATCCAGCTCTTTCTTCTCTCCTTTTTCTGACAGGTACATTGAGAAGGCCATTAGCAAGCTGAGCAAAACGCACAAGCAGCACATCGCGGTGTACGACCCGCACGGCGGAAAGGACAACATGCGGCGCCTCACGGGTCTGCACGAAACCTCCAGCATCAACGACTTCTCCGCCGGCGTCGCCAACCGCGGCGCCAGCATCCGCATCCCGCGGCAGGTGGGCAAGGACAAGCGGGGCTACTTCGAGGACCGCCGTCCTGCAGCGAACTGCGACCCCTACGCAGTTACCATGGCGATCGCTCAAACCTGCTTCCTCGATCCAACGGAAGAAGAGAGCAAGAAGGAGGAGTCAGCTTAGGCTGTGTTCAGACAGCAGAGTGAAGTGACACAAATATGATTGTTTTTTGACTTACAGGTGTTCAAAGTGCGGTCCGTGGGCCATTTATGGCCCCTGGACTGGTTTTGTGCGGCCCCAATCGGCATTTAAAAGATTATACAAATTTGGCTGATAGATGCAGACGGAGACTTTTAATTTGTAATGAGGGTAAAATGATTAAGGATGTAATTTTATACAATGGAGAATGAAAAGTAAAACACAAAGTGTTTCTGTTTTATAACAAACCATGTTTGCCTACAGCCTTTTACTGAAAAGGCAACCAAATTAGCTTTAATTTAATTTAGGAATGCACGATACATCGACATCAGTATCAGCCGATATCCGTCATTTTTTTAACATATTGATATCGGTCTGATTAATAAACAACCAATATTTATTTTGATCTGTTTCTGGTTGGGAGTTTTTTTCCAAAGGTGTCGGAACAGAAGTGAAATGTATATTATATCGGTTATCAATATTAAAAGAAATATTGATATCGGATATCTATATCGGCCCAAGCTTTTGTATCGGTGCATTCCTAATTTAATTCGTTAAACTTGACGAAATATAGCAAATGTTTTGAAAAATAAATCACCCAAATCTTGTTCTTATTACTGAAAATACATTTGTTCAATCTAGCCAAAACGAAACGGGAAATTAGATGCTTTTCTTTAAATACAGCAAACATAAAAAATCTACAATGGCGCATTAGAAAAAAAGGAAAAAACTTTGAAATTTTGAGAGTAATCTGAGAAATTTTCTCCCAAAAACTTGGAAATATTGAAGTTCTCAAACTCGGATTCAAAAAAGTTGAAAGCTTTTGACATTTTTTTTCTAGAAAATTTATGAGCCATCTCAAAATTAGATTTTTTTTGTAATTTGTAGCTAATTTTACACTTTTGAAATTCAGAAAATATCCAAAAGTTTGAGATTTCTAGGAAATTTCTGAGATTAATCTCAAAATCTATGAACAATTTTGTCTAACAAATTTGCAACTTTTCCTCCGTTTTTTCCAGAATGTTTATGAAAATTTACTCCCTTTATTTGTCTGTTTTTTAAAATACAACGGCTCTAATACGCCATCGTAAAAATTTCTTTCTAGTTTTGGATCTATAATAAATATCCATTTTGAAAAAAACCCTAAAAAATCTGACTATTTTCCATCCATCCATTTTCTTCGGGTCGCCAGGGGCAACAGCTATAGGTTTTATTTGCTTAATTTTAGGTTGTTGGGTTTTATCTTAAAAAACAACGACTTTTTTTAAAATCAGGCTTTTAATGTTGATCTATCACATAAAATCCCATTAAAATGAATGAAATTTTATTTTAATGATAAAATCTGAAAAAAACTTAAAGCTTCGAATGCATTTAGAAAATTCTGTCAGCCAAAACGATACAAACACTAAACATGTTTAACCTGACCCCAAATAGACAAAAACAGTGAAAAAGAGGCATGAAATGAAAATAAAATAATAACAAATTTCATCCAAACGCATTGAAAAAACTTGATGGTGGCAAAAATGCACAAAAATCTAACAGAGTCTAATAATAATTAGAAGAAGAAAAAGAAAACAAACGCAGCAGGAAAACGTGGAGCATGAAAATAACTGAAACCGATGCAAATGATTCATAAAGAGGATCTGAAAACAAAGATGCAAACCAAATGAGCATGGAAAGTGGATTTGAATGGACACAATGAGAAACAGATGAGAAAGAGTAGAAATGTAAACAGAATTAGATTTATTGTTTTAGTGTCTCTTCCTGTAAGCAGCCATTTTTGTTTTAAATGTCAACGGTAATCATAGAAGAAGAGCTCGAATTAGATGTTTGTGTTTGTATTGTCACAAAATATGTGTTCGTATGTTAAACTTTACGTTTTCCTGTCTGAAGTGGGTTAAAAGTGAATTGGTTATTATTTTGTTTCTTCGTCTCTGTACAAAACAAATAAGAATCCATTAAAAGTTTGGCTAAAGTTGTGTTTTTCTGGTGTTGGTTACTCCAAATGTTCTGGAGTACGGGGTAAAAACTGACTGCACCCTAACTAGTCATCTCACACAATATAAAGAAAAATGTTAATAAAAGAATCAAGATATTGCAAGGTTCTAGTCAAAGTTCAGACCTCAGTTTGATCAATTTGGACATTAAGAAACTTTTCTTTTTTAAATAAAAGTTACATTATTTTGACAAATAAATAAAATTCCTGTGCTAAACCTTATAATTCAATCCCCACTCAAACATCCTATCTGAGCAAAGACCAAACCATTTTAGCCAGTAAACAAACTGGTTAGACATGATTGGAAGATCTATGGAACTAAATAATGGACAATACTAAAAAAAAAACACTGCAAAAAGTCTTAAATTTTAAAGTCCAGACACGTTAAAGTTTGTGTTTGTAAAGATTTTCCAGTGAGAAAATTACTTCTTTAGCCAGTATTCAATCCCATCAGGTGTACACTAGATGGCGGTGTTGGATTTTCTCTCATAACCACAGCCTACTAATTACCAGTAAATGGACCAATAAATCAGTCAGAATTACCTGGAAAGACTCAAAATAGCTCAGCAGCCCATAAACAGGAATGTTTCACAGTGAAAAGCATCAAAACAGAGAAAAGAAGACTCTTGGTATCGACTTTTCAGAGACGTAATGAATGAATGAGGTAATCTAATCTTGATCATTGATCCACGTCAGCGTGATGAATGGCAATGCTAACGTGTTGCCTCATTGGTAGCCTCACGGCATCAACACAATTTGCTATTCAATCTGTTTCAGGGAAATGTTTTCAGTAAGTAAACATTTTTTAAAAATCCCAGGGCAATTAAAATGATTCATAAGATTGGATTAGTGGATAACAGACAATACATTTTTATGGATTTAGCTTGCTTGAGTTTTCACTTGAGACAGAAAACCTTCAAATACAGAAAAAATAGACTTTTTAGGTACTTTTGAATTTTTGATTATGGTAAAGAGTATTTCCAATTTGATTAAACAAACTAAATGAAATAGTTACCTTAGTGTTTGAAAATGAAATCATTATCAACTTTAGCAGGGTGTTCACAGATTGATTGACAGCACTAAGACTCTTGAAAGAACTGATTTTGGAAAAAAATATTCTTTTGCTTGATTTTTTATTTGTTATTTTTTTGTTATTTATATGAATTGTTGTTATTTTTGTCCTTAAAATTCCAAAATGTCCACACATTAAATATTAAATTATGTATAATTTGATTGATTAATCAGTAATTCAGTTTACCAAATACTTTTTATATACTTGAGTCACTTCTTGGTTGGCTACTTTTTACTTTTACTTGGGTAAAAATTTAGTATAATTTTAACATAATTTAGCAGTACCAGCTTTAATAAAAAAATAATCAATTTCAATATACCGGTAGCCCTT
The DNA here is from genome assembly GCF_003331165.1 of Xiphophorus hellerii. Classification (NCBI taxonomy): domain Eukaryota; kingdom Metazoa; phylum Chordata; class Actinopteri; order Cyprinodontiformes; family Poeciliidae; genus Xiphophorus; species Xiphophorus hellerii. The sequence continues at coordinate 7,445,353 of NC_045679.1, read as the reverse complement.
TTGTACAATGTATCTTTATTTTATAGACTTCGATGTTAATTGGTACTAACTTTACCATGCTATACTTTTAGCTGTTAGCCCGCTAGGAATCACCTGTTTGCTGCCAAAATGCTGTTTTATATGTGTAAATATGTGACTTATCCAGTATCCACTTTATTATTATAACTTTTAAAAACAGTTTAAGGTACAAGAAGGGGGTTGTGCTTCGTAAGTTTGATGTTATAGGAAAAATATTGGTAAAAATTAGCATGCGTTGTCAGCCGTTTGTTAGCGGGCGCGGTGACGTCACGGGTTGCCATGGCGGGAGGGTGGGCTCGCGGCGGCAGCAGGTGAGAGTGGAGCGGCGGCGGCGGCGGCAGACGCGGAGCAGAGAAGTAGCGGAGCGGAGCTATGGGAAAGCTACAGGAATTTGACATCACTTTCGCCAACAACAAGGTGGTTTACGGTCCGGGGGAGTCCATTAGCGGAACTGTGAAAATCCGAACCGGCAGCCCTCTGCAGTACAAAGGTAACGGGCTCGTTTTGTAGCAACAAAACGGAGAGACAGGAAGAAGGTTCTTAACATGTCTGTCAGCGGCTCCTCTCTCTTTCCTCCGCCTGGTTTGGATGTAGCTTAAACTTTTCCCACTGTGATTAAAAATTCACGAGGCGTTTATTTAACGTTTTAGTTGTCGGCGGGTGGACGTCACGCATTGTTGCGGTGGTGCCGACACGACAACCCGCCGCAGGCTGCGTGATTGTTTTAGTTACTTGTCCTGCCGTCCTGAACCACATCCTGCTTGTTCTGACACTCTGCTTCGTCATGTCTGCTGCTTGTAAACTCTTAAGAAGAGGAAGAAGCAAAAAACACGATTAACAACAGGTGTCCACGCGTTTAAAAATCAGATTTTTAAACGCATTTGACAGTAAACGGTCAGGATTTCTGTGTGTAAACGTTGTTGCATCGTATTTATGCGGGGGGGAAAGTAAGTAAGTAAGTAAGTGTAGTGGAGAACAACGAGTCCATTGTATGCAAGTGATCCGTGTGGGATTCTCCTCTAACAATAACAACGGCTGCTGTCTTTATCTCAGGGGTGTTCAAAGTGCGGTCCGTGGGCTGTTCGTGGCGCTTGGCTGATTTTGTGTGGCCTCCAGCAGCAGTTCGAAAATGATACAAATTTGACCCAAAATGCAGATTGAGACTTTTAATTTGTAGTTTTCCAACAGTGGAAAGTGTAAAGTAGCACAAAGTGTTAATCCAGAGACTTTTACTGAAAAGGCAACCAAATCAACTTCAGTTTACTTTATTTAACTCCACTAGTATAGCTAACGTTTTGAAAGAAAGTGACCCAAATCCTGTTCTTATTACTGAAAATAACTTTGCTCAACTGAGAAACGGAAAACTTGATGCTTTTCTTTAAACACAGCAAACGATAATATTGATTTTTGAGATTATTTTCAACTAATAAGATGATAATAATGCAAGTAGACTCTCTCAAACTTTAATTTCTAATTAACATGAAACACAGGAACTGGATTTCTAAAAATCCAGAATAAATAAACAAAACAACAAATAAAATGGAAACCACCATTTTCTTTAAATTTTTTTGTATTAATAATCATGTATAAACTAATAATATACTTATTATTATTATTGTTATATTAAAAATAAGAATATTATACTATTATCTAACATAGATGTGTAAAACTTAGTTAAAAGATTAAATTATTGGGTTATTTATGTTTCACGATTTGCATTGTAACTTGAAATTTGTTTCCAGTTAGAAAAGAAAAAGCAGATATTTCCATGAAACCTTGAATGTGCCTTGGTGAATGTGCTTCTCAATGTTTAAGCATAAATGCACCAGTTAATTAATGTCACAATAAGTTAGTTTGGGAATTATTAAGCATTTTTTGCATGTGTTGCATTTGAATGCTGCAGTAAAGTATTCCCTTGTAACTGGATTATTTCACAGATTAATGGATGGTGCAGCTTTTATCGCTAACGTGAATGTTTGGAGTTGGGTAACCATTACTGGGACTTTAACTGGAAACGTAGCAAACACTCCAGATGGGTTTGGCAAAAAGTAAATAAAAACCAAAGGTGAATATGTGGATAACGACTCAGGCTGACTGTTGAGTACAGTGTAGGATCTGTAATGTTGTTTTCTCTTCTTTGAAATACCAGGTTGTTTCAAACAAAAGGTTTGATGTAAAATAATAGTGAGATTATACAACCGGGATTAAAAAATTAAGTTATTTTATTTAAATCTTCTCCAATTTATTAATTTTGATTTACTCCAACTTGCTTCTTTTCATGTTCGTGTGGATCAGATTTCTTTCTTTCACTCCGGAGCCAAAGTTGTCCTTCTAAAGAGTCAGCTGGGCTTTCAGCTCGGTCCGATAATGTTCTGTAAACGCCACGGCTGCAATATGTCCGATCTGACGTCGCCGTTATCCATCAGCAGCAAAGTGTGCAAGTCTGCCTTCCATAAAGATCCAGCTGATGACGCATAATTACACACACACCTTTTCTTACAGTAAGTCAAGCTGAGTTTGTCTTGTTTTAGGGCAGTTAGCGTTTCTTTTTCCATTTTTTAGAGATATTTTTAAAAATTACAGGTTTACATCTGTATTTGACTTTTTTCAAGCATTTTTTTTGTCTTTCCATAACCTTCTTATTATAGTTTTCTGTAGTTTTGGACCATTCCCATTGGTAGGATTGGTGTAACTGGGCCAGGCTAGTTAGCCACCTTGCTAGCACACACCTTTTTAACTAAGGGTGAATTCACACCAGCTCGGTTTAATCGAACCCCAGTTTGTTCATCTAGAAAGTTCTGGGCCGGTGTGAACGCAAAATTGGACCAAAAAAGTGAACTCTGGTCTCGGTTCTGTTGAAGTGAACTCTGTTGCTGTTTGAATGTGTAGTAAATGCCAAGCGGACCAGAAACGGCTCCAAAGTCAGGAAACGGACTACATTATGGGTATATGCAACCAAAACAAACATGCTAACTAGCGCTAGCGTAAAATGGGTCGTTGATTTTTTTACCAAAGACAAAAGAGAAATCTTGCAACCGCTAAATTCTGACGGCACTCCATTATTTTACATTTTGTGAAGAAGGAAGCTCCGTTCATTGTCTTCTTCAGAGGTTTTCGTGCAGCACCCCTACAGGCGAGGAGGGGAACAGCTGTTTCAAGGGTTTTGGTTCGTTTGACACGAGTTGAAAATGTAATAAATGTTGCAACTTTGGTGTCCAATCAAACCGACTCTACCGGACTGTCAGGTGTGAAAACACCATAAATTAACTCTCTGATGAGGATTTACGTTATTTAATTTTTATCTGTTACAGCTGAAAAATGCAATCATGTTATCAATTATTGATTTTTCCTTCTGTGCCTTTAGACATCTCTATAATTTTTAGCTTGTCAGGCACTACAGATTGTTTTTGGGCATTGAGTTTAGCTGGATATCTTCCATCTGACTGAAAATTTGATCGATATGCAAAATGTGAATGCCTGAAAATTCCTACCATTATTACATCCCAGCAGCTTTTTGAGATTGAGATATTTTATGGCAACAACTTCTGTGATTTAATGACTTTTCCAGCTTTAATTAGCGTCATTGTCCATTTTAAAGTTTCAAGTTGGTTCTTCACCAGTCCCTCTTGCATCACAACACCCCCACATGATGCTGCCACCACCGTACTTCGCTGCTGGGATGATGTTCTCAGACTTGAAAGCTTCCCCCCTTATAAACCAGATTCAACGTCAATAGGGCCAAAAACTTATAACTTTAACTTCAGAAATGACGTTTTTGTCTGAGTTCATGTTGCTTCTTCCTCCCTGAGCGGCATTTCAGCCCATGTTGGTAAAAACCATGTTTCACCGTGAATTATGTCTGTTTTTTAAAAATAATTTATCCATTTTTTGGGTTTTCTGTATCTCTGCAGTCAGAATTAACTCTTCATCGCTCCATACATAGACTGGAGGTCATCTTAGTATCATATTTATTTACACTACAGTGAGGTTCACCATGTTGTATGATGAAATAAATACAGGTGGATATTAATAAGAAAGTGCAGCTTCTTAAAGTGCTGAATGTTTCCGATGCACCGCTCTCAGCCTGTCTCCATTATTGATGATGGAAACCATTAGAAAGCATTTCTATCGATTATCTCCTTCATAAAAACATCACAGCAGATCCTTGAGTCTTTGAACAAAAGACGGCGAACAGTTCAGGACGCGTTTAAAAAGACGTTTTAATGAACTTTTTCTGTTTTGAGCAAACAGAAAACGGTTGGAATAAAGTAGAAAACCTCCAGGATCAGCGCCCTACCTTTGTGATCGGCGCTGATAAAAACGCAGCGTTTCATTGAGAAACGGAGGAAGTGAGTCAGGCCATGAAGCTGCAGCTTGTTCTGTGTCATGGAAAGATACAGTTGTTGTTTGGGGAGTTTATGACCCCTAACGTGCTGTAAAACCGAGCTGTCGGTAAATGTTGATCAAGAGGGTTCAGCGTTTGGTTATCCAAATCCCTCACAGAACATTAGAGACTAATATTTTAATAATAATGTATTGAGAATAGAGGGAAACGCATCAGGAAGGAACTTTATAGCTTTGTGGCGCGTTTTTCCTAAAGGAAACGTGTGTATTGTTCCTATATTGAAGCTTTTAATGCTTATAGAGGTGTACAATATGAACTTAAAGGTTTATCACAACAAAAGTAATGATAAAAAGTATTTAAACACCTTTTCCAGTCTTTTTTGGCATTAGGTTTTATAGCCATAAACACAAATACAGCTGTAATAAAGATAAACCTATAATAGTGCAGCAGTCTAATTTATCACTGAATAATTTCATTTAATCATATTTTTTAAAATTAACTATATTTATTAGTTCTGTTATGGAGAACCAATAAATCCCAATAACACACATTATAATCTGGAGTTTATTGTCAGGATGAATCTAAATTCTTATAAAGATAAGAAGTATTTTAAACAATTAAAATAATTATTTTAAGGATCACAACTGACCACTTTTGGCTTAAATTCACAATTTCTGGACACCCCCATTTTAAAAATTGCTTACAACATGAAATATATCTTAATATACATTAATATGCTCAGGGGAAACCATTTTGGCGCTATCGCAGAAGCTAACATCCTTTTCTGTGTGCTTCAGGGTTCAGCCAATCAGCAGCAAGGAACACAAATGGCGCAACTGGATTGGCTACTTTGTGAATTCCGGCCAATAGCGTGTAAAGTAGCATTGCAGCTAAATAGTTCAGCTTCACAAGTTGCATTTCCTGTACAATGTTGTTAATCTATGACTAGCGAATCAAACCCAACTGGAGTGTTTGTTGTTGATAAGCTAACACTTAGCCTCTCGTAGTCCAGGAAAGGTTATTTGTGTAGCAGATTTCAGCAACAAGGCAGCTTGAAATGCTTTACATGACAGAAATATAACAGAATTTACAAAGAAAAAACCTTATGTTACATCACAGTGACAAATTAAAGAGACAACAAAAAGTTTCCTAAAAGAAAATGATGATCCAGTTATTAAAGGCAGCTTTGAACAAGTGGGAGTTTTAGCTTCAGTGTTTCAGCAAGTAACTCAACAGGTTGTTGCTAAGCAACCAAAGAGTGAGTGAGTTGCTAGGTAACCAAAGAGTGAGAGAGTTAGTTGATTCCACCACCCTAGCTTAGCTGGTGTTGGGTTGAGCGGCTAAAGCCTTTCCTCTGCCTACATCTCCCAGAATGCTGTGCAGTTCTGGATCGAAGTTCGGTCGATATTCTGTCAGGCGTATTAGCGATTGATATTGATCACGTATCTGTTGTGATGCATATTGTTGATTTAACGTGAGTGCACTTTTCCACTCCCACTTTCTAGTATTTTCTCATGTGTTTCTTTTACTACCTTAAGTAGCTACAACAGAACAGAACAACTTTTTATTCGATTTCTTGATCAATTGTCAGAATAATCAATACTCAGTTACTAAAATAATCGTTTACCAGTGTTGTATAAAGTACTGAAATCTCAGAGTCAAGTAAAAGTATAAGTACCTCTCCAAAATATGACTTTGGTAAAAGTCCAAGTCACTGACTGACATGTTACTTGAGTTAAAGTCTTAAAGTATCTGAAACTTCTTGTACTCAAGTATGGAAATTACTGTAAAAATGGATGTACTCAAGTAATGTAATGAAAAGTACAAGTAAAAAGTAAAACAAGGCAAATGCAGTTTGAATGACATTTTTTATATTTTGGTAAACTTATCAAATACAGTTAAAATAATGTACACAACCAAGTGCAGGCAAAATTAAACCTGCTAATAGATATACCTGCAGGCATCATTTAGTTAAGAAAATTAGGTGCTTTACCTATAGCACAAGGTTAACTTAACCTGCTTTACAACTGAACCAGCTTCTTAGTAAACCCTCCAGGACAGAAAATACAAAGTTTTTGTAAGCCTTAAGTTTTCCCTTCAAGTAAGGTCAGTGCTGAAAATGAGAAAAATAAATAGTACAGAAAATGCGGCCAACATGAAGAGAAAGATCTGTTACGATTACTCTACTTCACAAATCAGTGAATCAGTCAATGCTACAGTCAGTAGGTGGTGCACACAACTGGTCATTACGCAAAAGAAAAAAAGAATTGGGAGGGAAATGCAGCTTATTGGCATCTGTAAACCTGGTTTTGAACTTGCATGCCTTTCCTATATTCGTTAAATTTAGTCTAAATTGCTATCGCTATGGCTTCTGTCCCCCTTGAACAGAGGAGTCTAGGTAGCCTGCTACAGTCAACATTAGGCCTAAGCTAAATACACCACGTATGGAACTGAAACAATGCCAAACAAAGTTCATTTATGGTCAAGATTTCACAATACAGTAGTGCCTAGTGACCAAGCTATAGTTACTGAAACAGGAGGATTATAACCATTTCATAAGACGTTACCTCGATGTGTTTCTTCAAGTTGGACGGGGAGTTTTTGTAAGATAGAATTTCCACATCTTCGGGCAGGAATAACATACACTGCATGCGGTACGACGAATCTTTAACACCCACGAAAGAGTATATTGTGTTTAAATAAGGCCATGGGCTCTCATCACCAGCTGGTGGTTCCCCTGGAGCCGTGTCCGACGTAGTTGCAGTCGTTGTGGTCTCCGTCTCCTCCTCCATGTGGCTGCTGCTGATTGCGAGACTTGCTTTGTGTTTAATGGGAGAAGCGAAACAGGTGTATCCTATTGGTGGTGATGAACAAGCCCAGGCAAGCAGGCTACGGACTTTGTTCGGTAGCCTGCTTGCTACTTGCTAATCAGTAGGTGGGGTCAAAACACTTGCATTTCTCTCGCTTTTTTGTAACGAGTAACTAAACCACACATTGAAAATGTATCGGAGTAAAAGTACGCAATTAAGTTCGGAAATATAGTGAAGTAAAAGTGAAAGTCATCAAAAATTTTCATACTCGAGGAAAGTATGAAGTACTCCAAAATATACTTAAGTAAAGTAGTGAAGTATTTTTACTTCGTTACTATACAACACTGTCGTTTACAACAGCCCGAGTGTTCAGCCACTTCTTTCAAACAAAAAATAAATCGGTATCGTCCAAGTCTGGAATTGGCAGATTGATCTTTTTAAATATCGGTGATCAGCCAGATAAGTGCCATCGGTGCAGCTCTAGTTTTTAAAGCCTCCTTTTAGACAGTTTTCTCCGCTGTCGCCCTGTGCTTTGTGAAAGTAAAGATTCAGTCAAATTGATCTTATTGTCCTCCTGATAGCAGCAAAATGAGCTAAAGGTTGGCTAACATGTGAGGCTTATTAAACATTCATATTTTCCATGCAGAGTTTTGAGTCACTGACTTTGCTTTGATATTTTGGGTTTAAACTCCTAAAATGCTGCGACTTTAACTGGTTGGTGTTCGTCCCCACGGCGCCGTGCTTCTCTTTTTTTTGTCTGGCGTGATTCAACCTCACAGAAACCAGCGTCTGCGGGTCGCTGAGTCACATGACGGCTCGGCCGAAAAGCACAGGATCTGAAAACGGAGCAACGTTTGCTCTGCTTTGGTGAAAACTCTGGAGAGAAACTGGAACGTTTTCGTGCTGCAGCTTTTAGTGATTCGGGTCGGTTACATGCAGCCTGACCAGAGGAGTGGAAACTGTTTGTCACCTGGGCCAAAATTGTTGATTTGAATGAAAACCCAGTAACCTAAAATCAAGCAAATAAAGTCTGTTTTGCTTTTGTTTTCAAAATGAGTATTTATTGTAATTCCAAAATTTGAAAGGGATTTTGATTTTTATGAAGGACCACCGCAGATAAAAAAAGAAAAGTACATTCCTGGAATAAAACAGGGAAACCTTTGAGTTTGAAAAATTGAAAATTTGCTTGAAAAAGAAATCCAGAAATTTTTAGATTAATCTAAATTTTTCTAGAAAAAATGTGTAACTTTTGGAATTTCTCTGAATTTCAAAAGTTGAAAATTTTCTTGGAAAAAATCTGAAATTTTGAGATTAATCTCTGAAACTTTCTGGGGAAAAAAAATCAGACTTTTGGAGTTTCAAAAGTTGAAAAATTGCTAGAAAAAACTTCTGAAAATTCAGATTTCAGAAATTTTCTAGAATTTTTTTTTTTTAAATTTTGAATTTTTCTGAGTTTGAAAGGTTGAACATTTCCAAGTTTTTGGTAGAAAATTTCTGAGAATAACATCAAAATTTCTGAATTTTTGGCTTGGAAACTTTCTTTTTCCTTTTTTCCAATGCACCATCGAAGATTTTGCACATTTGCTGAATTTAAAGAAAAGCATCTAGTTTTTACTTTCTCTTGGGGTCGATTGAACAGATTTATTTTCAGTAATAAGAACAGCATTTGGGTGACTTTCTTGCTATATTTACTCAAGTTTAATAAATTAAATCAAAGCTGCATCAAAGTTCCCTTTTCAGTAAAAGCTTTTGGATAAATGTGGTTGGTTACAGAAACAGAAACGCTTTGTGTTGTACTTTACACTTTCCATCCATCCATCCAGTTTCTGTTCACACTTTGTCCCTATTGGGGTCAGGAGGGTTGCTGGTGCCCATCTCCAGCTACGTTCCAGGCGAGAGGCGGGGTCACCCTGGACAGGTCGCCAGCCTGCCGCAGGGCAACACAGAGACAGACAGGACAAACAACCATACACACACACACTCTCACACCTAGGGAGAATTTAGAGAGACCAATTAACCTGACAGTCATGTTTTTGGACTGTGGGAGGAAGCCGGAGTACCCGGAGAGAACCCACGCATGCACAGGGAGAACATGCAAACTCCATGCAGAAAGACCCTGGCCGGGAATCGAACCCAGGATCTTCTCGCTGCAAGGCAACAGTGCTACCAACTGCGCCACTGTGCAGCCCACTTTTTTCCATTGGAAGAAAATTACAAATTAAGTCATCAGCATCTATCGGTCAAATTTATAAAATTTTTTAGTTGCAGCTGGGGTCCCACAAAATCCGTCCAAGTGCCACAAATTCCAAGGGCCGCATGTTGAACACCCCAGAGCCAGATATGAATAAAATTCAGACCTGATGTTGGAATGTGAATGAAAACAACGTTGCAGATTGAGCCACTTATGGGTCTTTACCTCCTCATTATTCAGGTTTCATAAATCACAGCTGGATCCTGATCGATAATCATTTTCATTCCTAAAACTGCTGCGGCGTTAAACGGTGGACAGGAATCGTTGTAAACGGTGAACAGGAATCGTTATAAACGGTGAACAGGAATCGTTGTAAACGGTGAACAGGAATCGTTATAAACGGTGAACAGGAATCGTTATAAACGGTGAACAGGAATCGTTGTAAACGGTGAACAGGAATCGTTATAAACGGTGAACAGGAATCGTTATAAACGGTGAACAGGAATCGTTATAAACGGTGAACAGGAATCGTTGTAAACGGTGAACAGGAATCGTTGTAAACGGTGAACAGGAATCGTTGTAAACGGTGAACAGGAATCGTTATAAACGGTGAACAGGAATCGTTATAAACGGTGAACAGGAATCGTTATAAACGGTGAACAGGAATCGTTGTAAACGGTGAACAGGAATCGTTGTAAACGGTGAACAGGAATCGTTATAAACGGTGAACAGGAATCGTTATAAACGGTGAACAGGAATCGTTATAAACGGTGAACAGGAATCGTTATAAACGGTGAACAGGAATCGTTGTAAACGGTGAACAGGAATCGTTGTAAACGGTGAACAGGAATCGTTGTAAACGGTGAACAGGAATCGTTATAAACGGTGAACAGGAATCGTTATAAACGGTGAACAGGAATCGTTATAAACGGTGAACAGGAATCGTTGTAAACGGTGAACAGGAATCGTTGTAAACGGTGAACAGGAATCGTTATAAACGGTGAACAGGAATCGTTATAAACGGTGAACAGGAATCGTTATAAACGGTGAACAGGAATCGTTATAAACGGTGAACAGGAATCGTTGTAAACGGTGAACAGGAATCGTTGTAAACGGTGAACAGGAATCGTTGTAAACGGTGAACAGGAATCGTTGTAAACGGTGAACAGGAATCGTTGTAAACGGTGAACAGGAATCGTTATAAACGGTGAACAGGAATCGTTATAAACGGTGAACAGGAATCGTTGTAAACGGTGAACAGGAATCGTTGTAAACGGTGAACAGGAATCGTTGTAAACGGTGAACAGGAATCGTTGTAAATGGTGAACAGGAATCGTTATAAACGGTGAACAGGAATCGTTATAAACGGTGAACAGGAATCGTTATAAACGGTGAACAGGAATCGTTATAAATGGTGAACAGGAATCGTTATAAACGGTGAACAGGAATCGTTGTAAACGGTGAACAGGAATCGTTGTAAACGGTGAACAGGAATCGTTATCAGGCTGTAAACTGTGTAAATCAGGCAGCTGTTGCTTCTGATCCTGCACATCTCTTGCTGGAAAAGTGTGTGAGTCACAATCATGAGTTGTAAATGATGTCACTGCTCTGAAGGAAATGAAATATCACAATTCATAACACATATGGATCTACTTATCAAAGACCAGTATATTTTACTAATATGTTTATTTCTGTTCATTTCTGATGAGCCTGGCTCACAGCTGGTGAAACCCAAAATTCAGTTTGTGAGATAAAATAAATGTTAAATAATCTCATATTATTTTAATATTGAATTTAACTCTTAAATTAAATATTGAATTTAAAATTAAAATATTTTAAGTTTTTAATTAGATATTAAATATTAAAAATATTTAGTTTAAGGATAAAATTTAATATTTAATTTAAATATCAGTCATCACTAAAGAGGCAATGTTTAAAAAGTGCTGTCTCCAACTCTTTTAATGGAAAGTTGAGTGAAAGGATAAACTCAAATGGCATACATACTACTTCTTTGATTGTTGGTAATATATATATTTTTTCTTTTTTAAAAATATTTTGTTAAGACGGGACATTAAAAGCTCCTGCTCTTTCTGAAGCTCCGCCTACAGGAAGTTACCTCAACATGGCTCCTCTATTAACCCTTTAAAACGTTTTTAACAGCATTAAACTGATGTCGTCAGCATTATCGTCAGCTGATAATCAGCTGATTATCAGCTGACGATAATCAGCTGATTATCGTCAGCTGACGATGATTATCGATTATACGTCATCAGCTGACGTATAATGACGTCAGCTGATGAGCTAATTGCTGCTGGCTAGTCTGACGGAGCTGAGCGGGGAGGAGCTTCGTCCTAGGAGGCGGGGCTCGGTCCATCCAGGCGTTTTGCACAGCTGAATGGTTCCCATGGAGATTAAAGGATTTCTCAAACATTAATGAAAGACTCAAAGCAACCTCCATTTTTGTTTTTGATGATTGAAAAACTTTATAACGAGCTAAAAAATGTAGATTTTTTTTAATACTTCCCCTTTAAACGAGACACTGCCTGTGAGTTTTGGATCCCTGAGACTGGGCCGCTCTGTTCTGACTCAGGAATGTGGGATCTGATTACACAGTGGCTCAGAGCAACGCCGCTCACGGTGGGCGGGGAGCATCAATCCACATGTTGGTCGTCTGGAGGCCCCGGCACCAGCTGCCGCCACCGCTCCCTGCAGATAGAGCCGTTTTAATTAAGCTGACCTCTGACCTCCACAGGCGAGGGGCTGTCTGACACCACAGCTGGTTCTTCAGCTCCGACGGAAAAGGATTTTTCTGCCAGAGGTGGGCGGAGAACCCAGCAATTACAGTAAAAGTGAAAAGTTAAAAAAGTATTTGGTAAAAAGTTACTCAAGTAGAGAGTAACTGATCAAATTATCATCAATATTTAAAAATTACACCATCAGAAATTTATGTATTTTAAGGAACAAAATGACAATAATTCTTAAGACAAAATTAGGAAAAATAAAAATCTTTCCAAATCAGTTTCCTTCAATAAAAAACTTTTACAACTTTAACACAAACTGCAGGTGTGTGTCTGAGTCTGGTCAGTCTTTGGTTAAAACATGTTTGTTTTTCATTCAGTGGGTAGAAAATCCAGAAATGTCACTCAAGTAAGAACAAAAATACTTCATAATAAAATTACTCAAAGTACAGCGTAGTAAAAATACTCCTAAAAGTAATTTTTTTTTAAGAAATTAGATGTAATTGAGTAAATTAACTAGTTTCTGCCCAGCATCCTTGCTAACTTTTCCACTTCCTGTCCTGCAGCAGCAACAAACTGCAGGTCAGCGCCCGAAGGCGGAAGAATTAAAAATAGAAAACCTGTTGAGAGACGAGATGATCTGCTGGTATGCTGTTATCACCACCAGCTCCGGCTGCTGCTGCTGCTGCTGCTGCTTTGTTTTGGCCTCCAGTAATAACAATGAGGGAGCAGCCGCTGCTGAATGTAGGTCCCTGCTGACACAGATATAATCAGGATTAAACCTGGCAGCAGCGTTTCTTAATTCATAACGTTTTTGCTGCGGCGGCTTTGGATTAATCTTTGGTTGGCACAAGGTTTCACGCACAGAATCCGTCATTAACAATATTATACTGATTCTGTAATAAAGGATCCCAGAAATTATCGCGATAAATGATAATATTGTTGTTTCGCCCATTATCATGTAGTTCTCAATAAGTTTTAAATTGTAATGAACATTTTACACTGGAAATGGAAGACAATAACATTTAATTCCTCTTGTAGTGAAGGATCCTTCAACTGCAGCTAAAAAACTTAGCATCAATACAGTGTACGACTAATCTGATGATTATTTTTTAGACTAATAATTGGATATCAATATGTCTTTAATTTTCAGCTTGTTTCTGTTTTTTTTAAAAACAGGAAGTGTTGTGTGACGTTAAACCGGTTACAGGAAGTGTTTTTCACCTGAGACTTGATACTGCAACCATCCTTCCCCTCCAAACTAACATAAATTAAACTTACTCTGATACTTGGTAACATGGGAGCGGATTAAACGTCTACTGGTTTCATGATGTAAATTCTGCAGGGATAAGCCTCTTACATGCAAACACACCGAAAGATTGATGCGTCCTACATGCAGCAGACTCAGCCGGAGACAAACATTCATCAACCGATCAGTCAGCTGCGTGAGTCGTACTTTGAAGCAGCTTTCAGTGCAACGTCTCTGGCAGTCTGAGGTAACCGAGGGCATGTCTGGGCGAACAGACGAGCCTCTGTTCGCCTGTAAGGGATTCCCTTACAGTTAGAGGTTATGGATCATGAGATCAGGTGGCTCTGTTTGACGAGGCATTAGATGCTGGGAAAGTGAGAAGGACTAATCGGTTGAAGAGCTTTAAGATTTAATGAAGGTAGTAAAAGTGGCTTCAGGTTACAGGAAGCAAAAAGATGTCAGCTTTATGACTCGTTATGGCAAGTTTTAGTACAGCTATTCCATTTTATCTAGGAATACCCAGTACTCGGGGCGAGAGGGCAGTCATCAGGCTGGCTGCCATGTTTTTGAGTGAAAAAATGTTTAAAGTTGGCAGAAAATTTGAAAATATTACTTGATAGTTATGCATTTTCCGGAAGACTGTAAGATTAATACCTAAAAAACAACTATAAGTTTTAAAAAATACAATAAGTAAAGAAATAAACTGATAAATTAACTATGCTAAGCCTGGTGGGGGCACACGTAAAGCCTGGTGGCCCGCCAGGCTTATTATACACTGATGGAAAGGCTGGAATAGAAATGAAAAATAATGCAGATATTCTCTAAAATTAAACAAGAGAATAAAGGTAGGCTTGTCACGATAACCATGCTAGATGGATGATAAATTGTCCCAGAAGTTAATGCGATAAACGATAATATTGTGGTTTTGAGACCATTTAAGTAATATAACGGACATAATAATGTAAAAACACATCCTCAAAGATTAATAAATGATGAACATTTAACTTTAGAACTGGAAGACATTTTAAATATCCAAAGTAAATAAACAAAACAACAGAAATAACAAATAAAATGAATCATAAAGTTTCTGTAAATGAAATTGTCCTTTTAAAAAAAGGGCCAGTTTTTGGTAGAAACAGAAATCATGCAAATGGAAATGATTCAGCTTGTTGTAATTAATCATTGATTTATTGCTTATTGTGACAGGCCTAAACGTACGATCAGTTTTGGTTAATCTCTAGGAAAGAAGCTAAACTATTGGTGTTTGCAGTATTAAAAATAGAGGCGCACCGATTGCAGTTTTCTGACCAACTGCTGATTACCAATCTTAGAAAAGCTGACCTGCCAATTCCATTTATTTTTTGTCTGAAATGTTGCTAAATATAGCAAGAAAGTTGCTGAGTTGTAACAGTGGGGAAACTATTGTTGGCTGCAACATGACATGAAGGGACGATCTGGGAGTCAAACCTCTCAGAACAGGACAGTGGTCGATTTTTAGACCTTTGCTGAGGGAGATGAGATCGACTTCACATGTAACTATCGACTGATCACCAATCTCCCAAAAATAATAATAAATCTGATGCTTTCAGTCCCAAGCTGATTGCTCTTAACATATTATTCCAAAAGCCAGATTGCTAATCCCAAATTAGCCACTTCACAGTGCAGACTTGAATCACACAGAGTGCATGCTAAGTGCTAAATATCTCAATTATTCACACAACATGTATATTGGCACCAACATTTTTCCCTCCTTTTCTCAAATGGGGAATTTGTTTACAATCTAATATCAAATCACAAACTTTGATTCCTCAGTTTTAGAAAGACGATGTGTTCAGTTTTAGAAAGACGATGCGTTCAGTTTTAGAAAGACGATGCGTTCAGTTTTAGAAAGACGATGCGTTCAGTTTTAGAAAGACGATGTGTTCAGTTTTAGAAAGACGATGCGTTCAGTTTTAGAAAGACGATGCGTTCAGTTTTAGAAAGACGATGCGTTCGGTTTTAGAAAGACGATGTGTTCAGTTTTAGAAAGACGATGCGTTCAGTTTTAGAAAGACGATGCGTTCAGTTTTAGAAAGACGATGCGTTCAGTTTTAGAAAGACGATGCGTTCAGTTTTAGAAAGACGATGCGTTCAGTTTTAGAAAGACGATGCGTTCAGTTTTAGAAAGACGATGCGTTCAGTTTTAGAAAGACGATGCGTTCAGTTTTAGAAAGACGATGCGTTCAGTTTTAGAAAGACGATGCGTTTGGTTTTAGAAAGACGATGCGTTCAGTTTTAGAAAGACGATGTGTTCGGTTTTAGAAAGACGATGTGTTCAGTTTTAGAAAGACGATGTGTTCGGTTTTAGGAAGATGATGTGTTCGGTTTTAGGAAGACGATGGCCGCCGCCGTGGCGCCGTTTGACTGGGGTGGAAACAGGATGAGCTGTGACTCAATCAAAACAACATTCCCCATTTCTCCAGTGTTATGATTGTTTTACTGATTAAAGTGAAGGAAGCAACAAAAAGGTGTTTCCTCAATGAGGGAAAAAGTTACCACATTCACATAACAGCTAATATTTGCCTGTAATATAAGATAATTTATCAAAATATCCAGTTAGAAAACAGTCTTAATAAAGCTACAACATGTGACTTTTATAAAAATATATATATTTACAGATTTGTTAAAACTGTCACTGTGTTGTGACAGAATACTGTCCAGCACTGATTGTTGCTATCTACCAGTTTGTGACGCCAGTTTTTTGTGACGCCTGTACTCAATGATCTCAGTGAGATCAAGATCTGGGCTTTGACTAGGCCCAGCGTTTTGCCTTTCTTCATTTTGCTGGCCAGGTTTCTCTGCAGCAGAGCCATTTCCATTCCATGACACTTCCACCTCCGTGCTCTGTGTTTTATCAGGGACTGCTGGAGCTTTCCCTCCACTAATGAGCTTTTGTGCAGGTTATGATTTCGATGTGGAGCCGGGCTTCGGACCCGGCCAGACTGCAGGTTATTTACTGATCTCTGCAGGCATGACAGCTCTTCCAACAAAGGCAGACTTTTTATTTTTTGTTGTGATTGCGAATGTTTACATTGTGATGCTGTCGCTCTTTATAAGCTGAATATTATAATTTTTCTGCAGCCACAAAACGCCTTTAAACATGAAATGGGAAGAATGTTGATGTTTAAATGTTTTTTGACTCGCATTGTGATAAATAAAGTGTCGCCTCGTTTTGTCTGAGGAGCTGAGATCTTTTGTTTCAAACAAACTCGCTGAGGTTTCCTTTTGTGCTGCCACTCAGTAAATAAGGAAGTACCAGAACCGGCTCTCACCCAGTTCTGTTTACGTTGAAATATGACACATTTTTCCCAACTCCAAACCTGAAACATGACTCTGTCGACTCGGCATGTTTTTAACTTGCGGTCTGGGAAATTTGCGTAATTTGTTGCTAAAGAAACATTGCTGTTGTTTTCAAGGTTTGTACGGCGGCTTGAAATCCTTGAAAATGCTTGACTTTTGATCAGGTGTTTTCAAGGTTTGGAAGGTTCTTGATACTCAGACTGCAGTTTAGTTATAAAGCCAAACGTTTAATTAAAAGACTAATTTAGGAAAATATTTACAGTTGGAACCAGATATTTACATACACCCAACAAAAAAACATTTTTTTCTCTTTGCTGAAGTTGAATCAGACTAAACTTTTCTTTTTATTTTACTTTGGTATATTTATTATTCCCAATGGCTCAATGACTTATTGATCGGTTTAATTGAGATAAAAGTTATTGAAATTGGGGGAATTTTTTGGTAAATTAGTGTTTTATTCTCTAACCACAAAAACATTTAAAAATATAACATTTTATTATATTTTAGCTTATTTTGTCCCTGCTGTAGCCGTCCATCCAACCATCCATCCAACCATCCGTCCAACCATCCGTCCATCCAACATCCATCTGTTCGTCTATGCATCCATTTGTCCAGTCATCCATCCAACCATTCATTCATCCATCCATCCATTCATTCATCCATCCATCCATCCGTTCAATCATCCATCCATCCATTCATCTAAGATATAGAAAAGGAGAATAATTTTGTCTTTTTTAACCCACTCATCTATAACCTATAAAGTTTTGAAGCTACGTTAAAACACATTTATCTCTGTGTTTCATGACGTTAGGCTGTAATTCTGATATTTTTGTGAAAGAAGTGCATAACTCTTCATAAATTCCCAATCTGTGACTTCTGGTCCAATCATCAGGAGGAACTGACTCTATAAACAGAGAAACTCCTCAGAGGGAGTTATGAGGATTAATAGGTTTATGAAGTAGCTAGCTGCTATCAGATCGGCGCTCATTGATATGATGAAAGCCAGAGAGTCTTAATTTGACTCTGTGGTGGGACTGAGACCTGGACGGACTCCAGGGTTGAGATAAACCGGGGCGGCTGCTGAGTCAGAGCACGCCCTGCTAGCTTCCCGCTAACGCTCCGCCAGCCTGCCGCTGCCTGTCTGATGTGGGCAGAGCCGCAGGATGGACTGCAGATAAGCTGCAGGGAGGAGAACCAGACACACCAGGAAGTTCAGATTATTGGTTTTTGGGTTTTAACGAAAGGTTTGGGATTCTGAGAGGCTGCTGCCGTGTTTACAGCCTGATCAGAATCTGGTTTCACTAATAAGAGGAAAGTTTTAGATCTGATGGGATGAAAGATAGAAGAGAGAGATTCTGATTTTACTAAATTAAGATATAAACATGATCTGATGTACAGGCTTTATTTCCTGCTACTGGTCTAAATGCTGCAAAATGGCTGCTGGTCAGTTTTAAACCTACTGTCCATCCAACCAATCATCCATCCAACCAACCATTCATCCATCCAACCAACCAATCAACCATCCATCCATCAGTCCTATTATGCATCCATCCATATTTTAAAGAATTTGACTTTGGAACATTGTCTCTGTGTCTTTCACTTATATTAAATAAATCTTTATTATTTTAAGATTCTTTCCAACCGTTAAAAACAATAATTAATCACTGTTGTGCTAAAAAGTGTAATGTAGGTAGAAAACCCACCTCATGTCTTCAAGGGAACCTCATAAGCTTTGGTTAACTTCTCCTTCCTCATGATTTCTGGTTCTACATTTGGACCAGTGTGTCATGACTCGGTCCGGTTTCAGAGGCCGCTGCTGTTTTTCGTTCTGTTTTCAGTAAACTGAGACATTAGGTGGAAAAGCTCTTTGGGTTTTCTCTGTGTTTCTTCGACATTACGCTCCAGATCTCCACACAGGATGTTTGAGCTGACTTCCTTCCGATGAGAACAACTTTTATCTTGTTTTGTTTTAACAAACTGCTGCTGTTCAACGTCAAATGTGTGAATTGGGTTTTTTGGTAAAGGAAGCACAGCATGTTAGTAATCTAGTTGTTGTTGTTTAAGAAGTGAATGATAAATACTGGCAGTAAAACCAATCAACCTCCACAAGGAGAGGAACCAGAATGGCACAACTCAGATTTCATTTTACCATTTAATTTGTAAAATATTTACACTTTAAGATGAACACGTCCTAATAAACCTGTTCCTGTAACTGTTTTGCAGTAAATCCGTTTTGCTTAAAGTTTAAAAACTATTTTTCATTCCTTGTTTTCTTGACTGAACTGCGGTAATATCTGGCAGCTGTGATATTATCAGGTACTTTAGCGCTGAACTTCTGTGACCTCAACATTTAGGCTCTCGGTTAAAACAGGAAGTAATGTTTACAGAGGAAGTGGAGTTCAGAATGTGAAATTGGCAGTTTACCTCAGCGGCGGTTTCTTTAACTGACAGCTTCACTCATCATGTGATTGATTGATTGATTGCTGCTGCTGGGAAAGAGAGATGCTACCATAATTAAGTTTCAGTTTCTCTGCCGTATATCCTGTGTTTTATTACTTTACATTAACTTGGAGCTCTGCTCTTGTGTCTGGACACAATGATGCATGATCAGTTAGCCTGAATAAATGAAACATTTTATACTCTCATATTTGAGGAGCTTAGAAGAAGACATAATGTCACCATGGGAAAGAATACTTTACTTAACCCTTTTCCAAACTACTTTACATTTTCCATTGTAAGAAAATTATATCTGTAATTATTTTACTATTATTACAAATTAAAAGTGTCTGTCTGCATCTATTGGCCGCACAAAATCACTCCAATGGCCACAAATGGCCCCCCGGCCTCCGTTTGGACACCCAGTTCTTACTGCTACTGCGATGGAACCACAACACGTGTTGATAACATTTAAAGTTGCCATCAGCCACTGTTATTATTTAGCCGTTTTGGACTGAAGCGCATCTCCGAGTGTTTCCACATCCAGCTGCTGCAGCTGTTCTTCCTGCTGCTGCAGCTGGGATTTTACCAGATGACCCCGTCCTGACCTTTTCACGGCCTGAGCTCTTCTGCTGACGGCTGTAAACAGCATCTGACTGCTTCCCCGTGCGTCGAGCTTCAGGAACGGACTTTAGCTAGCGGTTTTGTTCCCGCCAGGCGTCCGTCCTCCTCGTGACCGTAGCCGGTGCCAGCAGCCGTGCCGGTGCAAACGGCTCAGCCATCTGCCATTTTGGGTGTGAGTGAGCGAACTGTGTGAAGGCAGAACAGAAACCTGCATGGGTGTGACGGATACCGTCGCTTTTAGATCACAGCCTGCGGCGAGCTTTAGGGACATTCCTCCAGTTAAAACATTTATTGTTTTATCGTCTGTTTAAAAGATAAAGCTCACAAAAATGCATAGCTAGGATATTTCATAACAAAACATGAATTTTATGGCCTGTAATCAGATGAGGAAAGAGTGACCAAAGTTGTACTTAAGAGTAAAAAAGTTTACTGATCAAAACTGATCAAATTATCAATCATTTTATATTTAAAAATTACATAATCAGATGGACCAAAATGTAAAATTCAGTGAAAATTTTTGTATTTTAAGAACAAAAATGACAATAATTTATATAAGTAACAAAAAATAACAAAGTCAGGCAAAAAATAATGTTTCCAGATCATTTTATTTCCATAAAAAACGTATGAAACTTTAACAGAAACTGCAGGTGTCTGGTGGATTTTTGGTTAAAACATTTTTGCTTTTCATTCAGTGGAGAGAAAATCCAGAAATTTTACTCAACTAAGAGAAAATACTTCATAATAAAGATACTCAAGTAAAAGTAAAACGTACAGCGTAGTAAAAATACTCTTAAAAGTATTTCTTTAAATAAGTTACTCAAGTAAAAGTAACTGAGTAAATGTAAGTATTTACCAACCAATCAGTTATAATTTATAAGAGAATTTAAAGCAAGTTTTTAGTCGTTTACAGAAAAATGACTTTAAGTCTCTAGAGTGGAAAATGTATCCAATACGATGATTAAATACAGAAACTAGTGGCTTGTTATTATTCTGGTACAAAGAATAAAAGACTTGAATAATCAGTAAAATAATTTTTTTGTATCAAACAAATTTATTTTATAGAGTATAATCATGCTAAAGATCAATTTATAACAGATTTTACAGCAAATTTACACACAAATGACTCTAAATATTGTGATTAATACGTCACTCACATGGAAACCGTGTCCAATACGGCCATAAAATACAGAAATTAGTAACCTGGAACAAAGAATAAAAAGATTTGAATGATAAGTCCAAGTTTTTATACCAAAAATTGAATTTTATGGACTATAATCCTGATAAAGATGCTTTTATAATTGAATTTAAAGCAAGTTTTGTGTTCAAATGAATCCAAATTTTGGTTTTCATATGTTACTTGGGTGAAAAAGTATCCAATATGTCTCTTAAATACAGAAATTAGTGGGTTGGAAGAGAGAATTAAAAAGATTTGAATGATAGACAAGTCTTTTTGTATCCTTAAACTAAATCTTATTGATTTTAATCATGATAAAGATACATTTATAACTGAGCTTAAAGCTAATTTTGAGTAATTTACGCACAAATACTGTAAAATACGTCACTAGAGAGGAAAATGTGTCCAATGCATAAACTAGTGGAACAGAGAATAAAAGACCAGAACGTGAAATAATGCGATGAATAGTTGCTGCATTGTTGTCTGTGTCTTTGTGAGGAGATAACGCCGCGTCTGCGCCATCTTCCCTCTTCATCTCCCGGCGTCTTTCGTGTTTGGGTATGTTGAGTTATCAGTTAGCGTTTCCTCAGAGACGAGGGCGGACAAACAGGAAGTGGTTCCCTCTGCAGCCGCGTTGCTGACGCTCAGGTTTCTGGCTCCTGCTGCTGGACAGGAGACGCTACTTACAAATACTAAAGGAGAAAATTATTCATTAAGATTCAAATTTGGGTTTGTTGTTGCTCTGATTTCACAATGAGCAATAAATCTATTAATCGCATAATTAATTTTAAAAAAATCAATAATTTCCAATAGTCTGATTTGTCGTTTTTCAATTGATTCCTGCTTTTACAGGTCTTTAGAAAAATGATTTATAACAATTAATTATTAATGAATTATGGTCTAAAGCAGGGGTGTCAAACTCATTTTCATTTTGTTCTTTATTTGTGCCGGACTGTAGTGATAAAACCAATTAAACTGTTAAAATATCAATAAATAGCTGTTCCTCCAGGATTTTGTGATTATTTAGTATTTATTTATGCAATCAAAATGACAGATTTTGTGGTGAATATTTAGAAATGTTTGTAAG
Source organism: Xiphophorus hellerii (assembly GCF_003331165.1). NCBI lineage: Eukaryota > Metazoa > Chordata > Actinopteri > Cyprinodontiformes > Poeciliidae > Xiphophorus > Xiphophorus hellerii. The sequence goes on along the minus strand of NC_045679.1, from coordinate 7,423,342 downwards.
GAATTTTTACACTAATGTATGATGTAAAATGTGACTCTTCATCACTCGCCGCATTAGTTACAGATTTCATGTTTCTGACCAATTTTGAGAAAATCTGCAGTAAAATCAGAAATTATTTTTTGGAAATTTGTAGATTTTGTGTTAATTTTGCAGATTTGTTAAAAACTGGAAAGGCTTAATGATGTTATATGGAGTTTAGAGGGCCTCATAAAAAGCTATGGCGGGCCAGATTTGGCCCCTGGGCCTTGAGTTTGAAACCCAAGGTCTAAAGCACAGATAACATCAAATTATTATTAAAATTATAGGTGCTAACTTTATGTTTCTGTGCATATTTTTCTTTTTTTTGGTTTGGAGAGATGCTTTTTTCCGTAAATGAAAGCTTTTTATTTAATATTGTATTGGTCTGACTTACTGAAAAAACATTTATAGAAAAATGACTAATGAGTAGCTTTTTGCAGTGTAAATATGAGCAGACTTGTAGCGCCATCTGAGTGACGCTTGCTGTCCTTTCCTTTCCGCAGCCATCAAGGTGAACTGTCTGGGCTCATGCGGCATCTCCAACAAAATGAACGACTCCTCGTGGAGTCTGGAGGAGCACTACCTGAACAGCATGCTGTCTGTGGCCGATAAAGGTAATTACTGAAAATACAGACGAGGTTCAGGTTGAATTTAGTCCCTTTTCTTTCAAATAACTAATTATATAATGTATAAAAGGTTAATAATCTTACTACCACTATTAGAAGACACTGAAAGGTGTGTATTAGCCTCACAGTAGATGGGAGCCCTGCACCGCTAAGCGCCATGTAACTGCAGGATAGAGAAGTTTTGGGAAAGTTTATTGGTGATATTTTCTTATTTTTATTGGCCTTAAGATTAAAGATGTGCTCTGATGCCTGACATTTGGTAAAAACAAATCCTAAAGATAAACTTTCAGGCAAAAAGATCGGAGCTGCTAAAAATACTACTGTTAGCTTTATTCCTAGCATGAGTAGCTGTTAGCTTAACTCCTAGCTTAACTAACTGTTGGTTTGACACTTAGCTTGACTAGCTGTTTGTTTAACACCTAGCTTGACTAGCTCTTATTTTGACTCGTAGCCTGACTAGCTGTTAGCTTAACTCCTAGCTTGACTAGCTCTTATTTTGACCCCTAGCTTGAGCTTCTTTTAGTTTGACTCCTAGCTTAACTAGGTATCTTGATTTTCAGTTTCAGTAGCTGTTAGCTTGGCTCCTAGCTTTAATAGCATTTGGCTGGACTCCTAGCACCAATAGCTGTTAGCTTTATTAGCTTTTAGGTTGACTCGTATGTTTTCTCTTTGTTAAATCTTAGCTTGAGTTGCTATTATTAGCTAGCATTTGGTTATTACCTTGACTTTTAGTTTAACTAGCAGCTGGCTGGATTCCCCAAACTAAGATTACTTTGAATTCTTTAAGCTAACAGAACGAAACAACTCATTAACACCCGACTTCAGCAAACCGCAGCTTTTTTTCCGTTACGGTTTGATCTTTAGCGCACACTTCTGTTAATGTTTCAGCTGGCCACCCTCTGGTAGGAAGGCTATTTTTGGCATTTTAGCTTAGAGTGAAGAAAAGACTTCTATGAAAGACGAGACAAATGTGATAGTTCTGATTCACAGCAATAGATCTTAATCAACTTGTCAAGACTCGGGCAGAGAACACGCTTCAGAGAGAGGAAGATATACATAATTCATAGCACTCCCTCCCACTTTCTGAGCTTCCCTTTATCTTTGCGGTTGCTTTGTTTTCTATTCTTTCCCAAAAATGGGCAGCTTGGCGTCAGAGGGTGACACAGGAAGGGTGAAGGAGGATGAGGACACACACAGTCTCAGAGAAAGGGCAAGAGGCGCGCGCTCTGGGCGACTGATGATGTGGAATGTCACAGTCGCTCGACGGTTAGACGAGGGAAGACGTCGGCGTCCGCTCCTCATCCTGTCATTCTTCTCTGTTAACGGAAACCAGGAATAGATTATTTTGTTTCTCCACCAGTCAATAGGAATAAACTTTATCTTTAGACCTTTCTGCATTCATATCCAGGGCCGGATTTAGAAGAATAAGGGCCCGTGGGCTGGAGCCTGTTTGGTGTCCTGTCCCAAAAAATTATAAATAAAAATGAAAATAAATAAATAAATAATTTACTCATGCAAATTACAGAATACTAATAGGCACATCTACACATTTACAGGTACAAATTGATGGTTGGTGTCTTTAAAATGTACGACAGACGACTCTGTTTTGGTCCAAAAAAAGATCATTTCCAAATATTTGAGTTCAGTTACAATTAATAAAAAATCTAACAATATTTTAATAAAAGGCCACATTTGAAATGAGTTCATGACTCTAATATGAACATTCACAGTATACATTAATAAAAATGTCAGCGCCCCCCAAAAACGTGTAGCTCTGGGCTAGTGCCCCAGTAAATACTTTCTGAAGTAAAGAAACGTTTATTTATCAAAACATTTATGCATTTGCGCAAAATTAGAGCCAGTTAGATTTTGATATCTCCATTAAAAAAAATTTTATCATTAAAGATTTTTTCTCGTATTTTAAGATGTTTTATGGTAAAACTGCGTCTTTATTCTGCCATATTTTTGTAATTAAGCAGTAATTCTCGTAGCCTGGTGCTAATATTCATATTTATATAACTCACTCACAAAAAGCATTATTGAAATAAAAGCCACGTTTTGAAAATATTTTCTGCCATTTGTAATTTATTTGTTTTTAGAAAAGAATGCAAGAAGAAATATACACAAAACATTTACATATTGTGGGCAGCTGCAAAACGTGTAGCCCTGGGCCAGAGCCACAGTAAACCTGTCTAAAGTCTGACTGAGTTCATTTATATCCCTGCTACATATTTATGCAATATTTATTTATTTATCTATTTATCTGGCTCTTTTCTTTAGTTTCTTTCTCTCTACTTTTCTCTATTTATTCTTTTCTTTCTTTTTATGTTTTTGTCTTCCTGTGTTTGTTTCTTTTTGTCTTTTTCTTCTTTTCCTCTTTTCCTGTGGTTTTACTTGTTCGCTAAAACGTTTAGTTTAAAGTTTCGCTGCTTCCTAACAGTAAACATGATGCAGATCAGATTAATGGAAAAACTCCCGTCTCTAACGAGGCGAGAACTGTTTCCCTCTGCAAGGATTTAATTAGGCCGTCAGCTCCTCTGGAGAATTAATCAGCCAGTCTGGTGAAGGTGTGTGTGTTTGACACACACACACGCCTATTTATTGGTCCTTATGTTATAAATTAACTGGTAATAAACAACATAATTATTAAAGTATCCAGAAAATGTGAAGGTAGTTTATAATTATCTGCTTGATTAGGAAGAAGGCAGCAGCAGGACGCGTTTCTTTTTCAGTTCTTGCTTGTAGCAATAAGTGGGGGAGGGGAGGAGAGGTTTACTACATATTCACCTGTAGTAGTTTAGTAAAAACATTTTATATTCTCTAACTTTTTTCCTTTATCTCACTGCTTAAATGTTGTTCTTTCATTTTTTCCTTCCTTGCTTCCTTCTTTCATTCCTACTTTCCTTCCTTCCTCTCCTTCTTTCTTTCCTCCATCTTTCCTTCCTTCCGTCCTGCTTTCATTTTTTCAGTCTGTACTTTTCTTCTTCAGTCTCTCTCTCTCATCTCTAGTTGTTTATATCTCTCCGGTTTGTGACCTTTGACCTTTGCTCCCTCTCAGGAATCCTGGCTCCAGGCGAGCACAGCTTCTCCTTCCAGTTCGTCCTTCCAGGTGAGTCTCAGCCGCACCTTTCAGTTCCCACGGCGTTATCAGAGCAACAGCGACGTCACAGAAACAAAAACAAAGCAGCAGCTGATAAGCTCACGACATGCCGGGAGAACGCTTAGCTAATCTTTAACGCACGCTTGAAGTCGCCAAACTCGAGGCGCGGGGGCCAAATCCGGCCCGCTGTAGTGTTTACATGTGGCCCTCTTGACTCTAAACTGGCAAACTTAAAATAAACCTAAACAGGCAACAAAATCCAGTAAAAAAGATTCAAAAGTAAGTTTATTATCTTTTTCTTTTTTTTGTTTTACCTGCTGAATAATAAACACAATATTTATTAAATCTGTATATCAGACATAAAAAGGCTTCTTTTTTTTTACCTTTCCTGACTTGTAGTCAGGGGCCAAGCAAAATCATTTCATGGGCCACAAATGGCCCACAGGCCACACTTTGGACACCACCCCTGTAGAAGGCTACATAAATAAAACCGTCCAGATAACATTGTGCTTAAATATTATTTTATCAGTCAAATTAAATACGTTTTCATCTATTTACAGCCAGATTTAATTTCTTACAGTTTCTTGCTATTTTTTGTGGAAATTTACACAAAATCAACAAATTTCTGAACTGTTTTGGCCAAAATGATGAAAAACATCAGGTTTAAGTAATTACTGGTGATAAACAGCTGCATCAGCTTTAATTATTGCCAAATTATTGTCCATGATCTAAACGTCGAGGAGTAAAAAGTCACATTTACCGTCAAACATAAGCAGAAATATTGCAAATATTTCTAAATGAGTACCAAAAACACTTTATTTTCTAATAAAAAATAACCACAAAAACAAAGATGGTCAGTATAATTTAATTTTAAGCATTTATTAACATTTGTTGACGGGTTTTGTTAATACGTTCTGGCGGAACCGGCCCTTTAAGAGCGTCCATGATCTAGATTTGTGAGTTTTAAATCCTTTTTGCTTTAAAACTTCACATCTTAACCTGAAAGTTTCTCTTGAATTCAGTTTAAAGCTTCTGGCAGTGAAACAGGAAGCCATGCGGTGCTGATGGCGCCACCTTCAGTCTGTCTGGTGTTTCTTCTCTCATGCATGATTCGGCTCAAACTCAGCGGGGGGCGGCCATTTTATTTTTAGCCCTTCATCCTTCACTCTGGGTAATTGGTCTCCATCCTCCCCTCCTCAGAAGCCCCCAGTCAGAAGGGAATCACATTAACGTCATCATGGAGAGGTTAGACGTTCACTGGGGCTCATACTGCCCCCTGCTGGCAAAGTAACACGCCTGCAACTGTTGGGCTTTATCTTCTAGCTGAGATCAGGACTAAATACAAGAAGCTGGGCCATATGGACTTTAATTTCAATATTTTGTGGTATTAAAAAATGATAGAGGATTAGGGCCACGCTAAGAAAGTAAAAATAATAAATTGACAAGAATAAACTTATGATATTACAACATTATTCTTGAAATATTATGACTTTACTCTCATAATTGTGACTTTATTCTTGTATGACGATATTCTTGTAATATTTACTCTGTTCTTGTGATACTATGACTTTATTCACATATTTTTATTACTTTATTTTGGTATTACTTCGACTTTATTCACGTAATTTTGTGACTTTATTCTCATACTTTTATTACTTAATTTTGTATCATTTTGACTTTATTTTCCTATTTTTGTGATTTTATTGTATTATTTCTACTTTATTGTTGTATGATTATATTTTCATCATACTACGACTTTTTATGTAATATTCTGACTTTATCCTCGTGAATTTGCAGTTTTATTCTTCTAATCTTATTTTCAACCTCTCATGGCTAGCTAAGCTAATCAACTGACTCGCACTCTTTGGTTGCCTAGCAACTCACTCACTCTTTGGTTGCCTAGCAACAACCTGCTGAGTAACTTGCGCGGCAGCGGTTTCATGTCTCACCACTGTGCCTCAAAAATAACCAGCATATTAAATGTTTGAATATTTAAATAATAATTATTGATATGAAACTTTGATGTCGTGATCAGTTTTTGTGGTGCCACACGTCAGAATCTGTTTATGTTGGGAAAGTCACGCCTGAACGTTTTATTTCTTGTTTTGTTTGATCTTTTAGTCGCCATCCCCACGTCGTTCGAAGGACCGTTCGGGAAGATCGCTTACCGCGTGAGAGCCGCCATCGACACGCCGCGCTTCTCCAAGGACTACAAAGCCCAGCGGCCCTTCTACGTCCTCAACATGCTCAACCTCAACGAGGTTCCCGACATCGAAGTGAGGGTTTAACTTTCACAACGTAGATTCTCTACAGATGTTAATTCAGGGCGTTTTATGGGGAAAAGACGTAAAATTAATAACAAAATACCCAGAATATAGGAAAGAAGTCTAACGTTCTGTCAAAAGTCCTATTAAGGGAAAAAAGAGACATAAACACAGAAGTAGTTCTGGACACATCTAAACAAAACATCTAGACTGGAACTGATCCAACTTTCTAAAGCAAGGTGTAGAGGAAAACCTGAAATTTAATTTTTAATGTTTGCTTCAAGGCATCCAGTTTAAAAACAGGATTTGATTCAATTTTCCTCAGAAAACATTTTCTGTATATGTGGTGAAGCTAATAAATAAAATAAATTCAGACTAAAGTTTGCTATAGAGTAAAAGTTATTGGTCAGTTTACTATAAATAAAAAAAGCAAAAAGGCAGGTTATTAAAACATGAATATCTTGTGTTGTTGCTAATTTTATGTTTATCCTCAAATAAAAATAAAATTATCTGTGAACCAGCTTTGGGGGGCCATAGAATATCAGTCTGGGGGCCATAAACGGCCCTCAAGCCGCAGTTTGGACACCCTGCAGTAGTTTTGCCAATATTTAAGCACAAACCCAGGTGTACTTTCTATCCATCGTAGCTTCGTCAGTGACTCTCACCAGGAAAGAGGCTCAGCTTTTATTCACTTTGAAAATCCAAATCTTCCCCCCGCAGCAGCAGAGCTGCGCCGTGACGACGAAGAAGTTCAGCTACCTGCTGGTGAGGACGGGGACGCTGATGCTGAAGACCCGCAGCGACCTGCGGGGCTACGTCCCCGGCCAGGTCATCAAGCTCTCCACGGAGATACACAACAAGTCCGGGAAGGACACCGGATACGTCCTGGCCAGCCTGGTCCAGGTACGGCTGCTGGGGGCCACCAGGACCTGCTGGACGTTTGGAGATTTAAGTTTTTGAAAATCTGGATTTTTTTTCCCCACTTTCCCTTGATTTGAACTGATAAAATCACAAAACTCTTAATATTTCCATGGAAACGACTATAATAATAAAAGCTGTTCACACTTGTGTCAAAATCATAAAGTTTGATCTGCAGGTTTTATTGATTTGCTTCCATTACAAATCTGAACATCAATTCAATTTCACACCATTATTCAGTCAAATATTCTGATTTGATCAAAAATAATCGATTATTCTGACGATTAATCAATTAATCGGCTAAAAAAAAATTGGCATACAGTTTTTTTATTTAACCACTTAATCTTAATTGATACTATATTTAAAATAAATGAAAATGTAAACATGTAAATAATTAAATCCCTTTTTAAAATAAAAACAAAGATTTTATTCAACAGCATTTCTTTAATGAACACTTGATCATTTGAAATATAAACATATTTTTTATTTTAAATGCAAGATATGTATATATAATATGCAGTTTTGGGTGTAGGAGTTTTTTGAGACTGTATATTTCAGTTAATGATTAATCGATCACTAAGTTAGTTGACAATTATTTCAATGATTAATCTTCCTATTGAATATTCTGGCGATTAATCGATTATTTGGATAGAAATTTGGTACATTCTGTAGATTTGTCATTCAACTACTTTAGCTGAATTTATACAATATTAAAAATATATAAAAATGTAAATATGCCAATAATTAAATTCCTTTAATTAAATAAGAAAAGAAGGATTTTATTACCTAACAGCTTTCCTGTGTTGAATGCTTGTTCATTTGAAGGGAAGAGGAATTTCGTTTTCAAATTAAATGCAAAATGTTTATATTTTTTGTAAAGTTTTGGCTGAATTATTGCTCTGAATACGTTGTTTTTTCAGCAGAGAACCTTTTTATGACACTAAATCGTCCAGTGAACAATTACTAAATTAACGGACAGTTATTTCAGTTATTGATTAATCACGATTAATCCGATTAATCATTGCATAAGGAACGCTGGTTAGTTTTCCGTTTGGACCTACATGCAGCTTCCTGTGTTTCTCCCTGCAGAAAGTGACGTATCGGACCAAGCGGCCGGTCTTCGACCTGCGGACCATCGCGGAGGTGGAGGGAGCCGGAGTGAAGGCCGGGAAACACGCGGAGTGGAGGGAGCAGATCATCGTCCCTCCTCTTCCTCAGTCGGCGCTCACCGGCTGCCGCCTTATTGACATCGATTATTTCATTCAGGTAATAATGGGTCTGTCTGTGGATCTTCTTATGATTTGTGGTTAAAAATCTGTTATTAGACTGTTTTTCACATTTTTACAGAGAACCGCTAATATCCTTTCATACAGTATTGATCCAGTCTGGATATAAACTACTGAATTATTAATAGCGTACACTTATAAACTGCTGTCTGTTTCTGTTGAATAAGTGTGATTAGTAATGTTAGTACTCTATTAACTTTTTCACATTTTATCACTTTTTTTAAGGTTTTGTTGGCTCTAGTGGCCTTTATGTGAAAGTAGTTTGACAGGAAAGAGGGTAATGAGAGACGGGAGTCGACCCTGCGACCTCCGGCGGCACGAGGACTAATATGTGGTCGTGCTTTGCCCCTGCGCCACCACAGCACCCCCACATTTTATCACATTTAAACAACAAACTTTTATTTATTTTCTTGGGATTTTATGAGACCAATAATGTACCACATAGTTTAAAGTTTAAAATTTAGAATTTTAAAAAATATTGTCTAGCGAACTCGGTTGTGGTAACAGACCTGTGTGTACTAGGTTTTTTGTGTTGCCATGGTTACCATTAAAACAGTTCTGTTTAAATCGCTGTTTTTGCCCCAGGTGTCTCTAAAGTCTCCAGAAGCGGTCGTCGTTCTGCCCATCTTCCTCGGGAACATCCCAGTGAACCTGTCCCCCGTCGGCTCCATCCCCACCAGTCCCAGTCCCAGCTCGTCACTGGCTCCCAGCGCCAGCGGAGTGATGCCCAGCGCCCCGCCGGTGGAGGACGACCCGGATGGCGAGCTGGGCGCCGGAGGCTTCACCAGCGAGGAGATCCCCACTAAGAGCCACTCGCAGCAGGACCCGTCGGTGCCGCCGGTCACCATGTCGCCCAGCGCCTTTAGCCACGCCCCCGGCGCCGCGCTGCCGCCCGGCCGGCGCCCCGACGCCACGGCGCCGCTCTTCTGCCTGTCCACCGGAGCCACCATACCGTTCTTCACAGAGGGCGACGTGAACCCAATCCCCACATCCTGCTCACTCATCCTGCCGCCAGAATACAGCAGCTGTGACTATCCTCAAGGTGAGACGGCGCCCAGCAGGGGGCGCCAAACAGCAGCACGGCTGGTGGGATTAAAACAGGATTATGTAGCTTCAGAGTCTAAGAAACTGGTTTACCAGGACATCCATCCATCATCCATCCATCATCCATCCATCCATCCATCCATCATCCATCAACCCATCATCCATCCATCCATTCATCTATTAAAACATCCATCCATCATCCATCCATCCATCCATCCATCCATCCATCCATCCATCCATCCATCCATCCATTCATCCATCCATCCATCCATCCATCCATCCATCCATCCATCCATCCATCCATCCATCCATTAACTGTCTGTTGTTTCGTTCATTTGTTCATTCGTTGTTTGGTTTCATCTTTTCCTCAGAAATCTGGAAATTTAAATCTAGTAAAAATCTTTATTTCTGAAACGTTTATATTGTCGTATTCTGAGTATAATTCCTCCATCTTTAGAGATGTTTGCTCATTCTGGACCCTCTGTGTTCCAGAACCGCCGCCGACGTACGAGGAAAGCTGCAGCAGTGTGAACTCTAGTTTTAACAGCGGACAGTAGAAGAAGAAACAGACGGTGAAGCGTCATGGCCGCCGCCTGGATGCTTTCCCCACCATCTGGACAGAAACTCGCTGGAGGACAGCTCCGCCCTGCAGACGGTCCGTTTGGGCTGAAAAAGGGATCGTTTCTTATTTCTCTAAGAGTTTTGGTTTCCGCCTCGTCTCCCAGCCGGTAACATCAGACCCAACAGGTGAACTTTGTGCCTAAAACGTATTTTCAGATCAATATTTAGGATTTTCTGTGACGGACCTGTTTTTTTCTGGGAGGAGTGTGAAATCTGTTTTTTATTTCTGCAAGTTGTTGCATCTGTGATGCCTTTAGAGTAACTGTAGCACCCGGTTGCTTTCGGACCTTTCCGGCTGGCCCTTTTCTGCTGTCCTAACAAATATGAGCGGTTGGGTGTACGTCAGGGTCGTGTATTCGGCCCCCAGACGTTTTGCTCGTCAACAAAGCAGCAGCGGTGTGTTTGTAATGTGCCAGTTCCTCTGCTGCATCTGTCTGAGGATGATGCAGAAACCTCAGAACCCAACCGGAACTCTTTCTGAAGGATGTTTAAGTGATTTTATTTTGAAAGAAACTCAGTTTTCTTGTTGTTTCCAAGCTGTCAGAATTTCTTGTCGTTTTTTTAGGTCTGGATAAGTTTGTCTGACTTTGTGAATGTTTTCCTTTGGTATCTGGCTGCTTTTTCAAACTATTCCTGCCTGCTTGCTCAGCATATTGCAAGTCGGTTCCTTAAAGAAAATGCCTGATTGATTGATTGATTGATCCGAATCAATCGGCTTAGCAAATATTCTCCTGGAAAAGTTCACAAACTGCTCTGTGTAACGGAAAAACAATCAATACAGCGATTGATCGAGACCAATCAGAAAGATAACAGGTTTGACTTGGTTTATTAGTTTAACTGAATGTTTTTAAACGTTGTCTTTTGCTCCATACTGCCACCTTGTGTTGGTTTTATTTTTTATTCAAAAGGGGAAAAAAATCAACATTGCCAGAAAAAAGTAATGTGAGAATTGCCATAATATTGAGAATAAATAATACAATAAAAAGTTGTAATGTGAAAAAACTCAATGTTATGAGACGAAGTTGTAATATTAAAGAATAAAAAGTTTTAATAATAAAGTCATATTTCCAGAATAAAAATGTTGCAAGAAGAAAATAAACTCATGTTTTGAGAACAGTCATAATATTACAAGAATAGTCGTAATTATGATAAACTCATATTACTAGATAAAATATTAATATTAGTAGAAGAAAGTAGTAATTTTATGATGACACATTAAATATCTAATATTAAAATGTTAGCTACCTTGTGAAATTATCCTGGTTTTACAAATTGGACATATTTAATCTTATAACACATCAGCATCAAACTGTTACCAGCAGCAAGACTTTGAAACGACACAAACTAGACAATCTTTTTTCCTCATTAAAAAAAACAACTTTTTCTTAATTTAAAGATTTTCTTCTGGTAAAATTGTGTCTTTGCTAATATTCTGACTTTTTTCTTATAATTAAAAAAAAAAAATAAAAATCTTAGTCCAGCCCTAATACTCCACTTTAATCTGTAATAATTTAGGTTGAAAATCCCACTGCGCCCCCCGGTGGTCAGTTTAGGCTTTACCTCAACTCGCCGTTTAAATCCTGAGTTTTAAATTTTCAGTCTCTGCTGTTGCTAAAACGAATCCAAGGATGTTTTCTGTTGCCTTAACGCTCATGTAGTCTGTAGACGACAACGTAAATAAATGTGCACAAAAAAGCACTTTCTGAAACTTTGAGTGTGTGTGTGTGGGTGTGTATGTGTGTGTGTGTGTGTGTGAGAGGTGTTTGGATTTAAGATATAAAAACTAAATGCCACACTGATTTTTTACTTAATTTCTGTGTTAAGCAGTTTTTCCCTCAACACCTGAGTTTGTAAATCTTTTATGTCGTCATTTAATGTTTTTGTTTTTCTTTTGCACATTAAAAATATTTTATTTCGTGTGGCTCAGAAGAGGGAGAAGGAAGTGAACTGATTGTTTATTTGTGAGTTTTAGAGAAAATCTCTTTATTTATGTTGAATGTTGATGTTTTCTACCACTTTGCTGTCAATCTGGGTCCCTTCACACTCCTGTTATCACGTTAAAACAAGCTTGACATCTCATTTTTTCAAGATAACGATGTTGGAAATTAGCCTGTCGCTAAATTTGATGTATTTTTAAAGATTTATTAGTTCAATATTGCAACAAAAATGGGTTTAAGTTTCCTTGTCTTAAGATGAAGCCTGAGGTTTTTTCAGTAAAGTGAGATGCAGAAAAAGGAGCAGGACATATTATCTTAAGATAATGAGATATTGAAACAGTATTTGCAACAAAGAACTCATATTTTAATATAATGACCTCATCAAACTGTTGTAATGTCACATCTTAAAAATAACCACTCAAAAAAAACGAGATTACCGTCATAGGATTATCTCTAAAAATAAATTAGATTATTGTCGTTGAATCTTGAAATAATGAAACAACAAACCTTTTATTTTCAGATCTCATTATCTCAATATAATAAGAAATAAGATTTCCCAGTTTTGGAGCTTTTATTGCTTTAGAAACTCTGATCTGAAGCACTAACCTCACATAAAACATCCACACTTAAAATGCATGTAAAAGCGTTGAAAATGTGAAGGAACCCTGTTGAAAACTTTCGCCCTTCCCCTAAATGTGAGAATCTAGAGCACAGCTACTGTTCAGATTGATTTTCTGAGTATTTTCTCACTTTTTAAAGCAATCAACGTCAGACGAAATCATCGGGTTTAGATCTGTCATAATGTAATTATATTAAAGTATCTGTAATAATGTGACTGCATGCCTTAAACCGTCTGGATTTTACTCAACATGAGCCACTTCTGTTTGTTTTCCAACAAAGAAATCTCTACTGGCCTGCACTCTATGCAGCTCATAAAGCAGCGAGACACTGGACCTTTTATTTGTTTGCTTTCTGATTTTAGAAAACAAATGTGACATCCTCTTATTTCCACATGTGTTGCCTTTCAGACCTGCTTCTGTTTATTTCAACTAAAGGTACTATAGCTTTATGAAAACCTGCTGTTTATGTTTTTTTTTCCTTTTACATGTAAACGAGTGGCGTCTAGTTTTGTATTTTTCTACTTGTAAATTGTTTACAGGTGCAGTTTGAACATGCTGAGAAAAGCACCTTCACCAGTTCATGTAACGTTTCCAGTGCAGAATCAGGGTTGTACTGTACAAAATAATAATAAAAATAAAAATCACATCATGTGTTTTTGTAGTTTGAACCGTCAGCTTTGTATTGAAAAGTATTTATTCCTTTACAATTTTTTACTTTTTTGTTGTGCTTAAAATGTTAATATTATACAGTATTTCTCTTTTGATCAGTTATTTACACAAGAAACTTTAATGGGTCGTTAGGATTAGCAAAATTATTTTGATTTTCTAGTAGCCGGGATATTGAGAAGTATTTTTATATGTACATGTACATAATACAAACAACAACAGAAAAAGTACATTTTAAATACAAACGTATTAGATATCCATAAGTTTGTAAGACAAAAATAATAGTTATAGTTTTGTCATAATTAAAAATAAATTAGGTGATTTGGTGTTGTAAGATGTGGTGTTTTGTAGTTGAATCCTCTTATTTTGATTTACATATTCTGTTTTTATTTTAGTGATAACCACGACAAACACTAATGTAAACACATGTCAAGAAGTTATTTATCAAAATTAATTGATTTTAGTGTTTCTTCTAATCGGGATACCAAATTTTTAGCTGTTGTGGGAAAATCTGCCACTCACAACATGGCGGACGCGCATCATTTTAATGGGGGTCATTTTTTTTCCCGCCGCGCTCAACCACTTCCTGCCAGCTGATTGCGAGAGTTCAGGTGATCAGCTGTTGAGACGCCGAAGCTAGTCGGCTTCTCTCGGCCATTTCCGTTAGTCACATGGTTCCGGTAGCAAACATGGCGTCGTAAACAAAAACGGTTTATGTTAACGCCTGCGCTAGCTTCGAGAGCTAACGCTAATAAACTGCGTTATTTAGCGATTAAAACAGAATACGAGCTCGTCTTTCGAGCTGTTTTCAACCTGAACCGATGGAGACGTTTATTTAATTGTTAGTATTTAATGGCTGTAAAAGACTCCATTACCCGTGAGCCTCGGGGGGTTATTTATGTCACGGGTTTAACCTGCCGTCACTGTGGGTGTGATTCTGTTCATTAAAGAAGTGCTGACGGTTGCTGGGCTGCATTCAGCTGGCGGCCCGTTCCTGTCGGCACTCGGAGTTACAGCTAAAGTTCTGATGGGACCCGAACTCAACACCAGCTGAAACCGGACTGTTAGCTTCACCGTCAACATGCAGGTAGGTTTTCTGTCTGCAGTTAAAACAAAGCCAACATATAAGGAAGTTATGCTCCATTCTAAGTTTATTAGTGTGTGTAAAATCCTTTCTAACTGCTGACGGAGCTTAAGTTTAACAAACATTCACTGTTTTAAACTGGAAGTAAAACACAGATCATAAAACATCTCTGATCATCAACTTTCCTACTTTACTTGACATATTTAGATACATAGTCAGCCGCATGTTTTTCTAAATATCAATCCGATTCAACAGTTTGGAGATATTTGTTGAATATTTGTTGAAACATTTTTTCCTACAAAAACTTAGAAACTGTGGAATTTGCTGTTAATACAGAAAGTAGATTTAGGAATATATTTAAATTTACAAACTTAAACCTTTAATCTAATATCTAAGTTACTAAAAGGGGGAAAAGTACAAGTCTACATTGATTTATATTAAAATTACACACTTTATTATTGATTTACAGCGCTAAACTTGAGGGCGTGTTTTGTTTGTTGATGAAATTTGTTGCTCTTTTGTGGTCTTTAACAACTTCTATATTGTGGTTTTAAATTATAATTGAGTTTTATTTTATTAATCTGGGTTAGAAAATATTAAAACTTGATCAAAGCTTCTCTAGATCTCTTTTATCATCCCTGAAAATCAATCCAGTTGTTCATTTATTATATATATTTAAAATGGTGTAGGAAAACTATCAGATTTTAAAATCTGTAGCTTTTTATTTGGACTTTGGCTGCTTTTATTTCTTTGGTTCCTTATTTTGAATCCTTGCTTTTTTTTAAATAGCATTTTTTGTGAAGAAGATATTTACCAAATTAACTATAATTTGAAAACTTAGTGTGTTTAAAAGTGAAAGGAATGTGCATAAAAGGACAAAACCTCTTACTGTTAGCTCAGTTTTAGCTGATGCTAACTCACAGTTTTCTGTCAAACTGTTTTGTATTTCAAAAAATAGTTTTCCGTTAGCAAATTGGTAGGAAACTTGTCTTTTGTCCCAGCTGCAGATATTTAAGTTAAAATCTTCTGACAATGATTGAAAGCAAGATTAAGAATGAGTGGAAAAAGCTGCCAATGTCCAGAGAATGATTAATGAAATATAGCAAACTTTAAACATTTAGCCGTTTGTCAAACATTATAAATCATCTAAAGATTAATTATAAAGAAAATGGAAATATGTAAATATATAAAAAAATATAATGGAAAAATAAATCAGATTTTCCAACTTTTACTCCTCTGTGTTTTTAAAATATTTAAAAGAAAATTATAAATTTGTAATAGAAATATGCTTTTTAATGACTTGTATCCAAATTATATTAATCGTTAACTGGATTTTTTTTTTCTCTTTTGAGTCGATTAGTTATTTGTTAGTTTTTAGTTGGTAAAAAACCTTCACAGATGATTGAACTCATAAAAAATGTTGTAAAAAGCCATTTCAGTGCAATAATCCATTTAGTCTGAAATGACAGCTGTAATCTGAACCTGTGGTTCTTTAACTGCATCTGTTTTTTATTAACAGAATAAGGTTTTAGAAGTCAAAATCTGCATTTACTGTAGGACAATCATTTCCAGAAGTGAAAAGTGTAAGATTTTGAAAGGAAGCCGTTAGATTTGCTTTACAAACCTGCAGATTAAAGCCTCAGGTGACGCAACGCGAGTTTATGTGAGTTTATGTGCCTCGACCTGCCTGAGTCATCAACAGGTTGGAGTTGAGTGGTTTAATAAACACCTGGAAGGCATTTCTCTGGAAACGGCCGAGTATCTGAGGGAAACCGAGTGGAAAAGCAACAGAAATCCAAAGAGAAACGATGACAAATCGTCACAAATCCTGGAGAAATGTGACTTTAAGTTGGCTTTGAAAAGTAAAACCAAAACAGTCATATCTAAAATGTGCTTCGTTGTGCAAAATTTTACATATCAGGCTTTCAGATGATCAGGTTGACTTCATGTCTGCGGTTCAGCTTTCTTTGTTCACCTGGAAAATGGAAATTCCAGGTTTTCTCAATCATCTTCCTGGATAATCTCCTAATTATCAGCCTGCCAGTCGACTCATGTTTGTGTTTATCTTGACTCACAATCTGATGAAACACGTCTGCTGCCTTCCCAGAAACGCTTCATTATTAATATTATGTAAAGTTTATTAGCTCGATGTATTTATTCAAATGTTTTGAACGTTTAGTAGATAAACAGAAAAAGTATTTAAGTTATAGAGGAAGCTAAAATGAATTTGGATGCAGTTCTTCCTCTTTCTTACACGACTCTGTTCATTGAAAGTCACGTATCTCATCATTATGAGCGTAGAAGAAACCAGAAGTTTACATACACCAAATAAAAAGGCAAATGTTATTTTTTCACTTCTGGAGTTAAATCAGACCAAACGTTTCTTGTTTTATTCCATTTGCTAAAAGACACAATAATGAGAGAAAGAATCTGCCCAAGATTGTTAAAGTCTTCGAAGCCAGAATTGTGATGTCATGGCTTCGGAAACTTCTGATTGGTTAACCGACACATTTGAGTTAATTGGAGTTACACCTGTTGATGGATTTTTAAGGCCACACTGGGAACACTGTGTTTTCTGGATTGACACGATGGGAAAGTTAAAGGAAATCAGAAAAGATGGCAGGAAGAGATTCACAGAGCAACACAGGCTGGTTCTTCCTGGGGAGCAGAAGATGCTGCAGTTCAGCAGTAAAGCGCTGGAATTGTAGTAAAACTTTGGAGTTGCAGTAAAGCGCTGGAATTGTAGTAAAACTTTGGTGTTGCTGTAAAGCGGTGGAATTGTAGTAAAACTTTGGTGTTGCTGTAAAGTGGTGGAATTGTAGTAAAACTTTGGAGTTGCAGTAAAGCGCTGGAATTGTAGTAAAACTTTGGTGTTGCTGTAAAGCGGTGGAATTGTAATAAAATTTTGGAGTTGCAGTAAAGCGCTGGAATTGTAGTAAACTATGGAGTTGCAGTAAAGCGCAGAAATTGTAAACTATGGAGTTGCTGTAAAGCGGTGGAATTGTAATAAAATTTTGGAGTTGCAGTAAAGCGCTGGAATTGTAGTAAACTATGGAGTTGCAGTAAAGCGCAGAAATTGTAAACTATGGAGTTGCTGTAAAGCGGTGGAATTGTAGTAAAACTTTGGAGTTGCAGTAAAGTGCCTCGGAGTTGCAGGTTCTGGTGCTGTAAGTACTGGGAGTACTGGGAGTTTAGAGGTTGTCGTCAGGCTGTGAGTGCAGCTGCTCAGAGATCTTCACACCAGGACTGATGACGGACGGGAGACGGGCCGGACTGGGCCGCTGGAAGAACACAAAGAATGTCTCAGTCCGACATCCACAGCAGCTGGAGAGGACAAAGCGCCACTCTGACGAAGAGGCGAGTCGGGAAGAGATCGGCCACAGAGCAGGCTGCCAGTTACTTCACCATTTCAGGAACTGCTGTTTGTGTTTGCAGAGTGCAGAAACAGAAAAGAGAATCCCAAAACGGTCCCGTCTGTCTGGATCTCTGACAAAACGACAGTTGGACTGATTGATCTGACTTGTGAGCAGAGTCACGTCTGCAGGTGAAATCTGGCCACACAGAGGCTGCATCTCAGTTATTACGAACTTATTTAGTAGCTTGAATATGAAGGAAATGAATCTCGTGTTCTTTCCACAAAGACCAGGAAGCGTAATAACAATAATATTTCAGGTAAACAACTGGTTAAAGCTTTGCTTTCTTCTCTTTTTTCTATCAGATGACCTTTGAGGCCTCGAGCAGCGTGACCCTGCTGTTCGACGTCTGGAACGTTCACGGCCCTGCAGGTGAGTAAGGCTCCTTGGTGTCTGGCGACCTTTCACCTGAGGTCAACCCATCAGAACCAGAACGTCTTGTTCAAATGTCACAGATCAGACCGCATGATAAAAGATCACAGAAACAAACTACCAAACTAAAAATGATCCCCAAACATTTAGACTGGTTCTGATGGGAAACCAGGTATTTTGCTGAAATGTTATCGGAATTTAGTTTATTTAGATTTTCTTTTAACTCAAACTATTTGGGTCTCAAGTCAAATGCCAAAGAGAAAACTTAAATAAATACTGTTAATAAATAATGAACACTCCAAATAAATAAATGCCAATATGAAATAAAAACAAAACAATTATTTTAATGAAGAGTTATTTATTTATTTCATAATGTTATTTTGTAATACTTATTTTGTAGCGTTACGTTATGTATTTTAGGGGTTTATTTCTTAACTGTTTTAATTTCATGTTCTTGTATTCAAATGAAGGGGCGGGGCTTGTTCTGTTGCATGACTTTTTTAACAATTTATTTGATTCTATAATTGCTAGCAACAATGTATAAATACACTAATAAACTCCGGGAGATAATCAAATTTTAAGACTTTTTTTTGTCGAAAATCTGAGATGCTTTCTAAGGTCTGTAAATGTAGAAAAATGTGGAACATTAAGGAAAGATCTGCCATGAAATTGGCATCATCTTTTTCAAGGGATTTAAAAAGTTTATTTTTATGTTTTCTTTATTTAGTCTGTAGAGGAGTTCCTGGTTTAGAAGCGTTTTACTCGGTCATGTTTCTGCCTGTTGCAGTAATAAACTCCTCCCACTCTGCAGGTTTCATAAACGTGAGAAAAACCCAGATGCTGTTCTGCTCTGCAAACGTTCAGTTTAATGTTTAACAACAAAGGCAGTCAGAGTAAAACTTTAAATAATGTTTAACAGGATTTGATTGGGGATATTTTGTCCAAGTTTTGCATTGACCGCCTTTTAATTTTGTTGCTTTTGGATTAAGATAAACATGATAAAATGTCTGATAGATGTCAGAATTATAATAGTTTTGAGTTTTTTATTGTAGTTTAATTTTTTTGTGACTTTTTGTTTGTTTTAATTAGTTTTTCAGAGCGTATCTGCTAGTTTTATTAGTTAAATATAGTTTAGTTTTTTAATACTTCAAGTACTGTATTGTGATTGTTTATTGAACAGAAAATATAATTTTTTAAAGATATAAGCTTTTATTGTTGAACAAGCAACCGAGTTCGGAGCTGTAACCCGACTTTTGCGGTGGCCATTTTGTAGACTAGCGTAGCGTAGCTGCTAGGAGGAATATGGAGCGCTGTAATTTCCCGACAACTGACATAAACTGTTTTTGTTTGGAAAAAATCAATTTCACATCATCTTTAAAGCCTGATAGTTTATAAATCTAACAATTAAGGACATTATATCTATAATTTAGTTTTGTTTTAGTTAGTTTTATAAGAGTATAGTTCTGTTAACTGAAATCTCCGTTCTCGGTTTCAGTTTTCGTCATTTAGTGGGTTTTAGTTGGCTCTGATGACCCTGGTGGCTGCTCTGTGAGCTGGTTGTCTGTTTTTCTCCCGGCCTGCAGGCATGGTGCTGTCGGTGTTTGTCGTCCTGCTGCTGACCGTCGTCTTTGAAATCCTCAAAGTGTGGCGGGTTTGGCTGAGCAGCAGCTCCCGGCTGGCCCAGCGTCCGTCGGCGTACGCCGCCGCGGCGTTTGGCCGCACGGAGAGCTGCTCCGCGCTGGACGCCTCCGAGTCCTCGCTCGCCCCCACAGAGACCCGGCCGCCGAGCAGGAACAGGTGGGAACGAGTCTCTGAGGTTTACTGGTAGGAGTGAAGAGATTACGCACATTCATAACGAACATATTTACAAACGTTCTGTAATTTTTTAATTTTATAAAGCGACGCCAAAACCAAGCACAAACAACTTTGGATCAAATTTATGGATCAAGATTGTGTGCACAAATAAGCAATTTGATACATATTCAAACTTAAAGGAACTTAAAGGCTTTTTCTGCAAAGTTGCAACATTTGTTACATTTTCAGCTGCTGTGGTTCTCTTTCACACTGAACCAAACTATTTAAAAAACCTGTTCCCCTCCTCGCCTGTGGGGGCGCTACACCAAAAATCACTGAAGAAAATCAAACAAAAACCTTGAACCCACTGAGGTCCACTTCCTTCTTAACAAAATGTAAGCAAAAATGGAGAAGCATCAGATTTTAGCGTTTGTAAGATTTCTTTTTTGTCTTTGGTTAAAAAAAAAAAACCCAGACATTTCTCCAGCTAACGCTAGTTAGCATGTTTGTTGGGTTGTATTTACCCAGAATTCCCTGTGCTGTAGTCCACGTCCTGCTTTTGGTCCGCTTGGCGTTCACATACACATTCGAACAGCACCAGAGTTCACTTCAACCGAGAGCTAATTTTTTATTTTTATTTAATCACTTAAACCTTTTTCTATTAATATTAGGAATGCAACAAGAAGAATGGAATACATTTATTAAATAAGAAAATAAACATTTTATTTCCTAAAATGCAGCAACCTTTTAGTGAACTAGTAGTGAAGCCACTTGAGGAATTTTGGGTGAAACATTTTTATCTTAATTTTAAATGCATGTATATTTTGCAATAATTATTCCTCTAAATGTTATTTTACTTTTACATCCATATATTCCAGTTTACGGTTAATCGTTTTCCAAAGTTAGTTGACGGTTATTTGAATACTCGCAATGAATCACAATTAATCTGATTAATCGTTTTAGCCCTAATTTAAA
This sequence comes from Xiphophorus hellerii, assembly GCF_003331165.1. Lineage (NCBI taxonomy): Eukaryota > Metazoa > Chordata > Actinopteri > Cyprinodontiformes > Poeciliidae > Xiphophorus > Xiphophorus hellerii. The sequence continues at coordinate 7,402,604 of NC_045679.1, read as the reverse complement.
CATTGTTTACGCTCAAATATCTGCACTCTTAGTAAAATAAAAACGCCTTAAACAACAATTTTGACTGTTTTTTATTCATTTCTCTTGACTGAAGGGAACCAAAGAGATGCCGAAACGTAGATTTTTGTGTAACGTTTCACCCCAGCTTTAGCAATATGATGAAATGACTGTTGGTCTGCAGCTGGCTGCTGCACGTCATCCAGACGTGCCTCCACGTCCTGCAGGTGACGCTGGGCTACATGCTGATGCTCTGCGTCATGTCCTACAACGTCTGGATCTTCCTGGGCGTCGTCCTCGGCTCCGCCCTCGGCTATTACGTCGCCTTCCCTCTGCTGGGCCAGATGTCTCTGTACGGCCGGGTCCGGCACTGAACAGGCGATGAGAAGTCACTTTCTTTGGACTCCACTGCATCATTACAGAGAGCTGCCTCACAATGACTTGCACAAAACTCACCTGTACCTGGGAACCAGAACCGCAGGAGTCGACCAGGAAGTGTTTATCAGGCCAGAGGGGACGAGAGCACAAATAATGTGGTTTGTCTGGCTGCAGGGCTAATGGGCTGTTATGTTAAAACGTATCATGTCAGGAGTTGTGTGTAGAAAAAAACAGCTTCTGCTCTCTGCCTTCCTGTTTTGGCAATAAAAGCTAATGTCTGCAACTTTATAGTTGGCGCTATGGTTGTCCAAACTTCTGCCCTGAAGGCCAAAACTGTGAAATTTAAACAACATGCAGGCCACTTTTTCACTAAATTAAAAATGCAAAAAGTAATCATGTTATTGTTCTACCTGCTTGACAACAAACTAAATTTACATCCAAAACACAAATGACCTTTGGGCTGTTGCCTTATTAAAAGAAAAACAATTTCAAAATTTTTTTGGGGTCATTAATTGTTTTCTATTCCATTGGCCAAATAGTTGCCATTTTTCACTTGTGGCCAGGGCCCAAACAAAATCATTTCAAGGGTCACAAATGGCAACCGGGCCACACTTTGGACACCCATGCGCTATAGTAACACTATCAGAAATCTGCCTCTTTCAACAGATTGTTTACAAAGCAGATACTTTTTGTGTGTTGCATATTTTCAGTAAACTCAAATGAAATGTCCTGCTAATTGAGGAAACAAATCATTTGATTTTTAGTCTGGAAACTCCTCTGAGTCATTTTGGCCATCAGCAGTCACATGCTCCATTTTGTTTTTCCTTTTTTGTCCGTCAGAAACTGCTGTTGCCTTGTAGCCGTTTGGTTTGGCTTGAAATGGAAAACTTTTTACGACCCATATCTTAAAAGCTTGTGATCAGTGTTTGTGATTCTGTATTTAAGGTTTTGTTTGAATCAAAAATAAAGATTAAAGCTGCTGAATATTTGCATCTTTCTTTGAAAATATAGACCTCCAACTCAGAAAAGTTGGGTGTTTTTGAACATCTTTTGTTTGACAGTAATATTAATTCCTTTACCACATTCTGTCATTGAATGCATCATTGCTCCTGAATAATGTCCAAAGTGTATTTGATGGAAAAAGAGTTTGTGTTCTTTTTTCAGGGGAGATATTTTCACAGAAATATTCCTAAAATGGAAAGTTAGCAAAAGACAGCTACAGCGAGCCCCCGCCTGTCCACGGTTCAGTATTTATGGAGTTTTTGTTGAACATAACGCCAAATAATCTGCAGAAAACTCGACTCTGTGTAGGGTTTTTTGTAGATCATATCTAAAATAATTAAAACAAAATGCACTTGTGGCCCCTAACCCCTGCAAATACCAGTTGTCCACTGGATCTTAGAAAGAATGACTATTAGACTTTATAACACTAGATTTAAAAAAAATTAAAAATCAAATTTGTAAACTGCATGCTTTTCTTAAAAAATAATTTTGTTTCAGATTGTGATTTAAAGAGCTTTTAAAAATTTATTACAGAACCCTCACTCTATTTTATTATTGATTTATCGCTTGCTTCTTTACCTGAGTGAAGTTGGCCCCCCCACCTTCTTCAAATTAGACAAAATTGGTGTCAAACGTTTGTGCTACGTTTGTGCTGGTTTGTGCAGCAAAAATTTTCGTTTGTGCCGCTATCATTTTAAAGATATAAAGAAATGTTTTTAGAGGTCATCAAAGGTCAACCAGCCCCCCCACCTTCTTCAAATCAGATGAAATGGGTGTCAATCAACTCGGCTACGTTTGTGCTGGTTTGTACAGCAAAGATTTTCGTTTGTGCTGCTTCGGTTTTGAAGATATTAAGGAAAGAGTAAAGGTCAAAAGGTCAACCAGCCCCCCCACCTTCTTCAAATCAGATGAAATGGGTGTCAATCAACTCGGCTACGTTTGTGCTGGTTTGTGCAGCAAAGATTTTCATTTGTGCAGCTATCATTTTAAAGATATTAAGAGGGCTGGTTGACCTTTGATGACCTCTAAAACATTTCTTAATATCTTTAAAATGATAGCAGCACAAATGAAAATCTTTGCTGCACAAACCAGCACAAACGTAGCCGAGTTGATTGACACCCATTTCGTCTGATTTGAAGAAGGTGGTTGGGCTGGTTGACCTTTGATGACCTCTAAAAACATTTCTTTATATCTTTAAAATGATAGCGGCACAAACGAAAATTTTTGCTGCACAAACCAGCACAAACGTAGCACAAACGTTTGACACCAATTTTGTCTAATTTGAAGAAGGTGGGGGGGCCAACTTCACTCAGGTTCTTTTTACTACTGAGCAAGTAAAAAAAAAACTATAGATATCAAGAAATATCTGTCTGCATAAAACATACAAGCGTGGATCTTGTTCTGAGCATCTGTGAATTTTGACACTGTTTTAGCGCCATACACGTGACACGAGTCAAGGTTGAACTCAATCAGCGCGAGCGCGACTTTCGTCACGTAGCCAACGGCTTCTTTGCTAGCTTAGCTATCATCGACAAATGAAACGGGAAATGACGGACATTTTGTCAGGATGGTTTCACCTAAAGGCGGAAACCGGACTCCCGAACCTCCAGTTGAATTTAAAATTTATCAGGAGTCATGAAAGTGGACATTATGTGCTGCTTTTATAAAGCGGGACTCATTTTCGGCTTTGCTAGCCTCTGATTCAGCTAGCAAGACCCGCTCTGGAGACCGTGTTGTGCGTAATATTGCGACTCCTGCTTTCTTGTTTTTTCCGTTTAATAGCACGTTTTTTGGTTTTTGCTTTAAAAGTCCAGAATATTTACCTGTAAATGCCAAGACTTCTGTAATTATGGGATTATTGTGTGTGCCTTGACTTCTTGAACAAGATGGCTGCCTTCACACGTTATGAATCTGTCCTACACATTAGCTGTCCGTGCAGGGAGGTTTCCCCTGATTCTTACCATCTTTAAAAGCCTTTTTGAGTAAACATTGCTTGGAACTATGGGAGTAGAAGATCTTGGTATCGGCGGATGTTGTAGAGATGGCTTCATCCAGCATGAGGACACAGGAAGCTGACAACCAGAGGTAAGACAGCAGTGCTGGCTTGTTTTGTCATCTGTAAGGTTCTCTGTCTGCGTTTATTATGTTCAAGCTGTAAGTGAATATGGTTTTAAGCGTTTGACTCTCACAGACAGACATCCCTGATTTCAAGGTATAGGGCTGAAATGATTAATCGCCACTAGTAATTGATTAATCGTTAAATATAGAGATAAAAAAAAGCAAACAGAGCAGTAATTAAGCCAAACCTGTGCAAAAAAATACATATATTTTGCATTTGAGATAAAAAAACAAAAAACAATGTTTTACCCAGAGCTAAAGTTGCATAGTTTTATCTTCACTTGGTTCAAAAAAAAAAAAAAAAAAAAAAATCAATTAACCCAAACAATCAGATTAAGCCTGTTTCTACTCAACTTTGTTTCCAGCAGAAAGAGCTGAGCTTTTCACATGTTAAAAGTATTTTTAGCTGCAGATGCATTCTTTGGTACAAAACGTTCACTAAAGAAATACTTTCTTTCAATTTAGCCAATGCAGTGTTTTCTTACTTGCATCATTTAATGTATTTATAATATTGTATAAAAGATCTTATGTGGTTACATGACAAATCTGCAGAATGTGCCAACTTTATTATTATTATTAATTGATTAATAGTTGTTAGTTGCAATTATTAAATGCCCTTTAGTGTCTATCTCCAATGTGACCATTATAAAAGTGACTGGAGTAATGATTTGACAATTAAAAAAATATTTAAATGTAATTTTAATTAAGATATTCTAGCTTGTTACTTAATAACTTCATTGTGGAGTTAAACTAGAAAAACTGGAATTGGACCCTCCACCCTAACCTGGACTGCTGACAGACTCGTTTCAGTTATAGATAAATATTTACTTTGTACTGTATGAAATGTGGCTGGATGATATTTTGGTTAATTAACATTTAAATGAGTTTTATAAATTGTTTTCATAGCTGAGTTTATAGAACATTATTGGCCTTTAGACAAACTGCTTTCCAAATTATGCATAATTAATGCCATCACCAGTTCTAATTAAATTTTACCTCTTGAGAAATACACAAAACTACAAACCTTTATTTAAATAACTGATAGAGTAGCGTACAGTTTGATAATCACCGCTATGATCCCGTTAATATGAGCGAATGAAATCAGCTTTACAACATCATGACAGGTTACAAACCCCATGAGATTATAAAATATTAAACAAAAACATTAAATAAAAAAAAAAATCATATTTAACTCAATGTATTTACTATAAACACGTTCATGTATTTAAAACAGATGTTGCTGATTACCTTAGAAGATCAATAATTGTGTTGAAGCAAAGGAAATACAGGAGGTTCTCAGCTGTTGCTGTAGCGCCCCCTGCTGGTCAGATGCACACATTTACAGTCGAATGAAGCAAGCTGATTAAAACAATGTGATAAAATGTTTGCAGATGATGAATTTAACCTGGGTGAAGTTGACAAAATTGGTGAGTTTGTGCAGTAAAATGTTTTGTTTGTGCTGCTATCATTTTAAATATGTTAATAAAAAAGTTTCCAGAGGTCATCATTAATATCTTCAAAGCAAAAGCGGCACAAACGTAGCTGAGTTGTTTTGACACCAAATTTGTTTTCTATTAATACCTTTAAAATATAGCGGCACAAATCAAAGTTTCCACTGCACAAATGTAGCGCAAACATTTGACACCAGTTTTGTCAGATTTGGGTAAAACTGACCCAACTGACCTTTAAATTTTCAATAATATCTTCAAACTAAAAGCAGCACTTTTTTGCTGCACAAAGCAGCACAAATATATCCGAGTTGTTTGACACCAAATTGTTTTGATTTTTGTAAATATGAATGAGGGAGTGGTTGACCTCTGGAGAGTCTTCTATTAATATCTTTAAAATTATAGCGGCACAAACATTTGACACCAATTCTCTTAGATTTGGGTAACATGGGTTGACCTTTAAACTTTCAATAATATCTTCAAAACAAAAGCAGCACAAACAGAATTGTTTGCTGCACAATCTGGAATAAATGTAGTCGAGTTAATTGACAGATTTAGTCTGTTTTGAAGAAGGTGGGGATTAGTTGACCCTTCATGACCTCTGGAAACATTAATATTACAATGATAGCAGCACAAACAAAGAATTTTGCTGCACAAACGTTTGACACAAATTTTGTTAGACTAGGTATGAATTTAACTTTCTTTACTTCTAACAATTATTTTTTGTTAAATGTCTGACGAACACATTAATAAATAAATTTCTATTTTCTCATCGGGTTTTGGGTTTTTACAGTTTTCTATGCTAGCAGCAGTTCCACGTCCACCGGGTCGGCCGTTTGGTCCGGACCGTTGGTGATCGTTTCGGCCTCGGCCTCATTGGTCGGGGACTGGAAGCCGCTGTCGTCGTTACTTGAGCTGCAGTCCGTTGCTAGCGGCTGAGACTCTGAGTCGGAGGCTTCTGTCGCGTGTTCGCTCGCTTCCTGTTCGCTCGCCGGTTCGCTGTCCTCCTCCTGCACCGCCATCTCCATCTCCTCGATGGCTCTCTGGATGGCCGCTTCGTCTTGCAGCTCCTTCTGCTTCCTGCTGCCCATCAGGTGCTCCATGATGGACTTGGACTTGCTGATGCTGTCGCCCACAATGGTGGTGACGTGCGTCACTTCCTCCTGCAGCCCGTCCTCCATGGTGATGGTGCCGTTGGTGGTCTCCGTCCCGGTGGTGGCGTCCTCTTCTGGATCCGGCAGAGCCACCTCCACCACGGGGTTGATCAGGTCTCTGATTTGGTTCACGCTGTCGGGAGACTTGGGGTCCTCGGACTGACCTGGGTTCTCCTCGTTTTCCTCTCTGTCGTCCTCGGCAACGTCCCCGTCCTCCTCGGGAATGAGTTCCACCCCCGGGACCTCGAGGCAGGACTCGTACGGGATGGGCAGCCCCTCCAGCTGGATCATGGAGACCACTTGCTTACGTCTGCCTCTGAATCCCTTTTCTTCTCCACCGTCGGATCCGAACTTGGCGCCCCAGTCCACCGGCGGGGTTTCCTCCAGGAGGTGCAGGTTGGGGTCGCTGTTGGTCAGAACGATGCTGTCTCTGTACAGGTTGTGTCTCCTCTGCACCGCCGCCTCCTTCACCGCTGGACAAACACAAAACAGAGACAAAGTCATTTATCTTCACACAGTTCCTACATGTTTTTATTTTAAATTTCAGAAAAGGCGTCTGCCTGTCACAGTAGCATAGATTCCTGGACGATAAATTGTCCCAGAAATAATTGTGATAAACGATATTTTGTTTAATCTATTTTCAAGTAATACATTAATAATGGTATAATAATGCAAATTTACCTGCTTAAAGATTAATAAAGCTTAATTTAAAAAAAAGACATTATTAAAATGGAATTAAAATAAATATAAATTTTTGACGCTTAGGCTGGTGGGAGCAAATAAAGCCTGGTGGCCCGCCAGGCTTACAATGCACTGAGGCTAACTGATCTTTACAAAATTAAAGTTTATTGATCTTATTATTATTATGTCATTTTCAATATATTTACTTGAAAATGGTTTCCAAACAACAATGTTATAGTTTATCCCAATTTCTGATAAAATCATTTTTCTTGGAGTGAAGCCAAAGGACAGCTGTTTTTTGTCCTCACCCATCATGATGTCCTTGGAGACGGACTGCAGGACGACCTCTTCGTACATGTTCTCCACCAGCAGGAAGTGGGACAAGTCCTCAAAGATCAGCTCCTGGAAGCGAGGCAGCTCCTGCAGAGATTATCACAACTTTAACACGTCGAACCGACATCTGACAGGAGCGTGGCAGAGCCGTTGCGTTACTGACTGGTGTGCAGGACGGGGCGAGCTGCTGCAGCATGTAGGGGATGATGATCTGCAGCAGAGCCTCTCTGAAGAACTTCTTCCGCACCGTGCTGCTGTCGTAGTCGTATTTCTGGCAGGAACACAAACAGAGCCGACTGTTTTCATTCTGCTTGTTAAAAATAAATCGGATTTAAACGCAGATCTGCGGCTGGTTCACCTTGATAACTCTGTCCTGACACTTCTGGATGTTTTTGCAGAGGTCGTCCTCGCCCTGCGCCTCCAGAGCCTGGTGGAGCAGCTGCTCAAACGTGAACACCGCGTTGTCCATTTGCTGCCCAGACGAGCAAATTTAAAACATTTTCACACATGAAACTCCATCATTGTTAATGCAGAAGTTTAAATATCAAACCTGGAAAAACCAAAGATTTCAAACAAGAAAGAGACGGATGGAGAACTGCAGTACTAAAGCATAAAATATCACAAACCAAAGCGCGCCCTGCATGCACGATGCTGCTATTTTAATGGAAGCAAATCATATTTAAATTTATTTAAATAACATTTACAGCTGGTTGGATAAACCTTCCATGCCCTTAATCCCCAAGCTTCATGTTCATTTATTTATTTATTGTCTTTTAAAAGCTGAAAATCTAAAGATTTCATAGGAATATCGTCATGGCAACATTCATTGTATTGGTCAGCCCTAGAAATTAATGGATCAGTTGGTAGATAAAAATTTGGGACTAAAATCTGTCAAATATTTTTTTTCATACTTGGAACATACATGTACCTTATTCCAATGTTTTTCTGCTGTGGAGTGTTAGGGGAACTGTAGATAAAATATTTAAAAATTGGCCATGGAGGAGTGAATTTCCACCAAAAAACCCTCTTAATTTTTAAGATTAATTTTACATAATTACAAGAAAAAGCTTAGAAATTTTCCTTTGTCAAAAAGCTGTTACAAATTAAGAATTCCCATAATTAAAGCCATAAATTTACAAAACTAAAACAAGAATATCGTCTGACATTGTACAGTTAGGAAATTGTTATAAAAAGGAAGGAAAATGCCAGAAAGTCAAAGTGATAAATGTAGATACCAAACTTTCCACTGAACTTCATATTTTCATCCATCTGATTATGTAATTTTTAAATATTAAATGATTAATTTGATAATTTACTCAGCACTTGAGTGGACTTTATACCAAATACCTTTTTCCTTCTTACTTGAGTATAATTTTCGGGTTCTCTGCCCACCTCTGGTTATTGGTTCATATTCACAGGAAGTGTGTTGCGTGTAAAAGGCCAGCAGGTGGCAGCAAAGTTGTGCATGTCTCACCTCCCTCATGAGGATCTGGGCTCTGCTGACGAACACGTTGGGGCTGGAGACGTCGAACCTCTGCTGCAGCCCCTCCAGGTTCAGCTGCTGCATCTGCTGGTAGCCGCTCTGCATCTTCACCGGGTGGAAGGCCAGCATGGACAGCCGCCCCAGTTGCTGCAGCACAATCAAAAACGCACACAATGATCTCAGGCGTAGCCTCAGACACTCCCTGGTTAGCAATCTAAGGCCGCCGCGTTCCTCCGCTCACCTCTCCCAGCTTGTCTTTGCCGCCGCCGTTGAGCGAGTTCTTGCTGATCTCCACCACCTCCTTGAAGAAAGTGTCCCGAACCTCGGCGAAGCCGCGGCTGGTGGGCTCCATCAGGGCTTCCAGGATGGAGCCCAGGTACGGCTGGATGCTGCTGCGCAGGAGCTGCTCGGCTTTCGGCATCACCAGGGCTGGAGGTCAGCGACAAAACACCAGAAGAAGAGTCAGAACACCTGTGGGTTTCTCTCAGGAACACGTTGTTGAACATGTGTCATGTTGTTCTGGAGGATTTTACAGACTGTATGTTCAACACATGGCTGGAATGCAGATATTCCACCCCGCCTTAATAAGAAGAGCCGCATTTTTGAGATGATGAGACGATGGCAGGATCAGCGATGACATGCTTTAAGGCTCACTTTTAAAGTGTAAAAGTTCACTGTGATGATGGAAAACGCAAAACAGGAAGGAAAAGTTTTACCAAGCGTCCAGGAAGCAAAGAGGCAACAAAGACCTTGAGTAGAATAAAGAGAGCCTCTATTTAAATAACCTGTTTGCATTACTGCATCTCATTTAAATGCCGTGTTGGTTAGGTTTAGTTCAACATGCCAATAAAATTCCCATAAAAGGAAAAGCTGCTGAGCTGCTTTATTCCTTAACTTGCAATGCTGACATGACAATGACATCACCATGAAACTCATTTTCTTTATATTTGGAAGGACTCAAACAAGAAGCTTCCTCTCGATGTGTCATATTGGACCAATGAGAACAAACGGAGATAAAAAACTGGAACCTAAAATAAGAGATGATTCATAAAATAAACCAGATGAAAACTGAGCTTCTCAGGATGTTTTCAGGCAGAATGCGGCCATGACAGTTATCAGAGCGATGTAAATTAGTATAAAGTTGAATTCAGAGCAGTAAGCCTTAAAGATGCAGTATGTAGCTTTTATAAAATATATTTTTTAAATATTTGTTGAAACTGTAACTATATTAACCCTTTAATGTGACAGATAATCTGTGTCCAATCAGAGCCAGGAGGTGGGTCTTACTGCTGTCAATCATCCTTCTCATACACCTTCTTGCTTCCTGCTAGGCTGCAGCTAGCATCAATGCTGAGGCTAGTTAGCATAGCCTAAAATGATGGTAGAGAAACGGTAACAGTAAGCTGTTTCCTGGTCATTCACAAGATTGATTGGCAGCGTTAAGCCCCGCCTCCTAGCTCTGCTTGGTTGTTTTTGGTGCATTTCTTCAGACGGCAGCAGTAGCTCATGGAAAAGGTGGAGGAGGTTGATGTTTTCACAGATTATATTTTACTGTCACAACATGGTGACAGGTTTAACAGAAATGTGAAGAACATTTATTTATTTGTACAAGTTGCATACTGCAGCTTTAAACCAGCGATAGCAACTTCTAACTCCAACCACCTCTGATCTTGCCGATGACGTGTTCTTTGGTTGTGACGAGCATGTCCATGTCGCCGCGCAGTCTGACGTCCAGCGAAGGCTTCTGGGCCTCACAGGCGTCCACCAGGGCGGCGTACTGGCTGCTTGTCTGGGTCAGAACCTGCCGGTACACGGCGTCAGAGATCTGGAGAACAGGGAGACGGTCAGAGAGACTGAATGGACTGAGAACGTGTCGGTGGGACAGAAACTCACCAACATCCACTTCCTCTGTCTGTCCTGCAGCTTCCCCTTGAGCCGAGGGCCAATCGCATTTCTGAGCTCAGGCTGGAGCGTCTCCAGAACCAGGTTAGCCAGGATCTGGAAAACAGAACCCGGTTGTCATGGAGACGAACAGTTCGGTAAGCAACGACCAACGAAATACCTAGAACTAAATATGATGAACGGACGGACAGATAGATGGACAGATGAACTGGTGTACGGATAGATCAATGGATAGCTAGATGGATGGACAGATGGATGGATTGATAAACTGATGGATTGAATTTAGGACAGTAGTGACTACTGCTTAGCATTTAGCTTGCATTAGCATGTAGCTAAGTAATACCGGCTAACTAGACCGAGCTAAAGACGTCAGCTTTCAGAAATGAAGGTTGGAGTAAACTTAGAAAAAAACGTGTGAAAAATAAAAGCTTCGTCTGAATGTAGATCTGATTGAACTGAAATTACGTTTTTTTGTAAAGTACCTCGTAATAAACTGAATTAAAAATGACCCATCCGCTCTTATTTTAGTTTCCCTGCGTTTTGGGAGTGTTAGCTTTAGTCACAACCAATCAGGGAAAACACAGACGTTTAAAAACAGCACCCCCTCCTTCCTGTGTGGCTGCATGGTCGCTTTAGGGAGGCTGATTTACGGAGGACACATCGACCTCAGCACCAACATGGAGGCTTACATGTTTACTGAGACATTGTTCAGACTGAGCGGCTGGACAAACTCCACTGTTACCGCCTGTTTATTTAAAAGCTTGTTAGCCTGGAAGTGGCCTGCAAGATAAAACTGTATCAGTTTGCAGCAAATATTGTGGCTTTAGTCCAAGAGTCACAAACTTAGAAAAAAATTACTTTTGTTTTTTTGATGCATATAATTTTTTCTTTTCATTTTAAATATATATTTTTGTCTTTTTTAATATATCTTTATATATATATATATATATATATATTTGTAGAAAATATATTCTAAATTTTCTTTTTTATAAATGTATATTAAATATTTTTTTATAGTTTAAAAAAGACAAAAACCATCTTAAAAATATATATATACTTTTGTAAATATATATTTTTCTTTCTAAACGTATATAATTTTTTAAATATATTTTTTCTTCAATACATATTTTTTAAAGAATTTTTGTCTTTAAAAGAAGAATAAAATTCTTACATTATTTTAAGAATTAAAAAAAAAATGTGTGTACATATACAGTATATTATAGATATATATAAATTTGTTGAAATATTTAAGATACATTTTTTTCTTAAAAAAACAACTATATTTTATGAAAAAAAAATTCTTAAAGAAAATACTTTTACATATAAATAAACATGTAAAGCAGCAGACTGCAGGCTAGGTATCTAAGGCATTAGCTTTATAGAAATCAAAATGAGGTAACACTCATAAACTCCTTTTCATATATCTATATAGCATAGAAACTGATTGCTGCAGACTTTCTTTTGCTCTTTGCATTTCTTTCGTCATGCCTAAATATTCCATATCAAGCATATTTCACACAGTTGCTGCTTTTCTGCTGCAGGAACGCAGAGAAATATGTTGCTGCTTGTTTTCAGTTCTGCCCTGAAGGATCTGGCAGCTCAAAGGGCTCGAGGCCTGAATAGTTTCAGGATTACTGAAACTATTCAGGCTTTGTGTTTACTTTTATAGCTGCCCTTCACACTGTGAAAGAAATATAAATAGAAACATTAATGTCAAATTTAACTAATTGCCTGCTAGTTATGAGCACATTAATTTGGCGGTTGTTTTTTGTGGTTGGCTAGATAATGCTGTGTTCAGGAAACGGGACGGTCAATTTGAATAATTGAAGTCTATGGAGGAAATTTAAAAGCACAAAGCTTTGGCAGAAAGTAAATTATTTAGAGATGATCATCAGAAATGTTTGTAAAAGCTCCAGAATTCAGGAGGAAACCTCTCCGTTAAACGAAGCGCTGCACGTCTCTCATCACCTCCACCAGAACTCTTCCTGAGAAATACTTTCTCTGTGTTTAACCTGAAGGAAACCCGTCACCACGGTAACAATCCGCCCTTCAATTAGGGCGTGGCTCGTTAAAATAAGCAGAGGCTCCCTCTGAGTTGCGAACATGTTTGAGACGTGAATAGTTTAAGGTCCTGACCTGAGGCGGCGATCCGCACATCATCTCCCAGGTACCGTAGTGACCTTTGACCTGTCTGTAGCGCCTCACAGAGTCGGTGAAGGCCGGAGTCTGGACCGTGTCTTCCTCTGACAGACCTGGACAGAAATATAGGCAAATAAATAAATAAATAAATAAATAAAAATATATATATACACGTGTGTATATATATATACATAATAGCTAGAAAATTATACTAATAATGAAAAAATTAATTAATTCAATAATTAAAAATAAGTTTAAAAAAATTAATACAGAAAAATAGAAAACATCAAATGTATTTGAAAAGAATTGAACCAAGTTCTTTTATATAAAAAAATAAGTATAATTGTATATTAACCTTTTAGTCAAAGGTAAATATACCTTTTATATTTAAATATGTTTAAATATATTAGAAAAACATCACAAATATTTTAACCATAACATTCTGACCATAAAAACAATAAAATTATGATTATTAAGATAAGCCTAAAAGAATCCCTAAAAAAACCAATAAATCTAAATATTGTGAAAATATAAAAAGTAAATATGGAAATTGACCAAATAAAATCGATATAAGTAAAATAAAATATCTATTTTAATATAACAATTATTATAGTTTAAATAATTAAAATAAAATTATTTAGATTTTTTTTCAAAGTTAAAGATAAAATCCAAAGATGCAAAAAAATTTAAACGGGCAATTTAAATAAATAAAATTTTTTTTTAAATAAAATTAAACTTTGCAACAAGTAAAAAAAATAAAAAATGTTATATTTGGATTTATTTTGTTTCCCTGCCAACTGAGTCACACCTGCTGCTCGGTGCATCAGTGGGAACATCTCTGATGCACCGTCACACACGTCTGTGTGAGCCCTAAAAACAGGAAGATGTTGACCCGCTGGTTGCTATGGCAACCCTCCCAGCCTCCCCCCGGCCAACGACAGAACAAAATGTCGGATCGGTTTGAGGAAGTTTACTCTCACGAAAACAGAACTGAGCTTCTGATTCTGAGTGGCTGCGTCCCAGATGTGTTTCTGCAGTTTACTGTGAACATTAGCAGCAGCGGTAACTTTATGATCCGAGCCGCTGGAAGCTGCTGGAGGCTGCAGGTTGCATGAGAAGCAGCAGCTTCCTGCTCTCCAGTTGGATGCTGAGTTAGACAGGAAGCCACAGTGGTGATTTGTTTGTTGAAAGCTCTAACACACACACACACACACACATACACACACACACACCCCGTTGAATGCCCGTCAAGCCGTTGACGGGTGTGTGACTAAGAGGCGGCTCACAAAGACAGGAACTCTGGACCAGGAGGGAAACCAGACAGGAAGTTCTGCTGAGCAGCCGGACTTTGGGCTCCATGTTCTGTGGATAAATGGCCACAGCCCTCAAACACACGTTACCAGACTGATCAGCATCACTGGGACCAGTGAGGACGCACATATGAATTTTTCTGTGTTCAGATTAAAACTACATGCAACGAAGGGAGAAGCGTAAAAATGCGCGACTTGCTGGATCAACCTGTTGACATTCCTGTGGCTTCAGGTTCATTTCAGACGGTGCGACTAATTCAGAACAGAACAATGTTTTATAAAGTTCAACATACTGGATGTTTTTACTGTGGTTTCATTAAGATATATAAATATATCATAACTGTTTCACTGCAGTCGCTCTGATGCAACACAGCAAAGTGAAGGGTTAATCACTATTTACTGATTTTATTAAATATTTTAATTTTTATTTACTTTTAAACATTTTAGCCTTTTGTTTTTTAAACTATTAATTCTTATTTGCAAATCCTTGTGAACTGCATTTTATGTGTAATATTTTATTTATTTATTTCAGCCCAGTTCTGATCTTTTTGCACAAGAAAATCCAGTTTGTTTCTCTTCCATATGAGGAACTAAATCTGATACAAGTCAGACAAACAATCTGCAGTCAGGACGGTCATGTTGCATTTAAGCAGACTTGGACGTGATTTATTTTTTAAAGTTAGATATGTGTCATAATTCTGCACCAGAGAAGCCTGGGACTGAGAAAACAAATAATTACAAGAATAAAATTATGTGAGAAAGTTGTAATAATGCGATAAACAGTCATGTTTTAGGAGATTAAAGTTGAAATATGAGAATAAAATCATAGAAGAAAAAAAATAAAATTAGGATAATAAAGTAATATAATTTAGTTATATTGTAGAAGAATAAGTAACATGAAAATAGTCATATTACAAGAACACCGTCAAAATTATACTATAAAGTTGTAATATTACAAGAATAACTTGATGAAATTGAGACAATAAAGTTGTATTGGTCGTATGATAAGTCTAAATATTACAAGAGTAAAGTTGTACGACAAAGTTGAAATAATATATTAATAAAGTTGCAATTTTATTAGAGACCTCCTCTAATAAAAGTAATTAAGATGAATGTTGAGCATCTTCTGAATCTATCCGTTTAACAAATCGCCCATTCTTCATCTTTTAACACATCAGCATCAAATTATCACCAGTAGCAGAACTTTGAAATAATTAAACAATCAAAATCTGACATTATTGATTCAATCAAAGCTTTTTTCTCTTAACTTCACGTTTTTATTCTGCTAATATTATGACTTTACTCTTATAAATGTTTCAGATTAATCTCATAATTAATCTGAAACATAATTATTCTCGACTGCATCAGGTTTGACCCTGAAAGAAAAACATTAAATCTTAATTCTATGTATTTTCCAGGAGCTCTCCATGTTTTATCCTGTCAGGCTGTAAAAATCTAAACATTTTCCAGCAACAAGCTCAGTTCAGATTACAGCTGTGCTGCTCTGTGTGTGTGTGTGTGTGTGTGTGCGTGTGCTGAATGTATTATTAATAGAACATGTGGCAGCACTTACCACGGTGGTTTTATTTAAGGCATTTCCCTTTCTGCCCGCCTCACCAACACTCAGCCGGTTCTCTCTTTCCTCTCTGACCTCACAGAACGTTTTTCTCTTTGCTTTTTGTAATTTCCTCCCGCCTTTAAAATAAAATCTGGTTTAATTTAAGCACGTCTTTCTTTAACACTTCATACAGCGACATGCATGGATGCTGTTTCCCCATATGGTTGTAGTGAATGGAAGCAGCCAAGCCCACAGGACAGTAAACACCCACGGAAACACACCATCAGCCGCAGACATCACAACCGCCGAGCAGCTTTAGGTCCCCACCCGCCGGCCGCCTGATGGCCTGGGAGTGAATGGGAGCAGCAGACCCAGTCAGGGTGTATTTAAGACGTTCTTTAAGCTAACACACACACACACACACACACAACCAGGCAGGATTTCACATCGTAAAGCAACGTGCAAAGAGCAAGTTAAGTTAATTCAGTGATTGGATGGATTCAGAGTCACCTGGTGACATTGTAATGTAGAGCCGTGTATCATCTGCGTAGTTATGGCAGCTAATCTTATTTCCTGTTATAACCTGAGGTACAGGGAGCATATAGACATTGAATAAGAGAGGAACTAGGATAGAACCTTGGAGTACTTCTGTCTGTTCTTTATGTAAAATTCAAACCGGTACTAAGTACTGGACCGAAGAGTCCGAACCAACTCTCCAGTCGTTTCAGTAATATGTCAGGATCAACACTGAGGTCCAACAGAACCAGCAATTTATTGATTAATTGCTTATTGTAACAGGTCTACCTTCATTCAACTTTTAAAAGATCTGATCAAATGAGACTAAAACTAGTTTGACTTGATGGGAAGATGGTGCTAAATGCAGGAAAATCCTGAAAAAAACCAACCTCCCAGCAGGAATAATAACCCAAAACGTTGTGTGTTGGAATGGCCTAGTCAAAGTTTAGGTCTAAAATTCTCAAAATAAGTGAGTCTGATGTTCTGCATCCATTCAGCCTGATTAAACTTTAAGTATTTTGCAAAGAATGAGCAACAAAATTACTAATGTACTCAAAACTTAATTTTCCTCAAATCACATTTTGTAAAATAAAATGCTCTACGGCTTGTTTTAAACAACATGGACAAACTCAGTGTCCAGTTCTACATTTCTAGAGTGCGACCAGTTTTAGTGGGACCTTCGTGCTGAGCGGATGATTAACTGAATTATTTGCAAATCATCTTGTTAAGGTGATGCAAAGCAGTGGCCGGTCGCTCTACTGGCCGATTATCGAGGATGAAACAAAGAAAGCTTTAGCCGATTCAAATGAGCCCTCGGTTCGTCTGAGTCAACATTTAACTTGCTGTTTCTCCACATCAGAGTCAGCTGAGCTGAGCTGAAGAAAAAGGCTTTATGTCCCATCTAGGTATTGAGGATAATTGATAAAAGCCAAAAATCAATAATTATCTCTGCAATGTTTCACATTCCTATTCATTTTTTCTGGTTTCATATTTTCAAATGTCTGCCTCTGTGAGACGGAACCACTGGAGATAAATGTTGAATACGGAGCAACGAGAATCAACAAACCAAACTGATTCTGATAAAACCTTGTGACCTGTTATGGTCTGGAAGGAAAAAATAAGATTTGTTTTCATTTATTGATTTATAAAGAACATTAAAAGCACATAATATTGCAGTCTTAACACTTAAGAAGGAATAGGAAGTTTAAAAAGGAATGTGCTAAAGAGAACATTAAAAGCAGCAGAGAAGTTTGTCATTGGCGCAGCGTCTGTTTTATAAATAAAAAGTGAAAGCACTGACATGTGTAGTGCTGTTGCTGCTTTGGTTCAGTTGAAAACTAAAACAAATAAAGTCTGTCCCAGCCATCTACATCTACTCAAGCAGAAAGGGTTTTATTTTGTAAATACGTTGCAACATAAATATCACATCCCTCCTGCTTTTCCACCTGGCAGAAATCAAACAAGTCCATTCATGTGAATGTTGGCCTGCGTTTCTTCATCAATGAATCTGAGAGTTCACATGTTCCTCATTTCCTGCTCGTCACCATTCCTCAGAATCAACTGTGCTGAACTTCAGAAACGTGACCCTTGTTGTCATGAAAGCAGGCGATGCGCGCGCCGCCAACCGAACATCACCGAGGCAGGAGGTGGGGCATGACAACACAACAAACAAAGTGGTTCGAACTTCCTGCTGCGTCTCTGTTTTCAGTGTCTCTAAACAATGAGATGTGAGTCATGTTACAGCAAGTAGAGACAGTTCAAGAGTCGCTCCCCACCCTGATGAAAGGAACCAAGAAAAACCTAAAGTATCCTCCTCACTGCTAATATTTCCAAACATAAATGCAATGCCCAAACAAAAAAGGACAGTTTTTTTTATTCCTCCACCAAAGTAGCATAAAAATGCTTAAATATCTGTGAAGAAGGCTTTGAAGAACGTAGCTTTATTCCTTCAGAAACTAACGCCACGTTCACACAGTGTGTCCTATCTGTGATGAGGTCATTACCGTTGTTGCTGTGTCTGACGCAGTCCTGCAGCACGGCGTGCCACTTCTGCTGCTCCTTCTCCGTCACCACGCAGAAGAAGTAGTGGCGAGCGTACGGGTGCCACAGGATCAGCGGGAACTGGGTCGCACACTTGATGAAGGGAGCGTTGCTCGGTTTGGCCTTGATTTCTGAAACAAAGAACAGAAAGAGTCATTTGACGTAGTTTAGACAGAAAATATTTTAAAAACGGTTGAAGAGACGTGGCTTTAAAGCATCGTTTGTGTGTTTTTGATAGTACTGTGGTCAATGTTTTGGTATGCTAAATGCTAGGGTAATTAACCTAAACAGGAAAATCAGAATGGATCCGATTTTTATTCAACTCTGTAGAAACAAAAAATAAGTAGTTTAAGGCCTCGTAGCTGAATCTAAAAGAAATGTAATGTCATTGCACACACGGAAATCAGAAAACATGTGATCCACATGAACTCTCATACATCTGCTCTGAGCGTTGTTTTAAACATGCCAGGCCCATAGGGGGCAGTGTAGCACAAAGCTAAACCTGCGTCACTCATTCAAATCGCTTTATTATTACTACTAAGTAATGTTGGAACATTTTCTCTCGCCATTTATCGACTCACTTTCATTTAATGTTTAATGTCAGTAAGTTGCATTTCATTCAGTATAGTAAATTTGGTAGAATAACTTATTTTATCACATTTGACTGACAACATTCTTGCTAATGTTAAAGCAGCAAGATAAATGTGGGTAACCATGGCAACAAGTGAGCATCTAAAGGCCGGCATCCACCGTGTTTACAGATAATCCCTTTATGTCGTGTAACCGCTGCGAGACAATCAACCGTTTTATTTTTGTCTCCATAGTTTTTTTTTGTTTTTTTAATCTCTCCCACAAACTGTAGGAGTTTTATAACCGTCAAAATCAACTGAAATTTCTCTACAAATGAATATTTTCAAAAATGTTTATGATTTAAGTCATGCTTTGTGATGCAACTGCAGAGAAACACCGAAACCCTACAGGGCTAACCATAAACATTAGTCATGCAGAAGCTAATGCTACAGCGCTAACATCAGATTGCTTCAAAACAACCTGATGTTTCCTGTTAGGAATTAAACATGGCGTCAGGAAGTTCATTTGTGTGGACAGATTAGAATATAAACTAAATAAAACACAATGTCAGTTGGGAATCATGTGGATATGTTGGTGCGTTATTAGTCACTGACTGTAATGCACGGGAACCTAAATGTAAACATGTAAACATTGTGTTACATGTTGTCATGTAACACAAAGCCAGAGTTTTCTCAAATCTCCACTTTGGTTGAAGTTTTTGTTTGGATGAAACGACAAAATGTTTAAAAATCAAATTGTTATACCAAACATCCAGGAAAACTTACTACTTACTCTATTAAACAAATGGGAAAGAACCATTTTCCATGTCTGATGAGACAATAGTTGTGAAAAATGATAAATGATAATACTACGGCGGTATTTTGAGGCGTTGGGATCGTTTTCCCACCTGGCAGGCTGCTGTTGAGCAGCTCCATGTACTCCTCCATGGAGGTCAGGGCCTTGTACCCGGCGCAGTTAATGGAAACCTTTGGATGCAGCATTCGGTCGTGGGCCTGCGAAGCAAACACAGGGTAACAAACCGGTTTCAGATCCTCAGAACCAGCATCGGTTCACTCCGACGTCCACCCACCGCTTTGCTCTCGTAGAGGTTGACGGCGTAGCTGTTTGGGATGAAGACGAAACGGTTCCTCCACTTCCGGTTCTCCTCCAGGTACTGGAACAAACTCCCGGAGAAGATGGTGTGACCCGCCAGAGGGTCCTGGAAGAACCAAAGATCTTCCGTTAATCCTGTGAAGACGTTCCTGACACAATTCAGACTGGACGTATTTCTGACACGTTTTGGATTCATTTCATTCCCACGAGTCTTAAAACCTGAAGAGGAATTTCCGAACAGTGATGGGAGGAGAGTTTTACCTCAAGGTGTTTACAGAAGGACGTGCAACACCCTGGTTTGTTTGCAGAGTTCCTGTCTTGGATCAAATAATTCCCACTCAGAGGCAAGGAAAGTTACAACAGATTTACTTTTATGTATCCTAAAAATGTATCAATTAATAATCAAAGAAGTGTTTCTTAAAGCATAGAGGTGTTAGATAATACAGGCTAGCATTAATCTAATGGATTTATTAGTTAGGATTTTATTTCATTGCACCATATTTTGAGGATTTTCATCATATTAAATTTGATGATTAAAAACAGAAGAAAATGGAAGATTTTTCATGCATATGAGCAGCTGCCTGCATCTCTGTTCATGTGTGAAATGTGCTCCAGTTTCTCTCCAGTGATGGGTGGAAAAGCTCAACAACATTAGCTTCATTCATTAAAGATCCACAAAATAATCTAAAAACATTCAGTAACATCCTGGATCGGCTCATTCCTGCATTTTATGCAACAAAACAAACTGTGATCCCTTCAAAATAAAGTCAGAGAAATCTTGCACCATTTAAATGCATAAAATTTCTGATTTGCAGTTTATTTAAATACAGTCACATTCTGATCTAATTATATTCACTCTCCAGCAAC
Source organism: Xiphophorus hellerii (assembly GCF_003331165.1). Lineage (NCBI taxonomy): Eukaryota > Metazoa > Chordata > Actinopteri > Cyprinodontiformes > Poeciliidae > Xiphophorus > Xiphophorus hellerii. The sequence goes on along the minus strand of NC_045679.1, from coordinate 7,381,995 downwards.
CTTATTAAACTTACTAGTTTAACCGCTACTTAAAACAATCAGCCAATCACATTTATGCATCTACAAAACTTTGTGTAAATCAGCAGTTTCACTTCTTCACTTAATTATATTTCAGGGTTTGACGTTGAGAGATTTCGGCTTCATTCATAAAAGATGCGTTGATGTTATATTTGTCTTTAAATGGGAGTGACTTATTATAGCATGTAACCGCTGTGAGAGAATCAGGTGTTTTATTTTTATCTTCATTTTAATTTTTAAATCTCTTCTGCAAACGTGGAACTTTGTGAGTTTTAAAACCGTCAAAATCAACTGAAATTCCTTTGCAATAAATATTTTCAGGATTTCAAGTGATTTAAGTCACACTTTCTGATGTAATTGCTTTGAAACACTGAAGCCATAAAGGGTTAATCATAAACATTAACTACGCTAACGCTAAGAACGCTATGCCTAAACTGTATTTAGCATAATGCTAAAGCGCTAACATCAAATTATTTGAGAGACTACAACCCTGGAACAACAATTTAATTTTAATTTCTTCTCTACTGTCTGTTTTTTGTTTCTTGTTAGAAAAGGTTATTGGAAAAAAACCCCAAAGGAAACAGAGCAGTCATTCACTTCAAAATAAAAGCATGAGTATAAGTGTCTACTTAAATTAAGTTGACTACCAAAACTTCAACACAGATGTTGAACTTTATTCAACTGAAAGTTTACAAAACAGTCAAGTAAATTAGGGCTTTAGAATTAATTTAGGGGAAGCTAAGTGTGCTAAATTATTTCAAAGTTAGCTAAGTTATCAAAGTTAGCTAAGTTATCAAAGTTAGCTAAGTTATCAAAGTTAGCTAAGTTATCAAAGTTAGCTCTGAAATTCATCCTGGTTTTAAGGAGGTTGTTTCTGTTCTCAGATCTTAAAGCTGGATCAATGACTCAGCGCAAATAAAAAACTACTGGAAGTTAACGGATTAAAACATAATAGAGGGAGCGGCGCGTCTGTTAGCTTGATTAGTTTTGTGAATCCAGCAGCAACACAGATGCAGGGAGGATCAGGAAGGAGTGACTGACTGTCTCATCATCAGATGATTTACCTAAACAGCGCCGCAGTGAAAACACAAAACGCCCTGCGCTGCTTAGGTTCCTGGGGTTAAAGGTTAAGGTTAACAGATGTGAAGCTAATTTGGCAGCAAAAATAAACAATTTTTAACTTGGGTACAAACTTTATATGTTTTATTAGGGTTTTATGTGGTAAACCAACATGAAGTAATGCTTAAGTAAGTGGAAATTATACTTAGTATAAATAAAGAGTATATGTATTTATACTATTTACAAATAGTATTTATACTATTAGTATAAATAGTATTTATACTATAAAAAGAAATAGATGAATAAAAATAAATAATTAGATTTTGTGGATTTTCAACCAGTTTTCTTCATTTAAAGACCAGCAATTTTCAGATTTTGCCTCAGATTCTCACCTGGATTTAGATCAAGACTTTGACTAGGCCATTCAATATGACTTGGTGTCCAAAGTGAGGTTCAGGGGCCATTTGTGACCCCTGGATTAATTTTGTGTGACCTTTTCCTTTCCTTTGTCTTAGACTGCTGTTAAAGAACAGCTGCCATGACATTTTAAGATTTTTTAAGTATTTATATTTTTTTAAATGGAAAATATCAAGTATAACACTTTTTTTTTCTTTAGTTAACTTTTTTCTCCTTTTATTTCTGTTTAATAAGTTGTGCCATAAACATCCAGCAAATCTTTACTCCTAGCTAAATACAGCAAAGCAAAATTCTTATTTTTGTTACAGAGATTTAACTAATAGAGAAAATAAGAAACTTAAAGTTAAGTAGTTGTCAACATTAAGGCAAACGTAAAATATTACATTTAATTTACTGCTGTGCAGCTAAAAGAGGAAGAATTCACTAATAGTTTTGCGTGTTTAATTGGGAGAAAACAATAAAACTTTGACCTGGACACGTTCATCTTGAGGATTTTGGCCGTTGGTGTAGAATAGTCATTAAATGAAGCTGAAATTTAACTTTCATCTCTGTGTTGTAGACGTTTGGGGCGGTGAAACTTGCCTTTCGGTGCAGCAGCTGCGACTGCGGTGCGCCGCCTCCTTCTATCTCGAAGCGAACGACGTTGAAGAGAGCGACGGCGTACTGCTTCTCGTACAGATCGCCAAACTGCCCCATCACATCTCTGGTCCGAGCTGCAGCAGCAAAAACACAAATACAATCAGAAAACTCATTTATTTTCTTAATAAATGCACAATTTGTACAAATTTACACATTTCAAAGTGAAAAGCAAAGTTAATATCTCCAAAGAAATACTGGTAACTATATTATTATTGTAAATACAAAACCACAAATTGGAAAATCTAATCAATAAGTTGTCAGTTAAAACATAATTTTTTATCATTTCTATCTGAATTTGTCAATTATTACCCAAAAGCATCAAACTGCAGACATTCTGTGTTTAGAGGCTTTTTAAAATATATTCTATTCACAGATGTAATTAAATTGAATATTTAGTTTGTGAGACAATCACTAATTTCTCAAACTACTCTGCAGTTTGTCCTAGGAAGTCATGATAAATTACAATATTGTTGTTTTGAGACAATTTTTAAGTAACGTAACGGTAATAATGGCTTAATAACGCAAGAACACATTATAAACTATCAATTATTAGTTTTTAATTTTAATTATACAAAATAAATAAAACAGAAACAACAAATAAAATTAATTATAAAGTCTCTGTAAACAAAACTAGTTTGGCTAGTTGAGACCAAAACACCAAACTGAAGACTTTAGTTATTGTCAGTTTTTGGTAGAAAGAAAATTATAAATCAACAAATGGAAATTATTTTTATTGCGACCAGCCTACTCTGAATATCTTTCAAGGCTAAATAATCCCAGCTGAAATGCTAACTTCATCCTTTCCAGTTAATTTTGTCCAATTAGTCAGAACAGTATTTTGGGAAACAAGTGGGAAGCAGCAGATTTAGATGTTTCTGCTTTTAGCAGCTGTAACTAAGTGAACCTTTGACGTGTCACTTCCACATCCACAGAAAAGAGCCCAGATTGTGTCAGCTTGGAGGTAGTCGTGTAGCATCCCAATAAAACCGTCCCAAGAACCTCCTGCAGAGGACAAATCAAGTTTTTTACTGCTGTAAACAAGCCAGACGTGGACTCTGGTCTGTTTATGGAAGCGTGGGGACAGGAAGGCAGGAGCAGAGCAGGAAGGAAAACGCTGACAGGACAGGATAGACATGGAGGGAATGTGTAGGAGACGGGGGACAGGGACGCACAGGCTGATTAAAAAACAGCAGGCGTCTCATGGGACGAGATGGGAGGACGAGTCTGAGGACGGGACGAGTCAAAACCCGGTGAGGAAACGGCAAACGCTGCAAGAGACGACAAGTTTCTGATAACCAGCATCAGTATGGAGGAATCACTTTAATTCAGTCACATTCAATCGTTCTTGAGCATAAAGCATCTTCTTTAAGGTCACAGCACTCTATCTCAGTTGGATTACAACCTTCATTTTGTGGTTTTTAGAGTTTCAGCAGTTGCATGATTTGGAACGGACATTCTCCGTCAGGATTTTCTGTTAGAGGCCAAAATTTGTGGTTCCATCAATGTAATGAAGCAAGAAAGCAGCAGCCCCACATCATCACACTGCCACCACTTTGTTTGACTGTTGGTTTCCACGTTATGCTTCTTTTCATCCCAAATATTTCAGGAAACCTTACTTGGATTCACACCAGCCCTGTTTAGTCCGCTTTAATCCAACTCCAGTTCGTTTGCATATAAAGTCTGATTCATTTAGGGAGGTAAGGATGCTCAATCGAACTCGTTTCAAATGCATGTATGAACACCAAGCGGACCTCAGACAACTCCAAAAGCAGGAAGTGGACTGCAGCGCAGCACATTCTGGGTAAATACGATCAAAACAAACGTGCAAGTGCTAGCAGGAGAAATGGCTCGTGGTCTTATGCAACAGATTAATCCTACAACTGATTAAGTCTGATGGCACTCAATTTTAAAGTTCATGAAGAAGGAAGTTGTGACTCTTATTGTTGATTCATGTCCACTGACTGTAACTGAGGAACTCTGCGGTTCTTTACATGATATTTTGGATTCTTCAGGAATCTTCTGGATGAGTCGCCGGTGTTCTCTTGGTGTAACTTTTGTTCCTTCTTCATTGTCAAGTCTCACTCTTGCTGGTCAATCTCTGGTTCGGTTCCAGCCAAGTTGGGTGTGTCTGCATTGGTATTGTGATCCTCACTAATTGGGCAGGAGTGTGGGTGACCTATGAGCCAAGCAGAAACTGATTATGTCACTTTGCGCGGGTACACTTGGGCGGTCAGTTTCTCCAAAATCTCTCAGCAGATTTGTTCGTTGTGGATTTGCTCAGTCCAGCTGACGATGTATGCATTCTTCCAAGTTGCAGTTCTCCATTTTGTCTTGTCCCGGATTCCACAGGCCAATCAACAAATTCAGTCTGCTGCCAATCAAATCACTTGTGCCTGATAGCGACTTGTCCCACTCCTGAAGTGGTTCCAAAGAAACAAGTAGGAACTGTGGAGGATCTGAAAATGGAGACGGATCTGGGCTGGTACAACTGGGGAAGAACCAGTTAAAGCCACGCCTCTGGTGAAAGGGTTTCTGGTTGGCTAGCCATTCCTGGAAAAGTTTGCCACTGTTCTATGTTTTCCCTATTTGTAAATAATGATGGTTTAAGAAGGGTTGAGGTTCCTTTTTCCACTTCGCGCCTAGTCGGTTTGGACAGCTTTATCCAAACCAGTTTGTTGAATTGCCATAATCAGTCAATGAACTCTGAAGTAGAATGACCAACTTTTAGTTTGTGATATTAAGCCCAACTGTGGTTGGGTTCATCAGCCGGACGATGATTCAAAACACACCAACACGTCCAACTGTCAAGATGTTTTTTTAAAAAAGGTCAGTTGGGATCTTTGTGATAGTCCATCTTATTCTTCTCCATTTTGTTCTCTTAAGTCTAAATGCTCTGCTTGCCTCATTGAAACCAAAATAAAAAATGATGACTCAACGGTTTGGCACATCAAGCACCTCCCATCTGCATTCTGATCTCCAAACGCAGCGGCACTCTGTTGGGTGTTTGCTTTCATGCTCTTCATACCAACTAAATTTTGCACCAGGTAAGTGTGGGTCACTGCGGTTGGCTCTACAATCATGCACCAAGTTGGTACTTTCCACCAGACGTCCTGCAGGGCCAAAGTCAACAGACTGGAATGCTTTAAATAGTCTACTGGAGACAAAGATTAGAAAGCGAAAAAATAAACCAAAACACTCAGTCTTCTGTGTTTGACCTGTGTGGAAGCACCTGCCGGGTCTGATGTAAGGAGGTTTCCCTCGTTGAACCTTAAATTCCTCTACAGAAAAAAGAAATGTACTGTCTTGAAATGTGAAGGACTGCTGAGTAAGACTGATTCAAACTGTGTTTTTACCAGGAAATGTGATTTATTCTCTGAGGTCAGGCTGTGGTGAGGAAGCAGGTGGCCTATCTTATGTAATCCTGTTGTGTTTTTCATCGCAGCAGCGAGGTGGGGAGTCTTATTCAGACAGACTGAAGAAAAGACAAACGGCTTTTAGACCGCGGGATTCTGGAAAAAATCCCATTTATCTCATTTTTTCTGCAGATTCAGACCATTCCGTTTCCAGTTCAGCCTTTCCTGGTGATCCCAGTTACACCAACAGGTTGTTGACACAATGTGGTCAGCCACTGTTAAAGATTTGCTTAACTGAGATATCCGTTTATCTCTTGTGCTGCGATCCGTGTACAATTTGCATGCAACAGAGGAACAAGGCTGTGCAAAAGTCTTGAATCGTCCCTTGTTGTGTATCCTCCCTATTCCTGTTCCATAACAAATATTGCTGGACAATAAATTGTCCCAATAATTATTGCGATAAATGATAATATTGTTGTTTGAGATCAATATTTTGATAATGACCCTCTCAAAGAGCAATAAACCTTCACACACTGGAACTGGAAGATATTTTAAATATCCAACATAAAGTGGAAACAAACACCAGTTACAACTGAAACCACAAATAAAATGGGTCATGAAATCCCTATAAACAAAATTTCCCTTGAAAAAATATAACTGGAATAAAAATCATTTAAATTTATCATGCAATTAATTGATTGTTTATTGCGACAGGCTTAATCCTTCCCCTTGCAGTTTTCACATTTTGCCACATTGCAATATTTCAGAACCAACTTTTGTTGCAATTAAAGCTGCAAATCTTTTGAGAAGTGTCTCTGTCGCCTTTGGATTTGGGTCTGGACTTTGACTAGGCAACGCTAGCAAATGAATATGCTTTGAGTTAAACTCCTCGATTGCCACAGTCTGGGAATCTTTGGATGCATCTCTGCTCCAACAAAGCTGGATTAAATGAGTGATCAACATCCAGGTGTTTGCTAAACTTGCCAACCTGCTAAAGAGATAATTCAACGTTTAGACTCAGATGTGTTGGAGCAAGAATGCATCAAAAACTGTCAGGATGGTGGAGGACTGGAGATGTAAACCGCTGATCTGGCTGGACTTGCATCCAGATAAAAATCTGATCTTTTTCCTATCAGTAAAAGCTGTCAACACTCTTCAGTGTGAAAGCTGTTAAGGTTATCAATTCTTAGGATCAGAGAGAGAAAATACGCACTAATTAAAAGAAAATTTTATTTCCTACAGCATGTCAAAATCTGACTTCAGTTCAGATTGCGAACAAGCGAGAGAGAGCAAGACTTTCAGCAGGGAACAGTAAGGCTAAATGACTGAGATTCCAACTTCAGTCCTGGAAAATGCAGGACTTTTAAACCTTAGCAGAGTTGAGGTAAGGATTTACTTTAAATCGATAAATCTAAGAAATGCATTGGTGAACATAAATTTAAATCTTCAAAACCAGAAAATTTGATTAACCTACCCTAATTCCATCTCTTTTCTTCCTTCATATTTCTTTTGGACACCAAATCATCAGCATCAGTTACTATAAATACATAGAAAATAATCCAACGAGTCCCATAAAATACCTTCAGAGAGACGACTTTGAAAGAACAACAGTCTGGTTGTTGAGTAATGACCTGAGACTTTTGCACAGCTCCACGCAAACAAACCCGAACAGCCGTTACAAAGTCAGACCAGGACGTGTAATAACAGACACGAACCGAGGCGCTCTCTTTGGCTGAGAGGCTCTTAAAGGTTGCGGTTTCACGCGAGTCGCTGAGGAAGATGAGCAGGTAGAGACGGCGCTGAGGAAGGGCGCGGCGCGACACGGCCAGGCCGAGTGAGGCATGTCGCTGCCTGCTGCGCCTCGTTATCCTCCCCTACCACTGCTGCTCCCTTCATCGCTCTACTCTCAAAACAACGCCAGCTCTGCACTGGGAAAATTCAAACACCTTCCAGGAACGTTCAAGGCCATTTCCAAACTTTTTCCAGCACCTTTTTGGAGATAAAATCAAAACAAAGTAAGAAAAAAAGAGTTTCAGTTCACCATCATTTATTACTGTTATTAATAATATCTTGTTTTATTAATCTACAGTCCATAGCAAGGACAAAATTAACTAAAATAAAAAACGTTCCCACAGCCTGATGCTGCCACTGCCTTGTCCAAAAGTATGTTTAGAGTTTTTATTTTATTTTAATAAACGTCTTTTTTAACCTTATTGTTCTTCATTTTTAACCATTTTGAAGGTGAATCTGGTCTCTGGTTTTATCAGGTTTTGCGTTTTGACTGGTGATGTAATTTTTAAAATTATTCTAACCATGAAACTGAAAACTCCCACTTTTTCTGCCCCATAAATGCATCAATAAAAACCACATTTTATGATTTGATTCAGCAGTTATTTTCTCTTTTCTTCTTTTAATTCATACATCCATTAAGGAATATTAAACTAATTTGTCATTTATAATTCTTACATTTAAATTATGAATTAAAATGATTCAATTTAAATATTTTTCTTTTTTTGTCTGCATCAGTTTTGGTTAGTAGATGCATGATTGGTTCCTCTACATCTTTTCCAAATTGTTTTTTTCTTCTTATTTTTTTATATGTTTTCATGTGAATTGATTCATTTTTGAGTAATCATAGATTTTATTTATATAATTGTTCCACATTTTAATCTTTATTGTTTATACATCGTCTAACCAAGGATGTAGAGTCTACTCATAAAGTTTAAATTGAATTTTAATAAGTTAGAAGCTGAAACCAGCTCTTCTATTACACTTAAACATTTGACTGATTGTAACCAGAACCCAAACCATGATGGATCCTCTACCGTGCTTAGAGCCTTGATGCACCAACCAGTGAGGAACACCAACAAATCTCATGATCAATTAGAAGATTTTCTATTTTCCAAAACTGAAAATTTACACTTCTTTTGTCCTGTAAACACATAAACAGACGATACTTTCCTTTATGCACTTTAGAGTTCAATAAAAAAAAAATCAGATAAACGTTGGAAAAATCACCATTAGTGTAATTTTCCCTACATTTAATTGTGATTTGAAATAATGTGCTGATAATGAATCAGAAGTGGGATTGACGCAACTCTTGTTAATATATTTGCATATTTTCGACCCAAATATGTCAACAGATCCGGACACATTAGGTGTGAATCAGATGTTTCTGTATTCTGGAGGTTTCTGACTATTTTCCTGCTTTTTGGTCACAGATTAGTTAATGCAGTTTTTACTGTTTTTATTCTCCTCTAATCTGAAGAAACTTACAGAAAATTCCAAAACTGCTGGAACACTGACTTCCTGTAAATTAAAGCTAAAACCCGCCTGTTTAGATCTGTTTAGATCTGAATAACTGGAACATTGATCAACATATTTGATTGATTTTGATTATTTTGTAATGTTTTTCGCTTGTTTCGTAATTGGTTACTGTATTATTATTCAATTTGTTCAAAAGTCATAGATAAATTATTGAGACGTTTATTATTTTCAACATTCTTCTGGAAAACATCTGAAAAGTGTGGTGTGCATTTACCCAGGCTCCTTTCATTCCAGCTACAGCTTCACGTTTGGACTACAGATGGAAATTAGCATTTTGATAAATCCGGTAGATTTACGACAATATCAAACGTTCGCCAACATCCCTGACTCATTTAAATAAATTCAGCTGAAATATGGATACGCAATACATTGGCACTAATATCGGTATCAGCCGATATTAGTGATTTCTTAACACATTGATATTGGTCTGATAAATAAAACTGGGTCGATATGAACAACCAATTGTTATTTTTATCTTGTTGCCATTTGTTTCCGGTCTTTTTTTAAGTAGTGAAATGTATAAAACATCGGTAAATATTGGTTATCAGCCATAACGGCAATATCGATATCTGATATCGATATCGGATAACGAATTAAAAATTAACTGAATTTTGCTCGTCCAGAGATGATTTTTTGTCTAATTTTTTACTAAACAGCTGCTGCCTCATTAGACAGGGTGCTGCAGAACATCTTTGAGAAACAATTTTTGAGTTTTGTCTTGACTGGACTTGGACTAGACCATCTGAAAACATGATCTAAGGTGGTTTTCCTGCTGGATTTTGAACCTAACAAGTTTCCTTCCATTTAACATTAATGCTCCGCTTTGCCACATGAAATCCCAATAAAAACATTTAAACTTGTGACAAAGTGTGTGAAAGTATATAACCCAGCTGTAGAAACGCTGAATCTCTGCTTGAGAAGCATTTGAACAAAGAGGCCCTTCCCTTTTTTCCTTTTCTCTAGACTTCATCAGAAAGCATTTCATTCGTCGCTTCACAAAAAGCAACAACAAACAAACAGAGTCTGCAGTTCAGCGATCTTCAGATTCCTCCTCTCCAGTAGCAGCAGGGAAACAACCAACAATTTAAAAATGCAGTAAAGGAGCAGAACCCTGATGTAAAATCCCTTTGGCTGGGTTTGCTTCCATGCTCTGCTGGAACATTTCTCAGTGGGAGGCAGATCAGACCCAAACTTAGACAAACATACCCCCCGCCTCTGCTGGAAACCTGCTTATTATCTCCATTTTAAGACTCATTTGAACTCTAACAATGGAGAAAAGTGATCCGATTTGGTGCTTTAGAGCCTAAAAAGGCAGAATAAAATGGATAAATGGGTGTAACCTGTAATCATCTCCCGCCTGCTCTCGTCCAGGTGAGAGGAAACCACGTCCCCCATGGCGACAGCGTTTCCCAGCGGTGATAACTCCCAGGTTAAACCTCCAAGACTCCGGCGCTCTGCAGGGAATCTGCTTCAGGCTCCCAGTCCGGCCGGTGCTGCTGTGGCTTCCCTCCTGTTTGGCTCCAGAAAACCCCAGAGAGGGAGGAAGACGAGGAGGAGGAGGAGGTGAACACTGCTCCCTTTCACAGCGAGGCAGCAGGACACACCCTCTGGGAGTCATCACTGGTCCAACGTGTTCAGTCGGCCGTGCCAAAGGTGTGGCCTGGAGTATGTGTTTACTTGTTTGGCTTTATTGGAAACATTTTATATTTTTACTGGTTTTACAGCTTCACTGATTAACGGTCATGATTAGATCTATGAGCTCTGATTTTAGGCTGTAACATTTAGTTAATGTGGTGTTGAAGTTTCCCTTTGTGTGCTTAGATAAACAGACAGCATACCTGCTGATGGGTTATGAAAACGGGGCTCTGCTGCCCCCTTGTGGCGGCGTTCAGAACTACAGTCTAAAATCTACTAAGAGTTTCTAATGTGACATTAGCCAAAAACTACTCAAGTAAAAGTACAAAGGTATTTGGTAAAAAGTCTACTGAAGTACTCAGTAACTGATCACATGATCAATCATTTATTATTTAAAATTACATCATCAGACAGAACAAAACATAAAGTTAAGTGGAGATTTTGGTATTTTAAGAACCAAAATGACAATAATTCATATAAGGAACAAAAATAACAAAGTCAGGCAAAATAAAATGTTTCCAAATCAGTTTCTCTCAATAAAAAACTTGTGAAACTTTAACAGAAAGTGCAGGTGTGTCTGTTTATGGTGAATTTTTGATTAAAACATGTTTGTTTTTCATTCAGTGGGTAGAAAATCCAGAAGTTTTACTTAAATAAGAGAATAAATACTTCATAATAAAATTACTCAAGTAAAAATATAGTGTAGTAAAAATAATCTAAAGGTAGATTTTCTTTCCCCCAAAAAAGTTAATCAAGTATTGAGTAAATGTTACTAGTTACTACCCAACTCTGAATATTAGTAATATTTACTACATAAGTTACAAAGAAAATAATTTCTAAAACTGGGTGGATAAATAAAACGGTGCAAGATCCCAATGTCTCCTTTAAACCAATTTCTTTTGCCTGATTTTATTTATGTAAATTATTTATATTTTGATCGATGAAATGACAAAATTTCCACATAACTTAATATTTCTGTCTGATTATGTAATTTGTTAAATGATTAATGGTTTGATCAGAAAAAAATGTTTTTCTGTTTAATTAAAAAAAAGCCAACTCAGTAGTTTCTCCTCCATATTGTGGCGCCCGCTCTGCTACGGCGCCCCTACATGTCACACGTGCCTCACTTTCATTACTTGACAACTTTTTTCCTTCTGCATAATTTTCCACGTTATTTTTTATTTTATTTTGAAACAAGAATAATAACATTTCGACACTTTAGCCTACATTTGTTGTGAATTTGGTGCTATATAAATAAACAGAAAAAATATTATTTTCTGTTAAATACAAAAAATGCCAACTTGAAATAGTTTGTGGCGCCCTGTGTAGTGCAGCGCCCACATTTTGCGCCACTGCTCTTTCATTAGTTTCATTTGGTTTTTTCCCTTTACTTAATTGTCCATATGTTCGTTTTTGTTTTATTTTAATACCTAAGAATATAAATAAAATATCAGTTTTTCAAATTTAAGACATTTCCTACAGCAGATTCTCTGTATTTACGTCTTTAAACGAGTTTTTTGTTGCTGCATCGGGATAAAAGTCTCATTTTGGGCAGTAAAAATGTTGCGCAGGCGGTGTTGGTGTTAATTAGCTGGGTTTCATGATCACGCATGTCACGCAGTCCCGGCTGTCTGGTGGAGGAGGGGGGCTGTTGCGGGAAGGGTGCGCAGTGACGTTTCCAGCTGGAGACTCCTCCGCTGCGGTGAGAGTCGAGCAGAGAGGAGGGAGGAGGCGCATCGCTCCGTGCGGCAGGCAGTCGGCAGCATCATGGCACCTATCGGATTAAAGGCGGTGGTCGGAGAAAGTAAGAGTTTATCCTGTTCACGGCGCTTTATCGGGCTGGTTCTGGTGAAAATCTGCCGCTGCGCTTCGTGCAGCAGCGGATGTTTGGATTTCAGCGCAGGCCGCGGGTCTTCATGAGGATGAGGAGGATGATGATGATGGTGCTAAATCGCTTGTGTAGCTCAGATCTCCTGCATGGGAGCTGATGCGCTGCTGATGCGCAGAAACCCGTGAACGTAATTATTAGCTCTAATTACTTACTGGCTTCATTTTGAAGCGAGGAAAACATCCAAACGCGGCTTAACAGCCAATCAGCGATTTTATATCATCAATAATCTGCAGTGACGTTTGACTGAAGGTGTTAAATTAATGAAATATGGCGACCCGCGGGTTTCCCTGATCACAGCAGAGCCTCACCCTCTGATGGAGCAGCAGTCGTTGCGTAAAAACAACCCAGCTCGCCTGCACGGATTGTTGCTTTGTTCATCCTCAGTGACGCATCGGGGCGTAGAGGAGGAAGCTGCGCGTTATGTGCGATTTAAGAGGCGATGCTTTGATTAGACCCCGTCTGCGGGCCGTTCAGGGCTGGATGTTTGGTGATGGAGGCGCCGCTCGGTGCAGGCCTGGATAACGGAGGTCATTAAAAACAGAAGTGGGTTTGCTTTCATTTGCTGCAGCCTCGTTGCTGTGGATGCAGCGCAGGATTTGCTCCATTTGTCCAAATGATCAGAATGAAAAGCTAAAGGCAGGAATGGACTGGAAATGTTTATTATTTATTTATCTTCTTATTTAAATTCAGTCTTGATGTCCTTCACTCTCTGCTGGAAGGGTTTTCAAACCACATACAGCTGTTAAATATACAAAATGCAGACTTGAAATCATTTTTTGGCGCCCCCTGTAGCGTGGCGCCCCTACAGGTCGCATTTGGTCCATTCCATCTTTTTGCGTCATGATACTTCAAAAACCCACAGCTCCCTATTTTAATAGTTCAAATATGCCTTAATATTCATTAATACTCACAGTATAAACCAGAACTAAAATATCAATACCAAATCAATATCTGATCAATACTAGCATAATTAGATGGTTTAGTTTGAGATTCCATTTTGAAATGTTATTTTCTTTTTCTATTGTAGTTTCTAATTTCTTCCTCAAATCATTTTGTTTTGATTTTCTTTCAAATTCTAAGTTTTTTGCTCTTTATTTGTTTTATTGTTTTAATAAAACTTTGTAAACGTCTATAAACTTTGTTCAAATTCAAAGGTTTTAGCAAAATAACTCATAGGAAAAACAGAAAAACATCTAAATATCAGATGTTTGACACATCCAACATAAATTAATACCTAAATATTCAGTATTTCTGGGTTTTCCAACTTACCAGCTGCATTTTATGTTGAATATTTAAGAAATATTTTATAAAAAATAAATTTTCTGTGAATTTTTAGTAACGTTCCACAGAAAAAACTGAAAATACTGAACCAATATTTCTGTTAGCTGCTTCTTTGCTACTTTTTTTGGTACTTTTCCCCCATAAATCCTGATACAGCAAATACTTCAGACCCGTCTTCGTCTCTGGAGGAAGATCTGAGTCAAAGATGGCGGCAGAGTCAAAACGAGTCAAAATTAGATTAAAAATCAAATATTGGCAGCTGGTACTGGTCAGAAAAGGCATGACTGGTGCGTCTTTAGCTTTTCCTTCCAAATAAAACAAGATTTTTGTATATTTATGGCTTATTAGATGTTTAATAGGATTTCTGTTATTATCTTACTGGATTCATACAGTTCGTATTGTTTTGGTTGGAGAAATACTATAAGTGCAATAGATGCCAAATGTCTCACTTTTGATACAGAGAAAAAATTAAATCAGTTATTTTTTAAAAGGTTTAGTTTGCCTATAAATATTAATACACACATAGGAATAATGTTATACTTCATTAAACACATCAGGGAACTCAGTAGTTTTTTTTATTTTTGTTTTGTGTAGTTTAGTATTTAGGAGGAAAAAAAAATCAAAATTAAAATTGTAATCAGGTGATGAAACCTCATCAGAAACAGTTTGTGTCCAGGATGTGTGTGGTCTGCAGAGATGCTACCTTTAATGTAGCCTTATCCAAAAGAAGAACAAACAAAAAAACTGTTGTGATTCTTTATAATTTGGAGCAGAGGTGTCCAAACGTTTGGTCACATGGGCTAAAATCAGGTCAAAAATACTCACAGGCCAAAAAGCTAACAAGATATTTCAATAAAACAAACTAATCCAATCACATATTTGCTCTGTTTAAAGAAAAGCATCCAGTTTTGGGAAAAAAAGAAAACATAAAAATGTAGTTTATTCTCAGCACAAAACAGGATTTGGTTCACTTTTTACTGTATTTGGTGAAGTTTAATAAATTAAATTTAGCTTTAGCATAAAGGTTACTGGATAAATGTGGTCAGATTTACTATAAAATTAAAGAAAATGTAAAAATTTTCTTTTTATTTTGCTTTGTATCTTTTATTTTTATTATCTAAAATTAAAAATAAAAATCACCTTCTCCGTTAACCTGCATTGCAGGACCGTAGAAGATCAGTCCGGCGACCGCAAATGGCCCTCGAGCCGCACTTTGAACACCCCTGATTAAATCTCACCGTGATGTTAAACATGCAGCTTAACAGCAGATCAGTTCCTTAAAATAATTTCCTTTCCGCCCTCATGAGCGGCGCTTGTGGCGCCATCTTTAATGATTTAAGCTGCCAACTACAGGAGCGCCGAGCCGTGTTGAACATCGCGGCGGCGGGCCGCACCTGCACCCTGCGACGGGATTGGTGGAGGTGGAGAGGGTTCCTGCTGCAGCCAGGAGGAAGGAGGGAGGAAGAGGAGGAGAGAGGGGGGAAGGGCAGCAGGCGGAGGCTCCCCTCCCCCCATCAGATGCAGGAGGACGAGGAGAGGATGGAGAGATTAGACTCTCCTGATTAGAGCTGCAGATAATAATTGATTCTTTGAATTTTTAATTTATTTTTTTGTTACTGTACATGTTCAGTGAGATTAAGTGCAAAAATGTAGGAAATATAAACAACATAAACTACAATTTCTTTGTTTTTTTTTGTTTCTATTAGCAGAAAAAAAGTGGCTAAGGTAAAATATATATATACAGTATATATATATATATATATATATATATATATATATATATAAAGTATATATATAGCCTATCTGTTTTTTCCTCTCTAAGTTTAGTTTTTCACATAAAAATGCAAATATTTCTTACAAGATTAACAAAACGTGACAAATATAACAAAACATAGCTACCTAGCTAGAATTAACAGCTAGTTAGTTAGCTAAACCTTTTGACTTTTTTACTATATGAACATTTAATTTGTCTCTGGTATATTTTATACTAGATCCAAGCACTGACTGTGTCCTAAATGATAACTTTAGTTTTCATATTTATAGATAACCACAAATCAAAATATGCTGTTTTATTTACTACCACAGACAAACTCAGTGAAGCTTCTGTGCTAGAAAACTGGGCTGAACCACATTCAGTCAGTCCAGATCACAGTCAGCCTGACAGCAGAGCTGGGAGAAACAATCATCCTCACATTTCGTCCTTTAACCCAGATAAACTCAGAAACTCTGCTGGTTCCTCAGAAAGCAAGAGTGAGATTATATAATCTGCATTTGAAGAGATGGATGTTGGAAAGTGAAGCACATCTAAAATAATGCTGCACAGAAGCCTCCCACTGACCTTGGAGGCGTCACTGAACCAAAACCAAAGCAACACACACACAAACTCACCCCCACACACGTCCACACACACACCCCACACACACTCGTCTGGCTCCAGTGTGTGACGCAGTTCCCCTCTCTAAAAAACAAACAATGAATACGCTGCTCTGAAACATGCAGTCACAAATAAATCCACCTCAGTGTACCTGCAGAGCATGAAGAGCTCTGATTTATGTTGAGTCTGGAGCTCCAGCACATTTGGTCAGCTGGTTTTACCGCTGTACAATGGCTGCTGGAAAAGACAAGAGTTCTGTTGTTGACTTACAATCCAGAAACCTCTTGCTGCATTCTTGTTGGTTGTGCAGGAGGCTCCACTTCTGCTTTTTAAAGATGTATGGCGGTGTAATTGCGCAGCCATTTTCTCGTTGAGTTGGGGGGCGTGGCCAGCAGCAGCTTGTTTGGATTTAAAGTGACAGGACATCCTAAAACAGCTACAATCTCTTCATCTAAGAATGATTTTGTCTCCCAAAAAATGTAATGATCATGTTTTGTTTAGGCCGTAGATTTATTCTAACTTGGAAGCAAAATAATTCACCTTGAGGATTTTGTTCTCTGACCTACAAGAGGAATTTCAATAAAGCCGCAAAAACTCCAAACTTCTATCTTTTGCTTTTCTGTAAAGTTTTAGTTGCGTACGTTGTGTAACATCACTGTTGTTTAAATCCACGTTTATGTTCCAGTTTATTAAAGGCCGACTGATTAGAGTGAAGCTGGCAGCAGGATCAGATCTCAACTTTAAACATTTTGTTTTATCGCTCTGTAACGTTTACAACTTTAGCGTTTTAACGAGCTTCGTAGCTTCGGCTCCACATTCTGCATCCTGTTGAACAGGCTGAGGCCGGAGGGGCTGCAGAGATGTGTGTTTGTTAATGTTTTAATGTTTGGTTTGCGCAGCTGGTTGGTGTGTTTGTTCAGCTCCTTCCCTCTCATTGTGTCTCTATCAGAGACGACAGAAAGGAAAAGTCCACACTGCTCTTTCCTCCTGACACTGACAGTTTTCCACTCATTTATCCGTTAGCGCAGGCTGGAGTTGGAAAGTTTTGTTTATAAATAATTAAACATTATTTTTATTAGTGCTTGAATTTAACTCTACAGTAAGATCTACTGATTTAATTATTCTATTAATGCTACATTTTTAAAATATTCATTGCAGCATCTCCAGCAGTGAAATTAAGCTTTAAAATTATGTAAATTTGAGTTAATCTGTAAAACAAGTAGCTTATTTAGCAAAACTAGCTAAGGCAGTTCATATTGTAGGCTAAAGTTATTTATTTTTATTAGCAATTTTTGACTTTTCAAACTCAGAAATTTCTGATTTTTTTTCTAGAAAATTTCTGAGATTATTTTTGAAAATTTCAGAATTTTTTTAGCATTTTTTTCTGATTTTTTTCTAAATTTCTGAGATTTTTCTGAAAATGTATGAATTTTCAGAATTCAGAATTTTATTTTCAGAATAAATTTTGTTTCTTTTTTTTGATTTTCAAACTGAAATTTCTGAGTTTTTTCCTAGAAAGTGTCTGAGGTAAATGTGAATTTTTAAATCCGTTTGCGTCACACAGCAGCGTGAAGGAAATGTCGAGTCAGCAGCTTTCGCTTTGAGTTTGCAGGTTTTAACGTTTCTGTTTTAGAAATAATTCTTAAACTTTCTAATTTTCTGATTAAATCAACAAACGGCTGAAATAAGTGAGGAACATTTTAACTTTTGTCTTTTTCAACTGAATGAATGAAGCAAATTATCTTTTAAATATCTATTTCTTGTATTTCTTCAGATTTTATTGTTCTAATTTTTCTCTAATCCAATCTTTAATTACTTAATAATCTGAATTTTCTTCTTTCTATTTTTGTTTACATGTAGTTTAAGTTTCACATTCCCTGAAAACAACCAATAAGGAGCTTCATAAATCTGCCACTTCCTGTTTTTTCTTCAGATTAGTGCTCTGTAATCCAGTTTATTTGATCTTCAGTTAATCTGTGATAATCCATGGGGGTTTGAGAGGCTGAGCCTTTCGGTCCAACATGATGTTAAACCGCCGGTCCCTGTGAATGTTTCCGGCCTGGACCTGCTGGCAGATGGACGGTCACTGATCGGGCCAATATCAGCGTAAACATGGATCCATGTGGCAGCAGGCCGGGTTAATCCCTGAGACGGGCTGGGATTAAAGACTTCCAGCCAAAACAGGAAATATTCATAGTTTAGTTTATTCATTAACTCATCAGTTGGCCAAACTGGTGGCTAAATTTTGCACTAATTTCTCCCAGTTTTGATCAAACTCACCTTTTTATTGTTTGTGTGATATTATGACATAAAAGTTTTAATTGTTGGAGAATCTGTTGCTCTTTGTTTACATAAAATCCAGGATTAAAATCTCTTTATTCTCTTGTTACAGAGATTATGAACGATGTCATCAAGAAGGTGAAGAAGAAGGGAGAATGGAAGGTGAGACATTTCTTACCATTTTCACCAAAAACTGCATTAAAATAACTTTTTTCTTTCACTAAAGCCTAAAATTACATTTAAAAACTGGCTAAATATGTCAGTATTTATAAAGATCAACCAAATATTAGTAAGTTACAGTTAATTTTTCCAATTTATTTTCACACGTAAAGCGTATTAATAATTACCTCCATTAAACTCTTTGGTTCTGTCTCCAAAACTGCCTTTAAAAAAAGTTTATTCTTTCTCTAAACCCTGAAATTAGATTTAAGACGGGAAAAATGTCAGTATTTATAAAACTTACCCAGACATTTATAAGTTACCAGTAATTTTCCCAGTTTTTTTTAAACATATGAAGCGTATTGATAATAATTATGTGCATTAATGTCGGTGTTTTTCTGCCCCAGGCTCTGATTGTGGACCAGCTCAGCATGAGGATGTTGTCTTCCTGCTGCAAAATGACGGACATCATGACAGAGGGCATCACCAGTAAGACACAAACCCAGTTCAGGGTTTAACCCATCAACCAGTTGATCATCCAGCTTCCTGCTGTTTCTGAGATTTTAAAAAAATGTTTAAAGTTGACAGGAAATGTGAAAATGTCACCATGTGTTATTGGAAGATAAACGCCAATTATAAAGTTTTTAAAATGCCAAACATATATAAAAAAGTGAAATAAATGAACAAACTCAGCCTGGAGGAGGTGCAAGTAAAGCCTGGCAGCCCGCCAGGCTTAAAATACACCAGAGGGAAAACCTGAAGTTTATGTGTTTTATACTTAATGAATCAAATGAGTTTACATTTTAGGCCAAATCCAGATCTTGAATTAAAGGGCCGGTTCTGCATTGATAAAACCCACTAAACTGTTAAAATATGAATAAATTCTTAAAATCAAACTTTATCGACCATCTCTTCACATTAATGAATTTGTTTTTGTGATTATTTGCAATAAAACTCAAAGTGTTTGCGGTACTCATGTAGAAATATTTGCTATTTTTGTTTGACATTAAACGCGACTTTATTACTCACCATATAAATCATGGACTATAATTTGACATCAGTTAAAGCAGAGACAGCTGGTTAGCACCAGTAAGAACGTTAGCATCACTTAAACCAGATGTTTTTCAACTCACAATTATCCGTTAGCTCAAAATGTTTTGAGTGAATTTCCACAAGAAACTGGAAGAAACTAAACTAATCTGCCAGTAAATAGATCAAACTGATTTGATTTGATTGATAAAATAATATTTAAACACAGTGTTGTCTTACCCCCCTCTAGGGGGGGGGGGTGTCCAAACTGTGGCCCTGGAAATGATTTTGTTCGGCCCTGGACCGCAAGTCAAATTTGGCCGAGAAAATAGAAAATAACTGATCACCTGAAATAATTTGGGAATTGAAAAAGCCTTTTTTATGTTTGATATACACATTCCATAAAATTTGGGTTTATTATTGAGCAGATAAAAAAGGTAACAATAAACTTATTTTTGAATCTTTTTTAATGAATTTTGTGGCCAGTTTAAGTTTAAATTTGCCAGTTTTGCTCTAGAGTCTAAAAACACTATTTTGGGCCAGATTTGGTTTGATACGTCTGTGTTATAGGACACATTATTATGATTATGAATGTTTAATTAAACATGTCTGCCTTCACCTTTAAAGTTGTGGAGGACATCAACAAGCGCAGAGAGCCTCTGCCCAGCCTGGAGGCCATTTACCTGATTACACCAACAGAGAAGGTAAAAATACCGAATCATCAGTAGCTTTCATTTGTCACATTTTATGGACTTCATGTTTATTTTCTACCATTCTTCATTTAAATAATTCATGTTTGGCAACATGAAGTTTGCTAAAAGATCCCAAAAAGCACCAAATGTAAGAGATTCAGAAACTAGAGGTGGGCAACACTCCTGCTAACGCGCTAACAGCGAAGCTAATTCTGTGTTTAGTGCTTCTTCTTCTTTTTTGCTGTATAATTTCAAATTTGCTAATTTACTTGGCTGTTTTATAAACTTTCAGTTTGTAAAAGTTTTGGTTATCAACTGTTAATTATTCAAGTAGCTAGACGTTTATGTTCATGCTCTTATTTTGAAGTAAATGAAGACTCTGTTCCGTTTCCTCTCCTCACATTTTCCTTTTTCCCCCAAGAAACCATATTGATGAAATGGAAAATATAAAAATAAACAACAGAATGAGTTCTACTGAAGAATAAAACATTTACATGAATTAACAACCGAATTTATTCTCACCAGTTTCAGCTAAAGTTGATTTAATGTCTACTGAATGCTCAGACCTCAATTTAACTTTAAATGTTTATTTTCAAACATTTAACGAAAAACAAATTCCCTTTTTTTAACATTTTAAAAAAATAATCAATAAATAAATATGGTTACTGACAAGTAAATTATGAAATCAACAAGCAAAGAATCTCCTCTGTGCTAACGAGCTAGCTAGTTTTTGTAGCATAAAAGATAAATTTGGCTATTAGCATAAATCTGAAAACTGACAGAGCCATTTGGGTAAACTATGTTGGCATAAAATGCTGCTAATAGTCTAAAATGAAGTAGAATAAAGTAATAAAATATAAATGTACATTTATCTTTATTTAATATCATTTAACTGTTTGTAGTGATGAATTTAGCTAGCATTCTTTTATTAGCTTAGCAAGCAGAAACCTAAAGTCACTTTGTAATGCAGGTTTCTGATCAATTTAACACAATGACTGTTTTACATTTAACTTGCCTCATTAACCTCAGGTTGTTTAGACATGTTAACCTAGTGAGAATATGTCTGTTGTTTTTAACTTTTCAGTCGGTCCACACGCTCATGGCGGATTTCAAAGACCCTCATTCAGCCAAATACAAGGCAGCCCATGTTTTCTTCACTGACTGTGAGTTACACAAAAATACAACCCTGTGAAATGTTGCTTTTCATGGATGTATTTCTGCTTAAACTGGGGTTTATTAAGAAACATAATGTGCTAACATTAGCGTCTTATGCTAACATTAGCATAAGATGCTAATGTTAGCATAACAGTGAAGTTCAGTGTTTAAGAACTTGAATATATTCTTTTAAAAAGTCTGTTAATGTTTTACCATCACTAAACTAAAATGAGTCCTTCAGTGTATAAATTTGTAGTTATTCTACTATGAATGTTTTTTATTAGTTTATAGAACATTGGTTTAAATGTTTTCTTTGTTTTTCCCAGCCTGTCCTGATCCGCTCTTCAATGAACTGGTGAAAAGCCGAACCTCCAAAGTCACCAAGACTCTGACAGAGATCAACATCGCCTTCTTGCCCTACGAGTCTCAGGTAAACAAACAGTTACATTTAATTACATCGCGGCTACTGACTGGTTTTCCATTTTGCTTGTCAATTTTCTGTTTTTTTAGCCTCACATTTCACTCAACAATACGTAGAAGTTCATGTTTAACTCATTGTCTGTAAGTTTGTCCATCTCTTCGCTCATCCACCATCATGTTTGACTGTTTCTGTGTGTTTTTGTGCTAAATTGTGTTTTAATTTGCTCCACATGTGGTGAAATTATGTCTAAACATCTCTACTTTGGTGTTAAATTAATTCAGATGAAGCCTTGAAACCTAAATCTGCAACAGAACTAAATTGTTCTCCACATTTCCCAATAAGATACGTTTGTTCTTTCTTTTTCAACTTTACCAGTTTTCCATCCCAGCAACAGCAAAGTCTGACCCAAGGAGAAAAACTTCACTGTTGCTCATAAAGTTCTCTTTGTAGATGGTTAAATAATTAAGTTTAATATGAATACATTGTCAGTATATTTCAGAATGAAGTTTCAATGTGAGAAAAAGTATCAGGTTGAAAATTTGTGAATCTCGAAGATAAAGTAAGATGTCATCTGCATATGAACGTATTTCACTTTAACATTGATGCAGCTTGTTACTGAATCCCAAAAAGACAGAAAATTAATATTTATTCTTACAATATTGAAGCATAATTATGAAGCAAAAAGGTATTTTGAGGTTAATAGCTGAACAGATGCCCATGTTTTTAAATATTTTTTGTACATTTTTGGAAAAGTGATCAGACCCAGCTGCATGGACTACAAGTCTGATGTTATTATATATAATAACTGCACACTATTTATCTGTTATAGTCAATCAACCAATCAATCAAGTTTATTTGTATAGAACATTTCAACAAGGCATTTCAAAGAGCTTTACGTCATAAAAACACAAAAATACACTGATAAACTGAAATGTTACATTTTTCTGTTGTAACATCAAAATATTTAAGTTCCATTTATGACGATTCAAAAACAATTTTAGGGTTTTTAGTTTATGTTTAATTTTCTAGAAGTTTATTCTAGATTTATGGTTCATAGAAGCTGAATGTTGCTTCTCCATGTTTGTTACTATTGTTGTTTTTAAATTTGCTTTTAAATATTTAATACGTTTTGTGTGAATATTTACACCTGAATTTCTCTTTGTAGAAAATCTGTTTCTATTCTGTTATTTAAATCATAGACTGGATGAGAAAAATGTTGTTTGTTGGGAAAATTGCAGAAAAAAATATCCAGAGATAAAAAGTGTCTTTAGATTGATTAAAGCAGGAAGTGAAGGACAGGAATACTATCAGCGAGTTTGTTTTGTTTTTTTGATCCGGTTTTAGATTCAGAGAGAAAACAGAGACTCAGATGCTGAGTCATGATTCGCTCTGTTTACCAGAAACTGATCCAGAAACGCTCACATTTCCTTTCCCTCCATGTTTCCACTCCCACAGTCGATTCTGTAATTTTCCTCTCTCCTCTTTTATCTTTTTATTTTTCTCTATTTTTCCCTCCATCCTTCCCCATTAACCCATTTTTTTGCGGTTTTGCTGCGTTTCTCCTCTCCTGTCAGCAGCGATTAATTCAGAGTCGGTGGTTTTTCTGCTTGAGGCAAAGCGATGAATCTCTGTCCCGCCCACAAGCAGAATGAATGAATCTTATTGGTCGGAGCCGGACATACGCTGAAGTTGTAGCCAATCGCTGCTGAGCAAAGGATCCAACTGCAGAGCAGAAACGAGCTGATGATGGACAGATGGAGACGGAGGAGAGGAAGAAAACATGAAAAATAGAAAAAAGACTTTAATAAGAAAGAAAATAAAAACAATAAGAAAGTGAAATAGTGAGAAAAAAGAATGAAACACAATAAGAGAGTAAAACGAAAGAGAAAAAAAGAAAAAGTAAAGCTACAGAAAGAGAAAGAAAGGAAGGAAAGAGCAACAGGAAGGAAATAAAAAGAGAGAGAGCAAAAAGAGCAAGTAAAAGAGTGAAAAAATAAAAAGAGCGAAAGAAAGAAACAAACAAACAGGCTCATTTTCTGGTTTAAGTAAAATAAATGTTAAATGTTTGTAGCTAGTAGAAGATAATCGATTAAACTGGTTAAACTGGTGTATGCAGGTTAAACTGGGTTAAACTGGTGTGTGCAGGTTAACTGGGTTAAACTGGTGTATGCAGGTTAAACTGGGCTAAACTGGTGTGTGCAGGTTAACTGGGTTAAACTGGTGTGTGCAGGTTTACTCCCTGGACAACCCGGACGCCTTCCACAGCTTCTACAGCCCCCATAAGGCCCAGCTGAAGAACCCGGTGATGGAGCGGCTGGCCGAGCAGCTGGCCACGCTCTGCGCCACGCTGAAGGAGTACCCGGCCGTCCGATACCGAGGGTCAGCCATTTTAACTCCTCCAACAATCTGAACCAAAACCTGCAACATTTGGTCTGAATCAGACAGCAAGTACAGAACAGAGACATTCCTCCTTAGGAAGTTTAATTAAATGTATTTGACTGTTTAATATGTTTATGTTTATCCTCTTGTTTTCTCTCTTTTAGGGAGTACAAGGACAACGCCACCTTAGCCCAGCTGGTTCAGGACAAACTGGATGCCTACAAGGCCGACGACCCCACCATGGGAGAGGTGATTTAATCTAACATCCCTTTAAAACTCTAATTTCTTTTTCCTTTTCTGTTTTAGTCCAGTAGACTTGGTTTTATTGGGAGACAAAATTGCAACATTTGTTACATTTTCAATTGGTCCAGTTTCCTTTCGGTGAAACAATCCTAACTAACTGAAAAACCTGTTCCCCTCCTCGCCTGTGGGGGCGCTGCGTCAAGAACCACTGAAGGAAATGAGACAAAAACCTCTGAAGACACTGAGCGCAACTTTCTTCTTCATGAAATGTAAACAAAAATGGAGCGCCGCCAGACTGCAGCGGTTGTAGGATTTCTCATTTGTCTTTGAGTCATTTCTCCCACTAGCGCTAGACTCACCTGCTTGTTTTGGTTGTATTTACCCACAATGCCCTGCACTGTAGTCCACTTCCTGATTTTGGAACGGTCTCTGGTCCTTTTGATGTTTACAGATTAAAACAGACCCAGAGTTCACTTCAACCGAACTGAGACTGAAGACTGTAGTGGACTAGAGTTTAGGTTTTGGTTGCACATTCACATCTCCCCCCTAATGAACTGGACTTTGTAGGCAAACCTTGGTGTGAACCAACAAACTGAACTCTGGTTCGCCTTCAAACCTCAGTCTCAGTTTGGTTGAAGTGAACTTTGGTTCTGTTCGAATGCATATGTGAACACTAAGCGAACCGGAGACTGCTCCAAAAGCAGGAAGTGGACTACAGCCCAGGGCATTCTGGGTAAAAACAACCAAAACAAACTCACTAAGTTAGAGCTAACAAGAGAAATGGCTCGTGGATTTTTACCAAAGACAAAAGAGAAATCCTACAACTGCTGAAACCTGATGCTACTCCATTTTTGTTTACATTTTGTGAGGGAAGAAGTTGTGCTGAGTGTCTTCTTCTGTGGTTCTTGGTGCAGCGCCCCCACAGGCGAGGAGGGGAACAGGTTGTTCAATTAGTTTGTGTCCTTTCACTCAGCTCAATAAGCGAACCTCAGCAGCTGAAAATGTAACAAATGTTGCCGAGTCGAATCGAATCAGTCAGGAGTGTAAATACCTTTAAAGACATTTGCAGAAATGGTTGAAAAACATAGAAAGTCTCGATGCTACAGGCCAACCTAGAAGTGTTTCAACCGTCTGCACCCTGTTTGTCCGTTTCTCTGGTCTTTTTGTGTCGTTGACGCCTGTAAGTGCTTCTCCGTCTGCAGGGTCCTGATAAGGCCCGATCTCAGCTGATCATCCTGGACCGAGGCTTCGACCCGGTGTCGCCCGTCCTACACGAGCTCACCTTCCAGGCCATGGGCTACGACCTGCTGCCCATCGAGAACGACGTCTACAAGTGAGGGAAAAGCAGAAAAGCAGCTGCAGTCTCTGAGATGGGAGGTTAAATCGTCTCTGGTCTTCCTCAGATATGAGACCAGCGGGATGGGAGACTCCCGGGTGAAGGAGGTTCTGCTGCACGAAGACGATGACCTGTGGGTGAGCCTGAGACACAAACACATAGCCGAGGTGTCCCAGTGAGTATCCGCCTTCGTCACGTTCTCTGTTGGAGTAAAGGAACCTCTCTACGGTAGTTCAAAGGAGTTTATTTTGGTTTTGCTCTGATATTAGGGAAGTAACACGTCAGCTGAAGGAGTTTTCCTCCAGCAAGAGGATGAACACTGGAGAGAAGGTAAAACCTTAAATCTGAAACTATACCATGAATTAAACCGTGTAAAGATTAATTCATACCAAGTCTAGTTTATGGAACGAATAAAGTGTTTTAAATTTGTTTTAGGTGCCGCTAGGCCTGTAGCAATAACCAATAAATCAATTAATCATATGATAAATTAAAATAGTTTTTGTAGTCTTCAGTCTGGAGTTTTCAATCTCAACTAGTCTTTTTTCTCTACAGAGACTTTATGTATTTGTTGTTTCTGTTGTTTTGTTTATTTTTGATATTTAAAATGTCTCCCAGTTCCTGGGTTAAATATTTATTAGAATTTATTGTTTATAACTTATAGGACGATTTATCGTCCAGCAAAATTTGTTTTGCGCACCGTCAAAACAAAACAAAACAAAGAAAGTCTTCCAACTAGAGGGAACATTAATGTTTCTTATGTGTCTCCATAGATTATAAAATTGGACAAATTGTAATTATAAAAATAAATTGAAAAGTTTTGCGCCAGGATGAGATTCTTTTTTACGGTTTTATTAAAATTAGTGTATTTGCCATAAAAACAGTTTTTTTCACGAGTCACATGATGAACTACAGGATGTTACTACTGGCAGAAACAACAAAGAAGACAACAGGAAGTGTTAGAAAATGCACAAACTTATTCATGTTTGATTTAAATTCTTTCTTATTTAATTGAAACACCACAATTGCAAAATTGTGTTTTATTGACATTAGTTGAATATCAACAAAGTTTTACGGACATTTGTAATGGAAACGCAGCAAATGATGGAGAAATAAACGTAGATTAATCCTTCCAGACTGAACCCGTAACTCTGCTCCACTTTGCGCTATCTGAAAAATTCAAACGGTTCCTGAAAGGGGAGACATTGCACTTTCCAGCCAACATCAGGTTATTACGGTAATTTCACTCCCACTGTTGCAGGAAGCAGGTTTTACTTCATTTTAATCTGATTAGATGGAAGTTGCAAAAATAACCTGCTAGATATTGAAAGTTCCAGTTGTTATGGATAAATGTGCAAAAATATTTCCTCACAGGACATTTAAAGAACTTTATACAGTTAAAATGAGCAAAAATATCTGGGTTGAGATTTGAAACTTAGGACTTAGAGGGTTTTTTGAAATCATTTAAAAGTAAAATATGAATACGTTTTTCTTCTCAGACACCAAACTTAAAACTGAACCTGGAAGATTTATTAAATATTCAAAATAAAACACAACCAAAACCTATAAATAAAACAATTGTTCTTCAAAAATGTCAACAGAATTAAAACGATCAAGCTTACTTTATTATTTAATGTGATTTATTGCTTATTGTGAAAGACTTATGAATAATAAATCATGTTTTCTCTACCAATGAGGCTGTTTCAAGTTTTTCATGTTTATTTTCCATCTTTGCAGTGAAAGGACATTAAAAAGTTGAATTACCTTTTATAATTTTAACATAAACTCCATTTAAATCTTTGGTTGTGATTATTATTTAAGTGTTGCTGTGTTTTCAGACCACCATGAGGGATTTGTCCCAGATGCTGAAGAAGATGCCTCAGTACCAGAAGGAGCTCAGCAAGGTGAGAGCCTCATGTTTATCCACATAAAACGTTTCCCTGCGTTGGGTCTGGATAATAACACTCAGTGTTTTGTTTCGTGTTTTTGCCAGTACTCCACTCACCTGCAGCTGGCTGAGGACTGCATGAAGCACTACCAGGGAACAGTGGACAAGCTGTGCCGCGTGGAACAGGTTGGCCCGCGTCGGAATGGAGAACAGCCCGACCCGTTAAAGCAGACAGACAGTACCGCGGTAATGCTGTGAGGAAAAGCATAACTGGTGTGAATTGGTTTTTTCAGGACTTGGCTATGGGCACCGACGCCGAGGGGGAGAAGATCAAGGACCCGATGAGGGCCATCGTCCCCATCCTGCTGGACGCCAACGTCAGCACATACGACAAGATCCGTATCATCCTGCTCTACATCTTCCTGAAGAACGGCGAGTAGACGATACATTTACACAGAATAACCCCTCCTCTGTTTTTAATTTTACATTTTATCCAGAATAATTCAGTGAACAAAGACTGAGAAGACATTTTCTATGCTCTACTTTCTTAATCCATATGTATAAACTGCAGGTCTGTGTCTGGTGAATTTAAACATGTTTGTTTTTTATTCAGTGGGTAGAAAATTTTACTGAACTAAGAATAGAAATACTTTATCATAAAATTACTCAAGTAAAAGTAAGTAGTTACTACAAAACTCTGGACAAAAAGGGGTTTATTTACTTTGCAAGACAGCAAATACCTGATGATAAAGGTAATAAAAATGTGTTTCTCTTTTGGGTGAAAAGTGTTTATACAGTTTCTGCAAAGCTGGTAGTGGTGGAGTTTAAATGAGACACAGAGGACAATTTACTGCATTTCCTACGGTATGGAGACGATTTGCAACGTTTCCTACGGTATGGAGACGATTTGCAACGTTTCCTACGGTATGGAGACGATTTGCAACGTTTCCTACGGTATGGAGACGATTTGCGACGTCTACGGTATGAAGACGTTCTAGATGAGGATATTATGCTAAGAGACACGAAGCTGAAGTTGGTTTCCGATTGCAGTTCAGTATCTTTCGTAAATCGTCTCTAGTCCATGAGAAACGTTGTAAATCGTCCTCCGTCTCTCGTTTAAACTCCACCACCTCTATCAGCTTTGCAAAGTCTTTATAAACACCCTTCTCAACCAAAAGAGAAGCACAATATTTTTCAAAAACTTTCTAGGGATCTCGAGAAAGTAAGTTGGGATTGCTTTTTTTCCCCTAATGACCCCTTCTTTAATTTTACAACCTCATATCTCAAAATGTAATTTGCTTCCTTCCCGTTAGAGCTGAATATATTAAGTGTGTTTGCAGGTATTACAGAGGAGAACCTGAACAAGCTGATCCAACACGCTCAGATCCCCCCTGAGGACAGTGAGATCATCACCAACATGGCTCACCTCGGCGTCCCCATCGTCACAGACGTACGATTCTCGCCTCTGATCATCTAACCTGTTAATTTAACGTGTTTTTAAGTCATTTCCGTTCTGCTTTTTCTTGACTCTTTGGTCCTCCTTTGCTTTCTCAGTCCACTCTTCGCAGAGGAAAGAAGATGGACAGGAAGGAGCGAGTGAGCGAACAAACCTACCAGCTTTCTCGCTGGACTCCGCTGATCAAGGACATCATGGAGGTAACACACAGCTCCAAATCACAGCTGAAGAAGCTGAAAAAATTAATAACTAGAATGAAAACTCAGGAACTTTCCCATTACGTTTGGGTATTTGTTTTTTACTTCAAGCAAAAAAAAGTCAGACTAACTGATTGGTTATTTAATTTTAACTCAACATGAATCCAAATCAGCTTTAGTCAAACATTTCCAGTTTGTGTTTCATCAACATATTTAGTGACTCAGGTGGTTTTATGCCTGTTTCTATGAGTAATAACTGTTTTATTGTGTTTCCTGCAGGATGCGATTGATGACAAACTGGACACCAAACACTATCCGTACATCTCCACCCGCTCCTCTGCTTCCTTCAGCACCACTGCAGTCAGGTATTCACGTTCTGGAGACATTTTGGATCTTTTCTCTCTACAGACTGAGGGTTTGGATCGATTCTAGTTGGACAGAAGATGAGTCAGATAACTGTAGCTTACTGGTGATTGGCAGGTAGTGATCTATAAATTAATTAGGTCGTCAATCAGACTTTCTGCAGACCAAATGCAAACAGAAAATTGATTAATAAAAAGCCTGTTTTGAACAAATGGAGATAAAATTAAAGCTGCAGCTCAGACAAACATTTCTGAACTGGACACCCAGTTACACCAGCTTGTTGTCTGTTACTGGGAACAGTTTGGTGTTGATTAATTCAAGTAGGTCAACCTTTCAAAAATAAAACACCAAACTTCCTTTAAGGACTTTGGTGATCTCAGTATTTGACCATTATTCAAATAGCATTCACAAAAAATCTGTATTTTGATAACTTTAGATCCCTCATTCTTAACAGACTCACTACTTTTCAGGCCAATTGATCAAAACCTTTCAAAGGCTAAAAATGGCCAAAACTGGGTCAAAATCAATCAGAATTCCAAGTTCAATCCAAAATGGCCGACTTCCTATTTGTTGTAAAGTTCGAGTTCAAGAGTTTTGTTCATGTTCTGGGAATTTCCAGAATTGTGCCAAATTTTATACTCATATTTTAAGTCATAGTTTCACATTGTCAAGTAAGATAAATAAGGATAATTTTTTACATTGCCAGGGGGCGCTGTTGAGCTAATTCTGTAGTGACTTTTGCAAAAAGCTTAAACTATTTGAACAATTCAGAAGTTGGAGCTTGGCCTGGCTATAACGTCACAACCAATTTTAGGTTGTATTCCTGTTGTAAGTGGAAAAACCAATAATTACTAAACCAAATTATTTTTGGTGCAAACTATTAATATTACCAATAAAACCCAATAATAGTGTTTTATTTTTTCTGATTTATGCGCTCAAATGCTAAAACGTTTGAAAAAATACTTTCTGTACCAAACTGTTCAAAGTGTTAAAAATAGTTCATAGGTAACTCTGGGCTGCTTTGATAAAAATAATAATTGATTTTAAAATAATGCTAACGTGTTAGCATGACGAGTGGAGAGAAAAGCTAAAATCTTGAACATAAATTATGTTTTTTCTGCGGCAGTGCTCGATATGGACACTGGCACAAGAACAAGACCCCGGGAGAGTACCGCACCGGCCCCCGACTGATGGTGTTCATCATCGGAGGCGCGTCTTTCAGCGAGATGCGCTGCGCCTACGAGGTCACGCAGGCTAACGGGAAGTGGGAAGCCGTCATTGGTGAGTGCAGCAACGTTGGATCTTGGATCCTCACTTTAACTTACTTTTCTACTGAGTCGCACAAGATAATCTGCAGACATGTGGCTTCAAAAAGCCCTACATTTATCGTTAGCTGCAATCCAAACAGGTTTAATTAACCTGGAATCCAGTTAAGAAGTTCGTTCACTTCAGTGAAAGGTTGCCTGGTTGGGATTTTAAAGTTCGGTCCAGTGAGTTTCCAGTAAGTTTTGGAAATATTTCATCAAAACCTGGGCAGTAAAATCTGTCCCGTCTGGGTCATCCAGAAGGAAAAACTCAAAGTTTTGTCCAGCAAACTCCTCCCTCATTTGTATTTCAAAGTTATTGACGGTGTCTTGCAAAATTATTTATAATCTGAGGTTTTTTTCCCATTTTTTGACATTACAACCACAGATTTCTATTTTATTGGGGTTTTATTTGATGAGCTAACAATAAGTTAATAGGAAATTAATAATTTCTCCATTAAAAACACTTAATTGAGAAGTTTAGTCTGATACCCCTAAATAAATAAAAAAAATCTTCAGCATTTTGCTAACTTTAGCATTTTTAGCTAGGTTTAGCGTACTTAGCAAAACTCAACAACTATAAAAAATGAAACCAGGAATGAAGGATTTAAAGAATCACTTCCTGAAGTTCAAACTGTAAATGTAGGTTGTGCAATAGCAAATTTGGTCCTATGCTAAGTCTGACATGCTGGGTGTCAATATGGTTGATATTAGCACTTTAGCGTTAGCTTTCACTCAGTACTTTGTTGGTGTAGCACTTTTTATTTTACATTTATTTAATTTCCAGCATCTATAAAGTATTTTTTAATTGAATTAGCATTAGCAGAGCTAACGTTTGTAATTAGTACTTTAGCGTAGTTTCTGCATGTTTTGTCATCAACTCAAATTTAAGACTTTTTAAGACAATTATGAATAGAATTTAAGACCCATATCACAACAGAAATGTACGAACTCCGACCAGTCAGATGGAAATAAATTTACACTTACCCACAATACACACAAAAAACTAGCTAGCTAGTCTAGAGTATGTTAGCATCTAGTTAGCGGTAGCCTCAACCGCCTTGAGTCACAGATGTTTAAATGTGACTCGAACTTTTACCTGACAGAAAAGTCCTGCGAGAATTTAAAAAAAAAATGTATATGAGATTAAATAGTTCTGTTGAAACAAAATGAAGGACCTGTGGTTAACAAATTTAAGACTTTTTAATGATACACGGACACCATGTTTAAGGTTAGCGCAGCTGACTTTGTAGTTGGCAGTGATAGAGATAAATTTATTTTTATAGTACATTTCATCAACCAATTACAAAACAAACAATAAACATTACATTTTGTCAAAATTGTCAATCAAATACATCGATCAAAGTCAAAAGTAATTCTAACCAGGTGAGTTTTTAGTCTAGATTTAAAGGAACTCGGTGTTTCAGCTGTTTTTCAGTTTTATGGAAGTTTGTTCCAGATTCGTGGAGCATAGAAGCTGAATGCCGCTTCTCCATGTTTGGTTCTGGGGGAAAATACCAAAAATACTTCCTTCCATTTCTGAATCTTGAGTTTCTTTTTGATAATCCATCACATAGAATCCCAGTAAACGGTTCCAGTTTGTGGTTGTGGTGAGACGAAATGTGGAAAACTCAGAAGGTGTGGATTATTTTGCAAGGTACGGTACCGACTGTGTCACATCGGTTCTGTTGTGGCTATTAGTACTTAAAGCTGAACCATCCACTGTTTTCTTGTTTCCTGTTGCTTTAGCTGTTGTCTCTCAATCAACTGTTATCTTTAACTTGCAGCCTTGTCTTCTTCTGTCTTTTTTTGTTGGCGTGTTTGTGACCCGAGTGAAGTTGGCTCCTCCCACCTTCTTCAAATCTAACAAAATTGGTGTCAAACGTTTGTGCAGCAAACATTTTCATTTGCGCCGCTGTCTCTTTAAAGATATTGATAAAAAACTTTTCCAGAGGTATTTATCAATATCGTTAAAGAAAAACCACCACAAATGAAAATATTTGCTGCACAACCAAAGTTGATTGACACCAAGTTTGTTTGAATTTGTAAATCTGAGCAGGGAAATGGTTGACCTCTGACCTCTGGAAACTTTATTATCTTAAAATGATAGCGGCACAAACAATACATTTTTCTGTGCAAACGTTTGACACCAATTTTGTTAGATTTGGGTAATGTGGGGCTGGAGGGCTGGTTGACCTTGTGACCTTTAAACTTTGATTAATGTCTTCAAAGTAAAAGACTGGTTGTCCTTTCATAACCTTTAGAAACCTTTTTATTAATACTTATCTTTAATATCTTTAAAGTGACAGCAGCACAAACAAAAAAATTTGCTGCACAAACGTTTGACACCAATTTTGCTAGATTTGGGTAATTGTTGGTTGAACTTTTAACCTTTAAACTTTAATATCTTCAAACCAAAAGCAGCACAAACAAAATATTTTACAGCACAAACAGCGCAGAGTGGATTGACATAAATTTAATTTGATTTAGTAAATGTGAGCAGGGCAATCGTTGATCTCTAATGACTTCTGGAAACATTTATCAATATCTTTAAAACAATAGCGGCACAAAACAAACGTTTGACACCGATTTTAGGTTTGGGTGATGAGGGGAGTTAGTTGACCTTTCAACTTTCATTAATATTGTCAAAGCAAAAGCAGCACAAACGAAAACATTTTACACCAACTTTGTTAGGTTTTCATAATGGCTGGTTGAACTTTTGACCTTTAAACCTTTTTTAATATCAGCAGCACAAACGTTGGTCACCAGTTGTATTTGTAGCAGGCGGAGGGTCCGACTTCACTCGGTTGGTACCGCCCTGTGGGTCCATGTCTGCAAGTGGACGAGTGTCTGTGTGTTTTCTCTTCACGTCGTGTTTTGGGGGTTTATTTTGGAGAGTCGGGCTGTGGGATGCTGTGAGACGAGTGGTGAAGCCGCCTCTGTTCCTTCACAGGTTCCACCCACTTGCTCACCCCAACCAAATTCTTATCGGACCTGCAGCACCCCGACTTCCGAGAGTCCACTAGGGTGTCCTTTGAGGACGCACAGCCCTCAGACGAGTGAGGCAGAGACAGATTGGGAGGGAGGGAGACAGAAATCACAGGACAAAGTAAAGGCAGCCGCTCAGAGAAGCCCTTTCTGAACGTTTAGCACAAAGGGCTTCGTTTTGGTTCCTCCCTCTTCTTTAAACACTCAGAACTGTTTTATGTGCCTCACCTTCCCCCTCCTCTTCCTCCCCGTTTCCCACTGGGATGGGCATTCCTGATCCCTCCTCACTGCATGGTCCGCTCCAACTCCGGCAGGCTCTTCTCTATTTAAAACCAAAATAATCAAATTAAAAGCTTTGATTTGGGTGAATCTGTAGATCGAGTCTCGCCTGTGGAGGGCGGCGGCGGCGGCGGCGGCCATGCCCTGAGGAGGTCGTGGCTCCATCCCTGCTGCCTCCTCTCCTCATCTCAGCCGGTGGATTAAATCGCTCTGATTTATGACGGCCACCCAAAGCTCCTTCAGACCGTCTCACTCATTCACCTTTAACCCCCGACATCTTCACCGTGTGGCGCCGTCAGTTCTACTGCTGTCCTGCAGAGCACAAACTTTGGCTGGTCACCTTCAGCCCGCCGTCACATGATAATACAGGGGTGTCCAAAGTGCGGGGCGGGGGCCGTTTGTGGCTCTTGGAATGATTTTTTTTGTGGTCGTCAAGAATGATGCAAATTTGACTCGTTCAGCTCAGATGGTTAACAAAGAGGAAGAGTTTTTATTTTTAGTCAGGGTTTAAATTATTACCAATCATGGAGTTTTAGGGCCAAACTAAGAATGAAAAATGAATAAAAATATGTGAAAAAAGTAAAAATAATGAGAATAAAGTCATTATTACAGCTTTATTCTAGTAACATTATGACTTTATTCTTGTAATATTTACTTTACTTTTATATTTTTACGACTTTATTCTTGTCATTTTATTTATTTTTTTTAGTGTGGCCCAAATACTCCATCATAATCACCAACATAATTCTCTTAGAATAGAAAATATAAAGTACAACACAAAGTATTTGTCTGTTTACAAGTGAAACCATGTTTATCCAGAGACTTTTACTGAAAAGCTGACTTTGCTGCACTGAAATCAACTTTTAATGTATTTAATTAAACTTGACTAATTAGAGCGTTTTGAAAGTAAGTTGCCCAAAAGAAACTGAAAACTAGATTCTCGTCTTTTAATACCAAAGTGAATCAACAGTGAATAATGAAACAATTTTACTGCTGTAGCACCTTGAATTTATTTCATTTTTTTGGCCCATGAGAACCTGTGACTTGACTAACTTGGCCAAAAGTTTGGACACCCCTGTGCTAATATAACTCGCGACTCGTCTGCAGACGGTAAAAAACACAAAGCAGACTTTTTTTGTAATCTTCTGAAGCCCCCAAAATTAAAAACCGGCTAAACGTGCAGTTAGTGGTACCAACAAACACAAACGTTGGACAGGAGGTTCTTTCCATTGGTGAAAAAATTAATTAGAGCTGACGCAAGAGAAGCTTCAATAAAAAGGAAAACCAGAAAACAAAGAGCTAATATCAGCAAAGGCTCCTTTAGGTTTTTCTTCAGTCGACAAGAAAAACCATTAGAGACCAGAGATTACAAAAAAGTCTGGCTTTATTAAAGGAAAAGAGACAAACTGAGCAGAAAAAAGAAACTTTCTACAGACCTAAACATCTTAAAGTCATCTTAAACCATGAAATGCTGCAACTTGGCCTCCATCTCATGTCTGACTAACCTGCTAAAGCATTACTGTTTTCCTAAACAAAATGGCCCCCAAATCTTTACCAAACACTCCAAAAATGTTTGGCTTGATTAAAGGAAAACTGAGTTGAGAAAGAAACTTTCTACAGACCTAAAAAGCAACATCTGAAAGTCCATAACCCCAATAAATAAAAGGTTTTCATGTAATACTACAACTTGGACTCCATCCAAACATCAAATATTTAGATTAATATGCTAAATTTTGGTTTTCCTGAACAAAATGGCCGCCACTTACTTAAGGAGACCAGGAAAACCATTGCCCAAGATCTTTACCAAAAGTTACAAAAGAGTCTGGCTTCCTTAAAGGAAAACAAACAAAGCAGAAAAAAATCTTATGAAAAACCAGAAAAAAAAACAGAAAAACCATCTTATGTACGACTAACATGCTAAAGCATTATGGTTTTCCTGAACAAAATGGCCGCCACTTACTTCAATTGACCAGAAAAACTATTGCCCCAAAATCTCTACCAAAGATTGCAAAAAATGTCAGGCTTCCTTAAAGACGAACTAAACTTCCTACAGACCTAAACATCAGTGAACACAGTAATCAAACCCAATAAATAAAAGGTTTTCCTGTAATGCTACAACTTGGCCTCCATCTTATAAACTACGGTTTTCTTGAGCAAAATGGCCGCCACTTGCTCCAACAGATCTACGTTTAAAGCTTTGTTGTTTTAGATGCATTCGGAGAATCTGTGTAGTTAGAAATCAAAGTCCAGAGTGTTGTGTTTCTGTTGCAGGGAAAACCCCACAAAGCTGTTTGTTTTCAGAACAACAAACTCAAACATTTCAATCTTTAACAAGTTTTTTCTCACTTCACCATCAAATTCTGCCTCCAACAGATGGAAAAACTCTCAGCTTTGCATCAGAAACAAACCTTATTACTGGTGAAAGGTGCTGGCAGTAAATCAAACTCCCGTTTGCCTCAGAAATAATTTAAACTTCCAAATATTTGAGCTAATTTGGTAAAGTTGTGGCACAAACTGTTTGCTTTACTCCAAAAAGCACCTTTCACGTTGTACGATGTCACTAATGTGTCTTCAGCCGCCACAAACGCACCTCCTCTGTCTCAGAGATTCATATTTTGACTTTGGATTTTATAATTTCTTCAGGGTTTTTGTAGCTTTTCCTCTGCAGACAGAATATTAGATTAGGAAGTTTGGTAGTTCGGATATTCTGCTATTTTAACTTTACTTTCAACCACACCGACTCTAAAACCTGCTCTTCAAAAACCTTAAGTGAAACTTGGTATATTCTGGTAGGTTACACACAAAGTGATACATCTATGCATTTTACTTTCTGCTGATTCTGGTGATTGTGGAGTTCATCTCATAGAAACCCAAAATGTAGCTTCTTGGAAATTTGGTGTATTTTTATAAGACAAAAAATAAACATTTTTGAAAGTAGAAGTATGTTGGTCTTGGGACCAAAATGACCCACAAAAAGCTAATTTCATTAAAAACACTTAAAACGTTTTAGTTTAATCGTTCTAACACCAAATATACCAACATACGCACGGTGGAAACTTCCCTAACACCTGCAGTCTTCCTTATCTCCACTCTTGGGGTTTCAGCCAATCACCTTAAAGCATGACAAATGGAGCTCCCGGATTGGCTGCTTTGGAAACGACAGCCAATAGCGCGTCAGCTTCCCTAGATTTGTTTTCTCCCAAATATTTTGGACGTGCTTCACGGACAAATCTCTGATTAGGTGAATTTTCTGTGAATAATTTGGAGTTATATCCCACAAAACAATTAGCAAACACTAAACCGCTAATAATTATTGCTAAAAAATATATATTTTTTACAAAATTGTAGAGCATTTTTAAATGTCTTGAGAAGCGATTTATAAATAAAATGTATTATTATTAAAAGTTTGCACCCAAGAATTAATGGGAAGTTTAGTTGAAGGAAAAGGAGATGTAGAAAAATATTTATATCATTTTGCATCTGCCTTTATTTGCAATTGGTGTGAACTTGGTAATCGATTAACTTATTGATAATTGTGACGATTAATCGGAAAAAAATGTCATTCTAAAAATTTTATTTAACAGCTTAAACCTTTTTGTACAATATTAGAAATAAATTAAAAATGCAAATAAACAAATCAGTTCTTTTTATAACTAAGAAAATAAACATTTTATTGGTAAAGTTAAAACATATTTACACATATGTTTTGATATATTTGGCTTGAATGTTATTTTCCATCAAATGACCTTTTTGTTTTAACTCCAGTTAACAATTGATTACAAGTTAGTTGAAGATTATTTTACTAGTTAGTCATGATTAATCACTTTTCTACCTACATTGCTGTATTAAACATAAATCTTTATTGATCACACATTTTTGCGAAGGACTACATTTTGGGTTTCATTCGCTGCAAACCACAACCAAACATCTGAAATATAACAAAGTGGAAATGAAATATTGCTAAACTCACATTTTCACAGCCGTAAACATGTTTCAATGTGGAATTGGTTTAAATTCAAAGCGCAGTAAAAGTCGATGCTGAACATTTCTCTCTGTGTGCTTATGAGACCAAACAGCTGCTTCTGTTTGGACCGGATGTTGTGAAGTGTTTCTGGTAGAGAGAGCTTGTAGTCATTTCCTGCCTGCTCATGTGTTTCGTGTTGTGACCGATGGTTTCGGCCGCATGTGCATGCTAATAATGCATCGAAGTCCCAGCAGCGCAGCATTTACAGCTGAATAGCTAAAATATTTCCGCTGTTTGGTTTAAGAAATAAAGAATCCTTTGAATTGTTCTTGTTTCTCTGAGAAACGTCAGTAACGGGAAACCAGACAAAGTAAATCTTTGGTTTTTATAGCGTCTATTTAAAGTGAATATTGTTTTTTTTTTTCCCTACATGATTCATTATTAACCTTCTGACTAACTGATTATGATTTCATAACTCCGGGCTTCCATCTTTTCTTTCAACGGCTGCTGTCATCTGCCTTAGGCATTCATAACAAAAGCTGAGAACACATTTTATTTTGTTTTAAATGTAACTAAACGCTCAGATTTAATGCTGCGTTTGTGTGTGTTGTCTCCAGGATCGACCCACATCTTCACTCCCACCTGCCTGCTGGAGCAGCTCAAGGCCATGAACAAACCAGACGAGGAAGTCACGAGCTAAGAATCCTCCTCTTCATCTTTCCCAGCCAAATCCATCAGTTATGTATGCATAATGCCTGGAAAAGAGAAAAACAAAGACGGAAAAAATATATATCAAAGAATAAAACTGTTGCAAGTATTCTTGTTTTACAATGGATGCAACTAATTAAATTTATTTAAAAAAGATGATATTTGAAGGCCAGATAAAATGCAATGTACCAAAATGTCCTATTGTATGCTAACATTATGCCAGGATGTGTAAACAGTTTTTTCCTCCAGCGTTCCTCCTCCCTGTGGGTTTTACTGTTGGCAGATCGAAGGGGGATGTGCAATTTGAGACGACATTTTGTAAAATATATCATGCAATATAAATGTATTCACATATTTCAGCAGAGAGGAGCGCCATCCGCCCATCTGACATGTTTGTATTCAGTAGCATGCTTGGACTCGTGTGGACTGTTCCGTGTTTTTGTGTCGAGTGTTTTGAGTGCAGAGGAGTTAGCGATTAGCTTACTATCTTGGGGTTGAATACGATGCCAAAAACTTCTGAGTGTCAAACTATTAAAAACGATGCTGGGTAACTAAAAATACAGCTGCCTCCTGCTCTCAACTCATCTCCAGATTTAATTAAATATTTTTTCTTTCAAGGTTTTATGCTAATAAGCTATTAGCTACCTAAGCTAATGGCTAAAACCAACCAAACCGTGTTACATTTGTTTACAAAATGTAACACGTGCACAAAAGTAAACTATAGCAAGTGCAAAAATAAGTCCTAAATACCGTACGTTGGTAATCACTTTGTTTACAACAGTAGCTTCTTAGCATGTAGCTGCCAACAAAAATGCTAATTAGCCATTAGCAAAGAAATCTGATCAGCCAAATCTAAATTTTTTAACCAATTTTGTTTTGAAAGTGTCTTTAAAGTCGTGTGTCAGTTCTACATTAATCCACAAAAAAAGTTTTACAACAATTAACTTTCCGCCAAAATTTAATTGGCCTGAGCTAATAGCTCATTAGCTTGAGCTAATGAGCTAAACCTTTTCCTTCTTTTAACCATTTCAAAAATAAATTTTATGTCACCACATTTAAATATTTACAACTTAAACTTACGAGTTTAGCTTGTCTGCTAGCTAGAGTGAAACAAGTAGGCTAAGCTAGCCAGTTAAGTTAACAATTTTTCTCCTTCTGTTACTGTATATCCTTGTAATTTGTTTCCTATTTTGAAAATCTGAATACATTTCATTTGATAAAAAAGAAACATTTTCAACCAACAAACATCTTAGCAGTTTTTCTCCAGTTGAATTTGCTAACTAGCTATTTGCTAACCAAGCTAATAAGCTAATCTACCAAACCTGGCTGTTTTCTGTAGTAAAAACGTTACTGAAAATGTTAAGCACATGACGGGCACCAACAGGGAGAACAATGTTAGAGATTTTTACGTTCTTCTTGTTTGTGTCGGCTTGTTTGACTCTCAAAAAAACAAAGTTCTTGGTTTCAGTATTCACCCAATAAGCTCAGCTAGGAAGAGAAACAAAAAAATATCAAATGAAAGCTAAAACCTTCACCCCTCCTTACTGTAATTTCCTGCACCAACCTTTTTTCCACTCAAACAGAAGTTATTGTTAAAAAAGGCTGTTGCTTGCTGATATTAATGATTAATCCTAAAAGAGGCCCAGCTGTGTTTCAGTATTGTATCCTGTCAGATTATTAGTACTAATCGGGCCTTGCACTGAGTAAGTAGTGTCGTGTATCTGCCATACGTTGCTGTTTAAGCGTCTTACTGTTGAATTGTGGTTTATTTTAAAGCAGTGCAGTAGTGAAAACATTTCTGTGAAGCCGCTGTGTTTGTGACGTTTTAGCTGTAGATGTTAAACTAGGTAAAATATTTACTACTATACTTTGTTTTTCCCTGTGGTGCAACGTAACCCCGTCCCTGAAGTTGAATGGCTTTGCAATGATAAAACTAAACCTGCGTGATATCGCCTCCCTTCTGTAGGCCAAACAAGTCGTATTTTGCACTATGATGAGTTTTCTGTGATGCAAATGCTTGAGGTTTTTTTTATATATATATAATTATAATTTAGGCTTTATTTGCCCAATCACTGTATTTATTTAAAAGTTATTCATCAGAGAAAAATAACAGTCTGTCCTCTTTCACTTATTGGGACTGTATGTTTGCGAGTGTGTAAGCACAAACAGTACAACCATGTGTACCGACATGTTACTAAGGCTGTCTAATAAATTGGCTTCCATGACATATCGCCGTCTTTCACATCTTATACATGTCACTGGATTTCTATTATCTACTTAATATTTCACTAAAATTAAACTGAAGCTGGGTTTTGGCGGTATGGGTGAGAAAAGTGGAGAAGAAATTATGATTTATCATTAATTTTATAGTATTTTATATTTTTGGTGTTAAGTCAAAAATATAAAGCAATGTGATGAATTTAGATAAAAGTTCAGACTAAAATTCAAGTGAAAATGTGTAAGTTTAATGTAAAATAAAAGCTAAATGTCTGACTTACATTAAAGCTGGTTGGCGCCATCTGCTGGTGAGCGGAGATCTCTGCAGGTCGTAGGTCACATATCCCATCTGGTCACATGACTAAAATTATACCTAAAATAATGTCGAGCTCTTATTCTGAAATGACTCCGATCTCAGCAGGCAGAACGAGTTTAAAGTTCAGAATAAAAAACATTTAAATACAAAAAGAGAAAAAATGAAGTTAGTTTACAGTTAAGACATATTTATAAATGTATAGAAAAGAGTTACAAAAACATTTACAACACATGTAATGTTCTGTGAAGTAATTAAATCTATATGATCTACAGTATTTATTAAATATGAGTTATTTCAGTGTATGTCACATCATTATCTAATATACTCATAAAATTAATTTATTTTTATCAGCTGCGTTTCCACTGACCAGAAAATTGCACAAATTGGAATTACAAAATAAATTTGCCTGATGGGGAAAAAACCTTTTTTAAAAATTTGCTAAAAGCTTTTTGTGCTGGGATGCAAAAAAAAAAAACAACAACTTTGTTTTGCAGGTGACCAACAACAGGATGTTACCACTGCTGGTAACGACAAAGAAGACGACGACAGGAAGTGGAAGCAACATAATTACAAAATTGTGTTTTTTTTTGACATAACAAAATTTTGCACACATTTATAACCGAAACGCAGGAAAATCAACAATAAAATTCAGCTTCAAAACCCGAATAGAAAAGTTTCTCCTGAGAGTAAAACCAAAGAAAAGTAACAAAGCGGACAAGTTGCTGTTTTTATTCACTGTGGTGGAGTTGCTGTCGCCTCGCCTCTAGTAGTAGCAGGACTGCGTGAGCAGCTTGTGGGAGACGAGGCCTGACGCCAGCGAGCGCGCCATGTGTCCGGACGTGTGCTTCATGCGCCGCGCCGCGCGGATGGCGCGCTCCAGAGAGCCGTCCAGCGACGCCTGGCCCTCCACCGAGTGCGATCGTCTGCGCCGGCTCTTCCTCTCTCTGGGACGCCGGAGTCCTGAGCTGCGGCCCGGCGACATGTCAGGAGAGGAATACCGGGTTTTGGAGGGCAGCCTGGGAAAAAAGGAGGAAAATATCAGAATTAATAATAAAAAAAACTGAGGATTGCTGTTCAATTTGTGCTAAATAAATTTTTATTTAACACAATTAAATAAAAATTCACATCAAAATCCATTTGTATCAGAGTGTTGATTAATTGATAAGCGGCCATTTTCTTAAAAATCCCAGTTTTATCTTGTATCAAGATGGCCGACTGGGATAACATTTTTATGATACTGTTAAAAAACAAAGCACATGATTATATTACATTTCTTTTATGTCAACTGAAATAAAAAGTTGAACAAGTTTATGTTTATTTTTCTCGCTAATGAAATAAACAAAAATAATTATTTCTGTTTATTAATAATAAATAATTAGAAAATAGTAATTTTCTCATTATTAAACTTGGACATATTTATAAAAACAGGAACGTCTCAGGCTGCTGATATTTTCTGTTGCGCTACAAATATTAAGAGTTCATGTGAGCGCCCTCTGCTGGCTGGAGGAGAAGATCGCCTGGGACGATCAAATCTGAAACTTTTCAAACTCAGAAATTTCAATGTTTTTTCTAGAAAATTCTCAGAATTTCAGATTTCAATTTCAACTATTAAAATAAATAAAATGGTCAGATTTTTGTTTTAAATTGTGTAAATCATCGTAGATGAACATAAAAAGGCTGACAGTTTCTACATTGTTGATGGTTTTCTCATGCATTTTCCTTCGGTTTGTTAGTTTTTGTGTGTTTCTGGGTGATGAGTGCTTACAGCAGCTGTTGCGAGTACAAAGGCACATGATTCAGGGGTGAAGGTGAAACTGCAGCGGCGCTGAACCTCCTGGTGGGAACTCTTTCTGAGGAACTTGGCTGGTTGTTTATGTGACTGGAGGGAAAATATCTGTAACAATCTGTGAATAAAACAGTTTCATATCCAAGTAAGTCAGTTTTTCTTTGATTTCATAATTGTTTTGTTATTGTCTTTTAACCTGGCAGTAATAATCGATTATTTTCTCCTTATATCACCTGAATCTGTGCATATGTGCATTTTGAGAAGTCCACAGATGGGACAGCGGCACCAACACGGAGGGTCCGATGGCTCTCTGCT
Source organism: Xiphophorus hellerii (assembly GCF_003331165.1). Classification (NCBI taxonomy): domain Eukaryota; kingdom Metazoa; phylum Chordata; class Actinopteri; order Cyprinodontiformes; family Poeciliidae; genus Xiphophorus; species Xiphophorus hellerii. Next base: position 7,338,529 of record NC_045679.1, on the reverse strand, counting down.
GCCACCTAGTGGACCTACCAGCACACATCAAACAAAAATTCATCAATTATGCAGAAGAAGTCATGCAGAATTAGGTGTTAAAAATGTTTAAATAAAACTCAGAGGCAGTAGATGAAGGCTTGTACACATGGAAACAAGCCCGGTATGTTTTTATATTATTTAAGAAAAAAACTTTTCTTACAATACTTTTTCAAAATGACCACGTTTTTCCTAGAAAAACTTTCTTCCTTGCAATTTTCTACTGTTCAAACTCCAGAAATCTGCATGTTTTTGCTTGAGAATTTCTAAAATTAATCTCAAATTTTCTGGATTCTTTCTAACAAATATTCAACTTTTCAAAACTCTACGATTTCCATGGTTTTGCCAGAAAATTTCAGAGATTAATCTAAAAAATTCAGATTTCTTTCTAGCAAATTTTCAACATTTCAAACTATAAATATACGTTTTTGCTAGAAAACTTCTGCATTTTTTGGCAGAAATGTACACCTTCCCTTCTGCCCCCTCCTACTAGGCCCCTGATACGCTCTTGTTTTATCAGGACTTGAGATTTGGGCTGGTTTTGTATATTTTTTGGAGTTGAATGAGTTTTCAGAACAGCCAATATGACTGAAATCGTGAGCAGATTCGCCCGAGTCGTCTCAGGGTAGGCAGAGCCTCAGACTGAAGATGAAAGTTTGTGATTTACGTTCAGCAGGTTGTCTGAGGATGGACAAACACTGAGGACAAAGAGGACTCTCATCTTTGCTGTCAGGTCCGTCTGCAGCTTCCAGAGCGGAGGACATCCCTGCAGAAACAAACCCTGAGTAAAACCATGTTTTATTTATTTAAATCAGCAGCAGAATGTGAGATAAATCCTTACACGTCTGTGTGTTCCTGCTGCGAACGTCAGAGGAAACGTTATGTGGCGCCAGAGACGTTGGGGTAAATCTGGAAACCTGAGACTGGAGCTGCTCCGGTTCTGATCCCCTGACTGGAAAAAACAAAATAAGATGCAATAAACAACTTCCTGTTATTGAGCGAAGAAAAAAACAGAGAAAAAATAATTATTGGCATGTTGCACCAGTAAAACCCAGAATGAGAGACTGAATCACGATTATTCCTGTTTTTATATATTCAGGGTTCGTCCAATTTCCTAACAGTAAAGTTCAAGCAGTTTGTAAGGATTTTCAAGGTAACTTTTCAAACTTTTCCAGCACCAGATTGGAGATAAAAACAACACAGATGAACTAAAGCAGGCAGTTCTAATTCACTATTATGTGATATAATTTATTACTGTTATTAATGATAATTTGTGATTGTATTCTTGTAAACTAAAGTTTTATCTCTTACTCACCCTCTACCTACTGACTGGTCCAAGAAAATTACAAAAAAATCTCTAAAAAATGTTTTCTTCAAGTTTTCTGGCATTTGGTAAACAGAAATAATTTTTGTGATTCCAACTGACCTAAAAAAGGAAAAGCAAAAAAAAAAAAGTCTGTCTTTTTATTATCTTTAAGCATTTGGTTCCAACTGTAAATAACATTTGCCAAATTTAGGATTTTAATTAAGAGTTAAATTTAACTAATATTTAAACTGTGCAGTTTGAACATTAATCAAGGACAGAAATCAAACATTTCCAAACTTTGAAAACACCTAAATGAAATTCAAGAATTCCAGGAACCTTTAAAATAGTGCAGCTGATTGAACAGCCTGTAGGGGTCTAGTTAAAGTATTGGTAAACTCACAGAAGTGATTTTGTTGTTGTTTTGGTGCAGCGGCGCCTCTCGTCTCTCTGGTTCGATGAGAGACGAACGTCTCCGGTTCGATGTCATCGAAGGTCTGAACTAATCTCCTCTCCAGACTGATGTCACTGCAAAACTCCACAGATCTGACAAACAGACGAGAAAATTAATTTAAAAACTGAAAAAAAATATTTTCCAACATGTTTTTAGTTCTTGTTTCACTCAGAGGGAGTTTGAATTATTTAGATCAGAGGAGTCCAAACGTCTCTCCGTTAAGCTGAAAACATTCAGGGCCACTAAAAGGTTACTTTTAAACAAACTTCTGGTGCCTTATTTTATTTTAGCTGCTCAATAATAAACTAAATTTTGATTTAATTAAAATGAACAAAATTTTTGTAGAAAACTGATGTGTCTACAGCTACGTGGGTTGATTGTTTTCTTCTATGAGAGGTAAGATTTGTTTTGGGTCAATGTTTGTTGCTCTAGTTTCTCCAAAATGACCAAACGAGGATCTACAGTGTATTTCTAACACATCAGCATCAAATTATTATCAGTAGCAGAACTTTGAAACAAGATTTGACAACGAGAAGCTTTTTCCTAATTAAAACAACTTTTATCTCATAATTTAAGACATTCTTCTTGTAAAATGATGCCTTTATTCTACTAATATTATGACTATAATCTTGAAATTGAACTAAAATTATTGTGGTTTGGTTCTAATACTTTGTTGTACAAATCACAGAAGGGATGACTGAAATAAAATTCACTTTTGAAAATATTTTCTGTCATTTTAAGAAAAGAAAGTCAGAAAAAAATAAAATATAAAATCAATTCCAGCATGAAAACACTGGAAATTTTATTTTTCTGTTATATCACCCAGTCTTAGATTTACCCTGCACTGCAAAAACACAAAATCTCACCAAGTATTTTGGTCCAGTTTCTAGTACAAATGTCTAAGTAAACTTGAAATAAGACAAAAATAACTTACAGGGGACTTTTCAGCAAGAAACAAGAGTTTGATTTAAGTGAATAATGTCTTAATATTGTTGAAAAAGTTTTAGTTCCATTGGCGGAATATTCCACTGCCGTTACCTAGCAACCCCAGACAAGCCCAGCCTGTTGCCTAGCAACCCAGTTCTAGTTCCACTGGCAGGTTATTTCACTTGATATCTGGGCCACACCAGATATTATTATTATTCATAATAATACTGATGTGTTTCAAATGTTTTTTTATCAGTGTGTGTAATGAATGAATATAATAAACAAGTTTCACTCTTTGAATGGATTTACTGACATAAATCAACCTTTTTCACGATATTCTAATTTTATGACCAGCACCTGTACGTATGAATATTTTTTATGTAGTGACTGTATAAGGGAAAGCAAAAAATAAATAAAAATTATATTGTTAAAAAAAATTATTGATAAAAATTATTAAAAAGTAAATATATTTATACAAATAAATATATTCATAAAATAATTCCTCCACAACCTGAAAAAAGAAAAAAACAAAGCAGAAAATGTGGAATATCTTCTGTGATATTATCGAGATATTTCAAAAATATATTGTGATAAAGTATTTTGCAATATTGCCCACCCAGTGAAATAATCTGCAGTTTTTCATCAATATTAAGGAATTATTGACTTAAAACAAGCTCATATTTCTTGCTGAAAAGTTATTTCTAAGTTAGTTTTGTCTTATTTCAAGTGTTGTACGGTATTTTCAGGAGAAAGTAGATCAGAACTGCTTGGTAACATTTTGTGTTTTTGCAGTGCGTTCTCAGTTATCGTTTCAATGAGGCGTCTGCAGACTTGGGACTAAGTGCAGCTGGAGGATAAAATCTGACCTGATGGGAGACGAGGAGGAGCGGCGGCGACAGAAGTTTCTCGAAATCGTCGCAGCGCCCAGCGGCTTCTCGTTTTTCGCCGAGCTCAGCAGCTCCTCGTTCCACTGAGAAATTTCCAGTTTCTCCTTCAGTAGGTTAACTTCGGCTTGCAACGTCAGGAACGCGTCACTGCAGAGCAGAAAGACAGGCGGGTGATTCAGGGTCATAAGATACATGTTTACCTGGAAGCCCGGGTTTAGTTTTACACAGCAAACCAGTAAGAAAAGCTGCTTTACTGGGAATATTGCCAGTCAAATCCCACAAACATGCAGCACCACACCATGCAGTGAACAACAGATTGTACCTCCTATTAGTAATCTCATTGAAAAGCAGCAGATTCTGCAATAAAATACAGAAAATTAAATAGGATTAAACAGAACGCCTCCATAAACCGGAATATTTATTCCAGCACTTTGATTTAAACAGAGTGATAAATTTAATTAGTTTTATTTCTGAAAATGTCAGCGTTTATGGTGAAATGAAAACCAAGAATTCAGTTTGGAGAAATTACATAAGATCAATAAAACTTATTTGTTTTCTTATATAGATATGCTTTTATTTTTACCAAAATAATCAGCAGCAAAGTATACACACATTATTTTAAATTACTTTAAATATCCACCTAAAACTTTTCAGTGTTTTTCCACTAGATCTTTGTAGGAACTGGAAAGCTAGAATGTTTTTAAACCATATAAAGAAAAATAATACCAGCGTTTTTATCCTCAGGCTCAGTTTATTTACCTAAATAAAATCTATTATTATCATTCATGCTGAGCTATGAGCATGAATTATTTTACTTTTCTAACAGTAAAATTCAAGCATTTTCAAGGTAAGTTTTCACCACTTTAGATAAAAACACAAATTCTCTCTAAGTTTAGCAAATGTAAATAATTTTGGTGACTTTGACCTAAAACAAGAAAAGTTTAGTTGGATTTAAACTTCAGACAGCGAGGAAAAAAATATGCCAGTCATTTTATTAGGGGTAAGTAAATATATGGTTTCAAATGTAAATAATGTTGTTTTTTCCCCCCAAATTTAGGCTTTCATTCGCTTGTTACCAAACAAACTCTGACACTGGAACCAACTCAGCTCAGCTCTAAACCACTGCACTGACCCCAAAGGGAAATTAGATGTTTCTGTAACTCATTTAGCTAAAAATCTGTTAAATTATAACAACCAGAGCTCGTTTAGGGCGACCCGAACAGAGTGGAGTCGGCGCCAACTCGGCCCTGTTTGCTCGGCCGTCGCCGTGGCAACTGCAGTTCTACACACTCACATGGGGCTCCCCCCTCCACCCTGGCTGGAGCTCCGCGCTCTGGGGGGGTCGCCATGGCGATGGCGGGCGGCCGGCGGGGAGCTGGAGAGCGAGCCGCCGGCGGAGCGGACGCTCTGCTGCTCTTCAGAGGCCGAATGAGCTGAGAGAGAGAGACAGAAATGACTGAACACAGCTGGAAAATACTGAAGCTAGTCACTATGTTTGGTTTTTATACTTTTAAAAATATTTGGTTTTATTTGAGGGTTTTTTTAAGCACTATTAAGTTAGCCAAAATATTGTGACACAAGTTTGTCACTTTAATCAGTTTACATAATTTTGTCAGCATGTGTTAAGCCCTGATGAAGTTCAAGAAATACACTTAAGACTCTAAATTTATTTACCAAACTCAAACACATATATTTAAATATAAAAATGAATAAACATGTGGGTTAAGTGCAGTATGAAAGCTAGTTATTCAGTAACTAATGTAAATATATAAGTTTGGGAGATAAAGTCTGATTATGACACATTCACAGATTACTATTACTTTTTCATGCTTAAAAAGTGTTCACATTTTGGTTTTTATTGTAATAAGTAGTGTATTTTTTACATTTAATTTTGAGTTTTGTTTACTGCTGGGTCAATATGTTTATAAAATGTAGCGTAATGTGAAAAATAATTATAGCTGTACTGGATGCAGCTGCTTTTGAGTAACTAAAATCTGCAAATACTTCACTCTCTAAAAATGCTTAGTATTTCCTATTTAAAAGTCCAAACACCAAATATAGTCACAGTCTTCTTCATTTTCATCCAATCAGCTCCAAGGACGATACATGGAGCTCCTGGATTGGTTGCTTTGTAAACATGTCAGGTAGCATTGCTGTTCTTTAGAATATTTTAGAAAAATATGTACATTTTCTCAATACTCTGAGTTATGCTCTACCAAACGATAATCCGAGATAAAAACCTAATGTGTTCACATTAAGTAGATTTTTACCGCTGTTTGTGCTCGAGTGTAAGAGCGTCCAGAGGTCAGAGGGCCTGACGTCGGCTCTGGCCTGTTTCCTCTGGCTGATGAAGCTCTGGGGGGAGAAGGTGCGCCTCCTCTGCCTGCTCCTCCTCCTCTGACGGAGCCCCAGCTCGATGCCGTCTCCGGGCCCCGCATCCAGCTGGTAGGCAGACAGGGGCCTGTTTGGGCTTCTGTCCTGAGGCGCCGACATGCTGCAGAAACAAATTAATAGATTCAAACAAACAGAAACAAACGTCCAGGAGAAACAGAAACACAATGAATGAGGTGCATCGATCTGAAATTTATATTTATATTGGTCCTGATATTGAAAAAAATCTAGATCAGTGACAATGTTTCTGATCCATAAGGGCGGATCTATTCAGTCTAATTCTATGCTTTATGACATACTTAATTTAAATTATATTCATAATTCCCAACTACACTTTCTGAAAAAAGGGTTTGTTACAGTTTATTTTTACATGTTTGACCAAATTATTGTTTTAGTTTCTTTAGTATGTACTTTACATCGGCTGTTATTCTCCTAATTCCACTGACGTTTACCAAACTTCTGACTTTTTTCTGTATTTAAGTGCGCTATATAAAATTATAAAATAAATTTCTAATTCAGTACATTAATGTCTGTTTTTTAAAAAGAAAAACGTTTTCTGTATCGGATCGGTATCGACCGATACTAAACCCCAAATATCGGTATCAGAAGTGGATCAGGGCGTCCCACCTCTCTGTCGCCATCTGGTGGTAGCGGAGTGAAACTGCAGCAGGAATCTGATGGCTGCTCTCGGAGCCCATGAACCCGCTGTCCGTCTCTGGGGAGATTCGATCCTGAGCAATGAAGACAGAGAAAACATTTCTGTTGACATGATACTGGGTAGTAACTAGTAACGTTTCATTTATTTATTTTTGATCCTCATCAACTTGTATATTTATGAAGCGCTTCAACTTGAGCCAGAGCTGAAACAAAGTGCTGGACATCAGTAATAAATTAATAAGATGAAGAAAAATAAAACACATAAAATGACAGACAGATAAAATCAATACCAATAAAAATTAAGTAAAATCAAATCTCACTTGGGTTGACGTCCAATGAGTAAAACTAAGTTCTCAAACTGATGTTTATATCTTAGTGCACTAAGCAACTGAAAGATCCAGTAGCATGTCTTACACATCATGTGATTTAGTGGTTCTCAATCTTTAGCCTGGATTGTTTTAGTAAATGTTAAAATCCAGATCATTTCAAACCTTTAAATGATCATGAACATCTATTGTTGTATGAATTAATAAGTGTTTGTTTGATGGAGCAGATTAAACTGATTGTAGATCTGCTGGTAACAGGAAGGTCACCCCCTGCGCCAGTCAGCGCTGACCTGAGACGAGACCCTCCTGCTTCCTGCCTGGACCTTGCAGCTCCTCCATTCTGGCGCTCCGTCCGCCAGGCTGCAGGCGCTGCTCAGGCTGGTGCTCCGCTCCAAACGTTTCCTGCTGCGGGCCGAAGCAGCAGGCGGCGTGGAGGGGGGGCAGCGTGAGGGAAGGCTGGTCTTAGTGCGCCACACAGAGAAGACGTCCGATTGCACTTTTCTGCTGCAGAAACAGGTTAGTGGGTAAAATGATCTAAACCTCAAAAATAAAAATGTTAAAAACGCTTTTCAAAAATATTCACACCCCTTTCAACTTATTATCTGCCCCATAGCAAGTTATGATACAAAAAATGTTCATTACATTTTTGATCAAAATCATTCGTATTAATGAGATTTCAGGTGTTTTAGAGTCTCTGTCACTTTAAATCGAGATAAGCTGCTGCTGGCCACGCCCCCCCAACTCAACGTTTACAGTCACAGGTGAAAACGACTGCCAACAGATTTGCATTTATACAATCGCACATCTTTGAAAAGCAGAAGTGGAGCCTCCTGCACAACCAACAAGAATGCAGCAAGTGGCTTCTGGATGTTGAGTCAACAGCAATCAATCAATCAATCAATCAATCAATCAAATTTTATTTGTATAGCTCATTTCAGCAGCAAGGCATGTCAAAGTGCTTTACATCATAAAAACACAAAAACACAAAGTCATGCAACAATCAACAATCAAAACATGACAATAGGTCAAGTGCCATCGTTAAATTAGTATTTAATTACATTTCAGATGCAACTCTAAACAGCTGGGTTTTTAGTCGAGATTTAAAGGCACTCAGTGTTTTAGTTGTTTTACAGTTTTCTGGAAGTTTGCTCCAGATTTGTGGTGCGTAGAAGCTGAATGATGCTTCTCTTCATTTGGTTCTGGTTCTGGGGATGCAGAGTAGACCAGAACATGAGAGGTCTGAAGGTTGATACAACAACATCAGATCTTTAATGTATTGTGATGCTGAGCTGTTCAGTGATTTATAAACCAACAACAGTATTTTTAAGTCTATTCTTTGAGCTACAGGTGTAGGGACTTTAAGTAGTCTAATCCTTGAAATGTTCTTCAGGTGATAGAAGGCCGACTTTGTAACTGTCTTTATGTGGCTCTGAAGGTTCAGGTCAGAGTCCATCACTACTCCCAGGTTTCGGGCCTGATCGCTGGTTTTAGTTGTAATAACTGAAGGTGTACATTGACTCTAGATCTATAACTCTAGATCTACAACTCTATATCGTTCCTCTTTAGGTCCAAAGATAACTTCAGTTTTGTTTCTGTTCAGGTGGAGAAAGTTTTGGCACATCCACACATTTATCTGTTCTAAGCATTTATTCAGTGATTGGATGGGTTCTGATTGAAAAGACAAAACACTTGTCTTTTCCAGCAGCCATTGTACAACCATTGTAAAACCAGCTGACCAAACGTGCCGGAGCTCTGCTTGGGTTGCTAGGCAACGGCTCCATGCCTTAGCAATCAGGAGGTTTTTGAAACGCCTCGTTCTTCAGATACTAAAAAACTTTGGTTTCTGGTTTTCAGAAGCAGTTGAGACCCAAATGGAAGCATAAAAACATTAAAAATGTGAATTTTGCATAATAGGTCCCCTTCAAATTTGACACAGACATCAGCTCAGAATCAGCAGAACAGTCAGTCGTGATTTAACCTCGACTCACCTCTGTGAAAAAGTTTCCTGGACTTCGCCGTTTCCATTTCTCCAACCTTTCTGCTCTTCTTTCTCACCTCCGTGTTTTAGAGGCGAGTTTGAAGGAAGAGAGGACGCAGCTTTGGGAACTATGAAACACTCCCTCATTGTTTGGCAGCTAATCACAGTAAAAATAAATAAAAACAACAAAGTAAACATGCTGAAGGAGTGGAAAAAAAGATTCTTTTTTATTCTCCATTTACATTAAAAATGGCTACCGATCATCAGATCTGGTCATTTTGATTTTCTGGGAATGTTTAGAAACAAAACAAGACGCTTAAATCAGCAAAACTCCACTTACTAATCCAGCGAATCAGCTGGTTCAAATTCATCACGTTTGCCCCTTCTAGTCAAAGATCTTAAGTAGTGAGACATGAGGTCTTCAGCCACATCTTCCTCTTCCTCACTCCTTTTACAGGCGGAGTTTATCTCCAGCTCTGCTGCAGAACCAGAATCAGTCTGGGAAGGCTCAGACGGACTCTGAAAGGAGAGGAGGCGGTTTATCAAACACATGAACGCCTTCATTTTTTAATGACATTTATTTTAAACATTTTTACTTAATTAAAAAAAAACTATGGTCAGAATTATACATAACATAAAAATATTTATGGTTTTCATGTAGAAATTTAAGACTTTCTTCTGGATTTAACCTCCATACTCCTTTATTAACACAAGATACTAAAGTAGCTTAAATTTATGGGAAATGATTATGTTAAATATAATCAGGGTTACCAAGATTAATTTTGATTATTCAAATCAATGTGTGGGAAAAAAACAATAGTGCACATTTGAAAAGTATTCTTAAAATTGCTTAGAAACCGTGATTATAGTTTGAGTTAACACACAAAACTGTGTGCTAAATTCTGGTTTAGGGCTGAAACAATTAATGAGATTAATCACGATTAATGCTGAAATAATCGTCAACTAATTTAGTAATCAATTAATCGTTAACTGCTGGCTCACAAAAATGTTACTGAAAGAGCAACATATTCAGGGCAGTAGTTTCACCAAAACTTTATAAAAATATATACATTTTGCATTTACGATATTAGAAACTTTGTAAGTATGTTTTACACAAAATTCAATTGGTAGATTGAATTTGGATCATATTCTTAAAAAAAATCTTGTTAGACACTTTCTGCCTCTAAGTACTAATTGGTAAATCGAATAAATAATTTTTAAAAATTAGCCCAACACTGTACTGATGGATTACTCAGGATCTTTTAGCTGCAAATTTATCGTTTGCTACAAATGATCACAAGAAATGTTGTTTTTATATTTTAGGCAATAAAATGTTTATTTCTTATTTTAAAAAGAACTGGATAATTTGTCTATTTGCATTTTCTATTTTTAAAATGCCAATTCTTTATGTTTAATTGATTAATCGTCAGGAAAAATCAATTAATTGTCAAAATAATTGTTTACTAAAATAATAGTGAGCTGCAGCCCTATTTTGGTTGAATAATTTTTGCATGATAACAGCTGAAATAAATAAATAAAATCCCTAGAAGGGTCTGAAATTTATTACTGAATGTGACCTTCCTACTCCAAATTACACAGGAAATACGTATTCAACTTCAAAAACATTTTTTAGATTTTCCGTTGCGTTCAGAGATGCGAACCGTTAAAAGACAGAAAGAAGAAAGTGTTGCAACCTGCGGTTGAGTCTGGGTTATTTCTCCTTCAGACGGACCAGATGAGGAGGTCAGAGGAGGTGAAGAACGACAAGAAGCAACAGCTTTGTGCTGCTGAACCTCTTGCTGAATCAACTCCTGCTGAATCGGCTCTTGCTGCTGAATCTTCTCCTGCTGAATCTGATCCTGCTCAAGCTGCTCTTGCTGAATCGGTTTCTGATGCTCAATCAACTCCAGCTGAATCGGTTCCTGATGCTTAAGCTGATCCTGCTGAATCTGCTCCATCTGCTCCTTCAGCTCCTCCATCCGCACCCCGCACTGAAAGATCAGGCTCTCCAGGTTCCTAAAACACAGCAAAAAAACTCTGTGAAACAGACCGAATGCCAAGGAACTGGAAAACAGTTTTTAGGGCTGAAACAATTAATCGTGATTAATCAAATATTGAAATAATCGTCAACTAATTTAGTAATTGATTAATGCTTAACTGAAGTAAACGGACAACATATTCGGAGCAGTAACTGAGCCACAACTGTACAAAGTTACAAAGTTTTGCTTAATTACATCTCTAATATTTTATGGTTAAATCTGCAGAATGTGCCCCTTTGTTTTTTTCATTCGATTAATCGATTAATCGTCAGAATAATTGATTATTAAACCTCTGTGTGGCTCTCCTGCTCACCGTTCGGGGTCAAAATGTCGGGTTTCCAGTTCTCTCTGCTGCAGGAGTTTGTGCTCATCTCGAGCCAGAAGGTATCCTCTTTCTAGAGAGTTCAGCCCCTCGTAGAGCTGAGAAACGCCGCGCTGGAGAGAAACGGCTCAAGTTGGAAAACGGCAGCCAAACAGATTACTGATCAAAGCTTGGTTTGCTCTCACCTTTAATTCTTCTAAGGATGCGAGTTTATCCTTCTTAAGGAGATCCTCAAAAGTTTGCACCTGGGAAACAAATCTAAATTTACATTTTTAAGTCCTGTTGGTAGAACTTTGTTTTTGTTTTAGTTTTTTGTTACCTGCTGAAGGAACTTCTCAGACTGAGTGAAGAGGATATTAGAGAGTTGTTGTCCGAAGTTGGATGGCGAAGAGGCGTCTAACTTTTCTGTTCAACAAACAGGCTGGTTACAGAAACACATTCCTTCAGTTCCGTTTGTAAAAAAGGAATCAGATTAGAAAAAGGCAGCAGACGACGGCCTTACCCTGACGAGTAGCTCGTCCAGGAGAGCAGGTCACAGCTCTGTGAGGATGAAATAAATCCATCTTGAAGGGGTATGAAGCCTTCTGGTTCAGCCCAGCAGGCACGGCGTGACCGGGCTTTGGAGGCTCGGAGTCCAGGTTCACCTGCACGGAAAAAAACCCCAGAAAAATTATAAATCACCTGCTTCCAAATATCTAATTCTACTTCACAATTTGGCTCATTTACACATTTTATTTCCAGAAACTGCATGTTAAAGTAAAGGTTGCACCAACTGCAGGACCATGAGGAAGGATTGGGCGATTAATCAATTTTTACTGATTAATTGAGTTTTTGTTTTTTTGAATATTGAATTTTGAAAAATCTGAATATTTTTCACCAAAGCTGCCATCTTGTTTTCTAGCTTATTTTGACCTTTGAATTCAGGTCAACTTTACGACAGAATGTCAGAGTCAGGCCAAGATTTTTGTATTTTTAATTAGAATAGAATAGATTTCATTGATCCCCAAGGGGAAATTGCTTCTTTGTTGACAAGCTACTCCATCTAAAGTGTTAAATATCAATAATAATAATTTCTTATTTAATAGAAAGTCAAATGGCTACAGGCAGAAATTATAATTATATAATAATTACATGATACTAGGAGATTAAAGTCTATGCACATCTAAAGTCACTTTGGTCAATAAATGCTGAACTTTTATTCATTTATTGACCTTTTAAGACTCACAGAAAAAAAAATCTGGAAAGATTTTTGCTCTTTTACTTCCAGGTGTTTTTTTATGATGGTAACAAGCAGTTATTTTTTACAACTGATTAGCATCTCAAAAGGTCAAATTATACCTGAACTACAACCCCAAATCTTCCCCCGGCTTTCTAACCACACAGCCAGATGGATTTACAGAGGAGCAGCAAAAGCAAAAGAGGTGGGTTAGCAGGGCCTGGTGTCATCCAGGGCATGTTATTGTGGGATGTCGTCTCTGCTGCCAGATTGTTGAGCTGTTAGCATGTCACGAACAACAACAGTCTTCAGTCAGAGACCTCTCCAGATTCACTGCATGACTGACTGCTACTGGGGATTCTCTTAGAAGATATTCGGATGATCTGAGTTGCAACATTCGATTTCCTTTTGGGGTAAATAAAGTACGCGCTGCAAAAAACACAAAATAAGTAGTTTTGGTTTAGTTTCTAGTGGAAATATCTTTTAATATTCTTGAATTGAGACAAAATTTACTTAAACTTTTCAGCAAGAAATATGAGCTGGTTTTAAGTAGATAATTCCTTAAATTGCAGAAAACTAGTTGTTCCACTGGCAGATTATTTCAGTGTTTTTAGTTAACTTTTCCATCAATACCAATAAATTATTGACTTAAAATAAGCCCATATTTCTTGTTGAGGAGTCACTTGGGCTTTAGTTTTCTCTTATTTCAAGAGTAGTAAGATATCTGCAATAGAAATTAGACCAAAAATACTTGGTAAGATTTTGTGTTTTTGCAGTGTATTTGAATTGAGCTGAACTGAATTTTTCTTTTACATAAATTAAAATGAAAAAGTGGGATTGTTTTATAGGACATAATGTTTCAGCTTGTACTTAACACACCTTTCTGACAAAATAACTTGTTTTTCACCAATAAAAAGTTGGATGTAACTTTAAAAAGATGCAATCCTTCAACAAAGTACCATAATGTTCACCTGTGATGTGATTTGTTTGCACTCAGCTGACCCCCTGTGGTTAAGACGACATCTTGGAACAAGAATAAAACTGGACGCATTATTTCGCTGAGCTGCAGAGTGGTCAAATAAAATAAACAAAGGCAGCTGGATTTCATTTTTCTTTTTAATTTCAATCTAAAATCTTTCATCTAATCTTCAATCTAAAAGCAATTTTGGGAAACGAGACTGCAGTCATTGTTTTAAAAGTGGGATCAATGATAAATCACAAAGGCATCGTTACTAAGCGATGCTTTCCTGAGAAAACACAAAGGTTCAAATATGAAAAATGACTTCAGACTAGGAGATGAACTACCTTTGCGTCCAGACGGAGACGATCGATGGTGTTCTCCGCCTCCGCGTACTTGGTCAGCAGCCTGTCGTAGTCTTCCTGCAGAGCGACAAAAAGTGAGTGGATATTCCTCAGAGCAGTTTTGTTCTGGAAAACCAGATTCTGAAGTTAGACTATAAAAGAAAGTTAGTTGATATAAAGTAAAATAATTTCTGAAGGATGAATGAATCCACTGAGGGATGAATGAACGCATGGATGAAGAAAAATAACTTCTTTTTTTTTCTCCGAAGAGTTTTTGCGGCGCTAGTGGCTCGTATTTTTTCTACAGTAGGCAGACAGGAAGGAGGGTGAGGAGAGGGGGGAAGACATGCGGCAAAGGTTGTCGGGACCGGGAGTCGAACCCGCGACGTCCGCGTCGAGGACTAAGGCCTCCAAACGTGGGGCGTGCTAACCCCCTGCGCCACCACAGCACGCCCCGAAAAATAACTTTTTAATGACAACTACGTTGTTTTTTTTAACCTGAATTATACTGAAATCCTCGTCAAGAAAGTTTAACCGTTTTACTTAAGCACTTATTACTAGATAATCTAAAATGTACCTTGAATAATTTTTAAATAAAATAATGTTTTCTTCTTACGGATGTGACTTGTTTTAATTTTATTATAAATGCTTACTGTAAATCATAAGTCACGTATGTTTGCTATGCATGTTAACTGTATTTTTTAATCAGCAGATTAGGGGGCTACAGATGAAAATTAGCCTTTCTGGGTTAATCTGACACCTTTACATGACGTATTCACGTTGATTAATAGGCATTGTTCTCTCTAGGAAATAAATAGCATTCCCAAATTCATAGAATCTAGAAAAAACATTTGGTATGTTTTTGTGTTTTTACAGTGTATTATGTATTAATGTCATTTTATAGTACAACCAAGTAACTGTCTTAACTTCAGCTGATAAAAAATGTTCTATACATCAACTATGACCTAAAATAAGTTTTATATAGTAATTTAAACCCCTGAAATTGGGCCTCTGTCTCTTTAAAAACTCCTGCTCTTCCTGAAGCTCTGCCTTCAGGATGTCATCACAACATGGCTCCTCCATTAACCCTTTAAAACATTTTTAGCAGCGCTGAACTGACAGATAGCTCGTTTAATGAGCTCAGCAGATCCACCAGATGTTTGCTAATTGCTGCTGGCTAGTCTGAAGGAGCTGAGTGGAGGAGTTATGGCTTGGAAGCTGCAGCTCAGAGGAGGAGCTGTGCCTCGAAGGCGGGGCTAGGTCCACCCAGGCATTTTGCCTAGCTGAATGGTTGCCATGGTGATTAAAGGATTTCTCAAACATGCATGAAGGAATCAAAGCAACACTCCAGGTTTGTTTTGATGACGGAACAACATTATAATACGATGTATAGCTTAAAAAAGTCAATTTTACATACTATTGTGCCTAAATTTAAAACCTTGAAATTGGGTCTCTGTCTCTTTAAGAAACTCCTCCTCTTTCTGACACAATGTCTTCAGCCCATCATCCCGACAATGGTTCTCCATGATGCTAATTCTCCATATTACCCAACCTAAGTTACTCCTGCTACTTTCACCATTGTGCACAACAAGCCAGTCAGGTTTGCAGTAGACCGCTAGCTGAGACGCGTTTCCTCCAGATCGTACCTGCAGCTGTTGCAGCAGAGTGGTGGCCTGCTGCCGACACCTGAACTCTGGAGGGACGGTGGAGTTGGGAGCCTTGGTGGGCATGTTGGTATCGGAGGAGTAGGAGGATCCGTCACTGTTGAACAGGACTTCCTCAACGATGTCGGCGGGGGATTTAAACACGAAGGGGGGCTGCGGCGACATCGTGGCTCTCTCTAACGACTTCCTGCCTTTCGGAGGCTTGTAGCCTCGCTTAGGGAAATGAATCCTGGGTTCCACCTTTGAGAAGTTTGGGGTTTGATGAGACACTAATGCTCTCCTGGAAAGGAAAAACAAAAATGAAAGCTAAGATATGAGGTGTCAGAAGCTGCATTTCATTAACCATAAAATTGCTTAGTTTGCGATTACAAAAAAAAAATTTGCTTAATGGAAACGCTCCCATTTTGGGGGAGATAAAATAAATCACATTTTACTGCGAAAATTTTTGTTCTATAGAATAAGGTGGTTTGGTCAGCAGTAGACTTTTTTCACATCACGAGTTAGATGATCAACGACTGGATGTTACTACTGAGAGAAATGACAAAGAAGACAACAGGAAGTAGTAGGGGGATGATGCTTTTTTTTCCCCCTTGAATAATGTGCAGCTGTCTCTTGTGTAAAATCATCGGCTACAATTTCCCCAAAACGTCGCTTATGTAGTAACTCCAAAGTAATAACCTTTTCAGTACTACAGTAAATATCACTGATGTTTATCTTAGTATTACACAGAGGTGGGTAGAGTACTCAAAATTGTGTAATACTCGTAATGTGCTTTTACTGTTTATAAGTTAGACAGGAAGGAGACGAGAGCTAGCTCTAAGCTTGTGGCTTATTTATTGTTGTCATAGCAAATCCATAGCAACTGCCTGCCAAGATGGCTGCCGGCTACAAAGTTGCCAGAAGTGCGACGTCTCATGAGAACTATGTATAACTACAGCATTATTTCATTTCACCCATATATGTATACATTTATTTTTTACTTAACACCAATATTGTCAATGTCTGTAGGTTTTTTTATTATTCTAGCAGTGTGATATTTGTCATCATGTTAAAGATTTCAAACAAATGTTATTTGTTTGAAACAAAGTCAAAATAATGTACAACACATCATTATCTAGTCATATTTTCACATTTCCTGGTAAGGATTCTTTGCTGGAGGACAGCCATAGCGCCTCGCTACCAACGGATTTAGCAAGTTTTCTGGGAGAAACTAACTGTTTACATCTGGGATTTTTAATGACTTATCGCGTGAACAGGCAATTTTAATTTAATTTCTTATTTCATGTAATTACAGAAGTTGTTAAATGTTGCTGTTGATTTTTGACATTAGCAGAATATTGAGGAAGATTTGCTACTGAAAACAATCAGATGAGCCCACCTGAGCTCGTCCATTCCTGCAGGCTTACTTCTGGCTCCAGCAGCTTTCATGTTTCTGTCACAACCTCTGGCCTCTGGCGAGCCGTTCTTGGCTCCGCCGAGGGAACACGTCCTGGACTTCAGAGCTTCAGGAGGGAGTCCAGCTTTCTGCTTTTCTGATCCTTCTGAAGGAATATTCTCCAACACAACTTGTTCAGAAATGGCCACAGCTGGCTGAGGAGAACCTCTGAGCTTCAGCTCCAGATGCGGCAGGTTGGACCCCACGCTGCTGCTGCTGCAGTAAGACTCTGTTTCTGTGTCTGGGAACATTTCGGCTTCGATCCCTAAAGCAGCTGTCAGCTCCTCCTCGGTGGACGTGTAAAGGTGAGGTGAAAAGGAGGAGGTGACCGTGGACTTAGAGACCAGACCGTTAGGCTCTGGGTTTTCAGCTGCTGCTATGGAGGAAGAAAACATTAAAAATTACTTTTACATAAAAGAGGTTGGCATTTTTAACAAATACTTCTGATAAACCAGCTCATTTTACGCAATGATTTACAAAATGGTTTCTCAGAATCTTTAGTTTTACAGTTTTAAACTTAGCAATTTATAAGAAAAGTTTATCAAATTACAACAGAAAACCATTCTACTAAACAAATACAAGCTTAGATTTACAAAAATAAACTGATTTAATTCTGAAACTGATTGACTTTAGGACTGTAATTTTGGATGAAACATTTAAATGTGATTGATTATGCGTCTTTGAAAAGGTTACAATATATCTATGGGTGATACAAAACATATTTTGCTCAAAATCATTGTTAGGTAATTAGATTTTAGCCGTTTTAGGGTATCTTGTCACTATAAATTCAGATAAGCTGCTGCTGGCCACACTCCCTACTCAAAGTTTACACTCGTATATGAAAATGGCTGCAAACAGATGCGCAATTATACAACCGCACATCTTTGAAAAGCATTAGTAGAGCCTCCTGCACAACCAACAGCGTTGCAGCAAGTGGTTTCTGGATGGTAAGTCAACAACAAAACACTTGTCATTTCCAGCAGCCATTGTACAGTGCATATAGCAGTAAAACCAGCTGACCAAACATGCTGGAGCTCCGCTTTTACGTAATAGGTAGGATGTTACACTGGTTACCTAGCAACCCTAACCAAGGGGTGGGGGATTTTGAAATGGCTCATTTTCAAGACACCAAAAAACTTTAACTTATTGCCTAAAATTAGTTTTTAGAAGCAGTTAAGACCCAAATAGAAGTAGAAAACATGCAAAAAGTAAATTTTTTTAATAGTAGTTCCTCTTTAAAATATGTCAAATATTTAATCATTTAGTTTGAAAACGAGAACTTGGAAGCAGAAAACATTTCCAGGAGAAATAAACTCACGGGCTGGCCGGGGTTGAAGATCGTCTCCTGAGGATTTTAGAGATGAGTCCTTGTTGCCTCCACTAGGAACCGTGTCCTCTGGGGAGCAAGGATCGCCACACGGGTTCCCTAATTCCCACTCCTCCAGGGCCTCCGACAGTCCAATGATGCCATCTTCATTCATTTCCCTGAAGAAGTCATCCTCTTCCTCTTCATTATTGTTGTTGTCCTTCTCCCAGGAGTCGTCCGAGGTCAGCGTGGAGGAGGGAGACTCTGGGATGGGTGACGGAGTCCACTGGAGAACCCCGGATCTGTTTTTTCTTCTGTCCATTCAGCCCTAACGTCTCTCAGCTTCTCAGTCGAGCACAGGGAGCAGTCGCATTGTTCTCAGGTTCTGTGGTACCAACAAAACCAATGCAGTGACGCTTCATTGAAATACCGACAGTGAAATTGAAATACGGAAGGTCAAAAGTGCTGAAATTCAACAAATTATGTATTTATTTCTTTTCTTTCTCCGAAGAGTTTTTGCGGCGCTAGTGGCTTGTATTTTTTTTGTACAGTAGGCAGACAGGAAGGAGGGTGAGGAGAGGGGGAGTCGAACCCGCGACGTCCGCGTCGAGGACTAAGGCCTCCAAACGTGGGGCCCCTGCGCCACCACAGCACGCCCTCATGTATTTATTTCTGATGTTCATTATATGGTTAAGTAATCATTTCATGTTTTTTCTTTGCTGATTTATGGCAAACCTGTCAATTTAAACTGTGGAAGGTTGTAAGTGCCACAATACAATTATAACTTTTTTTTTTTTAAATCATGCCTGTGTAATGTATCAAGATTATTGATTTCCACATGTTGACCCTTTAGTTATGCATTGAATTTTATATAAAATGATCACATTAATGAATATGTATTTGGCAACAGTTACTGGATGGTGGCATATTTGGCCCTCCGTAGAGAAGAAAAAGATTAACACCAGTGAATGTTTGTCAACAGGTAGCTATTTTGGTATATATTCACTTAATTAAAATAAATATACTTAATTTTCTCTGTAAAGAAACAAATGTAATATTATATTATTAATTTTTAAAAATAAATTTTAAATTGTATAATCGCTTATGGTTGTATTGTATTTACTTTGGATGCAGTAGCTTGTGAACAAATAAGCAATTTCCCCTTGGGATCAATAAATTATATTCTATTCTAGATAAGAAAAACAAAAATCAATTAAAAAAGCAAAAGAAAAAAAATATTTTTCTTGAATAAAAATATCCAAGAAAATTAAAATAGACAAATGAATATTTTTATTATTAGTATAATTATAACAAGAATTTTAGTTATTTTTAAGATTTAAATTATTAATCAAAATCACAAAAATAAAAGGGAGACAGACAAATGTCACCTAACGACACAAAAACTGCATTAAATAATTAAAAACAATAAATGACCACACAATTTTTTAAATCTATTTTTTTTAATCTATCTTAGATCTAAGCACAAGCAGAAGTTTTGTTTGTCTTGTTGTTTTCTGTAAGCATTTATCTGCACATCTAAACGGTCATCAGATTTTAACTGATTACAGACGGCCCGGTAATCCTCTAAAACTGCATAGAACAGACATAAAATATGTTATTTTATATGACGTGTAGTTTGGTGACAATGTAGGGTAATAAATTCAGGATATCAGACAAAAAAAAGTGTCAAAATGTGCCTGTCGTGCCATGTGACCTCAGAGGGATTAATAGATATTATCTCAGATATTAGGCAATATCTGAGGTAATAATAAGATGTTATTTAAACGTCTTAAATAAGACGTTATTTAACGTCTTATTATTCACCTCATTGTTTTATTTAGTTCAGTCTTGTTTGATTGAGCATTGCAAGGCTCCTGCCTTCACACAGAGAAGTAAGATTAACATTCGCTGCTGTGTTGCTACAATAAAACCCCACGGAGCGGCTGATTTTTAAAATCTATTGTTTTATCAGTAGAAACATAAAAGCTCACCTGTTGACTCGTTCAATCTCCCTGCAGAACTGAGGGTTTATCTCAGCCGCCATATGGGGGTTAATCTGCTCTAAACTCCTGACCGGGGGCTTCACTGACACCCAACAGACCCCGATCACCAGCATACATCTACAACGCTAATCAGCTGACATTCAGGGAGCTGCCATCTTGGATGGACATTAAAGAAATTAAGGGTGAAAATAAGGGAAATAAAACTGTTTGGTTTTTTTTAAATGGTGGTGAAATCAGGTCGTGTTGAGGAAAAAAAGAAAAATGCAGGTAGATTAAACACAGACAGGAGGATGGGGTGAAGCACGGCCTGATAGGCGGCTCAGATATTTGACTGATAATCTCCTTATGGTTCACCAAGCAGAGCCGAGGACACTGGAGGCTCACGCAAGTGGACCAATACGCAAGCTATGTTACTAAAAGTTAATAAAACTGACGAAATAACAAAAAAAAAAGATAAAAAAGAAAGCATTTTCATTAACTGAAATAAACAAAAATGGTAATTTAAAGCAGAGTTGGGCAGAGTATCCAAAA
The DNA here is from genome assembly GCF_003331165.1 of Xiphophorus hellerii. NCBI lineage: Eukaryota > Metazoa > Chordata > Actinopteri > Cyprinodontiformes > Poeciliidae > Xiphophorus > Xiphophorus hellerii. The sequence continues at coordinate 7,317,770 of NC_045679.1, read as the reverse complement.
ATTGTACTCAAATAAGAGTACCATTACGTCAACATGTTTTTACTCAAATACAAGTAAAAAGTAGCCATCAAAGAAATACTCAAATAATAGTCAAAAGGTATTTACTGAGTAACTGATCAAATTATAAATCGTTTAATATTTAAAAATTACATAATCAGATGGAGCAACATATGAAGTTAAAAGTAAATTTTGGTATTTTAAGGACCAAAATGATTCATATAAATAACATAATTACAAAATAACAAAATCAAGCCAAGGAAAATGATTCCAAATTAGTTTCTTTCAATAAAAAACTTTAATAAAAAATGCAGATGTGTGTCTGTGTCTGGTGAATTTTTGTTTAGTACATGTTTGTTTTTCATTCAGGAGGTAGAAAATCCTTATGTTCATTCTTATGTTCAGCAGACTTTAAAATAAATATTCTGGTCATTTCTACACTTTATTGTTTGGGTCATTTTGTCATTTTGATATAAAAAGCTGTCCTAATGTTTTTTGCCCAATATAAACTTATAAAACCAACAATTATAATAGGTACTTAAGATTTATTAGCAGTAGTAAATAGTGTGGTGTAGTAAAACTACTTCTAAAATTTATATGTTTTTCAGGATTGTTGTAACTGAGTAACTGGATAATGCAAACCTTTGTAGCACAAACAGCATAAAAACTTTATTTATTGTCGACTCCAAATTACCAAAGAAAGGAGCAGCAAATTAGATGCAAAATGCAGGTTTTTACAGCAGCGGCTCGTTGCCTAGAAACCATAAAACTAAAGAAAAAAAAGAAAAGAAAAGACAAAATGAAAGTCCCACCCCTCCGTGTCTCCATGGCATTCACGCCACAACAAACCACCCACTGGGAACTACTCACTGAAAGTTAAAACACACAAAAAGCAATATAGACTCATACCCACAAAATTATCTAATTCGTCACTCAGCATTAACGAGAAAGTGCGTCACAGAAAACCGTTAGCTAGCAGTTCAAAAGTTCGTTACAGTTTACAAACACGGACAGCAAGTTAGTTAAAAATAAATGTCTAGAGCCCATTTTAAGATTAATTTTGACAGAAAAACGGCGTTACCTTGTTTTACAAAATGTTACAGGACGTCTTTCCTCCAGACAACGTTGCCGCAGGTGACATTTAGAAAGCTAATTATCATCAGTCCAGAGCGCAACACTGATTCTGCTGCCTGGAAGGCTAATTACCCCAAGCAGAGTAAACGGGTTAAATTTAGCCCAATGTTATGACTTGCAGGTATTTCTTGGTCAAATTATTGACGCAAGCGTACCCTTCATCTGATTTAAAGCATTTGTGTGCTTTAGAAATTAAATATGTTCCAACGATTTTCTAAAATACGTGTTGAATTTCTGGAGATTGCAGGTAGTGTTTACCTTACAGTCAGCGCTGGGGGCTTTATGTCCTCCCGACGTCAGCCTGTGTTGTGATTGGTCATTATGTTAAAAGGAGGCTGGATATGCCTTTCATGAATAAACCTTAGAAAATGTAGTTATTAAGCGACGCCACAAGAGGACACTGTTTAATAACTATTTTTTTAACTTCATACTCTTCCAAATAAGTTTTTAAATCAAATAATTAGCAAATATATATATAGATTTTACGCAAGTAAAAGTGAAAATGTTTTTGGTAGAAAGTCTACTCAAGTACTGAGAAATTATTAATCATTTAATATTTAAAAATTACATCATCAGACGGAACAACATACAAAATTAAATGGAAATTTTGGTATTTTAAGGGCCAAAATGACAATAATTCATATAAGTAACAAAAAATAACAAAATCAAGCAAAATAAATGTTTTCCAAATCAGTTTATTTCAGTATAAAAGTTCAGAAATGTTAACAAACGCTACAGGTGTGTCTCTGGGTCTGGTGAATTTTTGGTTAAAACATGTTTGTTTTTCAGTCGGGGTAGAAAATCCAGAAATTTTACACAAGTATGAGTAGAAATACTTCATATTAAAAGTACAGCAGCCCTCCAGGATTTAGCCTTTTTTTGTGTGCAAAATTATGACTTTTGGTGCTAGTTTAGAAATATTTGCAAAAAAATAACAGTATTTGTACTTATGTAAGACAGTAAATGTGACTTTGTCGTGTTTGTCATGAGGTTGAGGCAGCAGAGTAGTAGAAGTAAGAAACACCGCCACCTATAGGTAGGAGGTACCATCACTTAAACCCGATGATCATTTTTGCAGAAAATTCGCAGTAAACTCACTATGCATTAGGGCAAAAAGAGTTTGTGGATTTGTTGATTTGTGTGAAAACTGGAGGGACTGACTGATATAATTTGGCAATAAACAGATAAAAACTGCTTTGATTTGACTTGTAAAATAATATTTAGGCACATGTGTGTTATATTTAAATGTAAAAAACTACGGCTGGCCGGATTTGGCCCCCTGGCCTTCAGTTTGACACCTAGCAGACGATGGATGGATGTTAACTTTCATCCATCACCAGTAAAAAATCAGGCTGAATATTTTTCCTTTTCTTCCATATTTCCTCTTCTCCACCTGATGGGAAGTGTCATCTGTTTCCCTGAGAACACACTCCCACACACACACACACACGCACACCCACACACACACACACACACACACACACACACACACACACCCACACACACACACACACACACACACACACAGGCAGCAGCTTGAATATCACGTCTGACATGTCTCTGATGCATTAATTGTCCTGAAATGCCCTGAAGGCGTTTCAGCCGAAGGAAGAGAATATGGAGGAAAGAAAGTGTCAAAAGTTGGATACAAACTCAGCGTCTTTAGCTTGTTTTAATTTTTAGACATGGTATTTTGCAGGTTCTGAACGATTAATGAGTGGAAACTGACATGGTGATATTTTTCAATATAAATGTATGGAGTTAAATTGAGGCCAAAACTTTTTTTAAAAGAAGAAAAAAAGACACTGAAAAGAAATGTTTAAACATAGAAAATGCCCACTAAAACACAGCCAGATATTTGAAACTGAAAAAATAGAATCTGAAAAGTGGATTTAGACTTTTCCACTTCCACGTTTTTGTCAATTTCTATTAATTATTTTTTTATCAGCTTCAAATTGTTTCAGTTTTTTTTATTTCCAAAAGATTTTTCTGATAAAATTTTTTTTCAGTTTCCTATGTTTTCTCAATTTCAAAAATTCCTTTTCAGTTTCAAATCAATTCATTTTTTATTTTAGTTAAGTGAAATCTGGTTACTTTTTTTTTTCAGATTCAAAATTATTATTTTTTTTGTTTTATATCATTCTTTTCCTTTACAGAATTTTTTTGTTTGAAATTATTAAAATTTTTCATTTTAGTTTTAACAATTTGTTTTTATTTTTTGCAGTTTCAAATCTTATATTCAAATTCAAAATGTATGTTTTCAGTTCAAAATCTTTTTTTTTGTTTCAAAATTTTTTGCTTTTTATTTCTGTTTCAAAATTTTTTTGTTTAATTTTTTTTTCAGCTTTATATCTTATTTTCTCATTCAAAAAATTGGATAAAAAATATTTTCAGTTTCAAATTACTTCTTTCAGATGCAAAATTTATGTTTTCATATAAAGCATTTGTTCACTTTCAATAATTTTTCTTTGAACAAACTTCATGGCTCTAATGTAGCTCCATATAAGTATCCTGGTACTTCAGTGCATTCTGTCCAGGCTCCCAGTGACTTTAGAGCATAAACAGGCCCGCAGCATCACAGATCCTCCACCGTGTTAAACAGCAGGCTCTTTTTGTAAGAGCAAAACTAGGCAGACTAACTCATCTGAAAAGGTTTTAAATAAAATGTTATAAAGTTTATTTTCTGAGGATTTTGGTGGATCTTTCACATTTTGAATCTGTGAAGGTTAAATGAACTTTACTTTATTAGTCTGTTGAATCCAGAATCAGCAGTTTGATCCGATGACAGACTCACTTTAAATCAGTTTCCATCAATCAGTCGCTGACATTCGCCAACAGGCAGCAGGATGTGTTAGAAAAGCTCATGCGGTGTTTTTCTCTAAAATGACTGACGAGTGTTTGATGGTGATTTGTCAGAACCGTCCAGGCGGACCGTTTCCTCTCTGCTGATGACATTTATATTCATCTTTAATCACCATCTGCTTGTTTTGACCATATTTCTCTCGTTTCATCCATTAACCGCAAATCTCCATCTGCAGAAAACAAACAGGATGCACCTTCCTGCACCAAATACAGATTAATTTCTATAATTTCAACCCAACATGAGTCAACAAAGTGATGAACAGAGAGGAGAAAAACTCCACAACAAATTACTCATTTTTGTTTCCTCTCCGTCTTTCATCGCTTATCTGCTAATTACTGTTTCTAAAAACGGACCGAACGTGAACGCCCGCTCGCTCTGCATGTAGGATTTTTATTTTAATATTCAGCAATGTCATTCTGTAAATGTCTCATTACTTTCCCTCTCGGGTGTAATTGCTGCTCCTGAAAGGCCCACAAGAGGGGAATGTGATTAAATGTAGCAGATTAAAAAAATTAAATCATCATCTGGGGAACCGGTGCAGTGTGGGGTGAAAGGCAGACTGAGCGTGTCTCATCTGAAAATATAAAAATATCTTTAAATAAAATGGAAATTACTCAACTATTCATTAAAAATAAGCAACTTGTGCAATAAAACCCAAACAAAAAAGCCATTTTTCTTACTACTAAAACACATCAAAACACGGACGAGGAGCGTCTTATTTTGCAGAGGTAAAATGCTAATTTGTAGATTGTTGTTAATTTTTCTTAAAACCAAAAATAGAAGCTCTGCACTCTCCAACTTAATTTATTTAACTCAGTTAAATTTTTATACGTTCAGGCTTTCCATAAAATCTGTGGAATAATCTACTAAAGTCACATGATGATGACTTTAGTAAATAAAACACAATTTATAAAAGATTTGTAACTATATTTGTAACTATAAAACGGAATGTCAGAATGAGAAAAAAAGCTTACATTTTGAGATTTAAGTCAGAATTGTAGAAAAAAAAAAGAAAAGAAAAAAGGGTCGAATTTGAAGATTAAAATGAAAATCCTGAGAAAAAAGTCTGAAATCTGAGGAAAACTGTCTAAATTCTGAGATTAAATTCAAAATTCTGAGAAAAAAAGCTAAAAACTAAGATTGAAATCAGAATTGAGAAACAAAAATCAGGATTTAGAGTATAATCAACATTTTGAGAACTATTCAGACAAAAAAGGCTAAATTTTAAGACTAAGATCAGAATTCTGAGGAAAAAAAGTGAAATCTGAGATTAAAGTTAAAACTTTGAGCGTAAAAAAATAATTTTGAGATTAAATTCTTAAATCCTTAATCCTCTTCTGTATCTCACACTGAAAGTAAAAGAATCAAAGTTTAGATTTTATTCCCTGATAAACTAATCCTACATTAATATGTTTTTATAGTATAATTACCCAAGTTAAAATGATTCCCATCTTTAAAAATTCCTCACCAATAAATACATCTCAAAATCATCATTTTTTTAAAAACGTTTTAGTGGATTTTATTGACAATATTCAGTCTGGAGTCCGCTCTGGTTGGGAATTTTTGTTTTCACAAACTACAGTATATGTGGGTGGTAATAAATTACATCAAGTAACTTTCAGACTTTCTGTCTTTGCCTTTACTTGTTTCCTAGAAATTATTTCTCTTCCTTCTTTATTGATTGATCAGAGACTTTAAACTTCTGTTTCTTCTGATTCACATGTTTTGTTTTTCTTGAGGTAAACTTTATTATTATATGACAAAAACATTTATGTCTAATCTACTCTTCAAAAACCGGAAAACTGACAATCATCATCAGTGGGAGTTTTGATGGGATTCTGATCCAAAACATCTCCTCACATAAACAGAGAAATAATTCACCAGACACTGAATTAACCTTCTTGTAAAAGATAATAAAAGTAAAAACTAATATAGGGTTTTGTTTTGAAAAAACTAAGTTATAAAGTGATAAAATATCACCTTGTTTTTACTGCTAAAATGTATCCCTGAAAAAAGATGTAATAAAATATCCTGTATATCATTAAATCTGTGATTCAGCTTTGTGATGCATTCAAACGACAGGCTGTTTGTGTTTAACAGAGGAAGATAAATCAGGGAGATTGCCTGGTACATCCATAATTACTTCCTTCCCAAACAGTTGGAGTTTTTCTATCATCTGTTCAGATGCTGAAAATATGACAGCAGCTCAGGCATAGAAACCTTTACGAGCAATATTATGTACCTCATCGCTTATTTTTACAGAAAATTATAATTGGAAGAAACAGTTTAAATTGCTTTGAAGTCAACAATATGTCTTCTTCGATGGTATTTTATTTTACCAAGCTGAAATATAGTTTTAATTTCTTCTTCTTCAAGCTGCTAGGTGGCAGTTTATAAAAACCTAATTAGTTATCCACTAAAAATCTGCTTCATAACAGTGAAATACATTAGCAAAATCACCATAAAGTACAGCGGAAAATCTGCCGGACCCTCTAGTGTTAACATTAGTGTTAGCATGCTAACGCTAACAGTAGCATGCTAACGTTGCATTCTAAAGAAGTTATAGATTTTCTTGGAAAAGTCTACATCTCCGATTTTAGTTTATAATATAGGTACCTTCAGTGTAAAATGGACATAAATATGTTGTTTTGAACTTGTGCCACTTGTATAAAATTAGTCAACTGCCACATTTAGAACAGAGCACCGCCGCCATTTTAGCTTCGGACAAACAAGAGCGTTAAGCTGCGTTTTGTGTCTGAACAGCTGATTTTGTTTGTGATCGGCTGGTTTAGGTTATTGCCCACCAACAGCTGTTAGGCAACCGCAAAAACACTCAAAATGAAGAACTGTTTTACACGACACCGAGCTGATGTAGTGACACTAACGCAGCAATCTGTTCACAGGCTTTTCAGAATTCATAGCATAGCAAATGCTAGCTACCACACTGTTAGCCAGAAAACAAATAAAACAAAACCTACCGTTCAACCAAATGCCTGATTCCGGTCACTTTCAGTCCTCCTCACTTCAACCATTGTTTAAGTTTCTCCACACTGAGTTTCTCTGTGAAATTTTGAAACAAACTCCTGTGAGGCCTTCATCTTCCCAGGATGTTAGACTCTTCAGATGTCGCAACTCTGAGCTTTGTTTGTCCGAACATCCTTATTTGTGAACCAGTATTTTATCCACAGTGAGCCTATCCCAAATTTACTTGGTAGATTTGAGTTCCAAGGAAAAAAATAATTCTGAAATTCATGTCTGAATTCTGAGAAGAAAAAAAAAAGTCTGAAAATGAAATCCAAATTCGTAGATAAAAAAATTAAGCATTTTGAGATTAAAACTTCTGAGAAAAAAACTCAGAATTCTGATATTTGTGTCCAAATTTTAAGAAATTAGAATTCTGAAATTCAAATGCAAATTCTTAGAAAATGTCAGCATTTTGAAATTAAAGTCAGAATTATCAGAATAACATCATTTTTTAAATATTTTATTGTTGGCCCTAATCTTCTTCCATACTTCTCAGACTTGCAGGGATTGGTTAATTTTTTTCATCTGCTCTTAATTTTCTGTGGATTGTGGCATGTTGAGTTGCTTTCTCAAAGTAATTAACCTGCTTTATGTCATACAGGAAGGAACCATTTATCTAAATTTGGAAGAAAATTATTAAATAACCCATTTTTATTGATAACTGACTTTTATCTGGTACCAATTTAAGTCTAAATCTTTGTATTTCTGAGCTCTTCATACAAAAGGTTTAAAGATAACTCAAAGGTTACACATGTTTTTATTTATATAGGAGCATTTGAACGTGTGCAGCATATATCCATCTGTATCTACATATGTCCATTTTTACATACAGTACAAACCCGAGCTTGTAAAGTCAAGCATCCGTCGGTTTCAGCTGTACAGTTCACTCTCAGACAGAAGCAGAAATAAACGTTAAATAAATAAAGGAGACGTCAGACAGAGAGAGGAGCTGCAGGTTTCAGACAGAAAGAAACCAGAAAGATAAAGATTCACGAATCCTCGCTGCAGCGCATCGGGTCTCACAGCTAGAGGTAACACGTTGAGGAAATAATGCCTTTCAAGTTAAAGGTTGGATTAGAAAAGAGAAGGGCTCAGAGATCAGTCGGTGGTTCTGTTTCGGTTTGTGCCGTCGGATCGTGAAGAAGGTTGGCCGTCACCATCACCATCGTCATCGCCTGCTAGCAGCTATAGCGCCACGTTGAACTCCGTCACCAGGAAGTCAACGTGGTCCCTCTCTTTGGTCTTGAAGGCCTCGGCGATGAGGCGAGCGGCGTCCCGGTGCTCTCGGCCCCTGAGGGAAACCCCGTTTACCTCCAGGATGATCTGACCCACCTTCAGCTGGCCGCAGTTATGGGCCGAGCCGCCCCTCTGCAGCGCAAGCACAGGAAATACATCAACATAGCAACAAGACAAGGTCACATTTAGGGCTGCAGCTAACAATTCATTTGCTTTAATGTATTTATTTCAAACGGACAAAAAGTAAAAACAAGAAAAAATTTAAATTAACACGAATTATCTTCCTCATTGACATTAAATTTTACATTTTTTGTTTGAAAATAAGTTGACTTCCTGTCAACAAATATTCTATCGATTAATCTGATGATTAACTGGGTAAAAAAAATTAAACACTTAAATCAATAACATATCACGATATGTGATCAATATCGATAGATAATACATCTGATAGAATATTCAACATTCAAGCTAAGCTAAGTTGGTGTAATCAACTAACTGGCACCCTCTTCGGTTGCCTAGCAACAACCTGCTGGGTACGAAGCGGTTTAAAGTTCCGCCCAACTCTGGTTACCTAGCAACCAGCTGTTGAGTAACTGGTGCAGGTTTCCCCTCAGCGCCTCAAAACTGATTAAAAATAAAAAATGACGACATGCAGAGAAAACTGGATAAAAAAACCAAAAACAGCCTGGCAGGATTTCAGACATTTAAAACAAAAAACTAATCAATAATTATTGATATTGACTGATACGAAACGCTTATATTGTGATAAGTCTTTCAGTCTAACCATATAACCAATATATTAAAAGATGAAAATAAGCAAATCAATTATTTTTTGGAATAAGAAAATATAAATTGTATTACCTAAAATATAATAACAACATAATTTGTAGTAAAAGACGCATCTGCAGCTTAAAAATATATTATTTTTTGGATTAATAATTTAATCCATTAATCGTTTCAGCCCTCGGTTTTATTTCAGTATCGTATCAGAGTTTTATATTGATACCAACCAAAACAAAGCATGGCGCAACTGTGGAGTGAAAATAAGCAATAAATGTTTCCTTTGGAGGAAAAATAAAATTTATTTGACATTTATAACTGCTGAGTGTAAAATATTCCTTTAATGTGCTGAAATCAAAACAATTAATAATTTCACATAAGTCTATTTATTTCTAAATAAGAAAAATAGTTCCACTAGAAGCATCTTTGGGACAAAATTACCAGCAGGCTTCACATGGTTAGAGGATATTTATTGATAAATTTGCATCACAGATCTCTGAAAATCAAACGATTTAAACAATTTTACAAACTTCTGCTGAGTTTCCTCTGAAAATGTTCTCATGCCTTCATTACATCTAAGCAAATTCCTTTAGTTTACTTTTTTTTTTTTTTTTACATAATTCATTAAAAAAGGGTTTCTTAGTTTCTCTTGTTGGTAAAATGTACAATATTGGCAATTATTTCCTGAATTCTTGCATAATGCCTGATTTAAATATGGATTAAAAGGATGTTGATGAGTTTTAATGGTACAAAATTATTATAAAGGCTCCATATCTTACATAAATACTAACAAGAATGTAATTTCAAAGGTGCTTATGAATAAACATGCTAATTAAACCAATAATAAGACTTATGGAAAACATTTTTAGGTCACTTAGTGAAATGAATATTAATTTACGAATAAATAGATGGGTTATTGTAATAAATTAAAGTAGCTTTTAATGGAAGTGTGTTATTTAATTCTGGTTACTCCTAATGTAAAATTTTTGTGCGTCTTTAATTTTTTAATTTCTTATTTTTAAATATAAACGTCTGAAGCTGCATCAAAAGAACCTAAGAAAACATCTTGAAATTACAATAAATGTTTCAATAAAAACAAAACACTATTTTGTTCATAAATGAGAAAAGCTTTCAGAGAATGACTGTTTCATTATTAATTGACAGAATTTATTTCTAATATGTGAAGAAATGAGGACCAAAACGAACAACGGAACCGTTTAATCCTCAGATTGGTTTTAAAAGTGACATATTTTCTTCCCTGAGCAGTTTATGACAGATCTACGGCCTATACAAAACATAACGTTACATTTTTGGCTCGAAACATTTCTCAGGTGGATTTTGCATAAGGGGTCCCATTTAAGGCAACAAAAATCCTCCTGAATATTGAGAATACAGGGACAGATACCACTGCTGCCACCTGCAGCAGTTTTTCTCTCAGATGTGGAGATTTGGTCTAGCTGAGAGGAAAGCCCTTGAGGACACGAGCGATTGGAAATACAGAAACCAGGGAATTGCTGTATCACCTCTCAATGTGCTTATTTTCACTGCTGAACTGTCTGGGCAAAGCTTTGATGCTTAAAAATTGATGCTTAATTGTGTTTTTTGTTTGTTTTCACTCAAAGCGAGTTTAATAATCTGAAGTTCTGAGAAATACTGAAGATGTTTGTTTTAGATCATTCGGATTATAAAAAGCAGATCCAGTTTGAACCAGTTTCACACAGACGTCCTAATATTATAATTACAAACTTGAGTGAAAAATATTTAGTGCTAATAATACATCAAATCAAGTAATTCTGAACAACAAAAATGCTTAAAATGTAATTTTGCTTAAACATTTTATTTTAAACAGATTTGCTTATGTTTGCATAAACAAATCAGTGGAAAAGATTTGTTTATGCGATTCAGTTTTTTGATTACAGAAATCTGTGTGAAACTCTGCTGCCCTCTGCAGGCACTTCTCAAATTGCAGCTGCAAATTTTAGATCTGCATGGCTTCTTTTTCTTGTTTAGGAATTAATATGGCTATAAAAGTAGAGTTCCTCTTGTATAAATGACTTTATATCCATCACTTTGAGAGCCAAACAATAATACTCATGCTGTGACAGATTACTGGTATTATTTCAGAAAAAACAGCAGTACTGTAATAAAGATTTTAAGCCAACACATAGGTCAGCTATACTTCAACTTCTTCCTCTAATTGTAATAAATAAAAAATATTAATCTATACATGAAATTATAAATTTACATATCTAAGCTAATAAGCAGAAACAAATATTTGTCAAACTGGGTCCAGAAGAGAGCGCTCCTTAAATGAAAGAAATAGTGAATGTCAATCTTTAGTGCTTTAGCATTAGCTTCCATTAAATACCGTGTTGGTGTATTGCTTAAGTGTAAGCGTATGTAAATTTTCATAACTAGAGCATTAGAATTAGCTTCTGCTAAATATTGTGTTGGTGTAGTGCTAGCAGAACTAATGTTTATGATTAGTGCTTAAGCATTAGCTTCTGCATTTAGCAGAAGCATTAGTGCTACATTGTTAGCCACCATTAGCACTAACGCACTAATGGTGTGTTAGTTTTAGCAAAACAAAGGTTCATAATCAGTGCTTTAGAATCAGCATCTGCTAAATACAGTGTCAGTGTAGTGGTTTAGTGTTAGCAGAACTAATGTTTATGATTAGCGTTTGGAATTAGCTTCTGCTAAATACTGTATTGGTGTAGCACTTTAGTGCTAGCAAAAACTAATGCTTATAATTTGCATTTAGCTAAAAACTGTATTTGCAAAGTGCTTCAGTGTTAGCGGAAATAATGTTGATAGTCAGTGCTTTAGAACTAGCATATGCTAAATATAATTTCGGTGTAGTGGTTTAGCATTAGCTGAACTAATGTTCATTATTAAAGCGTTGGGAGTATCTTTAGCTAAATACTGTAGTGCTTTAGGATTAGCAGAAATAATTTTCATAATTAATGCTTTAGAATTAGCAAATGCTAAACGCTGTGTTGGTGTAATGCTTTAATATCTGTGAAACTAATATCTGTGATTATCGCTTTACGGTTAGCGTAGTTAACTTCTTAACTAGCGGTGTCACCACTGCTCTGCTTTACTGGATTAATATGCAATTACGGGTTCAAAAACCTTCTAAAATTATCAAAAATTGTTGCATTTTTGGCTTTAATATATGTAAGATGTCTATCATAACTATATTACAGTTGTTTTTAAATTAAAAACTGTCCTTTAATTGTGACATCTGAATGTTTTATAACAGGACCTTTCATTTGGTTTCAGGTGGAGACGCCACTCAGCGGTAGAGAAAGAGCTCCTTGTTCCTTCCTCTGCTATTATCCACTGTAATGAGGAACATATTTTTCATTATTAGTCTCTCAGTGAAGTGACTGAGAGCTCCATTTTTGAGGTATAAATGTTGTTTATGACTCTAAATTTAGAGACACGATGAATTAAGCAGAGGTTCTTATCGGCGAGGCAGTAATGGGGAATGCTGCCCTGTAAAACGGCTTCATTCAAAGGCTTACTCCATTATTTGTGACAAAGAAATTTAATTCCCAAAAAGCTGAGCCTCGTGAACTTTCATCTCACTTGGCACATAAATAAAAGCTTTTTATAAACCAATGATTGCTTTCCTTAGGTAATTCCTGAGTTTTGCATTTATTCAGCAGCCGGTTCCCGTCGGTTTCTGCTTCAGGTAGAAGCAGCGGACCAGAAGAAGAAGAAGTTTCAGAGAGGATTTGTTTTCTGATTGCTATCAGAAGCACGAGCAGCACCATGACCTCCAACCTGCACATCCAGAGCAGCAGCCCTGGTCTTCCTCACCTTATTATCTCACGTTTAAGCGGTTTTTTACAGCCTGTTCTCCAGTCGCCTATTTGATTCTGAATGCACTGATTTCCAAACCTTTTATCCCTCCCTTGGCAATCAGCCGACCCAACCTCACTTCTTCATTTTTTTATTTCAATCAGCGTCTCGGTGAAGTGGGAGGCTGAGCGACGGCTCTGAATGCTCAGACCTGTTAAAATCGCCGGTCCTGTGTTCCCTGAAAACGATCTGCTGACTCACAGAAACAGAAAATAGAAAGACGCACCAACAGATGCAGACGGAAACCGTTTTATATTTCCTGTACACAGGAGCATCTCAGCAAACTACAACCTCTTTAAAACGTCAGACATTCAAAAATGCATAGTTTCACTTTTTGCATTGTGGTAACTGTTGGATCACTTAATAAATAATGTTTTACAATATAGTATTAAAAAATAAACATAAAAATTAAGAGAATAACGTAATAATATTGCAACTTCAATCTTAAAATTGTATGACTTTATTCTTGACATTTTATGTTTTTTTCTCAAAACATTGAGTTTAATCTCATGTTACTATGACTAATCTCGTATTATTTTCAGTTTATTCTCAACTCCTGCGTTTCTGCTGGTTTCACAAACTCAAATTTAAGACTTTTAAAGATTTTTATGAATAAAATTTAAGGCACTGAGTCAAACTTTTAGGTTGTTGAATCTGTCATGGATTTTCCTTTTGTTCTTCTGAACTCACCTGGATTGTGACGATGCGCGGCAGCGGCTGGCGAGTGTTGGCTCCGCCCTCGATGGCGATACCAAGGGTGCTGGCACTCTTTGGCACCCTCACTAGCGTGGAGGTGGGCTCCAAGAGCCCCGGCTGGGCCAGGAAACGGAGAGGAGAGGATTTTATTAAATATTTAAGAGCATCATTTAGTAAAATAATGTTTCTTCTTTGCATTTGCAGTTTGTTCTTTGAGCAAGATGAGTTTTTCTAAAAAGGCCAAGACCTTTTGTTTCTTAACCAACTCAGTGGTATAAATATATTCATGAATACATTCAACATGTCAAAGGCCAGAAGCATTATCAGGAATTTCACTTCATCTCACTTTTTCTGACTCATTTAAATGTTTATTTCTTCAGTGAATTATCTAAAGCATTAGCGTTAGCGGGGTTTAATGTTCTGGTCCAGTCAAAAGCGACACCAAAGAACATGTTAATTTCTGTTTAAATGCCCAGTTACCATGAAAACAGAAACAACAGAAAATGTAGATAGTAGAGAAAAAGCTATACACAACAATATCTAACGGCATTATAGAACATTTAAATTAGAATGTGAAAACTAAATTAGTACCTGATGATGATAGACTTTAAGGGCAGATATAATTTGAATTGGTGATAGAGCTTAAGCAGCTTTTAGCTTTTGCTAAAAACCCTGTTAGTGTGTCGCTTTAGTATTAGCTTCCACTAAATACCATGTTGGTATAGCGCTTTAGCATTAGCGTCCACTAAATACCATGTTGGTATAGCGCTTTAGCATTAGCGTCCACTAAATACCATGTTGGTATAGCGCTTTAGCATTAGCTTCCACTAAATACCATGTTGGTATAGCGCTTCAGCATTAGCTTTCACTAAATACCATGTTGGTATAGCGCTTTAGCATTAGCTTCCACTAAATACCATGTTGGTATAGCGCTTTAGCATTAGCTTCCACTAAATACCATGTTGGTATAGCGCTTTAGCATTAGCTTTCACTAAATACCACGTTGGTATAGCGCTTTAGCATTAGCTTCCACTAAATACCATGTTGGTATAGCGCTTTAGCAGACCTAATGCTTATGGTTCGTTCTTCAGGGTTAGCATAGCTAACTTTTTAGACAGCAGTGTAAGCTACTGCTGTGAGCTTTAAAATGACATTGCTGTGGGCGTGTGTCACATTTAAATGTGTCCCCGAAGTCCATGTTTGCATTTTCCATATCCTCAAGCTGTTGTTTATCTGTTGATAATGTATAAATAAATACCAATCACCACATTTTCTATTTTTTTTCTTATGAGACAAAGAGAAAACCAAAAACATGTTTCAGTTTTTCTCCAGTGATCACAGCAGGAGTTTTATGTGTAAAACCTGACCTAAATATTTCCAGTTTCCTTCTTTTCCTTCTCTTAATGAAGAGAAAGGTAAATGCGTTGCTCTTTGGGACAATAAAAGCTTTTTATTACACACAGTCCATTTAATCCTTAATTTCCCTGAGAAGTAATCCCCAGTGGGAAAAGAAAGCAGCCAGTCTGGAATAAATAAAACACTCCCAACCTTACTTGTTATTCCTGACATCAATCAACCAGGAGCAGAGAGCGATTTCAGTTTGGTTACATTACAGCACAGCAAGTGAACGGATAAATGATGGCTGAATCATGAATGAATGAATGGATGAATGAGTGATAAAGGAAGAAATAAGTGAGACGATGTGTGAACAAACAAGAGGGAGGAGAGAAGAGATCGCAGTTAGGGTTAAATTCAGGATCAGGAGAAGGATTAAACATCAGACACGTTGATTTATCGAGCTTCTTCCAGCTGGGCCCGATTTAAACCACACACACGTTGGCAGACAGCCAATCAGCTGCAAGGAAAATGAATGGAGCTCCGGGATTGGCTGCTTTGCTAACACAAGCTAATAGCGTGTCAGCTAGCATTACGGCTAAGCGTTTCAGTTTCCCAAGCTGTATTTTCTTCAGAGTATGTGAGAAATGCAAATGGGTGAATTTTTCACAAATAATTTTAAATTACTTTCCGCAAAAAAAAAAGAAGTAATTAATCATAATCAGAAGCTGATAACGTCCAAGAAGAATTTGATTCAATTAAAAAACACTTTATTTATCCCAGAGGTAAATTAAATTAAATTGTTTCATTTAGACAAAATAACTAAGGATGCACAATATATCGGCATCAACATCGGTATTGGCTGATATTAGTTATATTTTAACATATTGGTATCGGTCCGATAAATAAAACTGGGCCGATATGAACAACCGATATTTATTTTTAGCTGTTTTTGATTGTTTTTTCCCCAAAGGTGTCGAAACAGCAGGGAAATATAAATAATATTGTTAAATATCAGTTATCAGGCTTAATAGCAATATTAATATCGGATATCGATATTGGCAAAAATTTTCATATTGGTGCATCTCTAAAAAAATTTACTTTCACAGTTTTTATTTTCTGAAACAAATCTATATTTGTAAAAATGCAGTTAAACCGAGTCCCAGAAACACAAAACCACCCATGTAAACATTCGTCACGTTCTCAGAGGCAGATAATTGTCCGTGTTTTTAATCTGCAGCCGGTTCTGAAGCGCCATCTCACCGGTTTGGACGGGTTTTCCCCTCCGCCGTCCTGGGAGTGGCGGGCGGGGCGTGCGGCTGACGATCGGGGGCTACCGTCTTTACTGACGTGTCCCGACTCGGCGATGTCCACGCCGCTGTCCTCGCTGAGGGTCTGTCCGCTGTCGGACAGCTGGGACAGGGCGCCGCCTGATGGAAGCAGGATGACTCCATGTTAAAGGTCAGATAATCGCTCTTTCATTAAATTAATTAATAATTTACTGAATTTATTAGATATTTATATGAAGACATTTTTCTCAAACCTTATTAGACTGGAAGTAAAAATAATTTGTTTTTTTTAATTTAAAGCATAAAGAATTATCGCTACAGCTGTAAACATAAATCCACATATTGTCTATTGCATATAAGATAATCTTTAAAATTCAATTTTATATTAGATTTTTCTCTTGGAACTAATTAAAAAATAGATTAAACGCAAAATAAACCAGTTATTGCAATTTTTCACTTTAGTGCTTTAGCATTTTTGCTAACTTTGAAAAGGTTTAGCGCACTTAGCTTCTTTCAGGTAAATTTTTCTGAATTACTTCTAAAGTGCTAATTTACTTGGTTGTTTATTAAACTTCATGTTTTCTGACCGAAACCCTAATGTGTCAATTAGGCTAGTCAACAGTTAGCAATGCTCAACAACTATAAAGCTACTGCCATGAATGAAAGGTCCATTTGTTGTGCAATAACAAGCTAACGTTATTAGTGTTGTTATTTCACTGACACATGTTGGATTTCAACAAGGTTGAATTTAGCACTTTAGCTTTAGCTTCTGCTAAATACCATCTTTATATAGCACTTTAGTATTAGCTTCTGCTAAATACCATGTTAGAATAGTCCTTAGTATTAACTTTTGCTACATACCATGTTAATTTAGCACACTAAATCAACATGCAACTAATCTTTTAGCTAGCGGTGGCACCCATTGATGCTTTGGATCTTTTTTTTGCTGTTCTACTTATTAACAAGTTAAAAAAAACTACTTAAAAAGCTAAAGTTAGCTGGTTATTTTGGCCTGGAACACAGAGAATCAATTTTAGAAAAGCTCCCATCCATATGAACTTGCACCGATCTGCCCCCAGTTGTTGTATTAAGCATGCCAAACCCATAGGGGGCAGTGTAGCACCAAGCTAGTAACTATGTTAGCCAATCAGATTGCTTGATTTTTCTCATCTGTCTCATAACGACAGTTTCAACAAATAATATTTTTATAAGCGTTGCATACTGCAGCTTTAAAATGATAAAAACAGTTCAGGATAATTTCTGTCCCGGATGTTTTACCTCTAGCCTGGGGGAGCGGCAGAACCTCGTTGACGTCCGGCTCTGCGTTGGGCCTGTGGACCTCCACCGTCACAAACTGCTGCTTGGAGGCGGCAGGCGGCCTGAGGGAGGCCTTGGACAGGGACACCGGCTTAGAGGGAAGCAAGGGAGGAGGAGGCGGGGCAGGAAGTGGCGGCGGCGGCGGGGGCGAGGGGGACGGGGCGGCCGGTTTGGAGGCTCTGTTGGGCGACTGGACCCTGGGGAAGGGGCCGATGTTGTGCTGGGAGACGGAGGCCAGCTGAGCGGACGTTATTTTCTCCTTGGGCATTTTCTTCTTGATGGCGGCGTAATCCTGGGAGGCGTCACGTCTTGGCGCAGAAGAAGAGCTCGGGGCTGTGAAGTACAACCCGGACTGGGAGGATTCGGAGGACGGGCACTTGATGAGAGCGTCCCGCCTACCCGGGCGCCTCTGAGACCCCGGAGGGGGCGGAGGCTTGAAGGAGGGGGGCGACTCTGCTGTGGCGGACTGAACGTCATCCTGAAGCGAGACGATATATTCACCATCACCGTCGCTAACAGAGAAAACGCAAAAACACATCGACACGACGCCGGGCGCGCCGCCTCAGGTCCGGATCATTAAAGCTGACCTGATACGTTTCCGTCTACAGGTTAGAACAGATGTATGGCCTATTCAAAACACCAGAGCAAAACCAAACAATCGTGTTAAGTTTCTGGCTGAAGCTGGTCATCCTCAGTGAAACGAGTCGTAATGTGGGCTGAAAGGTGAATCAGCAAGGAAGAAGTCATCAAACAAAATGTAACAGAAAGTCATTCTACGGAACTGGTTAGCTGCCACAAATACACCTTTAATTTGGAAACATAATGACTTTAGAACTTGCAAACTTGCATTTAAAGGTGACCCATTGTGCTTCCTTTAACGAGTCAGGATAGATCTATGGCCTATACAAAACATGTTCATTACATTTTCCTGCACAAAATAATTCTTAGATAATGACATTTTAGCGTTTTTAGGGCATCATGTCACTTTAAATCCAAATAATCTGCTGCTGGCCACGCCCCCCAACTCAATGTTTTGAGAATTGCTACAAGCAGATGCGTAATTGTGCAGCTGTACATCTTTGAGTAGCGGAAGTGGAGCCTCCTGCACAACCAACTAAGTGGTTTCTGGATGGTAAGTCCACAGCAAAACACTTGTTTCCAGCAGCCATTGTAAAGCGGATACAGCAGTAAAACCAGCTGACCAAACATGCTGGAGCTCTGCTTCGGATGCTGGGTAACGATACAGAGCCCGTCAATTATGACGTTTCTGAAATAATTTGCTCTTCAGATGCTAAAAAAGATTTACTTATTGCCAGAAAACCATTTCACTGTGAATAATGTGAGAATTTTTTGTGCTTTTTTGGAGTTGTGTTGTAATAAAACTTTTTGAGTTAAAAGACATAATAAACCCTGTAGAACCATAAAGATGTTCAGTCACCCGTTCTGACTGGATCCTGGCCTTTTTCTTTACTTCTTAAATCCCTTCACTGCAAAATATTACCAAGTAATTTTGTCTGGTTTCTGGTACAAATATCTCAGAGCATTTTTATTAAGAGAAAACTGACTTACAAGTAGCTTTTCTGCAAGATGTAGGAGCTTGTTTTGAGTAAATAATTCCTTAATATTGATGAAAAATTAACAGTTTTACAGGCAGATTATTCCACTTATAGCAAGACATTATAAGTGAAATAATCTGCCAATGGGACCAGTGATTACTTCATCAATATTATGGAATTATTTACTCAAAACAAGCTCCTATAAGTTGCTGAAAAGTTGCTTGTAAGTCAGTTTTCTCTTGTTTCAAATGCTCTGAGATATTTGTACCAGAAACCAGACAAAATTACTTGGTAATATTTTGTGTTTTTCAGTGATAAACCCTGAATTTGTCCAGTGGTGTGCAGATGAACACACATAATAAACCACAATTCTGTATTCACACAGCTGTATTACACCGCTCCATCAGCGTCGGTAACGGTTACGGTCGCCTTGACGACGCATCCAACCTGGACGGATCCTGCTGATTTCCTGCATTTTCCAAATGTGAGTGAATAAACACAAACTGAAAAGTGGAATGGGCACAGAAACAGGCGAGTTTATGCACAATATGTGATAAAAAACAATCAAATAATAATACAAAATGGTGATGTGTGACCTGAGCAGTGAAGAAATTAGCTGTTTTTCAGTCATGAAATAGGATTTTCAGACCTCACTGAGCTGCTTTCAGGAGGAAACAAGGCTTCAAGTGTCACTCACTCCCACTTTTCTTCTTCCAAATCTCACATGGCTCCCACTCCACTTCGGATTTCAGAGCCTGCAGCCATGTTTCAACCACCTCCCCATCTCCTTTCGCCCTCCCCTGTCGGCCTTATCTCTTATTTTCTGGATGCTTCCAGCAGAGCTCACCAGAGAGATGTCGGTCAGCAGCGTGTTCAGGCTCTCCGGAGGATCCGCCTCGTTACTCTCCGCCACGCTGTCGTTCTGCAGGCGGGAGGAAGAGGAAAGACACAGGCCGAGGAGTCAGGCAGAAATGATTAATCATGACTAATTACGATTAATCGATTATTGAAATTGTCGTCAACCAATTTAGTAATCGATTAATCGTTAACGGGAGTAAACAGACTCTACAAAAGACCATTTGCTGAAAGAAGAACCCGCTCAGAGCAGGAATTAAACCACAAATGTTGAATTTAAGATGAAAAACCTTCTTTGTATGTAAACATGTTTTACCCAGAACTTCTAGTTTCATTTTTAGCTTCACCTGATTAAAAAAAACCTCCAGTCTCACCTTATATTGCTGGTAAGTCAGGAAAAAGGGCTGAGATTTTCACATATTATAAGTATAATTTAGATGCAGGTGAATCCTTTGCTGCAAATTATTAAATGTTCAAAGGAATGCTGTGCTGTTTCATTTTAGAAAATAAAATATTTATTTTTCTTATTTTAAAAAGGAATTAAATTCTTTGTCTATTTTTAATATTTTACAAAACAGGCTTACATGGCCGAATGAACAATCTGCAGAATGTGACCTTTAAAAAAAAATCCAATTAATCAACAGAACATGCAATAGAATAATCAGCAACTAAAATTATTGCTAGTTGCAGCGCTAGTTTGAAGGATTTTTTCTGGTGCAAATTAATCCTTTGCTACAAATAATCAAGGTTGTAATAAAGGAATGTTATTAATATATAATAATCGATTACTAAATTATTTTATGTTTTTGCATTTTAGGCAATAAAATATTTATTTTCTTGTCTGAAAAATGAATGTAATTGCTTGTTTATTTAGATTTATGTATATTTTTATATTCTACAAAATTGGCCTAATTCATTATAAATGAATGAAAAATCTGAAAAATGTTTCCATTAAAAAAATCCAACCAATCGATTAATCGTCACAATAATCGATTAATCGTCACAATAATCGATTAATCGTCACAATAATCGATTAATCGTCACAATAATCGATGAATCGTCACAATAATCGATGAATCGTCACAATAATCGATGAATCGTCACAATAATCTGTACTTGTAGCCGTAGTACTTGTAATCTGTACTTTTTAGGTGGACATGCATTCTTTGCTACAGATAATCAAATGTTCAAGGAATGATATTTTTGCATTTTAGTCAATAAAATATGTATTTTCTTGTTTAAACAAAGAATAACATTGATTTTTTATTTGAATTTTTTGTATTCTTAGTACAGAACAAAATAGCCTTAAGTGACTGAATGAAAAATCTGCAGAATTTGACCATTTTCTTATCTGATTAATCACTTAATCATCATAATAATCGTCAAAATAATCGATTAGTGAAATAATCGTTAGTTGCAGCCATAGTTAGAAGTATTTTTTTGGTGGAGATGCATCCTTTGCTACAGATGAACACATAAAGGAATGGTTTTCTTATCCGATTGATCGACTGTCAGAATAATTGATTACTGAAATAATCGTAGTTTGCAGCAGATGTTTCAATCCCAAAACAAACCCCAGATTTCATGGCTGCTCCACATTTGTTCACAAGCTAGACAGGAAGCAGTGCAAGCAAAGAAGACATCCAGCCCTCAGAGAGACACTCAGAGCCTCCATGTCTTCTTTTACAAACAAAAACACACACTGTGAAATCGATAAGGAGTCATCAGCTCCGCTCAGAGCTGGATCTGGAGGACCGACCCGTCTGACGTGGCAAACGGAGGCAAATCAGAGCGCGAGCGGCGCCCTTCATTTAACTCTGCTACTGAACCAAAACAAAAGCCCCATCATTCAGCTTGATTAGCCCTCACTGCAGCATGTGGAGCACTTACACCCCGTTCATTTATCACAACAGTCAATCGACTTTCCGCATGCGGAGATGCGTCTCTGCCCTGTAAGCAAACCTGGGCTGGCTGCCATGACGGTGCAGCACCTGCAGCTGTGAGCAGGTGATGCACAAAGATTCAGCAAATTCAGGTGGTTGTGCTCATTTCCTGCAGCATTCTGTTTTCCTGCCACAATAGATCAGATCATCTTTAAGTAATTCAGGAATTTATAATATTAATTAAAAGGACTTTTAAAAACAGAGCTGTTGTACAAAATAATGGGAAAACAAAATAACTCAGTGTGTTTGTCTTAAGGCAGATGAATGGAAAGTTTAGTGGAAGACAAAAGCTACATGGAAATACTTTTCAGCAGAACCACATTTCTATGCTAAAATATATGAATAAATTAATAAGAATTATAAATTAAAAATAAAATAACCTTAAAATTACAAATAAATTAAAAACGTAAATTACAAAAAAACATTTAAATAAAATCAAATAAAACTGACAATTTATGAAAAAATAAATAAAAAAGTACAAAATATAGATACATTAAAAAAATGTAAATACAAATTACAATTATGAATATATAAAAAATTGATAAAATAAAAGACATCTGAATTTAGTGTTTTCACTGGCTTTATAGAAATCATTTATTGATTTATATCACTGTGTAATTATTCTTCATCATTAAGGATTTTCAGTTTCAAAAATAAAAGTAACTTTTGAATAATACTTAAAACCAGGGTTCCATCATCTCTCTCTTTTTATCTCACGCTCACAAAACAAACATGGCACCGTTCGGTGGTTTTTGTGTCACTACAGCGCCACCGATTGGCCTGGCAGACCTACTACTGCAAACATATCACAATTTAATCTTTTCATATCAGTCGATATACAGTAGATAATTATTGATTAGTTTATTGTTTGTTTGTTTTGAATATCTAAAATCCTGCCAAACTGTTGCCGTGACATTTCCTGTTTTATCCAGTTTTCTGTTCACGTCGTCGGTTTTTATTTTTAAGCAGTTATGAAGAACGGTGGGGAAACTTGAAACTGCTGCTGCGTCAGTTACCCAGCAGGTCGTTGCTAGGTAACCAAAGTTTGGCGGAATTTGAAACTGCTACTTACCCAGCAGGCTGTTGCTAGGCAACCAAAGAGCGAGCGAGTCTGTTGATTCCACCAGCTGGTTAAAGCCTTTCCTCTGCCTAAATCTGTGGTTCTGGATCGGAGTTCAGTGAGTTTTCTATTATACGTATTATTTATTGATATTGATCACATATCTATCGCAATGTGTGTTGTTATTGATTTATTGTCCAGACCTTTCTTAATCATTTCCAAAAGTATTGCAGATGTTTCATTCAAACCAAACCAAATAGTTTTTGTTGCGTTCTGGGCTTTGGGATAAAAACATAAAAAAACAAAATGTCCCCACAGTAACAGCAATACAAACATCTATTGCTATGCACCTGATTATGTAGATACCTGCCTTTGTGAGTGGCTCAGGAACGCAGACCCACCCAGCTCTCTAATCTGCCTCATGCAGCAGCGGCACCAATCACCCACGGGTCCAAACCGGCACAAACAGAAGCCACATAAACAGCCTCTAGAATAGCCAGCATGCTAACGCGGCTCCTCAGAGGAGGACAGGCTGAACCTGCCTGAATGAGACGGGCTGCTCGGCTGATAAACCTGAAGACAGTCGACGGCTTATCTCTGCAGTCACCCAACCAAATATTCATGCATTTACTACTTCCTGTTTGGGCTCGTATGTGGACGCTTTCCAAGAAATAAGAGCCAGAATAAATACAAAACATGCATGAGAACATTAGCAAACCGAGAGCTGCTGTTCAAAACCAGCTGAACTGTCGCCGGGTAGAATAAACCCCCAAATCAAACACTTTCATCTGAATATTCAGAGGTTTTCTCTAAAAACAACAAAAGGCAGGTTTCTACTCTTATTTTAAAAAGTGATATTTAATTGTGGAACAACAATATTGCAGAAATGTTCACAAATATCTTCCGAGTCAAGTCTCTAAAGAGTGAAATTAGCATTCTCACGTCTAGGCTGCCTGAAACACAACATTACTGCAGGTTATGAATTTAAATCGCTAACTCTGAAATTAATTTGGTACATTAACATTTTACTTCTTCATCTGTATCAGAACATGTAGAAAAACTGAATAATTACTCAATTAAACCCGAAAAACATGAACTGATTGTGACCGTGGATGTTTAGATGCTTGTGAACGCCTCTTAAATAATCTTCCTTTTCCTGTTAACAGCTCAGTAAGCTTTGTTCCATAAATTATTCATGATTGATTATTAAAACAGGGTTTTACTAAAGGTAACCTATTATGTCTCCTTAAACAGGTTAGGATACGTCTGTGGGCAAAACAAATCATGTTCATGACAGTTTTTGCACAAAACACTCTTAGATAGTGAGATTTTAGTCTGTTTATACAACTGTACAACTTAGAAAAGCAGAAGTGGAGCCTCCTGCACAACCAACAAGATTCCAGCAAGGGGTTTCTGGATGCTAAGACAACAGCAAAACACACAGTGCAAAGAGCAGTAAAACCACCTGACCAAATGTCCTGGAACTCAGCTCCAGTTGCTAGGTAACGCGCTGGACTTTGCCATGGTTGCTAGGTAACTGTTGCATGTGACTCAACAATGTAGACTCTACATTGTAGAGGCTTTTGAAATGGCTCGTTTTCCAGACACTCAAAAAACAGCTAGGTGTTTTTTTACTGCTTGGACTGGTTTTAGAGGAAGCAGAGACTCAAATGGAAATACATAAATGTGCAAAACCTGAATTTTGTGTAATAGTCTCTTTTAATGTCCATACATCTGTAACCTTTCTGCTTACGATATCTTCTCTGTCTGTAGCTTAAACAAAAGTTTAATAAAATCAACGAAACCCTGTTAGCTGAGTTCAGAGGCAGAAAGCAGAGATACTGACACATTTTTTAGATTTAGGTTTGAGTCGCATTTAGGTGGCAAAAACAAAACAAAATAAATTACAATAGACATGTAGTGGGAAGACTGAAGACTTAAACTTGGGGCTTAAGACTCTAGTTTCACTCTGATAGCAAGGAGAGAACGTAAGCTAACCAGAGCGAGAGCTAGCAACCAGAAAGTGAGAACAGCCTCGCCTTGTCAAGCTCAACCTTGGATGTTTTTAATCATTTATTTCTAGATAGTGAGATTTTAGTCTGCCAATAGAGCCGTACATCTGTGAAAAGCAGTCGTGGAGCCTTCTGCACAACCAACAGCAATGCAGCAAGTGGTTTCTGGATGATAAGGCAAAAACAAAACATTTGCACTTACATACAGCAGTAAATCCAGCTGAGCAAACCTCCTCAGTGCTTGGGTTGCTAGGTAACCGTTGAATGTGACTCAACAATTACAAGGTTTTTGGAACAGCTCATTTTCCAGACACCAAAAAACATTAACTGATAACAAAAATGGCTTGGGTGTTGTTTTTTTTAAGCACTTTAACCGTTTTTAGAAGCAACAGAAACACAAAAGCTCTGTGTCTAGAGCTGCCAAATTTCAGGGAAATATTTAAATGCAAAAACGTAGCTGAAAATTGCACTAACAATAATAATACTAGTAAAGTGAACATGACTCTCTAAAAGCTTTAGCTTCTCCACTGACAAAATACTGTGTTGGCCATTAAAGAACAGAGTCAATTTATGTATTTATTTTGCTCCTCTATTTATTTTATTGTCTTGTTTTGGGTTTATTGTTATCGACAACCAGGAACTTCTGCTGCTGCCTGTGAAACTTAAATGCTTTAAAAATCGACGTCAGGAGATGAGCCGCCATCATTCATTTAAATAAAATCTTCTGAGAGTCACAGGAAGTTACACAAGTCTTGAAAATATCCAGATTCTGCTCTGAATGATGCTTTTTCCTGAGAGGCATCCCATAATTTTGGGACGTGAGGCAGCAGGTGAATTATTATCGAACTGACCTATTTAAAGGGTGTGAAGGCTGAAAGGTATAAATGATTAAACGCTTTGTGAGGGTGATCCATTTGTTTTATGTCAACTCTGTCAGAAAAGCACCAGTAACCTTTAAACTCAAGCTTTCCAGTTGCTCCAACTTTTATAAACTGTGAATAAAATTAGGATAAAAGCAGAAATGTGTTTTTACTGGAGCTTGTTGGAACGACTCAGGAAAAGGAAAAGTGTTTTCTCTGCACCGGCTGCATGTGAGATGTATTAAGATCATTTGGTTGGTGGCACCAACGCAGCGATGGAATGGACCTCAGGTAATGACTGCGGTCATATTTGGTTTTTTGGTAATAAAGCGCCCGGCTGGATTTGGCAGAGACGGAAAATGATTAATGAAACCCTGAAGAAATGGAACGAAAGGAAACAAATTGTTTCTCCTAAAAACCCAGAATTGATTCAGACGGACGATGAAACTGTTCTGATATGAACCCAGATTTTATTCTCAGGATATTAAGATTTTATTCTCATGTTACTAAGATATTATTCTGTTGTTATTATGACTTTATACTGTCATATGAATATATTCTCAGAACTACTACTTTTCTTTCATACTTCTTTCTTTCAACTTTATTCTAAGAATACTGTGACATTTTGTCACGACTTCTGTCACATTTGACTTTATTCTTGTATCATTACTAGTTTTTTTCTCGTATTGTTACAAATTTATTCTCATAATTATGACTATTTTGTATTATTACAACTTTTTTCTCGTATTTTGACTGTTGTTCAATTTTATTCTTGTATTATTAGTCCTTCTATTATCACTTTATTTTCTTATTATGATTTCTTCTTATAGTTTTTCAACTCGTAATTTGATTATTTTGGTAATTATTATTTTTTTCTGACCCTAATAAAACATTGTAGAATAATAACTCTAAAAAAGTGGAAAAGTTACTTTGCATGCTGGTCTTAGATCTTCTTATATAATAGACTCTTTTTGCTATTCATAACCTATAATTTACTGCATATTCTGATTTTGTAAGCAATGAGAGCAAACAAAAAGCCAAGAAGGATAAAAAACACAGCAAACAAAGCCACTGCAAAAGCACAAAGTGAGATGGGAATCAGTGTGTTGGTGTTTTTGATTCGCCTCAGGGACGTTAAATTGTGTCGTTCTGGTGTTTGTTCTGCATTGGCGATGGAAGCCATTCATCATGTTCAGCAGCAGATCCTACCTCCATCATGTCTATCAGCCACAGCAGCCTCTCCTACGGAAGGGGAGACGGGTCGGGTTAAAAGCAACAAACTGGGGGAATGAAAACCCATAAAACATCCGCAGGTGGAAAATGAAATGCGGCATCAGAACAGCGTCTTTACGAAACAGATATTCTACAAAAATACTGGAAATGATGACGATCTGAAGCAGCGTGAGGCAAACAGAAGATGATAGGAAAATAAAAACAACAAGCTGAACGGAAAGTTTACTGAGAATCAGTGATAAAATGATACAAAATCATAAAAAAGCAAAAGTAATGGAAACAACCTTCTGTGGAGAATTAACTTTTCAGCCATTTATCAGCTTAGGACAATAAATCAATAATATATATCACGATAGACATGTGATCAATATCAATAGATAATAAATCTGATAGAATATTTAGTATTCAATATATAGAATATTTGCCGCACAGCATTCTGGGAGATGTAGGCAGAGGAAATGCTTCAGCTAGCTAACCTAGCTTGGTGGAATCAACTGGCTCACTCGCTCTTTGGTTGCCTAGCAACAACCTGCCGGGCAGGAAGCAGTTTCAAGTTCCCCTTCCCCCAACTTTGGTTGCCTAGCAACAACCTGCTGAGTAACTGACTCAGCAGCAGTTTCAAGTTTCCCCTCAGCGCCTCAAAACTGCTTAAAAATAAAAAAATAACGACACGAACAGAAAACGTGTGACTTAACAAATGGGAGGTTTTTGAAACGACTCTTTTTTAGACACTAAAAAACTTTAACCTACTGATTTATAAAAATGCTCGTGTTAATTTCAGAAGCATTCAAGACCCAAATGGAAGCACAAAAACAGACAAAATGTGAATTTATCACAACAGGTCCCCTCTAAAAGATACAGCTTGGTAAAGCTGGCCTACCCGCGCAGAGCTGAGTGTTGTGTTGGTCAGGAAGCTGGCTGATGACGACGTCAGCGTGTCTGGAAACGACACCATGGACAGGCGGTCCGGCTGAGCGTTGGCGGCGCCCGCCGTCCCCTGCCGCGCCTTCAGGGCCTGGATCTCTCGCCGCAGCACCAGCCCGTCGAAGCGCTCCAGGTCCTGCGGCGTGACCAGCCCTCTCACCTCCGACAGGAGGGAAAACTGAGCAAACACAGAGAAGCAGACGCATGAAGTAGCAACTTTGAATCAATTTGTCCAGCGTTAAACATGATGAAGACGATGGAAATCAAAAAGCCACGGTTTTAAATCTCAGGAAGCTTCAGTTCAAACATCAGAGGTACAGAAATCGATCCTCTAACCCACCTTGGCGTGCGTGTTGAGCAGCTCGAACAGCGCCATGACCAGCGGCTCGATGCCGATGTGTCCGTCCCTGTACTCCTCCACGTAGTAGCTCATGGTCTGACGCTCGGCTTCGGTCAGCAGGTGGCGCGCCTGCTCCTCCAGCATGGCGCGGGATTGGTTGACCAGGCTGGACAGGGTCACCTGAGAGCCGGCAACGCCCTTATAGAACCCGGGCTGCAGTCAGTGGAAGAAAAGACAAAACACAAACCTTTTATGGTCAGACCTTTCTGGATTTATTTTTATTTTTTTTGCTCCTAGCATGAATAAATTGACCAACTACTAATATCAATAAAGCAACAAATATTTCTCAGTGGTTATCTCTTCTGCAGGTTAAAGGTTTTAAAAAACATCATATAAAGAGACAAAACCTTTGATACCCTTCTGTTAATGATGGAAACAGAAATACCTTGAAACTAATGAATAAATAAAAATTCACTGAAAATTAACTAATAAAATCGTCTGTTAAATCATTTTTAAAAATTATATAAACATAAAATGCATTAATTTAAGATATTTTACCTTATTTGTATGAAGCTTCCTACATAATCTCTGATTTCTGGTTTCATGTTTTCACCTTTCAGAACTGATCTGTATTTGCTTTTCCTAAATATTCTATTTTGATGTAATCAATTTATTTCCAGCTCTTTCTTGAGAATTTCATGGCCCTTTAAAGTTATTGCCTGATAAATATAACACGATGTCATCTGGAAACGAGGTGAATTTTGATGCCACTAACTAAAACGTTAGGTGGACAAACAGTAAAGCAATAATCATAAACATTAGATCCGCTAATGCTAAAGCGCTATGTGGTATTTAGCGGGAGCTAATGTTAGAGCACTAAACTCAACCATGTTGATAACGACACAATATGTGTTAAAACATAATGTATCGCCCTCAACAGGGTCAAAATTGTTATAATGCTCCTTCCTGCATGGTTTGCAATTCAAGAAGTGATTTTTAGAACAGATTTTTAACTCAGTAAACTAATTGAGGACAAGTTAGATGTGCAAAACGTTTTCAAAGTTAGCAAAAATGCTAAACTGATAAGCAAAAACTTAGCTCTCCTATTACGGCATAAAAAATTTACATTAGTATATCACTGCCTAAATGCAGTGGTGGGCATTGCTAATTAAAAACTTAGTCGTGCTAACTGCAAAGCAGAAGTCATAAACATTAGTTCTGCTAATGCTAAATTGCTATAGCAACATAATATGTAGCAAAAGCTAATGCTAAAGTGCTACAGCAACATAATATGTAGCGAAAGCTAATGCTAAAGCGCTAAATTCAGACATGTTGATACCTACAATGTGTCAATGATACACGTTACAATTTATATGATTAATTTAGGAGAAGCTAAGAGCTGAGCAATATCAAAGTTAGCTCTGCTATTAGCGCATTAGCGGAAGTTTAACCACCACCTACATAGATGAATAAGGAGGGCAAAGAGAATAACAATAAAAGAACAAGAGGAAATAAATTGAATCAAAAATAAACGTCACCAACTTACACTGGAACTGTACTTTCATTCCAAATGTATAAATTACCCTCAGACTTGCGTCTCCCTGTTTCCCCTCATTCATTATCATTATCCTGGTTGCACTCGCACTGCAGCTTGCTGCTGAACAGAAGCTGTGATGTTCACACATGTGGGCAGCCGGGATTTTTTCCCTCCTTGTTACAGCTGTCAACGTTGCGCCAGATGGCGTCTCTGTCATCCAGAAACTTCTGAGCTGTCAATATCGCTTCACGGCTCCATATCTCCTCCTTTTCCCGCATATTTTCTCCCCCCCTCTCTGTTATCTTCTTGCCTACAAGCAGCTATTCTTTAATTAACTCCTTAATCAAAGACACCACTTCAAAGTCAACGCTTCGGGGTCTGTGCCTGACTCTGTTTGCAGAGATGAAAACAAAAGGAGGAAACAGAGCCGGTGCAACCTTCCTACGTCTCTCTTTTCTCCTTCCCACCTCATCTTCAACTCTCGCTGTCATTATCAGCTGTGGTTGTCGCAGGTTCCCCCCCGTTTGAGCGCAGCCAAAAAATTGACATGGCCAAGGTGAATTGAGCCGTTGCGCTGCCTGAATCCTAATAACCGGAGTGCTTACCACGAGGATTCCTTTAAAGCTCCTGTGCTCTGGTTACTTAACTCAAGGGCGCAGCGGAGCGAAGCGACAGGACCACACTGGGAATGTGAGCGGCCTATTGCTGTCAGATTACGCAGCGGATTGACACTTCAGGGAGGTTTAAAAAAATAAATCGGTGTCACTCAGCTGGAGCGGAACACCTGGAGTTACCTGCTAATAAGACGTGGGGAACTTTAACCGTGAGGATGCGGTTTTCCAGTGAATGGATGTCCTGTGTAAATGGCTGAAGCTGGATCAGCTCCATCGCTGCACTCATTTACAGTCCAGGCTGCTCAATGCCAAACAATTCATCAGTATGCCAAGCAAATAAGGCCTCTGAGCAGACAAGGAAGGGATGTAACCATATGAAAGCTTTGTGAGATGATTATCAAGACTGTATGAAATATTAAAACCTCTCTATCGAACCTCAGTGCTGCGTTAAGGGCAAAATCTGGCCTTTAGGAAACAGTGGTATTGGCTAAGCTACTGCTAAAGTGCTACACAAGCTAATGCTAAAGTGCCAACTTCAATTCAAACTAAAAACATTTACATTTCCTGCAAAAATGCAATGAGAATGTTATCATCTGGGATTAGTATTGAATTACAGTTGCAATAGGGTTGGAAGGATGGTCAGATGTAACAATATGAATGTTTAGCTATTGCTAAAGTGCTATGGAAGCTAATGCTAAAGCGCTAACTTCAATTTAAGGGAATTAGGACTGTATTAAGATTGGAAGAAAGTGTGTAACAATATGAAAGCTTTGTGAGATGATTATTATCAAGACTAAAATATCTCTGTTGAACCTCAGTGCTGCTGCGTTCAGTGCAAAATCTGGCCTTTAGGAACCAGAGGCATTAGCTAAGCTAATGCTAAAGTGCTACAGAAGCTAATGCTAAACCGCTAACTTCAATTCAAACTAGTAATATTTACATTTCCTACGAAAATGCAGTGTGAATGCTGTGAGTGGAGATTTGTGTTGGAAGGAGGCTTTTATCTAACCTTGAAAGGGAACAACTCTCTATTTTTACATGATATTTTAAATGTTCCCTGAAGCCCTGCGATGTTTTATTCATGTTTACAACATGTTCTCTACTGCCTGTGTCTTATTTTGTTCCTGAGTGTTTCTTGTGTGCAACAGAGTAAGTTAGGAAAGGAAGAAAGAAAACGATAAGAGAGGAAAAGAAACTGCTGTGTAAATAGTTTTCACACTTCAAAATAAGAGCATGAATATAAATGTCTAACTACTTAAAGTATTCTTAATAGTCCATAACCAAAACTTCAACACAGTTGTCAACTGAAATTTTACAAAATAGCCAAGTAAAGTAGCGTTTTAGGATTTATTCTGATAAATTAATTTAGGGGAAGCTAAGTGTGCTAACCATTTTTTTAAAGTTAGCAAAAGCGCTAAATAAAAAATTTGTTCCCTTGTTAGTGTGCCCAACTCTGCAATAAAATAATTATGTTATTGGTGTAGCATTTAAAGAAAAAAACTGTTGATTTTTTAGAAATAAAACATATTTTTGGTAATTTTAAGTTCTTAAAAATGGGTATAAACATCCATGATTCCTCTTATTTTGTTCATAAAGCGCTAAAGTATTCTAAAAATGTAGTAAACAAAACTTCAACACAGAGGTTAAACTTTATTCAATAGAAATTTTACAAAGCAGCCAATTAAATCTGTACTTACCCAGAAAAAGTAATTTTGTGGAAGCTGAGTGCGCTACATGTTTTCAAGGTTAGCAAAAGCGCTAAGCTAAAATTAGCCCACCACTGGTTCCAACCATACCATTCATGTTTCAACCACTTTCAGACATAATCTGGATGTGATTCTGAAACAAGGAGATGTAAAAATCTCCAGCAACAAACCCTGACCAACTTTGTGCTCATCCTTTGCTCTGAATCATTCTGGTGTCTCTCAAACCACATTCATTTGCTGCAGATCAGCTCCCAAATGGGTTCAGGGGGAAACTAATGATTGAAAATTGCTGTGTGACCTACACTTAATTAATTAGCTTATCTGTCTGCTTTGGCCTTTAGGCTGCAATTCCACTTAGGAGGGAGGTGGAGCACGGCTAAATGTAGTTCAGAACTGACAGAGACGGAAACCTGGTTGCTTGTTTAAGCGGTGTACCCACCTGCAGATAAATATTGATGCTGCGGCGGTGGGAGGTTAGCTGTGGGGGTCGACTCCAACACGGGCTGCCTGACACACATGGAGGAGCGGCAGCGCCTTGAGTTATCGCATTGCTCCTTTCTGCTAAGCCCAGAAGCCCTAGCGCTATACATCTTCCCCTTAATGCCCCCAGACTTGCTCCATCATGCTAGCACAAAGCAGCCTGTTCAGTGGCTCGTTCTGAGCTTCTTCATGAAAACTGCAGCATTTCATTTTCCTCTTGCTGCATTTTATACCATGATTACTTCAAGTTGACACAATCTTCTTCCTGATGTCTGTACCCAGCAGATTTAAGCTAGCTAGTTTAGCAACAGAGCGTTAAAGAAACCCTTAGCAACAAAATGTATGTGTGCTCATTTATTACAATATGTACATAATATTACATGTATACATTATAAAATACTATACATATTTAAATGATATAATATATCTTTTAGGTCTGGAACTAATGACTATTTTAGTAATCGATTAATCGATTGTACTAATGATTAATTGGATGAGAAAATTGGCTCATTCTGCAGATTTTTCATTTTACCAATTAAATTAATTATTTCATGTAATATTAGAAATGTGTTAAAATATGTATTTTAACAATATACCAAGATTAATTCATGTCACAATCTTCTAGCCAATTTAAGCTAGCTGGTTAGCAACAAATTGCTAAAGGAACCCTTAGCAACAAAAAGTGACAATATATTTCATATGTATTCATATATTGTGAAATGTATTATTATATAATGTATTATAATATATATATTTATGTGATATACTGTAATATATTTTAGTGTTGCAACTAAGAATTATTTTAGTATTTGATTAATCGATTGTACTAAGTATTAAATGATTAATCGAATGAGAAAATTGGCACATTCTACAGATGTTTTATTTCACCAAAAAACCCTTTTTCATGCAGTATTAGAAATTCAAATAAACAAATTAATCAATCCCTTTTTAAAATTAGAAAATAGAAATTTTATTACATAAAATTGAAAACAGCATTTGTTTAGTGTAGACTTTTTTAAATCTTTAATGCAAAATGTTGATATTTGTATTCAGTTCTGGCTTAATTACAGCTCTGACTGTGTTGATTTTTAGAAAATTCCTGTTTTTAAAAGTCTGTATACTCCAGTTAACAAGTCATAAATAACTGAATTAGCTGACAAGTATTTCAATAATTGATTAATCACGATTAATTGATTAAATGTAGTGAAACATTTTCAAAATGCTCTCAATATTTTGGTTTATGAAATAGTTACGACTGCCATATATTTTAAGATATAATGTAGTGGAAGATACAGGGATAGAGTTCAGATTAACTGAATATTTATTTAAAAAGAAGCAGAAAGAAGAAGAAACACTCGGAAATTCAAAGACAGCAGAAAACTTTTCCCAGCATGAGAACAGAGCTGGAAGCGGTGAATAGCTGCAGTCAGCGTTGGTGTTCTGCTCCGTCTTTAAGGGCTTGGTGGCGATCCAGTTTCATTTTTCCACACCAATCAAGGAAAAGCGTTTATGGTTCTGGGTTTGTGTAGGAGGGACTTGTCATCCGAGGAGATGAATAGCTCTTCCCGAAACATGCCCACAAAGTTTAAAAGCAGGCTTTCTACTCACTCAAATATAAAAAATTCATACAATTTGCCTTCTCTTTGCCAAATCATTAACATTTTATAACACAAACTTGTTGCAGTGTTAACTATTCCCACATCCTGAAATGCTGCCAAAGATTACAAACTAAAAATGGAGCCAGGTGAAACAGGAAATCACAGCCAGATTTTATCCAAAGTGGATAAAAAAACACAATAACCAAACCAGTGTTTGTGAAAAATGTCTTTAAAATCAGAAATTACTGCCACATTTAATATTAACCAGCAAATCAGACATTTTGATCAACCTGCTTCTGCTTTAATCTTGCAAATATTTGTCAGTTTTCTATTTTCTGTGGGTTTGTTGACAATCTGCATGGGTATTTTATGTCACTGATTGGTTGGCAGCCATGATGCATTCTTCTTTTTCTCGGGTTTTGATTGGTCTAGAAACCAGAGGGATGTTATTTGTCTATTTTAAACTCAAAGTAAGCATAACTTTCTAATGACTGGGTTTCTGCAGCTTTCAACTACATTTAAGACTTTTTAATACCATTAAGAAAGGAATTCAGGACTTATATCTTCACAAATATATATAAACTTCATCCATCCAACTGGTAATAAATTAGCATTTATCCACTATAGACACAACAAAGTTTGCTAATTAGCAGAAATGTTTGGTGAAAATTTTAAATAACTTTCCTTTGAAAACAAACAAACAAATGAAACAGCAAATTATACTGTCCATCTTTATGGACTGAAATTTTTAAGTCCATAAAGACTTAAAGATTTATGGACAGGTTTTCATGTTTTGGTACTACTGTTTCTTTGTTTTTGTTTGTTTTACAGATAAATTAAAAAAATACCTTATTGATCCTCAAAGGGAAATTGCTTATTTGTTGACAAGCAACTCCAATTCAAAGTGTTAAATATAAATGTATAAATATAACAGTAATATAAAATTTATAATGATAAAAACAAAATAAAGAATGTACATGGAAATATGTGGGGCCACAAATATAATCTTAAAATATGAAGTTTTTATATTCATCTTACTTATTTTGGAGCAACTATAACCAAAAGTGAATCTTCTTATGTTCTGTAGCTAAAATTATAAAAAAAAAACAACAACGCTATTTTGTTGATTTTAATAATAATTTAGTTTTGAGCAAATAAAAAATATAAAAAAGCACAAAATGTTTGTTTAAAATGTCTTTTTTGTTTCCCCAAGTGCGTTTAACATAATGTTTAGACACCACTTCTAAACAAAACCGATAAATAAATTTAAATTTGAAACTTTTATCAGTTTCTCACACACCCAGCCTCCTTCACTGCGGCGTCCCGGTTCTGTTGGACCCAAACTGTCCATCAGAGTCTCCGTAATAAAAAGTGAGCTCTCCTTCCCACCTTGCTCTTCGCTGCCGTCAGCTGCTGTCGCTTCCAACTTTCCTGCCATTTCGACATTTTCTTCACAAAGTCGCAGCCAAAGTCAAAGCGGAGGGAAAGTGGTGGATCTGCTGAGATAATCAGCGACGGCTTCGGGGAATATTTGCTTAGATTTTAAAAAGTTTGCCACGCAACAGTGATCTCTGAAACATTGTATTTAGAGCAAAAGGTTTATATTACTGCAGTTTTTAATGTTAAATCGCCAGCGGTCCCATTAGCTCCACTCTAACCTTGAGCTGCTGCTCATCCATGCAATCATGAAATGTTTCAGTCTGATTTAATATCGCTACATTAATGTGAAATTATTCCAGGGTTTCGCTTTCTGTTATATCAGCAACTAACCGTTTGAAAATGTTCACATATCTAACGTCAGATGAATAAACTCGACAAAAGAGTTGCTTTTGGATAAATTAGCAACATTTAAATATACTTTAGAGAGTGTCAGTGAATTATTTTGTTACAAAGATACTTTGTGAATAACTACAGATTCAGAAAATGAAGAAAATTAGGTGAATTTCTACATCTTTAAAAAGTATTTCACCTCGTTAAATATCGAAAAGAAACTGGAACCATATAATTACAAAGTTAATTTTAATTAAATTTAAATAAGGTAAAATAAATGATGTGATTTGTTGGTAAAATATTTTGCAGTTGTTGCAGTTTTACTTTTATTTGAGTCACAAATCTATAACAAATTTATTGTGGGGTTCCACAAGGTTCATCACTGGGATTCCTGTCATTTATTACATTTTTTGCTTTTAAATTGCTACAATTCGCAATAATTTTGTTACAGAAGGTATTTAAACTGTTGCAATAATTTGGGAAAAAACTGACATGAATTGGCTTGATGCCAATTATTTGGCTTTAATTTTAGTTTTACGTATTTTTAGCATTCTCAATTAAAAATTAATGAAACGTGTCTAAAATATAATGTACAGAAGTAAATATTGACAGCAGGCCGTGATTAAAATCATATATATAAATTATATAAGATCAATAATGTCAGTCAAAAATATATCAACAGTGGTAGAAACTACAGAATATTTTTAGTCTCAAACAATCATTGATTCTTGATTAATTGAGTTAAAAATGTACTTAATAGCCCCAACATTAACTTGTGATTAATTACATGTATTATAGACATTTTATTTATTAATAATTCCTTTTTTATTCTTAGAAAAAAATACCAACCGTAAATGTAAACAAATAATTACTAAATTACTGGTTCTGAAAATAACCAGTTAGTTGTTTACTGGTTTAGTTGGAGTCAAACAGAACCAGATTTATCCTGTGAAGAATGGTTTTAATTATTTATAATGATAAAATCATGAAAAAATAAGATTGTTTTGGGTTGATGCAAACATGGTAAAATTAGCATGCTAGCTAACAGTAACAGTGTTTCGCTAAGAGCTGATTTTATAGTAAAGTTTGCTAATATGATAGCATTAGCTTCCTCGCCAAGAATAGCATGTTAGCTTACATAAATTAAGCCTATGTACTACGCTAATAACTGCTTATGTGACCAATACCTAAAATGCTAATGACTCATTGCCCCGATTAGTTGATATTAGCAACAACAGCTAGCAATAGCAACAATAGCATGTTAGCTATGTGCATGAGGAGAATGTTTTGGTTACCAATGCAGCATTTAAAGTGTAATTTGTTTACTTTGTAAACGTAGGAAAATTATTTAGCTTAAGCTACAGCTAACTAAAAAAAAGTATTAATACCCCCGCTGAGAGCAAATAAAGTTTAGTTTAAGGAAACAATGGCTCCCATTTTTGATTGCTAGCATTTCACCGGTGAATGAAATGCTAATCACATTATGCAGCTACAGCAGAGAATTACCACCAAAGAGGAAATATACGAAACTGATAAACTCTGTGATTTCAAAACATGTAAAATAACAAATCAAATGGATAAATATTTATCAAATATGTTGGTTTTCCTGCTGCTTATTTGTGTGACTTCATGCAAACATTACAGCAGCAGAGGAGAGACTGTGTGGTTTATGAGATCATTGTTTAAGATAAAATCACGTCACTGGTAATAAACATGGTATAAAATGTTTGTTCAGATCACAGGTGAAAATCTCACCTTTCCTGCTGCAGAAGCTCCTTGATCCACAGAAAAGCTAAAGAGAAACAAACAAAAAGAAAAACTGATGATTACAGGAGAAAACATTACTGAGGTTATGCTACATTTTTTAGATATACTTTCAAAAAATCACTTT
The DNA here is from genome assembly GCF_003331165.1 of Xiphophorus hellerii. Taxonomy (NCBI): domain Eukaryota; kingdom Metazoa; phylum Chordata; class Actinopteri; order Cyprinodontiformes; family Poeciliidae; genus Xiphophorus; species Xiphophorus hellerii. Next base: position 7,279,850 of record NC_045679.1, on the reverse strand, counting down.
TATCTTTTAAAAGTGATTATGCTGAGATTATCAAAATATAACAACTAACCTTTTACTTTTTCTTTTTTTCACTAATTAAACAAAAAAAATGAACATAAAAATATTCTTGTATAAAATCTCTAGTAAGAGAAAAAAATTATTTTGGGAATTTATTCAGACATCCTAACTGCCACAAATTAATCTAATTTAATATAAAAACTTATTTAAAATGTTTTATTTTTTTACTGTTTTTTGCAGGTATCGTATTTAAAACTAGACTTCCATTTTTATTTTTTGTGCTATCATTTGACTGACTTAAATTCACCCATGTTTATAAAAAATATATTAAGTACCTTATATAGATCAAACTTAGTAAAACTTAACGCAATCTGTACACATGTAAAAAAATAATACTCACTTTAATAAAAAATTAAAACAAATTGATCTGAGCTCAGCTTTCTATGCACATATTTTAAATTTAAGATGAAAAGAACATTTGAATGACTGGCAGCTTTTCATCTTTTGTAACACGTTTCTCATCCATCACAGCCTCATGAATGCGCAGCGCCTCTCATTTTAAGTCTTCATCACAGCTTTTGTGTCTCTGAAATGTGGCAGAAACTGTTGTTCACAGAGAAACTGCAACACGAAGCGTAAAAATGTCTCCAAGGCATTTTTCTCCATACATTCAGAGCTCAGACACGGAAATGTAAACCACAAAACAACATTATTTCATCTCTTTCTCTCCATCTCTCTGAAATGGTTAAAGGGGGTTAATGCTGGTGACAGTTTTCTAAAATAAAATAAATACTGTGAGGAAGCATTATAAGCCAAAACTCACTTTACTCCTACTAGTAATGTACTAAAACATTTGGTTTAAAGATTTAAATTTAACCAGCTGATGCTTTAAAAGTATATTATTTTCTAATTTTCCTAAAATACCCTCAAAGAATGTGAGAATAAATTACAAAATACAAAAAAAGTGAACAGTCATTAAATAACATATTTCCTGTGCAGGTATTATTTTTGACACAACTTGAGCATGAATCAGTTTTGTACTCTAAGTTAAATTACTATCACTTTAAAGGTGTAAAAAAAGAAATTAATCTGCATTTTTACTCATTTAACAATGCAATACAGTAAGGCTGAAACGATTAATCGGATTATTTGTGATTAATCGATTACTAAAATAATTGTCAACTAATCTGTAGTAATCGATTAATCGTTAACTTGAATATACAGACTCAGAAAATCTGCAGAAAGAACACAAAACATACATTTTGCATCTAAGATTAAAAGAAATTGTCTGTAAATATGTTCTACCAAAATCTCCTCTTTATGGCTTCACATGGTCCAAAATCTGCATGTAAAAATCTCCTATTAACCAGTAAATTATTTATTTGCATTTTTAATGTATTTCTAAAGCTGTATAAAAAAAATCTGTATTTTGGCTCCATTCTTCCCCGTTACTTTTTTGACCAGGGAGTCAATTTGACTTCATAGTTTTGGCCTATAAGTCTGAATATAAGTCTGAATACCTCTGGCCTAAAAAAAAATCTGTATTTTGTTACTTTTTTCATTTATTTTTGTTCTTTTCGTTCCCGTTACGTTTTTGGCCAGGGATCCAATTTGACCTCGCAGGTCACAGGCCATATCACAAAAGAGTTTGGCCTAAAAAGTTACCATTTTGTTTCTTTTTTCATTGTTTTTTGTGTGTTGGTGTTAACTTGTTAACCATTACTTTTTTGGCCAGGGAGTCATTTTGACCTCACAGATTAGGCCCAAGTTTGGACACCCGTCAGGAAACCAGATCACAATCCATCGGCGGACGCTGACCTGGCCACGCTGCTGTTGGCGGAGCTCTCTGCGATCTGCGAGCTGGCGATCCACTTGGTCTCCCCCACCACCGTCCGGGCGTGCGGCAGCCGTCCCACGTCCTTCACCGTCATCATGAGGTGGCGCGACGACTTCAGCACGCGGACGGCCTCGTCGTGCGGGATGCTCAGGAAGTTGTGGCCGTTGACCTCCAGGATCTGGTCGCCGACCTGCGGGGACGGAGCGGAGAAGAGAGGCGTGGTGGGAGGGGCTGAGCAAGGCGGCGAGGGCGGAGCGGGCAGACACTGTCACATGCATGGGGTCAGAGGTGAGAGGTCAGAGAGAGGTGGAGGTGTGTGAAATGTTTAATGATTCAGAGCGAGGCAGTTGTCGCAGCTGCAGCTCGGGGCTCGCCGGACGCTAATAATTAGGTTTAAATGTGCTCTGCTGGTTCGTATGCAGCTGAAACGACTTTAAAAGTAATTTATCTTCGGATCAAAGAGTTCAGGCTGCAGAGGAAGAGTAATAACGTTCACACTAAGAACCACCGTGAACTGCACCTTCAGCTGCCAATAATGAGCCTTTTCTGTAGATACGACGAACAAGACTCTGATCTGCCCTGAAGGAACATGGATCCTATATTTCTACTGTTGGTAAAAACTAATCTGAGTTTTAGTCACAAATTCACTGCTCTGCTCAGACAGGGAGCAACGGATGGGAGATCAACATCGCCATCTTTAAGCCTCATTTGGTCCAAGCAGATCTGATGCAACTTAAATGTATTTAATACACAAACTACTGAAAATATTTAAGCTTTTCAGATTGAGTCTAACTGATATTAGGAGAAAATATCTTATTGTAAATGAAATAATCTGCCAGTAGGACTAGCACTTTTTCAACAATATCAAAAATGTATTTACTTAAAACAACCTCATATTGTAAGTTACGTTTGTCTTATTTCTAGTGCACTAAAAGTGAAAATACTGCAGTGTGCTACTACTTTAATATTCGTAAATATTAAGAAATTATTGATTTAAAACAAACTACCAGCACGTTAGTTTGTCTTATTTCAAGTTTACTAAGATATTCGCAGTAGAAACTTCACAAAAATACTTGGTAAGGTTTTGTTTTTTGCAGTGAAGTCCCCAAAAACACACAACTTGCACTGTAAAAACACAAAATCTTAAGTATTTTTAGTCTAACGCTTAATGAAAAATATTTTAGTTCACTTGAAATAAAACAAGTAATGTTTCAGAAAGATATGATATCTTTTTTTTCAGTAAATAATTCTTAAATATTGATAAAAAAGGGCTAGTTCTGTGGCAACTTATGTCACTTTTAAGACATTTTTAGTGAAAACATCTACCATTGAATTAGGGATTTTTTATCAATACGCAAGAATTATTTACTAAAAACAACTTCCTATATCTTGTTGAAACTGGGTTAGTTTTCTAAGATATTTGCACCAGAAACACAAAAATACTTGGTAAGACTTTGAGTTTTTGCAGTGTTCTACAATAATCTGTTACTTCAGGTTTTGTGATTTTTGGTATGAATTTCTTTTATTGTTTCTGAAATGTTTGGAAGGGACTTCAGGTTTTTCTACAACAGTAAAAGTTTAAATTCTTAACCTGTAAAAGTTCAAAAAGGTCAAATGTTTTACAATTGTTACTACGTTTCTTGTCGACTTTTAAAATTCCTGTTGGCATTTTCTGGGATTTTATCAGTTAGTAAATCTGCAAGTGGAGCCAACACGTTTTCATCAGTATTAATGAATTATTGACTTAAACCAAGCTGCTGTATCTCACTGAAAAGTTACTTGCAAATTAGTTTTGTCTTAAAATGTACTGAGATATTTGCAATAGAAACTAAACAGAGAATTGGAAAATATTCCCCCTTCATCCCAGCTTTATTGTGCGTTTTAACGTAAATCTCTACTGGAGGAAAACCAGACACACGTTCCTGTCGGCTCGTTTGGTTTCCAGAAAATAAAAACCCGCAAACTGAACCGTTTTTCTTCTGCTCTGTCTGAACTCAGCACGCCGCCGTGCATGTGTGTAGGAAGAAGGTGATTACTTTTGTCACTAAAATATTCAGCGGTGGAATAAACTCGTGATATAAATTCACATTTTGGGAGTAGAGAAACTGAAGGAAGGAAAAGAGATGCTTCGGTTGTAAATACTCACTTGTTTCCTCGTTAACTCACAGCCAGGCTGAATAAATGCAACATACCAAGAATATGCAACTACTAAGGCAAAATTATGAATATTTCCTTAATAGCACTCAGTTCTTATTAATATTTACTAAAAATTAAAACACAAAGTGATGCTTTTTAGTTTAGTTACAAGCCGTTTAGTCCAGCTGCTTTCATTTAAAGTAATTCAAACCAGTTATGGATGTTTTTAATCTGATTCATTTACTGTGAAGTCGAGCTTGAATTTACATTTTTAATTTAAAAGGAGTGGATATGCAAATAAAGTTTCAGCTTTATAAAAAAATACTACATAATTTATTCTGATATCAAAGCTGCAGAATCAATCGGCTCACAGTTTGTCACACATGTGATAAAATAAAAATGAAGAGAAACTAAAATAAAATCTAAAATTAGTCATAAACCTGACAAGTTTTAAGTTTTTCCATTTTGAAGCAAAGCTTAAACTTTATTCTTATTTTGTAAATAATATTGAACGTATTTTCACATTGACACAGATAAAATGCAACCTTTATTTCAAACAAGTAAAATACCAGAAAAATTAAAAACAACAAATATTTACAGTATTGTGATAATAATAAAAGACAAAAACAAAAAGTTTAAAAAGGAGAAAATGTGTCACATTATTCATATTTACGCATCTACTTTTTACTTATGTCACAATTTCTGCTCAACTTCTTTTCAAGATTTAAAAATAATTATTTTCAATAAAAACCGATAAAAATATTATTACTTCATTAGCACATCCCTAAAAAACAGTGCAGAAAATAGTAAAAATAATATTTTTTTTACATGAACTAAAATTTATGACGACAAGTAAAAATTATTGGCGTACAAAACTTTTCATGATAAATGATAAAATAAAAGCTCAACATCCTGCCGTAAAATCTCACTAACTGCATCTCCATTAACCATAAAATTGTGCAAATTGAATTTCTGAAAATAAATTTACTTAATGGAAATTTAAAACAAAATCTCACATTTACCAATAAAAGGTTTTCTGCCGGGATGAGGTGGTTTTTCAGCCATATTGAAACAAATTTATTTTACAAAACTGCAATGGAAACAATTTTTTTGCATCATATGAACCATGTGATCAACAACAGGATGTTACTACTGATGGAAACGACAAAGAAGACGACAGGAAGTAGCAGGAGGAGGATGTTTTGTTTTGGGGTTTTTTGGACAATGTGCAGCTCTCAGCATCAGACAGATCATAAAAATATGTGCATAATTCAAACATGTTGAATCTGTAGCTCTTCTGTAAAACAAGTTCCCCAAAATGCCGCAAACGTAGCGGCTCCAAAGTAGGCGGAGCTTGTTGCTTAACACCTGAATCAGACACTGATATCTCCTCTGATTGGCTCAACTGTTTACATCCGTTGCTGCCATAATTTTGAACAACTTATCATGTGAACAAACTTATTTACATGTGACTTTAATTTCATTTTCAAACACCACTATTGTGATATTATTATTTTTCTGATATTAGCAGAACAGAGTCAAAGATTTGCTCACATTTCTATTGGAAACCCAGCTACTGTCTGCCCAGGAACCTGAACAAAGTGAGTAAAAAACTCAGCTTGCGATGCTGCGACGGATTCCAGCAACGGCCTGATAAACCACAGCAGGACAAGCTGACATGCCACAGCGAGCAGAAAGAACAGGTGTAAATAATTCAATTATTAATCCACTTTCCTCTTTGCAGCCCGCCGGCTCATCCAGATATTGTTCCTGCTTCCAGGAGGCTTAGCGGGAACACAGTCCTTGTTAACGTTACGAGCAGCACCTCTGGCCGCAGCGCCGCGGCGCCGGGAAAGCCTATTAACAGGCGAACTGATGCAGGCGGGTTATTTGCCTCGGGGTCCGGGGTCAAACTGAGGACATCCCCAAAACAGCAGCAACCGGCTTTAATTCAGAGGTTTTATATGTACAGAAACAATAAGGAGGAAATCTTCGTGAGCCTGTCATACGGAGGAGGATTAGTGGCTTACACGCCGCTATCCTGACGTTCACAACGGCGGGATTTTACTATCACAACGCCGCCTCACCAGCTGAAAATAAAGCTTGTGTCGCCTGAAACAGAAATGGATTAACATAGAGCTAACTGATGCTGAGTTTTAAAGATTAGGGATTCAATTTAATTTATTTTGAAGAGTCAAAAGACATTTACTTTTTCAATTAGCGAATCAGCAGGGCTGAAAGGGTCCAACAAATTTAATGGTTTTTCTACTTGGATAATTAGGGAATCTATAGAAGAGTTTCTGACAACACAACCTGCACGGCTTCCTGCCTCTACTTGTTGAATTTTGTGATAAATAAAGTCAACATGGACTAATTTATGCCACCAACATTAAAAAGTTATGACTAACTAAATAAAATATGGTTTCCATTGAACTAGTAGGAGAAAACTGTAAAAAAGTTAAACTTTTGCCTTTTTCAAGTAAGTTTTGTTTTCCAATGCATGAACGGTGTCTAGTTAACAAAACACACTGACACACATTTTAGTTAGTATATAATCCGAACATTCAACTGTCGGCTAACATTAGCCAACCTGATGAAGCTAAAGTTACTATTAGCATTATAATTTCAGCTTCCAAAGCTGTATTTTCTCTCAAATATGTTAGATAGAAAAATTCTGCAAACAGTCAAACTTATATTACTTATATTCCACAGAAACATCCACAAATACCAAAACCACAAATCCTTAGATTAGATTATTGAACTAGAACTACCAGGTACCATAAAATTACTGAAAAAAGTAACATTTTTAAAAGTAAAAGGCTTGTTTTCCACTGCCTGCTTAGCATGTAGTTATATAACAAGCTAAAACACATTTCCACTATAAACCAAACATGCTACTGTCAGCTGACATGCTAATGTTAGCATTAGCCTGTTGGACACAGAAACAAACGATATGTAAGATTTGTTACTTGTTAATGTCTGCAGCGCTCAGCAACACATCAAAACTCTACTTTATATAAATGTGAAGTGATTTATGAGCAACTAATGAGAAGGAAATTTAACGTAAATGTTTAGCATCTATTATTAGCTTACTGTATTAAAATGGGAAAATAATTTGGTTTTACTTATTACTTGATAACATATTTTTCTAATTTATGCATAATTAACTTTAATAGTTTGAAATGTATGTCCTGTTTTTGAGTTTCTCTTCAAAAAATTGCTGAACATCTTTAATTGTATCTGTTTTCAAAACTTTATTTTGAAGCATCTATTTGAGTAAATACCTAAAAGCTCAACAGGAACTCATGAGGGAAATTTAAAAGTTCACTGCTGAGTTAAAACATGTCGTATTTTTACTCAGTAAATCGTAATAATGGGGACAATTCTGACCGCAACACATAATTTGTATTTTTAAAAAAGGGGGAAAAAATCACGCAGGTAACTTTATTTTAAAAAAGCCCAAAAACTTGTTCATATTTTTTAAAGTAATAAGAAAGAAAATAACCAAAAATGTATAAAATATAGAAAAATATTGGAAATGTTGATTTTCCTTCCTTTAAGTAAAAGTAAAAAAGACTTTTTTCAGTTTTTTTGAAACCTGTGGGGCTAATAAGAAATGTTCTTTGTGGTATTGAGTTTTAGGCTTTTAGAACAAATTGGATGCATAAATAATTAGTATTTCTGCATGAAGGTGTTACATGTTGCAAACATCCTGACTTTTCCCTCTAAGGACCAATAAAACCTGCTCAGATTAACCATGCCAGCTCATTTGCACCTGCTGTATCTTGTAAATGAACAGAACTGTAGTCCTGACTCTAATTACACGCTGTTTTAGTTTTATAACCGTCATTAAAACCACTCCATTAATTACAGAGGAACAAATCAGATAACACCAATTCGATGTATTAATCTCCCAGTAAACGTCTTCATCGTGAAAATGGCTCAGGATATTACGCCGACTCACATTCATTTCCTGAGGACTTACTCTCATCTTAACCTTAAATATCACCTTCTCTCCTCTCAGCACAGCCTTAATCTAGCGGAAACCTAACCTTTAATTTTTTCCTCTCGTCTTAAATCGAGGAAATGTCCTCATGCTGCGTTCCTGTAGAGATTTTAAGTTCAAACAGCCTCATGTGGATGAAGGTGAGTCACTATCTGCTGCCGTCATTTAGCTGCTGCAGCTCCTTTTCTCTCGCCTCATTAATCTGCGGCGGCATGTTCCCGTCTCACCGACTATTTTTGTCCAGTTTCTAAAGCGAATATCTGAAATAAGACAAAACTAACTTATAACTAACTTTTCAGCAAGATATAGGAGTTTATTTTAAGTAAATAATTCTTTAATATTGATGAAAATGTTCTAGTTCGATTACCTAGCAACCCCAGCCAAGCCAAACCCGTCGCCTAGCAACCCAGTACTAGTTCCATTGACAGATTATTTCACTTATAACAAGACATTTTCCTATGTTGTGAAATAATCTGCCAATGGAACTGGTACATTTTCAACAATATTAAGAAATTATTGACTCAGAATAAACTCCTTTATCTTACTGATAAGTTATTTGTAAATTAGAGTAAATTAGTTTGAATTATTATTTCAAGTATCATAAGATATTTGTACTATAAACCAGAGAAAATTTTCTGTTCTTGCAGTGTTGATTAGAAATAACCAAAATGAGTCCATTTTCTGAAAGGTTCTGGGAAATTTCTGCATTTGAAAAGTTGAAAATTTGCTAGAAAACAAATTCTGAAATTTGGAGATTAATCTGAGAAAAGTTCTAGAAAACAATGTCAAAAACATTAAACTTTTTGAATTTTATGAGTTTCAAAAGTTGAACATTTTCCCTCTAAAGGAACAGATGTTTTTGTTTAGTTTATTTTTATTTATTTTTTTAGAGCACTTCTACCTCATGTGCAGGTAAAACAAGTTTGTTTCACTTCATGGAAATCGTTCAGTGTTTTTAATAAAATAATAAGGTGCACTGGGACCTTAAAACTGACAGTGCCGTTTATAAAAACACAAAAATAAAATCTGTATTGACCAAAATCGGAATCAGCAGGTCGAGTTTTTAAAGATTGGCGATCGGCCAGGAAGCTGCAATCGGTGCATCAGAAATTTGAGTTGCAGGAAGACCTGATCTGAAGAAGGTTCTCCACAGGAAATGTTCCCTCAATCTAACATATTTGACATTTTTGGGAACTATTTCCCATTGATGATGCAACACCCACTCCTACCGACACAAATAAGTGAGTAAAAATATATTTTTAAGACTGTGCAAAGCAATGCAACTAGATTGAGGACAAACGTCGCAGATGTTTAATTTACCTGATCGGATTCCATATTACTGGATATATAGCTTGTCTTGGCAATTAAATCAGCATTACTTTCATAAATGGATCCTTACAAAATAATTTACAACATTTAATTACCCTTTCCCCACAAACCTGATCCCTCAGGAGGAAAAGAAGACAAATCCTTCATGCAAATATGAAATATCTGCAGTTTGGACTTCTCATGTCTCAATGTCACAGAAATAAATTTTTGCTCCATCTGAATATGATTAGTGTAAAGAAAACTCACATTTTTAAAGCCACCTTCTGCACCTTGATGTAAAATCTCGTCTATTAAAATGTGACCATCAGTTTGGATCCCTGATGCACTTCAGGACAATTAAAGTCGGTTTTTATTGTTTCTCGCTGCAGAGAAGCAGCTCAGCACTGCAACACATTAAGCTGCTGGCAGTTTCATCTACAAGCACTCAACACTTACCCCCAGTAAAAATCCAGTAAAGTTATACAACCTATTATAGAAATGTTCAGCACGACGAACAAAAGGGCATTAAAGGGATTAACCAGGGAAACATCTGAACTCTCAATTCTGCCGTTTCTTCCTATTTGATGAAGAATCTAAATGTTAAATAAAGTGATTCACTGCAAAAACACAAAGTCTTACCAAGTCATTTTAGTCCAGTTTCAAGAGCAAATATCTTATTACACTTGAAATAAGACAAACTATCATAAAAATGACTTTTTAGCAACATATAGAGGCTTGTTTTAGTTAAATAATTCCTTAATATTGACAAAACATTACTAGTTATATCAGCACATTATTTCACTTATAACAAGACATTTTTTCCACTTTATTAGTTAATTTATCTGCCAATGGAACCAGAACTTTTTCATTAATATTTACTTAAAACAAGCCTCTATATGTAGCTGAAAAGTTACATTTTTGTTAGTTTGTCTTATTAGATATTTGCATAAGAAACTAGACTAAAGTTAATGGTAAGATTTTGTTCTACTGCAGTGTAAAATAAGTGATAAATCATATAAAATCAGACTCGGCTGAAACTTCAACAGCAATATCAACAATAATGGCGGCACTTATTTCATATTTCAAGGGGATTTTTCTGGATATTGTTCTCGTCTTTCACAACAAAAATTACCTTTAATTTCTACAAATTTAGTTACAATTCTTACTTCAGTATGATTGGATTTGATGTGACAGGGCAGCACAAAGCAGTGAGTAATTGTGAAGTTAAAAGTGGTGAAACTGAGGCAGTGCAAAGGAAGATAAATACACCTATAAAGAATATTTAATAAGTGGGATTGGAAAGCTTTCATGAAATTAAAATGTACAGTCTGTGAGCACTACTCCTTCAGGGTTCAGATTAATTTCAAACAGAAAAGCTGAGTTCTGGATATTTTTGGCACTGTTGCAGTATTACCCTGGCATCAGTTCAGGTCTGATGCCAGGGAAAATATTGTGGTTCTGTTTAATATGTGGCAGCCTGTGGCACAGAAAGCACCACGTTGATTAAAAAACGCCACAAACAGCAGCGTTTTGATGCAGTTATACAGGAAAATACACTGATGGTGAGTTGGCATGAGAAATATCTTAAAGGGACCCTATTATAGTTCAACTTCAACAAACAAGCATAACTAGATACAAAACATGTTACATTTTTTGCACCAAATCATTCTCAGATAATAATACTTCACCTGATCTGTTCTGTGTATTTTAAGACTTAGACTTAGACTTAGACTTAGACTGACTTTATTGTCATTTTGCATGCACAGGGTGAATACAGAACGAAATTTCGTTGCATACGGCTCAGGACAATGTTTTGAGCTTTCAATGTTGTGAGGTTACTCCAGAATAAAATAAAATACAGTATAAAATATGAATATAAATATAAATATAGAATATAAAGTGCAGTAATGACAGTAAAATATAAGTTATTTAGCTCTGTACATGTGCAAGGTATAAAGTGGAGACCAGATTTTAAGTGCAGTCCAGTTAAGAGTTCAGCAGTCTGATAGCAAGTGGGAAAAAGCTGTTTCGGAACCTGGTGGACCTGCACCGGATGCTGCAGAACCTCTTTCCAGAGGGCAGCAGGGAGAACAGTCCATGGTGGGGGTGTGAGGGGTCACTGACGATGTTTCGGCCTCAGGACACACAGCGCTGGGATGAAATGTCCTGAATGGAGGGAAGGGGGGCCCCGATGATCCTTTCTGCCGTCCGCACCACTCTCCTCACGTTCTTCCAGTCGGAGCTTTTTTAGATGTCTGTCACTTTTATGCAAATTAGCAGCTGCTGGCCACGCCCCCCAAAGGTTACATTGCACTTTACTCCGTCCACAGCCGCTGTGTTTTGCTTTGCATGTTGTATTTTTAACGATACTAAAAGTCAGGGATGCTTTGAAACGGAACAACGCAACAGAAAGAGCAAGAAAACGGCGAAAGTCGCAGAAAAGTAATCCGACTCAACGCAAACTTAAAACAGCGCATTTAGCTTTAGCATCTCCTGCTAGCAGCGGTGGGAGGAACTGTCCTACAAAGGCGTGTCATGCTCTGCTCTGCCGCCATTACTGAGAGTCACTGAGTCACATCCACAAAACCAGACCGTCCCAATATGAGCAGGTTTCTGTCACAAAAAGGTTCGTAGCTCCTTATTTCTTACCCGATTTCTATAAAATATGGCTGGAATTAAAGCTGAGAAAATGGCTGATGTTTTGAAATGTGAAATTAGTTTTTTCCCTGGACATAAATCTAAAAACAGTTTGGTTTCTGTCAAGATGAAAGGGAGGACAAAGCAAATTTCTCTTTTTATATTGGTCAATAATTTAATTTTACATAATTGCCGCCGTAAAAATTGATTTGTTAAAATTTAACAAACCACGGCTCCTACACTTTATGAAATACTTCATGATTGTTATGAATATCTTTACCTCCTACAAACAAACAGTTATTAGTCCAGATTGTGTCGTTTTTATTGGAGGTTTAAAAATTACAGCAGCTGCCACAGCTAACGGAAAATAACTCTGATAAACTTTAAACCAAAAAATTATATTCTGCTTTTCCTCGCTCTCTGGGTCGGCTTTACTCTACAGGCAGACCCGTCGTCATGGTAACCGACACAACACCTTCGAGAGTAACCAGAATGCTTTGCGCTGTAGTTGGCGTCCTGCTGTTGGAGCGTTCTCCGATTCGGTGAAGCGTCACTTCAACCGAGAGCGAGGCTTTCAGGCGGACCAGAGTTCGTTTTTTTTTTTTTAGTCCACATTCTCATCTCCCCAAATGAACCGGAGCTGGATTAAAGTGGACTAAACAGAGCTGGTGTGAGTGCAGCCGCAGTGTGAAGAAAAGTTTTAAACTCTAAAACCTCGGTTTCTAAATCACGAGGCTCCAAGGATCCGGGAGCCGCCGGTGTCGGCAGATTAATCGTTGCTGCGACGACCCAAATCACTGCTTTTGGGAGCTTTTTTTAAGAGTTATGTGAAAAACTCTTGATCAATTTTAGCTAGAGTTTGTTTTTTTCCCCCTGCGAGGCGAGGGTGTTGCAGCTTTGACCTACGAGCTGTTTTGGGGAAAACACACTCAGGGCTCAGGGGAGAAACACTAAACTACAGAGCTATGAGCGCAGAGATGGGAAGCATTAATTTCACTTTCCCAAGGTTTCCACTGAGCTGTTCATTAAAACGTCCTGCTGCAGGTGTCGCCTGTTGTTGAGGCTTGAACATTTCCGCTCTAATCTGCAGGAATCGATCAACATCCGAGTTCTGGGAAATGGCATTTCCCAACGTACAGACTTCAATTCGGTTCATTTAAATGGCGTTTCAAGGCACTTTACAGCAACTCAACACCTGAGACGGATTTAAAGGTAATTTTTATTACAAATGTAGTGGAAAACTTTGCCGTTATTCTGCTAATTTCACAACTAACTAATCACACCTAAATAAATATTTGAATAAAACTATAACTTACTCTGAGAATAAAGTGATAATATTAGTATAATAAAAAAACACCAGAAGAAAGTTGCACAATTATTGTTCATGTAAGAGTTAATAGTTTATTATTAAAACTTTCTTCTCGTATTATCATGACTTTAGTCTCATAATGACTTTTTGTCTTACAACTTTATTTTTCTAGTTTTATGACTTTTATTCTAGTGATATTATGACTTCTATCGGGTAATTAAATGTTTTACTAGCCTGTCCCTCATAATCCGTCATTTCCGTTTGATATTTAAATTGTATTTTATGAATATGACCTTTACTCTCTCATTTAGGGTTAATTTCACTTTGATAAAAGGTAATAGAATTGCTTGTCCTGACCTGACAGTATAATTTAGAGATAGTTTATATAAAACATATTAAAAATGTCTCTTAGTTTTGTTGGAAGTTATTATATTCTCAACTTGACAGAAGATCAAACTTAAACTAGGAGTTCATTTATGCAAATATTAAGGTTTTCAGGTGAGAAAGAAACTGTTTTTTAAGCTTCAAAGTTCTTCTCAGATACTGACTTCATACCTAAAGGAAAGAAAAGATGTCCAGTTTTCTTTGTACTCTTCTTTTTTAGCTACACGTTGCTGTTTTTTCAGGTTTTTCATTATTCTAACAGGCTAAACTCCCCACAGCTTTTTGCTCCCTGGCTCACTCTGCTACACATCAGAGCATATCTGTTAATCAGGCCTAATTTTCTCCTCTTTAACCTTTGCCCCCTCATTTCAACCCTCATTCTCTACATCTCCATCACCCTCCTCCCTCTTTCCTCTCCTCATATTTTATCCTGTGGCCTGTCCCGGCTCCATTACAGACTCCGACCACAGCCATCCACCGTCTGCATGAAGCAGCCATCTGCTTCGACTGCAGCCAGTTCAAAATCCTGGTAAAAAGAAACAAAGCTGTTTGATGGCAGTCATTTTGACTGCTGCGATAACATCCACTTCTAGATGGTTTTGAGTTTTGTTCCGACTCATTTAGATCAACGTATCTACGTAAAATAAAAACCATCGACTCTTAGGCTGCGTTCACACTGCAGCCTGAAGTGACCCAATTCTGATTTTTTGTCAAATTAGATTTTTCTTTTTGCCGTGGCCGTTCACGCCTCCAAATATATGCGACCTGTAAGTGATCTCCAGTGTGAACGACCTGAACGTGTCTCCCATGTGCAGCAGAGGGCGCAATAACGTCAGCGTTCTCAGTGTTCTGCCAACCGCCATAAAACGTAGAAGTGCTCAGTGTTTGCGGAGGTAAACATGGATGCTAACGGTGGAGCACAGCTTACACATTTGAAGATGTTGTCCGACCAGAGCAGCATATTAATCATTGGTTTGGTTGTTTTTCTTTCTGCTTGCTCGAATCAGGACGCAGATTAGGGACATTTTCGAGTATCAGAGACGTTCAGGTCGGATGAATGCGACCTGGACGTTAGGTCACATTTGAATCGGATACGTATCGGACACCCAGGTGGCCTGGGTCGCATTCGAAAAGAATCTGACCTGTGTTGTTCAGACTGTTATGAAAAGATCAGATATACTGTAGGTCACATTACATAAAAAAAATCAGAATTGGGTCACTTCAGGCTGCAGTGTGAACTCAGCCCAAGTGGGCCATTTTATTCGGTACTCCTTGCTAATGCCACTTTAAAATGCCACCTTTTTTCTTCAGAGCTGCTTAATTTTCACTACTTGGTTATTTTGTGCACCCTGGATTCAGCACGGCTCACCCCAAGAGTTCCCCAAGGCTCTGAGCTCGGACCTCTTCTCATTATAACCCCACCTCACTGGGCCAGTCATCCAATCACATCCTACCTTCTCATACCACTTCTATGCTGACGACACCCAGCTCTACCTGTCGTTCTCTGACATAATCCTCGCTCCGTCTGCCTCCGTCTTTACATCCTTGGGTAATAAGGACCAATGGTGCTTCTAGCCAACATTGGTAGCATCAAGAAGACGTCCATTCTTGCAAACCTCCACCAAGAAGCGCTTTGCTCATCCGCCATGTTTATTCACACGGGACTGTACGCGTATTTGTAATATTTAAGAGGTGTGCAGGGTGAAAAAATTGTTTGTAATATTTGAGCATTAAAATATTTACAATATATGAAAATGAAAATGGGGCAAACAGGACAGCTGTGCAGAAATGTTTGAAATGAGAATAATATGTTCCACCGCAGCCCAAAGGAAGTTCTGTTGTATTTAGATCTGGTGACTGTTGAAGCCACTGGAGTTCAGTTTGAGACGATTTGAACTTGAAACCATTTTTTCATTTTATTTTGGTGAATTTAGATTCATGTAGTACTAACTTGCTGTGATAAATAACCTGAATTAAACTAAATATAAAATGTCCAACTGTTTGTTGAATCTGTTTTCCATCCACGCTTGGCCAGACATTTCTAAATTAACAGTCGGCTTCTGAAAAGGTTGATCAGAGGAGCGCGAGGGCTGGCCTAATGATGCAACACTGACAGCAGTGAAGCCCGTCCGATTCCTGCCTGAATGAAATGTGTCAGAATCAGCCCGACGGATTCAGGCTGCGCATACTAAGGTCTCCCACATGACGGCTGCGGCCTTCTACCGAGCAGCAGGAACCGGCCATCCACACTCAGAAGTGTCATCATTCCTGGTATTTGTTGAGATAATGATAAAAGTGATGATAAAAAAGTTGTTAAAAATCCCTTGCGCCGTTTTTCGGCACACCACTGCAGTCAAAACTAAAAATATCAAAAAAGCGTATTCTCTATATAATAGGCTAGGTAAGGACACTACTTACATAAAGAGAAGGCAATACTATTGCTAAAGACCATCTAATAGTGCCATGTAATCATACTTATATGGAATTAACAGTGGTAACAACAGTACTTAGTTTTCTTGGGTTTCCAAACATCAAGTGGAGTTTAAGAAGTTTTGGACTTTAGTTACTTTTTACCTGATTGTGAACGCTGTCTGTGTTTTCAGAGTTCCCAGAAGTCTGAACTGGAAGTGATCGGCGCCATCTTTATAGGCAAGCACAGCACAAAGCAGAGCGAACCGATCAACAAAAAGATCAACAAAAAGAAAATATGTGGAAACTCTTGACTGATGTGTGAGAGAAAGATTCATGAACAAAATGGCTGCTGTTGGGATCGACCCGCATGAGATGGAGAAGGAAAATGTGTCAGACAATCTGCCTCCGATCTCATACTATGACACAGTTAACTACCTAGTGAACACGAAGATTGAGAACAAAACAGAGGCGCTTTGCCTGAAACCCATAAACGAATACTCTTCGTCTGAACAAGTTTCTGGTGTCTGTCAGAGTTAGTAGGCTACAACTAAAGGGTTCCCAGGAACGGTGGTACGGGTCGGTTGATTGGGTTGTTTTTAGAATGGAACCAGACAAAATAGACCAAGATTACTTTATTGACCCCCCAAGGGAAATTATTTTGTCCAAGTTACGCAAAATACAGTAAAAATATAGAGCAAAACAGAATGTATCTTAGCATAGAGTTAGACAAAATACCAGGTGAGCAATCAGCCGCAGTCAGTCCAGGTAATTAGTTACCAACAGTTGGGAGCTGTGTATTCTGGTGGCTGCTGGGATACATGCCCTCTTAAAGCTCTCAGGAACCGTTGATGATGGCATCTCTCTGCCCAGCCAGGCAGGAGTTAAGGCAACAGATTGGGTTTCTCTCTGCCTGCCTCCAGCAGAGCCTAAAGACATTCCCCACATTGTCCAGAAACCTCCTTATGACCAAACAGGCCTGCCTGGAGAAGTTTGTCCCAACACTTCAAGCAGCCAACATGCAAAAATGAATTGCCTCTACATCTATATCTGACTGGGGAACCTTTTCTGCAACATCCTCCATCAAGTGTTTGCAATAACTCCCAACAGGTGTTTTACGTCACTGTGGAGGAATTTTGGATAAATCCAACTGAGAGTATTAGTTTTCTAGTTACTCGATTAGAAGCATTAGCTAAACCTCACTGTTTTAAAGGCCAATCAGCATTTACGTTCTTGAATATGAACATTTAAGCTCCAGTAAAAGAGGATCTGTTCAGGGTTTGATCCCCAATATTCTCACTCCAATAGAGGCTGGGGTGATAATGACTTTTGCATGTGTGTCAATTGTAACTAATTAGTTTAATCTCAATGGGTGAGAAATATGACCTTTCTGCAGCAGTTAAATCAGGCCAAGGAAAATCAATGCTCCTAATCAGCACTAACTGCGACTGCTGACCTTTTAGCCTAAACACACTTTTTTATTCGTGGCTTGACAGGTTATTCTGGGTTATTTGTGTTGTTTAGTTGGAGACTAATTAGGGATGGGGCAAGCTTTTAGGTTTAGGGTATTGCATCTTTCTCTGTCTACAGTGAGTATGAGGTGATTGTTGCTCTAAAATCAGGAGGTCCAAGAACAACGCAGAACAAAATCTGAAGCTGTGCAGGTTTCATCAGAGTTCATGATTTAACAAAAAGAAAGAGAGACTGGAAGAACACAAAGGTCAACAATCTCCAAGACTTTTAGAAAAATATCCTGGAGGCTGATGAGACAAAAGTGGAACTTTTTGGAAGGTGTCCATCCAGCTAAACTTAAAAAGTATTTCACAAAAAAAGAAAAGCCAACTCTGAAACATGGTGGAGGCAGTGTGATGATGTGGGGTTATGAACTCCTGCTCTAAATCAGACAATCCTGAAGGGAAATGTAAAATCATCGGTTTGAGAAGTTCACATTTACTTGGACTATACAGCAGGAAACCTGCAGGTTCACCACTGATTGGTTAAAAAAGGCAACGTTGACGCTGATCCATCAACGATTTGAAATCAATCTGATTGACAAGATGATGGATGATGGTACAACCAGCTATCAGGTCCAGGGGGAAATACTTAGAACCAGTTTGGTTTGTATAACTTCTTCCTCTTTAAAGAAAAGGAAACAATCGATTAGGATTGCAACTAATGATTATTTTATTTATCAATTAATCAGTTACTCTGACGATTAATTGGTTAAAAAATTGACAAACTGTGCAGATTTAGCCCTTTATGCTATATTAGAAATATTTTAAAAGGTAGAATTACATAATTAAATCCATTTTTAAATAAGAAACTGAATATTTTATTGCTAAAAACGCAATAATAGAGAAAATTTGATCTTTTGTTGCAAAGAATGTATTTGCAGCTAAAAGATACTTCTAACATCAACATGGGCTCAACGTTTGGGCTAATATCCAATGATTGGATGCTTAACAGGAGATTTAATTTATTTTATTTTACAAAATTTGAACAAAGTGAAGCTAAAACTGCCACTTTTTGGAGAGAACATTTGCAGAAACATTTATAGAAAATCCTAAATGCTAAATTTATATGTTTTGCACAGTTTTGGCTCTGATTGTGTTGTTCTTTCAGAAAATGACCTTTTTTGAACATGCATACTCCAGTTGATGATTAATCGATTACTAAATTAGTTGACGATTTTTTCAATTAGTTGATTGATCTGATTAATCGTTTCAGCCTTTCAATCAACCATGTAGCTCACAGGTGTCAAACTCCAGTCATGGAGGGCCACTGCAACTTTTAGATGTGCCTTTGCTGCACCACCTGAGTAGAATAATTCGGTCATTAAGGCTCTGGAGAACTGATCTGCACAATAAGGAGGTAATAAACCATTTCATTCCAGTGTTTTGTACCTGTGGCACATCTAAAAACTGCAGGACAGCGGCCCTTGAGGACTGGAGTCCCTGATGTAGCTGAACTCTGAAAACAGAAAACTAGAGTAAAAATGAAAAGAAGTTTCTGTCTGTTTCAGTGAGAGGTGTGTTTCTGTGCTGCATTAGCCTGCATTAATAAGTTTCACCTTGCTAAAGCGCTCTGAGGTTTCGTCCTCTGTGGTGTCTGTGTGACGGAGCGGTTGCTGTAGCTTTGTGGCAACAGATAGCGGAGTGTTTCTGCTCTTTAGCTCCACAGGGACATTGATCCTGTGGAGAGCGCTCTGCAGGAGACATCATGGAGAAACAGATGGGCTGCACTCCCGCCTGCGCCCTTAATGCGAAATTTTAATTCATCCCCAGAGTAGACGTCCAAAGGAAACTAAGGACAGAACTCCATGTTGGGGCATTTTCAATTTCAGCAGTGGTGTGTGTTTTCTTTATAACTGCACAACAAATGTCACATTTTCAGCCTCCATATGTCAATAAAGCTTTTCTTTTTATCCTTTGGCATTCGGCCCATTTAGAAGTGATTTATGCAAACAGCCTAAGTA
Source organism: Xiphophorus hellerii (assembly GCF_003331165.1). Taxonomy (NCBI): domain Eukaryota; kingdom Metazoa; phylum Chordata; class Actinopteri; order Cyprinodontiformes; family Poeciliidae; genus Xiphophorus; species Xiphophorus hellerii. The sequence goes on along the minus strand of NC_045679.1, from coordinate 7,260,352 downwards.
CACCCTTGCTGCTTTTTTGGGATATAAGAGGAAAAGAATCTGGCCAGGCGCTCCGAATGCACTCCATTAATTGATCATCTCTATAACGACAGTTCAGGAGGTAGGAGTTGGTTCTGCTGCAGGATCTTTGTGTCCTTGGGCAACAATCAAGGAATGGGTGAATGAGTGCAATGCAAAGCGCTTTGGAGTCCTCGGACTTGATAACGTGCTAAAACAAAGCAGGAATTGCGGCATATTGGAGGCCAACAGAAAGACATCAGACGTTATAGAGAGAATATAAAGTATTCATTAATTGCAGTGTAACTATTAAGGATGTTTTCCCAGCTGATAGTTTGGTAGATTCAGCTGGACTGGGAACCAAAATGGCAACATTTGTTACATTTTCAGCTGCTGGGGTTCTGTTGAAAAACACAGTTCACCTCTCCGCCTGTGGGGGCGCTACACCAAGAACCACTGAAGGAAGCGACACAAAACCTCTGAAGAAGATGCTGATTGCAACTTCCTTCTTCATGAAATGTAAACAAAAATGGAGTGGTGATTATATAATTTCTCTTTTGTCTGGTAAAAAACCACAAGCTATGATCTTGGAACAGAAAATGTTTCTGTCAAAAGCTAAAAATCTAATTTCCAAATAGCTTGAAGTCCATCGTTCTACGGTAAGGAAGATTAACTGAGTGGACCTCAAATCAAACGACGCTCAGAAATCCAGCTAAGACTCTACAGGCCCTGGTTAGCATGAAAAGACAAAAGACACACTACCAACAAAAACCTAGACAAATTTGGCCTTCAGGTGAAATTTATGAAAAACATGATGAGCCATTAAAGTATGACTTTGAACTAGAAGCATGCAATGGTGATTTATTCCTCTCAAACAATAAACTGAAACAAAAGCCAATAATAGTGGTGGCTAGAAGTGCAGAAAAAAATCGGTTGTCTAGAGGATCGTAATTCCTATTCCTGGATTCTGAATCCGTTCAAGAAGTGACTTTAATTTTAATTTTTTGGTAAAATTAGATTTTGGTGGCGGCTTTGTGTCCGATAGCAGAACAAACTAACTTCAATAAGATCCTAAACACTACAGCAAATCTAAAAGTGTAGACGTCAACCTGAAGAGAGTCTGAAAGCAAGGCGTGATAAAAATGTATTTTTCTAATATTCTACATTCAAATGAACATTTTAAAATAAAAACAAACGTTATTGAGCAGAAACACTGAAGTGTATTTACATCCAAATCACTATTTGTTATTTACTCTCAGCCAGGTGCAGAGAAACAGACGAGACGTTGGTAGACGGACCGCCAGATAGCAATCACTACCCTTCTGTTGTCTGCAAATCCTGCTGCATCTCTTTGCATCTGAATCTCATGTTTATGAAGGAGCGAAGCCTCCTGTCTGTTTCTGCACAGCAGGTTGTTAAAGTCATCACAAACAGTCAAAAATACGGAGGGAACATAAATAAATGACACAAATATGAAACACACAACGGCAGAGACTCGTTCGTCTCTTCAGTCTGGATGTGAGATGCTTCTACTCACACAAGGGCAAGAAGCAATTTCCCCCGGGGAATTAATTACGTCTAAATTTGAATCTAAAGAGCATTTCAAGCAAATGGCTGCAGGATCGTTTCAATACATTTTCAGATGATTGCATCGTTTCGCTCAGAGGTCTTTGGTGTCGAGGAGAGACGGCAGACCAAGTAAACAAAAGTGTTTACTGCAGCAGATTTCATCAATAAAAAGATTACAAGTTACTTTCAATTAGGTCAGAATTAGAGCTGAGAAGATTAATCTGATTAGATTAATCAAGCCAGTTTGTAAAGCTATCACGATTTATAAACAATGGTGTTTTTATTTTAAATACAAATGTAAATATTCTTGTACAGTTTTGGTCTAATTACTGCTCTGAATAGGTTGTTTTTTCCAGCAAATCTCCTTATTGAGTCTTCTCCAGTTAACGATTAATTGATTACTAAATTAGCTGGCGATTTCAGTTATCAATTAATCACGATTAATCGTTCCAGCCCTACCCAAACCCAAAGAAAAAACATCAGAAAGTTTATGGATCTCTTTATTTCTGAGGTAAATCTGGGCTCATTTAAAGTCTCTGCTCTGTAAACATGAGAGGAAAAAGGTTTAAGGAGGACAAGACAGGTAGAGGCGAGCAATATCCTGATATTGATTATTAATCGTCAACTAATTTAGTAAACGGTTAATTGTAACTGGAGTAAACACTCAAAAACCTCTGTAAATATTTTTTATCCAAAACTCCTTAAGTGGCATTCCTGTGATATTTCATTTTAGTCAATAAAATGTTTATTTTCTTATTTTAAAAAGTAATTTTATTGCTTTTATGTGCATGTTTTAATGTATTTCTAATATTTTATAAGTAAGGTTTAATGAAAAATCTGTGAAATGTCATTTTTTAATCCGATTAATCAATTAATAGTCAGAATAACTGATAGTTACAGCCACTCTGCATATTAATGCACATTAAGTTACATTCGGTGCTTTCAGTGTTTTTAGAGGCTAATATATAAGAAAACCTGTTGGACGCTGTAAAAAATGTCCACCTTCCAGCAGGACAGCAGCCCCAAACAAACAGCCAGAGGCAAAATGTAAAAACTTTAAACCACAACATTTTCATTTGTTACAAAGGTCCAGTCAAAGTCCAGACCTTAATCCAACAAAGAATTTGTTTAAAACTTATGTTCACATAAAACAATGTGGCAAATATTTTCTAAAGTGGTTGAGAAAAGTCCACACAGACATGTAGCTCCAAAAAGTAATAAGTCATGAAGGCTGAATATAAATGCATGACACACTTTTCAGATTTTAATATGCGACACCAGGCACCATTTTCCAACCAGCTCACCCAGTACCAGATCAGAGGGAACTGGAAGATTTAAAATGTTGGAAAACCAAGTCCAGGGATGCAACTAACAATTATTGGATTAATCAATAATTCTGACGATTAATTGTAATTGTAATATTGGCACATTCTACAGATTTTTCATTGAATCACTTAAGATTTTTAAACATCTACAGAAATACATTTAAAGATGCAAATAAACAAATTCAATGCCTTCTTTAACTACATGAACATATATTTTATATGATTAATCAATTAATTGTATTAAGAAAATGACAGATTTTTCAGTTAACCAGTTTCGCCTATTCTAGACAATATTAGAAATACATGTAAACAAATTCAATACCTTGTTTAAATATAAAAATATATTTTTCTAAATTTTATACGACTAATCAATTAACTGTATAAAAATGGCACATTCTTCAGATTTTTCATTTTACCACTGAAGCCTCTTTTATATATTAGAAATAGATTTAAAGATGCAAAACAAAAAATATTAAATTCCTTGTTTAAATACGAAAATAAACATTTTATTATCTAAAATACACTACTGTAACATTACTTTAGTAAATCTAAAGCTAAGCTATAGTTTTGGCTAAACATATTTATAAACAATGGTGTTTTTATTTTAAATACAAATGTAAATATTCTTGTACAGCTTTGGTCTAATTACTGCTCTGAATAGGTTGTTTTATTTCAGCAAATCGTCTTATTGAGTCTTCTCCAGTTAACGATTAATCGATTACTACATTAGCTGACAATTTCAGTTATCAATTAATCACGATTAATCGTTCCAGCCCTACCCAAACCCAAAGAAAAACCATCAGAACGTTTATGGATCTCCTTATTTCTGAGGTAAATCTGGGCTCATTTAAAGTCTCTGCTCTGTAAACATGAGAGGAAAAAGGTTTAAGGAGGACAAGACAGGTAGAGGCGAGCAATATCCTGAAACAGACGCAGGGTGTGGATGCAACCATGGTGACATTTATTACAGAGCATTAGAGGAGAAAAGGTCCACAGACATGTTCTCTGTAGTGTGAGATCTGAAACTCTTTAATTTACTCATTTTCAATCAGAAAACTCATTTCTATTCACTTTCCTCTGTTTTACAGGACTGTAATGTTATCTCTAGTTTATGTAGTCGTGATTTATTCCTCAGAGTCAATATTCAAACCTTCATGTTGATTTTCTTTTCTCTTTCTCTGTTTTTGCCCCTCTAAATTTACTGAGTGCAGCTTTAACTGGATGCATGGAGCGTCCTCTGGGATCAATAAAGCACGGGGCCATCTCTCCGTCTAAAAGGCCATGTAATCACTGGAGCTGCTTCCAGTTCAGCTCGGAGAGAGATTTGTGTCTTTGTTATCATCCTGCTGCAGTTCAACAACCCTTTTCTCAGCTGCATTCAAACTCTGAAAACCTCAAACGTTGCCTTTATGGGCGATATTGTGAATATTTTATGGCTGCACCTCATCTTATTTGTCAGCAGCAACACCTGGATGGATGACTCAAAACGCAGGCACTGACTTATGGATGTATTTATTCTGGTTTGTATTTATCTTTTCTTTTTATTGACTCATATGGGTGTTTGATGTAAAATAAGACATTTAGCTGCAGATTTTTCTCACCCTCTGCTACCTGTGAGTTATCCTCCAGCAGCAGAAACTCTCTCAGCATGCCTGGGAAATAAAAAATGGACAAACGCTGCGTTTTATTTCTTTGCTCTGCATGCAGCAGAACAGAACCTGGTGCCAGTTTTCGATCGGAGAGAAAATAAATTGTTCATGCACATAATATTTCCTGACTGCAATCTGGTGCAACGTAATATTTCAATCAAAAATACTAATTTCCTATTCAAACATGAATAGATGTTCGCTGTTTAGCATTTACAAATAGGATCATCCAGGCAGAAAGGTTGATTGCCACATTTTCACTCACTTAGACTAACAAGTAAATATTTAACAGGGATCGCCATCTCTAGATCAGCGTTTGGTATATTAACATTGCAAAATACTGTGTGGAATGTAATAATTGTTAGCTAATAAATACCAAGTGGTTTGAGTTTCCGCTTGGCATGCTGATGTAACATCCAGCCTGTTGATTTGTTTCTCTGCAGGAGAGATTAGACGCTCAAGCTGCTGCAGAACACCGAGAGGGAAATATGGATTCATCGATAACGTCGCTGCTGCGTGATAAAAATTTCCAATGCACTTTTAAAGAGGCGGAAAAAAAGAGTTTAATCTGTATATGAAACCAACTGTCTGCAATACAGCACTGCTACCACAAGGTGGCGGCAATGTGCCAACGAGCAAAGACGAAGAATTCTGAATAATTTGTATTTCGCCATTTTTAAAAGTCATATTTTTATTTAGACATGTAAGTTAGCTGCCAAGCTAACAGCAGGAGTTTATAGGAAGACTCAGCTTTTATTCTGATAGTCTACTAACGGCTATCAGCGAATAAATTTGCTAAGCTAAGTATTTAGCATGATAGCTTAATATTTAGTTTTAAGTAAAAATATTTAGCTTGTTATTTAAGTATTTAATCTGGAGATAAATATTTTGCTTGCCAACTAAATATCTGGCTGAATACTAAATACTTTGTCAGCAAGCTAAAAATTTAGCCTAAAAACTAAATATTTAATTTAGATCCAAGTAATTAGCGAAATTTTTCTCACCAGCAGGAGTTTATATAGCGGCATGCAAGACCCAGCTTTTATTTTGATAGTCCATCTAAAGTTATCAGCAAGGGAATTTGTATATTAGATAAATATTTAGTACTTAGCTAAATATTTAGCTTTAAGCTATTATTTAGCTAATACTTAGCTTAGAGCTTAATATTTAGCTAGCAAACAAACTAGTTTGGAGCTAAATATTTAGTTTCCATTTAAACATTTGGCTAGCAAGGTGAATGTTTCATTTAAGCTAAATATTTAGCTTCCTACAAACAGTTCTGATTTTATAATAACTCATACACACCACCTGCAGTAATTTTGGTAGGTTCTATATATTTGGTCATTTCTAAGCTTTGTTTTCATTTAGGTGAATTTACTCCTCCAATAATATTACCTTTTAGACATTTTTACCCAACCTAACACCTCTAACATTCAGCCAACAGACCAAAACTGGTTAAATCTCAAAAACATTAAAGAAAGTTTAATTTCTGCTTTACATGCTACGATCAAAGCGTTATTATCTTGTATCGTCAACGTGTAGCTTTATTAAATTATTACTGCTGAGGATAAAATAATTGTATTTTTCTTTGAAGAATTAATAAATACTCCAAGTCACCTTAAAATACAGTAGATCATTGTTTAAAATTTGTTTTGTTTTTTTAAATGTGATTTTATTTGGTTTAATTTTAAGCCTAAATCTTCTCTTCCTGTAGATCAGGATCCGATTCCCGACAGTTTAAACCACTCCTGCAGCTGGATGCTCTTTTCATCGTGACATTTCAGATTTATTAAACTACACAGAGTAAAAATACAAAACAAAAAAAAAACTGGACAATAGGAAATGTGACAAAGCAACAAAATAGATTGGTGTGGAGATCGAAGCTGTTACAGTGGAGTCATCGGTGCGGCTAACATTAAGCAGCCTTTGTCTGTGAGCCGGGCTGAGCCAGCATCAAGCTGAGGTTCTGTTCACCTTACAGGGACTTAAAGGACCAATGGTGTTGATTTAAACCGGAGAAAAGTTAAAACAAAAAGGCTGGTCAGCATTTATCAACCTTTATCTACAATATCTGAGCTCAGAGAAAAAACTCAGGAGTTTTTATGGCAGAGAGTAAAAGTTTCATCTGTCAGGAGATAAAGAGACGGAAAGATGAGGAGGGAAAAACTGAGCAAGAGACCTTCAAGATGGACAAATGGATGGATGGATGAAAGGAGGGATGGATGAAAGGAGGGATGGATGGATGGATGGATGGATGGATGGATGGATGGATGGATGGATGGATGGATGGAAACCAGATTAACTGGTTAATTTGTGATCTGAATCACTGAGTCAATCTATAATATGTTCAACAGAGTTTCTGTAACAATGTGCAATAATATAATAAATTTAATATTTAATCAATCTGTGATTGATTGATTGTCCGTCCCTCTGAGCACACCGACAGCTCCTAATGAGATGCCTTCAGGACCTGGAGAAGGGTGGGAAACCGGAGCTCCACAGCATGAAACCAACATCTAACCTGAACGTCCGGGCTCTGCAGATTCAAATGCCTCCACATCTGGAAACATGTGGAATCAGTGATCCAGGAACCCTCTCTAATGCCCAAATTCCTCTTTATTTTTAATGCAAATGACATGTAAGTCCCAACAATCTGTCCAGGAGACAGAGGCAACGCCGTACGTTACAGCAGACGTAACCTTTCCCCGGGTCTCTGATCAGATTAAGGCCAACCAGGCAGATGTCAACAAAAGGTCAATGAGAACAGGTTGACCTTTCCTTCCCCAACCTGCTCAGTGGGAAGGAAAACGTTCAAAAACAGAAAGACAAACACCTGCAACAACAGTCGGTCGCCACAGTAACATTTACACCTGTGGACCAGTGTCTCTGAGGCCTGGAGGACGAGACGAGGACATGGTGGTGGACCAGTCCAAACAGGAAGTTTCTGCTGGTTTAACTCAGATTTAAGACTTTTTAAGACTTTAAAACCTGGATCCCCGTAGACAGGTACAAACTTCAGAGTTTACTAGTAACCAGTTACATTTATGCAAATACATTTAATTGAGTAACTTTTGGGGAAAAAATTACGTTTCTTTTAGGACTGCTTTTACTGAGCTGTACTTTTTAACTTTTACTTTAGTAATTTTATTATGAAGTTTTGCTAATAAAACAGAAACAAACCATTTGATCCAGTTACCGGTTGTGTTTGGTGAATATGGATGTTTGCTGTTTGGTCTGAGAGGGTGGTAATATTTAACTTTTACTATCAATTTCTGCCAGCGCCACATATTTCACTTTTATTGTGTTATTGTTTTTACTTGTTTTTGGCAGTAAAAGTTAAAAATCCCCCCCCTCTTAGACCAAAAAGAAAACAGCCGTATTTGCCCAACACCCCCCTGTAACGGGATGAAATGGTTTGTTCCATCGCTAGCTGGAAACAACGCCATTAATATTGACAGAGGTCCCTAAATATAAGTTTTTAATATTTATATTTCTTTTTTGAAGGAATTGTCTCAGCGTTTCCCCCCTATGTAGCGGTGCTGATTACAAAGGTCTGAAAGCGAGAGTCGTCATCCATCTTTGTCATCCCAGCAGAGGAGCGGTGAGCTGCAGGGGAAGGAGCTGCAGCAGCGGCGGCGGCGGTGGCGGCGGCGGCAGCTGCAGCAGCAGCAGCGGACAGTTATGAGGAAGCCTCCTCTCCTGCTGAGCACCGGCCGTCACACACATCCGTAGAGAGTTGGATTCTGCAGCCGCAGGATGTTTACAGCAACTCTCAATATCTCTGCTTCACAACTCATTCATATCTTCTGGGCATTTACTCTAAAACTATTTTTATAAAAGATGAATATTGTCAGGTAGAACACATCAGTTACTTAAAATGACAAGATATAGAGATTTTAACACAGCAAAATAGGAGAAAAGTTTGCTGCATTCTTCTACAGGAAATCAGAAAAAATAAGTAATACGAAAATTAAATAGAAAATATATGTGTAAATAAATAGGATAAAAAAACTGAAAAGTGACTATTCTACAGATAATAAAGTAAAATGCATTTTTAAATAAATAATAAACAAAATGTAATTATTGAAAATAAATTTAAAAGATGTATGTATGTTGCCACAAACGTATCAAGAGAGAAAGATTAATAAAAATAAAATGCAAAAATGTTATAAATAATAAATAGATTTATAAATAAAAATAAAATACAAATACTGAAAAATAAGTGACTTGGTAGTAAAATATAGATATAACAATAAAAATTTATATAAAAAGTCAAAAATATGTATAATTTGAAATATATATTAAAATATTAATTCATGCAAATATAAAAACAAAATAAAAGTGCATCAATCTGACCTTTTAAAAAATATATTAATTAGGGTAATACTATGAAGAATAAAATTGTAAAATCTAACACCGCCTAGACTAAAAGAATTTAAGTATTTAAAAATGTTAGCAGTAAATTTAAATACTTGCTTGGGGCCAGACTGTGCTGTAGTCTTAAAATAAAATCAAACAATTAGCTCTCTGAAAGCAAACAAAATGAATCAAGACATTCATTCCTGCTCACTATTAAGGTTTCGCTGCTGTGACTAAAATAACAAACTAAATAAAATAAAACCAGGTTAAATGAGAGGCGTCATCAGCTGTGGCGTTGCGGTCTTTGGAGGATTCCCTGTCGCCTTCATCGCTGCTGTCTGTCTCCGTCATGCTGTCAGCGAGCAAAGTCACGATTTATCTCCTTTTTATTTACTCCTAAACTTCTCAGCAGGATCTTCATGATGTTTCAACATCTGAGCAGCTCAGAATACCAAGAAAACAAATGAACAAACTAACTTCATAAAAGTTTAAATTGAAGAAAACCTCAAATATTAGAGTAGATTGAAGTCAAGATTTAAAAGCCCTTTAGTCTGGATCAGACTTCATTTTTTCTGACATAGAGAGGAAACGTTTCAGTGTATTCATGTATTAGAATGGCCCAGTCAAAGTCCAGACAGACGGATCTGAAAACGGCTGTTCACAAACGCTTCCCATCCAGTCAGACTGGACTTCAGCTGGTTTGCACAGAAGAATGAACAAAAAATGTAAATTCTGGTAGAAACAAACCAAAAACCACTAGCAGCTTGTTACTGCAGCAAAAGGAGCTGAATACTTTTGCACTCTGTATTTTCACTTTTTATTTGTACAAAATTTTTTGAATCATGTATAATTTTCTTTCTACTTCACAACTGTATCCCACTTCCTGTTTTATGTCTTTCACATTAAATTCCAGTGAAATATATTTATGTTTGTGGTTATATGAAAAAGTTCGAGGGATGTGAGTCCAAGTCACTGAATGAGAGGCAACAACAAACTGGTTCTGATTTTACCAACCATTTCACTATTATGGTGTGTTCAAATGCTGAAAAACATATCACGATATAAACGGTTCATATCAGTCAATAATACCAATAATTATTGACCAATAATGTCTGAAATATTGATTTCATTTTGCGTTTTATCCAGTTTTTACTCCACACAGTTATGATTTATTTTTAAGTAGGTGGTGGTGAAACTTGAAACTGCTGCTGCGCCAGTTACTCAGCAGGCCGTTGCTAGGTAACCACAGAATGAATGAGTTGCTAGGTAACCAAAGCGTGAGAGAAATAGATGATTCCAGCAACCTAAGAGAGCCTGAGCTGTTAAAGGGTTTTTTTCTGCCTGATTATGTGTCTAATGCGTTATATTTATATTTATTTATTGTCCAGCCTTACTGGCCTGTCAAAAGATCAGAAGAAAATGATTTAAATATTTTTTTACTCACCAAACTGTGCACCATAATTACCACTTCAACTGATATTTACATTAACACGATGAAAACACCAGTGTCTTGTTCTTTAATTACCCTTGTGCTTTTCACAAGTCGTTGCGATTTCTGTGACATTTCTTCAAAAATGTCGCCTTTTCATTCCGTTATTTGGATAAATGCGACAAAGAAGAGACAGGAATACCTTGAGTCCTCCGCACTCCGCTGCCGATCCCTTGTCCACTCCGGTGATGTAGATTCCCAGCGCGTATTCAGCTCCTCCTCGGATCATCAGGCCCAGAGACCGTCCGTCATCCAGAACCAGGTTCACCTGTTTGTGACGGGCAGAACAGCAGATAAAACAGACGCTCCATAAACATCAGCGCTTTACAGGACTCAGATTGATGACTGTGGCTGTGGAGTCGGGCTCTTAATAAGACAGAAGACAGATAACACGTCCGATTAATGAAACGCCGTCAAGGAACAAACCTAAAGTTCTGCACATTGTTAAACCTGCAGCAATAAATCCACATTAGATGTTTAAAAATGGGGCAGAGGATCATTAGGTTCCCAAAAGGGTCATAAATACATGAAACAGAAGAAACTCATAGATCCAAAAGCGAGTTATGTGTTGAAAATTACATAAAAAATGTGACACCACTTATAGATCATCTTGTCAGGATTCAGCGGCATGAATTTAGATAAAACTGGAGTTATCTGAGAGCCATCGCCTCAAACTGGACGTCCATTTATTACCTTTAACACGTCATTATGTTGGACTTCAAAGGCAACACAGATACGGCCATATTGGAATTTTAAAAAACAATTTTTACAAACATTTCTATCTTAAATGCAAAATCTTGATATTTTTGTACAGCTTTGGTAAATATGTTGTTCTTTCAACAATTATTCTTTCTTTGAGTCTGTGTAGTCCACTTAATCGATTACTAAACTAGTTGACAATTATCAATAACTAGTTAATCACGATTAATCAATTCGTCACTAATAGACATTTTTCTAATGTTACCTATGCAATTATTGAAAATTTAAATTTTTAAGCTGTTCTCAATCATCAGTTTTGTAGCGTTAGCTTTGTAGTGTTAGCTCATAGCATTAGCATAGCATGTGTCATCATTAAGGATTTCCATAATTTCCTGTAATGATTTTAAGTCATCTTGGAGGATTGGTGATCTTTTTAAGTTGCTGTTAATCATCAGCGTTGACTCTTAGCATTAGCTTGTAGCATTAGCGAAGCTAGCATGTGGCATTTTTCAGGATTTTTATCATTTCCTGTCCGCTATCAAACAGTGCTCTAGTGTTACCAACTAAAAAGGGTCACATAAGTTGTTGTTTTTCTGGATGTATTCAACATGCTCATTGTTTTGGTCAGCTGATGCTGCCAGGATAATTTCCTAGTATTGATTAAATTGAAAATCGATTATTTTAACAACCTTAACAGAAAGGGGGGAGAGAATTGGGGGAGACACTTCGTTCCACTGCATCAGACGACTTCAAAAAGTCCCTGATGAGGAAAAAAACCCACTGCTGATAATCCATCAGTTAGATAAATGGGTGGAAGATAAAACAGCCTCTCATGGATTAATGACTATGTCTAGTTCAATATACATCTTTATGCATAAATGGAGGGATATTATGATGCATCTGGGAGGCACCGTAGATCTGACAGATCTCACCAACATCTTTAATAAGGAGCTGAAATAGTACATGACATACTAATCAGGAAACGACTTGGAATGCACAAAACACCTCAGGCATCCTCTTGGACTCCTAAATGTTCCCGCTGCCAATCACTTTTCAATCTCAGACGTCCATCAAGACAGAAAAACAAAAGATTTGGAAGCGAGTCAACGGTTAAAGCTGGTTACAAAAGTTATACAAGCAGATTAGCGGAGGACGCTCGAGTGTGCTCTGTGGGTTAACTGAACGTCGGGGCAACAATCTTCTGAATGAAAAACAACCACTTTACCCGCTCTAATGAGAAAAACACAGGGAGGCAAACAACACATGTAAAAACAGCTGTTTCTCTAATTCTGTGTGGTTGGCCGCCTGCCAGTCCTCCACGGCACGCTGCCCTGAAACTCTGCAGTGCATCGTTTTATTTTCAACCGTCGCAAAAGAAGAAGAAAAACAAAAACGGCTGTCCTCTACTTCTAGAGCAGTCATGTTGGAAGGAGAGTCAAAGAAACGGCTCATTGTCTCCTGAAGAGGCTGCACAAAAATTAAGATTTGTACAAATATATTTGAGTGATTCTTCATTGGCTCTGATTGACTGAAGAGTTTAGCTGCTTCTTTGACTGGTCAAATGTAAAACCAAGAATATGTATTTAAAATGACGTGTTAGCATCAAAATAACACGTTTACTGTTTATTTTTCCATCCTTGCAGTCAAATGTATTGATTTTATATTGCTACTTTAGAAATATTTGCAAAGAAGTTTGTGACATCGTTCCTTCTTGGAAGTGCTTCAAAAATCTACAACAAAAGATGAGAAAAAAAAACTATTTTTATTATTTAAAGAATATAAACAGCTAAATTTTTGTCTATCGTCTGTGATATCGATTACAGACTATAGCTGGAAATCAAGTCACGCTAAGCCAGCAGTGTAGTAAAAGTAAGAAATACTGGCACCTGCTGGTGCTTTTTAATACTTTTTTCGCCAGCTTTATTTTTGTAAACTCGTAGCTTTCCCCATATCATGTGATTTATGATGGATGCGGAGGATCTATGACACATTTCTACTCTACAGCTAATATTTTGTTAGCATCTTGTAAAAAAAAGCTAGCAGATATTTTCTACTGCCTTTGAAAACGGCTGTGGTTAATACAAGTGGTGGGGCTAAATTAAAATTTTAATTGAGTTAACTGTGCAGTCCGTAATCAGTTAATCACATTTTCATCCAAAACAACAAAATAAGCAACATTCTTAACTCAGAAACAGTTTTTGCTGCTAAACTAAAGAAAACATAAATGAGCTCATCATCGATATTTGTTGTTTTTAATCTATTATTGATAGCAGTGCATTTGAACCACTGACTATTCATGTAACTTGTTTGAAATAATATTTCTTTAGAAAAGTGGACTGCGGACGCTGACATTAGCATTAGCTAGCTGCAACATGATTAGCACTGAGATGCTATTTCAGGCTAGAAAAGCTTCGCTGATTGAATAACTGCTTTTAGCAGAACTTACACTCAGCAGCAGTCTTTCCCAGCGTCCCAACAGATCGATTCAGAAGCAGAAATTAACGTCCAGTGGGGCGAAAGGATCAGTTTTACAGTGCGGATGCCGCACGTGCGTCAGAATTACAGCCGTTCCAGAAACACAACACAAAGGTTCCGCCTCGGAAAAAATGTAATTGTGTTAAAATTTTTAAGGCGTTAAAATATATGCTATTAATTAGTTCAAATTAACGCATTTAACTGCATGACCTTGGATTTAACTTGTATTTAAGTTTAATAAAAGACTTAAAACAATTACCACAGATTTTTTTTTCGGGGGCGGGGGGGATTTTATTGTAATCCATAGGGACCCAGAAAATCTTTGGGAACCACTGCTTTAAGAGAATCACTTTTTACAGAGAGCACCAGAGGCTAAAGAGCTAATGAAGAGTTTATTTATATAATAATAATAAAGCCAATGTGTTCTATCCCACTGAAAGTCTTTGTTTACTGCCTTTAGGTCTTCTCATCTCCTTATGACTTTATCTACAGCTACTGGTTTTCTCCCTTAAGCGTCCTTTTTACTTAATGGGAAAATCATCTAATGTCATGGTCTTCTGTATAAAAATGATAGGCATATGGTTTATAAATTCACACTTTTTAGATTTAGGATATAAAAAGAAGTTTTGTTGAGATAAAAAAAATCAAACAAACTTCTTGGAAAACAATGTGTCAGCATTTTTTCATACCTCCATTCAGAGACCAAAGGCTGCCTTTTTTAATTCTACAGTCTGCAGCGAGAGTGGTGTAACTGTGCCAAACTTGAAATGTTATCTATTCTCCCCATCACAATGAGGTCTTTCATTACCCGGCCCGCGATGCCGCTCACGCTCACCAAGATCGAAAAGTGGAATCAGTTGGACCCGGGTGGCTGCAGGACGGCCTGTATGCAAATATCTCAATTAAATCATGTCAGTTCTGGACCCGCAGGCGCACAACCGGCATCTGGCACACCAAGCCTCACTTTCCTTCAGCGGACGCCGAGCAGCTCCTCGTTTTAATAGCAAGTGTCTGGGTGTCGGAGGCAGGGACGTCACCTCGGATCACCTCGGGAGAATTACAGCGTTCAGGTTCTGACATTTCTGCAGGACGTTGAGAAAAGTTTTAATTACCAGAGCCATCTTTTATTGGCTCCACGCAGCGTCCCCGAGCATCGACTGCTGCCACTAAATCAATTAATTGCTCCCTCTCCTTTCCTACAGACGCACTGACTGCTCTGCTGCTGCTGTGAAGTGCAAAGCAGAACATTTTTGGGTAAAAGTAACGGGACCACTGGAGCTTTTTAAAATGTTTTCTATGCTGCAACTACAACTTTCAATATATTTACTGGGATTTAATGTGACTGACCGTCAGAGTTGGGTAGTAACAAGTTACATTTACTCAATTCCATTTACTTGAGTAACGTTTTTTTTAAATAATGTACTTTTAGGAGTATTTTTACAACGCTATTCTTTAAGTAATTTTATTATAAAGTATCTCTACTCTTACTTGAGTAAAATTTCAGGATTTTCTACCCACTGAATGAAAAACAAACATGTTTTAACCAAAAATTCACCAGACACAGACACACACCTGTAGTTTTTGTTAAAGTTTTGTAGTTTTATATTGAAAGAAACTGATTTGGAAATTTGTTCTTTTGCCTGATTTTATTATTTTTTGTAACTAATATGAATTATTGTCATCTTGGTTCTTAAAATACCAAAATTTCCACATAACTTTATATTTTGGTTCGTCTGATTATGTAATTTTTAAATATTAAATTATTGATAATTTGATTAGTTACTCAGTACTTGAGTAGACTTTTTACCAAATAAAATTTTACTATTACTTTAGTAATGTCTTGGACAGCTACTTTTTACTTTTACTTGAGTACAATTTTTAGTTTCAAAAACATCTGGACTGTAACATCACTAATCAGCAGCTAGGTGATGGAGTTGCCTGTCACCTAGCAACCCCAGCTTGTTACCCAGCAATCCCAGCAGAGGTCCACCTTTTACCCACCAACCCAAGCTGAGCTCCAGCACATTTGGTCAGCTGGTTTTACTGTTGTCTGTGCTGTACAATGGCTGCTGGAAAAGACAAATGTTTTGTTGTTGGCATACTATTCAGAAAACACTTGCTGCATCCTTGTTAGTTGTGCAGGAGGCTCCACTAATGCTTTTCAAAGATGTACGGTTGTATAATAGAACCAAGTACAGGGGACGCCCCCGTTTGCAGTTCAATATTTGCAGATTTCAGAATTCAAGTCTAAGATTTTCTAAATAAAATGCAGCCTGGGACGTCTTTGGCTAGTTTGGCTAAAAGTAATTACAGTTGACATACTTTTAGCCAATCCAGGAGCGCCTTTCATTTTCCTTGTCGCTGATTCGTTGAGCCAACCAGAGCTGAGATAAGTAAGGCTGTAGATGTTAGCTTCTGCGGTTATGCTAACACCATTTCCACTGTAATGCATATTAAGGTACATTTGGTGTTTGACCTTTAAAAATCGACACTGATAAGCATTTTTAGAACAGGAATCAAATATTTAAAGATTTCAGCAATAGCCCCAGGGTGGAATATAAATCCAGTGTAAATGGAGATCGCTTGTTTCTGGCTGGAAGGCAGAGATGTTATGAGACTCTGAAACTGTTGTCACAATAACTGTTGGTTTATTTTCATCTTGTCACATTTACTGAAGGATTATAACCACGAATAAGAGTAGATAGTCAATAGGACAATCTGAATCCTTCAAGGAGAAACTGTGTTTTATCTCTGAAAATCAGAAGAATGAAAAACAGACAGCTGCCATAACAGGAAGGCGTCTCCATGTTTATCCTGCTACCAAACCAGGGTATCGATTACACTGTGATTGATGATGAGATCAGTGCCGAGAAGTTCCTGAGCTTGGTCAAAGACCGCCGCAAAATATAAGTTAATGCTGCAAAATTCTTGCTTGGTTGACATCTGTGGATATGAGGTTTTCACAATAAAAAATGTGAAAGTGGTGCTTTAATTTTGTGTTTAATCAGTAATTAAAGCACTAAACTTTGCTTCTAGTCCTTGAAAGTTATTGATATTTAAACTGAACAGTTCTGTGATAACGTGTAATTTAATTTTGATTAGAAGATTAAAATGTGGAAAAAGTTTTCTACAGTAGAAACCGGATAAAAAATACACACATTTATTTTCTCACTAGAAACTATTTATAATAAGAAGTACATTGTGCCTTTAAAAAGCTAACAAAAACATACTGAAAATATAGATTACAACATTCTTTCTTTTAACTGACAGCCATGTTGCTAGGCAGTTGCTATGACAACATAAACAAACCACAATACTAGCACATTACAACTTTTACTAATTTACAATTTTGAGTCTTATGCCTGATATTAACAACGAGGCTTAATCAATCCTAACCAACTTTCAACAACATTTATAAATCAATAGTTTTAGTTTTTATATTTTACTTTTCATGTTGTTTACATCGATTTATTATAAATTTTCTTTCACACTCCCTTTTTCCACAATACAGAAGAAAATAAATGTTTGACTAAACAAGCAAAATTAACTTCCCAATGTTTAGATACTGAAAAAAGTTCTATAGATTATCATATATGGCACGTGTGTCAAACTCAAGGCCCGAGGGCCAAATCTGGCCCGCCATAGCTTTTTATGTGGCCCTCTAGACTCCAAATCATAGCAATGGGCCCCTCCAGTTTTTACAAATAACCGCAAAATTCACACAAAAATCAACAGATCCCCTCATGTTTTCTGAGTTTATCAACATGTTTTCTGAGTTTATCAACATGTTTTCTGAGTTTATCAACATGTTTTCTGAGTTTATCAACATGTTTTCTGAGTTTATCAACATTTTTTCTGAGTTTATCAACATTTTTTCTCAAAATTGTCCATAAACATTTGGGTTCAAGTGCCCGCTGTCTCAGCCTGACCTGATGTCAAGTTATAGTCCATGACCTATAGAGCGATTAATAAAAGATCACATTTAACATCATATGTTAGCGCAAATATTGTAAAAAATTCCTTACAGATATTTCTAAATTAGCGCCACGAAATCTGTGATGATTGCAGAAAAGCACAAAAACAATCCTGGATGAACTGATTAGTGTGAAAAGATGTTCAATATTATGTTATTTTAAGAAACACGTATTGATGCTGAAACACCTATTTATTGATATTTTAACAATTTAATTGGTTTTCATCAATATGTTCTGGCACAACAGGCCCTTTATGAACATTCAGGTTTTTGATCTGGCCCAAAACGGAAATGAGTTTGGATAAAAACGAGTGAATCATGGACTATTTTGAATGTAAACAAGAATAAATAGTGAGATATTTGGTGGTGGAATGATGTCACACCGCCAGCAAAGGAAGACTCTGTGATGTCACTGGCGATGCAGTCTGTGATGTCATCAACTCAGAATTGTATGTGACACAATTCTGCATATTTTTCATTGCTTGCAATATCACTGACTAGCTCAGACGTGCGCAAAGCTCTTTCCAATCGACGGTTCAAGTAATTTACGACAGATTTTGGCTAAAGGATTTGAGGTAGAAATGTTTCACCAATTTCAGAAATACCGCAACGGGATGATGGGACTCCAGGCAAGAACGGGAGTCTGGCAAAACCCCCAATGCAGCTTCGCTAGTGCACACTTGGATATTTTACACGGGGAAACCCAAAGACTGGACTCCAGTCTGGAAATGGAGAGCGCCAGATTAGAAGACATGAGAGCTGAAAAGGACGACATGTTTTTAGAAATGTCCCAAAAGATTGAGTTCCTGCAAGACAATGAGAAACGTCTGCAGGAAGAATTGGCTCGGCTCAGACATTCATACAATGAACTGAACTCTAAATATCATAGTGAAGTTTCTGGATTACAGCAAGACGTGGAGAGATATCAGCAGGAGGCGAGACGTGAGAAAGACGCCAATGTAGAGAGAGAGAGAGAGAACCTGCAGATTGTCAACGAACTAAGAGCTGAGAAGGAAGAGCTATTCCAAAAAATGGCAAGAAAGATAATAATTCTGCGACACAGGGACAGGCAGATGTTCCACGAACTGGATCGGGTTCATGTTTCACATGAGGAGTTAAAATGTAGACATAGAACAGATGTAATGGAGTTACAGCAGCAGATTGAGACCTACCAACAAAAGATAAAGCAGGATCAAATGGCTCTTTTACAAAGACAAAAGGCGGAGAAGCTTATATGGGACATAAACCGATCTGCGCTGCAACATATCGAAAAACTTCAACATCAAGAAGAGAAATATCAGCAGGAGATCAGAAGTTTGAAAAATGATTTACAAAGAGCGAAAGAGGATCTCCTGCTGCCCAACACACTGAGACCTGAAGAAGATGATTTCCCAAAACAACACATCACAGTTTCCCAAGATGAGGAGGACGGCTCACAGGACCAAGTGGACCCAGTTGATGGCTTAAGTGAAGAGGATTCTCCAGAGGAGAAAATGTCAGGAGAAACTTTATCAGGTTGTTCCAACGATCCGGAATCCTCAGAAAAGACAGAGATCACTGGAGAAACCGTCCTGGAGGATTTGGACAATCTGGATGCCATGCAGGACGGTAAGAAGAAAAACTCAAAAATTTCATTTTGGAAAAGAGTATGGAACACTCTGCGATGGCAGAAGCCAAAAAGAAAAACAAAACTAAAGAGTGAAGACTGTCAAGAACATGTCTAATGTTCTGGATTTTTATGATATTTAGAGAAGGAGAAAGACGAGCAAGAGAGGAAAACAGGAATCAAACTCATGGAGGTTGTAGCCTCTGTGTACGGGGCACCAGGCCACGCTCCGTCAAATTTAAAACGTTAAAGTTTTATCCCCCATTGACAAACTAGAAAATAGATCCCTTCCCAACCCAATTGGAAAAAACGTGGGCAGCACGGTGGTGCAGCGGTTAGCGCTGCGTCTTCACAGACACCATCTGTGTGGAGTTTGCATGTTCTCCCCGTGTTTGCGTGGGTTTTCTCCGGGTGCTCCGGTTCCCCCCACATCTCCTAAAACATGTAGGTCAGGTCAGTTGGTCACTGCAAATTGCCCCCAAAGATTTGAAGAAACCCCAAACACATGTGCAGCTTTATTGTTAAACTTTAAAATTAATTGAATTAGCCGTACGTTAGCCCTTTTCCCTTCACTGTTTTAGCGCCGCAGCAACACTGGGCTCAATTTTTATAGCAACGTATTGATTTAAGAGTTAAAATTTCTTCTTTTAATAGTAATGATTTCTGTTTATTTCCACTGTACTTGTGCTTTTATGGTTTGTCCTTTAGTTTACCGTTTCTACTCACTTTTTATATTAAATTGCACTGAATTGTAGCTTTTAAACTGTTTAAATCTGTATTTTAAAGAAGATTAGCAAAAGGATCATGCAGTGGCTTTTTAGTGCGACTGTGGCTCAGTGGGTAGAGTGGTCGTCTTGTGACCAGAAGGTTGTAAGTTCGATTCCAGCTTCCTCAGCAACATGTTGAGCTGCCCCGGGGCGGGGCACTTAGCGGCAAGTTGCTCCCCGACCTGCATGTCGGTGTAAATGTGTGTGTTTGTAAATGTGACTGTAGTGTGAAGCGCTTTGAGTGGTCAACATGACCAGCAAGGCTCTACACAAGTTCAGTCCATTCACCTGCTTTTCTTTGATAAATCCTGTTTTTCTTTTTATACCAAACATAAAAAAGTTGATTTAACAGGTTTGGATTCTTCAGGTTCCAGGATGTTAAATTAAGATTAGAGTTTAATCTGTACATAATATTAGATGATAATTGTAATCATAATTTAATTCTCTGAACCATAAAGAAACCCAAACTTGTTTTATCTGGTTTGTTTGTTATAAGAACAAGACAGGTTTTATAAAAAATAAAAGTTACTGTGTGATCTTTCTGTTAGTCTTTATTTAGAAATACAGATTCAAGGTAGTTTAACAAACTTAACAAAAAAGTGCAATTTAACATGAAAACCTGTAGAAAAGGGAAAAAAGAAGAACAATCCATGAAAGCATGAAAACAGAAAACTTAATCAGAAATCATTTCCATTACAGGAAGAAATTAATTCTTAGATCAATACTTTGTAATAAATATGAAGCTTTTGTGTTGTTGAGCTTATGTGTGTCTGCTTGTATAAGAGAAGGAAAAGGGGCTTAGAAATGAATAATTCAGTTATTTTTTAACCAGTTTATAGTAAAACTGCAATAAATAAAATAAAAAATAAATAAAAATTGCCCATAGCATTGCAGGCACCTTTTGTTCTACACCCAATAGAATGTCTCTTTAATATTATTTATTTTTCTTCCGTGATCGTTAATGCGGCCCGTACCGCTGCGTGCCCAGCCACAAATGAGGTATCAAAACGTGCGGAAAATTCACGACATTGGAGCTATTACTGTGGTGGGATTCGGGGTTACCATGGCGACATAATTCACAAAAAAAACATTATAAGTCAATGGAGCGAGGAAAGAAAAATCCTAGAAATACCCTATTTTTGAGGATTTTCTGTGTCGTCAAGAATTCACGTAGAAATGCCATTCAAATTTCAATTTGTAGATACGGCCGTGATCTCTTCTAAAGTGAAGACGGCTCGTCGATACCAATTACGGTTTGTCCACATTTTGTCTCTAAGCGACCCAAAGTTTTTGATTTTTCAAAAAATGAGAGTGTAACTGACACCAACTGCCGCTCCGCTGGAGTGAGAAATGGAGGGTCATTTTGACCCCAAATCATTTTTTAACTCGCCATCACGCCCACAAATATCACACAATTGGTATCAAACTCGGTCCTGACCATGATACGCATGCCTGCTCCGGTAAAATGTTTTCAAAATTTCTCTAGGGCTTACGGTTTTCTGTCACGGTGCTTCAGAGCAAAGTCATGCGACAGGATTTTCTGACGCTCTCTCAGGCTCTCTCCCATGTATTTCCATATATTTCTCAAAAATTTCAGATCTGGGCAAACCGTTCCTTTCTCTCATCGCTGTTAATACTGTGAGTGACGTAGAGATATGAATCGCGGGACTAACGGAGACGACACATAGCCCTCTCATACGCTTCAAACGGTTTTCGAATATGTATTACGGTTCCCGAACGGGAAGGATTTGTTCTGAATGCTTTTGTTGTGTCAAACTGGCTTTTATCTCAAAATAAAAGCCTTGAATATTTTTACATCATGTATTTGCTCTTTTTGGCTTTATGTGACTGGTTTATCCAAAGCACTGTTACACATGGGATTAGTTTGGCCCTTTGAAATGAAGCTTAACAAAAATGTCAAAATAAAAGCCTTGACAAATTTTACATCATGGAATCGCTCTTTTTGGCTTTATGTGACTGGTTTATCTAAAGCACTGTTACACATTGGAAGAGTGTGGGCATTTAATATGAAGCTTACTGCAAATTTCAAAATAAAAGCCTTAATATGCCCCTCAAGTTAGTGCACCGCCAGAGGCGGTGCAATAAGATTATTCTGCATTATCTTTTTCTCTCAGGTTAGGGGACTGCCTTGGGCAGCATTAGCCTTTTAGCTTAAATAAGCTATTACCTATTTTTCTTACTTATTAGCCATGTTTAATATACTGAGTGGAGTAAGTTAATTACAGACAACATTCAAATGATACCCCACATGCTACAGAAAGTATTTAGGCTTACATTAGCATTTTGGCTAATTTCAGCTTATGCATTCATTTTAATATACTGAATGGTGCAAGTCTATGTTAGGCAAGATGCTTGTGACTTTCCACACGCTAATGACTACTATTTAGCTAAGTTTAGCATTGATGCTAATGTTTAGCATCAGAACGCTGGGTCCAAACCGACGGGCACACTTTGGCAGGCCCCAGTTAAATTTCTTCAGGAATTTTCTAGTTATTGTTTAATGCTCTTCACTATGCAGGTACAAAGGATACCGCCAATCTTACAGGTAAGATTCATTCATAATCATATGTGTCATAGCCATTCTTCCGGTATGACAGTCTTGCAATGCACCTGTTTTTTTTAATTTATTTTCAGATGCCTCTGAATGTTCTTGAAGCTGTTCTCCAGGAGGTGGCGCTAGCACAGGGAGACTCAGCTTACCTCACCTTGACATTGACCTGCAGGTGCTTTGAAGCCGTTGTGTCTGCCCCAGTTTTCAGGAAGAAGACTCACTTTGCTTGGCTGGATGGT
This sequence comes from Xiphophorus hellerii, assembly GCF_003331165.1. Taxonomy (NCBI): domain Eukaryota; kingdom Metazoa; phylum Chordata; class Actinopteri; order Cyprinodontiformes; family Poeciliidae; genus Xiphophorus; species Xiphophorus hellerii. The sequence continues at coordinate 7,237,636 of NC_045679.1, read as the reverse complement.
AAGGACCTTTGACTTTTTTCACCTAAAACATGTGAAATTAGATTTTAACTACATGAAATCGATTTTTCATTAACAGGTGAGATCAACTGGGGCAAATTTTCAAAAACATTCAAGGCAGAAAACCGGATTCCTTTTGCGGTTGTAACGTGTTTTTCCTGCAACCGGTAATATAAAGACTCTGGGCTTCACCGGCGATGGAAGACGAGGAGAGTACCCTGGTTACTGCTGTGATGGCCGACCTGGACACTGCACTGACTGTCAATACTGAATGAGAATATTAGTTGCTTTCCACAGTCTTTCACACATTTCAGTTGTCACACATTGTTTTGTTTTTTTTTTATTGTTTTTTTTTAGTGACATGCCATTTTAAATCATTTCTGCTAAAGAATATTTGACGTATGCAGTCATCCTTTTTAATAATGTGTTCTTTTAATATTATTTACATTTTTGAATGTTCCTTTTGTTGTAGCTCAGTTGATTTGCATTATTTAGTTTTCATAGAAATGGTGCCGTTTCCACACAAAGTTACATTGTGGCTGTAATTTGTTGGAGAGAGTAGAACCTATAAACTAGTTGTAAATACAGTATATTTTAACAGCGTTGTTTAACAATTGGAACCAGAAACCTTGTTTTAAAAATTTTAAATGCAAGCAAAGCTAATAACTTGCAATATTTTATATGTGTAAATACAATGTTTCCTACACTTTTTGAACAATGACTGGAATCAATACAAATTTTCTTTACAAACCTGACATACAGCTAAGTTTATGTTTTAACAGAATCAACTGTTGGGTTTTTTGTAATAAAGTAAGCACATACAGAAACATATTGTTCGGTTACAAAGTCATAATACAAACATAAGACTAAAGGTATCCTGACTTTATGAAGAGAGATGAGCCCGGCGCCGTTAGGCTGAGATGGAGACACCTGATCAGGTGATTGGCTGAGCAGATGAGATGAAGACAGTTATAGTTAGAATTTACACTTTGGTTTAATTTATGTAACCAGTGACTTTATACAAAAAGGTTTTCATATAGAACAAAGATCATTCTCTCTGGCGGTTACCAGTGCAGCGTCTACTGCCGGGGTCCGAGCGCCAAAGATTATTTCTTGTCAAATAAACTTTCTAAAACCTACTTTCTCTCTGTGTGAGTCTTTCCAGGTTGAAGCTACATTTAAAGTTTTAATTAATCTCTTTGGGTTTTGCAACAATTGGATATTTAAGGTCTTTATTTCATGAATCGATTGCAATTGATAAAATTGATATGGGATTTGTAAATGGAATAGTGGGACACCAATCAGTTTACTGGTTGAACTGGAGTTCTTATAGCAAAAGTTTCCAATGAGACATTATGGTAAACAATGATAATAGCTGAGCCAGGTCACCTGCAACTAAAAATATTCTAGTTTTCTGAACTTCACTTGTTAGAAGTTCAAAAGTCCTTTGGTTTGTTTGTAAATTATATTCACAATGTGAATAATAAGAAAAATATTTGGCAAATAAACAACAAAAGTACGCTGTGAACGGACGTACTAAGTTGGCCAAAATTGTTGACTAAATGTTTTACTGACCAAACCTCTTTTCCATCTAGTTCTTATTTAATAAGCCAGAGGCTATTATATTTTAGATATTAACTTATTTATTTTAAGAGTACCATTCACAACATCAAAATATATTATTTGAACTTCATTTGTTTATATCTGTTTTCTTAATCTGCGATGGACAGGCGATCTGTCCAGGGTCAGCAGCCCTCATGACCCCACTATAGGGATCAATCATGATAATTAATGGATGGATAAATGTGCTCTTAATGTAATGTACATTTGTCTCCAAAATATTGATTTGATTCATGTTTTATGACTTTTGTTTGAGATAGATTGGGTGTAAGGATAGATAAATACATCTCCATAATGTTTCCTTATTGTTGCTTATTCTAGATTGTTTGTTACTAATATAATTTTAAATAAAGGTTTAATAAAGATTTGAAAATAAAAAAGTGACTTACCACGTGACAGACATATCACGTGACATATCACGTTTTGTAGCCATTTCTTTACTATTTAATTTGTATTTTTAATGTTGAAAGTGTTCTTGGGTGTTTTAAAAGGCGTTGTCAAATAAAATACGTTATTATTAGTATAATTATTATAACACGGTTGGTACAGGAAATAGTGTCACTAGCGCCCCCTTCATTTCCGGAATGAAATAGTCCAATTTCCATATAAGGTATGAGGCTGACAGCAGTCCGTCCCCACCCCTTTCTGTTTGCTGCAGGGAGGTGTACTGGCCAGTGGGGTGAAAGAATCAGTTTTACAGTGCGGATGCCGCACATGCGTCAGAATTACAGCCGTACCAGAAACACAACACAAAGGTTCCGCCTCGGAAAAAATGTATTAATTGTGTTAGAATATATGCTATTAATTAGTTCAAATTAATGCATTTAACTGCATGACCTTGGATTTAACTTGTATTTAAGTTTAATAAAAGGCTTAAAACAATTACCACAGATTTTTTTTGGGGGGGCGGGGGGGTTTTATTGTAATCCATAGGGACCCAGAAAATCTTTGGGAACCACTGCTTTAAGAAAATCTCTTTTTACAGAGAGCACCAGAGGCTAAAGAGCTAATGAAGAGTTTATCTATATAATAATAATAAAGCCAATGTGTTCTATCCCACTGAAAGTCTTTGTTTACTGCCTTTAGGTCTTCTCATCTCCTTATGACTTTATCTACAGCTACTGGTTTTCTCCCTTAAGCGTCCTTTTTACTTAATGGGAAAATCATCTAATGTCATGGTTTTCTGTATAAAAATGATAGGCATATGGTTTATAAATTCACACTTTTTAGATTTAGGATATAAAAAGAAGTTTTGTTGGGATAAAAAAAATCAAACAAACTTCTTGGAAAACAATGTGTCAGCATTTTTTCATACCTCCATTCAGAGACCAAAGGCTGCCTTTTTTAATTCTACAGTCTGCAGCGAGAGTGGTGTAACTGTGCCAAACTTGAAATGTTATCTATTCTCCCCATCACAATGAGGTCTTTCATTACCCGGCCCGCGATGCCGCTCACGCTCACCAAGATCGAAAAGTGGAATCAGTTGGACCCGGGTGGCTGCAGGACGGCTGTATGCAAATATCTCAATTAAATCATGTCAGTTCTGGACCCGCAGGCGCACAACCGGCATCTGGCACACTGTTAATCAGGTTAAGTTCTCAGTTATTTGCAGCAAACAGGATGGTGTATCGGTCAGGATGCAGGAAGGAGGACATGAGATCAAACCTTTAACTTCAGATGTGAGCTGGTTTATTTGTCTTGATGCTCAGTGTTGCCAGCAGTCTGTAATAACAAATAAATTGCCATTAGGCTAACATATTACAGGAATAGAGGTTCAACTAATACAAACTCAAACAAAAATATCGAACGAGAAATAAACTCAACCATCAACATTTGCATGTAAATCCACAACATACACAAATAACTCAATTCACGTAAAGGTTACATCATTAGGCGCAGCCTCGGTGAAAACACGAACACAGACAGCCCTTCGGCTCAGTTTAGCATAAGAGGCACTTTGGCGCCATCATGTGGCCAGATAAAATCACTACACAATGGCGGCAGCTGGCAGCGCATATATCTGCTGCAATAACTCAATGGAAAGTAATAACAGATGCAGCCGAAATGCAGTTACAAACAATGGGATTTAAGGTAAACCTACGAAGGCCGAGCAGGTTCAACTGAGTTCCCGGCGCTCAGAGAGCCCCACAACATCGCATACTCGTTCTCCCGTAGTTAACACATATAACAAACTGAATCTAGAATAAACAAACAGCACGCTAAATGCAGTACTTACTTTCTGTCATCAACTTAACACTCGGAGCATCACTTCTCAGGACTACACCAGGAATGCGGTCTTCGCATGCTAAGAATGTAGCAAAACTGACCCGGAAGTATATTAAATTGCTCTCATGAGCGGTAGCGCAGCACTAACTGAGACTTGCGTCACTTCCTAGGGTAAGTTCGAAACCAATATTACAAAATAAAATACAAAAAATATCAGCGCCTTCTATACAGCCGCCCCCAAATGTGGCTACACATTTGCTAAACATAAAAGGCATTACTAAGTTTTGGGGGGTGTCTGGCTGCTCTTCTCAGTGTCCTTTACTTCAGCTGGTAAAACAACCAACCGAGCAACTGGTCTAGTGTAGACATGTTCACTAACTTTCACATCCGCTGATCTGATATGTCCATCATCACTACGATGAATCTTGATCACATGACCTACTGGCCATAAGGCGCGGGGCAGCTGGGGATCCACAATCATAACGATTGCATTCTGGAGAAGTCCAGGAGGATTTGATTGCCATTTGTGTCTTGTCTGTAAGCCAGGAAGGTATTCTCTGATGAACCTTGCCCAGAAGTGATCAGCAAGAATCTGTGAGTGCCGCCAACGTCTTCGACTGAGGTTTTCTCTCTCTGGGTAGACCACCTGGGGTAGGGATCCATCAGGCCGCCCCATGAGGAGACTATTTGGAGTCACAGGGTCCACGTCTGCCACATCAGTTGATACATAGCCCAAAGGCTTTGAGTTCAGTAATTGATTCCACCTCCAGAAGAACTATGAGAAGTACCGCCTCCTGAAGAGGTTGGGAACCCACACAGCTTCGGAGAGCTGCCTTCACTGAACGAACTTCTCGCTCCCACACTCCGCCAAAATGTGGGGCTGCTGGGGGATTAAACTGAAACTTAATCTTCTGGGAGGCTAATTGCCCCTGCAGCGTCTCTGACATATTGGCAAAGGCTTCTCTGAGTTCCCGATCCAGTCCCTTAAAATTGGTCCCACAATCAGACCATAGCTCTGCAGGCTTTCCTCTTCTGGCAATGAATCGTCTCAGGCCATAAGGAAAGCATGTTCAATATTATGTTATTTTAAGAAACATGTATTGATGCTGAAACACCTATTTATTGATATTTTAACAATTTAATTGGTTTTCATCAATATGTTCTGGTGCAACAGGCCCTTTATGAACATTCAGGTTTTTGATCTGGCCCAAAACGGAAATGAGTTTGGATAAAAACGAGTGAATCATGGACTATTTTGAATGTAAACAAGAATGAAGAGTGAGATATTTGGTGGTGGAATGATGTCACACTGCCAGCAAAGGAAGACTCTGTGATGTCACTGGCGATGCAGTCTGTGATGTCATCAACTCAGAATTGTATGTGACACAATTCTGCATATTTTTCATTGCTTGCAATATCACTGACTAGCTCAGACGTGCGCAAAGCTCTTTCCAATCGACGGTTCAAGTAATTTACGACAGATTTTGGCTAAAGGATTTGAGGTAGAAATGTTTCACCAATTTCAGAAATACCGCAACGGGATGATGGGACTCCAGGCAAGAACGGGAGTCTGGAAAAACCCCCAAGGCAGCTTCGCTAGTGCACACTTGGATATTTTACACGGGGAAACCCAAAGACTGGACTCCAGTCTGGAAATGGAGAGCGCCAGATTAGAAGACCAGAGAGCTGAAAAGGACGACATGTTTTTAGAAATGTCCCAAAAGATTGCGTCCCTGCAAGACAACGAGAAACGTCTGCAGGAAGAATTGGCTCGGCTCAGACATTCATACAATGAACTGAACTCTAAATATCATAGTGAAGTTTCTGGATTACAGCAAGACGTGGAGAGATATCAGCAGGAGGCGAGACGTGAGAAAGACGCCAATGTAGAGAGAGAGAGGGAGAATCTGCAGATTGTCAACGAACTAAGAGCTGAGAAGGAAGAGCTCTTCCAAAAAATGGCAAGAAAGATTATAATTCTGCGACACAGGGACAGGCAGATGTTCCATGAACTGGATCGGCTTCATGTTTCACATGAGGAGTTAAAATCTAGACATAGAACAGATGTAATGGAGTTACAGCAGCAGATTGAGACCTACCAACAAAAGATAAAGCAGGATCAAATGGCTCTTTTACAAAGACAAAAGGCGGAGAAGCTTATATGGGACATAAACCGATCTGCGCTACAACAAATCGAAAAACTTCAACAGCAAGAAGAGAAATATCAGCAGGAGATCAGATGTTTGAAAAATGATTTACAAAGAGCGAAAGAGGATCTCCTGCTGCCCAACACACTGAGACCTGAGGAAAATGATATACAACAAAAAGACATCACAGATTCCCAAGATGAGGAGGACGGCTCACAGGACCAAGTGGACCCGGTTGGTGGCTTAAGTCAAGAGGATTCTCCAGAGGTGAAAATGTCAGGAGAACCTTTATCAGGTTGTTCCAACGATCCAGAATCCTCAGAAAAGACAGAGATCACCCGAGAAACCGTCCTGGAGGATTTGGACAATCTGGATGCCATGCAGGACGGTAAGAAGAAAAACTCTAAACTTTCATTTTGGAAAAGAGTATGGAACATTCTGCGATGGCAGAAGCCAAAAAGAAAAACAAAACTAAAGAGTGAAGACTGTCAAGAACATGTCTAATGTTCTGGATTTTTATGATATTTAGAGAGGGAGAAAGACGAGCAAGAGAGGAAAACAGGAATCAAACTCATGGAGGTTGTAGCCTCTGTGTACGGGGCGCCAGGCCACGCTCCGTCAAATTTAAAACGTTAAAGTTTTATCCCCCATTGACAAACTAGAAAATAGATCCCTTCCCAACCCAATTGGAAAAAACGTGGGCAGCACGGTGGTGCAGCGGTTAGCGCTGCGTCTTCACAGAGACCATCTGTGTGGAGTTTGCATGTTCTCCCCGTGTTTGCGTGGGTTTTCTCCGGGTGCTCCGGTTCCTCCCACATCTCCTAAAACATGTAGGTCAGGTCAGTTGGTCACTGCAAATTGCCCCCAAAGATTTGAAGAAACCCCAAACACACGTGCAGCTTTATTGTTAAACTTTAAAATTAATTGAATTAGCCGTACGTTAGCCCTTTTCCCTTCGCTGTTTTAGCGCCGCAGCAACACTGGGCTCAATTTTTATAGCAACGTATTGATTTAAGAATTAAAATTTCTTCTTTTAATAGTAATGATTTCTGTTCATTTTCACTGTATTTGTGCTTTTATGGTTTGTCCTTTAGTTTACCGTTTCTACTCACTTTTTATATTAAATTGCACTGAATTGTAGCTTTTAAACTGTTTAAATCTGTATTTTAAAGAAGATTAGCAAAAGGATCATGCAGTGGCTTTTTAGTGCGACTGTGGCTCAGTGGGTAGAGTGGTCGTCTTGTGACCAGAAGGTTGTAAGTTCGATTCCAGCTTCCTCAGCCACATGTTGAGCTGCCCCCGGGGCGGGGCACTTAGCGGCAAGTTGCCCTCCGACCTGCATGTCGGTGTAAATGTGTGTGTTTGTAAATGTGACTGTAGTGTGAAGCGCTTTGAGTGGTCAACATGACCAGCAAGGCTCTACACAAGTTCAGTCCATTCACCTGCTTTTCTTTGATAAATCCTGTTTTTCTTTTTATACCAAACATAAAAAAGTTGATTTAACAGGTTTGGATTCTTCAGGTTCCAGGATGTTAAATTAAGATTAGAATTTAATCTGTACATAATATTAGATGATAATTGTAATCATAATTTAATTCTCTGAACCATAAAGAAACCCAAACTTGTTTTATCTGGTTTGTTTGTTATAAGAACAAAACAGGTTTTATAAAAAATAAAAGTTACTGTGTGATCTTTCTGTTAGTCTTTATTTAGAATAACAGATTCAAGGTAGTTTAACAAACTTAACAAAAAAGTGCAATTTAACATGAAAACCTGTAGAAAAGGGAAAAAAGAAGAACAATCCATGAAAGCATGAAAACAGAAAACTTAATCAGAAATCATTTCCATTACAGGAAGAAATCAATTCTTAGATCAATACTTTGTAATAAATATGAAGCTTTTGTGTTGTTGAGCTTATGTGTTGTCTACTTGTATAAGAGAAGGAAAAGGGGCTTAGAAATGAATAATTCAGTTATTTTTTAACCAGATTTATAGTAAGACAGCAAATTATGTTTTGTTTAGGACGTTACTTACAGGTTTTGTTTGTCAACCTGGGTTTAATTCCCAGTCCTGCAGAATCTGCTGCATGTCATTTCCTTCTCTCTCCTCCCAATTTCCTGTTCAACTTGTTAAATAACGGCCTAAAAAACTTTATCAGAGCCTAAAAAACTGATTTGAAGAAGGTGGGGGCGCTGGTTGACCTTTGATGACCTCTAGAAACATTTCTGTATGTCTTTAAAATTATAAACAAAATTTTTGCTGCACAAACGTTTGACACCAATTTTGCCTGATTTGAAGAAGGTGGGGGCCAACTTCACTCAGGTCTATTTACCTGCTACTTTACCCGCCACTGGAAGTTTCTTAAAAGTTTATCTGTTGGTCTGCAGCTCATGGGACCAAACCAGACGAGGAGATGAAAAGTTAAAACACTCAATATTGTCTTGTACACAAGTTCTGGTTGGGTAACAGCAAGATCACTGAGTCTTCTTAAAAGATACATTAGATGTTTTAGTTAATTTTTTATCTCCAAAGTGTGGTGTTGCAAAAGTTTGAAAACATTTACCGTATTTTCCGCACTATAAGCCGCATAGAATAGCCTCTACAGTAGAGGCTGGGGTTACGTTATGCATCCATTAGATGGAGCTGCGCTAAAGGGAATGTCAACAAAACAGTCAGATATTTCAGTCAAACTTTATTAATAAATTACAAACCAGCGTTCTGAGAACTCTGTTCATTCCCAAAATGAATAAAAAGCTGTTTTATTATTTTCCCCGAGGTAAAGTCAGTGACGTGGTATTTTGGTGACACAATTTATCTTTTAACAACAGCAAGGTGTAACATATAGTGGAGGGGAACTTTTCCTCGATTCAATAAACACGTAAAAAACAGTCTGATGCTGCTACGGTGAATCAAACGTTAGTGAATCACAATATAGATCCACTTCCGCTATAACCATTGATTCGTTCATGTTAAATTATCTGGCTGCTGCTCTGTTCCCCTGTTCTACTGACTGATCGCCTTGAGCTTAAACTCTGCGTCATAAGTGTGTCTCTTAATAGGAGCCATTTTGGGGTCCTTACACAAAACCCAACATGCATCGCGCGCTTCTTCTTCTACGGGGGGAAATGAAGTCGGCGGCTGCTTACCGTAGTTGCGAGACCTGTTGTGGCTCAATATTGGTCCATATATAAGGCGCACTGGATTATAAGGCGCACTGTCGGCTTTTGAGAAAATTGAAGGTTTTTAGGTGCGCCTTATAGTGCGGAAAATACGGTACTTGAAAATGCTTTGAAAACACTTGAATTTTTCTTCTTTTTTTTTTAGTGTATGAACCTTAACATTTAATAAACACACCGTGTCTTGTTCTGTTTGGAGGAGACTGGAAGCCAAAATTCAAGATGGCGGAGGAATATTTGCTGCAGCGTCTTCTTCCATATATGGGCAGGACCAACCTGTCCGGTAGTTCAGCGAACGTTACACACCTCAGCATGGAACCAGGCCTCAGATAGTGCTGTAAATCAATCTCATGTACTCGCTGCTAAGTGCAGAAACAACCTACATTACAGGAAAAACGTTTATCTACCGTCATCGGTGGCTAGGCTAACTAGCCTTAGCATTCATGACATGCCATGCTAGCTGCAGCATAGCAGAGAGCAGACAGAAAAGTGAATGACAACACTAAGCTCCACCTCCTGGCTCTGATTGGTTGCTTCTAGTTGCCACTGGGAGCACTGGGAGAAGACAGAGGAGTTTGATTTTTTCACAGATTATTTGTCTCATACCAAACTGTTACGACACAACGACGGTTTTTCTTTAACCGTTTGTTTTTCCTGACATGTGAACTCCAGCTCTACCGGCTGAAGGACGGATCGGTTCTCCGGCCCTCCTCTGAATGTCTCTACCTTCTTCTCGTCTCCCTCCTGAAGCAGCTGCATGTTGCTGCGCCGCTGGCTGTCGGTCCGCCGCAGCGTGGCGCTCCGGTGCTCGGGTAGATCCGGAGGAGGAGACACGCTGCGACCCTGAGGATCCACCCAGGTGTAAACGTGGTTGGTGACGTAGCCGCCCGGGATCCGCCCGACTGAGCGCACCGACAGGTTCAGCTTCTTGCTGCCCTTCAGCACCTGACGAGGCGACAAGAACGAAGCAAACAGGCGTTTCACAAACAGAAAGAGGAGGACGAATCTATCAAAACATGAATTTATTGCCAAAAAATGGCTCTGTGGGTTTTTTCAGAAGTAGTAGAAACTCAAATAGAAGTGCACAAACATGAAAAGATGTGAATTTTGCGTGGCAGGTTATTTAATAGATTCAAACCAGCAGCTGCAGGTAACACCAGAGAGAGGAGGAAGGAGGAAATGTGAGATTACAGGCAGAAACAACAGATTCCTCTCAGGCTCTCAGTTGAGCCTCTGATAGCTTTTCTACAAGCTGACCTGCAGCAGATCAGTGAGTTCCTGTTAAAAGTTTAGACAAATCAAAGTGAACGGAGCTGAAGATCCAGGTGCTCAAGAGTTTTTTTCTAAAACAAACACGAGTTTCTACTGAGCAACAGGACTGATGAGAAACGGCTCTGAAATGTTTGTTGGTGGTACAGAAGATTAAATCATCCCTTATTTATTTACACTTTTCTTCCAAAACTATTCCCTCTTTAGGGTCGGACTGTTTAAAGAAAACTAAAAGTAGATAAAAGTCGACAAAAAGAATTTATTTGAGGCTGATATCATCCTCAGTTTGTTTCACATTTATATAAACATACAGAGAAATCTCAAACATTTCATCCAAACAGATGTTTTAAATTTAAATGTATTTGTTTACATTCGGTAGATTGATTTTAGTTTATACAGGAGAATGCTAAAGAATCCCAAGATCTATGGTACGGAAAGCAAACAGGGTTAAAAATCAGCTTGTTTTCTACGGAAGAGGATTACGACGAATGAATTTAATTTCAGAATTCTGACTTTTTTTCCTCCTTTTTTTAAATTTTACTTTTCTAAGAAGGTGAAATTTTCTAGAGATGTTATTTTCTAAGAAATTTTAGAAAGTAAAATTTAAAAAATGTTACTTTTGAAAATGTCAAGCTTTTTAGGGATACTTTACTTTTGGTTAAAAAAACATTTTTTTTAGCTAAAACAAATTTAGTAAAGTAAAAATACTTTTGTTACTTTTTAGAAAGTAAGAATTTACTTTCTAAAATTTTTTTTAGAAATTTTGAGATTTATTTTCCTTCAAAAAAATCCAACTTTTTAGAGAAAAAAGTCAAATCTCAAATTTAGACTTTTTCTCAGAATTCTTTCTTTTTTCTTACAGATCTGACTTTTCACTCAACATTTTGATTTTTTTTCTCAGAATTCTCACTTTTAAAAAACATTTAAATAAAAAAGATGAAAAATTTCAAACCAAAACGTTACTGCAGCATTTGGTTAAGCCTAATATTAACAAAAGCTAATTATTTGCAGAAGCAGCTCATTTATCCAACTCCTGTTTCATCTTATTTTAATGTAATTTCGTGAAAAAAAATCCTTAATCTGGAGGCATCCAAGTAAACAAATAGCGTCTCTTCCTGATCTAAACAAGCAAACGTCCAGCATGAATCCTTTTTATCCGTCTTCCATCAGTTCTTGCTAAGAAAAAGCTGAAAGCTTCAGCTGAAATCTTTATCGGCGTTTCTCCTGTGGAACAAGTCGAATTATTCCCCGTCAGTGAATGAGAGCAGAGAGGGTCAATCTCTCCACCCAGATGGATCAATTTCTCAATCTGGGTTTGTGTTTGGGAGATAATAACTCCACTTCAGAGGCAACAAAACCCGGTCAGCTGAAAAATAAAAAATAACCAGAAAAAAATCCCAGGTTCTCAAAATCTGCCTCCTCTTCCTCTGCTCATGGGAAACGTCGATGCAAAATCGCAGACAAAATGTGAGAAACTTTTATGTGTTAAATACATATAAAAGTATTAATCAGATTAATTAAGCAAAGTGTGTTTTCATGGCTCTCAGTTGTTCAGCATGTCTTCAAAAAAAATCTGCAAACAGACAAATGTGCTGAGCTGGTGGCAGAGCTGGGAAGTAACTAGTTACAATTACTCAGTTACATTTACCTGAATAATTTTATTATGAAGTATTTCTGCTCCTACTTGAGTAAAATGTCTGGATTTTCTACCCACAGAAAGAAAAACAAACAAGTTTTAACCCAAAGTTCACCTGACAGACACACACCTGCAGTTTTTATTAAAGTTTCATGAATCTTTTATGAAAAAAAATGATTTGGAAACATTTTATTTTGTTATTTTTTGTTACTAATATGATTTGCTGTCATTTTCATTCTTAAAATACCAAAATTTCCACTTAACTTTTTATTTTGGTCCAGGTAATGTAATTTTAAAATGGTTGATAATTTGATCAGTTACTCAGTATTTGAGTAACTTTTTTACCAAATACTTTTTGCTTTTACTTTAGTAATTTCTTGGATGGATACTTTTTACTTTTACTTGAATAAAAATATGTTGCAGTAGTTCTACTTTTACTTAGTAGCTGCCTAGAAAGGTAAGTAAGCAGCTGACCGGCTAACCAGCTTGTGCAAGTTGCAAACTGTTGACACAAAATATGATTTGGTAAAATTTAATCAGAAACAGGAATGAACACAAAAAAAGAAGAAAAAAAAAACTGATTTCAGAAAAATAAATGAATCAAATGTAGCAAAGAAAACAAAGAAACTAATTTTATCAAAAATCTATTTCAGCAAAAAATAAAAATACAGAGAAAAATAAAATCAGATTTAACAAGAACTAAAAAGCTAGCCAGTGTGGGGAAGTTTTACCAAATACTTTTTACTCTTACTTGAGTAATTTCTTGGATGACTAGTTTTTAATTTTACCTGAGTAAAAATATGAAGTAGTACTACAACATTTGGGTACTCTGCACTTCTGGCTAGTTCTAGTACTTATTAACTGCAATGAAAGAAGCTTTTAAGTTTTGGAGAATGTCATTTTTCTCAGACTTGTATTCATTTTTCTCAGACTTGTATTCATTTTTCTCAGACTTGTATTCATTTTTCTCAGACTTTCTCATGAGATCCAGATAAAACACATTCAGGTTTGTGACTGCAGCATTGAAAACCTTTTCCAAGGTGAAGCGCCGGCGTCTTACAGCTGAACGCGCGGCGGTGTGGCGTCGCTCTGAGCTCATTAGCAGTTTGTCGGAGTTGAAATCAGGACGACGCAGTTAGCAGGTTGTTTATGCAGCGCTTCACTTTGCATAACGGGAATAACAGAGAGCAAGAAAATACCTTTGGTAGGAGAAATAAAAGTTGTGAAGAAGCCGTTTCCTGTGCAGTAAGTGGGACATTCGGCGCGTTGTAGTGGAACTGGGACATGTTGGGGTTTGGAGAGGCTGCTGTGTATTTTCAAGGTAAAACTGCGACATTTCTGCAGAGGAAGCTTTGAAACAAATCAACAGGAGGGCAGAAAAACGCAGGCAGGAGCTGGAATCTCCAGATTCTGAGATTTATTTGCATTGACGGCTGCAGTGATGCAAGAACAGGAGTTTACAGCCGAGGGGAGAAAAACGGGTGGAAAACTTCGGCCGAATGGAGAACAATGAGACAGACATTGCTTCATTAGGTTGCTGAATAACGGCAACTTTCTGCTCCAACAAAACCCTACAGAGCTCCTCACAGACACTCTGGTAAAGACAAATTTAAAGTCTCAATATTAGTTAATTGTTCACTAAATAAAAAAACACTTTAAAGTTGTTTACGTTCAATTTCTCCCCGTTGGAGTGAAAGTCTGGAGTCAAACTAGATGGAGATGTTGAGAAATTAAAACCGTCTGAATTAACGCAAATCACAATTATTTCTTTTGTTTTTGCTAAAATCCGATTTCATTTAGCTAAAATACAATTTTTTTTTAAATATTAGAATTTTTTGCTAAAATTTAAGTATTTTTCTAAAATTTTATGTTTTTTAAAAATTTTTGATTGTTTTTGTTAAAACATCTAGGTTATTTTTTCTCTTGCTACTACTTTTTTGCTAAAATATCAGATGTTTTTTCTAAAATTAGATTTTTTGTTAAAATCTGATTATTTTTGCTAAAATTTGCTATTTTGCAAATTGTTTTTTGCTAAAATATCAGAAATGTTTCTTTTTGCTAAAACCTGACGGTTTCTCTAGGATAGAGCAACTTGTTTTAAAGCAATAATTCCTTAATATTGATGAAAAATAAGTTCCAATGGCAGAATATTTCACTTATGGGGAAAAATATGCTGTTATAGATTAAATAATCTGCCGGTGAAACTAGAACTTTTTCATCAATATTAAGGAATTATTGACTTAAATCAATCTCTAATATCTTGCTGAAAGGTTACTTGTAAGTTAGTTGTGTCTTATTTCAAGTGTACTAAGATATTTGCATTTAAATCCAGACACAAAATACTTGATAAGATCTTGAGTTTTACTTTTCTCTGATAATTAAACGAGTTTGATTGTCTGAACCATTCCAGATTCCAGTGTGAGAATCTTAAGGACAAATATATTTGTATAACCTGCAGAGAGAGCAGCAGAGCTGGAGGTGCAGCGGAGAAAGGCTCCCCGACCCGTAAATAAGACAGAGCTGTAATCAGCGCCATGGTGGCTCTAATGCTTCACTCCTGCAGGAGAAGTGCTGATTGTGACCCTGGGCTGATGAAGCTGCGCTGCTCCTGAGAGTGGCACCAAAAACAGACGGCGAGCTAAAAATAATGGAATACATTACGGAGCAAAATGGGAAACAGCATCAACAGGTGAAACGGCCTCAGAAAACACAAACCGGCCTCATAAAATGTCAGGAAATCCATTCCGGGATTAATTTCAATCCCACTTTTAACCCCGGCTGGAATTAAACCGCAGTCCTGCTCTCATCAGGGCCCGGATGAGGTTTCCGTCTGGACAGATGGAGTTATGAGGCAGAAAGAAAAACACTTTCCCACTCCTCTGTTAAAAGCATTTCTCCTCCTGCCAGCAGCGCTGATTTGAAAGCTCTCCAATTCTTGTTCATGCTAATTACACACAGAGAAAAACACGCAGATTCACTGAGGCACGCAAAGCAGCCAGTCTGTCACACAAAGCCGAGAAAAGAGCCGCGTCTTGTCTGACGGAAACCTGCAGACAGTACAGGTACAGCGGCGCAGCAGACGGGTAAATTGCCTTTCACCCTGGTTATTTACTGCTGTCAGAGGAGATCTGTCAGCCGCAGCTGATCGCCTTCACACCGGCACAACGGCGGGGCAGTGTGTCCAAAAATAATAAATATATATACACAGAAAAACAACAAAAATGACTGACACGGCTGCTAGCGCCACGTTGCTTATAGAAGCTGATGGTGAAGCTGTTATTGTTAAATCTATTCTTTATGAGGTTTTATTGTGTTTCAGTGGGAATCAGTGGTTTGGTGCTTCAACCTGCGGCTCTCTACGTGATCCAATGTGGAGCCAAAGTTTTCTGTGGATCCGTAGTGTGAAATTTCGCGCGTGCGCACAAAGCTGGAGGGTAAAAACCGGCTGTTTTACCTGCCACCTGTAGCCGCGCTGCAGCGGTAGAACATCTCGGTTAACTAAATGAAACCTGGAAACGTAGAAATTATTAATTCAGTTCGATGCGTCACAGCAAAGGGTAAAATAACGCAGAAAAAATCGTCAAAGAGCAGCTCAAAACCATGTTTATCTCGCTCTTTGTCGGCTTTACGCTAAAGACTCGTTGCCATAGAAACCGACAACGACGCCATTTTGTGTTTCAGGATTCAACACTAAAAAAAACACAACACTCAAACATTTCCCACCCAAAGAACAGAACATTCAGTCCGGTACAGTTTTATGTTTTCAGGCTTTATGTTTATTTTGAATCACAGTGATTGATCACTGTGGTGGATTATCTACCCCTGCTATTAGCTAAGCTAACATAGCATCGGTGGTAGATAGCTAATTTAAACACCTGCTCTACTGATAATGTCCTGTCAGGGTTGTTAAGGTCAACACTCCAAATTCCACAGCACATCTACATGTTCAGGTTGTCATAGTCAAGCTAGCGTAACTGAACTTCTTTCCTCTCCAACACTATTTCTTTTTAATAAATTAAAAGATTTTCCTGGCATTGTTAGTACTGTATGAACCAACGAATATCGGTTCATAAAGCTCATTTTATCCTTTATTTTATGTCCTCTAAAGGATATGTGTCAAACTCGAGGCCCAGGGGCCAAATCTGGCCCACTGAAGATTTTTATATGGCCCTCTGTTCTCCAAATTACGTCAATACGTCCCTCCAGTTTTTCACAAATTCTCAAAATTCGCACAAAATCAACAGACCCTCACATTTTTCTGATTTTACTGGAATCTTTTCTCAAAACTGATCAAAAACATTAGATTTAATTGATGTCAAAGTATAGTCCGGCATGTAATAAAGTCACATTTAGCGCAAATATCATAACGATTCCTTACAAATATTTCTAAATTATCACCACAAAATCCGTGATTTTGATTTTAAAATCCCCACAAAAACAATCATGAAATCCTGGATGGACTGATCAGCGTGAAAATATGTTTAATGTTATTTAATTTTAAGAAACACTTACATTCAGATTTTTGATATGGGCCAAAATAAAAACGAGTTTGACACCGCTGCTAAATTTATACTAAACATTTATATGCTAAGCGCTTTAAACTTACTTTTTTGTGCAGTACAGTTGATAAAAAATTCAATTAAAATGAAAGAATGCTGGTTTTTAATTTGACCATAAAAGAAAGCTGTATTTAAGTGAGTGCAGAACCCAATAAGCTGATTTTCTGGTTATAAGTGAAGTTTTTCTGTGAATGGTGCAGAGCCTAGATAAGCTCTGAAGGAACAGAATGGAGCATCTAACTTCTGCATCTCTGCGTTGGATGTAAACCTACTTTCTCTCTGATTTCACACTTAGATCCATGCAGCTCCTCTGCAGCGGCGCCGAATCCCCACTGAGCCGTTTTAAAAAGGTGCTGCAGCCCTGAGGGGCTTTGTGATCATTTTAGGGGCGTTCTTCATGAGAAATACCCCTGATTTTCACTTCCAGATGTCTAAAAATTATTTTAATACAACAAGGGACAGGATGTGTGATAGGGGCTAATTCACAGCGTGTTCCTCAGATATTTTCTTTAATTTGCATATAAAAACACCTTTCAGTGGCGCTCGGCCGCAGCAGCTGTCATTGTGCACAACGTGTGCTGTCTCGCTCCTTTCTGACTCGCATCGATTCAGGCAGTTGAGATGCAACAGGGGGGCGATTCGCTGCAAGTCCTACCTGGAAGATACGCTGGAAGGAAACTCACAATAATCACAAACTGAAAGGCTTTTTCTGCAGCGCAGCAGGAAAAACATCCAACACGTCCCACAAAGCACGACTGAAACGGACTAACAGAAACAGACAATTCACAGCGATTATGGTCAGAAATAAAGAAAAATCCACTTTTCACCTCACTGAGGCATAATTACACAAAAACATAAAAAACGAACCCAAAGGCTGGGATTAAACTCCATAGAAGAACAAAAACGCTACAACTTTTAAATCTAAATTAGAGCAAAACACTTTAGTACTTTACAATAACACATGACTAATAAATAGTTTACAGAAATGTTATTAATTCATCTATAAACTCTTTATAAATCACAAATACTGTAACTGCATTGATTAAGGATGAGAAGGAGACAGAATCTACTTGGCAAATAGTGAAGCAGGTTTGTTCACCTTCATATTATGTCTGGATTTGTTATACTAAACATTTCATTTCATATTTGTAAGCATAATTTACAAATATGAAATTAAATTAATAATTCATAAATTCTCACCCTTAATGTATAATAAACAGTTAATAATTTATAAAGTGTTTATAGATGAATGATTACATATCAATAAATTGTTTATTAGCCATCTATAAGGGGAGCCCTATTGTAAAGTGGTGTCCACTTTAAAAAAACATTAAAGTAGATTAGTTTTATAAAGAATATTTTTACTCAAGTAAAGTAAAAAGCAGCCGTCCAAGAAATTCCTCAAGTAAGAGTGAAAATCCATCCATCCATCCAGCCAGCCAGCCAGCCAGCTTCAGAAGGGAGGCCCAGACTTCCCTCTCCCCGGCCACTTCTTCTAGCTCCTCCGGGGGAATCCCAAGGCGTTCCCTGGCCAGCCGAGAGACATAGTCCCTCCAGCGTGTCCTGGGTCTTCCCCGGGGCCTCCTCCCTGTGGGACGTGCCCGGAACACCTCACCAGGGAGGCGTCCAGGAGGAATCCTGACCAGATGCCCGAGCCACCTCAACTGGCTCCTCTCGATGTGAAGGAGCAGCGGCTCTACTCTGAGTCCCTCCTGGATGACTGAGCTTCTCACCCTACGGAGAAAACCCATTTCGGCCGCTTGTATTCGCAATCTCGTTCATTCGGTAATGACCCAAAGCTCATGACCATAGATGAGGGTGGGAACGTAGATCGACCGGTAAATCGAGAGCTTCGCTTTTTGGCTCAGCTCTCTCTTCACCACGACGGACCGGTACAGCCACCGCTTCACGGCAGACGCTGCGCCAATCCGCCTGTCGACCTCCCGCTCCCTTCTTCACTCATTTGTGAACAAGATCCCGAGATACTTGAACTCCTCCACTTGGGGCAGGACACCCCCCCCCCCTGACCCGGAGAAGGCACTCTACCCTTTTCCGGCTCAAGACCATGGCCTCGGACTTGGAGGCACTGATCCTCATCCCGGCCGCTTCACACTCGCCTGCGAACCGCTCCAGCGAGAGCTGCAGATCATGACCTGATGAAGCCAAAAGGACCACGTCGTCTGCAAAAAGCAGAGACGAGATCCTAAGGCCACCAAATCGGATCCCCTCAACACCTTGGCTGCACCTAGAAATTCTGTCCATATAAGTTATGAACAGAATCGGTGACAAAGGGAAGCCCTGGCGGAGTCCAACTCTCACCGGAAACGAGCCCGACTTACTGCCGGCAATGCAGACCAGACTCTGACACCAGTCATACAGGGACCTGACAGCCCGTATCAAAGGGCCCGGTACCCCATACTCCCAGAGGACCCCCCACAGGGCTCCCCGAGGGACACGGTCGATGTGGGCAGGAAGACCGCTGTAAATAAACCAGCCTCACAGTCTGAAATGATGTCAGCAGGAACGTTAGGAGTTTATTTTTGAGTGATTCAGTGACTTGAAGCCATAAAAAAGAAGAGATTACAACTGTAGTGTCAAATGCTAAAGATTGACAAAGTTTCAAACTCAATACAGTTTCAACAAAACTAAAATACCAATTTTTGATACAGTGGCAATGTTGTTTTTTTGTTTTTTTTTTGTTGAAGGGACAAGATCTCTGATGATTATTTAGACCCGCTGCCATAGCAACAGGCAACAACGCCACTTCATGTTCCAGGATTCAACACAAAAAATAAACACTCAACCATTTCCCACACAAAGAACAGAACATTCAGTCTGTAAGAGTTTTATGCCTTCAGGCTTGTTGTTTGCAACTATTAATTAGTGATCACTGCGGTGGATTAGCTGCGGTTGCTATTAGCTAAGCTAACACAGCAGTGGTTGATTAGCCGGCAATGTGGACCTGCTTTGCTGACAATCTGTCAGAGTTGGTGTTTATGCTGACTTTTTTTATTTTGAATTTAACCGAAACACACACAATTCCACAGCACATCTACATGTTAAGATTACCATAGTCAAGCTAGCATAGCTGACCTATTTCCCTCTCCTTGCTAGTTTTTACTTAATTAAAACTTTTCTCTGACCTTGTTATCTAGTTTTCGTAGTGTTGAAAATTATTAGCAAAGCTCTGCATCCCTTTATTTTTTATATCAGCCGTATATTTAAGATTTAGTGCTTTATAGTAACAAGTTAACAGCTAAAACCAATGCTAGTCATTTCCAGTGAGCAGCTTTTTGCCCTCCAGCGTGATTTTGAACTGTAATTATAATTCAGGGCCGCAACCATTTCAGTACTTGAAATGTTTGGTTAATCAGATTTTTTAATCTGATTAACCAATTAATCAGATTAAAAAACTGGCACATTCTGCAGATATAAGCTTTAACTCATTTTATACAATACTAGAAATACATTAAAAGATGCTAATAAGTTTCTGAAAAAATAAACATATTGCCTAAAATGCAATAATTCGGCATTCCTTTAGCAAAAACTTGATCATTTGTAACAAAGTAACTAAAATTCTTCTAACATTAGCATGTTAAGCATTTCTTAAATCCAAAATGAATATATTTGTTGTAAAATTTTAAACTAATAGCTGCTCTGAAAATGCTGTTCTTTCAGAAAAATTACTTTTTTAAACACCATATACTCCAGCTGACGCGATTAATCCGATTAATCATCCTGGAAGCTAATATTTATACAAATAGCAATAATTTATATAATCCAGGAGGTTTGTCTTTGTTTTTCCCAAAATAAATGCTACAAATTTGACCTATTTAGTTTATATCGATTTTGATCAAAATGAGTATTTTTAAATGATTTTTTAGTATTGATTTAATATAGGCAGTGGACCAGATGACAGCGACCAGCAGCCAGCAGAGGAAGATCAGTGAAAAAACCATGAAAAACTGCAGATAATCTACATAAAATCAGAACCAGAAACATGTAAACATCCGATTATCCAGATACAGAAGCTCACCCATTATTACAACAGATGCTAAAATCCTCCTTTAAATTCCATAATTTCATATTAAAGGAATAATTTCATGCCTTTCAGTCTTGTTTGAGACTCCTCCATCTCTGAATGTACAGCTTTGCCACATGTGAACAGTTTGACACAGAAAAGCGGAAAACACTCGGGAGGATTAATGAGTAATCGACAAGACGGCAAACAGGGAGAGTTAATGGAGCCGAGTCATCAATCACAGAGATTAACCGGACCAAAAACATCCGCAAAGATTCGCCCAAGCCATCTTCGCTAATCCGCACATTTCCCAATCCACCCAGTTTGTACAGCCGCTCCCCCAAATCTAAAGAAAAGCAGGGATTACCTGCAGCAGAAATCATCTCCGGACATGCAAATTACAGACAAGTTTAAGGGAAAATGAGCAGAAAAAAGCATTAATTTTACAGATAAAACAGAAAAGATTAATGTTGCTTCATAGGAGTGACAGGCGGGATAAGGAGCGATGTGCCAGAATGGAGGCAGAGATTTTAGAGATTGTGTCATCTGAAAGTATTCCCACCCTGGGAGTCCCACCGCAGGAGAAACCTCAAATCTAAACACCCGCTACACCATTTCCTTCAGTGTTGAGACTCTTCGTTTTCGTTGGGAACGTCAGAATTTGATGATTTTCAGGCTCCAAGTTTGCTATTTATCAAAGGTGAGCCGTTATGCTGCCATGAACAGGTCAGGAAAACATTTTCATCACATTTTTTTTTGCACAAAATCAATCTTACATAATGAGATTTTCTCTGTTTTAGGGTCTGTCACTTTAAATCCAAATAATCTGCTGCCAGGCACGCCGCCCCAACTCAACGTTTACACTCACACGTGAAAATAGTTGCTAACAGATGCTCAATTATACATTCGTACATCTTTGAAAAGCAGAAGTGGAGCCTTCTGCACAACCAACAAGGATGCAGCAAGTGGTTTCTGGATGGTAAGTCAACAACAAAACACTTGTTTTTGCCAACAGCCATTCTACAGCACATACAGCGATAAAACAAGGTGACCAAACATGATGGAGCTCAGCTTGGGTTGCTAGGTAGCGGGTAGAACTCTGCTGAGGTTGCTAGGTAACATGGTCATTTGCAAAGTTACATTCTGAAGGTTTCTACATTAAATTCAATTGTAAAACCAGCCGACCAGACGTGCA
Source organism: Xiphophorus hellerii (assembly GCF_003331165.1). Taxonomy (NCBI): domain Eukaryota; kingdom Metazoa; phylum Chordata; class Actinopteri; order Cyprinodontiformes; family Poeciliidae; genus Xiphophorus; species Xiphophorus hellerii. The sequence continues at coordinate 7,215,790 of NC_045679.1, read as the reverse complement.
GGAGCTCAGCTTGGGTTGCTAGGTAACGGGCAGAACTCTGCTGGGGTTGCTAGGTAACGGGGCTGTGCCTGCTGATTTGTGACGTTACATTCTGAAGGTTTCTAAATTAAATTCAGCTATAAATCCAGCTCCTATCTTGGGTGGCTAGGTGACGGGCTGGGTTTGAGGTTGCTAGGTAACGGGGAAGTGTGACTCAATAATAATCGGAAGGTTTTTGAAATGGCTTGTTTTCCAGACACCAAAAAAACTTTAACTTATTGCAAAAAAAACAGGCTGGGTGTGTTTTTTAAGAGATTGGTTTGTGTTTAGAAACAGTTGAGACCTGAATGGAAGAATAAAAACATGCAAAATTAGAATTTTGCATAATAGTTCCCCTTTAACATCTAATGAGGTTGAAACTGCTAAAAAAAGACAAATAAAGAATCCATCACTGGATCAAACTACTTTGCTCCACCTCATGAATCAACGAGTTCTCCGTCTGCTGAATCGAACGCTCAATCTCTCAGCAGCCGTTATTTACGACACATCCTGCCCAGCATCTCTCACCGATATTTCCTTAAACTAAAGAGAGGTCAGGAGAGGACGGGATGAAAACTAAAACTCCTGATAGTCAAATGGACTCAATTTGATAATCAACATGTGAAAAGCTGAGGACTTTCTGCTGGACTGAACATCAACACAGTGTAGAGCTAATCTGGTGATTAATTATTGGATTAACAGATTAAAACTGGATGGTAAAATTAGCTGAGTAGAAGATTTGATTTACGGAAATTCAACCAGGTGACGTTAAAACTCACTTTAGGAGTTCTGGGTAAAACGTTTTTACAGACAGAAGTTTTTTTCTTTCTTAAATTCAAAATGCAGAGATATTTTTGTACAGTTTTAGCTTAATTATTGCTTTGAATGTGTTGTTTTGTCACCAAATGGCCTTTTTCAAGTGTATACTTCAGCTACAATAAGCAATAAATCAATTACTCGCATGATAAACTAAAACAGATTCAATCATTTCCATTTGAATGATTTATTGTTTTTCTTTTTCTTTTTCAACCAAAAACTGGATGATAAAATCTTGAGTCTCGTGTTTTGCTCTTTTTTTGAAGGATAATTTTGTTTACAGACACCTTACAATTAATTTTATTCTTTGTTCTCTTTATTTATTTTGGATATTTAAAATGTCTTCCAGTTCCAGTGTTAAAGATTTATTAAAATTTAAAGTTTATTTATCGTTAAGAATGTGTTCTTACATTATATCACTTGAAAATGGTCTTAAAATATCAATATTATCATTTATTGCGATAAGTTCTGTGACAATTTATCGTCCAGCAACATTTGTTACCGTGACAAACCTATTAATATCCTTTTTGTTTTTAATTTTAGCGTTAAAAAAAACACATAATGACGTCATATTGAATTAAATTTTATTTAGGACTACAACTAATGATTATCTGAGTTATTAATTAATCATTGTCAGAGTTTTTTTTATTATTTTCATTTTAAATGCAAAAGGTATATATTTTTTTGTAAACTTTTGGCTTATTTACTGCTCTGAATATGTTTTTTTAGAGTCTGTATAGTCCCGTTATTGATTAATCGATTACTACATTATTTGACTGATTTCAAATAGCTGATTAATCACGATTAATCGTGTATTTTACATACAAGTCATGATTAATCAGACCTTTTACACAAGGTCAATTGGATTAATTGTTACTATTATGTCTAATAGATGTATTAATCCAATTAATTATCGATTAATCATGATTTATACGATTAATCGTTTCCGGCCTGGTTTCAATTTGCTTCCATTTCACCAGAAAATGGTGCAGAATCGTGTTCTGCGAATAAAACAAAACCCCGTAGCTCCACTGAGCCTCCACCACCTGAACTGGATAATACGGTCAGCTCTAGCTGGAAGGCTTCGAAGAATTAATTGGCACTAAACTTTGAGCAGCATTTCCAGACTTGGATTTTTACACGATTCCCTGTTGTGCAGGTAAGTCCAGGCGTCTCTGCCTTCGCTGCTCTCCCACAATCAGTTAAAGCTCTCTCAGGTGCATTGATGTAGCTCCACTTGTAGACGAGAGTTATGCCTCAGACCATCGATGAGGAGACTGAAATAAATTCAGTTTAATGGTTATAAAAGTAAATTTATAGCTTGGAGGGTTTTTAAAGTGGAATGAAAATGGGAATTAAGCAAAGTACATCTCTTAATGGCGACATCAGACCACATGTAACTCTGTAATACACCTGATCTGAAAACACGTTTCATATCATTGCAAATTAACACTATCTTTCCATTATTGCCTCTGCAGACAGGAAAGGTTACACTGATCTGTAATCAGCAGAGAAACACTCAGTGGAGGTTTGACTGCAGCAGATTTCAAGGAGAAATTTATCCAAGGTGGTTCTGAGCCCAAAAGGAGAAACTAAACTGCTGCACAAGTGATTCTATCGCCAGACCCGGTGGAGGTTGGATACGACTGCAATTTATGTCCAAGCAACTACAATGCAAAGTTACACAAAAAGTTGCTTTTAAAGTCCTTTAAAAGTGATAACTCTGCATTATTCTTGTACATAATTACATTTTTAAAGCAAAGTTACCTTAAAAGTTGCACTGAAATTGTCATGTTTTCATTTTTTGGTAAATAATTACATTTTTAATGCACAGTTGCAATAAAAGTTGCATTAAAAGTCCACTAAAGGTATCAGCTTTGCATTATTTGGTCAAAAGTGACACTTTTAATAAAAAGTTACATAAAAAGTCTCAACTTTGCATTATTCTGTAAATAATGACAATTTTAAGGCAAAGTTGCATTAAAGGTTCATTAAAAGTGTCGACTTTGCATTGTTCAGTAAATAATGACACTTTTAATAAAAAGTTACAATAAAAGTTGCATTAAAAGTTGCTGTAAAGTGTCAACTTTACATTATTTGGTAAATAATTACACATTTAATAAAAAGTTAAATTGAAAATTTAATTAAAAGTGCATTAATGTCAAAAAGCAACACACAAGCATTACAAAGCATCTTCTAAGGCTTTTGGATTTCCAGTGAATCACAGTGGGAGCAATTAGACACAACAAGTTAGCATGTAGCTTCAGTTATTACGCTAAATAACTGAAGTTATTTAGCGATTAACTGAATCGCTAAATTCAGTTATTTAGCGATCAGAGACTAAATCTGGGTGTAGTGATGGACCTGAACCTTCAGAACCACATAATGATGGTTACAAAGTCGGCCTTCTGTCACCTGAAGAACATTTCCAGGATTAAAGGACTAATGTCCCAGGAAGATCTGGAGAATCTCATACATGAGTTTTTCTTTTATTGAACTTTTAATGCATGTTTTAATTGAACTTTGCATTAAAAGTGACATTATTTACCAAATAACAACAAAGTTGACACCTTTAATGCAACTTTGTTATTATTTACCGAGAGACATTTCATGACAACAGTCGTAAACATTCATGAAGACTGCAAAAATCATAAAATCTTACCAAATATTTTTATCTAGTTTCTACTTTAAACACCTCAGTACACCTGAAATAAGACAAAACTAACTTACAAGCAACTTTTCAGCAAGACAGAGGTTGTCTTAAGTAAATAATTTCTTAATATTGATGAAAACGTATTGGGTCTGTTGGCAGAGTATTTAACTTGTATCAAGACATTTTTCCCCCTTTATTAGTGAAATAATCTGCAAATAGAACCTTTGTTGTCAATTTTAAGGAATTATTGACTGAAAACCAGTTTCTATTTCTTGCTGAAAAGTTGCTTGTAGATTTGTTTTGTCTTATTTCATTTGTTCTGAGGTGTTTAAAGTAGAAACTAGACCAAGATACTTGGTAAGATTTTGTGTTTTTGCAGTGCTCCTTCATATTATGCTACGCTCAGGCTTTAACTTTTTTTTATCGTGTGTTGGTTTCTCTCTCTTTGTTTTTAATTTTAAAATCTCCTTGTGATCTCAAATAAAAAACCTAATGCCACTCTGTTCAATTTCATCTAATCCTTTCAGAAAAAGCACAAGTTCACATTAAGGAAACGTGGAGACACTACACCGCTGCTGCTTTAGGGTAATCTCAATCAACACATCTGCAGACGAAGATGAACCCATCTCAAGGTTCAGGCGGTTACCGGTGTAGTGGGTGTTGTATGAATATCTGTTAACACCATCGCCCTCCAACACACCAACAACGTTTCAGTGTGAAGGTTTTATCCATCTGCTCTCATTTCTTTAAAAGACATTGTGCAGGCGAGGAGCCATGAATAATGGACAGCAGCACCTTGACCGCAGTCGGCACATGTCTGAGCCGAGCATCGGACGGACTCATTACGCACCATTAAACCCAGAGCAGGACGAGTGTGAGCATTTAGAGTATTTACGCCGCCGTGTTTTGTTCCCGTCTGAGCGAGCGCTTATCTTTGTTTTCAGGTGAGTTAGCTCTAGGAGTGTGGGAGGATCAAAAGGACGAACAGGCACACAAGTTTCCACGTTTATTTTTTATTTTCCTCTTGCCTCCGGAGATGCAGCGTTACTAACAAGAGTAGGTAGTTCCACAACACTCGCATTTCACTTGAGAAAGTGCAGATTGATTCATGACTTCCTCTGTAAGACGCAAAATAGAAAAAAATAGAAAAAGATGCAGAAGCTGACACCTACGTCTTTGCTGCAAACTGATGGGAAACAGAAAAACTTGGTCCAGACAGAAGAGATGTAGATAAGAAACAACTGCTACTAAATAAGGTTTTGCCATAGCAACCAGAGATTTTAATGTATTTTATTGGGATTTGAAGTCAAAGATCAACAAGACATTTTTCTTGTCTACAGAAGGATTTGCAGTCATTATTTAGGGCTGCAACTGACAATTTATTTTATTGTTTTAAAGGTTTTGTTGGCCTTTATTTGAAAGTAGCCCGACAGGAAAGAGGGTAATGAGAGACGGGGAGGACATGCAGCAAATGTCGCCAGGCCGGGAATCGAACCTGCGACCACTGCATGAGGACTAAGGCCTCCATAAGTGGGTCGTGTTTTGCCCCTGCGCCACCACAGCACCCCAACGATTATTTTAATACTCGATTATTCTATTGATTAATTGATTAATTAGATTTGAAAAATTTGTATATTCTGCTCATTCTTTTTATTTTAACCATTCAGGCCATTTTAATGCAATATTCTAAATACATTCCTTTAATTTAATTCCTTTTTAAAATAAGAAAATAAACATCTTATTACCTAAAATGCAATAATATAAAATTCATTTAGTGAATAATTAATTGTTTGTAGCAAAGGATGAATCAGCACCAAAAATACTTCTAATATCTATCAAAATGTGAAAAACTCATTTGTTTCTGTTCATCTCAGCATCAATATATTGTAGGGTTAATCTGTTGATTAGTTTTTTAGTTTAAATTATTAAAAATTGGAGAATTTGGGCGAGGCAAAATAAAACTATGCTACATGAAAAGTATTTACAGAAACGTGTTTTTTGTATGAATTTGTATTAATTACTGCTCTGAGTCTGTTGCTCTTTCAAAGTGTTTTTGCTTATTTAAAATCTGCATACTCCAGTTAATGATTAATTGATTACTAAATTAGCTGATGGTTATTTTCATAAACGATTAATCGCAATTAATCGTTTCAACCCAATCTGAAAGTAAAATTCTTTACAAAAACGAAAAGACCTTTATTATCTATGGACTTGTTAAAGAAAACAGCAGATTATGTGTGTTCAACCAACATTTAAATGTCTCTGTAAGCATATTTTCTATGAACAAATGTCCCCTTCTGTTGAAAATATTTATAAAATACTAGCGGAGTTAAAATGTCTGACCTCACAGCGGAGAGGGGGGTTAACACAAACATGAAAGGTTTGTCCAACAATGTTCTTTATGCACGCAGGCATGCAGCCTGTGTGCGGCTTTTGTCTCTTTCACCTTTGATGTTCAAAGCCGTGTTACCGTGTAACGCATAAGAGCTGCATGAATAATTCCTGAAACAAAAACCTGCAACCCGGACATCAATATGCAGAGAAGGTTCAGTTTATGGATTTAAAAGAAAAAGCCTGATTTTGGTCAATTAAATTAATAAATACAGGTGTCGTGTTTTGCAACAAGAGAAACTGTACTTAATTTTTTTTTATTTAAAGAAATTATCAAGTGTTGACTAAAAGAATACTGTTATTGCATTTTTAAGAAATTAAATGTTTATTTTCTTGTTTAAAAAAATAATTGTATTATTTATTTAAATTTTCTTGTGTATTTCTAATATTGTGCAAAATAAGCTTAAGTGATTAAATGAAAAATTTCCACAAATGTCCATCCAAATGTTTTTATCCGATTAATCATCAAATAATCAATTAATCGATTACTTAAAAATCGTTCGATGCAGCCTAAGTGTGCAAAACAAATAAAATTGCAACATGGAGAAAACATGTAGGAGTTGAGAACGTTCCTAAGAGTTGCTAGTCTACCAAAAATCACTCCAACAGCGCAGTCAAGGTCAGAGGTCATGATTCAAACGACGACAAAGAGTCAGCAAACTGATTCTTTCTCTACTACATCATTTGCAAATACAAGCTGTCAGGAATATTGCTGCTGCAGAGCTTTTCCTCATGCGAAGCTTCTGGACCAACATCAGTCAATCATAATGAGATTAAACATTTGTTTTTTTCAGCGGGGCATTGATTTTATGTCCTGAAATAAAAGCGCTCATGTGTGGAGGGAGACCCTTCTGCTCCGATATAAACTAACGTATCGGAATCAGCCGCACCATAAATTTATCAATACCATCTGACAGCCAAGAGAGTTGTTTACTTCTACATTATTTCCAAGTTTTTTCCTTCTTCGCGCTCAGCCAGAGAAAACACGAGAGCTGGATCGCCTCCAGATCCAAGCATTCAGGCAGATTTCAGAACAATAACAGGCGGCGAATCAAAACAAGAAGCTGAAAATGATTTTTTCTCAAAGCAAACTTTCTTTATGAGCCTCCTGCTCCCAAAGCCATTTAGGGCTTTTATTCAATCGGACGTTATGAACACACCGGCCGTTTTTACGGTGAGCAGCAGAAGGCAGAGCGTGGATTCAGAACGCTGCAGTCAGCACCTATAAATAAGCCCCACTCAGGGCCACGCTGGAGTGGATGCCACTCGGGTCCCTGGAGGAAATTCAGGGATCTCAGCCAATTAAAACGCCCAGCAGAGAGGCGCAGGTGGCCGTTAAACACGCTCGTTTCTCTGCGCTTTACACAGGTTCTCCATCTGTGTTCATCTGCAGACCTCAAGGTGACGCAGCACGCCTGAGAGTTTAGGTTTTATTTATGGCTGCAGATGGATCAAAAAGTTAAAAAACGCAGTAAAGGAGAGTTTCCGCTACTTTCTTCCCTCAAGACAGTCATCTTTCAGTAACCAGGATGTAGTGTTCTGTTCCTGCATGTTTCTGACAGTTTATGTAGCTAGCAGTAGCTAGCTAGCTAGTTAGTGGTACTGCATGTTTGACAGTTTATTTAGCTAGGAGCTAGCAGTAGCTAGCTAGCTAGTTGGTGGTACTGCATGTTTATAACAGTTTATGTAGTAAAGAGCAAGCTAACTACATAAACTGTAAATGTCTACAGTTTATAGATAACTGTATTGATGGTTATATATAATTGTATATATGTATATCTGGCTACCTCTATCTATTAGTATGAGTTGGTAATAAATAGCTTGTAGCTACTAGCTAGCTACTGCTAACATTAGCTACAGCTTCTGCTGGAGGTTATGTCCTGTTAACAGGGAGATTTCCTCCCCATTGCAGCTACATGTATGCTCAGTATGAGAGATTGCTGGATAGTAAGGAGTAAATGCAACAGATTATCCAGCTGGTGCTTGAAGTGAGAGGTTGCTGCAGGAAGATGGATTGCTCAAGAATGCGTGATTGCAAGAATATTTAAGACTGATTGCAGGAGGGATTGATCAAGAAGGAAGGATTGCTGATGGATTGTGGTTTACTGAACAAGAAGTGATTGCTCAACAAAGATTTCTCAAGGGGGGGTTGGCTAAAAAGCAGAGGTTGCTGCAAAGTCAGTTACTCAATGCAATCGATTGTTTCCTTTAAAAACATTAAACCTTTTTACCAATTAAAATTCTAATCAAAAATCTAAACCTTACTGTGTTGCTTAATAAGTGGAATTAAATTGGAAGGAACTTTGCATTTATCTTTGATCAGATCAAACCGATTATTCTTATGTCTGTAAATAAACTTTTGATTTTTGACGCTTTGAGACGACATTGTGAATCGCAGCCGTCTTAAAATGAATCAATGTTTGATTTAAGCTTCTAGCGGAAAGAAAAAAACATCCTCAGGATTTTGGATCCTTATGCCAGGACTACAAAGACAAACGTTTAATTAGTTCTTCTGGTTAAACTTTGCTGTTTTCCAACCCAGTCAGTCTTTTTAAAAAGCCTCCAAAAGAAGATAAACGTCTAGAAGAGAAACTCTTCTCTTGCAGAACTTTGTCGTTTTTTTATGCAGCAGTTCAGAACCCGGTTCCAGAGCCGCAGTTCTTGTCCGTCTCCGGCACACAGGAGATCTTATCCCGGCGGAGCCGAGCTCAGAGTCCGAGGTGAAAAGAGTAAACATGAAACGAGAACGGACCAATCCCCTGAGGCGCTCCGGTGTTAGTAAGAACCAGGTCAGACAGGAAGCTCACTGTGACAGGCAGCCGGCGGCCCGGCGACCCGGCAGGCAGAACCATCCTGAACCGACCAGAACAAGCTAAAGGCGCTAACCTTTCTAATAAACCACAATATTCCTCTTCGTTGTTTAACATAAGAATGACAGCCAGACTTGTAATAAATCAATTAATAGGATGATGAATTAAAACGAACTCAATAATTTCTTTCTACCAAAAACTGGAAGAAAAAAGTTTTCAGTCTGTTGCTCTTTGAAGGACGATTTTGATTACAGAGATTTGATAATTACGTTTTATTTGTCGTTTCTGTTGCTTGTGTTCTTCCATTTTTATGCCGTTATTTTATGACGTGAAAATGGTCTCAAAACAACAATATTATCGTTTATCACGATTAGTTCCTGGACAATTTATCGTTCAGCATAATTTGTTATTGTAACAGGCCTACTGAGATACTAATAATTAAAAAACAAAAACAAATAGCATCACATTGGTCCTAGTTCAAGTATTATTTGAGTTTTTGAGATGCTAATCAGCTGCTCTGGTTGTAAAAACAACACCTTGTTCCCATGGTTACACATCAAAATCCTTCCTTTCGGTGAACTGCCAGATAACTCAGTGGACCGCTCAGTGTTTCAGGAAGATTTTCAGAAAACTTTTCAGGTGACACACAAACAACATTGGCTATTCATAAAAAGTCTTTGTCACATTTTCTGTTATTGAGAAACAGACCTGGGAGTTTTGCCTCCAGGACTCCAGGAGCTCGCTGTCAGCACTGAAGCCCGCTCTCTGATCTCGTTCGATATGTACCCTTGCTTTAATGCCACGCTGTTTGGTGAGTCAACGGGCGTCAAACCACCTCTCCAGAACCCCGCGGCGCCGCGAAGTCTTGCGAGCAGCGATATCTCCCTCCAATTCACTGCTGTTTTTTATGCTTTTGCTGTTCAGCTGTGCAGAAAATTAACTCCAGGAGCTACAGCGCAACCACACAAGCCAATTTACATGCAGTCTCCGCCACAATCGCACATCTCTGTGCCCTTCGTTCTGTCCTGAACCTGCAATCAAGATGATGATGCACCCTCTGCACCATCACTCAAAGGGTCACAACACACCAGCTCCAAAAACACAAGGTCTGATCAGTCGAGTCTAAAGGCTTCATCTGCTGCACCTGCTTTCACAGCAGGCCTAAAACGATTCATCTGATTAAAAGGGATGAATCGATTAATTAAAATAATCATCTACCAATTTAACTATACAGATAATTGGATTAAATTTATAAAGAACAGAATTATACTGTTATAGAAAATAGGGCTGAAGCAATTAATTAGATTAATCGTGATGAACCGATTAATCTAATTAAGTGGGTTAGTCATCTTCTAATTTAGTTAGATTAATTGTTAACAAAGATAAATGTATAAAAATATATAAAAAAATCAAAATTAAGAATAAAAATCTGTACATTAAGGGCAAAGATACAACATAAAATATGTAAATATGAAGTAATCAAAAAATAAAGCTTAATAGGTTAATCATGACAAATCAATTAATTTAAATAATCGTCAACTAAATTAGTAATCGATTAATTGTTGACTAGAGTATACAAAGATAATAAAAATATATAAGAGCTAAATTAAGAATAAAACTATATTCAGGGCAAAGATACAACATAAAATATCCAAATGTGCTCTTATCAGAAATTTGGCTGAAATAATCGGATTGTCATGAATCGATTAATTGAAGTAATCAGCAACTAAAGTAGTAATCGATTAGTGGTAAACTGGAGAATACAGACTCAAAAAAGATCATTCAGATTAGTAATTAATCCAAAACTATACTCACTCACATGTGAGTCAATATGTTTTACCCTAAACTGCTGAAGTGGCATTTTTATATATATTCACCTTTTTAGCATTTTAGGCAATAAAATATTTTCATATTTTTAAAAAAGAATTGATTTATATATAATATATTTATAATATTGCATAGAAAAGTTATGTAGTTTAGCTTTTAAAAATCTGCAGAATGTTTAATCTGATTAATTGTTAGAATAATCAATTACTAAAATAGTAATTAGTTGCAGCCCTACTTTAAAAACAGCTGAATTATTCTCAGTTGGATTCACTGGGTTACCTGTAGCTGCCTGGAACATCACTTTCTCATGCAGGGTGGAGAGTTGTAAACGTCAGAGCTGCTGTACAGCAGGCGGCATATTAATCGAAAGAACAAAAGCAATAAAAAACGACAGACAGGAACATGCAGATCTCATCAGCTTGGAAAACATAAACGATCAGATAGCGCCTCAGATCAGTGGATAAAGTGATGGCTAGTCTTCTTCATGCGCCCACAAGCAGCCTCAGCTGGGCATTTCATGCTGCTGTCAGCTGTCACTGTGAGCAACCTTCCTCCTCCTCCTCATCCTCCTCCTCCTCATCCAGGCTCACTGCTGGCAGCGGCTGGTCCAAAACGACGTGGGAGGACAGGAGATGTCGAAGCAGATGGGTGCTGGCACCAGCCAAAAACACGTGAAATAAAATAAAATAAGATCAGAGTGTGACAGTAACGGGCCTGCAGAGCAGCGGAAGCGAACGGGACCATCTGGGTTTAATACCCACCAATCAGCCTGCAGCAAACATCCACAAACACACAAAGAGTCTGGCCTCCGGCTACGCTTCAGATCTGATTTACATAAAAGCCGTGGTTTGTTTTTGAATGAGTTATCGTGCCTACGTTTCACAAACTATTCCCTAAGATCTAAACGAGCGTTTAAAAAAAAAAAATCTTCCTTTTGCACCGGGAAGCCGCACCGCAGGTTCAGTCCTCTAAAGTTTTAGCAGCAGACATTACCAGGTTTCTGCAGAGCTGAAGGACATCCTGAGGAGCAAATTCAACCATTCAATGGCAAAGTCTGGCAGAAGGAATGAATCTAACAGTTAGAGTTAGCCACCTAACCAGTTTTAAGTCATAAAACCAGTTAGAGTCACAAAAATGTTGTGCTGGGTGACGATCTATTAGAATCAGTCTACAAAACGAGGAATAAATAAGATTATTTATTCTTTGTCCTGGCATATGCCTCTCTTTCCCACTTCTACCGAAAATCTCTGTGACCCCAGATTAATCAGGGGTCACAATATTTTCCTTTAGAGGAAAGGAAAATATTGATGATAATCAGAAAATAAAGGGGAAAAACTTTATCTAACCCAAATATGTTAAACAGTTTCATTGTTTTTGTTGCGACACCATTTGTTTATATATGTCTGAATTTTACCCCTTTTTTTTGTTTATTTTATTCGTTCTCTTATCTATTTATTTATTTTGCAGATCAATACCTCTGTTAGTTTGTAATGTTTAAAAATTATTATAACTGCCTATTTTAATAGTATAAACACCAAATATACCTCAATACGCATCATTAAGCCCAATGGAAACCATTTTGGCTCTGCTGCAGAAGCAGTTAGCATGTAGCTATGTTCTTTCTGGAGGGCTCAACCAGTCCTGGAGTGAGTTTTTTTTTTTTTTTCCAAATATTTTAAATTTTATGTTGCAGTGCTAAGCTAACTTCCACTATTCCAGTAATTCTGGAGCTAATTTATTGTTTAGCGCTAATTAGCGTTAATTGATTAATCGAATTTATGGTTTTGAAGATTTAAGTTTTGGAAAATCGAGATTAGTAGCGCTACTTCAACATATTTTTATTCAAGTAAAAGTAAAAAGTAGCCGTCCAAGAAATGACACAAGAATAAAAAAGTATTTCATAAAAAGTTACTCAAGTACTGAGTAACTGATCAAATTAGTCATTTGATATTTAAAAATTACATCATCAGACGGACAAAAACATAAAGTAAAGTGGAAATTTTGGTATTTTAAGAACCAAAATGACAATAATTCATGTAAGTTACAAAAAAATAACAAAATCAGGCAAAATATTTTATTTCCAAATCAGTTTCTTTCAATAAAAACTTATGAAACTTTAACAGAAACTGTCTGTGTCTGGTGAATTTTTGGTTAAAACATGTTTGTTTTCCATTCAGTGGGTAGAAAATCCAGAAATTTTACTCAGGTAACAGTAGAAATACTTTATAATACAAATACTCAACAAGCAGTGTAGTAAAAATACTCCTAAAAGTAAAACTTTTCAAAAAAACTGACTCAAGTAAATGTAACTAGTTACTAACCAACTCTGGTTATGTGAATAATTGTCATTTCATAGTAAAAGTACTCATAAAATTATGTTTTAAAAAAAAGAAGTAAATGTAAGTAGTCTGAAAATGACTAAAATAAATCTTATTCTGTCAATATTAAAGGTATTTTGTCTTTGTTGTCAAAATTACTTTCACACAGCTCTGTGTTTTTATGAGCTCCAGTGCTTATTGTGAATCATTAATTAAAACCATATTGTGCTTTATCATAGTTAGATATAAAGGTGCGTTTGCCAGGATTTCTTCATTTCAGCCGTGAATCTGGAGGAAACTCAATAAAGCAGCAGATAATTAGGAGGCGTTGCGTCGCCAGCAGCTCGTTTCCCTGATAAGTGAGTTTGCAGGAGAGACATCAGAACCAGGATGAAGATTTAAACGCTGATATGAATCATGTTTGAAATGTGAGATCTTTATTAATTTCCTCGTTAGCAGCTGAGAATATTCACAGATTGATGACATGAAGCAGGATTCCTGCTCTGTCCGGTTATTTCATCACACCAAAGACATCGAATTGACAAAAACGAAAGAAGAGTCACTCCGCTTCGTTAGTGAGACGTTGGGAATATTTTCAGTTTTCAAACTGATCTAATTCCCTTCATGTTCCAGGAGGATGTCTGTAACTTTAATCCGGTCGTTACGCCCCGACACCGCCAACCATTAACCAGCCACCGGGCTGAGCCGCCATTTTCCCCGGTCCCTCGTTAAAGAGGGAGAAATTAAAAGAGGGGAAAATAAAACGCCATCCAAATTTGTTCTAATATGAAGATACATCGTTTAACTCCCGGCTGTAATATTTTAATGTTTTATCAGGTGATAAAGAGGCTCAGGTGGAATCTGCTGTTGTAGTGACTGAGTTAGTGGCACAAATAAAATGTTACGGAGAGTTTTGGATAATGTAGCGGCTCGGTCGTCAGTCCTGAGACGTGACTCAGCAGGTCGTCCAGCTGACAATCCAGATTAACCTCTGAGGTAATCTGCCAGAATAACCAAACAACGTCTGACATGTTTGTGTGTTCAGCTTCTGAACGACACAAACAAAGTTTACGTCATTCTGCTCACATGCAGCAGAAAAAACGTGGAAATTTCTGAGATTCAAAAGCCAAATTTTCCACTTTTGGACGTCAGATAAATTCAAGTTTTTCTAGAAAAAAAATTCTAAAAAAAATCTGAGATTAATCACAAAATTGGTGATGTTTTTTTTTTTTTAGCTAATTTTTGACTTTTTAAACTCAGAAATTTTCTTATTTTTTCAAAAGAAAATTCAGATTTTCTCAAAATTTCAGAATAATTACAATATGTTTAATATGCAGGATCTACAGTTCAAGTTCTAAAAGCTACAGATTAAAAGTTTCCATCTTTCTGTTTAATCCGTATTTATGCAACACAGAAATGCCCATACTTTTATTGATTATTGATTCTTATGGCTTGATTTTGATGATCCTTACAAAAAAAACAAGTTTCATGTTTTGTGTGTTTTTTCTACAATGGCTCCAAGCTAGAAGAAAAAGATTAATCAAGTTAGCCATGATCAATCAATCAATCAATCAATCAGATTTTCTAGAAATGTTTGAAGTTAAAAACTGTGGAAATTTCTGAGTTTGAAAAGTAAAATTTTCGACTTCATGTTTTAAAAGTTACAGATTAAAAAGCCCCCATGATTCTGTTAACATGCAGCTTCACTGAGCAACTCAGAAATGTTCGTAGTTTTATTGATTATTGATTCTGAAGGTTTGATTTTGATGCTTGATGATGATTTTTAAAAAGTTAACTTTGCTTCCACCTATACTTATTTCAGTCTCACAATTTAAATATTGTTTATTTCTGTTCAAGTTATGTCTTTTTGTTTTTATTTTTGCTTTTTTGTTTTTTCCAACGAGGGCATTTTAGTTATTGTAGATAAAAAATAGAAAAAAAAGGAGTAAATTTCCACCAAAAAACTTTTTTCTAGAAAAATCTGAAATTTCTATTCTTAAAAAGTCAACAATTTCTAAGAAAAAAACTCACTCTTAGATTAAGCTCAGAAATTGTCTAGAAAAAACTTGGACAATTTCTAAGCTTGAAAGTCAAAATTTTATTTTAAAAACTTCAGATTTTTTACATTAATTAAAGAATCTCCTGGAAGAAAAACTTTTAAAGGAATTTACAAGATTTTTCTAGAAAATTTCTGTGTTTTCTCACAAACCTCATCTGGAATATTTTACCTGCAGCCAGGCTGTTGGGTAAGGAGTCGGTCATGTTGAGGCGCAATAATATTAAAAAAGTTACTTTATTTTCAAATGTTAAGTAGGTTTAGTGGCTCTTGACATTTAGTAAATTGAGGTAACAATTTTAAATCTAAATGTTGCATTAATCAGCGTATTTCAACTAATCAAACCAAACTGGATATTTCTGCACAACAGATTTATTTTAAAACAGTCTGAGATCCAGGAAGCTTTTATTCTTTATGTGAAAAGAAAAAATTTACAAATTTTGCTTCTTTTTTTTTTTTAGCATTAAGACAATAAAATTATACAACTTCAAAAATTGCTATAAATGGTAAAATCACACATAGCTTGGAATATTCTACACAAATTAGGATTTTTCTTTATAAACTTCCATAAATGTATTTATTTCACAATTAAATAAATCCAGTCTTGTATATTATGACACTCCTGGTAAGAATAAATTTGTAATTTTAGCAACAGTTTGAAATAAATGTTGAAAAGGATTACATTATGCATATTTTTAAGCTTTTTATATCAAATGTAAGTTAAATTGACCATTCAATAATGAAGCCTAGTTCTGTGGATGTTTTAAACTCTACTTTCTGTTTTATTGCCTTAATCTTGGTGTTTAATCCGTTTTATTTTGTCTTCTATCTCCTCGTCACGTTGTATGAAAAAGCTTTAGACTCTGGCGCGTTTTCGCCTCAAACAGAAGCGCAGTTTTAAATAAAACTGTCCAGAAATGTAAATTTTCTGGTCAAGCTTCCTTCCCAGTGGGAGCGGAACGAGGTCAGGGACGGGCAGCTCTGCGAGAGCTGGAGAAACGACACAAGAGGCCGCATTTCCAGCTAGAGAGTGAGGACGCATAAAGAGCTTTCATGAGCGCTGGCGCTCGGAAATGGAGGCGAGCAAAGAGGCATCGCCTGGCAACACAGAGCGCAGGTTGGACCCGGCGACGTCGGTGGGTCGTAACTCAGAATAAAAGTCAGTTTTGGGCATAAACACCTCAGGATGTCGACTCTTCCAGATGAGTAATGTAGCTCAGCTGAAATATTTACACACGTTAACGCAGAGGGTGGATCTTTATAATCACTTCTAATTTCTCGTCCTCTAACTAAATCTTCCTGCAGCAGCGCGTTCCTGCAGGCTTTAGATCATTCCCACATGCAGCTGAATCCATTTTTTAGCTTTCAGTCTTTTTTTTTTTCCATCTGCACTGAGAAAATGTTGGCAAAGCAACAACAAAAACATTAATCTGTGAGGGAGGGGAGTGAGGAGAGATCCTGCTGTGACAGTCTATTGATTACTCCAACAATTAACCGATTAATCAGATTAAAAATTGGCACACACTCCAGATATTCATTTTGGCATAATATTAGAAATACATAAAAAGAGTAAGAAAATCATAATTTTTTTAAAGAGGAAAATATATTTTTCCCCCAAAAATACATTATAAAAGCTTTCTTTTAGAAAACTGTCTTCCGATCTATTGATTAATAGCTAAATAATTGGATATTTGTGAAGCTAAAACTGCCACTTCTGGGTAGAACATATTTACAGAGAAAGACGCCTTTCCATCTTAAATGCAAAATGTATATCTATTTTGTACAGTTTTGGTTTAATAACTGCTCCAACTGTGCTGTTCTTTCAGCAAATGGGCTTTTTGAATAGTCTGTATACTCCAGTTAACAATTAATCAATAACTAAATTAGTTGGCAATTATTTCAATTATTGATTAATCGTGATTAATTAAACTAGATACAATAAGCTCAATAAATCATGATTTATTTGATAAATTCTGACTAATTCAACCAAGAACGATGAACTCAATCGTGATTAATCACAACTAATTTGATACATTGTGACTAAATCAATTAATCATGATTAACGTGGTTAATCGTAACTAATTAAACTTGATATGATTAACTCAATCATGATTAATCATAATTTAACCAAATAATCGTGACTAATTTGATTAATCGTGTCTAATTTAATTAATCATGACTAATTTGATTAACCGTGATTAATTTGATTAAACATGACTAAATCAATTAATCATGATTGATTTGATTAATCGTGACTAATTCAACTAAATATGATTAACTCAATCATGATCATGATTTAACTGAATAATCGTAATTAATTTGATTAATCGTCACTCTTTCCATCAATCGTTTCAGCCTTAATAAGGCAAATTAAGGTACAAATTTAGTCAAGGCCATAACAGTAACTACAGCAACTACAGAATATGTTCAAAGCCAAAGTTGCTCATAGAAAGCAAACCTGGCAACCAAATGATTGCGTTGACTGCTTTGTGCTCCGGTTTGAGCTCAGCGTGAGGCTCTGCTGCTGTTCTCTGATCCGAGTCATGTGTGTGTGACCGAGTCTCCCAGCTAGAGTGCCCTGCTGTGCGTCTGCACTGCATGACTGTGATCGGTTTGTCTATTTTCCAATGACACCCCGAGAATCACAACCACTCAATGCGCCGACGCACCGAGCAGCTCCTGTGTGTGTGTGTGTGTGTGTGTGTGTGTTTTCCCTGTGTGAGCATAAAAGGAGCCGTCACTTCACAGTCATGTTTGTCTGCAGTGATCTGAGAACGTTTATGAGACTGCAGCTCAATCCAAGACTTTAAAATCCCTCTATAATACAGTTAATGGGGGAAAATATAGAGGAAAGGTTTTAGCTTCAGTAGATTTAAAAGGTGATACGGTGAAATCCTGCCTATTCAGGGATTTTTAAAAGATATTATAAAGAAAACACAGCTTTGGAAGCTGGACTAATGATCAACGAGAGGAAAAGTAAACTGATATCCAATTGTTTAACAGCATGTGTGTGAAATTGCTTGTTTACGAGGATCAAATGGAAGTAGGAAAGTATAAAATGGGGGGAAAGTTGGCAAATGGGTTAACGGAGCCAGAGCCAATTGAAGTGAAGTCCAAAAAAAGCTGGGTGAAGTGTTTTTAATAGCTTTTTAATGCTTTTACTGGTTTGGCATCTTATCTTTTGAATACTCCGGTAGTTTTGTACCAAACAAGACGACTTCCAAGCTCCCTTCTGGAGAAAAAGAGACAATTTATTGATTTCAAAATGCAAGGTGTGAGATTTTATAGTCCAACGTACCGATTGCCTACATTTCTCATGACAAATTCGTTCATTTCCCACAATCCAAACTGCTAGCAAGTTTGATGAGCAAACCAAATGCAGCCAGACTGCTAACTAACCACCCCTAAATTAGCAAGCTGTGGATGCAGCTAACTAACAAGCTAAGTGCTACTGCTAGTTAGGTTGCAGCCAATTAATTACATGTAGTTACTTACTATAGCTACACCTAGCAAGCTGCTGTCACAAGCTAATTACTGACAAAGTTAACAGCCAATTAGCTACAGCCAGCTATGCTACTTATTAGCTACATTTTACAGTTGGTCAGTCAGCAAACCAACTACAACCAGATAGCTAGTTAACAACCAGTAGTTATGTTACCTACCTGTCGTTACAACTAGCTAACAAGCTATGTGGTGGCTAACAGCCAGTTAGGGTACTTACTAAGTGCAGTTTGTTAAGTACAGTTAGTTACCTGCTATAGTTATGCCTAGAAAACTGTCATCATAGTTAGCTACTGCCAAAGCTAACAGACTAATAGCCAACTGGCTACAGCTAGTTATGCTTTATAGTTTATTAGCTACATTTTACAGTTGGCCAGTAAGCAGACCAACTACATCCAAGTAGCTAACTTGCTACCAGCAGTTAAGGTAGTTAGTTGAAGCTACAGCTAGCTAGCGAGCTAAGTTCTGAATAGCATCTAGTTCAGTCACTTCCAAGCTGCAGCTAATTACCTACTGCTTGTTACATGCTATAGTTAAACCTAGCGAACAGTTGTCACAGTTGGATAGCTACTGCCAAAGACAACTAGCTACAGCTAATTAGGTTTTTACTTGCTACAACTAACTAACTAATAACATTTAGTTAGCTAAGTGTAGCTACAGTAGTGGTAGTGAAAGCTACTTACTTAACTGCAACTAGCTTCAGCTACTAATTTGGCTAGCAAGCTAGCAAGCCTTTAATTGTTAAAGGTAAAATCTGACAAAAACTGATTAATTTAAAGTTTTCAATTAAAAAAAACATTGAAAAAGTCCAGATTACTACAATATCAAACAATAATCGATATTTTAATGTTCAAGAAACGAAGATAAATTCAGATATTTAAGGTTTTTACCCTTCATGTTGATGTAGCACGAGAAATGAAAACCTTTAGAGGGCAGAAGTACGTTTATAAGACACTGACTGTGTGTACTGGGTAATATAAAACCCAGATGACATTAGTAATTAAATCACTCATCTCTCTGAGCTTATTAGTGATCAGAATGACACACTTCATGTCTTAATGACCAAACGACATCGTCAAGATGCTTCCTGGCTTTCAGCAGCTTGATGTGAGGAGGAAACGTAATTAATCATTAAAACACTTAGAGAGCAGATCAGCTGCATCATGACTGCTGCTGCTAGCATCTCCACCTACACAGTTTTTCAAACCGCACTCATGAATCAAGTGTTTTAGTACACAATGATGTCTGATAGGTTTATGATAATGACTAATTGTTTTTGAATCTACCACACTGATTTTCATTTTAGCTGGGCGTCTCGTCTTCCTCCCAAGCAGACAAAAGTCTCTGGGCTAAATTACAATTTAAAAACGATTAACTGTTCCCTCCACAGCAGCTTTACTCCATCCTTTACACATAAACATGACATCTGTGACGAAATTATTGACTTAAATCAGGCTCCTATTTCTTGCTGAAACTTTAATTGTAAGCTAGTTTTTGTCGTATTTAAAGTCCACCAACATATTTGCATGAGAAAATAGACCAAAATTACTTGGTTTTGTGTTTTTGCAGTGCAAGTCCTGGGAAATTACCATGCAATTTCAAGCAAAGTGGTTTTTAAATTCTGTGGAAGTGTCAGTACCGCACGGCAGCGTGTTAGGTCCACTGCAGATTTAAATGAAGGAGTAAATTTCCAGCAAAAATCTCAGACATTTTCTAGAAAAAACAAAAGAAATTTCTGTGGTTCAGAAGTTGAAAAATTGCAAGAAATAACTCAGAAATTTTGTGGTTAATCTCAGAAATTCTCAGAGAAAAAACTGGAATCTTTAAAGTTTCAAAAGTTACAAATATGCCAGAAAAAAAATTCTAAAATTTCAAGAATTTTTTTCTTCACAATTCTTTCTCAAACTCAGAAATTTGCCAGTTTTTCCTCAAACGTTTCCAGGATAAATCTCAATATTTCAGACCGAGCAAATTCTCAACTTTTTAAACTCAGAAATGTCCTTGTTTTTTCTAGGAAACTTTTGGGATTAATCTAAAGAATATCTGAGTTTTTTAGTAAATTTTCATCTTTTCAGTTTCAGAACTTTGCCAGCTTTTTCTCAAAAATTGGTTTTTCTAGCAATTTTTTGACTTTTCAAAATAGAAAATGTTTTTTTTTTAAATCTGAGATTAATGTCCAAGCGTGAGTTTTTCTAGCAAATCTTTGACTTTTTAAACTAAGAAACTTCCTTGTTCTTTCTCAAATATTTCTGAAATTAATCACAATATTTCAGAGTTTTTCTATCAAATTTTCAATTCTAACTCAAAAATATCCTTGTTTTTTTTTCTAGGAAACTTCTGTGATTAATTTTTTTTTAAATTGAGATTTTGTACCAATTCTTTGACTTTTCAAACTAGAAAATTTTGTTTGTTCTAGAAAATTTCTGAGATTAATCCCAAAACCGATTAGGTTTTTTTTGGCAGATATTTACTCCTTTTTTTCTGTCTGCAATAGAGGAGTAAGGAAACCGATCCTGTCCGATACCGAAACAGAAATCCTGGAAGCCAAACAAGCGGTTGTGGAGTCCATTTAATAAATGAGGTTCTGGTTCTGGTCGCCGGTGGTTCTTATCTGCGCTCTCCTCCATCTCTTCCTGTTTGGCAGCGGTGATTACATAAAGCTCATTAGACTCCGGCTCCTCCAGAGACTGACACAGCAACTCCATCTGCGCCGCTCCGCTGCACACGCAGAAACCCAACAGGAATAATTTATCGCCAGTTTGATTATTTTTACATGCGAGCCTGATCTTAGTGATGCGTGCCAGCGTGCACATGAGACTAATTTTCTGCATGGACAGCTAGCCCTTGCAGCGGTCAGGCGGTGATGGTTTTATGGCCCCCTGCTGTCACAGAGTAATCCATTTCCTGCGCCGGTCGGTCCTAACGGCCCGGCGGAGGGGGAGCAGTGGATGTTCCGGCCCAAACCGAAATCGATTCATCGACTAGTTGTGGCCCCACAGCCTGGCCTACTTCCCCTGGGTGCATTTAGAGTCACAGGACGCAGAGCGGCTACTGGAGGGCCGATAAACGCTGGAGGAGACGCGAAGCGGGCCGGGAACAAAAACAGGCTGATGACGGAGCGACGCTAAAAGCTGCGACACAGGAAATCAGGAACCAATCAGATCTCCAAGTTCAAACTGGAGGAGTTTGAACTTGGAGGAAAACTTCTATCAGTTCATGGATGATCAATAAAACTGACATTTCTAAAGAGGTTTAACAAAATCTGAGACGTTTAACGATGGATGGATGGATGGATGGATGGATGGATGGATGGATGGATGGATGGATGGATGGATGGATGGATGGATGGATGGATGGATGGATGGATGGATGGTTGGGTGGGTGGGTGGGTGGGTGGATGGATGGATGGATGGATGTTAGAAGGAAATTATGGATGCATGAAAAGAAGATGGATGGATGGATGGATGGATAAAAAGAGGATGGATGTTTTTCCATTTCCTTCATTCAAACTGAACAGTTGCAGTCGTTTCCATGACAACGGTCTGTGTGTGTGTAACGAGCGGCGTTCGTTTCTCAAACATCGGCTCCGTTTTCACCTCACAGTTAAAACTGAAACGTCAACAAGTCACCAAACAGGAAACGGGGGGAAATAAAGAGAATCAAAACCTAGAAAAAATAATATGATGTAATCACAAAACCACAGTAAAAATGAATATTTATATAAATTACATTTAACTGAAAAAAGAAATAAAGGCTGCCTGAACAGAGAAAAGAATCGACCCGTTTCGGTCCGTCTACAGTGACGTTTTGTTGTGTTCTTCTGCTCTGAGCTGATCCTCAGTTCCCCTCGCTGTCAGCCGCCACATGTTCCTGAACCACAGCGCCAAAAACAGCAACCAAAAACATTCACTGATGCACAGAAATGAGGATTTATTTGGAAAAAAACCAAAAACATCTCATATAGAATGAGTGATATTTGGGGAACAGTAAAAAGAATAAGATGCTAATCATATAATCAGTTTTCTTGTTACTAAATAGCTGCTTGTGATCACATGTAGCAATTACAGAACAATGGCTGTGTCTACTTTCAGCTGCAGCAGGCTTTTAAAATGTCAACTGCAAAAAACTAAAAAAATAAATAAAAAAAAGCATCTAGCTTGTTTATTTTCTAAACAAACAGGAAACCTTGATTAAAATACCGAGACGCCTTTCTTCACTTTTCTGTTCAATATTTCATAACTCTAAATTAAAAGTTATGTGGATTATAATTATAAAATTAAATTGGTGTGAATTGTAGTCTTCAAGTAATTCAGCTAATTCACTGAATTAGCTAATCTTAGCTTCTAATGCTAAAATTAGAAGCTAAATACTGTGTTGATTTAGTGCTTTAGCATTAGCAGAACTAATGTTTATGATTAGCGCTTTTTTGTTAGAACATTTTCATCAATATTCAAGAAAAACTCCTGAAAAGTTGCTTTAAGTTAGTTTTATTTCAAGTGAACTAAAATATCTGCACTAGAAACTAAACTAAAATACATAGTAAGGTTTAGTGTTTTGCAGTGTATCCGTTATATTAGAAGCTAACTCTAGCTTCTAATGCTACACATTAGTTATGCTAACACTAAAGTGCTACACCAACATGGTATTTAGCTTCTAGTTTTAGCATTAGATGTTACAATTAGCTCTTAATGCTAAAACTAAAAGCTAAATACGGTGTTGGTGTAGCATTTTAGCATTAGCAGAACTAATGTCTATGATTAGCACTTTTGAGTTAGCGTAGTTAATTAGCAGGTTTGGGAAAAACATCACATTTCTGCAGAGCTCCACCTCAACCTTACAGGACATTTTTGGACGGAGTAAAAAACTGAGTCAGTGTCAGGAAACCCAGTCAATTTAGGTGAACTCTGCTATTTCTGAAGGCAGTGCTCAATTATCCAGAGCTACAGTCGTTTTCCTGCCCTGTGTGGATTAGAGAAAATCCATAATAAATCCAAACTTCTGCACTAAATTGCTGCTTTGAAAACAAAACAAGACGTAAACATCTGACTGAAACCGTTCTACCAGTCAATAAATCAAGTTTTATCTAAACTTTTCACAGTCGTGACATTTCCTCTGCAGGATTTGATTAGCAACAACAAAGATTCACGTTTTCTGGGGACACTGATGAGGTCATGAGGTGGAGGACATGCAGCCTGTATGAGACGTATTAAAACTCATCTCAATAATCCCACTCAACATATGCTCACAGCAATGATGGTCAAAATAAAAAAGAACCCGTCTATGTCATCATTCATCTAAATTCACTTATTCAAGGACGTAAGCAGGACATTTAAAGTCATAATCTATATGCAAAACCAAACATGAGAAGCTGTTCCAGACAAAACGCTCCCAGTGTTTTCTTTCTTTTTGTACGAGTTAAGCTGATTAGCCGCCGGCTGGCAGTGAGGATGGCGTGTTTGGGTCTGCGCTTTACATACGTCTGCCTCAGCTGCTACGCCAAATCAGAGCACAGAGAAGATGTTGATGTCTCCAACGGGCCTTTCAAAGGGTCAAGGTCAAGTCTAGACGTTAAGGGTTCAAATCAGTTTAAGGAGCAGAAGTAGAATTTAGTTTTAAATCCATCCATCGTCTATATCCAGCAGCCATTGGGCAAAATGGGACTATATAATGCGCGATATTCTACTAATGTTTATTAAGTTTTGAAAATTGTTTTTTATTTTCCGCCACTGCTCTCTTGGGGTCTTCACAGTTCAGAGTGATGTGAGGCAGCCATTTTGTTTGGCAGCATGTTCTACAGCTTCTATTTATTTGGACTTTGAATTCAGGTCCGCTCTACGATGGGATGTTAAGGCCGGGATATGATTCTTTTATACTGCAATAAAAAAATCTTACCAAGTATTTTTGGTCTAGTTTATAGTGCAATTATCCTACTGCCCTTGGAGTGTGATGTCACACACACAAGATCCTGCCCCCATCTCCCTGCTGAAGGGCAAAAAACTGCTCTCAGCAATGACTACCATTAGTTTTAGCTGTCACCTTGTCAACATAAGGCATTAAATCTTAAGTGTAAGCCGATATATGAAAGAAAAAAGAACACAAAGCTTACCTACACTATGACAACGAGTTATGCTAGCTTGTTATGCTAGCTTGACTATGATAACCTTAGCATGCAGATGTGCTGTGGAATTCTGTTAAAAAAAACTGTAACGAACTGAATGACATGTTCTTTGTGTGGGACATGTTTGAGTGTTTTTTTAATTGTATACAGTGTTGAATCCTGAAACATAAAGTGGCGTTGTTGTCAGTTGCAATGGCAACGAGACTGTACGTAGCATAGCCGACACAGAAAGTGAAAACAAAAGAAGAATCCAAGTGGTTTTGAGTTGTTCTTTAATGGTTTTCTGCATTATTTTTCACATTAATGTGGCGCGTTGCATTAATTAATAACACCTACGTCTCCGAGTTTCATTTTGTTAACAGGATTGTTCTACCGCAGCACAGAATCGCCAGCGTTGTGCGACACGGGTCTATAGAGTAGAAGAGTACATAGTAAAGAAAAAAAAAAAGTTGAATGTTTTGATAAAATGTCCTATAAAGCAGCGGCCATATTCCTGGTTTGTTTCTAATCCAGCTTTAATTAAGTCTCAGTCCTTCGGCATTTTATCACGACGAACCACGCACATAAACACGCCCGACAGATGAATACGTTTGCATTTCTGACAAATCCTCTCCATCCTCCGCATCTATTAAAACACCCCCCCCCCCCCCCCCCCCAACATGTGCGTCCCACCGTCTCAGAGACATCTTTGGTGTCTCTGTGTCTTTTTCCAGAGACATCTGGCTGAAACAGGTCCAGCTGCACGGTTAGCGCATGATAGCAGGGCCCGGGCGCTGAGCCAAAGCAGGGGAAGTCTTGTCGCTCCACGGGCCTCTTCTAGCGTGCCACATAAATTTGAGTGCTTCTTAATCCACAGGCACTAAATGTACACGCACACACATTGAGACTGCACTAAGTAAGCCTTAGTCAGCTGCACTGCCCTGTATATAAAGCCTGTGGGCAAAACTGCCATCATTAAATCAAGCCTCTCGGCCTGTCTTCTGGTGTTTTAGATTCTGTCTCTGTCATGCTGAAATTCAGTCAGACATAAAAGACTTTTCTCTCTTGCAGACACGAGGTAAATAAGATAAGGAGATGACTGAACAGACTGCTTTGTAAACAAAACATCTACTGACAGATGACTGATAAGAACGTGTGTAAAAATTCAAAAAGGTACAAAGAAAAAGCGTCTTTTGCATGTTTTTGTTCTTCCATTTGGGTTTCTGCTGCTTCTAAAACATAATTCAAGAGCTTGTAAATCAAAACACCTGCCAGTTTTGCGCAGCAAGTGTCTGGAAAATGATCCGTTTAAAAAACCTAAGGAATGTAATGACATAAATCATCAGGGACTTCCCATTACCTAGCAACTCCAGCAGAATTCCAACACATTTGGTCAATTGGTTTTACTGCTGTATGTGCTGTACAATGGCTGCTGGGGGAAAAAAAGTATTTTGTTATTGATTTAGCATCCAGAAACCACTTGCTGCATTCTTGTTGGTTGTGTAGGAGCCTCCAGTTACGCTTTTCAAAGATGTACAGTTTGCAGGCATTTTCAAGTGCGAGTATAAACGTTACGGTAAGGGGCGAGCAGCAGATTATTCCGATTTAAAGTGACATGAGGCCCTAAAACATTTCAAATCTGATTGTCTAAGAATGATTTTGTGCAACAACATAATGAACATGTTTTGTATCACCTATAGATTTTTTCCCCGACATGTTCAAGGAAGCATAATGGGTCACCTTTAACGTAATTAAAACCTGCAGGAGCAACTACTGTAGTTTTCTTGAGCATAAAAATCTGATTTTACAGATTTTCATTCTGCCTGACACTATAAAAAGTTCCGATGCCTGCCTATTAGACGTGTTGGTCGTGCTTTGGCAGCCAAAACAGCTAACTGGGGATTCCAATAAAACCCCTGAAGGTGTGCTATGATATCTAGCACCAAGATCTCAGCTGGATATCTGCTTTAAGCGGCGTAGTGGAGCTTCCATGGATCAATCTGTTTGTCCAGCACATCCCACAGATGCTGGACTGTTTAGATATGTGGAGCATTAGGAGGTGGAGGCAGCATTCCCAGTTCTCCTGAAGCTATTCCTGAAACATTCTGTGTTTTATTCTGCTGAATGTGATCAACTTTAATATATTCATAATCTACAAATAGAAAATATGAATGTTTGACTAATAAACAATATCTAGAGGTCGTCTACAGTCACTTTGGTTTCAACAGGAGTTTAAATCTGTCATATTTCATAAGACTCAACTGACCCAAATAGGGCTGAAACAATTAATCAATTAATTGATTTTATTAACTTTAAAGATACTTTCCAGAGGTCATCAGAGGTCACCCATGCCCCTCCTCCACACAATTTTGAAATCAAACAAAATTGATGTTAACTGACCTCTGATGACCTCTGGAAACTTTATTAATAGCTTTAAAGACACAGCGACAAATGAAAATCTCAGCTGCATAAACATCCGACACCAATTTTGTTAGTTAGATTTGAGTAATGTGAGAGGCTCTGGTTGACCTTTTGACCTTTAAACTTTCATCAATACATTCAAAGCAAAAGCAACACAAACGAAAATATTTTGCAGCACAATCCAACACCAATTTTGTTTGAAGAAGATGTTGGAGGTGGGGACGCCTGACCTTTCATGACCTCTGGAAACAGTCAGTATTTTTAAAATAACAGCAGCACAAACATAGCAGTTTGTTCTCACCAGTTTTGTTTGATTTTGTAAATGGGTGAGAGAACTGGTGCACCTTTGATGACCTCAGGAAACAATATCTTTAAAATGAAAGCGGCACAAACAAAAAATTTGCTGCAAAAACTTTTGACACCAACTTATTTTTATGTAATGTGTGGGGGGAGGCTGACCTTTGATGACCTCTGGAAACAATATCTTTACAATGACAGCAGCATAAATAAAAAATAAAAAAAGTTGCGGCACAAAATAAAAATTGCTGCTGCACAAACCTTCGACACTTGAAAGGTCAGCGTTCATGAAAGGTCATGAACGTTGACCTTTCAAGACCCCAGGAAACTTCATATCTTTAAAATGACGGCAGCACAAACCAAGATTGTTGCTGCACAAACGTAGCACAAACATTTGACACCATTTTTGCTTGATTTGGAGAATATTGGAGAGCAACTTCCCTCAGGTTTTTGGGTATTATAGTTGCAAACATGAAGTTGCTATTGAGCAAATCTCCCCTCCACCCTATACTAATCTTGTTATGTAAACGTAAGCCTTTAATGTCATGCAGGCTTTAGAATAATACCCTAAACACTCTGAATGCTGCGCAGCATAATATCACATTCAGGTAAACTGCTCCACTAGCAGACACTCCAGCATCACCTCTTCCTTTCCTGACATGACAGAATCACACCCACAAGTTTTGGCTCTAATGACTCACACCTGATGCAGCGGCTGAAAGCTGTGATAGTGTTACATGATCACGGAGACAAACACCTGAAAGAGACGGAAGTGGGTGACGAGAGCGCAGAGTGGCGACGGGGAGCTTTTATGATAAAATGAGCCTGAAGTCTGCATCGCTTTGCATTCATTTACATCCCTCAAGTTGGCACCCCAAGACTCCCTGCAGAACCAAACTGTTACAGTTTGCCTGAATTAAAACAGCAGAGCGGCAGTGAAAGAGGGACAGATTTAATCAGCTGCCGTCTCTAACATCTAAGCCAGTTACAGGCACATCTCTGAATAAATTTCAACTCTATAAATTTAGGCGCCCTTGACTTCGAGAGTGAGGAGCAAATTTCATATGCTTTTTCACATGCAAGTAATTTGATATTTTCCTTGAATTAGTGGCCACTCCTTCCCTTTCCATTGACTTTCAGAAGAGTCTTGACAATACGGAAGGCCAAAAGTGCCAGATTGTGCCCCATTTCGTCCACTTTAGTCAAACTGTAGAAAGTCTGGTTCATTTGGGAAGGTCACTCTGATTCGGACCTAGAAAGTGAACTCTGGTCTTCCAAACCTCGGTCTTTGTTCGGTTGAAGTGAACTCTGGTGCGGTCTGATTCCATATTTGAATGCCAAGCGGACCAGGGACTGCTCCAAAAGTAGGAAGTGGACTACAGCGCACAGCATTATGGGTAAATCCAACCCAAACAACACAATGCAACTTCTAAAATATGACGCTACTCCATTTTTGCTTACATCTTGTGAAGAAGGAAGTTGCACTCAGTGTCTTCTTCAGAGGTTTTTGTGCCATTTCCTTTAGTGGTTCTTGCTGCAGCGCCCCCACAGGCGAGGAGGGGAACAGTTTTTTAAAGGATTTGGTTTGTTTGACATCAGCTGAAATGCTGCTATTTCGGTTCCCAATCAAACCAAATCTACCGGACTATCAGTTGTGAAAACACCTTAAAAATGATTACTTACATTATCAAAAAATAATCCATTAACAAAATACAAATTCCTCATTTAAATATATAATATTAATTCAAAATTTATTAAATTATATTGCAATTTTCTGGCTGATTTTTTCTTTGAGGTTCCATTTTGATTTTAACTCAAAACTTCAACTCCGATTTGGACCGAAAATGTGAACTCTGCTCCGCCTACAAACCTTGGTTGGTTGAAGTGAACTCTAGTGCAGCTTGAACTCCAGGCGGACCGGACACCGCTCCAAAAGCAGGAAGTGGACTACGCTGCAAGGAATCCTGGGTAAATACAACCAAAACAGACGAGTAGCACTAGTGGTAGAAACGGCTCGTGATATTTTACCACAGAAGAAAGAGAAATCCTACAAACGCTAAAATCTGACGCTGCTCCATTCTTGTTTAAAGTTTCGCGGTTTGTTCCAGACGGTAAACATCTCCTCCATTTGCAGTCCTTCCACACGTCTCCGAGGCTCCGTGGGACATTTTCTCATTTGCCAGTTGGATTGGAGCGCTATAGAAACAGCTGGAGCTCAGGCTTCACCTGAGGTTTTAATACATCAACACTCAATATTCTGCCTTGAACCCAGCCGTCGGCCATTAAGGAGCCACTTCAGCTGAGAGCCCATCAGGTGGTGGGAGGGCAGGGCCCCGCGTCGGCGACCGCTCCGCCGAGGTTCTGGTAATAACACGGTGGACGTCAATTACCCTGTTGAGCCGTGATTATAGCCTTTCTGCCCCGACCCCGTGTCACACACCGTAACGCCAACAGATCTGCTTCCAGACGGGATGGGCTGCTGCAGGATGAGAAAACCCACCTATCGTTTACCGCTGCAGCAGAATCCCTCTCTGAAAAACAGACGAATCCAACCCAGAATTTGAGTTTATATGCAAAAAAAAATTTTACTGAATCGATGGTATAAAAGATATTTGGTTTATTGAGAAATTTGCTTTATTTCTTAAAAGTAAAGCAGGTTTTTAGTTATTCTGAATGAATATGTGGTTTAATGTCATGAGCTGAATTTATCTTTACACTCAAAATTTTTCACTTTTGTATGGAAGCCCATTACTGCCATGAAACAAAAGATAGAAGTCCAACAGAAAGTCAGAATTTTGAGTTTTAAAGTCATAATTTTGTGATGAAGGTACAAGAAAAAAAAAGTGTGTCATTTTGTTATAACTCTAAAAATCAAAATTATCACTTTTATTCTTGGAATTCACTTAAAACCTTAAAAGTACGACTTTTATTCTTGTAGTTACGACTTTGAAACTCAAACTTATAATTTTTGTTCTCAACATTGTCAATTACAACCTTGAAAGTCAAAATTAGGACTTTTATTTTCACAATCATGACTTTGTAACTACGACTTTGAAACTCAAAAGTCCTAATCTCATAATTATGACTTTAGTACTTGATTTTTTCCCCTCACAATTCTTTTATTCTCATAATTGCAACTTATAAAGCCAAAATTTTGACTTTTCTCATATTTATGACTTTTATTCTAGTCCTTATGAGTTTAAAATGTGAAATTCTGACTTTTACTGTCATAATTATGACTTATTTTGTATTATTACTTTAAAACTCAAAATTATGATTAAATGTTGAGATTATGATTGTAATATTCTGACTTATTTGCATAATTACAACTTTGAAACCCAAAAGTTTGACTTAATTTTCTAATTATGACTTTAAAAGTCTCATAATTAGGACTTTTACTTTGATAATTCACTTACATTCTCATATTTATGAATTTTTCTCATAATTATGACTTTAAAATGTAAAATCGTGACTTTTACTCTCATATTTACCACTTTTATTTTGCAGTTATGACTTTAAAACTCGTAATTATGACTTCCTGTTGGGCATTTATTTGGGAATTTGTCTGATTGTAATCGACTGATTGGTGCATATCTAATAAACAGACCAATCTAAGAGATGGAAATAAAATATATGATTATTATTCAAATTTTATGTTTAGTGATTGAAGAAACGTGACATTTAGGAACTTTTTAACCATGTTACCACCATCTATAGAATAAAATACCCATAAAATGCATAATAAACCATATTAAGACTCAACTTTTCCTCCCGAATTTGAACTTTATTCTCATTTTAATTAATTTTAGACAAACCTCAGGAGTCCTAAAGCTAAAACTTGGGAGCTAATTAGTCAAATTAGCTTGTTTTTTGGGGGGAGGTGCTTCTAGCCCCTCGCCGTGTCGCTGTGGACACGGTTTAGTTTTCAGTGGATGTTTTTTCTGTCATCTTTAGAGGACGAAGGCAGGTGGGAAACGGGAGGTTAAAGGACTCAATATGTGCTTGAGATGCTTTCAGACACACACAAATGTCTGCAACACCTGTCAGGAGGTGTAAAAAAACACCTCTGGGAGACGGCGACAGGCTGATAAGGAAACGTTTAGTCAGAGTCTCTGATATGTCATGTTTCCCCTACTGCAGCCATTTTATTGCTACTCACAGAAACCCAGGAGCCCCATTACAGCGACATAAAACCATTTCAGGATGGAGGAGGGCTTCAGATAGGAAACAATGCAGCTTTATCCATGTTTTATTATTACAGCTGCTCTGGTTTCTGCTCTAATCCTCAGTAAAAACAATTACAAAGTAATAGTTACAAGTTTTATGTGTTTATTTTGAATTATAAAACAAATTCTATGCACTTAAGTTACAGAAATGTTCAATTTAGTGAAGATTTTTCTGTCAAACTTAACGCTGTTTTTTATTGTTTAAGTTTTGAGTTAAAATCAAAATCAACAGGTGGAACCTGAAAGAAAAAACTAATTGGTATTGAATTGGTATCAGTTCCTCCTCTAAGCTACAGTTTCCAAGTTGTAGCGCTTCCAACTCTCAGAGCGGTTCCTTCAGACTAGCCAGCAGCAATTAGCAAACACCTGTTGGAACATCAGCCGAGCTCATTATAGGAGCTACTTCTCAGAGAAACGCTGGTAAAAACATTGCTAAAGCGTTAATAGAGGAGTCATGTTGTGATGACTTCCTGGAGGCGGAGCTTCAGAAAGAGCAGGAGTTTCTTAAAGAGACAGAGGCCCAATTTCAAGGTGCTGAAGGTAACATATTTACTTGATTGTGCTATAAAATGGCGCTATGTAACTGAAAAACGCATAATGCCGCCCCTTTAAGTTTTCTGTTGCTTGCTGAGATGTAGTACTGCGTCTCCATGCTAAGAGACGCCGGTGGCCTCAACCTTGACCTCTGGAGGCAATAAAGCACTAACAGTCCCGTGTCATCCCTGACTCTCTTCCTAACCCTGACGAAGGCGCTTACAGTACGGAAATCTGCACAGGTGCTTCATAACTGCAGGTTCAGTTCAGCTTGCTGACTAAGCTTCGCACACACACACACACACCCGCACACACCCACACACCCACACACACACACACACACACAGTCGAGGTTAATGGGGTGACAAGCTGAGGACAAGGCCTGCATTACAAGCATGGCTCCATGCCATGTTAACCACACACACACACACACACCCATGCACACTCATTGTTATTCAGCACAAAACGACTCAAGACGGAGGAGGGACTCTGTTGTTCCAGCAGGACTGATGTGACGCAGCCCACAGATTATTAATTGATTTGTTCTGTTCAGTGTAATTAAACATTTTTAACGTCTTTCGTTTAATTTTTTAGACAACTGATGTAGGAAATATCCTCAAAAATTAGAGATGTGCTGATTATTAGCCAAACAATTGGAACTGGCACAATTTCTGCAGCACCAGTGAAAAATCAGATTTTCAGTTTTTGGTCTATAAATACATAAAAAGACAACATGTAACTAAAAGATAAAGTGGTGGACAGACGATTGTAGTTTTTCACCTGTGGTTGTCCAATAGACTCAGTTTGATTTGGCACCAGAGTTGGAACATCTGTTACATTTTCAGCTGATGTAAAACGATACAAATCTTTTGGAAAAGCTGTTCCCCTCCTCGCCTGTGGGGGCGCTGCACCAAGAACCACTGAAGGAAACATGAGCGCAACTTTCTTCTTTGAAAATTGCAACATAAATGGAGTAGTGTTAGATTTTCTCTTTTGTCTTTGGTAAAAAAAAAAAAAAAAAGCAACAAAACATTTCTCCCACTAGCGCTAGTTAGCACATTTGTTTTTTCTGTGTTTACCCAGAATGCCCTGTGCTGTAGTCCACTTCCTGCTTTTGGAGAGGTCTCCGGTCCACTTGGCATTCACATATGTGTTCAATTCGCACCAGAATTGGCTTCAACCAAACCAAGACCGAGGTTTTACGGCGGGCCAGAGTTAAATTTTTGGTTTGCATTAAAGTTATCAATGAAAATCAAAATAAACCTAAAAGGGAAAAAAATTGGTATCAGCCAAGAAAGGCCTGATCAGATCATTTCTTTTTTTTTTTTTTATCACTTCCAGGAACTTTGTAGCTGACAGTCATATTGGTAAGTATCTATAACTAACCATCATGCCAGTTGCTATGGGGTTGCTATGACAACAAGAAATAAGCCATAAGCTTAGAACTAGCTTTTGTTTTGTTGCCATCTGATTTATAAATAATATAAGTACAATACAACTATTACTCTATTATAATTTTTGAGTACCTTATGCTTTGCAATGCATTTGCCTACCAAGATGGCGGTTCAGTGGCGCGGATCACTTCTGGTTCAGACTTGTGGGAACTATGTAGAAGCAAAGTCCATTTTAAATTTAATAATGTGAGGAAAACACAATTTTCTGTTTATTCAGACAGTATTTAAAGCAGCTGACAAAAAATGTTCAAATATAAAATTATGCGCTTCTTTTTTCATAAAGTTTAGCTGTTAGTGTAATGGGAAAACAGTTGTTCCTCGATACAAGAGAAAACTCAGGTTTTTAAGAAAATGGCTGCTTTTTTAATCAACTTTAGATTAACTCAATCGATAACTTTGATAGATGCTGCGAATACATTTTTCTCTTAAAGAAAGGACACATTTTCTCAATTTTCTGGCCTATAGTGACGAGAAACAAATGATTTTAATTTGTTTCTGACATTTAGATGAAAACATGTCCATTGATCAGTCTGTGCTGAGCTTTCCTCTTCCTCGGACACTGAGTCCGATTCGGACGGCAGCTGTGTCCGGATGAGTCTCCCGGCGTTTGACCCGTTTCTCCTCTGACTCTCCAACGCTTTCCTCTTCATACCCAAACTAATCTGTCAGACCAAATCCAGACGGTAAATAATCATCTTTCTCTCCATACCGACTCAATTATCTGTCTGCCGTCCTCCGGCGTAATCCGAGTCAGATCAGCGTTCTTCATAACTGCAGCTGGTTCGTTTCATCAGAGTTACAGCCTGTCACTGAACGCCACGTGTGTTGTCCTCCTTCACTTATCTCCATGAGGCCCTGAAGGCAACCTCTTACTGTAATTATCTCCTCATCACCGAGCTGGAGGACATCAGTCACCGAGGCTTTAAACGGCGGGAGAATCTGCCGCGAACGAGTAAAAATCCTCCGTTATGTAACTGGGATCTGATTTTAATTCACTGCACATAAATTTAATATCAAGAAGAAATAAATGCTTGACTGGAAAGTTTTGTCATTTCCCTGCATTTCTAATCTCAAAACTCAAAAGCAGAAGCACTCATGGTGCAACGTGGACCAAATCTGCTGCTGTATTTCTCAAATAGTTTTTTTTTCTAATTAATGAATGCCGTAAATAACCTGAAAGGTGAATAATAGGCAAAACTCTACTGCTTCTAAAAACAACGGCTGCTGGAAAAGACAAGCGCTTTGTTGTTGAATTACCATCCAGTACTGCATTCTTGTTGGTTGTGCAGGAGGCTTAGCTTTTCAAAGATCTACGATTGTATAACTGCGCATCCGTTTGAAGCCATTTCAAGTGCAAGTGTAAGCATTGAGTTTGTGGGCGTGGCCAAAAGCAGCTAATTTAGATTTAAAGGGAAAAAGGCCTAAAAGAAATTAAAGAAAAGTTAATTTTGAGCTTAATCTCAGGAGTGTTTTGGAAAAAACAAGGACATTTCTGAGCTCCAAAAGTCAAAAATATTCTATGAAAGACATGGAAATTTCTGATAAATTTCTCTTAAAAGTTTTTAACTTTTGAAACTCTGAAATTTTCAAGTTTTTCAAAAAAATTTATGGGATCAATCTCAAAATTCCTCTTTTTTAAGCAAATTTTTTGACTTTCCAAACTACGAAAATTTCAAGTTTTGTTCTAAAAAATCTCAGATTTATCTCTAAATAATTTTTGGCAGAAATGTTATTTTTTTGTTGTAGCTCAATGCCCGTTGAATGTGACTCAAAAATCAGGAGGTTTTTGTAGCTGTTCATTTTCCAGGTACCAAAAAACATCTGGGTGGGTTTTTTTAAATGCTTGGGATGTTTTTAGGAGAAACTGAGACCCAAATGGGAGCATAAACCATGGAAAATATGAATTTTGTATAAAAGTTACTTTTAATAAAGCCACTCTGAGTCCATCTGTGTCTCAAACTGTTGACTAATATTGGAGAAACACTGTAAATATGGAGCTTCCTTGTAAAACTCAGCTGTTTGTTTAAAGTGTGAAGTTCTTTACATGTCGTCTGATTTGTGGGACTTAATGAAAATTGTTTCTGAAAGCCTATAAAGAAACACATCCATCAGTCTGCTTATCAAATAATTGCGTGGACCCCAAACGGTCCAACCTGCTGCTCCTTTGCTTCACACTTTCTCGTTTTGCTGCTTCCGTTTCAAAGCGCCGGGCGCGAGGCAGGCAGCAGACGGTGAGTGGGACGGCGGTCGGGTAGAAAGGCAGATAAGGCGGCTCACAAGTGTCAGATATCAGGCAGGACTCCTCTGCGCTTGTTCTCCACATAAAAGAGACATCTGGGCCGGCTGACGGACCGCTGCGGGTCGGCGCGGCGAAGGAAGTAATCTGACACAGAAGCACAGGAGGATTCAGGCTTTTTCAGTCCTGCTCTCCATCTTGGACTAAAATCTTCAAAGCGGGCCTGAAAATTACAAAACGGCATCAATCTTCCCCTGAAGACTCGCAGTGTTTTACCTCAGCCACACATCAGAGGACTCCCAGGACGCCCGTCTCCCTGCAGATTGTTTAACTCGGCTCTCCAGAGCTTACATAACCATTAAATACCTAAACTTCGGGCTCCTGCATCACAATGGGTTAGACTCTCAGGATGAGTCCAATATGAAGCAAAGGAAACCAAAAATTACTACAAAAGCACTAAATGTAATCAAGCATTCCTGGTCTGGTTCTGGGATGTTCAAAGTGAATCCACAAACTGACTTTTATGCCTACAAAATCCAGAAGGTTTAACCAGAGTAAAGTTATTACCAACATCATTTTCCTACGATGGAAACAGTCAAAGCATGTGTCTTTTTATAACCAATATAATAATTATAACTGCCTTCATCCAGAGAGCATTGCTGAAAAGTCATTTTCTGAAAAAACCCCAACAATAAATAAGAAGTTATGAAATTGTCCTACGTTTATTTTATTAAAATATTGCATGTTGCTTAGCAGCTAATGCTAGGCAGATAAATAAATTATTTTACTTTCATCTTCGGGATTCTGGTCCAAAACGTTTGAACACCCCTGTTTTAGATGAAGATCTAAATCAGGTTTTCTAGTATTCTAACTTAATCATTACTTTAGTTATAAACAATGTTGCTTTTTCAGTTGTTTTTTTTATTTTGAGAATCCTTTAAAAAATCTTTTAATCACAACTGCCACTCTAAAAAAGTCTCAGTGTTTCTTCTTCTCTAATTGAGTCTCTGAACAGGATAATGATCAGTGGAGTGTGTGTGTGTGTGTGTGTGTGTGTTCGATAGCGCCTCACACACCTCTCTTGGCTACATTTCATAATTATACCTGTCATACAGCAACAGACAAAACCAAAGTAGCAATGAAACCTTTCAGATCCTCATTTATATTCAGAGCAGACCCTCTTAGTCTCATGACTCACAACGGCGGCGGCGGCGGCGGCGGACACCCAGAGAAACTTACCCAATAAGCTCAATTCAATAAATCCATGCTGAGGATTAAAGGGGGAAACTAAATCCAACACCTCAGATTTAAAACATATCAGATAAGGCTGGGATTTTATCTCTAAATAGGGATAAATTGAAACGAACAGATCGGATAATCTCTCATTTTAACCTGGTGATTATTAAGCTCCAAAATACTGAACAGATTCTCATTTCTTCAACTGTTATTTTCCCTCATTGAATGCAATTATCAACAAAAGTTCAAAACATTTGGAGTTCTTTTAAAAGGTTTTAATGAAGAGAAGTTGGAAAGAGGAATCAGGAAACAATGATTTCATCCTAAATGTCAGATTTAGGACGAAATCTAAATCATCCCAAATCTTGGATGATTTAGACGATTGCAAATTTCACATCAAACACCAAAAAGAATGGGCAGATTGGATCTTACTTCTGATTCTCTAAATTACGCTACAAGTTCTGTGAAAGTAACCTGTAAATGTTGCGAAAGTGCATGAATATTACCCCGTAAGTAGCAGCTCTGTTTAAAACAGCCCATTTCCCATGCAGGCCTTAATAAAATCAGATTTCAGTTAAACTAAAAGCACACAAGGGACCCAGAGAAGCAGCCATTTCCTGCCTGCAGGGAGATGTGACCAGAAACAGCAGACATTCGGCCCGTTGACGGGATATTAATGGCTGCTTCCGCTGATTTAGAGCCGGAGACGGATGGGGGACACCTTCACTGGGAAGTCGAGCATTCGGTGGCTTCATTGTAAAGAAATTAAAGTGCAGCAATGGAGTCATTTTGGCAGGTCTAATGGACCCCAAGTGGGCCGATCAGAGGAGAATATACATGATGGACGAAAATATGAGGTTTTTGACACAACAAACCAGCACTTTGATTGTAAAAGCAGCAGAAGGAAACACAAAAAGAGAAAATATCCTCCTCAACGAAGACTAAAATTCAAGTTGCATTGAGTGTCTTGAGTAATTTTCAGATCGTTACGCAATAAAAATCATGTAAACTTTTCCGTATCCATTACTGCGCTCGAGGAAAGCAGACTGGTTCCCACCCAAATAATTAAAGCAATTTATAAATATTTAACAGTATAATTACAGTGACAAACTGAAGTGAGAGAAAACCCTGGTTTATTTAACTTTCTGCAAGAGATGGACAGAAATGCACCTAATATAGAACTTTATAGAGGAGGAGCTTAAACTTAATCATTTATCTTACAACCCAACTAACAGACATTTATTCCAGTCTAAACATGGAATACAATAATATTGTAAAATGATAAATTTGTGATTAAATAAAGTTTAAGCACCTGGCAGCATAATCCATGATTATTTTAGTAATCGACAATTAATCAAATTTGTTATTTAACCAAAAGTTTATTTTATACAATATTAAAAATGCATCAGAAAATACAAATAAACATAATTTAATTGCCCTTATATTAAGAAAATAAACATTTTATTGGGTAAAAATGCAATAGCATAGCCTTTCTTTGACCGATTGATCATTGGTAGCAAATAATGCATCTGTAGTTAAATAAATAAC
The DNA here is from genome assembly GCF_003331165.1 of Xiphophorus hellerii. Taxonomy (NCBI): domain Eukaryota; kingdom Metazoa; phylum Chordata; class Actinopteri; order Cyprinodontiformes; family Poeciliidae; genus Xiphophorus; species Xiphophorus hellerii. Next base: position 7,177,351 of record NC_045679.1, on the reverse strand, counting down.
GTGTGATGGTGTAGGGATGATTTGTTAACTTTTTGTTTTGATCAACCAATTATAACTGTACCGCAAAAGTGGCTACATAAGAATTTTTTTATTATTCTTATTTTATAAAATTTGAATCAGGTGACGCTAAAAACCAGCTCAAAGTTTTGGGTAGAATATATTTACATTTAAAGGGGGTTTATTTTATGTTAAATGCAAAATGTATCTATTTTTTGTACAGTTTTGGCTTAATTACAGCTCTGTACATATTATTCTTTGATTTGATTAAACAATTAATCTATTACTAAATTAGTTGACAGTTTTAATCAATAAAACTCATCGTGTCTATATGTGATAAAGTATTAAAGATTATTTTATTAGACAGTCAAGTAGCACTTTTAGATCCCGAGTGCCTAAAAACCAAAGACTATTTGTTGATTATTACAATTAATCATAATTAATTGATTTATTTCAACCCTAGAATCCGACCCAAGAATCACCTGAGATCCTGAAGACGTTCCCTGATAAAACTGGGGAAAAGTTGGACAATAAACCAAAACTAATTATGGGAAGAACATGCCAGAGAAAATAAATATTGCTTTCCTCAGATATTATTGACCCGTAATTATGCAGAGTCATAATTACAGGTCATACATGGCTGAACAGGAGACCTGCACAAAAAGTGGTAAATTGTCAGATTCCTTTGAGAAACTCAAAGAGAAAATAATTATTTAAAAGTAGAGGAAAAATGTGTTCCAATTAATACTAATATTGATTTTTTTTTAAAAAACATAATAGACCTTTAAGCATTGATTAAAAAATCTCAACCTGGGTTATTGGAAAGCAATCATTCAGGTAGTTTCTGCAGCATTTCATTAAATTAAATTATATTCTCCTCTCAGGTGAATCTTTGCCATATAAAGCACATCAGGATTTGCATCCTGGACATGAAGTCCAACATAAAAGTTTATCAAGCAGCAATAAAGGCTTTACAGGAACGCACAATAAAACCTGAGCAACGTGATTATGTAAATCTTTGGGCTTTCAGTGATAAATATGGGAACGGCTGGGAGAAAAACTCACGTTAATTTGTTTAGTTTAATAAAGTAGAAGGCCAGCTGAGCTTCTGGTTTTCTTTCATTAACAACCTACTTTTACAATAATTTATTATAGCTGCGTCCTGATTGGGTGAAGGTTAATTATCTCTCCCAACTGCATTTAAAACATGGACGCTGAAAGCTGGAAAGAATCACTGTTTACAGCTTTAAGTTTCTCCAGGGTGGATTGATGATGCAAAGCACAGCTTTAATGATTTTAAGTTGAATTTATTGAACAAACAGTGGCTTTAAATATGTAAACCCAAAGCTAACAATAATTGGCTAGAGGATTTTAGTGACTTCACACTCTTTTTGTTGCTGTAAACAAGCTTCTGGTGACCTAAATTGACTGAAATAATTGAAATCTATTATTTTTTGGGTAAAATAAGACAGTGGACCCCGGCTATTCTCAACAATTAGCAATCCCAGCTAGCTACAGAAAGATCAAATCTGCAAAAACTTGAGAACTGCTCTAAAAATTGTCCATAACTTAATGTTTTAACAGTGCAAACAACAAATATACCTCAATCTGCATTGATACGCAAAGTGGAAACCAATGCTAACATCTACGATCTCCACTGTTGGACTGGCTGCTTTGCTAATGTCCGCCAACTAGCATTGCTGCTAGGTGTTTTAGCTTCCCAAGCTTCAGTTTCTTTGAACATTTTAGATATGCTGTACAAAAAAAATCCACAAATAGCTTTGTTTTCCATAAAATATTTGAAGGTACGTTCAACAGAAAAATGCAAGAATGAGTGAATTTACGAATCCTGAAGCACGAACAGATGGAAGTTCAATTTACTCACTTCCATTAGCATTGGAGAGGCTAATGATTAGCATGAATTTACAGGCATCAGGAATATGTAGGCTAACGACTAGCATTCAGAGAATGGTCAACTAATTTAGTAATCGATTAATCTTTAATTGTAGTAGTATACAGACTCTAAGATATGTTATTCGCTGAAAGAACAAACTCACAGCAGTAATTAAGCCAAAACTGTAAGAAAATATAGTTTTTGCATTTTAGATGAAAAGATTGTCTGTAAATATGCTACCTAAAACTTCAAGTGTCATAGTTGTAGCTTTACCTGGTTCAAACTCTGTAAAATTCCCACGTTAAGCACCTTTTGCTGTCCAGTTATTAATTGGTTAATTGAAAAATAAAAACATTTCAGTCCTACATTGCATTAGTAAGTGAAAAACAAAGGGGCTTATTTAATATTTATTTAGCTGCAGATGCATCCTTTAGTTTCTTATTGCATTTTAAGCAATACAATGTTTTATTTCTTATTCAGAAAACATAATTTTTTAATCATTTGCATTTTCTTATACATATTTCTTTTTATAAAATAAGCCTAAGTGGTTAAACATTTTGCAGAAATCCAATTAATTGATTAATCGCTAAAATAATCATTACTGATCAACCGTTTCCTAAAATCACTTTTCCAAATATCCGTGTGTATGTACATATTTGAGTTTGTGGGTTTAATTTTGACAATTTGCGTTTTAAAAAAGTAAAATCCAAACTTGCGCAACAAACTCTGTTGAAACGTCAGAAGCCAAACGGCGTTGGTGCTCAGGATGAGTGAGTAAACATCTCCATCGGGCCTCAGATTTGTCTCGACACGCCGCCCAGCATGACAGACGGGCTGAGCCACGAACAACCACGGAGAAAAAAGATGTGAGACGTTTTCACGCTTGTCCTGCTGGGAAAGTTTTCCAAAGAAGTGCAGCTTGTCGCTCATTCCCGTCTTTCTGCTGTCAGGCTCTGAAAGCGGTCAGAATTATTATTCCTGTTAGCTTTTCCCCTCACCAAGGAGAGAGCCGTCAGCTTGACAAGCGAGCCAGTTCCCAGTCTGTCTACTTCATTTGACAGGAAAATAAAACGACAAATGAATACAAAGTGAGCATATATTTTTAATAAGACTATCTAGGGCAGCAAGAAAGTATAAAAATCATTCAACTGAATGAAATACTTAAAACTTACAGAGATTCTGAAGAGGTTTTACCAAATGAGTCAAAGGAAAATCTATTTTTATTGGTGCAAAGATGCTTTTTATTGCTGGAATATTTCTGAAGTTAATTCCCAGCATGCAAAGGGGTTGTTAGGATCCTCAACTAAAAGGTGAGGTAAGGTAAGCTTATTTATGTAGCACATTTTCAGAAACAAGGCAAGTCAGAGTGGGAGAAATCTTTGGCTTTTACCCCAACAATTTATTTATTTTGTTATTTTAAAATGTAAATGTTTCTAAAATCAGGTATTTTCATCAGCTTATAAGATTAGGGCTACAGCTAATGATGATTTCAGTTATTAATTATTCTGAAGATTAATCTATTATCCTGATGATTAATTGATTATTCTAACGATTAATCGGGTTGGGGTGTTGCATTCTGTTTATTTCCCATTTAACCTCGTAAGCCTTGTTTATACAGTATTAGAAATACATTCAAGATGCAAGTAAACAAAAATTTCAACTCATTTTCTTAAACAAGTAAATGCACATTTTATTGCTTAAAAAGCAACAGCAGCATTCCTTTAGTAAATGCTTGATTATTTGTGGCAAGGATTGCATCTGCAGCTAAAAAATACTTATTTTAATTACTTATTTTTTTCTACTTGGTTTGATATAGAACTATATTGTTGATTATTTTTGGGATCACAAATTAACATTTGGACAACAAAAGGTGCTTAATTCATTTTTTTTTAATTAAAATTTGAACCAGTTGAAGTTAAAACTGCAACTTGAGGAGTTTTGGGTAAAGCATATTTACAGATAAAAGTTTTTAATATTATTTTTCTTCTTTTTAGTTTTACATTTTCAACTTTGTTATTTTTCTACAGTTTAGCTCCATAAAGGAGGCTTTCGTAGCTCATCCAGATAAAATCATGGAAATATGAGTGGAAATATTCGAAAACTGCCCAAACTTTGTTTAAAAGGTTTTGGTTTTTCCATTGATTATTTGGGTCATTATGCAACTGGGCCAGGTACCATTAATCCAGACCAGATTAAGCAGATTTAAAAAGTGAAGAAGTTACTGGGGATTTTGAAACTTTTCCACAAGGCTGCTGATTGTTTTCATCGCTTTTAAAAACAGGATCGACTTTTAAATCCTGCATGTTTGTTTCTGGGCAGAAAATGAATCATTCACCTTGTTTTCTCCTCACCATAATCTCCTAATCAAGCCTAATCCCTTCCTCTGGTCCCAGCAGCTACTGGCTGCTGTTTCTCTGAGCTTACAGCTGAATTTCACTTTCATCTTCTCTGGATCCGGACTCGGTCCCCGCTTGCCTCTGTCCGGGACGTGATTGGGACGTAAATCGCTTTATGCTGGAAGAGTGACTCTTTTCTCCCCGACAGACTCTGTGTCTCTTGCCTTTTAATTTGATTGCTTTCTGACTTAAGGAGGGTGTTACACGAGAAGAAACAGTATAGCTGGGGATAATTCAGTTACATACAGTCGTGTCTTTCTTCTGCGTTTGGTTAAATAAACCACAGCTGAGGAGTCGGACGGAGCTAGCTTCATCTCCAAGCTGCTAGCATGCAGGTTTCCACCCAGGATCAGCCAAACGTTTAGCTTACTTTGAATATTATGCTTCAGTTTTCAGTTGCTTCTGCCTTTTGTAACAAAAAATTATTCACTTTATGATGCTGCATTTACACCAATCCCATTTAATCCACTTTAGTCAAAGTCCAGTCCGTTTTTTCTAGAAAGTCCGGTTTGTTTGGGGAAGTGTGAACACGCAATTGAGACAAAAACCGCTAACTCTGGTCCGCCTACAAACCTCAGTCCCGGTTCAGTTGGGGTGAACTCTTTACTGGTTCAAACGTATGTGAACGCCAAGCGGACTGGAGACCGCTCCAAAAGCAGGAAGTGGACTACAGCGCAGGGCATTCTGGGTAAATACAAAGAAAAAAGCGCGCTAACTAGAGTTAGCAGGAGAGATAGTTTGTGGTCTACAATCGCTAAAATCTGATGCTACTCCATTTATTTTTACATTTCATAAAGACGGAAGTTGCGCTGAGGGTCTTCTTCACAGGTTTTTGTCATTTCCTTCAGTAGTTCTTGATGCGGCGCCCCCACAGGCGAGGAGGGGGAACAGCTTTTTCAGACTGTTTGACCGTGCAGCATGAAAATGCAACAAATGTTGCAACTTTGCCTCTGAATGGAACCGAGTCAACTGGATTATTATGTGGGGGAAAAAAACATTAAAATTATTTTCCTGGTTAAATAAAAGATGCATACAAGCAGAACTTGATGATATGCTGAAAGAAACGTTTTTCTACATGTTTGGCATTTATTCTGTAGAACTAATCCCACCAAAGCCTGCTGTTTTTTAATTGTTTAAGTGATTTTTGCACCATTTTGCAGCAGAAGCCATGTCTATGACAACCAGCCTTTATAGTAAACAATAATCTAGAAACAATTGGCCCAGATCTTCTTCTTCTACAACTTATATCGCTTCATGGAAAGCATGCAGGGTTTGGATAACGATGCTCGATGAAACGGATTCAATTAAAGCTCTTTTAAACGTCCCAAAGGTCCGAGATGCAGAGATGCATGACGAGTTTCTAATGTAGGGCGATATTAACACCAGGCAGTTTAAATCAGACACTGAATAAAAAGACCTTCTGCTCATTTATGTCTGGAATTAAATCACACGAAAGTTTCTCTCTTTTAGGACGGTCAGAATCACAAGAATTTTTAATGACTTTCTTCAAACTTGAGCATTTGCAAACGGTAAACTGTGATTTTAAATTATTTATGATCACAGTGGCATTAGCTGTACTAGTTCCAAAATATAAAAACACATTTTTCTTGGTTTTGGGCCTTCGCCCTGTTTGAAAAGACAACCTCCGTCCATTCAAACCTGCACACAAACACAGGCCACTAAGGTTACCGCCTGCTACAGGCGTCCGGTTACACTAGAGCTTCCTAGATCAGTTCCTAGAAGAACTGATCTAGAGTTTACATTCTAGATGTAGAACATCCAGATGCTTCCAGATAACTTCCTCCGATATATTGGGGTGTTTTCTCCAAAAGGAGTCATGTTCAATGGCATATTAGAGCCAATGTAGAAAGAAAAAAAAGGAGTAAATTTCACACCAGAAAAAAATCTAGAAAAAAGTTAATTTCTGAGCTCCAAACATCAAACATTCGCAAGAAAAAAGTCTGAAATTTTGATAATAATCTCAAAAATTTTACAGAAATTTTTTTTTTAAATTTTGAACTCCAAAAGTGAAAAAAAAAATAGCAAGGAAAAAAAAATTAGAACATTTTGAGAAAATTTTCTAGAAAATAGCTGAAATTTTTTATCTCCAAATGTTTAAAATTTGTGAGAAAGAAATCTGAAATTTTGAGATTAATCAGAAATTTTCTATAACAAAAAAAAAAAAAAACTTTCGACTTTCGACAGAAATTTCCAAGTATTTCATGGAAAAAATTTTTGAATAAAAATGTCAGAGTTTTTTTCAAGCAACATTTTGACTTGTTGATTTCTATCTCAGGTTTATCTATAAAACATATATAAGCGACACAGTAGTTCAAAGTGCTGCACATCATAAAAACAAAAGTCATACAAACATAATCGATTATGAACCAGTAACAAACATTACATTTTGTCGGGTGCCATCAGAAATGTTGGTCAGTATTCCAGCATTTTTGGTTTGAAAGCAGCTCTAAACAGGAGAGTTTATAACCTTGATTAAAAGGAAATCAGTGTTTCAGCCGTTTTGCATTTTTATGGAACATTTTCCAGAAAACGTCTAGAAAATTTCGGAGATTATTCTCAAAATTTTAGAGTTTTATGGCAGAAATTTACTCCTATTTTTACTTCCTATACATTGGCCCTAACATGCTGTCATGTACATGAGATATGAGCGTGCAGCGGAGGAAAGAGCAGCTGTAAACAGCCTGGCAGCCGTGACTCCGACATGCAGCAGGCCAATGATTTAACCTCTTTGCGCCTCCAGGAAGTGATGCGTCGCTTGCGCTCTGCGCCGACTCACATCTGAGAACAATCTCATTTTTTACCCCAGAATCACATGTATGTACCAGGTATTACAGTTTCCTGACTTCCTCTGAACATTCAGAGTCACATAAAGATGGTTACAAAGTCAGCCTTCTATCACCTGAAGAACATTTTCCAGGCTTAAAGGACTAACGTCCCAGCAAGAACTCAAATACACGTTTACATTAACTTATCGGAAACCATTTGGGTAATTTTATGGCCAGTGAAATGCAGCCAGTGTTGACAAGCTTTCAGCTGTTTGTAGTTCGCCCAATCCGCAACTCCATTATATTAAAAAACACATTCTCGTGGTTTTTACACCACATTATACAACTTTCAGACTTCTTCACTTGTAATTTTGACAGAGATGGGCCCAAAAATTATACTTAAGTAAGAGTAGCACCACTTTAGCATATTTTTAACTCAAGTAAAAGTAAAAAGTAGCCATGCAAGACATTACTCAAGAGTAAAAAAGTATTTGGTCGAAAGTCTACTCGAGTACTGAGTAACTGATCACTTCGGTTTGAAAGCAGCTCTATAAAATATATCAATCGTTACATTTAAAAATTCAGTTGGACCAAAATATTAAGTTAAGTTGAAAGTTTTGGTGTTTTAAGGATGAAAATGATAATAATTTATATCAGTAACAAAAAATAACAAAATCAGGCAAAACAAAATGTTTCCAAATCAGTTACTGTCTATAAAAAAACGTACTAAACTTGAACAAAAACTGCAGGTTTGTGTCTGAGTTTGGTGAATTTTTGATTAAAACTTGTTTTTTATTCAGTGGGTAGAGAATCCAGAAATTTTACTCAAGCAAGAGCAGCGACTTTATAATAAAGTTACTCAAGTAAATGTAATTGAGTAAATGTAACTAGTTACCCAACTCTGAATTTTGACATTATTTCCTATCCATACTTGTTGGGAAAGATGCAACATGTGGCACCAGAGGCATTCCATAGTTTGGCATTTACAAACAGAAACACGTCGCCCTACCTTCACCGCTTCTGCGTGGGTGACTTTCTCGAACACTTTGTCGTTAACTTTCATGATCTGGTCGCCGATGCGGAGCCCCTGCTTCTCCGCCAGGCTCCCGGGCTCCACCAGGGACACGTAGATCCCGACCCCGTGCTCCGAGCCGCCGCGGATGCTGAATCCCAGGCCCTCGTTGCTCTTGTGGCGCTTCATGGTGACCTGCCGGAGCTCGCCCGGCGGCTCGTGGATGAAGTTCCGGCCGAGCAGCGGCACCAGCGGCGCCGCCGTCCCGTCGCTGCTGGTGCTGAAGCTGTCCGGGGAGCCCCGCAGCGCCACCTGGAAGTCCGGCGGGATGCTCGGCGACAGGTTCCCCGGTGGAGTCGGGCTGGAGCTCGGCGGGGGTTCGGCGTGGCCATTGTTCGCGACTAAATCCGACTTTAGGTAAAGCCCCTCCGAGGTGTACTGCTCGAAGAGGAGCTGGTCGGAGCGGGGGATGACCAGCCGCAGCATGGGCAGCAGCTGCCGCTTGCTGGGCGCGTTCAGGATCACGTTGAGGGTCTGAACCAGGTCGTACACGTTGCGCTTGGAGTGGTACACGTTGAGGCAGTGGATGAACTGCTCCCGCTCCAAGTCGCTGAGCAGCAGGTTGAGCGCGTTGTGCAGCTTCCGGACGTTGGCCGACAGCGTCCGGGCGCTGGAGGCCACTGAGTTGGCCGAGGAGCTGAGCGACATGCGCTCCAGGTCGGTGCTGCTCATCCCGGCGGTTACAGGGCACGCAGTCCCGGCTGGAGCGGCATCAAGACGGCCGGAGGAGTCCGATAACCCCCATAATGTCGAAGTTTATCCCAACTGTTTGGATAATCGGACGCTGTTACCTGGAGCTGGGAAACTTTAGTTTCCAAGCGGGTGAGAGCTGGAGAGCTTAGTGCGCCACGTCAGTGTCATTATCCGCCGTGTTATTTTCCACGGGGTCAGGTGGACACCGAGCCGCCGCTTCTCTGGTGTCCAGAAAAACCCAAACCGACCACAATTACATCGACTCCTTCCAGTTTAACAACAAAAAACTGTACATTCCTTCGCTCCAGAAACACAAAAAACTTATTTTTCTCCGGTCCGGCGGCAGGTTTCCGCTCCCAAAACGACCCACGGCGGAGGAAAATGTAAATCCACGCGTGAAAACTGAGCGGTGTCGGTTTGTAGGAGAGCTGCGGCTCCGCGTACCAGTCCCACTGACGTTACTACAGCGACTGAAGAAGCGTCTCGTGCCGTCATCTGTGCGGAAATGACGCAACCACACAGCAGCCAATAGGATTTTTGGTGACAAACTGCACGCGCTTGTGGCTGTGTGTCTAAATAATTCACGCTTAACTAAAGTACAACACCTGTAGGGCGGCAATGTCGACTGAAAAAGTTTACTAGAAAAAACTGAGAATTTTTTAGATTAATCTCATAAATATTCTGGGGAAAAAACAAGAAAATTTCTGAGCTTCAAAAGTCGAAAATTGTCTTTAAAATTTTTTTTAGATCAATCAGAATTTTTATTTTGAAAATTTTTTTAATTTTTTTGTTTCAAAAATCAAAGTTTTCCACTTTTGAAACTTAGATAATTAAATGTTTTTGAGTTTTTCCTTTAGAAAAAAATTTGACTTTTCAAACTCAGAAATTTCCTTCTTTGTTCAACAACATTTTTGAGATTAATCTAAAAATTTCAAAGCTTTTTCAGGCTGACTTTCAACTTTTAAAACTCAGAAATGTCCTTGTGTTTTCTCTATAATTTATGGGATTAATCTAAAAATTTCAGATTTTTTTCCTACAGAATTTCTGAGATTCATCTCAAAATTTCTTAGATTTTGGTGAAAATTTGCTTCTCTTTTTTATTTCTACGATAATCCTTTGTTGATTTTTCTTCCAGTTTATCCACAGGATATAATATATTTATAACAATGTTACTTTAATTATAAGCGAAAAACATACAACTCCCAACAATATTAAATAGATGCTACATATAGAAATAATCAAAGTCTACAAATTTAATCCCCTGTTGCAGTTGCACTTTTTCCTTCCACTCAACTTCCTACAAATACACTTGCACACTGCAGGTGTTTTCAGCTAATTAGTGGCTGGTTGTGGCACAGATAGTTTTCTATATCAATATTTTATTAGTTCCTTCATATTTAAAGCTACTGCTGAAACTCTTCCTGCTTTTTTAAAGCAGAAAGTCGAGTTTGTAAAGATTATTTAGGTCAGTTGAACACAGAGAATAAAAAACACAAGTTGCAAAATGTGCAAATGAGGGTTTAGGAAAATCAAATAGTTCTGTTGAAAGCAACTAAATGGATAGAAAACGAGATGGAGGTGAATGAGGTCGAAGCAGAGCCACACATAAAGTCAGGCCCTGAAAATGACACAGCGAAACTGTCAGCAAGCAGCAAAGATAAAACCCGCATCTGATAATGTGTGAATGATTTTAGAGGCAGCAGTTTATCTTTTAATGATTTCCAGCGCTAAATCAATCTTCTGCATCTATATAAGCTCTGAAATGAAGGAAATTTGGGTCAGTTTTTTAAAGTTCATACTATTAAGCATCTCAGATTAATTGATTAATTGGAGCGAGTTCCACCCACGCAGCTCTGTGGAGAAATATTAGAAGTGACAGTAGAGAAAAGACCTTGACCGGCCTGCAGAGCCGTTCGTTTCAAAGCGAATCAATCCTTCTGGGGAATCACAGGAACATCAACTTCAGCCCGGTTTTATCACCTGTCCTTCCTTCCGTAATGGGAAAAAAATCCCTGCTAGTCTGGTTTTTATAACGATGCATGCTGTCATGCAGCAAAGGTCTCTGCAGCAGGACGTAAAAGATTTGATCAATACTCACATGTAATCCTCTTACTTTTCACCAAAACAATAACAAACAGTACGTTATGATTAGCAACTTAAATAAAAGAACAATAAAAGCAAAGGGAGACAGTTGAAAGAGCACTATAAAACTGACATGCTAACTTTTTCTATAACTATTTTACATCATTTAACAAAACCTCTGACACTACACTGAGTTAAACCTTCCAAAATATACAAACTGTAGGCAAAATAGTGGGGGGAATATTAAACAAATAATAAAGAACATGATCCTAGACCAGGTTCTGTCGCCTTACAGTCCTTGACTGTCTGCAGAGGGAGAAATTACAGTATTTATCAAGAGCTAATGATAAATTACTATTCTAACATGGTATTTAGCAAAAGCTAGCACTAAACGTTATAACAACATGGTATCTAGTGGACGCTAATGCTAGAGCGCTATACCAATATGACATTTAGTCATAGCTAATGCTAAAGTGCTATATCACCCTGGTATTTAGCACAAACTAACACTAAAGTGCTATATCAGCGTGGTATTTAGCAGAAGCTAATGCTAAAGTGCTATAGCAATATTGTATTTAGTGAAAGTTAACTCTAACGCTTTATACCAATGTAGTATTTATCAAAAGCTAGCCCAAACGCTGTAACATCATGTTATCTAGTGGATGCTAATGCTAAAGCGCTATAACAACATCGTATTTAGCACAAACTAACACTAAAGTGCTATATCAGCATGGTATTTAGCAGAAGCTAATGCTAAAGTGCTATAGCAACATTGTATTTAGTGAAAGTTAACTCTAACACGCTATACCAATGTAGTATTTATCAAAAGCTAGCTCAAGAGTTATAACAACATGGTATCTAGTGGATGCTAATGCTAAAGCGCTATAACAACATCGTATTTAGCACAAACTAACACTAAAGTGCTATATCAGCATGGTATTTAGCAGAAGCTAATGCTAAAGTGCTATAGCAACATTGTATTTAGTGAAAGTTAACTCTAACACGCTATACCAATGTAGTATTTATCAAAAGCTAGCTCAAGAGTTATAACAACATGGTATCTAGTGGTAATAAATGTCTAACTAGTTAAAGAGTTCTTAACAGTCGATAACCAAAATTTTAACACACTTTATACACATGACAGTTTAGAAAACAGCTAAGTAAATTAGAATTACTTCATTAAAGTCTGATAAGTGTGCTAAACGTTTTCAAAGTTAGCTTAAATGCTAAAGTGCTTAGCTCTGCTATTAGCGCAAAGAAATGCTGTATATTTAGCTGTAGCCTGAAAAAAAAACCTGTGAAAATGAACCAAACTAACTTCATCTCAGTGTTTTTGTTGCCTCTGGGTAGCAAAACTAAATCTGTCAGTACAGGTGTAAACAGCAGGGGGCTAACAATGCTGCGTGTGCGCTTCTCCGCGACTGATGAGCGTCATTACCGGAGCGGAGCTGCGGGAAACAATGGCGGGCCAAACCGCATTGTACCGGACAAACCCCGACACCGCACAACAAGCGGGACAAAAAGAAAAGAGACAGAAAATGATTTCACTGCGTGAAACCGGAGAGTGAGCGATGGAGGAACGAAGAGACGACGACAGACTGAAGGGGAGTGGAAAGGCCGCAGTAACCCACCCACGGAGCTAATTACACCGGCTGTTGTCACGGTTTTTAATTTTCACAAAGCTGAACATCCAGTCCCGCCACGGAGTTACGGACAAAGACAGATTCTGTCATGCTGGCAGGACAATTAACGTGTTAATGAAGAGGTGACCGCTGTGAGCTGCAGAGGATGTGCATGTAGCCGGCAGCTCGGTACTTTGACTAGAAAATATTCCCCCCACTTCCAACATGAAGAGCTACCTACTCCTAATTAAATTTCATGGTTAAGTGTAATCACTCTGGAGGCTTAGCAGGCCTTAAATACTTGGCCTAATAGGCTTAGATGGTAACCAAAGTCATCAGTTTTCATCAAACAGCTAAATCTCGGTCAAACAGATGTCTCTGAAATCCAATTAGCTTCATTGGTATAATTATTAACTGTTTTAGACCCCCTACTGAGAGTCTAACTGTGTTTCTCTTGGCCTCTTTTCAACATAAATGTTTTCACAAAGCTTTTTTAAATTCTAAATAATTTAAATTTACATAATACAATAACTCTCTGAAGAATTTGAATAAATATGAGAAAGAAAGAGACATTTAATTTCCTATTTTTGAATTTGAATATGCAAACTATTTTATCAAATTTGTTGTCGTTTCTAATGTAAATATCTTAGTAGACTTTAAATAAGATAAAATTAACTTACAAGTAGCTTTTTGGCAATATAAGAGTTTGATTTAAGGCAATAATTCCTAAATATTGAGCTTCACTGGCAGATTATTTCACTTATAACATGAGAAAAAATATTTTTACATATATGAGTCATGAAAATTTTGAACTTTTTATAATATTATTTTTTTGAAAACCAATTTATGGAAGGAAATTAAATTAACCAAACATGTGAGAACATAATCACCCTCCAACCTCTGAGAGTCGTCCAAATTTGAGCACTTTTTGTCAGATCATAGTTTAATACTTCAGCTGAGGTGAAAACAACCCATAACATTAAACATGAGGTTGTCTGAGAGTCCAAACAAAAAGTGAAAATGCCGTCCACAACCTTCAGGAGTCGGAGATAAAACCGTATTTTACCCTTAAATGAAGATTTTTTTTTTTTTTACAAAGAGAATAATCAGATCTAAAGCAGGAAAATATTCTTAAACGTTTCCATAATTCTCTTCGGTTTCCTAATGAGACTGAAAACCACAAACCCCTAACAACTACAAAGGGATCCTGGCTGGAGAAAAACATAAAACCAATTAGGGGTAAATAAAGAGAAAGCCTGAGCGATCTTTTATAGAAGTCCAGTTAATTTGTTTCACTTAGCTGAGAGATGAAGGCATGTTTGAAGTTTCCCAGACAGAAATCCCTCTGAGTAACGCTGCTTTCTGTGAGTTTGGAGTCATTATTTTTTCTTTTCCACCTGTGATCCAACGGCAAAACGATCTAAAAATAACCCGCCGTGTTCGTTTGCGACCCACAGTTTAATCAAACGAGGGATCAGAACACCGGTCCTGCTGGGCAGCGCCGTAATGGCAGCTCACACACACACACACACACACGCACGCTTAATGGTGGGATAATCTGAGAAGAGACGAGAGTCCACCATCAATCAAAACCAGCTGCAGAAATCTGAATGTTCAGATGACTGCCAGTCAGATTGGCAGCAGGCAGCACCTGAATCGACCTACAGTGAGAATCTAAAAGCCAGAAAACGAGAAATTGATCCCAAAATCAGTTTTTGAAACACTTTACATCCATTTGTATCTCGTTTTCTGTCTAATTTTTCACTTTTTTGGCGGTTCGATTGCTTATGTGAACGCCAAGTGGGCCAGAGACCGCTCCAAAAGCAGGAAGTGGACTACAGCACAGGGCATTCTGGGTAAATACAACCAAAACAAACGTGCTGGTCCAGCGTCAGTGGGAGAAATGTCTCATGGCCTTTTGCTAAAGACAAAAGAGAAATCCTACAACCGCTAAAATATGACGCTACTCCATCTGTTTACATTTTGTGAAGGAAGAAGTTGACCTCAGTTTCTTCTTCAGAGGCTTTTGTGCCGTTTCCATTAGTGGTTCTTAGATCGGCGCCCCCCACAGCTGAGGAGGGGAACAAGATTTTCAATTAGTTTGGATTGCTTTGAATATTCTTTATTAAAAAGTTACATTTTTTGCATTTTTTGAAATTATTTTCTATTGAAAATGTCAGATTCCACTGAACAATCATTAATTAATAAAAAAATGTTAATTTCTTTTGTGTACAAAAGTTTGGTAACTTTTTTCAGCAGCCACTGTACAACAGTGAAGCCAGCTGACCAAATGTGCTGGAGCTCAGCTTGGGTTGTTAGGAGACAAGCGGAGTTCCACTGGGGTTACTAGGTAACGGCGCAGTGCCTGCTGATTTGTGACTTAACAATCAGGAAGTTTTTGAAACGGCTCATTTTCCAGACACCAAAAAACTTTAACTTATTGCCAAAAGAACCTGTGGGTGTTTTGGAACTGATTTTAGAAGCTGTAAAGACCCAAACTGAAGTCCAAAAATGTGTAAAATGTTAATTTTGCACAATAATATAAAATAATTTTATGAATCTAAGCTAGATAAGCTAATTTGTTTGGTGCTTTTGTGTCTCTAAAGTTTTGTTTAGTTGAAACAAAAGCAAAAATGGCTCTCTGGGTTGAAAAGGTTGCTGACCCTTAGTATAGAAGGCCTCAGAAAAACATCTGGTGGGCTGGATTTGGCCCCTGGACCTTGAGTTTGGAAACCAAAAACTTAACCAATTGTATAAAATATGATAAATTTTCTGTATTTTAATCTTAATCACAGATCTAGCTTCTCCAAAGTGTGAGGGAGTTGTTCAAAACGCGTAGCGTCATAAATAAGATGATTTTTGGCCGGCTGCAGCTGCTTTCGCGTTATTTTATGCCTCATCTGGGAGACGTGGGCTGACACGCCGCTGATGGATGGCGGCTCACGCCTCAGCCAGGTGCCAAGGTCTCTGGCGTCTCAGATGAGTCTGGCTCTCCTGAGCGGAGGATCCGCATCGGTCGTGGATCATCGCTGCGCTGACATGGAGGAGACACGCCAAGAACGGAAAGATGGAGGGAGGAGATGGCCACAACGTCTAGACTACCATAAAACCAGATCAGATAAAAAAGATCTGGGTTTGTTTATCTGTCATGTCTTCAGAGAGAATCGCTTTTATTATCTGAATGTAAAAAAAAAAAAGCTGTGCTGTATGTTATGGCAGGAAAGCACCTGGACTCTCATTACAATCATTAGAAGATGCACCTGGTGACCTGAGTACTGCACCAGCAGGGGGCAGCACTCAGACTTTCTCTCACTAACTTAACAGAACTTTTTGTATTTTTACTAGTTACTATTTCTAAGTCAACATTGCATGGCTGAAAGTTTATTTCTTATTTTTGGTCAAAGGATGTTTAAAATTGATTAAAGAAAAATATATCATCTTGACTAGGCTGAGCCGTTGGTACAGAAACAAAGATGGCCGCCAGACCAGAACGGAGGAGGAGAAACTGTCCAAACGGAGTCCGTTCTGAGGTGAAAAATGCAATTCATGTGGTTTTATTTTTAATATAAACACTCGACAGGCCTCACCTTAATAACGCTTTTTTATTATCAGTTAATCATTAGAAATTAAAAGTAGTTTGATCAATAAATCCCTGGTTAATATATTGTGCTTAAATGTCGTTCAGGATAGTCTCTGTTTAATCTACATAACTGCTTTGGTGACGTTTTTTCCGCCTGATTTTTGCTACTTTCTCTAGTTTTCTCTTCTTCAATATCCATTTTCCAGATCCGTTACCAATCGATGCACCAGAATCAACCTGACCGCAAAAACGTGACTATACTGACATGGTTGTGTGAGGCTAACAGAAACCCTTAATAAAAGCAAAACCGTCACTGAAATGTTTTATCTGACCTCTGAACGGCGTGAAATGCAAGCGTAATTGCAGGATCGATACGTTGAAAACAAAGAGTGAATTTGCAGAAACAGTCTGTGGGAGTTAAAGGAGCATTTTATCAATAATAATCCAAAGCGACAGCAGCACTTTGCATGTCGTCCCTTCAGATTTGATGGTTTATCGACTTGTTTCTGTGCATTCAACAGATTGGCAAGTGTTGCATTTCCTCCTTCAACTCTCATCTGAAGCAGCAACAACATTATCTGTTTTCTTGTTAAGGTCACAGGATGAAAACAGACCGTTATCACGGTTTTCCCTTCAAAATAAACATATTGATATTCAATTAGCAATAAAATAACAGGATTGAAATCGTTGAACAGGTTCTGCACATCAAATCTGTTACTTTTGGGAAACAAAATCCAGCATTCAGCTCATTTACTGAGAGTTTCAACACATTTTTATATTGTTTCTGCATTTTTATGACAATCTGAACAATTAAGTAAAATAAAAGTCTGCATATTTTATCTGCTTGAACCTTGAATTATGAAAAAATGTGATTCTCATTTGCGATTAATCGATTAACAAATTATTTAAATAATCTTGTTAATTGATTATCACACATTGAAATGCAGCAAACGACAAGAGAAGAAGAACATCTTCCAGGGCTGGAAGGATTAATCAGATTAATCGTGATTAATGGATTATCAGCTAATCATCATCAACTAATTTAGTTAGTGATTAATCGTTAACTGGAGTACACACACAAAAAAGGGCCATTTACTAAAAATGAAAACATATTCAGAGCAGAAGTTAAGCAAAAAATTGCACAATATATATATATATATATATATATATATATATATACATACATTTTGCAATTAGAATAAAAAAAACATTTGTTTTGTTTTAGATAAAACTCTTTAAGTGGCAGTTTTAGCTTCACCTGGTTCTGATTTACTATAGGCAATAAAATGTTTATTTTATTTATAAATGTTAATATTTTTAATTTGTATATTTTAATATATATCTAATATTGCATAAAAGAGGTTTAGGTGGTTCAATGAAATAGTGTTATTTTTTATCCGATTAATCGTCAGAATAATCGCTACATTAATCGTTAATTTTAGTGCTTTATTGTCGATGTGAATTTGGATATTTACCATCAAAAGCCCTGCAATTAACCTAAAAATATTATTCTTGCAACTTCCTTTAAACTCTAGATTTAAAAAAACCTAACATCTGTGTTATTTTTTTGCTCAGACATCAACACAAAGCACATAATGAACAGTCTCTGACGTGTCAGATGCTTTGTGAGCTGGAGATGCAGCGCCTATCTGTGCCAAATGAGCTCAACTGTTGCCCAAAAGCCATTAAAAACCCATCAGTGAGCCGCAGTGCTGGATGTTGGCGGCACAAAAACTCGCTGCAGCATCTCGGTGTCTCCATTTAAGGCTGAAAAGAGCCGCAGCGTCCAGCTCAAGTGAAATTAAAAGCCTCATCAGAGGTTAGATTTGTCCTTTTCATCACGTAAAGAGGCGTTAAAACAAAGTGCTGAGATTTTACGTAGATTTCTACTGGAGAAACTAGCGTGGGAAAAATTTAGATACATATTAGGACATTTCTTCGTCTTTTCAAGCTTAATTTAACACATTTGCTGGTCAGTTTCACTAAATCAAAATGTTCTTTAAGTACAGTAACCTCAGATTATTAGACATGTTTGAATTAACAACATTCTTAAATTTTATTTGTAATAAATACTCAGTTTAGGGCTGCAACTAACAATTCTAGTGATCGATTATTCTGACGATTAATCAATTAATCAGATAAAAAATTTTGTAGATTTTTCATTTAACCACTTAAGTCTTTTTATACAATATTCAAATTAAAGATGCAAATACAGTTAATTTTTTAAATACGATAAACATTTTATTGCCTAAAATGCAACAGCAGCAGGTGAAGCTAAAACTGCCACTTCAGTAGATTTGAATGAAAGATATTTAGAGACAAAGTTTTTTTTACATCTTAAATGAAAAAAATATGTATATTGTACAATTACTTCTCTGAATATGTTGCTTTTTGAGTTTGTTTTTTGATTAGTTGACGATTATTTAAATGATCACGATTAATCTGTAAAATAGAAATTAAATAAATAATTCCAAAACAATTTAATGAGCCAGAAGCATTTTAATAAATCACTTTAATCAAAAAAGATTATTTTTATTTCACAAGTTAAATTCAAAAAGTTGAACTTCACATCGTTTAGTTACAAACAGGGACATTTTAAGCATTTATTACGGTAATTTTGATGTTACAGCGAATGAAAACCCAAACATTCAGTACATCAAATCATCTGAATATTTTCAGGCTTCATGGAGATGTTGATTTTACTTTCAAGGCTGCTGTTATTCCCATTGGTGGTTTTTCCCTCCACTAAATTTTCCACTAATATATTTGGGAACATCCAGCTTCTTTCGCAATGAGCGTTTTGTAACTTAGCTTCTTCTCTTTTCTTTCTTTTTTTTTTTTTTTAGAAAAAGTGCAAGCTCAATGAAAAGTTGCAGACTTTTCTATAAAGCTGGATCAGAACCAGGAAATGGATTTATTCAGACGAACCGTTACAAGGAAGTGGCCAAATATCCAAAAGCTCAACGTAATGCTAATATTTGGATTAATTTAGCCAAATACTAACATCTCTACCAGGAAGTGAGTCGGGCATCTCTAAATAAATAACAAAACATAGAAAAATGTGCAAATTTATCCCTTTGCAGTTGTTATTCACATTTTATTAAAAAATGTCACATTGAAAATTATTTACAACCTTCTCAATAATCATTGAAAATATATTTATTAGCTTTGCAGTGATTACGCCATCCTTCGAATGGCTTAGCAGCTTTTTGCAGGTTGAAACTGGGATTTTAATGCTTCATCTTTGAGGTTGGAAGGCCTCTTTACCATCACCCTAATCTACAATCTTCCACCACAGATTAAAGTGAAGATTTGATTCTTTAACCTTCATCAAATCCAGCCCTAAGAAGTCAAAAGTAGTGTTGAATTGATGTAAACTTATTACATTATATCTGGATTCTTCATTATTTACTCATTAGTTCATTTCACATTTTTAAAAAAATTTAAATATATCTTTTGATCCTCCAAATCTTTTTTTTTTTTACTGATACAGGAAAAAGTGAAAACTATGGCCAAGTATTACGGTAATTATACATAGACAAAGAGTTTCTGATAAAACCCTTGGAAATTTTGAGATTAATTTCATGTTTATAAGAGAAGAAAAATCAGCAAGTAAAAAAAATTAAAAATGAAAACAAAAGTTAAAATTGGAAGATGCTTCGTGCCTTTTGGAATTTTTTTTTTTTTCTTGTAAATATGTGAAATAAATGTGAAAATTTCTGAGTAGCTTGGTTAAAATTTACTGTTTTGTGGACAATTTGCTATATTTTTCTGTAACTCCAAGATTTTGAGATTGTTTTTGTGATTTTTTTGCGATCAAAATCATTGATTATGTGATGCTTTGCGATATTTTTGCGATAATTTCCTGTAACTCTCATGGAGAACAGAGGGATGGCGCTTTGTTGCGATCTTTGCGTTTATATACGACGGTTGATGTGACCATTTATGTTTTTGTTAATTTGACATCAATTAAAGCTGAGGTAGTAGAGTAGCAGAACAAAGAAATACTGCCACCTACAGGTGGGAGTTTGTATAATTTTAACCTGATAATTTTGACAATTTCTCTGTAAAATTTGCAATAAAATCACAATCACAAAAATGCAGGGATTTGTTGGTTTTTGCGAGAAATTCTGTGAAAAACCTCAACATGTACGATGGCCATAACACTTTGTTGTAGGAAAAAATAATTTTTTTTCTCCATCTAACCTTCAAAAATATTTTCTATCCAAGTTTCTTCCAGGTCAGAGTTGATTGCGAGTCCATCTCAGGTCCAGACAGTTTAATAACCCCTTCATGTCATATAAAGTCAATTTCCAAGTAACAGACAAACAAAAACATCCATGAAACCTGAATAAATAAACATAAATTAACCCAGAAAAAAAAAAAGCTACATTCATTGAAGAACCTGGATCATTAAGAATGTCAGCTTGAGTCATTCATTTATTAAACATCTCCATTATTTACCCACAGAAGTGATAAATCAACACTAAATGTACGAGTCAGACATTAAATAGCACTAATGAGTGATTTCCACCTCATAATATCCCAAAATTAGAAAATATACAGTCATTAATCGATAACTGAGTCGTAACAAAGTGTTCTGGTGAGTCTGATCCGAGTTCAGCTCAGATATGAAACCTTTTCCTTAGGAAAAATAAAGGAGGCCGAAACCCGGACCTTGCGGGCCTCCGGGTTTCATTTGGGAGGAGAAGGCCATATGGGCAGAGGGTGAGCCTCGGTGTTGAAGACGTACTTGTCTAGACTGAGCAGCTCCTCGTCGTCGGAGAACAGCAGGTAGAGGTACTTCAGCGTCTCGCCCAGGAAGAAGCTCTCCATCTTGTCCCGAGGGCCGGGGTTAGCGGGGTCACGGACGTTGTTGATGGACGTGTAGCCGCCGCCAGGGACCTGGGATTGGAGAAGACGTGTGGTCAGGTGGTTAATGCTTCCATTGGGAAGCTGAAAAATCAATTTTGATACATGCTGAGCTTTCCCCAAGCTGCCAGAAGTCGAACATGAAACATAATTACATTTTCACCAGCTGAGGAAATGTCAGAGAGGTCAAGAAACAGAGTGAAAAATCCTTCATTGTCGGTTCAAATTCATTTCTTTAAAGGTGAACTATCACACTTCCTACAACAGGTTAGCTGTTTTCATTACATTTTGAACACAAAATAATTTTTAGATAATTAGATTTGAGCTGTTTTAGGGCATCTTTTCACTTTAAATCCAAATAAGCTGCTGCTGGCCACGCCCCCAACTCTGTTAACATTCACACGTAAAAATGGCTGCAAACAGATGTGTAATTACACAACCGCACATCTTTGAAAAGCATTAGTAGAGCCTCCTGAACAACAAACAAGAATGCAGCAAGTGGTTTCTGGATGGGAAGTAAACAATAAAACACTTGTCTTTTCCAGCAGCCATTGTACAGCGCATACAGCGGTAAAACCAACTCCAATAGGGTTGGTAGGTAACAGGCAGAATTCTGCTGGGGGTTGCTAAGCAACAGGGAAATTCTGCTGGGGTTGCTAAGTAACGGGGGGGAATTCTGCTGTTGTTGCTAGGTAACAGGGCACTCCCTGATTATTTGTGACGTTACGTTTCAGAGGTTTTAGAAACTTTGCGTTTTCCAGACATCAAAAAACTTTAACTTAATGGCTAAAACCAGCTGAGTGTTTTCTTTATTTAAGCATTGGGACTGTTTTTAGAAACAGTGAGTGAGATAACATAAAAATGTGAATTTTGCATAATAGTTCCTCTTCAAGTTCTGGCTCTACAATAGCTTACAAATCTCTTCTTGACAAAAAAAAGACTATTAAGTTATCAAGTAATACATAACAGTAGAAGTTTTTATTAGAAATATACTTTTTTGGCCTTCAAGTTTGCTAGACTTGATGATTTTGGCCGACGTGACAAAAAGTTTGGCCACCCCTGGTTTAGCATAATGTTCACATCATCAGCGAATCTGAAATAACAGGAATACATGAGCGGCTGGCTGGTCAGTACCTTGGTGTAGGCGTTGAAGCTCTGCAGGATGTCCCAGCCCCAGTCTCTGTACTTGCCGTCCTTGGTGAACCGGTACATGTAGAACAGGCTCTCCACCGTCTCCGGGCGCAGCAGGTTGTGTCTGTCGGCAGGCTGCAGGATAGCAATCAGTGTTTTTAGTCTGACCTTTAAAAAGCTGACAGGAAGCACGGAAACTGGACACAACATTATTAAAGCCGTTTGTGGAGACAGAAGCAGCAGTGAGGACTGAATGAGAACCAGCAGCAGGTCCTTCTTATTATCCAGTGTTTGTCCTTATCTTTAACTTAGCATTTTAGAGAGAATTTCAGCAGCTCTTTAAAACTTTTGGGTGACATGAGTCAGCGCTCGCCCCAGGCTGAGTGGGTGGGTCCAGATGAAGGAGTAGAGATGGAACGAAGTGGCAGAGCAGCAGCTGATCGATGGAGCTATACAGCATTTTTAAACGGTCTCTCCATGCATTGACGTCTCGTTTCTGCTTGGTTTGCCTGACGGACTGCTTGGCTCTCCGATGTCAACGTTTAAAAAGTCAGATAAAAACGTAGAAGGAGAAGAGGAGCGGCCAGCGGTTTCAGTTTCATCAGCCAGATAAACTGGATGCATATTTTATTAGTGTTTATGATTTGACCAGGATTCACAAACATTTTACATGGAGCCGTCAGAACGTTCAGTAAAACCTGCAAAAATCTGAAAGAGAAAGAAGGACTGATGGATGGATGGATGGATGGATAAACAGATGATGGATAAACAATGGATGGATGTTTTGTTGGTTGGTTGGACAACCAACCATCCGGGTATATGGACGGTTGGTTGGATGGACAAATGGTTGGCTGGTTGGTTGAATGGATGGTTATTTGGATAAATAGTTGGATAAACAGGTGGATAAACTAGGCAGTTGGTTGGTTGAATTGTCAGTTGGTTGAATAAATGGATGGATGGATGGATGGATGTATGATGGATGGTTGAATAAATGGATGGATGGATGATGGATGGATGGATGGATGGATATCTCTTTGTTTCCTCTGGAGTCGATAATCTGACATCATTCAGGCCATTTCTGGATTGAAAGCTTCTGTTGATGAAGAGTCCAGTCAGACTCTCATGTTGTTTATCATCATCATCATCATGATGGTGTTTAAAAGCTGCTCTCTCTCTAAATCATCCTAAAGGCCTCTGTGATCACTCCGTTGTTTCTCTGGGTCTGAATGAGCTCAGAGAGCGTTTCCTAATTATCTCTGGAGTTAATGGAGAAATATTCAGCGCTGCGAGAAACTCAGAGCTGCTAATGAAAAACCAAACGAGGCCTGAGGAGAGCGGGGTGGCCGCGCTCAAACAAACACAGAGCGGCTGATTAAAAATCAGATTCATCAGACCTGCTGGAGCATCTCAGGCCGGTTCGCACCGATTACACTGCAAAAACACAAAACCTGACCAACAACCTACGGTCCAGTTTCTACTGCAGATATCTAAGCACACGTAAAATAACTTACAAGTTACTTTTCAGCAAGAAATAGCAGCTTGTTTTATGTCAATAAAATAGTTGTAAGTAAAATAATTTGCCATAGAATAAAACATTTTTATATATTGTAGGCTTTAATATGAGGAACATTAAAACTTATAAAATACTTGGTAAGATTTTTGCAGTATTTCTTTAAAAAGTCAGATTGTGAGTGAAAATTGGTAATTATAAGTTATAATATGGGAAAATGTCTTCTTTCCTGCCAGATTATTTCACTTATAGCTATTTTAAAATTAATATTAAGGATTTATTGACTTAAAACAAGAGCCTGTACCTTGCTGAAATGTTATTTGTAAGTTAGTTTTGTATAATTTTAAATGTACTAAGATATTTGAAGTAGAAACTAGATAAAAATAGTTGGTAGGATTTAGTGTTTTTGTAGTATTTCTCTTTCAGATCGTGTATAAAAACATGTTATATGTGCATGGTAATTAAAATTACAATGTAATTATTGGAAAAATATCTTGTTCCACTCGCAAATTATTCCACTTATAACTATTTTTAAAATAAATATTACAGAATTGACTTAAAACAAGCCTCTATTTCTTGCTGAAAAGTTACTTTTAGTGATTTTAAGATATTTGAAGTAGAAACTAGATAAAAATACTTGGTAAGATTTAGTATTTTTGCAGTATTCCTCTTTCAGATTGCTTTAAAAATCCATTATTGTGTATAAAAACATGCTAATAGTGAATCTTGCACATGGATATGAAAATAAAAGCGCCTGAAACTCGGCCGACCTTCACAGAAACGTCCTGGCCTTCGTCGCCCTGCATGTTGAAGTGAGCGATCTCCGGGCTGAGGCCCGTCTCCATCTGCTTGTACATCTGGTGGCAGGTCTCCATCAGCTGCTGGGCCAGGTCCAAGTGGTCCGGCGGCAGGCCGCTGTGCACCCCCAGAGCCAGAGTCCCCGGCAGGAAGCACACCAGGTGGTCCTGCAGGGCGGCGACAAAGAGAGAGATGCTCACTGCAGGAAATAAATCTGTTTAATGCAGAGCTCCCACAAGATCTGCGCCATCTTAGGCTGCGTTCAGACTGGAGCTTGAAGTGAACCAAATCTGATTTTTTTATTTTCTTTAATTTGATCTTTTAATGACCGTCTGAACAACGCAGGTTGAGTTTGTTCAAATGCGACCCAGGCTGCTCAAGAAGGACAGCGAACAGTAAGGGGCGGGACGGATACCATATCAGGAAATGGAACCATTGCACTCCGGAAATGAAGGGGGCGCCATTTGCTATTTTATTTGTGGTCTCCTGTTTTTATTTTCTTTTGAAATCTGTGATATATCGTCACCTTAATGAAGCAGTTTCACTCTCAGCATGTATTCGAACTTCTCTGTTTTATTTATTTCAGCTCAGCTCACAGTTCTAAACAAATTCTGTACGTTTCTGCGTACTTCTAAATCTGTTCCTTATTTGGGTCTTTGTGGGTCTGCTACTGCCCCTAGTGGTGAGGGAGTGGTAACACAACTAACAAATACCAATGGCTTCCAGACCAACAAAAAGGAAATATGTGGTGAACACATATTGATACATGAACAAAATGGCCGCCGTCAGGATCGACCCTGTTTGAGACGGACAAGGAAATATGTCAGACGATGTGGACAAGCTGCCTCGGATCGATAAAGTTCATTACATTAGCTAAGCTAGTTCAGCAGTAAGTACTACAGAAACATCTGATATTTACCTTAGTATTACACTGAGGTAGGTAGAGTACTAAAGTAGTTTTAAAATATTTATATTGTTTAATAGCTAGGTAGGAATGAGGGGAGAGCTAGCTCTAACCTTGTCGTTTGTTTATTGTTGTCATAGCAACTGCCTACCAAGATGGCTGTCGGTTACAAAGTTAGCGGAAATGTGGCGTCGCATGAGAGCTACACCAACTCCCACGACCCTCCATTGGTACCATTTTGGGGTTGAAGCGGTTGTGGGAGAGTTCTCCGATGAAGGTGAGCCGGCCGGGTCCGGTCTGCCTCACCAGGTGCTTCTTCACTCCTTCCACCGCCTGCAGGTAATCCTCCAGCAGCCTGCAGCCAGATTCAGGAGGGTTAAATGCCGTTTGTGCCCTTTATGTTGGAACCCAACATGTTTTATGAGGAACTCTGAATACTCGCAGGTATTTGTGGATTTTACCTACTGGGGTTTTTAACGTTGTGCTTTTAAATATAGATTTAATAACAATTATAAGTTTTGGAAGTTTGTTTTTTCATGGAAAAATGTTGAATTTCCACAACAAAATGACAAAAACGTACCAATAATGTCCTTAGAGCTAATTTTCTGGTCATTAGCTTTGACAAATATCAGATTGAAACAATTTTATTCATCCCTATTCTCAAAAGTTTTATGTTTTTCATTTTGAAACTTTTCCCTTTTATCCTGTCTTTCTTTTTCATTCCTTCCTTGTCTATTTTCTTCTTTTTCCCTTTTGTCTGCCTGCCTTTATTTCCTTGTCTCATTTCCTTTCCCTCTTTCACTGTTTCATATGAAATAATAAAGTCATAATGTTGGATCATTATTGTTCAAGTCGGTACATTTTGGTTCAGGAGATAAAAAACGAGGCATTACTCGTCTTCGGTCTTCCCGCCCTGGATCCACTGCTTCAGCAGGTATTCGTAGTAGCTGTCGGCCCGCGCGCCCAGCGTGAACACGCCTTTATGGGAGAACTGGCCGCTGTTGGTGTTGATGAACATGGGAACCAAGCCGTCGTGTTTCCCTGGCAGCCTGTGGACCAACCGCATCACCTCATTCACAGCGTCCTGGCAGGAAAACAGGAAGGAACGAAACGAGATTAATGACTGATGCTAAAATAATTAGCGTCTGAGCTAATCAGAAGGAAGACATCAGATGTTCCTGAACGGTGCCTGTAACTTTAAGAGCCTGATTTTATCACATTTTGGTGTAAATATCTATAATACCAGCTAATAAATCACAACTTTTCTGAAATTTCTGTGACTTTAAAAAAAGCAGAACCTACATGACCATATATGGAGTGATGATGTATCACATGGAGCAGAAATTTGTAAACAGTGCTACTTATTGAAACAACACAGGAAACAAACACCATTCTTAATTGGAAAAAACCCAGCATTTAGAGTTAGCATTTTTAGCTTTTAGCATTTAAAATGACATTTCACTATATTAACAGCATTCAACGATTAATCGATTATTCTAGTGATTAATCAGACTAATTGGCACATTCTACAAATTTTTTCATTTAAGCCCTTTTTATGCAACATTAGAAAACATTAGAAGATGCAAACAATTAAATGTTTGTAAGAAAATTAACATTTTATTGCCTAAATTGCACTAAGAGCGTTTCTTTACTGAACACTATCATTTATAGCAAAGGATGCATCTGCAGGTAAAAATACTAACATCGACTTGAAAATTAATTTTTAAGACAATTAAATCTGAGCTTAGAAGTATTTTTCTAGCTGCAGATGCATCTTTTGCTACAAAAGGTCAAGAATTCACTAAAGGAATTCTGTTACTGCATTTTATGGAATAAAATGCTTCTTTGAAACATTTATTAGACAAATAAAGACATCTTTTATTTGTCTTTTATAAACAAATAAAAAACGTTCATTTGCATCTTTTGCTATATCTCTAATATTGTTTAAAAAGGCTTAAATAAAAAATCTGCCAAATATGCCCATTTTAAAAAATCCGATTAATCGATTAAACATCAGAATAATCGATTAATCGATAACTAAAACAATCGTTAGTTGTCACCCTAATGTGTAGAATGTGTTTGGGTTGATTTTGTTGGCGGAAGCTGCAACAGAGGGTCCCTGTGGTACCAGTTTGTGGTCCAGACCTGGTACTGGGGGTCCTGGGTGAGGTGGCTCAGCTCCCTGAACTCCAGCTGAACGCTGGTGACCTCGGCGACCGTGCTGTCTGACGTCCACCGCGGCGGGTGCGCCGTCCCCTTCCCGATGTTGACATCTGAAAACGGGATCTTTGATGGCGTCTTGAATGCCGGCATCAGTCGGGAC
Source organism: Xiphophorus hellerii (assembly GCF_003331165.1). Classification (NCBI taxonomy): domain Eukaryota; kingdom Metazoa; phylum Chordata; class Actinopteri; order Cyprinodontiformes; family Poeciliidae; genus Xiphophorus; species Xiphophorus hellerii. Next base: position 7,149,691 of record NC_045679.1, on the reverse strand, counting down.
CCCAGATCTTTCTTTAAGGGGCAGAAAATAATCTAATTAAAAACTGAAGATGTTTTTCTTGATGTTGAAATAAAGTTTTTTCTTACAGCTTTATCTAAGAAGAGCTGGTCTCCTGTCAGGTGGTAGCAGCTCAGCAGTCCGCCCAGAATCCGAATAGTCGTCTCAAAGAGATTCACGTCCACGTTCTTGTCAAACGAAAGCTCTTTCTCCACCCAGCTTCTAGCTTCAGCAAATTCTGCATCAACAGACCCGTTGCATGTTATTCTTTACATCCGGAAATTTCACACATGCGCACAACGCTGGAGGGAAAAAAGGTGATTCTTCTACATGCCATCCATGTAGAAAAACTCTGTTTAAACAAATTAAACCTGGACATGTAGCTGTTACTAATTTAGTGCAAAGCAAAAAAAAAGTGTAAATGTTAAGGATGTAAATGTTGACCAATAAGTTTAAAATCTTCTGTGTGGAACAAAAAGAGAAATAAATCACCTTCTTTTAGGCCCATAATCCACATGGTGTCCAGGGAGTCGATGAGCGTCAGGCCCAAACCGAACCATTCGCTGAATGACTTGGTGATGGGTTTGAGCTCATCGTGACCCCAGGCGTATTCCCGGTAGGCTTTCCAAGCGTGCCTGAAGGCATCACGGACGGCCTCCAGACGCTCCGCCGCTTTGGGGGAAACTGGATTTAAAAACAAAGACGATTCATTTAGGTCTACAGCTCCTCTTGAAATGCACCGAGTTAAAGAAAGTCTTCAAAAATTTTGAAAACCCACAAACAATGTTACAAAATATATAAACAAAAAAACCCAGAATGCAGCTGTAAGAGCAGAAACATGTAGATGGTTTTAAAAACCATCCGATCGTGAAAATAATCAATTAATCACCACAAGAAACAATTAATCGTCAGAATGCAACTTGATTGGTCAATTAATGGTCAAAATAATCAATTGTCAGAATTATTTATTAATTGTCAGGAAAACTGATTAATCATGAAAGTTATATGATAGATCAATCATCAGACTAATCAATTACTAATCAGGATAATCAGTTAATGGTTGTGATAATCAATTAATCACCAAACTAATTAATTGTCTGTCCAATTGTTTAGTGGTCAGAATGACCAATTAATTGTGAGAATAATAAATGAATTATCAGACTAATCAACTAATTGTCAAAATAATCGATTAATCGTCAGAATTATTGAATAATCATGAGATAATCGATCAGACAAATCAATTAATCACCAGTCTATTTGCTTAGAGGTCAAAATAATCGATTAACCGACAGAACGATTGATTAATGGTCAGAATAATCGACTGATCATCAAACTAATTAATCTTCAGGATAATTGTTTAGTGGTCACAATGACTGACTAATCGTCATAATGATCCATTAATCATGAGAATAATCAACCAATTATTAGACTAATCAATTAATCTTCAGTATAATTTACTTCTAAAATAATTGGATGTTGCAGCCCTAAATAAATCTAACAATAATAAATTCAGTTATGAACATTTAAAAACATAAATACGTTTCCCTCTTTCCCTTCAAGCTTTTCTTTTTGGACCAATGAACTGGAAACATCTGAACTCATCACTTCCTGTTCATTACAAACAATCAGAGGTGAGAAGAAGCAAATGAAGGTGGACCTTGCTGATGGATGGAGGCCGCAGGTTCGGCCGGCGCTTGAGGCTCCACAGCTTCTTTCTGATTGGACGGAGGCTCCGTGGCCGGCTCGGCTTCGATCACCGCTCCTCTCCAGCTGCACGGCAACAACAGCAACATCTAAACACGCCTTTTAAACATTTCCTTTCCTAAAACAATTCACATTACCTGATCATTTTCTTCTCCTCCTCCTCCTTTTCCTCGCCAGCTTCTTCCCGAACCACTTCCTGGTTCTGCTTTGCGTCGCTCACCATGTCCAAAGCATTTCCATCTTTCCGGGAGTTTGGTGGAGCTCTTTTGTTGGAAAATGGCTTCCTCTGTCGGTAAAAACACAGAAACAGATTAAAAAAAGGAACATAAAACACACTTACTTGTATAAATGCAATAATATCCCTCATTTATTTAGAGCTTATTGTTTCAGAAACATTTCTGTTTTATTCTCAGATTATGTTGATGCATCTTCTTGCAGTTTTGAACAATCCCATCATGACTCACCAGTCTCCCATATCCTACACATTTCCACAGTAACCAGCAGCTATTTAAATCCTGCATCCTGAGTCATATTAACCGTTTCATGGAGCTGCTGCTGTTACTGTAAATAAAAGGCATCGTTTATAAGATCATTTAATTTTGATTTTCCAAAACACACAGCTGGTGTTTTTAATCTCTTTGCTGCCTCTGTGTTTGTCTAACAATGACATATTGTTTGTAAATCTTTAATGCAAAATGTTTATATTTTTTGGACAGTTTTGACCAAATGAATTATCTAAGTGTTGTTCTTTCAGTAAATGGCCGTCTTCTGAGTATAATAAATTAGTTGAAAATTATTTTAATAACTGATTTATCACAACTGTCAATAAAACATTAATTTTCTCATTTAAAAAGAGTTTGAATTATTTGTTTATTTGCATCTTTTAATGTTTTTCTATTATGGAATAAAAATGGCTTAAGTGGTTAAATGAATGTGACATTTTTCTTTATACAAGCAATTGAAAAAATAATCAATTAATCACAAAAATAATTGATTAATCAGAATGATTGATTGTCAGAATCTTCTATTAATTGTCAAAATAATCAATTATTAACCAAAATAATCATCAGAATTATTGATTACTAGTCAGAATGCCACTTGATTAATCTGATCAATTGTCAGAATAATCAATTAATCATCAGGATAATCTATTAATGGTCAGAATAACTGATTAATTGTGAGAATAACCAATTAGTCACCAGAATGATCGATTAATCATTAGAATAATAGATTAATTGTCATAATAATTGATTAAATTAATCGTCATAATGTTCAGCTGGTCGTCATAATGTCACCTGATTAGTCTGATCAATAGTCAGACTAATCAATTAATCAGAATAATTTATTAATAATCATATAACTGATTAACTGTAAGATCAGTAATCACCTGAGTGATCAATTAATCGTCAGGATAATCAATTAATCTTCATAATAATTGATTTATAAGATAATTGGAAGTTGCATTAATAAATAAACCTGATAAAATATGCAGTCATGACCATTTAAAAACAACAACATGAATATTCACTCAGCTCTTGTTTGAGAAATAAAAATCCCACCTTGGTGGGCGGCCTAGCCAAAGCAGGGATGTTTGGTCCTCTGGGCTCCATCGGGTCTTGTGGTCCTTCAGCTGGCTCCGCATGGGACCCGGCTACCGGACCTCTGCCTTCAACCGGCCTCAGAACCGGCTTCAGACCCGGGGGAACCAGACTTCTGTCACTCAGCTCCAGCCAGTCCTCCTTATCGGACAGCCCTGCAGAATTTACCAGTTAGCTGAAATTCATCATCAGAAGCACCAAATGTTCCACTGAACTCTCATTAAGACGAGCGCCTGGCTTCACCTCTCACCTCTCCATTGCTCCGCAACGCTGGAGAAGGAGAGCAGCGCGAACACGAGCAGCAGAGCCAGCAGGAAGAGGACGAGGCTCCGCTGCAGCCGAGAAAGCTGCTTCCACTTCTGAGAAAACAAAAACGGACAAATTAAATGAAACTCGACTTACAACAATAACTCCGACATCACCTTCGTTTCACCTAAAAACAACAAAGTACAATCTCTCTTCATCTAATGTTTTATTTCTCAAACTTTCTCAGGCTGAATATCAGTTACCCAAACACTCACGGACCACCTGGCTTAAAACTGACCCCACAATAACAACACCTTAATATAAACAGTCTGAAATTTAAATATTCACTGTCTTTGTTCCTCCTAATATAAAAGGTGGTGCTGTTTTTTTAAATGTGACTGATCACATTAAACCATAAACAAGTTTATTTTGAGTTATTTACAGTTTCTGAAACTATGTTTTTTTTTAAGCTTTCGCGCATAGAGATAAAAAACAACTTTGTTTAAGGGCTATTTGTAATTTATAAACTAAATAAAGACAGACCTGAGCTGCAAAAACAAACATTTTCTTCCAACCAGTAGACTGCCCAACATCAATAGTTTTATTTTAGGTGTAAAGATGCAGTTAATCAGCGCGAGGCGCAGCGCTGCTCACCGCCTCGTCGTCATCACATCACATTCAGCCGCAGACAGAGATCTGCACTCATGTATCGTAACAATGTTGAAAAACTAAAGTTCTGTAATCCAGAAACCTTCCACCGGCATCTTCAGGCTTTCTTTTTAGTCTGAGGTTCAGAGGACTACAGAGCAGGGCATTATGGGTAAATACAACCAAAACAAACATGCTAGCCGTGGGCTAGCAGGAGAAATAACTCATTTCTCAAAATAGAAATCTTTATTTGTTTCTATTTTGTGAAGAAGAGTTTCTCATGTTGTTTCCTTCAGTGGCTTGTGGTGCAGCGCCCCCACAGGTGAGGAGGGGAACAGGTTTTTAAATTAGTTTGGTTTGACTAAGTGCAGTGTGAAAGAGAACCGCAGCAGCTGAAAATGTAACAAATGCTGCAACTTTGTTCACAAATAGAAGAAAATCTGCTGGACTATCAGGTTTAAAAACAGCCTGAAGAAACTCACAAACAAAGAGTCTCAGATGACAAACAGGCCAGTCAGGTAGGGAGCTGCTGGACCAGTTCGACATGGAGGAAACTGAAACGTTGTGGTTTTAACCCACCAGAGGATGAAACTCTTCACTACAGAGAAACAGGAATAATTCACCTGGATAATCTTTTTCTGCGCAAAATCACAAATATCTCAGTGAGCAGAAAAACGCCTGACAGGACAAATTATGAAGCGTTTGTTTCCTTCCTGTCAGGGAGATTTACTGGGTTCTGCTGTTCACACTCGCCCTCTTTTGACTTTCAGATCATTCAGTTTGTTTTCAGTTTGCCCCTCTTTTCATTTTGATTGTTTATGTTTTGCATGTTTTTGACAGGAAATAAATCAAATGTGCAGAAATATGGAGATAAATTTGGATTTTTGGATTGGTCGCCGTCCTCACCCTCCAGCAGGACTGTCTCCGGTGTTTGGCGTTGTTGTAGGCGTGACTGTGGGGGTCGCTCAGGGTCAACGCGATGAAGTCCTTCCTGGGAGGCGGGTACATCCTCGGTCTGGATGATGGGGTCAAAGGTCATAGAACCTGGCGACGAGAAACCAAAAGTTAAAACCACAGCAAACCTGTCAGGTAGGACATGGCTCCCAATATCGTCACTGACTTTAGAGACTTCACATTAAACCACAAATTAGGTTTTCTACCAACATTTGGACTCTTTCACTTCCCCCAGAATCTTTTTCTCTCAGAATTTATATGTTTCTCTCTCACAATCTTGACATATTTTTCTCATCATTTGGACTTTTCTTCCCCAGAATTTTGACATTTCTCAAAATGTTGACTTCTTTCTTCAATATTTAGATTTTTATTTTATGGAATTTTGACACATTTTTCTCATAATTTAGACTTTTTCCTCCCAAATGTTTTCCTTTTTTCCTCCAAAATGTAGATTTTTCTTTCCTAGAATTTTGACTAATATTCACATATTTTTGACTTTTTTTTTCTTAGGATGCTTATTTTTCTCTCTCAGAATTTTGATTTATTTTTCCCATAATTTGTATTTTTAATCCACAGAATTTTGACATATTTTCCCTCATAATTTGGACTCCTCCCTCTGGAATTGTGACATTTTCCTCCCAGGATTTAGATTTTTCTGTCCCACAATTATTAGTTTTTCCCCCTCCAAATTTAGATTTTTCTTTCCTAGAATTTTGACTAAACTTTCCCATATTTTAGACTTCTTTTCTCTCCGAATTTTGACTTATTTTTTCCCGTAATTTAGATTTTTCTTAACCAAAATGTTGGCATATTTTCATTCATTATTTGGGCTTCTTTCACCAGAATTTAGATTTTTCTCCCCCCAGGATTTTTACTGTTTTTTTCTCATAATTTAGATTCATTCTCCAAAACCAATAAAGTCAATAAAGTCAATATGATTTGTTTTCTCCTTTAGTGGCTCTAATCTTGTTTCGCACATTTTCAGCTGAACTGAGGTTATAAACTTCTCGTAATGTCAAGATTGCAAACCGCTTTCTATACGATTATACTAAACAATAAAACTTAAAAGCTCTATATTCCAAATTGTTTTAAAACACCGCAGTAACACACAGCTCAATGACCTAAATCTGGCTAAGGCTAACTAATGAGCTACTTTGTTTTATAATTTTATCAGAATATAACCATTTTACCAGCAGATGACAGAACAGTCCCCGGTTAAAGCTTCGCTTTTCTCCCCTCTCACCTTTGAGGCAGCTTGGCTCCCTGACAGCGACTCTCCGCTGCTGAAACCCAAACAGCTGTTAGCTTCCAGAGGCTAGCCCGCCTCTTCCAGCGGCTTCCACATGAAAAATAAAACCTTTTCCGATCCAGAACCGCAGACCAGTAGAAAAAGGAAACCTGTACGACTTTTACACCCAACAAAAAGCTGCTACATGAGACGCCAAGCAGGTTAAACCGGGGGGAAATTATGCTAAAGTTACAGAATGAACCAGATGCGGAAAGGAACGAACCGGTGACGACGTAGTGTCACGTGACCTGCGTAACGTAAGGACGTTAACCGTTTCAGTACCACGGTTTCGTCACAACCCCAAAATGTCAATATTAGCTTTTTACGGGATAAAATATAGCTTTTATTCTAATTTTATTATACAATTAAAACAATTGGATTGCTTTTGTAAAAAAAAAAATCTATCACAGGTTAGAAAAGGACGAAAAATTAAATAGATTTAAAAACAAATACATGTATGGCAGCTTATTCCGCAGATTATTCCCCTTTTATTATCTCTACATGACTTAACCTTTTTGGAGTTTAAGGTCAAACATTCTGGTCTTATTTTCAGAAATGTTTGAGCTCAAAAAGTTGAAAATGTGCAAGAAAATAAGTCTGAAATTTTGAGATGAGACTCAGAAGTAAAAAAAAAAAAACACTGTAAATTTCTGAATCTGAAAAAAAAATTACATTAACCTCAAATTTTCTAGAAGTTTTGCACAATTTTCTAGCAAATTTTCAAATTTTCAAACTGAAAAGTCTGAGTTTAGAATTTTTTAAATCTTTTTTTTTTTTTAAATTTCAGAAACGTTTTCTAAGTTAAGAAAAAGGTGAGTTTAATTTGAAATATTAAACTTTTGGAGAAATTTACTTTTCACATTTTTGGCAGAAATTTAATCTGTTTATAAGCTTTAACACGTCATATCAACCCACCTTGTTTCAAAGTTTCATAATCAAAACAAAAGCTTATAACTTACTTTTACTACAATATTCCCTACATTTTATTACACATTGCTTCTCAATAATGCTAGAACTAATTTCCATTCTTTAGATGTCTAGTTTATCTAAAAAGCTTCATACCCAAAAAATAGAAATAACTTTTAGTTGTAGAACAAATTAATCAGCCTAAATATATTTCTGTGTCTCAAGTTCAAATATTTATTAAGTTTAGATTTAGAGATTTGACAACAAAACTGTAAAAAATAAAAATAAAAAAACATGCTGGGGCAACAGCAGATGAAGTGCCTGTGTGTGTCATACCTGAGATGTAAAGGAAAAAAATTATATTTATACATACATCAAAATGTAAAACAAATGCTTTGAATCTTTTAAGACGAGGACTGATCGTAAACAGCTAGCACCAAGTATGCATGAGATGAATAAGCTTTAAATAAATGATCAGCACCTTTAGTTAAAGTGATAAACTGGCATCAGTGGGACAGAACCGGCCTGGAAGCAAAACCGTCTGACTCTTATATACACACTAAAGAATGTGAACAGCACAAAAAAACACACATTTAATTTACTTTATACCAGATAAATGTCTCTGTAAACAAAAATGATTTCTCTGTTAAAAAAGCAACAGAGTCGCTGAAGCCGAGGAATTCAATCCCCCGACAAAAGAGAAGGAAGTTGGTGAAATCTTCAGAAACTGGAGAAAGAAGCTCTTTCTGTGTCCGTGATTTAAAATCCTGCTGGATTTCTGTGTGGTGAGGAGGAGCGGCGGGTTTCTAGCTGAAACACACGGGTCCGACGGTGAAGCTGAACTGGTGCGTGAAGTTCCCGCTGTTCATCACCGCCACGTCTCTGAGAGGAAGCAGCTGCAGGTCCTCGAACTCCAACACAGACTCTCCAGAACTATAAACCGTCTCCTCCACAGGCTGAAAAAAAAGCATCATCTGTTAATATAGACCAGTTGCAGAGCACAACGGATGCTGCGAGGCAAAAAGCTGCTGCTAGCCAGAGACTAGCATTGGTCCTAATTGTCAACACTACAAAAACTAGGTAACAAGCTCAGGAAAAAGTTTTAATTAATAAAAATAATAGCGAGGGAGAGGGAAGTAGTTCAGTTATGCTAGCTTGACTATGACAAACTTAACATGTACATGTGCTGTGGAATTCTGTGTGTTTTGGTTCAGTTAAATAATAAAATAAGGGAAAGTAAACAGCAACTCTGATTGTCAGTAGAGCAGGTGTATAAATGAGCTAATCTACCACCGCCGTGTTAGTTTAGCTACTAGCAGCGGTAGCTAATCTACCGCAGCAATCACTTATTCATAATCGCAAAGTAAACATAAAATATAAGAATATAAAAATGTAACGGACTGAATGTTCTGTTCTTTGTGTGGGAAATGTTTGCTTTTTGGCGTTGAATCCTGAAACATGTAGCGGTGTTGTCAGTCAGTTGCTATGGCAACGAGTCTACATCTAACGTAGCCGACACAGAGAGCAAGAAAAAAGTGGTTTTGAGTTTTTCCTCAAAGGTTTTTCTGCAGCCAAACCAAAACACAAAAGGGTAAAAAAAATAAACAAAACCAAACATATGAACAAACTAAAACACACAAACAAAACACAAGAATTAAAAACCTAAACACAAAGAATGAACCTTATGGCAACCCCCAACAACAACAATAAACAACACAGAGCATGTCCTGAATATGGCAACACCTTCCGAACAAAAATAAAACCAGAAATGATTATGAAACAAACAAAAGAAAACACAACCACAACATTTTACCCTCTGAATGTTTTAACCTTTTCACCTTCACCAGAACAAAAACATGCAACTAGGTCAGGTTTTTAAGTGTTCACTAAAAATATTTTTAAACTTATCTCCTTGAATATCATAATAGTTCAACAGGTTAAAAACTTATTTTTCCCGTCTCCACATACCACACAGTGATTCAGCTGTCCGAGGTAGCTTTGCATCCTGGTATCGGTGAGGAATTTCACCTCTGTGTCGGTCGGACCCAGACGGCTTCCTGGATGACAGGAGTAGGTGACCCTCTGAGACGCAGAGACGCTGTGCAGCCGCAGGAAACGCATCTGCACCACACTCTCACCTGGGTAAGAAAACTAACAAACACATCATCAATGTTAATATTTACCAGGTCTGCAACTAACAATTATTTTAGCAATCGATTAATCAACCATTCTGGCGATTAATTGATTATTCTGATGATTAACTGAGCAAAAATATGGCACATTCTACAGATTTTTCATCTAATCACTTAAGTCTCTTTATACAATATTAGAAATACAATAAAAGATGCAAATAAAAACAAAGAAAACAAAAAAAAAAAACATTTTATTGCTTAAATTGAAATAACTTGGCATTCATTTACATCTGAAGCTAAATCTACCACTGGAAGAGATTAGGCGAAAACATATTTACAAAGATAGTTTTAGCTTAATTGCAAAATGTATATATTTTTTGAACAGTTTTTACTTAATTACACTCTAAATATACAGCTTTTGTTTTCAGAAAGTACCAGAACAGCTATTTAGCTACATTATGTGTTCAACTATATAGCTAACAATCTAGCTAGCTTTCTTTTAAGCTATAGGTAAATACATAGTTAGCTTCCTTGCTAGTTGTATTTAGTTGTAGCTTGATAGCTAAATAGCTAGCTAGCTTAATAACTAAGCTAGCTTAGCTATTCTGCCATTTGAGGATTTAAAAATAAAAAGATATTTACAGACAAAAGTTGTTTTTTTTTAGCTTAATTGCAAAATGTTTACATTTGTATTTGCTTAAATACTGCTCTGAATATGTAAAGTTTTTCCAGAAAATTGCCTTTTTTTGAGTGTATACATCAGTCAACGATTAACCAATCATTAAATTAGATCACGATTATTTTAATAATTGATTAATTTAAATTAATCGTGATTAATCCGATTAATCGCTTCAGCCTTAATAATAACAACTAAAAATATTAATTTTGAACCAGAAAGAAAAAGTTTTGTGTTATTGGTGTTATTTTGTACTGATTTCTTTATTTATTGATATGGATCCAGTTGCTTCGCATCATTTATCTCCTTAGTTGAAAATGATTTTTTTCCTTGTTTGATCAAAAGACATTAAGAACTGGGTTTCAGTTTATAGTACATAGTCTCTCCAATGGGATCTGGGTCTTCCTGACGGTGTTCATGAATGAATATCTGCTAAATTAAGAGGTAAACCAATAAAACAGACTAATGAACATGATGCTGCAGGTTTATATCAGTCACCTGATGACCGTGATCCAGCCTGCTGAGCCACTGAAATGATCCATCTTCAGCTGATTCCTCCATCCAAGCTTTCATCGACAGCTGCAGAAAACAAATTACAATGTTTCTAATCAAAAATATTTAGTTGTTTTTCATTTAAAGAGATGGAGAGAGTGATTCTGCCTCAAATCATCTCTTTCGTGTTCTCAGTGTTGGCACTAAAAGCTTATTCCGGCTGCGAGTCGTTGAACTGAGGGGCTTTAACGAGGCTCCTTCAGGTCAGCAGAGACGTTGTGTAATTTCCTGCAGCCGTCCTCGGTGCAGGTTTCATACCTGGGAGTGTTCGGGGTGAAGGCAGGTCTGCTTTGATGAGGAGGAAAAGCTGCAGTAGGCCAGCAGAGCGTCGGCGGAGCTGCCCTGGTTGGGGTCGATGTAATACATTCCTGCAGAGGAGAGAGATCAGCATGGATCAACACAGCGTACTCTGTACTGACAATAACTTTAGTGAAACGAGGAGCAACAACAGCTCACATATTATGAAAGAGGAGAAAAGCCAGAGAAACTACATTTCCAGATATCTAAACATATATATATATATATGTTTATTCAACTATCTTTATTGACAGCCAAATATAAGTACCGTATTTTCCGCACTATAAGGCGCACCTAAAAACCTTCAATTTTCTCAAAAGCCGACAGTGCGCCTTATAATCCAGTGCGCCTTATATATGGACCAATATTGAGCCACAGCAGGTCTCGCAACTACGGTAAGCAGCCGCCGACTTCATTTTCCCCCGTAGAAGAAGAAGCACGCGGTGCACGCTGGGTTTTGTGTAAAGACCCCAAAATGGCTCCTATTAAGAGACACTTACGACGCAGAGTTTAAGCTCAAGGCGATCAGTAGAACATGGGAACAGAGCAGCAGCGAGAGAATTTAACATGAACGAATCAATGGTTATAGCGGAAGTGGATATATATTGTGATTCACTAACGTTTGATTTACCGTAACAGCATCAGACAGTTTTTTACGTGTTTATTGAATCGAGGAAAAGTTTCCCTCCACTATATGTTATACCTTGCTGTAGTTAAAAGATAAACTGTGTCACCAAAATACCACGTCACTGACTTTACCTCGGGGAAAATAATAAAACAGCTTTTTATTCATTTTGGGAATGAACAGAGTTTTCAGAACGCTGGTTTGTAATCTATTAATAAAGTTTGACTGAAATATCTGACTATTTTGTTGACATTCCCTTTAGCGCAGCTCCATATAATGGATGCATAACGTAACTGTAGAGTCTATTCTATGCGGCTTATAATGCGGAAAATACGGTAAATGTTTTCAAACTTTTGCAACACCACACTTTGGAGATAAAAAATGAACTAAAACATCTAATGTATCTTTTAAGAAGACTCAGTGATCTTGCTGTTACCCAACCAGAACTTGTGTACAAGACAATATTGAGTGTTTTAACTTTTCATCTCCTCGTCTGGTTTGGTCCCATGAGCTGCAGACCAACAGATAAACTTTTAAGAAACTTCCAGTGGCGGGTAAAGTAGCAGGTAAATAGACCTGAGTGAGGTTGGCCCCCACCTTCTTCAAATCAGGCAAAATTGGTGTCAAACGTTTGTGCAGCAAAAATTTTGTTTGTGCCGCTATAATTTTAAAGACATAAAGAAATGTTTCTAGAGGTCATCAAAGGTCAACCAGCCCCCCCACCTTCTTCAAATCAGTTTTTTAGGCTCTGATAAAGTTTTTTAGGCCGTTATTTAACAAGTTGAACAGGAAATTGGGAGGAGAGAGAAGGAAATGACCTGCAGCAGATTCTGCAGGACTGGGAATTAAACCCAGGTTGACAAACAAAACCTATAAGTAACGTCCTAAACAAAACATAATTTGCTGTCTTACTATAAACTGGTTAAAAAATAACTGAATTATTCATTTCTAAGCCCCTTTTCCTTCTCTTATACAAGCAGACACACATAAGCTCAACAACACAAAAGCTTCATATTTATTACAAAGTATTGATCTAAGAATTGATTTCTTCCTGTAATGGAAATGATTTCTGATTAAGTTTTCTGTTTTCATGCTTTCATGGATTGTTCTTCTTTTTACCTTTTCTACAGGTTTTCGTGTTAAATTGCACTTTTTTGTTAAGTTTGTTAAACTACCTTGAATCTGTATTTCTAAATAAAGACTAACAGAAAGATCACACAGTAACTTTTAGTTTTTATAAAACCTGTTTTGTTCTTATAACAAACAAACCAGATAAAACAAGTTTGGGTTTCTTTATGGTTCAGAGAATTAAATTATGATTACAATTATCATCTAATATTATGTACAGATTAAACTCTAATCTTAATTTAACATCCTGGAACCTGAAGAATCCAAACCTGTTAAATCAACTTTTTTATGTTTGGTATAAAAAGAAAAACAGGATTTATCTAAGAAAAGCGGGTGAATGGACTGAACTTGTGTAGAGCCTTGCTGGTCATGTTGACCACTCAAAGCGCTTCACACTACAGTCACATTTACACCGACATGCAGGTCAGAGGGCAACTTGCCGCTAAGTGCCCCGCCCCGGGGCAGCTCAATATGTGGCTGAGGAAGCTGGAATCGAACTTACAACCTTCTGGTCACAAGACGACCACTCTACCCACTGAGCCACAGTCGCACTAAAAAAGCCACTGCATGATCCTTTTGCTAAAATACAGATTTAAACAGTTTAAAAGCTACAATTCAGTGCAATTTAATATAAAAAGTGAGTAGAAACGGTAAACTAAAGGACAAACCATAAAAGCACAAGTACAGTGGAAATAAACAGAAATCATTACTATTAAAAGAAGAAATTTTAACTCTTAAATCAATACGTTGCTATAAAAATTGAGCCCAGTGTTGCTGCGGCGCTAAAGCAGCGAAGGGAAAAGGGCTAACGTACGGCTAATTCAATTAATTTTAAAGTTTAACAATAAAGCTGCACATGTGTTTGGGGTTTCTTCAAATCTTTGGGGGCAATTTGCAGTGACCAACTGACCTGACCTACATGTTTTAGGAGATGTGGGGGGAACCGGAGCACCCGGAGAAAACCCACGCAAACACGGGGAGAACATGCAAACTCCACACAGATGGTCTCTGTGAAGACGCAGCGCTAACCGCTGCACCACCGTGCTGCCCACGTTTTTTCCAATTGGGTTGGGAAGGGATCTATTTTCTAGTTTGTCAATGGGGGATAAAACTTTAACGTTTTAAATTTGACGGAGCGTGGCCTGGCGCCCCGTACACAGAGGCTACAACCTCCATGAGTTTGATTCCTGTTTTCCTCTCTTGCTCGTCTTTCTCCTTCTCTAAATATCATAAAAATCCAGAACATTAGACATGTTCTTGACAGTCTTCACTCTTTAGTTTTGTTTTTTTTTGGCTTCTGCCATCGCAGAATGTTCCATACTCTTTTCCAAAATGAAATTTTAGAGTTTTTCTTCTTACCGTCCTGCATGGCATCCAGATTGTCCAAATCCTCCAGGACGGTTTCTCCAGTGATCTCTGTCTCTTCTGAGGATTCCGGATCGTTGGAACAACCTGATAAAGTTTCTCCTGACATTTTCACCTCTGGAGAATCCTCTTGACTTAAGCCATCAACTGGGTCCACTTGGTCCTGTGAGCCGTCCTCCTCATCTTGTGAAACTGTGATGTCTTTTTGTTGTATATCATTTTCCTCAGGTCTCAGTGTGTTGGGCAGCAGGAGATCCTCTTTCACTCTTTGTAAATCATTTTTCAAACATCTGATCTCCTGCTGATATTTCTCTTCTTGCTGTTGAAGTTTTTCAATTTGTTGCAGTGCAGATCGGTTTATGTCCCATATAAGCTTCTCCGCCTTTTGTCTTTGTAAAAGAGCCATTTGATCCTGCTTTATCTTTTGCTGGTAGGTCTCAATCTGCTGCTGTAACTCCATTACATCTGTTCTATGTCTAGATTTTAGCTCCTCATGTGAAACATGAACCCGATCCAGTTCATGGAACATCTGCCTGTCCCTGTGTCGCAGAATTATTATCTTTCTTGCCATTTTTTGGAAGAGCTCTTCCTTCTCAGCTCTTAGTTCGTTGACAATCTGCAGGTTCTCTCTCTCTCTCTCTACATTGGCGTCTTTCTCACGTCTCGCCTCCTGCTGATATCTCTCCACGTCTTGCTGTAATCCAGAAACTTCACTATGATATTTAGAGTTCAGTTCACTGTATGAATGTCTGAGCTCAGCCAATTCTTCCTGCAGACGTTTCTCGTTGTCTTGCAGGAACTCAATCTTTTGGGACATTTCTAAAAACATGTCGTCCTTTTCAGCTCTCAGGTCTTCTAATCTGGCGCTCTCCATTTCCAGACTGGAGTCCAGTCTTTGGGTTTCCCCGTGTAAAATATCCAAGTGTGCACTAGCGAAGCTGCATTGGGGGTTTTTCCAGACTCCCGTTCTTGCCTGGAGTCCCATCATCCCGTTGCGGTATTTCTGAAATTGGTGAAACATTTCTACCTCAAATCCTTTAGCCAAAATCTGTCGTAAATTACTTGAACCGTCGATTGGAAAGAGCTTTGCGCACGTCTGAGCTAGTCAGTGATATTGCAAGCAATGAAAAATATGCAGAATTGTGTCACATACAATTCTGAGTTGATGACATCACAGACTGCATCGCCAGTGACATCACAGAATCTTCCTTTGCTGGCGGTGTGACATCATTCCACCACCAAATATCTCACTCTTCATTCTTGTTTACATTCAAAATAGTCCATGATTCACTCGTTTTTATCCAAACTCATTTCCGTTTTGGGCCAGATCAAAAACCTGAATGTTCATAAAGGGCCTGTTGCACCAGAACATATTGATGAAAACCAATTAAATTGTTAAAATATCAATAAATAGGTGTTTCAGCATCAATACGTGTTTCTTAAAATAACATAATATTGAACATGCTTTCCTTATGGCCCTGAGACGATTCATTGCCAGAAGAGGAAAGCCTGCAGAGCTATGGTCTGATTGTGGGACCAATTTTAAGGGAGGGGATCGGGAACTCAGAGAAGCCTTTGCCAATATGTCAGAGACGCTGCAGGGGCAATTAGCCTCCCAGAAGATTAAGTTTCAGTTTAATCCCCCAGCAGCCCCACATTTTGGCGGAGTGTGGGAGCCAGAAGTTCGTTCAGTGAAGGCAGCTCTCCGAAGCTGTGTGGGTTCCCAACTTCTTCAGGAGGCGGTACTTCTCATGGTTCTTCTGGAGGTGGAATCAATACTGAACTCAAAGCCTTTGGGCTATGTATCAACTGATGTGGCAGACGTGGACCCTGTGACTCCAAATAGTCTCCTCATGGGGCCTGATGGATCCCTACCCCAGGTGGTCTACCCAGAGAGAGAAAACCTCAGTCGAAGACTGTTTTGTTGACATTCCCTTTAGCGCAGCTCCATCTAATGGATGCATAACGTAACCCCAGCCTCTACTGTAGCATCTATTCTATGCGCCTTATAATGCGGGAAATACGGTAGCTATGTGTATTCTATGTAATTAGATCACTAAATACATATATATCTAGATATATACGTAATTGCATAGCTAATGACATGGCCACCAGTCTGTGTTCAGTCTCCATGGTAACCAACGGGTATCCAGGCTGTTTAACATCATATTCACAAATGTATCAGGATCAAAAGAATCATTCAGGAATACAAACAAATAAATGTTTTAAAACTTTCTCTTCCTTCTTCTATTTTTATGTCATTATGTTTAAGAAAAAAAAAACAGGATTTAGTCAAACAAAGCTGAGTTTCCAAGTTTATATCTTTTAATTTGAAAAGTTAGTATATTAGCATATGATTCTTCTTGAACTAGGACACTGTATCTCCTGCTTTAGGAATGAGATGATGGTTCCATTAACGTTGGACCGTTTCTCACCGCTGCTGAACTCGGGGTGGCAGAGCCAGAGCTCCAGGCAGGTGGTGGCCGGGCGCCGCTTGGTCCCGTCAGGAGGATCCAGCAGCAGCCGCAGCTCCTGCTGCAGGGAGTCCAGCAGCGTCTGGATCAGGACGAAGTTCGGCTTGTCTGACATGTACATCAGGCTCTGGATACAGAAATAATAACAAAAAAAACTTATATTAATCAGTTCTGGGTAAGACCAGTGTTTTATTTATTTAAAAAGCTGCAATATTGATCATATGTCATATAGAAAACTGATTGATTTGCCTTTATTTGAGCGAAAGTCATGTTCAGTGACTTTCCTGGGGGGCCAGGAACACCAGGCGGGCCCTGAAATAAAAATTATCACGTCTTAAAATACAGCTTTTTAATATACAAACTGCAACACAAACCAAACAAAATTGGTGTCAAAAGTTTGTGCTGCAAAAACGTCTGTTTGTGTCGCCATCATTTTAAAGATATTAGTAAAAGTTTAAAAGTTCAACTTTTGACCTTTTTCTTGATTTTATTTGTTATGAAATCAAACAAATTTGATGTCCATCAACAAAAGCAGGTGTCAAACTTGTGCTACAAAAAAATTCATTTGTGCTGCTTTTGTTTCGAAGACTTTAATAAAAGTTTAAAGGTCAAAAGGTCAGGCACCTCCCTCCCCACTCCACATTACAAAATCAAACAAAATGGTTGCCATTAATTCTGTATTTGTGCAGCAAAAAAATTCTGTTTGTGCCGGAATCGTTTTAAACATATGAATAGCTGTCAGCTATTCATAAAGGTCATGAAAGGTCAACCAATCATCCCACATTTACAAAAAACAAAATAACTTTCAGTAAAATCCTCAAAACAAAAGAAACACAAATAGATATGTTTGCTGCACAAACGCAGCAGAAAAGACTGTCTGTCTGTCTGTCTGTCTATCTATCTATCTATCTATCTGTCTGTCTGTCTATCTATCTATCTATCTATCTATCTATCTATCTATCTATCTATCTATCTATCTATCTATCTATCTATCTATCTATCTATCGATCGATCGATCGGTTAACTTACTGGGAGGCCTCTCCTTCCAGGAAGTCCAGGTTGACCTTGGTAACCTTTCAACCCCTAAGAGAAAAATAAATAACATTTAGTGATCTAGAAGTACAAACACCGTCGCTAAAACTAGCCTAACTTTTAGCTTAGTTAGAACTAACAAAATTGTTTCTATTTGCTAAATGCTGGGAAAATTGGCGAGAACCTTTTTTTTTTTTTTTTGTCGATTTGTTTTTGGGGGGATGACTTTGTTTTAAAACTTATAATTTGGGTCAAATTTGGATTTCCTTCCACAACATCTGGTTTTAACTATATATATATATACTGTATATGAGAGGTCTGCAGCCAATAACAGCTTTTAAAACTCCAAATGATAAGCGACTAAAACAAAAGCAGGTCTCAGATATTTTTAAATTATTTTTACTGGAAGAATTTCATTTAGTTCCCACAAAAAACAGTAACAGTATCAGTCTTTTGTATTTATATCCACATATTGCTATTATACAGGACATTATGAAGCCAACAACTTTAAAAAAACATACAAAAATAAAACAGAAAACCCAAAATTAGGACTAAAATACAACAAATTTCCTGTAGATATTTATTGTCTTTTTTACAAAGGTCATGTAATATTTAGCTGGACTGAGGGCAGAAATGGCTTTTTGGATTATAAAGGTTGCAGACCCCTGCTATGGATATATGAATATGTTCCTTTATATTCTAATGCTCACTTTAAATCTTTTAAAACAAAAATATTAGCATTTAATATATATCTTGTTGATGACATCATACCTTTAATCCAAACCATCCCTGCAAACAAAGAAAGAGGAGATAAAACTTTAAACTCTCAAACAATAAAACAAAACATTCATATAATCACAATATTAACAGTTTTAACATCATAAACTGTTTTAAGAGTTCTAATAACTCTTAAAACAGCAAAGAGAGAAAACATTTAGATCACTTAACTTTATTTAAGTTCTGCAGGTTTTTTCTAATCCATTAGGAAATAAACATAATAAATGGTTCTGAATTAAGATTTTAGTTTGCTAATAGAAAATATTCTTTATATAAATTATGTCCATGTATGATTTTGAATCTACATAATGAAAAAGAAAACCTACATAATTTCTACTAAAATATACTAAAGTATATCCATTTTGTGGGATATACTGACATCTAGTGGCATAAGTTGCTAATTACAGCAATTTATTTAGTAATCATCTTTTTTGACAGTAATTTTCCTGATTATGTCTATAATGTGATCAGCATGAAGAAGCTACTTACGGGTAAGCCGGGCATTCCCAGAACTCCTCTCGGCCCGGGCGGACCGATGTTTCCCTGGAAACACCAAAACCAGACGGACAAAAGTTTGTTTTTAGACAAATTCAAATTTACAAAATGAAATTTAATCCAAAGGTGGAGGAGCGGCAAATCAAGCTCAAAGTGACGATTATTTTAGTTATCGATTAATCTAGTTCTACAAATGATTAATCAAATAAAATATTGGTACATGCTGCAGATTTATTATTTAAGCCCTTTTTTTGCAATATTACAATTACATTGTTACAATTGAAATAAACAATTTAATTCATTTTTTAATGATAAAAAATATTCTCTACATTGAGAAAAAAATATATATTTTTAATTTACTGATTAATAATTGGACAGCAAAATGTGATTAATAGGAGATTTTATTTTATTTTTTAAAATTTGAACCTGATGAAGTTAAATTAGGCCACTTGATGATTTCTGGATCAAAGATAATTACAGACCAAAACATTTTTTCTATTATTTTAAATGCAAAATGTTTATATTTGGTTTAATTTAATTGGTTTAACATTAAATTTTCATTTGGGATCAAAGTATTTTTTGAACTTGAATTGCTGTTTATTTTTAATTACAGTTTAATTACTGTTCTGAATACTAAGTTCTTTCAGTAAATTAGCTTTGTTGGGGTCCTTAATCCTTAATGATTAATCGATTACTAAGTTAGTAATCGATTAATATTAATCGATTAACGATTAATCGTGATTAATCGATTACTAACTTAGTAATCGATTAATCACGATTAATCGTTTTAGTCCTACTGTAAACACAGGAATGGTGCAAACTCCAAAACACAAAAAAATGGAACAAAAAATGCCATAATCACGGGAAATAGAGCAAATATAAATGGCTACAAACCCTCGCCACAAAACAGAAGTTCTCCAGACCACTAGGCGGCGTCTGGAGTAGCAGATATTAAATATGCTGCTGTTTTATAATACTGTAAAAAAAACCATGAAGTATAACACATTTTCTTTATTCCTCCAACTTTTTTCTGGACATCCCATCTTTTTCCTGAGAGTTTCATCACACAAGACTTAGCGATCGACTCCCACTAGTGGCCTGGAGGACTTCTGCAGCATTTTACACTTGCTGTCTTTGCTATTTGTAGTATTTTCCCTTTAGCTTCTATCTCCTGTTAGAAAAGTATTTTTCTGTTGCACCTGTTGGCCAACGTTTATAACTTTAAGAAAGTCTGAGGAATATTTGACCAACACGTCATTAAAAGTCTGACATTTAAATGCTAAATATACATGATATGCATGAACTGAGGGTCTATTTATGGATGTGAAAGGTTTTGTATATTATGAAATAATTAAGAAGTACCTGTTCTCCTTTCTGGCTGGCTGGACCGGTCAATCCGACTGGACCTCGACTACCCTGGAATATTAAATAACGTCAAATAACACTTTTCAGACTTTTCTTTACGTATTTTTCTTGTTAGAGCAGCATTTTATTGCTTCTCATATCAATAATTAAACCCTGTGGACCCTCCATAAGAGGACCTAAAGCTCCCTTGACATCACAATCTAAACTCTGTAACATGAAACACGTTAAAAACTTTTCCATTTAAAAAGACAGTGGTACCTTTTTGCCCTCAGGTCCAGGTGGTCCAGGTATTCCCATGTCTCCTTTCTCACCCTGAAGACCAAAACGCAGGAATTTAACTTTTTATCACGACTCCAAACAATATTGTAAAATACAAATGGCTCATTATAAACCTAAAATGGTTTCACAGCTTGGGATATTGTTTTAAAACCTAACTTTGCTTTAAACTTCTGTTAAAGGTGACCTATTATGCTTTAATGAACAAGTTAGAACAGATCTATGGCCTATACAAAACATGTTCATTACATTTTTTACACAAAACAGTTCTTAGGTAATGAGATTTAAGCTGTTTTATGGCGTCTTTTCACTTTAAATCCAAATAATCTGCTGCTGGCCACGCCTCCAACTCAACGTTTACACTCCCATGTGAAAATGGCTGCAAACAGATGCCCAAGTATACAACGGCACATCTTTGAAAAGCAGAATTGGAGCCTACTGCACAACCAACAAGACTGCAGCAAGTGGTTTTTGGATGTTAAGAAAAAACATTTGCCTTTTCCGGCAGCCATTGTACAGAGCATACTGAGGTAAACCCAGCTGACCAAACGTGCTGGAGCTCCACTTGGGTTGCTAGGTAACGGGCGGAATTCCACTGGGGTTGCTAGGTAACGGGCGCAATTCCGTAATGCTGCAGTATCGATAAACTTGATTTGACAAACGGCTCATTTTTCAGACACCATAAACAAAGTTTTAAAGTTTTTTTTGCTATTGTGCACTTGGGTTGTTTTTGGAAGCAGTGGAGACCCAAACGGAAGTATAAAAATGTTTTTTAATGACTTTTTCATGAATAAACATGCATCATTTGTGTTTCATTTTACGATTATGCACTACTTTCTGTTGATCCGTCACATAAAATTCTGATAAAATGTGTAGAGATTCTGCAGGGATTAATATAATTTTGAAATGTGCTTCATTTCCAGGCCTGGTGAGTTGTCATCCATTTTGAAGTTCATTAAATTTATGTGAAGATATGTAAAAAAATTTTGATTTTCAGCAAGTTTAATCACTCTAGTTTACCTCTTCTCCCTTTTCACCTTGATCCCCCAGATCTCCAGGTAGCCCAGGAATTCCCTTAGTGGGAATAAAAACACAAAAAAATCCATAAGTTAGAAAATAAATCAAAATATATGAGTCACTTTTGCTAAAAGTCATTTTTATCAAGTAAAGAAATAAACTTACAATGCTTCCTGGCCAGCCAAGCAGGCCTGTCATCCCCTTTTCTCCTGCTTCACCCTAAATGACATAAAAATCACAAACTGTCAGATAAGATTTAACCAAATGCATGAAAACTTCCCGGTAATGTTTCTGTATTCTCCACCTTTGGTCCTCGGTCTCCTCTGGTCCCTCTGACTCCAGCCTTTCCCCGTCTCCCCTGAGGAAATGTTCGACGTGTTTGTGTCAAAACGAGAGAAATGCACAACAATCTGCGCCA
Source organism: Xiphophorus hellerii (assembly GCF_003331165.1). Classification (NCBI taxonomy): domain Eukaryota; kingdom Metazoa; phylum Chordata; class Actinopteri; order Cyprinodontiformes; family Poeciliidae; genus Xiphophorus; species Xiphophorus hellerii. The sequence goes on along the minus strand of NC_045679.1, from coordinate 7,127,721 downwards.
TGTTTAATGCATGAAGCTTCTGCTTTTAGACATGTTTACTCTTATGCAAACCGCCCAAACCAAAGGAACTTTATTCACCAAGATGACATTCAGAACAGGGACAAACTCTCTGCACGTTTTGCTCTAAAGGAAAAGAAATTTGAAATGTGCAAGAGAATCAGGGTCACCTTACCCTCCTTCCCATGGGACCGGTTTTCCCTGAAGGTCCAATTTCACCATCATCTCCCTGTTGGAGCAACACGCAGAGGGAAGAGGTTAAAAAGAGAAAATTTACATTTAATGTCTCTATATGAGCCTGAAATTATGTCTTTATTGCTTCTTTAGTAAGACATGTGTGTAAGAAGAGTCAGAAGACTCTCAATAGTACACAGAGTTCTGTGCAAAGGTTTTAAACCATCACTTTTTATGCATTATTTAAAAAGTTTGTTGTAAGTTTTTCAGCTGGTTTTTGTCAATAGTTTTGCTTTTCGGATATCTTTATTTGGATTTTCCTGCTTTTTTGGGTAAATGAAACAGTTTCACCATAAATGAAAGGAATTCTAGGCAATTATTGCCAAATGCTTTGGCTGAATGTAAATAAAAATATATACGCAGTGACAGGAAGACCACAAAAAAATTAGAAATGAATAAATAAAATAAAATCTTTACTGCAGTAATAGATGGATTGCTAGCTGTAGACAGACAGCTAGTTGTAGATAAAGAGCTGTAGATATCTTGCTAGTTGTAGATAGCAAAATATCTACAGCTGCTAGGTAGCTACAGGTAGATATGCAGTGTAACTAGCGGTGGCTATCTAGCTAGCTGTAAATAGAAAACTAACTTACTTTAGATATGCAGCTAGCTAGCTAGCTTAGCTTGGTGTAGATACATAGCTAAGTAGCTGTAGCTATCTACAGCTAGCTGTAAGTAGACAGCTGTAGATTACTGTAGATAGTTGGCTAGCTCTAGATATCTAGCTAGCTGTACATAGATAGACGTTTAAAACAAATAGATGGGTATTTTCATTACTTTTTGGGATGGATAATTTCAGCATTTTCATTCAGTTTTTCTGAACTAAGCTGATTAAACTCATGAAAAGTGATTTTAAATCACTTCATAAGGTTCTGGTTTTTTATGTCTCTACCCTGAACTCTTAACATTTATCTTAATCCCCCACCCCATTTTAATTCCTTAAATTACCATATAAATCATCATTTTGGTAACTAATATCTGATAAAAGAGACATTAACATTTTAGCTAGAACATTGTTTTATGGACTCCAAATGTCACATTATGACTTTTCTCCTACTTGCATTGTTGAGAGCTTAACGTTTGTCTTTATTTTACACCTTTGTACATATTTAAAAAGGTTAAGTGATGATATATGCTCTTTAGAAAATCTGACCTTTTCTCCTTTGGTGCCTTGTTTCCCTTCAGATCCAGGTTTTCCATATATTCCCTGCAAACCAAAATGGTTCTGTTAGCTTGATGTCAGACTGGGCAATCACACACTGTCCTTTGAGGATTACTTGTTTTTGTTTAAAACAAACATTATGCATCTGTTTTTGCTTAGATACCTACAGGAGCCCCTACAAGGCCGGGGGGACCCTGAGCTCCCATCTGTCCCGGGGGTCCCTACAATTGAGTCAGAATGTACAAAGTAAGACGGTTTAAGAATGAAGCTTTTAGTGGATTATTAGTAGATTTTATTCATGGTTTCACCTCCAACCCTGGTAGACCTGAAGGACCTTGGATTCCTGGAAGACCGTCTTCATCCTGAACAGGATTTTTACAAACAAATATTCAGCAGGAAGTTACAGAAGTGATGAAAGTCGATGCGACCGTCTAGACATCCTTTGGTTTCCACTGATATAAGTTCAGATCCACGAAACCCAGAAACTTCTCTACCTAGCAACATAACGCCCCTCATGGTTTACCCTAACTCATATTATTAAAATAAACTCTTGGTAACCTGTTCTCCTGGTGGGCCTGGTACTCCTGGTTCACCTGTGACCCCTAACATCCCGGGTTCACCTTTGGCTCCTTCATCCCCCTTTGGTCCAGCTTGACCAGTTTGACCCTTTGACAGAAACAGAAGGTCATAATCTTTAGCATAAGGTGAATTTTCTCTCTACGCTGTTTGTATTTCTGATATTTTAGTCACTCACAGGCGGTCCAAACCCGCCGGCGTCTCCTCTGACCCCTCTGGGTCCGATGACCCCCTAACAGAGTCACCAGGATAAACATAATAAATGACTGAAAGGGGAACTGTAGAAACAGAACGATTAAAATCCATATTTCACCTGAGGACCGTCTGATCCTGGAGGTCCAGAGAGTCCGGCTGGCCCCGGTTCCCCCTAACAAGGTGAGATATTCATCATTTAACAGCAAAACGATGGTAATTTTTACATTTCAGCTTTAAAAATATAATTCTGCAGCAGGTTTAGGTGAACTTCATGGACTAAAACAAGCATGGATTTATTTAAAGTATCACTAAAATGATATTTAGATAATTTTGTTTCAAAATGTCAAAAAACTTTCATTACAAAAATAAGAATGCAACTATAACCATTAGAAAATTTAATATTAAAAAGTGGCATCACATGATTTAAATTAAATCCACCCATTACCTTGTTATATAAAATAAATAATTTTATTTATTTACACCTCGGACAATTTAATTATTTTTTTTTACTAAATGTTGAAGCTTAGTATTAATAAATAAATAGAAAAATTAATTACGACATTACATCAATATTTAAATGCAGATCTAAAACAAATTAAACAATCTATATTTATTTAAATGTCATTACTTAAAAAGAAATTAAAACTTTTTTACATTATTTTCTACAATCATACATAAGTTTTTTTTATCATTTAGTTTTATTTAATAATTATTGTGCAAAATGTAATAAATAAAAGAAAAAGAAAAACTTATGTATTTATTGTCCATGTTATTTGGTAAATTTTACATTTAAGTAATTATTTAATGATTAATTAATCTATTTAATTACAAAACATTTAATACACATTAGGCCAAGATTATGTAATAATTTAATCAAATTTAATTATTTAAAAACATAATTGCATGAGGAAATTAATTAAAATTATAATTATAACCCTAAATAAAATAAAATTAGCAAACCATATGTACAAATTTTAAATAAAGAAATTATATGAGGTACATAATTAATGTATATATTTACCTTTTTTATTGTGGAACTTTTAAAAATTAATAGTTTGCAGGCGACAAATGCAATAATTTACTAAACACGTAGATAAATGTAGCATTAATTAATTTGATTCTGTCGATATTTAAAAACATTCAGCTGTAATTTCAGCTCTAATCCCAAATATTGTAAAATTATTGATCAGGATGGAAAATGGCGCCGGTGTTACCTTCTCTCCCGGTGGTCCATCTGGTCCTGGTCGTCCTGGACGACCCGCGATCCCCTAAAATGACCAGAACCAGAATAAACCAGTGAGACGGGCTGGTAAAACCCAGCAGAGACGTTTAACCTCGTCCAGGTAAGAAGCTCACCTGGAGCCCTGACAGACCTCCAGGACCCGGGTCACCGGCTGCTCCAGGCTCACCCTGAAACAAAACAAACTTCCTGTTGCAACAAAAAACTCAAACACAAACTTTCATTTTTCATCACAGGATAACCCCATTACTCAGAAATATCATGTTTTCTCACCATTCTCCCGTTGTTTCCCTTTTCTCCCTTTGGCCCCTGGGACCCGTTTTCCCCGATGGACCCCCAGGGGCCCTCTGGGCCGGTCTGACCAGGAAGTCCCACATCGCCCTGGCAACAACAAACAGAAGCAACTTCCTCTTCCTCAGCAATTCATGACTGGTTGATCAGCTCTAGAGCTGCAACTGTAGATTATTCAGACGATTAATTGATTATCTGGCCGATTAATCGATTCTTCGGACAATTAATCAATTCTTCGGACAATTAATTGCTTATTCAAACAATTAATCTGTTATTTGGACAATTAACCAATCATTTGGATGTTTAATTGGTTATTCGAACGATTAATCAGACAATTAATCAATTATCTGGATGATTAATCAATCATTTGGACGACTAATAGGATATTCAAACAATTAATTGGTTATTCGGACAATTAATTGATTGTTCAGTTTACAAAATTATCACTTTCTGCAGATTGTTTTATGTAACCACTTTTTATACAATATTAGAATTACATTAAAATATGCAAATAAACAAATAATTTACCAAGAAAATAAACATTCTATTGCCTAAAAGCAATAACAGCGTGAAAGCTTGATCATTTGTTGTTGTCAGCATTTAGAGTTTGTGTTTTTAAATTTTGCCCATTTAAAATTATAAATATTTCAAAGAAATGGTAACAAAACTCATGAATGTGATGAACTGAATCTATTTTGACTGGGTTGTTTTTTCACCAAATGGCCTTTTGTTGAATCGATTACCAGATTAGTTAACGATTATCTTAATAATCGATTAACCGTGATTAATCGATTAATCGTTTCATGACCGTTACCTTCTCTCCTTCGGGTCCAGGGTCTCCAGGTTCACCAGGATGCCCGACTTCCCCCTGCAGAACAACCAGAACCACTGAGGCTGATTTCCACTGAAAAAACTCAATGAAGCTGTTCATAACAGAAACACTGTGAAACAAAACTAAAGGCATCTTTATGAGTTTTAATGACCTAGTCAAAGTCTGGATCGACTGACTCACAAACCCCTTAACTAGCCACTGGGCTTAAGCTGAATTACAAAGAAGAATGAGGAAAAATTTCAGTCTGTAGACGTTTGTTTTGAAATCCAGAGAAATTTGTGTTTGAAACGTATTTCTCAGATTTTTTTCTAAATGTGCCAATTTTAGAGTTTAGTAGAAACTAGTTAGATTTACTCAGTTACATTTACTTGAGTAACTTTTTTGGAAAAAAAAAAGAAAAACTTTATCATTCACAGAATGAAAAAAACTTGTTCCACCAGACCTGCAGTTTTTGTTTCAGATGTTTTAAAGTGAAATAAACTGACTTGGAAAAATGTTACTTTAATTTGAAATTATGTTATTTAAAATATGAATTATTTTCATTTTGTTGATCAGTTACTCAGTACATGAGCAGCTTTTTTAACAAATACTTTTTACTTTTACTTGAGTGATTTTTTATACATACTAATGACTTCCTGCTCCACATATTTCATACTTCTGAGGATAAAAAATAAATTACAGACTCTCTCTACCTGAACAGAATCAGGTTCAAATGTTTTCTTTCTTCCTCGCAAAAAATTAATTTCATGCTTTATGAACAAGTGAAAATTTCTCTACAATCCTAAAACCCATTTTCATCTGTGAGGGGTTGAACTCCAGCTGCAGTAAATGCACTGATGATGATGATCCCAGATTGGTGAACCCACCTCTCTGCCGGCTGGCCCCGGTGGCCCCTGGGGGCCTTTATCTCCCTCGGATCCTCGTTCCCCTTCGGGTCCTTGAGCTCCAAGCGCCCCACACGAACCCAGATCCCCCTGAAGCAGCAGAAGAAGCAGAACCTGGTAACAATACAGGGTTCAATCTCTGTTTATCATCTAAGAGTCGTTGTAGACGGTGGTGCTGGATCTCCAGTAGCAGTCCGTGTCGCAGTGACTCTGAAGAGGCTTCTGACTGAAGACTGTTGTCGTGACATGCTAACATCTCAGTTTTAAGGCAGGAAGACAAAATAATTTTGTTACTTCATTATGAACTACACTGAATTCAAGTTTGATGAAAATTATTTATTGTTGCTCATTAAATGAATAATTAATCACTTATGATGTCATTGTTACACAGCTAAAACCTCTACAGGGCCTGGGTTTCCCTACAACCAGGGGGAAGCAGTAATACCAAATAAATCAATCAAAAACACATTAGACTGCCACTAACGATTATTTTAGTTATCGATTAATCGATTATTCTGACAATTAATCAGATAAAAACATTCTGCAGATTTTTCATTTTGACATTTTTTATACAATGTTAGAAATTAAAGGATGCAAATAATTAAAATCCTTTTTTATAATAAAATAAACATTTTTTGTTGCCTAAAATGAAATAACACAACATTCCTTTAGTGATCATTTGTAGCAAAAGATGCTAAAGATCTGCAGATAAAAACAAAACTTCTAACATGCGGATGACTTTTCATCAATACAGTGCAGGGCTGGACACTCTGGATTCACTCTATAATAACTGGACAGAAAAAGGAGATTTGTTTTTACAGAATTTGAACTGGGTGAAGTATATCTTTAGACATTTTTTAAAAATATATTAAATTTAAAAAGTTTATTTTTTGCACAATTTTGGCTTGATTACTGCTCTAAACGTGTTGCTCTTTCAGGAAAAAGCCTTTTTGAGTCTGTTTAAGTTACAATTAATTAATCACTAAATTAGTTAATGATTATTTCAACAATTAATTCGATTAATCGTTACTATATATCAACCAATCTATGCATATTTCATATCAGCACAAAGGGGAAAGATTCATCTGAATAACAGAAACAATATTTTATCAAAGTCACTGAACCAGCAGCAGCAGCAGCAGAGGAAAAATGAGGCTAATTTAAAAAAACAAACTGAAACTTCTTTATTTTTGCCTTGAAACTTACAAGTTTGGTTCCCTCACAACAATGTCTACAAGTACAAAATGCATTTGATATTTTAATAAAATATTTTGAACAGATTCATGGATGAGTTCTGACTGACCTGATCTCCTTTCCTTCCAGTTGGACCCTCGGTTCCTCCAAGACCAGGAAGACCCTGAAGAGACAAAATTATGCCAAAATTATTCTCCACAACAACGAAGCATATGAACATGATGGTGGCTCTTAAAGGTGATCTATTACGCTTCCCTGAACAAGTTAGGACAGGTTTATGGTCTATACAAAACATTTTTTGCACAAAATCATTTGTAGATAACGAGATTTTAGCTGTTTTAGGGTCTCTGTCGCTTTAAATCCTAATAATCTGCTGCTGGCCACGCCCCCTAACTCATTGTTTACACTCACACATGAAAATGGCTCCAAACCTCAATTATACAACTGTACATCTGTGAAAAGTAGAATTTTAACTCAGCTTGAGTTGCTAGGTAACGGGGCTGGGCTTCACTGGGGTTGCTAGGTAACGAGCGGTGCCTGTGGAGCTAAATTGAAGCCATAAAGTTAGTTCAAAGGAATACAAGAATTAAATTGACAAAAAAAAAAAAGATTTGAAACTGGTAAAAACAACTTTTTTCAGTTTCAAAATAATTTTTGAGATTCAAATCTTTTACAGTTTCAATTTTTTTCCCTTTTGGACAAACTTTATGGCCCCATTTTAGCTCCATAAATTCATGCTGTCTTATTCAGCAGACTTCTTTCAGACCCCAGAAAACATTAACTTATTAATGCTATTATATTTTATTGCCTACAAACAGCTGGGTGTTTTTTCTAATTATACGGATCTCAACTGGTTTTTAGAACCAGTTAAGATCCAAATGGAAAAATAAAAATGTGCAAAATGTGACTATTTTTCTATAACAAGTCCCCTTTAGGGGAGAACACCGGATTATGACCAATTTTTGCTAATTAATACATTTTTTATGTGGTTTGATCACAAAAAGTAGCAGCTAGATCCAAATTAATATGCAACATTTCTACATTACTGCTTGTAATCTGATTTCTGATTCTGATTTAAAGGTAAAGCATCTTAAAGTTCTCATAAAAATAAATTACATCAGACTCAGGGTTCAAATTCTGCTCATATGACCAATTTTATTGATTTCTTCATATAAACTGTGACTTCACTTGTTTTTGTGGTTTTTCTCTAAACTGAATATGACTTTAGTTTTAAGAATTAAATAAAAAGTTTAACTGCAGTGCTCTTTGTCCTGTCGGTTTTACAGCAGAAACTTTTGAACCACTGCTAACCAGCAGTTTGGAACTGAAACCTATATCTTTAGTAAAAATGAGTATTTTTCATGTTTTCATTTTGAAATTTGTAACATCTTAAAAACATAAAGTAAACCAACCTGCGGTCCGCTCAGTCCTGGGGCTCCTGGATCGCCTGGCAGTCCGGGGAAACCCTGGAGGTTTAATCCACTCAGTAAATCCACACATATATTAATAACAATAACTTTATAAATTATGTTTTACCCTGTGTCCTTTTTCTCCTGCTGGTCCCATTGAGCCATCAGCGCCTTGTGGGGCCTAAAAACCAAAAAGCAGAAATGTTTTGTCACTTTTTTAACAACTTTACATAAACTAAGGTTCTTTATGAATCTATTTAACTGAAAAGTATTTAATAAATCAGCAGTCAAGGGTAGGTACCCACTCACTGGGATTCCTGCTGGCCCCTGCGGCCCCTGAGGCCCTGGGGGCCCGATGCTTCCTCTGGGTCCAGCTTTGCCCGTCCCACCGCTGGGACCTGGAAGACCAGGAGGGCCCTGAGAAATATTTTCAAAAAATCAAAATGTGAGCAGAAAGTTGTTTGTATAGATTTTTAATTAGATTTGTTTCTAAACTTTAAATAATAAAGTTGAAATGTTAAAATATGGCTGAAAACTTATCACGATATAATTGTTTCATATCAGTTCGTATCGATAATTATTGATTAGTTTTTTATTTTAAATGTCTAAAATATTTCCAAACTTTGTTAAGACCATCCCGGTTTTATCCAGTTTTCTCTCCACGTTGTTATTTTTTATTTTTAATCAGTTTTGAGGATCTGAGGGGAAACCTGAAACTGCTGCTGCGTCAGTTACTCAGCAGGTCGTTGCTAGGCAACCAAAGAGCGAGTGATTCAGTGGATTCCACCAGCCTAGCTAAGCTAGCTGCCTTGTTATTGATTTATTGCCCTACATTATTACATAATACTTAAATCTCTCTGCAGAAATTATTTTTTTTTAAATTAAGATAATGAGTTTAATATAAATTAAAGATGAAATTTAGTTTTGTAAGAATTCACATTCAAACAAGAGATTGTGAAGTGACTGGAAAACATTTTTGGAAAAAGGTAAATTAATGACCTTAATTCTAATCTATCTGGTGTTGATCTATCAATTTTAAAGAAAATTGAGCAGCTGCAAAGTTGAAATTAAAAGCAGAATTCCTTTCTTTCCTTTAAATAAATAATAATGTGTGAATATTTTTTAAATAAATAAATTAAATTCAGCAATAGTTGCCATTTTGTGGATATATAAACCATTGTTTTATTTCAAACATGAAATGAAAACATGCCCTGTGCAGTGATTCAGAAAAATAATCAAAAGGACAAAAAAAAGTTGCATGTATTAAAAACACAAATGTAAACAATAAAATAAATGTAATATATGGTACAAACTTACAGGCGGTCCCAGGACTCCTTTGGGTCCTTCATCTCCAGGTCGGCCCTAATAAAAACAAAGAAATAATTTTTTTAAATAAACAGAGGTAAACTCTATAATGTTATTGTACAAAAAATGTTAATATTTTTTCCAATTGATAAATATTCATGTCCTTAGTTCTCCTGATCTCCAGATACTAATAACATTTAAATTATTTTATATCATTATTGTGATGATTAAAGACCCTAAATAGATTTTTAATTGAAGGACAGAGATAATTCATTCTGAAATTACTTTTCTCATAAAGAGACATTTCAGTGGAGAAAATCCTTTTCACATCTCAATGATTTTTAAATACATTTTCTCACCTGAGATCCGTGAGGTCCTTTCTCTCCAGGAGAACCTGGCAGACCCTTAATAGAGATCAGATAAGAAATTAAACAACTAAAACCTGTTTATTGCTTTAAAACTTCTTGCATTAACACTAATGAACCCTCCAGGTTGCAGTTCAGCAGTCAGAGATTTTTTGAAAGACAAAAAATATAAAAAATTAAACAGAGATACTTACTTTAGGACCCGGCTTCCCAGTAGGGCCCAGTAATCCTCTTATCCCCGGTTCACCCTTTGGAAATAAAGAAATTCAAGAATTTCTGTCTATTTTCTTTAGCTTGACAGATTCCATTACTTTAAATCATCAAAAGATAAAACAAAACAAGCTAAACAAAATAAAAAAAACATGAGAATTAATGGAACATCAAGAAATTCAATTTTTTTAATTTTATTTCAGCTGACCGCAGTCAGAGTGACCCCTGATGGTTGAAACTGTAAATATTTAAATACAACGCTAACAGCTATATAAGCTAACGTTAGCCAACAACCAGTCAACCTACCAGATGCTCTCAAGTTAAGAGTAAAGCTAACAGCTACTACGCTAACAGTTCAGCTAAAAGCTTCTTCTACTAAAAGTCAAACTAAAAGCTATTTATGGTAAGAGTTGAGCTAACAGCTAATCATCCTACCAGATGCTTAACTGAAAAGTAAAGCTAAAAGCAACTTAGGCTAACAATAAAGCTAAAGAATCCTTATGCTAAATGTCAAGCTAAAGCTACACAGGAAAAAGTCAAGCTAACAGCCAATTAACTTACCAGATGATTAACCTAAGACTTATGCTAAAAGTTAAGCTAACTGCTACCATTGGTAAGAGCCAAGCTAAAAGCCAAACAACCCACCAGACACATAAGTTCACAGTAAATCTAACAGCTACCTCAGCTTAGAGTAAAGCTAAATGCTATAAAGCCATAAAAAGTGTCAAGCAGATGCCTAACCGAAGAGCGAAGCTAACAGGAACTTAAGCTAAGAGTAACACTAAAAGCTACTTATGTTAAATATCAAGCTAAGGCTACCTAGGAAAAAGTTAAGCTAAGAGCCAATCAACCTACCAGATGCTTAACATAAAATAAAGCTAACAGTCAAACAAAAAGCTAACAGGAGTCAAGCTAACAGCTGATCAGACTAGAGGATGCTCAAGTTACAGGTAAAGATAGCAGCTGCTCAAGCTAACACATATCGTTACTGCTACTCAGGTCAAAAGCTAGTTAAGTCTAACTAGCAGTCAAGATCTCTGCTAAGTTAATATTTTTAAATTAATTGCAACTAAGGTATAGGCTAACCACTACTCAGGCTAACAGCTAATCAATCCAGGAGTAGATTAAACAGTTACTTAAGCTAAAATCAAGTTAACTCCTCACATCAATCCATATTTAAGTTAATTATTTTATTAATAGGGAGTGAGGGAGGTATTTATTTACCCGTTCTCCTATTGATCCTGGAGGCCCTCGCATGCCCACAGCCCCAACTACACCCTGATTGGAGAAGAAAATCAATTATCAGAAATATTAACATAACAAAAACAGCGTAGCTTAGCATTCTGGCTAAGGCTTTTCTTTAAAAAAACAAAGATCTTTTTTGCCTTTAAGTTTATTAATTTCAATCAAAATGACCAGAAAAGGAGATTTTATTTGTTCATCTTGAAATAATAATTTCAACTCTACTTCGTTAATATGATGCAGAAGTTTTGAAAACAGGGAATTTACTGTTTTCTGATTCTTTTAGAAATCCCCTTTGTTAAAAACAAAACTCATAACAGGGTGTGTTTGTAAAAAATCTTGTCCAGTTTCAAAATTTACTTTAATTTGTTTTAAATTTTTTAGCACATATCTGAGCTTGTTTTGTGTTGATTCAATATTTGAGATCAATGCTGAAGAATCACTTACATACATGCCAACTGGGCCCTGAGGTCCTTCCAGGCCGGGTTTCCCCGTGAAACCCTGGAAATGCAAAACACACAATCACAATCAGATCACACAGAAACGTATAAATACACATTTATATAACAATAATTCATGTTCTGATTATGGACGACTCACTTTTTCTCCTGGTGGACCCGGAGATCCCGGGGGCCCCGTCTTTCCTGGTGGCCCCTGAAACACAAAAAACACACAAGCAGGGTTGGATACTGTTTACTGTGTTTACTCTGTATAACCCTGGATGTCCTCTGCATGAAGCTGCTTCACAACCGAGGTTACTAAAACTAACTAAAACTAAGAAAGTAACAGAAACTGACATTACGAAAACATTTTCGTTGACTGAAATAAACAAAAACAGAAATTAGTTTAAAAAACAAAAAAATAACTAACTAAAAAAACTAAATAAAACAAACTGAAATTCTAGATTTAATTTTCTTTGTTTTTGAATCTATTTATCAGCTGTTTGAACTGAGTGAAATTTATTTATTTTTTTACGTCACGCAGGCAGTTTATGTCAGTTTTCGGCCCTCCATATTCCTCCTGGCAGCTACGCTAACGTTAGCCCACAAAATGGCAGCAACCAGAATCAGCTGGTTGTTCAACAATATTTGGTTACATTATTGGAAAATAGTTTCCTCTGAATGAGTATTCATCACCCAATCGATGCATTTATTTATGTAAAATCACAAGACTTTAACGTTTTTGAATTCTGCGCCAAGAAAATGAACCAAAGTATGAAAAAACTAAAACTAAACAATATTTAACTAATAATGACTAAAACTAGCAAACACTCTCTAAAAACCAATAAAACTAACAGAATTAGAGAAATAAAGTCACGATGAAATAAAACTAGACTACACTGAAAACAACAACAGTGTCTTTAGTCAGAGGCTTTTTAGAATTGCCGTAACACTGACTGCTACAGGAGATCCTTCCTGATCATAAAAAGCAACTTTATGAAACTTGTGTAATAAATACCTTCAACATTTAATTTTTCTCTGGAATTTATAGTTATATTGAATTTTAATTCTAAAAATGTGTTAATTTTTATATCTTAATAGATAATATAATGTTTAAATTAAACTTAGAAATCCAAATTATGTCAATTAAGCCCCAACTGAACAACTTTTTAAAATAAATTACTTATAATTATTAGTCTAAGGATATTTTAGCCAGTATTTAAAATGTTTTAAATAAGATCCATTATTGTTTACTGTATTAAACGCTGAAATATTTTAACATTTTCTCTTTTGCTTCTCTTTTCATCAGCGTGATTTTAATAACTTGGTTGATATCATTTAAAAATGTGTTAAATATTTATGTTTATAATGTTTAATTGCAAATAAAATTAGACAAAAAAAAAAAAACAAGCATTCCAATTCATTGTGTTGAATTGAACCTGTTTCAAGTTTTTATTGGATTTTTTTTATGTTAATTTTAAGATGTTGCAACAAGAAAGGCAAATATTAAGTGATTTCCTGATTAAATGAAGCTAAATGTGTAAAATATGGTTAAAAAAGGAGAAAAAATTTTAAATAAATAAAAAGTTTAATGTAAAGTCAGCGCAGCGTACCGGTGACCCGGGCGGCCCGTCTGCTCCTCTCTCACCAGCATTTCCTGGAAAACCCTGGAAAAAAGTTCAGAAAATAAAAACCATAGATATTAATAACTTCAAGTTGTAGTTTAGTTTTTACTCTCAGCTTCATTCAACAAATTAGCTCCTGGTTTTTTAAATAGCTGTCCAAAGTTTCGTTTATTTGTGATTAATTCCTGATTACCCTGGAGCCTCTGAAGCCGCCGCCGCCGTCTGCGCCCTGCAAACCCTGAAACAAAAACAGACAGAAAAAGAGATTTATACATGAAAAACATCAACAAATAGGAAAATTATCTGACAATTGTTTGGATTATTGTGTCAAAAAATGATTTTAATGATGAAATCATGTCAAATTCTCCCTGCATTAAATTTGATGCCAGTGAAGGTAAAAAAAAAAAGTAGAAATTTAAATTTCCACCAAAAAACTCTTTGAATTTTTTAAGTAAACCCAAGAAAGTTTTGAGAAAAAAACTAGGAAATTTCAGAGTTTAAAATACCAAAAATTAGGACATTTTTAGATTAATCTCAAAAATTGTAAATATTTATTTACATATGTAGAAAAAAAACCAAGAACATTTCTGAGTTTGTAAAGTGCAAAATATGCTGGAAAAAAAAACTAATTTTGAAATTAATGTCAGAAATTCTCTAGAAAAAACGTGAAAGTTTTTGAGTTTGAAAAGAGCAAAATTTGCTGAAAAAAATTTAGATTCATCTCAGAAATTTTCTAGAAAAAACAGAAATTTCAGAGTTACTAAAGTGCAAAATTTACTAGAAAACCCCCTCAGATTTTGAGATTAACCTCAGAAACTTTCCAAAAAACGTTGGGATTTCTGAGTTTAAAATGTTGAAACTTTGGTAGAAAAATTTTGAACATTTTCAGATTTAGCTCAGAAATCTTCTAGAAAATAAACTTGGAAATTTCTGAGTTGTACAGTAGAAAATATTTGACTTTTTAAACTTTTTGAAGTTCAGATATTTACAAGTTTTTCCAGAAAATTTCAGAGGTTAATATCAAAGTAAAATCAAATGTTTTTTTCATAATTTCTTTTAATCTACAAGTGCTCTACTATGTTTTTTATATTAATGGGGGAGTTTTTTTTGTAAGATTTTTACTTTTTAAACTCAGAAATGTCCTTGTTTTTTCTATAAAAAAAAAACAAAAACCTGTGATTTATCTCAACATTTTCTTTTATTTTTACAAAAATTTCCTCTTTTTTATTTTCCTCTATCTACAATGCTCCTAATGCGACGTTGCAAAAACACACCTGAATTTACGAGTTTAACAAATTAAATATCTTTTCACTAAACTTAAGAAACAGTCATGAAGACATTTATAATTATCATTCAGTTCAGTTATTAAGATGCATAAAGTGAAATATTTTTTAACTGAAAAACATGAAAATGGTTAAATCTCAGCATTTAATCTGAAAGTGAAGCAGGACTGAATACACACCTCTCTCTCTCACACACACACACACACTCTGATTCTGTTGGATGTGATTTGAATATGACAGAGAATGGGAACCTGTGTACCAGGCTTTCCTTCTGCTCCCCGCGGTCCCGTTTGCCCAGAGAAACCCTGAAATGAATCAACCAAAAACAAACAAACTCACTAAAAGAAAACATGGAAAACATCTGAACGCTGCTGAATTGTAACGTCTTTCTGTAAATAATCAACTTAAATTATTCATTTTCCATTAAAAACATAGAAATACCAGAAACTTGAGCAGAGTCAACAGCCAGATCATCAAATGTTTGTAATTTAAAAGTTTCTGAGCTTTATAGTGGTTTTTATTTTTTTTACGTCCTGTATATATTAATCTTTTCACATTTTTGCCATTTTTAATCTTTTCATACACAAGTCAAAAGAAGAAAAAGAAAAACAAGACAAATGGGAGAGTGAAAAAAGTGTAAGTTTATTCTACCTGCACTTGTTTCTACATTCGGCATCATAAAAATCAAACAGCAGAATCCTGCCTGTATATTTTTATAAAACATTTCACCAAGAAATTCCACATCAGTCTGTAGACAAACTCATAAAAATGATCAGAATCAAACCTGTGTTGACTTAAAAACAAAGAGCTTTTAAGTCCCTCTGTATGTTGCCGGTTTGGTAGGTGTCCAAACTACCAGATAAATGTTTTTTTTTTTTGTTATTCGACTGAAAGTTTAGAAAACAGCCAAGTAAATCAGCGCTTTAGGATTCATCTGGAACAAGTTATTTAGGAGAAGCTAGATGTGCTAAACGTTTTCCAAAGATAGCTAAGCAAAAATTAGCTTAGCGCATTAGCGTACGTGTATTGGGATTATACAAAACTCACCACAAAATTTCTGCACAATTTTATGCAAAATTCAAGTTTTAAAAAACCAATTTAACTCAACTATAGTCAATCTAACCACCAAATGAAAACTTTTAGTTAACTGTTTGTCTTTAAGCTAACGGTTTACAGACTCACCATTGGGCCCGGTGGGCCAGGATGGCCCCTCAGTCCAGACAAACCCTGGAGAAAACACAGAGACAATGTGGAGAAAATATATGAATATATGAGTCACTTTGATCCAACATAAAACATGTTCACATATTTTCTGTCAGATTAACCTTGTTGCCTCTTGGTCCGGGTTTGCCAGGTCGGCCATCTTGTCCTCTGTTCCCCTTCAAGAAGGTCAGAGTGTTAGCCTGATTCCATCGCAAATTCATATTTTTATGCAAATTTCGCTTGACAACAAATCAAGACATTGAATTAAATCAAACTAAAGAAAGAAAAAAAGCTGCCATGTTGGAGGAAACAGGTTTTTATTTATTTTTTAGGAAGAAATAAAATATTCTGTTGTGAGATCACAATGTAGAAACACAAATCCTCACTGACCTTTAACCCCTGGCTGCCCTGTTTCCCCTGCAGGCCGCCCTCACCGTCCGTCCCCTGAACGAGAAAATATCAAATCAGTCCAGCTCTTCGTTACGACGCCAAATCAGAGCCAATGGAATTAAAACAAACATGTAAGGATTGTAAAAATTAAAAATTACATTTTCAGACTAAAAGAATGCAAGAAAAACTTTTATATTCTGAAATTAATTTTCCAGAATTTTTTATTTTTATTTTTGAGTTTCAAAAGTCAAATATTTACAAGAAATAAAAAAAATTGAGATTTAAAAGCTGTAAATTTACAACTCTCAAAACTCAGAAAATTTCCAAAAGCCAAAAAAATTTAACTTTTCAATCTCTGAAGTGTCCGAGTTTATTTCTATAAATTTCTTGAGATTAATCTAAAAATTTCAGAGTTTTTCTAGCAAGTTTTTGACTTTTTGAACACAGAAATGTTTAGAATAATCTCAGAAAAGTTCACGAATAACCGTGGAAAGTTCTGCGTTAGAAATAAAGCAGAGGTGTAAACTTTCCACAATGACGGGTACGGAAAGAAACAGTGTAAATTTCTGAGATTTTCTAGAAAAAAAACAAGTCGCATATTTAGGAGAAAAAAACTCAAAAGTTTTTTGATTAATGTCAGAAAATCTCCAGAGAAAACTCGGAAAAGTCAAACATTTCTGTCTTTTCAAGCTCAGAAATTTCACAATTATTTTTATTTCAAATTTCTGACATTAATCTCAAAATTTCTGAGTTTTTTGACATAAAAATTTACTCCTTTTTAAAAAAAAACTACAATAGCTCCAATAAAGCGTCATAAAAAAAGAGCATGGATAACTTTATACTGTAGATTATTATTATTATTCTAATTATTATGATCGCAGTCCTTCAGTCTTTACCTCAGTGCCTGCAGGGCCCGGCGGGCCGCTGACCCCAGGGAAGCCGGGCAGACCGACGGGGCCCCGCTCCCCCTGAGGGCCCCAGACGCCTGTGGCCCCTGGAACTCCCTGAGACAAAGAAACAAAGTCAGAGAAAAATACTGAACACAAACAAGTTGATTCTACCAAAAGTTTGTTTAAAATCAAAGTCTTTAAATCTTCATCCCAATAACTAAACAATAAAGAAATAATAAATGTTCCTACTTTGTCGCCTTTAGATCCTGCGTCTCCTTTGTCTCCGTCGGCTCCTCTGTTCCCCTGTCAGGACAATAAAACATGGATAATAAAATAAAACGATCATATTTTCACACTGAAACACGAGTCGATCTAAAACACGACAAACCGTGGCTCCTGGGAAACCCAGATGACCCGGCCTGCCTGGCAAACCCTGAGAAAAGTAAAAATTACAAATATTAATAATTACACGAAAATGTAAGTAAAACAAGTCAAATACAATAAAAAATAAAAATTTGTCTTTTAAATGGAATTAACTCAACAAACTACTGTAGAAAAGATCTATAATTCATGAAATATAAAAATATAGAATAAAAATCAGAAGCAAACATTAATTTATGATGCAGTGGCAGAGTTTGGCCAGCAGATGGCAGCGTGAGGCTGCAGGATTTCCTCATATCAACAGAACCGTTTCGGTTTTTCAGCATTAATGCTACAAACGACACAAACCAGCTGAGAACCAGGTGAATTTTAGGACCTGAACTCACCGTAGGGCCCTCAACGCCAGGATCCCCCCGGGGGCCCACCGGCCCCAGAGGCCCCTGTGGACAAACATCAGAGTTTAAAACAAAAAACTGACAGGAAGTTAAATATACTCAACTTTATGCATTTATACGATTAAACATGGCAACTGCAAATAGGACTCAAGATTTAAGATTAAATATTTCTCCATTGACCTCCATAGGGGAATTAATTTGTCCAAATAGCACAAGATTATTATTATTATTATTATTATTATTATTATTATTAGGGCCACTGAAGATGGAGGGAAAAAAAGAGTAAATTACTGTCCCAAAAAAATCAGAATTTTTAAAATTAATCTGTGAAATTTTCAAGAAAGAACAAGGACATTTCTGAGTTTTAAAAGTAAAATATTTGCAAGAAAAAAAAACCCTTAGATTTTTATGTTAATATAAAAAGAAAATTATAGAAAAAATAAACATGAATTTTTTATTTTATTTTAAAGTTCAAAATATTTGACTTGAAAATCAGAAATTTCCAGGTTTTTTCTAGAAAATTTCTGAGATTAATCTAAAAATTTCTGAGTTTTTTTTCTAGCAAATTTGTTTCAGGTTTTACTGTTGAATTGCGGCTACTGGGGGGCCGCAAAAAATTCTTCCAGGGACCACAACTGGCCCCCGAACCTCACGTTGAACACCCTTGATGTAAACCAGTTCTCTGTGGCTCTATGTTTCGTAATGTTCAACCTTTTCCTCAGATCATGATGCTGCCACTATCATGTTAGGCAAATTATTTAAATTGTTTATTGAAAACAGAAGCATTTCTACTTCCACTCTCTATTGTGCTCTGTTTCTATAAAATACATTAAAGTTTGTGGTTACAAAATGTGGACAAACTCAAGACGAGGTGAATACTTTAGCTAGTTTCCTTTAATTAAATGTAGAATCGATAAAATATGAGTCAAAGAAGTGATTATTTTTATTATTAATGGAGGATTTCTGTTTAAAAACAGAGATTTTCAGAGAATTAACTCAAAGTCACATGAAAATGCTTTAGTGATTTAACTTACAGGATCTCCTTTAGGCCCAGCAGCGCCCATCAGTCCTGGATGACCCTGTTAGGAGGAAAATAAAGTAGATTTTAGCTCCTGCAGCAACTTTAACGAGGCAGCAGCCAGAGAAACCTGCGCTCACCTGAGGTCCTCTGTGCCCTGGAGGTCCGATCTGTCCCTGCAGACCCAGAGGCCCCTGGTCCGGAACAAAACAAAGCCGTTTTACATCTGAACCAGAATCCAAACATGAGGAAAAACTGAAAATCTGCAGCATAAACAATTTATACCTCAGGACCCTGGGGGCCAACAGCACCAGCTGGGCCCATTTCGCCCTACAAACAAACAAACCACATTTTTAATTTTTTTTTACACAAAAACAGCAACCAGTTCACCAAGTTTAGACATTAAAGCCAGTTAATGTTTGTTTCTGTGACACATTCAAAACCTGAATCATTACAAAACCTTCAGTAAATTGGAAAATACAGCATAAAACAAAGTAAAAGTAAAAATAAAGGTTCAGTTTTTTGCTAAATTACATATTTTTCCTCGGGATTATCTAAAATATTTGACAGAAAATGCAGCTTGGGAAGCTAAAATAGCTAGACGCTACGTTAGCTGACAGGCTATTGGCTGGTGTTTGTAGTTTTCTTGGCTCTTATTTCCGCCCTTCTGAATCCAGAAGGGCGGAGATAAGGAAGACTGTTAGCTTCTGTGGTAGCGCTAGCTAAAATGGTTTCCACTGCGGGAATGAAAGAATATTAAGGCATATTAGATGTTTGGATTGTTAAAATAGCCAATTAAAAGTGTTTTTCACAATTATTTGAGGATTTTATCTGCAAAGAAAATCAAAACAAAACATAAAATTAAGAGTATATCACTGTTTAAACATGTTGTATAGAAAAGTGGGTCTAAAGAAGCTTAAATTGGATCAAAAGAAAATGGTTCTGTAGGAAGAGTGAATGAAAATCAGGTGCAAAAATTAGACTTTTGTTTCTGTTCAGTTTAATATTCTAAATCTAAACTCCTCTGTGTTTCGCAAATCAGGAAATGAAGCAGGAACATAGATTCTTCGACAGAGGAGACAATATTGTTCCTAAAAATATCTGACAAGAAAATGGGGCTTAACAGACAGCCCTGAGGAACTCCATAACTAAGTGGGGCATTTAAAGCTGGTAAGCAGCCAGTTATTCAGTAATTAGAGAAGAAACTGTTGCTGCCAAAAAAATCTGTGAAGAGTTAACAGACGTTTTCTGAATAAATTTATTTGATTTCTATTAGGACTTGGTTATTAATAGAAGGATCCCAAACATAGCAGGAAATCTACAACAAAATGGCTGAAAGATAAGATGATGAAATGATTAAACTTAAGGTCAATAGAAACAGAGACTAATGTTCAACGTTGACGGCTTTACCCTCGAGCCGTTAGCTCCTTGAGCACCAACTGGTCCGGTCAAACCCGGCGCTCCCTGCAACACAAGTTTAATTATGATTAAATAAAACATTTTAACGCAATAAAAACGTATTAATAAAACAGCTGTGTTCTTACTGGTGGCCCTGGGGGGCCCGAGGAGCCGTCCAGTCCGCTCTCCCCCTGGAGGAAGACATGAAAATAATTCAAATTTCAACAACAACAAAAATATTGAGGATAATAAAACTTTTTTGATAAATTATAGAAAACGTTTCTGACTTCTTCTTCTTCTCAGTTATGATTAAATTATAAATGTTTAACTCACGTCGGGTCCAGCGGGTCCTTCTTCCCCCTCTGCACCTCGGACCCCCTGGTGTCCCTGCAGCGAAGATTGAAAATATCATCATAGGATAAACAAAACAACATTAGCCTCCATTTATCTAAAATGTGTTCATATTCCTCACATTTCATGACAAAAAGGTTCCCAAACTCAAAGGATGAGCCAATGTTGTGGTAAAAAAAAACATTATTGTAATCTTTTTCAGATTTTCAGACATAATGCAGGAAACAGGATGTTTAGCATCGACTAGTTAGCTTAGCTTAAGCTGAAAATGTAGCCAACAGGTCTTTACTGGATTTCTGTTCCTGTTTTTAAAAGACATGGCGACTAGAGGCTTGCAAAATAGGTCCAGTCTAAAGTTCTAAAGAGATTTGTGTTTGCTGCAGGAGGAAGAGACTCACTGGAAGTCCAACAGGACCCGGGGGACCAGGCAGCCCAGCTTCACCCTGCAGGAATAAAGAAAAGAACGCAAACATAAAAACCCCTCTAAAATAGATCAACAAGGTTTGGTCAAAATAATAAACCAATCATGTTTCTTGCAGCCAGTAAAGCCTCTTTATGTCTCTAAAGTTAATTGATTTGCTCGTTAAAACCTTAAGTGCCCATTATGACTTAGTAAACTCTGAACTTCCTCATAAAAATCTGATTTATAAGGAGTGAGAAGAAGATCTACAGCAGCTTTAAACAATAATAATGATTATTATTGATGAGTACCTTCTCACCAGGCCCACCAGTTTCCCCCCAGGGCCCGCGGTCGCCAACCAGACCCTGAAAACAAAAAGAAGGAAAAAGATTGATGCTATAAAAACGGTACATGTTTCTTATAAAATATGTTTTCTATGAAAATGTTCTCCATTTTCCAGTAATAACAGCTCACAAGCACCGTTTTGGGTCACTACTGTGCTGGAAAACCCAATATTCTAAAGCGTTTATAATGCTTAGGCCCACAGCATCACAGACCCTCCACCATACTAGACTATGAGTCCAGGGGTTTTTCTCACATATTCAGACTTTGTTTGAATGGCAAACCTCATGTTTGTATTTGTGATGGTAGGAAAGAAGTGTCTCATTCTTGGCATGTAGATAGTGCCTTAGTGGTTTCCATGGAGACGAGGCGACCCAAAGCGTCCTGTATTTTAACAGTGACCTTTTAAACCATCTTTTCCTTCCTGATCACTGAGTTTTCATCCAGATAAAAGTTAGAAAATAGTCCAAATTAAAAGAGTTTCAGATAAAGGATGGAAAGATGGACAGACGGGTAGAAAATAAAGAAGACTGGATAAATGTTTGGATCAACAGAAAGACGGATGAAAACGTTTAGCTAGTAGCTGGCTAATTAAACCCTGAAATGTTTCTTTTCTAAACCATTTTAAAGCAGTTGTTGTTGAATTTTTAAAAATCTTCTGAATGAAGCTATAATCGTTTCTGTAGCCAGAATAATTAAAAACAACAAACCTTTTATCATTTAACACCTAATCATTAATGTCTTATTCTCACCTCATCACCTTTCTCTCCCTTTGGTCCTCGTTCTCCTCTGTGGCCCCACGGCCCCTGATGAAGGTGAAACACAACATGGAGAGATTTTCATGATAAATAAGTCGAACCAAAGCTCTGCTGAACTTTAACGGGTTAAAACCCGATCTGTCCTCACATGCAATCCAGGAGGTCCAGGAGCCCCCGGCTGACCGTCTGCCCCATCGTCCCCATCTCTGCCTGGGGTCCCGGGCCGTCCTGGGGGCCCTCTGGGGCCTGGGTCCCCCTGCAAGACAACATAAACCCAACAGTGTAACTGGTGGCTCAACTTCCTCCAGGAAAAAACAGAATCCTGGTTCATATTGGAGCCTTTGAAAAGGGACAGGCGTCCCTCAGGGCTGTGTTTTCGGTACTCAGTTCATCCATTTCTGAAAACCAGCAATATTGTTTAAAGTAAGTGTAAAACGTGGACATCCAGGAGGGGCTCAGAGCGAAGCCACTGCTTGGGAATTTAACCCTGAACTCTGAACTTTTAGAAACGTTCGCTGTCAGAGAACCCGAGTGCAGAGAACCAGAAAACAAGAAAAGACTTTGGATGAAACGTCAGAAAAATAATGGAAATGTTGCTTAAATTGCAATCAAAAGTTATTCTATACACAGTGAAACTATTTTAGGGTGAGGATGCTCAAAGTGAGGTCTGGGGACCATTTGCGGCCCCTGGACAGACTGATTCTCAACACCAATAAATTTTATAAATTAGGACAAAGCTACAACTTTTAAATTAAAATGTACTAACACAAACTTATAATGTCCAAGCTTTTTGGTTTCCTTCTGTTGTCATGGTAACTAG
The DNA here is from genome assembly GCF_003331165.1 of Xiphophorus hellerii. Classification (NCBI taxonomy): domain Eukaryota; kingdom Metazoa; phylum Chordata; class Actinopteri; order Cyprinodontiformes; family Poeciliidae; genus Xiphophorus; species Xiphophorus hellerii. Next base: position 7,104,891 of record NC_045679.1, on the reverse strand, counting down.
GGCACTAAAGTAAACCTCAATGCACCTAAATCTGATTTTAATTGCTCTATTAAAACTTGTCTAAATACAGGAAGTGTTTTCAAATGAAGATTGACCTAAATACTGTTTTTATTCCTGAGAATCAATTAAATAATTTTAATAAAAAATCTGATTATTTGTTTCATTAAAATAGTTCATGCTTAGTTTATTGTTGTGAAAATCACGATTGGGCCTGTCACAATAAGAAATAAATCAATTTATTGCATAATAAATTAAAACAAGCTCAATAATCTCCATTAGCATTATTTATTATTTTTCTCCTTTCTCTGTATTTCTACCAAAATCTGGATGATAAAAGTCTTCAGTCTGGTGTTTTGGTCTCAACTAAACCTTTTCCTTTGTTTATTTAGGATATTTAAAATGTCTTCCAGTTCCTGTGTTTCAATTTAAAGTTCTTTTGAGAATATGTTCTTGCATTATTGTGCCATTACCAATATATTAATTGAAAATGGTCTCAAAATAACAATATTATCGTTTATCACAATAATTTATCGTCCTGTTTTTCCGTTTTGTTTTTAAAATGTACCATTTCTCCCGGGATCCCTGGTTGTCCGTCCTCTCCAGGTTCACCAGGTGGCCCCTGGAAAATAGGAAAATAACAATAAAAATGCTCATCTTCCGCTTTATTAGTTTTTCTTAAATGAAGTTGTTTTTTTTTGCTACCTGTATGCCAGGTTTTCCCATCTCTCCACGAGGTCCTGCAGGTCCTTCCTTAGTCTGCAAGCTCACCAAAAAGGAACAAATTTAATAACTCAGTGTTACATAAGAAAAGGCTGGTAGTGTCACCTCATACTTACAGGAAAACCAGCTGACAGTAGCTGGTAGAAATTAGTTTGCTGCAAATAAAAAGGTCAAGAATTAGAATGAAACATTTCAAGCAGACAAAACCCATTTTTCAGCGTAAAAGTGAATATTTGACCAGGAATCTGGGTTTAAAGTACATCCAGCATCACCATAAAACCACAAACAGACCTTATTTCTGTCATCCCTGTTCTGTGATGAAGCTGCGGTTCTCCATCATGCTGCGCGCATTAAACAACTTGCAGCTGCAGCCGGTGCAGAGGCAAAACAGATGACTGCAGAACACCGGCTTGCACGCACTACAACTGCAACACCAGGATTTTACATCAATCTGGAGGCCAAATGTCTCCGGATCGGGAGGAACGTCTCAAATATTTAACACAACTTCATGATTAATGGTGAATGGATGCTTCAAGGTTTCAGTTTATACTAATTAGGTTAATAAAAAACACATCTGTCTCTACAAACTGACAGAAAAAGCTAATAGAAATGCTAAAATTTTATAGTTTTCTATTCTAAAAAATTGTAAGAGTAGAACTACTACTAACAAGTAAAAAGTAGACATCCAAGAAATTACTTAAAAAGTATTTGGTAAAAAGTCTACTCAATTATGAATCATTTAATATTTTAAAATTACATCATCAGAAGGACCAAAATATAAAGTTGAGTGGAAATTTTGGTATTTCAAGGAACCAAAATGATAATAATTCATATAAGTAACAAAAAAAAAAGAAATAAAGCAAGAGAAAATTTTTCCACATCAGTTTCTTTCAACAAAAAACTAATGAAACTTTAACAGAAACTTCCCTCCACACAGATTGAATTTTAATAGTTTATTTTGGTCATTTTGACTTGTAGCATGGACGGCACTGCAGTCAAAAGCTCCACAAACACAAATAAAAACTTTAAAAAAACAAACCCAGATTAAAATAGTCGTCTTTAGGATAAGTTACATAAAGAGGTTGAGTTTTTAACCACTAAACTGATCACAGCAACTGCATTTAATCATTTCTTTTATTATATTTATTGATTCTCTCCTGCAATTTACATTACTTTGGAATTTATCATTGTGATAAAAAATTTATTTAAGGATTTTTTCATCATGATAAGATAAATTTGTGTCTCTAGAAACAATGTAGTTAATTTTACCACTTGCCAACACTGGTAGCTGGTTAATAATACTGACCGTACCTTAAAAGCAGCCCATTCCTCAGCTGTGTTCCTCCACAGATAAAATGTTGGTAAACCTGGACGTCCCGGCGAACCCGGCTGGCCCATTCTACCCGCTCTGCCTTTAATGCCTTTTTTACCCTGAAAACATTGAAATTTAAAACAATATTTAGCTCCTGATTTATATTTAACACTATAAAAACGTCTTTCAATAACAGCATCCCAATAAAAAAGCAAAAACACAAAACATGGTGCTCAAATTTGAACTATCCTGACATCTTCTGAAACTTAAAACTGATAATAGTGAAACATATTTACAATATTTATGTTTTAAGGGGATTAAAAAAGAAGAACTTAAAAGTTAGAAAGTTTTTTTTATATCAAATAGTTGTAGTCAGAAGTCTTCTTTGATTTTAGTTTTGGATGACAAGCATGCCAACTTGGAGCTAGCATGCTAATGCTACAAGTTAGCATTAGCATGGGAGCACAGCTAAACTCAAAGCTTCACTTACCTTTTCACCTTTGACCCCAGCAGGACCAGGATCACCCGGGCATCCCTATGAAAACAGCAACACAAAGACAATAAAACTCACAAAAAATGTTAAATATTAATATCCAGAAGCTAACGCCACTCATTGCTCCTGTTTACATATATGCTACGGTTAGCACTCCAGTACAGCTAGCTGCTAAGAAATTAGAAAAATAGTAGCTAACGCTATAAAAATGTAGCAACCATTTAGCATAAAAACTATTAGAGTGAGAGTTTCAATGTTTGCATTGTGGTTGTTTCTGAAGCTGGAGCTCTAATCAGTGAATAGGAGCTAAAAACTTCAGTTCCATCTGTAAATAATCATTAACTAACGTTATCCTCATCACTCCAACACTCCTTAAAAAGCATATTTATTTCATTAATTTACTAAAAGTAATGTCAGCCATCAAAAACGTAGTAAAAATATTGCAGTTAGGAGAAATAATGGAAGCTACAGCTCCTCTCTCATACTGTATTAAACAAGTTAGCAAGTTAAAAAAGAAAACTTACATATGCAACAGCAAATAAGGTTTTATTTTTTCTTAAGTAAAGATACAAATAAAAATGTTTACAACAGCTGTGGTATAGCAAAACACTCAAATAAAAAGGAAAAAACCCCAGAAATTTAAAGCCATACTCTTACATGCTACAAGCTACCGATAGCATTGGAGCACAGCTAGCAATAGCAGTTTATTCCAAATAAACGGATACTTTAAGAGTTTTAGGAATGTTTCTGGTTCTATCTGCAAATAATCATTAACTAACGCTGTTCTTATCACGTTATTTGACTAAAATATTCCAGTTAGAAGAAAATAATGGAAGCTACAGCTCTTCTCTCATACTGTATTAGCCAAGCTAGCAAGTAAAGCCTAAATTTACATATGCAGCAGCACAGAAAGTTTTATTTTTTCTTAAACAAGAACATAAACAAAACTGTTTACAGCAGCCCAGCTATGGGCTATAAGAAAAAGAAAGAAATGAGAAACTGAAACCGAATCTTCACATGCTACAAGCTAGCATTAGCATAAGAGCACAGCTAGCGAGAGCCGTTTAGGAAAAAGGCATTTTATCAAAAAATAAACAATTTTTTAGTAGTTGTAGGACAATTCCTTTTTGACATTTAGGCAAATAAACTATAATAAATAATAATCATCAAATAACTACAAACTGTAACAAGTAATCTAACAAACTATAATAAAAGAAATAACTACTAACTATAATAGATGATAAAGTATAATTATAAAATAACTTAATCAAATAAGTGTAAACTATAATAACTAGTACTCAAAAAACTATAAACATAATAAATAACGACTATAAATTTGATCAAACACATTTCAAGTCAAAGCTCAATAAAAATAAGCTAAAATCATAACAATTACTAACGTTAATTAACACTTTCAGTTCAGTAGAAGCCTAATCAAAGCAAAACATTTTTAACTAAAAGAAAAACTAATAACATTATATCAATCATGTTGAAGTTTTAGCTCAATTCACAAATAGTTGAATTGATTCACAAATAGTTTCTAGGGTCCGACTGACTGTTTATTTGGAATCCATTTTTAAAAATCTGCCTTTCACATGCAGCTGATTGGTGCCAAAGAAATATATTTGTAATAGTGTGTGTGTGTGTGTGTGGGCTGGGGGGGGGTGGGGTCTAAAACTTAAAAAATCTGAATAAATAAAACATCATAACCAAGTAATATGTCAAATATCCCATGAATCTTCTAGGAAATGTGTTTTCACTCAGTTATCAGCCCAACCCTATTACTAACAGAAGATCTAACGTTGTACATGAGAAGAGTGAAACCAACAACCTCCTCTCTCCAGCCGGCTCCAATCACAGTAATTATGCTGAGTGGGCTTGTGGATTTTACAGCAACATGAGTCCAGATGTACGTTGCCAAGCAGGCATTTGGCTCATCTACCCTGCAGTCACTCGTTTCCTAAAACAGGAAACCCAATCAACAGGAATCAGCTTCAGTCCTTCAGACCAATCAGAAGTGAAAGGTTAACAGTGTCACCTCGGTAACGTTCTAAAAACCAACGAGGCCGCTCCATGTTCTCGCATGGCGGCATCAAAGGCATGTGGAGCGACGCGTCTGAGCGATGAGAACCGTCGCTGATGGGTTTCAGATGGCGGCTGACGAAGAGCAGCTCAGAAAGCTGTGAGACCAGAACCATTTATCTCTCGGAGCTCATCTTTTCCCACTTTCAGCTCCACTCTGATATAATGCAAGCAAACGGGGAAATCACTTCCATGTTTGGGGGTCTTGGTCTCATTTATGGCCTTGGCAACAGCGACGCCAGGAAACATTTCTCATCCAGAATGAGCCGAGCAACACTTTTCTTTGCGGTGGCTTTCCTGTAATTGTTAAAAGGTGAGCAATTATGCTTACTTGAACAAGTTAGGATAGGTTTATGGGAGATACAGAACATGCTCATTACAATTTCTGTGCAAAGTCATTCTTACATGATAAGATTTTAGCTGTCTTGTCACTTTAAATCTAAATAAGCTGCTGCTGGCCACGCCCCCTAACTCAACGTTCACACTCCCAAGTGAAAATGGCTGCAAACAGATGAATAATTACACACCAGTACATCTTTGAAAAGCAGAAGTGGAGCCTCGTCCACAAAAAACAAGGATGTAGCAAGTGGTTTCTGGATGCATCCTGCATCAACAATAAATCACGTTATTATTGTGCATGCGCAGCCATTGTGGAGTAAAACCAGCTGACCAAACATGCTGGAACTCCGCTTGGGTTGCTAGGTAACGCGCGGACTCTGCTGGGATTGCTTGGTGAAGGGTCGGTTCCTGCTGATTTGTGACGTTACATTCCGAAGGTTTTTGAGAAGGTTAATTTTCCAGACACCAGAAAACATAAACTTATTGCCAGAAAATGCTCAGGCTGTTTTTAGAAGCAGTAGAAACTCAAATGGAAACACAAAATTGTGCAAAATGTAAACTTTGCTTTATAAGCCCCCTTTAAAAGTGAATCACAAAGAGCATGAAGACAGACTTACATCTGGTCCGGGGGCTCCCATCCTGCCAGGTCGTCCCCTCCGGAGCCGGTTCGTTTTCCCATCAGATCCCAGGACCAGATCTCCTTCTCTGGATACAACGGTCACAATCCGAGGGCTTCCTCTCTCTGGTTCTGTTTCTTTCCCTTCATGCTTGTTTTGATGCACCGGTGATTTGGTGGTCTGGACAGTGATCGGGGCCTGACTAGTTGCAGGTGAAACAGTGCTGATCTCCACTGGAAATTCCTCTATTAGTTCATTTGACTCAGTTGAAACTCTAGGAGTCTTGGGAAGCAGAGGAATTCCCAGTGAGGGCTTCTTTGGGGAACCTCCAACATCCAAGTCGATTATATTATCCGAGGGCTTTAGAGGAAACACCACTGAAGTCCGAGAGTCTGTCTTTTTCTCTGTTGTAATGTTTTCCTCCACTTTTTTAGACGACGCGTCCGGTTTGCCCTTCTGGCTTCCCTTCAGTCCATTTCTAGGTTTCCACTGAGGGTTCACGACTCCACCGCTTTGAAAGACGGGATCTAACAAATCGGTGTCCTCTTCGACCACAAAAACATCTCCACGCCCCACTGAACCCTTTCGGTTCGGCCTGGAAGGTATCGTCCCATCGCCACGAGACAACTCTTGTCGCTGAGATTCGTTCTGCAGAGAAACAAAAGAATTAGGTACTGTTTTACAGACACTGTGAGAGAGATTTGATTTAGTCTACAATCCATCATTTACTGCATGTTTGAATCTTCGCAGATGTGATTTATTGTCTGGAACATATAACAAATAATGACGAAATGTTGACTTAGTGATTTTCAAACACATCCTACAAACAGAAAGACCTAAAATACACGAGGAACAATATGCACCCAATTATTATTACCATTATTGGGTCCAGCTGCCTTACTGTTTCTTTGAGATTAAAGCAAATATTACTACATATTTCTGGTTTGATCTGTTCCAAGTCTCACTGTGATTTGGACTTGGATCGACACAAAAGCAACACAAGCTGTTTTATTTCTAATAAAGAAACATCCGGCCATCCATCCATTGTCATCTACACTCGCTTGTCCCAGACAGGTCACAAAACCCAAACCACAATCTGGTGTAATGACAAAACTATATTTAATATTAAAGTTTTATGACAGTCTGAACTTATGGTTTATGTTATGTGTTCAAGGTGTCTTCACACCTGATAGTCCAGTAGATTCGGTTCCAACTGAACCGAGACTGAGGTTTGTAGATGGAGTTTTTAGGTCCAATTATGGATACACATGGATTTTCTAGGCAAACAAACTAGTGTTTGATTAAAGCAGACTGGACTGGACTGGTGGGACTGCTCAACAAGTCCACATTATGCTTGTTGAACTTGGTTCTTCTGTGTTGCCTCTTTGAGGGTCAGCTGGTTTCTGCAGCTTCCAGACTGGCGGATGATGAAGTCTTTTCTCACATGGACTTTTCCTACAAAAGCTAGTTCTCACAGAATTAAAAAATATATATATATTGCATTTCTTCTGTTTTCAGGTATTAAAAACATGTTTTTAAGAGCTCTCCCTACAAGATTCTTCAAAAAATCCTAACTCAGTGCTTTCCACAACTCCGGGATCTGAACCAAGAACCTTTTGCTGCAACCAACTAACTGCAGCCTGTAAAAACAAACAGTTGACAACAATGGCTGCAACCTGCATGCAGTTCTTTTCCAAGTCTATGCGGTCGCAAACAGACCACAAAAAGAAAGTGTGTGTTTTCTTAAGATCCACTCAAGTCATTTTCAACCTCATCTATAGTTCAACTGCTTAATTACTTTTGAGCTGTGGGTAAACGAGATGCTAAAGTACTGTAAATTCTCAGTGTGAACGAGTTCGGTCTGCGGTCCAATGACTTAAAATCACTTTCTGGTTTTTTAAACAAACACCAGATTCTGCGGTGTAAAAAACTAACACACGTCACCACATCCAACGTATGTTCATCAGTTTGGTAGCCGTGCTGTAAATCCGACACCCGCATCAAAACTGTAAAACGTTTGGCCACAAGAAATCGCAGTTCAGTTAAAGATACGGAGCAGAAGAAAACCAAAGACAACTCAAACTACTGGAGAAAAAAACTACGTTTTTGTTGTATTTTTTGCAAATATTTATGTTCAAAAGCATGAAAAACCAAAACAAATGAGAGCCATCTCCAGGTTATAAGCTAATATGGAAAAAGCATAAATAAATGTCATTTGGAAACAGTAATTTTTACGCTGAAGTAGTGTTGAAATGTTTCCATCAGTCAAACTGCAGCAGTCTGTTTGACTAATGGAAACTTTTCTTTAATATTATTTTCACACATCTCAATTTATGGAGGCTGTTTTTATTTTTAAATGTTCTGTTTAAATCTGATTTGTTGCTGTAAAGTAAGGAGAAACATTGTTGCCATTTCATGTAGAAACGTTACCATAGTTACCATTATTTCTCCTCAAGGACAGAATCTGTTTTATAGATATGGAAACCAAAATTAATCAGTTTATGTTAAGTTTAAAATAAACTTTTAAACTTAAATATGAAAAATATGAGAATTCTTATAAACGAGACAAAAATCAGAATAAGACCAGAATAATCAGCATAGAAATGTGATAAAAAGAAAACTGTAAAAATAAATCGGAATAAAATGAATGTAATGAGGATAAAACATCTCAAACCTTCCATGAAAACAACTGATAAAAGCAGGACAGGTAAACAGAAAAAAATATTTATATATATATAACAGATACAAAAACCCATATGACGACATCAGGATAAATTCAGGACAAAAGCCAGGATGACAAAAATAAAAAAATAAATACATCAGTAAAATCAGGGTAAAATCCCAAATTCAAAAGACTGATGAAAATAAATGAATAAATAAAAAATTACAATAAAAATGTAATAAAACAAAGAGAACAAACCAAAAAATAAGCATAGTAACAAATTTAATTGAATGAAATTGTAAGAAAAATCTGGTGAAAATTAATTTAAAAAATGGGAGAAAAATAATAATAATAAAGCGGGTCATAAATGTGATTAAAATCAGGATAAAGTCAGTATAAAATCAGGGTAAAAAATGAAAACAAATAATATGTAGGCCTTTTGTATTGCATTTATGCCCCCTAGTGTCCGTTCCAGACACATTTTTAATAAATTCGATTATTTAATACCCATAATTGTGGATATAATTACATCCAAATTAGATTGCTGCTTCAGGATGTTGAACTTATTTTACCTAACACATGACTGAAATATTTATTACCTAATTAATGTTCTCTTCCAGATAAACTTTTCATGTAATTTCACCTGGATTTGAACACTGGTGAGTAATTTTATTACAACATGACCAAATAATCACAGATCAGCTCATTTACAGGGCTTTTTCTTTCATCAGTTATTAAATATTAGACATAATGAAAGCGCAAAGCGAGTCCTGACTTCACCCGGCCTGTCAAATCAGCACCGGTCTGCAGATCGGCACAAGACCAGACGAAGGGGGCCCGAATGAAAACAAAGGCTGTTTTTCTTCTTCTACTCTTTCTGTCGTCTCAGACAACATTCAGGCAGCCGATAAGCCGACACTGGATCTGTTCTGGTGAACACTGACCCTTCACATGATCCCCCTTATTGGGAGATAAGCCGAGAAATGTTATCCTGATCAGACTGGGATGGCAAGCAGATCCTGAAGGTACGAAGCCTTTCAGAAATCCACAGCTAGCTCGCTAACAGACTATGCTACATGTCAGTCCATCCATCTACAAGTCACCAGTCTGTATAGAAGTGGCTAAAAGCACCGTTAGGGTGGCGCTCTCATGAAATATGATCTTTGTTTGAAAGCTCTACAGTTTAGCAGCTTATTAACCACAAACCTAATTTAAATATTCAGACTTACTGTAAAACACTTCCACATTTCCCCCCCAATGTCCGAAGGCACACCAACATACTTAAACCAAGAGTGTCCGAAAGAGAGCATGTCGCATTCGCATGACTTTATTTTAATAATCAATTAAAAATGGGTGGTTCAAGACAAAGGAGCTAAATGTGTTTCACAAATGTCATGACCATCAAACTGCCAACAATGTCCAGAAGCAATAAAATAAACACATGCATGCATACACCCTCTTGGTGCTGGAAAATTTGGTAAGTGCGTCAAAAAAAAGACAAATCAACTGCATAAAAAAGCCACTTAAACAAACAATTTAATGTTGTATGAGTTAAACTTGCTTTAAAAAAAGGCATAACAATGAGCAATGAAGATTAAATGAAGCTCCAGTTCTTTTGTTCAAGTTGAGATTCAAGTGTTTGAAGGACAAACCAAAGTCAAATTCTCAGCATATTTGAGTCATTTGCTCAGAATTTGGGATGACAGACTTGACTTTCATCCCAAGTTTTTGGTCTGCAACGTCTGCAAATGTTAAAACACAAGATTTCCTGTCAAAACTGAAGTCTGAAGCTTTCCTATCCCACTAATTATGAGATAGACTGTAGATGAGACTCTGGCACAAGGCATTAAGTCCCAGTAAAGCCTCGAGTTCAAAGTAAATCCTTAGCCTGTTAAGGAAGAGTCCAATTCATGCTTTGAGTCTCAAATGTTGTATTATCTAGTTAGATAATACAGCAGAAAATTCAGTCAACCTTTGCTCCATCGTGCCAAGTACTTCTATGTGCCACCAAATACTTGATTATGGTGTTCATCATGGTTAGTCATTGCATAGCACAGAGATTGGACAACCCATTCCTCCCAGTTACACCCCACCTTCATTGACCATGATTGGTCAACAGGACATATGTCCACCAAGACAACATCACGCCTTTCACAAAAGAATAATGTTGGTTATTACTTTTTAAATTGACAATTTCAGCAGAAAAATTAAAACTCTTGTGCAAAATTTTACCTCAAAACTCATTTTTTCTGTTTTGGAGTGGTATGATGTCTACATATTGGCCCTGGAATGGGAATACGTCGTCAGAATATTTTCAATTTCATTGCTCCATTTAGGGCAACTAGTTGCTGGAGATGTATTATATGTACGTTAACAACAGCGACTGTCGTCGAGGCTCAGCTCTAGCAGACTCAAGACTTTGTTTCCCAACAACTCTTCTACTGTTGAAGGAGCTGGAGAGGCAAAAACCATCCCAGCAGTTTTTAGTCACTATAATCCAGGTTAAATGTCAAACGTTTTTAATATAAAGCAAATTAAATCCTCTTTGTTCTGACTGTGCCTTTTTGGTTTGTCAATAGCAAGTGGTTACATATTTGTGCCGGAAGCGGCTCATATAGCAAGCTGTGAATAACGAAGCATGGGCTGACAACAGAAACTTTATTTAGCTTGGTCTGGTTTTAAGATATTTAGTAGTGACAGAAAATAAAAGTCTCAAAAAGTCTATTCTAGTGCTTGGAATGTGACATAGCCAATAAAAACAAATAAAAAGCAAATAAAAATGGGTGGTTTAGAAAAAAGGTGCTAAATGTGCTACCATATCCCACTTACCAAGAAACATAAAGGGACATTGTTTTTATTCTAAAACACTGTGTATCTCGCAAAACTGTTTGAATTGATCCTTTTCTAATTCTGCAACCGCAGACGTCAATGTGTTTATTGCGTTTTATTGTAGGATAGACAAACATAACATGAGGAAAATTAAACATGGTTTACAAAGGCTCGAGTCAGCCTTCATGAGGGAATGCTTTGCATAAACATGTGTTGCTGCAATTATAGCAACAAATATTTGAGGAAATATCTGCCAGATTTCCACATCTAAACAGAATGTACGGCCCAGTTTTTTGTACGGCGCAGTTTTTGTGTGTGAAATAGCTCACACACAAAGGAGCATATTTAAAGTCCAAGTTTGAATTCTCACCATGGATTCTCAGTTGCATTCTGGACTTTGACTAGGCCATTCTAACATGAATAAGCTTTTGATCCTATATGTAGTTAGCTGTGTCCACTTCTGATTACCTGTATAAATCCAGCTGTTATGCAGCTGCTTTTTCATTAACCATAAAATTGTGCAAATTGAAATTACAAAAATAAATTGGCTTAATGGAAACATGTCAGTTTTGAGAAAAAAAATCACGTTTTTTGATAAAAAGGTTTTGCACTAGGATGAGTTGGTTTTTTCAGCCATGTACAAATAGATAAATTTCTCAAAACAGTTATTTCACATCACACAAATCACATAATTAACAACAGGATGTTACTACTGATAGAAAACACAAAGAAGACGACAGGAAGTGGTAGGAGGATGATGATGTCGCGTGTTTTTTAAAGACTTATCACGTGAATAATTTTATTTTAATTTCATTTCTTATTTAATGGAAACAGTCTAATTGCAAAATTGTGTTTTTTCAACATAAACGGAATATCAAAGTTTTTCACACGTTTGTAACGGAAAGGCAGCTATTGATGCACAACGTCTTTCATCGGATCGAACTTCACATTTTAATGGGGGAAAAAAAAACGCAATGCGACTTGGATGTAACGAATAACGCCGCGACGGTTTTGTAGAAATGTGGTGAAGTAGAAAGTACAGATACTTACAGTAACGAAGTACTTGTACTTTGTTACTTCCCACCACTGGTGGAGAATGAACAAAGTACCAATAAAATGGCTCTCAAAACAATTAATATGAATTTTTGCACACAAATATATATCTTGTATACTTCATTCGCTTCTTGTATACTTCCATTTGTTCAATAAAGTTTCTTTTTAAAAAAAAGAATGGTAGGAGTGGAAACTAACGTGCTGCGTAAACAGACTTCAAAATATGAGCATGAATATAAACGTCTAAATACCTGAACAGTCTACAACCAAAACCTTAACACAGATGTAGAATTTATTCAAATGAACATTTATGAAATTTAGTGCTTTAGAATTTATCTGGGAAAGTTAATTTATGGGAAGCTAAGTGCGCTAAACTCTTTGAAAGTTAACTGTCATGTTAAAGGAAGAATTAGCTCCATTATTAGCGAAAGTGTGTCAAACAATGCTGATATTAAATCACACACAGGTCAATTCAATTTCCAAATAGGGGTCTGTTGGATTTTATTGAGGTGTATCAGAGTACAGGGGGTTGAACACAAATGCAAAACTGTAAAACATTTGAAAATAATCTGTTTTTTTTTCTTCCACTTTATATTTACACTCCTAAAAGGAATGATCATTTAAAACTGCTGATAAAAAACTGGGTACTACATTGGTGGTATGTACATGCAAATATAAAACTAAATACACCTCCATCAATCAAATGGATTACCTAATATTATCATGCATCAACACTTCTAAGCTGTCTTCACATTCATTCTTTGGGAGCAAAGCCTTTAAGGCAACTACTGGACCGACATGCAGAGACGCGACTCTCATCCATCACGTTGTCTGGGTTCGGTATTGTCTCGGTTACAGTAGAAACGCTTAGCAACGCTGCAGGCGCAGTCTGTTCCTGTTACAGGAAATCTTTATAAAACACGTCGCTTTAATGAGTCATTTACAACTGCTGCCTGTTATTCCTGATATAAAACAAAGATTGTTTACTTCTTAATGGAGTTTTTAGGAATAAAAACAGGACGGATGATGATGGGGAACCCCATGCTCTGACTGAAGGTTCTGTGACTGAGGAACGAACTGCAGGAGCCGATATGAGCCATGTGAAATCCATACAGACTGACTGAACGGCTGCAGGCCAAACTGATTCAGCTACACACACACACACACACATTTATATATATTTATAGACAACACTTGCTTCTACAAATGGATGATCGAATGGCAAAGGTCGGTAAATCTTGCCGAGACTCAGGTATGCAGACGCAGTCAGACTGGCTGGGTCTTGCCAGCTGCAGGAGATAAATTTAGATGGAAAAGGTTTAAAGATAAGAGAAGTTTGATGTTTCAAAGCATCAGAAAAATGGATTCTACCAGGATCAGGGGTTTTTTGTTTGATTTCTTTGTGACAGGTTTGCTTCTGGCTTTTTAACAAACTGGAGTGGTTTTGATCCACAGCACTTTGGGGTTCCTGAAAGTGTCTAGAACATTTTATTAGGACTTTAACAGCTCACTACATTTAATTCAGAGGTGGATCAGTTTTAAAATTACTTTATTTTACGCTGCTGTAGCGTAACTTTTAATTTCCAAAAAACTCTTGCTTTTCTGCTGACTTTACCTCACATGTCATGTTTTACTATTTAAGCAAAGTCAGCTCTTTGGGTTCATTCACACCAGCGCTGTTTAGTCTGCTTGAATCTGACTCCAGTTAATTTCCAGTGTGAATGTGCAACCAAAAAGGTGAATGCTGGTCCGCCTAAAAACCTTGGTCTGAAGTGAACTCTGGTTCAGTTTGATTACATATGTGAACTCCAAGTGGACCGGAGACCGCTCCAAAAGCAGGAAGTGGACGACTGCGCAAGGCATTCTGGGTAAATACAACCAAATTAAACATACTAGTCTAGCATTAGCGGGAGAAATGCTTCATGGTTTTTTACCCAAGACAAAAAAGAAATCTTACAACTGCTAAAATCTAATGTTATTCCATTTTTGTTACATTTTCCAAAGAAGGAAGTTGCACCTTCTGTTTCCTTCAGTGGTTCTTGGTACAGTGCCCCCACAGGCGAGGAGGGGAACAGCTTTTTCAAAAATTTTGTGTTAATTTACAGTTCAGTGTGAAAGAAAACCATAGCAGCTGAAAATTTAAGAAATGTTACAATTTTGGTCCCAAATCGAACCAAATATGGTGAGAAAATAACCTTAGTTTATAGAAAATAAAACATGTGTCTTGAAATAATAACACACATTTCTATTCTCTGTGTGATTAAAGTGCATTACCACTGCAATCAGATTTTTTTGTTTAGTCTTTTCTTACATTCCTATGTATTAAAATTCCTTTAAATTTTGATATTTTACAGTTTTATAGGTGAAGATTATTTTGTACATTGTAAATCTACAAAAAAGAAAAGCTTGACAACTTTGATTAAATCTGAACTAAACAGTAAGATTTAGACTTTAATTGCTAAAACTCACATTTGAGAGGTCAAAAATTCAGAAAATTCATGTATTGTAGTGGATCAAGAGGTGTGAGGTTAACGATGAAATGAAGATAAACTGAGAAAAATATAATGATGCATAAACTAAATTCATAACAAGCAGCTTAGATCTATAAAATTCAGAAAACCGACAGAAAGTCTGGAAAATTAAGAGAATTTTAAAGGGAAACAGCATCATTTCACTCATCCCTGGAAGCAAAATATAAACAAACGTTGCAGCTGAAGCTTGAAATAACAATAAATAAATGAAAATAAAACAGTTTTAGCTTTTAAACTCTAATCACACTTTTAGTATCTGAGGTGATGAGATAATAAAGCTCTGCTAGGGAAATCAATCATTAACAGCATTCATGTTCAGACTTGTGGGTGTATTGAAACATTTCCATGTGTGTGTGGGGTGTGTGTGTGTGTTGATCAGCAGGCTAGCGTGCGACTTGTGACTCAGTAGCTTTCAATGGCTCAGCAGGTTAACTCTGGGATTAAGAGCATCGCTGTTGGGGGTGCAGTTCCCTGTTGGACCACCCATGCTAAACACGCCACCATTAGCTGGGATTAAAGTTTCCACAGAATCCACGGCGGTGGTCCAAATCGATCACAAAGCCTGCCAGAAAACACGCTGTCGTAAGAGCTTAAAACAAGTGGTTACTCTTTCTTTAAATCATCATCACCACTAAAACCTTTAATGTTTCAGACACTTAAGATATTTTTACAATTATTTGACTGAAACTGGCGATTAAGCATCTAATTTTGATGATTTTCGTCTGTCTGCGTCTCTTGTAAACTTGATAACATTTGAATGTACAGCTAATCTTTAAGAAAGACAAAATAAATTCACATGCCAGAGGCAACTGAATGGTCCCAAGAAGAGCTAAACACACAGAAGAAGAAGAAACTGGGAGAGGAAAGATGCATCGGTAAAATAAAACTTGTTTGCATACAAATGTAGAGAGGAAAGACTTTGTAGCGAAGCACAGTTGGTGTAATCAACTCACTCACTCTTTGGTTACCTAGCAACAACATGCTGGGTAAGAAGTAGTTCCGAGTCCCCCCCCCAGCTTTGGTTACCTAGCAACCATCTGATGAGTTACTGACGCAGCAGCAGTTTCAAGTTTCCTCACTGTGCCTAATAACTGCTTAAAAATAAAAAACAACGTTGTGGAGAGAAAACCGGCTAAACAGGAAAGATCATAACAGTTTGGTACTATTTCAAATATTTAAAATAAAAAAACTAATCAATCGTTATCAACATCGACTGCAAATGAAACACTTACTGTATATCGTAACATGTTTTATAGTCACATTGTCCAGCACTAGATGCACCAATACGGAAATTTGGGCCGATTTCAACTTTCCCATTATGGCCTACATCCAAAATAAACAACACAAAGCAGATTTTGTTTTCCTTAGAAAAAACGTTTTATATTAGAATTTAGAATATAATCTCAAAATTTGACTTTTTATCCTCAGAATTAACTTTTTTCACAGAATTCTGACATTTATACTCATAATTCTGACTTTTGTCTCAGAAGTTTCACTTTTTTTTTCTTAGAATTTGACTGATTAAAAAACGTCTGAATTATTGATCAAACTTCTTCCGTAATTAGTAGAATGGAAAAAAACAAAACCCAGATCCAAACTGAGCATCCAGATTTGCTGTGCAGGCGAACAGTGGGGCTGTATGTTCGCCTTTGAGCCTGAATCAATTAAAGAAAAATCAACTAAAAACTCAAGTTTGGAATCAATCACTGCAGCTGTATGTTGGGCAATCGTTACGTCATGGAAAAAACAATTGAAAGCCGCAGACAGAAATGATGAACATATGGTAATTTCTGACCAGAACTGTTGATAGTTTTACTCTGGAAACAATAAAGGCTTGTTTCATACTCATTTTTTAAAGACAGATCTAAATGTTTTAAGTGTGTTGTGATTTTTGGACTCTGTGTATGAAGAATATCACCTTTCATAGTTAAAAAAGGCAAATCAACCGTAGATTTCTAAAAATGTCTCGATCACATGTTCTTTTTACTCCAAGGGATCCAAACTACATCAGAATCACTAAATACATATTTAAAAACACATTTTAAAATGCAATTATTTCATTTCCAAAAGGAACATCTGTCTTTTTAAAGCTTTTGTAGTATTGCAAACATATGCAGCATTCTAACGTAAATCAGTGAACTGAATAAGATCTGAGACTCAAAACACTTTAAAAAACGTCAAAAGTTGAACAAAGCAGGATTTTAAAGTGGAGAAAAACAAGAGCAGATGTTCACTGGAATTAGAGGTATAATTTATAATGCGAGTGAATCAGCCATCCTTTATGTAAAGCATGTTTCTTTTCAAATTCATTAAGTGTTCAAAGGAACGACTTTACTCTCAGTTGTGAAACAGAAACAATTCAGTGCGACAGCTGCGACTTTGTTGACTCAGTGGTGATATTTTTGCATCCCTGCCTGACAGAGAGACTAAAAAAAGCTCAAAGTGAAGCTGAGAGGAGAGTACCTTTCTACTCCGCCGCCGCTGACCTTTCACCTGCACGCTCTTTAAATCCAGCAGCAGGCATCCCAGCAGCAGGTACCATCCGACATGGTGGAGCATGACTGCAGGAGACGGCGCAGGTCCGCCTGCTGCTCAGCTTTGTAGCACCAGACTGCAGAGGAGGCTGATCCAGCTGTCAGCAGGCACACCCACACACCTACAGGCTACACACCCCGCACCTGACGACTCGGCTTCCAGGAATAACACAAAACACTACAGGAACCTGAATAAAAATGGCTTGATTCATGCCATGTGGCTCTAATCTTTGTTTTGTTGATTGTTTGTGCACAAGCTGGCATTAGCTTAGCAGTGCAGCTAGCTAGAAAGTTTAAAAACGTTATTTAATAAAGTTAAAGACTGTAAATGATCCAGCCATTAAGTTTGATCATGTAGCTACCAGTTAGCATAAAACAGGTGAGAAACCAAATTGTCATTTGTAACTGCAAAAGCTGGATTAGCATGCTTAGCAATGCAGCACAGCTAGCTGCTAGAGAGCATTTTAAAATTAGCAGCTAACATTCAAACAAGCACTTAATAAAACTGGAGTTCCAGTGATTGCTAATGATCCAAACTTTGAGTTTTACCATGTGGCTGTCAGTTATAGTTAGCGCTGCATACGCTGGCCTAGCATGGTTAGCATTGCAGCACAGCTAGCTAACATTTGAAAATGAGCAGCTAAAATTCACACAAGCACTTTATAGAAATGTGGAAAGCTGGAATGTACTATTGTTGTCAAGTAGCTATATACAACTGAGAAAAGCAGAACCACACTATAAAAACTAATTAAAACTAACTGAATTGGACAAAAAGTCCCAACAAAACGAAACTAAACTATAATGAAAAACCCACAACAATTAGAAGCCTAAACGGGATTCAATCAATATCCGATCGATGTATTGATGATCACAATATTTTGATCTTTTTGAATTTTGCACTGAAAAATGAACCAAATTATGAACAAACTACAACTACTACAATAACTAATAAAAACTAAAGTGAAACTACATTATTTTTAACAAACAATAAGAAAAACTAGCAAAACACTGTAAAAACTAATTAAAACCAACTAAATTACACAAAAAATCACAACAAAATGAAACTAAACTTTAGTGAAAAATCCCCAAAATTTTAAAAGCCTTTTATGGAATTCAATCAATACCAAATTGATTTTGATTTTTTTGAATTCTGCACCTAAAACTTCACCAAAGCATGAAAAAACTAAGACTACTAAAAAAAACTAATACAAACTTTTTATCTAATAAACCTAGGAAACACACTGTAAAAATGAGTTAAAGCTAACTGACGTAGACAAACAGTTCTGTGTGAGGGAATCCCCACCACATCCAAACATGAATGGATTCTTTTTTTTTTGTGGCTCTCTGGAAGTTGAAAAGAGAGATTTCAGAAGTGGGTAAACCCACAGAGCTGGGCCTGAATGACTGAACCGCAGCTGAGAGAACATTTGAGGAGGAACTTTTCCCCCACAGATCTGATTTATGCGGAGGAGAGACGGGTGGAGGAACAGCGGGTCCCACGCCTTCGGAGGAAACCTCGCCTCGTGTTTATCGGCGAGAGAAGAGAAGCTGTCGAGCGTAAACAGCAACAGAAATTAACGGCACCAGAGGGAGTTCAGCTCTGGATGAAAAGCACCTCTGTGGACTTTAAGATCTCACAGCAGATGTGCAAACAAGAAGAAAAAAGAAAGAGTCATTTTTTGGTTTTAAATAACTTCGCATCAATGAGACGTTGAGTCAGGATTTCTGTCCTTGAGGAAATAAGTTTGGGACTCTGGTAAGTGGTTTCATCACCTGACATTCAGCCATGCCTGATTTATCATCGCTGCACAGAAACCCCCCCCTCCTCTTTAAATTACAGATTGGAGGAAAATTATTACTTTGAGAAATCTGGAACTTCTCACGCCGAGAAGACTCTCCAGTGACAAAGACAAGAAAACAAGCGGAGGAAGATATCTGCTTTTCCTGTTTCCATCCTCTCCAAATCCCAGATCTCCTCCCTCTGACTTTCATCCAAGCCTTTCTGCTTTTAACAACACATTTCCCACCGTACTGTTTGACTTTAGGGCCTCGTTTCTCCTCTTTAATTATTTCATATTGGAGGGAGTCCTAAACCTCATCAGGCGGATGAAAAATTACTGAATCCCTTTTAAAGCGCATGAAAGAAACGCCTTTACACATAACTGCCTTTATTAAAAAAGTAAAAAACATTCATTTTCTCTTTTTTTTTTTTTTTTTAGCAAAACATGAAGCCCTTTTATTAAGCGACATCTTCTGATTTGTGAATGTGTAGCTGGGAATAATGTGTGGTTCCTCTTTAAAGCATAAACACCCAAAACCCCAATGTGGAGCAACTTTTACATTTATGCTGTGAACCCGTCGCATGTTATCGTTTACATAAAGAAATTTCACGCATGCGCTCAACGCTGGAGGCCAAAATGCCGATTCTTTTACCTGCTGTCTGTAGCCGCGCTGCTGCGGTAAAACAACTCCGTCAACTAAATGAAACCTGAAGATGTAGGAATTATTAATTCAGTGCAGTGCGTCACAGAAAAGGGAGAAATAATGCAGAAAAAACGTTAAAGATAAACTCAAAACCACTTCTTTTCTTGCTCTCTAAGTTAAGTTGGCTAACTTAGCGAAGGCTTCGCTACACACAGACAACAACCGACAACAACGCCACTTTACGTTTCAGGAATCAACACACACACAAAAAAACACTCAAACATTTCCCACACAAAGAACAGAACATTCAGTTCATTACAGTTTTATGTTTTCAGGCTTGATATTTACTTTGTGATAATTAATAAATGATCGCTGTGGTTGATTAGCTACCGCTGCTATTAGCTAAGCTAACACAGTGGTGGTTGATTAACTAATTTAAACACCTGCTCTACTGATGATCTGTCAGAGTTTGTGTTGAGGTTGCATTTGGTTATTTTTTAACTGAACCAAAACACACCAAATTCCACATCACATCTACATGTTAAGTGTGTCATAGTCAAGCTAGCGTAGCTAGCCTGACCTTGTTATTTAGTTGTAGTGCTGACAATCAGCATCAAAGCACTGCATTCCTTTTCCTATTCATCAGGTGTAAATTTCAAATTTAGCACATTATTCTGAAAACTTAACACCTAAAACCGAAGCTAGTCATTGTTAGCGAATAGCTTTCGGTTCTCGTGTAAGAAAACGGCGGGAAAATGTGCATGTGATGTCACTCTGCAACGGGTCTATATGTTTATAACCCAAACTGTGACGCCAAACATTACAGCAGGAGGTAAAAAGAAAAAAAGGTCTGGTCCATATTTGGGGAACATTTCCAGATGTCACAAGGAGCCACATTTATCTCCAGACAATTATACAGAAGCATAAACATCATGGGAATGTACAAATTTTAAAGATTTGAAAACAGATAAGCAGGTCTTGAAATGAAAGGTGCGACTCAACACAAGAACAAAAGCAAAACATCTTAAGAAGATTCTGGCTGAAACTGGTAGGAGAACGTCATTATCCACAGTAAAACCTGCTGTAATGTGGACTGAAATGCCGCTCGGGAAGAAGCCATCAATCAAAACGCAACAGAAAACCATTTTACAAAGCTGGTTTGTTAGCATAAATACTTCTCATGTTTATAAAGATAAAGTGATTTAAATTTGATAACACATACACAAACTTGAACTTAAAGGTGACCTATTCTGCGAGGATAGATACATGGTCTATACAAAACATGTTCATTACATTTATTGCACAAAATTGTTCTTAGATAATGAGATTTTAGCTGTTTTAGGGCATCTTGTTACTTTAGATCCAAATAATCTGCTGCTGGCGACGCTCCCATTTCAACATAAAAATGGCTGCAAACAGATGCACAATTATACAACAGTACATATCCGAAAAGCAGAATTGGCACCTCCTGCGCAACCAACAAGAATGCAGCAAGTGGTTTCTGGATGGTAAGTCAACAAGAAAACACTTGTGTTTTCCAGCAGCCATTGTATAGTGCATAGACCAGTAAAACCAGCCGGCCAAATACGCTGGAACTCCACTCGGGTTGCTAGGTAACGGCGTGGTGTGACTCAACAATCAGAAGGTTTTGGAATCTGCTCGTTTTCCAGACACTAAAAAATGGCCAGGTGTTTTTTAATAAGAGCTTGGGCTGTTTTTACGAGCAGCAGAAGAAAAAAATGAAAAGATAAAAATGTAAATTTCACATTCAAAAATACTTTATTGATCCAAAAGAGAAATTAAATGTTGTTGTAGGCCATTAATTCAGATTCTTCAAAGTGGTATTGTAGATAGTAATGGCTGTTTGCAGGACAGATCTCTTGTAGCAGTCTGTATGACAGCGAATACGAAAAAGCCTCTGACTGAAGATACTCAGTCTCATGAAGTGGGTTGTCAGGGTTGTCCATAATTTTCCTGATTTTATGAGGAATCCTTCTAAGCATAATCACTGTGGAACGTCTGGAGATGATTTTGGATTTTGCCAAAACTCAGTCCAATTTCACAGAATCCAAAACAAGAAGGATCGGTCTCGCCCCCCCAAAAAGCTATTTTCCTCCAAAAAGACAGGATCGAAAGTTTTAAAAAGAGACAAAACTTCAATGAAAGTACAGAGCTACTGCGTCATGCTGCCACCCTGAGCTGCACGATTCTACAATTGCATAATCTGTCCACTTTAAATCATCTTAGTGGCTGAAAATGAGGGAATTTTTTTTATTTTTCATGCAAAGCCTCAATGACAAACCCTCAACACTTAATGATAGATGTTTTTAGCTCTTCCTCTCTAATTTGGCCTCCTCTTGACATTTGAAGGCCGGGTTTGCCAACAGGAGCCTCCCTGGAGACACAAAGCAACAACATTTGGTTGTGAAGGAATAAGGAAGAGGGAACCGGATGCCCACAGGCATGTGTGCACTCAAACTGACACATTTAAAGCTTTACGGATCAAGTGCGTTTACACAATGGAGCTCGCTGACAAATTGGTGAAGTTTGAGGAAAACAAGCTTTTATTTTGGATTACAAAGACATTTTATGCAACTAGTAGTTGGTTTGGGATGATCACTTTGGGGACCCCAGAAACAGACGCCAATGCCGCCATGTTGCAAAGAGAAACCAATATCTACCAATTATCCAGCCGCTTTCTAACAAGCATAAAGATGTAAATTCAAACCAGCTTTGCTTGTCTTTTGTTTCTAAGTATTGGTCTATAACTTTGTCAAACATGTGGTGAGTCTGGAAACCTGATTCCCTCTGAAAGTGAAGTCATTTTATCAGCTATATTTAGTTTGGTTTAAGAGATTTGGCTGCAGTGTGCAGAACAAAACCATGTGTGATTTATGAAAGGCTTGTTCTCGACAGATCTGATCAAATTCTCCATCCTCAGCATTAACACAGGCTGAGGTCTCAACAGGAGAGAGAGACCATTGTCTTTAAAATGTTCAACTTATTAAATCTTATAAATTTATTTAAAATTCATCCTGCTGCCTCAACAGTTTCCATTATCAACTTAACCCTTATGAGTTTGGGGTTTTGAGGATTTATTGTTATGATTAAATATTGTTATTATTAGTGTTATTAATGTTAGATTTGTATTATTATTTTTTATAATTTTTATTATTTCATTATTTTTTCTATTTTATGATTTTAGTCTTTACTGTTATCTTCTATTTTTAGTGTTTTTACTATTAGTTCTATTTATTATTATTTGATTTTCAATCATTTTTTCTCTTATTTGCTTGAACAATTTATCATTATTTTTCCTTTTATTTTTTCTTTACTTTTAGTTTGTCTTTTTAAAAAAAATTCTGTCATTTTTCCCTTTATTACTTTCAGTATTTTCTTATTGTATTTTCATAATTTGTTCAACTATTAGTTTTTCTTTACAATTATTTTTATTTTTCATTAATTTAACATTATTTTTTATTATTTCTTCTTTACTATTTCTATTTTTATTATTATTAATTGTATTATAATTATTTAATTTACATAACTATTTTAACTATTATTACTATTGCTGTTGTTACTGATACAATTATTAATATTATTATTAGAACTACAGTAATATGTATAAACAAGCAATAATTGTACAATTTTTAATGTATTGTAGATTTTGCCTGCATTATCTGATAGTTTTCAAAGTGTTAGGAATCTGAAAGGCCATGTTGCATTTTATTCAACTATTACATCACTAATTGGAGACATGTGCCATAATTCTGCTGCACATAAACCCACATTAATCCAGACTGTGTGTTGGTGCTGTAGAGCTGAAGATGCCAGCCGGTCCACAGCTGCTTCTAATCACCAGCCTGTCAGCACACGACGAAACCAGACAACCAAACTGCCATCAACCGGGAATTTAAAGGCCAGCTTTTACAAATTAACTTATTATCCAAAATTCACATTTTTTAGGTTTTTTTTCCTTCTGTGATCCCATTTGGGTCTCGACTGCTTCTAAAAACAGACCAAACGTTTAAAAGAAATTATAAAAGAAACACTTGTTTTCTGGCAGTAAGTTGATGTTTGTTGATGTCTGAAAAGTGAGCCGTTTTTCTGTTGAGTCACATCCCGCCCGTTACCTAGCAACCCCAGTAGAGTTCCACCTGTTACCTAGCAACCCCAGCAGAGTTCCACCCGTTACCTAGCAACCCCAACAGAGTTCCACCCGTTACCTGGCAACCCAACAAGAGTTCCGCCTGTCACCTAGCAACCCCAGCAAAACTCCAGCACGTTTTCCCGCTATTAAACGACTGCTACAAAAGTTAAGTGTATTGTTATTAATTTACCATCAAATAAAACCAATTGGACCGGTTCTGGGTCCTCCTTACAGTCCAGTTCCAGCAGAACAAGGTCATCCAGGTCATTTGAGGTCACCAACATACAGAGGTGGGTAGAGTAGTAAAAAAATGTACTCAAGTAACAGTGGGACTACTTCAACTTATTTTTGTCCACAAAATTACTCAGGAATGCTACTTACGTATTAGGTAACTGATTATTAAATTTGAATGTTACAACTTTATTCTTGTACACGTTTGTTCTCGTAATTTTATTTTTTTACTTTTTCTAAGCAGGACCCTAATTCTCCGTCATAACATAGCAGTGAATCTACTCATAAAAGTACTTTTTTCCTCAAAAAGTTACTCATGTAATTATAACTAGTTACTATCCACCTCATATTCTGTGTGGGAAAAAACGGTGACGATTTCTAAATGTAAAACCACAGAAGCAGCGTTGAAAGCCCAGCTGCTGAGCGAAAACACACTGAATGCACCAGACTGGATCTAAACCGCAGGAGTCGGAACAGTTTTCTGATTAAATCCGCAGAAAATCCTTTCAAACGTTTATATTAGAGACTCAACAGGTTTCTGCCCTGAGGGAGACATCAGGCTTCACCTGAAACATCCCGATTACAAGCCTCTTCAGAGCGCATTAAGAATTATTACAAGTTATAAAACAAGATTTCTTTTATTTCATCTATTATATTTTTTTACCGTTACCTCCAGGGCGACGTTGGTACGCGGGGAGCGAGGCGGTTTGGCAGCGGAGCGGCTGCAGCGGGGCGGGTGGTGGCTGCAGTGCTGCTGGGCGCCATCAGGGTCGTCCAACAGGAAGGACAGCTGACGCAGCTCCCCCTGCAGGAGGGAGGCGGAAAGACGCAACAAAAATCATCAGAGGAAAGAAAAACTAAAATTACTACCAAGAATTTTTATCTAGTTTCTACTGCAAATAATCTTGTTTACTTGAAATAAGACAAAAGATATTTTTGCCATGTCATAAAGAAAATAATAACCAGAAATAAAATCTCATTATCTAAGAATTTAATTTGTGCAAAAAAATAAAACGCAACATATTTTGTTTAGTCCATGCTTGGGTTGCTAGGTGATGGCCGGGACTCCGCTGAGGTTGCTAGGTAACGAGGCAGATTATTTCACTTATAACAAAAACATTTCCCCATGTTATAAGTGAGATAATGTGCCAGTGGAAATAGATATTTGCAGTAGAAATTAGACCAAAAACAGTTGGTAAGGTTTTGTGTTTTTGCAGTGTCTAAGGAAGAGGATTAGGATCAACTTTAATCTCAGATTTCTGACTCATTTCTCTGAATTTTTTATTTTTCCCCCAACCCCAGAATATAGAATTTATTCTCAAAATTTAGATTTGACTTCTGGTCAAAGTTTTGACATTTTTTGGTCAGAATTTACTTTTCTGCCAAATTCTAAATTCTGGTTAGAATTTAGAATTTTCTTAGAATTTAGACTTTTTTTTTCTTAGAATTTAGACTTTTGGTCAAAGTTTTAACGTTTTTTATCAAAAATTTTTATTACTTATTAAAATTTATACTTTTTTCAAAATTTGGACTTTTTCTCGGAATTCAGATTTTTTTTATTTCAGAGGGTTAAACTCAGACTTCTGGTAAAAATTCAGATATCACTTCGCTTAATACAAACAAGTCACTTTAGGGTTGTTGGGACACGCAGAATCCATTTTATTTGATGCTGTGAACAGATCCAGATGCATTTATGACAGTCACCGCTGCCGCTCCAACCCTCCGGCTGCAGCTCATGTTGTAGAAACTGGATACCCAGAAAGCAAAGCTGCTTAACATGCTTTATGAACTTTAAAAAAAATCATCCTGTTAGGAAAACAATGAGCCCAAATGAGGTTTTATTACAAGGTGCATGAAGAAATATTTGTAAAGCTAAATTGCAAAAATCCCCCTAACAGTCAATGTTCGTTTTTCGATGAAAGCATTGAAAGTTGTGGTTTCTGGGAATTCATGGAAACAAACCGCAGGTCTGTAAGAATCAGGATGTAGAACAGGGCGGGTCAGAAAAACATGGCTGAAATAACGTTCAACACGCTTTCTTCTCTAAACAGAGAAAGATCTGAGTGTCTGCCTCCTCAGACTTCATCAAGACTTCACACATATTGACCTCAAATACTCCAGGTTCTGCATAATTTAGCAGAAGAAAACTAGCATTTAAGACTTGTTTTCAAATCAAGTCAGATACTTAAAGTTTGAAACATGTTTTTAAATGTTGAGAGTCAGAGGAACATGTCAGGGGTGCATCTGGTTTTAAGACCAGAGGGAAGAAAAAGAAAAAAGTCATGCAAGTTCACACTTAAGAACGAGGTCAAAGTTCAGCTCAGGCTGAACCTGAACTCATTCATGTTTGTATTTCACCGCCAACACATTCTGAACTAAGTTCAAAATGAATCTGTTTACATTTATTCAGGATTTTTTCAATGAAGTTTTAATTAAATCATCCATAGAACATTTATTGAGTCACTAAGTCTTTTCTGAGTAAAAAGGGTAAGAATTCTGAGTAAAAAAGTCAGAATTTGCCAAAAAATGTCAAAGTTTTAAGAAAAAAAAATAAAAATTCTGAGTAAAAAAGTCAAAATTCTATGAACAAACATCAGAATTCTAAAAAAAAGTCCGAATTTTGACAAACAAAAATCAGAATTCTGACACAAAAGTCAGAATTTGCCAAAAGAGTCAAGATTTTAAGAAAAAAAAGTCCACATTTTGAGGAAAAAAGTCAGAATTCTGCTACAAAATTTAAAATTCAAAGAAAGAAGAAAATCTGAAATATTAGAAAAGAAAATGTCAGATTTTTTTCCTCCCTAATCTTCACCAGGATCTTACCTAAGAAGGAAACATACTAAAACTCCTGAAGTTTGCCTTAAAGGTCTCTTATTTTGTTGTCATATGTCATTGAGTGAATATTCACTCCCACCTCAGACAGCAGCTTACTTCAAACGGAGTTTCAAAACTCTCCAGGACGCCTCCAACCATGAGGAGTCCATCAGAACCGATGTCCAGGCCGTGGTTGACCCAGTCCACGCTCTCCAGCAGCGAGCAATCCACAAACAGCTGCAGCTGATTCCTGGAGACACTGAAGGCAACGCGATGCCAGTCTCCATCGCAGAGCCCACTGACGGGGAACCTGCAACAGAACCATTTCAGCATGATGCAGCTTGTGTTAAAGTCATAAAGAAAAAGTTCGTTTTTCCCCTTCAGTTTATGTTAACGTCGGATTTCCACTGAATGTGTGGAAATGTGAACTAGAGTAAGAAAATAAAATGATAATACCAAAAAATCTCTAACATTCTGTTTCTTGTTTCTCAAGTTTTGCTATAAAAAAGCTGCAAAATTCCAAATAAAAACTTTCCAACTGCTAAATAATACGTAAAAAATACACTAAAGTCCTGCTGCTCTTCTAAGAAATATACAAACAAACCAAAACCTTTGCGAAAAATTTGTAGCTAATTATGAAAAAGCCAAATTCTGACCAAAGATGGTCAGAATAATTAATCAATAATTATTCTGACCAACAATTATTAATCAATAATTAAAACTACAACACAGATTTACAACCATATGAAGAAGCAAACTAAGAAGCTGCATAGGACCTCCACACCAGCAGGGGGCGACCAGGAGCTAAACTAAAGACAAATGTTTGGTTTATAGATGTAAACTTAAGAAAACAGCATAAGCAAAAAGAGAAAAAGCATTTTGTTTGGTCGTTTTCCTTCTCTTATTTATCAGTAATAACTTAAAAAACAATAGACATTTTCAAACATGTTTAAAAAAACATTTTATTAAATTAATTTTGACTGCACAGTAAAATAGCATGTCATATATTACATTTTGTTTAACGTATTTTTATTTTTCAGATGTTCAGACAGGGTTAAAATGAAGCCAATGTAAAATGAGATTTATTCAGTTTGAAGTTTCCCAAATTAAATTCTGCTCAGGATCCCATTTAATGTGAAAACTAATTATAAATACTCACTACTTTCTCTCTGACAATAATCTAACTTATTGGTTACGCCAGTACAGAATGTCTTTATGACTTTCACACATTGTTTTTTCTATTGCCTGTTTATGATCTGTTCTTTCCATGTTTGTGTTTCCTGAAAATTGAAGGAACAAGTCCAGACGCCTCAACAAATCATTTCACCAAATGGAGTCGCCTTCAAACAAAAGCACAGGGTGCAAACCGACTCCCTGCTGCAGGCTCCCACCACCTGGGTGAACGTTTGCACACAGTGAGGACGATGCAGGACCCAGCATGAAAAATGTTATTTTCTGCTATCTGACCTGAATGTTGGAAGGTTTGCTTCATGATTTAACCAAATAGTTACAAAAAAACTGTAGTTAGTTCTGCTGAGGACACAAATTAGCTATTAAGTTGTTTGATATTACAAATATTTTATTACATAAAGAATTATAAGATAATTATATACATTGGTATATGAGAGAGAGGAAATTTCAGTCAAAAATCTCTGAAATTTTCTAGAAAAATCTTGTAAATTTCTGATTTCAAAAGATACAAATTTGGTAGAAGAAAAACTCAAATCCTGAGAGTGTTTAAAAATGCTTTTTTTTCTTTTTTAGCAATTTCTGAGCCCCAAAAGTCAAAAATGTTTTCAAAATTCTGCAGAATTTTTTTTTTGGAATTCCAAAAAACAAAAATCAAATTTCTGAGGACAAATGAATTCTCGGGAAAAAATTATTTCTGAGAAAAAGTCATAATTATGAGAAAGAAGTCAAAGTTCTGGGAAAAAAAATGTCAAAATTCTGAGAAAAAGTTTGAATTCTGTGAAAAAGACATAATTTTAAAGTCAGATTTTTTTTGTGGTCCTAATTCTCTTCTTGTAAAAACAGTATTAAATCCATTCTGCCCCTGAAGTTTAAAATCTGCTCTGGAAGGAAGCCTGTGAAAGCCTCATCATGAATACTCACTCGTAGTGGCGCTGTTGAGTCCCGATGAAAATGATGGCGTAGGCGCTGATCCGGACCTGCAGCGTGATGTGGCTGTCTGGGCTGAGCACGGTGAACACGCTCTGTTCGTCCCTCTGCCGACTACGAAGCTGCACCAGTAAACTGAACTCATCTGAAAACCTGGAGGCAGCATGAACGAGAACGAAAACAAAAAACACAACAAGCAGAGAAACATAACAAATGTCATTTAATGGACAGATTTTCAAATTGTTTTAATTCAAAATATGGTGTTCATTTTTATTTAGCCTACTTTTAATCGTGGAACAAAGTACTTGTTCCACTGGCAGATTATTTTACTTATAAAGAAACATTTTCCCATGTTTTAAGTAAAAACAATCTGCGAAGAGGAAATAGTATTTTTATTTTTAAGGAATTATTGATGTAAAACTATCTCCTAAATCTTGTTGAATAGTTACCTGAATGAATAGGAGAATACATTTTTGATTTGAATTTTCTAACCTGAACAAGTTTAAGCAAAAATTTACTTATATTCTCAGTTTATAATACGTGGATTTTTCTGAACGCAGCTCCAAATTTTTTACAAAAAAATCAATCAATCAATCACCTATTCGCTGACTTTTCCGAAAAATGTAATGCTCTCGAAAACATGTAGTTTGTAAGGCCGAAATACATGGACACAATTCTACTTAGCATCCTATTGGCTATGGTTTGCAAAACAGCCAATCAAGGAGAACCATTAATTTTTCCTTGGCGCTGATTGGCTGTAAGAGCGGAAATAAGGAAGTCCGTCGATATTAGCTTCTGCGGTAGCGCTAATATGGTTTCCACCGAGCGTATTAATGTGTATTAGGGCATATTTAATATATATTGTATATATATTTGTTTAAACTATTAAAATATGTAGATATAACGTTTTTAGATGCATATTTGCGGATTTCAGCTGTTTGCAAGCGGTTAATAACCTCAGAACATCCAGTGTACGGTGTTGACATTAGCATTGCTGTAAAACGGCAGCAAAACGTCGTTCTAAAAATCCTAATAATCCACGTTTACTGAAATGTAACAAAAGTCTACAAATCATAAAGAGATTCAAACATATTTGCGAGTCTTTGCGTGAATATTTAAATCGTGATAAACAAACCTGTCGCTGAAAATCTGTTGCATGGGGAGCGTTAAGGTGGCGTACTGTCCTACTCTGATTACCGGACAGCTGGCGCCCTCTACAGTCAGGGAGGAGTTACTGCGATCTGATACCTGCAGAGAAAGCTCCTGCAGGATATTCAGCTCTTCTGGAGGGAGACAGACAGAGAAAGACATGGACATCTCAATACATGTATCAGCAGCAATACTTAATAATATGATCACTCAAGTAAAAGTATTTGGTAAAAAGTCTCCTCAGTTTTGTCAATTACTGAGTAACTGATCAAAACATCAACCATTTAATATTTAAAAATTACATCATCAGACCAAAATATGTCCCAAAAATTTTACTAAAGTAAGAGTAGTGATACTTTGAAATATTTTCACTCAAGTAAAAAGTAGCCATCCACAAAATTACTCAAGTAAGAGTGAAAAAGTCTTTGGTATAAAAAGTCTACTCAAATACTGAGTAACAGATAAAATAGTCAATCATTTAATATTTCAAAATTATATCAACAGACTGGCCAAAATATAAAGTTAAGTGGAGATTTTAAGGACCAAAATGACAATAATTCAGATAAGTAACAAAAATAAAAAAATCAGGCAAAAGAAAAATTTCCAAATCAGTTTCTTTCAATATAAAATCTTCAGAAACGTTAACAAAAACTGCAGGTCTGTGTCTGTGTCTGGTGAATTCTTGGTTAAAACATGTTTGTTTTTCATTCAATGGGTACAAAATCCAGAAGTTTTACTCAAATAAGAGTAGAAATACTTCATAATACTCAAAGTACAGCGTAGCAAAATACTCTCAAAGTGCATTTCTCCAAAAAAGTTACTCAAGTAAATTTACTACCCAACTCATTGGATTTTTCATGGGGCTCTTGCTGCCCGCTTTGGGAGCCACTGCAATTGAAAACATCTGCTAACCAAAACCCACAGCCCACTACGAACATACGGCTCACTGAAAGGGCGACTACAATCTGCGGCGCGGAGCGTTTTAAAGCCTTTCTGTTAGTCACAGCGCCGCGCGTTGTTCTACCTCGGCCCCCGCCGGCTGGTTTCCTGCCAGCGGTTAGAAGTTATACGACAGGCTTTTATTTTTACCCCCAGAGAGCAGCTAAAGTGCCATTCATCATGGGTAGCCTACAGGTGTTTTCTTTCTTTATTATACCTGGAGAAAGTGAGTCACTGGTGCTGATGCTACAGCAACCTGACAACTGACAGGGACCCGTCTGAACAGAGATGCCAGCGGGATTATGCAACAGCTGGTTCCAGGATTAATTAGGGTGATGTGTTTGAAGGAAAAACACCAACTCGACCTGCCGTTGTCAGAGGGATCTTAAAGAAAGCACTTATTAAAGAAATGCCCTCAGGGACGCCACGGTACCGACATGTTTCAGGCGGCTGGAGCGCCGCCAAACACCGCAGAGGCCCAGGCCCAACTCCTGTCAGCCATGTTTTAAAATAAATGAGACCGTGTCTGTCAGCCCCTCCACAAGCTCGTTATCTCTTCCTGAAGACAAAGCCAGGAAAATCTCTGGTCCACTGAGTGCCACACTGCAAAAACACAAACTTTTACCAACTATTTCACTTTAGTTAATATCTTAGTTCACTTTAAATAAAACACAATGAGCTTACAAGGAACTCTTCAGCAAGAGATATGCGATATAAATCCTTAATATTGATCATTTAAAAAAAATTACTAGTTCCACAGGCAGATATTTTCACTTACAACAAGACATGTTTCCCATAAGTTGAACTAGAAGTTTTTTAATCAATATAAAATTCACATTTTGTACATTTTTATACTTTCATTTGTGTTTCTACTGTTTCTACAAACAGCCCAAGCTCTTAAAAGCCCCCTCAGATGTGTTTTTGGGGCAGTAATTTAATGTTGTTTGGTATCTGGAAAATGACCAGTTGCATAAATCTGCAGAATCTACATCTACACTTAAATCAGATCATTTTGAAGGCCAAATACAGCCGGAGAAATATTAACTGAATGCTAATCAAGTAGCTGCAACAGGTAATAATTTATTAAATAGTTTTGACGACTGAGGAACAAACCGTGCAACTAGAAAGCAGGAATGTTTTTTTGAACTCATTCAGTGTTTTACCAGATCAAAACTCATTCCCATATTCTCCTCTGCAGATGAGTTAGAGTGGAACAGGATTTTTCTGATTTCCAACAGAATGAAGCAGAAGATGAAGTCCTACGCTCTGGAATGCCTCGTAATTGGTTTCATCTTTCATCTTGGCTCAGATTTTTGGCGGAGCATGTAAAGAATGTGCAGTTTTTACGACAGGCTCTTAATAGAGGTGCTAAAACTGTAAATTATCTCTTTAATTTCTCTGTTTCTGTGATTTGTCTCGTTTTTCTGGAGCTCAAAGCGACCAATAAACACCGGCATGTAGTGACCCCCGTACGCTGATGACGTTATTCTTTACATCTAAGATCCAATCTTAGATTTTATATTCTCCGATCCTTTGGGGGAATCTCTAGATATGAATTTAATCTGATGATTTTCCATTTACATAGTCGGCGACATCTACAAAAGACAACTAATCGCTGCATCAGACCTTTTTCACCCAAATATGAGTATAAATGTGTTGATTGCAGACTCACTCAGATGTTTGTGAACAAAGCCTCCTTTTCATCTTGTATTTGCTCCAACTCTATCAATCTTTTTGCACCAATCTACCAGTTGAGAGGCCAGTAATTTACCAGCCTGTTACTGGGATTTTTACTGGACCTGTTAGCACCGGTTCTAAAACGCTGTGGCTCCACTTCCCCTGAGCTGAACGTTACCCAGACATCCTCTGTCTGCACTGACAGATATTACAGGACATAAATTCAGCCGAAGAAGTTTTACTAGTCATGTCCTACCAAGTCACCGTTAACCTGTGGCTTCCATCGGTCAGAAAAATACTTTAAAATGACAGAAAGGTCAGTAATCTTCACTCTATGCAGCTTTTTGAAGTTGTTTTCTTTACTTTAGTCAGAAAAACAGAAATGCTGACTGAGATACATCTTGTTTTTGTTAGGCAAAGCTTCTTATAATAAGCACAGGCCTATAAACATCAAGCGTCACATTTTACACAACAAACCCCCGATTTTACCAACTGCCTAAATCCTCCTGAACATTTTCTGAGCAGAAAAGAAAGTTTACAATAACTTAGGAGTTAGAAACAAGTTTTGAATTTGGCTGAATTGTTTCTATGTGGTATCAGTAGAGAAACTGTAATAAATGAAGTCAGAGGAGCTGACATGTGTTTCAGATTTATTCAGATTACAGGAGAGCCACAGATTGATGCCAGCGGTTTACGTCACCGTCAGCTCGATTCGGTTCAAACCAAATTAAATTAAAAGATTAAGACCCAATCTAAAACCGTCTTAGCTAAGAAAACATATAAAATCACTCACACATACGTGTCTGTTACCTTTAACTTTTTGTACTGAAAACTTATGTGCGTGACTCAAGACTTTTAATTAAAGGGCAATTTTACGTAAAAGTTAAGCATCAAAACTCATCAGAAACTTTTGTTCTTGCTTTGATTCTCTCATTAATATTTGAGAAATCCTTTAAAATCTTCATGGAAACCATTGACCTGTGTAGGACGCCTGGGTGGGCCTAGCTCCGCCTTCAAGACGCAACTCCTCCCCCCTCAGTTCCTTCAGACTAGCCAGCAGCAATTAGCGAACACCTGGTGTAACTT
This sequence comes from Xiphophorus hellerii, assembly GCF_003331165.1. Lineage (NCBI taxonomy): Eukaryota > Metazoa > Chordata > Actinopteri > Cyprinodontiformes > Poeciliidae > Xiphophorus > Xiphophorus hellerii. Next base: position 7,071,131 of record NC_045679.1, on the reverse strand, counting down.
TGCATCAGCTGAGTTCATTATTGGAGCTTCTTCTCAGTTAAACGTTGGTAAAAACGTTGTTAAAGGGCAAATAGAGGAGCCATGTTGTGATGATTTCCTGTAGGGGGAGCTTCAGAAAAAGCAGGAGGTTCTTAAAGAGACAGAGGCCCAAATCAAATCAGAAAGTCAAATTACTTTTAAGTCATATTTGATATAAACAGCTTCTTTATATATATATATAACTGAAGGTAACAGTTGCCTTATTGAACTAAAACATACATATAATTCTGCCCCTTTAAAAAGTATAATCACCCAAAATGCTGAAGCTGTCATGAGTTAACGTTTGAAAAAGTCTCTAGATCTGCAGTTTGAACAATTTTCTGCACCTGAAAACACAACAAACTGTAGAAGAAAGACAAATATTCATCTTTCTTTACCTGTAGTGTTTATATCAGGCACAAATAAAGACAGTTTACTCTGAATCTAAGATGCTAACCAGATAAAAAACCCAAACTAAGTTTCTCATGTTTTCTTACTGACTGACTCAAAGGTTGGGAGAGAGAGGATCCGACCTGTGCTTCAGCGATCCGGTCCACTTTTGGACCCCCGGGTCACCAAGTCTGAGATCAACCTCAATGTGACTAACCGAGACTTTCAACATCAACGTCAAACGTCTGAGACGGCTGCTGTGGCCTCAGGTTGAAAGGCTTTCTCAGAAATGTGGGAGTGTGACTGGGAACCAGTGGGACTGAGGCTTTAAACCAGACGGATCTTCTACTTTTTGGAGTCGCATAAGAAGCTTTGGTGGGCCGGATTTGGCCCCCGGACCTTAAGTTTGATGTTTCGCATAACAATACTAAATTGACCCCCTGCAGTTCTGTAAAAGCAGAGACATAAACGTCGTCAAAGCCACAGAGAACAGGTCGTACGGAGCAAGTTAGCTTTGTTTGAACAGATGTGCTTCCAGAGGCTTCGCTTCCCGGCGGACGCACAGCGGGTTGGACTCAAAGGAGCAGAGCAAGAAAAAACCGAGGTGAAAGGGTCTTAAATCCGTTAATACATCTGTTAGGCTATAAATAAACAACACCTGCAGTGACCAACTGGCCCACAAACAACCCCTGAAAACCTTCCACCATGTCAGCTCAAGCTGAAACACGTCAGCAACCACCAGAATGTAAGAATACCAAGGAGTTTTCATGTGATTGCATCCCAATATACACAATTACAGCCCATTGTCTCTTCCCTGCCATGTTCTGACCTCCATTCTGCGGTTCCACCGAGCCACACAGCCAGATGAGGAATGTCTGGGTCCAAACTGCAAACACATGCGGCCGGGCGGCGTGGGGGCGCGAGGAGCGCACAACTTTACATACCAGCAGGGAAAACCAGCCAAGAGGGCAGGGAGGCCACAGCAGGCCTGTAAATTAGTGTTTTACAGGCGATGAAGGGCAGTTCTGGGGCGACCGGGCTTAACGTCCACGAGGCTGGAGCACCAAGAGAAAGGGAACTTTGACTAGTCCGTTATGCACAAACCAGAGTTCAGCAACCGTTACAACCCTAGGAGCCAGTTCTGCCAAAAAACTCGTTTAGAGCCACAAAACCAACATGGCTCTTTGAAAACATAAAGCCTGTGTTTGTAATGCTTCCTGTCAGGGTTGCACCCTGACGATTAATCAAATACTTTAATGATTAACTTAATATTCTGACAAATAACTGATTATTCTGATGATTTATTTATTAATCAGTTGAAACTTTTTTTTGGCACGTTCTGAAAATTTTTCATTTAACCACTTACAGTTATTTTATAAAATATTAGAAATGGAATAAAATAAATAAATTTGCTCAATGAAACTTTAGAGCCACAAAAACCAAAATGGTTTTCAATATGGAATGGAAATCAAATAATCTGTGTTTAGAATACTTCCTGATAGGGCTGCAACCTGATAATTCATCCATTCTTTTGACGATTAATCAATTACTTTTCATGATTAATCGTAAAAAAAACTATCGATTATTCGTCACATTCTGCAGATTGTGAAAAAAATCTGCAGAATGTGACGTTAAAGAGCCGCATTTGGCTCCAGAACTGCAAGTTGCATCCAGAACCCTGGAGGTTTTCAGAAAGTGCAGTGGAAGAAGATCAAATTTGTTTCTGTTGAAAGATTGAAAACTAAAAATGGGTCAAAAAAATCAGATCATGAAGCCTCAGTTCCTCAGACTTCATGATCTGTTGCACTCAAATGATGGAAGACAAACATTCCCACAAATCCTCTGCCGTTTTGAGATGTTATTCCACATACGGCTGAAACGATTAATCAAAACTATTGTGATTAATTGATTGCTGAAAGAATCGTCAACTAATTTTGCAATAGATGAATCATTAACTGGAGTACACAGATTCAGAAGAAATAGAACAACAACATATTCAGAGCCGTAATTAAAGCAACACTGTACAAAAATATTTAAATTACGATGAAAACTCATTTATCTGTAAATATATTTAACCCAAAACTTCATTGGCAGTTTAAGCTTGACATGATTCAAATTTACTAAAGGAATCCTATAATACTCAATTTTAGGCAATAAAAATGCTTATTTTCTTACTGAAAAATAAATATAATTTCTCATTGTCATCTCTTAAAGTATTTCTAATTTTGTACAAAAAAGGCTTATGTGGTTAAATGAAAAATCTGCCATTCTTTAAAAGTTCAATTAATCGATTAATTTTTAGAATAATCAATAGATTGAATGATAATTAAAATAATCAATCAGGGAAAATATTGAAAATGCAGATCAATAATGTTCAAATCAGGAGCCACCTGTGTGTGAAAGGTGAAGTTGTCCTAATTTTATTCTCACCAGAAATTTTTATTAATATTTTCCAACTTTTCTTTACCAATAATGATAATTCTTAGTTTTGTTTAAATTGATCTTAAAGCGGTAGAGCAGGCGCACCATGTGCTACTGAATCAGAGGTGTAACAGGGTTTTATGTAAACGATTCCTTATTGTGTAAGATTTTTATCCCTGGCTAAATAAAGCACTCAAATTAAAATGTCAGCTTTAAACCAGAAGTACAAATAAAAAGAAAAATGTGCTGGTTGTTATACAGTAGTTTTGAACAACAGAATATACAATTTTTTATATGATTTCATCAATAATCTACCAATCAAAATAATACCCTTTGACCTTCTGAGTCTTTGTCAGTCTGCTCTGCGCCATCTTGGTGAGGTCAGCAAAACAAACTGGCCTGGGCATAAAACTGGCAAAACGACAGTCATTAAAGTGCTTGTAAAAAGTTTAAATGCCCTCGTAAAAAGATCCAAAATATTTCAGTTTTAACAAACTGAGCAGACGAGCTTCTGCTTGTTTCACCAATAAAATGGAGACAGAAAATCCATGAAAACTCAACTTCTCCATTTTCCAAAAGTATTAAGTTAAATAAGTTACACTTCTGAACACATTATAATACTCAATATTTATTAATTTAGTTCACTGCGAAGGGTAAAATAACACAGATAAACTGTTAAACAACTCAAAACCACTTCTTTTCTCGCTCATTGTGTCGGCTACGCTACACACAGACTTTATGTTTCAGGATTCAACACTAAAAAAACACAAACATTTTCCACAAAAGAACAGAACATTCAGTCCAATGCAGTTTTATGATTTTAGGCTCAATGTTTATTTTGCGATCATTAATAAATGATTGTTGTTGTGGATTAGCTACCGCTGCTATTAGCTAAGCTAACACAGCGGTGGTTGTTTAGCTAATTTAAAGACCTGCTCTACTGACGATCTGTCAGAGTTGGTGTTTAAGTCGCCTTTTTTTATTTTGTAACTGAACCGAATCACAAAATTCTGCAGCACATCTACATGTTAAGGTTGTCATAGTCAAGCTAGCATAACCAACCTACTTCCCACTCCCTCGCTATTTTTTCTTAATGAAAACTTTTTCCTGACCTTGTTACCTAGTTGTTGTGTTGGCAATTAGTAGCAAAGTAATGTGTCCCTTTTTCTTTCATATTTGAGGCATTCATTTAAGATTTGGTGCATTTTATTAACTACTTTCCAGCTAAAATCAATGCTAGTCATTGTCGGTGAGCAGCTTTTTGCCCTCCAGCAAGAAGATGGGGGTAGGATCATGAGCATAGATGCAAGTGGTCTATATATTCACTGAACTCTGATCCAGAACCGCACACCATTCTGGGAGATATAGGCAGAGGAAAGACTTTAGCCATTCAGTCGCTATCGCCCAGCTAAGCTAGGTTGATGGAATCAACTAACTCACATACTCTTTGATTGCCTAGCAATGACCTGCTGAGTAATTTGCGCAGCAGCAGTTTCAAGTTTTTTCCTTAAAACCGGGTTAAACAGGACAGGTTACATCACCAGTTTGCTAGTATTTCAGATATTTTAAAAAATCTATATTTATCAATATTGACTGATATAAAATGCACATATCATGACACGTTTTTCAGCCATGTTGTCCAGTCCTTATCTTTCAGGTTTTTTTTGTTTTCCTTCTCCTACAGGACTGATTATTTAGAGTTTATTTAGAGTTTATTTAGAGATCTTTAGGTTTGCCAGGTTGTAACAGACTGTGGCAGCACTGATAACTTCTGATGTAATTCCTTCCAACCAGCAAACCGTTCGCCAACAAACCTTCCCTCTGACAAAAAGACATAAAGCTCCAAAAAAACTTGATCTCTGAGGGAAGTGTTTTGATTCATGCGGCACCGTGATAAACGCTGGCAAACTGTGAGAAGAGACAGTGACGGACTTTACGACTCAATCACAAGAAAGTAAACAAATCCTCACAAGTTGAAGAAGACATGACAGATGGTGGTGAAAAGAGGTTTGAAAGGAAGGGAACAGGTCAACAAAAAGGAAATTAATGTCAAAGAAAACAGATTTAAGTCCTTCCCTCTGGTTGGCCTTATAAGGTCGGCTGGGCTGTCAGCTCCGGTTGCTCATCAGTCACACAAATACAGATAAGAATCTTCAGCAGTTCACCATTAGCGTGGAAGTTCATAAAAACCTCCGAAACGCTTCATTTCAGCCCTTCATGTAATTCACTGAACCCAAACATTCGACCCAGACGGGCTGACATGTTCAGTATAGGAACTCGATGTGTTTACGTTACAAAACGTGAGTAAAACTTTGTCAATATTCCACTAAAGTCAAAACAAAAACAATTTTGCACAAACAAGAGCTGGGGTTGCTAGGTAACGGGCGGAACTCTGCTGGGGTTGCTAGGTAACGGGCGGAACTCTGCTGGGGTTGCTAGGTAACGGCACAGAGCCGACAGAATGTAACTCAACAAAAAAACAACTTGTTTTCCAGACACCAAAAAACATTAACTTACAGTTAAAAAAACGGCTGTGTGTTTTTTGGCCCGTTTTTAGAAGCATTTTAGACTCAAACGGAAATATAAAAACATGCAAAATGTTAATTTTACATAGTAACCTCTGTGTAACTCCGGGAAGCGTAATAACAAAATACAAACTACAAATTAAATTCAGTTTATTTACGTTTCACCTTCCTTTAAACAGATAAAGTTGACCTGATTGTTGCAGGACTAGCATGTTCAACACACACAGGAATGTTTATTTAACCCGGCAGCAAACTCTGTTGGTGTGACAGGGGATGAAAGGGTCAATTAAAGTTTTGACAGTTCAACGATGAACTGAGCATTTATGTCTCAGACACTGTAAGGACTTTAACTGACTATGCACATATATATGTCAAATACTTGCAAAAGTTTTTAAATCCTAAAGATAACATTTTTCTTTAAATCCTTCTAGACGGTGAGGGCAGCGTCTGACGGACAGAACCTGAGGGTTCTGATTGAAGCAGCATTACGTCACCCGGCATGTATGAAGCAAAACAAACACATTAAGGCTGTTAAGAGCATCACAGCTGCAGAGGCTAAAGCTGACCTTCTGGTTTCGTTTTGGCTTTAATGATGAATTACAGTAATGAGACAGATTAGCATGTAAAGCCAGGCGATGACATTAAGACGCCAATCTGCACCAGGTTTACTCGTGTTGCTAAAACCGTCATGATGAAGCAACAAAACGATGAAATGTGGCGAAAACGAACAGAAAAATGAACCAATTGTTTGTTACTTTATTGATCTTTGAGAATGTGTTCTTGCATTATTACCATTATAACACTTGAAAACAGTCTAAAAAACCCATCATTTATTGCCAAAAACTTTTGGAACAATTTATCATCTAGATCGACTGGGCCTTAAACATAATCTAAGGCCCAGCTTAGATTATGTTTGTATGATTGTCACTAATCAAAGTGAAGTTGCACCAAGTTTCTACCGTAAAGTGCCATAAATAGTCACGGTTGCCTTGACAACAGCCCACAGAGATGTTGCCGTCCAAACTGTTTCAAACCACAAATTAGTCAAAGTCAAACCGACAGTGCAGATATAAATTTTTTTCTTTTAAATCCTCCTAAGGGTTTACAGGCAAAACCAGCAGCTTCACCTCTTCCATCTGAAGGCAGGTGTTGGACATTTTTAAGCAAGTTCCTCACAGCGAATGGTTGCAATTAACGTCTGTCAACAACGCTTTACTCGGACAAAACAGCTAGATCATCAACTTCCTGTTTCCTCACGTAACCGTGTTCGCTGCATCTGCAGGCTCTTTGCGGTTTGTGGTGGGAAGTCTGAGAAATCATCACTGAGGTAATGAGAAAACCACAAACATGTGGGGAACCTTCTTCCCCGGACACCTTCGGACCGCTCAGAGGGAAACTTCAGGTCCAACATGTGGGCGAACCCATCCCTGTTCAAACCGCAGAGCAGCACCCGACCCCCCACACAGAACCAGAACATGTTAACGGCCCCCGGGTCGCCGCAGAACGGCCACAGATCACGATTGGTTCCATATGGACCTGACCTCATGTTACCAGTGACATCATGTCCTGAACCCGCTGAAAACCCTGGTACGACGGCCGGGACGACTTCAGAACCTGCTCTGGAGCCCAGATGTTCCTTCACCAGCAGCTGTCTGCAGCTGTTCCTAATCCCCTCCGTCCATCAGAACCGGTTCCTTAAAACGCCGCGTTACATCCATGGTGGATATCAAAGAAAAGTAATCGGTTTCTACAAAATAAATTTGAAATTTTTTAATTCATCTTAAATTTTCTGGAAAAAAACATTGAAAATTCTGATTTCAAAAATTAGAAAATTTGCTAGATAAAATTTGGACGTTTTTTTTTTAGATTAATCTCAAAAATTCTTTTCGAAAAAACATGGAATTTTTGATTTTGAAAAGCTGTAAATTTGCAGGGATAAAACTTTAAATTTCTCTTGGAAAAAAAGAAAAAAAACATGAAAAGTTTTTATTTCAAACATCTAAAAATTTCTAGATAAAACTCAGAATTTTTGAAATTAATTTCAAAAGTATTTCTATAAAAAAACGTTTAACTGTTTAATTTCAGAAAGCTAAAAATTTGCTGAATAAAACATAGACTCAAAAAATGTTCTAAAAAAAACGTTGGAAATGTCTGAGCTTTAAAGTAGAAAATATTCCAGCTTTGGAAATTTGAGCAGAAAGTTTAAAATCTCCAGGAAAATTCTTCTAAAAAATTTTGGGATTACTCTCAAAATTTGAGTTTTATCTCGCAAATTTTTGACTTTTCAAACTCAGAAGTTTCCACATTTTTTTCCAAGAACATTTTTGATTTTTTGACTAAATGTATTTCTTTTTTCTGTCTACAAGGTCCCTTAAGCTGACATACATACTGACAGCTGTTCAATTTTCATTTAGTGCTAATGGAACTAACACTAAACACTAGTGCTGTGTGGTTAGCGTCTGCTAAATACCTCGTTAGCATAGCTGAATTTATGTTTATGATTAGTACATTAGGTTAGCTTCTGTTAAATGATGCATTGGTGAACTAATGGCTGAGCTTTTTTCAGATTCTTCTAAATAAGGTGCTACTGTAGCACTTTAATGCTAGTGAAATTTGTTCATTATTAATGCATTAGGTTAGTTTCTGCTTCATAACATGTTATTGTAGCGCTTCAGGGTTAGCTTCTGCTATATAACAGATATGCTAGTGTAGCACTTTAGCGTTAGTGGGGCTCATGTTTATTAGTAGCTTAGGGTTAGATTCCACCATATAGCATGTTTAGCATTAGCAGAACTAATGTTCCTGACTAGTGGTTTAGGGTTAGTGCAGGTAACTTTTTAGTTAGCGGTGCAAACCACTGGTAAAGTTAATCAAATGTTGAGTCTACCCCATGGTTTTCCTCCAGAAGAACAACCCAACATCCTTTCTTTTCATCAAGAGCAACAGCCGGTGCAGTGGCCTGAGTTTTACTGAAGGAGTTGTTGTACCTGGGACGTTGTTCTTTTGGTCATGACCCAAATCTCAGCGTATTGAGACCTCTAGTCTTTCTACTTTGCTTTTCAAGAGTCAGAACCTCTTGTAACCTCTAAAAATGTCTCGAAGAATCAGTCTGCAGCTGGTTAGAGTTATTTTTCCTCATGAAGTTGGAGAATAAGCTTCAGGTAAGTGGAGAAACCCTGGGCAATGTCTTGGAGTCACAAAAACTTCCCCCCAGCTGTTCTGCATCACAAGCAATGTCTTTCTCATGGGGTCAGAGGTTAAACAAAGCTATTCCAGACATAAGAGCATCCCAGCTGGATATAATACTTGGAAGGCGGGATGGATGGAAAGATAAAAGGTAAAAAGAGGGATTAAAAATGACAGCAATGCTGAAACTGAAGCAGGTTATATGGTTACTGGAATGCAGCTGTGCTCACAATCCTCTGCCTCTTTCATGTTCGGGTGAATATTGAGCTTTATGAAACACTTCAGACGTGGAAAACGCACATAGATCCACGACGTTCCAGAGAACAAGAAAGATTAGCCTACTGCAGATGTGGAAGTTTGAATGTTTGATACCTGAAAAAAATCTGTCAAACACAAACCGAGTTCCCAACATCTATTAGCAGAAAAACAGCGTCGTTGTGTCTTTATATCTTGGCATTTTTCAGCCCTTTGTTGGAAAACGTCGTTTTTAAGTGACGTCACACTTCCATTAACTTTGTAGCTGACAGCCATCTTGGTAGGCAGTTGATGGAGTTGCTATGACAACAGCAACGTGACAAGCCAGAACTAGTTCTCGCCTCCTTCCTATCTAACTTATAAACAAAATAAGTACATAACAACTTCTTTAATACTCTACCCACCTCTATGTAATACTAAGATAAATATCAGCGATATTTACTGTAGTACTTACTGCTGAACTTGCAAAAGTAGCTTAGCTGATGTAGTTTTTATCTGCTAGCTAAGATGGACATGGATCCTACCTGTGTGTTCCTACATGTACTAACTCTGCCAGACACCAGTTGTTATTCACACAGAGTTTCAACGTCCTTTACAAATCTGTTTCACATTGATTGTACGCCTCCATGGGTTTCAGGTGAAGCTCCTCCATTTTGTTTTCACTCTTCGTGTTCACTAGGTAGTTAACTATGTCATAGTATGAGATCGGAGGCAGATTGTCTGACATATTTTTCTTCTCCGCCTCATACGGGTCGATCCCAACAGCAGCCATTTTGTTCATGACTCTTTTTCTCACACACCAGTCAAGAGTTTCCACATATTTTCTTTTTGTTGGTCGGGAAGCCGTCGGTCCGCTATGCATCGCGCTGCGCTTGCCTACCAAGATGGCGCCGATCACTTTCAGTTCAAACTTGTGGGAACTACGTATGACTTTAGTCTTGATTGTAAAGAAAATACAATCAATTTTGTAGATAAAAATGTGCGTAGTTCCCACAAGGTCTGCTTTGGAAGTCATCAGCGCCATCTTGGTAGGCAAGCGCAGCACAAAGCACAGTGGACCCATGACTTCCAGACCAACAAAAAGAAAATATGTGGAAACTCTGGACAGATGTAAAAAAGAAAGGCACAAAAACAAAAAGACTGCTGTAGGTATCGACCCGTATGAGACAAAGAATGTGTCAGACAATGTGGACAAGCTGCCTCCGATCTCATCCTACGATATAGTTAACTACCTGGTGAACAACATGGAGGAGCTTCACCTGAAATCCATGGATGCATACAATCAATGTTAAAATGGATTTGTAAAGTTTGTACAAACTGTGTGTGTGAATAACAAGGTTCTGGTGACTGGCAGTGTTAGTACATGTAGTAACACACAAAGGCTACATGTCCGTCTTAGCTAGCACATAAAAGCTACATTGGCTAAGCTAATTTTGCTAATTCAGCAGCAAGTATTATTGATATTTATCTTAGTATTACACTGAGGTGGGTAGAGGACTCAAATCGTTATAATGTTACATTTTTTAAAGGATAGAAACGAGGCAAAAGCTGGTTCTAAGGTTGTGGCTTGTTTATTGTTGCCATAGCAACTCCATAGCAACTGCCTACCAAGATGGCTGTCAATTACAAAGCTAGTGGAAATGTGACGTCACATTGAACTATATATTAGGTCGACCCAAAACGAGACTCTCAGGTTTGTTTTGGTTGTATTTACCCAGAATTCCCTGCGCTGTAGTCCACTTCCTGCTTTTGGAGCGGCTTCAGTTCCCTTGCGTTCACATATGGATTCAAACGGCACCAGAGTTCACTTCAACCGAACAGAGACCGAAGCTTGTAGACGGACCAGAGTTCACGTTTTTGGTGCGATTAGGCGTTCACACCTCAACAACCGAACCAGACTTTCTACAGAAACGGACTGGAGTCGGATTAAAGCGGATCAAACATGGCTGCTGCAACCGAGCAGCTGAATGTTCCGGATCAGATCCGGTCCAAGAAGTCTTGGATGAATCAGCGGCCCGGCGGCGTCTTGTAACCCAACATGTGTTCTGTGGTCGCTGCATCACCAGCGCCGCTAAAACTAAAGGATCCAGACGTTCTGGACCCGGTGAGTCACACAGATGAGGTTCTGATTAGCCGAGTCGGCGCTGCAGCAGGAATCTCAATCTGTGGATCAGTTAAAATACTTTTGTCCCGTCTGTCAAACTGGGGATTTCTAAAGATAAATTCACCTAAAACATGTTTAAATGATTGATTGTTTTAATGTTTTAAAATGTTTTATTAGTCAGGAAATTTAAATAAATTATTTTATTTATCATTTTAACCTGGATGTATTTAATTGACTTAATTATTTTTTTTAACATATTTTATTTTAATTGATTTATTTTATTCATTTTGATCTAATATAATTCAGATTTAATTTAGTTTTTATTTATTTGAATTTCTTAGTTTCATTAATCTAACTGTATTTTTGTTCAGTTATGTTTTTCATTTGTATTTAAATTTATTTATTTTGATCTAACTTGAATTGTATGTTATTAATTTATTTAATTTTTTAAACAATTTATTTAATCTAAATGTAATTTGTTCATTTATTTTTTTAAATCCATATTTACTTTAAATTGATTTATTTAGATTCAATTTAAAATAGAGGTTTAATTTTTATATTTATTCATTTTGTCTAATATATATTTTGTTTATATGATAATTTTGTATTTAAATGTATTTGTTTTAATTTGATTTGATTCGTCTGTAAGGATTTCTGTTTTTTTTACTAGTTAAAACTCATAAACTAAACGGTTCGATAAAGAAATTAAACTATTTATGATCCTGCTTGCATCAAGGCAAATGTTCCAGATATTGATCAGCTTTAAAACTAAAAGCTGCTTGTTGACCTAAAGAGGCAGAAAATTAAATTTTGATGCATTTAATGGGGAAAAAAAGCAATTTAATATCTGACCACAATGTAAATCTGTGTATCAATAATTTATTAAGTTTCTTACATTAACAGAACAACGTTGAGTAAAATTAAGTTTTAAATCAAATCAATTGTGCCCTGAAACGCTGCAGAGAGTAATTTGTTAAACAGCATTAAAACCTAATTGCTGTGCAGTGAAACTTTATCGCTTCCCTGCGGTTTGACTTTTCTTCTCTTCAGCAGCAAAACAAGGAGTTTATTAGCTTTGGGTTCAGTCTGACGCTGAAGAACCACTTTTTCATCCGGATCTGAACCAAACTGGGAGAAAAAACATAAAAATACCCAACAAGGCGAAGCTGATTAACACTAATTAACCACAGAGACCCTGGAAAATTTAACTTTAAAAGCAAAAAACTCACAACCTAATAAATAAATAGATTTAAATAGTAATGTACATTGAAACTATATTGATAATGTGCAGATATTAAAAGCTTATTTTAATGTATTTAATATGTCACTAATGAAGAAATAAAACTTTACATCTGATTGGTTAATAAAGTTAGCCCCGCCCACTGATGCCTAATAAAAACGGTTTAATAAATTCATGTTTAACACAAAACTCTAAAATAATAACATTAAATATTTAAGTTATTGTAAGTATAACTCCCATTTATAAATATTTATGTCATTTTTTTAACTTTTCGCTTTATTTAAAGGTTTTATTTTAGACTTACTTCAAAAAAGCTGATAATTCAGAGGCAGAAATTATGAATGAATAAATAGAAACACAGAAAAAGCGTTATTTCCGGTGAGTTTCCTCCACAGGTGAGTCCTCTTACCTGTCGGCAGCATCCCGGATCCGGACTCGCCTCCAACATCCAGGTCAGATGAAGCGGTGCTGCTGGTCACCGAGCCGAGGAGACAAAGTGTCCATTTCACCGCCCAGAGAGACATTTCCACCGAACCGGAACCGGACCTCCAGCTACACTGAGGTCATCATCTCATCCCCGACTGAACTGCAGAACAAGAACTTCTTCTTCTTCTTCTTCTTCTTCTTCTCCTCCTGCTGCAGCTTCATCACTTCATCCAGGCGTTAAACCAGACAGATAAGCCCCGCCCACTCCCTCCAGGCGCTGTCCAATCAGAATCCAGGACGCCCCGCCACCCATAGAACCGTCTGCTTCTCATTTCTGGATCCTCAGCGACTTTATTACAGGTTAATATTTTCTGACTGGAAAAATACTTCATTGTTAAGAGCAGGGCAGGAAAAATTAAGACTTCCTGAAAAGATAAGAGTGATGGATTTCTGGAAAATGCCTTTGTAATGTAAAATATGACAGATTGCTGGATAAAATAAATTTATAGTTTACTCATTTTTGGTGGCTCAATCATACAATAACAACCATTAAGAATTTAGAAACGGATGCTTTTTATTTGCCAAAGTTACTTGGTGTGAACCAAACATTTCAGCTTCCTGAAATAATCTGTTCCCCTTCATAACATGGGAACAGAGAACCAACATTATTAACTCTGTTTATTTGAATGATAATTATTTTTCCCTAAAATTGATAATTGAGAGAAGCAGGACTGGATCATCACACACTCACACAGATGTTTGTATTTACACTGTTGAATGAACAAGTTAGCATCAGCTAGCATGTTGTCAGTCAGTTTATCACAGTAACAAAGTGATTTATTCTAACTCGCATCTCTCGCTACTGTCTTAATGAGCCGGAAGCATTAAATGTCTATAAAGTCTATAAATGAGAGAAAATGCCCCAAACGTTGGATATTAGCTATTATCTAGTGATATTAAAGCCATTTTGTTCGCGCTAACATCAACCAGAGATATATTTACCGATTAACCGAGTTCCGTTTGCATGAAAAAACTAAGAGTAAAGGACAAATAAAATCATTTCTCCTTATTCTGGTCACAACCAGAGGGAAATGAAGCTGTAGCTTCCTCCATCACGGCATTTAATAAACTAAAACTTCAGAAATAATAAAAAATAAAATACAGCAGCGGGTTGAGGCGCTAAAAATAAACCTGACGGCTGCGGACGCCGCAAAGCTGCGGGAGTTGCGCTGGGCGAAGAGAGGCGATCTGCAGTGGCTCCGCTTGTAAATGATTTAATGATCCCAACTGTAAATAGTTAAATAGATAGTCTGACATGCGCAGTAAAGTGGCTCCTGACGCAACGTGACTTCGTACGTGAGGACATGACGCTGCTGTGTGGGCGGTTTGATGTCTATGACGTGTGGACAGACGTCATAGGTCAGGGTCTTTATTTGCTTTTTTTCCCCTAAACGTCACTTTGCACTCGTTCCTGGCAGAGCCTGTTGATCTCGCTATTGTTGCAAAAAACCAAATATTATCTTCAACCTGACAAATAATGAGTAGTCAGAGTTCACCATCCGAGATCCAGAACGTCACCGTGGAAGCCCTGATGGCTGCGGTCGACCCGTTTGTCAGAACCCTCATCCCAAAGGACTGGTTAAGACTGGCAAACGGAAACGCAGAAGCCACCACCACCAGAGCTCTGCAGGAAACTTTTGGATTAATTTTGGAGATGTTTACCTGCAACCTTCTGCTTAGTCAGGAAAGTTGCACCATGAAGAACTTGAAGGCGGCCGTGGGGAACAAAGTTCCCGAATGCTTCGCGAAAATCCTGGAGATCGAAGAAGACATAATTACAGAGAACACACATAATTTAAACAGGCTGATTGTAAAATATCTGCTGGCCAGAGGGAAACACAGCTTAGACTCAGGTGCTACTCCAACAGATAATGATGAGAAAGCACCTTGCTCGTCAATAGTCAGACTTATGGTGGATGAAACCATCTTGATTATAAAGGACCTTTTGGATAGAACGCCCTCATTTGTTGAGAAATTCAAGGAACAAGCCGACAGTGAAACGTGTGAGCCAAAACCTACGACTAAAGGTCTGACAGGAAAGATAAAGAGGTTTTTCAGGAATTTCATTGGTAGACGTTCAGCAAAGGTGGCTCCATTGATCATTCAGGTGGAAGATGTAAAAATGTCGGCAGGAGAGGCTTCTCTTTCGGACATTAAAGAGTCTGTAGCTCAGCCGGCCAAAGACAACGAGGAAACTACGGCCATAGCAGCCGATATTCCTCAAGAAGTCAAGGCAACCGCAGAGCTACAGGAAGAGGAGCCTAATATTGATCAGATCTCACTTCCTGAACCAGACAGATTGACAGATTCTCATCCAGTAAAACCTCCAGCAGAAATCTGTGAGAATATGATTCCTGCTGAGCTGGAACTGGAACGATCAGCAACCGAGTCCCTCAGAGATCCAGAGGTAGACAAGTCCCTTGGTGAGCCAGAGGTAGACAAGTCCCTCGGTGAGCCAGAGGTAGACCAGTCCCTCGGTGAGCCAGAGGTAGACCAGTCCCTCAGAGATCCAGAGGAAGACAAGTCCCTCGGCGAGCCAGAGATAGACCAGTCCCTCGGCGAGCCAGAGGTAGACCAGTCCCTCGGAGATCCAGAGGTAGACCAGTCCCTCGGAGATCCAGAGATAGACCAGTCCCTCGGCGAGCCAGAGATAGACCAGTCCCTCGGCGAGCCAGAGGTAGACCAGTCCCTCGGAGATCCAGAGGTAGACCAGTCCCTCGGAGATCCAGAGGTAGACCAGTCCCTCAGAGATCCAGAGGAAGACCAGTCCCTCGGCGAGCCAGAGGTAGACCAGTCCCTCGGCATGCCAGAGGTAGACCAGTCCCTCGGCGAGCCAGAGGTAGACCAGTCCCTCGGCGAGCCAGAGGTAGACCAGTCCCTCGGAGATCCAGAGGTAGACCAGTCCCTCGGAGATCCAGAGGTAGACCAGTCCCTCGGAGATCCAGAGGTAGACCAGTCCCTCAGCGAGCCAGAGGTAGACCAGTCCCTCGGCATGCCAGAGGTAGACCAGTCCCTCAGTGAGCCAGAGGTAGACCAGTCCCTCAGTGAGCCAGAGGTAGACCAGTCCCTCGGCGAGCCAGAGGTAGACCAGTCCCTCGGCAATCCAGAGGAAGAACAGTCCGAAGAGGTAAACATGAGAAGAACTGCTGTAAGAAGTTTGGTCAGGGAAGTTATCCAGCAGATTATTGACAAATCAGGAAAGAGACATTACCCTCTAATACAATATAATTCTATTTGTGATCGACTCTTTGAGAAACTCTGGGCGGAAACCAAAACCAGAGTTCTCAAAATGAGCCCAGAGACAATTATACTCCAGGGGAACACCATCTTCAAAGACCTGATGAAGAAGTGCAAGAAGGTAGAGAACATCCTCCTTCTCCTGGAGGCAGGAACCCCGATACTAGAGAGAAATGTCCTGGTAACAATGGCAAGCCGACTTCAGCCGCGCTGGAAGACCTTCAGTTCAATTAGAAAGGCTTTCAGGGAAGCGGTAATAAACCTTCGAGAGAACCAACACAGGCTTTACATTTGGCTCTAAATGAGTTACAGCCAAATGTAAAGCCTGAAACTCAGGAAAAATTAGTATAGTTAGTATATTTTATATTTACCATCGATTTTTCTGTTCTTTAAACTCTGCTGGTGTCCATAATGACGCTTTTATAAGGCAGCATAGAGCCTATTGTTGTGTTCAATTTTAGTAGTTAGATCATTTTATACTTGTTCATTTTTAGTAGTTTGATCATTTTATACTTGTTCATATTTAGTAGTCAGAAACCCCGAGTAAAGAGTTTGTCTTATTTGACTAAAACATCTTCCTCAACATCTGTGCTGTGAATCCTGTAGGCCTGGTTTATATTTCTGGTCCCCCAGAATCACAATCCGGCAGCTTTCGTACAGCGTAGTTCAGTTTTTCATCTTCCTTTAACTTCAGATCGTCTTCTCTCCAGGGACTCATCCCAGATGTTTCTCCCAGTTCTGCACATTCTTCCCATCTCTTCTCCGTGCAGGAACACCGTAAACGTTTCCACCTGAGACTCTTTCCAGGTTCCAAGGTGAAGCCAAGGTCGACTGGAGTCATTTCCAGGTTTTTCATGGACATCATTCACTCTTCTTGATGTTCCGTCCTCCATTGTTGCAGGAACTGAAGTTTGTTTCTAGTCTGTTAGATTTTTCATGTTGCTTTTTGCAAACTGTAAGCCTACTTCATGAATACATATATATATATACAGTACAGACCAAAAGTTTGGACACACCTTTCTAATTCAATGGGTTTTCTTTATTTTCATGACTATTTATAAGGCAAGAAATCCCACTTATTAACCTGACAGGGCACACCTATGAAGTGAAAATCATTTCAGGTGACGACCTCTTGAAGCTCATCAAGAAAATGCAGAGTGTGTGCAAAGCAGTAATCACAGCAAAAGGTTGCTACTTTGAAGAAACTAGAATATAAGGGGTATTTTCAGTTGTTTTACACTTTTTTGTTTAGTGCATATTTCCATTCATGAAAATAAAGGAAACTCATTGAATTAAAAGGTGTGTCCAAACTTTTGGTCTGTACTATATATATATAGATATATATACAGTATATATATATATATATATATATATATATATATATATATATATATATATATATATATATATACAGTATATATATCTATATATATATATATAGATATATATATGCATTTAAATCAGGATTTAAATCCTCTGCATTTAAATCAGGATGTTTGTGTATATTATTTTCATTCTGCGCTCTCGGTTTAAGTCCATCTGAACCGGAGCAAAGATGAAACTTTAACAACTTTGTGGTAAACGAGGCGCTTGGTATTTGGCCACTTAACGCCACAAAAGCAGTTCCTCTGGTTCTGTGTGCACCGAAACCTTTTTACATCCTGTACAGATTACAAAAACGTGACGGTGAAAAAGCGGCAGAAAATGTGGGATCTCAGCTACAGGTGGATCAAACAAACAAAACAAAACATGTATATTAGTAACACAAATAACCGACTTACATTTAATTGTTAATGAATTTATTAGATTAAAATTAGTTCCAATCGATTAGCTAATGATTTCCGCTTAGACTTTTAGTGTTGCAGTTTGGTCGCCATCCAGCAGAGGGCGCCGCTGGTCATCCATAAACGGAGCTGTTGATAGAGGATTAAAGATGGCGGAGCTCTGAAACGAAACCGTCCCCATGGAGACAGTTATGGGATGGACCTCGCTGCAGCAAACAGAAAGGGGCGGGACGGACCACTGTCAGTTTACACATGTTTATAATTTTTATGTTGTGAAATATACCCTTGCTAACTTTTAACTTAAAAACTTTGTATCATCAGAGAAGTCTGTCTTCAGATGTCATCTGGACCATGGACAGAATTTGTTGGCAATGATGTTAAGGTGAGATGTTCTGATGGGACACTTGTGGTTCTTTAGAGCTACAAGATGCTTATTTCCAACCATTCCTGCTTTAAATGTTTGTAATCAATACTGTGGGTAAGGCTGTTGTCCTTTACCTCAATCTGATTGTTATAGTAATGACACATTAATTTTCTTCCCCCTTCTTAAATTTTCTCTTAAACACCACAGGGATTGCCTAAACAAGGACTGTCCAACAACTGTGTAATGTTTGTAGTGATGGTAACATCCGCCTCCACCCACCATATTGTTGTATTGAGGTTTTTGCACATCAGGGCCTGGAGAACTACACCTCAGCAGTCTTGGACTATATCAGGTTCTGCACGGACAATATCACCAGGAACAGACTCATGAGGATCTATCCGAATAGGAAACCCTGGATGACTAAGGAGGTCCGGGGCCTCTTGAAAGCTAGGAACGCTGCTTTCAGGTCTGGGGACAAAGCACTCTACAGTTCTGCCAGAGCCAACCTGAGAAGAGGCATCTGCCAAGCTAAGGCATCATACAGAGGGAGAATAGAGAAGCAGCTCAGGAGCAACAACACCAGGCAGGTGTGGCAGGGTGTCCAGCACATCACAAGCTACAGATCCAGCAACCAGCCATGCACGGAGGGAACCACTTCCCTGGCAGAGGAGATGAATATCTTCTTTGCCCGCTTTGAGGCGACACCTACCACAGCTCCATCACAGCTGCCTGTCCACAGCAGCTCTGCTCTCACAGTAGAAGAGAGTGAGGTGAGGCAGGTGATGAGGAAGGTGAACCCAAGGAAGGCTGCGGGACCTGACGGTGTGTCGGGACGGGTGCTTAAAGACTGTGCAGACCAACTGGCTGGAATCTTCACAAAGATTTTTAACCAGTCCCTGTCTCAAGCCACTGTCCCCTTGCCGAAAAGAACCAACATCAACACCCTGAACGACTACCGCCCAGTGGCACTCACACCGATCATCATGAAGTACTTCGAGAGACTGGTGTGGAGTCACATCCTCGCTGGCCTGCCTGCTGAGCTGGACCCTCTCCAATTTGCCTACAAAGCAAAGAGGTCCACAGAGGACGCTGTATCCACTGCACTTCATGCTGCCCTGACCCACTTAGAGAAGCAGGGGAGCTACGTCAGAACGCTCTTCGTGGACTTCAGCTCAGCATTTAATACTATACTTCCCCAACGTCTGGTGTCCAAGCTAGCAAACCTTGGGCTCCCATCAGCCACCTGCAGTTGGATCCTGGACTTCCTAACAGGTCGCTCCCAGAGGGTCAGACTGGGCCCCCACACCTCCACTGCTCTGAGCCTGAACACCGGATCGCCACAGGGTTGCGTGCTCAGCCCACTTCTCTACACCCTCTACACTCATGACTGTGTCTCCAACCACCTCAGCAACAAGATCATAAAGTTTGCAGATGACACGACTGTTGTTGGTCTCATCTCAGGCGGGAAGGGGGAGCTGGAGTACAGGGATGAGGTGAAGCGGCTGTCAGAGTGGTGCAAAGTCAATAACCTGCTCCTCAACATCTCCAAAACAAAGGAGCTGGTGATCGACTTCAGGAAGAACAAAACAGACATCCAGCCTCTCACCATCAGTGGGACCTGTGTGGAGAGGGTCCCAGTGTTCAGGTTTCTGGGCATGGAGTTGGAGGACAAGCTAACCTGGAGCACCAACACCAAGGAGCTGTTGAAGAAGGCACAGCAGAGACTGCACTTTCTGAGATTACTCAAGAAGAACCGTCTCCCCTCAGACCTGCTGCAGGCCTTCTATCACTGCTCCATAGAGAGTGTGCTCATGTACAGTCTGTGTGTCTGGTACGGCAGCAGCACATCCGCGGACAAGAAGGCGCTCCAGAGGGTTGTTAGGGCAGCAGAGAGAACCATAGGCTGCCTCCTCCCCACTATGGAACAGATTTACACTTCCAGGCTCCACAAGAAAGTTTTGGACATTTCAAATGACTCTTCACACCCTGGCCATGGTCTCTTCCAGCTGCTGCCATCAGGCAAGAGATACAGAGCAATAAAAACCAGGACAAATCGCCTAAAAAACAGTTTTTACCCGATGGCAATCATGGCACTAAATTCAAAGGCATAAGAACTTCTGCTCTTGACACCACTTTGTTAAAAATGTAAATTCTGTTGCGACACCTCCAGGCGCTGCAACCATCTTCTGATGTCTATTTATTTCTCATTTTGTACTATTTATTTTTTATCTTTGTATATTATGTATATACACATAACATGCATCTTAACTCGAGTCGAGCAAATCTCAATCTCGTTGTAATCTGTTGATGACAATGACAATAAATCTTATCTTATCTTATCTTATGTATGGTTTGTATAGACGCAATAATCACATTTTTCTCAACAGTATGCACTACTTTGTGATGGGAGCATCATTTGATTTCAGCGAGGTAAGGAAACAGATGAGAGTCTCTGCTTTCTGTAGGAGATTTCATTAAATGTGAAGCTGTGACGTCCACAGAATGATATGATGACAATACGAAGATGGTGGTCTCTCACTCTGTGGAGAAACTTCCCTGTGAAGTAAGAACAATAATGGTGCACTGTACCACGTTATGTTACACATACGGCAGATTTTTAAAGAAAACCTTCAATTTGTAATTTTAAAACAGGGGCCCCCAAAGTCGGCCCTCGAGGGCCGACATCCTGCACGTTTTAGTTCTCTCCCTGGTGGAACCAACAACCTTTTCAGTGTGTCAGTTTTCTTCTTAGGCCGTCTAACGAGCCGTCATTGGATCCAGGTGCATTAAACTAGGGAGAAACTAAAACATGCAGGATGCCGGCCCTCCAGGACCGACTTTGGGGCCCCTGGTCTGACTGAACAACTAGACATGAAAATAGATAATTAAATATGTAGTTTTGAAACTAAATACTGAATTTGAAAATTAAATGTTTGTAACATACATTTTTAGTTTGCAAAATAAATATTTATTTTGAAGCTAAATATTTAGCTAAATTTTTATTTTCACAAATTTTGTTTTCAAAGTAAATATTTAGCTTGTGAATTAAATATTTAGTTTAGAATGAACGTATGGATGACATGGTGAAAATATTAGTTTGAAAAATGCATTTTCACAATTTTTCTCTATGACATGATGAATAAACTTAAATACTGTTCTTCATTTTTTGTTACTATCAATCATCACTACAGTCATGATCAAAAGTAAGTACACCCTCATTTTTATCAGAACTTCTCTCCTTCCTCATGAAGATTTTATCAACCTGCCTCTGATTTCACCTCAGAGCTTCTACTTCCTGGTTCTGTTGCTCTGAAGGAAAAAACTACAAGCCAAGTGGACTGTGACGTCATCAGTTACGCAACATCCGTCACATTTACTTTCGGTTTGAATTTCCCTGTTCAGGTGTGGCGTCAGTTCGTTAGTTGGGTCTCAGTCTGTTGTTTAAATTTTCTTCTTTAACTCTTTGGATCGTTTGAACAAACTGTAAGTTTGATTTGTTTATTTCTTGAATTTTTCATCACTTTAACTTTTTCCTGATTGTTTCTAATCTCTGACGTTTGGAGAAAAGTTTCACTTCTGATTTCAGCTGAAACTTTAATATCTCTGCTGTTTGAAGGCTAATCTACAGGATTATTAGATTATTGATGAACTGGAATCAAACAACATGATGAACAGCTGATGTTTCACTGTTTTCTTCTCCGAACTGATTCATGTTTTTATTTTCTGGTACCGAACTCTAGTCTCCACCATTAACAGCTTCCTGTTGCTTCCTTTCAAAATGTTGCTCCATGTCTCCATCTAGTGGACTGATAGTAGAAGTGCAGCAGCTGATGGCAGCTTCCTCTGCCTCTCTGCTGTCTGACTGCATTCACCTGACACTGATATGAAGCAGAGAAGAAGAGCCAATCAGAGGAGGAGCAGCTGATCTTTTTCCAGCTCTAATGATGTAAAGGATGATCAGAGTTGATGTGCAGATGAATGATGTGTGTTTCCTCTGCAGGTGAAGGTAGAAAGTGTGTGTGAGCTGATGTGAATTCAGCAGCATGGATCAGTGTGAGGACAGAGAGGAGGGAGTCCCTCCCTCTAAAACCACTCTGTGTGGGGAAGATGAGAGCCAGAGCAAAGGTCAGAGGTGAGGTCACCATCTCTTACTGTCCACAGCCCTTTTCACACAGCGTTCACTATATCAGGCCAGAACAGACGTGGTGATGAAGCTGCTGCTGCTCCTCTTTGCTGATTAAGTTTTAATCATCATGTTTCTGTCAGGATCCATCAGAGACTCAAACCTGAACCAGAACCAAAACCAGAACCCAGCTGTGTGTCCTTTAAGAGTGACTGGTCAAAGGATGCGAACATTAACTTTAAATCTCCTGGATCTCCACCATCAGAGAGGTGAGCTGTTTCTAACTGCTGTAACTGTTCAGTTTATATCTGTTATTGTGGCCATGTGATGATAACAAGTTCTGTTGGGTTCTGTTGTAATGAAAGCATTAGAATGAATTTCAGATTATTTTTTGTTCATATGCATTACATAAATAACATTGATGTCTCCATAATAACATGATACCATGGAGACAGTAAAGTCCAAATGGATTGTTGCTACTGCAAAATTATTTAAATAACTTGAGTATTAATCAGGTCCATTTAGATCAACAATCTTTACCCAGAGGTTCTACACGTCCATCTAGTTTACAGAAGTCTTAAAATTCGGTCTGATGTTTCCCTGAGATCAATTTAACCATCATTCAGGTAATGACACTGCCCCCTACTGGCCAGTTATTGACACCATACATAAGTAATTATTGCTGATGAATCCCGGAAAAAATTAACCAGAATAAACTCACTTTTAAACCAGGACACAATTCCATCAACTATTATGTTGACATGACCTTTGAATAACAAACATTTAATTGCATTTTATTCTGTTTTGCATCCACTTATTTTTTTCAAAACAAATTTATTCATTTATTTTGTACAATATTAACATTAACACAAAAAGTTAACATTAATTAATTTCATGATTATAATTACATCTCTGTGTTTCAAACATCATCCAATATGATGCAGTTAAACTAAATAAATTATCTTGTAGATGTGATTGAGCAGTGGGCTTCAGTGTCTCTAACGGACCATCTGGTTCTGATTGAAGCTCCATCAGATCCTCCTTGGATGGTCAGAGTGGAAATGATTCCTGGTTCTTCTCCATGTCAGAGCTCAACACTAAGATCACCAAACTTCTCTCAGTCATTTCAAACCAACATGTTGGTCTCAGAAACAAATCTTTCTGCTCTTTAAAGAAGGCTGGACATTATTCAGGAGGATCAATGATCAGGAACATGTTGGAGGATTGGACCGGTTCTGATAGGAATCATTTAAAACATCAAGTTGACAATTTGTTTGGTTCTGTTGTGTCTCACAGCTCTTTATTTTACAAACAGTCACAATAAAATTAATCTTTAAAACAGAACTCCACAGAAAGTTTTTAGAGTTTTTTTTTTTACCAGGTTCCATCAGAGTTTCACACAAGAAGAAGAACCAGAACCCAACTGTGTGTCCTTTAAAAGCAATGATTCAATGGATCATAATGTAACGGTGGCAAACAATCAAACGAGATATTGTGATTGAGTCAGCAACATTTTAATTTAATAACTGTTACAAAGTAACTCAGTTAGCGTTATCGCTACACAACCGTTAGAAAAAGAGCACACAAAACGTCCGTTCCACCACCGTCGTCACCTAGCAACGGCGAAATGATATTGACCCCGCTCCGCAACCACGTCAAACTGCGACACAACTAATAAATAACACAAACAAAAAAACACAAAACAGTATTAATTTACCTTGACTATTCCATCAAAATGGCCTGTGTGCCACAATAAGATTGACTTGAAATCTCCTGGACCGCCATCATCAGAGAGGTGCGCCGCTACTAATTGTTGTAACTGTAGAAATAGAACCAGTAAGAACTCAGATGTTCCCATTTATATTTACAGAGAGGTTTGATCTATTATCTACAAAAATCAGCTGCTCTGTTCTAATGAAAACACCATCTTATCTTCATCTCTGGGGTGTTGATGATGATGTTCTTCTGCTTCCTGGCTCCATGTCAGACTGTGGAAGACATTTCCATGACCTCCTCCATGTCCACATCACCTCAGATCTATTCATAGGAACCTGATGGATGTCCCACACTGTCCTGAAGACCTGTGTGGACAGAGCCTTCATTTCCACTGTCCCCAACCTCTGGGAAACTGTCTCCACCAGCATCAGATCTGCTGACACTGTGGACTGTTTGAAGTCCACTTTCAGTACCAACTTTTTGAAATGACTACTGGGTGTTTCTGGTGTTATTGGTCTCCATTGTTGTAGTTAATCTTCCTCCTAACTTCTTTGTATTATTTTTATGTGATGTTCTGTTTTTCTGCTATATGGAATTTTAATGTCAAACTCTTGGTGATTCCATCTGTGAATACTGATGGATGAATATTTCCTGACTTCCTAATTGTTCCTGGTTCCTCCACAGAGTGGACCAGCAGAGCTCAGAGGTTCCCAGTGTTTCATCTGCCCAGCAGAAACAAACACAATTTCATGCTGTGTTTGACTCCATATTTATGGTCTGTACATGAACAAGAACTATTTTTCCATGGGTTCTGTTCAAAGTCACCTTCATGCTGCACTTTGTAGACCAGAGGAGTGTCAGTCTGTCCAACATCCATCTGGTGTTTGGCTCCTTGATTTCAGTCTGATGTTTCCTTCATCTATTATTCTATTCCAGGCGCTGGAGGACAATATTGTCACTTTTGTGAAGAAAGAACTGAAGAAGATTCAGAAAGTTCTGAGTCCAAATGACCCAGAACATTCAGAGAGTCAGAGAGATGATGATGAGGTGTTGGAAGGTGATGATGAAGAGCAGAGGAGGAGCAGCAGAGAGGCAGTGATGAAGATCACACTGAACTTCCTGAGGAGGATGAAGCAGGAGGAGCTGGCTGACCGTCTGCAGAGCAGTAAGAGGATTTCTTCAAAGATTTGAAATGATAGATAAATTACACATTTACTGAAATTTGAAGAGATGGAATCACATTTATGCAAAACATCTTCAGAAGTGATGTAATCAAATTCAAAAAATGATTTTTTTCATATCTGATTTTTGTTATTGTGTTAATTTAGGACATTTTGCTCCAGTTTGTCAACATCAACTTAAATCTGGTCTGAAGAAGAAGTTCCAGTCTGTGTTTGAGGGGATTGCTAAAGCAGGAAGTCCAACCCTTCTGAACCAGATCTACACAGAGCTCTACATCACAGAGGGAGGGACTGGAGAGGTCAATGATGAACATGAGGTCAGACAGATTGAAACAGCATCCAGGAAACCACACAGACCAGAAACAACAGTCAGAGGAGAAGACATCTTTAAAGTCCAACCTGGAAGAGATCAACCAATCAGAACAGTGATGACAAAGGGAGTGGCTGGCATTGGGAAAACAGTCCTAACACAAAAGTTCACTCTGGACTGGGCTGAAGACAAAGCCCACCAGAACATCCAGTTCATATTTCCATTCACGTTCAGAGAGCTGAATGTGCTGAAAGAGAAAAAGTTCAGCTTGGTGGAACTTGTTCATCACTTCTTTAGTGAAACCAAAGAAATCTGCAGCTTTGAACACTTCCAGGTTCTGTTCATCTTTGATGGCCTGGATGAGAGTCGACTTGATCTGGACTTCCACAACAAGGAGATCCTGACTGATGCTACAGAGTCCACCTCAGTGGACGTTCTGCTGACAAACCTCATCAGGGGGAAACTGCTTCCCTCTGCTCTCCTCTGGATAACCACACGACCTGCAGCAGCCAATCAGATCCCTCCTGAGTGTGTTGACATGGTAACAGAGGTCAGAGGGTTCAATGACCCACAGAAGGAGGAGTACTTCAGGAAGAGATTCAGAGGTAAGAAACAGGCCAGCAGGATCATCTCCCACATGAAGACATCACGAAGCCTCCACATCATGTGCCACATCCCAGTCTTCTGCTGGATCACTGCTACAGTTCTGGAGGATGTGTTGGAGACCAGAGAGGGAGGAGAGCTGCCCAGCACCCTGACTGAGATGTACATCCACTTCCTGGTGGTTCAGACCAAAGTGAAGAAGGTCAAGTATGATGGAGGAGCTGCAACAGATCCACACTGGAGTCCAGAGAGCAGGAAGATGATTGAGTCTCTGGGAAAACTGGCTTTTGATCAGCTGCAGAAAGGAAACCTGATCTTCTATGAATCAGACCTGACAGAGTGTGGCATCGATATCAGAGCAGCCTCAGTGTACTCAGGAGTGTTCACACAGATCTTTAAAGAGGAGAGAGGTCTGTACCAGGACAAGGTGTTCTGCTTCGTCCATCTGAGTGTTCAGGAGTTTCTGGCTGCTCTTCATGTTCATCTGACCTTTATCAACTCTGGTTCTGACGTGATGAAAGAAACACAAATATCTAAGAAATCTTCATTACTTAATAAATCTGACCTAAAATCTCTCCACCAGAGAGCTGTTGACCAGGCCTTACAGAGTCCAAATGGACACCTGGACTTGTTCCTCCGCTTCCTCCTGGGACTTTCACTGCAGACCAATCAGAGACTCCTACAAGGTCTGCTGACAAAGACAGGAAGTAGCTCACAGACCAATCAGGAAACAGTTCAGTACATCAAGGAGAAGATCAATGAAAATGTATCTGCAGAGAAAAGCATCAATCTGTTCCACTGTCTGAATGAACTGAATGATCGTTCTCTAGTGGAGGAGATCCAACAGTCTCTGAGTTCAGGACGTCTCTCCACAGCTAAACTGTCTCCTGCTCAGTGGTCAGCTCTTGGTTTCATCTTAGTGTCATCAGGAAAAGATCTGGATGTGTTTGACCTGAAGAAATACTCTGCTTCAGAGGAGGTTCTTCTCAGGCTGCTGCCAGTGGTTAAAGCCTCCAACAAAGCTCTGTAAGGTCAAAGATTGTTACTGTATTTTTTATAGATGAAAATATGCTAATGATGAGGTAAATATTCATGTTGCAGTTTATATATTGGTGCATTGTCTCTTCATTGGCAGTGTTGCGCAAAAAAGAAACAGATTTCCTTCAGCAGCTGGACATTGTGTTACATATTAAAGCAGCAAAACTTCTCCACTGTTAAAATTGAAATTGTATTAATATAGTTAATTGTATTAACTACATTAAAATTTATAAGGCTATTTCCAACCTCCTTGTTACCTGTAGTTCAGTTCTTTGAGGCTGGAGGTCCAAATATAGAATGAACCAGTTCACAACAAATGCAAAGGTTGTATAAAATAAGATAGTTCCTTCTCTGTCCAAAAAAAACATTGTTGATTTGAAAGAACACATTTTTTTTTTATAACAGATTTTCTCTCTGTCTCCTCAGACTGAGTTACTGTAACCTCTCAGAGAGAAGCTGTGAAGCTCTGTCCTCAGTTCTCAGCTCCCAGTCCTCCAGTCTCAGAGAACTGGACCTGAGTAACAACAAGCTGCAGGATTCAGGAGTGAAGCTTCTCTCTGCTGGACTGAAGAGTCCAAACTGCAACCTGGAAACTCTCAGGTAAAATTTTCTCGATGCTAGTTATTTCTATCCACTAGATGCTAGAAGAGATTGCCAGAAGTATTTGACCACCCATTTAAATGATTGTAATCAGGTGCTCCAATAACTTCCATGGCCACAGGTGTATGAAAGTAAGCACTTAGGCATGTAGACTGTTTTTACAAACATTTGTGAAAGAATGTGTTGCTCTCAGGAACTCAGTGAATTCCAGAGTGGAACTGTGATAGGATGTGCAACAAGTGTTTGTTTGTTTCTTATGTCCTGGACAACTGAGATCCTATAAATATGTAGAAATTGAATATTTGGGATGTATCATAATTTAAACTTAAGGCTGAGCACCAGAGTTTCCTAGAAAAATTTTCTGATTTCATTTTGTGGTTTTAAAGGCACTACATTGAAGATGATAAGAAATAAAGACATACTTTATTTTGTATTACTATCAGCTTCAGTAGCCCCTCTGCTCTCGGCTCACATGCAGAGCTGTCGGCTAGTGGTAACACTCAACGCCCCCAGATTCAAACTCTTCTTATTAAAGTAAGAGGTAAAGAGTTAAACATACTGTATTTTCCACATTATAAGGCGCACCACATTATAAGGCGCACCTTCAATGAATGGCCTATTTTAAAACTTTTTTCATATATAAGGCGCACCGCATTATAAGGCGCATAGAATAGACGCTACAGTAGAGGCTGGGGTTACGTTATGCATCCATTAGATGGAACTGCGATAAAGGGAATGTCGACAAAATAGTCAGATAGGTCAGTCAAACTTTATTAATAGATTACAAACCAGCGTTCTGAAAACTCCGTTCATTCCCAAAATGAACAGCTGTGGCTTCCTCCACTTCCGCACCATTGATTCCTTCATGTTAAATTCTCTCGCTGCTGCTCTATGGGCTTTTTGCACCTCAGCTTAATGATGTACATCTATCCGAAGCCCTGACAAGTAATCTGGAGAAAGGTTTTAAGATGTTCGCCTCGTTATACACAGATACGAAGGTGAGTTTTACTTTCTTTAAACATTGTGGCTAACATTAGCTATAGCTTATGCTAGACATTTTTCCTGTAAAAATGTGCTATTTAAGTATCTAAACATTTTTCATCATTCATTAACGGACAATGTTTTTACCTTGTTTTCAAGTATATTATGTGTGTTTATTGTCGTTAGTGTCAGAGACCAAGTAACGGGGATTTTATGGTTCAGGCTTTTTCCTTCTGAAGAACAACAAGCCCATAGCTTAACAGCTTAACTAGCTTAACAGTAGCAGCTCTGGTGTCGGAGTTCTAGTTCAGCTGACTGTTCAGGTTCAGTTGTTGCTTTTAGAAAAATATGGCCGTGTTCCTTAAGGTCTCCGTGTTATTTCGCTTTATTAGTTTTTCATGCTTCTGTGGCCTATGTGGATCTGGTGGCTTCTTGGTGCAGAAATGAAGGACTAGGAGCTCAATCTGGCATCAGTTGTTTTCTTTATTTCATACCTGCATTTCACACATGGGCACCGAGGTAAAGTCAGTCTCTGGCATGAAAGAAACTCCTCGACAGTGATCCTCATGGCTCTGAGGATTACCCATCATACAGTAACCAAAATAAAATAATTGAAAATTACAGTGATCGTATAGTGGATTTGGTTTACATCAACGGAACAACCAGTGAGTGTCCTTTTTAAAGAAAGTAACACAATTAATTAAAATGCTCTGAAAAATAAAATAAAATGCTGACATTTAATTTACTAGATGCCATTTTTATATTTTAGCTTATACGAACTTGCATCTTGGAACAATGCAAAAACATTAACCATATCTATATAAAACTATTAATATAAAATTGCCTTATATTAGCCATCTGCTACAGAGATTTAGTAAAACATACCTGCATTTCACACATGGGCACCGAGGTAAAGTCAGTCTCTGGCATGAAAGAAACTCCTGCAAGGAGGAGCCAGAATGTTACCGTGTGGGAAATTCCCGCCACACTTTCTCACGAACTAAACATTTCTATAACGCAACAAAAACAATATAATAGCAAAGCTAACATAACATGGATTAAACATATTTCAATAATATGCAAAAACGAAAACCATAAACATATTTTATAAATAATATTTCTTTATCACATTGCAGAGACACGTTACCTCGACAGTGATCCTCATGGCTCTGAGGATTACCCATAATACCCCGCTCTTTCTAGGGTGAATGCAATACCCCGTTTTACCAGCAGATGGTGCATTTTAGCAGGATTTAACCTGAACCATTTTAACTATGTTACATACACCCCCTGTAAATTCTGCTAAAATGGGGTTGTATCAAACAAGTACACACAGCAATAAAATAAAAGTGCAATAAAAAGAGCACATAGTAGTCACATCAGTTCAAAACTATCCATGAGGAATAATGTTAGCAAAAGTGCGGCCATTACTCTTACCAACACAGACCCAAAAGATGCCATTTACACCTTTTGACATACAACCATTGCTCTACAAAGCAGTCACTGAGGGAAAAAAAAAACAAAACAAAAAAACTTTGAAACAACACAAATCTACCCTGCAAACATGGTCCTTACAAAGGAAAACAGAGAGTCCACAGTTGACATTGAATCATCCACAACCTGTTCATTCATTTCACATATAAGTCTGGCTGGAGGCTTAACAGGCCTACCCGACCTAGTGCAAAGCCGAGACGGCTGAGTGCAAACAACATCAGTCGCAGGCAAGTCCAGTTTTGTGTCAGTACTATGTTCAGCTGAAAGATCATGCTGAATGGGCTCAGAGAGGACAGCTGCAGTTGTAAGGTTGGAAACTGGTTCAGGAGAGTCTGACAGTGCAACAGGTCCAGGGAGATCAGGTTCAGGCAAATCCTTGGTCACATCACTTGAGATAGGACACACAATGTCCACTGAAGAACCACGTACTGGAATGTCAGAAGCACAGTCAGGGTGATTTACAACTTCATCCATACAACTATTGTCCTCCATTTGCAAAAGCCAGTTCACAGTTTTAGTTTCATTGTCCTGTACTTCATCAGGCACAATAGGGTCAGAGAGTCCACTTCCCGCTGTGGAAGGGCAAGGGGAATGGTCTGCAACAGCAGAAACGGCAGCAGCAGTGAGAAAGTTGACAGGAAGTAGAAGATTTCTGTGGAGAACCTTTGTCCTTGATGTGACAGGATCTTTGATGCAATACACATTTATATCAGGCTTCACAGACACCACTTCGTATACTGTTGATTCCCATTTGTCTGCAATTTTCCTCTTCCCTCGCTCACCACGATTAGCAACCAAAACTCTGTCACCCACATCGAGAGGAGAACCTTTAGCTTTGCGGTTGTAGTACATTGCTTGGTGGGCTTGTTCAGATGAACTGTTTTGTTGAGCAATGTGGGCAGCCACAGAGAGGACATGTTTGAGGCGGGAGACAAACTCATGATGGTCTACAACTGGGCCATTTGACAGAGCGTGCTGGAAAACCACATCAATGGGCAGGCGCGGGATCCTGCCGAACATAAGGAAAAACGGTGCAAACCCAGTTGTTTCATGCTCAGTGCAATTGTAGCAGAATGTTAGCATTCGGAGCATCTGAGGCCATCTTGACTTGGACTGGGGAGGAAGTGCTCGTATCATGTTACCTAAGGTTCTGTTGTAACGTTCAACAATGCCATTCCCCATCGGGTGGTACGGTGTGGTGTGAGATTTTTGTATGCCAGCCATGTCCAGCAGTTCTTTGATGAGAAGACTTTCAAAATTTGCTCCTTGATCTGAATGAATGCGTTTAGGAAAGCCATATATGCAAAAGAAGTCATCCCACAGACGACGAGCAACTTGTTTGGCTGACTGATTTTTGCATGGAAACGCATGTGCCATCTTGGAAAAGTGGTCAGTTACAACTAGAACATCGACACAGCGCCTATCTGAGAGCTCAGCTGTCCAAAAGTCAATACAGACCAGTTCCATTGGCTCAGAGGTGTGAATACTTTCAAGGGGAGCTCTGTCATTAGGTTCTGGAGTTTTACCAACCACACATCGAAAACAGCACTTCACATGGTTAATGATGTCACGTTCCATCCCAATCCAAAAGAATCTCTGTCTGGCGAGAGACAGCGTGCGGGCCTGGCCCTGATGACCAGCTGAGTCATGCACCCCTTGGAGGACCTTGGCTTTTAAAGAGTCAGGGACAATAAACTGTTGAGTTGTCATGTTCATTTGTTTGTCTTTTTTAACTCTGTACATCAGGCCATCTTTAATGACAAGCTTAGGCCAATGTCTCAGCAGGTTTAGAACACCAGGTGACTCACTTGCTCGTTCACGTCTGGTGGGTCTCCTGTGACACTGCATATAATAGAAAAGTCGGCCCAACACACCATCCTGACCTTGTAAATTAGCAAGTTCACTCTTTGGCATCAAGGCAGATTGATCAATGTCACTGAGTTGCAAGACAGCTGGATCAGTGGCTCTTGCCTGACTGAAACCTCCAGACTCATGTGCCTCAAGAACAGCTGACACATCTTGTGACGTTAATGTCTGGGGAGTCGGTGAGGGAACCTCAGCAGTGTCATCTGTGCTCTCAACAACCAGCTGACAGTTGTTCGTACAACGAAACGCATCTTGGACCGTTTTGTCCATCATACCGTTCACCTGGTTAAGCAGTGCGGTATATGGTTCAGTTATGATGCGATGGCTCATGCATGACTGAACAAATGGTTCTCTACTCAAGGCATCAGCGACAACATTTTTGCTACCAGGAACATAATTCAGATCGAAACTATAGGCAGCGAGCCTGGAAACCCACCGTTGTTCACACGCATCTAACCTGGCTTGGTTAGTATGTATGTTAATGGGTTGTTGTCTGTCCAGACTGTGAAATGACGCCCTTTTAGCCAGTGGCTAAACTTGTCGCATATTGCCCATTTAAGAGCAAGAAATTCCAAGCGATGTGCTGGATAGTTTAGCTGTGAGCGTGAGAGAGTCCTACTGGCAAAAGCCACTGGTCTAGCCACCCTTCCATCAGGGGGAAGCTGTGACAAAACAGCTCCAATGCCATCAAAAGAGGCATCAACCGCAAGGATGAATGGAGCATTAAAATCCGGATGAGCCAAGGTAACACTACTTATCAAATCGTTTTTCAAAGTTTTAAATGCTTCCTTGCACTCGTCAGTCCAGTCAGATGGGGACAGTTTAACCTGACCCTTTTTGAATTTGGGTTTGTTGCCTCGCCCTTTTTTGTTTGTCGCTCCAGGCTCAGCTACAAGGCCAAAGAGTGGTTTGGCTTTGACAGAGCACTTCCCAATAAAGTGATGATAATAAAGGACCATCCCAAGAAAGGATCTAATTTTCCTGGCACATGGTGTCTCACCATCAGGCTCCATGAGATCAGTTTCCTGTACCTCACTGATAGCCTCAACTTTACTAGGATCAGTGCTTACACCGTCCTCACTTATCACATGACCCAAAAATTTCACTGACCTACGAAGGAAGTGACACTTTTTTGGAGACAGTTTTAAGTTATTTGCAGCCAGACGAGAGAAAACCATCTGGAGCCGATCAAGCGCAACCTGTTCAGATGGGGCAAAGACCATCAGGTCATCCAAATAACATAGCAAACTAGTGAAATTTTGGTCCCCAAAAATAGACATCATCATTCGCATGAAAGTTGCAGGGCTATTGGTCAAGCCTTGAGGCATCCTATTGTACTCATGCAGGCCAAATGGAGATGAAAAGGCAGTAAACCCTTTGTCATCCTCGTGTAGCCTCACATTATAGAACCCTGAAGTCAGGTCCATGGTGGAAAAGAATACATTCCCACCAAGTGCGGCGAGGGCATCTGTTTGATGAGGCAATGGATGCGCATCTTTAACGGTTCGCGCATTCAGCCATCTGAAATCATTGCAGATGCGGAGGTCTCCATTAGGCTTAACAACCAGAACCAAAGGAGAGGAGTATTCGCTTTGTGATTTACGAATAATTCCTAACTCCTCCATTTCACTCAGAGCAGTGCGCAGTTTTTCATAATGGCAGGGCGGAACACGCCTGTATGGTAGTCTAAAGGGTTTGTCATCCACAAGTCGTATTCTGTGCACAAAATCTGTAGCATCCCCACAGTCCATTTTATGCCGAGAAAAGATGTATTCATACTGCTGAATGATTTGCAATAACTTATTTTTCCACTCAAGGGAGACTTCACAGGATGAGAGGTCCAAGTCCTGGAGTCCAATGTCACTCAGAATATGAGACATCTCCTTGTCAGATACTGGTGTCTTTACAGGGTCTTTGGTGTACTGTGTGTTGGATTGGATGAGCTCAGGCTTGGCGAAGTCCTGTACAGAAACACAAGTGGACACATCGGCAACTTTTGCATTTCTTCTCAGAGTGAGAGGTTTTTCAGTTGGATTTACAATCTTGACAGGAACACACCCGTCACCATACAATGACGCCACAACTCTCCCCACTAGGATTTGTCTGGGTCTGCATTTGGACTGAGTTGGTTCAATGATGACTGAACATCCAACTGAAGAAACATCAGATGTAGGCAGTTTGGCCCAAACTAAATGTTCAGTTAGGGGCTGGAGAGTTACAGACCTTTTGAGTTTGGCTGTGCCCACTTTGATGGGTTTCATGTCTGGGTCACAGGATATTGAGTCTGACAGCAGAGACATTAAACAGGGCAAATTGTCTTTGTGAATGCCTCTCTGAGAGGAACAATCAGTTGTCCCATCAAAAGAGGTTTTCATTCGTGAAATCAGCCATCTGATAGCATTACTGCCCAATATCATTTCATCAGTTTGGCCTGGAACTACTAAAACAGGGATTATGACATTAAGGTCAAAAACTGTTAGAGTGAGTTCATACAATGCAGAAGGTGGGACGACATGACCTCCACATCCAACAATAACAAAATCAGCAGCTGGTTTCTTATCCAGGTTTGTGAGACAGCTTGAAAGTTTTGCTTCAGCCTCCTCACTTATGGTGCATGCCATTGATCCACTATCAACCAAGGCTTTGAGAGAATGCTTTCCTCCAACAGTCACATCTGTGTAGAACAAGCTGTCAGTCTTTGAAAGTCTCTGAGGGGCTTGCACAATTATTGTCTTTTGTGGTGGGACTCTGTTGCTGTAATTAATGTACAGTGTCTCACAGTCATCATCAGAAGAATCCAAGGTGGGAGTGACATTAAGATGATCTGCGCCGTCCTCCCCTCCACGCAGATCTTTCAGTTTTCCTGCTGGTTGTGGGAAGGCAGCTGCTCTCTCTGACGGCAGTTTCGACTTGAATGGCCAGGAAGATGGCAGAAGAAGCACAGATTATTCTGGCGGCAGTGTGTACGAGCAGTGTGAGAATTATCATTACACACAGAACATGGTATGTCGTTCAGTCCTTTAATACTCGGCAAACGGTTTTTAACAGGTTGCCTTCTGCTGGACTGGGAGTTGCCTTGGGCTTGAAGTAGGACTTTCTCCAACATGCTAATCAGCCTGTCCATAGTGGAATTGTCTGGGGCTACACATTGTTGCAGTTCCTGCTTCTGAACAGATGTGGGCGCTGTGCAGTCCACCTCCGCACGGTTCACACTGATTCTGCTTTCTTTCCGAGCAGACCGCAGTCCCTTTTCCATATGATACTCATCCAACACCTCCTGAACATCTTGTGCTGACCATTTTTCTATGGTCTTAGATCTGAAGGTGATAGCTAAATCTTTACATGGACAGTTTCTGATGAACATGCGAGTAACTTCAACACTTGGATTGTCAAAGGTCTTACCCTGTTCTTGAAGACGGCTAACAGCAACATCAGCTGCTCCATTCAATCTTAGCCAATATTCGAATGGATCCTCGTTCTCTTTTGGCCGGGTGGAGTAAAAATCAGCAAGTGGTACGGGGGAGCACTGATCGGACCCAAAGTGCTTGCGAAGAAGAGAATAGATGGCTTGTGGATTGTGCTGAACATCAATTCCACAGTTGCGTATTCCACACCTCACAACATCCCTTGCTCTGCCTCTAAGATGGATCAGGATTTCTTCAGCTTGGTGTTCTTGCTGTACACCACTCTTTTTGATGTAACTTTTCATTGAGTCCTCCCATTCATCAACTGTAACTGTATCAGAACTCTCCCCTTTAAAAATAGGTGGTTCTCTCACCTGGCTTCTGGAGACGAGCTGGACCTGAGAAAGATCTAATGAGCTGAATGGAACTTGATGGCTCTCATTTTGAGTATTCTTTATTGCAGTACCACTTGGGGTGCTTGAGTTCAGGTGTGCCATAACACTATCAGCCAGCTGTTGCCCTATTTGTTGGACAATAGTGCTCATCTGATCAACTAGCCCAGCATTATTAACATGAGAATCTGGGGTAGATGTGCTAGAACACTGACGAGGTTGAATATTAGGACAGGTCTGACTACTGGGTGTAACAGCTTCCCCAGTCACAAATGAGTCATCTTCAGTATTTACATCAAGTAATGCCCCACCCAACACTTTGTCACCCATTGAAAATGGAACAGGGGTGTTAAAGAACCCTCTACCTCTACCCCTACAGAGTGGAGTCATGTTTGATTGTCCAAAATTACTGAAACTCATTTTGACAAAAGTCCAAAAGCATTCAAAAGAAAATATCCTTTCCCAAGGATTTATAAATACTCAGATGTGCTACTTAGACTATTGTTGAAAACCCAGATGGTACAGTGGAGCTCCAGCGACGTGAAGATCAGAAGTCACCAGCCCGGTCCGATGTAGTTCTGGACGAGTCACGGCACCAATGTGGCCTACGTGGATCTGGTGGCTTCTTGGTGCAGAAATGAAGGACTAGGAGCTCAATCTGGCATCAGTTGTTTTCTTTATTTCATACCTGCATTTCACACATGGGCACCGAGGTAAAGTCAGTCTCTGGCATGAAAGAAACTCCTCGACAGTGATCCTCATGGCTCTGAGGATTACCCATAATACAGTAACCAAAATAAAATAATTGAAAATTACAGTGATCGTATAGTGGATTTGGTTTACATCAACGGAACAACCAGTGAGTGTCCTTTTTAAAGAAAGTAACACAATTAATTAAAATGCTCTGAAAAATAAAATAAAATGCTGACATTTAATTTACTAGATGCCATTTTTATATTTTAGCTTATACGAACTTGCATCTTGGAACAATGCAAAAACATTAACCATATCTATATAAAACTATTAATATAAAATTGCCTTATATTAGCCATCTGCTACAGAGATTTAGTAAAACATACCTGCATTTCACACATGGGCACCGAGGTAAAGTCAGTCTCTGGCATGAAAGAAACTCCTGCAAGGAGGAGCCAGAATGTTACCGTGTGGGAAATTCCTGCCACACTTTCTCACGAACTAAACATTTCTATAACGCAACAAAAACAATATAATAGCAAAGCTAACATAACATGGATTAAACATATTTCAATAATATGCAAAAACGAAAACCATAAACATATTTTATAAATAATATTTCTTTATCACATTGCAGAGACACGTTACCTCGACAGTGATCCTCATGGCTCTGAGGATTACCCATAATACCCCGCTCTTTCTAGGGTGAATGCAATACCCCGTTTTACCAGCAGATGGTGCATTTTAGCAGGATTTAACCTGAACCATTTTAACTATGTTACACTTCTTGTGAAGCAGGACGGTGTTTACAGCAGTGTTTACAGGCGGATCAGTAGCTCGGCTGTCTGGCTCTGGTCTGCTCTCTGGTTCCCATAAACTCTTTCAGGCTGAATACAGAAGTGATTCCATGGAAATAACACAGGAGGCTCCTTTACCTTCTTCTTTAGGCTGAAGAAGCTGATCCGGAGTGAAGTGAAAGCTGTAAACTTTGGTTAGCTTTAACTGGTAGTGACGAATATTTACAAGCCACCGTCTTCTTAATTCAGGATCCCTTGGAAATCCATGAAAACTTAACAGCCCATTATATTATGAAGACAGCAATGTTCATAGTATTGTTTGATTTGCGTCTGAAATAAGACTTTGTCTTTTCTAGCTGTCATGGTAACTGAAAGCGAAAAAAGAGAGCCGCATTTGCGCATGCGGTTGTGACGTCAGCGCGGCAGGTGCAAAGAGCCCATTCCCGTATTCTACTGTGTGACTGATCGCCTTGAGCTTAAACTCTGCGTTGTAAGCGTGTCTCTTAACTAGAAGTGATGGAGTTAGTCCACGTTGACGCCACTCCTATGCAGTCTAGAGATAGTCCAAATGACCTGAAGGATTGTAAGTACCTTTAAGTACCCTGGTAATGGCCTCAACGCATCTCACAGTTGCACAATTGTTCCTTAGACTTAGACTTCGACTTAGACTGGATAATGCAGCACAACATCAGCTGCAAAAGATCACATCTCTCCAAAAACACTTCATGTATGCTTCAAAACTAGACTGAAGAGCATTACCTACAGGAGATCTGATCTCCTGTTGGCATCATAGATACCCACCCCCAACATGGACTATTCACACTCCTACCTTCTGGCCTGATGGTCAACGACCACATTTACAATTGAAGAATGGATGCTAATTTGAGCCATCAGAGTCGTTGGTTCTTTTAGCACTGTTTCAGTAAGTCTGGGGAGAAATCGAAAACCTAGTACTCCTAGTGTTACTCGCACCTCAACCTTAAACTGCGAACCCCGACCATGGTATCTAAAACTTATTCCCCACCGCTAAGAGGGGGAGACTTAGTGGAAATGTGTATTGTCCAGGATCACCAATCAAATGGAGTATTGATCCTTATTAAACCTCGCTGGCGCCATCTAGCGTGTAAATGTGGTTACCCGTCAGTTTGTTTTGTTTCCCGTATAAATTTCTCCACCTCCGTTGGCGTGTGGAAGAGGAAGCTTTTACCGCGGTGGAAAATCCTCATCTTTGCTGGGAATATCAGTCCAAAGTTTATATTCAGATTACGGAGTTGTTGTTTCACCAGGTCGTTTTGTTTCCGTTGTTTCACCACATCCGCGGATAGCAGGGAAGAACATCACATGGCCGCCGTTGTACATCACCTTTCCTTTCAGATGGGCTGCAGTCATCACCCTCATCTTGTCTTGATAGTTTAGTTATTTCACGATGATCACGCGTGGCGGGCGGCCTGGAGCTCTCTGGCCCTTCACCCTGTGGGCCCGCTCGATAATGGGGGGATGGAAACGCGTCCCGCCCCAGGACCTCCATCAGCCAGGTCTGCAGAAAAGCAGCAATGTCCCCTTGCTCTGTCTTCTCGGGTAAACCCACGAGTCTCAGGTTGGATCTTCTGTTTTCAAGCTCGTCCACCTTCAAAGCGAGATCCTGGGTTTTCTTTTGTATGGTCGCTTCTTTGCCTGTTAACGAGGCGACGCCGTCCTCCAGGTTGCTAATGCGGGATTCTGCAGAGGTAAACCTCTCGAGGAATACTCCAACTGTGTCTTTAATTTCTTGATTTGAAGTTATAATCTCCCGTAGTTGCCTGGTAAAGTGAGTTTTCAAGGCTTGGATAGCTTCCAGGAGGTTAGCTTCAGGGTCAGGGAGCTAGCGTTAGCCTCCTCCATGTATCGGTTTCCGCTTCGCTTCCAGCGTCAGATCCCTCTTTGCTGGTTGTTTTCGCTTTTAATTTGTTTACTCGGCATCTTGGCAGGTTGAATTGAATCCCAGGGAGTTTGCTCGTACGGAAAATATCTTAGCAGTGGTCTAGATATCTAAATGCAGGATATATTGGTCGGAGCTCAGAGCCCAGCAGCTGCGCAGTAAGACGCCATAACCGGAAGTCCCTGCTGGGAAACATTTAGTTTGAAGCTAAATAGTTAGCTTGTTGCTCAAAGGAACAGCTTTTGTCAGTTGCTGCTCAGTTTTCCATTTCTGTATCCAAGCAGTTAAAAAGTGAAAGATGAAATCTGAGATTCTCTCTGCTTTGCTTGAAGCTGGTGTTTTCCCTCAAACCAGCTCTGATGCTGTTATTCAGCCTAGATTTCCACTGGACTCTTTCTGTTAAAACTGACACTGGATTCATTTAGTTCATGGTGGATTGTAATATTTCTCTTGCCAGCCTCCTTGCTGTCTGTTGTTCAATCCTTCAAGACAGGAGAACCATCTACAAAATGATCCAGTTCACAATAAAAGTCAACATAAAAATATGTGAAGTAAAAAGTCATTTCAATCTTTCCAAGAAGAAAATTCTTGACTGGAAATGAATAAATAAATATTTCTGATTTGCTGAAAAACAGATTTTTTCTCTGTCTCAGACTGAGTGACTGTAACCTCTCAGAGAGAAGCTGTGAAGCTCTGTCCTCAGTTCTCAGCTCCCAGTCCTCCAGTCTCAGAGAACTGGACCTGAGTAACAACAACCTGCAGGATTCAGGAGTGAAGCTTCTCTCTGCTGGACTGAAGAGTCCAAACTGCAACCTGGAAACTCTCAGGTAACTCTGGGCACTTGACAAATTGCTGCATCTTAGGGGCAAAAAGAAAAATTATTACAGATCCCAGCAATTGCTTGGCTTTCTTATTCATTCCACATGTTACAAATCCATCCATCCATCCATCAGTTCAGACCTTGGGTTCTACCTCAATGTTCTCATATTCTCATCATGTGATGAATTGTGTGTCTGCAGCTTATCAGGCTGTTTGGTCTCAGAGGAAGGCTGTGCTTCTCTGGCCTCAGCTCTGACCTCCAACCCCTCCCATCTGAAAGAGTTGGACCTGAGCTACAATCATCCAGGAGACTCAGGTGTGAAGCTGCTGTCGGCTGGACTGAAGGATCCACACTGGAGACTGGAAACTCTCAGGTATGGAGGAACCTGCTGCAGGAGCAGAGAAGGTCTGATAGAGGAGGAAGAGGGAGAAATGTCTTTAGTCAGTCTGCTGGGAAATATTTAGTTTGAAGCTGAATGTTTAATTTGATAATTAAATATTTAGACGCCTCATCTGGAGGCAGAGATCATTACCCAGTTTTCTGGAAAATTCTCCAGACTAAGAACGGCTCACAAGGAAAATTATAGAGTGGGATGGGTTTAATAGTTTAATAGGGACTCTGACTAAATTAATAAAAGAAGTTCAGTTAGATTTCCATGATGATCTACTGATGGCAGAAAGGACTTTAAAACAATATTTGATGGAGCTCCAGACCAATCAGCCCCAAGAAGCAAAGATGAGAAGAAAAGTAACTCCATGTTGGTCAGATGGATGTTATTAAGGAAGAATAATTTAATGAAATAACTTTGGAAAAAAGTTTGGCTCTCTCTCTTCCTCAAACTCCCGGGTCTTCTCAGAGAGTGACGTGCTCAGAGGGCGACGTGCGGCCACAAGGAAACAACACTGCGTGTTGACGTCACAGAATCACAGAGTTTAATCCCATACAAAGCACGTATGATTTCACAACAAAACTGCAGAGGAACAGAGATATACATTCATTACCTGAGACAGGAAAAAATAGAGAAAGAAAAAGCAAAGACGCGTCTTTGGAGAGAGCTGATGCAAAAAAGCAAAATAGTGGCAGCTGTCTGAATTTTTGCTCCTGTGCACGAACTCTTATACTGAAGGTGTGTCTTTCCTTTTTAATATATTCAATTAAGGCGTACCTCAAGTTGACCAACTGGAAGCTACCTTGGACACTCAGAAAAACTTAGAACTCCCCCTAATTTACGCCAAAGATCAAAGACCATTTGCTCTCTGGATCAACAAAAGAGCCAACAGCTGCATCCTGGCCTTCTGGGTTCTACGGTCATTTGGGTAAAGATAAACATAAGATAAGATTTCACAGATACCTGTGAAATCCGAAGTCTCTCCCGTTATCTCTCCTTACATAAATTCTCAAGGCAACTTAAATCAAGTCATTTGGTTCAAGGAAAGGTTATCTTCACAAAAACCCAGCTTTTGTTCCTCTACATCCAGCATCTCCCTAGATTGAGTCTTGCCAAAAATAACACATAAATTCAGCAGAACAAAATGAGGTATAATTCCTGAGCAATTTTCTAATACTAAACAAAACATTTTCATTCAAACAATTTCCATTTGATTCTAATATTGTCACAGATAGTACAATTTTCAAATACATTCATCGTTTACTAGATTAGTAGTTCTAAAATTAGATAATACATTCTTCATTAAAAACATTCTATTAGTACTTAGAAAAATGTCTTAGAAATTAAATGTAAGTGGTTTCAACATTCTATGTTGTATTCAGTTTTACACCATCCCAGATGTTGGTTCTGGAAGACTTTTGATCTTCTGTGAACCAAACAGATTTCTCTCCTACAGGCTCAAGTAACAGTGCCCTTCAGGATATGCTAATTTTATGGCCTCCTGTGGTCCGATAACACCGCAGGAGCCCCACTGAGAGATCTCCTTTGATCTGCATTTGGTCACAGTTTCTCTGAATGCTTGCCCATCTGGTCTTGCTCCAAATCCTTAACACAAACCTGTTCAAAATTAAGAAATTTGTTCAAAATAAGAATGTTCAATATACCATTTACACATGCCATAAGATTAACTGTATTAAGCACTAAAAATAATCATTTTTCCTCAATGTTTAAAAGTTATGGGAGAGAAAAATAAAGAACTTTAGATTTTAAACAAAACTCACAACTTTCAGGATTTAATAAAATATAAATTACATAAAAAGTGAAGAAAACTATTCATGAGGCAAAGAAAGAAAGTGAGAATTTTAACAGTTTCATCCATTTAGTAGTTTGATCTCCACCAGGGGGCGACATCTGGAAAATGATCCAAAGAATGAAAGGAATCAGGAGAGAATGGAAATCCCTTGTTTTCCAGAGGAAATGAAGAATTGCAGTGAATGATGGTGAAAAAGTAGAATTGTGCTCTGTTGACTGTGGTAGAAATTAAAAACAATAATAAGACCTTTTAGACAGATCCAAGAAAATACTAATGTGTTTAGGTTTTCAGTAGTTGGGAAAGCTTTTGGGATTGTTCAATAAAGTTTGGGAAAAATTCCCAACGTCTTGGAAAAAGGCAGAGACCCTTCATTTTGGAAAACCAGGGAAATATCCATCCGACCAATCAGATTCCAGATCCACAGCTCTGACATCACATTTAGGATAAATAATGGAATCGTAATAAGAGAAAGAAAAACATTTTATTGATAAAGTAGAGGGATGATATCAGCCCATCAGATGGTTTAGAAGAGGGAGAGGAAGCATCATGGGACTGCAGAGGTCCTTCACCTGATCCTGGTTGTTGGGACAAGAACTTTGTTACTGAACTTAAGGACATTTGTCATGTTTCTGTACGTAAGTAGATTTAATGGTGGGAACTTTTACTCCACTACATTTTACAGTATCTGTACTTTCTACTTCACTACATTTCTATAAAGCGTTGCAAGTTACATCCAAGTCGCTTTGCGCTTTTTGATTTGTTGGTTAGTTTGAATGTAATCAATGATTCTGGTGCCGCCTTTGCCTCCCTGATATCATGAACTGCTAGCTTTCAAAAATTCACCATCAAATCTGAAAAACATATCGAGGAAAGTTAAGCTGCTAAACGCTGTCTGAGTTTTGGATGTTAAATTGATTTAGGTTAGAGAAGTTTTATGTAATCTTACCAAGCTTCTAGTTTAAATCGACTGCAATAAATAAAACAATTAAATAGTTGTAAGCAGCTGAACTGGCAGTAACATTGATTACTGCGGTCGGGGCGCATGGAGCGCAGCGTCTCCTGCCATGAATGTCCCAGTAACGTTAAACTCCTCCACATCCTGGTTACTGAATTAATGTGAATAATCTCCATCTCATATTTACATTTACAGTCATATTCAATAAATTAGAATATTGGTTCCCATGAGGCTCGTTTGTCAGGTTTTAAAACAACTTCAGCAGATATTAAACATGTTTTTCATGCTTTCTTAATTTTACTCAAGTAAAAATATTAATGTGGTTCTTTTACTAGAGAACATTTTTGTCTGTTTATTTGTACTTTTACTTCAGTACATTGTTTGAGTTCTTTCTCCACCTCTGGTGAACAGCCAGTAGGTGGCGCTAGAGTCAGGAGGAGGCAGCCTGGAGAAAAGGCTGTTCCTCCCTGATCTGTTTCCAAGCAGTCAGAGTGTAGAAGTTGAGAGCTGGAGAAGTTTCCTCCTGTTGCTACAGCAGCAGAGATGTTCTGCTTCATGGACTAAATCAGGTTGGAAAGAGGAGAGATCTTTACTGAGCTGCTGGATAAAAGCTTCTGAAACATTTCAACTCTTTCTGGAAACTAATGAGACATAAAAACAATGGATGTTTTTACCATCCAGACCTTTAGAACCAGTTCAGGTCAATAATTCAGTTGTATCTGTGGAAGATGAACAGATTTGATGTGAAATGATGAAATTCTTCATTTCTATCTGATGTTCCAGCAGATCTGTAGAAAATGGAGCTGCAGCTCTCAGATATTTCAGTCGTCATGTTTTCTATCAATGAATCCACTGATTAAAGCAGGAATCTCATCTCCATGTTCTCCTCCAGAGGTTCCCAAGGTTTGTTCCTGGAAGCTGCTGCTGGTTCCTCCAATCCAGGCTCCGCCCCCTTTAGAGGAAATCTGTCCATATATGGCGCTAAGAGTCACCTTGATGCTGCAAAGCTTTGTTCAGGGATGAGATGTCAGGATGTTAGTGTCAGTCTGTTCCAGGCTTTAGTTGTTCTCCTCATGAGGAGCTGAAGTCTCTGACAGGAACGTAGAGCTGAACAGGAGAAGAACTTGAAGCTTCTTCTTGGCCTCTGATTGCAACAGCAGGACAATCCAACATTTTAGTCTGACTTCATCTGGAAATATTTCTTTGACCCTGAATCAGTTTGAAGGAAGGCCAGCTCCTCATCAGAGCTGAGATCTTCTCTGTCCTCCATGCTGGAAATGTACAAGTCCAGCAGCTCCTGATCAGTGACATCAGAGCGTGACATCATCAATAGGATGATGATGTCATTTCCCTCTCAGAGCAGCTTGGAAATCTGAGAGGAAAGATGCAAACAAAAACTCTCTGGACTGTTGGATCTGCTGGTTCTGGTTCCAGATGCTCCTTGGTCACTTTCACAAGCCATTACTGCAGCTGCTGGATTCAGGATGCTGCTTCTTCTTCTTGGTCTCATTGTAAATGTGTGCAGCAGCGCCACCTGGTGGTGTTGGTTGGTAGAGGAAGTGCTGAAAGGTTGG
This sequence comes from Xiphophorus hellerii, assembly GCF_003331165.1. Classification (NCBI taxonomy): domain Eukaryota; kingdom Metazoa; phylum Chordata; class Actinopteri; order Cyprinodontiformes; family Poeciliidae; genus Xiphophorus; species Xiphophorus hellerii. The sequence continues at coordinate 7,026,455 of NC_045679.1, read as the reverse complement.
AGGTGTTTGTCAGAGGTGTGTGATGATGGAAGCCTCTCCCTGGTTTGTGAGTCTGAGCTCAGAGATCAAATCTTTGATTCTTGTTGAACTCTTTGTTGAATGTGATGCAGCTTCTCCTTTTTAATGTTTGTATTTCTGGATATTACAGTGAGGCCACAGCAGGTTTTCAGCAGCAGGGCTGTTTGGTGTTTCATTCCTTCATCTGTGTGTGGGAGTGTGGATGGAACAGGTGTCCAGGTGTTGTGTCAGAGTTTAGATTGATTGTATTTTAATGCTGATTATTAAATCAGGTTGAGCTTCCAGAAATGTTTCCTTAGTTTCCTGATGTCCTTTTAGGCATCAGTGAGTTTCTTCAGGTTGTTACTGAGGGATTTCCTTTCTCCTCTCTGTTGGAGCTTTTCCTGTGTTTGGAGAAATGAGTTGTGCTGCAGCAGCACCAACTGTCCTTCCTACATCCACTGCAGTTTGCAATCCAAATGTTGGACTGTTCCTGTCTCAGTGGAGGACAATGTGTGTCTGAGAGACATGTAATGTCCATGTTTGCTGCTGAAAGAGACTGATGGTCTGACCCCCCTCCTCCTTTCAGGGTGGAGCCTGCTGGAGTCCCATTCTTGACACCAGGTCCATGGAGACTGAAAAGATGTAAGTGTGTTTTCATCTGATTCATGACAACAAAGCAGCTCACATTCAACCATCTTCAAACTGTCACATCACTCATTCAGGAGTCATCATCAAAGTGTCAATAAATGATCAATAACTGCAGCTGGATTGTGTTTGTTCTCTCCATCAGATTCCTGTCAACTCACCATCGACACAAACACAGTGAGCAGAGAACTCAAACTGTCTGAAGACAACAGGAAGGTGACACGTGTGGAGGAGCTTCAGTCATATCCTGATCATCCAGACAGATTTGATGATCCGCAGCTGCTGTGTAGAACTGGTCTGACTGGTCGCTGTTACTGGGAGGTCGAGTGGAGAGGAGATGTTGATATATCAGTGAGTTACAGAAGAATCATGAGGAAAGAAGACAGTGGAGACTGTTTGTTTGGATTGAATGATCATTCCTGGAGTCTGAGATGTTCTGATGATCATGGTTACTGTGTCAGGCACAATTACAGACAAACTCGTCTCTCCTCCTCCTCTGTCTCTAACAGAGTAGCAGTGTATGTGGACTGTCCTGCTGGCATTCTGTCCTTCTACAGAGTTTCCTCTGACTCACTGATCCTCCTCCACACCTTCAACATCACATTCACTGAACCTCTGATTCCTGGATTTGGGTTCTGGTTCAGTTCTGGTTCCTCAGTGTTTCTGTGCTGAGTTGAGTCTAAAGAGTCTAAAGATTTTCCTCCTGTCAGAGAAACTCTCTCACTGTTGAACAGATAGTTCAGTCTCTACAATCTATTTCTTGGTGAAACAATTCTGATTGAGTCCTTGGAAACTTTTTCTTCTTCCAGTCCATTAAATATGGAAGCTGGGATTATTCCAGGATTATTCAAGGATTATTCCAGGATGATTCCAGGATCCTCATGTTTTTCTGTTTCCAGTCAAAGCTTCACACTGAATATCAAGATGTTGTTTCTCTTATTTTTTCCTTTCATTCATCAGATTTCATTGAAATGTTGATCAGTTTTTCTCAATCACTGATCATTTTCTGTTTCTATTGGCTCCTATTTTTCTCAACATGTCAGATTTGAATATTAAATCTTCCTTTTCTAAATTTGCTGCAGTTTTTCTTCATGTGTTTTAAATAAAAACATTTTTCTTCTGCATTTGGTTCATTTGCTGCTCATTCTGTTCTTTTCCTGGTCAAATTTAAATATTTGCATTAAAAAGATTTTTTCATCAACTCTGCCTTTCAGAAAGTCCTGATTTAAAGTAAAACATTCCCATCCCATGAAGGTCAGAGGTCAATGCTTTGAAGCCTAAAGTGGGAAAATCTTCATATTTTCTGATGGAAAATACTTTATTTTAAGATAAATCACGGTCGCACCACATGACATTTTTAAAACCACAGCCGAATCATATTGATAAAAAACCTCTGAAAACGTCTTATTTTAATTTTTAATTATAATTTCTGTGTGCACAACATTTCAAATGTTGTAATAATTGCAATGGATAAACATATTTTTAAATGTTTAATTTCCCCTGATGGAAATCCTGATACGTCAACGACCCTGAAACAGACGTTCCTCCAAAATCTCAGTGATTTCCTTTTCTTTCAGTCTTGCATCCACATCAGCAGAAAGAGGTTTTGAAAGCACTGAAATATCATCAGTAGCAATAATTTCAGCATTTAAAAGCTCAAATCTGACTTCATCTAGTTGAGTATCAAGTCCTTGAATGGGAGGTTTTAGACTCCTGGGTAGTTTGAGCAGTGAATGTAACAAACAGCCATTGATAGAAAAAGCTGCTGTTCCTGTAAATGAAGTCAACATGACAGTTTGATTTGATATGTCAGCCTCCTCTCCATCAGTAGAAGAGGCTACTGATGGATCTGATGATCCAGAGCAGTGCTTGCTTCAGAGTCAATACATTTAATCAGGTGGGATTTTCCACTTCCTGCTCCACCGTTGACATAGAAGTAAAATGGATGAGGGTTCAAAGCACAGAAACACTGAATACACCAGTCTCTTACTGCACAGTTTGGTGTCTCCATTGGTGGATTGATGGGAAAACTGAGAGCATCAATTTACTGGACTGAACTGGAGATTGATAAAACACGGAGTGGAGTTTTCTTCTGTGCATTTTTGTGCCATAAATGGATTGGAAACCAAATCTGGAAAAAGTTTGACTGGAAAGTAAAAACCAGATTTAATAGAACTCCATTAAAAAGTTTCATTTCCAGGATTCCAACCACAGATAGATGTTGGAGGAATTTGTGGAATGGTCTGTCATCACACACGTCTTCTGGGACTGACCACAAATAAAGACCTTCTGGGAGGAAATGAAACAGGAGATTGAGGACATTCTAAGGACAGATCTCCCCATGGAGCCTCTTCTATTTCTGCTGGACATAAACACCAAGGATTTACTCACTAAAGATCAATGTTACATATTGTTGCACCTTCTGCTACTAGTAGCAAGAAAGACAATTACACTAAACTGGATTAAATCCTGTTCACCAACTGTTGCTGAGTGGAGAAAAACTGGAACATGACAACATGATGGAGCGTCTGACTGAACAACTAGACATGAAAATAGATCATTAAATATGTAGTTTAGAAAATAAATATTGGATTTGAAAATTAAATGTTTAGTTTGGAAAATAAATATTTATTTTGCAAAATAAATATTTATTTTGAAGGTAAATATTTAGTTAAAGTTTTATTTCCAAATTTTTATCAGAACTTCTCTCCTTCCTCATGAAGATTTTATCAACCTGCCTCTGATTTCACCTCAGAGCTTCTACTTCCTGGTTCTGTTGCTCTGAAGGAAAAAGCTACAAACCAGGTGAGCTGTGATGTCATCAGTTATGCAACATCCGTCACATTTACTTTCGGTTTGAATTTACCTGTTCAGGTGTGGCTTCAGACCGTTAGTCGGGTCGTAGTAGTTTGTTTAGCCACCAGCTTGAGAGATAGCAAACAGTGAAAAATGAATGAGAATGTGTGAGTGAGCGGAACAAAAAGAGAGCAGAATAGGTGTTAGACAGCAGACAGGAAGCTGGAAACAAAACCTTTTTAAATCCTCTTTAGTCCCAATGTGACTACAGATTCATATTTCCATTATTCTGCATTTCTGAAAACTCACTGCTGCTCCAGTGACTAATTAACTTGGCTGAAGCTTTTTTTTAAATAGACATGTTTTCCAGGTGGAGATTATAATCTGAATTTAAAATAAATCTCAAAATCAAATTTAAAACTAGAGATGCACAATATTGGATTTTTGGCCTAAATGTTGATTTACTAAAACTCGTTTGGCAGATAATCAATAATCAATAACCGATACCAATGCCGATATTTTGGTCCTATACCTACTTACTGAAACTATATGGTTTTCTCTACTGTGGAAATAAAATACTGCATTAATTTGATCAATTTAGCAAGCTACCAAATGCAAACGCTAAAATGATACACTTTCAACTTGCATTGTGTTTAATGTCACCTTTATTTGACATTTGCTCTCTCTAAGACGATGACAACACTCAAACACTCATTGTCACTGGTTCATCAAAACAATGGCTTTTATATCTGTGAGTTATATTAAATTTTACAGCTAATGTCAGCAGATACCGATACAATGCCGATAATATGGTGCATCAATATTTAAAAGTACTAAATTGTAACTTCAAGATATTAATCTCCTCTGCACCACAATTAAATGCAAACTGAATTCGCATTGGATCAGCTTTTTACACCACAACAAACATCTGAGATTGCTGCATCTATGTCGGTAACTCCAGATAGCTGTAATTACTTTGACAAAGATTAATTAGGCCAGAATAAGCTGAATTAAAGCTGCGAGCAGCCTCGGGCGGCCCTCGCAGCAAGCGCCGCTCCGGCCTATTGGCCACCGCGGGGGTTCCAGCCACCGCAGAAGCTCTCTCACGGTTTCCAGAGCCGCAGCCCGCTCCCCACCGCAGAAGCTCTGCCGCAGTTTCCAGCACCACCGCCGCTAGCCGCCGCAGAAGCTGTCGTGCATTTTCCCCACCCGTCCACCGGGCGATACGCGTGAATGCGTTCGGCAGCGCTCCCCGACGACTGTCAAAAAATCTGGTGCAGATCGGTCGATGCATCGAGGAGATATAGCCGATGTATTAACTTAGGGGGCGCAGTGGAGTCAAATTACATTTCAACCTTGTTGGGCTCTTTAGAGGTGAACAAAGGTCATACATATCCAGTTTGGAGCCAATCGGATGATCCATGCTTGAATTAGAGCCAAACGTATGAATATGGCGAGGGACTGATATTCGCCATTTGGCCACGCCCACACGGTTCAGCCAGCAGCGAGCAATGACAGAGCTCATCATCCGAATCATCTTGATTAGGTCAAGAGAGCCATAAACGGAGCTTTCCAAGGAAAAAAACGGCACTTCCGGTTCCGAGGGGGCGGGGCTTAGATGACGTCATAATGTGATGACGTAGGATCGACGGGCAAGCCTCCAGGATCACTCAGGCCAAGTTTGATGCAGCTCGGTCAAAATATGTGGAATGTAGAGGCAAACGTATACGAACGGCGTTGCCGCCATTGAAAACTCTTGGCACTTTAAAGCAAGCGAGACCAACTTCCTATCTGTCATCCAACACAGAATCACCTTGATTAGGTCAAGAGAGCCATAAACAGAGCTTTCCAAGGAAAAAAACGGCACTTCCGGTTCCGAGGGGGCGGGGCTTAGATGACGTCATAATGTGATGACGTAGGATTGACGGGCAAGCCTCCAGGATCACTCAGGCCAAGTTTGATGCAGCTCGGTCAAAATATGTGGAATGTAGAGGCAAACGTATACGAACGGCGTTGCCGCCATTGAAAACTCTTGGCACTTTAAAGCAAGCGAGACCAACTTCCTATCTGTCATCCAACACAGAATCACCTTGATTAGGTCAAGAGAGCCATAGATGAAAGTTTCCAAGGAAAAAAATAGCACTTCCTGTTGTGAGGGGGCGGGGCTTAGATGACGTCATAATATGATGACATAGCATTGTCAGGCATCACACCAGGATGAGTCAGGCCAAGTTTGGTGCAGCTCGGTCGAAACATGTGGAATCTAGAAGCAAACGTATGGCATCGGCGTTACAGGTCACTTCGCCATGCCGCCACACCCAGCTGCTTCATCGCAGCCGGTCAGGGCTTGAATCCACAACACACCAACATGTCTTCTGTCTCTGGACACAGTTTCATGTTGATTAGGTCAAAGGGCTAAGATAGCGACCGTTCACAGTAAAACATGACACTTCCTGTTCTCAGGGGGCGTGGCCTAAGCGATGTCATAATTTCACCACAGGGTATTTTAGGACACCTATTGATGATCAATAACTGAAAGTTTGGTGTCTCTGTGAGTTTCTGTGCAGGATATATAAGAGTTTCGTGTTTCATGGCGAGTAGGTGAACTTTGACCCCTGGTAACCCCCCTTCAGCAAGCTCATACAGTCACCAATTTGATAACTTTAAATCAGACATGCCTTATGATCAGACTGACCGAGTTTGAAGCCGATCAATCGAAATCCCTAGGAGGAGTTCGATCAAATGCAAAGGCTGTAAACGTCAAAGTCGAGGTCCAAAATGGACCTTCAATACAAAATGGCCGACTTCCTGTTGGGTTTCGACCATGGCTCTAAGAGACTTTTTTGTACGTCCTGACAAGATACACATGTGTACCAAGTTTCGTAATTCTAGGTTAAAGCATGGCTTGGGGCTGTTCATTTAAAATACTCTAGGGGTCGCTATAGAGAAATTAGGCCACGCCCACCAAATTTTGTTATGAATTCCTGTCGGTGGGTGGATAAGGATCCATCCTAGTGAGTTTGGAGCAGCTGGGCCCGAAATTGTGGAATTCAGAGCCAAACGTATGGCAACGACGTTACAGGTCACTTCGCCACGCCGCCACGCCCACCTGCTATGTCAAAGCCGGTCGGGGTTGGAATGCTCAACACACCAACATGTCTTCTGTCTCTGGACACAGTTTCATGTTGATTAGGTCAAAGGGCTAAGATAGCGACCGTTCACAGTAAAACATGACACTTCCTGTTCTCAGGGGGCGTGGCCTAAGTGATGTCATCATTTGACCATAGGGTATTGTAGGGCACCCGATGACGATCAATCACTGAAAGTTTGGTCCCTCTATGTGTTTTTGTATAGGAAATATAAGAGTTTCGTGTTTCATGGCGAGTAGGTGAACTTTGACCCCTGCTAACCCCCCTTCAACATGCTCCAAAACTCACCAATTTGATAACTTTAAATCAAACATGCCTTATGATCAGACTGACCGAGTTTGAAGTCGATCAATCGAAATCCCTAGGAGGAGTTCGATCAAATACGAAGGCTGTAAACGTCAAAATCGAGGTAAAAAATGGACGTTCAATACAAAATGGCCGACTTCCTGTGATAGTTGGCTTATAACATTAAATGTAAGTTCTGAGTCTTTTGGTGAGCTCTACAAGTGTACCAAATTTCATGTCTCTACGATGAAGTACGTTCATACCATTGTGTCAACAGAAAATTGCTAGTTGCCGCCGTTGAGCAATTTTTTTTGCGATTTTTGCGACAACCTTAAAATTCAAAATTTTTACATTTTCTAGTCGCGACCGCCAAGTTTGGTGAGTTTTTGAATATGATAAAGCCCCCAAAAAGGCACACGAAGAGGGGGGCAGAATCGTAATAATAAGAAACAGTACAGATACAATAGGCCTTCGCAGCGCTTTGCTGCTCGGGCCTAATTAATGAGGTTAGCACAGACACCTCAGCCAGGCCTTAGAAACTGAAAACCACTTCTGTTGAGATTTCAAAGTGTGTGAATGACTGAATGATTGAGGCAAACTGACAAAAGAAGTAGTGGGGGAAAAGTTGCAGAAATCAGTATTCCTCCAACTTTATAGAAAGAAAAAACTAGAATCACACAAAAGGTGTGAACAGCAAACAAGATCTAGTCAGAACCAAGTAAACATTCTCACTTATTTCTCCTGTTGCCTTGTGAATGGACTTAGAAAAGAAAATCCTCTGAAAAAAAACAAGTGCATAGTATCAGTCTGAGTATCACAGCACTCTGAATCATTCAAGCTTAATCCTATAGTGTATCGCACCGAATCTACAACGCAGCATAACACTCATGACTATTTATCACTCCACAAACAGTAAATAAAGCGACACACACATCAACTTTTCATTCCCCCATCATATATCTGCTCAGAGTGCTGCACCGTGGCTGATAGTTTCCCAAACCTGACAGTCGCAATGCTCTAAGTGCAGCAACAGTAACCAGAGACCCCATAAGATAAATGGCTCCGAGTTCAGTGTCAGGGAGTAGGCAACTAATGTGGTCCTGTTTTGACCAGATAACACACACTGCTGCTGTGTGTGTGTGTGTGTGCGCGCACCCGTAAGACTGAACACATACCTCTACAGAAAGCCTAGAGTTTTAACTGTTTTACTGCTTTATTTTATGGTAGCACGACTAGTCAGTGCTGACTATGAGTTTGTGATTTCCTTCATCACTTAAATTTTAAACTCTTATAGATTTTTTTTCTGTAACACTTGCTAGAGTGAAACATGTCAGGAAATGTTCCTCATTTGTACACGTACTTCTGAACAATATCTGACAGGGACTAAACAGGCCTCGGTGAGGTTGCTCATATGTATCTTTCAGCTTTCCCTCCACCCATTATCTTACATACTTTAGTGTGTTCACTAACAAAATATAATACACCTCTATTTTTTTTAATTTTTCATTATTAAAACTTTTAAATGATCAATGTGAACCATCAGTCTGTATTAAAATAGCTAATATAATTCATATTATTTATTTAGATTTGATGTTTTAATGTGTGCCCTTGGATTTATATTGATTTATTCAATGTGTAAATATTTATCAAACTGAATAGCTATTCCGTTTTTTATATAGTATTTTTTTCTTTTGGTGTTTGTTGCACAAATTTAAATATATGCTGGCTATCAGCCAAAAATTCAATCAGTGAATTTGTGTTTTTTCTTAAATACTCCCTCTCACCGAGACTTACTTACATCTTCTGACAACTAGCCCCACTTATAATAACATTGACTAAGTTTGCTATTGGTACACTTTACCTAAAAATTAAAATTAAACATACTCACTACACAACCAGGCTCCAAGAGTTGCTCATAACATGGTGAATTGTTTTGTTACCTTTAAAATGATCTGCAGCTTTTGTTCCTTGGTCCTAATGATGCTGTTCACTAATGTTCACTAACAGACAGTTCAACACCTCTTGTGATTGATAAGCTTATAAATGATCGATGTGAAGCATCAGTATGCGCTAAAGAAGATCATATCAGTCAGATTAAGTAAAATATCATTAAACTCAAAGCAATCAAAATTATATTTCTCTGAAAGGTCTTTTTTTTCAGGGAGTTTAGACTGTATGAAAGGAATCAGTGAAATATACTATGAAATATTTTATCTGCTGCATCCCCATAATTAAACTTAAATTGTGAATTGAATGATTACATTGCATCTAGATACAAAAGAATCAACCGTTAATTAGTAATCATACTGACTAACAAGATCTGATCAAACAAGAAACTTGACTACCTCAAGGGATTTCTCACATTGGAGAATAAACCGTCTGACTTTCTTCAGCCACTAAATTTAACCTTACCAAAGTTTTGCCTTGGAGCAAACAGGTACTGAGTTTGAAGCGGATCAGACGCCTTCAGCCATCTGCTAAAGCTAGACTCCGGCCTTCCTCACTGTAAAATAAAACATTAGACTTAAAAAAAAGTTCAAGCGAAAATCACTTAATTATCATCGACTTGTTGTTTGTACTCATCTTAAACAAGTGGCAGGAACATTTGGATGTATATAAAAAAATGCTTTATAAGTTAATCTATTTAAGTTGAGTCCATGCAACAAGTAAAATAAAATAAAAAGTGAATTATTTGAAAGTAATGAGGATTTAGGGTGGTAAAAGTTGAACATTTTAACATGCCCAGACACTACACCACTTCTGCTCAAACAAACCAAAAGGTTTTGAACAGAACAACCATGTCAAATAATGAGACCGTGAATCTTTAATCTATGTAGCAAATATATTGCTGCTGCTGCTGTAGGCAGAAAATAAAAGAAGTTTTGTGGAGAATAATATTTTGGATGAGTTTAAGAATATTGTTTGCCAAAATCACACGGTGTAACTACACTTGTCTTTTATATGTTGCAGTAATTGAATCTTTTTGAGGCAATTGGTTTGCATAAATTAAAGTAAATACGGTCTATTTTCCTGCTCCACATACTTAGTTAGCAATGTGCCAGTTAGCTTCCCAGTCTGAACTTCTGGGCAATGTCTTGATTCAGTCAAATCTTCTATCTTGTATCTGCTGAACTCTGATATTTTGCTTGCTGGTCTTCATCGTGCTCTGAATGCAGTATCGGGTTTCTCTTACTTTAACCCGCCCAACTTGCACCTGATTGGCATGTTAGCCTTTTGATTCCCTCCCAGTGAGGCGGTGCTTCACAAAGCAAACTGTTTGTCAAACTGTTGATCTGCCTCATGGCTGTTTTAGAAGATATGGTGACTGAGTTTTAGACAGTACTAGCCGGCTCATGCAGCTTGTTTTTATTAGATGGCTGTCCTAAAAGTACATATCTTTAAAATATGAATAAATACGTACAATTCCATAATTATTCGATCCAACGGTTATAGAAGTTTTGTAATAATGCAATTCAGGTATTTTACATTTTCTGGACTAAAGGAGGATTTCAGTTCAACACCTGTGGTTTCTTAATGTAAGTGTTTCTGCTACTGGACAAGAAACAGGGTTAAAAGAGGATTTAGAAAGCAAAATACAAAGATGATAGTTGTTTTTACCGAGAGCAAGGCTGTGACTAGTTATCAGGACAGAATGAGACCTGTAAAACTGTTGGGTCCATACGACCAAGGAGGGAACCAGTCATCTGCTCCAATAATTTATTGGCCTTTAGGAAATATTTTTGGACACAGCCATCCGCAGGAGCAAGATGAAGCAAGAACATCACAACATCAGATGTATTTTTTCATCCTTATATCCCTGATTTAAAACTATTTTTAATTTTGTGTCATCTTAAAGATGGAAAGATTCAATTATTTTTTCACCCATGGAAAAGTGTAATGTGTTTATTATGAGTAGGATTAACCAAGCTGAAGGAAAATAAAGAAAAAGGATAAATAAATATTCATTGATACAGAACCGAATCAGCAAATATGAACTTATGAAACTATTGAAACCTTCAAGAATTTTATGTTGTGTAAGATATTTAAGAAACTAATACTGAATCTGCGCTCATGAATTTCTTTATTTGGTCGTTATCTCTAAAATACGTTTACCTTTTGTTTTGTTGAACACCAGACATCTCATCTCTTTCCCACAGTTTTCCACTTAGTTCCACTACTGCAGTGGATTTTATAGTCAATGTTTAAAGCCAGCACAGAGTCTGAAGCGATGGAGGAAATTTACGTCAATATGGAACCTGTTGGACAAACTGCATCTAATCACACAGGTAAGAACAAAGTTACAGAGAAATCTAGTATGTATTGAATTTAATTTTGCTAAGGTTGAGGTTTTTGTTAAGGTTGGAGCATCTCCAAAGAGAGGCTCTGCCTCGGTGCAGCTGTCTGTTTGGGAATGTTTTACTTTTGGCTGAACTCATCGCCCTCAGTGTTCACAGTGAGTCTTGTTCTAGTCATCTTAAAGATGTAAAAAGACTAGATTTTATGTTTCTGTTATATTAAAAAGTCATTGTTCCCCTTCTAAAATCAAATAGCAAGGGTTTAAATAACAGAATAAAGCTTAGTGACTCAAAGTTTTGCAGAGAGGTGAAACATTACACTAAGACAAAACATTACACATGAGTTTGATTCATTTCAGAGTAGAATTCAATTTTTAACGAGATCCAAATTTTTTTTAAGTTTTGACCAACCTTAAAGTGTCTTCAGCTCGTGGAGCCGTTTCAGTGAAGTTAGCGTTCATGGAGGGAAACTCGCTGCTGCTGTTCTGCTCGGTCAGAATGTTGCTGATGTCAGAAAAATCTGCTGTCATGTCATGAGCTGAAAAAAAATTAACAACCATGTTTGCAAAAAGAAGTGGCAAGACCGTATTTTCACTTAAGACTTATAAAATAGTTTCATGATTTTGGTTATGCCTGTAGAATTTAAACTGAGGTAACACTGAACAATAAATCGTTGGGTAAATAGTTTGAAAAAAGAAAAGATATTAAAGACACGCTAACCTAAATGGCTACAAATGCATCATGTGACCGGAAATCAAAATTATTTAATTAGGGTCATTAATCACTCATCCATCAAACTCCGATTAAAATTTGACAGAAGGTGGCCCATATAGTCTCTCTGCTGCACATGTGTTTGGGGTTTCTTCAAATCTTTGGGGGCAATTTGCAGTGACCAACTGACCTGACCTACATGTTTTAGGAGATGTGGGGGGAACCGGAGCACCCGGAGAAAACCCACGCAAACACGGGGAGAACATGCAAACTCCACACAGATGGTGTCTGTGAAGATGCAGCGGTAACCGCTGCACCACCGTGCTGCCCACGTTTTTTCCAATTGGGTTGGGAAGGGATCTATTTTCTAGTTTGTCAATGGGGGGGAAAACTTTTTAAATTTGGTCTTGACGGAGCGTGGCATGGCGCCCCGTTCACAGAGGCTACAACCTCCATGTGTTTGATTCCAGTCCTCGGTTCGTCTCCTGCACGTCTTTCTCCTTCTCTAAATATCAAAATCAAGAACTTTAGACACGTTCTTGTTGGTCTTCACTTGTTTGTTTCTTTTTTGGCTTCTTCCATCCCAGAGTGTTTCGTACCTTCTTCCAAAATGAAATTTTAGACTTTTTCTTTTTACCATCTGGATTGTCCAAATCCTGCAGGATGGTTTCTCCAGCGACCTCGGTCTCTTCTGAGGATTCTGGATCCGTGGAAGAACCTGGTAAAGGTTCTCCTGAGAGATCCTCCTCTGAAGAAACCTCTTGATTTAATACTTTAACTTGGTTCTGTGAGTTTTCTTCCTTCTTTTGGGAAACTGTGATGGGTTGTTGTTGGAAACCTTCTTCCTCGGCTCTCAGAGTGTCGGCCAGCAGTAGATCGTCTCTCGCTCTTTGTAAATCCTTTTTCACACAAATGAGCTCCTCCTGGTGTTTTTCTACTTGCTGTTTTAATGCAGTTACTTCGGTTTCAAACCGACTGTTTAGCTCCATGTACAAACCGTTAACATTCTCCAGCTCAGCCTTGGCACTACTTTCCTTGTCCTGCAGGATTTTCTTCTCTGTTGTTGTTATTTCTTGGAGGATGGCATATTCAGCTCTCAGCTTCTCTAGAAGCTTCTTGTCCTCCTCTGTTTTCTCCAGGTGAGCTTTTCTCTCCTGCTCTACCTGATGCTGGTATGTCTCGATTTCTCCTGACATTTTGTGGAGGAGCTCCTCCTTCTCAGCTCTCATATGGTCTAGAAGCTTCTTGTCCTCCTCTGTTTGCTCCAGGTGAGCTTTTCTCTCCTGCTCTACCTGTTGCTGGTATGTCTCAACCTCCTGCTGTAAATCCATATTGTCTCTTTCAAATCTACGTTTTATCTCCTCGTGCGAAATGTGAACCTGATCCAGTTTGTTCAGCATCTGCTTCTCTCTCTTTCTCAGAATTATAATCTCTCTAGCCATTTTTCGAAAGAGCTCCTCCTTCTCAGCTTTCAGCTTGTTGACTAGCTTCAGACTCTCTTTCTGTCTTTCTTTGTTTGCGTCTTTCTCACGTTTCACCTCCTGCCTTACCAGAGAAATGTCTGCATCATATTTACATTGCAGCTCCTTGTAGGAAGTCTTAAGTTGGTCCAGTTCTTCTTGGACAGCCTCAGTTTTCTTTCTCTCAGCCTGTATTCCAGCAACAAATGCTTCCTGGCTGAGGAGGTGGGCCACCTTTAAATCCTCAAACTCCTGCTGCAAGGTCTTCTTCTTCATGTTTTTCACACTGTCGTAAAATTTGGATGCAATGTTTGCAGCGTAAAGTTCTCTTGGATCACTGAACATCTCTTCTCTCTCTTCTCTCTCCAGTCTCTCTAGTTCCCTCATTGCCTCTTCGGCCTCGTTGATAAGAGTTTCTCTGAGAGCTTCCTGCCTTTTTAGACTCAGTTCCATCTCATTCAGTTTGGCCTCCAGCTCGGCCGGGTTTTGGTCGTCTTCTAACCTCCCCTTGCAACAAGACTTCAAATCCTCAAAGTCTTGTTGCAAAGGCTTCTCCTTCATGTCTTTCACAGCGTTGTGAACCTTGGAAGCAGTGACATCAGAGTTAAGGTCTCCTGGATCACTGGACATCTCTTGACTCTCTTGTGTCTCTAGTCTCTCTAGTTCTCTTTTTGCCTCTTTGACCTCGTTGATAAATCTCTCTCTGAGGGCTTCCTGCTGTTTTAGCCGGAGTTCCATCTCTTCCAGCTCCGCCTCCAGGTCGGCCATGTCTTGGTTGTCTTCTATCCTGGCGCTCTCCATTTCCAGACTGGAGTCCAGTCTTTGGGTTTCCTCATCTAAGATATCCAGATGTGCAGGAGCGAAGCTGCCTTGGGGGTCTTGCTGGACTCCCGTTCTCGCCTGGGGTCCCATCATTTTGTTGCAGTATTGCTGAAATAAGTGAAACATTTCTCCTCAATACAATCACTAAAGTTGTCGATTGGTAAACTACCTTAAAGAGCTTTGCGCACGTCTGAACTTGTCAGTGATATTGCAAGCAATGAAAAATATGCAGAATTGTGTCACATACAATTCTGCAGTTGATGACATCACAGACTGCATCGCCAGTGACATCACAGAATCTTCCTTTGCTGGCAGTGTGACATCATTCCACCACCAAATATCTCACTATTTATTCTTGTTTACATTCAAAATAGTCCATGATTCACTCGTTTTTATCCAAACTCATTTCTGTTTTGGGCCAGATCAGAAACCTGAATGTTCATAAAGGGCCTGTTGTGCCAGAACATATTGATAAAAACCAATTAAACTGTTAAAATATCAATAAATAGGTGTTTCAGCATCAATAAGTGTTTCTTAAAATAACATAATATTGAACATGCTTTCACACTAATCAGTTCATCCAGGATTGTTTTTGTGCTTTTCTGCAATCATCACAGATTTTGTGGCGCTAATTTAGAAATATCTGTAAGGAATTTTTTACAATATTTGCGCTAACATATGATGTTAAATGTGATCTTTTATTAATCGCTCTATCGGTCATGGACTATAACTTGACATCAGGTCAGGCTGAGACAGCAGGCACTTGAACCCAAATGTTTATGGACAATTTTGAGAAAAAAATGTTGATAAACTCAGAAAAATGTTGATAAACTCAGAAAAAATGTTGATAAACTCAGAAAACATGAGGGGATCTGTTGATTTTTGTGTGAATTTTGCGGTTATTTGTAAAAACTGGAGGGGCCCATTGCTATGATTTGGAGTCTAGAGGGCCACATAAAAAGCTATGGCGGGCCAGATTTGGCCCTCGGGCCTTGAGTTTGACACACGTGCCATATATGATAATCTATAGAACTTTTTTCAATATCTATACATTTTGAAGTTAATTTTCTTTTGTATTGTGGAAAAAGAGAGTGTGAAAGAAAATTTATAATAAATCGATGTAAACAACATGAAAAAGTAAAAGATAAAAACTAAAACTATTAATTTATAAATCTTGTTGAAAGTTGGTATTACCAGGGTTTCCGACCTCTCCCCTGACGTCCCGAAAGAGGGTCAAAAGACCCCGAGTCCAAACTGACGACTCTGATGGCTCAAATTAGCATCCCTGCTTCAATTGTAAATGTGGCCGTTGACCGTCAGGCCAGAAGGTAGGAGTGTGAATAGTCCATGTTGGGGGTGGGTGCGATCTATGAAGGAGGCAGCTCTACAGTAGACTCTCCTGTAGGTAATGCTCTTCAGTTTAGTTTTGAAGCATACATGAAGTGTTTTTGGAGAGATGTGACCTTTTGCAGCTGATCCATGATGTTGTGCTGCATTATCCAGGTCATTTTGCCAAATGTACATAGAGTTTGCAAAACATACAATCTGTTTCAAGAAATATGCAAAGGTTTTTCTAAAAGAAATTAGTAATGTTTCTCTTTTAAATAAAGCTAAGAGGGTTTAAAATGACAGTTTAGAAATAAACTAACCAAATTAATTGTGTTGATCCACCTCAAAAAAATCATGCAAAAAGTGTAAGCAAAAGAAATCTGGGAGACTTTGCACATGCAAATTTGCATGCAGCCTTTTGTGCTGTGGAGGATAAATAGGTGACTGCTTTACCTATTTAGTTCACAAGAACTAATGGCATTTATTTCAGTCATTATCTTGCGGGGGGTGACCAAGGTTCCATCACTATGTGACAGCTGGTCAGCAAACCTGGCAAACATGGAAACATTTATCAGGCATGCATTGGGGTGCGGGAGAGACGGGTGGACTTCCTGGTTGAGCTTGCAAAAGAGTTCGGTAACTCTCATGTGAGTGAGAAGAAGGCACACAAGGAGAAACTGCTTCGGCAACAACCTTCCACACCCAGCTCAGGCAAAAGGGCGAAGTGTCAGGTCAACCATCGATGCAGGATGCGTGTCCCGAGGCCGAAACATCATCAGTGACCCCTCACACCCCCACCATGGACTGTTCTCCCTGCTGCCCTCTGGAAAGAGGTTCTGCAGCATCCGGTGCAGGTCCACCTGGTTCCAAAACAGCTTTTTCCCACTTGCCATCAGACTGCTGAACTCTTAACTGGACTGCACTCAAAATCTGGTCTCCACTTTATACCTTGCACATGTACAGAGCTAAATAACTTCTATTTTCTGTCATTCCTGCACTTTATATTTTATATTTAGATTCACATTTTATACTGTATTTTATTTTATTCTGGAGTAACCTCACAACATTGGAACCTCAAACATTGTCCTGAGCCGTATGCAACGAAATTTCGTTCTGTACACCCTGTGCATGCAAAATGACAACAAAGTCAGTCTAAGTCTAAGTCTAAGGAACAATTGTGCAACTGTGAGATGCGTTGAGGCCATTACCAGGGTAATTACCAGGGTAATTACCAGGGTAATGGCCTTATTTACAGAGCAAAAGCACCTGCTAGCTAAAATCCTTCAGGTCAGTCGACCCGTCTCTGGACTCCAAAGGTAGAAATGTTAAATGACCTTTCTCTGGTATTGCGTGTGTTAAAGTGAAGTTTTTATTAACCTCTTCCTGCTAGCTGCCCCCCCTGGAGGAATGAACTCAGACGTCTTTTATACGGTGCAGGTGGGTCTCATCAACGTCTGATTGGCTTTGCTGATCCAATGGGGTGGCTGCTCTCCTGCAGCCTCTAGGCAGCCAATCAGAAAGCTGTGCCCGCACAGCTGATCCTGCATAATAGAAAAAAAACAAAGAGCCTGCACAGCCTGAAGAGGCCAGGGGCCGCAACAATGTTTATGTAACTTTGTTGTGTTTTTACACCAGTAAAGTAACTCAATTAAAGTCTGACAAAGGTACCAGACGGATTTGACAGCCCATCTGTCAGTACAGACACTTTCAGCTTAGCATCTGATAGCAGCGTTGGAGGCGTTTGTTTGGCATTCGAGTTCAAACAATAAGTAATCACGGTTCGGCAGTGAGCCAACAAGAACAATGAACACTAACAATGATTGCAACAGTGGTTTTTCTCTGAACTGGAACGTTTTTCCGCGTGTTCATGATTGTACTGTATTAAAAAAAAAACAAGAGAAAAGAATCTAAAGGTGCCACCCTTATTCTCAACCACAATACAGAGATTTCCCGGTTCACCCAAAGCTGCTGCTCTTACTGAAAATCATTCAGAGT
Organism: Xiphophorus hellerii; assembly: GCF_003331165.1. Classification (NCBI taxonomy): domain Eukaryota; kingdom Metazoa; phylum Chordata; class Actinopteri; order Cyprinodontiformes; family Poeciliidae; genus Xiphophorus; species Xiphophorus hellerii. The sequence continues at coordinate 7,008,968 of NC_045679.1, read as the reverse complement.
TCGTGAAGGAAAAGTATCACTTTATCAACGTCGGTGATTAAACTTTGTTTCGCATCCATACTGACTGCATTGTTTTGAGGATTTACTGCAATACGACTCCGTTTCTTGGTCATTGCAGCCATTATAGGTTTTACCTGGAAAAGCTTCTTTCAGCTGACTCACCTTCATCTCGACCTTCAGGCCAAACTGGATGTTTTCCTGCCAAACAGAAAAGGCTTTGTGGGAAAAAGAAAAAGCAGAAAACAAAAACGGGACGAACCATCAAGATTTAAAAGTTTGAACAAATTGATGTTGCAGGTTTTGGTTTTTATGCTCCTAAGTTGTTGAACCAACTGCATGAAAACCTGATATTTGCAGAAACTGTTGGATGTTTTTTTTTAATACAAAAAGGCCAAAACTGCCTTATAATTTCTATGCTGTCTTTATTTGCCCCAGTAAAGCTTGAAGATGAGTCATTTGGAAGATATTATGGTTTATTAGGGCCAATGAAGATAGAAACAATGAGAAAATACTTGCTAAAAATCTGAGAAATTTAGACATTAATCTTTGGGGCGTGCGGTGGTGGCGTAGCGGTTGGCGCGACCCGTATTTGGAGGCTTTCAGTCCTCGACGCGGCCGTCGCGGGTTCGACTCCCGGACCCGACGACATTTGCCGCGTGTCTTTCCCAGTTTCCTGTCAGCCTATCATATAAGGGACACTAGAGCCCACAAAAGACCCCCTGGAGGGGTAAAAAAAGACATTAATCTTTGAAAAAAGTTAAAATTTTCTGAGTTCATAAAGGAGAAAGTCTTTGACTTTGGAAAGTTTTAAAATTTTCTGATTTCTTTTCTCCAAATGTTTCATTTTGGGATTCAGAAATTTCCCAGTTTTTTCTCTCAAATTATTGAGTTTTGAAACTCAGAAATGTAGAAGTTTTTCTAGAAAATTTCTGCAATTAATAGCGTATTGTGACGGAGGAGCCGTCACGAGCTGGGACTTAGAGTCCGTGTCAGAATACGCGCACACATGGTGTCAGGAGTGGGATTATGGCAAGCCGGAGAAGAGGATCTCGTTTGGTGAAGCAAAGATCTGGTCTTCGATCACAATCAAAGATGGAAGAACAGGTGACTGACAAAGCATGGGAAAGCATGCCAACGTCGGATGGATCAGATGAGGAAGGTGAACCAAAGCCTGGCCCCAGTGGATCAAGTGCATCTGGCAGTGAGTTTCTCACTTTGATGAAGGATTTTATGACAGGTCAGCAAAAGCGAGAGAAAGGGCTGCTGAAGGAACTGCGAAATCTTAGGATGTCCTTCGTGTGTGGTCTGCACCTGCCATCTTTGTGAGAGTTTAATAAATCCTCTAAAACGATCTCCGACTTGGACCAGTCATTGTGTTTGACTAAATCATAATAGAACCCCGTCACACGTATATTTTTTAAAATTTTTTTCTATCTTCAGTTGCCATCGATTCTTGCAGCTTCATCAAACTTCATTATAGGCAAACCGTATCAGTGCTTGACCTAGATTGGACTAACCTACTTTAATCTGATTTAATTACTTCTGGCATAGATTCAAAAAGGCTTCTTTAACATTCCTCAGATATTAGTGCTTATTAAAATAATTACATTTCCTGTTGGCTGCAGATTCGTCTCATCACACCGAAGGTGAGAATCTCGTGTTCCTCCACACGCCACACCGGCTCTGTTGAGAACTGGAGTTTACTGGAAAACTGAACTAGTTATCGTGCTCAAGGAACTAGTTGGAGATTATTTGAGATTTGTGACATTTTCAGAAACAATATTGTTCCTCCCTGGTCGTTATACCTCCACCTGCAGCCCAGACTGCTGATTCAATGGATCCATGATTTTCTATTGTTTTCTATTGGTAGAAAACCCAAAAACTGTAACCAAGTAAGAATGTAACTAATTCAATGTGTTTTTACTCAAGTAAAAAGTGGCCGACCAAGAAATTACTCAAGTACTGAGTAACTGATCAAACTATCAATCATTTAATATTTAAAAATTACATAAACAGATGGACCAAAATATAAAGTACTGAAGTAAGAGTATAAATACTTTATAAAATTACTCAAAAGTACAGAAATAAAAATGATCAAAAAAGTAAATTGTTCTAAAGTTACTTAAGTTTATGTAACTGAGTAAATGTAACTAGTTACTACTCAACTCTGTTTATTTCCAACATGTCTCGATCTCTATCTTTTTCCATTTGCTACTGTCAGGTTTAAACACCTATTGAGACAAATTAAACAAACACAAGAAAGACAAGAGAGTTCGATTCTTTTGTCCTCGCGAGGAGAACAGCCAGAGATGTTTTCAGTCACACATCTCTTCCGTTCTGAAAACATATGTGTCCGTTCTCCCTTTTTATTGCTGTTAGGATCCCTGTTACAGAGAGCGTCTCAAAGGGCTGGGGAAAACACTTCAATCACATGATTGCAACGCAAATGCTAGTCACTAACAAAACACATGGTATCTACAGACTAGATTATTCTGTTCCAGACACAGGATAACACAGAGCAAGTTGTACGTCTTCATGGCAACAGTTTTATAGCCAACTAGCAGGTCAAGGATGCAGATGTTTCTGCTGAGCGATAACCCTGCTGGTTGTCTCTGCTCTTCCTCAGAGAGGCCTTCTGAGAAAGGAATCAAAGTAATTCAACAACACAGAAACTTTCTTTATGCTAAGATGAAACAAATAAAGGCATATAAGACAAGAACATTATAAAGGCACATGAAACAACAAATATTTGATAATAATATATACAATTTACCTAACAGCTACCATTTGATTGGCTGATACCCTGTGTTAACAACTTGAACAAGTTTATAAAAATGAAATGTAAATTTTATGTTGTTTAAACATTTTCTATCTACTCTTAGTGTCACTGTTGTTAAACTAGGACTGCTGCAAATAAAACAAACAAACTAATAGATGGAAATATGTAAAGCCAGTTAAAGTTAAATTGCCTTTGCATGAGACAGTTTCAGTGAATAACGACAACAGTAAACTAATTACTCTCAATTAGGCACAAATGCAGAATCATGGATGTGGAGCCAGGATGATTTAGCATATTTTTCACACTGGCTACAATACAACACTGCAAAAACACAAAATCTTACCAAGTATTTTTGGTCCAGTTTCTAGTGCAAATGTCTGTGTAGCTACTTTAAATAAGACAAAACCAACTAAGATAAGATAAATCTTTATTGTCATTGTCACAAGGACAACGAAATTCAAAGGGTGCCATCAGTCGGTGCACATGCCCAAAAACAAAAAATAACTGTCTCACAATTCACACAACGCAAGAATCAAGACACTTGCAACTTGCAAGTATCTTTAAGGAGCTTGTTTTAAGTAAATAATTCCTTAATTTTGATGAAAATGTCCTCGTTCTATTGGAAGATGAATTTACTTTTAATAAGACAATTTTCCATGTTATAAGTGAAATAATGTGACAATAGAACCAGAACTTTTGCTCCAATGTTAAGGGATTATTTCCTTAAAACAAGCTCCTGTGTTTTGTTGAAAAGTTTCTTGTAAGCTAGTTTTGTTTTAAAGTTTACTAAAACATTTGCACCAGAAATGAGACAAAAAAACTTGGTAAGATGTAATGTTTTGGTGAATGCACAGAGAACAAACTAAATGTTCTGATTGACCTGATTCAATCATCCCATGACGCATTCTGGACTGACATTGTTATTCTAAGAGCTTATTTAATAATGTTCAAAAACGTTTGTTCTTTCCATTAACACATAGTTTCGCTTTACAGGAAAATGCTACACACCTCCTTCAAATATGTTCAGACCTGAGTTACAGGAACAATTAAACGTTCAGGTAGGTTCACTGGAAAAGTCTCACAGCTGGAGGTTTTACAGCCAAAAACTGTTGGAGGACTTTTGTTGCTTTGGCATTAACAATAAACAATGAACAATAAACTGACATGACATTTTTTAAATTAAAATAAAAATTTTTGGTGATACTTTAGTTGAAAGGGTTTGTATAAGACTGACATGACACTGAATGAGTCGTCATAAATGTTTACGACTGTCGTCATGACGTGTCATTTGGTAAAGAAAGACACTTTAAATGCAATTTTTTATGGAAATTTACATTAAAAGTTTCATTATTTACCAAATAATGTAAAGTTATTTGCATTATTTGTAATGTAAATAACTTTACATCTCTGCTTTTTCAAGCGAAAGCAGAGATGAAGATGTTTAATGGACTTTCAATGCAAGTTTTAATGAGACTTTGCATTAAAATTGTCTTTATTTTCCGAATGACACTTCATGACGACAGTCGTAAACATTTATGAAGACTCCTTCATATTCATGAGTGTCATTTCAGTTTTATACACACTGCTTTAAATAACATGTCACCAGTTTTTAATTTAAAAAGAAAGAAAAATCTTTTCTCGTAGAAAACGGATGTATAATTTATTATAAATCCAAAACTATACGAGTTTTGCATGTTTTTTCTATTAAAAGAAAGAAATATTTAGTTTTTTCTCAGCATTGAAACCAGTAATTTGGTAACTTTTTATTTGAAAACACAAGATCTAATAAAATAATTCTGATATTCGGTAGAGGTGCAGCCAGGGACCGCACAAAGTCAGGCCATGTGCCGCAAAAGGCCCCCAAGCCACACTTTGAATCACAGCATTCTTGTGTTTATTTTGCACCTGCAGGCAGAACGAAGGTGGAGCAGCAACGATTTAGCATATTTTACACCCACGGGACATTTGACTCATTCGTACGGCAACATGTTGCAAATATAAATCTACTGTCAGCTGCTGCACAGATTTGATCATTTAATAATGGGTTCGTCAGCAACAAATCTGGATTAGATTAGATTAGAAAATAAGATTTAATGAGCTGAAATTCTGGCAGCAGCAAATTTTCAATGCAAGGAATCTTCAAGGAAAGATTAAACTTAATCACTAAGGTTCAAACTGCCTTAAAAAGCTCAGTATTATTCTAGGACAAGAATCAAAACTAAATGTCACTCTGATCTAGATCTGATATGTAGCATTTCTTCATGAGATAAAATTCGTCCTCACAATCTGTGTGTGTGTGTGCGTGTGTTGGTGGGTGTGTGTGTGTGTGTGTCAGCTCATCAACTTTCTAAATTTATGCAGGACAGATTTATTTAGCTGGTTCTCATGGTAGAAAACAGGAGGCAAGGTCATGGCAGCCATGTTTTACCCTGGAACAACGCTACAGAAAAAGTCCGGATTCATTTTCCTACGACTGATTTTTTAAAAACAAAAATGTACAACAACATTTTAAACTCCAACTTAGTAGTTTGTCATTGATTCCCATCTTTTACATGCAGTTAATAGGAGTTGATTTAATTAACATTAGTTTATAGGAAACCCAGCAAATCATATATAATGTGCTTCCTGCACATTTAGAAGAAAATATTTTATAGCAAACCATTCAGAAGGTTAAGATTCATTATAGTCATTATGTTTTACTCGAATTCACTCTAATTATTCAAGCATTAATGACTAAAATCAGAGCTTCAATAATCACAGCAAAAAGATAAAAAGAAACTACATTTTTGTCAAATGTTCACCTAAAGTCAAGTGGAAAACATTCAACCGTTACAATTCAAAATACGGCCCAGAGAAAATTAACAATCCAGTATCTTAGATTCAAATCTGTATTTTAAAGCCACAAACTGAAATATATTTTATTGAAATATTGGACAGAGCTTTGCAAGACTAAGAAAAGAGGCAGCTAAAAACTTTAAACTGTCAACAAGGTTGCTGCACATTTTTCTAACAAAACAACATGAAAGAAAATCAGTGAAGGCACATAGGGAAGAAGAGAGGAAGAAAAGTTAAAATACAAACGAGAAAGAAGGGCAGACACTAGAATGAAAGGATGGACAGAAATAAAGAAAAAATATATTTTTGTATTTTTGCTTTGTTTATCCATATTTATGCATGCCTGGAAACCATTTGAACTAAATGCACAACACACTTTTCAGATTATTTATACATAACAAAATCGAAATAATTAAAAAACAACAGCATTATTTTACTTTTCTTCCACCTCACAACAATTATGTGTTACATTGTTTCTCTATCACATAAAATCCCAAGACAAACATTTCAGTTTGAGGTTAAAACATAACGTGAAAATGTTTCAAAGCATTCGTTATTTACATGCCTGTATTATAAAATCAAAGTACTGCGTTAAAAATCTGCTTTCAGCCATTTTAATCCCCTAAAATCAGCAAATACTTGCTCAGTTAGCATCACACGTCAACAACAGCAAAGACCAGAAACTACAGCCGACCCAAAACCACAAGTAAAATGTACAAATTAAACATTTCAGTGCAGTACAATAAACCAAGCTGTCTTACCTCAATGTATGTTTTCATTTGCTACACGGAAACCGTCATACTGTAAGGAAAACAGTTAGCCATCATTAGCCAACATGGAGCTCAGGGGCCTCATGCATAAAGCGTGTGCTTAAAAACTTGGGTATAGATTATGTCTTTTACCTTGTAATGATCTATTCCTGGTTTAGCTCTCACTTCATCCCTAAAGTTAAAACTTCTCACAGAAAGTGAGCCAAACAAACCAAGATGCTGCCGTCTGTTTGGACCAGTTGCAGAGAGGGCACAGGAAGAAAGAAGAGAAAAACAGAGCCAACAGTATGAGGGTGAGTATAAACACAGAAATGGCTGCAGTAAGGCACACTGAGAGAACACAGAGCAGCTTTGGGGAACAATTTTAGAGCAAAATTAGAAGCAAAGCTCATATCTTCCCATCTAAACTTGAAGCTGGTTCTATAAGAGGCAAAAACTTGAGGGTTCTGGTTCCAGTCCTGCTTTTGGGGATTTAATTCAATGTGCAGTGCTGAAATAAGATTGTATAAGATCTTTGGGACTGCGCGTACTGACGTCTTTCTAACTCCTGTCAGAAACTCTGCTGCAATATTTTAATCCTCATGGAGAGACTTACTGAAAGAAAAAATAGCAGAAATTCTTTAACTCTGAAGGAATATTCTTTATAATGGTAGCATCATGTTAAATGTACAAAATAAAGTGATTAATTCTGGTCTAAATAAATGTTTTTTGGTTTTTTTGACATTCATTGAGACCAAATTTGATCTATTCATGGCAGATTTTTCTGATCCACATCTTGAGTTATTTGGGTTTTTACTCACCCATAGATAGTGTACAGTAGAAACCAGATATTTACAAACTGTATACAAAGTTGTTGCCATTTTCAAACATTAAGTCATTAAGTTAGGATAACCAAAACAATTTCTGTTTGCTAAATGCAACATAAATATGTCATTTGGGGAATGAAACAACTTTACCAGAACATCTTAACATCTTCCTAGAGCAGGATTATGACTATAGGAACAATACAGATCAATAAAGACAAGCACAAGGTAGAACAACTAATATAGTTTAATCCTGAATAAATGACACTCATATAACCACCAGTAAACAGTATCAATATATATCAGGATAAAGATATATAGAAATATGATACATACTAAGAAAACTAACCAGAAAATTCAGACACCAATTTTAAAATGCACCTAATTATTACTTATTAATTTTGTACATCTCAAATGTAGCTTAAAAACAGACTCCTTGCAAGAATAAACAGTTACTATAGCAAGTTTAACGGTGTAAAAGTTACAGAAAGATTGTAACTTTCATTTCAAAGTGCTCTGAATAAGAAAAAGGTTAAAAATAGGCATAAAACATGAGATTCAGAGCTGACAAAGTGGTAGAAAACATTATAAAAGCACAGCATGAATCACAACTTCCTTATAAATTATAAATCACGTTTTTTTCCCCTGTATGAAACATTTACCTTTGATCCAAGCTCAAATGAACAAAAGCTTTCCAAGTACAGATCGTCTCCCTGGCTCTGGCTGGATGCAATTTTAAATGTTTTTAAATCATTAAAACTTCACCATACCATTTATTTTTAATGCGCGTCAAATTGCACCACAAGTTTCATGCGTGCTGGTGGAGCTGAAGAGGCAGAATAAACTTATAGAAAACATGCTCCTGTAACACCAGCAACTCTCTTTAACATTAAGGCAGAAGTGGAAATTAAAGGCGAAACATAATTTATACTGAAGGTAAAGTTTAGAGATAAAACATGAAACATTTACTTATTTATGCCTGTATGAAAAATTTAAAACCATTTCCAATCAAATACTTTTAATGACATGCAAGAAAAGTCAGAAAATTGCTTTGACACCAAGTTCCCAAAATAAAGAAATAAGTGATTAACATTTATTATTCACAGTTAAGATGCATGGATCATATACGTATTAAAGAGCCTGAATACAAAAATGCATAACACATTTTTTTATGTTTCCTAGTAAAAAAAAAGTATAAAATCACCAACTTTAGTTGGTCTATTATATAAATTTCCAAATAAAATGCTATGAAGTTTGTGGTTTTATTGTAACAAAATGTGAAATAAAAAACACTTGACTATATTTCAGACATTTTAGTCATTTAGTAAAAATAACAGGAACAGGTCAGTCCAACACTGTCAGCTGTACGAAACATACGACACCTGAAGGTAACTGGTGTTGCCTGGTAACGTGTACAGATGACAACATAGGTTTATTCCAATGTAAACGTCACTGGCATATTAAACAACGGCATATTTTCAGTATCAGAGTTCATGGCTCTCCAAGAGCTTATTGCTTATGTAAAGTATTAATATCAAAACCACTTTAGAAGTGTGTGTGAGATCATTGTCCTCTTAAAGCACCAATACATGTTTTAAAACATGCTGATTCCAGGTACAGTAAACCTTTTAAACTGTGATATAAACAAATAAAAAACATTAAGATTAAGTGAACATACAGAGAAACAAAATGAAATGTGCAAGGAAAAATACATTGGAGGTAAACCCGGACCTTTATTTATTTATTTAAACAGAACTGCTTTTGAAACATTGTGCACATATTTCTATTAGGTTTCAGGTAAGGATGCTTCTTCAAGCTTGACATCAGGAAGCTTTATGCAAAGGTTATGAGTGTTTTAAATCACAATTTGGGAACTTCGCTGAGGTAATATTAAAGAATATAAAAGCATCATCCTTTATTATTTCATCCACTTTGCAAAAGTGGATGAAAGTGGCAGAAAAACAGACCCACAGAATGATGCTGCCACTGTCATGTTTGATATTTGGTACAGTGTTTGTACACTGTAAAAAAATTCTGTTGTTTTTACAAAAAAAAACTGCCAGCTGTGGTTGCCAGAATAATTCTGTAGAAAACACAGTGAACATGTAAACTGTTTTACTGACCAAACAGTAATTACAACAGTGTTAAATTGTGAAATGAACAGATTTTCCCATAGTTTTGCACAAATTTTTACTGTGATTTGAAAAGGGTTATTTTTGTAATAAAACAGTTTTATCAAGTAATTTTAACCAACTTTTTCTGATGAATTATCATAATAATGCTGTTATTTTACACTTTTTTCCAGTAAGATTTACCCAGTTTTTGTTTGTTGTACAAAAAAACTTCATTTAGTCCTACTGATAAAATACCTTTAAATAACAGATTAAAACTGTTAAAATATCAATTTAAAACATTTTATTAATACTGTCTGAAAAACAGAAATTTGCTCTAAATTTTTTTCTTTTTACTAATAATTATATTTTTAAATATCTATAAGCATCAAATTTCAACAAACATTTCCCACTTAAAGGAAACTTTAAAACACAAGGAAGCCCAATATAAATTGTATCTATGATAATCTTAAAAAAATAAACATACACTTACATGCCTTTGAAATATTTATTTTCTCATTTGTCTTTTCTGAACATCATGAAGCAAATGCACCTGCTGAATAGATATAAATTTCTTCAACCTTTTTAACTTCATCAGAAACAGTATGAGAACCAACTTTCAGCCCCTTTTTTTTTGGAGGGGGGGCTTGAAGATTATAACATACAATACATTTCTATTTCCAGTATACATTTTAATAATAATGTTTGTTTGCTTCAAAAGTTTTTCTTTTTTAGAAACAATTCTATTTTCAAATATCTATAAACATCAAATTTCAACAAACATTTACCAGTTAAATGCAAATTTAAAACACAAGGAAGCCCAATATAAACTGTATCTATAATGATAATTCACATTTTTTTTTAGAAACAAATAAACATTTTAATTGAAAACATATTTTCAATGAAATTCTCATTTGTGCTTTCTGACATTGAGCAAAATTCAGCCACTGAACAAATATAAATATGTCTTTTCAACTTTTTTAACTTCAGCAGACAAGGTGTGAGATGCAACATACATTTACAAATCTATTCAGCTCTGTTAAGATTAAACACTGTCTTGATAACTCACTGACTTTAGTCCTTTCTCAAACATCACGCCACTCATGATCCGAAAGTTCCTGGATCAAGGTGAGTACACGGGGTTCACACGCAGTCTGGGTTTACGGGTTTCTTCCACCTTACTGCCCTTGTCTGGGTTGATTGAGAAGAAACACCTTAAGATAAAGAGGACAAACAGAAAACTACATCAAAATGTGCTTCACAAAGAAATAAACATTTTATTCAAGATATAAAAGTTGTCAAAAGTCAAATTTAACTCCCTACAATTAAAAAAAAAACAAAAAAACAACTCATACCTCTGCAGAAACTCCAGTGTAGACGCCAGCCCCGATGGATAATGTATGTTAAAACAATAATAGCTCCCAAACATCATGCAGAGGGCAGAAATAAAACAGGAGATGTTGTTGTTTCCAATCTGTTGATCCACACTCAGCATGAATTGTTTAGCATGGAAGCAGGATTGACCTAAGGAGAAAGAACAAACAAATTTAGACTCCTGATACAACAAAACAATGACATTTATATGAAAAATAACAAATTAAGTAAAAAGTACAAAAAAAAATATTAGTATAGTAAAAGCATAAGAAAATAATTGAAAAAAAAAACAAAAAAAAAACAATATTAAACAAAATGCCAGATGGACAAAAGGGCAAAGAAAGGGGACAAGACAACAAAAAAGACAACAGGTCAAAGAAACTGGAAAAACAAAAATGAACTCACCACACACAATGATAGTGGGAGTCAGACTAACGATCTTATTTGTAGTTTCCTTGTACAAAACATCAATGTTATCCACAGAAAAATCTCTATGTTTACGGGACATATGAGCTGTGAATGGTGATTTGACGCTGAAAACGTTTTTGCAGGCTTTTACTGGACATGCTACAGGCCGCCCCTCCATTATATGCTCCTTTAAATGAGCAACGACTTCTTTCACAGTTTGGCTTCGGTGCCCACACAATGAAATGGTGCATTTCAATTTAGCAACAATGGCTTTGGCTGATTCGGGTTGTGAAGCCACGTTGTGAACTCGGTAAAAATGAGTTTTAAACGCTGCATATGTACAAAATGTCCGCTTACATTCTGTACCGAGGCATTTGAATACACAACTGGGCTCGTTTCTGTGCAGTTTGCAATGCAACACATAGCCCCTCAATGATTCGAGTGTTTTACAGCAAAACGTACATGTAATCATGTTTAAACAATTTCAGCCTACCCAACAAGTTACACGTGTTGCAGGTGTAGCAAAAAATGATTCGACTGCATATTGTTCCAAGAAGCAATATGACGCCTTAAAAACAAAATTTAATCTCCCCAGAAACACAAATTACCGTGCCTTTTACGTTTGAAGAAAATAAAGCTTAACTTACATTTGCTGAAAGCTGACGAGGTCCAAACAGCGTTGTTTTCTTTGTCGAGGTTTGAGCACAATTCAGCTTCTTCTGAGATGAGAACCGTTGAACGAACTTGTTCAAAACAGCTTTCAGGCGCCAGGTAAGCGGACCAATCAGAGAGCAGAACAGACCGCGCTGTCCAGCGAATGGGAGAAGTTGAGCACAAAGCGGTGATCTCTGTCTTTCTTGCAGTAGCCGAACTTTGAGCTTATAATGGCAACGGTGAAGGTAAAAAATCCAGTGTTAGCAAAAAAAAAATAAAATAAAATAAAATACATGTATAAGCAAGTACATGACTTCCTTGTTGATTCAGGTGTTTCCTCCACGTTAGTCGTGAAATATGAAGAAATGATCCAATCAAAATTGACAAAGAATAAGTAAATGAATTAAAGAGGAAATGACAATCTAAAGAAGTGGGAAAACACAAGTGAATATAAATAGATAACTAGTAAACAAAATTGGAAGTAAACAATGTGGAATCATAATTACGTAATTCCACATTAATTTCCAAATCTATTAATTTATTCATTTATTTCATTGTCCATCCATCCATCCATCTTCCACTTATCTGGAGTTGGGGCAACAGCTTAAACAGGGAAGCCCAAACTTACTTCTCCCTAGCAAAAAAAATGGTAAGCTAGCTTCCAATTCATTTGGATTTAATAATCACAGAATGTAAATGTTAGTTTTTCACTGCTGAAATGTAAAAATGTTGTGAAGGATACAACTTTTTCCATTAAACATACAAAATGTGTGTTTTCCACAACAAAATACAGTATTATTTGCAATTTTCTATTTTAAAATTTACAATAATTTTCGTTTCTACATTATACAACATCATACTGTTAAATGAACAAAATATCATTGTGTTTTTCTTTACAAAATTTTTCTGTCATGATTTCACAGATTTTTACTGTTTATTTTACAGACTTTTTTTTACAGTGATTTGAGTTGATTTTTAAGGATTCTAAATAGATATTAATAGAAAATAATAAAATCTGGAAATGAGGTTTTTGTTTAAATGTTTGGAGGTGTGAATATGATATTTATCATAAATAATAAAAAAGTTGAGAACATATAAAAATTCTGTTTTGACAAGTTCACATTTCTCCATCCCAAACAAAATATCCTGATCTGTTAAAGTAATATTGAGATTTTTTTTATGAAAAAAATTGACATATCTCTCCAGAATATTTTGGTATAATTACAATCCCAAAAAAGATGAACAAGCTTTTCCTCTATATTTTTACAAAAAGTACACATAGGGTCCAAATCCCATTTATATCTTTTTATCAAAAATGCTTTAACAGAATAAACATTGTGAATAATTTTATAAGAAATTTATCTTACTCTATTGTTTATTAAGTATTTTTTTAGAAGTATCCAAGTCCACTTCTAATTAATATTTTCAAAAATGCTAGACCAATAAAATATACAAGCTGGTGAAAAAACAACATCTCGTAATAGAATCTTTCTTAACATTTTGTTGGTTGTTTTCTTACTTAAAAAAGGACAATCATAATCAACATAAATGGAGTTTGGATCAAAATTTGGCATTGAGTGAATTGGATCTGGAGGTAAAGATGATAAAAGTTTAATGACCCACTGGGGATTGTTTCAAACACCACAGCATTTTCTTTAGGGGTGACAGGAAATTGGAAATGTAACATAAAATCAGAATAAGACAATAAATGATCATTTGGATTTAATAATTGGCTTACAAGTAATATTCCCCTATCAAACCATTTTCTATAAAAGATTGTCTTATTTTTGTATTTAATGTCTTCGTTATTCCAGATATAGTATTTATGGGGAGAAAAATTGTGTTTGTACAAAAGTGACCAGCTGAAGAGCATTTGTTTATGAAACGTAGATAGTTTTAGGGGTATTTTGGGTTTATTGTGATTGAATCTAAGAAGAAAGGGTAATCCTCCAATTTTGTCAAAGTTGTAAATGGGAAAAGCATTCCATATAGAGTTTGGGTTTTTTAGAAGATATTTTAAATATTTAATTTTAAATGAATTGTTTAAAGATGTGAAATCAAAGGCGTCAATTCCACCTTTTTCAACTTTATTCATTAGAATATTTTTTTTGATAACATGACATTTCTTTTTCCATATAAAATTAAAGTTTATTTTATTAATATTGGTCTTCCTGGTTCTGTTGCTCTGAAGGAAAAACCTACAAACCTGGTGAGCTCTGACGTCATCTGTTATACAACATCAGTCACATTTACTTTCGGTTTGAATTTCCCTGTTCATGTGCGGCTCCAGACCGTTAGTTGGGTCTCAGTCTGTTGTTTAAATTTTCTTCTTTAACTCTTTGGATCGTTTGAACAAACTGTAAGTTTGATTTGTTTATTTCTTGAAATTTTTCATCACTTTAACTTTTTCCTGATTGTTTTTAATCTCTGACGTTTGGAGAAAAGTTTCACTTCTAATTTTATCTGAAACTTTAATATCTCTGCTGTTTGAAGGCTAATCTACAGGATTATTAGATTATTGATGAACTGGAATCAAACAACATGATGAACAGCTGATGTTTCACTGTTTTCTTCTCCGAACTGATTCATGTTTTTATTTCCTGGTACCGAACTCTAGTCTCCACCATTAACGTCAGCAACAGTTTCCTGTTGCTTCCTTTCAAAATAAAATATTATTAAAATGGGTTTTATTCAGTCAGATGATTAAATAGTTCATCTTTAATGGAGCGAATAATCCACTTGTAGAAATTAATAATTGTGAACTATAAGACTTGTTCAGGTTGAATCAGTGAATGTAAATGTTGCTCCATGTCTCCATCTAGTGGACTGATAGTAGAAGTGCAGCAGCTGATGGCAGCTTCCTCTGCCTCTCTGCTGTCTGACTGCATTCACCTGACACTGATATGAAGCAGAGAAGAAGAGCCAATCAGAGGAGGAGCAGCTGATCTTTTTCCAGCTCTAATGATGTAAAGGATGATCAGAGTTGATGTGCAGATGAATGATGTGTGTTTCCTCTGCAGGTGAAGGTAGAAAGTGTGTGTGAGCTGATGTGAATTCAGCAGCATGGATCAGTGTGAGGACAGAGAGGAGGGAGTCCCTCCCTCTAAAACCACTCTGTGTGGGGAAGATGAGAGCCAGAGCAAAGGTCAGAGGTGAGGTCACCATCTCTAACTGTCCACAGCCCTTTTCACACAGCGTTCACTATATCAGGCCAGAACAGACGTGGTGATGAAGCTGCTGCTGCTCCTCTTTGCTGATTAAGTTTTAATCATCATGTTTCTGTCAGGATCAATCAGAGACGCAAACCAGAACCAGAACCAGAACCCAGCTGTGTGTCCTTTAAGAGCAACATGTCAAAGGATGATTTCATTAACTTTAAATCTCCTGGATCTCCACCATCAGAGAGGTGAGCTGTTTCTAACTGCTGTAACTGTTCAGTTTATATCTGTTATTGTGGCCATGTGATGATAACAAGTTCTGTTGGGTTCTGTTGTCATGAAAACATTGGTCTAAATTTCAAGTTATTTTTCTTTTCATACTTATGTCAAAGATGTAATACGTATGATGTCTCCATGGAAACATGCTCCAATAAGGAACATGTTACTATGAACAAATTAAAGTTCAACTGGCTCCTTTGTACAAAAATCAAACAGGTCCGTTTAGATCCACAGTCTCTACCCAGAGCTTCACTAGTTAACAGAAGTCTCAAAATCTGATCTGATGTTTACCTGACATCAATTTAACCATCATTCATTGGTCAGTTATTGACAACATACAGAAAGAATCTTAAAAATCCTCAGTCAGGACACACTCTTATAAACTATTATGTTGACATGACTTCTGAACCAGAAACATTTAACTGTGTTTTATTCTGTTTTCTATAAGCCTAATTTTTCCAAATGAAACATTCATTTATTTTGTCCGATATTAATATTAACACAAGAACAAATAGACAGAAGTGAATTTTATTTATAGGTTGATATTTGCATCTTTCTCTAAAATCTGACAAAAGACAGATTCATTCTGAAATAAAAAAAATTATGAATTATTTTAATGATTCCACCTCTGAAGTTCAAACATCATTCAACATGGCAGATTATCAACCATTTCTACAGTTAAACTAAATATTTTGTGGATCTGATTGAGCAGTGGGCTTCAGTGTCTCTAACGGACCATCTGGTTCTGATTGAAGCTCCATCAGATCCTCCTTGGATGGTCAGAGTGGAAATGATTCCTGGTTCTTCTCCATGTCAGAGCTCAACACTAAGATCACCAAACTTCTCTCAGTCATTTCAAACCAACATGTTTGTCTCAGAAACAAATCTTTCTGCTCTTTAAAGAAGGCTGGACATTATTCAGGAGGATCAATGATCAGGAACATGTTGGAGGATTGGACCGGTTCTGATAGGAATCATTTAGAACATCAAGCCGATGATCTGTCTGGTTCTGTTGTGTCTCACAGCTCTTTATTTTACAATGAACCACATTAAAAATATCTTCAAAGCAAAACTCAAAGGAAAAATTTTAATGAGTTTCTTTTTTTTAGCAGAATCCATCAGATTTTCACACAAGAAGAATCAGAACCCAGCTGTGTGTCGTTTAAGAGCGACCGGTCAATGGATCTTCCCATTGACTTTAAATCTCCTGGACCTCCATCATCAGAGAGGTGAGCTGTTTCTAACTGCTGTAACTATGGAAACTGAACCAGTAAGAACTCAGATGTTTCCAGTTATATTTACAGAGAGGTTTAATCCATTATCTACATAAATCAGCTGCTCTGTTCTCATGAAAACACCTTCATATCTTTATCTCTGGGATGTTGATGATGATGTTCTGTTGCTTCCTGGCTCCATGTCAGACTAACAGTGGAACACATTTCCACTGGGAAATACCTGGTAAAGCCAGTCTGGTCCATCAGGACTTGGTTCCTGTGTGCATTGTGAGAGCAGTTCAGCAGGGAAGGAAAGCTTCATGATGTGGTTGGTGAGATCTGCTGGAACTCAACCAAACTGAGCTGATGTGGACCATCAGAGGTTCTACTGGTTCTTAGTGGGATCAGCAGGAACATTAAATCTTTACAACTACTTGGATCACCTGGTTCACTGCTCACATCCAGATATTACTTCATGGACATTTACCTTCTGATTGTCTCTGTGTGGACAGATACAATGTGATCTCACTGGCTTCCAGGGATCTACAGGATCCATTTTAAAATCCTCTCTATAACATCCAGGAGAGGACCCCACATGGACACACACCCACATATCTCACACCTCCTCCATGTCCACATCACCTCAGATCTAGTCATCAGAACCTGATGGATGTCCCACACTGTCCTGAAGACCTGTGTGGACAGAGCCTTCACTTCCACTGTCCCCAAGCTCTGGGAAACTGTCTCCACCAGCATCAGATCTAATGACAGTTTGGACTGTTTGAAGTCCAAGTTCAGCATCAACCTTTTAAAATGTCTTCTAGGTGATTTTGGTGTTACTGCTCTTCATCCTTGTAGTTCATCTTCCTCTTTTTAACTTCACTCCATTTTGTTCATATGATGCTCTGTTTTTCTGCTTCAAGTACATTTAATGTGAAAGTCTTCGTGATTTCATTTCTAAATAAAACTGGATGAATATTTACTGACTTCCTAATTGTTCCTGGTTCCTCCACAGAGTGGACCAGCAGAGCTCAGAGGTTCCCAGTTATCCGTCTGCCCAGCATCATCAAACACAGCTGGACTCCATATTTATGGTCTGTACATGAACAACAACCTTTCCATGGGTTGTGTTCACAGTCATCTCCATGCTGCGCTATGTAGACCAGAGGAGTGTCAGTCTGTCAAACATCCATCTGGTGTTTGGCTCCATGATTTCAGTCTGATGTTTCCTTCATCTATTATTCTGTTCCAGATGCTGGAGGACAACATTGTCGGTTTTCTGAAGAATGAACTGAAAAAGATCCATAAGGTTCTGAGTCCAAATGACCCAGAATGCTCAGAGAGTCAGAGACAGGATGATGAGGTGTTGGAAGGTGAGGATGAAGAGCAGAGGAGGAGCAGCAGAGAGGCAGTGATGAAGATCACACTGAACTTCCTGCGGAGGATGAAGCAGGAGGAGCTGGCTGACCGTCTGGAGAGCAGTAAGAGGATTTCTACAAAGGTTTAACCTGATGGATAAATCACACATTTACTGAAATTTGAAGAGATGGAATCACATTTATGCAAAACATCTTCAGAATATGATTTTCTTTAGTTCTTGATTTTATTTTTTGTCTTATTTTAGAACCTCTTGCTGCAGTTTGTCAACATCAACTTAAATCTGGTCTGAAGAAGAAGTTCCGGTCTGTGTTTGAGGGGATTGCTAAAGCAGGAAGTCCAACCCTTCTGAACCAGATCTACACAGAGCTCTACATCACAGAGGGAGGGACTGGAGAGGTCAATGATGAACATGAGGTCAGACAGATTGAAACAGCATCCAGGAAATCACACAGACCAGAAACAACAATCAGACAAGAAGACATCTTTAAAGTCCCACCTGGAAGAGATCAACCAATCAGAACAGTGATGACAAAGGGAGTGGCTGGCATTGGGAAAACAGTCTTAACACAGAAGTTCACTCTGGACTGGGCTGAAGACAAAGCCCACCAGAACATCCAGTTCATATTTCCATTTACGTTCAGAGAGCTGAATGTGCTGAAAGAGAAAAAGTTCAGCTTGGTGGAACTTGTTCATCATTTCTTTAGTGAAACCAAAGAAATCTGCAGCTTTGAACACTTCCAGGTTCTGTTCATCTTTGATGGTCTGGATG
The DNA here is from genome assembly GCF_003331165.1 of Xiphophorus hellerii. Taxonomy (NCBI): domain Eukaryota; kingdom Metazoa; phylum Chordata; class Actinopteri; order Cyprinodontiformes; family Poeciliidae; genus Xiphophorus; species Xiphophorus hellerii. The sequence goes on along the minus strand of NC_045679.1, from coordinate 6,990,434 downwards.
AGAGTCGACTTCCTCTGGACTTCCACAACAAGGAGATCCTGACTGATGCTACAGAGTCCACCTCAGTGGACGTTCTGCTGACAAACCTCATCAGGGGGAAACTGCTTCCCTCTGCTCTCCTCTGGATAACCACAAGACCTGCAGCAGCCAATCAGATCCCTCCTCAGTGTGTTGGCATGGTGACAGAGGTCAGAGGGTTCAATGACCCTCAGAAGGAGGAGTACTTCAAGAAGAGATTCAGAGATGAGGCACAGGCCAGCAGGATCATCTCCCACATGAAGACATCACGAAGCCTCCACATCATGTGCCACATCCCAGTCTTCTGCTGGATCACTGCTACAGTTCTGGAGGATGTGTTGGAGACCAGAGAGGGAGGAGAGCTGCCCAGAACCCTGACTGAGATGTACATCCACTTCCTGGTGGTTCAGACCAAAGTGAAGAAGGTCAAGTATGATGGAGGAGCTGAAACAGATCCACACTGGAGTCTAGAGAGCAGGAAGATGATTGAGTCTCTGGGAAAACTGGCTTTTGATCAGCTGCAGAAAGGAAACATGATCTTCTATGAATCAGACCTGACAGAGTGTGGCATCGATATCAGAGCAGCCTCAGTGTACTCAGGAGTGTTCACACAGATCTTTAAAGAGGAGAGAGGTCTGTACCAGGACAAGGTCTTCTGCTTCGTCCATCTGAGTGTTCAGGAGTTTCTGGCTGCTCTTTATGCTCATCGAACCTTCATCAAATGTGGGGTCAACCTGTTGGAAGAAAGATCTCAGAAGTCTTCATTGAATAAACCTACACTAAAGTCTCTCCATCAGAGAGCTGTTGATCAGGCCTTACAGAGTCCAAATGGACACCTGGACTTGTTCCTCCGCTTCCTCCTGGGACGTTCACTGCAGACCAATCAGAGACTCCTTCAAGGTCTGCCGACAAAGACAAGAAGTAGCTCACAGACCAATCAGGAAACAGTTCAGTACATCAAGGAGAAGATCAATGAGAATGTGTCTGCAGAGAAAAGCATCAATCTGTTCCACTGTCTGAATGAACTGAATGATCGTTCTCTAGTTAAGGAGATCCAACAGTCTCTGAGTTCAGGAAGTCTCTCCACAGATAAACTGTCTCCTGCTCAGTGGTCAGCTCTGGGTTTCATCTTAGTGTCATCAGGAAAAGATCTGGATGTGTTTGACCTGAAGAAATACTCTGCTTCAGAGGAGGTTCTTCTGAGGCTGCTGCCAGTGGTTAAAGCCTCCAACAAAGCTCTGTAAGGTCACAGATTGTTACTGTATTTATTGTTGAACAAGTGAAAACTTTTAATGATGTGCTAAATATTGTTTCATGTTGTTTTAGTTTATTTATTGATGCATTGTCTCCCAGATGTCGCCCACAGGGATACATCGGGGAGAATGTCTATTAATATGTAACATCATCACCATAACAACACCATCATCATTATGCATTATTAAAGAAGCAAAACTCTTTCTGCTAAAACTGAGACTGGATTAATTTAGTTTTATTGTGGAATTCAAAAGTTTTGTTGCCAGCCTCCTTGTTCTTTTTAGATAAGTCCTTTAAAGATGGCGACCCAACTATTGACCAAACCATTTCACAACAAAAGGCAACATAAATATGTGCAAAATAAGATAGTTCCTTCAATCTTTCAACAAAGAACATGAATGACTGGAAAGTAAAATATTTTTTTATGAATTCTTTAATAACAGATTTTCCTCCCTGTCTCCTCAGACTGAGTTACTGTAACCTCTCAGAGAGAAGCTGTGAAGCTCTGTCCTCAGTTCTCAGCTCCCAGTCCTCCAGTCTCAGAGAACTGGACCTGAGTAACAACAACCTGCAGGATTCAGGAGTGAAGCTTCTCTCTGCTGGACTGAAGAGTCCAAACTGCAACCTGGAAACTCTCAGGTAATATTTTCTCAATGCTAGTTATTTCTATCCACTAGCTGCTAGCAGAGATTGAAAAAAGTATCTGACCACCCAACCAAATGATTGTAATCAGGTGTTCCAATAACTTCCATGGCCACAGGTGTATGAAAGTAAGCACCTAGGCATGTAGACTGTTTTTACAAACATTTGTGAAAGAATGTGTTGCTCTCAGGAACTCAGTGAATTCCAGAGTGGAACTGTGATAGGATGTGCAACAAGTGGGTTTTTTCATGTCCTGGACAACTGAGAACCTATAAATATGTAGAAATTGAATATTTGGGAAGTATCATAACTTAAACTGAAGGCTGAGCACCAGAGTTTTCTAGAAAAATATTCAGATTTTATTTTGTGGTTTTAAAGGCTCTACATTGAAGATGATAAGAAATAAAGACATACTTTATTTTGTGTTACTATCAGCTTCAATAGCCCCTCTGCTCTCGCCTCACATACAGAGCTGTTGGCTAGTGGTAACACTCAGCCACTCCAGTTTCAAACTCTTCTTATTAAAGTAAGAGTTAGAGTTAAACATAATTGAAATATTGGCCACATTCGACAGAAAAAGGAGCTAAGTCTATGAAAGCAATGTAGCCAGTTTTGCAACTTTTGATTTAAGGCATAATAATGCAGTTTATCATGATTCAGCTGAAGTAATGAAATGAACAAACTGTGGTCTGATTTTTATTAGTGTGTTTCTTCCTCTTAAGCAGTGAAAGTAAATAAAATGTGTTACATGTCTTTTGCTTTAAGTATTTACTTACTGGAGGGTTTTTTGTTTGTGCTGCAGAGCCACAGCTAACAGCTAGCTCCTCACTTCAGCGGCTCTAACGGAGCCTGTGCCGTTCAGCTGCTGTTGCTCCTCCTACACTTTGGACTGAACCATTGTTCTAAGAATGGTGGGGGGGGAAGGGGGGGGGGGGGGTCCTTAAAATTAATTATTGTTCTTTTCTTAGATGAATGGCAGATTTATTTTGTTCTTTGTTTCTATTACATTTTATATTGATATTGTTTAAACACAAAGGTTTCTTTCATGATTTATTTGGGGGGACAATTGCAAGATTACGGGGGTCCGGACCCCCCGACCCACCTGGGATTTACGCCCATGTCCATACAGGTCAGCTTGTGTCCAGTTTGAGTGAAAAGAGGTGCAGGTGATCCACGCTTCAGAGATCAAGCAGTGGCAGCACGAGGCAACATGTAGAGGCACCAGCTGTGTGATTGGTCCACTCTCCTGGTTTTAAATGCATCAACTATAAACCTATCTATAGAAATAAATCTGCTCCACCAGGCCAGTGAAACGATCAGAGCAACAAAGACTCTTGCAATCCAGCTTTGTAAGAAAAAAGAGCATTATTGCAGATCCTTCCTCCCAGGAGTTGTTAGACTTTCTAACCAGAACTGCTCCCAAAAAACTCTTACATATGATTATAAATTGCTCTACTCAGCTATGCATTTTTTAAACTGATTATGATGTTTTTATTAAATGAACAGCATTATTATTCCTTTATTGTAAATGTGTCCTTACTCTACAGCCTCCAATTATTTTTTATTTTTATCTTTTCTTCAATGTTTTATTTTTCCATTTACCTTAAACTTGTTGCTGGTAAACCTGAACTCCCTGCTGTGGAAAAATGAAGGATGTTTCTATTCTGATCCGTTCTATAAGTGACAAATGTTGATTTTTAGTAGTCATGTAACGGAATTAGAGTTTTATTACTATTTCATTTTAGTGAAAATTTAATTTATTGACTTTTTTCCTCTTGTGAAAATGATCAGTTCAGACTTTGGGTTCTTCCTCAATGTTCTCATCATGTGATGAATTGTGTGTCTGCAGCTTATCAGGCTGTTTGGTCTCAAAGAAAGGCTGTGTTTCTCTGGCCTCAGCTCTGACCTCCAACCCCTCCCATCTGAAAGAGTTGGACCTGAGCTACAATCATCCAGGAGACTCAGGAGTGAAGCTGCTGTCAGCTGGACTGAAGGATCCACACTGGAGACTGGAAGCTCTCAGGTATGGAGGAACCTGCTGCAGGAGCAGAGAAGGTCTGATAGAGGAGGAAGAGGGAGAAATGTCTTTAGTCAGTCTGCTGGGAAACATTTTTCTTTCCAAAATCTGTTTATTGTCTTTTACATTCCAAAAGAGACACAGACAAATAACTCACAAGTGCACAAAACCCCTAACAAAACCAAAAGAAAACACATTAACAATGTAAACATTCAAGGTGACAAACAGTTGATTGCAGTGAGACAGAGTACTTTAAGTTTATTATCTCAGGGTGTATGTTGAGACTTAGTCCAAAAGATTTAATCTCAGTCCACAAGCTAGGTATGAGGTGATGGCAACTTCCTCCTGGTTCTAGGCATCCCGACAACAATGTTTTAGTTTCCTACATTTTTCGAGCCAGTGAGTACATTTGGTATTAACATGAGGATAACAGACTTATAGCCACTATAAAAATAAAAACATAAGCAAAATTAACTAGAGTACGTTCAGTCAATCATCATTATGAGTATTTATATTTTCCAAGAATAGCAAAAATTTTCCCATATCTTTTTGAACACACAGTATTTACCCTTAATCATAAAGGTGAGTTTCTCCAAGGCAAGAGATCTTGATAATTTACACATCCAAGTTTTTAATTGGGGTCTGGTTACAGATTTCCAGGACCTGGCTATACTATATTTGGCCTGCACCAAACAGTAAATTATGGACATTTGATCAACCTTGCTTATTTGAGTTTGAGTGGGAAAAATCCCTAAGATACACAACCAGGACAGGGATTAAGTTTGGTACCGACGATAAGTGAACTTTTATCCAAAACCTCCTTCCAAATATTCTGAATCTCAGGACATTCCCAAAGTTTAGTTGGAATGTCAAATTTTTGTTTCAAATCTTCAAAACTCATAATCCCTTTATCAAATAAATCTGAAATTTTGCATAAACCTTTAGCATACCATGTTTTAAAACCCATGTCTTTCCTACCTGGTTCAAATGTCATGTTGCCCCAGATCAGGGAGAATTGGGATAGTGTTGGTATTTCATTTTGAATTTATGTACATCATACCATACTCGGATAGTGTTTTTAACAAATGGGTTGGAAGTATTTTTTAATAACTCTTTGCATTTCCTTGAGTATAGATATGAATTTAGGGATAAAGGAGTGGTATTTATATTTTCTATATTTACCCATGACAGATCAGCTGCTGAAAACCAGCAGGATCCACTAGAGAGCTGAGCAGCCCAATAATACCACTTGAAATTTGGCACACCGAGCCCTCCTCTGTCATATGGAAGATATAATAATGATAAACGTAATCTGGCTCGTCTGTTGTTCCAAATGAAGTTATTTAGGATGGTTTGACTTTTTGTAAAAAAACTGTCAGGAGGATTAAGAGGGATAGCCTGGAAAAGATATAGGAATTTAGGGAGAACGTTGATTTTGAGAATATTTATACGGCCAATCATAGATATAGGTAAGGTAGACCGTCTATCAAGTGATTCCATTATTGAATTAACCACTGGCGTGTAATTTGCCTGAACCAGATCATCTATGTTTGGAGTAATTTTTATGCCTAAGTAAGTAAGGCTGTCTTTTGCCACCTGAAATGTTGTGTGAATTGGAGGATTGTTTCTTTCAGCCTGTTTTAAAAATAGGATGACGGATTTAGATTCGTTGAGTTTATAACCAGAAATATAACTAAACTCATTGATAGTTTTAAGTAGTTGGGGGATTGAGCAATTTAGATTGGACAACATTAAAATAATATCATCGGCAAATAGTCCAATTTTAGATTCAATATCTTTTAGTCTGACACCATGTATGTTTTGATTTTTCCTTATGGCAATAGCCAGTGGCTCAATTCCCAGAACAAAGAGGAGGGTTAGAGGGGACAGCCTTGACGTGTCCCCTACCTAGATTAAATGATTTAGATACAATGTTATTAGTTATAACTGAGGCAGAGGGTTTATTATAAAGTATTTTAATCCAGTTTATGAAATGACTACCAAACCCAAATTGAGAGAGAACTTTGTAGAGATAATTATGTTCCACTCTATCGAATGCTTTTTCTGCATCAAGTGAAAGCAAAGCTGTATCAGGATGTTCATATTTAGCATGAATTATATTCAGAAAATGACGGATACCGTGGTGAACTTGCCGCCCCTTTATGAATCCGTTCTGATCAGGGTCACAAAGGGATGGTAAAAATTTCTCAAGCCTGATTGCTAGAACTTTAGATATTATTTTGGCATCAGAGTTTATAGTGAGATTAGTCAGAAAGATTCACATCTAGTGGGAGATTTCCCAGGTTTAGGTAGAACTGTTATGATCGCATTTCACAAGGAAGGAGGTAATTCTTTAATGGTATAACTTTCCAATAGCATATTATACAGGGGCTGCAATAATTTGTTTTTAAATATTTTACATAGGTCCAAAGGAATCCCATCTGGACCAGGTGATTTTCCTGATTTTAATTTATCTATTGCATTTGAGAGTTCATCCATAGATATTGGCATATCCAGTTCTGATTTAGCTGTTTCACTAAGTGTGGGGATGTTTACACAATTAAGAAAGGAGTCAAATGATGCTTGTGGTTTGCGCCCTTTAGACATATATAATTTTGAGTAATAATCTTTAAAGAGATCATTAATTTTTTAGGATCAGTAGTGTTTTCATTTGCAGCTGTAATTTCATTTATTGCCCTCTCATTCTGCAAAGCTTTAATGAGCCACGCTAGAAGTTTTCCTGCCTTCTCTCCCTGATGGTAGTAGGATTGTTTCAATCTGAATATCTCTGATGAAGCTTTGTTAGTTGATAGTTTGTCATATTTTGCTCTCAATATTAGCAGTTCTTGTTGCTTTTCTTTAGAACCCTTTAGATTTATCTCCAGCTCAGTCTCTTTTATTCGTTCTTCAAGTTTTAGCATCTCCATGATAGTTTTATTAGCTTTATTTTTTGTGTAACTTATCATCTGACCCCGTATAAAAGCCTTAAAGGTTTCCCATCTAACAGATGCTGTAGTCTCAGATTTATTAAGGCTGAAGTAATCATCAATATTTATCTCAATATAATTCAGAAATTTGGGTATTTGCAACCAGTGGGGTTTTAATCGATAAATAGGATTATGTCTAAACGCAATTAAGGGTGAAAATTTAAGCATGCATAGTGAGTGTTTGGAGATCAATATGCTTTTGTAGGCACAACTTTTAATTCTGGTAACCAAGGAGTTTGAAATTAGTAAATAATATATACAGCTATAACTATTATGGGTAGTTGAGTGGCAAGAATATTCTTTCTTTGTTGGATTCTGTACTCTCCATATATCTGTTAAGTTTAGTTAAAATATTGTGTAACCCGTCTACTTTTATGGTGGGACAAATCTAAACCCGATGATCGGTTGAGATTAGGATCTAAAGTACAGTTAAAATCTCCACCAAAGATCACATCACCGTGTAAAGCTGTAATAGAGAGAAACAAATTATTGTAGAAATCAGGGTCATCTATATTAGGACCATACAGGTTAACCAAAATTAAGTTTTGGTTCATCAGTGAGGCTTGGATTATTATGAATCTCCCAGCAGGATCTATGATGGTCCTTTTTATACATATAGGTAAAGATTTATGAAGAAGAATTGCCACGCCCCCAGCATGTGGAGAAAATGAGCTGGAAAATACTTGACCTGTCCATCTTCTTCTTAGACGTGCAACTTGGTTTGTAAGTAAATGTGTTTCTTGGATAAAAACCACTTTTGGATGGTATTGTTTAAGTCTATTCATTACTTTTTTGAGTTTGATCAATTTCCTAAGGCCTCTTACATTCCAGGAGATCACATCAACAATGGACTCAGTACTCATCTCCTTAATGTCCATTTATCAGCTCTTTCTGTTTTTTGTCTCAACTGTAGGAACTTGAAATGTACAACTTGAAGAACATTGCACCTTGAGAACACTGAACATTTACAAACACAAAAGACTTTCCTGAGATTTCCCACCAGTGGGAATCTCCACCTCCCCTTTATTCTGAGACTTGGCTTTGCTACTGATCCCAGAACAACAGGAGCAGAAAAAACGTTTACTTAAACAACTCGCACCTCAACCTTAAACTGCGAACCCCGACCATGGTATCTAAAACTTATTCCCCACCGCTAAGAGGGGGAGACTTAGTGGAAATGTGTATTGTCCAGGATCACCGATCAATTGGAGTATTGATCCTTATTAAACCTCGCTGGCGCCATCTAGCGTGTAAATGTGGTTACCCGTCAGTTTGTTTTGTTTCCCGTATAAATTTCTCCACCTCCGTTGGCGTGTGGAAGAGGAAGCTTTTACCGCGGTGGAAAATCCTCATCTTTGCTGGGAATATCAGTCCAAAGTTTATATTCAGATTACGGAGTTGTTGTTTCACCCGGTCGTTTTGTTTCCGTTGTTTCACCACATCCGCGGATAGCAGGGAAGAACATCACATGGCCGCCGTTGTACATCACCTTTCCTTTCAGACGGGCTGCAGTCATCACCCTCATCTTGTCTTGATAGTTTAGTTATTTCACGATGATCACGCGTGGCGGGCGGCCTGGAGCTCTCTGGCCCTGCAGCCTGTGGGCCCGCTCGATAATGGGGGGGATGGAAACGCGTCCCGCACCAGGACCTCCATCAGCCAGGTCTGCAGAAAAGCAGCGATGTCCCCTTGCTCTGTCTTCTCGGGTAAACCCACGAGTCTCAGGTTGGATCTTCTGTTTTCAAGCTCGTCCACCTTCAAAGCGAGATCCTGGGTTTTCTTTTGTATGGTCGCTTCTTTGCCTGTTAACGAGGCGACGCCGTCCTCCAGGTTGCTAATGCGGGATTCTGCAGAGGTAAACCTCTCGAGGAATACTCCAACTGTGTCTTTAATTTCTTGATTTGAAGTTATAATCTCCCGTAGTTGCCTGGTAAAGTGAGTTTTCAAGGCTTGGATAGCTTCCAGGAGGTTAGCTTCAGAGGTCAGGGAGCTAGCGTTAGCCTCCTCCATGTATCGGTTTCCGCTTCGCTTCCAGCGTCGGATCCCTCTTTGCTGGTTGTTTTCGCTTTTAATTTGTTTACTCGGCATCTTGGCAGGTTGAATTGAATCCCAGGGAGTTTGCTCGTATGGAACATGTCTTAGCAGTGGTCTAGATATCTAAATGCAGGATATATTGGTCGGAGCTCAGAGCCCAGCAGCTGCTCAGTAAGACGCCATAACCGGAAATCCCTGCTGGGAAACATTTAGTTTGAAGCTAAATAGTTAGCTTGTTGCTCAAAGGAACAGCTTTTGTCAGTTGCTGCTCAGTTTTCCATCTCTGTATCCAAGCAGTTAAAAAGGGAAAGATGAAATCTGAGATTCTCTCTGCTTTGCTTGAAGCTGGTGTTTTCCCTCAAACCAGCTCTGATGCTGTTATTCAGCCTAGATTTCCACTGGACTCTTTCTGTTAAAACTGACACTGGATTCATTTAGTTCATGGTGGATTGTAATATTTCTCTTGCCAGCCTCCTTGTTGTCTGTTGTTCAATCCTTCAAGACAGGAGAACCATCTACAAAATGATCCAGTTCACAATAAAAGTCAACATAAAAATATGTGAAGTAAAAAGTCATTTCAATCTTTCCAAGAAGAAAATTCTTGACTGGAAATAAAGAAATAAATATTTCTGATTTGCTGAATAACATATTTTTCTCCCTGTCTCCTCAGACTGAGTTACTGTAACCTCTCAGAGAGAAGCTGTGAAGCTCTGTCCTCAGTTCTCAGCTCCCAGTCCTCCAGTCTCAGAGAACTGGTCCTGAGTAACAACAACCTGCAGGATTCAGGAGTGAAGCTTCTCTCTGCTGGACTGAAGAGTCCAAACTGCAACCTGGAAACTCTCAGGTAACTCTGGGCACTTGACAAATTGCTGCATCTTAGGAGCAAAAAGAAACATTATTACAGATCCCAGCAGTTTATTGGCTTTCTTATTTATTCCACATGTTACAAATCCGTCCACCATCCACCAGTTCAGACCTTGGGTTCTACCTCAATGTTCTCATATTCTCATCATGTGATGAATTGTGTCTCTGCAGCTTATCAGGCTGTTGGGTCTCAGAGGAAGGCTGTGCTTCTCTGGCCTCAGCTCTGACCTCCAACCCCTCCCATCTGAAAGAGTTGGACCTGAGCTACAATCATCCAGGAGACTCAGGAGTGAAGCTGCTGTCGGCTGGACTGAAGGATCCACACTGGAGACTGGAAACTCTCAGGTATGGAGGAACCTGCTGCAGGAGCAGAGAAGGTCTGATAGAGGAGGAAGAGGGAGAAATGTCTTTAGTCAGTCTGCTGGGAAACATTTTTCTTTCCAAAATCTGTTTATTGTCTTTTACATTCCAAAAGAGACACAGACAAATAACTCACAAGTGCACAAAACCCCTAACAAAAGCAAAAGAAAAGACATTAACAACTTAAACATTCAAGATGCAGCGCCACCTGGTGGTGTTGGTTCCCTGTCAGAGCAGCTTGGAAATCTGAGAGGAAAGATGCAAACAAAGACTCTCTGGACTGTTGGATCTGCTGGTTCTGGTTCCAGATGCTCCTTGGACACTTTCACAAGCCATTACTGCAGCTGCTGGATTCAGGATGAAGCTTCTTCTTCTTGGTCTCATTGTAAATGTGTGCAGCAGCGTCACCTGGTGGTGTTGGTTGGTAGAGGAAGTGCTGAAAGGTTGGAGGTGTTTGTCAGAGGTGTGTGATGATGGAAGCCTCTCCCTGGTTTGTGAGTCTGAGCTCAGAGATCAAATCTTTGATTCTTGTTGAACTCTTTGTTGAATGTGATGCAGCTTCTCCTTTTTAATGTTTGTATTTCTGGATATTACAGTGAGGCCACAGCAGGTTTTCAGCAGCAGGGCTGTTTAGTGTTTCATTCCTTCATCTGTGTGTGGGAGTGTGGATGGAACAGGTATCCAGGTGTTGTGTCAGAGTTTAGATTGATTGTATTTTAATGCTGATTATTAAATCAGGTTGAGCTTCCAGAAATGTTTCCTTAGTTTCCTGATGTCCTTTTAGGCTTCAGTGAGTTTCTTCAGGTTGTTACTGAGGGATTTCCTTTCTCCTCTCTGTTGGAGCTTTTCCTGTGTTTGGAGAAATGAGTTGTGCTGCAGCAGCACCAACTGTCCTTCCTACATCCACTGCAGTTTGCAATCCAAATGTTGGACTGTTCCTGTCTCAGTGGAGGACAATGTGTGTCTGAGAGACATGTAATGTCCATGTTTGCTGCTGAAAGAGACTGATGGTCTGACCCCCCTCCTCCTTTCAGGGTGGAGCCTGCTGGAGTCCCATTCTTGACACCAGGTCTGAGGAAGTGTAAGTGTGTTTTTCATCTGATTCATGACAACAAAGCAGCTCACATTCAACCATCTTCAAACTGTCACATCACTCATTCAGGAGTCATCACCAAAGTGTCAATAAATGATCAATAACTGCAGCTGGATTGTGTTTGTTCTCTCCATCAGATTCCTGTCAACTCACCATCGACACAAACACAGTGAGCAGATACCTCAAACTGTCTGAAGACAACAGGAAGGTGATATGTGTGAAGGAGCTTCAGTCATATTCTGATCATCCAGACAGATTTGATTACTGTTATCAGCTGCTGTGTAGAACTGGTCTGACTGGTCGCTGTTACTGGGAGGTCGAGTGGAGAGGAAGAGTTTATATATCAGTGAGTTACAGAAGAATCAGGAGGAAAGGAGACAGTAGAGACTGTTTGTTTGGATATAATGATCATTCCTGGAGTCTGAGCTGCTCTGATGTTGGTTACTCTGTCTGGCACAATAAGATAGGAACTGGTCTCTCCTCCTCTGTCTCTAACAGAGTAGCAGTGTATGTGGACTGTCCTGCTGGCATTCTGTCCTTCTGCAGAGTTTCCTCTGACTCACTGATCCTCCTCCACACCTTCAACACCACATTCACTGAACCTCTGATTCCTGGATTTAGGTTCTGGTCCAGTTCTGGTTCCTCTTCAGTGTTTCTGTGCTGAGTTGAGTCTAAAGAGTCTAAAGATTTTCCTCCTGTCAGAGAAACTCTCTCACTGTTGAACAGATAGTTCAGTCTCTACAATCTATTTCTTGGTGAAACAATTCTGATTGAGTCCTTGGAAACTTTTTCTTCTTCCAGTCCTTTAAATATGGAAGCTGGGATTATTCCAGGATTATTCCAGGATTATTCCAGGATCCTCATGTTTTTCTGTCTGTTTCCAGTCAAAGCTTCACACTGAATATCAAGATGTTGTTTCTCTTATTTTTTCCTTTCATTCATCAGATTTCATTGAAATGTTGATCAGTTTTTCTCAATCACTGATCATTTTCTGTTTCTATCGGCTCCTATTTTTCTCAACATGTCAGATTTGAATATTAAATCTTCCTTTTGTAAATTTGCTGCAGTTTTTCTTCATGTGTTTTAAATAAAAACATTTTTCTTCTGCATTTGGTTCATTTGCTGCTCATTCTGTTCTTTTCCTGTTCAAATTTAAATATTTGCATTAAAAAGATTTTTTCATCAACTCTGCCTTTCAGAAAGTCCTGATTTAAAGTAAAACATTCCCATCCCATGAAGGTCAGAGGTCAATGCTTTGAAGCCTAAAGTGGGAAAATCTTCATATTTTCTGTTTCATTCAGAACTTCTACCTGAAACTCAGAACCTGCAGAACATTTTTCTCTTTGGAGGAAAAATCCCAGGAACTGGAAGATCAGAGCAGAATGAAAACTGGAGATCAGTGTTGGACAGAAAAGGTCTGATCGCTGCATCTCTGCTATATTTTACAATTATATCTGATAACAAAAAGTAAACCTGTTTTTAGTGAATAAACCAACATGGATATGACCCGCCACAGCGCCAACATGGGCCACACCTGATTCAACCCAAACCGGAAAATAAAGGATTTAAGTGGAAAAAGCAAAACCCAGTAAAATCAGCAGCTGGTTGTGATTAAAATGCAGTTTGTTGCAGAGGTTCAAACTTCCTGATGGTGACCTCTCCTCCGTCCCTCACCTTGTCTGGCCGGTTTTAATCCTCACTGCAGTGTTAGACTGGAGCTCATCTCTCAGATTAACCAGATTAACACTGAGCTGCAACAGGAACCAAACGTCTCTCCTCCAACTTATTTCACTGATTAATAACAAGGTTGGATAAAAACATTGAGCTGAGCTTCTCATTCCTTAAAGAGTCATGAAGAAAGACTCACCCTGGAACTGCAGAAAAGAAGTTAGAAGGTTTAAAAATAGATGGAAAAACTTTGTAAATATATTCTAACAAGTGATTTAATTATCTGGTTTTGTATCTTTAAATGTATAAAACTGTATAAAAAAGGTGTAAATGGTTAAAAATCTTCAGAATGAGCCAATTTTTAACCTGATTAATCATCACAATAATTCTTTGTTGGACCGTCGCTACGCGGTACTGAGGAGGAAACTTTAAAAAGTTTTAATGTAACTTTCTCTATGTCCTAACATGAGATAATCTGAGAGAACAAATGGAGTTCCTCTGCCTCCTCCCTGTGTTCTGCTGAATTACTCTACTGGGTCAGAAACAAGCCATCAGAACCAGAACAATTAGCCATGAGCCTGCAAGTATTGGACATGTTTTTGTCTAAATGAGGGGATTTTATGGCTCCATTTTGCCAGATCACATAGTAGCATTTCTACCTAAAGCCAAACATTAACAGCCAATCCATGTGATCGGTATCTGTGATCGGCAGTGATCGGACCTCATGGTGATCAGAACCGGCAGGTAAAACCCTGATGGAAGCGTCTCTACCCAGGAGTAATATGATGGTTTAGAAGTTCATTGAAATCTTTTCCGTTTTGAAAGAAGCTCACATTTGGGGAACTTGTGAATGATTACATTATTTATCATACTTGGTTCTGCTTAAAATAATTCAATTCAACTGAATTATTCTGTTGTCATTATTGTTCTTACATTTGGGAGATTGAACATTTCTGTTTTTATTCAGTTTTTAAAATAAAACTTTAAAAAGTTCAGAAAATAAAATCAATCTACTGAACTTTCTGATTTTATGAGGATCTGTTTGAAATGTTTGTTACAAAGTTGATTACTGCATTAATTTTGATGTGAATTAAATTGGTGTGTTTAATTTGTGTTTTTTGTAATGTACTGTTACTGGATGTAATACTATTTTTATTTTTTAAAGGATTTTGACCCGTTTACTGGCCGACATTTATTCTATAAATCATTTGGTGACCAATTAAAAAGTAAATGTATTGAACTAAAAATGGAATATCTAATTTCTGGAGCAGAAATATTAATCACTAATACAGTTTCCTCAAGTGACTGGAGTTTATTTATTTTTAACACAGTTTGATGAAATGGTGAAGAAAAATATAAGACAATTATAAATGGAACTGGTTCATTTTTGGGGAAAAACTGTCATAATTGTCAGAAAAATACAAAGAAAATTAAAAACTTTGTTTTTAAACACCTTCAGTAAAATTAAACTTATGAAAAAATGTTTAATAAATCATGGAAAATATTTTATTTTAAGATAAATCACGGTCGCACCACATGACATTTTTTAAGACCACAGTCGAATCTTATTGATAAAAAACCTCTGAAAACGTCTCATTTTAATTTTTAATTATAATTTGTTAGGAAAATTATCCTCCTGTTCATTTACTCATGAGTTTATTTTACAAGTTATGTTTTCATATTATTCCTTTTCATATTATTCTTTTCATATTATTCTTTTATATTATTACTCTCATATTATTCTTCTTTTTATATTTACTTAACTTTTCTTTCTTCTGTAGTATATTATTAACTTTGTTTAGGATGTTTGCTTAGAAGCTAAAAACGTTAAACATTCATGTGTTATTAGTTCCATATGTAACTGATTAGTTGTGGTCAGCCACATGCCCTTATAAGGGCATGTCCATAGGAGGTTTCAGAATGTAAAGACGGTTGGTCAATTCTCTGTGTGACTGTGTGAAGAGAAGCCCAACCTCCTTTTTCTATACAATAAAGAGAAATGCAAAGAAAGAACTGGCAGAATTGAGTCCAGACAGTGTTTGACAGCGATTCGTCGCGTCTGTTCTCAATTCTCCTATTCTGCAGAAAAGAAATCAAAAGAAACCTAATCTCTGTCTCTGGCTGATTCTTTGCAGGTTGTGACAAAATAAACCTATCATTTTTGGGGGCTCGTCCGGGATTCCCAACATACCCGCCGCTGACAGACGGAGGACAGACGCGCTGAAAACTGCCGGCAGTCAGGTTCTTTAACCTGAAAGTCCCGGGGGGTAAATTCCCCGCTGGGCCAGTGTCTTAGGTCAACCTCTTTCAGCCAACGGCGGATTGACGGGACTCAGAACCGAGACAGAGCAGGAATCAGCCAAGTAAGTAAATGTGTGGTATCCGGGTGGTTTCAGTCCCCCGTTTGATGTAAAGTGAAAGTAAAGAAGGGAAAGTATTAAACACACACGAAGGGAAAGAAACCTGTGAAACCTTTAAAAACACAGTGGGAAAGCAAGTGGTGGGCCTTGTTGGGGATGTGTAGCAAGAATCCTCCACTCAAATCATTTATTGAGTTGAGTCGAAGCGAGGATTACCACGACAAGAATTTAACCACCACCCCACTTCCAATCCCCCGTTCTGTAGCGTCCACCCTAGGTGTCATAAAGAACGGGACGAAAACACTGTAAAAAATGGGTTCTTCACATGGGAAGGTGAAAAGTCTTAAAGGGGATGAAAAGTTTATGTGTGAGATGGAGCCAGGTAACTTAAAA
Organism: Xiphophorus hellerii; assembly: GCF_003331165.1. Lineage (NCBI taxonomy): Eukaryota > Metazoa > Chordata > Actinopteri > Cyprinodontiformes > Poeciliidae > Xiphophorus > Xiphophorus hellerii. The sequence continues at coordinate 6,974,744 of NC_045679.1, read as the reverse complement.
TACCTCGCTAAATGGAAAAAAAAGTACGGAGTAAATGGTGTATTGAAAGTGGAACAATGGAAGGACGTGGTGTGTAAATTAGAAACAAGTGTTAGTTCAAAAACTGGTACCAGACAACAGAAAAAATTAAAGGAACTTGTAGTTGCACGTAAGTGGTTAACCCAGGCACAAAATAGACATAATGCGCGTGCTAAAAATAAATTAGGCCGAAAAACCGAAGCTTTGTTTGTTAGACCAGAAGATGATGAAACTCAACCTCGAGCTCAAGTATGTGCACAAAAAACCCCACCCCCAGCCTTTGACCCAAAGGAGGACGCTCCAGAGGCATTAAGGGGGGGTTTCAACAGGCCAGCCTGAAAAACTAGAAAAAAAAAGAGGAAACCTTGGGTCCCTCTCAATCTACTCGCAGTAAAACAACCCCAATAACTGCTAAAATCCATGTACAAATGGAAAATCCTCCTCCATATAATTCTTCTAAAACTCCGGGTTCTTCTAGCTCATATCAAAAGTTGTACCCTTCACTGTCTGAGCCATCAGAAGAGTTATATCCAATGGTTCAGGTTGCAAATCCTAATCCGGGAGAGGAAAATAAACAACCTACAATACTAGTTTTCCGTCCGTGGTCTCTTGAAGAAGCCAGAAAAGCTGTAGAAGGTGTAACTTCTCCAAAAGAAGATCTTGATAAATGGATCATGGACATGGAGGGGATTTATAATTCCTATGGATTAAATGGATATGAATTTGGCCAAGCCTTGCAATCTTCTTTAGGGAAAGATTGGGCAAAAGTCCGGGGCACTTATACTGGATATTCAATCCGTTCTCCAGGAACTGCTTTACCATACCAAACGACTATGGGAGGTGAACTGCAACGTCAGTGGGATGAAGTTCAACAAAAAGCTAAGGAGGTCTTTGCTAGGCATGCAGATTATTCCCACCTTGGTTCAATTAAACAAAAATCAGGGGAAGATGTGGATGATTTTAAAATCCGTTTTGAAAACGAATATAAATTTCATAGCGGCATTATGTTCAGTGATCACAACGGCTCTCCTTACCAACAACAATTAAAAAATATGTTAATGTCCGGGTTTCTCCCACACATTGCTAAATGGATTAGAAAACATCTGGTAGCATTTAACACCTCCACCGTTCATGAGTTAATGGAGTATGCACGGCATGCAGAGAAACATGCAAAAACAAAGGGAGATGCACAAATCTTCTGGGCAGATTCCACCTCTGACCCAGAGGAAGTGTTTTCATTTCAAAGCACTCGACCCCCTCAAGGAAATAGAGGTGGTTTTCAAGGAAATAGAGGTGGCCCTCGGTCTAGGGGGTTGTCTCAGTTAAGAAATAGAATACCACAAACAGAGGAGGGGTGCTGGATTTGTGGGTCACTAGATCACTGGTCAAAAGAATGTCCTAATCAGAGACAGGCGCCACACCAAAGGGGGAGGAGGAGAGGTCGCAGGGGCAATTCACGACCTTATCAGGCGTGACTAGATGAATCAACTGTTAAAAACGAAGTTCAGACTCAAGTTGTTAATGTGTATGGGGCAATGGAACTATTAAATGCATTAAAAGAAAAGCCGTATATTGTTCTGACTGTCCATGGTCAGCCTGTGACTTTCTTATGTGACTCTGGAGCTTGTAAAACTTGTGTTAAAGACAGTGTAGGACTCAAATCCTCCAATACTCCTATATTTGTAAAATCAGCAAATGGTCAAACTTCACAGGAGTGGATGTCACGCTGTATTGACATCTGTGATCCTCAGACAGGAAAAAGGCTGCACGCCCCTGTTGTAATTTCACCTAGCTGCCCAATTAATCTTTTAGGGCGCGATTTGATGGGAAAATTAGGCATTGCAATTTTCCCTACAAAGGGAGGAATGAAAGCTGTAAGAGTTGAAAACGTTATGGCCACAGTAACTGAAAAACCAATGTATTATGCTCTGCAGCTGCCATTTCTTAAACAGATAAGTGAAAAAAGTGAACTCTTAATCAAAGCAAAAGAGTCTCTGTCTGTCCCTGTTGATGAAACACCGTTAGCAGAACTAGAAGTTATCATGAATGTGTGTTTAACAACAGATGACAGATATGAAAAAAAATTCTTAAAGCAGGCACCAATGTTGGTGACTACTCAGTATTTATATACTGACGGAAATTCATTTGCAGCAGCTTCTGTGCTTCTGCCCACACAACAGCTATCTCTTTATTGCCTACCAGGGGTCCCACATCTGTCTTTGTTTAAAGCTGATGACACACAAAGCAGAGACACAGGTCCCCGTTTAAAAGCAGCAGAAATGGCATCTGATTTTCTGCCTTGTTCTCAAAAATTAGGCTGGACGTACAGTCCGAGTACACAGCTTTGGAGAATGTCGTACAGAGTTCTCTTCGATACAGAACCAAAAGTTACAGATTCTCCTTGACTTAATCTAGATTCTACAGTCCTACTATCGCAGTCTGATGAGGATGACCTACAGACTTTGCCTGCTTCATTATGGTCCACAGGGCCAACAGATGTAGGATTAATTACTATAGTGGAACCAGTCACTATTACTCCAAAATCACAGTGTAGGCCCAGAATAAAACAATACCCGTTAAAACCGGATGCACAGGAAGGAATAAAACCTGTTGTACAGGACCTTTTGGATGCTGGAATAATTAGACCATGTTTTGATTCACCATGTAACACTCCAATTTTTCCAGTACAAAAGGCTGATGGAAAAAATTGGCGGATGATCCAAGATCTCCGAGCTGTAAATGCAGCAGTCCAAACTCGAGCCCCAAACGTTCCAGATCCACACACGTTGCTTAATTCCCTAGACCCAGAAAGCAAATTTTTCACTGTGATCGATTTAAGTAATGCTTTTTTCTCAATACCAGTACATCCTGACTCACAATACTGGTTTGCTTTCACTTTTGAAGGAAAGAAGTATACTTATACGCGTTTGCCACAGGGTTTTGCTGATAGTCCAACTATTTTCACACAAGCAGTTATGACTTGTCTGGAAAGTTTTACTCCGCAAAATGGTAGTCAAATTCTGGTATATGTAGATGATCTTCTCATAGCATCTAAAAGTAAAGCAGCATGTAAAGCAGATTCTCTGCAACTTTTACATCACCTTGCATCTACTGGAAATAAAGTTAGCAAATCAAAATTACAGTGGGTTCAACAACAAGTTCGCTATTTGGGACATCAGATTTCTGAAAATGGGAAAGAAATACATGATGAGCGAAAATCTGCAATAGCGAATGCTCCAAAACCTGTAACAAAAAAACAGATGATGGCTTTTCTAGGCCTCTGTAATTATTGCAGAGCCTGGATCCCACAGTTTGCAGAAAAAACACAACTGCTACTTAATCTCATTTATGAGACTCCTATGGCCATGTCTGAGGTGATAACATGGACACCTGAAGCTGAAAAACAGTTCACAGATTTGAAAACAGAGCTTATCTCATCCACAGTTCTTGCGCTACCTGATTACAGGAAGCCGTTCGTTCAAACTGTTGATTGTAAAAATGGGTTTATGTGTTCAGTCCTGTTACAGTCTCATGGAGGAAAATTAAAACCTATTGCATATTATTCCAAACGGCTAGACTCAGTCGCATCTGCACTTCCTTTATGTCTACAAGCTGTATGCTCAGCTGCTCTAGCGGTAGAAAGTTCAGCAGAAGTGGTCTTATATCACCCACTAAATTTATTAGTCCCTCATGCTGTAGATGTGCTGTTGTTGCAGGCAAAAATGTCTTTTCTATCACCTGCTCGACAGCTCTCCTACACAGCACTTTTGCTTTCTCAGCCTCATTTAACAATTCAGAGATGTACTGTTCTTAATCCTGCTACTCTTGTTCCAACTGCTACAGATGGTGTTCCACATGACTGTGTGTTTGAAACTGAAAAATTACAATTACCTCGTCCAGATTTGTCTGATGTGCCATTAAAAACTGGCAATGTATGGTTTGTGGATGGATCCTGTTCCAAAAATTACAAAGGGGAGACTCAAACAGGTTACGCAGTGGTGACCTCTGCTGGTGAAGTAGTTGAAGCCAAACAGATCAAAGCACATCATTCAGCCCAGGCTGCTGAACTAATTGCTTTGACCAGGGCTTGCGAGTTGGCTAAAGGTCAAGATGTCACTATTTATACTGATAGTCAATATGCATTTTCTACAGTTTTCTTTTTTGCTAAACAATGGGAACGCAGGGGTATGACTACTAGTACTGGCAAATCTGTTACACATGCTAAGCTTCTGTTATCGCTGCTTCAGGCCATACTTTTACCATCTAAGTTGGCCCTTCTCAAATGTGTTGCTCACACTAAAGGGACTGATTTTGTGTCAACTGGTAATCGTTATGCAGATAACACGGCTAAGCTAGCTGCTACAGGCGCTTTTGGTGTGTCAGAGATATATCATGCGACATCACAGGAACTTCTTATTGATCTAGAAATTCTCCTGTCACACCAACAAGCTGCTCACCGTGCTGAACAACGCTCATGGTTCAGTAAGGGTGCTGTTAAGAACACAACAGGCCTTTATATGCTTAACAATAAACCTATTCTTCCTAAAAGTCTTTTTAATGCTGCAGCAATTCTGACTCATAGTTGTTGCCATGTGTCCACAGGTGGGATGGTTCACATAATTCAGCAGCATTTTTCAGCGTTTGGGTTTAATGTATATGCTAAAACTTTCTGTAGAGCATGTACAATCTGTGTAAGACATAATCCACAAGGAAATGTTCGACCAAAGAGGGGTCAATTTCCTAAGCCACAATACCCATTTGAGACTATGCATATGGATTTCATTGAACTTTCTCAAAGTGGTCCCTATAAATATTGCTTAGTGATGATTGATGCTTTTTCTAAATGGGTTGAAATTGTCCCGGCAAAACATGCGGATGCACTAACTGTAGCTAAAGCAATATGCAGAACTATCATTCCAACTCATGGCATCCCACAGAAAATCTACAGTGACAATGGTCCACATTTTGTGAATCAAGTCATTCGGTTAATGGCAGACAGATTGCAGATAACATTAAAAAATCACTGTTCATACCATCCCCAAAGCGCTGGGTTAATTGAAAGAGCAAATTCTACTGTTAAATCCAGACTTAAAAAATGTATGGAAGAAACCAAAAGGCCATGGCCAGAGTGTCTGGATTTAGTGAAAATGTACATGAGAATTGTGCCCACTGGGAATGGTTTAACTCCTTTTGAAATAGTACACGGCAGAGCTTTTAAGCTTCCTTTATTTAAAGACACCACACCACCACCAGATGACAGTGAAAAAACTTTAGCTGATTACATGAAAGAAATGTTACAGTCTAAAGAAGTGTCAAATGCAAATTCACTGCCAGAAGAACCTTTGTCTTCACAGGACCTCCAGGTGGTGAAACCAGGCGATTGGGTTTTCATCAAGGCCATTAAGAGACAGAACTGGGCCTGCCCACGGTGGGAGGGACCGTTTCAAGTGCTTTTGACCACTCCCACTGCAGTAAAGATCGCTGAGAGACCATCCTGGATTCACCTCAGCCACTGTAAGTTGCAGAGAGTGTTGGAGACCTAGGTGGGGGCAGTGGGGAAGTTCTGACTACAAAGGGGTGTGGCTATATAGGGTCACACATCTCAACGTCAGCAGAAGAACTCATCACATCCCTGTTCCATAGAGTCCTAGGTAAACTCTAACATCTCTGTAACTGAGCAAAGATGGGGTCCTCATGGAGATGGGGCCTCTTTTGTGCTGTGGCTGCTGTGTGCGTGTCCTGTTTTTTCAGTCCAACCTCACTAATCCATCTGGGGAGAAGATTTGTCCATACCACTGCTATGAAGATCTGGCTAGGACACCTTCCAGACCATCACCATGACAACATATGGCAGACTTATGTGGAGATGTTGGCCAAAGAACGGAACATGACCAACTGCTACGTCTGCTCGGTGATGCCAAAGTCTACCAGAAAACCTACTCTGTATGTCAGTCCCATGAACAGGTCCCAAGCTGTCTGTTTTGCCTCTTGTGCTTTACGTTTCATGCCAGCGACTCCAGTCAACACTTCAGATGGTGACATCCTGATGAAAAGAGTGTGCACTGGCGTGACGCCCATCTTCACTTACAGTAATGTTACTGGATACCCATCACGGATGAAAGCTGTCACGATGCCAGGGACAAAACATCCGGTCTGTATCCATTCTCCACCAGGAAACTGGACTGTTCGGGTAGGCCATGTACCTGGATGCCAGCAAAATATCACTGATTTATTTCCTAGCTCCGTTTGTCCAAGTGCTGATGGGACTCTAATCCCATGTCCCATGTGGACACCTCGAGGAAATTATCCCACTGAGGGTGGTTGGTTTCTGTGTGGAGGAAGTAATATCTATGCGTCGCTACCCGTGAACTGGTCAGGTACTTGTGCTCCTGTGTTTGTTTCTGATCATACCATCATTGTATCTACTGCAGCAGTACACTCTCATCACCTGCGACGGCGGAGAAATTCAGAAATTGTTTTCCAGCCACATGATCCTATCTGGGGTTCAAATGTTCCCAAAGAACACAAACATTGGAGTACTGCTGGGAAATGGGGACTGTCAATTTTTCCATGGGTTGGAGTAGCAAAATCTATGCTGATGATTGAAACTTTGGATTACAGAATGAAGACCCTGGTAAATATTACCATGGACATTGAGAGAGGACAAAATCAACAACTTAGTGAAATGCGACTGATGGTTCTCCAAAACAGGATGGTGTTAGACATACTTACAGCTAGTCAGGGTGGTGTGTGTGTAATGATAGGAACATCTTGTTGTACTTATATTTCTGATGCTAATGAAACTCATATTGCTGAAGCCATGTCTGCCTTAAAGAATCTGCAACAAGCCATGTTACAGGATGCTGTTCCCTCACAAGGAGATTTCCTTTCTTGGTTCATATCTGGACCATGGTGGCACCTGCTGTTGAAATTAATGATGCCTCTTCTTATTATTCTTTTCTTGTTTTGTATTTTTACTGCCTGCATAATCCCATGTCTAAAATCTCTGATAGCCAAAACTGTTGGACATGTTCTATATCAATATCAACTTGTTGCCTCTATCACTGAGGGGCACCCTGATGTCTAACGTTATGATGGATGCATTGAAAATGTGCCAGCAAGTGATGTATTCCTGATGTCTGTGTTAGACTTCATGCTTAATATGAAAAACAGGTGGGAAATGTTAGGAAAATTATCCTCCTGTTCATTTACTCATGAGTTTATTTTACAAGTTATGTTTTCATATTATTCCTTTTCATATTATTCTTTTCATATTATTCTTTTATATTATTACTCTCATATTATTCTTCTTTTTATATTTACTTAACTTTTCTTTCTTCTGTAGTATATTATTAACTTTGTTTAGGATGTTTGCTTAGAAGCTAAAAACGTTAAACATTCATGTGTTATTAGTTCCATATGTAACTGATTAGTTGTGGTCAGCCACATGCCCTTATAAGGGCATGTCCATAGGAGGTTTCAGAATGTAAAGACGGTTGGTCAATTCTCTGTGTGACTGTGTGAAGAGAAGCCCAACCTCCTTTTTCTATACAATAAAGAGAAATGCAAAGAAAGAACTGGCAGAATTGAGTCCAGACAGTGTTTGACAGCGATTCGTCGCGTCTGTTCTCAATTCTCCTATTCTGCAGAAAAGAAATCAAAAGAAACCTAATCTCTGTCTCTGGCTGATTCTTTGCAGGTTGTGACAAAATAAACCTATCATAATTTCTCTGTGCACAACATTTCAAATGTTCTAATAATTGCAATGGATAAACATATTTTTAAATGTTTAGTTTCCCCTGATGGAAATCCTGATACGTCAACGACCCTGAAACAGACGTTCCTCCAAAATCTCAGTGATTTCCTTTTCTTTCAGTCTTGCATCCACATCAGCAGAAAGAGGTTTTGAAAGCACTGAAATATCATCAGTAGCAATAATTTCAGCATTTAAAAGCTCAAATCTGACTTCATCTAGTTGAGTATCAAGTCCTTGAATGGGAGGTTTTAGACTCCTGGGTAGTTTGAGCAGTGAATGTAACAAACAGCCATTGATAGAAAAAGCTGCTGTTCCTGTAAATGAAGTCAACATGACAGTTTGATTTGATATGTCAGCCTCCTCTCCATCAGTAGAAGAGGCTACTGATGGATCTGATGATCCAGAGCAGTGCTTGCTTCAGAGTCAATACATTTAATCAGGTGGGATTTTCCACTTCCTGCTCCACCGTTGACATAGAAGTAAAATGGATGAGGGTTCAAAGCACAGAAACACTGAATACACCAGTCTCTTACTGCACAGTTTGGTGTCTCCATTGGTGGATTGATGGGAAAACTGAGAGCATCAATTTACTGGACTGAACTGGAGATTGATAAAACACGGAGTGGAGTTTTCTTCTGTGCACTTTTGTGCCATAAATGGATTGGAAACCAAATCTGGAAAGAGTTTGACTGGAAAGTAAAAACCAGATTACTCCATTAAAAAGTTTCATTTCCAGGATTCCAACCACAGATAGATGTTGGAGGAATTTGTGGAATGGTCGGTCATCACACACGTCTTCTGGGACTGACCACAAATAAAGACCTTCTGGGAGGAAATGAAACAGGAGATTGAGGACATTCTAAGGACAGATCTCCCCATGGAGCCTCTTCTATTTCTGCTGGACATAAACACCAAGGATTTACTCACTAAAGATCAATGTTACATATTGTTGCACCTTCTGCTACTAGTAGCAAGAAAGACAATTACACTAAACTGGATTAAATCCTGTTCACCAACTGTTGCTGAGTGGAGAAAAACTGGAACATGACAACATGATGGAGCGTCTGACTGAACAACTAGACATGAAAATAGATCATTAAATATGTAGAAAATAAATATTGGATTTGAAAATTAAATGTTCAGTTTGGAAAATACATTTTCACATTTTTTCTCTATGACATGATGAATAAACTAAAATACTGTTCTTATTTAATTAAGAATAATTAATTAATATATTTTTGTACATACTTACCAGTTTTTAGTGTTTTTCTTTTATTTTTAAAAGTTATTCTTTTTTAAACATGTTTTGTACACCAATGTTAAATTTGTGGAAAGTCTAATATTTATTATAAACTAACAGCTGCCATCATAGGTGGGTTTAGTACCCAGATGTGATACTCTAATGACGTATCACATATATTTCAATATATTGAAATATAGTTCAATATATTTTTAGTAAGTAACTGTGCAATAAACTACACAAGTAAGAGCAACAAAGTATTTGGTGAAATGGCTTTTATTAACTACTGTTTTACTGATCATAATGTGCAATGTAATATTACCCATTTATTTCAGCAGACATGAATAAAAATGAAGTTATGTGCACTGTTAGGTATTTTAAAACCAAAAATGAAAAATATTAATACAAGACAACAAATGAAGGTTTGAAGAAACCAAACATAAACATTTATCTGTGTATCATGTTTTATTTTTTATGGATTAAAATGTGTTCTTCATTCAGTTAAGTTACTCGCATTAGGTTGCATATCAACAAAATTTACTCAAGAGTTTTACATATGGAAAAATAGTCATAATTTGTTTTTTGTCAAAAGTTACAGAGTAATTGAGTAAATATTTAATTAGTTAATACCTGCCCTTGGCTGTTTGAGCAATATCACTTTTACAGTTTCTAATAATTGTTGCAGAATATATATTTGTTATGTGTAAGCCATTGTGACTTGTATAATTAATTGTTAAATCCTACAAAACAGTAACAATAATGTTAAAAAATCTACAGTGATTAATTTCAAACATGCATTTTTTCTACCAATCATTTGTATATTTCCTGATGTGTAATAACCTTTTTTTAATGTTAGTAGCTATTACGTTGTGTCCTCGCTCTATTTTGAGTGGGAATTAACCATGTCTCGTTCAAACTTATCTGCAAAGTATAAAGATGTTGTTTTTTAATTTTATTCATTTCTTTTTGTTCCTGCAGGATTCCATATATTCAGATGTGGCCTACCCTGGAGAGACACATCTCACTTTCATTGCCGGAACTGTTTTTCAGCCATTGACAGAAGGGACAGGTTTGTTAATCATTTGGTTAACCAGGCAATGACTTTCAATATGGTGTCCAGCTGTGCATCAGCCCAGCCACCTGTCCAGCCAGCAACTACCAACAGGAAACAGGAAACAGTCATGTAGTCCACACCTGGTTTCCACCTCTTTCCCTTGACCCAGCACTACACCTACCAGTACATATTTTTGCTTTGGATGTCAGATTCACCACAATATATTAATTTTGTGATTTAATTGGAAGCTGCAGGCACAAGATCTGGACTGGGTTCTGATTCCTGTGTGGCGTCCTGGACATTGGACACTATGTGTTAGTACAATACTTATTTACATATTTACTGCATTTCTTGACACTTGTCTAATTCATTTTTTACTCTGCGGTAGTGTTCATCATCAGTGTGACATATTTTTTCAGATTCTGAAACCTAAGCAAAGGGAGATTTTCTTCCTTGATTCTATCAGTGGCTTCACAGATGAAAACCACATCAAAACATTAAGGTTTTATAGGAATGAGTTTGAAAGTGGCATGTGTTCAGCATGTTGTTCCGTTGTTCCACGGAGGCAAAGGTTCAGCATTAATCTTCATATTTATGTAAGAGTAAATATCCAAATTGAATTTGTGGATAACGTTTTAATGCCTGGAATCCAATAGGACATACATTTTCTAAGCAGTCTTGTTTCTTTTTAAACAAGACGTGGGTTAAAGCTGGACCATCAAGAGACCGTTCTGTCTCACATCTGTCTTTCATTCTCATACATGTTTATAATTTTTATGTTGTGAAATATACCCTTGCTAATTTTTAACTTAAAAACTTTGTATCATCAGAGAAGTCTGTCTTCAGATGTCATCTGGACCATGGACAGAATTTGTTGGCAATGATGTTAAGGTGAGATGTTCTGATGGGAAACTTGTGGTTCTTTAGAGCTACAAGATGCTTATTTCCAACCATTCCTGCTTTAAATGTTTATAATCAATACTGTGGGTAAGGCTGTTGTCCTTTACCTCAATCTGATTGTTATAGTAATGACACATTAATTTTCTTCCCCCTTCTTGAATTTTCTCTTAAACACCACAGGGATTGCCTAAACAAGGACTGTCCAACAACTGTGTAATGTTTGTAGTGATGCTAACATCCGCCTCCACCCACCATATTGTTGTATGGTTTGTATAGACGTAATAATCACATTTTTCTCAACAGTATGCACTACTTTGTGATGGGAGCATCATTTGATTTCAGCGAGGTAAGGAAACAGATGAGAGTCTCTGCTTTCTGTTGGAGATTTCATTAAATGTGAAGCTGTGACGTCCACAGAATGATATGATGACAATACGAAGATGGTGGTCTCTCACTCTCTGGAGAAACTTCCCTGTGAAGTAAGAACAATAATGGTGCACTGTACCACGTCATGTTACACATATGGCAGATTTTTTAAGAAAACCTTCAATATGTCCTTTTAAAACAGGGGCCCCCAAAGTCGGCCCTCGAGGGCCGGCATCCTGCACGTTTTAGTTCTCTCCCTGGTGGAACCAACAACCTTTTCAGCGTGTCAGTTTTCTTCTTAGGCCGTCTAACGAGCCGTCATTGGATCCAGGTGCATTAAACTAGGGAGAAACTAAAACATGCAGGATGCTGGCCCTCCAGGACCGACTTTGGGGCCCCTGGTCTGACTGAACAACTAGACATGAAAATAGATAATTAAATATGTAGTTTTGAAAATAAATACTGAATTTGAAAATTAAATGTTTAGTTTGCAAAATAAATATTTATTTTGAAGTTAAATATTTAGCTAAATTATTATTTTCAAAAATTTTGTTTTCAAAGTAAATATTTAGCTTGTGAATTAAATATTTAGTTTAGAATGAACGTATGGATGACATGGTGAAAATACTAGTTTGAAAAATGCATTTTCACATTTTTTCTTTATGACATGATGAATAAACTAAAATACTATTCTTCATTTTTTGTTACTATCAATCATCACTACAGCCATGATCAAAAGTAAGTACACCCTCATTTTTATCAGAACTTCTCTCCTTCCTCATGAAGATTTTATCAACCTGCCTCTGATTTCACCTCAGAGCTTCTACTTCCTGGTTCTGTTGCTCTGAAGGAAAAAACTACAAGCCAGGTGGACTGTGACGTCATCAGTTATACAACATCCGTCACATTTACTTTCGGTTTGAATTTACCTGTTCAGGTGTGGCGTCAGTTCGTTAGTTGGGTCTCAGTCTGTTGTTTAAATTTTCTTCTTTAACTCATTGGATCGTTTGAACAAACTGTAAGTTTGATTTGTTTATTTCTTGAACTTTTTCATCACTTTAACTTTTTCCTGATTGCTTCTAATCTCTGACGTTTGGAGAAAAGTTTCACTTCTGATTTCAGCTGAAACTTTAATATCTCTGCTGTTTGAAGGCTAATCTACAGGATTATTAGATTATTGATGAACTGGAATCAAACAACATGATGAACAGCTGATGTTTCACTGTTTTCTTCTCCGAACTGATTCATGTTTTTATTTCCTGGTACCGAACTCTAGTCTCCACCATTAACGTCAGCAACAGTTTCCTGTTGCTTCCTTTTAAAATAAAATATTATTAAAATGGGTTTGATTCAGTCAGATGATTAAATAGTTCATCTTTAATGGAACGAATAATCCACTTATAGAAATTAATAGTTGTGAACTATAAGACTTGTTCAGGTTGAATCAGTGAATGTAAATGTTGCTCCATGTCTCCATCTAGTGGACTGATAGTAGAAGTGCAGCAGCTGATGGCAGCTTCCTCTGCCTCTCTGCTGTCTGACTGCATTCACCTGACACTGATATGAAGCAGAGAAGAAGAGCCAATCAGAGGAGGAGCAGCTGATCTTTTTCCAGCTCTAATGATGTAAAGGATGATCAGAGTTGATGTGCAGATGAATGATGTGTGTTTCCTCTGCAGGTGAAGGTAGAAAGTGTGTGTGAGCTGATGTGAATTCAGCAGCATGGATCAGTGTGAGGACAGAGAGGAGGGAGTCCCTCCCTCTAAAACCACTCTGTGTGGGGAAGATGAGAGCCAGAGCAAAGGTCAGAGGTGAGGTCACCATCTCTAACTGTCCACAGCCCTTTTCACACAGCGTTCACTATATCAGGCCAGAACAGACGTGGTGATGAAGCTGCTGCTGCTCCTCTTTGCTGATTAAGTTTTAATCATCATGTTTCTGTCAGGATCCATCAGAGACTCAAACCAGAACCAGAACCAGAACCAGAACCCAGCTGTGTGTCCTTTAAGAGTGACAAGTCAAAGGATGAGAACATTTTCTTTAAATCTCCTGGATCTCCATCATCAGAGAGGTGAGCTGTTTCTAACTGCTGTAACTGTTCAGTTTATATCTGTTATTGTGACCATCCAATATTAATTTAACACACAAACACAAAAGGCAGAAGTGAGTTTAATTTCTAGATAGATATTTGGATTGTTCTCTAGATCTAAATTTAATTTATTTTCCAGACAGAGTAAAGCTGAAAGAAAAAGGATTTTATTAATTAATTTTATGATTAAAGTTTCATCTCTGTGGTTCAAACATCATCCAACATAGTGGATTATTAACCATTTCCACAGTTATGCTTAAAAAATATCTCATGTGGATATCTTTCAGAACCAGATGATCTCTAACTGACACCATAAATAAGCAACTGGATCATTCTCTGAATTTGGTGCATTTTGTGTCTCTCAGGTTTATCTCAAATATTTTCATATAATGCAACCAACATTTTTAAAGAAAAATCAAGTATTGGAAATATCCATGTTTATTGGTAATATAACACGCAAATATATTTTAAAAATTATGTTTTGAGAGATTTGATGGGTTGTTGAAGCGTAGAGGTCAGCCAAATGAGCATGTCCCCACTGACCAATGTTAATTTTTCACTGAATATAAAACAAATTAAACTAACCAGTAACTGCAACTTATTTGTACCATTTTAAACATTTTAGGTATACTTTAATCTAAATAAAAGAAATGTCATGTCCTCAACCTCCAACGCCTTGCCGGAGTCGACACTCAGCTAAACTCCTCTCCAAAGGATCACACAGACTAGAGCGCTTGCGTTGAGTCTTTAATGAAGCCAGATGGAGTAGGTGTAAAACTATGAAATAAACATACAAACTTTGAATAATACACAGTAGCAGTTAATACAGCACCCACAAGTATACTCGGTCGCTACAACGAAAGTATTAGCTCAAAGCCGTAAGTTCTCACAAAGCGGTATTGCATTTACAAATGATTAACTTATGCTTATATAACGAATATTAACATAACTCTTATACGTACCGACAGTGCTTTCTAGGACCAATTGTATAGGAGTAGCCGTGTTACTGCGAAAACAATGCGTTGCATTGTCCTGACTTGTCTGCTCTCTAATGACGTCATTAACGCCCGACTCTTAAAGTGATGTACATAAATTTCACCACTAGATGGCGACATTGAACGCTTAAATCTTATAACCTGTAGAATGTCAACTGACATAACATCACAAGAAATATGAAGAAAAATATATGAATTATTTATAAAATTTTACTTTTTAATCATGTCCCTCCAGTTTTGTTTAACCCTGTAACAGCAGACCAATCCCTCCTTTTTATAAATAATGGTTCAGTCCAATTTCCTCAGCACCCTGGAAGTGACATTACTTAAGTTTTTTCCCGCTCACACTGTAAAGAGATTTAAGTGTTAATATAGTTTCTTACCGATATTTTATTATTTTTTTATCCAAACATCGTCATTGTCAAGCTCAACCTTTCAACACCTTTAGGCATGTAAATGATAATTATTGTTGTTTGGGAAAAAGTAAAGAATGGTCTTTGAAACATATTAATTTATTGTTTTCATCATATCATATGTTGCTCCATAACCTAGCTAATGTGGACTTATGGCAACTTTTAGTAAAAATCTTCAACCCCGTTACAGTCTGGTCAACTGTTACAATGGGTTCAACCGTTATTTGATACATTGTTATGATTTTTTATAATAACTGCAAATATTAGACTAATATTTGTTGGACTGTATGCAAAGTTTAAAGAATGATTCAGAAACATAAAAAGCCTGATTTAATGTTTATTTTAAAGTATATTTTTATGATTTATGAAAAGAGCTTTTACATCAAACACATTTCCACTGGGAAATACCTGGTAAAGCCAGTCTGGTCCATCAGGACTTGGTTCCTGTGTGCATTATGAGAGCAGTTCAGCAGGGAAGGAAAGCTTCATGATGTGGTTGGTGAGATCTGCTGGAACTCAAGCAAACTGAGCTGATGTGGACCATCAGAGGTTCTGCTGGTTTTAATGGGATCAGCAGAAACATTAAATCTTTACAGCTACTTAGTTCACCTGGTTCACTTCTCACATCCAGATATTACTTCATGGACCTTTACCTTCTGATTGTCTCTGTGTGGACAGATACAATATGATCTCACTGGCTTCCAGGGATCTACAGGATCCATTTTAAAATCCTCACTATAACATCCAGGAGAGGACCCCACATGGACACACACCCACATATCTCAAACCTCCTCCATGTCCACATCACCTCAGATCTAGTCATCAGAACCTGATGGATGTCCCACACTGTCCTGAAGACCTGTGTGGACAGAGCCTTCACTTCAACTGTCCCCAAGCTCTGGGAAACTGTCTCCACCAGCATCAGATCTAATGACAGTTTTCTAGGTGATTTTGGTGTTACTGCTCTTCATCCTTGTAGTTCATCTTCCTCTTTTTAACTTCACTCCATTTTGTTCATATGATGCTCTGTTTTTCTACTTCAAGTACATTTAATGTGAAAGTCTTGGTGATTTCATTTCTGAATACTGCTGGATGAATATTTGTTGACTTCCTAATTGTTCCTGGTTCCTCCACAGAGTGGACCAGCAGAGCTCAGAGGTTCCCAGTGGTCCGTCTGCCCAGCAGCATCAAACACAGCTGGACTCCATATTTATGGTCTGTACATGAACAACAACTTTTCCAAGCGTTCTGTTCACAGTCATCTCCATGCTGCACTTTGTAGACCAGAGGACTGTCAGTCTGTCAAACATCCATCTGGTGTTTGGCTCCATGATTTCAGTCTGATGTTTCCTTCATCTATTATTCTATTCCAGACGTTGGAGGACAACATTGTCACTTTTCTGAAGAACGAGCTGAAGAAGATCCATAAGATTCTGAGTCCAAATGACCCAGAATGTTCAGAGAGTCAGACAGATGTTGATGATGTGTTGGAAGGTGAGGATGAAGAACAGAGGAGGAGCAGCAGAGAGGCAGTGATGAAGATCACACTGAACTTCCTGAGGAGGATGAAGCAGGAGGAGCTGGCTGACCATCTGGAGAGCAGTAAGAGGATTTCTACAAAGATTTGACCTGATGGATAAATCACACATTTACTGAAATTTGAAGAGATGGAAACACATTTATGCAAAACACCTTCAGAATCTGATTTTATTTAGTTCTTGATTTTACTTTTTGTCTTATTTTAGAACGTCTTGCTGCAGTTTGTCAACATCAACTTAAATCTGGTCTGAAGAAGAAGTTCCAGTCTGTGTTTGAGGGGATTGCTAAAGCAGGAAGTCCAACCCTTCTGAACCAGATCTACACAGAGCTCTACATCACAGAGGGAGGGACTGGAGAGGTCAATGATGAACATGAGGTCAGACAGATTGAAACAGCATCCAGGAAACCACACAGACCAGAAACAACAATCAGACAAGAAGACATCTTTAAAGTCCCACCTGGAACAGATCAACCAATCAGAACAGTGATGACAAAGGGAGTGGCTGGCATTGGGAAAACAGTCCTAACACAGAAGTTCACTCTGGACTGGGCTGAAGACAAAGCCCACCAGAACATCCAGTTCATATTTCCATTCACCTTCAGAGAGCTGAATGTGCTGAAGGAGAAAAAGTTCAGCTTGGTGGAACTTGTTCATCATTTCTTTTCTGAAACCAAAGAAATCTGCAGCTTTGAACACTTCCAGGTTCTGTTCATCTTTGATGGTCTGGATGAGAGTCGACTTCCTCTGGACTTCCACAACAAGGAGATCCTGACTGATGCTACAGAGTCCACCTCAGTGGACGTTCTGCTGACAAACCTTATCAGGGGGAAACTGCTTCCCTCTGCTCTCCTCTGGATAACCACACGACCTGCAGCAGCCAATCAGATCCCTCCTCAGTATGTTGGCATGGTGACAGAGGTCAGAGGGTTCAATGACCCACAGAAGGAGGAGTACTTCAGGAAGAGATTCAGAGATAAGGAGCAGGCCAGCAGGATCATCTCCCACATGAAGACATCACGAAGCCTCCACATCATGTGCCACATCCCAGTCTTCTGCTGGATCACTGCTACAGTTCTGGAGGATGTGTTGGAGACCAGAGATGGAGGAGAGCTGCCCAGAACCCTCACTGAGATGTACATCCACTTCCTGGTGGTTCAGACCAAAGTGAAGAAGGTCAAGTATGATGGAGGAGCTGAAACAGATCCACACTGGAGTCCAGAGAGCAGGAAGATGATCAAGTCTCTGGGAAAACTGGCTTTTGATCAGCTGCAGAAAGGAAACCTGATCTTCTATGAATCAGACCTGACAGAGTGTGGCATCGATATCAGAGCAGCCTCAGTGTACTCAGGAGTGTTCACACAGATCTTTAAAGAGGAGAGAGGGCTGTACCAGGACAAGGTGTTCTGCTTCGTCCATCTTAGTGTTCAGGAGTTTCTGGCTGCTCTTCATGTTAATCTGACCTTCATCAACTCTGGGGTCAACCTGTTGGAAGAAAATCCACCATCATTTTTTTAAAAATTTTATTACAAATCAAATATAAATAATGTCCATCAGAGAGCTGTTGACCAGGCCTTACAGAGTCCAAATGGACACCTGGACTTGTTCCTCCGCTTCCTCCTGGGACTTTCACTGCAGACCAATAGGAGACTCCTACAAGGTCTGCTGACAAAGACAGGAAGTAGCTCACAGACCAACCAGGAAACAGTTCAGTACATCAAGGAGAAGATCAATGAAAATGTTTCTGCAGAGAAAAGCATCAATCTGTTCCACTGTCTGAATGAACTGAATGATCGTTCTCTAGTGGAGGAGATCCAACAGTCTCTGAGTTCAGGATGTCTCTCCACAGATAAACTGTCTCCTGCTCAGTGGTCAGCTCTGGGTTTCATCTTAGTGTCATCAGGAAAAGATCTGGATGTGTTTGACCTGAAGAAATATTCTGCTTCAGAGGAGGTTCTTCTGAGGCTGTTGCCAGTAGTTAAAGCCTCCAACAAAGCTCTGTAAGGACACTGATTGTTTTGCCAGTTTTTTTTTAATAGAAATATGCTAATGATGAGGTAAATATATATATTAGTGTTTCAGTTTAGGGCTGCACAGTGGTGCAGTTGGTAGCACTGTTGTCTTGCAGCAAGAAGGTCCTGGGTTCGATACCCGGCCTGGGTCTTTCTGCACGGAGTTTGCATGTTCTCCCTGTGCATGTGTGGGTTCTTTCCGGGTTGTCCAGCTTCCTCCCACAGTCCAAAAACATGACTGTTAGGTTGATTGGTCTCTCCAATTTCTCCCTAGGTGTGTGTGTGTGTCAATGTTTGTTTGTCCTGTGCGTCTCTGTGTTGCCCTGCGACAGGCTGGCAACCTGTCCAGGGTGACACCGCCTCTCACCTGGAACGTTAGCTTGAGATAGGCACCAGCACCTCCTGACCCCATTAGGGACAAGGGTGTAAGAAAATGGATGGATTGATGTTTCAGTTTATACATTGTTGCATTGTCTCTTCAAATTGTCTCACTGGGGGGGATGTGTAAAGGAGACAGAGACTTACTTCAGCAGCTGAACATTAATATTACATATAAAAGCAGCAAAACTTCTCCTCTTTATGTTAAAATTTAAATTGTATTAATTTAGCTAATTGTGGAATTTTATAATTCTATTTCTAGCCTCCTTGTTGCCTGTAGTTCTGTCCTTTAAGGCTGGAGGAATAACTATAGAATGAACTATTTCACAACAAAAGGCAACGTAAATATGTGTAAAATAAGATAGTTCCTTCTCTGTCCAAGAAAAACATAGAAAAATACTATTTTTAAGAAGTGATTAATAACAGATGTTTCTCTCTGTCTCCTCAGACTGAGTGACTGTAACCTCTCAGAGAGAAGCTGTGAAGCTCTGTCCTCAGTTCTCAGCTCCCAGTCCTCCAGTCTCAGAGAACTGGACCTGAGTAACAATAACCTGCAGGATTCAGGAGTGAAGCTTCTCTCTGCTGGACTGAAGAGTCCAAACTGCAACCTGGAAACTCTCAGGTAACTCTGGGCACTTGACAAATTGCTGCATCTTAGGAGCAGAAAGAAACATTATTACAGATCCCAGCAGTTGCTTTGCTTTCTTATTTATTCCACATGTTTCAAATCCGTCCGTCCGTCCATCAGTTCAGACCTTGGGTTCTACCTCAATGTTCTCATCATGTGATGAATTGTGTGTCTGCAGCTTATCAGGCTGTTTGGTCTCAGAGGAAGGCTGTGCTTCTCTGGCCTCAGCTCTGACCTCCAACCCCTCCCATCTGAAAGAGTTGGACCTGAGCTACAATCATCCAGGAGACTCAGGAGTGAAGCTGCTGTCGGCTGGACTGAAGGATCCACACTGGAGACTGGAAGCTCTCAGGTATGGAGGAACCTGCTGCAGGAGCAGAGAAGGTCTGATAGAGGAGGAAGAGGGAGAAATGTCTTTAGTCAGTCTGCTGGGAAACATTTAGTTTGAAGCTAAATGTTTAATTTGATAATTCAATATTTAGACGCCTCATCTGGAGGCAGAGATCATTACCCAATTTTCTGGAATATTCTCCAGACTAAGAACGGCTCACAAGGAAAATTAAAGAGTGGGATGGGTTTAATAGTTTAATAGGGACTCTGACTAAATTAATAAAAGAAGTTCAGTTAGATTTCCATGATGATCTACTTATGGCAGAAAGGACTTTAAAACAATATTTGATGGAGCTCCAGACCAATCAGCCCCAAGAAGCAAAGATGAGAAGAAAAGTAACTCCATGTTGGTCAGATGGATGTTTAAAAGTTATGGGAGAGAAAAATAAAGAACTTTAGATTTTAAACAAAACTCACAACTTTCAGGATTTAATAAAATATAAATTACATAAAAAGTGAAGAAAACTATTCATGAGGCAAAGAAAGAAAGTGAGAATTTTAACAGTTTCATCCATTTAGTAGTTTGATCTCCACCAGGGGGCGACATCTGGTGGAGATCATCATCTCTCCTGATGAAAGGAATCAGGAGAGACTGGAAATCCCTTGTTTTCCAGAGGAAATGAAGAATTGCAGTGAATGATGGTGAAAAAGTAGAATTGTGCTCTGTTGACTGTGGTAGAAATTAAAAAACAATAATAAGACCTTTTAGACAGATCCAAGAAAAGACTAATATGTTTAGGTTTTCAGTAGTTGGGAAAGCTTTTGGGATTGTTCAATAAAGTTTGGGAAAAATTCCCAACGTCTTGGAAAAAGGCAGAGACCCTTCATGTTGGAAAACCAGGGAAATATCCATCCGACCAATCAGATTCCAGATCCACAGCTCTGACGTCACATTTAGGATAAATAATGGAATCGTAATAAGAGAAAGAAAAACATTTTATTGATAAAGTAGAGGGATGATATCAGCCCATCAGATGGTTTAGAAGAGGGAGAGGAAGCATCATGGGACTGCAGAGGTCCTTCACCTGATCCTGGTTGTTGGGACAAGAACTTTGTTACTGAACTTAAGGACATTTTTCATGTTTCTGTAAGTAGATTTATTGGTGGGAACTTTTACTCCACTACATTTTACAGTATCTGTACTTTCTACTTCACTACATTTCTATGCGTTACAAGTTACATCCAAGTCGCTTTGCGCTTTTTGATTTGTTGGTTAGTTTGAAAGTAATCAATGATTCTGGTGTCGCCTTTGCCTCCCTGATATCATGAACTGCTAGCTTTCAAAAATTCACAATCAAATCTGAAAAACATATCGAGGAAAGTTAAGCTGCTAAACGCTGTCTGAGTTTTGGGTGTTAAACTGATTTAGGTTAGAGAAGTTTTATGTAATCTTACCAAGCTTCTAGTTTAAATCGACTGCAATAAATAAAACAATTAAATAGTTGTAAGCAGCTGAACTGGCAGTAACATTGATTACTGCGGTCGGGGCTCATGGAGCGCAGCGTCTCCTGCCATGAATGTCCCAGTAACGTTAAACTCCTCCACATCCTGGTTACTGAATTAATGTGAATAATCTCCATCTCATATTTACATTTACAGTCATATTCAATAAATTAAAATATTGGTTCCCATGAGGCTCGTTTGTCAGGTTTTAAAACAACTTCAGCAGATATTAAACATATTTTTCATGCTTTCTTACTTTTACTCTAGTAAAAATGTTAATGTGGTTCTTTTACTAGAGAACATTTTTGTCTGTTTATTTGTAATTTTACTTCAGTACATTGTTTGAGTTCTTTCTCCACCTCTGGTGAACAGCCAGTAGGTGGCGCTAGAGTCAGGAGGAGGCAGCCTGGAGAAAAGGCTGTTCCTCCCTGATCTGTTTCCAAGCAGTCAGAGTGTAGAAGTTGAGAGCTGGAGAAGTTTCCTCCTGTTGCTGCAGCAGCAGAGATGTTCTGCTTCATGGACTAAATCAGGTTGGAAAGAGGAGAGATCTTTACTGAGCTGCTGGATAAAAGCTTCTGAAACATTTCAACTCTTTCTGGAAACTAATGAGACATAAAAACAATGGATGTTTTTACCATCCAGACCTTTAGAACCAGTTCAGGTCAATAATTCAGTTGTTTCTGTGGAAGATGAACAGATTTGATGTGAAATGATGAAATTCTTCATTTCTATCTGATGTTCCAGCAGATCTGTAGAAAATGGAGCTGCAGCTCTCAGATATTTCAGTCGTCATGTTTTCTATCAATGAATCCACTGATTAAAGCAGGAATCTCATCTCCATGTTCTCCTCCAGAGGTTCCCAAGGTTTGTTCCTGGAAGCTGCTGCTGGTTCCTCCAATCCAGGCTCCGCCCCCTTTAGAGGAAATCTGTCCATATATGGCGCTAAGAGTCACCTTGATGCTGCAAAGCTTTGTTCAGGGATGAGATGTCAGGATGTTAGTGTCAGTCTGTTCCAGGCTTTAGTTGTTCTCCTCATGAGGAGCTGAAGTCTCTGACAGGAACGTAGAGCTGAACAGGAGAAGAACTTGAAGCTTCTTCTTGGCCTCTGATTGCAACAGCAGGACAATCCAACATTTTAGTCTTACTTCATCTGGAAATATTTCTTTGACCCTGAATCAGTTTGAAGGCAGGCCAGCTCCTCATCAGAGCTGAGATCTTCTCTGTCCTCCATGCTGGAAATGTACAAGTCCAGCAGCTCCTGATCAGTGACATCAGAGCGTGACATCATCAGTAGAGTGATGATGTCATTTCCCTCTCAGAGCAGCTTGGAAATCTGAGAGGAAAGATGCAAACAAAGACTCTCTGGACTGTTGGATCTGCTGGTTCTGGTTCCAGATGCTCCTTGGACACTTTCACAAGCCATTACTGCAGCTGCTGGATTCAGGATGCTGCTTCTTCTTCTTGGTCTCATTGTAAATGTGTGCAGCATCGCCACCTGGTGGTGTTGGTTGGTAGAGGAAGTGCTGAAAGGTTGGAGGTGTTTGTCAGAGGTGTGTGATGATGGAAGCCTCTCCCTGGTTTGTGAGTCTGAGCTCAGAGATCAAATCTTTGATTCTTGTTGAACTCTTTGTTGAATGTGATTCAGCTTCTCCTTTTTAATGTTTGTATTTCTGGATATTACAGTGAGGCCACAGCAGGTTTTCAGCAGCAGGGCTGTTTAGTGTTTCATTCCTTCATCTGTGTGTGGGAGTGTGGATGGAACAGGTATCCAGGTGTTGTGTCAGAGTTTAGATTGATTGTATTTTAATGCTGATTATTAAATCAGGTTGAGCTTCCAGAAATGTTTCCTTAGTTTCCTGATGTCCTTTTAGGCTTCAGTGAGTTTCTTCAGGTTGTTACTGAGGGATTTCCTTTCTCCTCTCTGTTGGAGCTTTTCCTGTGTTTGGAGAAATGAGTTGTGCTGCAGCAGCACCAACTGTCCTTCCTACATCCACTGCAGTTTGCAATCCAAATGTTGGACTGTTCCTGTCTCAGTGGAGGACAATGTGTGTCTGAGAGACATGTAATGTCCATGTTTGCTGCTGAAAGAGACTGATGGTCTGACCCCCCTCCTCCTTTCAGGGTGGAGCCTGCTGGAGTCCCATTCTTGACACCAGGTCCATGGAGATGTAAGTGTGTTTTTCATCTGATTCATGACAACAAAGCAGCTCACATTCAACCATCTTCAAACTGTCACATCACTCATTCAGGAGTCATCATCAAAGTGTCAATAAATGATCAATAACTGCAGCTGGATTGTGTTTGTTCTCTCCATCAGATTCCTGTCAACTCACCATCGACACAAACACAGTGAGCAGAGAACTCAAACTGTCTGAAGACAACAGGAAGGTGACATGGGAGGAGCTTCAGTCATATCCTGATCATCCAGACAGATTTGATTTTCCTCAGCTGCTGTGTAGAACTGGTCTGACTGGTCGCTGTTACTGGGAGGTCGAGTGGAGAGGAGGAGTTTATATATCAGTGAGTTACAGAAGAATCAGGAGGAAAGGATACAGTAGAGACTGTTGGTTTGGAGAGAATGATCATTCCTGGAGTCTGAGCTGCTCTGATGATGGTTACTCTGTCTTTCACAATAACAGAGAAACTCGTCTCTCCTCCTCCTCTGTCTCTAACAGAGTAGCAGTGTATGTGGACTGTCCTGCTGGCATTCTGTCCTTCTACACAGTTTCCTCTGACTCACTGATCCTCCTCCACACCTTCAACACCACATTCACTGAACCTCTGATTCCTGGATTTAGGTTCTGGTTCAGTTCTGGTTCCTCAGTGTTTCTGTGCTGAGTTGAGTCTAAAGAGTCTAAAGATTTTCCTCCTGTCAGAGAAACTCTCTCACTGTTGAACAGATAGTTCAGTCTCTACAATCTATTTCTTGGTGAAACAATTCTGATTGAGTCCTTGGAAACTTTTTCTTCTTCCAGTCCTTTAAATATGGAAGCTGGGATTATTCCAGGATTATTCCAGGATCCTCATGTTTTCCTGTTTGTTTCCAGTCAAAGCTTCACACTGAATATCAAGATGTTGTTTCTCTCATTTTTTCCTTTCATTCATCAGATTTCATTGAAATGTTGATCAGTTTTTCTCAATCACTGATCATTTTCTGTTTCTATCGGCTCCTATTTTTCTCAACATGTCAGATTTGAATATTAAATCTTCCTTTTGTAAATTTGCTGCAGTTTTTCTTCATGTGTTTTAAATAAAAACATTTTTCTTCTGCATTTGGTTCATTTGCTGCTCATTCTGTTCTTTTCCTGTTCAAATTTAAATATTTGCATTAAAAAGATTTTTTCATCAACTCTGCCTTTCAGAAAGTCCTGATTTAAAGTAAAACATTCCCATCCCATGAAGGTCAGAGGTCAATGCTTTGAAGCCTAAAGTGGGAAAATCTTCATATTTTCTGTTTCATTCAGAACTTCTACCTGAAACTCAGAACCTGCAGAACATTTTTCTCTTTGGAGGAAAAATCCCAGGAACTGGAAGATCAGAGCAGAATGAAAACTGGAGATCAGTGTTGGACAGAAAAGGTCTGATCGCTGCATCTCTGCTATATTTTACATTTAAATCTGATAACAAAAAGTAAACCTGTTTTTAGTGAATAAACCAACATGGATATGACCCGCCACAGCGCCAACGTGGGCCACACCTGATTCAACCCAAACCGGAAAATGAAGGATTTAACTGGAAAAAGCAAAACCCAGTAAAATCAGCAGCTGGTTGTGATTAAAATGCAGTTTGTTGCAGAGGTTCAAACTTCCTGATGGTGACCTCTCCTCCGTCCCTCACCTTGTCTGGCCGGTTTTAATCCTCACTGCAGTGTTAGACTGGAGCTCATCTCTCAGATTAACCAGATTAACACTGAGCTGCAACAGGAACCAAACGTCTCTCCTCCAACTTATTTCACTGATTAATAACAAGGTTGGATAAAAACATTGAGCTGAGCTTCTCATTCCTTAAAGAGTCATGAAGAAAGACTCACCCTGGAACTGCAGAAAAGAAGTTAGAAAGTTTAAAAATAGATGGAAAAACTTTGTAAATATATTCTAACAAGTGATTTAATTATCTGTTTATTTTTGTATCTTTTAATGTATAAAACTGTATAAAAAAGGTGTAAATGGTTAAAAATCTTCAGAATGAGCCAATTTTTAACCTGATTAATCATCACAATAATTCTTTGTTGGACCATCGCTACGCGGTACTGAGGAGGAAACTTTAAAACAGTTTTAATGTAACTTTCTCTATGTCCTAACATGAGATAATCTGAGAGAACAAATGGAGTTCCTCTGCCTCCTCCCTGTGTTCTGCTGAATTACTCTACTGGGTCAGAAACAAGCCATCAGAACCAGAACAATCAGCCATGAGCCTGCAAGTATTGGACATGTTTTTGTCTAAATGAGGTGATTTTATGGCTCCATTTTGCCAGATCACATAGTAGCATTTCTACCTAAAGCCAAACATTAACAGCCAATCCATGTGATCGGTATCTGTGATCGGCAGTGATCGGACCTCATGGTGATCAGAACCGGCAGGAAAAACCCTGATGGGAGCGTCTCTACCCAGGAGTAATATGATGGTTTAGAAGTTCATTGAAATCTTTTCCGTTTTGAAAGAAGCTCACATTTGGGGAACTTGTGAATGATTACATTATTTATCATACTTGGTTCTGCTTAAAATGATTCAATTCAACTGAATTATTCTATTGTCATTATTGTTCTTACATTTGGGAGATTGAACATTTCTGTTTTTATTAAGTTTTTAAAATAAAACTTTAAAAAGTTCAGAAAATAAAATCAATCTACTGAACATTCTGATTTTATGAGGATCTGTTTGAAATGTTTGTTACAAAGTTGATTACTGCATTAATTTTTATGTGAATTAAATTGGTGTTTAATTTGTGTTTTTTGTAATGAACTGTTACTGGATGTAATACTATTTTTATTTTTTAAAGGATTTTGACCCGTTTACTGGCCGACATTTATTCTATAAATCATTTGGTGACCAATTAAAAAGTAAATGTATTGAACTAAAAATGGAATATCTAATTTCTGGAGCAGAAATATTAATCACTAATACAGTTTCCTCAAGTGACTGGAGTTTATTTATTTTTAACACAGTTTGATGAAATGGTGAAGAAAAATATAAGACAATTATAAATGGAACTGGTTCATTTTTGGGGAAAAACTGTCATAATTGTCAGAAAAATACAAAGAAAATTAAAAACTTTGTTTTTAAACACCTTCAGTAAAATTAAAGTTATAAGAAAATGTTTAATAAATGATGGAAAATACTTTATTTTAAGATAAATCACGGTCGCACCACATGACATTCTTAAGACCACAGCCGAATCATATTGATAAAAAACCTCTGAAAACATTTCATTTTAATTTTTAATTATAATGTCTGTGTGCACAACATTTCAAATGTTGTAATAATTGCAATGGATCAACATATTTTTAAATGTTTAATTTCCCCTGATGGAAATCCTGATACGTCAACGACCCTGAAACAGACGTTCCTCCAAAATCTCAGTGATTTCCTTTTCTTTCAGTCTTGCATCCACATCAGCAGAAAGAGGTTTTGAAAGCACTGAAATATCATCAGTAGCAATAATTTCAGCATTTAAAAGCTCAAATCTGACTTCATCTAGTTGAGTATCAAGTCCTTGAATGGGAGGTTTTAGACTCCTGGGTAGTTTGAGCAGTGAATGTAACAAACAGCCATTGATAGAAAAAGCTGCTGTTCCTGTAAATGAAGTCAACATGACAGTTTGATTTGATATGTCAGCCTCCTCTCCATCAGTAGAAGAGGCTACTGATGGATCTGATGATCCAGAGCAGTGCTTGCTTCAGAGTCAATACATTTAATCAGGTGGGATTTTCCACTTCCTGCTCCACCGTTGACATAGAAGTAAAATGGATGAGGGTTCAAAGCACAGAAACACTGAATACACCAGTCTCTTACTGCACAGTTTGGTGTCTCCATTGGTGGATTGATGGGAAAACTGAGAGCATCAATTTACTGGACTGAACTGGAGATTGATAAAACACGGAGTGGAGTTTTCTTCTGTGCATTTTTGTGCCATAAATGGATTGGAAACCAAATCTGGAAAGAGTTTGACTGGAAAGTAAAAACCAGATTTAATAAAACTCAATTAAAAAGTTTCATTTCCAGGATTCCAACCACAGATAGATGTTGGAGGAATTTGTGGAATGGTCGGTCATCACACACGTCTTCTGGGACTGACCACAAATAAAGACCTTCTGGGAGGAAATGAAACAGGAGATTGAGGACATTCTCAGGACAGATCTCCCCATGGAGCCTCTTCTATTTCTGCTGGACATAAACACCAAGGATTTACTCACTAAAGATCAATGTTACATATTGTTGCACCTTCTGCTACTAGTAGCAAGAAAGACAATTACACTAAACTGGATTAAATCCTGTTCACCAACTGTTGCTGAGTGGAGAAAAACTGGAACATGACAACATGATGGAGCGTCTGACTGAACAACTAGACATGAAAATAGATCATTAAATATGTAGTTTAGAAAATAAATATTGGATTTGAAAATTAAATGTTTAGTTTGGAAAATAAATATTTATTTTGAAGGTAAATATTTAGTTAAAGTTTTATTTCCACATATTTATCAGAACTTCTCTCCTTCCTCATGAAGATTTTATCAACCTGCCTCTGATTTCATCTCAGAGCTTCTACTTCCTGGTTCTGTTGCTCTGAAGGAAAAAACTACAAACCAGGTGAGCTGTGATGTCATCAGTTATGCAACATCCGTCACATTTACTTTCGGTTTGAATTTACCTGTTCAGGTGTGGCTTCAGACCGTTAGTTGGGTCATAGCAGTTTGTTTAGCCACCAGCTTGAGAGATAGCAAACAGTGAAAAATGAATGAGAATGTGTGAGTGAGCGGAACAAAAAGAGAGCAGAATAGGTGTTAGACAGCAGACAGGAAGCTGGAAACAAAACCTTTTTAAATCCTCTTTAGTCCCAATGTGACTACAGATTCATATTTCCATTATTCTGCATTTCTGAAAACTCACTGCTGCTCCAGTGACTAATTAACTTTGCTGAAGCATTTTTTTTAAATAGACATGTTTTCCAGGTGGAGATTATAATCTGAATTTAAAATAAATCTCAAATTCTAATTTAAAACTAGAGATGCACAATATTGGATTTTTGGCCTAAATGTTGATTTACTAAAACTCGTTTGGCAGATAACCAATAACCAATAACCGATACCAATGCCGATATTTTGGTCCTATACCTACTTACTGAAACTATATGGTTTTCTCTACTGTGGAAATAAAATACTGCATTAATTTGATCAATTTAGCAAGCTACCAAATGCAAACGCTAAAATGGTACACTTTCAACTTGCATTGTGTTTAATGTCACCTTTATTTGACATTTGCTCTCTCTAAGACGATGACAACACTCAAACACTCATTGTCACTGGTTCATCAAAACAATGGCTTTTATATCTGTGAGTTATATTAAATTTTACAGCTAATGTCAGCAGATACCGATACAATGCCGATAATATGGTGCATCAATATTTAAAAGTACCAAATTGTAACTTCAAGATATTAATCTCCTCTGCACCACAATTAAATGCAAACTGAATTCGCATTGGATCAGCTTTTTACACCACAACAAACATCTGAGATTGCTGCATCTATGTCGGTAACTCCAGATAGCTGTAATTACTTTGACAAAGATTAATTAGGCCAGAATAAGCTGAATTAATGAGGTTAGCACAGACACCTCAGCCAGGCCTTAGAAGCTGAAAACCACTTCTGTTGAGATTTCAAAGTGTGTGAATGACTGAATGATTGAGGCAAACTGACAAAAGAAGTAGTGGGGAAAAAGTTGCAGAAATCAGTATTCCTCCAACTTTATAGAAAGAAAAAACTAGAATCACACAAAAGGTGTGAACAGCAAACAAGATCTAATCAGAACCAAGTAAACATTCTCACTTATTTCTCCTGTTGCCT
Organism: Xiphophorus hellerii; assembly: GCF_003331165.1. Taxonomy (NCBI): domain Eukaryota; kingdom Metazoa; phylum Chordata; class Actinopteri; order Cyprinodontiformes; family Poeciliidae; genus Xiphophorus; species Xiphophorus hellerii. The sequence goes on along the minus strand of NC_045679.1, from coordinate 6,945,464 downwards.
TGTGAATGGACTTAGAAAAGAAAATCCTCTGAAAGAAAACAAGTGCATAGTATCAGTCTGAGTATCACAGCACTCTGAATCATTCAAGCTTAATCCTATAGTGTATCGCACCGAATCTACAACGCAGCATAACACTCATGACTATTTATCTCTCCACAAACAGTAAATAAAGCGACACACACATCAACTTTTCATTCCCCCATCATATATCTGCTCAGAGTGCTGCACCGTGGCTGATAGTTTCCCAAACCTGACAGTCGCAATGCTCTAAGTGCAGCAACAGTAACCAGAGACCCCATAAGATAAATGGCTCCGAGTTCAGTGTCAGGGAGTAGGCAACTAATGTGGTCCTGTTTTGACCAGATAACACACACTGCTGCTGTGTGTGTGTGGGTGTGTGTGTGTGTGTGTCAGCTCATCAACTTTCTAAATGTATGCAGGACAGATTTATTTAGCTGGTTCTCATGGTAAAAAACAGGAGGCAAGGTCATGGCAGCCATGTTTTACCCTGGAACAACGCTACAGAAAAAGTCCGGATTCATTTTCCTACGACTGATTTTTTAAAAACAAAAATGTACAACAACATTTTAAGCTCCAACTTAGTAGTTTGTCATTGATTCCCATCTTTTACAAGCAGTTAATAGGAGTTGATTTAATTAACATTAGTTTATAGGAAACCCAGCAGAGAGACCTAATAGGCACCCTTCTGTCAAAATTTAATCGGAGTTTGATGGATGAGTGATTAATGACCCTAATTAATTGATATTAATTTCCGGTCACATGATGCCCCTCCCCCCATCCGGTCACATGATGCCCCTCCCCCATCCGGTCACATGATGCCCCTCCCCCCATCCGGTCATATGACCCCCAGGATGTCTCATGACCTCAGCATGCTTAGCACGTGTTACAATATATTCCCGCTAATTTCAATTCATCCAATAGAAACAGAGACAGGCTCTGAGTTTTATGAGTAATACAATTAAAGTATAAAAAACAATAAGTGTTAAATAATCAAGAATAATATACAATATAATATATTTAAATAGAATGTTGTAATTAACTCCGGTTTTGCTCACCAAGCCGTTCGTGTTTGTGCGTGTGTCCAGGCAGAATACTGTACAGAGATGTCCCTCAGGATGTCTCAATGCCATACAGTGTTTAAGGGGAACTCCTTCTGACCTCTATGAGTTTGAATTAGCCAATAGAAGCAGAGACAAGGGGTTCGGTGTTAGAAAATCATTAGTAACATACAATATAGTATATTCAAATAGAATGTTGTAATTACCTCCGTTTTTTTAAACAGAAGGTCTTTCTGATATACTGCCTGAAGCGGGACATGCCACAGCCATCAGGAAGACCCTCATGACCTCCGGTCATCATGTGTGACACGTGTGGCTCTCTATATTTCCGATCATCTCAATTGGGTCTCTATCGGGGGTTGATTGATATGATGTAAACGCCAGCACAGGATTCATTCTCGTGACTGTTTGGAGGAGGCCCCATGACAGTGCTGCTCACCAAGCCATTCGTGTGTGTGTGGGTGTGTGTGTGTGTGTGTGTATATAAAGACATATAGAAACAAAAGTCCCTAAAGAAAACCTACAGTTTAACTATTTTACTGCATTATTTATGGTAGCACAATTAGCCAGTGTTGACTATGAGTTTGTGATTTCCTTCATCACTTCAATTTTAAACTTTAATAGATTTTGTTTTTTCTGTAACACTTGCTAGTGTGATACATTTCAGTAAATGTTCCTCATTTGTACACGTACTTCTTAAGAATATGTGACAGACAGTAAACAGGCCTACTCAAATTTAACTTTTATCTTTCCGCAGTTAAAGAATTTGTCCAGACTTTTCCAGAATTTGGCCCGGCTTCACTGTGAATAATTTTGTTCAGTTTTTTTTTTCTTGCTGTTGAATCAACGCTGATCTTCCCACTGCTTCATGCTTTCTCCAAAATAGTAAATCTTGGTTTAAATACATTTAAACTCATAGATTTTTTTTCTGTAACACTTGCTAGTGTGAAACATGTTAGTAAAAGTTCCTCATTTGTACTCGTACTCCTGAACAATATCTGACAGGGACTAAACAGGCCATGGTGAGGTTCCCTTGGATTTATATTGATTTACTCAATGTGTAAATATTTATCAAACTGAATAGCCATTCCGTTTTTTTAATATAGTATTTTTTTCTTTTGGTGTTTGTTGCACAAATTCAAATATATGCTGGCTATCAACCAACAATTAAATCAGTGAATTTGTGTTTTTTCTTAAATACTCCCTCTCTCCGAGACTTACTTACATCTTCTGACAGCTAGCCCCACTTATAATAACATTGACTAAGTTTGCTATTGGTACACTTTACCTAAAAATAAAAATTAAACATACTCACTACACAACCATGCTCCAAGAGTTGCTCACAAAATGGTGAATTGTTTTGTTACCTTAAAAATGATCTGCAGCTTTTGTTCCTTGGTCCTAATGATGCTGTTCACTAATGTTCACTAACAGACAGTTCAACACTTCTTGTGATTGATAAGCTTATAAATGATCGATGTGAAGCATCAGTATGCGCTAAAGAAGATCATATCAGTCGTATTAAGTAAAATATCATTAAACTCAAAGCAATCAAAATTATATTTCTCTGAAAGGTCTTTTTTTTCAGGGAGTTTAGACTGTATGAAAGGAATCATTGAAATATACTATGAAATATTTTATCTGCTGCATCCCCATAATAAAACTTCATTTGTGAATTGAATGATTACATTGCATCTAGATACAAAAGAATCAACCGTTAATTAGTAATCATACTGACTAACAAGATCTGATCAAACAAGAAACTTGACGACCTCAATTGATTTCTCACATTGGAGAATAAACCGTCTGACTTTCTTTAGCCACTAAATTTAACCTTACCAAAGTTTTGCCTTGGAGCAAACAGGTACTGAGTTTGAAGCGGATCAGACGCCTTCAGCCATCTGCTAAAGCTAGACTCCGGCCTTCCTCACTGTAAAATAAAACATTAGACTTAAAGAAAAGTTCAAGCGAACATCACTTAATTATCATCGACTTGTTGTTTGTACTCATCTTAAACAAGTGGCAGGAACATTTGGATGTATATAAAAAAAGCTTTATAAGTTAATCTATTTAAGTTGAGTCCATGCAACAAGTAAAATAAAATAAAAAGTGAATTATTTGAAAGTAATGAGGATTTAGGGTGGTAAAAGTTGAACATTTTAACATGTCCAGACACTACACCACTTCTGCTCAAGCAAACCAAAAGGTTTTGAACAGAACAACCATGTCAAATAATGAGACCGTGAATCTTTAATCTATGTAGCAAATATATTGCTGCTGCTGCTGTAGGCAGAAAATAAAATAAGTTTTGTGGAGAATAATATTTTGGATGAGTTTAAGAATATTGTTTGCCAAAATCACACGGTGTAACTACACTTGTCTTTTATATGTAGCAGTAATTGAATCTTTTTGAGGCAATTGGTTTGCATAAATTAAAGTAAATACGACCTATTTTCCTGCTCCACATACTTAGCTAGCAATGTGCCAGTTAGCTTCCCAGTCTGAACTTCTGGGCAATGTCTTGATTCAGTCAAATTTTCTATCTTGTATCTCCTGAACTCTGATATTTTGCTTGCTGGTCTTCATCGTGCTCTGAATGCAGTATCGGGTTTCTCTTACTTTAACCCGCCCAACTTGCACCTGATTGGCATGTTAGCCTTTTGATTCCCTCCCAGCGAGGCGGTGCTTCACAAAGCAAACCGTTTGTCAAACTGTTGATCTGCCTCATGGCTGTTTTAGAAGATATGGTGACTGAGGTTTAGACAGTACTAGCCAGCTCATGCAGCTTGTTTTGACTAGATGCCAGTCCTAAAAGTACATATCTTTAAAATATGAATAAATACGTACAATTCCATAATTATTCGATCCAACGGTTATAGAAGTTTTGTAATAATGCAATTCAGGTATTTTACATTTTCTGGACTAAAGGAGGATTTCAGTTCAACACCTGTGGTTTCTTAATGTAAGTGTTTCTGCTACTGGACAAGAAACAGGGTTGAAAGAGGATTTAGAAAGAAAAATACAAAGATGATAGTTGTTTTTACCGAGAGCAAGGCTGTGACTAGTTATCAGGACAGAATGAGACCTGTAAAACTGTTAGGCCCATACGACCAAGGAGGGAACCAGTCATCTGCTCCAATAATTTATTGGCCTTTAGGAAATATTTTTGGACACAGCCATCCGCAGGAGCAAGATCAAGCAAGAACATCACAACATCAGATGTATTTTTTCATCCTTATATCCGTGATTTAAAACTATTTTTAATTTTGTGTCATCTTAAAGATGGAAAGATTCAATTATTTTTTCACCCATGGAAAAGTGTAATGTGTTTATTATGAGTAGGATTAACCAAGCTGAAGGAAAACAAAGAAAAAGGATAAATAAATATTCATTGATTCAGAACCGAATCAGCAAATATGAAGCCTAGGCGCAAATTCAAACTGGAAGACTCTTTAGCCCCACCTGCATCATCCAGTCGGCGCGTCCCGCTCATCACCACCGACCTATCAACGCTGGACCAAGCCACGTCACGTCCAATCACCGACCAAGGCCCAGTTGATAAGGACCTCCATCCATGGCATCTTCCGCTTTCCAGCTGCGCTCAACCTGTTCAGCCGCACGCCTCAGCTCCCAGCCAGCTATCTCGCCAGATCCATTTCTCCGTGATTGCTCGTCCTTCCACCTCTAATGTCCCTCATAAAAGCCGCTAAGCCGCTTGCTCGGCCCCTTCCTTCCCTCAGTCGCTCCTCAGATGGAAGAAGAATCCCCCCGGCCCCATTCAGTCTAAGCAGCTTCTGCCGCCGCTCTCTCGCCTGACCGGGATCCACCGTCTCTGGCTCCCGCGTCACCCACTCCACTGCCCTGGCCGACCCGCCACGGTCTCGCTGCACCGATCTCCGTCGCCCTCCCAGCCCGTTGCTCATCATCTCTCCACCGCCGTTCATCGCATCGCCTTTCCACCGGTTCCTCGCTCTGGTTCAGCCACTTCAACAGCTTCAGTCACTTCCGCATAGCTGCTGGCGGTCCGGTCATCAGCTCCTCCCTTCGGATTTCCCACGCTATGCCCGCCTCGGGCTTTCAGGGTAAGACGTAGCCTCACACGTCTCATTCATGTTCTGCAACGTTAGGAAACGCGGAACTTAGTCTATCCCCTTCCCGAACTTGCAGGCCCATTTCGCATGCGCCACCCGGGCGCGTTTCAAATGCTTCAGAGCTTTTAATCGTATGAATGCATACATGAATTAGTAAATAGTAGCTTCCCTCCCAGGTGTGACCCAAGGCGGATCGCCAACCTCTTTTCTACAGCTTCCCGCTCTCAGTAGTAGCCTCAGTTATCAAGCCCCATATATTCCTCCTTTAACTTTATTATGCCCGCACTGGACTTCCTGCTCCTTTTCTCGGCCCCTCTCAAATCAGCGGCCGTGTTTGGTCACGTTTATCCGCACAGCGGGATTATTCATTCATAAAAAACAGTAGACGTATGCGCACCCAGCTACGTAGAGCTGTTCATGGGTCGTCATGGTTACCGCATTCATTTCTCTGCTTCAACATTGACTATCTTAAATAGTGCACCCGCCGTCTTTAACCGCTTGACAGTACGTCATGCCCCCATTGACATTACTGAGCAGGATGCGCATTAATAACCAAAAGGGAAGAAGAAGAAATAAAAAAAATAAAAAAAATAAAAAAAATAAAAACAACCTTGACATTTTGCATGCCGCTGTCAGGATTTGAGTTTTCTGCTTATCTATTTCGAGTTTCCGTGTTTCTCCGAGTCTCCGTGTTGTCCTGTCTCCCCTCGTTTGTTCCCAGGTGCGTCTGGTTCCCTGATTACCCCCTGTGTATTTAATGTCACCTGTGTCTCAGCGTCTCTGTCGGGTCCCTGTCGTTAGTCGTCTGTTCGTAGCAGTCATTTGTCATGCATTCTCGGCCCTTTTGTTCACCCTGTTACCTGCGTTGAGCCCTGGTTTCCGCTCAGCAGTGCTGCCTGGGATTTAGGACCGTTTTCGGATTATCGTACTGTTTATTCATCATTAAACATCATTTTTACTGCTACCTGGTTCCACCGCATCTGCCTCACCACCCACCACTACAGTTCTCGACAGCCATTCACAATCGTACGCTGGCCGAAGAGAGGCGACCCTTACTGACTTCTAGTTGTAAATTATATCAACAGCCTATTTGTGCCCCTTGTCTTAATAGTTAGGCATGCATCATGCGCCGTAGTGAAGCTGGCTAATAATCCCTCCAGGGCACATTGGTACAAGTCAGCTCAGTGCTTTCACCTATTGTTACCCAAGTCACTAATCGTCGTTTGCCAGGGTCTTCATCCCATCATCGTTTCTCATCAAATTTCGTTTAGTGTCCCATTCACTACTCATCAAGGTAACTTTAAATAGAAGGTGGTTTATCATCAATCTAAAAGAATATGCGTTTTGGCGTTTGACCTACAGTAATTTTCCCTGTTTTATTATGCTTAGAGGCTGATTGCTATTTCATGTTTCATCTCAGACATGCGCACTGAGTAAACTAGAAGACCTTAATGATCTGGCAGTGGTTTCTTCACCAGGCCTTTAACAAGTGTCCCCTTTTCTTAGCTTAAGTTTTTAGAATTGTCTAAGTCGTTTTCTGGGTATATCCTTGGTCTCAAGTTTACCTGCTTCCCCGCCAGGCCCAACGGTATGGGTGAGCTCCGAAGTGTATTGCCTGCCCAGAGAAAGTAGTGCCTCTCCCCACCCCCTGAACCGGAAGCTGCCTGTTTCCACCTCAGAACCCCCAATTCTCCGTCATTACTACATTGATTTGATACTATAGGGGCTCCCGCACTTCACATATCCGTGTCCCCGTCACATTCAGCAGTTAAAACCGTTTAATCCATTAAATGTTGTAACCTGTTTCCCGAGTCGCCCTCAAACGCAACTCAAACTCTGAAACACTTGCTGGGTTTACACCGGTGCGGCAGCAAAGGAGACCTGCTGCTGCCGTGCAGAGCTGCATATGTGCATTATAATCATACCAGAAACGCAGAACTCTTAAGTTTTCCCCCAAAGTTACCGACAGAGTTGAGTAATGCTGTCGGATGCAGATAATGACAGCTAAATGATGCTCAGCTAATATTACAGCACCTTAAGCCGTTAACAAGTAGCCTGCGGCTACCGAGTCGTTTCCTACGTTCAGCCACGTAGATTCATTTTGCCCCCAAAATAAGTCCATGCCCCCTGATAACTTGCTTAACCACGGCTGTTCGCCGCCAACAATAAACTGCCTCGTATGCCGACATTTCAAGCTCATGTCCCTGCTGGCGCTTCTAAGCTTCATCTCTCACCAAAAAATTGTCCGAATTCGCACGCTATTCCCAGGCCATCCTGTCACTTCTAGGTCTATGCAGCATATCCTCTAGCTTTCCCAGGTTTCACTCTCGCGCATTCGTTCCAGTCCCTCTTCCGAGCCAATCATCATAAGGCACCTACAAGTCATCCCTGCTGTCCGTTAACAACAAACTACCAGCACTCGCAAGCTGTTCTGAAGCCACGGCCCCCTCCGGAGGAACAGAACCTCCAACATCATTGCTTAGGTCCAAGTCAAGTTAGTTTGCATGGTACGTTTCACAAGTGCAAAAGCTTTCCATATCATTTGATTAAAAAAAAAAAAAAAAAAAGTTTACTACCGCCCTTATTCTCAACCCCCTTGGGGGTGAAGCCAGCACCTCCTTATCACTGGGAATCCAGGATGGCACCTCCTCTCTAATTTTCCCATTCTATCCAGCCTGTCGGGCATGGCCCTTTTGAGGGGGAATCTCCACCAGCTGGTTCAGCTCCAACCTCCATTTCAGCAGCTCGAGTCCTCAGCATTCTACGAAACCCGTTCCACTTCTGTAACCTGTTTCCTGAGGGGTCATTTCTGCAAGCATCCCCACATCGCCGCTCTCCGCCATAAGCTATCATGTTTGACCCACAAAGCCGAATCTCCACCATTTTCCTTGCCATCATTTGCCATTAATCAATTCAATTGCCACTAATCAATCTAATCACCTCTGCTTATCGCAGATCTGGCCTTCATCTACTAACATCCTGCCATTCGAACACTCTCGCTTCCCCAGCTGGCCTTCATCTACCAGCATCCTGCCATTCTAACGCTCTCGCTGATAAGCTGTCTCTCCCAGCCCTCTTTCAGTCCAGTCCAGCTACTAGACAAAATAATTTATTTCAAACCCTCATCCACGTCTCGCACCGTTTTTTATTCCCTATAGTTCCTCAGTTTCTCATCCTCATTTCCAGTCTTAGTTTCCTCTTCATGCTCATCCATCGTTCCAAGCCCCTGCATTCTCGCAACCTTGAGGCTATAATTTATATACGACATCATTCAACTCTTTAGATCACGTTTAACCAGTATAGTATTCAAGGTATTCTCTCGACCTTACGCCAACAGCTCCATAGTCATCTTCAGCATTCTCTTCATATAATTTTATGTATCTCGTCTCCGTCTTCATAGCTTCCCTCAGTGCCCGACGTGCACTGCGCAATTCACTGGTGGTGGTTGGTCAACCTCACGCAAAGTGCATACTCTCATCCAGCAGATGTTATGCTCATCTTTCCCTGTTGTCCTTCACTCCCCTATTTTAAGTTTCATTCCAGAATGTCCCCATATCTCGCTCGCATCCTCTAACGTCACCCTGCGAATCTAATCCTGGTTCTAGCATCTCACCTCCAGTAGCAGGCAGCTATCTTCTTACATCCTAATCTATTCCCTCTCCCATCCTTTTCTCGCTATCTCAGTACCATGCAGCTGATCTCTTTCCTACAGCTAAATCATCATTTCAGTCGGTCTACTCTACGAGCACCCTGCCATTCCACGCCCATCTATGTCTCCGGCTGACCTTCATCCACCGGCTTTTTATCATTTTCCCCTACCATCAGTAACGTCACCTTGTATAGACTCCTTAAGGTCCCAGCCCGCAAGCCCCGAGTTGGCGTAGCTCCCGGCCTTTTCTCACTCTCCCAGTCTCTAACTCCCAGCTCCGGCCCCAGCCTCAGCTTTCATTTTTGGGGGGATATTATTTCTAATTGATATACTATTTCATAGCATCACCACATTACCCCAGTCGGCCTTCATCTACCAACTTCCTGCCGTTTCATCTTAACGGCGCCCCCAAGTTAGCCCACATCTACCAGCATCCAGTCTTTTCACAAATAGCGGCTTCCCCAGCCGGCCCACATCTACCAGATCCGGTCATTTCATGCATAGCGGCGTCCCCAGCTGGCCTTCATCTACCAGCATTTAGTCATTTCATGCATAGCGGCGTCCCCAGCTGGCCTTCATCTACCAGCATTTAGTCATTTCATGCATAGCGGCGTCCCCAGCTGGCCTTCATCTACCAGCATTTAGTCATTTCATGCATAGCGGCGTCCCCAGCTGGCCTTCATCTACCAGCATTTAGTCATTTCATGCATAGCGGCGTCCCCAGCTGGCCTTCATCTACCAGCATCCTGCTATTTAACGCCGCACCTCTTTCCCAGCTGGCCTTCATCTACCCACATCCTGTCATTTCATACCTCGCACCATCCCAGTGTCTTACATTTACCAGCATCTCGCCAATACACGCCTAGCGGCATCCCCCGCTGACCGTTATCCATCAGCTTCATAATTTACCCCCATCACAGTAACATCACCTACTACGATCTCCTCAAGTCCTAGTCCGTAAGCCCCGAGCTAGCGTAGCTCCCCCACATTACTCTCTGACCCTGATGCTAATTCCCCGGCCTCGGCCCCGGCCTCAGCCTCCCTTTTTGGGGGATGACATTCCTAACCTACATCGGGAATGCTCATCCGAGCTGATCGCAATTCACAGCTCAATGTCCTCAGCCGGGGCCCGAGCGCCAAAGAACTTTAAATTCATGCATGTCAATAAACCTTTTTAATCGCTGTTTTTCCGTCTGAGTCTCTCCAGATTGAAATGAAGCCTAGGCGCAAATTCAAACTGGAAGACTCTTTAGCCCCACCTGCATCATCCAGTCGGCGCGTCCCGCTCATCACCACCGACCTATCAACGCTGGACCAAGCCACGTCACGTCCAATCACCGACCAAGGCCCAGTTGATAAGGACCTCCATCCATGGCATCTTCCGCTTTCCAGCTGCGCTCAACCCTCCTCCACCCCTTCTCCACCTCCACTCTTCAGGCTCCCATCCTTCACCGACCCCCACCACCAGTGTCGGGTCCCGGGGGATGACATTCCTAACCTACATCGGGAATGCTCATCCGAGCTGATCGCAATTCACAGCTCAATGTCCTCAGCCGGGGCCCGAGCGCCAAAGAACTTTAAATTCATGCATGTCAATAAACCTTTTTAATCGCTGTTTTTCCGTCTGAGTCTCTCCAGATTGAAATGAACTTATGAAACTATTGAAACCTTCAAGAATTTATGTTGTGTAAGATATTTAAGAAACTAATACTGAATCTGCGCTCATGAATTTCTTTATTTGATCGTTATCTCTAAAATACGTTTACCTTTTGTTTTGTTGAACACCAGACATCTCATCTCTTTCCCACAGTTTTTTTTCCACTTAGTTCCACTACTGCAGTGGATTTTATAGTCAATGTTTAAAGCCAGCACAGAGTCTGAAGCGATGGAGGAAATTTACGTCAATATGGAACCTGTTGGACAAACCGCATCTAATCACACAGGTAAGAACAAAGTTACAGAGAAATCTAGTATGTATTGAATTTAATTTTGCTAAGGTTGAGGTTTTTGTTAAGGTTGGAGCATCTCCAAAGAGAGGCTCTGCCTCGGTGCAGCTGTCTGTTTGGGAATGTTTTACTTTTGGCTGAACTCATCGCCCTGAGTGTACACAGTGAGTCTTGTTCTAGTCATCTTAAAGATGTAAAAAGACTAGATTTTATGTTTCTGTTATATTAAAAAGTCATTGTTCCCCTTCTAAAATCAAATAGCAAGGGTTTAAATAACAGAATAAAGCTTAGTGACTCAAAGTTTTGCAGAGAGGTGAAACATTACACTAAGACAAAACATTACACATGAGTTTGATTCATTTCAGAGTAGAATTCAATTTTTAACGAGATCCAAATTTTTTTAAAGTTTTGACCAACCTTAAAGTGTCTTCAGCTCGTGGAGCCGTTTCAGTGAAGTTAGCGATCATGGAGGGAAACTTGCTGCTGCTGTTCTGCTCGGTCAGAATGTTGCTGATGTCAGAAAAATCTGCTGTCATGTCATGAGCTGAAAAAAAATGAACAACCATGTTTGCAAAAAGAAGTGGCAAGACCGTATTTTCACTTAAGACTTATAAAATAGTTTCATGATTTTGGTTATGCCTGTAGAATTTAAACTGAGGTAACACTGAACAATAAATCGTTGGATAAATAGTTTGAAAAAAGAAAAGATATTAAAGACACGCTAACCTAAATGGCTACAAATGCATCATGTGACCGGAAATCAAAATTATTTAATTAGGGTCATTAATCACTCATCCATCAAACTCCGATTAAAATTTGACAGAAGGTGGCCCATATAGTCTCTCTGCTGCACATGTGTTTGGGGTTTCTTCAAATCTTTGGGGGCAATTTGCAGTGACCAACTGACCTGACCGACATGTTTTAGGAGATGTGGGGGGAACCGGAGCACCCGGAGAAAACCCACGCAAACACGGGGAGAACATGCAAACTCCACACAGATGGTGTCTGTGAAGATGCAGCGCTAACCGCTGCACCACCGTGCTGCCCACGTTTTTTCCAATTGGGTTGGGAAGGGATCTATTTTCTAGATTGTCAATGGGGGGAAAAACCTTTTAAATTTGGTCTTCACAGAGCGTGGCATGGCGCCCCGTTCACAGAGGCTACAACCTCCATGCGTTTGATTCCAGTCCTCGGTTCGTCTCCTGCACGTCTTTCTCCTTCTCTAAATATCAAAATCAAGAACTTTACACTGGCAGTCTTGGTAAAATAAAAGAGTGAGAGAACGAACAAATAAGGCAGCAGTTGGCCGTCGGATTCAGGCGGCTGTGGGGCTCAAACTGATTCTAATCTAACGTTCATAATAGTTATCTCTTCTTTCATTTCTAATTATTTATTATTCTTTCTACTGATATAATTAAATTAAAATTAAAAAACAGCTTATTGATCCCAAAAGGAAATAAAATCTTCTTGTGACTCATATTAATTCAAAGGGTTATTTTAGATATTAATGACTGTTTAGCTTAAAAGATCTCTTGTGGTCTGTATAACAGTGAATTTCAAGAAGGTTCTGACTTTATATTATATATATTCTAGATAAATTCCTCTACTTGTTTCTCTGAATATAGATGATTATTTTAACATGTTGCTCATCCTCTTCCTGTTACTGAAACATTTCCACTTATTCTAGAAGCTATAATTGCTCTCAGCCATATCTCTTCAATGCCAATAATATCTGTTAATGTAATTTATCTGAACAGTCTAACTTCCTGTCCATCAGCCAATCAGCTTCCTGTATTTTCTCAGTAGATCCATCAGTGGAAGCCCCGCCCAGCCCATGATGCTCCTGGTTTGTGAAGACAGAGAAACAAACTGAACTCTGATAGGAAACAGTTTCAAACTGATTTTCTCTCTCCAACCTCTTGGTTCCACATGGAGCTATATTTGGCCCCCTGCTGCTCTGACTACCATGTCATTGTGGTTCCAGTAGATGGGTCGGTTTCCCAGGTTCTTACAGTACCATGTGGAAAATGGTGCTATATGGTAATAGGCTGTTCTTTGCAAAGTTACACAGTCAAAATTAACAGAAATAATTTTAGTTATTCAACTGTCATAACAGACAAAATGATGTTCAGAATATCAAGTTATATTTTCACCATGTTATTCATTCACTTATAAATCCCATCGTTCCAAACTAAATATTTAATTGTCAAACTACAAATTTGGCTTCAAACTAAATGTTTCCCAGCAGACTGACTAAAGACATTTCTCCCTCTTCCTCCTCTATCAGACCTTCTCTGCTCCTGCAGCAGGTTCCTCCATACCTGAGAGCTTCCAGTTTTGTAGGTAATAAAAATCAAAAACAGTCACATGAACAATGGATTAGGAAGTCTAACAACTGCTGGGAGGAAGGATCTGCAATAATGCTCCTTGTGCACCAGGATGCAGCAATCTGTCAAGTATCCAGAGCTACACTATCAATGTTAGCCTGAACCCAACCTTTCTAAATATTTCTCTTCTTGGTTCATTAAGGCTGCAGTAAAGGAAAACCAGCCATGTTTGTGTCGAGACTTAGCATGGTTACCCATCTCACAGTAAAACATCTATTATTATTTTACTCTAATATTGAAAAAACATTTGTATCATAACTGATAGAATATAATGGACAGAAATCTGGTTTCACAAGGATTGACAACATTTTACCTGAGAGTTTCCAGGTTGCAGTTTGGACTCTTCAGTCCAATCACTTGTTTGTTTCTTTTTTGGCTTCTTCCATCCCAGAGTGTTTCGTACCTTCTTCCAAAATGAATTTTTAGACTTTTTCTTTTTACCATCTGGATTGTCCAAATCCTGCAGGATGGTTTCTCCAGCGACCTCGGTCTCTTCTGAGGATTCTGGAACCGTGGAAGAACCTGGTAAAGGTTCTCCTGAGAGATCCTCCTCTGAAGAAACCCCTTGATTTAATACTTTAACTTGGTTCTGTGAGTTTTCTTCCTTCTTTTGGGAAACTGTGATGGGTTGTTGTTGGAAACCTTCTTCCTCGGCTCTCAGAGTGTCGGCCAGCAGTAGATCGTCTCTCGCTCTTTGTAAATCATTTTTCACACAAATGAGCTCCTCCTGGTGTTTTTCTACTTGATGTTTAAATGCAGTTACTTCGGTTTCAAACCGACTGTTTAGCTCCATGTACAAACTGTTAACATTCTCCAGCTCAGCCTTGGCACTCCTTTCCTTGTCTTGCAGGATTTTCTTCTCTGTTGTTGTTATTTCTTGGAGGATGGCATATTCAGCTCTCAGCTTCTCTAGAAGCTTCTTGTCCTCCTCTGTTTTCTCCAGGTGAGCTTTTCTCTCCTGCTCTACCTGATGCTGGTATGTCTCGATTTCACCTGACATTTTGTGGAGGAGCTCCTCCTTCTCAGCTCTCATATGGTCTAGAAGCTTCTTATCCTCCTCTGTTTGCTCCAGGTGAGCTTTTCTCTCCTGCTCTACCTGCTGCTTGTATGTCTCAACCTCCTGCTGTAAATCCATATTGTCTCTTTCAAACCTACGTTTTATCTCCTCGTGCGAAATGTGAACCTGATCCAGTTTGTTCAGCATCTGCTTCTCTCTCTTTCTCAGAATTATAATCTCTCTAGCCATTTTTCGAAAGAGCTCCTCCTTCTCAGCTTTCAGCTTGTTGACTAGCTTCAGACTCTCTGTCTCTCTTTCTTTGTTTGCGTCTTTCTCACATTTCACCTCCTGCCTTACCAGAGAAATGTCTGCATCATATTTACATTGCAGCTCCTTGTAGGAAGTCTTAAGTTGGTCCAGTTCTTCTTGGACAGCCTCAGTTTTCTTTCTCTCAGCCTGTATTCCAGCAACAAATGCTTCCTGGCTGAGGAGGTGGGCCACCTTTAAATCCTCAAACTCCTGCTGCAAGGTCTTCTCCATGTTTTTCACACTGTTGTAAAATTTGGAATCAATGTCTGCAGCGTAAAGTTCTCTTGGATCACTGAACATCTCTTCTCTCTCTTCTCTCTCTAGTCTCTCCAGTTCCCTCATTGCCTCTTCGGCCTCGTTGATAAGAGATTCTCTGAGAGCTTCCTGCCTTTTTAGACTCAGTTCCATCTCATTCAGTTTGGCCTCCAGCTCGGCCGGGTTTTGGTCATCTTCTAACCTCCCCTTGCAACAAGACTTCAAATCCTCAAAGTCTTGTTGCAAAGGCTTCTCCTTCATGTCTTTCACATCGTTGTGAACCTTGGAAGCAGTGACATCAGAGTTAAGGTCTCCTGGATCACTGGACATCTCTTGACTCTCTTGTGTCTCTAGTCTCTCTAGTTCTCTCTTTGCCTCTTTGATCTCATTAATAAATCTCTCTCTGAGGGCTTCCTGCTGTTTTAGCCGGAGTTCCATCTCTTCCAGCTCCGCCTCCAGGTCGGCCATGTCTTGGTTGTTTTCTATCCTGGCGCTCTCCATTTCCAGACTGGAGTCCAGTCTTTGGGTTTCCTCATCTAAGATATCCAGATGTGCAGGAGCGAACCTGCCTTGGGGGTCTTGCTGGACTCCCGTTCTCGCCTGGGGTCCCATCATTTTGTTGCAGTATTGCTGAAATAAGTGAAACATTTCTCCTCAATACAATCACTAAAGTTGTCGATCGGTAAACTACCTTAAAGAGCTTTGCGCACGTCTGAACTGGTCAGTGATTTTGCAAGCAATGAAAAATATGCAGAATCGTGTTGCATACAATTCTGAGTTGATGACATCACAGACTGCATCGCCAGTGACATCACAGAATCTTCCTTTGCTGGCGGTGTGACATCATTCCACCACCAAATATCTCACTATTTATTCTTGTTTACATTCAAAATAGTCCATGATTCACTCGTTTTTATCCAAACTCATTTCCGTTTTGGGCCTGAAAACCTGAATGTTCATAAAGGGCCTGTTGTGCCAGAACATATTGATAAAAACCAATTAAATTGTTAAAATATCAATATATAGGTGTTTCAGCATCAATAAGTGTTTCTTAAAATAACATAATATTGAACATCTTTTCACACTAATCAGTTCATCCAGGATTGTTTTTGTGCTTTTCTGCAATCATCACAGATTTTGTGGCGCTAAGTTAGAAATATCTGTAAGGAATTTTTTACAATATTTGCGCTAAGATATGATGTTAAATGTAATCTTTTATTAATCGCTCTATCGGTCATGGACTATAACTTGACATCAGGTCAGGCTGAGACAGCAGGCACTTGAACCCAAATGTTTATGGTCAATTTTGAGAAAAAATGTTGATAAACACAGAAAACATGTTGATAAACTCAGAAAACATGTTGATAAACGCAGAAAACATGTTGATAAACTCAGAAAACATGTTGATAAACTCAGAAAACATATTGATAAACTCAGAAAAATGTTGATAAACTCAGAAAACATGTTGATAAACTCAGAAAACATGTTGATAAACTCAGAAAACATGTTGATAAACTCAGAAAACATGTCGATAAACTCAGAAAACATGAGTGGATCTGTTGATTTTTGTGTGAATTGTGCGGTTATTTGTAAAAACTGGAGGGGCCCATTGCTATGATTTGGAGTCTAGAGGGCCACATAAAAAGCTATGGCGGGCCAGATTTGGCCCTCGGGCCTTGAGTTTGACACACGTGCCATATATGATAATCTATAGAACTTTTTTCAATATCTATACATTTTGAAGTTAATTTTCTTTTGTATTGTGGAAAAAGAGAGTGTGAAAGAAAATTTATAATAAATCGATGTAAACAACATGTAAAAGTAAAAGATAAAAACTAAAACTATTGATTTATAAATCTTGTTGAAAGTTGGTATTACCAGGGTTTCCGACCTCTCCCCTGACGTCCCGAAAGAGGGTCAAAAGACCCCGAGTCCAAACTGACGACTCTGATGGCTCAAATTAGCCTCCCTTCTTCAATTGTAAATGTGGCCGTTGACCGTCAGGCCAGAAGGTAGGAGTGTGAATAGTCCATGTTGGGGGTGGGTGCGATCTATGATGGAGGCAGCTCTACAGTAGACTCTCCTGTAGGTAATGCTCTTCAGTTTAGTTTTGAAGCATACATGAAGTGTTTTTGGAGAGATGTGACCTTTTGCAGCTGATCCATGATGTTGTGCTGCATTATCCAGGTCATTTTGCCAAATGTACATAGAGTTTGCAAAACATACAATCTGTTTCAAGAAATATGCAAAGGTTTTTCTAAAAGAAATTAGTAATGTTTTTCTTTTAAATAAAGCTAAGTGGGTTTAAAATGACAGATTAGAAATAAACTAACCAAATTAATTGTGTTGATCCACCTCAAAAAAATCATGCAAAAAGTGTAAGCAAAAGAAATCTGGGAGACTTTGCACATGCAAATTTGCATGCAGCCTTTTGTGCTGTGGAGGATAAATAGGTGACTGCTTTACCTATTTAGTTCACAAGAACTAATGGCATTTATTTCAGTCATAATCTTGCGGGGGGTGACCAAGGTTCCATCACTATGTGACAGCTGGTCAGCAAACCTGGCAAACATGGAAACATTTATCAGGCATGCATTGGGGTGCAGGAGAGACGGGTGGACTTCCTGGTTGAGCTTGCAAAAGAGTTGGGTAACTCTCATGTGAGTGAGAAGAAGGCATACAAGGAGAAACTGCTTCGGCAACAACCTTCCACACCCAGCTCAGGCAAAAGGGCGAAGTGTCAGGTCAATCATCGATGCAGGATGCGTGTCCCGAGGCCGAAACATCGTCAGTGACCCCTCACACCCCCACCATGGACTGTTCTCCCTGCTGCCCTCTGGAAAGAGGTTCTGCAGCATCCGGTGCAGGTCCACCAGGTTCCAAAACAGCTTTTTCCCACTTGCCATCAGACTGCTGAACTCTTAACTGGACTGCACTCAAAAACTGGTCTCCACTTTATACCTTGCACATGTACAGAGCTAAATAACTTCTATTTTACTGTCAGTCCTGCACTTTATATTTTATATTTAGATTCATATTTTATACTGTATTTTATTTTATTCTGGAGTAACCTCACAACATTGGAACCTCAAACATTGTCCTGAGCCGTATGCAACGAAATTTCGTTCTGTATACACCCTGTGCATGCAAAATGACAATAAAGTCAGTCTAAGTCTAAGTCTAAGGAACAATTGTGCAACTGTGAGATGCGTTGAGGCCATTACCAGGGTAATTACCAGGGTAATGGCCTTATTTACAGAGCAAAAGCACCTGCTAGCTAAAATCCTTCAGGTCAGTCGACCCGTCTCTGGACTCCAAAGGTAGAAATGTTAAATGACCTTTCTCTGGTATTGCGTGTGTTAAAGTGAAGTTTTTATTAACCTCTTCCTGCTAGCTGCCCCCCCTGGAGGAATGAACTCAGACGTCTTTTATACGGTGCAGGTGGGTCTCATCAACGTCTGATTGGCTTTGCTGATCCAATGGGGTGGCTGCTCTCCTGCAGCCTCTAGGCAGCCAATCAGAAAGCTGTGCCCGCACAGCTGATCCTGCATAATAGAAAAAAAACAAAGAGCCTCCACAGCCTGAAGAGGCCAGGGGCCGCAACAATGTTTATGTAACTTTGTTGTGTTTTTACACCAGTAAAGTAACTCAATTAAAGTCTGACAAAGGTACCAGACGGATTTGACAGCCCATCTGTCAGTACAGACACTTTCAGCTTAGCATCTGATAGCAGCGTTGGAGGCGTTTGTTTGGCATTCGAGTTCAAACAATAAGTAATCACGGTTCGGCAGTGAGCCAACAGGAACAATGAACACTAACAATGATTGCAACAGTGGTTTTTCTCTGAACTGGAACGTTTTTCCGCGTGTTCATGATTGTACTGTATTAAAAAAAAAACAAGAGAAAAGAATCTAAAGGTGCCACCCTTATTCTCAACCACAATACAGAGATTTCCCGGTTCACCCAAAGCTGCTGCTCTTACTGAAAATCATTCAGAGTTCGTGAAGGAAAAGTATCACTTTATCAACGTCGGTGATTAAACTTTGTTTCGCATCCATACTGACTGCATTGTTTTGAGGATTTACTGCAATACGACTCCGTTTCTTGGTCATTGCAGCCATTACAGGTTTTACCTGGAAAAGCTTCTTTCAGCTGACTCACCTTCATCTCGACCTTCAGGCCAAACTGGATGTTTTCCTGCCAAACAGAAAACGCTTTGTGGGAAAAAGAAAAAGCAGAAAACAAAAACGGGACGAACCATCAAGATTTAAAAGTTTGAACAAATTGATGTTGCAGGTTTTGGTTTTTATGCTCCTAAGTTGTTGAACCAACTGCATGAAAACCTGATATTTGCAGAAACTGTTGGATGTTTTTTTTTAATACAAAAAGGCCAAAACTGCCTTATAATTTCTATGCTGTCTTTATTTGCCCCAGTAAAGCTTGAAGATGAATCATTTGGAAGATATTATGGTTTATTAGGGCCAATGAAGATAGAAACAATGAGAAAATACTTGCTAAAAATCTGAGAAATTTAGACATTAATCTTTGGGGGGTGCCGTGGTGGCGTAGCGGTTGGCACGACCCGTATTTGGAGGCCTTCAGTCCTCGACGCGGCCGTCGCGGGTTCGACTCCCGGACCCGACGACATTTGCCGCGTGTCTTCCCCCGTTTCCTGTCAGCCTATCATATAAGGGACACTAGAGCCCACAAAAGACCCCCTGGAGGGGTAAAAAAAGACATTAATCTTTGAAAAAAGTTACAATTTTCTGAGCTCATAAAGGAGAAAGTCTTTGACTTTGGAAAGTTTTAAAATTTTCTGATTTCTTTTCTCCAAATGTTTCATTTTGGGATTCAGAAATTTCCCAGTTTTTTCTCTCAAATTATTGAGTTTTGAAACTCAGAAATGTAGAAGTTTTTCTAGAAAATTTCTGCAATTAATAGCGTATTGTGACGGAGGAGCCGTCACGAGCTGGGACTTAGAGTCCGTGTCAGAATACGCGCACACATGGTGTCAGGAGTGGGATTATGGCAAGCCGGAGAAGAGGATCTCGTTTGGTGAAGCAAAGATCTGGTCTTCGATCACAATCAAAGATGGAAGAACAGGTGACTGACAAAGCATGGGAAAGCATGCCAACGTCGGATGGATCAGATGAGGAAGGTGAACCAAAGCCTGGCCCCAGTGGATCAAGTGCATCTGGCAGTGAGTTTCTCACTTTGATGAAGGATTTTATGACAGGTCAGCAAAAGCGAGAGAAAGGGCTGCTGAAGGAACTGCGAAATCTTAGGATGTCCTTCGTGTGTGGTCTGCACCTGCCATCTTTGTGAGAGTTTAATAAATCCTCTAAAACGATCTCCGACTTGGACCAGTCATTGTGTTTGACTAATTCATAATAGAACCCCGTCACACGTATATTTTAAAAAAAATTTTTCTATCTTCAGTTGCCATCGATTCTTGCAGCTTCATCAAACTTCATTATAGGCAAACCGTATCAGTGCTTGACCTAGATTGGACTAACCTACTTTAATCTGATTTAATTACTTCTGGCATAGATTCAAAAAGGCTTCTTTAACATTCCTCAGATATTAGTGCTTATTAAAATAATTACATTTCCTGTTGGCTGCAGATTCGTCTCATCACACCGAAGGTGAGAATCTCGTGTTCCTCCACACGCCACACCGGTTCTGTTGAGAACTGGAGTTTACTGGAAAACTGAACTAGTTATCGTGCTCAAGGAACTAGTTGGAGATTATTTGAGATTTGTGACATTTTCAGAAACAATATTGTTCCTCCCTGGTCGTTATACCTCCACCTGCAGCCCAGACTGCTGATTCAATGGATCCATGATTTTCTATTGTTTTCTATTGGTAGAAAACCCAAAAACTGTAACCAAGTAAGAATGTAACTAATTCAATGTGTTTTTACTCAAGTAAAAGTAAAAAGTGGCCGACCAAGAAATTACTCAAGTACTGAGTAACTGATCAAACTATCAATCATTTAATATTTAAAAATTACATAAACAGATGGACCAAAATATAAAGTACTGAAGTAAGAGTATAAATACTTTATAAAATTACTCAAAAGTACAGAAATAAAAATGATCAAAAAAGTAAATTGTTCTAAAGTTACTTAAGTTTATGTAACTGAGTAAATGTAACTAGTTACTACTCAACTCTGTTTATTTCCAACATGTCTCGATCTCTATCTTTTTCCATTTGCTACTGTCAGGTTTAAACACCTATTGAGACAAATTAAACAAACACAAGAAAGACAAGAGAGTTCGATTCTTTTGTCCTCGCGAGGAGAACAGCCAGAGATGTTTTCAGTCACACATCTCTTCCGTTCTGAAAACATATGTGTCCGTTCTCCCTTTTTATTGCTGTTAGGATCCCTGTTACAGAGAGCGTCTCAAAGGGCTGGGGAAAACACTTCAATCACATGATTGCAACGCAAATGCTAGTCACTAACAAAACACATGGTATCTACACACTAGATTATTCTGTTCCAGACACAGGATAACACAGAGCAAGTTGTACGTCTTCATGGCAACAGTTTTATAGCCAACTAGCAGGTCAAGGATGCAGATGTTTCTGCTGAGCGATAACCCTGCTGGTTGTCTCTGCTCTTCCTCAGAGAGGCCTTCTGAGAAAGGAATCAAAGTAATTCAACAACACAGAAACTTTCTTTATGCTAAGATGAAACAAATAAAGGCATATAAGACAAGAACATTATAAAGGCACATGAAACAACAAATATTTGATAATAATATATACAATTTACCTAACAGCTACCATTTGATTGGCTGATACCCTGTGTTAACAACTTGAACAAGTTTATAAAAATGAAATGTAAATTTTATGTTGTTTAAACATTTTCTATCTACTCTTAGTGTCACTGTTGTTAAACTAGGACTGCTGCAAATAAAACAAACAAACTAATAGATGGAAATATGTAAAGCCAGTTAAAGTTAAATTGCCTTTGCATGAGACAGTTTCAGTGAATAACGACAACAGTAAACTAATTACTCTCAATTAGGCACAAATGCAGAATCATGGATGTGGAGCCAGGATGATTTAGCATATTTTTCACACTGGCTACAATACAACACTGCAAAAACACAAAATCTTACCAAGTATTTTTGGTCCAGTTTCTAGTGCAAATGTCTGTGTAGCTACTTTAAATAAGACAAAACCAACTAAGATAAGATAAATCTTTATTGTCATTGTCACAAGGACAACGAAATTCAAAGGGTGCCATCAGTCGGTGCACATGCCCAAAAACAAAAAATAACTGTCTCACAATTCACACAACGCAAGAATCAAGACACTTGCAACTTGCAAGTATCTTTAAGGAGCTTGTTTTAAGAAAATAATTCCTTAATTTTGATGAAAATGTCCTCGTTCTATTGGAAGATGAATTTACTTTTAATAAGACAATTTTCCATGTTATAAGTGAAATAATGTGACAATAGAACCAGAACTTTTGCTCCAATGTTAAGGGATTATTTCCTTAAAACAAGCTCCTGTGTTTTGTTGAAAAGTTTCTTGTAAGCTAGTTTTGTTTTAAAGTTTACTAAAACATTTGCACCAGAAATGAGACAAAAAAACTTGGTAAGATGTAATGTTTTGGTGAATGCACAGAGAACAAACTAAATGTTCTGATTGACCTGATTCAATCATCCCATGACGCATTCTGGACTGACATTGTTATTCTAAGAGCTTATTTAATAATGTTCAAAAACGTTTGTTCTTTCCATTAACACATAGTTTCGCTTTACAGGAAAATGCTACACACCTCCTTCAAATATGTTCAGACCTGAGTTACAGGAACAATTAAACGTTCAGGTAGGTTCACTGGAAAAGTCTCACAGCTGGAGGTTTTACAGCCAAAAACTGTTGGAGGACTTTTGTTGCTTTGGCATTAACAATAAACAATGAACAATAAACTGACATGACATTTTTTAAATTAAAATAAAATTTTTTGGTGATACTTTAGTTGAAAGGGTTTGTATAAGACTGACATGACACTGAATGAGTCGTCATAAATGTTTACGACTGTCGTCATGACGTGTCATTTGGTAAAGAAAGACACTTTAAATGCAATTTTTTATGGAAATTTACATTAAAAGTTTCATTATTTACCAAATAATGTAAAGTTATTTACATTATTTGTAATGTAAATAACTTTACATCTCTGCTTTTTCAAGCGAAAGCAGAGATGAAGATGTTTAATGGACTTTCAATGCAAGTTTTAATGAGACTTTGCATTAAAATTGTCTTTATTTTCCGAATGACACTTCATGACGACAGTCGTAAACATTTATGAAGACTCCTTCATATTCATGAGTGTCATTTCAGTTTTATACACACTGCTTTAAATAAAATGTCACCAGTTTTTAATTTAAAAAGAAAGAAAAATCTTTTCTCGTAGAAAACGGATGTATAATTTATTATAAATCCAAAACTATACGAGTTTTGCATGTTTTTTCTATTAAAAGAAAGAAATATTTAGTTTTTTCTCAGCATTGAAACCAGTAATTTGGTAACTTTTTATTTGAAAACACAAGATCTAATAAAATAATTCTGATATTCGGTAGAGGTGCAGCCAGGGACCGCACAAAGTCAGGCCATGTGCCGCAAAAGGCCCCCAAGCCACACTTTGAATCACAGCATTCTTGTGTTTATTTTGCACCTGCAGGCAGAACGAAGGTGGAGCAGCAACGATTTAGCATATTTTACACCCACGGGACATTTGACTCATTCGTACGGCAACATGTTGCAAATATAAATCTACTGTCAGCTGCTGCACAGATTTGATCATTTAATAATGGGTCCGTCAGCAACAAATCTGGATTAGATTAGATTAGAAAATAAGATTTAATGAGCTGAAATTCTGGCAGCAGCAAATTTTCAATGCAAGGAATCTTCAAGGAAAGATTAAACTTAATCACTAAGGTTCAAACTGCCTTAAAAAGCTCAGTATTATTCTAGGACAAGAATCAAAACTAAATGTCACTCTGATCTAGATCTGATATGTAGCATTTCTTCATGAGATAAAATTCGTCCTCACAATCTGTGTGTGTGCGTGTGTGTGGGTGTGTGTGTGTGTGTGTCAGCTCATCAACTTTCTAAATTTATGCAGGACCGATTTATTTAGCTGGTTCTCATGGTAGAAAACAGGAGGCAAGGTCATGGCAGCCATGTTTTACCCTGGAACAACGCTACAGAAAAAGTCCGGATTCATTTTCCTACGACTGATTTTTTAAAAACAAAAATGTACAACAACATTTTAAACTCCAACTTAGTAGTTTGTCATTGATTCCCATCTTTTACAAGCAGTTAATAGGAGTTGATTTAATTAACATTAGTTTATAGGAAACCCAGCAAATCATATATAATGTGCTTCCTGCACATTTAGAAGAAAATATTTTATAGCAAACCATTCAGAAGGTTAAGATTCATTATAGTCATTATGTTTTACTCGAATTCACTCTAATTATTCAAGCATTAATGACTAAAATCATAGCTTCAATAATCACAGCAAAAAGATAAAAAGAAACTACATTTTTGTCAAATGTTCACCTAAAGTCAAGTGGAAAACATTCAACCGTTACAATTCAAAATACGGCCCAGAGTAAATTAACAATCCAGTATCTTAGATTCAAATCTGTATTTTAAAGCCACAAACTGAAATATATTTTATTGAAATATTGGACAGAGCTTTGCAAGACTAAGAAAAGAGGCAGCTAAAAACTTTAAACTGTCAACAAGGTTGCTGCACATTTTTCTAACAAAACAACATGAAAGAAAATCAGTGAAGGCACATAGGGAAGAAGAGAGGAAGAAAAGTTAAAATACAAACGAGAAAGAAGGGCAGACACTAGAATGAAAGGATGGACAGAAATAAAGAAAAAATATATTTTTGTATTTTTGCTTTGTTTTTCCATATTTATGCATGCCTGGAAACCATTTGAACTAAATGCACAACACACTTTTCAGATTATTTATACATAACAAAAACGAAATAATTAAAAAACAACCGCATTATTTTACTTTTCTTCCACCTCACAACAATTATGTGTTACATTGTTTCTCCATCACATAAAATCCCAAGAAAAACATTTCAGTTTGAGGTTAAAACATAACGTGAAAATGTTTCAAAGCATTCGTTATTTACATGCCTGTATTATAAAATCAAAGTACTGCGTTAAAAATCTGCTTTCAGCCATTTTAATCCCCTAAAATCAGCAAATACTTGCTCAGTTAGCATCACACGTCAACAACAGCAAAGACCAAAAACTACAGCCGACCCAAAACCACAAGTAAAATGTACAAATTAAACATTTCAGTGCAGTACAATAAACCAAGCTGTCTTACCTCAATGTGTGTTTTCATTTGCTACACGGAAACCGTCGTACTGTAAGGAAAACAGTTAGCCATCATTAGCCAACATGGAGCTCAGGGGCCTCATGCATAAAGCGTGTGCTTAAAAACTTGGGTATAGATTATGTCTTTTACCTTGTAATGATCTATTCCTGGTTTAGCTCTCACTTCATCCCTAAAGTTAAAACTTCTCACAGGAAGTGAGCCAAAAAACCAAGATGCCGCCGTCTGTTTGGACCAGTTGCAGAGAGGGCACAGGAAGGAAGAAGAGAAAAACAGAGCCAACAGTATGAGGGTGAGTATAAACACAGAAATGGCTGCAGTAAGGCACACTGAGAGAACACAGAGCAGCTTTGGGGAACAATTTTAGAGCAAAATTAGAAGCAAAGCTCATATCTTCCCATCTAAACTTGAAGCTGGTTCTATAAGAGGCAAAAACTTGAGGGTTCTGGTTCCAGTCCTGCTTTTGGGGATTAAATTCAATGTGCAGTGCTGAAATAAGATTGTATAAGATCTTTGGGACTGCGCGTACTGACGTCTTTCTAACTCCTGTCAGAAACTCTGCTGCAATATTTTAATCCTCATGGAGAGACTTACTGAAAGAAAAAATAGCAGAAATTCTTTAACTCTGAAGGAATATTCTTTATAATGGTAGCATCATGTTAAATGTACAAAATAAAGTGATTAATTCTGGTCTAAATAAATGTTTTTTTGGGTTTTTTGACATTCATTGAGACCAAATTTGATCTATTCATGGCAGATTTTTCTGATCCACATCTTGAGTTATTTGGGTTTTTACTCACCCATAGATAGTGTACAGTAGAAACCAGATATTTACAAACTGTATAAAACGTTGTTGCCATTTTCAAACATTAAGTCATTAAGTTAGGATAACCAAAACAATTTCTGTTTGCTAAATGCAACATAAATATGTCATTTGGGGAATGAAACAACTTTACCAGAACATCTTAACATCTTCCTAGAGCAGGATTATGACTATAGGAACAATACAGATCAATAAAGACAAGCACAAGGTAGAACAACTAATATAGTTTAATCCTGAATAAATTACACTCATATAACCACCAGTAAACAGTAGCAATATATATCAGGATAAAGATTTATAGAAATATGATACATACTAAGAAAACTAACCAGAAAATTCAGACACCAATTTTAAAATGCACCTAATTATTACTTATTAATTTTGTACATCTCAAATATAGCTTAATAACAGACTCCTTGCAAGAATAAACAGTTACTATAGCAAGTTTAACGGTGTAAAAGTTACAGAAAGATTGTAACTTTCATTTCAAAGTGCTCTGAATAAGGAAAAGGTTAAAAATAGGCATAAAACATGAGATTCAGAGCTGACAAAGTGGTAGAAAACATTATAAAAGCACAGCATGAATCACAACTTCCTTATAAATTATAAATCACGTTTTTTTCCCCTGTATGAAACATTTACCTTTGATCCAAGCTCAAATGAACAAAAGCTTTCCAAGTACAGATCGTCTCCCTGGCTCTGGCTGGATGCAATTTTAAATGTTTTTAAATCATTAAAACTTCACCATACCATTTATTTTTAATGCGCGTCAAATTGCACCACAAGTTTCATGCGTGCTGGTGGAGCTGAAGAGGCAGAATAAACTTATAGAAAACATGCTCCTGTAACACCAGCAACTCTCTTTAACATTAAGGCAGAAGTGGAAATTAAAGGCGAAACATAATTTATACTGAAGGTAAAGTTTAGAGATAAAACATGAAACATTTACTTATTTATGCCTGTATGAAAAATTTAAAACCATTTCCAATCAAATACTTTTAATGACATGCAAGAAAAGTCAGAAAATTGCTTTGACACCAAGTTCCCAAAATAAAGAAATAAGTGATTAACATTTATTATTCACAGTTAAGATGCATGGATCATATACGTATTAAAGAGCCTGAATACAAAAATGCATAACACATTTTTTTATGTTTCCTAGTAAAAAAAAGTATAAAATCACCAACTTTAGTTGGTCTATTATATAAATTTCCAAATAAAATGCTATGAAGTTTGTGGTTTTATTGTAACAAAATGTGAAATAAAAAACACTTGACTATATTTCAGACATTTTAGTCATTTAGTAAAAATAACAGGAACAGGTCAGTCCAACACTGTCAGCTGTACGAAACATACGACACCTGAAGGTAACTGGTGTTGCCTGGTAACGTGTACAGATGACAACATAGGTTTATTCCAATGTAAACGTCACTGGCATATTAAACAACGGCATATTTTCAGTATCAGAGTTCATGGCTCTCCAAGAGCTTATTGCTTATGTAAAGTATTAATATCAAAACCACTTTAGAAGTGTGTGTGAGATCATTGTCCTCTTAAAGCAACAATACATGTTTTAAAACATGCTGATTCCAGGTACAGTAAACCTTTTAAACTGTGATATAAACAAATAAAAAACATTAAGATTAAGTGAACATACAGAGAAACAAAATGAAACGTGCAAGGAAAAATACATTGGAGGTAAACCCGGACCTTTATTTATTTATTTAAACAGAACTGCTTTTGAAACTTTGTGCACATATTTCTATTAGGTTTCAGGTAAGGATGCTTCTTCAAGCTTGACATCAGTAAGCTTTATGCAAAGGTTATGAGTGTAAAAAAGGTTCTGGTTCAGTTGGTGTTGAACAGAACCTGGATCAGCAGAATAACAGCGGATCCAGATTTATGAGAAGTGATCCTGTCTTCAGACGTCAACAGAATAACTTTCCTTTGACTCCCAGTCAGTCTGACCAGTCAGACCAGTCTGGGCTCATTTCTCCTCATAACACTTTCAGTTTAAACTAACCTGTTTATTTGTGGCACCACTCTGGATCTACTGTGGTTCTGTTGGGTCTCAGCTTGTTGTTCAGATATTCTTCATCAACTCTTTGGATAATTTGAACAAACTGTAAGTTTGCTTTGTTTCCTACTTGAACTTTGTCATCAGGATATTCCTGCTTGTTTCTGCTCTCTGATGTTTGGAGAAAATGTTCACTTCTGATTTCAGCTAAAAAACTAAAATCTGCTGTTTGAAGTTCTCTGCTGAACAGCTGGTTTTATTTATTTTCTTCTCTGAACAAACTGATTCTTGGTTTTATTTCCTGCAATCAAACTCTGGTCTCCACCATTAAAGTCAGAAAGAAACAATTTCCTGTTTATTCCTTTCGAAATGAAATGATATTGTTAAAATATGTTTAATTCAGTCGTTTTATTAAATAGTTAATATTTGATAGAGCAGATAATCCACTTGTAGAGTTTAATAATTAACTAACTAAAATACTTTCTGTTCAGGTTGAATCAGTGAATGTAATTGTTGCTCCATGTCTCCATCTGGTGGACTGATAGTAGAAGTGCAGCAGCTGATGGCAGCTTCCTCTGCCTCTCTGCTGTCTGACTGCATTCACCTGACACTGATATGAAGCAGAGAAGAAGAGCCAATCAGAGGAGGAGCAGCTGATCTTTTTCCAGCTCTAATGATGTAAAGGATGATCAGAGTTGATGTGCAGATGAATGATGTGTGTTTCCTCTGCAGGTGAAGGTAGAAAGTGTGTGTGAGCTGATGTGAATTCAGCAGCATGGATCAGTGTGAGGACAGAGAGGAGGGAGTCCCTCCCTCTAAAACCACTCTGTGTGGGGAAGATGAGAGCCAGAGCAAAGGTCAGAGGTGAGGTCACCATCTCTAACTGTCCACAGCCCTTTTCACACAGCGTTCACTATATCAGGCCAGAACAGACGTGGTGATGAAGCTGCTGCTGCTCCTCTTTGCTGATTAAGTTTTAATCATCATGTTTCTGTCAGGATCCATCAGAGACGCAAACCAGAACCAGAACCAGAACCCAGCTGTGTGTCCTTTAAGAGCGACAGGTCAATGGATGCATTCATTCACTTTAAATCTCCTGGATCTCCACCATCAGAGAGGTGAGCTGTTTCTAACTGCTGTAACTGTTCAGTTTATATCTGTTATTATGACCATCCAATATTAATTTAACACACAAACACAAAAGGCAGAAGTGAGTTTAATTTCTAGATTGATATTTGGATTGTTCTCTAAATCTAAATGTTATTTATTTTCCAGACAGAGAAATGCTGAAAGAAAAAGGCTTTTATGAATTAATTTTATGAATCCAGTTTCATCTCTGTGGTTCAAACATCATCCAACATAGTGGATTATTAACCATTTCCACAGTTAAGGTAAAAAATATCTCATGTGGATATCTTTCAGAACCAGATGGTCTCTAACTGACACCATAAATAAGCAACTGGGTCATTCTCTGAATTCGGTGCATTTTGTGTCTCACAGGTTTATCTCAAATATTTTCATATAATTCAACCCACATTTTTAAAGAAAAATCAAGTATTGGAAATATCCATGTGTCTTGGTAATATAACATACAAATATATTTTAATAATTATGTTTTGAAAGATTTGATGGGTTGTTGAAGCGTAGAGGTCAGCCAAATGAGCATGTCCCCACTGACCAATGTTAATTTTTCACTGAATATAAAGAAATGAAACTAACCAGTAACTGCAACTTATTTGTACCATTTTAAACATTATAGGTATACTTTAATCTAAATAAAAGAAATATGAAGAAAAATACATTCATTATTTATAAAATATTACTTTTTAATCATGTCCTTCCAGTTTTGTTTAACCCTGTAACAGCAGACCAATCCCTCCTTTTTATAAATAACGTTCAGTCCAATTTCCTCAGCATCCTGGAAGTGACATCACTTAAGTTTTTTCCTGCTCACACTGTAAAGAGATTTAAGTGTTATTATAGTTTCTTACCGATATTTGATTATTTTTTATCCAAACTTTTTCATTGTCAAGCTCAACCTTTCAACACCTTTAGGCATGTAAATGATAATTATTGTTGTTTGGGAAAAAGTAAAGAATGGTCTTTGAAACATATTAATTCTTGTTTTCATCATATCATATGTTGCTCCATAACCTAGCTAATGTGGACTTATGGCAACTTTTAGTAAAAATCTTCAACCCCGTTACAGTTTGGTCAACTGTTACAATGGGTTCAACCGTTACTTGATACATTGTTATGATTTTTTTTTTAATAACAGCAAATATTAGACTAATTTTTGTTGGACTGTATGCAAAGTTTAAAGAATGATTCAAAAACATAAAAAAGCCTAATTTAATGTTTATTTTAAAGTATATTTTTATGATTTATGAAAAGAGCTTTTACATCAAACACATTTCCACTGGGAAATACCTGGTAAAGCCAGTCTGGTCCATCAGGACTTGGTTCCTGTGTGCATTGTGAGAGCAATTCAGCAGGGAAGGAAAGCTTCATGATGTGGTTGGTGAGATCTGCTGGAACTCAACCAAACTGAGCTGATGTGGACCATCAGAGGTTCTGCTGGTTCTTAGTGGGATCAGCAGGAACATTAAATCTTTACAGCTACTTAGTTCACCTGGTTCACTGCTCACATCCAGATATTACATCATGGACCTTTACCTTCTGATTGTCTCTGTGTGGACAGATACAATGTGATCTCACTGGCTTCCAGGGATCTACAGGATCCATTTTAAAATTCTCTCTATAACATCCAGCAGAGGACTCCACATGGACACACACCCACATATTTCAAACCTCCTCCATGTCCACATCACCTCAGATCTAGTCATAGGAACCTGATGGATGTCCCACACTGTCCTGAAGACCTGTGTGGACAGAGCCTTCACTTCCACTGACCCCAACCTCTGGGAAACTGTCTCCACCAGCATCAGATCTGCTGACAGTTTGGACTGTTTGAAGTCCAACTTCAGTACCAACTTTTTGAAATGTCTACTGGGTGTTTCTGGTGTTACTGGTCTCCATTCTTGCAGTTAATCTTTCTCCTAACTTCTTTGCATTATTTTTATGTGATGCTCTGTGTTAGAGATTTTTTGGTATTATCATTTTATTATTACTTTAGTTCACATTCAGCCTATAGATCATTGTGATTTTTTGTTTAAGGTGTTCTCTTCCTTATGTGTGTATGGTGGTCACTACTGTCTGTTCATTTTCATGAGAAATAGTTAACACTGAGTTTCTCAGACCTTAAATCCTTTTGCAAGAACACCTCCTAATTTAGTAACTACCTGTGAGCAGTCGTATTTTGTTTTATTGACAGTACTGACCGAGATTTGAACCGGGCTCAGACCTTTGATCAGATATCACATCTGGAACTGGGTTGTTAGTTGTTTGGGTTAGAAGCTTTACGACCTCTGTTGTTTTTCCTGACTGCCCTCTTGCCTGTTCTTCTTTGACAATAAAAACAGGAGCTCATGTGGAAGCAGATCAGAACGCTCTGTGAACAGCTCGGAGGAGCAGTGACAGAGACTTCTCCTTTTGCAAAAGCTTGACGTAAAATTCATATGCGTTGTCTGTGGTTCTTTCTTTTATTTAGGTTCGAAAGGAAAATACCTATCACTCTGTTTTTCTGCTTTATGGAATTTTAATGTCAAACTCTTGGTGATTCCATCTGTGGATACTGATGGATGAATATTTTCTGACTTTCTAATTGTTCCTGGTTCCTCCACAGAGTGGACCAGCAGAGCTCAGAGGTTCCCAGTGGTCCGTCTGCCCAGCAGAAACAAACACAACTGGAGTCCATATTTATGGTCTGTACATGAACAAGAACTACTTTTCCATGAGTTCTGTTCAAAGTCACCTTCATGCTGCTCTTTGTAGACCAGAGGAATGTCAGTCTATCCAACATCCATCTGGTGTTTGACTTATGATGTTTCCTTCATCTATAATTCTGTTCCAGCTGCTGGAGGACAATATTGTCACTTTTGTGAAGAAAGAACTGAAGAAGATCCAGAAAGATCTGAGTCCAGATTACCCAGAAAATTCAGAGAGTCAGAGAGATGACGATGTGTTGGAAGCTGATGATGAAGAACAGAGGAGGAGCAGCAGAGAGGCAGTGATGAAGATCACACTGAACTTCCTGAGGAGGATGAAGCAGGAAAAGCTGTCTGACCGTCTGCAGAGCAGTAAGAGGATTTCTTCAGAGATTTGAAATGATAGATAAATCACATATTTACTGAAATTTGAAGAGATGGAATCAAATTTATGAAAAACATCTTCAGAAGTCATGTAATCAAATTCAAAAGATGATTTGTTTCATATCTGATTATCGTTATTGTGTTAATTTAGGACATTTTGCTCCAGTTTGTCAACATCAACTTAAATCTGGTCTGAAGAAGAAGTTCCAGTCTGTGTTTGAGGGGATTGCTAAAGCAGGAAGTCCAACCCTTCTGAACCAGATCTACACAGAGCTCTACATCACAGAGGGAGGGACTGGAGAGGTCAATGATGAACATGAGGTCAGACAGATTGAAACAGCATCCAGGAGTAAAAACAGACCAGAAACAACAGTCAGACAAGAAGACATCTTTAAAGTCCCACCTGGAAGAGATCAACCAATCAGAACAGTGATGACAAAGGGAGTGGCTGGCATTGGGAAAACAGTCCTAACACAGAAGTTCACTCTGGACTGGGCTGAAGACAAAGCCCACCAGAACATCCAGTTCATATTTCCATTCACGTTCAGAGAGCTGAATGTGCTGAAAGTGAAAAACTTCAGCTTGGTGGAACTTGTTCATTATTTCTTTAGTGAAACCAAAGAAATCTGCAGCTTTGAACACTTCCAGGTTCTGTTCATCTTTGATGGTCTGGATGAGAGTCGACT
The DNA here is from genome assembly GCF_003331165.1 of Xiphophorus hellerii. Lineage (NCBI taxonomy): Eukaryota > Metazoa > Chordata > Actinopteri > Cyprinodontiformes > Poeciliidae > Xiphophorus > Xiphophorus hellerii. The sequence goes on along the minus strand of NC_045679.1, from coordinate 6,912,631 downwards.
TCCTCTGGACTTCCACAACAAGGAGATCCTGACTGATGCTACAGAGTCCACCTCAGTGGACGTTTTGCTGACAAACCTCATCAGGGGGAAACTGCTTCCCTCTGCTCTCCTCTGGATAACCACACGACCTGCAGCAGCCAATCAGATCCCTCCTCAGTGTGTTGGCATGGTAACAGAGGTCAGAGGGTTCAATGACCCACAGAAGGAGGAGTACTTCAGAAAGAGATTCAGAGATAAGCAGCAGGCCAGCAACATCATCTCCCACATGAAGACATCACGAAGCCTCCACATCATGTGCCACATCCCAGTCTTCTGCTGGATCACTGCTACAGTTCTGGAGGATGTGTTGGAGACCAGAGAAGGAGGAGAGCTGCCCAGAACCCTGACTGAGATGTACATCCACTTCCTGGTGGTTCAGACCAAAGTGAAGAAGGTCAAGTATGATAGAGGAGCTGAAACAGATCCACACTGGAGTCCAGAGAGCAGGAAGATGATTGAGTCTCTGGGAAAACTGGCTTTTGATCAGCTGCAGAAAGGAAACCTGATCTTCTATGAATCAGACCTGACAGAGTGTGGCATCGATATCAGAGCAGCCTCAGTGTACTCAGGAGTGTTCACACAGATCTTTAAAGAGGAGAGAGGTCTGTACCAGGACAAGGTGTTCTGCTTCGTCCATCTGAGTGTTCAGGAGTTTCTGGCTGCTCTTCATGTTCATCTGACCTTTATCAACTCTGGTTCTGACGTGATGAAAGAAACACAAATATCTAAGAAATCTTCATTACTTAATAAATCTGAACTAAAATCTCTCCATCAGAGAGCTGTTGACCAGGCCTTACAGAGTCCAAATGGACACCTGGACTTGTTCCTCCGCTTCCTCCTGGGACTTTCACTGCAGACCAATCAGAGACTCCTACAAGGTCTGCTGACAAAGACAGGAAGTAGCTCACAGACCAATCAGGAAACAGTTCAGTACATCAAGGAGAAGATCAATGTAAATGTGTCTGCAGAGAAAAGCATCAATCTGTTCCACTGTCTGAATGAACTGAATGATCGTTCTCTAGTGGAGGAGATCCAACTGTCTCTGAGTTCAGGAAGTCTCTCCACAGATAAACTGTCTCCTGCTCAGTGGTCAGCTCTGGGTTTCATCTTAATGTCACCAGGAAAAGACCTGGATGTGTTTGACCTGAAGAAATACTCTGCTTCAGAGGAGGCTCTTCTGAGGCTGCTGCCAGTGGTTAAAGCCTCCAACAAAGCTCTGTAAGGACACAGATTGTTACTGTATTTTTTATAGATAGGAATCTGCTAATTATGAGGAAATTTTTCATGTTTCAGTTTATATGTTGGTGCATTGTCTCTTCATTGGGGGTGTTGCTCAAAAAATAAACAGACTTCCTTCAGCAGCTGGAAATAGTGTTACATATTAAAGCAGCAAAACTTCTCCACTGTTAAAATTGAAATTGGATTAATATAGTTAATTATGAAAATTTATAATGCTATTTCCAACCTCCTTGTTACCTGTAGTTCAGTCCTTTAAGGCTGGAGGTCCAAATATAGAATGAACCAGTTCACAATAAATGCAAAGGTTGTGTAAAATAAAATAGTTCCTTCTCTGTCCAATAAAAACATTGTTGATTTGAAAGAACATAAATTTTGAAGAATTGTTTAATAATAGATTTTCTCCCTGTCTCCTCAGACTGAGTGACTGTAACCTCTCAAAGAGAAGCTGTGAAGCTCTGTCCTCAGTTCTCAGCTCCCAGTCCTCCAGTCTCAGAGAACTGGACCTGAGTAACAACAACCTGCAGGATTCAGGAGTGAAGCTTCTCTCTGCTGGACTGAAGAGTCCAAACTGCAACCTGGAAACTCTCAGGTAAAATTTTCTCGATGCTAGTTATTTCTATCCACAGAGATTGAAAAAAGTATTTGACCACTGTTAAGGAAGAATAATTTATAAATTAACTTTGGAAAAAAAGTTTGGCTCTCTCTCTTCCTCAAACTCCCAGGTCCTCTCAGCGGGCGACGTGCGGCCACAAGGAAAAACAACAATGGGTGTTGACGTCACAGAATCACAGAGTTTAATCCCATACAAAGCAACGTATGAATTAACAACAAAACTGCAGAGGAACAGAGATATACATTCATTACCTGAGACAGAAAAAATAGAGAAAGAAAAACAAAGAAAAGGCAAAGACGCGTCTTTGGAGAGAGCTGATGCAAAAAAGCAAAATAGTGGCAGCTGTCTGAATTGTTACTCCTGTGCACGAACTCTTATACTGAAGGTGTGTCTTTCTTTTTTAATATATTCAATTAAGGCGTACCTCTGGTTGACCAACTGGAAGCTACCTTGGACACTCAGAGAAACTTAGAACTCCCCCTAATTTACGCCAAAGATCAAAGGCCATTTACTCTCTGTTTCAACAAAAGAGCCAACAGCTGCATCCTGGGCTCCTGGATTCTACGGTCATTTGGGTAAAGAAAAACATGATATAAGATTTCACAGATACCTGTGGAATCCAGAGTCTCTCCCGTTATCTCTCCTTACATAAATTCTCAGGAGAAACTTAAATCCAGTAATTTTGGTTCAAGGAAAGGTTATCTTCACAAAACCCCATTTAGCATAAATCCTGAGCAATTTTCTAATACTAAACAAAACATTTTCATTCAAACAATTTCCATTTGATTCTGATATTGTCACAGATGGTACAATTTTCAAATACATTCATCATTTAGTAGATTAGTAGTTCTAAAATTAGATAATACAATCTTCATTAAAAACATGCTATTAATACTTAGATAAATGTCTTAGAAATTAAATGTTAGTTGTTTCAACATTCTATGTTGTATTCAGTTTTACACCATCCCAGATGTTGGTTCTGGAAGACTTTTGATCTTCTGTGAACCAAACAGACTTCTCTCCTCCAGGCTCAAGTGATAGTGCCCTGCAGGAGATGCTAATTTTATGGCCTCCTGCCCTCTGACAACACAGCAGGAGCCCCATTGAGAGATCCCCTTTGATCTGCATTTGGTTAATGTACTTTGAATACTTGCCCATCAATAGTTTAGTTTTAAATCCTTAACACAAACCTGTTCAAAATTAAGAAATTTGTTCAAAATAAGAATGTTCAATATACCTTTTACACATGCCGTAAGATTAACTGTATTAAGCACTAAAAATAGTCATTTTTCCTCAACACCACCCATTTAAATGATCATAATCAGGTGTTCCAATAACTTCCATGGCCACAGGTGTATGAAAGTAAGCACTTAGGCATGTAGACTGTTTTTACAAACATTTGTGAAAGAATGTGTTGCTCTCAGTAACTCAATGAATTCCAGAGTGGAACTGTGATAGGATGTGCAACAAGTGGGTTTTTATGTCCTGGACAACTGAGAACCTATAAATATGTAGAAATTGAATATTTGGGAAGTATCATAACTTAAACTTAAGGCTGAGCACCAGAGTTTCCTAGAAAAATGTTCAGATTTTATTTTGTGGTTTTAAAGACTCTACATTGAAGATGATGAGAGCAAAACATAATTGAAATATTAGCAACATTCGACAGAAAAAGGAGCTAAGTCTATGAAAGTAATGTAGCCAGTTTTGCTACTTTTGATTTAAGGCATAATAATGCAGGTTATCATGATTCAGCTGAAGTAATGAAATTAACAAAATGCGGTCTGATTTTTCTTAGTGTGTTTTTTTCTATTGAGCAGCAAAAGTAAATAAAATGTGTTACAGTGAATCCTCGTTTTTCGCCCAGGTTACGTTCCAAAAAGAAACCGTAATAGGCGAAATCCGCGGATAGTAACCTTTATTTTTATTACAATTATCATACAATGAAATACTCCATAATACATTGAAACCAAAGAACAAAAGCTTTTTACAGGCCCAAACATTTGTTTAACAAATAAAAATAAATGTATGTATGTACAAATAAAAATGTAATGTATAAACATTTTTTTTTACTTTTACAAATAACTACTGTAAAATAATAATTTTAATATGAACTGAAAGCGGATTCCTGTGCCCGAATTGCGGAGATCAGCGCCGCCCCACCGCGACCTGAATCATTGGATTAGAACGGGAGAAAATAAAAAATGATTATGATAAAAAACAAAACAAAGTACAGTAGGACAAATAGTGACTCGCGTGTATTTCACTGCTCTTCTGACTGAGCCGCTGCATCCTGACTCCGCTCTGTAGCGAGGTTTTCTTCTTCTAAAGCCTGCGGTGCAGGTGTGTTTTTTCGAGAGAAGAACATAGTTATCGGTAGTTGTTGTCGCTCTTTTTTCTTCTGGGCAAAAAGATTCTTATAAACGGACATGCCACCATCGATTATGTTAAATATGGCAAGCTGTTTTACGTACGTGTACATATTAAACCGCATCGTTGTTGACACACAGGTAGAGAAGAAGTGGAAAGACTGTTTAGCCAATCAGAGTGCAGAACACAAAACACGATGCAAAGCGAGACCGCGAAAGGTGAACCGCGAAATAGCGAAGGTTCACTGTACATGTCTTTTGCTTTAAGTATTTACTTACTGGAGGGTTTTAGTTTGTGCTGCAGAGCCACAGCTAACAGCTAGCTCCTCACTTCAGCGGCTCTAATGGAGCCTGTGCTGTTCAGCTGCTGTTGCTCCTCCTACACTTTGGACTGAACCATTGTTCTAAGAATGGTGGGGGGGTTCCTTAAAATTAATTCTTGTTTTTTTCTTAGATGAATGGCAGATTTACTTCGTTCTTTGTTTCTATTACATTTTATATTGATATTGTTTAAATACAAATGTTTCTTTCATGATTTGTTTGGGGGGACAATTCCAAGATTGCGGGGGTCCGGACCCCCCGACCCACCTGGGATTTACGCCCATGTCCATACAGGTCAGCCTGTGTCCAGTTTGAGTGAAAAGAGGTGCAGGTGATCCACGCTTCAGAGATCAAGCAGTGGCAGCACGAGGCAACATGTAGAGGCACCAGCTGTGTGATTGGTCCACTCTCCTGGTTTTAAATGCATCAACTATAAACCTATCTTTAGAAATAAATCTGCTCCACCAGGCCAGTGAAACGCTCAGAGCAACAAAGACTTGCAATCCAGCTTTGTAAGTGTAGCACCCCACTGCTCCGTCCGCTAGTAACTAGGACAAGAACTTAAACTCACTGGTGGGGTGGCTATTTGGGTTCGAATAGTTCTGGTAGATACCACGCAGGTTTACCAATACTGAGTAATTCCTTACTCTTCCAATTATCCTACACTCCTATGATGTAACACAAACTACTCCAGACAACCAGCTACCTGAACAGTTTCTTTTAATAAGAGCTTAAGAAAAATAAAACCTTAGCTCCACAAATCCCCAAAACAATCAAAAACTTAAACATAGAACGAGGTTATCAATTCCCTCACAACAAATGTTTCCCAAAACAAAATAAAGTCGATAAGGCACTTTTTCTTTCAGTCCCTTATGTTTTATTCACTTTACCTTTGTGATTTTTAAGAAAACCCCTCACTGTTAACTATTGCTTTACTACAACCAGAATTCAATTTTTGTTACCAATAGAACTCCATACATGTACAGAAAATTTACAGTTCAAAATCACAATATCACACATGGGCCCATACTCTCTCTCATACACACACACACTGTCCGGTACCGGTTTAAGGTTTCATTGCAGGCCTGGTGAAGCTAGAGATCGATGTCACTTCTTCAACGATCCTCTTCTCCGTTTAAACAATGAACCAACTCCGACCTGCTCGCTCAGCCGACGTCCTCTCCGTGAAGAATGCTTCGCGAGTCCAACTTCCTTTAAAACTCCGCCACCCGAGTTGCAGGACTGCTCCTCCGTCGCGCTGAAATCAGTGTCGCCATGTCCCTCTCGCCACCTCGGATAAGCCGCAGTTCTCCTTGATCCCGCCGCAGTTTTTCCTCCGTGCTTTTCACTGCAGAATTCTTCCGCAGATATCCCACACCCCGTGTGCAGGATTATTTATGCAGAACATACCCTAACAATCCAGTTCCTTCTCCCATCTCAACCTCAGCAAACATTAGCAGCGGTCACCATTAGCTTCTTCTTCTCTCCCTCGCGCTCTTCTCCTTTCCTCTTCCCATAATCCCATTGTTCAGTTTTTTTTTCTCTCTGTTGAGTTCACTTGTCCCTCGTTAACCTAAACTACTTTCGTAGGTAGGATATTCAATATAGTCTTTAAACAAATGGGATGATTAATCAAACAATACACTTATGTAAATACACAAGTCACCTCCAGAAAAGTTTTGGCTTTCTGTTTTTTCCATCATGTATATAATCACTCAGATTAAAAATGTACAAAAACAATACACATTTCTCACATATCCTTTTTTTCTTACATAAAACCAACCTCGTAAATATTTTGTAAATATTACAGGCCTTAAGTGCATGGTTTTTAACCAGGGGCTACATAAGAAAAAAAGAGCATTATTGCAGATCCTTCCTCCCAGGAGTTGTTAGACTTTCTAACCAGAACTGCTCCCAAAAAACTCTTACATATGATTATAAATTGCTGTACTCAGCTGCACATTTTTTCAAACTGATTATGATGTTTTTATTAAAAGTACAGCATTATTATCCCTCTATTGTAAATGTGTCCTTACTCTACAGCCTCCTGTTATTTTTTATTTTTACCTTTTCTTCAATGTTTTATTTTTCCATTTACCTTAAACTTGTTGCTGGTAAACCTGAACTCCCTGCTGTGGAAAAATGAAGGATGTTTCTATTCTGATCCGTTCTATAAGTGACAAATGTTGATTTTTTTGTAGTCATGTAACGGAATTAGAGTTTAATTATGATTTCATCTTATTGACAAGTTAATTTATTGATGTTTTTACACTTGTGAAAATGATCAGTTCAGACCTTGGGTTATACCTCAATGTTCTCATCATGTGATGAATTGTGTGTCTGCAGCTTATCAGGCTGTTTGGTCTCAGAGGAAGGCTGTGCTTCTCTGGCCTCAGCTCTGACCTCCAACCCCTCCCATCTGAAAGAGTTGGACCTGAGCTACAATCATCCAGGAGACTCAGGAGTGAAGCTGCTGTCGGCTGGACTGAAGGATCCACACTGGAGACTGGAAGCTCTCAGGTATGGAGGAACCTGCTGCAGGAGCAGAGAAGGTCTGATAGAGGAGGAAGAGGGAGAAATGTCTTTAGTCAGTCTGCTGGGAAACATTTAGTTTGAAGCTGAATGTTTAATTTGATAATTAAATATTTAGACGCCTCATCTGGAGGCAGAGATCATTACCCAGTTTTCTGGAATATTCTCCAGACTAAGAGCGGCTCACAAGGAAAATTAAAGAGTGGGATGGGTTTAATAGTTTAATAGGGTCTCTGACTAAATTAATAAAAGAAGTTCATTTAGATTTCCATGATGATCTACTGATGGCAGAAAGGACTTTAAAACAATATTTGATGGAGCTCCAGACCAATCAGCCCCAAGAAGCAAAGATGAGAAGAAAAGTAACTCCATGTTGGTCAGATGGATGTTTAAAAGTTATGGGAGAGAAAAATAAAGAACTTTAGATTTTAAACAAAACTCACAACTTTCAGGATTTAATAAAATATAAATCCAAGACGCTTTGCGCTTTTTGATTTGTTGGTTATTTGAAAGTAATCAATGATTCTGGTGCCGCCTTTGCCTCCCTGATATCATGAACTGCTAGCTTTCAAAAATTCACCATCAAATCTGAAAAACATATGGAGGAAAGTTAAGCTGCTAAACGCTGTCTGAGTTTTGGGTGTTAAACTGATTTAGGTTAGAGAAGTTTTATGTAATCTTACCAGCTTCTAGTTTAAATCGACTGCAATAAATAAAACAATTAAATAGTTGTAAGCAGCTGAACTGGCAGTAACATTGATTACTGCGGTCGGGGCGCATGGAGCGCAGCGTCTCCTGCCATGAATGTCCCAGTAACGTTAAACTCCTCCACATCCTGGTTACTGAATTAATGTGAATAATCTCCATCTCATATTTACATTTACAGTCATATTCAATAAATTAGAATATTGGTTCCCATGAGGCTCGTTTGTCAGGATTTAAAACAACTTCAGCAGATATTAAACATGTTTTTCATGCTTTTTTACTTTTACTCAAGTAAAAATGTTAATGTGGTTCTTTTACTAGAGAACATTTTTGTCTGTTTATTTGTACTTTTACTTCAGTACATTGTTTGAGTTCTTTCTCCACCTCTGGTGAACAGCCAGTAGGTGGCGCTAGAGTCAGGAGGAGGCAGCCTGGAGAAAAGGCTGTTCCTCCCTGATCTGTTTCCAAGCAGTCAGAGTGTAGAAGTTGAGAGCTGGAGAAGTTTCCTCCTGTTGCTGCAGCAGCAGAGATGTTCTGCTTCATGGACTAAATCAGGTTGGAAAGAGGAGAGATCTTTACTGAGCTGCTGGATAAAAGCTTCTGAAACATTTCAACTCTTTCTGGAAACTAATGAGACATAAAAACAATGGATGTTTTTACCATCCAGACCTTTAGAACCAGTTCAGGTCAATAATTCAGTTGTTTCTGTGGAAGATGAACAGATTTGATGTGAAATGATGAAATTCTTCATTTCTATCTGATGTTCCAGCAGATCTGTAGAAAATGGAGCTGCAGCTCTCAGATATTTCAGTCGTCATGTTTTCTATCAATGAATCCACTGATTAAAGCAGGAATCTCATCTCCATGTTCTCCTCCAGAGGTTCCCAAGGTTTGTTCCTGGAAGCTGCTGCTGGTTCCTCCAATCCAGGCTCCGCCCCCTTTAGAGGAAATCTGTCCATATATGGCGCTAAGAGTCACCTTGATGCTGCAAAGCTTTGTTCAGGGATGAGATGTCAGGATGTTAGTGTCAGTCTGTTCCAGGCTTTAGTTGTTCTCCTCATGAGGAGCTGAAGTCTCTGACAGGAACGTAGAGCTGAACAGGAGAAGAACTTGAAGCTTCTTCTTGGCCTCTGATTGCAACAGCAGGACAATCCAACGTTTTAGTCTGACTTCATCTGGAAATATTTCTTTGACCCTGAATCAGTTTGAAGGCAGGCCAGCTCCTCATCAGAGCTGAGATCTTCTCTGTCCTCCATGCTGGAAATGTACAAGTCCAGCAGCTCCTGATCAGTGACATCAGAGCGTGACATCATCAGTAGAATGATGATGTCATTTCCCTCTCAGAGCAGCTTGGAAATCTGAGAGGAAAGATGCAAACAAAGACTCTCTGGACTGTTGGATCTGCTGGTTCTGGTTCCAGATGCTCCTTGGACACTTTCACAAGCCATTACTGCAGCTGCTGGATTCAGGATGCTGCTTCTTCTTCTTGGCCTCATTGTAAATGTGTGCAGCAGCGCCACCTGGTGGTGTTGGTTGGTAGAGGAAGTGCTGAAAGGTTGGAGGTGTTTGTCAGAGGTGTGTGATGATGGAAGCCTCTCCCTGGTTTGTGAGTCTGAGCTCAGAGATCAAATCTTTGATTCTTGTTGAACTCTTTGTTGAATGTGATGCAGCTTCTCCTTTTTAATGTTTGTATTTCTGGATATTACAGTGAGGCCACAGCAGGTTTTCAGCAGCAGGGCTGTTTAGTGTTTCATTCCTTCATCTGTGTGTGGGAGTGTGGATGGAACAGGTATCCAGGTGTTGTGTCAGAGTTTAGATTGATTGTATTTTAATGCTGATTATTAAATCAGGTTGAGCTTCCAGAAATGTTTCCTTAGTTTCCTGATGTCCTTTTAGGCTTTGTTGAAAATGGATCAAAAATGTACCGCACACAGAGCAGAAAATCAGCCAGTACAAGTAATCAGACTTTACTTATTTTATTCTTTTTTAGCGCTAAAAAAGGAGACGCTTACCCTTACAGACTAGGTGTGAATGTGACCGAGTCTATACATCATCTGATCAAAAACGGGAAGATTCGTTTACTATACTACGGATGCACCTGGTGGTCATCTGATGTCTTACGTCATTTTATCAACTAAGTTTCTATTTCCTGGGAGACGGGAGTCTGAGGAGTTTCGATAGATGTTACAATTACAAAGGGCCTTTGTGTGAGAATATTAGTGTGTGAAAGCATGTGAATGTATTTGAGCTTGATAAGCGCCTCAACAGCTCCCCCTTTTGGTCTCAACGAGACCACACAAAACAAGAGAAATGGAAAATAACGAAAAGAATAAAAGAGGGGGGCTGTACATCCTCGAGTAGACACTGTCCCTTCCGGAAAACTTCCCCCTGAGGCTTCGTCCTCCCGCATCCTCCACCAATGTTTTTCATTTCATTTCGTCACATATTTTGGGGGTAAAAACGGACAGGGCACCCCTGGCCTCCCAGGCGGTGGAAAAAATCACAATGTCCCCCTTACAATCTGGAGAAATGCACAAATAGAAACAAAATTTTGAAGGGTGGTGGGGTTTAGGGAAATGTTAGTCAACCACCCATGGCATGACTATGTCAGCTGTTTCTGTTGTTTTATTTATTATATTTATTTTCAATAAAATGTTGTCCGTAGTCTTGTGGGTTTTGTCTTAATCATTTTTGTTGTCATTATTACTTCATATGTCTGATTTTTCATTATATTCATTCTGTAGTGACCTCAGTTCAACGCCATGCCACAGGAGGGTAATGAACTCAAAAGAGCAAAGTCTAAAATTTTGTGTTAGGTTTTGTATATTTTTTTTTGTTTTGTTTTATTGTTAGTATTTAAAAACAAGGTGAAAAGTCACAGTTACTAAGTTGTTAAGTTCTACATAAGTGCTAAGTGAACAAAATGTTAGGATAATGTGTGGAACTTAATAAAAATGCAATAGTGAAGTGTTAGGTTGAAATTATTTGTAAAATCAGTGAAATGTTAGGTAGTATGCAAAAATGAACACATTGTTAGAAGACTAAACGGTGAGATTTCTATGTAATATGTAAAAGTTAATGAACTACGAAAAGGATGCAAAGTTAAACGGAATGAAATGGTAAGAAAAGCTTAGAATTCTGAGTATTGAAAGGCACAGAACAATGAACACCTTCGTAAAACATCAAATCAATAAAGTAAATCAGGATTAAAGGCAGTACACTCAAAATACACTGGCATGATTAAACTAGGATTAAAAGTAAGTAAAAATGTTTTCTGATCAAACTTTAATCATTGTAATGAAATCAAATCACTGCAGCCTCTCTATAGCGAGACCTATCAACGTCAAATCAGTTTCTGCGTGTGTCCAGATGTAGAGCCGGCGCGGTCGCTGGGAAACCCCGACAGTGCCTGGAAGGCTTCAGTGTGGGATCTCGGCTGTAACTCGGTCCAACAATCGTGGAAGGCGCCCACAGTCTCACACCAAGGCACACCCAGAAAGGATTGGACTTCAACAAAAGCGAAATCAATGGATTATATAAAGAACATTAAAGTAAAGGAAAATTTTCTTTTGTCACTGGATACTAGTACTGCCCTTAAACTCTGGCAATCTGGAATTTCATGGTTCTTTGACGTCTCCGGGAAAACATCTGATAGGCAGGTGGATTTCCATCACTACTGCTGCCTTTCTCTATGGTTGAGGTGATGCACCGCACCGCCAATGACCTCAGACAGGGGACACAGCAGCAACCACAGGTGATCAGGAGGGCAAAGAAAGTCGCTGCAGAGACCAGTAGAGAGATAATAATGCCCTTGTACTTCCCGAACATGTTTGTGAACCATTGATCCAAAGGGTTGGTCACGCCAGACTGCTCGTGCATGGTTTTACTCAGGGCTTTCAGTCCTTCCAACGCCTTGGTCACCTTGCCATCAGGAGAGGTATGATTTGGAACGAAAACACAGCACAAATCGCCAAAAATCGCACAGACCCCCCCTTTTTCAGCTAGTATCATGTCTATTGCTATCCGATTCTGGACAGCCATCAATGAGGTGGGGGCTAATTGTCCAGCCAACCCTTCAACTGCATCTCTAGTCAAATTTGTGAGCAAGAGCGTGTTGTAATGAATATAATTGATCCTGTCTACGTTTTTGTTGGGTGTTATAAGTAGAAGAAGACTTTCAAAACCTGCTGCAACCTGGTCCGCTAGTTTGTATCGGTCTGGTACCCCTCGTGGAACACCAATGCTGTCCATATATGTGGGTGAGTTTGCCTGCAAGTCAAAGGCGCTGCGCTTTTTACGTGAGGACATACTGTCCTCCACCGGTTGTTTTTCTCCCATCATGATCACATGTGCTCTAAGTCGGACCATGGCACAGACCCCTCTCATGGTTGGCTCAAGTCTCGCAAATAGTTTGCTTCCTCCGCAAAGGTAGAATAACCCATCTCTCGCCCATGTACCTATTAAATGTCCTGGGAGAGTGGTTTTACACCAGCTTGCATCAATCTGGCCTACACGGACATTACCTTTTGTTAAATTGAAGCAGACATACTTATCTTTGTCTGGGATAGCTGGCACCACCCGGGTTCTATTGTTGACTGGAGGAAATAACGCTGTTAAGTTTTCACATCCGGAGGGTTGTTTCATTTTAGTCATGCTAAGCATACAGTTAAAGCCCCAAACATCAGATTGAATCAAAGGTGCAGGTTCAGTGTACATTTTAGGTCGCCCTGCTGCACAGGCCACGCAGTTAGACATATGGTGTTCTCGAACTGTTGCTGTTAACCAGTCTAACCATAAATTGGTGCCTGTATAACCGGTAGCTAGCATTAGCAGGTCAGCAGGGGTCGATTTAGAGTAGTCAAAAGTAATTACATTGCCATTTTGCTTATCTAGAAATCCTGAATCATTAATTTCAGGGGAGGAGTCTGGTGGAGTCAGGAGACTAATTAAGATGACTTTTAGGGGGTCCCTTCCGCTTGCTTCAACCCCCAGTACAATGTACATCCGGTATGGATTGCCGTCGTATACTGACTTGTGTACGTCATGCAAGGCCAAAATGAGTGGGTTATCTGTGTGTGAATGAAGTCTGGAAAAGGAAACCTTATTTACCTGAGCACTGGGCAAATGGGAGTGTGTTGGAGTCCACCACTCCCCTGTGTAATGAGTGACCCCGTCCCAGCTAGGACAAAGTTGACAGCGAGGACACCACCCATTTCCGCAAGCTTCGTAGCACCTGTTAATGTTAGGGCTCATACACAGGTACACCTCCCAGCTTTTCCATCCCAATGGATTACCCCCGCAGTCAATAATGTCACACAGGTCAAATTTAAATGCAGTGTCAGAGCCCTTGTAGTAATTCAGTGTCAGTACAGGTTGTTGGTTGTTTGAGCTGCGTTTGCTGCCGTCAGTCGCATGTTGTGAAGGGATGTCTCTAGGTACTATACGGTGTGATGTCAGGGTCGTCTGTGTGTTATTCATCCCATGTACCCGTATGTACTCTAAGCTAAAAACCATCCATGTTATCACCAGACTTATGGTGCCCAACACTGCTGCAGTGTACCAAGGGTGTGTCTGTAGCACCTGGCGCATGGATATGCGAGCGGGTGGAGGCATGTTAGGTGTGTGTTACCGTTGCTGGTTCTGGGGCGGCTGCACACTGTGACCAATGGTACCAGGTGTCACCTTTGGTTTTAAGTTTTACTGCGTGGGCTGTTCTCTCCAGCACCTGGTAAGGTCCAGTGAACCTAGGTTCCGTCCACTTTCTTCTGATGACTTTTAGCCACACCCACTGGGTAGTGGGCTCTGTGAGAGTCCCTCTCTCTGTGCGTTCTCCTTGGATCCTACACCACTCTTTCTTTAAAGTCTGTAACTGAGAAAAATAGTCTTTCCTCGTTAGAGGTTGTAGGTCACCTGGATCCTGTGTTGGCGGTCGGGGTCCTGGGAAGCTTTGTCCAGTGGTGATCTCGTACGGCGTCAATCCTGTCCCGGAGTTGACCGAGCACCTGATGGACATCAAAGCCAGAGGTAATGCATCAACCCAGTTTAATTTGGTCTGTGCACAGATTTTAGCCAATTTTGTTTTCAGGTTTTGGTTCATTCTCTCCACCTTTCCTTGAGATTGCGGATGATAGACTGTTCCAAACCTGTGTTTGAGGCCGAGATGGGCCTCAACTGTTTGCAGATCCTTATTTTTAAAATGGGTTCCATTGTCTGACCTGATTCTCTCTGGGAATCCATGTCTGGGAATGTAGTGGTTGATCAGGCATTTTATGACAGTTTTACTGTCTTCTCTCGCTGCTGGCCACGCCTCTGGCCAACCTGTGAAAGCATCAACACACACCAGCAAATATCTTTTCCCTTGCACCGTGTTTATCATGTCAGTGAAATCCAACACAACCTCTTTCCCTGGACATGTGAGTGGAGGAAACCTTCCCTGTGGGGGATTCATAGTTTTCTTAGGATTGAACTGTCCACACATTTCACAATTTTGCACAAAATGTTCCACCATGTCGATCATGTAAGGGTGCCACCATTCTTTGAGGTTGTGCAACATCTGTTTAATTCCCACATGTCCAACCCCATGAGCTTCCTCAAACAGCTCCTGTTTCCTCCCAGGAGGCAGAATTAACCTGCCGTCTGGGCCCCTCCAGCATCCATTTGTTTCAGAGGCCCCTCTGTGTTTCCACATGTTTTTCTCCTCTGGAGACGCCCCCTTTTGACATCTTTTCACCTCTTCCAGAGTCAGCTTGTCTCTTATTTCCTCCTCAGAGGAACACACCATCATGAAGTCTTTGTATCCTGCAGCCACTTTTGCTGCTCTGTCGGCTGCCTGGTTGCCTTTAGCAACCAATGTGTCTGATAGGTCATGACCTTTACATTTTATGACTGCTACTCTTGCTGGTAACAGTAATGCTTCTGCCAATTCTTTTATCTCACGCTCATGTTTTATGGGCTGCCCACTTGCCGTCAAAAATCCTCCTCTCACCCATTGGCAAAGTTCCACATGCACTGTTCCTGCAACATAAGCTGAATCGGTGTAGATGTTTACCTGTGATCCTTGTGCGAGCTTTAACGCTTCTGCCACTGCTTTTATTTCTGCCCTCTGTGCGGATGCTGTTCCTTCCAGTCTTTCTGCTTTTCTTGTGAGAAAGCCTGCTTTTGTGCTTTCTACTACTGCAAAACCAGCTCTTAGTTCTTGTGTTTGGTGTCTGTAACAACACCCATCTGTGAAGAACTGTCTCACCTCTGGTCCAATCAAGGGAGTTGCTTCCAGGTCTGGTCTTACCTTTTCTGACTTTGCCACCAACTCTGCACACTCGTGTGGTTCTCCGTCTGCAAAACAGTCTGCCATATTTATGCCTTCATGAGTGAATGAAATGTTTGGAGCTTCCAGAACTTTGGAAAGCCTTTGTTGTCTCAACGCCGTCATGGTGAAACTCTGTGAGTTTACATATGCCACCACGCTGTGTGTAGTTAACACTTGCAGTGTATGTCCCATGACAATATGTGCGGTTTTTTGTATGAGTTTGGCTATCCCAGCTGCATGTTGCGTACATGGGGGATGCCTTTTTTCCATATTGTCCATCATTACAGATAAGTACATCAGTACTTTTCTCTCTCCCCCTTTTTTCTGGAACAAAACTCCGTTAACAGCCATTTTTGTTACAGAAACATCAAGAAAAAACGGCAAGGTGTAATCTGGGAGGGAGAGTTCCGCTGCCAATGCCATGTTTTGCTTTAATGAGATAAAAGCTTGTTCCGCCTCAGTTGTCCAAATGAGGGGATTGTTCAGATTTCGCATGCCTTGTTCTTTAACCAAGGCTCGAAGCGGCTGGGTCAGATCCGTGTAAGACGGAATGTAGCTTCTGCTGTAGCCAGTTAAACCCAGAAAAGAGAGCATGTCTTTAACTCTGGAGGGTTTAGGATGTTGCAGAATGGACTGCTTGTGGGAAGGAGACATGCTAGTTGTGCCTGCAGAAATTATCCTGCCCAGAAAAGAAACCTGTTTTCTTGCAATCTGCAATTTATTTTTACTAACCTTGAAACCCGCCTGATGTAGGTGCTGCAAAACCAGAGAGGTCGCTTTAACGCAGGTCTCCGCGGTGGGGGAAGCCAGCAAAAGGTCGTCCACATATTGGATGAGGGTCGTTTGTGGAGGGAGAGGACAGTCCTGCAAAACATCCTTCAAAACCTGGTTAAACAGCCCTGGAGACAGGGCAAAACCTTGTGGCAGCCTGGTGTAACGCCACTGTTCTCCCCTGAAAGTGAATGAAAAGTAGTCCCTGCAGCTTTCAGCTAGTGGGACACAGAAAAATGCATTTGCCAAATCAATACAGCTATACCACTGCTGGCTGGGAGTCAAAGCAGCAATGGAGACATATGGATTAGGAACTGGCACAGTTGGTGTCTTCAGAACTGCATTTACTGCTCTCAGGTCATGAGCCATTCTGTATTTGCCAGTACCTTTTTTCTCCACTGGCAAAATGGGTGTGTTCCAGTCAGACTTTGAGGGTTCCAGCACTCCAGCCTCA
This sequence comes from Xiphophorus hellerii, assembly GCF_003331165.1. NCBI lineage: Eukaryota > Metazoa > Chordata > Actinopteri > Cyprinodontiformes > Poeciliidae > Xiphophorus > Xiphophorus hellerii. The sequence continues at coordinate 6,896,282 of NC_045679.1, read as the reverse complement.
ATCAGTCCTGTTATTGTCTCTGCGATGCCCTGTTCAGCTGCGGGTTTGTGTGGATACTGAGGAATCCAGAGGGGTCTCTCAGAGTCCACCTGAAATGAAATAGGAGAACAGCAAACAAGCCCCACATCTGTAGGCGACTCTGCCCAGAGAGATGTGGGCATGGATGTGATTAATTGAGCCGCTAAAGGGTGGTCTGATTTTTCCCTACCGTGATGTCTGGACACCTGTTCATGATGTAGCTCCACCTGTTCAGAGCTTGAAAAACTGATTCTATATGTGTCAAGAGAGGGTGAGAATGACAAACCTGGTGCTGCGGTGACAACCCAGTCTGTTGCTGCGAGAGACTGCTTAACCATGCCGCCCAGCTCTTTAGCTTGATGCTCAGGGTGCAGAGAGAGAGAGATGTGAGGCACAGCTTCTTCAGACATTTCATACCATTTTAATTGTTCTTCTGTGAGACAGACAGCAGCAGCCACACCACCAGGAGCCACAAAAATATCTGAAGTTTTTACCTCCCAAGTTTTTTCCTCCACAGAGGAAAGGAAGGCTTCCTGGTACCATTCTGTGTTTTCCCTGTCGTAGAAGAGGGTGAGATGGGGCGGGTCAGCCGGCGAGACATAGGGACGCAGAGCCAGGATCCAGGGTTTCCAGGTCATGAACGTTGACAATAGGCTGCTGGAGGGTAAGTTCGTTAAGAGGCCCCAATATATGTCTGCATACTCAGAAACAACTGGCTGCATGAGAAATTGTCCATCCGTGTGAAAGTTTGCACAAGGGAGGGACGTGCCATCAGGAAATGAAACAATTAATCCATTCACAGAGCACATAATTGTTGCTCCCAGTTTTATCAGTAAGTCTCTTCCTAGCAAATTGACGGGAGTTGTGGGAGAGCTGACAAAAGAATGTTGCAGGTGCTGATTGCCCAGTGTGAAGGTCAGAGGCTTGGTGAAAGGCAGACTCTGTTCAGTCCCTGAGAACCCTGTTAAAGATACTGTTCGTGATGACAGACAAAGAGGGGGGGCCGAGTTCAGTGTGGAATGTGTGGCGCCGGTGTCGACCAGGAAGTCTGTGTTCCTCCCCTCCACCGTGGCTGACAGCATGGGGTCTGCAGTGCCCACGCTGTCTGTGGGGCTCTCAGGGGTGTGTCAGTAGTTACCCTGAGTGGGGTCCGCATCCCACTGAGAGTATTGTCCGGGTCCCTGTGGTGCGGGAATGACACCTGGGTTGTGGGGTATCATACCTGGTTGGCCTTGTGGAGGAACAGCTGGCTCTTTCACCCAGCAGTCGTAGGCCCAATGTCCAGTACTCCCACAGTTGTAGCACACATCACGTCTCCCAGCCTGTGACCATGCACCCCTCACTTCGCGGCCCCGTCCCATGCCTCTCCGTCCACGGCCAGCCCCTCGCCACCCTCCTCCACGAGGGGGTCCTCCGTATCTGTTTTGGGGATACATATAAGGATAGACAGAGGGAGGAAGAGGTCCTCCCATATATTGATTAGTATTTTGCATGTAATTTGGGGTCACAGTCTGTGTGGGTGACACCTGTGGGGATGGTCCTGTTACTGCAGCTGCTACCATCATCTGGTCCTTTCTCTTTTTCCCTATGTTTTGTTTTGCCTCCTGAAGTTGAAGTTTCAATAGTTGGTTTTCTAGATCCTTAGTGTCAGACTGTTTTTTCTTCAACTGATCCTGTGCCCTTAGCAGGTGATGAAGAAGATGTCTCTCCCATCTCACATGTTCGCACCCCATAAGATCAGGATTATTTTTTATTGAGTCAACAACTTGTTCAGGGACACCTCTTAAGATTGCTTCCCTAAACATTTCAGTTAGGTTGGTATGTGGGCCTTTAGGATTAATTGTTGTTTGTTTGAGCCAGGTTTCAGCAGATTTATTTATGTATTCTTTCGGATCGATGGTGTAGTCCCACTCGAATTTAGTAATAGGGACAGTGGTGGCTAATGGAAACTCTTTTTTTATTGCTCGAGCCAAAGGTGTCATGACCTGATGCACAGCAGTTGAATTATTTACATTTTGTGTCCCTGCTGCGTGTTCTACCTCTTTCATAACCATGCCTGACATGCATCTGCTCATTATTGCTCTGAAATCACCCATAGCCAGTGTCATCCCTGAAGTCAGCAGCTCTAACTCTGCCAGCCAAAGGCTTCCGCCTGCGGTAATACTGGGGAGTTTATCCACGATGGCATCTCTGTCCCCTAAGGGGAAAGGGACATATTTCTGACCCCCTGCACTATTTCTTAACAGAGGATAGGCCCCTGTGTTTTTCCCCGCCAGGCCTGGGTCTACTCTTACTTCTTCAAGGGCCAGACCACCTATGGTCTCTGGAGCATAAGAAATGTGGTAAATTTGTCTCATTTCCTGCTCTTCATTTAATCTGGCTTTTTCTTCTTGATATTCCCTTCTCTTTTCCTCCAGCAGGTTACTTTTGTCTCTTAGATCTTCCTCTGACACCCATGTTCCCTGCGCAGCGAGTGAAACTTTAACGTTTCTCCCTGGTTTTTGCAATGTCTCATCTGTCTGCTTCTGCTCAACCTTCTCACACAAGTCCTGCAATCTTTGAGCAGACTGAAGAAGGGTGTCATTTAACTGTGACCAAACCACCGGGTCCTGTGTGGACGCTCGCGGCGGCTCTGGGGTCTGATCTAATATTGTCCACTGTGGAGTTCTGGCACCGCTCAGGCCTCCTGGTGTGCTTTGTGGAGGAGCTGCCGCTCCCTCCACCGCCAAAGTACCCTCTGTGATGTTGATTATCGGATATATTCCCTTCGCAGAGTGAGCTCCGTTCTCCGCATACGGAGGTGGAGATAATGCCTGTTTACTTGATTTGTGTTCAGAGTCGGTGGCAGCGTCCTGTTTTTTCTGTTCAAAGGCATGAGATATTCCCTGCCATGAAACTAGTATTTTTTCTCTCAGCCTGACCTCTCTCTCTGCTTTTTCTCTATCTTTTTTGCGGCCTATTTTATTGAAAACTCCTGCCTCTCCTTCTCTTTCCATAGTTTCAATTAATGCTTCCTTTGCGTCATTTATTCCGTCCAGCAAGTATTTTCCCAAAGGCTGCCTGTTTAGCAGGTCGCCTCCTTTCTCCCGCACCAGGGATCCCAAGCCTGTTTTCAGCTTTTCTTTTTCTCTCTTATTTTGATATTCGTCATGTTCTGCCAAATAGGTTATTAGCGCTTCTATTTGCTCACTGAGCGCAATCCATGGCCCGATGCCCCACTTTGGATCATATTTCTCCATGTCGACCTCCTCCGCCATATTCAAACCCAGAGATCACCTCTCCTCTTTCCTGCCTTTTTTACTGCCTCGCACTGCGGCGAGCCTCTGTCTCCCTTTTCTTTTTTTTTTTGCTCGCACAGCGGCGAGGAAATCCCACACAGGAGAAAGATTTTGCACGCGCGGCGGCGAGAAAATCAAAGACCACAGATGAAATAAAGAAACTTCCCACAGATTATAATTCCCGAATGTTTACCATGGTTTTAAAAGATATTGCAATAAACGAAGGAGAGTACATTTAAACACGCAAAGTCTGCTCAGCGGCAGACGTTCACATACACATAGCTGACAGACACACACACAGCTGACAGATACACAGAAATGGATCCACGCTTTTCAGCTCCTATGATGTCCTCTTTTTATTTTCTTCACTTATTTCTCTGCAGAGGAACAGATCGCGATCAACCTTTATCTTATTCTCTTATCTTTTTTCCTATGGTGGACCCCTCTCAACACTTTTGTGTTTTTTGAGCAAGTCACAGATTGGCTAACGCGTTCTTTTAGGGGGCAGCACTCCCCAAGGATAGAACCGACAAAACCTAGTCTTTCCCTTTCCCGCGTCCAGGAAAGGTCGGAGACGACCAGTTCTCACTACAGAGCCAATCGACCTTTTACTTTGACTATTAACTGTTTAACTCACTTTAACCTTACTCCTATGAATAACTCGAAAGCCTTTAGACAAACAAATCAAAAGCAGTACGAACAACAGCTGACAATCGAACAATGGTTGACCACTTCCGACAACTCAACACACAATATAACAGCAATCGATAGCTGGAATTCAGAGGTTTAAGAAGAATACAACACCATCCACTGCTGATTTCTGGAATTTAGACAGTCCAACAGAAACAATGCTATGGCGTTTGTTAAGGAAAATTTTCCTCACCTTTTATGGGGGCCCCAACACCAGAGCACTGCTTCCGGCAGGCTGCGCCGGAACGGCCAGTTCAATCTCTGCTCGTGTCTCAGCACATAACCATCCTCTGCTACCAATTGTTGAAAATGGATCAAAAATGTACCGCACACAGAGCAGAAAATCAGCCAGTACAAGTAATCAGACTTTACTTATTTTATTCTTTTTTAGCGCTAAAAAAGGAGACGCTTACCCTTACAGACTAGGTGTGAATGTGACCGAGTCTATACATCATCTGATCAAAAACGGGAAGATTCGTTTACTATACTACGGATGCACCTGGTGGTCATCTGATGTCTTACGTCATTTTATCAACTAAGTTTCTATTTCCTGGGAGACGGGAGTCTGAGGAGTTTCGATAGATGTTACAATTACAAAGGGCCTTTGTGTGAGAATATTAGTGTGTGAAAGCATGTGAATGTATTTGAGCTTGATAAGCGCCTCAACAGCTTCAGTGAGTTTCTTCAGGTTGTTACTGAGGGATTTCCTTTCTCCTCTCTGTTGGAGCTTTTCCTGTGTTTGGAGAAATGAGTTGTGCTGCAGCAGCACCAACTGTCCTTCCTACATCCACTGCAGTTTGCAATCCAAATGTTGGACTGTTCCTGTCTCAGTGGAGGACAATGTGTGTCTGAGAGACATGTAATGTCCATGTTTGCTGCTGAAAGAGACTGATGGTCTGACCCCCCTCCTCCTTTCAGGGTGGAGCCTGCTGGAGTCCCATTCTTGACACCAGGTCTGAGGAAGTGTAAGTGTGTTTTTCATCTGATTCATGACAACAAAGCAGCTCACATTCAACCATCTTTAAACTGTCACATCACTCATTCAGGAGTCATCATCAAAGTGTCAATAAATGATGAATAACTGCAGCTGGATTGTGTTTGTTCTCTCCATCAGATTCCTGTCAACTCACCATCGACACAAACACAGTGAGCAGAAAACTCAAACTGTCTGAAGACAACAGGAAGTTGACATTTGTGAAGGAGCTTCAGTCATATCCTGATCATCCAGACAGATTTGATAACTGGCCTCAGCTGCTGTGTAGAACTGGTCTGACTGGTCGCTGTTACTGGGAGGTCGAGTGGAGAGGATATGTTTATATATCAGTGAGTTACAGAAGAATCAGGAGGAAAGGAGACAGTAGAGACTGTTGGTTTGGATATAATGATCATTCCTGGAGTCTGAACTGCTCTGATGTTGTTGGTTACTCTGTCTGGCACAATAACAGAGAAACTCGTCTCTCCTCCTCCTCTGTCTCTAACAGAGTAGCAGTGTATGTGGACTGTCCTGCTGGCATTCTGTCCTTCTACAGAGTTTCCTCTGACTCACTGATCCTCCTCCACACCTTCAACACCACATTCACTGAACCTCTGATTCCTGGATTTAGGTTCTGGTGGCCCAGTTTTGGTTCCTCTTCAGTGTTTCTGTGCTGAGTTGAGTCTAAAGAGTCTAAAGATTTTCCTCCTGTCAGAGAAACTCTCTCACTGTTGAACAGATAGTTCAGTCTCTACAATCTATTTCTTGGTGAAACAATTCTGATTGAGTCCTTGGAAACTTTTTCTTCTTCCAGTCCTTTAAATATGGAAGCTGGAATTATTCCAGGATTATTCCAGGATTATTCCAGGATCCTCATGTTTTCCTGTCTGTTTCCAGTCAAAGCTTCACACTGAATATCAAGTTGTTGTTTCTCTTATTTTTTTCCTTTCATTCATCAGATTTCATTGAAATGTTGATCAGTTTTTCTCAATCACTGATCATTTTCTGTTTCTATCGGCTCCTATTTTTCTCAACATGTCAGATTTGAATATTAAATCTTCCTTTTGTAAATTTGCTGCAGTTTTTCTTCATGTGTTTTAAATAAAAACATTTTTCTTCTGCATTTGGTTCATTTGCTGCTCATTCTGTTCTTTTCCTGTTCAAATTTAAATATTTGCATTAAAAAGATTTTTTCATCAACTCTGCCTTTCAGAAAGTCCTGATTTAAAGTCAAACATTCCCATCCCATGAAGGTCAGAGGTCAATGCTTTGGAGCATAAAGTGGGAAAATCTTCATATTTTCTGTTTCATTCAGAACTTCTACCTGAAACTCAGAACCTGCAGAACATTTTTCTCTTTGGAGGAAAAATCCCAGGAACTGGAAGATCAGAGCAGAATGAAAACTGGAGATCAGTGTTGGACAGAAAAGGTCTGATCGCTGCATCTCTGCTATATTTTACATTTAAATCTGATAACAAAAAGTAAACCTGTTTTTAGTTAATAAACCAACATGGATATGACCCGCCACAGCGCCAACGTGGGCCACACCTGATTCAACCCAAACCGGAAAATAAAGGATTTAAGTGGAAAAATGAAAACCCAGTAAAATCAGCAGCTGGTTGTGATTAAAATGCAGTTTGTTGCAGAGGTTCAAATTTCCTGATGGTGACCTCTCCTCCGTCCCTCACCTTGTCTGGCCGGTTTTAATCCTCACTGCAGTGTTAGACTGGAGCTCATCTCTCAGATTAACCAGATTAACACTGAGCTGCAACAGGAACCAAACGTCTCTCCTCCAACTTATTTCACTGATTAATAACAAGGTTGGATAAAAACATTGAGCTGAGCTTCTCATTCCTTAAAGAGTCATGAAGAAAGACTCACCCTGGAACTGCAGAAAAGAAGTTAGAAAGTTTAAAAATAGATGGAAAAAACTTTGTAAATATATTCTAACAAGTGATTTAATTATCTGTTTATTTTTGTGTCTTTTAATGTATAAAACTGTATAAAAAGGTGTAAATGGTTAAAAATCTTCAGAATGAGCCAATTTTTAACCTGATTAATCATCACAATAATTCTTTGTTGGACCATCGCTACGCGGTACTGAGGAGGAAACTTTAAAAAAGTTTTAATGTAACTTTCTCTATGTCCTAACATGAGATAATCTGAGAGAACAAATGGAGTTCCTCTGCCTCCTCCCTGTGTTCTGCTGAATTACTCTACTGGGTCAGAAACAAGCCATCAGAACCAGAACAATTAGCCATGAGCCTGCAAGTATTGGACATGTTTTTGTCTAAATGAGGTGATTTTATGGCTCCATTTTGCCAGATCACATAGTAGCATTTCTACCTAAAGCCAAACATTAACAGCCAATTCATGTGATCGGTATCTGTGATCGGCAGTGATCGGACCTCATGGTGATCAGAACCGGCAGGAAAAACCCTGATGGGAGCGTCTCTACCCAGGAGTAATATGATGGTTTAGAAGTTCATTGAAATCTTTTCCGTTTTGAAAGAAGCTCACATTTGGGGAACTTGTGAATGATTACATTATTTATCATACTTGGTTCTGCTTAAAATAATTCAATTCAACTGAATTATTCTATTGTCATTATTGTTCTTACATTTGTGAGATTGAACATTTCTGTTTTTATTAGGTTTTTAAAATAAAACTTTAAAAAGTTCAGAAAATAAAATCAATCTACTGAACATTCTGATTTTATGAGGATCTGTTTGAAATGTTTGTTACAAAGTTGATTACTGCATTAATTTTATGTGAATTAAATTGGTGTGTTTAATTTGTGTTTTTTGTAATGAACTGTTACTGGATGTAATACTATTTTTATTTTTTAAAGGATTTTGACCCGTTTACTGGCCGACATTTATTCTATAAATCATTTGGTGACCAATTAAAAAGTAAATGTATTGAACTAAAAATGGAATATCTAATTTCTGGAGCAGAAATATTAATCACTAATACAGTTTCCTCAAGTGACTGGAGTTTATTTATTTTTAACACAGTTTGATGAAATGGTGGAGAAAAATATAAGACAATTATAAATGGAACTGGTTCATTTTGGGGAAAAACTGTCATAATTGTCAGAAAAATACAAAGAAAATTAAAAACTTTGTTTTTAAACACCTTCAGTAAAATTAAACTTATAAAAAAATGTTTAATAAATGATGGAAAATACTTTATTTTAAGATAAATCACGGTCGCACCACATGACATTTTTTAAGACCACAGCCGAATCATATTGATAAAAAACCTCTGAAAACGTCTCATTTTAATTTTTAATTATAATTTCTGTGTGCACAACATTTCAAATGTTCTAATAATTGCAATGGATAAACATATTTTTAAATGTTTAATTTCCCCTGATGGAAATCCTGATACGTCAACGACCCTGAAACAGACGTTCCTCCAAAATCTCAGTGATTTCCTTTTCTTTCAGTCTTGCATCCACATCAGCAGAAAGAGGTTTTGAAAGCACTGAAATATCATCAGTTGCAATAATTTCAGCATTTAAAAGCTCAAATCTGACTTCATCTAGTTGAGTATCAAGTCCTTGAATGGGAGGTTTTAGACTCCTGGGTAGTTTGAGCAGTGAATGTAACAAACAGCCATTGATAGAAAAAGCTGCTGTTCCTGTAAATGAAGTCAACATGACAGTTTGATTTGATATGTCAGCCTCCTCTCCATCAGTAGAAGAGGCTACTGATGGATCTGATGATCCAGAGCAGTGCTTGCTTCAGAGTCAATACATTTAATCAGGTGGGATTTTCCACTTCCTGCTCCACCGTTGACATAGAAGTAAAATGGATGAGGGTTCAAAGCACAGAAACACTGAATACACCAGTCTCTTACTGCACAGTTTGGTGTCTCCATTGGTGGATTGATGGGAAAACTGAGAGCATCAATTTACTGGACTGAACTGGAGATTGATAAAACACGGAGTGGAGTTTTCTTCTGTGCATTTTTGTGCCTAAATGGATTGGAAACCAAATCTGGAAAGAGTTTGACTGGAAAGTAAAAACCAGATTTAATTGAACTCCATTAAAAAGTTTCATTTCCAGGATTCCAACCACAGATAGATGTTGTAGGAATTTGTGGAATGGTCGGTCATCACACACGTCTTCTGGGACTGACCACAAATAAAGACCTTCTGGGAGGAAATGAAACAGGAGATTGAGGACATTCTAAGGACAGATCTCCCCATGGAGCCTCTTCTATTTCTGCTGGACATAAACACCAAGGATTTACTCACTAAAGATCAATGTTACATATTGTTGCACCTTCTGCTACTAGTAGCAAGAAAGACAATTACACTAAACTGGATTAAATCCTGTTCACCAACTGTTGCTGAGTGGAGAAAAACTGGAACATGACAACATGATGGAGCGTCTGACTGAACAACTAGACATGAAAATAGATCATTAAATATGTAGAAAATAAATATTGGATTTGAAAATTAAATATTTAGTTTGCAAAATAAATATTTATTTTGAAGGTAAATATTTAGTTAAAGTTTTATTTCCAAATTTTTATCATTTTTATCACATTTACTATCGGTTTGAATTTACCTGTTCAGGTGTGGCTTCAGACCGTTAGTTGGGTCGTAGTAGTTTGTTAAGCCACCAGCTTGAGAGATAGCAAACAGTGAAAAATGAATGAGAATGTGTGAGTGAGCGGAACAAAAAGAGAGCAGAATAGGTGTTAGACAGCAGACAGGAAGCTGGAAACAAAACCTTTTTTAATCCTCTTTAGTCCCAATGTGACTACAGATTCATATTTCCATTATTCTGCATTTCTGAAAACTCACTGCTGCTCCAGTGACTAATTAACTTGGCTGAAGCTTTTTTTTAAATAGACATGTTTTCCAGGTGGAGATTATAATCTGAATTTAAAATAAATCTCAAATTCTAATTTAAAACTAGAGATGCACAATATTGGATTTTTGGCCTAAATGTTGATTTACTAAAACTCGTTTGGCAGATAACCAATAACCAATAACCGATACCAATGCCGATATTTTGGTCCTATACCTACTTACTGAAACTATATGGTTTCTCTGCTGTGGAAATAAAATACTGCATTAATTTGATCAATTTAGCAAGCTACCAAATACTAATGCTAAAATGATACACTTTCAACTTGCATTGTGTTTAATATCACCTTTATTTGACATTTGCTCTCTCTAAGACGATGACAACACTCAAACACTCATTGTCACTGGTTCATCAAAACAATGGCTTTTATATCTGTGAGTTATATTAAATTTTACAGCTAATGTCAGCAGATACCGATACAATGCCGATAATATGGTGCATCAATATTTTAAAGTACCAAATTGTAACTTCAAGATATTAATCTCCTCTGCACCACAATTAAATGCAAACTGAATTCGCATTGGATCAGCTTTTTACACCACAACAAACATCTGAGATTGCTGCATCTATGTCGGTAACTCCAGATAGCTGTAATCACTTTGACAAAGATTAATTAGGCCAGAATAAGCTGAATTAATGAGGTTAGCACAGACACCTCAGCCAGGCCTTAGAAACTGAAAACCACTTCTGTTGAGGTTTCAAAGTGTGTGAATGACTGAATGATTGAGGCAAACTGACAAAAGAAGTAGTGGGGAAAAAGTTGCAGAAATCAGTATTCCTCCAACTTTATAGAAAGAAAAAACTAGAATCACACAAAAGGTGTGAACAGCAAACAAGATCTAATCAGAACCAAGTAAACATTCTCACTTATTTCTCCTGTTGCCTTGTGAATGGACTTAGAAAAGAAAATCCTCTGAAAAAAAACAAGTGCATAGTATCAGTCTGAGTATCACAGCACTCTGAATCATTCAAGCTTAATCCTATAGTGTATCGCACCGAATCTACAACGCAGCATAACACTCATGACTATGTATCACTCCACAAACAGTAAATAAAGCGACACACACATCAACTTTTCATTCCCCCATCATATATCTGCTCAGAGTGCTGCACCGTGGCTGATAGTTTCCCAAACCTGACAGTCGCAATGCTCTAAGTGCAGCAACAGTAACCAGAGACCCCATAAGATAAATGGCTCCGAGTTCAGTGTCAGGGAGTAGGCAACTAATGTGGTCCTGTATTGACCAGATAACACACACTGCTGCTGTGTGTGTGTGTGTGTGCGTGTGCGCGGGGGGGTGTGTGTGTGTGTGTGGGTGTGTGTGTGTGGGTGGGTGGGTGGGTGTGTGTGGGGGTGTGTGTGTGTGTGTGCGCGCACCCGTAAGACTGAACACATACCTCTACAGAAAGCCTAGAGTTTTAACTGTTTTACTGCTTTATTTTATGGTAGCACGACTAGTCAGTGCTGACTATGAGTTTGTGATTTCCTTCATCACTTAAATTTTAAACTCTTATAGATTTTTTTTCTGTAACACTTGCTAGAGTGAAACATGTCAGGAAATGTTCCTCATTTGTACACGTACTTCTGAACAATATCTGACAGGGACTAAACAGGCCACGGTGAGGTTGCTCATATGTATCTTTCAGCTTTCCCTCCACCCATTATCTTACACACTTTAGTGTGTTCACTAGCAAAATATAATACACCTCTATTTTTTTTAATTTTTCATTATTAAAACTTTTAAATGATCAATGTGAACCATCAGTCTGTATTAAAATAGCTAATATAATTCATATTATTTATTTAGATTTGATGTTTTAATGTGTGCCCTTGGATTTATATTGATTTATTCAATGTGTAAATATTTATCAAACTGAATAGCTATTCCGTTTTTTATATAGTATTTTTTTCTTTTGGTGTTTGTTGCACAAATTTAAATATATGCTGGCTATCAGCCAAAAATTCAATCAGTGAATTTGTGTTTTTTCTTAAATACTCCCTCTCACCGAGACTTACTTACATCTTCTGACAGCTAGCCCCACTTATAATAACATTGACTAAGTTTGCTATTGGTACACTTTACCTAAAAATTAAAATTAAACATACTCACTACACAACCAGGCTCCAAGAGTTGCTCATAACATGGTGAATTGTTTTGTTACCTTTAAAATGATCTGCAGCTTTTGTTCCTTGGTCCTAATGATGCTGTTCACTAATGTTCACTAACAGACAGTTCAACACCTCTTGTGATTGATAAGCTTATAAATGATCGATGTGAAGCATCAGTATGCGCTAAAGAAGATCATATCAGTCAGATTAAGTAAAATATCATTATAGCAATCAAAGCAATCAAAATTATATTTCTCTGAAAGGTCTTTTTTTTTCAGGGAGTTTAGACTGTATGAAAGGAATCAGTGAAATATACTATGAAATATTTTATCTGCTGCATCCCCATAATAAAACTTAAATTGTGAATTGAATGATTACATTGCATCTAGATACAAAAGAATCAACCGTTAATTAGTAATCATACTGACTAACAAGATCTGATCAAACAAGAAACTTGACGACCTCAAGGGATTTCTCACATTGGAGAATAAACCGTCTGACTTTCTTTAGCCACTAAATTTAACCTTACCAAAGTTTTGCCTTGGAGCAAACAGGTACTGAGTTTGAAGCGGATCAGACGCCTTCAGCCATCTGCTAAAGCTAGACTCCGGCCTTCCTCACTGTAAAATAAAACATTAGACTTAAAAAAAAAGTTCAAGCGAACATCACTTAATTATCATCGACTTGTTGTTTGTACTCATCTTAAACAAGTGGCAGGAACATTTGGATGTATATAACAAAAAAGCTTTATAAGTTAATCTATTTAAGTTGAGTCCATGCAACAAGTAAAATAAAATAAAAAGTGAATTATTTGAAAGTAGTGAGGATTTTAGGTGGTAAAAGTTGAACATTTTAACATGCCCAGACGCTACACCATTTCTGCTCAAGCAAACCAAAAGGTTTTGAACAGAACAACCATGTCAAATAATGAGACCGTGAATCTTTAATCTATGTAGCAAATATATTGCTGCTGCTGCTGTAGGCAGAAAATAAAAGAAGTTTTACGGAGAATAATATTTCGGATGAGTTTAAGAATATTGTTTGCCAAAATCGCACGGTGTAACTACACTTGTCTTTTATATGTAGCAGTAATTGAATCTTTTTGAGGCAATTGGTTTGCATAAATTAAAGTAAATACGGTCTATTTTCCTGCTCCACATACTTAGTTAGCAATGTGCCAGTTAGCTTCCCAGTCTGAACTTCTGGGCAATGTCTTGATTCAGTCAAATTTTCTATCTTGTATCTCCTGAACTCTGATATTTTGCTTGCTGGTCTTCATCATGCTCTGAATGCAGTATCGGGTTTCTCTTACTTTAACCCGCCCAACTTGCACCTGATTGGCATGTTAGCCTTTTGATTCCCTCCCAGTGAGGCGGTGCTTCACAAAGCAAACTGTTTGTCAAACTGTTGATCTGCCTCATGGCTGTTTTAGAAGATATGGTGACTGAGGTTTAGACAGTACTAGCCAGCTCATGCAGCTTGTTTTTACTAGATGGCTGTCCTAAAAGTACATATCTTTAAAATATGAATAAATACGTACAATTCCATAATTATTCGATCCAACGGTTATAGAAGTTTTGTAATAATGCAATTCAGGTATTTTACATTTTCTGGACTAAAGGAGGATTTCAGTTCAACACCTGTGGTTTCTTAATGTAAGTGTTTCTGCTACTGGACAAGAAACAGGGTTAAAAGAGGATTTAGAAAGAAAAATACAAAGATGATAGTTGTTTTTACCGAGAGCAAGGCTGTGACTAGTTATCAGAACAGAATGAGACCTGTAAAACTGTTGGGCCCATACGACCAAGGAGGGAACCAGTCATCTGCTCCAATAATTTATTGGCCTTTAGGAAATATTTTTGGACACAGCCATCCGCAGGAGCAAGATGAAGCAAGAACATCACAACATCAGATGTATTTTTTCATCCTTATATCCGTGATTTAAAACTATTTTTAATTTTGTGTCATCTTAAAGATGGAAAGATTCAATTATTTTTTCATCCCTGGAAAAGTGTAATGTGTTTATTATGAGTAGGATTAACCAAGCTGAAGGAAAATAAAGAAAAAGGATAAATAAATATTCATTGATACAGAACCGAATCAGCAAATATGAACTTATGAAACTATTGAAACCTTCAAGAATTTTATGTTGTGTAAGATATTTAAGAAACTAATACTGAATCTGCGCTCATGAATTTCTTTATTTGGTCATTATCTCTAAAATACGTTTACCTTTTGTTTTGTTGAACACCAGACATCTCATCTCTTTCCCACAGTTTTTTTTCCACTTAGTTCCACTACTGCAGTGGATTTTATAGTCAATGTTTAAAGCCAGCACAGAGTCTGAAGCGATGGAGGAAATTTACGTCAATATGGAACCTGTTGGACAAACCGCATCTAATCACACAGGTAAGAACAAAGTTACAGAGAAATCTAGTATGTATTGAATTTAATTTTGCTAAGGTTGAGGTTTTTGTTAAGGTTGGAGCATCTCCAAAGAGAGGCTCTGCCTCGGTGCAGCTGTCTGTTTGGGAATGTTTTACTTTTGGCTGAACTCATCGCCCTCAGTGTACACAGTGAGTCTTGTTCTAGTCATCTTAAAGATGTAAAAAGACTAGATTTTATGTTTCTGTTATATTAAAAAGTCATTGTTCCCCTTCTAAAATCAAATAGCAAGGGTTTAAATAACAGAATAAAGCTTAGTGACTCAAAGTTTTGCAGAGAGGTGAAACATTACACTAAGACAAAACATTACACACGAGTTTGATTCATTTCAGAGTAGAATTAAATTTTTAATGAGATCCAAATTTTTTTTAAGTTTTGACCAACCTTAAAGTGTCTTCAGCTCGTGGAGCCGTTTCAGTGAAGTTAGCGATCATGGAGGGAAACTTGCTGCTGCTGTTCTGCTCGGTCAGAATGTTGCTGATGTCAGAAAAATCTGCTGTCATGTCATGAGCTGAAAAAAAATTAACAACCATGTTTGCAAAAAGAAGTGGCAAGACCGTATTTTCACGTAAGACTTATAAAATAGTTTCATGATTTTGGTTATGCCTGTAGAATTTAAACTGAGGTAACACTGAACAATAAATCGTTGGATAAATAGTTTGAAAAAAGAAAAGATATTAAAGACATGCTAACCTAAATGGCTACAAATGCATCATGTGACCGGAAATCAAAATTATTTAATTAGGGTCATTAATCACTCATCCATCAAACTCCGATTAAAATTTGACAGAAGGTGGCCCATATAGTCTCTCTGCTGCACATGTGTTTGGGGTTTCTTCAAATCTTTGGGGGCAATTTGCAGTGACCAACTGACCTGACCGACATGTTTTAGGAGATGTGGGGGGAACCGGAGCACCCAGAGAAAACCCACGCAAACACGGGGAGAACATGCAAACTCCACACAGATGGTGTCTGTGAAGATGCAGCGGTAACCGCTGCACCACCGTGCTGCCCACATTTTTTCCAATTGGGTTGGGAAGGGATCTATTTTCTAGTTTGTCAATGGGGGGAAAAACTTTTTAAATTTGGTCTTGACGTAGCGTGGCATGGCGCCCCGTTCACAGAGGCTACAACCTCCATGTGTTTGATTCCAGTCCTCGGTTCGTCTCCTGCACGTCTTTCTCCTTCTCTAAATATCAAAATCAAGAACTTTAGACACGTTCTTGTTGGTCTTCACTTGTTTGTTTCTTTTTTGGCTTCTTCCATCGCAGAGTGTTTCGTACCTTCTTCCAAAATGAAATTTTAGACTTTTTCTTTTTACCATCTGGATTGTCCGAATCCTCCAGGATGGTTTCTCCAGCGACCTCGGTCTCTTCTGAGGATTCTGGATCCGTGGAAGAACCTGGTAAAGGTTCTCCTGAGAGATCCTCCTCTGAAGAAACCTCTTGATTTAATACTTTAATTTGGTTCTGTGAGTTTTCTTCCTTCTCTTGGGAAACTGTGATGGGTTGTTGTTGGAAACCTTCTTCCTCGGCTCTCAGAGTGTCGGCCAGCAGTAGATCGTCTCTCGCTCTTTGTAAATCATTTTTCACACAAATGAGCTCCTCCTGGTGTTTTTCTACTTGATGTTTAAATACAGTTACTTCGGTTTCAAACCGACTGTTTAGCTCCATGTACAAACTGTTAACATTCTCCAGCTCAGCCTTGGCACTTCTTTCCTTGTCTTGCAGGATTTTCTTCTCTGTTGTTGTTATTTCTTGGAGGATGGCATATTCAGCTCTCAGCTTCTCTAGAAGCTTCTTGTCCTCCTCTGTTTGCTCCAGGTGAGCTTTTCTCTCCTGCTCTACCTGTTGCTGGTATGTCTCAACCTTCTGCTGTAAATCCATATTGTCTCTTTCAAACCTACGTTTTATCTCCTCGTGCGAAATGTGAACCTGATCCAGTTCGTTCAGCATCTGCTTCTCTCTCTTTCTCAGAATTATAATCTCTCTAGCCATTTTTCGAAAGAGCTCCTCCTTCTCAGCTTTCAGCTTGTTGACTAGCTTCAGACTCTCTTTCTGTCTTTCTATGTTTGCGTCTTTCTCACGTTTCACCTCCTGCCTTACCAGAGAAATGTCTGCATCATATTTACATTGCAGCTCCTTGTAGGAAGTCTTAAGTTGGTCCAGTTCTTCTTGGACAGCCTCAGTTTTCTTTCTCTCAGCCTGTATTCCAGCAACAAATGCTTCCTGGCTGAGGAGGTGGGCCACCTTTAAATCCTCAAACTCATGCTGCAAGGTCTTCTCCATGTTTTTCACACTGTTGTAAAATTTGGAATCAATGTCTGCAGCGTAAAGTTCTCTTGGATCACTGGACATCTCTTCTCTCTCTAGTCTCTCCAGTTCCCTCATTGCCTCTTCGGCCTCGTTGATAAGAGTTTCTCTGAGAGCTTCCTGCCTTTTTAGACTCAGTTCCATCTCATTCAGTTTGGCCTCCAGCTCGGCCGGGTTTTGGTCGTCTTCTAACCTCCCCTTGCAACAAGACTTCAAATCCTCAAAGTCTTGTTGCAAAGGCTTCTCATTCATGTCTTTCACATCGTTGTGAACCTTGGAAGGAGTGACATCAGAGTTAAGGTCTCCTGGATCACTGGACATCTCTTGACTCTCTTGTGTCTCTAGTCTCTCTAGTTCTCTCTTTGCCTCTTTGACCTCGTTGATAAATCTTTCTCTGAGGGCTTCCTGCTGTTTTAGCCGGAGTTCCATCTCTTCCAGCTCCGCCTCCAGGTCGGCCATGTTTTGGTTGTCTTCTATCCTGGCGCTCTCCATTTCCAGACTGGAGTCCAGTCTTTGGGTTTCCTCATCTAAGATATCCAGATGTGCAGGAGCGAAGCTGCCTTGGGGGTTTTGCTGGACTCCCGTTCTCGCCTGGGGTCCCATCATTTTGTTGCAGTATTGCTGAAATAAGTGAAACATTTCTCCTCAATACAATCACTAAAGTTGTCGATCGGTAAACTACCTTAAAGAGCTTTGCGCACGTCTGAACTGGTCAGTGATATTGCAAGCAATGAAAAATATGCAGAATTGTGTTGCATACAATTCTGAGTTGATGACATCACAGACTGCATCGCCAGTGACATCACAGAATCTTCCTTTGCTGGCGGTGTGACATCATTCCACCACCAAATATCTCACTATTTATTCTTGTTTACATTCAAAATAGTCCATGATTCACTCGTTTTTATCCAAACTCATTTCCGTTTTGGGCCAGATCAAAAACCTGAATGTTCATAAAGGGCCTGTTGTGCCAGAACTTATTGATAAAAACCAATTAAATTGTTAAAATATCAATATATAGGTGTTTCAGCATCAATAAGTGTTTCTTAAAATAACATAATATTGAACATCTTTTCACACTAATCAGTTCATCCAGGATTGTTTTTGTGCTTTTCTGCAATCAACATCACAGATTTTGTGGCGCTAATTTAGAAATATCTGTAAGGAATTTTTTACAATATTTGCGCTAACATATGATGTTAAATGTGATCTTTTATTAATCGCTCTATCGGTCATGGACTATAACTTGACATCAGGTCAGGCTGAGACAGCAGGCACTTGAACCCAAATGTTTATGGTCAATTTTGAGAAAAAATGTTGATAAACACAGAAAACATGTTGATAAACTCAGAAAAATGTTGATAAACGCAGAAAACATGTTGATAAACTCAGAAAAATGTTGATAAACTCAGAAAACATGTTGATAAACTCAGAAAACGTGGGGATCTGTTGATTTTTGTGTGAATTGTGCGGTTATTTGTAAAAACTGGAGGGGCCCATTGCTATGATTTGGAGTCTAGAGGGCCACATAAAAAGCTATGGCGGGCCAGATTTGGCCCTCGGGCCTTGAGTTTGACACACGTGCCATATATGATAATCTATAGACCTTTTTTCAATATCTATACATTTTGAAGTTAATTTTCTTTTGTATTGTGGAAAAAGAGAGTGTGAAAGAAAATTTATAATAAATCGATGTAAACAACATGAAAAAGTAAAAGATAAAAACTAAAACTATTGATTTATAAATCTTGTTGAAAGTTGGTATTACCAGGGTTTTCGATTTCTCCCCTGACGTCCCGAAAGAGGGTCAAAAGACCCCGAGTCCAAACTGACGACTCTGATGGCTCAAATTAGCATCCCTTCTTCAATTGTAAATGTGGCCGTTGACCGTCAGGCCAGAAGGTAGGAGTGTGAATAGTCCATGTTGGGGGTGGGTGCGATCTATGATGGAGGCAGCTCTACAGTAGACTCTCCTGTAGGTAATGCTCTTCAGTTTAGTTTTGAAGCATACATGAAGTGTTTTTGGAGAGATGTGACCTTTTGCAGCTGATCCATGATGTTGTGCTGCATTATCCAGGTCATTTTGCCAAATGTACATAGAGTTTGCAAAACATACAATCTGTTTCAAGAAATATGCAAAGGTTTTTCTAAAAGAAATTAGTAATGTTTCTCTTTTAAATAAAGCTAAGAGGGTTTAAAATGACAGTTTAGAAATAAACTAACCAAATTAATTGTGTTGATCCACCTCAAAAAAATCATGCAAAAAGTGTAAGCAAAAGAGATCTGGGAGACTTTGCACATGCAAATTTGCATGCAGCCTTTTGTGCTGTGGAGGATAAATAGGTGACTGCTTCACCTATTTAGTTCACAAGAACTAATGGCATTTATTTCAGTCATTATCTTGCGGGGGGTGACCAAGGTTCCATCACTATGTGACAGCTGGTCAGCAAACCTGGCAAACATGGAAACATTTATCAGGCATGCATTGGGGTGCAGGAGAGACGGGTGGACTTCCTGGTTGAGCTTGCAAAAGAGTTGGGTAACTCTCATGTGAGTGAGAAGAAGGCACACAAGGAGAAACTGCTTCGGCAACAACCTTCCACACCCAGCTCAGGCAAAAGGGCGAAGTGTCAGGTCAACCATCGATGCAGGATGCGTGTCCTGAGGCCGAAACATCGTCAGTGACCCCTCACACCCCCACCATGGACTGTTCTCCCTGCTGCCCTCTGGAAAGAGGTTCTGCAGCATCCGGTGCAGGTCCACCTGGTTCCGAAACAGCTTTTTCCCACTTGCCATCAGACTGCTGAACTCTTAACTGGACTGCACTCAAAATCTGGTCTCCACTTTATACCTTGCACATGTACAGAGCTAAATAACTTCTATTTTACTGTCAGTCCTGCACTTTATATTTTATATTTAGATTCATATTTTATACTGTATTTTATTTTATTCTGGAGTAACCTCACAACATTGGAACCTCAAACATTGTCCTGAGCCGTATGCAACGAAATTTCGTTCTGTTTACAGCCTGTGCATGCAAAATGACAATAAAGTCAGTCTAAGTCTAAGTCTAAGGAACAATTGTGCAACTGTGAGATGCGTTGAGGCCATTACCAGGGTAATTACCAGGGTAATTACCAGGGTAATTACCAGGGTAATGGCCTTATTTACAGAACAAAAGCACCTGCTAGCTAAAATCCTTCAGGTCAGTCGACCCGTCTCTGGACTCCAAAGGTAGAAATGTTAAATGACCTTTCTCTGGTATTGCGTGTGTTAAAGTGAAGTTTTTATTAACCTCTTCCTGCTAGCTGCCCCCCCTGGAGGAATGAACTCAGACGTCTTTTATACGGTGCAGGTGGGTCTCATCAACGTCTGATTGGCTTTGCTGATCCAATGGGGTGGCTGCTCTCCTGCAGCCTCTAGGCAGCCAATCAGAAAGCTGTGCCCACACAGCTGATCCTGCATAATAGAAAAAAAACAAAGAGCCTCCACAGCCTGAAGAGGCCAGGGGCCGCAACAATGTTTATGTAACTTTGTTGTGTTTTTACACCAGTAAAGTAACTCAATTAAAGTCTGACAAAGGTACCAGACGGATTTGACAGCCCATCTGTCAGTACAGACACTTTCAGCTTAGCATCTGATAGCAGCGTTGGAGGCGTTTGTTTGGCATTCGAGTTCAAACAATAAGTAATCACGGTTCGGCAGTGAGCCAACAGGAACAATGAACACTAACAATGATTGCAACAGTGGTTTTTCTCTGAACTGGAACGTTTTTCCGCGTGTTCATGATTGTACTGTATTAAAAAAAAAAACAAGAGAAAAGAATCTAAAGGTGCCACCCTTATTCTCAACCACAATACAGAGATTTCCCGGTTCACCCAAAGCTGCTGCTCTTACTGAAAATCATTCAGAGTTCGTGAAGGAAAAGTATCACTTTATCAACGTCGGTGATTAAACTTTGTTTCGCATCCATACTGACTGCATTGTTTTGAGGATTTACTGCAATACGACTCCGTTTCTTGGTCATTGCAGCCATTACAGGTTTTACCTGGAAAAGCTTCTTTCAGCTGACTCACCTTCATCTCGACCTTCAGGCCAAACTGGATGTTTTCCTGCCAAACAGAAAAGGCTTTGTGGGAAAAAGAAAAAGCAGAAAACAAAAACGGGACGAACCATCAAGATTTAAAAGTTTGAACAAATTGATGTTGCAGGTTTTGGTTTTTATGCTCCTAAGTTGTTGAACCAACTGCATGAAAACCTGATATTTGCAGAAACTGTTGGATGTTTTTTTTTAATACAAAAAGGCCAAAACTGCCTTATAATTTCTATGCTGTCTTTATTTGCCCCAGTAAAGCTTGAAGATGAGTCATTTGGAAGATATTATGGTTTATTAGGGCCAATGAAGATAGAAACAATGAGAAAATACTTGCTAAAAATCTGAGAAATTTAGACATTAATCTTTGGGGCGTGCGGTGGTGGCGTAGCGGTTGGCGCGACCCGTATTTGGAGGCCTTCAGTCCTCGACGCGGCCGTCGCGGGTTCGACTCCCGGACCCGACGACATTTGCCGCGTGTCTTCCCCCGTTTCCTGTCAGCCTATCATATAAGGGACACTAGAGCCCACAAAAGACCCCCTGGAGGGGTAAAAAAAGACATTAATCTTTGAAAAAAGTTAAAATTTTCTGAGCTCATAAAGGAGAAAGTCTTTGACTTTGGAAAGTTTTAAAATTTTCTGATTTCTTTTCTCCAAATGTTTCATTTTGGGATTCAGAAATTTCCCAGTTTTTTCTCTCAAATTATTGAGTTTTGAAACTCAGAAATGTAGAAGTTTTTCTAGAAAATTTCTGCAATTAATAGCGTATTGTGACGGAGGAGCCGTCACGAGCTGGGACTTAGAGTCCGTGTCAGAATACGCGCACACATGGTGTCAGGAGTGGGATTATGGCAAGCCGGAGAAGAGGATCTCGTTTGGTGAAGCAAAGATCTGGTCTTCGATCACAATCAAAGATGGAAGAACAGGTGACTGACAAAGCATGGGAAAGCATGCCAACGTCGGATGGATCAGATGAGGAAGGTGAACCAAAGCCTGGCCCCAGTGGATCAAGTGCATCTGGCAGTGAGTTTCTCACTTTGATGAAGGATTTTATGACAGGTCAGCAAAAGCGAGAGAAAGGGCTGCTGAAGGAACTGCGAAATCTTAGGATGTCCTTCGTGTGTGGTCTGCACCTGCCATCTTTGTGAGAGTTTAATAAATCCTCTAAAACGATCTCCGACTTGGACCAGTCATTGTGTTTGACTAAATCATAATAGAACCCCGTCACACGTATATTTTTTTACAATTTTTTCTATCTTCAGTTGCCATCGATTCTTGCAGCTTCATCAAACTTCATTATAGGCAAACCGTATCAGTGCTTGACCTAGATTGGACTAACCTACTTTAATCTGATTTAATTACTTCTGGCATAGATTCAAAAAGGCTTCTTTAACATTCCTCAGATATTAGTGCTTATTAAAATAATTACATTTCCTGTTGGCTGCAGATTCGTCTCATCACACCGAAGGTGAGAATCTCGTGTTCCTCCACACGCCACACCGGTTCTGTTGAGAACTGGAGTTTACTGGAAAACTGAACTAGTTATCGTGCTCAAGGAACTAGTTGGAGATTATTTGAGATTTGTGACATTTTCAGAAACAATATTGTTCCTCCCTGGTCGTTATACCTCCACCTGCAGCCCAGACTGCTGATTCAATGGATCCATGATTTTCTATTGTTTTCTATTGGTAGAAAACCCAAAAACTGTAACCAAGTAAGAATGTAACTAATGAAGGTTATCCTGCAATAGTCAGCCCCGCCCACTCCTCACTACTCCCCAGGGCTGCCTACTGACCAGTTCTCCGTCTAACAGGTCCGGAAAATCTCTGAGTCCTGGGTATTACCCTAAGAGTACTCTATAAGAGATAATCTATTTAAACTGGTGGCGAAAGTGATTTGTCTAGCTCTAACTACCTCCAATCCAGAAGTTATGACCCTTTACAGTTAAGAAACAATCAGCTGAGTAGCCCTCGCAGCTGCATAATTCCAATAACCACTTCTGTTAACGGTAGCCCACTTTCTAAATCATAACTTGCACTTGGAACCGGCTAGATTATGTTTAGTGACTTAGATGTAAGTCCCAGGGTCATTATTTAATCTCACCAAAGGAAATTATGAAGCCTCCTATTTACTGGAATCATGTACATTAGTTTTACCTTAATTAAAAGAACTGGACAAAGATTAAATGACTCTATTAATTCCAATGTCCACCAACCTCATTAGAATTTTATATTATAAATTTATTAAGCAAGCTTAAGCAGGGATATGCGACATACAAATCAATAATCAATCGTATATAATTCAAAAACATTGTAATAAAATTTACATGTACAATCATACTACCCTGTCCTCTTTTCCCTATCTTAAGTCGCACGTTCTGTAATGGAATTTCAAGGAGCAGATTCAACTCATACCCAGACGATGGTGGATCTTTTGGCAACAGGAATTTTTAGCATCCTTGGTTGAGGTCTTTGTCTCGTGTGGAAAAATCCTCCTTAGAAAAGAAACAAAGCAGAACGGGTCCGAATCCTTTTGCAAAACCCAGTTCCTCATCCCTGAGGGACCTTTGTCCTTCCTCCAAGTCTTGTTGCAGAGTTTGAAATTGCTGGGTTGAGACGAGACCAACGGTCGAATAAAGAACCAGAGATGGGGCGATGGGACCCAGTCCTTTCTTAGCGGTGTGAAGTCCGAGCTCCCCCGTGGTTCTGAAGTGCGGTCCGTAGCTCAATCTGCTCCTGCAGGTTGTCTCATCTTCTGCGCCGCCGGACTGGGAACAACTGGTTCCTCTTTTCAGCCCGTTTTTATACATTTCTCCACCATGTGTGTGTATGGGGAGGTTTGGTCTACGTGACTTTCTTCACATCTGCTGTCTCTCATGAAAAAGTCCCCACATTTCCCAACCTGTTTTTGCTGACCGTAATGGAAGTTCCCGTACTTCCCCATTCCCCGTTGCCTCAGCCAAACTCACCGCACCACCCATCCTGTGCGCCCTGGCCATCTGTTCAGAACTGCTTGCGACATTTCCTGTTATCAGGGCTGTACTGCATTTCTCTCTGTTCTATAATTCACTATCATTTATTATAATTCATTAAACACATTCAATCTGTTGTTAAACCTGTTTGAATTGATTACATAAGATCACAACTTCATATTCATTGACAATAAATCACATCTTTTTTCTTATTGTTAATCATTAACATAATCATTACATAGTTAAATCATTACAGATCATTAATCAGAGATTCTTTGCAGAAAGTTATTGAGTGATTATGTGTAGTCATTTTACTAATTATATTCATTCATATTCAACTTAATCACCTTTTAATCAAACTACAAGATTACTTATTTTCTCTCAGGCCTCTATATACCTTTTCTGCATGCACCCGGAAAGATCTCACACCCTATGCCAGTTTTCTTGACACCCCCTCCTTGAGATCGGACGGTGCTTCGCAGAAACCACAAAGTCCAAAGTCAAAAGAGGTCAAGTCCATCACCACAATCGGCAGTCAGGATGTCTCGCTCGTAGCAGGTAACCGGAGATGATGAAGGTGTCCAGGAATCCACAACCTCATACTCCGTCAGATTGGACGGCGGAGAAAGCCAGATTTCTGCGCCCAAATCGTTGTCAAGTGTAGATCCACCTGAGACGGAAAGGGTGGTTCGTTCCGGCGGAGGCTGCAGAGGCGAGGGCAGGTCCATCCCGAAGTCTGGCATCGTTGATGGGTTGTTGCAGTAGCTGTCCAACTCTGCCAGCAGATCCTGGAAATCCATATCACTTGGTGATGGAGGTGATGGGGAAAGGGTGTCCTCAGTCTGGCATGCTTGGTGAGATGAACTGAGAGTCTCAGTTTGGGTACTTTCCACGTTAGTTGCACTGCAGGTTTGGCATCCGACGTCAATAAACAAATCCGGAGACATGGGACATGTAGGCGGCAGGTAGTCGCCCACTGCCACAACTCGTCCATCCAGAAGATGTAAAGTTGGGAGGCAGTGCCGAGTAAGCTGGTGTTCCCATAACTTCTGAATTATGGGCAGCTGTAGTCCCCTGTACAGCGGAGATGTTGTAAGCTCTTCGTCTTCTTGGCCAAACGCAGAGGTCCACACGATTTTGTGCACCCGTTCCAGGGATCTAGATGTGGAAGCCGCAATGTAGGGCAAATCCTCCCTTCTGGGCTCAATTTCCTATACTCCTCATCTGTCAGGAACTGACCTTTTCCTGGCTGGTTTGATGAAGCCGGAGGGTTGGTCGGTTTCCCTTGTGGTCCCGGTGGTTTCTGCTGGAACGGCCGGTTCCGGAAGTTGGATGGCGGTGCTCCTTGTTGAAACGGTCTGCTCTGGAAGTTGGATGGCGGTGCTCCTTGCTGGAACGGTCTACCTTGGAAGTTAGATGGTTGTCTGATGTTAACCCTTCCAGGTGGCTTTGCCGGTTGGCTAGCCTCCTTCTTCCTTTTGTCCTCGTAGTACTGCTGTTCCAGGTCGAATCCTTGCACTGCTACATCCATCTGAGCGACTGTTGTGCTTCTCACTGGCAACTTCACGAACACGATCTCTCCCCTGCGTCCTTTTGTCACCTCTCGCAGTACTTTCACATACCTCGCAGGGGAAACGGTCTGCTTAAGTGTGTGCCACAGCGGTTCCAACCGGCTTCCCCTGTCCAGCCGTCCTCTGGCTCTCTTCACCTGGGACTCTTCATCATCCATGTCCTCCAACACCAGCCTTTCATAGTTGCTCTGTGCTGAATCTGTTCCAACCATCGGGTCCGAGGTCACGCTGGTCAGCCACAACTTTTTGGCTCCCTCATGGTTGGTGGTAGACAACACAGTTGGCCAAACATCCTTTAAATACTCCTCATTATTCTCGTCTGCGTTTTTACTCCTAATCACTAGCCTTAGATTCTTCAGCTCGGCGTAAGCATCCTGTCCCGTATTAGTGGCAGGTAGCTGAGCTGACACCCCTGATGGTCTCACCGGGATCTGTAGTCCTGGCTCCGAAGACGTCGCCTGCGGTTCCTCTTCATCAGCCGACACTTCGTCCAGCTTCTGTCGAGTCTCCCTGGAGTACTTGACGGCAGCTTTCTTCATTCGTCGCAGCATCACATCATACATGATTCCCATGTATGCATTCCTGAAGTTGGTAGTCAGGGAGTAGTGTGCTGTCAGGGTGGAGCAGGATGGTGTCATCAGGATGTTAGCCCATTCTCCGACTGTCGCTTCCACCTCTAGCAGCACTCGGTCTCCCAATCTGCTGGCCCATCCTGCCGGGATCTGGTACTCGGTTTGGCCGACCTCGGGTACATACGTACGCCGTCCGTCCTTAGCCTGCACTGGACCCCAGGTCACGTCTCTCGCCAGTCTTTCAGAAGATTTCTCGATGTCAAAGGTTTCCATCTCTTTCTTCTTACCCCGGTGCTGTCCTGTTCGGAGTGTCTTGTGCTCTGTCGGTGGTTGCTTCGGGTCGGAGAAGACGCTGCCGTGATCACTTTCCTCCTCTTCTTCTCCAGGATGTTCGATCTCCGGTTGCTCCCCTCCGTCCTCCGAGTCGCTGATGTCCTCATACCGCTGTTGTCGAAGAGGTTCTCTCCTGGGGGAGTTCAGCGGTCGAATCTTAGCTGGTTTCATCGGTCCTTCTTCTTTCTGGACCATCAGCTGCTCATTCTTGACTCTTCCCGCATTGGGTTTTTCCAGCTCACTGCAGCTCTCTTCAAACGAGAATCCCTTAACGTACCTTGCTGCGGAGAACCCTGGTTCAACAGGTGCCTCCTTTATCTTTATCCTGGGTGGCTGCACGGCCTTGACTTTACCTATCTGGGTGGTGTTTGAAACCTCACTCTGGGGAATTTTTAAGGGATATTTCTTGATTTCTTGTGATGGATGGCTAATGCGGCATTGCTTCTCCATCTCAGCTGCCAATTTCACCCCTTGCTCAGTGCGGAGTCGATGCAGACGGGGGTCAACCACCACCACCACTTCTTTGAACACAAAGAAATGACTGTTGTTCCTGGCTATATTCACCACTCCGTTCTCCGCAATTGATCTGGCGGTGTCCTTTGGCAGATCCGGCGATCTCAGTCCCTGTACACTCACTATCACTCTTCTCATGCATTTGTTGCTGGCTGCCGTCAGGCCCCGCTCGAGTCCGTGCCACATCTTCTTCCGATATTCCTCCAGACTCTCTCCTTCTTGGTAAACGTCAATCGGGACTAGGATTACAGCACCATAAGGGAGATTATGGCCTTTCATTATTATTACGTCTCCTCGAGTTGCTGCACTACAGGAAGCTTCCAGCAATTTTGAATCTGTTTTGTAACACTTTCCTGCCTGGTTCTTAAGGTTGCGTCGGAAGTTTTTATTGTGGATCTTGTATCTGCCGTTGGTGAACACAATTAGTCCATCACCCTCAAGATCCCATACCCCTCCAATAAACTGATAAATCATGAGCCCGGATTGCAGTCTTATGCTGACGGTCCCTGGTGGTATTTCGGCCAACTCTCGGGCCATCCTCCAATCGTCCGACTTCTGAGTCTTTTTCTTGGGGCGGCCGGGGTCCCCCAGCTCCTCGTCCGATTCCTCCCCGTCCTCGTCGGAACTGCTGGCCGCTGGGGTCTCTGTAGGTGGCAGTAGATGCCTCCTCTCCGTGCTGTGGACTCGGGGATGAAACCCGAGCTCCGGGTCCCGTTGAGGGGACCATTCCTTGGCCGCCTCTTCCATCACTGCCCACTGCTCCTTAGTGAGACTGTCGACGAGTTGTCCCTCGGGGTCTTCCTCATTGGCTGGTGCAGGTGGGATGTCCTCGTTCCGTGATGGACCCGGTGGAGCCGAGGGACCTCCGTCGTTGTCGTCGCTGCTGTCACCGCCGTCGTTGTCGTCGCTGCCGCCCGTCAGGTCTATCAGAGCCCTCGAAGGTTGCTCCTGCTGGCGAGTCGGTGTCGTGGCTCTGCTAGGCAGATGGGATGGAGCCTCAGCCACCTCCGACTCCGCCCGATCGGGGACCTGCTCTTTTTCTTTGTCCCTTTTGTAGGTAAAAAGTCTCTGCAGGGCCTCAGAGCACTCTTTGTAATGGCGCACTCCTTTGACCTGAGGGTTTACCAGGATTCCGTCGATACCTGCTGCCATTGTGGCGGTCTTTACCACCCGGTCATACTTCTCGGAGGGGCTGTAAACAGTCCGCAGCATACCCCCCGTCCATTCTTCAAGGAGCTTGGCGAACCATTTCAGCCATTCTGCAGCCTCCGTCTTCTTGGTAACCTTCACTGGGCATCTGACGACTCCCAGGCGGTGTCCCTGCCGAAGTTGGGTGCAGTAGTATACGTGATTCCGTCCTAGGATCTCCAGTAAGTCCCGAGCCCTGTCCTCACTGGTGGTGTAGTGAGAGTCAAAGAACCTCCTTTTATTTATCTCAGTCCAGGTTTCCAATCCATCGCCGAGTAACATCAGCTGTACCGGAATTCGTGTTATAGTAGATTGGGAAAGACGGGATTGATGATTTTCCCCGTCTCGGCTGATGTGGCTTGCCCCTTGTCCCATTGCTGGCTTTCGTAGGGGATCCAGTTCCCCTCCTTCTTCTCCATCCATATTTGTCTTTGTCTTCGAGTTGCCTGTTCCCCAAAGCCTCTCTTTGCGCTTTCGAGTAGGGATGGGTCCAGGCTGTGTTGGCTACTGGCTTCACTGTCTGGATCTGGTCATTCTATCCTCAGTAGAAGCTTTCCCTCACCTGTATGCTATACAGTTACTGCAAGGGTTGTGACTGATGGCCTTATCAGTCACCACTAACTCTCTTCCCTAAGAGTTAGTAACCCAAGTGAGCTATTCAGAGTCTCACATCTGTTTTTACTGACTTGGTATCTTTGGGGCCCGCCTACTCAGTTGTGCGCCGCCCCACGTTGGGCGCCATGAAGGTTATCCTGCAATAGTCAGCCCCGCCCACTCCTCACTACTCCCCAGGGCTGCCTACTGACCAGTTCTCCGTCTAACAGGTCCGGAAAATCTCTGAGTCCTGGGTATTACCCTAAGAGTACTCTATAAGAGATAATCTATTTAAACTGGTGGCGAAAGTGATTCGTCTAGCTCTAACTACCTCCAATCCAGAAGTTATGACCCTTTACAGTTAAGAAACAATCAGCTGAGTAGCCCTCGCAGCTGCATAATTCCAATAACCACTTCTGTTAACGGTAGC
Source organism: Xiphophorus hellerii (assembly GCF_003331165.1). Lineage (NCBI taxonomy): Eukaryota > Metazoa > Chordata > Actinopteri > Cyprinodontiformes > Poeciliidae > Xiphophorus > Xiphophorus hellerii. Next base: position 6,867,306 of record NC_045679.1, on the reverse strand, counting down.
CCACTTTCTAAATCATAACTTGCACTTGGAACCGGCTAGATTATGTTTAGTGACTTAGATGTAAGTCCCAGGGTCATTATTTAATCTCACCAAAGGAAATTATGAAGCCTCCTATTTACTGGAATCATGTACATTAGTTTTACCTTAATCAAAAGAACTGGACAAAGATTAAATGACTCTATTAATTCCAATGTCCACCAACCTCATTAGAATTTTATATTATAAATTTATTAAGCAAGCTTAAGCAGGGATATGCGACATACAAATCAATAATCAATCGTATATAATTCAAAAACAGTGTAATAAAATTTACATGTACAATCATACTACCCTGTCCTCTTTTCCCTATCTTAAGTCGCACGTTCTGTAATGGAATTTCAAGGAGCAGATTCAACTCATACCCAGACGATGGTGGATCTTTTGGCAACAGGAATTTTTAGCATCCTTGGTTGAGGTCTTTGTCTCGTGTGGAAAAATCCTCCTTAGAAAAGAAACAAAGCAGAACGGGTCCGAATCCTTTTGCAAAACCCAGTTCCTCATCCCTGAGGGACCTTTGTCCTTCCTCCAAGTCTTGTTGCAGAGTTTGAAATTGCTGGGTTGAGACGAGACCAACGGTCGAATAAAGAACCAGAGATGGGGCGATGGGACCCAGTCCTTTCTTAGCGGTGTGAAGTCCGAGCTCCCCCGTGGTTCTGAAGTGCGGTCCGTAGCTCAATCTGCTCCTGCAGGTTGTCTCATCTTCTGCGCCGCCGGACTGGGAACAACTGGTTCCTCTTTTCAGCCCGTTTTTATACATTTCTCCACCATGTGTGTGTATGGGGAGGTTTGGTCTACGTGACTTTCTTCACATCTGCTGTCTCTCATGAAAAAGTCCCCACATTTCCCAACCTGTTTTTGCTGACCGTAATGGAAGTTCCCGTACTTCCCCATTCCCCGTTGCCTCAGCCAAACTCACCGCACCACCCATCCTGTGCGCCCTGGCCATCTGTTCAGAACTGCTTGCGACATTTCCTGTTATCAGGGCTGTACTGCATTTCTCTCTGTTCTATAATTCACTATCATTTATTATAATTCATTAAACACATTCAATCTGTTGTTAAACCTGTTTGAATTGATTACATAAGATCACAACTTCATATTCATTGACAATAAATCACATCTTTTTTCTTATTGTTAATCATTAACATAATCATTACATAGTTAAATCATTACAGATCATTAATCAGAGATTCTTTGCAGAAAGTTATTGAGTGATTATGTGTAGTCATTTTACTAATTATATTCATTCATATTCAACTTAATCACCTTTTAATCAAACTACAAGATTACTTATTTTCTCTCAGGCCTCTATATACCTTTTCTGCATGCACCCGGAAAGATCTCACACCCTATGCCAGTTTTCTTGACACTAATTCAATGTGTTTTTACTCAAGTAAAAGTAAAAAGTGGCCGACCAAGAAATTACTCAAGTACTGAGTAACTGATCAAACTATCAATCATTTAATATTTAAAAATTACATAAACAGATGGACCAAAATATAAAGTACTGAAGTAAGAGTATAAATACTTTATAAAATTACTCAAAAGTACAGAAATAAAAATGATCAAAAAAGTAAATTGTTCTAAAGTTACTTAAGTTTATGTAACTGAGTAAATGTAACTAGTTACTACTCAACTCTGTTTATTTCCAACATGTCTCGATCTCTATCTTTTTCCATTTGCTACTGTCAGGTTTAAACACCTATTGAGACAAATTAAACAAACACAAGAAAGACAAGAGAGTTCGATTCTTTTGTCCTCGCGAGGAGAACAGCCAGAGATGTTTTCAGTCACACATCTCTTCCGTTCTGAAAACATATGTGTCCGTTCTCCCTTTTTATTGCTGTTAGGATCCCTGTTACAGAGAGCGTCTCAAAGGGCTGGGGAAAACACTTCAATCACATGATTGCAACGCAAATGCTAGTCACTAACAAAACACATGGTATCTACAGACTAGATTATTCTGTTCCAGACACAGGATAACACAGAGCAAGTTGTACGTCTTCATGGCAACAGTTTTATAGCCAACTAGCAGGTCAAGGATGCAGATGTTTCTGCTGAGCGATAACCCTGCTGGTTGTCTCTGCTCTTCCTCAGAGAGGCCTTCTGAGAAAGGAATCAAAGTAATTCAACAACACAGAAACTTTCTTTATGCTAAGATGAAACAAATAAAGGCATATAAGACAAGAACATTATAAAGGCACATGAAACAACAAATATTTGATAATAATATATACAATTTACCTAACAGCTACCATTTGATTGGCTGATACCCTGTGTTAACAACTTGAACAAGTTTATAAAAATGAAATGTAAATTTTATGTTGTTTAAACATTTTCTATCTACTCTTAGTGTCACTGTTGTTAAACTAGGACTGCTGCAAATAAAACAAACAAACTAATAGATGGAAATATGTAAAGCCAGTTAAAGTTAAATTGCCTTTGCATGAGACAGTTTCAGTGAATAACGACAACAGTAAACTAATTACTCTCAATTAGGCACAAATGCAGAATCATGGATGTGGAGCCAGGATGATTTAGCATATTTTTCACACTGGCTACAATACAACACTGCAAAAACACAAAATCTTACCAAGTATTTTTGGTCCAGTTTCTAGTGCAAATGTCTGTGTAGCTACTTTAAATAAGACAAAACCAACTAAGATAAGATAAATCTTTATTGTCATTGTCACAAGGACAACGAAATTCAAAGGGTGCCATCAGTCGGTGCACATGCCCAAAAACAAAAAATAACTGTCTCACAATTCACACAACGCAAGAATCAAGACACTTGCAACTTGCAAGTATCTTTAAGGAGCTTGTTTTAAGAAAATAATTCCTTAATTTTGATGAAAATGTCCTCGTTCTATTGGAAGATGAATTTACTTTTAATAAGACAATTTTCCATGTTATAAGTGAAATAATGTGACAATAGAACCAGAACGTTTGCTCCAATGTTAAGGGATTATTTCCTTAAAACAAGCTCCTGTGTTTTGTTGAAAAGTTTCTTGTAAGCTAGTTTTGTTTTAAAGTTTACTAAAACATTTGCACCAGAAATGAGACAAAAAAACTTGGTAAGATGTAATGTTTTGGTGAATGCACAGAGAACAAACTAAATGTTCTGATTGACCTGATTCAATCATCCCATGACGCATTCTGGACTGACATTGTTATTCTAAGAGCTTATTTAATAATGTTCAAAAACATTTGTTCTTTCCATTAACACATAGTTTCGCTTTACAGGAAAATGCTACACACCTCCTTCAAATATGTTCAGACCTGAGTTACAGGAACAATTAAACGTTCAGGTAGGTTCACTGGAAAAGTCTCACAGCTGGAGGTTTTACAGCCAAAAACTGTTGGAGGACTTTTGTTGCTTTGGCATTAACAATAAACAATGAACAATAAACTGACATGACATTTTTTAAATTAAAATAAAATTTTTTGGTGATACTTTAGTTGAAAGGGTTTGTATAAGACTGACATGACACTGAATGAGTCGTCATAAATGTTTACGACTGTCGTCATGACGTGTCATTTGGTAAAGAAAGACACTTTAAATGCAATTTTTTATGGAAATTTACATTAAAAGTTTCATTATTTACCAAATAATGTAAAGTTATTTACATTATTTGTAATGTAAATAACTTTACATCTCTGCTTTTTCAAGCGAAAGCAGAGATGAAGATGTTTAATGGACTTTCAATGCAAGTTTTAATGAGACTTTGCATTAAAATTGTCTTTATTTTCCGAATGACACTTCATGACGACAGTCGTAAACATTTATGAAGACTCCTTCATATTCATGAGTGTCATTTCAGTTTTATACACACTGCTTTAAATAAAATGTCACCAGTTTTTAATTTAAAAAGAAAGAAAAATCTTTTCTCGTAGAAAACGGATGTATAATTTATTATAAATCCAAAACTATACGAGTTTTGCATGTTTTTTCTATTAAAAGAAAGAAATATTTAGTTTTTTCTCAGCATTGAAACCAGTAATTTGGTAACTTTTTATTTGAAAACACAAGATCTAATAAAATAATTCTGATATTCGGTAGAGGTGCAGCCAGGGACCGCACAAAGTCAGGCCATGTGCCGCAAAAGGCCCCCAAGCCACACTTTGAATCACAGCATTCTTGTGTTTATTTTGCACCTGCAGGCAGAACGAAGGTGGAGCAGCAACGATTTAGCATATTTTACACCCACGGGACATTTGACTCATTCGTACGGCAACATGTTGCAAATATAAATCTACCGTCAGCTGCTGCACAGATTTGATCATTTAATAATGGGTCCGTCAGCAACAAATCTGGATTAGATTAGATTAGAAAATAAGATTTAATGAGCTGAAATTCTGGCAGCAGCAAATTTTCAATGCAAGGAATCTTCAAGGAAAGATTAAACTTAATCACTAAGGTTCAAACTGCCTTAAAAAGCTCAGTATTATTCTAGGACAAGAATCAAAACTAAATGTCACTCTGATCTAGATCTGATATGTAGCATTTCTTCATGAGATAAAATTCGTCCTCACAATCTGTGTGTGTGTGTGTGCATGCGTGTGTGTGTGTGTGTGCGCGTGTGGGGGTGTGTGTGTGTGTGTGTGTCAGCTCATCAACTTTCTAAATTTATGCAGGACAGATTTATTTAGCTGGTTCTCATGGTAGAAAACAGGAGGCAAGGTCATGGCAGCCATGTTTTAACCTGGAACAACGCTACAGAAATAGTCTGGATTCATTTTCCTACGACTGATTTTTTAAAAACAAAAATGTACAACAACATTTTAAACTCCAACTTAGTAGTTTGTCATTGATTCCCATCTTTTACATGCAGTTAATAGGAGTTGATTTAATTAACATTAGTTCATAGGAAACCCAGCAAATCATATATAATGTGCTTCCTGCACATTTAGAAGAAAATATTTTATAGCAAACCATTCAGAAGGTTAAGATTCATTATAGTCATTATGTTTTACTCGAATTCACTCTAATTATTCAAGCATTAATGACTAAAATCATAGCTTCAATAATCACAGCAAAAAGATAAAAAGAAACTACATTTTTGTCAAATGTTCACCTAAAGTCAAGTGGAAAACATTCAACCGTTACAATTCAAAATACGGCCCAGAGTAAATTAACAATCCAGTATCTTAGATTCAAATCTGTATTTTAAAGCCACAAACTGAAATATATTTTATTGAAATATTGGACAGAGCTTTGCAAGACTAAGAAAAGAGGCAGCTAAAAACTTTAAACTGTCAACAAGGTTGCTGCACATTTTTCTAACAAAACAACATGAAAGAAAATCAGTGAAGGCACATAGGGAAGAAGAGAGGAAGAAAAGTTAAAATACAAACGAGAAAGAAGGGCAGACACTAGAATGAAAGGATGGACAGAAATAAAGAAAAAATATATGTTTGTATTTTTGCTTTGTTTTTCCATATTTATGCATGCCTGGAAACCATTTGAACTAAATGCACAACACACTTTTCAGATTATTTATACACAACAAAAAGGAAATAATTAAAAAACAACAGCATTATTTTACTTTTCTTCCACCTCACAACAATTATGTGTTACATTGTTTCTCTATCACATAAAATCCCAAGACAAACATTTCAGTTTGAGGTTAAAACATAACGTGAAAATGTTTCAAAGCATTCGTTATTTACATGCCTGTGTTATAAAATCAAAGTACTGCGTTAAAAATCTGCTTTCAGCCATTTTAATCCCCTAAAATCAGCAAATACTTGCTCAGTTAGCATCACACGTCAACAACAGCAAAGACCAAAAACTACAGCCGACCCAAAACCACAAGTAAAATGTACAAATTAAACATTTCAGTGCAGTACAATAAACCAAGCTGTCTTACCTCAATGTAGGTTTTCATTTGCTACACGGAAACCGTCGTACTGTAAGGAAAACAGTTAGCCATCATTAGCCAACATGGAGCTCAGGGGCCTCATGCATAAAGCGTGTGCTTAAAAACTTGGGTATAGATTATGTCTTTTACCTTGTAATGATCTATTCCTGGTTTAGCTCTCACTTCATCCCTAAAGTTAAAACTTCTCACAGAAAGTGAGCCAAAAAAACAAGATGCCGCCGTCTGTTTGGACCAGTTGCAGAGAGGGCACAGGAAGAAAGAAGAGAAAAACAGAGCCAACAGTATGAGGGTGAGTATAAACACAGAAATGGCTGCAGTAAGGCACACTGAGAGAACACAGAGCAGCTTTGGGGAACAATTTTAGAGCAAAATTAGAAGCAAAGCTCATATCTTCCCATCTAAACTTGAAGCTGGTTCTATAAGAGGCAAAAACTTGAGGGTTCTGGTTCCAGTCCTGCTTTTGGGGATTTAATTCAATGTGCAGTGCTGAAATAAGATTGTATAAGATCTTTGGGACTGCGCGTACTGACGTCTTTCTAACTCCTGTCAGAAACTCTGCTGCAATATTTTAATCCTCATGGAGAGACTTACTGAAAGAAAAAATAGCAGAAATTCTTTAACTCTGAAGGAATATTCTTTATAATGGTAGCATCATGTTAAATGTACAATATAAAGTGATTAATTCTGGTCTAAATAAATGTTTTTTTGGGTTTTTTGACATTCATTGAGACCAAACTTGATCTATTCATGGCAGATTTTTCTGATCTACATCTTGAGTTATTTGGGTTTTTACTCACCCATAGATAGTGTACAGTAGAAACCAGATATTTACAAACTGTATAAAACTTTGTTACCATTTTCAAACATTAAGTCATTAAGTTAGGATAACCAAAACAATTTCTGTTTGCTAAATGCAACATAAATATGTCATTTGGGGAATGAAACAACTTTACCAGAACATCTTAACATCTTCCTAGAGCAGGATTATGACTATAGGAACAATACAGATCAATAAAGACAAGCACAAGGTAGAACAACTAATATAGTTTAATCCTGAATAAATTACACTCATATAACCACCAGTAAACAGTATCAATATATATCAGGATAAAGATATATAGAAATATGATACATACTAAGAAAACTAACCAGAAAATTCAATTTTAAAATGCACCTAATTATTACTTATTAATTTTGTACATCTCAAATGTAGCTTAAAAACAGACTCCTTGCAAGAATAAACAGTTACTATAGCAAGTTTAACGGTGTAAAAGTTACAGAAAGATTGTAACTTTCATTTCAAAGTGCTCTGAATAAGAAAAAGGTTAAAAATAGGCATAAAACATGAGATTCAGAGCTGACAAAGTGGTAGAAAACATTATAAAAGCACAGCATGAATCACAACTTCCTTATAAATTATAAATCACGTTTTTTCCCCTGTATGAAACATTTACCTTTGATCCAAGCTCAAATGAACAAAAGCTTTCCAAGTACAGATCGTCTCCCTGGCTCTGGCTGGATGCAATTTTAAATGTTTTTAAATCATTAAAACTTCACCATACCATTTATTTTTAATGCGCGTCAAATTGCACCAAAAGTTTCATGCGTGCTGGTGGAGCTGTAGAGGCAGAATAAACTTATAGAAAACATGCTCCTGTAACACCAGCAACTCTCTTTAACATTAAGGCAGAAGTGGAAATTAAAGGCGAAACATAATTTATACTGAAGGTAAAGTTTAGAGATAAAACATGAAACATTTACTTATTTATGCCTGTATGAAAAATTTAAAACCATTTCCAATCAAATACTTTTAATGACATGCAAGAAAAGTCAGAAAATTGCTTTGACACCAAGTTCCCAAAATAAAGAAATAAGTGATTAACATTTATTATTCACAGTTAAGATGCATGGATCATATATTTGTCATTTCCATACTGATACTTTCTCAATATGTATATATATTTTTAAAGATTCCTTTTTTAATTCTTCCAACTTGTTTTAGTGTTTAGGTTTAATTTGCTCACAAGCAGAGATGCACCTACTTGAATCAAATCCATTTCAGTTCAACTGTAAACTCAAAAATCGGATCTTTTTGCGATGCTCCATACATGACACCCATTTGATTGTGCTCACAACTCTCTGGAAGTTGTTACTGAAGGAAGCACTGATGTGCAGGAAGCCAGTTTGTACCTGCCTCTGTTACTTTAGATAGCTTTTAATTCTCCAAACCAATTAGTTTTGTTTCAACTCAAATATCTTGTCCCTTTTCCTCAGACCTTTTGTATTTTTAACTGTCAAAATAAAAATATATGGATTTGCTTTTAACTATTTTAATAGCTTTTACAATTTTTATTCTGCACAACATAAACTTTAATATTTAAGCAATGTAGCTTTTAACTGTATCCACTGTTTTAACAACATTACAGTATTTTATCTCTTACACATAAAACTACATACTGCTCCGTTAATACTGTCTCTTCATGGAACCATTTACTCATTGAGTTTGACAACAACATTGTTTCTGTTTTTTAATAACCCGTAAAGAAAAGACACCAGAAAAATGTCTTTTACCGTTTCAAAAGTGAAAAATACAATAAGTTCAGAATGAATTCAATCTCTAGTCCTTCAACTGTTTCTCAGCTCAACATGTACAATGTTCGCTAGCATTAGCATTAGTTAGCCTCCAGAAATACGTCCCGTTTTCTACACAATGTCCCTCCAAAGCTGTACAAAGTGACCCACCAGTTGACTCTCGAGTCTATAACCTCTTAACTCTTAAAGGACAAAACATTTATGCATCAAAATACATTTTTACTGACCTGCGACATAGAAAAGACGAGACACACGTTGAGCTCCTTTTACTTTCAACAGGAAGATTTATTCTTCTGGTGTGTTCAATCTTTTCTTGGTCACTAACGCGTCAGCGCCCCTAGCGGCCATGTGTAGAATTGCACTGACTAACTGAAATAACTACAGAACTTATTACGATGAGAAATTAAAGATACAAAATGAAAAATTATGTTGGGGTGACTATTTTCTTACTTCTTGGTTTTGTTTACTAACAACTTGTTTTTCACCCCTCTACGCCTCCAGGTAGCAAATTGATGCAAAGCAAACGTCAGTAGCAAAGTCGCTTTGTTCAATTCTTTCAAGAGTTTAATTTTAGTTTCTTCTGAAACTTGCGGGATTAGAAAATGTTGGCCAGCTAATGAAAATCTAAAAAAAAAATCTAAAAAAGACACAGAGAATGCGGTTCACATTGTCAATGCTAACCAGGCCAGCCATTGACTTAAGATGCTAAAGAAGCCATTGTAGTTTTATTTTTAATTAGCCAAATCTTGCTTTGCTGCACCATTTCCACTCCCTGATACAAATGATAGAGAGAAATATTTAAAGAGAAATATAAATAGGTGGAAATCGGTTTTATAGAACCCTGAGTTTAGCAATCTGCCACAAATCTCTGGCTGGTGCATCTCTAACCACAACATTAAAGTCAAGTAGTACCAAAGAACTTGATAGGCTGGTGTTTACGGCAATACATTCCTGATAATGGCTCCTGTCTGACTGATAACGGTGAAGAGCGAACATGTAAAATTGTTCTTGCTGCTACACATTTTTCTGAATAGTAGTGATTTGTTATTGTGATTGTCATTGTCCTGTCCTCATGCTACCCTCTTCAGGATGTAGAGGATACCGATGTTGTCGATGGTGACGAAGGTGGAGAAGTCGGGCGACACGTGGATCTTCTTGAGGGCGCTTCCTGTCGGATAAAACGTCTGCAGGGATTCACCTCTCGCCACGTTCCACCACTGGATGCAACACAGAGAAGAGAGAATCACTTCATTTTCAATATTTCTAAACTTTTACGGTGAAGTACATTGAAGTGATTCCTTTTTTCAGCTTTTTAGATATGGAAAAACTTGAATTAAACAAACATAACAGGTGACTGTGAGGTATTTCTTCCTCTACTAAATGTAACCAACAACGATGAATTCAAACATATGACTCCATATCTGCTACAACACATTTAATAATTGAAGAAAACTCCACATGAGAGCTTTAGGAGGTCTGCAAAATGGACCAGGATGGATTTCTAGCATCGGGCAGCACAAACGCACATGGAAAAGCTCTCAATCCCCCTCGGCTTCCCTCACCAATTCGGTTTAATCTGTGTTTAAAGCTGACATTTTCCAGAGCAGCTCAGTCTCACCGGGAAAAATCAAAGGCACATCAAGACAATCATTGATGGCTTGGGATGAGTGTGTTTGCAGAGGCTCATCTTTGACAATATTTAGCATGATAATGTCACATCAAAGCAGGGGACTGCAACCTCTTCCAGCTACATAAAAAAAAATCATGAGTCACATCAGTGGGTTGAAGCTTTTACTGGAGCGTTCTAGTTGTAAAACCTGTGTGAATCTATTTAACATGGCTGCTCTTCATGTTCATCTGACCTTTATCAACTCTGGCTCTGACGTGATGAAAGAAACACAAAGATCTAAGAAGTCTTCATTATTTAATAAATCTGACCTAAAATCTCTCCATCAGAGAGCTGTTGACCAGGCCTTACAAAGTCCAAATGGACACCTGGACTTGTTCCTCCGCTTCTTCCTGGGACTTTCACTGCAGACCAATCAGAGACTCCTACAAGGTCTGCTGACAGAGACAGGAAGTAGTTCACAGACCAATCAGGAAACAGTTCAGTACATCAAGAAAAAAATCAGTGAGAATGTGTCTGCAGAGAAAAGCATCAATCTGTTCCACTGTCTGAATGAACTGAATGATCGTTCTCTAGTGGAGGAGATCCAACAGTCTCTGAGTTCAGGAAGTCTCTCCACAGATAAACTGTCTCCTGCTCAGTGGTCAGCTCTGGGTTTCATCTTAGTGTCATCAGGAAAAGATCTGGATGTGTTTGACCTGAAGAAATACTCTGCTTCAGAGGAGGTTCTTCTGAGGCTGCTGCCAGTGGTTAAAGCCTCCAACACAGCTCTGTAAGGTCACTGATTGTTTAGGCAGTTATTTTTGATAGAAATATGCTAATGATGAGGTAAATATATATATTAGTGTTTCAGTTTAGGGCTGCACAGTGGTGCAGTTGGTAGCACTGTTGTCTTGCAGCAAGAAGGTCCTGGGTTCGATTCCCAGCCGGGGTCTTTCTGCACGGAGTTTGCATGTTCTCCCTGTGCATGTGTGGGTTCTTTCCGGGTTCTCCAGCTTCCTCCCACAGTCCAAAAACATGACTGTTAGGTTAATTGGTCTCTCCAAATTCTCCCTAGGTGTGTGTGTGAATGTTTGTTTGTCCTGTGCGTCTCTGTGTTGCCCTGCGACAGGCTGGCGACCTGTCCAGGGTGACCTCGCCTCTCGCCTGGAACGTTAGCTGGGGACCAGCACCTCCCGACCCCATTAGGGACAAGGGTGTAAGAAAATGGATGGATTGATGTTTCAGTTTATAAATTGGTGCATTGTCTCTTCAAATTGTCTCACTGGGGGGGATGTGTAAAGGAGACATTTCAGCAGCTGAACATTAATATTACATATAAAACCAGCAAAACTTCTCCTCTTTATGTTAAAATATAAATTGTACTAATTTAGCTATTTGTGGAATTTTATAATTCTATTTCTAGCCTCCTTGTTGCCTGTAGTTCTGTCCTTTAAGGCTGGAGGTCCAACTATAGAATGAACCATTTCACAACAAAAGGCAACGTAAATATGTGTAAAATAAGATAGTTCCTTCTCTGTCCAAGAAAAACATAGAAAAATACTATTTTTTAAGAAGTGATTAACAACAGAATTTTCTCTCTGTCTCCTCAGACTGAGTGACTGTAATCTCTCAGAGAGAAGCTGTGAAGCTCTGTCCTCAGTTCTCAGCTCCCAGTCCTCCAGTCTCAGAGAACTGGACCTGAGTAACAACAACCTGCAGGATTCAGGAGTGAAGCTTCTCTCTGCTGGACTGAAGAGTCCAAACTGCAACCTGGAAACTCTCAGGTAACTCTGGGCACTTGACAAATTGCTGCATCTTAGGTGCAAAAAGAAACATTATTACAGATCCCAGCAGTTGCTTGGCTTTCTTATTTATTCCACATGTTACAAATCCATCCATCCGTCCGTCCGTCCGTCCGTCCGTCCGTCCGTTCAGACCTTGGGCCGTTCAGACCTTGGGTTCTACCTCAATGTTCTCATCATGTGATGAATTGTGTGTCTGCAGCTTATCAGGCTGTTTGGTCTCAGAGGAAGGCTGTGCTTCTCTGGCCTCAGCTCTGACCTCCAACCCCTCCCATCTGAAAGAGTTGGACCTGAGTTACAATCATCCAGGAGACTCAGGAGTGAAGCTGCTGTCGGCTGGACTGAAGGATCCACACTGGAGACTGGAAGCTCTCAGGTATGGAGGAACCTGCTGCAGGAGCAGAGAAGGTCTGATAGAGGAGGAAGAGGGAGAAATGTCATTAGTCAGTCTGCTGGGAAACATTTAGTTTGAAGCTGAATGTTTAATATGATAATTCAATATTTAGACGCCTCATCTGGAGGCAGAGATCATTACCCAGTTTTCTGGAATATTCTCCAGACTAAGAACGGCTCACAAGGAAAATTAAAGAGTGGGATGGGTTTAATAGTTTAATAGGGACTCTGACTAAATTAATAAAAGAAGTTCAGTTAGATTTCCATGATGATCTACTGATGGCAGAAAGGACTTTAAAACAATATTTGATGGAGCTCCGGACCAATCAGCCCCAAGAAGCAAAGATGAGAAGAAAAGTAACTCCATGTTGGTCAGATGGATGTTTAAAAGTTATGGGAGAGAAAAATAAAGAACTTAAGATTTTAAACAAAACTCACAACTTTCAGGATTTGATAAAATATAAATTACATAAAAAAGTGAAGAAAACTATTCATGAGGCAAAGAAAGAAAGTGAGAATTTTAACAGTTTCATCCATTTAGTAGTTTGATCTCCAGGGGCGACATCTGGAAAATGATCCAAAGAATGAAAGAAATCAGGAGAGAATGGAAATCCCTTGTTTTCCAGAGGAAATGAAGAATTGCAGTGAATGATGGTGAAAAAGTAGAATTGTGCTCTGTTGACTGTGGTAGAAATGAAAAAACAATAATAAGACCTTTTAGACAGATCCAAGAAAAGACTAATATGTTTAGGTTTTCAGTAGTTGGGAAAGCTTTTGGGATTGTTCAATAAAGTTTGGGAAAAATTCCCAACGTCTTGGAAAAAGGCAGAGACCCTTCATGTTGGAAAACCAGGGAAATATCCATCCGACCAATCAGATTCCAGATCCACAGCTCTGACGTCACATATAGGATAAATAATGGAATCGTAATAAGAGAAAGAAAAACTTTTTATTGATAAAGTAGAGGGATGATATCAGCCCATCAGATGGTTTAGAAGAGGGAGAGGAAGCATCATGGGACTGCAGAGGTCCTTCACCTGATCCTGGTTGTTGGGACAAGAACTTTGTTACTGAACTTAAGGACATTTTTCATGTTTCTGTACGTAAGTAGATTTAATGGTGGGAACTTTTACTCCACTACATTTTACAGTATCTGTACTTTCTACTTCACTACATTTCTATAAAGCGTTGCGTTACAAGTTACATCCAAGTCGCTTTGCGCTTTTTGATTTATTGGTTAGTTTGAAAGTAATCAATGATTCTGGTGCCGCCTTTGCCTCCCTGATATCATGAACTGCTAGCTTTCAAAAATTCACCATCAAATCTGAAAAACATATGGAGGAAAGTTAAGCTGCTAAACGCTGTCTGAGTTTTGGGTGTTAAACTGATTTAGGTTAGAGAAGTTTTATGTAATCTTACCAAGCTTCTAGTTTAAATCGACTGCAATAAATAAAACAATTAAATAGTTGTAAGCAGCTGAACTGGCAGTAACATTGATTACTGCGGTCGGGGCGCATGGAGCGCAGCGTCTCCTGCCATGAATGTCCCAGTAACGTTAAACTCCTCCACATCCTGGTTACTGAATTAATGTGAATAATCTCCATCTCATATTTACATTTACAGTCATATTCAATAAATTAGAATATTGGTTCCCATGAGGCTCGTTTGTCAGGTTTTAAAACAACTTCAGCAGATATTAAACATATTTTTCATGCTTTCTTACTTTTACTCAAGTAAAAATGTTAATGTGGTTCTTTTACTAGAGAACATTTTTGTCTGTTTATTTGTACTTTTACTTCAGTACATTGTTTGAGTTCTTTCTCCACCTCTGGTGAACAGCCAGTAGGTGGCGCTAGAGTCAGGAGGAGGCAGCCTGGAGAAAAGGCTGTTCCTCCCTGATCTGTTTCCAAGCAGTCAGAGTGTAGAAGTTGAGAGCTGGAGAAGTTTCCTCCTGTTGCTGCAGCAGCAGAGATGTTCTGCTTCGTGGACTAAATCAGGTTGGAAAGAGGAGAGATCTTTACTGAGCTGCTGGATAAAAGCTTCTGAAACATTTCAACTCTTTCTTCAAACTAATGAGACATAAAAACAATGGATGTTTTTACCATCCAGACCTTTAGAACCAGTTCAGGTCAATAATTCAGTTGTATCTGTGGAAGATGAACAGATTTGATGTGAAATGATGAAATTCTTCATTTCTATCTGATGTTCCAGCAGATCTGTAGAAAATGGAGCTGCAGCTCTCAGATATTTCAGTCGTCATGTTTTCTATCAATGAATCCACTGATTAAAGCAGGAATCTCATCTCCATGTTCTCCTCCAGAGGTTCCCAAGGTTTGTTCCTGGAAGCTGCTGCTGGTTCCTCCAATCCAGGCTCCGCCCCCTTTAGAGGAAATCTGTCCATATATGGCGCTAAGAGTCACCTTGATGCTGCAAAGCTTTGTTCAGGGATGAGATGTCAGGATGTTAGTGTCAGTCTGTTCCAGGCTTTAGTTGTTCTCCTCATGAGGAGCTGAAGTCTCTGACAGGAACGTAGAGCTGAACAGGAGAAGAACTTGAAGCTTCTTCTTGGCCTCTGATTGCAACAGCAGGACAATCCAACATTTTAGTCTGACTTCATCTGGAAATATTTCTTTGACCCTGAATCAGTTTGAAGGCAGGCCAGCTCCTCATCAGAGCTGAGATCTTCTCTGTCCTCCATGCTGGAAATGTACAAGTCCAGCAGCTCCTGATCAGTGACATCAGAGCGTGACATCATCAGTAGAATGATGATGTCATTTCCCTCTCAGAGCAGCTTGGAAATCTGAGAGGAAAGATGCAAACAAAGACTCTCTGGACTGTTGGATCTGCTGGTTCTGGTTCCAGATGCTCCTTGGACACTTTCACAAGCCATTACTGCAGCTGCTGGATTCAGGATGCTGCTTCTTCTTCTTGGTCTCATTGTAAATGTGTGCAGCAGCGCCACCTGGTGGTGTTGGTTGGTAGAGGAAGTGCTGAAAGGTTGGAGGTGTTTGCCAGAGGTGTGTGATGATGGAAGCCTCTCCCTGGTTTGTGAGTCTGAGCTCAGAGATCAAATCTTTGATTCTTGTTGAACTCTTTGTTGAATGTGATGCAGCTTCTCCTTTTTAATGTTTGTATTTCTGGATATTACAGTGAGGCCACAGCAGGTTTTCAGCAGCAGGGCTGTTTAGTGTTTCATTCCTTCATCTGTGTGTGGGAGTGTGGATGGAACAGGTATCCAGGTGTTGTGTCAGAGTTTAGATTGATTGTATTTTAATGCTGATTATTAAATCAGGTTGAGCTTCCAGAAATGTTTCCTTAGTTTCCTGATGTCCTTTTAGACTTCAGTGAGTTTCTTCAGGTTGTTACTGAGGGATTTCCTTTCTCCTCTCTGTTGGAGCTTTTCCTGTGTTTGGAGAAATGAGTTGTGCTGCAGCAGCACCAACTGTCCTTCCTGCATCCACTGCAGTTTGCAATCCAAATGTTGGACTGTTCCTGTCTCAGTGGAGGACAATGTGTGTCTGAGAGACATGTAATGTCCATGTTTGCTGCTGAAAGAGACTGATGGTCTGACCCCCCTCCTCCTTTCAGGGTGGAGCCTGCTGGAGTCCCATTCTTGACACCAGGTCTGAGGAAGTGTAAGTGTGTTTTTCATCTGATTCATGACAACAAAGCAGCTCACATTCAACCATCTTCAAACTGTCACATCACTCATTCAGGAGTCATCATCAAAGTGTCAATAAATGATCAATAACTGCAGCTGGATTGTGTTTGTTCTCTCCATCAGATTCCTGTCAACTCACCATTGACACAAACACAGTGAACAGAAACCTCAAACTGTCTGAAGACAACAGGAAGGTGACATGGGAGGAGCTTCAGTCATATCCTGATCATCCAGACAGATTTGATTACTGGAATCAGCTGCTGTGTAGAACTGGTCTGACTGGTCGCTGTTACTGGGAGGTCAAGTGGAGAGGAGATGTTGATATATCAGTGAGTTACAGAAGAATCAGGAGGAAAGGAAACAGTAGAGACTGTTTGTTTGGATATAATGATCATTCCTGGAGTCTGAGATGCTCTGATGTTGGTTACTCTTTCAGGCACAATGACATAGAAACTCGTCTCTCCTCCTCCTCTGTCTCTAACAGAGTAGCAGTGTATGTGGACTGTCCTGCTGGCATTCTGTCCTTCTACAGAGTTTCCTCTGACTCACTGATCCTCCTCCACACCTTCAACACCACATTCACTGAACCTCTGATTCCTGGATTTACAGTCTGGCCCAGTTCTGGTTCTTCAGTGTTTCTGTGCTGAGTTGAGTCTAAAGAGTCTAAAGATTTTCCTCCTGTCAGAGAAACTCTCTCACTGTTGAACAGATAGTTCAGTCTCTACAATCTATTTCTTGGTGAAACAATTCTGATTGAGTCCTTGGAAACCTTTTCTTCTTCCAGTCCTTTAAATATGGAAGCTGGGATTATTCCAGGACTATTCCAGGATCCACATGTTTTCCTGTCTGTTTCCAGTCAAAGCTTCACACTGAATATCAAGATGTTGTTTCTCTTATTTTTTCCTTTCATTCATCAGATTTCATTGAAATGTTGATCAGTTTTTCTCAATCACTGATCATTTTCTGTTTCTATCGGCTCCTATTTTTCTCAACATGTCAGATTTGAATATTAAATCTTCCTTTTGTAAATTTGCTGCAGTTTTTCTTCATGTGTTTTAAATAAAAACATTTTTCTTCTGCATTTGGTTCATTTGCTGCTCATTCTGTTCTTTTCCTGGTCAAATTTAAATATTTGCATTAAAAAGATTTTTTCATCAACTCTGCCTTTCAGAAAGTCCTGATTTAAAGTAAAACATTCCCATCCCATGAAGGTCAGAGGTCAATGCTTTGAAGCCTAAAGTGGGAAAATCTTCATATTTTCTGTTTCATTCAGAACTTCTACCTGAAACTCAGAACCTGCAGAACATTTTTCTCTTTGGAGGAAAAATCCCAGGAACTGGAAGATCAGAGCAGAATGAAAACTGGAGATCAGTGTTGGACAGAAAAGGTCTGATCGCTGCATCTCTGCTATATTTTACATTTAAATCTGATAACAAAAAGTAAACCTGTTTTTAGTGAATAAACCAACATGGATATGACCCGCCACAGCGCCAACGTGGGCCACACCTGATTCAACCCAAACCGGAAAATAAAGGATTTAAGTGGAAAAAGCAAAACCCAGTAAAATCAGCAGCTGGTTGTGATTAAAATGCAGTTTGTTGCAGAGGTTCAAACTTCCTGATGGTGACCTCTCCTCCGTCCCTCACCTTGTCTGGCCGGTTTTAATCCCCACTGCAGTGTTAGACTGGAGCTCATCTCTCAGATTAACCAGATTAACACTGAGCTGCAACAGGAACCAAACGTCTCTCCTCCAACTTATTTCACTGATTAATAACAAGGTTGGATAAAAACATTGAGCTGAGCTTCTCATTCCTTAAAGAGTCATGAAGAAAGACTCACCCTGGAACTGCAGAAAAGAAGTTAGAAAGTTTAAAAATAGATGGAAAAACTTTGTAAATATATTCTAACAAGTGATTTAATTATCTGTTTTTGTATCTTTTAATGTATAAAACTGTATAAAAAAGGTGTAAATGGTTAAAAATCTTCAGAATGAGCCAATTTTTAACCTGATTAATCATCACAATAATTCTTTGTTGGACCATCGCTACGCGGTACTGAGGAGGAAACTTTAAAAAAGGTTTAATGTAACTTTCTCTATGTCCTAACATGAGATAATCTGAGAGAACAAATGGAGTTCCTCTGCCTCCTCCCTGTGTTCTGCTGAATTACTCTACTGGGTCAGAAACAAGCCATCAGAACCAGAACAATTAGCCATGAGCCTGCAAGTATTGGACATGTTTTTGTCTAAATGAGGTGATTTTATGGCTCTATTTTGCCAGATCACATAGTAGCATTTCTACCTAAAGCCAAACATTAACAGCCAATCCATGTGATCGGTATCTGTGATCGGCAGTGATCGGACCTCATGGTGATCAGAACCGGCAGGAAAAACCCTGATGGGAGCGTCTCTACCCAGGAGTAATATGATGGTTTAGAAGTTCATTGAAATCTTTTCCATTTTGAAAGAAGCTCACATTTGGGGAACTTGTGAATGATTACATTATTTATCATACTTGGTTCTGCTTAAAATAATTAAATTCAACTGAATTATTCTATTGTCATTATTGTTCTTACATTTGGGAGATTGAACATTTCTGTTTTTATTAAGTTTTTAAAATAAAACTTTAAAAAGTTCAGAAAATAAAATCAATCTACTGAACATTCTGATTTTATGAGGATCTGTTTGAAATGTTTGTTACAAAGTTGATTACTGCATTAATTTTGATGTGAATTAAATTGGTGTGTTTAATTTGTGTTTTTTGTAATGTACTGTTACTGGATGTAATACTATTTTTATTTTTTAAAGGATTTTGACCCGTTTACTGGCCGACATTTATTCTATAAATCATTTGGTGACCAATTAAAAAGTAAATGTATTGAACTAAAAATGGAATATCTAATTTCTGGAGCAGAAATATTAATCACTAATACAGTTTCCTCAAGTGACTGGAGTTTATTTATTTTTAACACAGTTTGATGAAATGGTGAAGAAAAATATAAGACAATTATAAATGGAACTGGTTCATTTTTGGGAAAAACTGTCATAATTGTCAGAAAAATACAAAGAAAATTAAAAACTTTCTTTTTAAACACCTTCAGTAAAATTAAACTTATAAAAAAATGTTTAATAAATCATGGAAAATACTTTATTTTAAGATAAATCACGGTCGCACCACATGACATTTTTTAAGACCACAGCCGAATCATATTGATAAAAAACCTCTGAAAACGTCTCATTTTAATTTTTAATGATAATTTCTGTGTGCACAACATTTCAAATGTTCCAATAATTGCAATGGATAAACATATTTTTAAATGTTTAATTTCCCCTGATGGAAATCCTGATACGTCAACGACCCTGAAACAGACGTTCCTCCAAAATCTCAGTGATTTCCTTTTCTTTCAGTCTTGCATCCACATCAGCAGAAAGAGGTTTTGAAAGCACTGAAATATCATCAGTAGCAATAATTTCAGCATTTAAAAGCTCAAATCTGACTTCATCTAGTTGAGTATCAAGTCCTTGAATGGGAGGTTTTAGACTCCTGGGTAGTTTGAGCAGTGAATGTAACAAACAGCCATTGATAGAAAAAGCTGCTGTTCCTGTAAATGAAGTCAACATGACAGTTTGATTTGATATGTCAGCCTCCTCTCCATCAGTAGAAGAGGCTACTGATGGATCTGATGATCCAGAGCAGTGCTTGCTTCAGAGTCAATACATTTAATCAGGTGGGATTTTCCACTTCCTGCTCCACCGTTGACATAGAAGTAAAATGGATGAGGGTTCAAAGTACAGAAACACTGAATACACCAGTCTCTTACTGCATAGAACACACAGTCCTGGTTCTGGTTCTGGTTCTGATCAATTGTGCGTAACACAGCTGGATCAATTGAAGGCTGTTCCCTGATGACTCTGACTTCTGTTCCAGCATCAGACTGATGACTGTAGTCGGGGGCAATATCCTGTTCTTTGTCCTCATCAGAATATCTCTCAGATTCTCATCACACTGTAATCTTACAGCTTCAGATTCAGGAGCAAGAATCCACCATTCATCAATCACATTGTCTCTGTTTTGTTCTCCTTCTTCCACTGCACTCTGAATCTCCTCACAAAAGTTTCTCATATTTGTCTGTCTGTCTTAATGCTTTTCACAGACTCAATGTCCTCAGAACAAGGAAGTTGTATGCAGCCAGAATAGTAGAAGAACTGATAGGTTTGGGACCATCATAATGTTGAAATAATAATAGTGCTGACTGAATACCAAAATGAATTAGCGGCATTTTAATGCTGGCTGGAAAAAAGAGCCAAACAGGCAGAGAAGAAGGTGAAATCAGTGACAAACAGGTCTCCACAGCAGAGAGATGGATTACGGCACTCTTCCTCCTCCTCCTCCTCTTCCTCTTCCTCCTCCTCCTCGCCGCGCCCCATCCTCATCCTCCACCACCTCAACTGAGTTCTGATGGGTCGGTTCAGATGGTCTCTGAAGATCAGACACCAGAACAGAGGCGGATCAGAACCAAAGCCAGCAGCTCTGCTGAAGCTCAGGAGAACTCTGAGTCCAGATGTGGACCCTGGTCTCCTCCAGAACCTCCTCTGTTCTGCTGTGGAGGAACTGTGTGGCTTCAGTTCTGCAGCAGGACCTTCTCAGCTGCAGCAGAAGAAGAAAGGACTTCCTGTGTTCAGGTTGGATAGAAACCTGGATATTTTTCTAGCTTGTGGCTCTGCTTCCAGCGTAGATGTTCTCCAGGGTTCTGATCTGGATCTAGTGGACTGTAGAGCTCATCAGGTTTCCTCTCATCCACTTTGAGATCTTCAGCCTCCTTTAGATTCAACCTGAAGCTTCTTCTGACGGAGCTGCAGCTAATATTTAGCATGATGTTTATTATTCTAGCCTCAGTGTTCTGTTCTTCATGTGACTCCACTGAATCCAACTCTGATGTCGTCCACTTCAGAAGTGATGAAGATCCATTTTTCTTTCTCTTCCTGCTCATTTCTTTCCAAAGCTCCATTTTTTCCAGGAGGATCTTCAATGTTCTCCAGCTCTCTTTAGATGATGAAGGAACTCAGACTGACTCCACCCGGCTGGTGCTGCAGGTGAGCAGAAACAAACAAACCCTAAAGTCATTCATGTCCTCATAAATGAAACCTTAGAACTGGTTCTGGTTCTGATCACTTTTTACCGTCTCTGACATTCAGCTCTGAAGAAATGAAGAGACCACTGCACTGAACCTCATTGAAAACCTCCTGGTTATTCACCAAATATTGATTTCTGATCTCTTCCTGAGTTAATATATTAGTATTGTTGTTTCTAAATAAACTTGTTTTCTTTGCATTATTTGAGGTCTGAAGATCTTTTTCCTTATTTTCACCACTTCTCATTTTCTGCTAATAAATACTTGGAATTTCTGAGAAAAGTTGTCAGTAGTTCATAGAAAAAAAAACAAAGTTCATTTTACTCAAACATTTATGTATAAAAAGTAAAATCAGAGAAACTGGTCATTTTAAGAGGTTTCTTAATCTTTTCAAGAGCTGTATTTGGATAATTTTAAAATCACTTAATCTGTTATTAATAACCAGACAATATGCAGGTAAGAGTTTCACCAGCAGAGGGAGACAAACCCCCACTAATGAAGAGTTCAGTTGGTTCCAAGTTAAAAAAGTTTCTGGTTCAGTTGGTGCTGAACAGAACCTGGATCAGCAGAATAACAGCGGATCCAGATTTATGATTTGTGTTCAGATATTCTTCATCAACTGTTTGGATAATTTGAACAAACTGTAAGTTTGCTTTGTTTCCTACTTGAACTTTGTCATCAGGATATTCCTGCTTGTTTCTGCTCTCTGATGTTTGGAGAAAATGTTCACTTCTGATTTCAACTAAAAAACTAAAATCTGCTGTTTGAAGTTCTCTGCTGAACAGCTGGTTTTATTTATTTTCTTCTCTGAACAAACTGCTTCTTGGTTTTATTTCCTGGAATCAAACTCTGGTCTCCACCATTAAAGTCAGAAAGTCCTGTTGCTTCCTTTCAAAATAAAATAATGTTATTTTTAAAATATGTTTAATTCAGTCGGATTATTAAATAGTTAATGTTTGATAGAGCAGATAATCCACTTGTAGAGATTAATAACTAACTAAAATACTTCCTGTTCAGGTTGAATCAGTGAATGTAAATGTTGCTCCATGTCTCCATCTAGTGGACTGATAGTAGAAGTGCAGCAGCTGATGGCAGCTTCCTCTGCCTCTCTGCTGTCTGACTGCATTCACCTGACACTGATATGAAGCAGAGAAGAAGAGCCAATCAGAGGAGGAGCAGCTGATCTTTTTCCAGCTCTAATGATGTAAAGGATGATCAGAGTTGATGTGCAGATGAATGATGTGTGTTTCCTCTGCAGGTGAAGGTAGAAAGTGTGTGTGAGCTGATGTGAATTCAGCAGCATGGATCAGTGTGAGGACAGAGAGGAGGGAGTCCCTCCCTCTAAAACCACTCTGTGTGGGGAAGATGAGAGCCAGAGCAAAGGTCAGAGGTGAGGTCACCATCTCTAACTGTCCACAGCCCTTTTCACACAGCGTTCACTATATCAGGCCAGAACAGACGTGGTGATGAAGCTGCTGCTGCTCCTCTTTGCTGATTAAGTTTTAATCATCATGTTTCTGTCAGGATCCAGAGACTCAAACCAGAACCAGAACCAGAACCCAGCTGTGTGTCCTTTAAGAGTGACAGGTCAAAGGATCATCTTATTGACTTTAAATTTCCCTAAGCTCCACCATCAGAGAGGTGAGCTGTTTCTCACTGCTGTAACTGTGGAAGAAGATTCAGATGTTTGCAGTTATATTTAAAAAGAGAGATTTGATCCATTATCTATAGAAATCAGCTGCTCTATTTTAATGAAAACACCTTCATGTCTTCATCTCTGAGATGTTGATGATGATGTTCTGTTGCTTCCTGGCTCCATGTCAGACTAACAGTGGAACACATTTCCACTGGGAAATACCTGGTAAAGCCAGTTTGGTCCATCAGGACTTGGTTCCTGTGTGCATTGTGAGAGCAGTTCAGCAGGGAAGGAAAGCTTCATGATGTGGTTGGTGAGATCTGCTGGAACTCAACCAAACTGAGCTGATGTGGATCATCAGAGGTTCTGCTGGTTCAGGGCGAACAGATTATTTCACGCAGCTGAAATATCTGAAATATCCATTCTCTCCTCTCCCATAACTTTGGGGAATAAAGAGCAACTGTTTCCCAAATTCACAACAGGATTTACCAGAAAGTCTACACTCTCATCTTTCAGGACGTCTTAATTTTTGTACCCTGTTGTCAGCAGCTTCCATCCTCTTATATCAGCAATAAAAATTTATAACTACACACTAAGTGTTGGAAAACTGTGTTTGGTGACTGACTTTTATTTGTCAGGCTTAAGTGACAAAAGTTGGAAAAAGACAGATTCTGTTGGAGCTTAAAATAACAACACAAAAAACCGTCGGAATACCTGCTTTATTTATTTATTTTACAATTTTTTAAACAACAGCTGCCGATTAAACTGAATGTTAAAACCTTGACATGATTATATGAGTTGTTTTTACAGAGATATCGATCAGGAAAGCCGTGAAAATGGTCAGATCCGCCTCTCTGGCTGCAATGCGCCTCTCGAAACAGAGGAAAAGAATTTCACAGTGGGAAAAGAATTTCACAGTGGGAAAAGAATTTCACAGTGGGAACAGAATTTATCAGAAGACCGCTCCCCTCTCCCGTCCTCTGCGTTTCCTGCTCCAGGACAGCAGCTTCACTTGTTCCAGGACCGGTTCTGGTGACTCAACGACCCGCACAGCGTGGCCTCTGCTGGACATTTCTTCCACCACCGTATTGTAAATCTTCATTTCATCTGCATATTTCACCCTCAGCCGGGCTGGAAAGAGGCTCTGAAAAGGATCTGCTGCTCCTTCAGAATATTGAGCACGTCTGCGTTTTATTTTTATTTTTTCAAAATCAGAGTCCTGATCCAAACTTACTTGCTTGCTGTTCCAGGTAAAACTTTTTTTCAGCCATGGCTTGTGAAGGAAAAGTTCTTTGGTTTTAAAACTGAGGAATTTCACAACAACAGATCGCGGTGGAGGGCCTAGAGAGGGGTCCGCCCGTTTAATGTGTTTATGTGGAGCTCAGCGCCAAGCCTGATGTCATGGAGCAACTTCTCCACAAAGTCACCCATTGATGCCGAGTCTCTTTCTGCAGCCATGAATCCGTTTGTTCTCTCTTCGTGTTCGGCTCTCTGGGTCCATTAGTTTATCCTCCAGCTTTATTATTTCAGTGACGGTGTCCTCCGAGGTTAATCCTCCTGTTATGTACCGGGTCAAATGGACCCACGAAAATTATTGCTGTACCTCAGAAACGAACATGACCGGAGGGTAAAAATCTTCTCCTCCACTTTTCAATCCGACCCTCGTCTAGTCTGCCGTTCATCTTTTGAATTTCTTTGATTCCCCCCAAATTCGCATTATTTTCCTCTTACTTCCTGCAGCACCGCCTCCCATTCAGCCATATTTCCATTGTTGGTTCCTGAGTTTCAGTCAAAAGTTGCAGCTGAACTTCTTCAATTAGAGGTTCGAGATGAACAGCGGTTAGCATTAGCCGACATGCTAGCAAAATTTTCTCGGCTTTAAACGTCTATTTGGCGCTACAAAGCATCGGTTTTGAAGTATTTTGCTCACCCCAGTTCTTTTTCACCTTTATGGATGTTTTCGTTATTTTAGTGAAGTTAGGATTTCAATTTCTTAGGTTCACAGCGAGGCCATCATGGTGACGTTCAAATCTGAAGTCCTTGATGAACTTTTTAAACAGATTTTTCTCTCTGTCTCCTCAGACTGAGTGACTGTAACCTCTCAGAGAGAAGCTGTGAAGCTCTGTCCTCAGTTCTCAGCTCCCAGTCCTCCAGTCTCAGAGAACTGGACCTGAGTAACAACAACCTGCAGGATTCAGGAGTGAAGCTTCTCTCTGCTGGACTGAAGAGTCCGAACTGCAGCCTGGAAACTCTCAGGTAAAATGTTCTCAATCCTGGTGAGACCAGATTTCTGTCCATTAGCTGCTATGGAAAGATGCAAATTTAAATGTTATAGTAGGTAATAATCAAGATATATTTCTGACTGTAATGTGGCTAATTATGCTGAGTCTCAGCACATAAATGTGACGGTTTTATTTATTGCAGATTG
Organism: Xiphophorus hellerii; assembly: GCF_003331165.1. Taxonomy (NCBI): domain Eukaryota; kingdom Metazoa; phylum Chordata; class Actinopteri; order Cyprinodontiformes; family Poeciliidae; genus Xiphophorus; species Xiphophorus hellerii. The sequence continues at coordinate 6,842,134 of NC_045679.1, read as the reverse complement.
AAAGACAAAAATGATCAGTTCAGACCTTGGGTTCTACCTCAATGTTCTCATCATGTGATGAATTGTGTGTCTGCAGCTTATCAGGCTGTTTGGTCTCAGAGGAAGGCTGTGCTTCTCTGGCCTCAGCTCTGACCTCCAACCCCTCCCATCTGAAAAAGTTGGACCTGAGCTACAATCATCCAGGAGACTCAGGAGTGAAGCTGCTGTCGGCTGGACTGAAGGATCCACACTGGAGACTGGAAGCTCTCAGGTATGGAGGAACCTGCTGCAGGAGCAGAGAAGGTCTGATAGAGGAGGAAGAGGGAGAAATGTCTTTAGTCAGTCTGCTGGGAAACATTTAGTTTGAAGCTGAATGTTTAATTTGATAATTAAATATTTAGACGCCTCATCTGGAGGCAGAGATCATTACCCAGTTTTCTGGAATATTCTCCAGACTAAGAACGGCTCACAAGCAAAAATTAAAGAGTGGGATGGGTTTAATAGTTTAATAGGGACTCTGACTAAATTAATAAAAGAAGTTCAGTTAGATTTCCATGATAATCTACTGATGGCAGAAAGGACTTTAAAACAATATTTGATGGAGCTCCAGACCAATCAGCCCCAAGAAGCAAAGATGAGAAGAAAAGTAACTCCATGTTGGTCAGATGGATGTTTCAAAGTTATGGGAGAGAAAAATAAAGAACTTTAGATTTTAAACAAAACTCACAACTTTCAGGATTTAATAAAATATAAATTACATAAAAAGTGTTGTTTAAATTTTCTTCTTTAACTACTTGGATTGTTTGAACAAACTGCAAGTTTGATTTGTTTATTGAATTTTTTTCATCACTTTAACTTTTTCCTGATTGTTTCTAATCTCTGACATTTGGAGAAAAGTTTCACTTCTGATTTCAGCTGAAACTTTAATATCTCTGCTGTTTGAAGGCTAATCTACAGGATTATTAGATTATTGATGAACTGGAATCAAACAACATGATGAACAGCTGATGTTTCACTGTTTTCTTCTCCGAACTGGTTCATGTTTTTATTTCCTGGTACCGAACTCTAGTCTCCACCATTAACGTCAGCAACAGTTTCCTATTGCTTCCTTTCAAAATAAAATATTATTAAAATGGGTTTGATTCAGTCAGATGATTAAATAGTTCATCTTTAATGGAGCGAATAATCCACTTGTAGAAATTAATAATTGTGAACTATAAGACTTGTTCAGGTTGAATCAGTGAATGTAAATGTTGCTCCATGTCTCCATCTAGTGGACTGATAGTAGAAGTGCAGCAGCTGATGGCAGCTTCCTCTGCCTCTCTGCTGTCTGACTGCATTCACCTGACACTGATATGAAGCAGAGAAGAAGAGCCAATCAGAGGAGGAGCAGCTGATCTTTTTCCAGCTCTAATGATGTAAAGGATGATTAGGCCTGTTGCGATAAACAATAAATCAATTAATCTTACGATAAATTAAAACTACCGACGTCATTTTAATTATCGGCATTATCGTCTCTTCCGACCTTTTTCTCTTTCAGCTAATGACACTGAATGAAAAAAGGCTCAACTCCGGTGCTCTCCGCTGACTCCTCCCTTCCTAATTTCCTTAGTTTAATGCCCAGCGCACACGACACGATCTTAGAGCTGTCAGCCGATTGTCGGCCCATTTTCAAAACTTGACAGACCACACATTAGGTATAACGGTTCGATCGGGTTCGTTCCTGCCGTGTGGTGTCCAACAATGGGCACAAAATAATAATTACAAGTCCAGTGAACTAATTTTAAAACCAGGTATTAATCAATGCATTACTACAATCTACCTGCAATGCATGTGGCTAGTGTCAGTCCTGACTGAATGAAAATCATTAGAACCTATTTACGTGACGTTAAGGAAGAACAGCTGAAAAGTTACCGGTTTTGCTCCAACTCCTCCCCTTGTCATTTCTATATTCTTTGCATGTTGAATAAACATTAATGTTGTTTCCACATATCATCTCCAATGTCCGCTGGACTTCGGGTTGCGCCGTGTCAGCTGTTTGGGATTCCCCTCCGTAATTTCCCCTCAGAAAGCGTGGAGGAGAATCCACTCTTTCTAACCTCTGATTTAGATCAGAGCGGCAACAAGGATCTACCATAACACACCACACAATCTTAGAAAGACCAACGTGCTAAGATTGTCGTAAGGGGAAAAATAGGAGCAAAAAATTGTGTAGTGTGAACTATTGCATCAGGTAGTCGATGTGCCCATCTTCTCTATTTAAATCTAATTAATACTGAAGGGCAACATAGTATACATACTTCATAATCTGCCCTCTTTTGGTTGAATGCAGTATTTATTTCCACTTTGGCTTTATGTTGTTTAGTTTTTTTTCCAGTACATTTTTAGTTAATGGAGACTGAGAATCCATTTTATTTTTGTTTTTGGTTGTTTTGTTTATTTTGTTTATCAGTTCCAGTGTTTAGTGTTCTTTTGAAAATAAAGTGTATCTAACTTTGGCAAGAAATCACATGCATTATTACATCATTTTCAGTGTATAAAGGTCTTCAAACAATATTATCGCTTATCGCAATAATTTTGAGACAATTAATCGTTCAGCAAAATTTGCTATCGTGACAGGCCTAAGGATGATCATAGTTGATGTGCAGATGAATGATGTGTGTTTCCTCTGCAGGTGAAGCTAGAAAGTGTGTGTGAGCTGATGTGAATTCAGCAGCATGGATCAGTGTGAGGACAGAGAGGAGGGAGTCCCTCCCTCTAAAACCACTCTGTGTGGGGAAGATGAGAGCCAGAGCAAAGGTCAGAGGTGAGGTCACCATCTCTAACTGTCCACAGCCCTTTTCACATAGCGTTCACTATATCAGGCCAGAACAGACGTGGTGATGAAGCTGCTGCTGCTCCTCTTTGCTGATTAAGTTTTAATCATCATGTTTCTGTCAGGATCCATCAGAGACTCAAACCAGAACCAGAACCAGAACCCAGCTGTGTGTCCTTTAAGAGTGACTGGTCAAAGGATGAGATCATTGATTTTAAATCTCCTGGATCTCCACCGTCAGAGAGGTGAGCTGTTTCTAACTGCTGTAACTGTGGAAGCTGAACCAGTAAGTTTCAGATGTTCGCAGTTATATTTAAATATAGACTTTTGATCCATTATCTACAGCAGGTGTCACCAACTTTTTTGAGACTGGGAGCTACATCACGGGTACAGAGTAACACGAAGTTTGAAACAGATATAAATTTTCTTGGCTCAGCCTTTGTAACAATAATACATACACGTATATACTGTATGATTACATGCGGTCTAATCATACTAATGTTAGGGACTACTCACAATAGTTATCAGTACGGGCGGCTATGGTTAATTGCTATTATGTGACCAGAAGTTCTTAGTTCTGAGTTTTAAGTTTGATTCCCTTTTGGAGCATTTTGATGTGATTCTAAATTGCACTTTTACTCTTAGTAAAGAGTAAAGTATGGATTAGTCCAGTAGCACCTGCAGCTGCACGGTTGTACGCACCTTGAGATTTTCCCTTGAATAAAAAAAGAAAGGAATAGTTATTGTATGTTTTATTATCTAACCCTCTTTACTATTAACAAAATTGTGGAGAAAAAAAAAGATATTGTGTGTCAAAACATCTTGTACGTAGCGCACATCAGTGTGAGTCTGTGGGGGAGGGGGGGCAAAATGCTAAATATTATTGGTCACTCATTTTACTTTTGTTAATTTATCACTTTTTCTGTGAGCTAAAAATGAATGAGCTCCTCCCGTTGTTCTACGGTCCTGCCTGAGCTTTTTACCATGCGTGGTTCTGACGGGGTCGCCGGTTTATTAGCCTTTTTGTGGTTTCTCGAACTGAAAAGCTGTCGGGTCACCCGTTGGCTGACATCAGCAGATGTTGTTCGTTACTCTACCAATAGTCAGAGCCGCCCACTCCTCACAACTCCTCTGAGCTGACTACTGACCAGTTCTCTATCTAACAGGTCCGGAATATCTCTAAGACCTGGGTCTTACCCTACAGGAGGTCTATGAGAGATAATCTGTTTAAACTGGTGGCAAGAGAGGCTCGTCTAGCTCTAACTACCTTCGATCCAGAAGTTACGACCCTCTACAGTTAAGGGACAGTCAACTGAGTAGCCCTCACAGCTGCGTAGTCCCAGTAACCACTTCTGTTAACGGTAGCCCCCTCTCTAAAATAACCCGCACTTGGAAACGGCTAGATTAGATTTAGTGACTTAGATTCAAGTCCCAGGGTCGTTATTTGTATACTCACTAAAGGAAAGTCTGAAGCCACCACATCACTAGAATCATGTACACTAATTTTACTTTAATTGGAGAAACTAAAATAATCAATGACTCAATTAATTTCAATGTCCACCAACCTCTACAGAATTTTAATAAAATATATTTATTAAGCAAGCTTTAGCAGGGATAAGTGACATACAGATTAATTATTAGAGATTACAGTACTAATTTAAAATAATAAAATCAACATAAACTAAACATTTTATCCTAACTCCCTTCCCTGACTTGTGTCACTAATGAACTGAGAGAGGCTTTTGGGGAGCAGTTCGACTCCTACCCAGATGGCAGTTGATCTTGGCAACAGAAGTCTTCAATTCCTTAGTCAGAACCTTTGTCTTTGTGTGGAAAAATCCTCTTTAGAATAGAAGCAAAGCAGAATTGGTCCTTTTCCTTTGAACGCCCAATTCTTTATCCCTCCAGGGATCTTTGTCTTTTCTCCAAGTCTGTTGCAGTTGGTTTGAGATCGTTGGGTTGAGGCAGAGTCGGCGGTAGAATCAAGAGCCAGGGCTGGGGGCTGATGGATCTTGTCCCTTCTTGGCAGCGCGAAGTCTCAACTTCCCCATAGCCCCAAAGTGCTGTTCTCTGCTGATCTTTTCTCTGCGTCCTCCTGTTGACTCGTCTTCAGCGCCGCGGACTAAGAACAGTTTGTTCCTCTTTCTGCCGTCTTTTATACTATCTCAGCCCATTGTTGTGTATGGGGGAGATGGTGTACGTGACTTCTTGAACGTTCGATGAGTCTGTGGAAAGTCCCAACCATCAGCCTCTGCGTAACTTACAGCGTTAAACATCATGTGAACTTCCTCGTTTTACGAGGCAGATGACATCTTTCGCAATCTGTACTTCCTTAAACTCTCCTGCTCCCCCGCTCCACTCAGCTTGCCTATTGAGATAGATAAGAGATAAGATAAATCTTTATTGTCATTGTCACAAGGACAACAAAATTCAAAGGGTGCCATCAGTCGGTGCACATGCCCAAAAACAAAAAATAACTGTCTCACAATTCACACACAACGCACGAATCAACAAACAACTGGCAAAAAAAAAATTAAGAACAGCCACATTCTCACATACATCATTTATGATGATTAATGGTTGTTTTTGATTGCATTTAGTTTTGTTATTGCTATCGGGTAAAAACTGTCAGGTCCTCCAGTGAGGGGAGAGGGCAGCCAATGATTTTTTGGGCTGTATTCACAACCCTTTGGAGAGCTTTCCTTTGAGCCGTAGTGCTGCTGTTATACCATATGCAGATACAGTAGGTCAGTATGCTCTCTATGGAGCACTTGTAGAAGGACACCAGCAGCTTCTCCTTGATGTTGTTCCTCCTGAGAACCCTCAGGAAATACAGTCTTTGCTGGGCCTTTTTTATCAGCTCGAAGGTGTTCATGTTCCATGTGAGGCCCTGCTCAATGTGGACCCCCAGGAAACGGAAATCAGTTACCCTCTTCACACATTTTCCCCCAATGGTTAGTGGTGTAATGTCCGTTTTATTCCTCCTGTAATCTATTATGAGTTCTTTTGTCTTTGAGTTGTTGAGGAGCAGATTGTTCTCCCTGCACCACTGCAACAGCCGCTCCACCTCACCCCTGTAGGCGGACTCGTCGCCTCCTGAGATGAGCCCCACCACTGTGGTGTCATCAGCAAACTTGATGATGGTGTTGCTGTGGTGGGAAGAGGTGCAGTCGTATGTGTACAGACAATAGAGCAGGGGGCTCAGCACACAGCCCTATAGAGAGCCAGTACTAAGGCTGAGGGCAGTGGATGTATGTTTTCCCACCCTAACTCTCTGCTGTCGGTTGGTCAGTAAACTCAGAATCCATATGTAGGTGGAGTGAGGGAGGCCCAGGTCCCCCAATTTGTCCACCAGTCTGTGAGGGAGGATGGCATTAAAAGCAGAGCTGTAGTCTACAAAGAGCATCCGCACATAGCTCCCCTGCTGCTCCAGATGTGACAGAGCAGCATGGAGGGCCGTGATCACAGCGTCCTCTGTGGATCTGTTGGGTGTGTAGGCGAACTGGTGGTGGTCAAAGCCAGGAGGGAGAAGTGCTGTGATGTGACCCCGGACCAGTTTTTCAAAACACTTCGTCACCACAGGGGTTAGTGCCACTGGCCGGTAGTCGTTGAGGCAAGAGATGTGAGGTTTCTTGGGTATGGGGACTATGGTGGAAGATTTCAGGCAGGATGGGACTGTAGACAGGGCTAGGGACTGGTTGAAGATCCTGGTGAAGACTCCAGCCAGCTGATCGGCGCAGTCTTTCAGGACACGTCCAGGGACGCCATCAGGTCCTGCAGCCTTCCTTGGGTTGACAGCCCGCACATTGCGGGTGCTCCTCGTGCTCGTGCACGTGCTCATGCTCGTGCTCCTCTACAACGAGGGGTGTGGTGTTGTGGGTTGCTTGGTGTAGTGTGGCTGCCTCTGTTGGCTTCACCTCAAAGTGGGCAAAGAAGAGGTTCAGCTCCTCTGCCAGCATGGCGTCGCCTTCCGCAGCTGCGAGGTTGGTCCTGTAGTTGGTGAGATGCTGGATTCCCTGCCACACCTGCCTGCTGTTGTTGCTGTCAAGGTAGCCCTCTATCCTCCTCCTGTAGTCAGACTTAGCCATTCTGATGCCGCTCTTCAAGTTAGCTCGGGCTGTACTGTAGATGATCCTGTCCCCAGACCTGAAGGCGGCATTCCTGGTCTTTAGCAGTCGCTGGACCTCCTGAGTCATCCAGGGCTTCTGGTTTGGGAACACCCGGATGCGTTTATCCACAGCTACAGTGTCAATACAGTTCTTGATATAGCACAGTACACTGTCCGTAAAAACCTCCAGGTCCTGATGTTCAAAAACATCCCAGTTTGTCCTGTCGAAACAGTCCTGCAGCTGCTGTGTCGCATCCTTGGGCCAGGATTTGATGGTTTTGGTGATGGTTGGAGCAGTTTTCCTGAGGGGGGCATAAGCAGGAATTAAATGCAGTGACAGGTGATCCGACTGACCCAGGTGAGGAAGTGGTCTAGCCCTGTAGCCTAGCTTGATGTTGGAGTAGACTTTGTCCAGAGTGTTAGCCTCTCTTGTAGCACACTTTACATGCTGGTGGAATTTGGGGAGCGCTGTCTTCAAGTCTGCATGGTTGAAGTTCCCCACTATGATGTGCACAGCATCTGGATAGATGCTCTGCAGATGGCTAATGCTGCCATGCAAAAGTCCAATAGCTGTTTTAGCATTAGCATCCGGTGGGATGTAAACACCATGACTACGGTGAACTCTCTGGGGAGGTATATATGTCTGCATCTAACAGTCACATACTCCAGGTCTGGGGAGCAATGGCTGATGACAGTCGCTGTGTTAGTACGCCAGGTGTTGTTCACGTACACGCAGAGCCCTCCTCCTCTGCTCTTACCGGAGTCCTTCGTACTGTCGTGGCGCTGTACTGTGTAGCCTGCTAGCTCGGTGGCAGAGTCCACTACGTCTGGATGCAGCCAGGTCTCCGTGATCAGAAGAATACAGCTGTCCTTCACTGCGCTGTGAGATGCAGCCTGTAGTCTCAGTTCATCCATCTTGTTTGCAAGGGATCTGGCGTTCGAGAGAAACAGGCTGGGGAGCGGTGGTTTGTGTGGTTGCCTCCGTAGCCTAGCTAGCACGCCGGCCCTGCAGCCCCGCTTCTGCCTTCTCTCTCTATGCCACCGTCGCTTCCTTCCTGCTGTTATGGTAATCCACGGCGCGCCGGGGCTCCTCGCTATGTCCCCTGGAATATTGAACAAGCGTTGAAAATATTGCGACAGCCTGAAAACAGGACCTCACCCATTACATTAATTCCAGCTTTTCAAATCATTACATTTCTGTTAATTCATTAGAAATCATTAACACAATCATCTTATCATTTACATTCATCATAACTTTGAGTATGTTTTTAAATCACCACGTTCCTATAATCCATTATTAATTATCAACCACGATTGTAAATCACATACATAACTATCAATCATAATCATCATGTTTTTATAATCATTACAGATTAAAATACAAAAATACATTTCAGAAAATCATTCAGTGTTTAAATTATATGTGCACATACATTTTTATTTATCTTTAATTATACTGAAATCAAACTGCAAGATTACTTATTTCTCTCAGGCCTTCATGCTCTGTTTTTTGCGTGTACCTGGAAAGATCTCACAAACCTATGCATGTTTTCATGACAATGTCAAAAGAAAAAGTTAGACAGATCGGAGAGTAGCATAAAACTACCACTACACCTGACCAGCACAAACCTAAACCACAAAAGCAGTGGACATTTTTTTAAATTTTAATCAAATGATGCAAAATAATAAAGACATGAAAGCGAAGCCTAACGGAAAGAGGAGGATGTTGATTTCCTGGTTCAGGTGATGCAACATTGTTTGCTTAATTTCCACTTAATTTTGGGGGAACGTTTCGTCTGAGATGCTCAGTAGGAGCAACAGATGTCTGCCATCCGGTGACCCGTCAGAACCGCGCACACGGTAAAAAGCTCAGCCGGAATCCAAACAACTGCTGTTAGGACAACGAGTGGGATCAAACTCTGCTCATTCATTTCCAGCCTACAGAAAAAGCGCCAAGCTGGAAATGAACAAAATGAACAGATATAATGTGAGCTCACTGGCTTCCAAGGATCTACAGGATTCATTTTAAAATCCTTTCTATAACATCCAGGAGAGGACCCCACATGGACACACACCCACATATCTCAAACTTCCTCCATGTCCACATCATGTCAGATCTAGTCATCAGAACCTGATGGATGTCCCACACTGTCCTGAAGACCTGTGTGGACAGAGCCTTCACTTCCACTGTCCCCAAGCTCTGGGAAACTGTCTCCACCAGCACCAGATCTAATGACAGTTTGGACTGTTTGAAGTCCAAGTTCAACATCAACATTTTAAAATGTCTTCTAGGTGATTTTGGTGTTACTGCTCTTCATCTTTGTAGTTCATCTTCCTCTTTTTAACTTCACTCAATTTTGTTCATATGATGCTCTGTTTCTCTGCTTCAAGTACATTTAATGTGAAAGTCTTGGTGATTTAATTTCTGAATACTGCTGGATGAATATTTCCTGACTTCCTAATTGCTCCTGGTTCCTCCACAGAGTGGACCAGCAGAGCTCAGAGGTTCCCAGTTGCCCGTCTGCCCAGCAGCATCAAACACAGCTAGACTCCATATTTATGGTCTGTACATGAACAACAACTTTTCCATGGGTTCTGTTCACAGTCATCTCCATGCTGCACTTTGTAGACCAGAGGAGTGTCAGTCTGTCAAACATCCATCTGGTGTTTGGCTCCTTGATTTCAGTCTGATGTTTCCTTCATCTATTATTCTATTCCAGACGCTGGAGGACAACATTGTCACTTTTCTGAAGAACGAACTGAAGAAGATCCATAAGATTCTGAGTCCAGATGACCCAGAATGCTCAGAGAGTCAGAGAGATGATGATGAGGTGTTGGAAGGTGAGGATGAAGAGCAGAGGAGGAGCAGCAGAGAGGCAGTGATGAAGATCACACTGAACTTCCTGCGGAGGATGAAGCAAGAGGAGCTGGCTGATCATCTGAGGAGCAGTAAGAGCATTTCTACAAAAGCTTAACCTGATGGATCAATAAGACATTTACTGAAATTTGAAGAGATGGAATCACATTTATGCAAAACATCTTGAGAATAAAATTTTATCTAGTTCTTGATTTTACTTTTTGTCTTATTTTAGAACGTCTTGCTGCAGTTTGTCTACATAAACTTAAATCTGGTCTGAAGAAGAAGTTCCAGTCTGTGTTTGAGGGAATCGCTAAAGCAGGAAGTCCAACCCTTCTGAACCAGATCTACACAGAGCTCTACATCACAGAGGGAGGGACTGGAGAGGTCAATGATGAACATGAGGTCAGACAGATTGAAACAGCATCCAGGAAAACACACAGACCAGAAACAACAATCAGACAAGAAGACATCTTTAAAGTCACACCTGGAAGAGATCAACCAATCAGAACAGTGATGACAAAGGGAGTGGCTGGCATTGGGAAAACAGTCCTAACACAGAAGTTCACTCTGAACTGGGCTGAAGACAAAGCCCACCAGAACATCCAGTTCATATTTCCATTCACATTCAGAGAGCTGAATGTGTTGAAAGAGAAAAAGTTCAGCTTGGTGGAACTCATTCATCACTTCTTTAGTGAAACCAAAGAAATCTGCAGCTTTGAACACTTCCAGGTTCTGTTCATCTTTGATGGTCTGGATGAGAGTCGACTTTCGCTGGACTTACACAACAAGGAGATCCTGACTGATGCTACAGAGTCCACCTCAGTGGACGTTCTGCTGACAAACCTTATCAGGGGGAAACTGCTTCCCTCTGCTCTCCTCTGGATAACCACACGACCTGCAACAGCTAATCAGATCCCTCCTCAGTGTGTCGGCATGGTGACAGAGGTCAGGGGTTTCAATGACCCACAGAAGGAGGAGTACTTCAGGAAGAGATTCAGAGATAAGCAGCAGGCCAGCAGGATCATCTCCCACATAAAGACATCACGAAGCCTCCACATCATGTGCCACATCCCAGTCTTCTGCTGGATCACTGCTACAGTTCTGGAGGATGTGTTGGAGACCAGAGAGGGAGGAGAGCTGCCCAACACCCTGACGGAGATGTACATCCACTTCCTGGTTGTTCAGACCAAAGTGAAGAAGGTCAAGTATGATGCAGGAGCTGAAACAGATCCACACTGGAGTCCAGAGAGCAGGAAGATGATTGAGTCTCTGGGAAAACTGGCTTTTGATGAGCTGCAGAAAGGAAACCTGATCTTCTATGAATCCGACCTGACAGAGTGTGGCATCAATATCAGAGCAGCCTCAATGTACTCAGGAGTGTTCACACAGATCTTTAAAGAGGAGAGAGGGCTGTACCAGGACAAGGTGTTCTGCTTCGTCCATCTGAGTGTTCAGGAGTTTCTTGCTGCTCTTCATGTTCATCTGAACTTCATCAACTCTGGTGTCAACCTGATGGGAGAAAAACAAACACTTAGGAAACCTTCATTATTTAATAAACTTAAACTAAAATCTCTCCATCAGAGAGCTGTTGACCAGGCCTTACAGAGTCCAAATGGACACCTGGACTTGTTCCTCCGCTTCCTCCTGGGACTTTCACTGCAGACCAATCAGAAACTCTTAAAAGGTCTGCTGAAACAGACAGGAAGTAGCTCACAGACCAATCAGGAAACAGTTCAGTACATTAAGGAGAAAATCAGTAAACATGTGTCTGCAGAGAAAAGCATCAATCTGTTCCACTGTCTGAATGAACTGAATGATCGTTCTCTAGTGGAGGAGATCCAACGGTCTCTGAGTTCAGAAAGTCTCTCCACAGATAATCTGTCTCCTGCTCAGTGGTCAGCTCTGGGTTTCATCTTAGTGTCATCAGGAAAAGATCTGGATGTGTTTGACCTGAAGAAATACTCTGCTTCAGAGGAGGCTCTTCTGAGGCTGCTGCCAGTGGTTAAAGCCTCCAACAAAGCTCTGTAAGGTCACAGATTGTTACTGCAGTTATTTTTGATAGAAATATGCTAATGATGAGGTAAATATACACTGCTCAAACAAATAAAGGGAACACTCAAATAACACATCCTAGATCTGAATGAAAGACATATTCTCATTGAATACTTTGTTCTGTACAAAGTTGAATGTGCTGACAACAAAATCACACAAAAATCATCAATGGAAATCAAATTTATTAACCAATGGAGGCCTGGATTTGGAGCCACACACAAAACTAAAGTGAAATACCACTACACGCTGATCCAACTTTAATGTAATGTCCTTAAAACAAGTGAAAATGAGGCTCAGTATTGTGTGTGGCCTCCACGTGCCTGTATGACCTCCCTACAACCCCTGGGCATGCTCCTGATGAGGTGGCGGATGGTCTCCTGAGGGATCTCCTCCCAGACCTGGACTAAAGCATCCGCCAACTCCTGGACAGTCTGTGGTGCAACGTGACGTTGGTGGATGGAGCGAGACATGATGTCCCAGATGTGCTCAATCGGATTCAGGTCTGGGGAACGGGCTGGCCAGTCCATAGCTTCAATGCCTTCATCTTGCAGGAACTGCTGACGCACTCCAGCCACATGAGGTCTAGCATTGTCCTGCATTAGGAGGAACCCAGGGCCAACCACACCAGCATATGGTCTCACAAGGGGTCTGAGGATCTCATCTCGGTACCTAATGGCAGTCAGGCTACCTCTGGTGAACACATGGAGGGCTGTGCAGCCCTCCAAAGAAATGCCACCCCACACCATTACTGACCCACTGCCAAACCGGTCATGCTGAAGGATGTTGCAGGCAGCAGACCGCTCTCCACGGCGTCTCCAGACTCTGTCACGTCTGTCACATGTGCTCAGTGTGAACCTGCTTTCATCTGTGAAGAGCACAAGGTGCCAGTGGCGAATTTGCCAATCCTGTTGTTCTCTGGCAAATGCCAAGCATCCTGCACGGTGTTGGGCTGTGAGCACAACCCCCATCTGTGGACGTCGGGCCCTCATACCATCCTCATGGAGTTGGTTTCTAACCGTTTGTGCAGACACATGCACATTTGTGGCCTGCTGAAGGTCATTTTGCAGGGCTCTGGCAGTGCTCCTCCTGTTCCTTCTTGCACAAAGGCGGAGGTAGCGGTCCTGCTGCTGGGTTGTTGCCCTCCTACGGCCTCCTCCACGTCTCCTGGTGTACTGGCCTGTCTCCTGGTAGCGCCTCCAGCCTCTGGACACTACGCTGACAGACACAGCAAACCTTCTTGACACAGCTCGCATTGATGTGCCATCCTGGATGAGCTGCACTACCTGAGCCACTTGTGTGGGTTGTGGAGTCCGTCTCATGCTACCACGAGTGTGAAAGCACCACCAACATTCAAAACTGACCAAAACATCAGTCAGACAGCATAGGTACTGAGAAGTGGTCTGTGGTCCCAACTCCAGAACCACTCCTTTATTGAGTGTGTCTTGCTAATTGCCAATAATTTCCACCTGTTGTCTATTCCATTTGCACAACAGCAGGTGAAATTGATTGTCAATCAGTGTTGCTTCCTAAGTGGACAGTTTGATTTCACAGAAGTTTGATTTACTTGGAGTTATATTGTGTTGTTTAAGTGTTCCCTTTATTTTTTTGAGCAGTGTATATATATATATATATATATATATATATATATATATATATATATATATATATTAATGTCAAGTTATTTTCTAATTTATGCAGCTTCCCCACTTGAGAAGGGATGGACAAAACGATGTAAACTCTTATTAACAGGGTTTTACTCAAAGGACAAAGCAGTTTTCTTCATTTTTTATCCTCCATTTATTTAATGTGTGTCATGATATTCCATGAATGGTCCAAAGCAGGTAAAAACCTTTAAACAAACCCAAAAGAAAAAAAGAAAATAATTACTAATCTGCATGTAATTTTACATAAATTAATTCCACTCAATCTACAAAGCAAATGATGACAAACTATATAAACAATACTAAGCAAACCACTGTTAATCAAACCCACAAAGTAATTAAAGTTAAATGAACAAGTAACTAAACTGAAGTTCTCTAACTTTAAAATACATTCCACATTAATATTTACAATTACATAATATTTTAATTTATTTAAATATACAAATATTCACCTTTCAATATTAATCATAAATATTTACTTTATAAATATAAATAGCTAATGCTAAATTGATTAATAGTTAACCTTAGCACCCAATCACAACAACAATCAATTCAATCATTAAAATCAGTCAATCAGTTTCAGACTTCACCACCATAATCCACCTCTTCAGTTCAGACGCTGTGGTTAATAGGCGTTAATTTGCCAGTAAAGCTGGCGGCCCGCTGTTGGGATGTGAGTAACTTTGCAGTCCGATCTGTCTTACCGGCTGCCTCTCCGCTCGTTTACAGATTTGTCCAGATCTGCACAAATTCCAGGATTTCTGATGAAGAGTCCCCAAACTCCAGTCCTCTCTGTTTGGCTTTCTTTTCCACATTTTTTTCTTTCATTGTCCGTCCCTCTTTTAGGTCCATGTGGAACATAGTGAGCGCATGTCTCTTTTTTTTTCTGATTTGACTTCACAATTAATGCTTCAGTTTAGGGCTGCACAGTGGTGCAGTTGGTAGTACTGTTGTCTTGCAACAAGAAGGTCCTGGGTTCAATTCCCGGCCCGGGGTCTTTCTGCACGGAGTTTGCATGTTCTACCTGTGCATGTGTGGGTTCTCTCCGGCTTCCTCCCACAGTCCAAAAACATGACTGTTAGGTTAATTGGTCTCTCCAAATTCTCCCTAGGTGTGTGTCTGTGTGAATGTTTGTTTGTCCTGTGCGTCTCTGTGTTGCCCTGCGACAGGCTGGCGACCTGTCCAGGGTGACCCTGCCTCTTGCCTGGAATGTTAGCTGGAGACCAGCAACCCTCCCGACCCCATTAGGGACAAGAGTGTAAGAAAATGGATGGACTGATGTTTCAGTTTATATATTGGTGCATTGTCTCTTCAAATTGTCTCACTGGGGGGGATGTGTAAAGGAGACAGAGACTTACTTCAGCAGTTGAACATACTATTACATATTAAAGCAGCAAAACTTCTACTCTTTATGTTAAAATGTAAATTGTACTAATTTAGCTAATTGTGGAATTTTATAATTCGATTTCTAGCCTCTTTGTTGCCTGTAGTTCTGTCCTTTAAGGCTGGAGGACTAACTATAGAATGCACCAGTTCGCAACAAAAGGCAACGTAAATATGTGTAAAATAAGATAGTTCCTTCTCTGTCCAAGAAAAATATAGAAAAATATAAATTTTTAAGAAGTGATTAAAAATAGATTTTTCTCTCTGTCTCCTCAGACTGAGTGACTGTAACCTCTCAGAGAGAAGCTGTGAAGCTCTGTCCTCAGTTCTCAGCTCCCAGTCCTCCAGTCTCAGAGAACTGGACCTGAGTAACAACAACCTGCAGGATTCAGGAGTGAAGCTTCTCTCTGATGGACTGAAGAGTCCAAACTGCAACCTGGAAACTCTCAGGTAAAATGTTCTCAATCCTGGTGAAACCAGATTTTTGTCTACTAGCTCCTAGCAGCAGTGATGGCATAGTTACTTTGAAAAAGTAACTTTAATCAGATTACTGATTACTCCTTGAAAAAGTAACTCAGTTAGATTCCTGATTACTTGATTTGGAAAGTAACTAAGTTACATTAAAAGTAACTTTTTTAGTTACTTTCAGCAGCTGCTAACAACAATGCTGTGAAAATTACATTGATCTTTACCAATACTTAATTGTAAGCTATTTTATAATGGTAACATCAACAATGTGTCTCCACCTATAAGGTTGAACTGAAGGGGAGATTTTTTAATGGTTACAGTACAAAGAAAACATTAGTAATTTGTGCATGTTTTTGTGTGTTCCACTATTGTCTGGAAAACTCTAAGAAGGATTTTAACCCCCTCTTCACCCCACCAGCCTCCAGGTTGTGAGTTACGGCCCTGAGTTTGGTGTCAGAGCACAGAGCTCCTCCTGCAGCTCCACAACTCAGATGGCTCCTGCAAAGATTTGTGACACTTATCTTAATATTAATAATTATAATGGCGTTTAGTTGCACAACTTTACGGACTCGTTCATTCGTGGCTGTTTTCACGTTTATTGCGCTGTTCAGATTAGTCTCGATGTTTCCAATGTTCTGGATAGCTCAACGTGATTGACAGGTAATATATTAACTTGACATTAACAAAGACACAGCAGGATGGATCATCCAGGAAATGATGGACAGGGAGAGCCTGACTAAAACTAATTGGAGGTTGGACACATTCTGGGTTTTATTTCTGCTTATTTCCAAGCCCAAATGAGTAACTTCACGTTAAAAAACGAGCCCAAAAAGCGCAACCCACGACTCAATAAATTTGTATGCAACTTTAAAAAAGAAAAAGGCCACAGCCGCTTATAATAATCGGACTTGGCGACAGAAACTCAGAATAGTTCCTGTTTTTCTACCAACAAAATGCTCATCTCCCTCTTCCCTCCATTCACTGTTCCTCTGACTGTGACGCTGCGGCCTGACTCCGCTCTCTAGTGTCTTTTTCTTCAAAAGCCTGAGGTGCAGGTGTGTTTTTTCGAGAGAAGAACATAGTTATCGGTAGTTGTTGTTGCTCCTTTTTCTTCTGGGCAAAAACATTTGCCAATATTTCCCAAGCTGTATTACGTACATTTAAATGCCGTAACGTTGTTAACATTACAGGTAGAGAAGAAACGCGGAGACTGTTTAGTCAATCAGGACGCAGAACACAATGCAGTGTGAAAAAAAATAACTGCACAAAAAACTCCGCGAAGCAGCGAGGCCATGAAAAGGTGAACCTGTCATGAAGTGGTGTGGTGAGGGGTGGTGAGGCAGACGCAGCAGACCCAGGACGCAGTGAATAATGATGATTTAATGAACAAAATAAATCCAAAACAGTCCAAAAACACAGGCAGCCAGAAATCCCACAACAAGCAACGAGGACCCGACAAAGAACCGACACACAGGTGACACTAAATACACTGGGGGTAATCAGGGAACAAGAAACACCTGGGAACTAATCAAGGGGAGAACAGGACAACACAGAGACACCGAAAACTTGAAATTAACACACAGAAAACACAGAACACGACAGAATCACTTTATAGTGTTAGATTAGAATCAGTATGAGCCCCACAGCGGCCTGAATCCGACGGCCAACTGCTGCCTTATTTGTTCGTTCTCTCACTCTTTTATTTTACCAAGACTGCCAGAACCACTTTGTGTCCAGACTTGGGTTTAATAAAACCTCTTTGTTAAAAACATCTTCTGGTCTGGACTTTGTATTTTGTGAGTTCTGTGTGATGACATGAGGATCGTAACATATTGGTGGCCCATCCTATTCCAACAAAATGTTTAAAACATATTTGGAGGGCCATTCAATGTTGTGATATTTATGAATGCAGTTTTAATTGTGGTGACGTCTGAAAGTGTGTTTTCCATGTGTTTAGTAACTTTTAGTGTCAGGTTGGTGGGGTGTTTTCAGAACTCTTTAATTTAAATACTGGGTTAAATTTCCCTGTATTTAATGTTTGGCTAGTGATTGTTTTAGGAGCAAATTTGTTTCTATTTTTCCCACATTAGTTTTGTTGTAATTTTTGTTCATAAAATAGTTTTTGTCATTGCTGCTCAGTTTTCCATCTCTGTATCCAACAGTTAAAAAATGGAAAGATGAAATTCCAGATTTGCTCTGCTTTGATTCTAGCTGGTGTTTCCCTCAAACCAGCTCTGATGCTGATCCTCAAACTAAGCCTGATGCTGTTCTTCAGCCCAGCCTTGATTCTCAGGCTTCATTGGACTCTTTCTGTTAAAACTGATATGGGATTAATTTAGTTCATAGAGGAATTTAATATTTCTCTTGCCAGCCTCCTTGTTGCCTTTAGTTCAGTCCTTCATGGCTGGAGGCCCATCTATAGACTGAACCAGTTCACAACAAAACTCAACATAATTATATATAAAACAGTCCCTTAAATCAGTAAAGAGGAACATTGTTGACTGGAAAAAGACACATTTTGAAGAATTGTTTAATAACAGATTTTTCTCTCTGTCTCCTCAGACTGAGTGACTGTAACCTCTCAGAGAGAAGCTGTGAAGCTCTGACCTCAGTTCTCAGCTCCCAGTCCTCCAGTCTCAGAGAACTGGACCTGAGTAACAACAACCTGCAGGATTCAGGAGTGAAGCTTCTCTCTGCTGGACTGAAGAGTCTAAACTGCAACCTGGAAACTCTCAGGTAACTCTGGGCACTTGACAAATTGCTGCATCTTAGGAGCAAAAAGAAACATTATAACAGATCCCAGCAGTTGCTTGGCTTTCTTATTTATTCCACATGTTGCAAATACATCCATCCATCCATCCATCCATCCATCCACCAGTTCAGACCTTGAGTTCTACCTCAATGTTCTCATATTCTCATCATGTGATGAATTGTGTGTCTGCAGCTTATCAGGCTGTTTGGTCTCAAAGAAAGGCTGTGCTTCTCTGGCCTCAGCTCTGACCTCCAACCCCTCCCATCTGAAAGAGTTGGACCTGAGCTACAATCATCCAGGAGACTCAGGAGTGAAGCTGCTGTCGGCTGGACTGAAGGATCCACACTGGAGACTGGAAGCTCTCAGGTATGGAGGAACCTGCTGCAGGAGCAGAGAAGGTCTGATAGAGGAGGAAGAGGGAGAAATGTCTTTAGTCAGTCTGCTGGGAAACATTTAGTTTGAAGCTGAATGTTTAGTTTGATAATTAAATATTTAGACGCCTCATCTGGAGGCAGAGATCATTACCCAGTTTTCTGGAATATTCTCCAGACTAAGAACGGCTCACAAGGAAAATTAAAGAGTGGGATGGGTTTAATAGTTTAATAGGGACTCTGACTAAATTAATAAAAGAAGTTCAGTTAGATTTCCATGATGATCTACTGATGGCAGAAAGGACTTTAAAACAATATTTGATGGAGCTCCAGACCAATCAGCCCCAAGAAGCAAAGATGAGAAGAAAAGTAACTCCATGTTGGTCAGATGGACGTTTAAAAGTTATGGGAGAGAAAAATAAAGAACTTTAGATTTTAAACAAAACTCACAACTTTCAGGATTTAATCAAATATAAATTACATAAAAAGTGAAGAAAACTATTCATGAGGCAAAGAAAGAAAGTGAGAATTTTAACAGTTTCATCCATTTAGTAGTTTGATCTCCACCAGGGGGCGACATCTGGAAAATGATCCAAAGAATGAAAGGAATCAGGAGAGAATGGAAATCCCTTGTTTTCCAGAGGAAATGAAGAATTGCAGTGAATGATGGTGAAAAAGTGGAATTGTGCTCCGTTGACTGTGGTAGAAATGAAAAAACAATAATAAGACCTTTTAGACAGATCCAAGAAAAGACTAATATGTTTAGGTTTTCAGTAGTTGGGAAAGCTTTTGGGATTGTTCAATAAAGTTTGGGAAAAATTCCCAACGTCTTGGAAAAAGGCAGAGACCCTTCATGTTGGAAAACCAGGGAAATATCCATCCGACCAATCAGATTCCAGATCCACAGCTCTGATGTCACATTTAGGATAAATAATGGAATTGTAATCAGAGAAAGACAAACATTTTATTGATAAAGTAGAGGGATGATATCAGCCCATCAGATGGTTTAGAAGAGGGAGAGGAAGCATCATGGGACTGCAGAGGTCCTTCACCTGATCCTGGTTGTTGGGACAAGAACTTTGTTACTGAACTTAAGGACATTTTTCATGTTTCTGTACGTAAGTAGATTTAATGGTGGGAACTTTTACTCCACTACATTTTACAGTATCTGTACTTTCTACTTCACTACATTTCTATAAAGCGTTGCGTTACAAGTTACGTCCAAGTCGCTTTGCGCTTTTTGATTTGTTGGTTAGTTTGAAAGTAATCAATGATTCTGGTGCCGCCTTTGCCTCCCTGATATCATGAACTGCTAGCTTTCAAAAATTCACCGTCAAATCTGAAAAACATATCGAGGAAAGTTAAGCTGCTAAACGCTGTCTGAGTTTTGGATGTTAAATTGATTTAGGTTAGAGAAGTTTTATGTAATCTTACCAGCTTCTAGTTTAAATCGACTGCAATAAATAAAACAATTAAATAGTTGTAAGCAGCTGAACTGGCAGCAACATTGATTACTGCGGTCGGGGCGCATGGAGCGCAGCGTCTCCTGCCATGAATGTCCCAGTAACTTTAAACTCCTCCACATCCTGGTTACTGAATTAATGTGAATAATCTCCATCTCATATTTACATTTACAGTGTTACGCCCCCATGGTCTAGGGGTCCAGGGGCGGTAACATAAAAATGTGTTCAGAGAAAAAGTGGAATGAAAAATATGATTTATTACAAAATGAAGGTTTTCACAGAACCAAAACACAATACAACTTAACCCAATTAGACAAAAGTAAAGGACCAACAAATGCAGAAAACACTGAGTGCAAATTAAACAACAAGATGTGCAAACACATCAGTCTAAAGTAACTCAAAACAACCAAAAATAAAGGAGAAAAGGGAGCACCAAAACCTCCCCAAACACAAGCCTCTAGCTTGTTCAAGATTTACCGAAAACAGCTTCAAACCACTTAGCAAAATAAGCGGGAACAAAATTGCTCAAACTGTCCAAAACAGTCACCAAACGCGGAAGGTGGGGGTCAGCTGTACACAACCTCTTACTGCTAGCTGCCCCACTGGAGGAATGAACTCAGACGTCTTTTATATGATGCAGGTGGGTCTCATCAACATCTGATTGGCTTTGCTGCTCCAATGGGGTGGCTGCTCTCCTGCAGCTTCTAGGCAGCCAATCAGAAAGCTGTGCCCGCACAGCTGATCCTGCATAATAGGAAAAAAGAAACAAAGAGCCTGCACAGCCTCAAGAGGCCAGGGGCCGTAACAACAGTCATATTCAATAAATTAGAATATTGGTTCCCATGAGGCTCGTTTGTCAGATTTCCTGTCTCAGTGGAGGACAATGTGTGTCTGAGAGACATGTAATGTCCATGTTTGTTGCTGAAAGAGACTGATGGTCTGACCCCCCTCCTCCTTTCAGGGTGGAGCCTGCTGGAGGCCGATTCTTGACACCAGGTCCATGGAGATGTAAGTGTGTTTTTCATCTGAATCATGACAACAAAGCAGCTCACATTCAACCATCTTCAAACTGTCACATCACTCATTCAGGAGTCATCATCAAAGTGTCAATAAATGATCAATAACTGCAGCTGGATTGTGTTTGTTCTCTCCATCAGATTCCTGTCAACTCACCATCGACACAAACACAGTGAGCAGAAAACTCAAACTGTCTGAAGACAACAGGAAGGTGACGTATGTGAAGAAGCTTCAGTCATATCCTGATCATCAAGACAGATTTGATAACTGGTATCAGCTGCTGTGTAGAACTGGTCTGACTGGTCGCTGTTACTGGGAGGTCGAGTGGAGAGGAGATGTTGATATATCAGTGAGTTACAGAAGAATCAGGAGGAAAGGAGACAGTAGAGAATGTTGGTTTGGATGTAATGATCATTCCTGGAGTCTGATCTGCTCTGATGATGATGGTTACTCTGTCTGTCACAACAACAGAGTAACTCGTCTCTCCTCCTCCTCTGTCTCTAACAGAGTAGCAGTGTATGTGGACTGTCCTGCTGGCATTCTGTCCTTCTACAGAGTTTCCTCTCACTCACTGATCCTCCTCCACACCTTCAACACCACATTCACTGAACCTCTGATTCCTGGATTTACAGTCTGGTTGACCAGTTCTGGTTCCTCAGTGTTTCTGTGCTGAGTTGAGTCTAAAGAGTCTAAAGATTTTCCTCCTGTCAGAGAAACTCTCTCACTGTTGAACAGATAGTTCAGTCTCTACAATCTATTTCTTGGTGAAACAATTCTGATTGAGTCCTTGGAAACGTTTTCTTCTTCCAGTCCTTTAAATATGGAAGCTGGGATTATTCCAGGATTATTCCAGGATCCTCATGTTTTCCTGTCTGTTTCCAGTCAAAGCTTCACACTGAATATCAAGATGTTGTTTCTCTCATTTTTTTTCCCTTTCATTCGTCAGATTTCATTGAAATGTTGATCAGTTTTTCTCAATCACTGATCATTTTCTGTTTCTATCGGCTCCTATTTTTCTCATCATGTCAGATTTGAATATTAAATCTTCCTTTTGTAAATTTGCTGCAGTTTTTCTTCATGTGTTTTAAATAAAAACATTTTCTTCTGCATTTGGTTCATTTGCTGCTCATTCTGTTCTTTTCCTGTTCAAATTTTATGGCTCCATTTTGCCAGATCACATAGTAGCATTTCTACCTAAAGCCAAACGTTAGCAGCCAATCCATGTGATCGGTATCTGTGATCGGCAGTGATCGGACCTCATGGTGATCAGAACCGGCAGGAAAAACCCTGATGGGAGCGTCTCTACCCAGGAGTAATATGATGGTTTAGAAGTTCATTGAAATCTTTTCCGTTTTGAAAGAAGCTCACATTTGGGGAACTTGTGAATGATTACATTATTTATCATACTTGGTTCTGCTTAAAATAATTCAATTCAACTGAATTATTCTATTGTCATTATTGTCCTTACATTTGTGAGTTTGAACATTTCTGTTTTTATTAAGTTTTTAAAATAAAACTTTAGAAAGTTCCGAAAATAAAATCAATCTACTGAACATTCTGATTTTATGAGGATCTGTTTGAAATGTTTGTTACAAAGTTGATTACTGCATTAATTTTGGTTCTTCAGGATGTGGAATGGTTCTTTAGGGAAGGGAAGATGGGCTGAGATAGAAGGCCTCAAAAAAAAAAAAAATTCTGGCTGTTCAGCAGAGCAAACAAAAAGCATAAGCATCATGACGCTTTATCCGTAATCATGATCCTTTTCCATTTTAATCCATCAGGTTGTGACAGGAGTTCTTCTTTAGCATAGTCCAATTTCTTCACGGCCCTCCCAGTCCAAAGCCTTGAAGTTGTTCTTTGAACGGCAACCTTCCCGTAATAGTGGCCAGTCTACTGTAGGATGGCATGGTGCTTGATTCTCTGGCCATCTTCTTGTAATGTTCTGGTTTGCTGTAGCTAAGAACTGGCTTGAGCACTGCTTCCTCATGGACCCCTTTCTTCATCAGTAGTACTGTGTTGAAGTTCAGTACTTACTTTACAAAAACTCGGGCGTTGAATCTCAGCTTGATCACCGTAGTTGCAGGCCGATCTTGAGCTTTAATCCAAACTCTCTGCCCTGTTTTCAGTGACACTTCGAGCTGCAACTTCCCTTTTCCTCCTCTGAGCAAAAAGGAGAAGTGTCTTCGCCTCCCTGCTTTCTGTGACGTGAACGGAGTTCCTCTGCAGGGGAAGACCTGCTCTTCTAGCAGTTGTCACTGTGTCCATCAGCACCAAGAGGTACTTCTCACCTCTCTTTCCTGTTGTCCCCATTGGCTCTGCTACATCCATGCAGACTGAACCCCATGGGACTGTGCTCTTGATGAACAAACCTTCCATCCGCTGCCCTGGGTGCCCTGGGTAGCTGTGCAGAAAGCTGATGCAGTTCTGTTGAGTTCTCCTCATTTTCCAAACGATCTGGACGGCCGGCTTCCTCCGGTTTCTTCCCCAGATTTTCCTCCTCGAAGTGATCATCCATCACTCCGTCTCTCTGTCGGTTCGAGTTGTCTATCCCCCAAAGCCTCTCTTTAGCCTTCGAGCAGGGATGGGTCTAGACTATGCTGGCTACTAGCTTCACTGTCTGGATCCGGTCATTTATCCTCAGTAGAAGCTTTCCCTCACCTGTATGCCATACAGTTACTGCAAGGGTTGTGACTGACGGCCTTATCAGTCACCATTAACTCTATTCCCTAAGAGTTAACAAACCAAGTGAGCTATTCAGATCCTCACATCTGTTTTTACTGACTTGGCATAGGGCCCTCCTACTCCGTTAGTCTGGGCCCCACGTTGGGCGCCACTTGTTGTTGCGCAACACCCCCCCCCCCCCCCCCTTCTGTCTCTACTGTCTCACTCTCTACTTCCTCTTCTGAGAGGGGAGATGTGCTACCAGCTCTCCTTCTAACGGGTTAATTGAGTTTCCTAAATCTGCCGGGATTTACCCTGTCCAGAACTGAAGTAAACTCTGTTTAAGCTGGTTTCGAGAAACGATTCGCCTGGTTTTCTGACGGCCTACATCCAGGTGTCCCACCCTTCTTCCCCCTGTGAATTAGCCAGACTGAGCAGCCTACAGCCAACTAGTTTCACAGAGCACACCTGTTAACGGTCGCTCGTTCTCTATTTTACAACTTGCATTTGTTATTGAACCAGGTAGGTTTTAGTGACTCGGGCGAGTCCCAAGGATGACGTTTTAAATTTGGGCTACCAGCAACTTAAAAACATTTTAAACTTTTTCCTCTCCAGAATCAAACATCAGAGCTATTTTACAATCATCAAAGAACTTTAAGGTGACTCATTAACTGAATGTCCACAACATCTTTTAGATTTTCTTTATGCTAAATATTTTATTAATAAGGCATTTTTGCAAGGGTCAGTACAGCTTAATTCAGTAGCAGAAATAATCAAATAAGTAAAATCAATCATCTAGTCTATCTTTCCCTACTGCTGACACTGAAAACTAAAAAAGGGAACCTTTGAGAGAGACGGACGGAGTTTGGCGTTTCGAACCCCAGACCTGGCTTGATGATGAAGAAGGTGCTGCAGCAGGAGGAAGATGTTGATCGGTGAAGGCAGGAATCTCTGCAGGTCTGATGAGCCTCCTCTCCGCATGGATGGTGAGGTCACACAGGACTTGGTGCTGGCAGGAAAAAAGGCACCAGTTCTTCTTCTTTGTCTTTGCCTTTGTCTTTGTCTTCATCTTTGTCTTTGGGGTCTGAACCCAGCTGATGAGAGAAGTGCGATTCGAAGCCACAGATTGTGGGCCTGACAGGTTGGTCCCCATGATCAGGACAGTCTCCGGCTCTGTGGCCCCGGCTCTTCTTCAGCTGCAGAGTTCTTTGTCCATCTCTTGGCTCGAAGCTGCCCGGAGGATCCAACGAAAGGTTCCTCTTTTGCACCCACCTTTTATAGGGTTTATCCACCCTTTTGGGGCGTTTTCATTGGCTGTCTGCTTAGACAGATGACCTCACATCCATCACTGTCTTACAGACATTATGTCCTGATGTCTGTGCTAATGTCTCAGGGTTGCTCAACCTCCTATGTCCATTGCCTGCACAACCTTTCACCTACTCTCTACCTCCAACATATCAGTGATGTTTAATTGCATTTACACCTTTTACACCATTTCAAGTTCAATGTCAAAATCACATTTATATCACATTTATTTTCTTTAGCTTCTCCGATTTAGCATTCATTTATAATTTTATAACCATAACTTATATCACATTTTTTTTCTTCAGCTTCTCTGATTTATCATTCATTTATGATTTTATAACCATAACTTATTAATTATCCTTATTATAATCCTAATGTGAGTTATTACGGATGTTTTTCTGAAAAGAAACCAAGAATAATACATGATTCTAATTATTTAATACTAAAATTACAGTTACTTGTTTTTCTTGTAAGTGTTCCCACAAATGTTCGTGTAAATATTATTACAAGTAAACCAATATTAATATAAGTATTTTACTTTGAATCTTATCAAATTACTCAAAATGTTTTAGATTTCATTCTTTCAAACTTTCATGCTTTAAAATAAGGAATAGTCTCAGCTATTTTTTTAAATCTGCAGGCTGGAAACTTCCTCTTTTTCCAGGAAACCTGCTTTTCCTGTTTCATGACTCTCTCTGTCTGACTATGATTTCTTATGATTAGATAGAAAAAAGTAGAATTAAAGCAAAGTTTGCTGGAGACAAAAACAACACACACAACCAGATTTATTTTATTGACACCTAAGTCTACTGTTGGGCCTAGATGTTACTTGAGTGATTCATTTTAAAGATAACTTTATTTATTATTACTGTTAAACTAAAATCTCCAGCATGGGGAAGTGGGATGAGCTCGGATTTTCTTGACAATGTGAATTAAATTGGTGTGTTTAATTTGTGTTTTTTGTAATGTACTGTTACTGGATGTAATACTATTTTTATTTTTTAAAGGATTTTGACCCGTTTACTGGCCGACATTTATTCTATAAATCATTTGGTGACCAATTAAAAAGTAAATGTATTGAACTAAAAATGGAATATCTAATTTGTGGAGCAGAAATATTAATCACTAATACAGTTTCCTCAAGTGACTGGAGTTTATTTATTTTTAACACAGTTTGATGAAATGGTGAAGAAAAATATAAGACAATTATAAATGGAACTGGTTCATTTTTGGGAAAAACTGTCATAATTGTCAGAAAAATACAAAGAAAATTAAAAACTTTGTTTTTAAACACCTTCAGTAAAATTAAACTTTTAAAAAAATGTTTAATAAATCATGGAAAATACTTTATTTTAAGATAAATCACGGTCGCACCACATGACATTTTTTAAGACCACAGCCGAATCATATTGATAAAAAACCTCTGAAAACGTCTCATTTTAATTTTTAATTATAATTTCTGTGTGCACAACATTTCAAATGTTGTAATAATTGCAATAGATAAACATATTTTTAAATGTTTAATTTCCCCTGATGGAAATCCTGATACGTCAACGACCCTGAAACAGACGTTCCTCCAAAATCTCAGTGATTTCCTTTTCTTTCAGTCTTGCATCCACATCAGCAGAAAGAGGTTTTGAAAGCACTGAAATATCATCAGTAGCAATAATTTCAGCATTTAAAAGCTCAAATCTGACTTCATCTAGTTGAGTATCAAGTCCTTGAATGGGAGGTTTTAGACTCCTGGGTAGTTTGAGCAGTGAATGTAACAAACAGCCATTGATAGAAAAAGCTGCTGTTCCTGTAAATGAAGTCAACATGACAGTTTGATTTGATATGTCAGCCTCCTCTCCATCAGTAGAAGAGGCTACTGATGGATCTGATGATCCAGAGCAGTGCTTGCTTCAGAGTCAATACATTTAATCAGGTGGGATTTTCCACTTCCTGCTCCACCGTTGACATAGAAGTAAAATGGATGAGGGTTCAAAGCACAGAAACACTGAATACACCAGTCTCTTACTGCACAGTTTGGTGTCTCCATTGGTGGATTGATGGGAAAACTGAGAGCATCAATTTACTGGACTGAACTGGAGATTGATAAAACACGGAGTGGAGTTTTCTTCTGTGCATTTTTGTGCCATAAAGGGATTGGAAACCAAATCTGGAAAGAGTTTGACTGGAAAGTAAAAACCAGATTTAATAGAACTCCATTAAAAAGTTTCATTTCCAGGATTCCAACCACAGATAGATGTTGGAGGAATTTGTGGAATGGTCGGTCATCACACACGTCTTCTGGGACTGACCACAAATAAAGACCTTCTGGGAGGAAATGAAACAGGAGATTGAGGACATTCTAAGGACAGATCTCCCCATGGAGCCTCTTCTATTTCTGCTGGACATAAACACCAAGGATTTACTCACTAAAGATCAATGTTACATATTGTTGCACCTTCTGCTACTAGTAGCAAGAAAGACAATTACACTAAACTGGATTAAATCCTGTTCACCAACTGTTGCTGAGTGGAGAAAAACTGGAACATGACAACATGATGGAGCGTCTGACTGAACAACTAGACATGAAAATAGATCATTAAATATGTAGTTTAGAAAATAAATATTGGATTTGAAAATTAAATGTTTAGTTGGCAAAATAAATATTTAGTTAAAGTTTTATTTCCACATTTTTATCAGAACTTCTCTCCTTCCTCATGAAGATTTTATCAACCTGCCTCTGATTTCACCTCAGAGCTTCTACTTCCTGGTTCTGTTGCTCTGAAGGAAAAAACTACAAACCAGGTGAGCTGTGATGTCATCTGTTATGCAACATCCGTCACATTTACTTTCGGTTTGAATTTACCTGTTCAGGTGTGGCTTCAGACCGTTAGTTGGGTCATAGTAGTTTGATTAGCCACCAGCTTGAGAGATAGCAAACAGTGAAAAATGAATGAGAATGTGTGAGTGAGCGGAACAAAAAGAGAGCAGAATAGGTGTTAGACAGCAGACAGGAAGCTGGAAACAAAACCTTTTTAAATCCTCTTTAGTCCCAATGTGACTACAGATTCATATTTCCATTATTCTGCATTTCTGAAAACTCACTGCTGCTCCAGTGACTAATTAACTTGGCTGAAGCATTTTTTTAAATAGACATTTTTTTCAGTTGGAGATTATAATCTGAGTTTATTATAAATCTCAAAATCTAATTTAAAACTAGAGATGCACAATATTGGCTTTTTGGCCTAAATGTTGATTTACTAAAACTCGTTTGGCAGATAACCAATAACCAATAACCGATACCAATGCCAATATTTTGGTCCTATACCTACTTACTGAAACTATATGGTTTTCTCTGCTGTGGAAATAAAATACTGCATTAATTTGATCAATTTAGCAAGCTACCAAATGCAAATGCTAAAATGATACACTTTCAACTTGCATTGTGTTTAATGTCACCTTTATTTGACATTTGCTCTCTCTAAGACGATGACAACACTCAAACACTCATTGTCACTGGTTCATCAAAACAATGGCTTTTATATCTGTGAGTTATATTAAATTTTACAGCTAATGTCAGCAGATACCGATACAATGCCGATAATCTGGTGCATCAATATTTAAAAGTACCAAATTGTGACTTCAAGATATTAATCTCCTCTGCACCACAAGTAAATGCAAACTGAATTCGCATTGGATCAGCTTTTTACACCACAACAAACATCTGAGATTGCTGCATCTATGTCGGTAACTCCAGATAGCTGTAATTACTTTGACAAAGATTAATTAGGCCAGAATAAGCTGAATTAATGAGGTTAGCACAGACACCTCAGCCAGGCCTTAGAAACTGAAAACCACTTCTGTTGAGATTTCAAAGTGTGTGAATGACTGAATGATTGAGGCAAACTGACAAAAGAAGTAGTGGGGAAAAAGTTGCAGAAATCAGTATTCCTCCAACTTTATAGAAAGAAAAAACTAGAATCACACAAAAGGTGTGAACAGCAAACAAGATCTAATCAGAACCAAGTAAACATTCTCACTTATTTCTCCTGTTGCCTTGTGAATGGACTTAGAAAAGAAAATCCTCTGAAAAAAAACAAGTGCATAGTATCAGTCTGAGTATCACAGCACTCTGAATCATTCAAGCTTAATCCTATAGTGTATCGCACCGAATCTACAACGCAGCATAACACTCATGACTATTTATCACTCCACAAACAGTAAATAAAGCGACACACACATCAACTTTTCATTCCCCCATCATATATCTGCTCAGAGTGCTGCACCATGGCTGATAGTTTCCCAAACCTGACAGTCGCAATGCTCTAAGTGCAGCAACAGTAACCAGAGACCCCATAAGATAAATGGCTCCGAGTTCAGTGTCAGGGAGTAGGCAACTAATGTGGTCCTGTTTTGACCAGATAACACACACTGCTGCTGTGTGTGTGTGTGTGTGTGTGTGTGTGTGTGTCAGCTCATCGACTTTCTAAATTTATGCAGGACAGATTTATTTAGCTGGTTCTCATGGTAGAAAACAGGAGGCAAGGTCATGGCAGCCATGTTTTACCCTGGAACAACGCTACAGAAAAAGTCCGGATTCATTTTCCTATGACTGATTTTTTAAAAACAAAAATGTACAACAACATTTTAAGCTCCAACTTAGTAGTTTGTCATTGATTCCCATCTTTTACAAGCAGTTAATAGGAGTTGATTTAATTAACATTAGTTTATAGGAAACCCAGCAAATCATATATAATGTGCTTCCTGCACATTTAGAAGAAAATATTTTATAGCAAACCATTCAGAAGGTTAAGATTCATTATAGTCATTATGTTTTACTCGAATTCACTCTAATTATTCAAGCATTAATGACTAAAATCATAGCTTCAATAATCACAGCAAAAAGATAAAAAGAAACTAACTTTTTGTCAAATGTTCACCTAAAGTCAAGTGGAAAACATTCAACCGTTACAATTCAAAATACGGCCCAGAGTAAATTAACAATCCAGTATCTTAGATTCAAATCTTTAAAGCCACAAACTGAAATATATTTTATTGAAATATTGGACA
Source organism: Xiphophorus hellerii (assembly GCF_003331165.1). NCBI lineage: Eukaryota > Metazoa > Chordata > Actinopteri > Cyprinodontiformes > Poeciliidae > Xiphophorus > Xiphophorus hellerii. The sequence continues at coordinate 6,812,178 of NC_045679.1, read as the reverse complement.
GAGCTTTGCAAGACTAAGAAAAGAGGCAGCTAAAAACTTTATACTGTCAACAAGGTTGCTGCACATTTTTCTAACAAAAAACATGAAAGAAAATCAGTGAAGGCACATAGGGAAGAAGAGAGGAAGAAAAGTTAAAATACAAACAAGAAAGAAGGGCAGACACTAGAATGAAAGGATGGACAGAAATAAAGAAAAAATATATTTTTGTATTTTTGCTTTGTTTTTCCATATTTATGCATGCCTGGAAACCATTTGAACTAAATGCACAACACACTTTTCAGATTTTTTATACATAAAAAAACGAAATAATTAAAAAACAACAGCATTATTTTACTTTTCTTCCACCTCACAACAATTATGTGTTACTTTGTTTCTCTATCACATAAAATCCCAAGACAAACATTTCAGTTTGAGGTTAAAACATAACGTGAAAATGTTTCAAAGCATTCGTTATTTACATGCCTGTATTATAAAATCAAAGTACTTCGTTAAAAATCTGCTTTCAGCCATTTTAATCCCCTAAAATCAGCAAATACTTGCTCAGTTAGCATCACACGTCAACAACAGCAAAGACCAAAAACTACAGCCGACCCAAAACCACAAGTAAAATGTACAAATTAAACATTTCAGTGCAGTACAATAAACCAAGCTGTCTTACCTCAATGTGTGTTTTCATTTGCTACACGGAAACCGTCGTACTGTAAGGAAAACAGTTAGCCATCATTAGCCAACATGAAGCTCAGGGGCCTCATGCATAAAGCGTGTGCTTAAAAACTTGGGTGTAGATTATGTCTTTTACCTTGTAATGATCTATTCCTGGTTTAGCTCTCACTTCATCCCTAAAGTTAAAACTTCTCACAGAAAGTGAGCCAAAAAAACCAAGATGCCGCCGTCTGTTTGGACCAGTTGCAGAGAGGGCACAGGAAGAAAGAAGAGAAAAACAGAGCCAACAGTATGAGGGTGAGAATAAACACAGAAATGGCTGCAGTAAGGCACACTGAGAGAACACAGAGCAGCTTTGGGGAACAATTTTAGAGCAAAATTAGAAGCAAAGCTCATATCTTCCCATCTAAACTTGAAGCTGGTTCTATAAGAGGCAAAAACTTGAGGGTTCTGGTTCCAGTCCTGCTTTTGGGGATTTAATTCAATGTGCAGTGCTGAAATAAGATTGTATAAGATCTTTGGGACTGCGCGTACTGACGTCTTTCTAACTCCTGTCAGAAACTCTGCTGCAATATTTTAATCCTCATGGAGAGACTTACTGAAAGAAAAAATAGCAGAAATTCTTTAACTCTGAAGGAATATTCTTTATAATGGTAGCATCATGTTAAATGTACAAAATAAAGTGATTAATTCTGGTCTAAATAAATGTTTTTTGGTTTTTTTTGACATTCACTGAGACCAAATTTGATCTATTCATGGCAGATTTTTCTGATCCACATCTTGAGTTATTTGGGTTTTTACTCACCCATAGATAGTGTACAGTAGAAACCAGATATTTACAAACTGTATAAAAAGTTGTTGCCATTTTCAAACATTAAGTCATTAAGTTAGGATAACCAAAACAATTTCTGTTTGCTAAATGCAACATAAATATGTCATTTGGGGAATGAAACAACTTTACCAGAACATCTTAACATCTTCCTAGAGCAGGATTATGACTATAGGAACAATACAGATCAATAAAGACAAGCACAAGGTAGAACAACTAATATAGTTTAATCCTGAATAAATTACAATCATATAACCACCAGTAAACAGTATCAATATATATCAGGACAAAGATATATAGAAATATGATACATACTAAGAAAACTAACCAGAAAATTCAGACACCAATTTTAAAATGCACCTAATTATTACTTATTAATTTTGTACATCTCAAATGTAGCTTAAAAACAGACTCCTTGCAAGAATAAACAGTTACTATAGCAAGTTTAACGGTGTAAAAGTTACAGAAAGATTGTAACTTTCATTTCAAAGTGCTCTGAATAAGAAAAAGGTTAAAAATAGGCATAAAACATGAGATTCAGAGCTGACAAAGTGGTAGAAAACATTATAAAAGCACAGCATGAATCACAACTTCCTTATAAATTATAAATCCCGTTTTTTCCCCCTGTATGAAACATTTACCTTTGATCCAAGCTCAAATGAACAAAAGCTTTCCAAGTACAGATCGTCTCCCTGGCTCTGGCTGGATGCAATTTTAAATGTTTTTAAATTATTAAAACTTCACCATACCATTTATTTTTAATGCGCGTCAAATTGCACCAAAAGTTTCATGCGTGCTGGTGGAGCTGAAGAGGCAGAATAAACTTATAGAAAACATGCTCCTGTAACACCAGCAACTCTCTTTAACATTAAGGCAGAAGTGGAAATTAAAGGCGAAACATAATTTATACTGAAGGTAAAGTTTAGAGATAAAACATGAAACATTTACTTATTTATGCCTGTATGAAAAATTTAAAACCATTTCCAATCAAATACTTTTAATGACATGCAAGAAAAGTCAGAAAATTGCTTTGACACCAAGTTCCCAAAATAAAGAAATAAGTGATTAACATTTATTATTCACAGTTAAGATGCATGGATCATATACGTATTAAAGAGCCTGAATACAAAAATGCATAACACATTTTTTTATGTTTCCTAGTAAAAAAAAAGTATAAAATCACCAACTTTAGTTGGTCTATTATATAAATTTCCAAATAAAATGCTATGAAGTTTGTGGTTTTATTGTAACAAAATGTGAAATAAAAAACACTTGACTATATTTCAGACATTTTAGTCATTTAGTAAAAATAACAGGAACAGGTCAGTCCAACACTGTCAGCTGTATGAAACATACGACACCTGAAGGTAACTGGTGTTGCCTGGTAACGTGTACAGATGACAACATAGGTTTATTCCAATGTAAACGTCACTGGCATATTAAACAACGGCATATTTTCAGTATCAGAGTTCATGGCTCTCCAAGAGCTTATTGCTTATGTAAAGTATTAATATCAAAACCACTTTAGAAGTGTGTGTGAGATCATTGTCCTCTTAAAGCACCAATACATGTTTTAAAACATGCTGATTCCAGGTACAGTAAACCTTTTAAACTGTGATATAAACAAATAAAAACATTAAGATTAAGTGAACATACAGAGAAACAAAATGAAATGTACAAGGAAAAATACATTGGAGGTAAACCCGGACCTTTATTTATTTATTTAAACAGAACTGCTTTTGAAACATTGTGCACATATTTCTATTAGGTTTCAGGTAAGGATGCTTCTTCAAGCTTGACATCAGTAAGCTTTATGCAAAGGTTATGAGTGTTTTAAATCACAATTTGGGAACTTCGCTGAGGTAATATTAAAGAATATAAAAGCATCATCCTTTATTATTTCATTCACTTTATAAAAGTGGATGAAAGTGGCAGAAAAACAGACCCACAGAATGATGCTGCCACTGCCATGTTTGATATTTGGTACAGTGTTTGTAGATTTAACATCTTATCTTAGCTCCTCCAAATATCATCTTAGTCACTGTTTTTTGTTTCATTTAAACATAAAGAATAAAGCTTACTTTTTATTTTTTTTGCAATACTTTAAATTAATTGTTTCACTTGGTTTCATATATTCAATAATTCAAGTTTTATTATAATAATTACGGTAACAGAGAAAATCAGTTTCCCACATGTTCCTGTAAACTGCTCTTCCTTGTGCATTTTAAGGTCTGCTGGAAATGTTTCCACATCAAAATCTCCTGCAAGTTCAGCACCTTTTTCCTCAACTTGTTCAAACAAACAAATTTAACAAGTGCAGAAAAACACACAGAAGTTTGCATTTTAAGTGTTCAGAAAAAAAAAGAGCAAAACTATGTACAATCACTCCACTGGTAAAAACATAACCCATTGGCCAACGATAACGAACTCCAACACCAAGCTGCTAATGCAAACAAGTAACACAAACTCATACTTGGTTCCAAAGTAACAAAGAAATCCAGATAAATCTGAGCATTGAATGTGGCACTTACTCTGTACAGTACAATTTTACCAGAACTCACTCAAATATGCTTTTTTTGTATTTATATATCAATAAGCATCATGTATATGGAAGGAATCTGTAAAACTTCTCTGCTACATTTCAGAAAATACACATTTTCTGTATTGATTTATAACTTTTTATATGTTGCAGATAGTAAGCTGTTGCTTTTATTGTCTTATTTACAGGACTGAGCATAAAGGGAGACTTGAAGAAATGAACTAGGATGTCAGGGTAACTTTGAGAAAACGGAGTACTGTAGCACTGAGTTTGGGTTCTGAAAGGCAGGTCAGAGTTGAGGTGGACAAATGTTTTACTGCAAGAATGTTGTGATAAATATCACAAAGGGAGACAATCCAGGTGCAGGAAGAACATTTACCCATTTGTCCATTTTTTGATCTCATATTTAAGATTTCCTTTTAGTTCCTGTTAAATCATTGACAGTTGGTCTAACGTTTTCTCATCTCACATTCCCATATTTCTCTCTACCTGGTAGAAAAACAAAAAAACTCTCGGTTATTCATGAGAGACATGACAGTTTGGTGCTTGTTGCCGATGAGCAGGGCCGTGCAGAGACTTATGGAGGGGCAGGGGCTCAAATTTAAAAAATGGCACATTGAACAAAAACTCCGTACAACAACATAGCAACAACCCATATTAATCAAGAATCTAATTGGATCCTACTGTATCATTGCCATCATGCGGGGAAATGCAAAGCAAATATAATCTATATTTTCCCCAACAGGTATAAAGTTTCTGTTTCTGCTGCTGACAGTCCTGGAGGGCTGAGCTGATCTGAGACTGTAGCTGTTAAACAGACCAGAGGAGAGAAGGTCAAAGGTTATGAAGTTATGAAATAAGCAAAATTGAAGCCATTTTACTAATGAAGCCCTAATAATATCTATTTAACCTCTAGAACAACCTGGCTGCAGAGTGATCCACCTGGAATCTACCTGGAATCTACCTGGAATCCCCCGGTGGCCCCTGTCAGTCCCCCGCTGCTTTGAAGACATTTTGATTCATTTCATTGTGGCATGTTTGGCTTTTTGCTGCGGTTCTAATTATTGCCACAATATTTTATCTGATGTTTATTTTGTGACTCTAAATGGGCCGAATCTTCCTTTAACACTTGAGGTTCTGCAGTAACTTCTATTTACAGTCCAGAACCTCCAGCCCAGATCCTGTCAGCAGCGGCTTTAACTCGCCTGGTAGAAACGTTAAGGAGAAGCAGAGCGAACAGAGAGCAGGTGGTACCGGGGCTTTGATCTGCGTTGCGAATCACGGTGACAGTCGGTACCGTGTCTTATATCAGGATGTCTGATATAAAGATAGATATTCTTTCTATCTGTCGGTGGACCGACTCAAGCTAATAAATGCGGATCCAGATTTATGAGAAGTGATTCTGTCTTCAGACGTCAACAGAATAACTTTCCTCTGACTCCCAGTCAGTCTGACCAGTCAGACCAGTCTGGGCTCTTTTCTCCTCATAACACTTTCAGTTTAAACTAACCTGTGTATTTGTGGCACCACTCTGAATCTACCGTGGTTCTGTTGGGTCTCAGCTTGTTGTTCAGATATTCTTCATCAACTCTTTGGATAATTTGAACAAACTGTAAGTTTGCTTTGTTTCCTACTTGAATTTTGTCATCAGGATATTCCTGCTTGTTTCTGCTCTCTGATGTTTGGAGAAAATGTTCACTTCTGATTTCAGCTAAAAAACTAAAATCTGCTGTTTGAAGTTCTCTGCTGAACAGCTGGTTTTATTTATTTTCTTCTCTGAACAAACTGATTCTTGGTTTTATTTCCTGGAATCAAACTCTGGTCTCCACCATTAAAGTCAGAAAGTCCTGTTGCTTCCTTTCAAAATAAAATAATGTTATTTTAAAAATATGTTTAATTCAATCGGAATATTAAATAGTTAATATTTGATAGAGCAGATAATCCACTTGTAGAGTTTAATAATTAACTAACTAAAATACTTCCTGTTCAGGTTGAATCAGTGAATGTAAATGTTGCTCCATGTCTCCATCTAGTGGACTGATAGTAGAAGTGCAGCAGCTGATGGCAGCTTCCTCTGCCTCTCTGCTGTCTGACTGCATTCACCTGACACTGATATGAAGCAGAGAAGAAGAGCCAATCAGAGGAGGAGCAGCTGATCGTTTTCCAGCTCTAATGATGTAAAGGATGATCAGAGTTGATGTGCAGATGAATGATGTGTGTTTCCTCTGCAGGTGAAGGTAGAAAGTGTGTGTGAGCTGATGTGAATTCAGCAGCATGGATCAGTGTGAGGACAGAGCGGAGGGAGTCCCTCCCTCTAAAACCACTCTGTGTGGGGAAGATGAGAGCCAGAGCAAAGGTCAGAGGTGAGGTCACCATCTCTAACTGTCCACAGCCCTTTTCACACAGCGTTCACTATATCAGGCCAGAACAGACGTGGTGATGAAGCTGCTGCTGCTCCTCTTTGCTGATTAAGTTTTAATCATCATGTTTCTGTCAGGATCCATCAGAGACTCAAACCAGAACCAGAACCAGAACCCAGCTGTGTGTCCTTTAAGAGCGACAGGTCAAAGGTTAAGCCCGTTGAATTTAAATCTCCTGGATCTCCACCATCAGAGAGGTGAGCTGTTTCTAACTGCTGTAACTGTTCAGTTTATATCTGTTATTATGACCATCCAATATAAATTTAACACACAAACACAAAAGTCAGAAGTGAATTTAATTTCTAGATTGATATTTGGATTGTTCTCTAAATATAAATGTAATTTATTTTCCAGACAGAGTAATGCTGAAAGAAAAAGGCTTTTATGAATTAATTTTGTGATTAAAGTTTCATCTCTGTGGTTCAAACATCATCCAACATAGTGAATTATTAACCATTTCCACAGTTAAGATAATAAATATCTTATGTGGATATCTTTCAGAACCAGATGGTTTCTAACTGACACCATAAATAAGAAACTGGGTCATTCTATGAATTCAGTGCATTTTGTGTCTCACAGGTTTATCTCAAATATTTTTATATAATTCAAACCACATTTTTAAAGAAAAATCAAGTATTGGAAATATTCATGTGTCTTGGTAATACAACATTCAAATATATTTTAATAATTATGTTTTGAAAGATTTGATGGGTTGTTGAAGCGTAGAGATCAGCCAAATGAGCATGTCCCCACTGACCAATGTTAATTTTTCACTGAATATTAAAACAAATGAAACTAACCAGTAACTGCAACTTATTTGTACCATTTTAAACATTTTAGGTATACTTTAATCTAAATAAAAGAAATATGAGAAATATACATGAATTATTTATAAAATATCACTTTTTAATCATGTCCCTCCAGTTTTGTTTAACCCTGTAACAGCAGACCAATCCCTCCTTTTTATAAATAATGGTTCAGTCCAAGTTCCTCAGCACCCTGGAAGTGACATCACTTAAGTTTATTCCTGCTCACACTGTAAAGAGATTTAAGTGTTAATATAGTTTCTTACCTATATTTTATTATTTTTTATCCAAACATCGTCATTGTCAAGCTCAACCTTTCAACACCTTTAGGCATGTAAATGATAATTATTGTTGTTTGGGAAAAAGTAAAGAATGGTCTTTGAAACATATTAATTCTTGTTTTCATCATATCATATGTTGCTCCATAACCTAGCTAATGTGGACTTATGGCAACTTTTAGTAAAAATCTTCAACCCCATTACAGTCTGGTCAACTGTTACAATGGGTTCAACCGTTACTTGATACATTGTTATGATTTTTTTATAATAACAGCAAATATTAGACTAATATTTGTTGGACTGTATGCAAAGTTTAAAGAATAATTCAGAAACATAAAAAGCCTGATTTAATGTTTATTTTAAAGTGTATTTTTATGATTTATGAAAAGCGCTTTTACATCAAGTTGCCATATTTTACTTATCAGTCTAATTTTTATGATTCAGAATAGAAAAAATACTTACAATTAGTTATTTTAATCAAGGGACAAGTTATCTAAAAGGAACTGGAAGAATTAGTTTAATTATGTTAGAGTTTTACTCACAGAGGAATGAAATTGTCCCGTTATGGGGTTGAATTTAAAGCAACCTAAGTAAAAAAGAAATTCTTAATACTGTTTGGGATTTCATGAATAAGGTGGGGAGACATATTTTCCTGGAGGTCTAAAGAGTCCTTCAATAGATGCAGTGATCAAAAACACAATTTTAACATGACCTTTGACCCACAAACATTTAAATGCATTTTCATCAACTTAATTTTTCCAAATGAAACAGATTCATTTATTTAATCAAATGTTAATATTAACACAGAAACACAAAGGCAGAAGTAAATTTAATTTCTAAGTTTATATTTGGATTAGTCTCTAAGTCTGATTAAACACAGATTAATGCTGAAAGAAAAAGTTTCTATGAATTAATTTTATGATTCTAGTTGCATCTCTGAGATTCAAACATCATCCAACACGGTGTATTATCAAACATTTCTACAGTAAAACTAAATAATGTCTCCAGTGAATCGCATTCAGAACGACATGTTCTCTAACTTAACATTCAGTTCTGATTGAAGCTCCATCAGAACCTCCTTGGATGGTCAGAGTGGAAATGATTCCTGGTTCTTCTCCATGTCAGAGCTCAACACTAAGATCACCAAACTTCTCTCAGTCATTTCAAACCAACATGTTGGTCTCAGAAACAAATCTTTCTGCTCTTTAAAGAAGGCTGGACATTATTCAGGAGGATCAATGATCAGGAACATGTTGGAGGATTGGACCGGTTCTGATGGGAATCATTTAGAACAGCGTTTCCCAATTCCGGTCCTCAGGCCTCCCTGCCCTGCATGTTTTAGGTCAATGGTATTCAAGAAAACTGTGAGGAGGTCCACTTCAAAGAAATTTCCTCATGCAGAGGTCTGCAATATCGTCTATTTGCAGTATGACAATATCGGAATACATGGTGTTAAAAAAAATAATAATACAGGTTAAAATAATTTCAAAGAAGTTTATTAGCACTGAAACACAGGATAACATTGTGTGGCTGCAGTTTAAATTAAAAATAACTAAATTATGTATTCAAAAATAAAGAAAGTGCTTAAGAAAAAATAGCAGCTTCAGTTTCCTTTTGTTTGAACAATCTCAATATTTCTGCTCAACAAAACAACTCTCAAAACACCTCAACTATTTCTCTTACATCTGTCTTCCCCCAATTTCCCTTGCTCAGTGTGAGAATTGAGCTTTGGCTTGCCCTGCCAACATTTTAAATCTGGGCTTGAAGGAAGTCAGGGCCATTCTCATGCACATGTGCAGATGCTCATTGGTGAGCTTGGAACGATATTTTGTTTTAATTATGTTCATTGTAGAGAACGCTGCCTCACAGCTGTATGTGGAGCCGAACATGGTCAAGATAAACAGGGCCACTTTTTTCAGATCTGGGAAAGCTATCTCAGAAACCATCTGGAGCCAGAATGTGGTAGATTCGGTTCTTGCAAACCTCTCTTTCAGGGCCACATCTGCCTGGAGGTCAATCATTTGCATCTGGAGAGGCCCAATGTTTGCCCACTTGAAGTGATGTGTGACATCATTTGTGAATGCTCTGACATCAGTGATGAGAAATGGATTCTGTATGAAGAGGGTGAGCTCCTCTCCAATGCTGAAGCTATCAAAGCGTTTGCTGAAGTTTTCAATCAACTTGTCAACAAAGTCAACAAAAGAGGCGACATCTCTATGGCCCTGCACCTGTTCTTTCACTTTTGGGAAGTGTGTGTAGTCTCCTTGCAGATCTTCTTTATACACCTGAAGTTTTTGTTGAAATGAGCGGACAGCTGTCATCAGATCACAAATGGAATTGTTCTTTCCCTGCAGCTGCAAATTAAGCCCATTCAGGTGTGACATATCAGCCAAAAAAGCTACGATACCCATGTTTTTCTCGTCATTTAGAAAGACAGAAAAGTTGGCTGCTTTCTGATTTTCCAGTTGTTCCAAGAAAGCTGTTACTTCATGTCTAATTGACCAAAATCGCTCTAGCACCCTGCCTTTGCTGAGCCATCTAACATTGTTGTGTAGCAAAAGATCATCAGAGTTTGCATCAACCTCTTTGAGAAATTCCCTGAGCATGCGATGCTGACAAGAAGAAGATGCCCTGAGAAAGTTTATGATTTTCATCATTGTCTTCATCACCTCAGCATACTCATCTGACAGGGTGGAGCAAAGGACAGCCTGATGAATAATGCAGTGGTAAGAGATCAGGTCAGCGTTGTCTTCTTTCAACCTTGCCACAGCTCCCTTTTCTCTCCCTATCATGGCAGGGGCTCCATCAGTGGTTATTGATATCACTTGTTTTGGCTCTATTCCTCGCTTTACTAGCATTTCCTTAATGACCAGGTAGATGTCTTCTCCTTTGGTAGTGGTCTGCAGGGGAGTCACACCTAAGAGATCTTCACAGAACTGATTTTTCTCCCTGTTTAAGAATCTTATGTAAACCAATAGCTGAGCATTGTCAGACACATCAGTAGATTCATCCACAGCCAGGCCAACACACGGTGCCTTACAAATAGCTTCTTCCAGCTGGGACAGTGAATCTTGAGCCAGTATCTCACTTCTCCTTGTGGCTGTGCAGGCTGACAGGGGTATTTTCTCTATTTTGTCACAGAGCTCATCTTTTTCTTTACCATCAAGTAATGCCTCTGCTATTTCAGTCATGCACTCTTTGACAATACTTGCATCTGTAAAGGGCTTTTTGTGTTTCCCTAAAACCCAAGCAACATGGAGGGAACATTCATTAGCACGCTGTTGTGCGCTGAAAGCACGGCTTAATATCCTGGTGGACTGATCATATTGGGCAGTGAGACTTCGAATTTTCTGCGTCCGGAGTTCGGACTTAGGGGGGTATGATTGGTCAAATGCTTTGTGCTTAGTCTCATAGTGACGCTTGACATTGGCACGTTTAATAAGTGCCACGGTTTCGGAGCATATGAGGCACACTGGTTTTGTGCTCGCGGGTGGAAGAATGAACATGTATGCATCAGTCCATTCCGTGTTGAACGCTTGATTTTCGGCATCTACTTTTCTCTTTTTAGAAAGCGCCATAGTGTTTGCACCTCTTCTGACTGTAATTCACGCCCTGTCTTCCTGTATCACCTCCCTGCGTTTCTCGCTTCAATCGCTTTTCGCTCGCCTTTCACCTCCTCTTCCTTATATCACACTGCGTGGATGTCTGTGCCTGGCTACAAACCTTTGCTTCAGTTTGCTCATACAACTCGCTCTGAGTTCAAGCTGGCGATTTGATTCGCTAGTTGAACCACGTGGTTAGTATGACTCGCATGCGATTGGTTTGTAGCTTCCAATCATTGCTCAGTGCAGTGCTAGTAAAAGCACTTGTGTCAGATAGGGAAAAAAATTAATGCTCCGGTTTAAAATTAATTCTCCCGTCAAAATTAACAAATATTTTAACAATTTATTCCGGGTCCGGATGGGATGGCATATGGGTCCGTATCCGGACCGAGGTCCGTTGGTTGCGGACCATGGTTTTAGGTGTTTCCCTTCTGCTACACACCTGGATTGAATATATGGGTGATCAACAGGTTTCTGCAGCACTTGATGGTCATGCAATCATTTGAATCAGCTGCTCTGGAATAGAGGCACATCTAAAACATGCAGAGCAGGGGGGCCTGAGGACCGGAATTGGGAAACGCTGATTTAGAACATCAAGTCGATGATCTGTCTGGTTCTGTTGTGTCTCACAGCTCTTTATTTTACAATGAGCCACATTAAAAATATCTTCAAACCAAAACTCAAAGGAAAGATTTTAATGAGTTTCTATTTTTAGCAGGATCCATCAGATTTTCACACAAGAAGAATCAGAACCCAGCTGTGTGTCGTTTAAGAGCGACGGTTCAATGAATCATCCCCTTCACTTTAAATCTCCTGGACCTCCATCATCAGAGAGGTGAGCTGTTTCTAATTGCTGTAACTATGGAACCTGAACCAGTAAGAACTCAGATGTTTCCAGTTATATTTACAGAGAGGTTTGATCCATTATCTACAGAAATCAGCTGATCTGTTCTCATGAAAACATCTTCATATCTTTATCTCTGGGATGTTGATGATGATGTTCTGTTGCTTCCTGGTTCCATGTCAGACTAACAGTGGAACACATTTCCACTGGGAAATACCTGGTAAAGCCAGTCTGGTCCATCAGGACTTGGTTCCTGTGTGCATTGTGAGAGCAGTTCAGCAGGGAAGGAAAGCTTCATGATGTGGTTGGTGAGATCTGCTGGAACTCAACCAAACTGAGCTGATGTGGACCATCAGAGGTTCTGCTGGTTCTGAATGGGATCAGCAGGAACATTAAATTTTTATAACTACTTGGATCATCTGGTTCACTGCTCACATCCAGATATTACATCATGGACCTTTACCTTCTGATTGTCTCTGTGTGGACAGATACAATATGAGCTCACTGGCTTCCAGGGATCTACAGGATCCATTTTAAAATCCTCTCTATAACATCCAGGAGAGGACCCCACATGGACACACACCCACATATCTCAAACCTCCTCCATGTCCACATCACCTCAGATCTAGTCATCAGAACCTGATGGATGTCCCACACTGTCCTGAAGACTTGTGTGGACAGAGCCTTCACTTCCACTGTCCCCAATCTCTGGGAAACTGCCTCCACCAGCATCAGATCTAAAGACAGTTTGGACTGTTTGAAGTCCAAGTTCAGCATCAACCTTTTAAAATGTCTTCTAGGTGATTTTGGTGTTACTGCTCTTCATCCTTGTAGTTCATCTTCCTCTTTTTAACTTCACTCCATTTTGTTCATATGATGCTCTGTTTTTCTGCTTCAAGTACATTTAATGTGAAAGTCTTGCTGATTTCATTTCTGAATACTGCTGGATGAATATTTCCTGACTTCCTAATTGTTCCTGGTTCCTCCACAGAGTGGACCAGCAGAGCTCAGAGGTTCCCAGTTGTCCGTCTGCCCAGCAGCATCAAACACAGCTGGACTCCATATTTATGGTCTGTACATGAACAACAACTTTCCAAGCGTTCTCTTCACAGTCATCTCCAAGCTGCACTTTGTAGACCAGAGGACTGTCAGTCTGTCAAAAATCCATCTGGTGTTTGACTCCATGATTTCAGTCTGATGTTTCCTTCATCTATTATTCTATTCCAGACGTTGGAGGACAACATTGTCACATTTCTGAAGAAAGAGCTGAAGAAGATCCATAAGATTCTGAGTCCAAATGACCCAGAATGCTCAGAGAGTCAGAGAGATGATGATGAGGTGTTGGAAGGTGAGGATGAAGAGCAGAGGAGGAGCAGCAGAGAGGCAGTGATGAAGATCACAGTGAACTTCCTGAGGAGGATGAAGCAGGAAAAGCTGGCTGACCGTCTGGAGAGAAGTAAGAGGATTTCTACAAAGGTTTAACCTGATGGATAAATCACACATTTACTGAAATTTGAAGAGATGGAATCACATTTACGCAAAACATCTTGAGAATAAAGTTTTATCTAGTTCTTGATTTTACTTTTTGTCTTATTTTAGAACGTCTTGCTGCAGTTTGTCAGCATCAACTTAAATCTGGTCTGAAGAAGAAGTTCCAGTCTGTGTTTGAGGGGATTGCTAAAGCAGGAAGTCCAACCCTACTGAACCAGATCTACACAGAGCTCTACATCACAGAGGGAGGGACTGGAGAGGTCAATGATGAACATGAGGTCAGACAGATTGAAACAGCATCCAGGAAACCAGACAGACCAGAAACAACAATCAGACAAGAAGACATCTTTAAAGTCCAACCTGGAAGAGATCAACCAATCAGAACAGTGATGACAAAGGGAGTGGCTGGCATTGGGAAAACAGTCCTAACACAGAAGTTCACTCTGGACTGGGCTGAAGACAAAGCCCACCAGAACATCCATTTCATATTTCCATTCACGTTCAGAGAGCTGAATGTGCTGAAGAAGAAAAAGTTCAGCTTGGTGGAACTTGTTCATCATTTCTTTACTGAAACCAAAGAAATCTGCAGCTTTGAACACTTCCAGGTTCTGTTCATCTTTGATGGTCTGGATGAGAGTCGACTTCCTCTGGACTTCCACAACAAGGAGATCCTGACTGATGCTACAGAGTCCACCTCAGTGGACATTCTGCTGACAAACCTGATCAGGGGGAAACTGCTTCCCTCTGCTCTCCTCTGGATAACCACACGACCTGCAGCAGCCAATCAGATCCCTCCTCAGTGTGTTGGCATGGTAACAGAGGTCAGAGGGTTCACTGACAAACAGAAGGAGGAGTACTTCAGGAAGAGATTCAGAGATGAGGAGCAGGCCAGCAGGATCATCTCCCACACAAAGACATCACGAAGCCTCCACATCATGTGCCACATCCCAGTCTTCTGCTGGATCACTGCTACAGTTCTGGAGGATGTGTTGGAGACCAGAGAGGGAGGAGAGCTGCCCAGAACCCTGACTGAGATGTATATCCACTTCCTGGTGGTTCAGATCAAAGTGAAGAAGGTCAAGTATGATGGAGGAGCTGAAACAGATCCACACTGGAGTCTAGAGAGCAGGAGGATGATTGAGTCTCTGGGAAAACTGGCTTTTGATCAGCTGCAGAAAGGAAACTTGATCTTCTATGAATCAGACCTGACAAAGTGTGACATCAGTATCAGAGCAACCTCAGTGTACTCAGGAGTGTTCACACAGATCTTTAAAGAGGAGAGAGGGCTGTACCAGGACAAGGTGTTCTGCTTCGTCCATCTGAGCGTTCAGGAGTTTCTGGCTGCTCTTCATGTTCATCTGACCTTCATCAAATCTGGGGTCAACCTGTTGGAAGAAAGATCTAAGAAGTCTTCATTATTTAATAAACCTATACTAATGGTTCTCCATCAGAGAGCTGTTGACCAGGCCTTACAGAGTCCAAATGGACACTTGGACTTGTTCCTCCGCTTCCTCCTGGGACTTTCACTGCAGACCAATCAGAGACTCCTACAAGGTCTGCTGACAAAGACAGAAAGTAGTTCACAGACCAATCAGGAAACAGTTCAGTACATCAAGGAGAAGATCAATGAGAATGTGTCTGCAGAGAAAAGCATCAATCTGTTCCACTGTCTGAATGAACTGAATGATCGTTCTCTAGTGGAGGAGATCCAACAGTCTCTGAGTTCAGGAAGTCTCTCCACAGATAAACTGTCTCCTGCTCAGTGGTCAGCTCTGGGTTTCATCTTAGTGTCATCAGGAAAAGATCTGGATGTGTTTGACCTGAAGAAATACTCTGCTTCAGAGGAGGCTCTTCTGAGGCTGCTGCCAGTGGTTAAAGCCTCCAACAAAGCTCTGTAAGGACACAGATTGTTACTGTATTTATTGTTGAACAAGTGAAAACTTCTAATGATGTGCTAAATATTGTTTCATGTTGTTGTATTTTATTTATTGATGCATTGTTTCCCAGATGTCACACACAGGGATACATCAGGGAAAATGTCTATTAATATGTAACATCATCACCATAACAACACCATCATCATTATGCATTATTAAAGAAGCAAAACTCTTTCTGCTAAAACTGAGACTGGAAGAATTTAGTTTTATTGTGGAATTCAAAAGTTTTGTTGCCAGCCTCCTTGTTCTTTTTAGATCAGTCCTTTAAAGTTGGCGACCCATCTATTGACCAAACCAATTCACAACAAAAGGCAACATAAATATGTGCAAAATAAGATAGTTCCTTCAATCTTTCAAAACAGAACATAATTGACTGGAAAGTAAAATATGTTTTTTTATGAATTCTTTAATAACAGATTCTCTCCCTGTCGCTTCAGACTGAGTTACTGTAACCTCTCAGAGAGAAGCTGTGAAGCTCTGTCCTCAGTTCTCAGCTCCCAGTCCTCCAGTCTCAGAGAACTGGACCTGAGTAACAACAACCTGCAGGATTCAGGAGTGAAGCTTCTCTCTGCTGGACTGAAGAGTCCAAACTGCAACCTGGAAACTCTCAGGTAAAATGTTTTCAATCCTGGTGAGACCAGATTTCTGTCCATTACATTCTATCAGTTATTTCAATCTGGAGAGACTCAGACAGAGATAAGAAGACAATTAGAAGAGTTTATTGACAAACAGGATTTAAAGTCTTTGGCGCTCGGGCCCCGGCTGGGGATAACGGTTATCGCAGCGTTAGCAATAGGCCTCAGATGAGCATTCCCGATGCTATTAGGAACGTCATCCCCCAAAAAGAGGCCGAGGCCAAGGCCATGAATATAAGGCAGAAAGTAAAAAGGGGAAAGAAGTTGCGCTGACTTTGGCTACCAAGTTAATAACGTAAAGGAAGTGACATTGTAACTTCCTCCAAGCAGAAAACGGACACAAGGCGTTCTTCGTTGTTACTGGCATTTAATAACTATGCCGTGAGAACTGTATAAACACAAAATACATATTTACAGAAACACATTCACTTAGAGAATAGACAACTATTACACACAAAATTAAAATACAAAAAAATGCGTACCTCATTGGCCGCTTCAACCTGAAAGGGTTAATACAAAAAACTCTGTGTAACGTCTTCTTGTAATCCAGCTACACGAGCCTTAATGCCTCACCGAAACCTCTCCATCAACTAACAGCAAAAAGAAGCATGCTGCCTTACACAGAGTGCCGCGTGTCACTATAAAATGTGCCGGAACGAAACAACGCATTAAACATTGGTTCCGCTTCGGAACCATTTGCCCACTTTTATAATAAATATAAGTATTTTACATCACTTTAACTTATCTACACCAACTTAGAATCATGAAATTAACCCAAACTGTATAAACTGCTGCTGATGGCAGCCACAGACATGACAGCTAAAGGAGAGGGAGAGTAGAACAGGAAAGTGAAGACCAGCTGGGAATGCTGCAGGGCAAGAGGTGGTAGAATACACAAAACACAGGGCATGGGGACGTGGTGTGAGAGCCGGCTGGGGATACGGCAGGACGAGGGAGGAAGGGATGTTGGAAGGTGACGGCCGGCTGAGGACACAACAGGGCATAGAGTAGCAGAAATGGGTATGTGGATGCTGGAGGATAAGCCGGCTGGAAATGCTGCGGGGCTAGTGGAATGGACGTGGGCGGGCGATAGCCGGCTGAGGACACGGCAGGGCATGATGATAGAAAAGCCGTCAGGGAATGCGTAGGGTGAGAATGAAGGGATACAAGCGGGGCTTAGAAGAGGGGATGCTGATTTAAAAAACGCCAGCATTAACTAATGCAGGGTATAAGATAGAGGGAGCAGGGCATAAGATGAGGGAATGCTGGTTGAGAAACGCCAGCATTAACTAATGCGGGGTATAGGATAGAGGGAGCAGGACATATGATGTTGGGATGCTGGTTGAAAAACGCCAGCATTAATTAATGCAGGGTATAGGATGGAGGGAGCAGGGCATAGGATGGAGGGAGCAGGGTATAGGATGGAGGGAGCAGGGCATAAGATGAGGGGATGCTGGTTGAAAAACGCCAGCATTAACTAATGCAGGGTATAGGATGGAGAGAGCAGGGCATAAGATGAGGGGATGCTGGTTGAAAAACGCCAGCATTAACTAATGCGGGGTATAGGATGGAGAGAGCAGGGCATAAGATGAGGGGATGCTGGTTGAAAAACACCAGCATTAACTAATGCGGGGTATAGGATGGAGAGAGCAGGGCATAAGATAAAGGGACGCGCTGAATAGAGGAGATGGAGAGGGGAATAGGATACGGGGCAGCTGGCTAGAAAAAGAAGCCAGCTGGTAGCGGCAGGGCTTAGGAGATAACGATAACATGGCAGGGACCAGCAGGGGAAGGAACAGGACAAGGGATGAGGGGCAGCTGGTTAGAAAAAGAAGCAAGCTGGAAGCACAGCGGGGCATTGGAGGAGAGAGGCAGATGGCTGAAGGACAGCTGGGAATGGTTCGAGGCATAGGGAGATGTGACACTGGGAGAAGAGTGATTGCTATGGGTGAGCGGGGACACAGCGGGGCATGGGCTCCTGGTAGAAAAAGGCCAGCAGGGGACACTGCAGGGCAAGGGAAGGTGGAATACTGATAGGTGAAGGCCGGCAGAGGTGATATAATGATACTATGGAGTGATATTACTGATAGAGAATGAAATGCCCCAAAAAGGAGCTGAGGCCGGGGCCGAAGCTCAGAATTAGAGGCGGGAGGAGCTAGGCTAACTAGGGGCTTACAGGCTGTCTCGAGGAGTAATTAGAAGATAATTGCAGAGATAGAGGTGAGAGATGAGAAGATGGTAGATGAAGGTGAACAGAGGTAAAGTGGATGCTATGAAAAGATATGCTAGCTGGTGGAAGGAAGCTAGCTGTGAGATATTGAGATAGCAAAAAGAGGACGGGAGAATGAATAGACTACAGTGAGAAAATAACTGCCTGCTACTGGAGATGGGATGCTGATGCTAGGATCAGACTCACAGGGTGACGTTAGAGGAAACGGGCGCAAAACAAGATCATTCTAGAATGAACCTGAAAATAGAACGGCCCTGGCTCAGGATAAAATTTAACGGGTAGGGCAAAATGAATCTACGAGGCTGAACATGTACCACAACATCGGTAGCCAGCAGGCTACTTGTTAACAAGCGTAAGGTAATATTAGAGTCAACTTTTAGCTATATGTATTACCAGAGTCGACTTTTAGCTATCTGTATTACTAGAGTCGACTTTTAGCTAAGATTGCCTGTATCAAACGGCCCTATTCGCCTCAGTCGGTTGGTTTGGGGAAACATTTTGCACGGTTCTTTGCGTTTGCTGGTTGTTGCCGAGGTTCTAACGTGCCTGCGCTCTCCTTCGCTGCTGTTGGGTGTAACCCAGCGCGCGCGTCTCAGCATTCATAATGCGTTTAAAGGCGGCTCGGAGAAAATGGTTACGACATGAAAACATCGGATAAGCAGTTTTAACTGCGAAAAAGAGCAAGAACACATGTATGGGAAGTGCGGAAGCCCCTAATGTAACAAATTGATGCAAGAGTGATGACATTTGGAACGCAACCTGAAAGGTGCATGCGAGTAGGGCCTGCGAGTTCAGGAAGGGGATAAACTAATAAAGTTCCTACGTTTTGTCGCATTGTAAAAAGTGAATGAGGCACGTGAAGGCTACATCTTACCCCGAGGCGGGCGTGGGAAGTCCGATGGGAGGTGCTGATGAGAGTGCTGACAGCGGCCATGCGGCTTTGAGCCAAAGCGGGGAACCAGTGGGAAGGCGATGCGATGAACGCTGGCGGTGGAATGGAAAGATGGTGGACGATGAGCTGGGAGAGAACGGCAGCGTAGATCGAAGCAGCGAGACCTTGGCGGCTCGGCCGGGGCGGAGAAAGGCTGCCATTGGACGTATGCAATGTAGACGGTGGGATTATGTGTCCACTTGCCAGAGACGGATCGTGAAGTGGGTGGCATAGGAGCGAGGGCCGGTAGATCCCAGATCGGCGAGAGAGCGGCGGGAGAAGCTGTTTGGAATGAATGAGGCCTGGACCAGGAGGAACTCTTCTTCCATCTGAGGAGCGTCTGAAGGAAAAGAAGGAGCCGAGCACGTGGCTAAGCGGCTTTTATGACGGACATTAGATGTGGAAGGACGAGCAATCACGAAGAAAAGGATCTGGTGAGATAGCTGACTGAGAGCTGAGGCGTGCAGCTGAACAGGTTGAGCTCGGCTGGAGAGCGAAGGACACCATGAATGAAGGTCCTTATCAGCTGGGACTTGGTCGATGATTGGACGTGACGTGGCTTGGTCCAGCGTTGATAGGTCGACGATTGTGGGCAGGTCGCTTCAATTAACGGGTCCCGGTGGGGATAAAAGAGTCTTCCAGTTTGAATTTGTGCCTAGGCTTCATGATACAAATGTTTTTTTCAATAATAGAGTAAAATAATAATAGATGTTTTACTGTGAGATGGGTATTTTCCCCCTACATTAGTTTTCTCAAAACAGTTCACAACAAAAGGCAACAATACAGACATAAAAACAAAACAGTTCCTTAAATCAGTCCAAGAAGAAAATTGTTGACTGGAAAGTAAAACATTCATTTTGATAAACTTTTTATTATATTAACATTTTTATTGAGAAAGCACAATATACAATGATATAATTATATTGATTTTGTTCAAATTTTTACACTCTCTCAGTTTTCACACTTTTTTCCTTGACAGAAAAACCAACAAAAACCAATTAGAGTTTAAATGGGAGTAGCAGGGTAGCCTGAGTACCAACAATCATTGACATCACATATCAAATCAAAACATCAATCTCAATGATAGCAAGGTTTACAAAAAATCAGACATAACAGGTTTGACATATTCTGTTCACTTTGACCATATCTTGTATTAAGGAGGAATGTTATTAGGTTAGCTTAAACTTTTGGAAAAAGCATGGCTCTCCTTCCTCCTGTTAGCCGGGTCCTGAGCGGATGTCGTCACAGTTGACAAGGAAACGGCGAAGCCCAATGACGTCACAAAGATATAGAGTTTAATTCAATAGAAAACACCGTATGGATTCAACAAGAAAACTTCAGAGTATACAGAAGTATATTCTTTACCTGAGACAAAAGAATTAAAAGAAAAAGAAAAACAAAGGCGCCTTTGGAGACAGCTGATGCATAAAAGCAAAACCGGGCAGTTGTCTGAATTCTTATTATTGAGCATTCCCTTTTCTAGTGAAGGCGTTTCTCTTTGTTAATATATGCAAATAGGGCGTACCTCTGTTTTGACCAACCAAGAGCTACCTTGGAAAATACTTAGACCTTCCCCTGAGTTTTAATGACAAATATTAAGAGTCATTCTAGTTATTACAGTTATAAGTTATTTTCACAAAACCTATCTTGCTCCTCTGCAGTCAGCTTCTCCAAAGATTTGAATCTTTACCTTATCACAAACAATAATGAGATAGAAGTCTTTTTCAACCTGTAAAACATAACATTCAAACCATTCCCTTTTGGGTTCCAATATTGTCATAGTTAGTACATTTTCAAATACATTTCCATTTACTAGATTAGTATTTGTAGCTTGGGTAATATACTTTAATCTAACACACTATTGCTATTAATATTAAGAGGTATATCAGAAATTAAACTAAGTGTTTTCCAAGATTCCTAAGTTGTGATCAACTCCAGATGCAACTCTGAGCTCCTGAGAAACCCCCGACCTCTGACCTGCGAGCCGGGGAAGATATTCTTTATGGCCTCCTAATTTAAAACCTTTCAAGAGCTTTGTGTTTTATGGCTGATCTAAGTTACAGCCTTGCCAGAAGAATGTTTATCTGTGAACTCCTGCCTTGCATCTGCTTTTGTCCAAATGGAATGTTGGTCTACTTAAACACACATGGCATTAGCTTAACTATATTAAACCATCAAAAATAGCCATGATTCCTTAACACTTGTAAAAAGTGTCCCTCTGAACATTAATGGAAAAAGTCTCTCCAATACATAAATCTCTTTCACTACGTTAATCCAGTCCTCAGTTGTTGGCGGTTCCCGTTTAAACCATTTTATTGTCAGGGCCTTTTTGCTCCCTGCCAGCAAAATGTACAGAAGTTTTCGATCATTATAGTTAAGTTTGTCAACCGGTATGTTACATAAAAATATGCACTCAAAGGTTAAAGGAAAATTAAATGCAAAAATGTTCTGTTCATGGATTTGAGACCAATATTGCTGGATGGTTTGACAGTTCCAGGAAATATGGAAATGACTGGCACTGTACCTGCCACATCTCCAGCAGGTATCACCTCTTCTCTGATATCGTTTCTGCTCTGGGGCTATGAAAAATCTTAAAATGCTTTTCCAGCAAAATTCACATCAAACCTTCGATCTTGTTGTTGTCCAAGGTATCTTACAGGTGTGATCCCAATCTTCCTCTGGATTTGTCAGGCTGCTTTCTTTTTCCCACTTCATTTTAACATAAGCAGTGCTGTACTTCTTACACCACAGGACGATGTTGTACAACCTGGAAATAGTTTTCCCTGTTTTTGATTTAGTTAATAATATAAATGTTTCCACAAATCTCAAATTATGTAAATGTACATTTATATTCTGATTAAAATAATTTCTGACCTGTAGATATCTGACAAAGTCATTTGGGCATAAATCGTATTTTCTTTTTCAGGTCTCAAAACATTAGAGCGCCCCTTTATGGACAAAACAATAGCAACTAGTTAGGCCTTTTGAAATCCACTTCTTGAATTTATCATCATGTTGATTTGGGATGAAATCTGAATCATAAGCAAACCATCTTAAAACTTTAGAGGCCTTTTCTAAACCACATATTCTAAATGCTTCATTCCAGGCAGATACCATTACTTGTGATATTGGTTCATCTGCCAAATGAATTTCGCTTTGCAATTTTGTCGGCTATAATGGCTTTAATCGGTGTTGCTTTGACTGTTTCCTCTTCTACATCTTTCCATCCTGCAGTGTAATCCGGACAAGACAAACATATCAAATGTCTCAATTGAGCTGCACAAAATATTCTCATAAACAAGGAAGCCTGCAACCTCCTTTTTCCTTTTTTAATTGTAAAGTTTTGTATTTGACTCTGTCTTTTTTCCCTTTCCAAATGTATTTTGACAGCATTTTATCCCATTCTACAAATTGTTTTGAGGGTATGGGAACTGGCAGGGACTGAAATAAATACAACATTCAGGGAAGGATGTTTAATCTAACTGACTCAATCCTGGAGTGTAGGTTGAAAAAGGGTTTGGCATTTCATCTTTGGATATCCGACTTTATGGTTATGTTCATAATTGACCACAAACATTTTAGTAGGGTCACGATGTATCACCACCCTGAGATACCAAACACCATCTGCATCCCATTGCCATTTATAGCAATTCTTAATTTCAAATGGTGGATCATAATTTAGTGTTAGTACCTGCGTTTTGCTCACATTAACCCTGAGAACAAACCAAATTCTGATAATTATTTCATTATTTTGGGGAGAACCTGCGTAGGATGAGATATGACAAGTAATAAGTCATCAGCAAATATTACCAATTGTTGCTCCTATTAAAAAAGAGTCTAATTAAATGTTAGCTTTGGACAAAACGTTTGGCTCTTTTCCTCTTTAATCTTCCGAGTCCTAGGCGAGTGGCGTTCTCCGTGGGGGACGTGCAGCGACCACGTGCTGCTAAAACGAAACAACAACAAAGCGTGTTGACGTCACAGATCACAGAGTTTAATTCCATACAAAGCAATGAACAACAAAGCTGCAGAGGCACAGAGATATGCATTTTTCTCATAAAAATAAAGACAGACAAAGGGGAAGACAGACAAACATGAAACAAAGACAAAAAAGGCAAAAATAGCGGCCGCTCTCTCTCTCTCTCTCTGGATTTTTTTCCTAACACGGAGTTTTAAACTAAAGAGGTGTTTCCCTATTTAATATATGCAGTCAAGGCGTTCCGTTCTTTGACCTATTGGAAACTCCCAGAGTAACTTGGAAACTCCCCTCAATCTACGCAAAGATCAAAAGACCATCTGCCTTCTACCGAGACAAAAGAGCGGATAGCTGGCCCTGACCCCCTGTGGCTCCCACGGTCATTCTGAGTACAGAACGATCCTGAGATAAGACCTCACAGATACCTGAGAAATCTAAAGTCTCTGTCTCCCAAGGAAAATGCTAATTTTATGGCTTCGCCTGTGGCCCGGCCTCACAGTGGGGGTCCCATTGAGAGATCTCCCTTAATCTGCATTTGGTTCCTGTGTCTCTGAATGCTTACCCCTCTGGTTTAGTTTTAAATGCTTAACACAAACCTGTTCAAAATAAGAGTGTTCCATATATCTTTTAAGATTAACTGTATCAAGCATTAAAAATAATCATTTTTCCTTAACACTCCCCTCCTGTGGTCCTTACTCCAGTTATATCCTTCTCTGTCTGATCCATTGGCTCAATGGTTCTATGAACAAGGTGAAGAGGAGTGGCGATATGCAGCAACCCTGTCGAGTACCTCGCTGGAGTATGAATGATTCAGTAAGGTCTCCATTCATTTTGATTTTGGCTGTTGGTTTATTTTACCAACAGCCAAACCCAGAAGTACTATTTATTATGGATTTATCAAATCCAAATCTCTCAAGTACCTGATATAAAAAGAACCACCTCACAGAATCAAATGCCTTTTCGGCATCTAAACTTAACACTAAAGTCTCTATTTCTTGTCTATAGAATAGAATAGAATTACTTTATTCATCCCAGCAGGGAAATTATTTTGCAGTTACAGCAGCATAGAGACAAGACACAACAACCACCACTGAGTAGCAATTGTAGACAAAATAAAAATAAAATATAACATGCTGTCAATATAAAAAGCAACATAGAGCAGTCCTTGCAAAGATTCAAAAAATGCAGATACAGTATGTATATGTAAATATATGTACAGCAAGTGTGCCACAGTGCAGTTGTGCAAAATTGGACTGATTAGTGCAGAACAATGATTTAGCTTTTATTGTACAGTGAGATGGCATGTGGCAGGAAGGATTTCCTGTATCTGTCCCTACGACAGCGGAGCTGGAGCAGCCTATGTGAGAAGGTGCTCCGCTGTCTGTCCACTATGTGGTGGAGAGGGTGCTGTTTATTGTCCATAATAGACAGAACCTTCTTCAGTG
Organism: Xiphophorus hellerii; assembly: GCF_003331165.1. Classification (NCBI taxonomy): domain Eukaryota; kingdom Metazoa; phylum Chordata; class Actinopteri; order Cyprinodontiformes; family Poeciliidae; genus Xiphophorus; species Xiphophorus hellerii. The sequence goes on along the minus strand of NC_045679.1, from coordinate 6,787,552 downwards.
TCCTCCTCTCCACCACAGTTTCCAGGGACTCCAGCCTTAGTCCCAGTACAGAGCCAGCTTTCCTGATGATTTTGTCTAGTCTATTAGAGTCGCTGGCTCTGATGCTGCTTCCCCAGCACACAGCAGCAAAGAAGATGGCACCTGCAACAACACTGTGATAAAAGGTCTCCAACATCTTGCTGCACACATTGAAGGATCTCAGCTTCCTTTAAAAATAGAGTCTGCTCATCCCCTTCTTGCACACAGCGTCAGTGTTAGATGCCCAGTCCAGTCTGTTGCCGATTACAACTCCCAGGTATTTGTAATCCTCCACCTCCTCCACCACTTCCCCTTTGATCTTTAGTGGCCGTGAAGGTATCTTCTTCCTTCTGGAGTCAATCACCATCTCTCTGGTCTTACTAATGTTGAGCCTCAGGTGATTCTGGTCAGACCACTCCACAAAGCTGTCCACCAGTGTCCTTTACTCCCCTTCCCCTCCATCCCCTATACACCCGACAACCGCTGAGTCATCAGAAAACTTCTGTAGGTGACATGACTCAGAGTTATACTGGAAATCAGTGGTGTACAGGGTGAAAAGAAAGGGAGAAAGCACAGTTCCCTGTGGAGCTCCTACGTCACTGACCACCACATCAGACAGGACACTGCCCAGATGGACAAACTGTGGCCTGCCTGTCAAGTAGTCAGTCACCCAGGAGATCACTGAGTCGTTGACACCCATCCTCCGCAGCTTCTCACCCAGTAGCAAAGGCTGGATGGTGTTGAAGGCACTGGAGAAATCAAAGAATGTGATTCTCACAGTGTCTCCTCCGCCATCCAGGTGCGACAGTGCTCGTTGCAGCAGGAAGATGACGACATCGTCAACTCCTAAGTGGGGCTGGTAGGCAAATTGCAGGGGGTCTAGAAACGTCCTCACCTGAGGCCTCAGCAGGGCCAGGACCAGTCTCTCCATAACCTTCATCACATGAGATGTGAGAGCAACTGGTCTGTAGTCCTCTGGGTCGGATGGCCTTGGCTTCTTGGGAACAGGAACCACATGTGATGTCTTCCACCGCAGCGGGACTCTCTCCAGCCTCAAGCTGAGGTTGTACATGTGTGCCAGTACAGGGGCCAGCTGGATGGAGCAGGTCTTCAAGATCCGTGGTGTAATGCCATCAGATCCTGCAGCCTTCCCCTGGTGTAATCGCTCCAACTGTCTCTGAACCTGGCCTGTAGTCACCGTTAGCTGGGGGTAGGTGTTGTTGTCTGCAGTGGAGATGGGGGAGGAGGAGGGATGGGGGGCTGAAGGAGAGGTGGTGTGCTGGAGAATGCCGGTAGGTGGATTGAACAACTTGGGGCAGTGTGGATGTGTGGGGGGATGGTGGTGGTATGGGAGTAGCAGGAGGTGAGCTAAACCTGTTGAAAAACTGGTTAAACTGGTTTGCTCTATCCCGGCCCCCAGATATCTGTGTGTTCTTCCCCTTCATTCCAGCGATGTTCTTCATTCCTTTCCACACATCTCTCACATTGTTCTGCTCGAGTTTGGATTCAAGCTTCCTCCTGTAGTTGTCCTTGCATGTCCTCAGTGTCTCTCTGAGTTCACACTGGACTCTCCTCTGCTCCTCCTTATCTCCAGACCTGAAAGCCATCTTCTTTTTGTTTAAAAGTGCCTTCAGGTCACTGGTAATCCAGGGTTTGTTGTTGGAGAAGCAGCGCACGGTCCGGGCTGGCATGACAGTGTCCTCACAGAATCTGATGTATTCAGTGATGCAGTCAGAGATGTTGTCTATGTCCTCCCCATGAGGCCCACAGAGCACATCCCAGTCTGTCGACCCACAGCAGTCCTGCAGTGCCTCAGCTGCCTCCTGTGTCCACCTCCTCACCGTCCCGATGCGCACAGGCTGCCTACTCACTAAGGGGACATACTTGGGAGTCATCCTTACCAAGATGTGGCCCGACCTGTCAAGGGGGGGCAGGGCTGTGGTGCTGTATGCATCTTTGGCATTAGCATACAGGAGATCCAGCATTTTGTTTTCCCTGGTGGGACAGTCAACATACTGCTGGAAGTTGTGTAGAGCTTTGTCCACTGAGGCATGGTTAAAGTCACCTGTGATGACCATGTAGGCGTCCGGGTGTTGAGTCTGTAGTTTGGCTGCGGGAGCGCTGATGACGTCACAGGCCACCGCTGCATCAGCTGATGGGGGAATGTAAACAGCGATCAAAATGGCGGACATAAACTCCCTCGGTAAATATTACGGCCGCATTCCCACAGCCAGAAGTTCAATGTCCGGGCTACAAATCTGTTCCTTCATGTTAACATGACCGGGATTACACCACCTCTCACTCACATAAAGTGCAATCCTGCCGCCCTTCTTCTTCCAACTCTTGGAAAAGTCCCTGTCCCCCCGCACCAAGGAAAATCCAGGAACCTCCACGCTGTAGTGTGGAATAAGCGAGTGTAGCCAGGTTTCCGTGAAGCAGAAGATACTGCACTCCCTGTACTTCTTCTGGGTCCTGACCAGCGCCGTGATTTCATCTGTCTTATTCCCCAAAGTCCTCATGTTCCCCACAATAATCGCCAGTACCGCTGGTTTGTGCCTTCTCCTCTTCTCCCTCCGTTTAACTCCAGACCTGCAACCCCATCGTCTCCATAGCTCCTTTGGGACCACCGGCCTGTCTCCGGGCAGCAGCAGAGGCTTACACAGCGCAATCAGCTGTTCACACGTGTAAACAATGCCTCTACTCCGTAGAGAACAGCGACAGAACCGACAGAACCACATCCAGCCATTGTGGAAAGCTTAACTGATTGATGATCTATGGGTTCTTTAAACACGGATCCTTAATCGGTTACAGCAAATATACACAGATTAACACACACACGACGGGAGCTGCGTCTGCAGGCTGCCAGCTAAGCCTGCGCCATTTTTTTTTTGAACCTGGTTCATTATATGCAAAACTTTCCTAATGTTGTCCTGAGCTTGATGATGTTTAATAAAGCCTGTTTGATCTTTATTTATTAGTCCTGGTAAAATTGTTTCAAGTCTCTTTGAGATGATGGAAGTGAACAACTTATAATCAGTATTTAATACACTGATTGGGCGGTAGTTACTATAATCTAGATTATCTTTTCCTTCTTTCTGAATTATAGAGATTATTGTTTCCCTGCATGATGGAGGTACGATTTTCTTTCTCCATAACCCAATTAAATGTTTTCTACAAGGTGGGAGTCGAATGATCCTGCATTATTTTGTACCATTCTGGGTTAAATCCATCCTCCCCTGCCATTTTTCCCCCTTTTAGTATTTTAATTGCTGAGTGAATTTCTTCTTTGGTTATTGTGGATATTAACATTTTATTTTGTTCCTCTGTCACTGTTGGTAACTCTAGTTCAGACAGAAAAGTTTTGACTTCTTGATTATTATCTACAAGGGTTTGGGAATAAAGTTTTCTGTAATAATTTTGAAAACATTGTTGAATTTTCTCCTCTTCAGTTTCTATTTGACAATTTAAAGGATTTCTTATTTTGTGTATTTTGTCCTCTCCACTTGCTGCTTTCTGAGTTTTTACGGAAGAAGTTTTAGTGATTTTCCCCCTACATCACTGTGCTGCTGCTTGTTAAAAAAAGTTTTTTGCTGTACATCAATCATGCTTAGGTCATCTAGTTCTCTTTTAAATTTTACAATATCAGATTTAATGTTGTCTTTCATAGTCACAGAGTTGGTTTTGCAGCTTTAGCGGTTTATCATCCAAGTATTTACATTTTTGTATATTTTCTCTTCTTAGGTGGGACGATATACTAATTATTTTCCCTCTAATCACCGCCTTCAGTGCATCTCATAATATTTCTGGTGACACCTCCTCATTATTATTTTGAGCTAAATAATTGTCTGTTTCTCTTTTTAATTCTCTTTAATGTTTGGGTAGTTTAGAATATTTGTGTTCAACCTCCATAAGGTAGATCTATTTTTCCTGTTCAGACAAATATCAGCATGAACTGGATTATGACCAGAAACTGTACAGGGACCAATTTCACAGGTTTTGATTTTAAACAAATTATTCTTGAATATAACAATGTAATCTAACATAGAATATATGTTATGTGGGTACGAGAAGTGGGTGTATTCTCTACTAGCTTGGTGAAGTTCTCTCCATACATCAACTAATCCTAAATCGCCCATGAGGCATCCCATCCTCTTACCAATATTTCGTACATCGCCTTTCCTATTAGAAGAATCAAATTTGGTGTTTAGTAAGATATTAAAGTCACCACTGCATATTAAAGTTCCCTGACTCCTAGTTGTTGCAATTTTGAGAATCTGTTTATGTAACCGGATCCTTTCTGCGTTGTGCTGGTTTTTAAGTGAACAGGTATTAAGGAGGAATAATAATAAAAAATTAACTTATAGAAAAAAGTTTGGCTCTCTCTTCCTCAAACTCCCGGGTCCTCGCAGTGGGCGACGTGCTGCCACAAGAAAACAACACTGCGCGTTGACGTCACAGAATTGAGTTTAATCCCAGCCAAGCAAGGTATGAATTAACAACAAAACTGCAGAGGAACAGAGATATACATTCATTTACCTTGAGACAGAAAAAATAGAAAAAGAAAAGGCAAAGAACCGTCAAAGACAAGACAAAGACAGAGAAAGACAGACAAAGACGCGTCTTTGGAGAGAGCTGATGCAAAAAAGCAAAATAGTGGCAGCTGTCTGAATTATTACTCCTGTGCACGAACTCTTATACTGAAGGTGTGTCTTTCCTTTTTAATATATTCAATTAAGGCGTACCTCTGGTTGACCAACTGGAAGCTACCTTGGACACTCAGAGAAACTTAGAACTCCCCCTAATTTACGCCAAAGATCAAAGGCCATTTGCTCTCTGTTTCGACAAAAGAGCCAACAGCTGCATCCTGGCCTCCTGGATTCTACGGTCATTTGGGCAAAGAAAAACATAAGATAAGATTTCACAGATGCCTGTGAATTCCGAAGTCTCTCCCGTTATCTCTCCTCCAGGCTCAAGTGATACTGCCCTTCAGCAGATGCTAATTTTATGGCCTCCTGTGCTCTGACAACACAGCAGGAAGCTCATTGAGAGATCCCCTTTGATCTGCATTTGGTTACTGTTCTCTGAATGCTTGCCCATCTGGTTTAATTTTAAATCCTTAACACAAACCTGTTCAAAATTAAGAAATTTGTTCAAAATAAGAATGTTCAATATACCTTTTACACATGCCGTAAGATTAACTGTATTAAGCACTAAAAATAATCATTTTTCCTCAACAATGTACAGATTAATCCACTGATTTTTTAAATTTTCTCTGAAAAGAAGCTGGAAAACTGGTTGCAGGCGGCAATACATTGGAATTCAGGCGGTAACATCACAGGAGGGTTTGTGATTCTGTCAATTGTTGCAAATAAAGCTCGAGCATTGTTAATGTTTTTGTTTATAACATCTGCAAAGAAGGCCATTTGCAAAGAAATGGTTAAAGACAAACCATGACACGGTTTGTCTTTAAAAGGGTGCTGTCTTGATTTATTCTGACGAGAATAACAACCGTGTTATAGGCTGCCCGCTCCAAGTCCTACACAAACAAAAATACATAACAGAAATTAACTTAATAAATCTATAAATAAACTGGATGTATTTAGATAGAGAATAAATAGTACACACTTCTCCCGCAGGACAACATGACAAAAGGGGAGGGCCTAAGGGAAGCAAACATTTTAAAGACAATACCACAGAAGAAGAAATAAAAAGGAGGGGCTTCCGCTCTTAAAGTAACACGGTTAAAACAATGACAGATTTTCAGTCAGGTAGGGAACAATACAAATAACTAAAACAAAGACATTTTGCCAGGTGGACTGTAAACATTCAGGAGGGTAATCATGGTACCATCAATCTTACCCGTTATCATTATATATCGACCTTCTTTATCTTTGTATTCTGATATGTGTTCATAGTTAACAGTTCCTAATAGCAAACTCGCCACTCCCCTCCGCCTCCCAGAACTGTGGGAGGAATAAAACATGTTTAAAACCCACCTGTTCAATTTAACATGCTTGTTATCAGGTAGATTAGTTTCCTACAGTAAAACCATCCATCCATCTTCTTCCGCTTATCCGGAGTCGGGTTGCGGGGGTAGCAGCTTCAGAAGGGAGGCCCAGACTTCCCTCTCCCCGGCCACTTCTTCCAGCTCTTCCGGGGGAATCCCGAGGCGTTCCCAGGCCAGCCGAGAGACATAGTCCCTCCAGCGTGTCCTGGGTCTTCCCCGGGGCCTCCTCCCGGTGGGACGTGCCCGGAACACCTCACCAGGGAGGCGTATAGGAGGCATCCTGACCAGATGCCCGAGCCACCTCAACTGGCTCCTCTCGATGTGAAGGAGCAGCGGCTCTACTCTGAGTCCCTCCCGGATGACTGAGCTTCTCACCCTATCTCTAAGGGAGAGCCCAGCCACCCTACGGAGAAAACCCATTTCGGCCGCTTGCATCCGCGATCTCGTTCTTTCGGTCATGACCCAAAGCTCATGACCATAGATGAGGGTGGGAACGTAGATCGACCGGTAAATTGAGAGCTTCGCTTTTTGGCTCAGCTCTCTCTTCACCACGACGGACCGGTACAGCTCCCGCTTGACGGCAGACGCTGCGCCAATCCGCCTGTCGACCTCCAGCTCCCTTCTTCCCCCATTCGTGAACAAGATCCCGAGATACTTGAACTCCTCCACTTGGGGCAGGACACCCCCACTGACCCGGAGAAGGCACTCTACCCTTTTCCGGCTCAAGACCATGGCCTCGGATTTGGAGGCACTGATCCCCATCCCGGCCTCTTCACACTCGGCTGCGAACCGCTCCAGCGAGAGCTGCAGATCACGACCTGATGAAGCCAAAAGGACCACATCGTCCGCAAAAAGCAGAGATGAGATCCTAAGGCCACCAAATCGGATCCCCTCAACACCTTGGCTGCGCCTAGAAATTCTGTCCATGAAAGTGATGAACAGAATCGGTGACAAAGGGCAGCCCTGGCGGAGTCCAACTCTCACCGGAAACGAGCCCGACTTACTGCCGGCAATGCGGACCAGACTCTGACACCGGTCATACAGGGATCTGACAGCCCGTATCAAAGGGCCCGGTACCCCATACTTCTGGAGAACCCCCCACAGGGCTCCCCGAGGGACACGGTCGAACGCCTTCTCCAAGTCCACAAAACACATGTAGACTGGTTGGGCGAACTCCCACGCACCCTCCAGGACCCTGTCGAGGGTGTAGAGCTGGTCCAGTGTTCCACGACCAGGACGGAAACCACACTGCTCTTCCTGAATCCGAGGTTCAACTATACGACGGATCTTCCTCTCCAGGACCCCTGAATAGACCTTGCCAGGGAGGCTTAAGAGTGTGACCCCTCTATAATTGGAGCACACCCTCCGGTCCCCCGTTTTGAACAGGGGGACCACCACCCCAGTCTGCCAATCCAGGGGAACTGCCCCCGATGTCCATGCGATATTGCAGAGTCGCGTCAACCAACACAACCCTACAACATCCAGAGCCTTAAGGAACTCTGGGCGGATCTCATCCACCCCCGGGGCCCTGCCACCGAGGAGCTTTTTAACCACCTCGGCGATCTCGTCCCCAGAGATTGGAGAGCCCAACCCAGAGTCCCCAGGCTCCGCTTCCTCAATGGAAGGCATGTTGGTGGGATTGAGGAGGTCTTCGAAGTACTCTGCCCACCGGCCCACAACGTCCCGAGTAGAGGTCAGCAGCACACCATCCCCACTATAAACAGTGTCAGGTGGTTGCCTGACACTGTCGGGTGGTTGCTGAGGCAACCACCCGAGCCGCATGCCGCTTCGCCCGCCGGTACCCATCAGCTGCTTTCGGAGTCCCACAGGCCAAAAAGGCCTGATAGGACTCCTTTTTCAGCCTGACGGCATCCCTCATCGAAGGTGTCCACCAACGGGTTCGAGAGTTGCCACCGCGACAAGCACCGACAACCTTGCGGCCACAGCTCCGATTGGCCGCCTCGACAATGGAAGCACGGAACATGGTCCACTCAGACTCCATGTCCCCCACCTCCCCCGGGACGTGTTCGAAATTTTGCCGGAGATGGGAGTTAAAGCTCCGTCTCACAGGGAATTCCGCCAGACGTTCCCAGCAGACCCTCACAACACATCTTTCTCCCCCACCACCGGAGCCAACTCACCACCAGGTAGTGGTCAGTGGACAGCTCCGCACCTCTCTTCACCCGAGTGTCCAAGACATACGGCCGCAGATCCGATGAAACGATGACAAAGTCGATCATCGAACTGCGGCCTAGGGTGTCCTGGTGCCAAGTGCACATATGGACACCCTTATGCTTGAACATGGTGTTCATTATGGACAATCCATGACGAGCACAGAAGTCCAGCAACAGAACACCGCTCGAGTTCAGATCGGGCGGGCCGTTCCTCCCAACCACGCCCCTCCAGGTCTCACTGTCGTTGCCCACGTGAGCGTTGAAGTCCCCCAGCAGAACAAGGGAGTCCCCAGGAGGAGCAGTACCCCCTCTAAGGACTCCAAAAAGGGTGGGTAATCTGAACTGTCGTTCGGCCCGTAAGCACAAACGACAGTCAGAACCCGTTCCCCCACCCGTAGGCGGAGGGAGGCTACCCTCTCGTTCACCGGGGTAAACCCCAACGTACAGGCGCCGAGATGGGGAGCAACAAGTATGCCCACTCCTGCCCGACGCCTCTCACCTTGGGCAACTCCAGAGTGGAAGTATGTTCAGCCCCTCTTAAGGAGACTGGTTCCAGAACCAGAGCCATGCGTCGAGGTGAGACCGACTATTTCTAGCCGGAACCTCTCGACCTCGCGCACTAGCTCCGGCTCCTTCCCCACCAGAGGTGACATTCCACGTCCCAAGAGCCAGCTTCTGCAACCGAGGATCGGACCGCCAGGGTCCCCTCCCTTGGCCGCCACCCATCACACAGTGCACCCGACCCCTTTGGCCCCTCCCACGGGTGGTGGGCCCATGGGAGGGGGGGCCATGTTTCCTCTTCGGGCTGAGCCCGGCCGGGCTCCATGGGTAAAAGCCCGGCCACCAGGCGCTCGCCATCGTGCCCCCCCTCCAGGCCTAGCTCCAGAGTGGGGCCCCGGTGACCCGCGTCCGGGCGAGGGAACACCAAGTCCAAGGATTTCCTTCATCATTGGGGTCTTCGGGCTGCGCTGTGTCTGGTCCCTCACCTAGGACCTGTCTGCCTTGGGTGACCCTACCAGGGGCATGAAGCCCCAGACAGCATAGCTCCTAGGATCATTGGGGAACTCAAACCCCTCCACCACGATAAGGTGGCAGCCCAAGGAGGAGTACAGTTTGGGCTTTATCTCTTTTAAATTTAGATAAGACTTTCAACCTTTTTACTGGACTATGTAAACCACTAATGTTGTTTGACACCAATTTGATCAACCTGCTCCTCATCTAAACTATATTTCTTAATTATAACTTCCTCATTGGTTAATGAAGGGGCCCTTGGTGTAGAGAGCACCTAACTTATTTACTTATTGTACATCATAATCCAAATGCAAGTCTTAATTATTAATAACAGAGTGCGTAAACCTCAAATGATGTCCTCTTGAAGGCTCTGAGTTTTCCTCTGTATCCGGCTGCGGGGTCCCGCCTCTTGTTTGCCGCTCCGCTCCCCGGTTCTCTGTGTTTCCTGCTCCAGCACAGCAGCTTCACTTGTTCCAGGACCGGTTCTGGTGACTTAATGACCCGCACAGCGTGGCCTCTGCTGGACATATCTTCCACCACCATGTTGTAAATCTTCATTTCATCTGCATATTTCACCCTCAGCCGGGCTGGAAAGAGGCTCTGAAAAGGATCTGCTGCTCCTTCAGAATATCGAGCATGTCTGCGTTTTCTTTTATTTTCAAAATCAGAGGGGGATCATCATGATTAGGCCTGTCACAATAGCAAATTTTGCTCAACGATGAATTGTCTCAAAAATTATTGCAATAAACGATAATATTGTTTGAAGACCTTTTTACACTGATTTCAATAATGCATGCGATTTCCTGCCAAAGATACACTTTATTTTCAAAAGAACACTAAACACTTGAGCTGATAAACAAAATAAACAAAACAACCAAAAACAAAAATAAAATGGATTCTCAGTCACCATTAACAAAGAACTCACTTGAAAAAAAAAAACTAAACAACATAAAGCCAAAGTGGAAATAAATACTGCATTCAACCAAAAGAGTGCAGATTATAAAGTCTGTATACTATGTTGCCCTTCAGTAATAATTAGATTTAAATAGAGAAAATGGGCACATGGACTACCTGATGCAATAGTTCACACCTACATGATTTCTGCTCCTATTTTTCCCCTTACAACAATCTTAGATCGTTGGTCTTTCTAAGATTGTCGGTTGCAATTTGCAATTGTCGGTTGCATAACCGATCATCCTGTAGTGTGTGGTGTGTTACGGTAGATCGTCGTTGCAGCTCCGATCCAAATCAGGGGTTTTCCCAGACTGGGCGCTTTAACGCAGCCTGTTGAATGTGACAGGCAGCCAATCAGAAAGCGCGGATTCTCCTCCGTGTTTTCTGAGGGGAAATTATGGAGGGGAATCCCAAACAGCTGACACAGAAGTCCAGGGGACATTGGAGATGATATGTGGAAACAACATTAATGTTTATTCAACATGCAAAGAATATAGAAATGACAAGGGGAGGAGTTGGAGCGAAATTGCTGCCGCAGTTGATAAACCCGGTAACTTTTCAGCTGTTCTTCCTTAACGTGACGTAAATAGGTTCTAATGATTTTCATTCAGTCAGGACAGACACTAGCCACATGCATTGCAGGTAGATTGTAGTAAAGCATTGATTAATGCCTGGTTTTAAAATTAGTTCACTGGACTTGTTGCCATTATTTTGTGCCCATTGTTGGACACCACACGGCAGGAACGAACCCGATGGAACCGTTATACCTAGGATTTCTGTCGGCTAATGTGTGGTCTGTCAGGTTTTGAAAATGAGCCGACAATCGGCTGGCAGCTCTAAGATCATGTAGTGTGCGCTGGGCTTTACACTAAGGAAATGAGAAAGGAGGGTCAGTGGAGAGCACCGGAGTTGAGCCTTTTTTCATTCGGTGTCATTAACAGAAAGAGAAAAAGGCTGAAGAGACGATAATGCCGATAATTAAAATGACGTCGATAGTTTTAATTTATTGTATGATTAATTGATTTACCGTTTATCGACAGGCCTACTTGCTTGCTGTTCCAGGTAAAACCTTTTGTCTGCCATGGCTTGTGAAGGAGGAGTTCTTTGGTTTTAAAACTCTGGAATTTCACAATAACAGATCGTGGAGCGTCGCTTTGGGTGGAGGGCCTAGAGAGCGGAGCGCCTGTTCAGTGTTTATGTGGAGCTCAGCGCCAAGCCTGATGTCATGGAGCAACTTCTCCACAAAGTCACCCATTGATGCCGAGTCTCTTTCTGCCGCCATGAATCCGTTTGTTCTCTCTTCGTGTTCGGCTCTCTGGGTCCATTAGTTTATCCTCCAGCTTTATTATTTCAGTGACGACGTCCTCCGAGGTTAAAATCTTCTCCTCTGCTTTGTCAATCCGACCCCCGCCTCATCTAGTCTGGCGTTCAACTTTTGAATATCTTCTTTGATTTGCGCATTATTTTCCTCTTAATTCCTGCAGCACCGCCTCCCATTCAGAAATATTTCCACTGTTGGTTCCTGAGCTTCAGTCAAAAGTTACAGCTGAAATTCTTCAATTAGAGGTTCAAGATGAACAGCAGTTAGCATTAGAAGAAATGCTAGCAAAATCTTCTAGACTTTAAACGTCTATTTGGCACTATAAAGCATTGATTTTGAAGTATTTCAATCACCCCAGTTCTTTTTCACCTTTATGGATGTTTTTGTTATTTTAGTGAGGTTAGGTTTTCAATTTCTAAGGTTCACAGCGAGGCCATCATGGTGATGTTCAAACCAGAAGTTTTTGATGAAATTCTTAACAGATTTTTCTCTCTGTCTCCTCAGACTGAGTGGCTGTAACCTCTCAGAGAGAAGCTGTGAAGCTCTGTCCTCAGTTCTCAGCTCCCAGTCCTCCAGTCTCAGAGAACTGGACCTGAGTAACAACAACCTGCAGGATTCAGGAGTGAAGCTTCTCTCTGCTGGACTGAAGAGTCCAAACTGCAACCTGGAAACTCTCAGGTAAAATGTTCTCAGTCCTGGTGAAACCAGATTTCTGTCCATTAACTGCTATGGAAAGGTTTAAATTTCAATTTTATAGTAGGTAATAATCATGATAAATTTCTGACTGTGATGTGGCTAATTATGCTGAGTCTCCGCACATAAACGTGAAGGGTTTTATTTATTACAGATTGAAAGAAGATGAAGATTGGGTTCTGCCTCAATGTTCTCATATTCTCATCATGTGATGAATTGTGTGTCTGCAGCTTATCAGGCTGTTTGGTCTCAGAGGAAGGCTGTGCTTCTCTGGCCTCAGCTCTGACCTCCAACCCCTCCCATCTGAAAGAGTTGGACCTGAGCTACAATCATCCAGGAGACTCAGGAGTGACGCTGCTGTCGGCTGGACTGAAGGATCCACACTGGAGACTGGAAGCTCTCAGGTATGGAGGAACCTGCTGCAGGAGCAGAGAAGGTCAACTTCAGCAGATAGTAAACATATTTTTCATGCTTTCTTACTTTTACACAAGTAAAAATGTTAATGTGGTTCTTTTACTAGAGAACATTTTTGTCTGTTTATTTGTACTTTTACTTCAGTACATTGTTTGAGTTCTTTCTCCACCTCTGGTGAACAGCCAGTAGGTGGCGCTAGAGTCAGGAGGAGGCAGCCTGGAGAAAAGGCTGTTCCTCCCTGATCTGTTTCCAAGCAGTCAGAGTGTAGAAGTTGAGAGCTGGAGAAGTTTCCTCCTGTTGCTGCAGCAGCAGAGATGTTCTGCTTCATGGACTAAATCAGGTTGGAAAAAGGAGAGATCTTTACTGAGCTGCTGGATAAAAGCTTCTGAAACATTTCAACTCTTTCTGGAAACTAATGAGACATAAAAACAATGGATGTTTTTACCATCCAGACCTTTAGAACCAGTTCAGGTCAATAATTCAGTTGTTTCTGTGGAAGATGAACAGATTTGATGTGAAATGATGAAATTCTTCATTTCTATCTGATGTTCCAGCAGATCTGTAGAAAATGGAGCTGCAGCTCTCAGATATTTCAGTCGTCATGTTTTCTATCAATGAATCCACTGATTAAAGCAGGAATCTCATCTCCATGTTCTCCTCCAGAGGTTCCCAAGGTTTGTTCCTGGAAGCTGCTGCTGGTTCCTCCAATCCAGGCTCCGCCCCCTTTAGAGGAAATCTGTCCATATATGGCGCTAAGAGTCACCTTGATGCTGCAAAGCTTTGTTCAGGGATGAGATGTCAGGATGTTAGTGTCAGTCTGTTCCAGGCTTTAGTTGTTCTCCTCATGAGGAGCTGAAGTCTCTGACAGGAACGTAGAGCTGAACAGGAGAAGAACTTGAAGCTTCTTCTTGGCCTCTGATTGCAACAGCAGGACAATCCAACATTTTAGTCTGACTTCATCTGGAAATATTTCTTTGACCCTGAATCAGTTTGAAGGCAGGCCAGCTCCTCATCAGAGCTGAGATCTTCTCTGTCCTCCATGCTGGAAATGTACAAGTCCAGCAGCTCCTGATCAGTGACATCAGAGCATGACATCATCAGTAGGATGATGATGATGTCATTTCCCTCTCAGAGCAGCTTGGAAATCTGAGAGGAAAGATGCAAACAAAGACTCTCTGGACTGTTGGATCTGCTGGTTCTGGTTCCAGATGCTCCTTGGACACTTTCACAAGCCATTACTGCAGCTGCTGGATACAGGATGCTGCTTCTTCTTCTTGGTCTCATTGTAAATGTGTGCAGCAACGCCACCTGGTGGTGTTGGTTGGTAGAGGAAGTGCTGAAAGGTTGGAGGTGTTTGTCAGAGGTGTGTGATGATGGAAGCCTCTCCCTGGTTTGTGAGTCTGAGCTCAGAGATCAAATCTTTGATTCTTGTTGAACTCTTTGTTGAATGTGATGCAGCTTCTCCTTTTTAATGTTTGTATTTCTGGATATTACAGTGAGGCCACAGCAGGTTTTCAGCAGCAGGGCTGTTTAGTGTTTCATTCCTTCATCTGTGTGTGGGAGTGTGGATGGACCAGGTATCCAGGTGTTGTGTCAGAGTTTAGATTGATTGTATTTTAATGCTGATTATTAAATCAGGTTGAGCTTCCAGAAATGTTTCCTTAGTTTCCTGATGTCCTTTTAGGCTTCAGTGAGTTTCTTCAGGTTGTTACTGAGGGATTTCCTTTCTCCTCTCTGTTGGAGCTTTTCCTGGGTTTGGAGAAATGAGTTGTGCTGCAGCAGCACCAACTGTCCTTCCTACATCCACTGCAGTTTGCAATCCAAATGTTGGACTGTTCCTGTCTCAGTGGAGGACAATGTGTGTCTGAGAGACATGTAATGTCCATGTTTGCTGCTGAAAGAGACTGATGGTCTGACCCCCCTCCTCCTTTCAGGGTGGAGCCTGCTGGAGTCCCATTCTTGACACCAGGTCTGAGGAAGTGTAAGTGTGTTTTTCATCTGATTCATGACAACAAAGCAGCTCACATTCAACCATCTTCAAACTGTCACATCACTCATTCAGGAGTCATCATCAAAGTGTCAATAAATGATCAATAACTGCAGCTGGATTGTGTTTGTTCTCTCCATCAGATTCCTGTCAACTCACCATCGACACAAACACAGTGAACAGAGAACTCAAACTGTCTGAAGACAACAGGAAGGTGACACATGTGGACGAGCTTCAGTCATATCCTGATCATCCAGACAGATTTGATTACTGGCCTCAGCTGCTGTGTAGAACTGGTCTGACTGGTCGCTGTTACTGGGAGGTCAAGTGGAGAGGAAGAGTTTATATATCAGTGAGTTACAGAAGAATCAGGAGGAAAGGAAACAGTGGAGACTGTGTGTTTGGAGGGAATGATCATTCCTGGAATCTGAGCTGCTCTGATGTTGATGGTTACTCTGTCTGGCACAATGACATAAAAACTCGTCTCTCCTCCTCCTCTGTCTCTAACAGAGTAGCAGTGTATGTGGACTGTCCTGCTGGCATTCTGTCCTTCTACAGAGTTTCCTCTGACTCACTGATCCTCCTCCACACCTTCAACACCACATTCACTGAACCTCTGATTCCTGGATTTAGGTTCTGGTCTTATGGTTCCTCAGTGTTTCTGTGCTGAGTTGAGTCTAAAGAGTCTAAAGATTTTCCTCCTGTCAGAGAAACTCTCTCACTGTTGAACAGATAGTTCAGTCTCTACAATCTATTTCTTGGTGAAACAATTCTGATTGAGTCCTTGGAAACTTTTTCTTCTTCCAGTCCTTTAAATATGGAAGCTGGGGGGCGTGCTGTGGTGGCGCAGGGGGTTAGCACGCCCCACGTTTGGAGGCCTTAGTCCTCGACGCGGACGTCGCGGGTTCGACTCCCGGTCCCGACGACCTTTGCCGCATGTCTTCCCCCCTCTCCTCACCCTCCTTCCTGTCTGCCTACTGTCAAAAAAAATACGTGCCACTAGCGCCGCAAAAACTCTTCGGAGAAAAAAAAAAAAAAAATATGGAAGCTGGGATTATTGCAGGATAATCATGTTTTTCTGTCTGTTTCCAGTCAAAGCTTCACACTGAATATCAAGATGTTGTTTCTCTTATTTTTTCCTTTCATTCATCAGATTTCATTGAAATGTTGATCAGTTTTTCTCAATCACTGATCATTTTCTGTTTCTATCGGCTCCTATTTATCTCAACATGTCAGATTTGAATATTAAATCTTCCTTTTGTAAATTTGCTGCAGTTTTTCTTCATGTGTTTTAAATAAAAACATTTTTCTTCTGCTTTTGGTTCATTTGCTGCTCATTCTGTTCTTTTCCTGGTCAAATTTAATGGCTCCATTTTGCCAGATCACATAGTAGCATTTCTACCTAAAGCCAAACATTAACAGCCAATCCATGTGATCGGTATCTGTGATCGGCAGTGATCGGACCTCATGGTGATCAGAACCGGCAGGAAAACCCCTGATGGGAGCGTCTCTACCCAGGAGTAATATGATGGTTTAGAAGTTCATTGAAATCTTTTCCGTTTTGAAAGAAGCTCACATTTGGGGAACTTGTGAATGATTACATTATTTATCATACTTGGTTCTGCTTAAAATAATTCAATTCAACTGAATTATTCTATTGTCATTATTGTTCTTACATTTGGGAGATTGAACATTTCTGTTTTGATTCAGTTTTTAAAATAAAACTTTAAAAAGTTCAGAAAATAAAATCAATCTACTGAACATTCTGATTTTATGAGGATCTGTTTGAAATGTTTGTTACAAAGTTGATTACTGCATTAATTTTGATGTGAATTAAATTGGTGTGTTTAATTTGTGTTTTTTGTAATGTACTGTTACTGGATGTAATACTATTTTTATTTTTTAAAGGATTTTGACCCGTTTACTGGCCGACATTTATTCTATAAATCATTTGGTGACAAATTAAAAAGTAAATGTATTGAACTAAAAATGGAATATCTAATTTCTGGAGCAGAAATATTAATCACTAATACAGTTTCCTCAAGTGACTGGAGTTTATTTATTTTTAACACAGTTTGATGAAATGGTGAAGAAAAATATAAGACAATTATAAATGGAACTGGTTCATTTTTGGGGAAAAACTGTCATAATTGTCAGAAAAATACAAAGAAAATTAAAAACTTTGTTTTTAAACACCTTCAGTAAAATTAAACTTATAAAAAAATGTTTAATAAATCATGGAAAATACTTTATTTTAAGATAAATCACGGTCGCATCACATAACATTTTTAGCCGAATCATATTGATAAAAAACCTCTGAAAACGTCTCATTTTAATTTTTAATTATAATTTCTGTGTGCACAACATTTCAAATGTTCTAATAATTGCAATGGATAAACATATTTTTAAATGTTTAATTTCCCCTGATGGAAATCCTGATACGTCAACGACCCTGAAACAGACGTTCCTCCAAAATCTCAGTGATTTCCTTTTCTTTCAGTCTTGCATCCACATCAGCAGAAAGAGGTTTTGAAAGCACTGAAATATCATCAGTAGCAATAATTTCAGCATTTAAAAGCTCAAATCTGACTTCATCTAGTTGAGTATCAAGTCCTTGAATGGGAGGTTTTAGACTCCTGGGTAGTTTGAGCAGTGAATGTAACAAACAGCCATTGATAGAAAAAGCTGCTGTTCCTGTAAATGAAGTCAACATGACAGTTTGATTTGATATGTCAGCCTCCTCTCCATCAGTAGAAGAGGCTACTGATGGATCTGATGATCCAGAGCAGTGCTTGCTTCAGAGTCAATACATTTAATCAGGTGGGATTTTCCACTTCCTGCTCCACCGTTGACATAGAAGTAAAATGGATGAGGGTTCAAAGCACAGAAACACTGAATACACCAGTCTCTTACTGCACAGTTTGGTGTCTCCATTGGTGGATTGATGGGAAAACTGAGAGCATCAATTTACTGGACTGAACTGGAGATTGATAAAACACGGAGTGGAGTTTTCTTCTGTGCATTTTTGTGCCATAAAGGGATTGGAAACCAAATCTGGAAAGAGTTTGACTGGAAAGTAAAAACCAGATTTAATAGAACTCCATTAAAAAGTTTCATTTCCAGGATTCCAACCACAGATAGATGTTGGAGGAATTTGTGGAATGGTCGGTCATCACACACGTCTTCTGGGACTGACCACAAATAAAGACCTTCTGGGAGGAAATGAAACAGGAGATTGAGGACATTCTAAGGACAGATCTCCCCATGGAGCCTCTTCTATTTCTGCTGGACATAAACACCAAGGATTTACTCACTAAAGATCAATGTTACATATTGTTGCACCTTCTGCTACTAGTAGCAAGAAAGACAATTACACTAAACTGGATTAAATCCTGTTCACCAACTGTTGCTGAGTGGAGAAAAACTGGAACATGACAACATGATGGAGCGTCTGACTGAACAACTAGACATGAAAATAGATCATTAAATATGTAGTTTAGAAAATAAATAATGGATTTGAAAATTAAATTTTTAGTTTGCAAAATTAATATTTATTTTGAAGGTAAATATTTAGTTAAAGTTTTATTTCCACATTTTTATCAGAACTTCTCTCCTTCCTCATGAAGATTTTATCAACCTGCCTCTGATTTCACCTCAGAGCTTCTACTTCCTGGTTCTGTTGCTCTGAAGGAAAAAGCTACAAACCAGGTGAGCTGTGATGTCATCAGTTATGCAACATCCGTCACATTTACTTTCGGTTTGAATTTACCTGTTCAGGCGTGGCTTCAGACCGTTAGTTGGGTCATAGTAGTTTGTTTAGCCACCAGCTTGAGAGATAGCAAACAGTGAAAAATGAATGAGAATGTGTGAGTGAGCGGAACAAAAAGAGAGCAGAATAGGTGTTAGACAGCAGACAGGAAGCTGGAAACAAAACCTTTTTAAATCCTCTTTAGTCCCAATGTGACTACAGATTCATATTTCCATTATTCTGCATTTCTGAAAACTCACTGCTGCTCCAGTGACTAATTAACTTTGCTGAAGCTTTTTTTTAAATAGACATGTTTTCCAGGTGGAGATTATAATCTGAATTTAAAATAAATCTCAAAATCTAATTTAAAACTAGAGATGCACAATATTGGATTTTTGGCCTAAATGTTGATTTACTAAAACTCGTTTGGCAGATAACCAATAACCGATACCAATGCCGATATTTTGGTCCTATACCTACTTACTGAAACTATATGGTTTTCTCTGCTGTGGAAACAAAATACTGCATTAATTTGATCAATTTAGCAAGCTACCAAATGCTAATGCTAAAATGATACACTTTCAACTTGCATTGTGTTTAATGTCACCTTTATTTGACATTTGCTCTCTCTAAGACGATGACAACACTCAAACACTCATTGTCACTGGTTCATCAAAACAATGGCTTTTATATCTGTGAGTTATATTAAATTTTACAGCTAATGTCAGCAGATACCGATACAATGCCGATAATATGGTGCATCAATATTTTAAAGTACCAAATTGTAACTTCAAGATATTAATCTCCTCTGCACCACAATTAAATGCAAACTGAATTCGCATTGGATCAGCTTTTTACACCACAACAAACATCTGAGATTGCTGCATCTATGTCGGTAACTCCAGATAGCTGTAATTACTTTGACAAAGATTAATTAGGCCAGAATAAGCTGAATTAATGAGGTTAGCACAGACACCTCAGCCAGGCCTTAGAAACTGAAAACCACTTCTGTTGAGATTTCAAAGTGTGTGAATGACTGAATGATTGAGGCAAACTGACAAAAGAAGTAGTGGGGAAAAAGTTGCAGAAATCAGTATTCCTCCAACTTTATAGAAAGAAAAAACTAGAATCACACAAAAGGTGTGAACAGCAAACAAGATCTAATCAGAACCAAGTAAACATTCTCACTTATTTCTCCTGTTGCCTTGTGAATGGACTTAGAAAAGAAAATCCTGTGAAAAAAAACAAGTGCATAGTATCAGTCTGAGTATCACAGCACTCTGAATCATTCAAGCTTAATCCTATAGTGTATCGCACCGAATCTACAACGCAGCATAACACTCATGACTATTTATCACTCCACAAACAGTAAATAAAGCGACACACACATCAACTTTTCATTCCCCCATCATATATCTGCTCAGAGTGCTGCACCGTGGCTGATAGTTTCCCAAACCTGACAGTCGCAATGCTCTAAGTGCAGCAACAGTAACCAGAGACCCCATAAGATAAATGGCTCCGAGTTCAGTGTCAGGGAGTAGGCAACTAATGTGGTCCTGTTTTGACCAGATAACACACACTGCTGCTGTGTGTGTGTGTGTGTCAGCTCATCAACTTTCTAAATTTATGCAGGACAGATTTATTTAGCTGGTTCTCATGGTAGAAAACAGGAGGCAAGGTCATGGCAGCCATGTTTTACCCTGGAACAACGCTACAGAAAAAGTCCGGATTCATTTTCCTACGACTGATTTTTTAAAAACAAAAATGTACAACAACATTTTAAGCTCCAACTTAGCAGTTTGTCATTGATTCCCATCTTTTACAAGCAGTTAATAGGAGTTGATTTCATTAACATTAGTTTATAGGAAACCCAGCAAATCATATATAATGTGCTTCCTGCACATTTAGAAGAAAATATTTTATAGCAAACCATTCAGAAGGTTAAGATTCATTATAGTCATTATGTTTTACTCGAATTCACTCTAATTATTCAAGCATTAATGACTAAAATCATAGCTTCAATAATCACAGCAAAAAGATAAAAAGAAACTACATTTTTGTCAAATGTTCACCTAAAGTCAAGTGGAAAACATTCAACCGTTACAATTCAAAATACGGCCCAGAGTAAATTAACAATCCAGTATCTTAGATTCAAATCTGTATTTTAAAGCCACAAACTGAAATATATTTTTTGAAATATTGGACAGAGCTTTGCAAGACTAAGAAAAGAGGCAGCTAAAAACTTTAAACTGTCAACAAGGTTGCTGCACATTTTTCTAACAAAACAACATGAAAGAAAATCAGTGAAGGCACATAGGGAAGAAGAGAGGAAGAAAAGTTAAAATACAAACGAGAAAGAAGGGCAGACACTAGAATGAAAGGATGGACAGAAATAAAGAAAAAATATATTTTTGTATTTTTGCTTTGTTTTTCCATATTTATGCATGCCTGGAAACCATTTGAACTAAATGCACAACACACTTTTCACATTATTTATATATAACAAAAACGAAATAATTAAAAAACAACAGCATTATTTTACTTTTCTTCCACCTCACAACAATTATGTGTTACATTGTTTCTCTATCACATAAAATCCCAAGACAAACATTTCAGTTTGAGGTTAAAACATAACGTGAAAATGTTTCAAAGCATTCGTTATTTACATGCCTGTATTATAAAATCAAAGTACTGCGTTAAAAATCTGCTTTCAGCCATTTTAATCCCCTAAAATCAGCAAATACTTGCTCAGTTAGCATCACACGTCAACAACAGCAAAGACCAAAAACTACAGCCGACCCAAAACCACAAGTAAAATGTACAAATTAAACATTTCAGTGCAGTACAATAAACCAAGCTGTCTTACCTCAATGTGTGTTTTCATTTGCTACACGGAAACCGTCGTACTGTAAGGAAAACAGTTAGCCATCATTAGCCAACATGGAGCTCAGGGGCCTCATGCATAAAGCGTGTGCTTAAAAACTTGGGTATAGATTATGTCTTTTACCTTGTAATGATCTATTCCTGGTTTAGCTCTCACTTCATCCCTAAAGTTAAAACTTCTCACAGAAAGTGAGCCAAAAAAACCAAGATGCCGCCGTCTGTTTGGGCCAGTTGCAGAGAGGGCACAGGAAGAAAGAAGAGAAAAACAGAGCCAACAGTATGAGGGTGAGTATAAACACAGAAATGGCTGCAGTAAGGCACACTGAGAGAACACAGAGCAGCTTTGGGGAACAATTTTAGAGCAAAATTAGAAGCAAAGCTCATATTTTCCCATCTAAACTTGAAACTGGTTCTATAAGAGGCAAAAACTTGAGGGTTCTGGTTCCAGTCCTGCTTTTGGGGATTTAATTCAATGTGCAGTGCTGAAATAAGATTGTATAAGATCTTTGGGACTGCGCGTACTGACGTCTTTCTAACTCCTGTCAGAAACTCTGCTGCAATATTTTAATCCTCATGGAGAGACTTACTGAAAGAAAAAATAGCAGAAATTCTTTAACTCTGAAGGAATATTCTTTATAATGGTAGCATCATGTTAAATGTACAAAATAAAGTGATTAATTCTGGTCTAAATAAATGTTGTTTTGGTTTTTTTGACATTCATTGAGACCAAATTTGATCTATTCATGGCAGATTTTTCTGATCCACATCTTGAGTTATTTGGGTTTTTACTCACCACCAGCAACTCTCTTTAACATTAAGGCAGAAGTGGAAATTAAAGGCGAAACATAATTTATACTGAAGGTAAAGTTTAGAGATAAAACATGAAACATTTACTTATTTATGCCTGTATGAAAAATTTAAAACCATTTCCAATCAAATACTTTTAATGACATGCAAGAAAAGTCAGAAAATTGCTTTGACACCAAATTCCCAAAATAAAGAAATAAGTGATTAACATTTATTATTCACAGTTAAGATGCATGGATCATATATTTGTCATTTCTATACTGATACTTTCTCAACATGTATATATATTTTTAAAGATTCCTTTTTTTATTCTTCCAACTTGTTTTAGTGTTTAGGTTTAATATGCTCACAAGCAGAGATGCACCTACTTGAATCAAATCCATTTCAGTTCAACTGTAAACTCAAAAATCGGATCTTTTTGCAATGCTCCATACATGACACCCATTTGATTGTGCTCACAACTCTCTGGAAGTTGTTACTGAAGGAAGCACTGATGTGCAGGAAGCCAGTTTGTACCTGCCTCTGTTACCCTGCAGCCTCGGATGGCTGAGGCTAATGTAGCAGATGATCTTCCCTCAACGTGATGCTGCGATATAGAAAAGACGAGACACACGTTGAGCTCCTTTTACCTTCAACAGGACGATTTATTCTCCTGGTGATGACCGTACTCCATATACAACACTACATATGCAATACTTCATATCAAATACTTCAGGTATCACTGTATAACTTCAACAAACAACCCTTCGATTCAGTACATTACAAATGACTGCAATATCCCTTTAAACAGAATGAGAATTATTTTAACATGCTCCATCATGAATTTTATTGAATGACAAAATATTTTAGATAGCTTTTAATTCTCCAAACCAATTAGTTTTGTTTCAACTCAAATATCTTGTCCCTTTTCCTCAGACCTTTTGTATTTTTAACTGTCAAAATAAAAATATATGGATTTGCTTTTAACTATTTTAATAGCTTTTACAATTTTTATTCTGCACAACATTTACTTTAATATTTAAGCAATGTAGCTTTTAACTGTATCCACTGTTTTAACAACATTACAGTATTTTATCTCTTACACAAAAAAACTACAAACTGCTCCGTTAATACTGTCTCTTCATGCAACCATTTACTCACTGAGTTTGACAACAACTTTGTTTCTGTGTGTTTTAATAACCCATAAAGAAAAGACACCAGAAAAATGTCTTTTACCGTTTCAAAAGTGAAAAATACAATAAGTTCAAAATGAATTCAATCTCTAGTCCTTCAACTGTTTCTCAGCTCAACATGTACAATGTTCGCTAGCATTAGCATTAGTTAGCCTCCAGAAATACGTCCCGTTTTCTACACAATGTCCATCCAAAGCTGCACAAAGTGACCCACCAGTTGACTCTCGAGTCTATAACCTCTTAACTCTTAAAGGACAAAACATTTATGCATCAAAATACATTTTTACTGACCTGCGATATAGAAAAGACGAGACACACGTTGAGCTCCTTTTACCTTCAACAGGAAGATTTATTCTTCTGGTGTGTTCAATCTTTTCTTGGTCACTAACGCGTCAGCGCCCCTAGCGGCCATGTGTAGAATTGCACGGACTAACTGAAATAACACTACAGAACTTATTACGATGAGAAATTAAAGATACAAAATGAAAAATTATGTTGGGGTGACTATTTTCTTACTTCTTGGTTTTGTTTACTAACAACTTGTTTTTCACCCCTCTACGCCTCCAGGTAGCAAATTGATGCAAAGCAAACGTCAGTAGCAAAGTCGCTTTGTTCAATTCTTTCAAGAGTTTAATTTTTGTTTCTTCTGAAACTCGCTGGATTAGAAAATGTTGGCCAGCTAATGAAAATCTAAAAAAAAAAATCTAAAAAAGACACAGAGAATGTGGTTCACATTGTCAATGCTAACCAGGCCAGCCATTGATTTAAGATGCTAAAGAAGCTATTGTAGTTTTATTTTCAATTAGCCAAATCTTGCTTTGCTGCACCATTTCCACTCCCTGATACAAATGATAGAGAGAAATATTTAAAGAGAAATATAAATAGGTGGAAATCGGTTTTACAGAACCCTGAGTTTAGCAATCTGCCACAAATCTCTGGCTGGTGCATCTCTAACCACAACATTAAAGTCAAGTAGTACCAAAGAACTTGATAGGCTGGTGTTTACGGCAATACATTCCTGATAATGGCTCCTGTCTGACTGATAATGGTGAAGAGCGAACATGTAAACTTGCTCTTGCTGCTACACATTTTTCTGAATAGTAGTGATTTGTTATTGTGATTGTCGTTGTCCTGTCCTCATGCTACCCTCTTCAGGATGTAGAGGATACCGATGTTGTCGATGGTGACGAAGGTGGAGAAGTCGGGCGACACGTGGATCTTCTTGAGGGCGCTTCCTGTCGGATAAAACGTCTGCAGGGATTCACCTCTTGCCACATTCCACCACTGGATGCAACACAGAGAAGAGAGAATCACTTCATTTTCAATATTTCTAAACTTTTACGGTGAAGTACATTGAAGTGATTCCTTTTTTCAGCTTTTTAGATATGGAAAAACTTGAATTAAACAAACATAACAGGTGACTGTGAGGTATTTCTTCCTCTACTAAATGTAACCAACAACGATGAATTCAAACATATGATTCCATATCTGCTACAACACATTTAATAATTGAAGAAAACTCCACATGAGAGCTTTAGGAGGTATGCAAAACGGACCAGGATGGATTTCTAGCATCGGGCAGCACAAACGCACATGGAAAAGCTCTCAATCCCCCTCGGCTTCCCTCACCAGTTCGGCTTAATCTGTGTTTAAAGCCGACATTTTCCAGAGCAGCTCAGTCTCACCGGGAAAAATCAAAGGCACATCAAGTCAATCACTGATGGCTTGGGATGAGTGTGTTTGCAGAGGCTCATCTTTGACAATATTTAGCGTGATAATGTCACATCACAGCAGGGGACTGCAACCTCTTCCAGCTACATAAAAAAAACATGAGTCACATCAGTGGGTTGAAGCTTTTACTGGAGCGTTCTAGTTGTAAAGCCTTTGTGATGCCGTCTGTGTGAATCTATTTAACATGGGAGGCGAGCTCCTCCATTTCCACATACAGGAAAACAGCAACAGAAGAGAGGAAATAAATGTGGATCCATCCATCGTCCAATCAAGTCTGACTATCTTCTGTCTCACTTCACAGAGCAGATGCAGTAGATCTACTAAATGTACCTCGATTAAATTACACACTGGGAGCTTTGTTTACTGCTACTATGGTTGTAAATTGAAGGTATCATATTAAAGAGCCTGAATACAAAAATGCATAACACATTTTTTTATGTTTCCTTGTAAAAAAAAAAGTATAAAATCACCAACTTTAGTTGGTCTATTATATAAATTTCCAAATAAAATGCTATGAAGTTTGTGGTTTTATTGTAACAAAATGTGAAATAAAAAACACTTGACTATATTTCAGACATTTTAGTCCAGGCAACTTAATTGCTATAAAATATTAAGTTAATTTCATATAATTTAATGGCTACACAAATGTCTGTGAGTGAATGTTTAATCATCCATCTGTCGCTGGTTTTGTATATTTTTAATGTTATTATTGCAACTTTTGTAAACTTTATTTCTGCTGAACACCTTGTTCAGTTCAGCTCATTCCCAGAGTCTCTAATCTCACCAGTAGCTCTCAGCTCTGGGTGATGTCACCACATGATTGGCCCAAACAGCAGCAGCATCCACTGCTACCAGCTGGAACATCAACCCACACACACAAGCACATGTCAGCTCCCACACATACGGCATCAGGAGTTATCTTCAAACATAAACCCTCATCGATCAGAAGTGCTCTCCCATGGGAATTACATCACTGCTCAGCAAATAGCCAATCAGAGGCGGGCTGAGATCAGCCGCTCCGTGACCCCGTCTGTTACAAGAGTAAAGGCAGCAACAATCAGGCTCATGCTAACTCCAGTCACATCACAAGGTGGTACTGAGGTCATGTTTGCAGTCAATCTCTAGATATATAACTGTAAAAAGATGCACTGCTTCATTACAGTGGCGATACAAAAGGAAAGCAGCTAAACTCAGCCTCATTTTCTTCTGATTGTTTGGTTAAAGTGCGATTTTAAGGCCTGCTAGATTGGCAGACAGCGATTGCCTTCCTCCATCTGCTCCCTTACACCAACTCCAGCTCCAAGTGTCAGATGTTTAGTTATTTCTCTGCCTTCCTTAGCAATAATCACCCTTGCAATAAATGCAGGCCTATCTGTGAACTGCTGGGAGGCTTACTGAATTGGCTGTGGCAGCCAGTCGAGGTGCCAGAGTGACTGCGAGCGTCGCCTCAAACGCAAGCCGGAAGTTCATGATTCAAAACGATCTAGTTGGTGTCATATCAGCCGAATAATAAAATCAACACTTCCAGAATGTAATGGTTTTTGCTATCATCAGAATCATGATTTTTTATGTCGTATTTTATCAATATTTTGAATGTCAGCAGTATTCTGCACAAATGAGTAGGAGACACTTCCAACAATGTGGATTCTTTGTCTCTCCTCTCGTCCTCCAGATTCTGTAACTTTGATTCCAAAATGAATTGCAAACTTTAATTTGAACAGATGACTTTGGACCACTGAGTTCTTTGTCTTCATATCCCAGATATGTTTGATTCTGAGTGTAGCGGCTCTTGATGAACCGATTTAAGTCTTAGTTCAGCTGTGAAGATCCCCAAAGTTCTTAGACAAATTTTGCTTTAAAATCTTCTCAAGGCTGCGTTAAACCCTGTTGCTGGTACACAATTTCCTACCACACTTTTTCCTTTCACTCAACCTTCTATGAACAGAGTTTAATATAACAACAATCTTTTGTGGCATCCCCTCCTTGTGAAGGGTGTCAATTACCGTTTTCTGGTCATCTGTTCAGTCACCAGTCTTCCCCATGATTGTGTATCCTACTGAGCTATATTGTGTTTAACTAACGCCCACATGTTTAATAGGATAACTGAGAGAAACTTGATTTTCTGAGGAGAAAAATAAGTGTTTCCTTGTCGTTCTCTACTGTGAACTCCACATAAATCTTGCGTTTGCCTACCTTGATGTAGCCTCCGGTAGAAACGAGCACAGAGTTGTTTGGGGAGAAGTGCAGATCAGTCACCCAACCTCCATGTACAGAATCAGTGGCGTCTTTACTTTCCTGGGAACAAACCTTCAGTAAAGAGCCATCTTTAACACTCCAGATCTGTGGCAAAAAAGAAACAACTCCATCATACACCTGATGAAAATCCATTATCCACTATTGTAAGACAAGCAGTTCTCTCCATTATTGGCAGCTTGACTCAACACTTAGCAAGTGCAAAAAACATTTCAGTCAGATCCTGAGATTCTTGTTGACTTCTCATGTTTTTTAGGAGCATAAAACATCTTTATTACATACTGAAGAATCCATTTGTTCCCGTTTCAAACAGGTGGATCAGAAACATACAGATAACTAGTCATTGTTTCCCCACTTTTACTCCGCCAGAGGAATTATTTTCCAATTGTTTACAATTATGTGAGCATGTGTCGCATTTAAATAGCTCATTGATCCCAAGCTGCAGGCAAACGGAGAATTGATCCTGATGGCACTTTTCCACGACTGTATTAACAGAACCTTCATCAGCAGTAACTAAACCCGACAAAAGTGCAGAGAATCAAACATCAGGAATGCAGAAAGTATCTAAGAATCTTTTTTTTATTTTTTAATTTGCAACTTATGAGTTTTGATCCGACATGTGAATGTATATAAAATCTTCTTCTAATTTATTTTGATCCAAGGTTTCCCCCAGAAAACTTGCTAAGCCTGGTAGTTGGGTGTTAGGACAGTCATTCATCCAGCCGTCCGTCGTGTTTTTGAGTTAAAAAATGTTTAAAGTTGACAGGAAATTTGAAAATATCACTTGATAATTATGTGCTATTGCAAGATTGAAAGATTAATATCTGAACACCAACTATAAAGCCTTAAAAAGGCTAAGATTTTAAAAAGATTTTTTTAAAACAGCACAATGCTGGTGGCCCGCCAGGCTTATAATACACTGGGGGAAACCCTGTGATCATCTTAAAGGAAATTGGTTGCATTTTTACTTTTTTTCCCTAAACCAGAGCTTGATCCTTTTCAGAAGTATAATTGTTGAGGTGTAATGTATCTGCATGCATGAAGTCCTGGTTAAGTCCGTTCTTTTGGGCCTTAATTTCATAAACTAATTCCAACAATATAAGATATCAGTAAATTTAAGAATTAAATAACAGTTTAACAAATCACAAACTGTTTTCTAAAGAATCCAATCCTTTAGGTGTCTATATTCTCATTGTCAAGAGAATTCAAATGGTCTTTTTGTGCTTTGAGGTACAAACGTCCGACTGTGTTTTAAAGAATCTGGGTCCATTTTAGAAGAGTTCAGTTCAGGTTTTGAATCAGATATGACTAAATGCACTCCAGATTTAATTAAAAGCAGATGAAATAGCTCTTACAGGTATAACAACAAGCTACAATTCAGATTCAAACTTCAGGGTCATTAGCATGTCGTGATGTGCCGCCATAGTTTGTGTAGGACAGAAGAGGACACACATTCCCCCCTCGTTGGACAGAGAAAGAAGAAAAAAGACAATAGAAAAATCTTTCAGCGCAAAACAGTTGCCGCCCGTCAGCAGGATGCCGCCAAGGACAGGAAGTCATACTGCACTGCACATCTTTGACACAAACACATTACATATATTCTGTACTTTGGCCACAGAAAGGAGTGGAGATTTCATTGAATTTCTTGCAATTAGATTGAATTGCATGAGCCACTTAAAACAGTGAAACTTTTAAACTCTCCTCCTGCCACTGCAGCATTTTCTGTTGCAGCTCTCATTATTTTAGACTACTTAATTCAACTTTGTGTAATTTTTATGTATTCTTTTTTATTTTTGCACATGAACTTCAGGTCTGAAGAGCCTTAGAGGTCCAATTTGCTCTCTCCGTCTCCTCCCACCAGCAATCGTCTCCTTCTCCTCAGGTTCTCCCTCAACTTCCCAGTTTACACTTCAGCCTCCTGTCTTTCATCTCAATCCCTCCTCACATGCATGCACTGCAGTAATCATGATGTATTAGTAAGCACTTACTCTAAATGAGGGACGACATGTAATTAGAGGATGATTTCTGAGAATAAATGTTGACGGCTCTAATTACATTTTGTATTCTGAACAGGAAATTAGATGGTTTGAGGCGCTGTCGCTGCATTCAGTCTGCAATGTGTGATAAAAACCTCCGCTGCTGCAATCCCTTTAACCCTTTAACCCCCTTTAATTTACATCTGAACCGGAGCAAAGATGAAACTTTAACAACTTTGTGGTAAACGAGGCGCTTGGTATTTGGCCACTTAACGCCACAAAAGCAGTTCCTCTGGTTTTGTGTGCACCGAAACATTTTTACATCCTGTACAGATTTTTTATACTTATGCATATGTACACTGAAAAAATTCATCTATAGAATTTACCTAATAAATCTGAGGTAACAATTTGCATCGACTCTTTTGGGGTAAATTCAATTCCATATATTGAGTATAAAGTAACTGAACAAAAAATATATGAAATACTTAAAGAAATTGGGTAAACTTTACCTCATATTTATGTATATATTCAACAGCTACTTACTCAGTTAAATTAGGTAAAACTGTCTTGTTTGCTAGTAGGTAATACCTGATAATTACAAATCAAAGTTAATTAAAATCAGTTAATAACCATTACTTATTCAGAGAAGGTAAGATGTACCCCAAAAAAGACATTCAGATCATACACCTTCTCAATGTTTTTAATCCATAAAGTCATCAAAAACACAGAATAAACTGCAGCACAACAGTGTCACACAACATTTCAAATAATGAACCTGCGTTATAACCTAACAACTTCAACTGTTGTTTCAGTAATGTTGGACAATAAAACATATCCCTGCTTTAGAACATCCAGACTGCTCAATAAGAAAGGAGTTGATCAGAGAAAAGGAGAAGTGAGGTGATCAGAGCAGAGGTGCAAGGGATGTCCAATCACATGAAGATTTTCTTGTATCTAAACTCTTACTTGTGTTTATTCGGCCTCACACAACAGTGACTGAGCAAATCTGAAATCTGCAGGTGTATTTATACACAACAAAAAACTGAGAGAGGCTGCAACATACTTATGTATCCATCTGTACATATATTTCTGTGTCTGTGTGTGGAGCAGAGGAGGGAAGAGAACAAAAATATAAAACTATACTCCATTAAAACTCTCTGTCCAGACAACAGGTCCTCTTGGAACAAGAGGGGAAATGTATGTCTATTGCATGAGCTTGTTTTTGAGGCGGTGGACCTTCTTCAGTAGTTTTGCCCCATCAAGTTCCAAAAAAAGTTTTTGAAAAGCTTCAAATGTGTTCTTGAGCTGCTTTGGATAGTCAAGGTTGAGGGCATATATCAGTCCCATCAGCAGTACACACGCCTTTGTTCGGCTTCCACATCCTTCCATCACTTGGTTTCCCTCAATCACAATCGACACATCTGATGGATCCTCCTCAGCCATGATGTTGTGCATCACGATCACCTTCATTGTTTTGTCTGTGTAGTCCTCACATTCCTACATGTTAAAAAGAAAGAAACAAAAAAGATACACATTTTGAATTTTATTGAACATGCTGTTTCAATACATTTCAACTTATCTAAAGGAGAGCAGAGGGGAGTGATCAAAAGGGGAAAGAGGGAAAAGGAGTGGAGAGGATCCCTTGAGTTAATCAATCATCTGTTATCAATGACATACCTGGCAGTCATGGAAAAGATCTTCTTGTCTTTCACCAAGGTAGTTAATGAGGCAGCAGACAACTGCATCCCTTTTTTCCCTCAATGCTCTGTGTCTGTAGGGAGATACAATTTAGTGAAAAGACTGTTAGTGGAGAGTGGGGAGAGAATTACATACACTAACACCGAATTGCTTAAAAACCAAAGGGTAGTTTAAGTTGGTAAGGAGCTCAACTTTGTGCACAACAAAGCAATTCTTTACAAATTAATTCACTTTTAATTCACGTATATCAATAATGACACATTTGTGAAAAAAAGTTAAATAACATACGTCATTTAAAGTGTCCAACAGAGGGTGCATCTTGGAACCAGCAGCCCCTCCTTTAGCACGCATAAGCTGCATAAGACTTGGTGTGTACTCATCAAGCTTTAGCATGAATGTCTCCTCCAAGGAAACTGTCGTGATACGTCTGAACTCTTCCTTGATCTAGGAAATAAAAGGACACAAATAAAATTTTAAATGACAGACCAGATCTCATAGTAATCACATGAATGAGGTCTTTGGTTAAGGTAACTACACCTTTAAGGTCAATGTTATTTATTTTATTTAGCAAACTTCCATACCTGTACAGGATACACTGGGTGTGGGGACGTGGGAGAGTGTGTCAGCCCCAGAACTGGAAGCAGAGTGGTCTATCAGTGAGTCCCTGCTTGTGGGGAACAGACAAGAGGAACTGAAGAGAGGGCAAATACTGAGTGTCCACATACAAAGACTCCGGCTGCAACAGAAATAAGAGAAAAAGAAATGATCAGACATGTACCTGGGAGAAGAAATATATAAGGGCTAATGTATAGTTCAAAGGTTATTATCTTCATGTTAACCTCATGAACAACCTCATAAACAAGAGATTATGCTTTACGGGGCCCAGAATTGTGATGCCGCAGAGACGAGAGCTGTGACACCGAGTCCAAGGTTCTGATCATGCAGGTTTGGTTTTAAACCATGATGTGGAATTGAGCCTCCACTCTCCCTTTAACAACCAACAAGTTACAAGTCATTTATCTAACATCACAATTAGTCTGAGGCTCTTTAATGAAGGTAGAAACTAAACATAAGGTAAATATTTTGCATAGTTTCTCTGTGCTCCTCTGATCAGAGCGGTCTGTCTGTCTGACAGGGTCTGTTGTGCAGAAATAACTGTACTTACCTCACTAAAATAAAGGCAATGCAATTGCATAGATTAATATTCATTCTTCATAGAATTAGTTTCATAGATCATATTCACAGATGTAATATGCTTCATAAACAATATTACAAGATTCTGAAAACATTTATTAAGCACTGACGTTTTAACAATACCCAATATAATATAAAATCAATTCTAAAATGTTTTACTTGAACACACAATTCCTTTTAAAAAAATTAGGTGCAGCAACAGTGGGTGTTTACACACATAAAGCTTGGATACAGTGGTACTTTGTTTTCATTTTACAACATGTTTGTTTCCACTCTGGTCCACATCAGCACGCTGTTTCCATGACGACTGACCGGAAAAGACGTGCGACACGTCATCTTTACATGAGTCTTCAGAGTCCCGATTGTAAAAATAAAACTCTGAGAAGTAACGCTAAACTTTAACAACAGAGACACACGTACGCAGGCATGCAGGTAATCTGGAGATCGGATCATTTTGTTTTTAAACAGACCGACTCTAGCAGCCATGTTAAGGGAGCTAACAGGCTAACGGAGCTAACAGGCAAACAACAGAAAACACGTCAGTCATTTCATATGTTGGCGACATGTTAGTATAGTAGTATTTGAAGACGGGACTTAAATGAATTGTTCCTCATTGACAGCAGTGTATTTACTGCCTGTGTCTCGGTGCAGCGTGATGTGGGAGCAGAGGCCTGCAGATACTTACTGACCATTAGCTATACCTTAACCACTCGGCAAAAGCTGAACTATCCGCTTTACAGTCTATGTGTTGCCTAAACAGCCGCCCATTCAATATATTAGAAAAAGCTGGCGTTGACTAGTTTCTAACCTTAAAACCAGCGGTCAGACACAGTCATGCACGCTGGCTAATGTTGTAAAAAGCACACAGCGAACATTTCATTGCAACTTACCTGCAGTTGCTATGGTGGCGCCAGGGACAGATTCAAACTTTGATTTCGAGTAATGGCATGTTACACAGATGCACATGGAATATAAGTGAAGTGTAATATCTCATCATTTCAAATATTACAATTTGTCTTCGCGCTATTATTCACAGCACTCCTATGTAAGTAGCTTACCTTTAGCTCCCGGTTCGATGGCAGAAACGATGCAGAGTTCTCTGTCCCGCTCATTCAAAAACGCGGTCTGACGCATGCGCAACTTTGGAGCACCGTACTTAAGATTCGGGGGTACATTTTACTGTATTTTCCTATGTAATGGTTTTTAATGTTAACGAATGGGTAGCATGTGTATAATTTACCCATTATTTTATAATTCCTTGGCTGACTGAAAAAATTAATTAAATTTTATATGATTTGTGTAGATCATATTTACCACTCTCCAAAATCACTTTTTTCAGTGTATTAATTGTTTTTATCTTGTAACCAGGTTGCTATGTATGGCTTTTTTTTTGCCCAGGTCCCTCTTGAAAGCGAGATTTAGTTCTCAACGGGGTTTACCTGGTTAAATAAAGGATTAATTAAAAAAAAAAAAATAAATTAACAGATTACAGAAACATGACAGTGAGAAAGCGGCAGAAAATGTGGAATCTCAGCTACAGGTGGATCAAACAAACAAAACAAAACATCTATATTAGTAACACAAATAACCGACTTACATTTAATTGTTAATTAATTTATTAGATTAAAATTAGTTCCAATCGATTAGCAAATGATTTCCGCTTAGACTTTTAGTGTTGCAGTTTGGTCGCCATCCAGCAGAGGGCGCCGCTGGTCATCCATAAACGGCGCAGTTGATACAGGATTAAAGATGGCGGAGCTCTAAAACGAAACCGTCCCCATGGAGACAGTTATGGGATGGACCTCGCTGCAGCAAACAGAAAGGGGTGGGACGGACCACTGTCAGTTTACACATGTTTATAATTTTTATGTTGTGAAATATACCCTTGCTAACTTTTAACTTTAAAACTTTGTATCATCAGAGAAGTCTGTCTTCAGATGTCATCTGGACCATGGACAGAATTTGTTGGCAATGATGTTAAGGTGAGATGTTCTGATGGGACACTTGTGGTTCTTTAGAGCTACAAGATGCTTATTTCCAACCATTCCTGCTTTAAATGTTTATAATCAATACTGTGGGTAAGGCTGTTGTCCTTTACCTCAATCTACTTGTTATAGTAATGACACATTAATTTTCTTCCCCCTTCTTGAATTTTCTCTTAAACACCACAGGGATTGCCTAAACAAGGACTGTCCAACAAGTGTGTAATGTTTGTAGTGATGGTAACATCCGCCTCCACCCACCATATTGTTGTATGGTTTGTATAGACGTAATAATCACATTTTTCTCAACAGTATGCACTACTTTGTGATGGGAGCATCATTTGATTTCAGCGAGGTAAGGAAACAGATGAGAGTCTCTGCTTTCTGTTGGAGATTTCATTAAATGTGAAGCTGTGACGTCCACAGAATGATATGACAATACGAAGATGGTGGTCTCTCACTCTCTGGAGAAACTTCCCTGTGAAGTAAGAACAATAATGGTGCACTGTACCATGTCATGTTACACATATGGCAGATTTTTTAAAGAAAACCTTCAATTTGTAATTTTAAAACAGGGGCCCCCAAAGTCGGCCCTCGAGGGCCGGCATCCTGCACGTTTTAGTTCTCTCCCTGGTGGAACCAACAACCTTTTCAGCGTGTCAGTTTTCTTCTTAGGCCGTCTAACGAGCCGTCATTGGATCCAGGTGCATTAAACTAGGGAGAAACTAAAACATGCAGGATGCCGGCCCTCCAGGACCGACTTTGGGGCCCCTGGTCTGACTGAACAACTAGACATGAAAATAAATAATTAAATATGTAGTTTTGAAAATAAATACTGAATTTGAAAATTAAATGTTTAGTTTGCAAAATAAATATTTATTTAGAAGCTAAATATTTAGCTAAATTTTTATTTTCAAAAATTTTGTTTTCAAAGTAAATATTTAGCTTGTGAATTAAATATTTAGTTTAGAATGAACGTATGGATGACATGGTGAAAATATTAGTTTGAAAAATGCATTTTCACATTTTTTCTCTGTGACATGATGAATAAACTAAAATACTGTTCTTCATTTTTTGTTACTATCAATCATCACTACAGTCATGATCAAAAGTAAGTACACCCTCATTTTTATCAGAACTTCTCTCCTTCCTCATGAAGATTTTATCAACCTGCCTCTGATTTCACCTCAGAGCTTCTACTTCCTGGTTCTGTTGCTCTGAAGGAAAAAACTACAAGCCAAGTGGACTGTGACGTCATCAGTTACGCAACATCCGTCACATTTACTTTCGGTTTGAATTTCCCTGTTTATCAGTGATGGGATTTTCGGCTCCTTTTCGAGATGAGGCACTAATGGCTCTTCTTACTGTGGAGAACCGGCTCTTTCGGCTCCCAAACGGCTCCCCATATATATTTTTGACATTATTAATTAATTAATAGCTTAAACCTAATTTTATAATATTTTGTTTCATTATTGACATTGTTAAGCACTTATGATGAGTAAAAATGCCGCATAACAATGCTTTATAAATAAACCTTTTATTATAACCAATTAAATTATCACAAAATAGCACCACTTCCACAAAAATAACTTAAAATAACAAACAGTTAAATATTAATACAAACACCCACCACAATACGAAAAAGTATCAAAGCAGCTTCATAACAGAAAAGGTGCCACAATACAAATATCAAATAATATTCAGTGTTATGTGTGATTGGTCAGATGTGTGGAGCACACGCTTGACATGAGGGCAGTGGACCGACCGAGGGAAAAAAACTCTCCGCTCTGGCACTGGCAGGAGAGCAAAACGCGGAAGGAGTGGGAGAAGGGGGAGGAAAAGGGGGGGGAGACAGCCAGGCACCGCAGGACAAAAAAAAAACGATGTGGGGAAAAACTATCGGCTCTGGCACTTGCAGAGCACAAGCACAACGACAGGGAGGCAGAGAGACAGCGATATACTGTAGAAAAAAACCCGGCTCCAAAATAGGATCCTAAAACGGCTCCCATTGTGGAGCCGGTTCCAATCGTTCACTTCAAAGAGCCGGCTCTTAGAGCCGGATCGTTCGCGACCGACACATCACTACTGTTCATTTGCGGCGTCACACCGTTAGTTGGGTCTCAGTCTGTTGTTTAAATTTTCTTCTTTAACTCTTTGGATCGTTTGAACAAACTGTAAGTTTAATTTGTTTATTTCTTCAATTTTTCATCACTTTTACTTTTTCCTGATTGTTTTTAATCTCTGACGTTTGGAGAAAAGTTTCACTTCTGATTTCAGCTGAAACTTTAATATCTCTTCTGTTTGAAGGCTAATCTACAGGATTATTAGATTATTGATGAACTGGAATCAAACAACATGATGAACAGCTGATGTTTCACTGTTTTCTTCTCCGAACTGATTCATGTTTTTATTTCCTGGTACCGAACTCTAGTCTCCACCATTAACGTCAGCAACAGTTTCCTGTTGCTTCCTTTTAAAATAAAAATATTATTAAAATGGGTTTGATTAAGTCAGATGATTAAATAGTTCATCTTTAATGGAGCGAATAATCCACTTGTAGAAATTAATAATTGTGAACTATAAGACTTGTTCAGGTTGAATCAGTGAATGTAAATGTTGCTCTATGTCTCCATCTAGTGGACTGATAGTAGAAGTGCAGCAGCTGATGGCAGCTTCCTCTGCCTCTCTGCTGTCTGACTGCATTCACCTGACACTGATATGAAGCAGAGAAGAAGAGCCAATCAGAGGAGGAGCAGCTGATCTTTTTCCAGCTCTAATGATGTAAAGGATGATCAGAGTTGATGTGCAGATGAATGATGTGTGTTTCCTCTGCAGGTGAAGGTAGAAAGTGTGTGTGAGCTGATGTGAATTCAGCAGCATGGATCAGTGTGAGGACAGAGAGGAGGGAGTCCCTCCCTCTAAAACCACTCTGTGTGGGGAAGATGAGAGCCAGAGCAAAGGTCAGAGGTGAGGTCACCATCTCTAACTGTCCACAGCCCTTTTCACACAGCGTTCACTATATCAGGCCAGAACAGACGTGGTGATGAAGCTGCTGCTGCTCCTCTTTGCTGATTAAGTTTTAATCATCATGTTTCTGTCAGGATCCATCAGAGACTCAAATCAGAACCAGAACCAGAACCCAGCTGTGTGTCCTTTAAGAGTGACGAGTCAAAGGATAATTTCATTACCTTTAAATCTCCTGGATCTTCACCATCAGAGAGGTGAGCTGTTTCTAACTGCTGTAACTGTTCAGTTTATATCTGTTATTGTGGCCATGTGATGATAACAAGTTCTGTTGGGTTCTGTTGTAATGAAAACATTAGAATGAATTTCAGATTATTTTTTGTTCATATACATTATATAAATAACATTGATGTCTCCATAATAACATGATACCATGGAGACAGTAAAGTCCAAATGGATTGTTGCTACTGCAAAATTATTTAAATAACTTTAGTATTAATAAGGTCCATTTACATCAACAATCTTTACCCAGAGGTTCTACACGTCCATCTAGTTTACAGAAGTCTTAAAATTCGATCTGATGTTTCCCTGAGATCAATTTAACCATCATTCAGGTAATGACACTGCCCCCTACTGGCCAGTTATTGACACCATACATAAGCAATTATTGCTGATGAATCCCGGAAAAAATTAACCAGAATAAACTCACTTTTAAACCAGGACACAATTCCATCAACTATTATGTTGACATGACCTTTGAATAACAAACATTTAATTGCATTTTATTCTGTTTTGCATCAACTTATATTTTTCAAAACAAATTTATTCATTTATTTTGTACAATATTAACATTAACACAAAAAGTTACCATTCATTAATTTCATGATTATAATTACATCTCTGTGTTTCAAACATCATCCAATATGATGCAGTTAAACTAAATAAATTATCTTGTAGATGTGATTGAGCAGTGGGCTTCAGTGTCTCTAATGGACCATCTGGTTCTGATTGAAGCTCCATCAGATCCTCCTTGGATGGTCAGAGTGGAAATGATTCCTGGTTCTTCTCCATGTCAGAGCTCAACACTAAGATCACCAAACTTCTCTCAGTCATTTCAAACCAACATGTTGGTCTCAGAAACAAATCTTTCTGCTCTTTAAAGAAGGCTGGACATTATTCAGGAGGATCAATGATCAGGAACATGTTGGAGGATTGGACCGGTTCTGATAGGAATCATTTAAAACATCAAGTTGACAATTTGTTTGGTTCTGTTGTGTCTCACAGCTCTTTATTTTACAAACAGTCACAATAAAATTAATCTTTAAAACAGAACTCCACATAAAGTTTTTAGAGGTTTTTTTTTTACCAGGTTCCATCAGAGTTTCACACAAGAAGAAGAACCAGAACCCAGCTGTGTGTCCTTTAAAAGCAACAATTCAATGAATCATAATGTAACGATGGCAAACAATCAAACGAGATATTGTGATTGAGTCAGCAACATTTTAATTTAATAACTGTTACAAAGTAACTCAGTTAGCGTTATCGCTACACAACCATTAGAAAAAGAGCACACAAAACGTCTGTTCCACCACCGTCGTCACCTAGCAACGGCGAAATGATATTGACCCTGCTCCGCAACCACGTCAAACTGCGACACAACTAATAAATAACACAAACAAAAAAACACAAAACAGTATTAATTTACCTTGACTATTCCATCAAAATGGCCTGTGTGCCACATTAAGATTGACTTTAAATCTCCTGGACCGCCATCATCAGAGAGGTGCGCCGTTACTATTTGTTGTAACTGTAGAAATAGAACCAGTAAGAACTCAGATGTTGCCAGTTATATTTACAGAGAGGTTTGATCTACTATCTACAAAAATCAGCTGCTCTGTTCTAATGAAAACACCTTCATACTTTTATCTCTGGGGTGTTGTTGATGATGATGTTCTTCTGCTTCCTGGCTCCATGTCAGACTGTGGAAGTCATTTCCATGACCTCCTCCATGTCCACATCACCTCAGATCTAGTCATAGGAACCTGATGGATGTCCCACACTGTCCTGAAGATCTGTGTGGACAGAGCCTTCATTTCCACTGTCCCCAACCTCTGGGAAACTGTCTCCACCAGCATCAGATCTAATGACACTGTGGACTGTTAGAAGTCCACTTTCAGTACCAACTTTTTGAAATGTCTACTGGGTGATTCTGGTGTTACTGGTCTCCATTGTTGTAGTTAATCTTCCTCCTAACTTCTTTGTATTATTTTTATGTGATGCTCTGTTTTTCTGCTTTATGGAATTTTAATGTCAAACTCTTGGTGATTCCATCTCTGAATACTGATGGATGAATATTTCCTGACTTCCTAATTGTTCCTGGTCCCTCCACAGAGTGGACCAGCAGAGCTCAGAGGTTCCCAGTGGTCCGTCTGCCCAGCAGAAACAAACAAAACTGGACTGCATATTTAGGGTCTGTACATAAACAATAACTACTT
The DNA here is from genome assembly GCF_003331165.1 of Xiphophorus hellerii. Classification (NCBI taxonomy): domain Eukaryota; kingdom Metazoa; phylum Chordata; class Actinopteri; order Cyprinodontiformes; family Poeciliidae; genus Xiphophorus; species Xiphophorus hellerii. The sequence continues at coordinate 6,748,070 of NC_045679.1, read as the reverse complement.
TTCCATGAGTTCTGTTCAAAGTCACTTTCATGCTGCACTTTGTAGACCAGAGGACTGTGAGTCTGTCCAACATCCATCTGGTGTTTGGCTTATGATGTTTCCTTCATCTATTATTCTGTTCCAGCTGCTGGAGGACAATATTGTCACTTTTGTGAAGAAAGAACTGAAGAAGATCCAGAAAGTTCTGAGTTCAGATTACCCAGAACATTTAGAGAGTCAGAGAGATGATGAGGTGTTGGAAGGTGATGATGAAGAGCAGAGGAGGAGCAGCAGAGAGGCAGTGATGAAGATCACACTGAACTTCCTGAGGAGGATGAATCAGGAAAAGCTGGCTGACCGTCTGGAGAGCAGTAAGAGGATTTCTTCAGAGATTTGAAATTATAGATAAATCACATATTTACTGAAATTTGAAGAGATGGAATCACATTAATGCAAAACATCTTCAGAAGTGATGTAATCAAATTCAAAAGATGATTTTTTTTCATATCTGATTTTTGTTATTGTGTTAATTTAGGACATTTTGCTCCAGTTTGTCAACACCAACTTAAATCTGGTCTGAAGAAGACGTTCCAGTCTGTGTTTGAGGGGATTGCTAAAGCAGGAAGTCCAACCCTTCTGAACCAGATCTACACAGAGCTCTACATCACAGAGGGAGGGACTGGAGAGGTCAATGATGAACATGAGGTCAGACAGATTGAAACAGCATCCAGGAAAACACACAGACCAGAAACAACAATCAGACAAGAAGACATCTTTAAAGTCCAACCTGGAAGAGATCAACCAATCAGAACAGTGATGACAAAGGGAGTGGCTGGCATTGGGAAAACAGTCCTAACACAGAAGTTCACTCTGGACTGGGCTGAAGACAAAGCCCACCAGAACATCCAGTTCATATTTCCATTTACGTTCAGAGAGCTGAATGTGCTGAAGGAGAAAAAGTTCAGCTTGGTGGAACTTGTTCATCATTTCTTTAGTGAAACCAAAGAAATCTGCAGCTTTGAACACTTCCAGGTTCTGTTCATCTTTGATGGTCTGGATGAGAGTCGACTTCCTCTGGACTTCCACAACAAGGAGATCCTAACTGATGCTACAGAGTCCACCTCAGTGGACGTTCTGCTGACAAACCTCATCAGGGGGAAACTGCTTCCCTCTGCTCTCCTCTGGATAACCACACGACCTGCAGCAGCCAATCAGATCCCTCCTCAGTGTGTTGGCATGGTGACAGAGGTCAGAGGTTTCAATGACCCACAGAAGGAGGAGTACTTCAGGAAGAGATTCAGAGATGAGGAGCAGGCCAGCAGGATCATCTCCCACATGAAGACATCACGAAGCCTCCACATCATGTGCCACATCCCAGTCTTCTGCTGGATCACTGCTACAGTTCTGGAGGATGTGTTGGAGACCAGAGACGGAAGAGAGCTGCCCAGAACCCTGACTGAGATGTACATCCACTTCCTGGTGGTTCAGACCAAAATGAAGAAGGTCAAGTATGATGGAGGAGCTGAAACAGATCCACACTGGAGTCCAGAGAGCAGGAAGATGATTGAGTCTCTGGGAAAACTGGCTTTTGATCAGCTGCAGAAAGGAAACCTGATCTTCTATGAATCAGACCTGACAGAGTGTGGCATCGATATCAGAGCAGCCTCAGTGTACTCAGGAGTGTTCACACAGATCTTTAAAGAGGAGAGAGGTCTGTACCAGGACAAGGTGTTCTGCTTTGTCCATCTGAGTGTTCAGGAGTTTCTGGCTGCTCTTCATGTTCATCTGACCTTCATTAACTCTGGTTCTGATGTGATGAAAGAAACACAAATATCTAAGAAGTCTTCATTACTTAATAAATCTGACCTAAAATCTCTCCATCAGAGAGCTGTTGACCAGGCCTTACAGAGTCCAAATGGACACCTGGACTTGTTCCTCCGCTTCCTCCTGGGACTTTCACTGCAGACCAATGAGAGACTCCTACAAGGTCTGCTGTCACAGACAGGAAGTAGCTCACAGACCAATCAGGAAACAGTTCAGTACATCAAGGAGAAGATCAATGAGAATGTGTCTGGAGAGAAAAGCATCAATCTGTTCCACTGTCTGAATGAACTGAATGATTTTTTTCTAGTGTGGCAGATCCAACAGTCTCTGAGTTCAGGAAGTCTCTCCACAGATGAACTGTCTCCTGCTCAGTGGTCAGCTCTGGGTTTCATCTTAGTGTCATCAGGAAAAGATCTGGATGTGTTTGACCTGAAGAAATACTCTGCTTCAGAGAAGGTTCTTCTGAGGCTGCTGCCAGTGGTTAAAGCCTCCAACAAAGCTCTGTAAGGACACAGATTGTTACTGTATTTTTTATAGATAGGAATCTGCTAATTATGAGGTAAATATTCATGTTTCAGTTTATATATTGGTGTATTGTCTCTTCATTAGGGGGTTGCGCAAAAAAGAAACAGACTTCCTTCAGCAGCTGGACATAGTGTTACATATTAAAGCAGCAAAACTCCTCCACTGTTAAAATTGAAATTAGATTAATATAGTTAATTGTGAAAATTTATAATGCTATTTCCAACCTCCTTGTTACCTGTAGTTCAGTCCTTTAAGGCTGGAGGTCCAACTATATAATGAACCAGTTCACAACAAATGCAACGGTTGTGTAAAATAAGATAGTTCCTTCTCTGTCCAATAAAAACATTGTTGATCTGAAAGAACATCAATTTTGAGGAATTGTTTAATAACAGATTTTCTCCCTGTCTCCTCAGACTGAGTGACTGTAACCTCTCAGAGAGAAGCTGTGAAGCTCTGTCCTCAGTTCTCAGCTCCCAGTCCTCCAGTCTCAGAGAACTGGACCTGAGTAACAACAACCTGCAGGATTCAGGAGGGAAGCTTCTCTCTGCTGGACTGAAGAGTCCAAACTGCAACCTGGAAACTCTCAGGTTAAATGTTCTCGATGCTAGTTATTTCTATCCACTAGCTGCTAGCAGAGATTGAAAAAAGTATTTGACCATCCAACCAAATGATCGTAATCAGGTGTTCCAATAACTTCCATGGCCACAGGTGTATGAAAGTAAGCACTTAGGCATGTAGACTGTTTTTACAAACATTTGTGAAAGAATGTTTTGCTCTCAGGAACTCAGTGAATTCCAGAGTGGGACTGTGATAGGATGTGCAACAACTGGGTTTTTTCATGTCCTGGACAACTGAGAACCTATAAATATGTAGAAATTGAATATTTGGGAATCATAACTTAAACTTAAAGCTGAGTACCAGAGTTTCCTATAAAAATATTCAGAATTTATTTTGTGGTTTTAAAGGCTCTACATTGAAGATGATAAGAAATAAAGGCATACTTTATTTTGTATTACTATCAGCTTCAATAGCCCCTCTGCTCTCTGCTCACATACGGAGCTGTCGGCTAGTGGCAACATTCAGCCCCTCCAGTTTCAAACTCTTCTTATTAAAGTAAGAGTTAGAGAGTTAAACATATTTTTTTTTGTTTGTTTTTACCCCTCCAGGGTTTTTTGTGGGCTCCAGTGTCCCTTATATGATAGTAGGCTGACAGGAAATGGGGAAAGACATGCGGCAAATGTCGTCGGGTCCGGGAGTCGAACCCGCGACGAGGACTCAAGGCCTCCAAATACGGGTCGCGCTAACCACTGCGCCACCACGGCACGCCCCGAGTTAAACATAATTGAAATATTGGCCACATTCAACAGTAAAAAGGAGCTAAGTCTATGAAAGCAATGTAGCCAGTTTAGCTACTTTTGATTTAAGGCATAATAATGCAGTTTATCATGATTCAGCTGAAGTAATGAAATTAACAAACTGTGGTCTGATTTTTATTAGTGTGTTTCTTCCTCTTAAGCAGTGAAAGTAAATAAAATGTGTTACATGTCTTTTGCTTTAAGTATTTACTTACTGGAGGGTTTTTGTTTGTGCTGCAGAGCCACAGCTAACAGCTAGCTCCTCACTTCAGCGGCTCTAACGGAGCCTGTGCCGTTCAGCTGCTGTTACTCCTCCTACATTTTGGACTGAACCATTGTTCTAAGAATGGTGGGGGGGTTCCTTAAAATTAATTCTTGTACTTTTCTTAGATGAATGGCAGAGTTACTTTGTTCTTTGTTAATATGGCATTTTATATTGATATTGTTTAAATGCAAAGGTTTCTTTCATGATTTATTTGTGGGTACAATTCCAAGATTACGGGGGTCCGGAACCCCCGACCCACCTGGGATTTACGCCCATGTCCATACAGGTCAGCCTGTGTCCAGGTTGAGTGAAAAGAGGTGCAGGTGATCCAGGCTTCAGAGACCAAGCAGTGGCAGCACGAGGCAACATGTAGAGGCACCAGCTGTGTGATTGGTCCACTCTCCTGGTTTTAAATGCATCAACTATAAACCTATCTATAGAAATAAATCTGCTCCACCAGGCCAGTGAAACGATCAGAGCAACAAAGACTCTTGCAATCCAGCTTTGTCAGAAAAAAAGAACTTTATTGCAGATCCTTCCTCCCAGGAGTTGTTAGACTTTCTAACCAGAACTGCTCCCAAAAACTCTTACATATGATTATAAATTGCTCTACTCAGCTGCACATTATTTCAAACTGATTATGATGTTTTTACTAAATGTACAACATTATTATCCCTCTATTGTAAATGTGTCCTTACTCTACAACCTCCAATTATTTTTTATTTTTACCTTTTCTTCAATGTTTTATTTTTCCATTTACCTTAAACTTGTTGCTGGTAAACCTGAACTCCCTGCTGTGGAAAAATGAAGGATGTTTCTATTCTGATCTGTTCTATAAGTGACAAATGTTGATTTTTATTACTCATTTAATGGAATTAGAGTTTTATTACTATTTCATTTTAGTGACAATTTAATTTATTGACTTTTTTCCTCTTGTGAAAATGATCAGTTCAGATCTTGGGTTCTACCTCAATGTTCTCATATTCTCATCATGTGATGAATTGTGTGTCTGCAGCTTATCAGGCTGTTTGGTCTCAGAGGAAGGCTGTGCTTCTCTGGCCTCAGCTCTGACCTCCAACCCCTCCCATCTGAAAGAGTTGGACCTGAGCTACAATCATCCAGGAGACTCAGGAGTGAAGCTGCTGTTGGCTGGACTGAAGGATCCACACTGGAGACTGGAAGCTCTCAGGTATGGAGGAACCTGCTGCAGGAGCAGAGAAGGTCTGATAGAGGAGGAAGAGGGAGAAATGTCTTTAGTCAGACTGCTGGGAAACATTTAGTTTGAAGCTTAATGTTGAATTTGATCATTAAATATTTAGTTTGGAACGATGGGATTTATAAGTGAATGAATAACATGATGAAAATATAACTTGATATTCTGAACATCCTTTTGTCTGTTATGACAGTTGAATAACTAAAATTATTTCTGTTAATGTTGACTGTGTAACTTTGCAAAGAACAGCCTATTACCATATATCACCATTTTCCACATGGTGCTGTATGAACCTGGGAAACCGACCCATCTACTGGAACCACAATGACATGGTAGTCAGAGCAGCAGGGGGCCAAATATAGCTCCATGTGGAACCAAGAGGTTGGAGAGAGAAAATCAGTTTGAAACTGTTTCCTATCAGAGTTCAGTTTGTCTCTCTGTCTTCACAAACCAGGAGCATCATGGGCTGGGCGGGGCTTCCACTGATGGATCTACTGAGGAAATACAAGATGCTGATTGGCTGATGGACAGGAAGTTAGACTGTTCAGATAAATTACATTAACAGATATTATTGGCATTGAAGAGATATGGCTGAGAGCAATTATAGATTCTAGAATAAGTGGAAATGTTTCAGTAACAGGAAGAGGATGAGCAACATGTTAAAATAATCATCTATATTCAGAGAAACAAGTAGAGGAATTTATCTAGAATATATATAATATAAAGTCAGAACCTTCTTGAAATTCACTGTTATACAGACCACAAGAGATCTTTTAAGCTAAACAGTCATTAATATCTAAAATAACCCTTTGAAGAATTTGAATTCATTTGAGTCACAAGAAGATTTTATTTCCTTTTGGGATCAATAAGCTGTTTTTAAATTAGAATTTAAGTATAACAGTAGAAATAATAATAAATAATTAGAAATGAAAGAAGTGCTTGTTTTTGGATTGTTTTAGGAGCAAATTTGTTTCTATTTTTTCTCACGAGTTTTGTAATTTTTGTTCAAAAAACAGTTTTTCATTTGCTGCTCAGTTTTCCATTTCTGTATCCAACAGTTAAATAATGGAAAGATGAAATTCCAGATTTGCTCTGCTTTGATTCAAGCTGGTGTTTTCCCTCAAACCAGCTCTGATGCTGATCCTCAAACTAAGCCTGATGCTGTTCTTCAGCCCAGCCTTGATTCTCAGGCTTCATTGGACTCTTTCTGTTAAAACTGACATGGATTAATTTAGTTCATAGAGGAATTTAATATTTCTCTTGCCAGCCTCCTTGTTGCCTTTAGTTCAGTCCTTCATGGCTGGAGGCCCATCTATAGACTGAACCAGTTCACAACAAAAGGCAACATAATTATATATAAAACAGTCCCTTAAATCAGTAAAGAGGAACATTGTTGACGGGAAAAAAAGACACATTTTGAAGAATTGTTTAATAACAGATTTTTCTCTCTGTCTCCTCAGACTGAGTGTCTGTAACCTCTCAGAGAGAAGCTGTGAAGCTCTGTCCTCAGTTCTCAGCTCCCAGTCCTCCAGTCTCAGAGAACTGGACCTGAGTAACAACAACCTGCAGGATTCAGGAGTGAAGCTTCTCTCTGCTGGACTGAAGAGTGCAAACTGCAACCTGGAAACTCTCAGGTAACTCTGGGCACTTGACAAATTGCTGCATCTTAGGAGCAAAAAGAAACATTATTACAGATCCCAGCAGTTGCTTGGCTTTCTTATTTATTCCACATGTTACAAATCCATCCATCCATCCATCCATCAGTTCAGACCTTGGTCTCTACCTCAATGTTCTCATCATGTGATGAATTGTGTGTCTGCAGCTTATCAGGCTGTTTGGTCTCAGAGGAAGGCTGTGCTTCTCTGGCCTCAGCTCTGACCTCCAACCCCTCCCATCTGAAAGAGTTGGACCTGAGCTACAATCATCCAGGAGACTCAGGAGTGAAGCTGCTGTTGGCTGGACTGAAGGATCCACACTGGAGACTGGAAGCTCTCAGGTATGGAGGAACCTGCTGCAGGAGCAGAGAAGGTCTGATAGAGGAGGAAGAGGGAGAAATGTCTTTAGTCAGTCTGCTGGGAAACATTTAGTTTGAAGCTGAATGTTTAATTTGATAATTAAATATTTAGACGCCTCATCTGGAGACAGAGATCATTACCCAGTTTTCTGGAATATTCTCCAGACTAAGAACGGCTCATGTGACCGGTGGACTTCTGCGTTGTGTGTTTATAGGATAAACCATAAAAACACAGAGTCTGGGTTTGGAGGCGGACTCCGTTTATTCAGCCTGTCAATCGGGAGATATTAGCATTAGCACGTAGCATGTGCTCCAGTTCTCCAACCCGATCTCTACAAAATCATAATGTTAGCATGCATCAAATCTTATAAATGCATAATAGCAACTCGAATGAAAATATTAACCTAACATTAATACAGAAGAAAAAAAATAAACATTTGGACAATATAAATGAAAGGATTACAATAGATTATAAAACTTGCCTCTTCCCAGTGGAACGAGTAACAAAAGGGAAGAGGAAATGAACAACTTAACATTTATAATGGTGCTGGAGGACCCTGAACAAAAGAAGAAGAAAGTAGGGCGGAGCTGGAGGACCAAACCCCTCATAGCAGACACAGAGGAACACAAAGACAGACAAGTATAAGAGGACAAATAAATTAACGAAAACATTTTGTGAAAATATACAACAATATAGACCCAGTTTCATTCACCCCCCTAGATTTACACAAAATTATAAAACCATAAGGAAAACAAACACACACACAAAAAAACATACATCACAGGCCAAAAATTACCACAGCCAATGGGCAAAGTCGGCGGAAGAGCCATCTACTAAAAGATTAAGAGGTTACAGAAACCTATCAGACAGGATGTGGTGCCCTATACACCACACCGTTTTGGCTAATTACAATATTCAGAAATAAAAGCCTGTACACGCCATCCATATACTCAACAAAGTACTTGCCTAGAAGCATAACAATCAGGAGACCAAGGATGAAGTATGGGGAAAAACAAAACAAACAAACAAACAAACAAAAAAATAATTACACAGTTCTGATAGGAGATTTTTGATTCCCAAAAACAGACTCAATCTGGGCCATAGACTCAATCAATCTACACACCGGCTTGATAATCCTGCCAAGACGCGTAGTGACTCTGTGACCTAAACCCCTGTCCTGAAGGTCATGTAAGTCCCCTTGATGACTATGTCACTCAATGGAAGGGAGTGAAGGAGCACCTGCACCAGCCCACCCAAGGGAGGCAGAACACATCTCCTCAGGGGAGGGTAAGTCTTCGCTCTCACATGATGACTGTGCCTGAACCCAGGATGCCGTACGGACCTCACTAGACTCACAGACACAAGGAGGGATAACAGGCCCTAGGGTGTCAGTTCCTCTCTCTGAGGAGGAGGTATCGGGCTTCCCTGGGGCAGCAACAGAACTAACAGAGCACTGCTCATCCAATGAAGGGTCCAAGGGCAAGAAGTTGACCTGGAGTAGGAGGTTGCGATGAACTGTCCTTTCACGTCCTGAGGAATCCCTGATCTTATAGAGGTTAAGGCCGGGTTTAGAAGCGACTACCTCAAAAACTGTAGACTCCCATTTATCTGACAGTTTACGTTTCCCTCTCGCGCTCTTGTTTGCCAACAGCACCCGGTCCCCCACCGACAGAGGTAAGCCCCTGACCCTTTTGTTGTACTGCCTTGATTGGTGTCTCTGCTCAGCAGCACTTCTTGAGCCAGGACCATAGCAGAATGTAGATCATTCATGAGTGACTTGACATAGGCATTGTAATCACAAACTGTGTCATCACGAAGAACACTCTTGAAAATGAGATCAACAGGTAACCGTGGAACCCGTCCAAACATCAGGTAAAATGGCGCAAACCCAGTCGTTTCATGTGCAGTACAGTTGTACACAAACGTCATCGACTGAATCATTTGTGGCCACTTCTGTTTCACTCTAGGGGGCAGAGATCTCAGCATGCTCCCCAAAGTTCGGTTAAACCTCTCCGTAACACCATTGCCCATGGGGTGGTAGGGCGTAGTGTGTGATTTCATAATGCCCCCCATGTCCAATAACTCTGCCACCAACTCACTCTCAAAGCTTGGGCCCTGGTCAGAGTGTATGCGCTGAGGGAAACCATATATGCAGAAGACACCCTCCCACAGCTTCTTTGCCACACTCTTAGCTGACTGGTCACTACAGGTGAAGGCATGTGCCAACTTAGTAAAGTGGTCAGTGATCACAAGTACATCCACAGACTTGTTGTTTCTGTCTTCAGCTGACCAGAACTCAATGCACACTAACTCAAGTGGGGCATAGGTCTTTATACTCTCCAGTGGTGCCCTGGCAGCTGGTTCAGGGGTCTTACTGGCAACACATCTTGAACACTGCCTTACATAGTTACGCACATCCTTGTCCATATCAAACCAAAAAAAACGTTGACGAGCAAGCGACAAAGTGCGCGGCTGGCCTTGGTGACCGGCATTGTCATGTATGCCAGAAAGTACCACTGACTGCAGGGACTCTGGTACGACAAATTGGAAGCGCTTGCACTTCGTTAAGGGATCTTTGGTGACACGGTAAAGAATCCCATCCAAAAGCACAAGTCTATCCCACTGCTTCAAAAGTTTTAAGGTCTGCTGACACTCATTGTAGCGTTCACGTCTAGAAGGCCTCCGCTTCCTGGTCACATAATGGAGAACCCTGGAGAGCGTGGCATCGTGCTCCTGTTGAGACTGAAGCTCTGCCTTGGATAGTACAGAAGAAGCATCATCAGGAACCACAACTGACGGCAAGTGGTCAGCTAGGGACGCAGCTCGGTGTCTGGACGCCACCTCAAAGTTGCTGATGGACGATAGCACAGAAGAGACATCATCTTCAGACATGGAGACGTTGACAGCCATTGAGAACGGTAAGTCAACCAAAGACTGGGGGTGGCAAGTCAGATGGAAAGCCGCCTGCACAGACTCATCTGTCACATCACAAGCCTGCTTCAAGAGGTCAACATAGGGTTCCGCCAGCACACGTTCAGCCAGCGACCTGACAAATAGCCTTCTGCTCAGAGCATCTGCCACAATATTCAACCTGCCCGGGACATACTTGATGTCAAAAGTGTATGGAGAAAGCTTGGAGACCCAGCGTTGCTCACAAGCATCCAGCTTTGGCTTGGTCAGAATATACGTGAGAGGGTTATTATCGGTCCAAACAGTGAATTTATGACCCTTCAGCCAATGACTGAATTTATCACACACTGCCCATTTAAGAGCCAAAAACTCAAGTCTGTGAGCAGGGTACTTGGTTTGGCCACGACTGAGAGACTTGCTAGCAAAAGCAACTGGTCTTGCCCTCTCCTCACCCACCGGTACCTGAGAAAGAACAGCACCCAGACCATCAGTGGAAGCATCTGTGGAGAGGATGAAAGGCCTGTCAAAATCCGGGTGTGCCAAAACCACAGAATTGAGGAGTGAATTCTTCAACTGCACGAAGGCTTCCTCACACTCAGGGGTCCAATCAAGTGGTGTCAGTTTCCTGAACGTCCCAGGTCTCACATAACGACTGCTGCCCTTGTGTCTTCTCTTCTGGCCCGCAGTCAAGGCAAAAAGAGGTTTGGCAACACGAGAACATGCAGGGATGAAATGTTGGTAAAATATTACCATTCCAAGGAAAGATCTAACCTTCTGTTGAGATGGGGTGTGACCATCAGCCTCCATTAGATCAGCCTTTGTGAAGCCAGATATTACTCTCACCTTCTCCTCATCAACAGAAACACCAGATGCACTCACTACATGTCCAAGAAATGCTACAGACCGTCTCAGGAAGTGACACTTCTTCTGAGAGAGTTTCAAGTTGCTGGACCGCAGCCGGGAGAATACAACGCTCAAACGGTTTAACGACTCCTCTTCAGAAGGCGCGAACACCAATAGGTCATCCAAGTAGCAGAGGAGACTGGAGAAGTTTAAGTCACCAAAGATACTAAGCATCATGCGCATGAACGATGCAGGACTATTACAGAGACCTTGGGGGAGACGATTATACTCATATAGGCCAAGTGGTGTAGTGAAGGCCGTCAAACGTCTGTCGGACTCATGCAGAGGCACGTTGTAAAACCCGGAGGTCAGATCCATGGTGCTGAAAAAGGCATTCCCTCCCAGTGCGGCAAGACAATCAGTTTGGTGGGGCAGTGGATGGGCATCTTTAACCGTCCTAGCATTAAGCCAACGAAAATCAGTACATATTCTCAAGTCGCCATTCTTCTTCCACACCAACACCAAGGGTGAAGCATATTCACTCATTGACTTACTGATTATGCCTTTCATCTCCATCTCTGATAGCACTTCTCTCAGCACTTGATCATGTGCTGGGGGCACCCTGCGGAAAGGCAACCTGAAGGGGCGAGCATCAGATAGATGGATCCGGTGGACAAACCCTTTTGCTTCTCCACAGTCCAAATGGTCCTTGGAGAACACATCCTGAAAGCTCAACAACAGATCAGCCAGCTTCCTCCTCCACTCATCAGACACTTCACAACCCTCCAAGTCCACATCACCAAGGCCACAGTCCTTTAGCATCTGCACAGGATCTGATGATTCACATCCCAGAGAGAATGAAGAAGTAGTCTGGCTAGACTGCACCATACATGAGACCGGAGTGACAGGAAAGTCCTCAACAGCCACACAAGGGAACACATCAGCTAACTTACTATTGCGGCGCAATATAAGAGGCTTATCAGTGGGATTAAGAACCTTCATGGGAATCCAACGATCGCCCCACATCGGTGTAATGACCCGACCAACCAAGATGTTTTTTGGTGTGGAGCGAGCTGAAGTCGGTTCCACGACGACAGTGCTCCCAGGAGACACAGGGGCAGAGGGAGGAAGCCTTCCCCAAACAATGTATTCCTTTCGGGGGAACAGTGTAACGGCCTGCTGCAATTTCACAGTACCCACCTTGTCAGGTACCTCTGGGCTCTGCCACCGGGAGGTGCAACTCAGTAACTGGAGGAACTGTTCACAATCAGGGTCAGTCGTATGAGAGGACACCATCTCCCAGTATTTCCCATCAGACTTCATTCTTTGGATCACTGGTCGAAGCACATTTGTGCCAATAATCAACTCATCCCTCCGTCCAGGAACAAGGAACATCGGCACCAGACAGTTAAGACCGTAGAGCTTCATGCTCAGCTCATAAATGCATTTAGGTCGTGTAATAAGTCCACCACAACCAACAAGGACAACTCTTTCAGAGACAGGTTGCGGGGACAGGACAACACCTGCCGCTCTCAGCTTAGCCTCCCCCGTTTCACTAAGTGTACATGACATGCTGCCCGAGTCCAGCATCCCTCTCAGTGACGTCTGGCCACCAATAGACACAGGGGCATAAAACAACTCACTAGCTTCCTCAACTCTTTGGGACCCAACCAAAATTATTGTTTTCTCGTTGGGGAAGCTTTCACAGCAGTCAACATACTCTGAGTGTGGATTAACAGAATCAGTGAGGGTGTTGTGTACAATGCCCATGTTGCCCCTCTCATCACACAGGCCAGTCAGTTTAAATCAACATGTGAAGCAGCATTTGAGGATCTCTGTCCCACTTCCTGCCTGCAGTCCAGTTTCACATGTCCTGGCTCAAAACAGTTAAGACATAACCTGTATAGTCTGCAGTGTGAATGTGTGGAGTGTTCACTGGACCCACAAACTTGACAGGCTAGGGGCTGTGTTCGCCGGGGAACCTGAGATCGGCCCGCTCTCTGGTGACCAGTAGCCAGAGACGCATTACACAGAGAGAGAACCCTGTCAAACATGGTCACCATCTGTTGAGAAACAGGTTCAATAGTGGCAACACTGCACGCCCCAGTGGGTTGCGGGCTTGCCACAGGGTCATGCAATGTATCGGCACCGTCAACAGCCTGTGTATTTGCCACTATGCTCTTGACTGTTCTCACACGACCATCCAGGCGTTGCTGGACCTCAGCTACTGTCCACTGTTCTGCTGGCTTCATTTGAAATGTCAAGGAAAGGGTGGGGTCAGGGCAGTGACTGATAAAACATCATCACAACCTCTGCATGAGGGTCCTCCACACATTTACCATGCCTGCGGAGACCCTCATCCACAGCATCAATGGTCTTATTAAGACGGATCTAATAGTCCATAGCATCCTCCCCAGTCCTGGGAACAGTACCATAAAAGTCTCTCATTGGCAGGTTGGAACATGTAAGTTCACTGAAATGGTGCTTTAATACATTAAAAACAGCATTAATTAACCCAGCACCACACAGTTCAGGACGGCACCGTAGAGAGACCTTCACCACATCACGGGCTTTGCCTGTTAACCTTGACATTAGCAGCCCATATTGTTCTTCAGGCGTCCCACAGTTAGCCCGAGACAGGTAACACCTCATCAGATCTTCCCATTCTTGGATGGAAAATGTGTCACTATTGTCACCCCTGAAGAATGGAGGGGCTTTGGCTTCAGACTGCACCACAACCTTCACATGGGGAGACTCCGGTAGAGTAGGAGATGCATTATTAGCAGGGTACTCCTGGGAGTGGCTGGCCTGTTGCACGGTGCACATTTTAGCTGTAATATTATCTCCAATTTGTTTTGCCAGGTCAGATATTAAACCACTGAGTGCCTCATGTGAAACATGTGTAGGCTGTGAATTAACAAAAGGAACTGGTGTGGAGTTTGCAACAGGCACAAACTGTGGATTTATCACAGACTGGTCAACTGTGCATTCATTGTGACCAGGCACCACAGGCCTACCTCTCCCAAAACACGGTGAAGCATTATGTGGATTGTTTGCTGAACCAAAACTGACACCACTGCCTACATATTCAAGTTCCGGCAGATTTGCATGAGACATGTCTGTGAATTGCAACAAAGCAAACAATTAAAAGAAAAATAATAACAATGACTTAAAAATATATATATAGAAAAAAAAATAATCACACCCAGAGCAAATACAGAAAAAAACCCCCCAAAAAAACAGCTTTTAATGGGAAACTTATTTTGTTGTTGTCGGTGTTGAGCGTCTAGCGCAAAAAAAAAAAAAAGTAATATTAAACCTGAAAGACCGCACTCAGGGCAAAGCGGCTCTAGCGGCGCAGCTCGGGACCACGAGACAGCCAGAGATCGTCACAGCTCCGTTGGGCTGGGGTTCGCTGACTGCGGACTCGATCAGAGATGTCTCGGGTCGAACGGCACCAAGTGTGACCGGTGGACTTCTGCGTTGTGTGTTTATAGGATAAACCATAAAAACACAGAGTCTGGGTTTGGAGGCGGACTCCGTTTATTCAGCCTGTCAATCGGGAGATATTAGCATTAGCACGTAGCATGTGCTCCAGTTCTCCAACCCGATCTCTACAAAATCATAATGTTAGCATGCATCAAATCTTATAAATGCATAATAGCAACTCGAATGAAAATATTAACCTAACATTAATACAGAAGAAAAAAAATAAACATTTGGACAATATAAATGAAAGGATTACAATAGATTATAAAACTTGCCTCTTCCCAGTGGAACGAGTAACAAAAGGGAAGAGGAAATGAACAACTTAACATTTATAATGGTGCTGGAGGACCCTGAACAAAAGAAGAAGAAAGTAGGGCGGAGCTGGAGGACCAAACCCCTCATAGCAGACACAGAGGAACACAAAGACAGACAAGTATAAGAGGACAAATAAATTAAAGAAAACATTTTGTGAAAATATACAACAATATAGACCCAGTTACATTCACAAGGAAAATTAAAGAGTGGGATGGGTTTAATAGTTTAATAGGGACTCTGACTAAATTAATAAAAGAAGTTCAGTTAGATTTCCATGATGATCTACTGATGGCAGAAAGGACTTTAAAACAATATTTGATGGAGCTCCAGACCAATCAGCCCCAAGAAGCAAAGATGAGAAGAAAAGTAACTCCATGTTGGTCAGATGGATGTTTAAAAGTTATGGGAGAGAAAAATAAAGAACTTTAGATTTTAAACAAAACTCACAACTTTCAGGATTTAATAAAATATAAATTACATAAAAAGTGAAGAAAACTATTCATGAGGCAAAGAAAGAAAGTGAGAATTTTAACAGTTTCATCCATTTAGTAGTTTGATCTCCACCAGGGGGCGACATCTGGAAAATGATCCAAAGAATGAAAGGAATCAGGAGAGAATGGAAATCCCTTGTTTTCCAGAGGAAATGAAGAATTGCAGTGAATGATGGTGAAAAAGTAGAATTGTGCTCTGTTGACTGTGGTAGAAATGAAAAAAACAATAATAAGACCTTTTAGACAGATCCAAGAAAAGACTAATGTGTTTAGGTTTTCAGTAGTTGGGAAAGCTTTTGGGATTGTTCAATAAAGTTTGGGAAAAATTCCCAACGTCTTGGAAAAAGGCAGAGACCCTTCATGTTGGAAAACCAGGGAAATATCCATCCGACCAATCAGATTCCAGATCCACAGCTCTGACGTCACATTTAGGATAAATAATGGAATCGTAATAAGAGAAAGAAAAACTTTTATTGATAAAGTAGAGGGATGATATCAGCCCATCAGATGGTTTAGAAGAGGGAGAGGAAGCATCATGGGACTGCAGAGGTCCTTCACCTGATCCTGGTTGTTGGGACAAGAACTTTGTTACTGAACTTAAGGACATTTTTCATGTTTCTGTACGTAAGTAGATTTAATGGTGGGAACTTTTACTCCACTACATTTTACAGTATCTGTACTTTCTACTTCACTACATTTCTATAAAGCGTTGCGTTACAAGTTACATCCAAGTCGCTTTGCGCTTTTTGATTTGTTGGTCAGTTTGAAAGTAATCAATGATTCTGGTGCCGCCTTTGCCTCCCTGATATCATGAACTGCTAGCTTTCAAAAATTCACCATCAAATCTGAAAAACATATCGAGGAAAGTTAAGCTGCTAAACGCTGTCTGAGTTTTGGATGTTAAACTGATTTAGGTTAGAGAAGTTTTATGTAATCTTACCAGCTTCTAGTTTAAATCGACTGCAATAAATAAAACAATTAAATAGTTGTAAGCAGCTGAACTGGCAGTAACATTGATTACTGCGGTCGGGGCGCATGGAGCGCAGCGTCTCCTGCCATGAATGTCCCAGTAACGTTAAACTCCTCCACATCCTGGTTACTGAATTAATGTGAATAATCTCCATCTCATATTTACATTTACAGTCATATTTCATTGTAAATGTGTGCTGGATTCAGGATGCTGCTTCTTCTTCTTGGTCTCATTGTAAATGTGTGTAGCAGCGCCACCTGGTGGTGTTGGTTGGTAGAGGAAGTGCTGAAAGGTTGGAGGTGTTTGTCAGAGGTGTGTGATGATGGAAGCCTCTCCCTGGTTTGTGAGTCTGAGCTCAGAGATCAAATCTTTGATTCTTGTTGAACTCTTTGTTGAATGTGATGCAGCTTCTCCTTTTTAATGTTTGTATTTCTGGATATTACAGTGAGGCCACAGCAGGTTTTCAGCAGCAGGGCTGTTTAGTGTTTCATTCCTTCATCTGTGTGTGGGAGTGTGGATGGAACAGGTATCCAGGTGTTGTGTCAGAGTTTAGATTGATTGTATTTTAATGCTGATTATTAAATCAGGTTGAGCTTCCAGAAATGTTTCCTTAGTTTCCTGTCCTTTTAGGCTTCAGTGAGTTTCTTCAGGTTGTTACTGAGGGATTTCCTTTCTCCTCTCTGTTGGAGCTTTTCCTGTGTTTGGAGAAATGAGTTCTGCTGCAGCAGCACCAACTGTCCTTCCTACATCCACTGCAGCTTGCAATCCAAATGTTGGACTGTTCCTGTCTCAGTGGAGGACAATGTGTGTCTGAGAGACATGTAATGTCCATGTTTGCTGCTGAAAGAGACTGATGGTCTGACCCCCCTCCTCCTTTCAGGGTGGAGCCTGCTGGAGTCCCATTCTTGACACCAGGTCCATGGAGATGTAAGTGTGTTTTTCATCTGATTCATGACAACAAAGCAGCTCACATTCAACCATCTTCAAACTGTCACATCACTCATTCAGGAGTCATCATCAAAGTGTCAATAAATGATCAATAACTGCAGCTGGATTGTGTTTGTTCTCTCCATCAGATTCCTGTCAACTCACCATCGACACAAACACAGTGAACAGAAAACTCAAACTGTCTGAAGACAACAGGAAGGTGACATTTGTGAAGGAGCTTCAGTCATATCCTGATCATCCAGACAGATTTGATTACTGGGATCAGCTGCTGTGTAG
Organism: Xiphophorus hellerii; assembly: GCF_003331165.1. Taxonomy (NCBI): domain Eukaryota; kingdom Metazoa; phylum Chordata; class Actinopteri; order Cyprinodontiformes; family Poeciliidae; genus Xiphophorus; species Xiphophorus hellerii. Next base: position 6,730,652 of record NC_045679.1, on the reverse strand, counting down.
AACTGGTCTGACTGGTCGCTGTTACTGGGAGGTCGAGTGGGGAGGAATAGTTTATATATCAGTGAGTTACAGAAGAATCAGGAGGAGAGGGTACAGTGGAGACTGTTTGTTTGGATATAATGATCATTCCTGGAGTCTGATCTGCTCTGATTATGGTTACTCTGTCTGGCACAATAAGATAGTAACTCGTCTCTCCTCCTCCTCTGTCTCTAACAGAGTAGCAGTGTATGTGGACTGTCCTGCTGGCATTCTGTCCTTCTACAGAGTTTCCTCTGACTCACTGATCCTCCTCCACACCTTCAACACCACATTCACTGAACCTCTGATTCCTGGATTTGGGTTCTTGTGGTCCAGTTCTGGTTCCTCAGTGTTTCTGTGCTGAGTTGAGTCTTAAGACTTTAAAGAGTCTAAAGTTTTTCCTCCTGTCAGAGAAACTCTCTCACTGTTGAACAGATAGTTCAGTCTCTACAATCTATTTCTTGGTGAAACAATTCTGATTGAGTCCTTGGAAACTTTTTCTTCTTCCAGTCCTTTAAATATGGAAGCTGGGATTATTCCAGAATTATTCCAGGATTATTCCAGGATCCTCATGTTTTTCTGTCTGTTTCCAGTCAAAGCTTCACACTGAATATCAAGATGTTGTTTCTCTTATTTTTTTCCTTTCATTCATCAGATTTCATTGAAATGTTGATCAGTTTTTCTCAATCACTGATCATTTTCTGTTTCTATCGGCTCCTGTTTTTCTCAACATGTCAGATTTGAATATTAAATCTTCCTTTTGTAAATGTGCTGCAGTTTTTCTTCATGTGTTTTAAATAAAAACATTTTTCTTCTGCATTTGGTTCATTTGCTGCTCATTCTGTTCTTTTCCTGGTCAAATTTAAATATTTGCATTAAAAAGATTTTTTCATCAACTCTGCCTTTCAGAAAGTCCTGATTTAAAGTAAAACATTCCCATCCCATGAAGGTCAGAGGTCAATGCTTTGAAGCCTAAAGTGGGAAAATCTTCATATTTTCTGTTTCATTCAGAACTTCTACCTGAAACTCAGAACCTGCAGAACATTTTTCTCTTTGGAGGAAAAATCCCTGGAACTGGAAGATCAGAGCAGAATGAAAACTGGAGATCAGTGTTGGACAGAAAAGGTCTGATCGCTGCATCTCTGCTATATTTTACATTTAAATCTGATAACAAAAAGTAAACCTGTTTTTAGTGAATAAACCAACATGGATATGACCCGCCACAGCGCCAACGTGGGCCACACCTGATTCAACCCAAACCGGAAAATAAAGGATTTAAGTGGAAAAAGCAAAACCCAGTAAAATCAGCAGCTGGTTGTGATTAAAATGCAGTTTGTTGCAGAGGTTCAAACTTCCTGATGGTGACCTCTCCTCCGTCCCTCACCTTGTCTGGCCGGTTTTAATCCTCACTGCAGTGTTAGACTGGAGCTCATCTCTCAGATTAACCAGATTAACACTGAGCTGCAACAGGAACCAAACGTCTCTCCTCCAACTTATTTCACTGATTAATAACAAGGTTGGTTAAAAACATTGAGCTGAGCTTCTCAGTCCTTAAAGAGTCATGAAGAAAGACTCACCCTGGAACTGCAGAAAAGAAGTTAGAAAGTTTAAAAATAGATGGATAAAACTTTGTAAATATATTCTAACAAGTGATTTAATTATCTGTTTTTGTATCTTTTAATGTATAAAACTGTATAAAAAAGGTGTAAATGGTTAAAAATCTTCAGAATGAGCCAATTTTTAACCTGATTAATCATCACAATAATTCTTTGTTGGACCATCGCTACGCGGTACTGAGGAGGAAACTTTAAAAAAGTTTTAATGTAACTTTCTCTATGTCCTAACATGAGATAATCTGAGAGAACAAATGGAGTTCCTCTGCCTCCTCCCTGTGTTCTGCTGAATTACTCTACTGGGTCAGAAACAAGCCATCAGAACCAGAACAATTAGCCATGAGCCTGCAAGTATTGGACATGTTTTTGTCTAAATGAGGTGATTTTATGGCTCCATTTTGCCAGATCACATAGTAGCATTTCTACCTAAAGCCAAACATTAACAGCCAATCCATGTGATCGGTATCTGTGATCGGCAGTGATCGGACCTCATGGTGATCAGAACCGGCAGGAAAAACCCTGATGGGAGCGTCTCTACCCAGGAGTAATATGATGGTTTAGAAGTTCATTGAAATCTTTTCCGTTTTGAAAGAAGCTCACATTTGGGGAACTTGTGAATGATTACATTATTTATCATACTTGGTTCTGCTTAAAATAATTCAATTCAACTGAATTATTCTATTGTCATTATTGTTCTTACATTTGGGAGATTGAACATTTCTGTTTTGATTAAGTTTTTAAAATAAAACTTTAAAAAGTTCAGAAAATAAAATCAATCTACTGAACTTTCTGATTTTATGAGGATCTGTTTAAAATGTTTGTTACAAAGTTGATTACTGCATTAATTTTGATGTGAATTAAATTGGTGTGTTTAATTTGTGTTTTTTGTAATGTACTGTTACTGGATGTAATACTATTTTTATTTTTTAAAGGATTTTGACCCGTTTACTGGCCGACATTTATTCTATAAATCATTTGGTGACCAATTAAAAAGTAAATGTATTGAACTAAAAATGGAATATCTAATTTCTGGAGCAGAAATATTAATCACTAATACAGTTTCCTCAAGTGACTGGAGTTTATTTATTTTTAACACAGTTTGATGAAATGGTGAAGAAAAATATAAGACAATTATAAATGGAACTGGTTCATTTTTGGGGTAAAACTGTCATAATTGTCAGAAAAATACAAAGAAAATTAAAAACTTTGTTTTTATACAACTTCAGTCAAATTAAACTTATAAAAAATGTTTAATAAATGATGGAAAATACTTTATTTTAAGATAAATCACGGTCGCACCACATGACATTTTTTAAGACCACAGCCGAATCATATTGATAAAAAACCTCTGAAAACGTCTCATTTTAATTTTAATTATAATTTCTGTGTGCACAACATTTCAAATGTTCTAATAATTGCAATGGATAAACATATTTTTAAATGTTTAATTTCCCCTGATGGAAATCCTGATACGTCAACGACCCTGAAACAGACGTTCCTCCAAAATCTCAGTGATTTCCTTTTCTTTCAGTCTTGCATCCACATCAGCAGAAAGAGGTTTTGAAAGCACTGAAATATCATCAGTAGCAATAATTTCAGCATTTAAAAGCTCAAATCTGACTTCATCTAGTTGAGTATCAAGTCCTTGAATGGGAGGTTTTAGACTCCTGGGTAGTTTGAGCAGTGAATGTAACAAACAGCCATTGATAGAAAAAGCTGCTGTTCCTGTAAATGAAGTCAACATGACAGTTTGATTTGATATGTCAGCCTCCTCTCCATCAGTAGAAGAGGCTACTGATGGATCTGATGATCCAGAGCAGTGCTTGCTTCAGAGTCAATACATTTAATCAGGTGGGATTTTCCACTTCCTGCTCCACCGTTGACATAGAAGTAAAATGGATGAGGGTTCAAAGCACAGAAACACTGAATACACCAGTCTCTTACTGAATAGAACACACAGGCCTTGTTCTGGTTCTGGTTCTGGTTCTGATCAATTGTGCGTAACACAGCTGGATCAATTGAAGGCTGTTCCCTGATGACTCTGACTTCTGTTCCAGCATCAGACTGATGACTGTAGTCGGGGGCAATATCCTGTTCTTTGTCCTCATCAGAATATCTCTCAGATTCTCATCACACTGTAATCTTACAGCTTCAGATTCAGGAGCAAGAATCCACCATTCATCAATCACATTGTCTAGTGATAATCATTCTAGCCTCAGTGTTCTGTTCTTCATGTGACTCCACTGAATCCAACTCTGATGTCGTCCACTTCAGAAGTGATGAAGATCCATTTTTCTTTCTCTTCCTGCTCATTTCTTTCCAAAGCTCCCATTTTTTCCAGGAGGATCTTCAATGTTCTCCAGCTCTCTTTAGATGATGAAGGAACTCAGACTGACTCCACCCGGCTGGTGCTCCAGGTGAGCAGAAACAAACAAACCCTAAAGTCGTCCCTGCAGACCAGCTTTAGATTTGGATCAACTGAACATCAAGCTTCAGTAACGTCTCAGTTAAAGTTTGTTTTCCAGATCTGAGGTCAGAAAGTTCTGGTTTCCATCATGTCCCAGTTCTTAGTTCTGCTTTTTTCTGCTTCTTTTTCTCCACTGTCCACCTAACAGAGACAAGAGGATTAAAATGCTTCATAGAAACGTTCTCAGATCTCAGATCCTCATTGAACCTGATGTCTGTAGTTTTAGTCAGAAGCTCTCCCAGATGTTCCAGATGAGAAGATCTGAGCATCTGGTTTGGTTGATCCAGAAGGTTCTGGACTCATCCAGAAACCCAGAACAACTGGACTCCAGTCACACCTTAAACAGAACATTCTGCTTCTAAATCCAGACTGGACCGCTTGATTTCTTTGGACCTGAAACATAAAGTGCTGTGAAAAGTATTTGCTCCTTTACAGATTTCTTTTGTTTTGCCTTTTTGTCCACCTGAAATGTTTCAGATCATCAAACTGATTTTAATAGTTGATGAAGAAAAACTGATTAAATTCAATAAACAGTTTTCAAATGATGATTTTATTCATTAAAGGAAAAGAGCTGAAAACCAACAAACACAAAACCAAGAAAAAACACAAAGCTGGAAAAACAAGACAAGAATAGAAATAATTAAACAAAGTTTAAATTACTGTCAATGGCAAGAATACAAAGTTTAAACTGAACAAAGTTTAGATAGAAAAACAAACATATAAAACTTTCACTCTGTTCTACATAAATCATCATCAAAATCAAAGCAGCAAAATATTTCCTGTATATTTTTATAAAACATCTTCAAGGATTTCCAGCTAAGTTTGTAGACAAACTCACAAAAAACATCATAAACCTTATTTTATTTGTTTAGCAAATATTTTGAAGAGAGAAAAACACTTTTATCTCCTCACTAAATTATTGCAAACTAGAAATCCCTCTAAATTACCTACAATTGTTTTTAATATTCATCCTAAATAAATTATTTTCTATTAGTTTATAGTTTGTTTCTTTCATTCCTAACAATGTTTCTTTACACCATGAAAGGAGTTTATTATAGACTTTGTAAATAATCAATGTTGTTCTGATCTCTACTAAATCATAACATTTTAAAGTATGCACTTTTATTTATTTATTTTCTTGTTACTAAATATTACAAATGTTTCCATAATTTAGTGTTAATCTATTTTTGTCACATTATTAATATTTGTAATTCTCCTTCCATTAAACTGTTGCTGCTCCAAACTGACCAGATCAAAATAATGTATCAGCAAATAAAGTAAATGTTAACAAATTAGATTCATTGCATAAATCATTTATGTAAAGTAAGAAACGTTTAGGACCCAGTTCTGACCCTTGTGGTTTTCCACAGGTAACTTCTAGTCAATCAGAATTCATATTATTTGTACATTTTGATGTCTTGAGTAACTTTTACCCAGGAATGTGAAAAGCCTCATGATTCAGAAATAAGAAAGAGAATAATTATATAAAAATATATATCTTTCTGATTATTTCCTGTTTGTATTTATAGTCAGACCAGTTACTGCAGCAGGAATCAGCTGTTCTTTTCTCTGGACTCTTTTCTCCTCATGATTCCATCATGAAACATTTTCATCAGAACTTCTCTCCTTCCTCATGAAGGTTTTATCAACCTGCCTCTAATTTCACTGCAGACTTTCTGCTGCTCTGAAAGAAGAAACTAAAAATCATGTGAGTTGTGATGTCATCAGTCCCACCACATCCCTCACATTTACTTTCAGTTTAGAGTCATTTTGTTGTTCATATATTCTTCATCAACTCTTTGGATCATTTGAACAAACTGTAAGTTTTCTTTTTTTCCTTCTTGAACTTTGACCTCAGGAACTTTCTTGTTTGTTTTTTGCTCTCTGATGTTTTTAGAAAACATCCACTTCTGATTTCTGGTCAAAGTTTCATCTCTTCCTTTCAAAGGTTAATCTTCAGGATTATTAGATTATTGATGAACTGCAATCAAACAACATGAACAGCTGATGTTTCTTTGGTTTTTCTCTGAACAAACTATTTCATGTTTCTATTTGCTGGATTCAAACTTTGAGTGATGTTTCCCAAAAAAAGATAGAAGATTAAACCATGATTTATCAGATATCCTGACTTAATTAAACCTTGATTTGGTTTCACAAAACCAATAGCACATTTGTTACATGGTAATTAATCCTCTGCCAGTAACCTGCTGCTCTTAGTTCAGCCTGGTGGCCCAAACCCATCAGAATCCAGTGTGTTTGTCACTGATTACACCTTCTTGTCTGCATGTCTTGGTCTTTTTTCCCTCCCTGAAATAAAATGCTGCAAATTAATTTTAGTATTCAGTCATGTACTATTATTATTTTCAACATTCAGATTCAGATGACAATAATTGTTCTCACTGATAAACCTCAATGCCAACTCCAGACAGCCAAACTCATAATCAGTCCTGCCGAGCCGAGCTTGTAAATTCTCCAATGTTTGTTCCTTAGATTTCAGGAACTGCAACTGAAAAGTTCCTCTCAGCAAGAATCACTTCTTGTTTGTGGTTCTGCTCACACAGCATCTGAGTCTGAGTGTTCACAGCAAGACATTTCCTTGTATGAGACAGGCAGCCTCTCAATGGGCAGAACAGCTGCCAATGTTTTCTGAATTTCATGATACACCAGATAACAGCCAAGTCCAAACAGCAGAAATCTTGTCATCAAATATTGAATTATATATACATCTTAAAAATCCTCAACCAACAATATTTGACAGATGCAGGGTCTTTCACTTCCCCCAGGAATTCATCATGTATCCAGGTGTAAATGTCCTGTTGGGGCAGGAAGGCTCTCCTTTGCTCATTCTCCTCATCAAACCCAGATCCATAGTTTACAATTCAGAAGACATGCAAAGAAAGAGAGGATCCAAAAGTGATAGTTCAATACACAGAGCAGAACACAGAGCAGATGAGGAAGGTAATAGGAGAATAAAAGCATCCGCCTTCACTGAGAGAAAGAGAAAAAAATAAACACTATCAGATCCGCACATTATAATATTGACTTCCACTAATGGAATTTATCTAGCGTAGCATCAGTGAGCCTGTGAGCAACTCATGGTTTCTTTAAGACATTTATTAACACATATTCATCTGATTTATTTAGGCCTGGCTCAACATAGTCGCACCTCCTTAGTTTGGTTTGGTTTTTGTGGAATGGATGAAGCTAGAATGAACTAATGTGTCAAGCTTGGGTTTATCTCTCATCCTGGATTTCTGAATGAGACTTTTGTAAGAGAGCTCTCCACCATTAAGTTTATATACAACACTTTCCTGCTGCTTCCTTTCAAAATAAAATATTAAAATGTGTTTGATTCAGTCAGAATAGTAGTTTTTTTCAGATCACATAAGCAACTTGTAGTCTGTTTCACTGCAGACCTTCTACTTCCTGATTCTTCTGCTCTGAAAATAAAAACTACAAACCAGGTGAGCTGTCCACAAGCGGAACAAGTCAGAGTTGGGCCAGGGGGCGGGGCTAATGACCGGGTCCTTTATACCCAAATAATAAAACTCATGATAATACAACTTTAAAACATAGACATGCCTGCAACAGCAGAGCTTACAAGTTTCACCACCACAGACTGTCATTCTGAAATCCATCAAACAGACATGAAGTACAACAAACCAAGAGAACAGAAACATCAGGCTGCTGGTCACTAATGATGAAACGACACAAATTCAAAGCAGTTTAGAACCGCGGATAGCAATTGGATTATTTTGACACTTTATCAATTTCAACTCAGAGCCTGAAGCAGCTAGCAACTGCTGAAGCTACGTTTATTGTTGAAACCTACTTTTTCCCCCGAAGAGTTTTTGCGGCGCTAGTGCCTCGTATTTTATTGTGACAGTAAGCAGACAGGAAAGAGGGCAGAGGACATGCGGCAAAGGTCACCGGGAGTCGAACCAGCGACGTCCGCATCGAGGACTAAGGCCTCCACTAAGGACTAAGGCGTGCTAACCCCCTGCGCCACCACAGCAGGCCCGAGAAACCAATTTATGTTACAGTGGTACCTTCACATTACTTAAGTTGATCCATGGGCGTAGTTTTGTTTATGGACGGTCGTGACATGTCACGACCAATATTCAAGGGATATAAAATAGTCCCGACCAATTTTTGCCATATTAATAAAAAAAAAAAAACATATGTATTTTTTAACAAAAACAAAATAAATAAACAAAAATCTACATTGATTAGTTTAATATTTCAATATACTACGCAGTGGTAGCATTCATTTTAAAATTCGCTGTTCTGAACTATGACGACCCGCTATTGGCTCACAGAACGTGGATCTACGTTCTTTGATTAGCTGCAACAGGCGGCGGCCAGCTGGCCACACGCGGAACGGAAGCTTGGTCCATGGTGCTGAAAGTTGTAACAGTCATTATACTGCTTGGTTCCTAGACATGAGTAGGTATCACCACAAGGGGGCGCCTATTCCCTTTTTCTTTTGTTGTACTATTGTACAGAGTAAGAACTTGTCTTCCATGTGGTGTAGAGGAGATCATCGGTGATGATGAGGTGCAGAGCGGTGAATTATCGTTTCTTTTCTCATGTATGAGACTGTAATGTTAGTACCGTGGAGACCTGGCTTTACATGGACGAAGTGAAAATAAAGTGACAGTGTGGAAAACTTCAACAGTGCGTCCTGCTGTTTTGGGTTAGAGTGGCTAACCACCATTGCTAACTCCTTCTCCAACCTCTCACCGCACCGTCACAAAGTGAACGCGTCTCCTTCTGAGTTTGACATTTATTATGAGTCTCCGAGACCATGTCGCCACCAAAAAAGAAAAGGACGACAGACATTAGAAGTTATTTCGCTACCTCGGCTGTAAGTACAGTGAGTGGACCCATAAGTTAGATATCTATCACGCAACGCATTTGTTGTAAAGTCCGGTGTTTAGTAAGGTCAGCACTGAATGTGAGGTAGAATAGGTCTGTTAATTATGTAATATTTTTTCACATAGGATGCTCAGACAGCAGAGCAAGGGGCAGAGCAGAACGATGGAGAGGTGGCTGGAGCTTCAGGGCTCCAGGTGAGGTGTTAGTTCTCAGATATGTAATATACTGTGAAATTATCTCAGTAAATATGGCATTTGAAGTGTTAGTCTTAAATTAAGTTAAGCCAGTGTGAATACAAATCAGGTTACGCTTTGTTTGCTCTATAGGAGGCAGTCAGTGTGAGTGCCAGTGACCAGGGAAGTCAAGGCAGCAGTGCCCTGGACATGGGGAGTGCGCCATACCAGCCTGATGTAAAATTCATTGCAGCACAGCAGCTGCCCAATAAAAGGTTGCTGTTTCAGGCCAAATGGTTTAGCCTCTTCCCATGGCTGCATTATAGCCCCACTATGCAAAAAGTTCTTTGTTTTGAGTGTGTCAAAGCCTTTACCATCAAAACGACCTCCTTGTTCACATTGCTATTGACAGCACATTTGACATATTACACTATATAAATAATATAATACACTATATCATATAAATATTTTTTAAAGTAAAAATAAATAGCTAAAGTTTGACAACTATTATCAAAGTTTGTCTTTACAATAAAATGCCTAAAATGTTAATGAAGTTACGTTTTTTATTCATATCTTCAAATAGCAAATGCACATTGAATTATGGAATTATGTTAATATGTTCATGAATACATCACTGTTAAGGTGTGTGTGTGTGTGTTCATCAATAAAAATGATTTAACAGAATCAGCTGTATCAAATGTAATTATTGTGCCTCAAAACAATTAAATAATCACATCAAAAAGTTTGAAACGTTGCCCTTAGTTTTTTTTGTCATTCCTATATATATGATAGTGTGTGAGAGATTGTGTCAGTGGCATTCATTACCTTAAAATACTTTGTAGAACAAAACTATACGAAGTTCGGTCCATTTAATTGTATTAGCTTGCTGGCAGATAAGCCACTTTCAATATGGCGGACGCTATAGAGCATCGCAACAACGAGCCGACCGGAAGTTATCAAGAGATAACGTCCGGTTCAAAAGCGCTGTCGTCCAATCAGTGATTTCTCAGGTCTCCAACTGGGACAAACCCTTTCCATTTTGTTAATGTTGTAGTGTTTTTGAATTTGGTGAAGTGGTTGCACCTCAGGGCCACCATCTAGTGGACTGATAGTAGAAGTGCAGCAGCTGATGGCAGCTTCCTCTGCCTCTCTGCTGTCTGACTGCATTCACCTGACACTGATATGAAGCAGAGAAGAAGAGCCAATCAGAGGAGGAGCAGCTGATCTTTTTCCAGCTCTAATGATGTAAAGGATGATCAGAGTTGATGTGCAGATGAATGATGTGTGTTTCCTCTGCAGGTGAAGGTAGAAAGTGTGTGTGAGCTGATGTGAATTCAGCAGAATGGATCAGTGTGAGGACAGAGAGGAGGGAGTCCCTCCCTCTAAAACCACTCTGTGTGGGGAAGATGAGAGCCAGAGCAAAGGTCAGAGGTGAGGTCACCATCTCTAACTGTCCACAGCCCTTTTCACACAGCGTTCACTATATCAGGCCAGAACAGACGTGGTGATGAAGCTGCTGCTGCTCCTCTTTGCTGATTAAGTTTTAATCATCATGTTTCTGTCAGGATCCATCAGAGACTCAAACCAGAACCAGAACCAGAACCCAGCTGTGTGTCCTTTAAGAGTGACATGTCAAAGGATGAGTTCATTAACTTTAAATCTCCTGGATCTCCACCATCAGAGAGGTGAGCTGTTTCTAACTGCTGTAACTGTTCAGTTTATATCTGTTATTGTGGCCATGTGATGATAACAAGTTCTGTTGGGTTCTGTTGTCATGAGAACATTAGACTGAATTTCAGGTTATTTTTTGTTCATTTGCATTACATCAATGACATTGATATCACCAAGGTAACATGATACCATGGAGACAATAAAGTCCAAATGTATAGCTGGTACCGCAAAAATGAATGAAAGAACTTCTAAGTATTAATCAGGTCCGTTTAGATTAACAATCTTTACCCAGAGCTTCTACACTTCAATCTAGTTTACAGAATTCTGAATATTTGATCTGATGTTTCCCTGATATCCATTTAATCATCATTCAGGTAGTGATACTGCCCCCTACTGGCCAGTTATTGAATCATACATAAGCAATTACAGGTGATGAATAACAGGGAAAATATAAGCTGAATAAATTCACTTTTCAATCAGGTCACATTTGCATAAACTATTATATTGACATAACTTTTTAGCCACAAACACTTAACTGCATTTTCTTCTGTTTCGCATCAACTTTATTTTTCCAAACAAAACAGACACATTTATTTCATCCAATATTAATTTAACACACAAACACAAAAGGCAGAAGTGAGTTTAATTTCTAGATTGATATTTGGATTGTTCTCTAAATCTAAATTTAATTTATTTTCCAGACAGAGTAATGCTGAAAGAAAAAGGCTTTTATGAATTAATTTTATGATTCCAGTTTCATCTCTGTGGTTCAAACATCATCCAACATAGTGGATTATTAACCATTTCCACAGTTAAGATAAAAATATCTCATGTGGATATCTTTCAGAACCAGATGGTCTCTAACGGACCATCTGGTTCTGATTGAAGCTCCATCAGATCCTCCTTGGATGGTCAGAGTGGAAATGATTCCTGGTTCTTCTCCATGTCAGAGCTCAACACTAAGATCACCAAACTTCTCTCAGTCATTTCAAACCAACATGTTTGTCTCAGAAACAGATTTTTCTGCTCTTTCAACAAGGCTGGACATTATTCAGGAGGATCAATGATCAGAAACATGTCATTTACTATTTTTACCTGTCAAATTATAATCATATTAACATAGGCTATTCAGCCTCATGGTTTAGTTATTATTCACCTAGTTAAACCGTGAATCCAGATCCCATCACACATAAAGCAGATAAACTTCTAACTTTTTCTCCGCAGTGATAAAAACCACTGACTGTGGCCTCAATAACTTATAATAAATTAAATTAAACGACTTCACTGAAAATACCAGCAGTTCAGCTGCTGGGATCTGAACATGCAGCCTCACAAATTCCTCCTGGTTGCATCTGCAGAGAAATCTGCGCAAGTTCATCAGTCATTTGGATCTGTCTGCAGGGGCGCCGCCAGGAATCTTGGACCCCAAGACAAAAAATTATCATTACAGGAAAAAAAAGATTTCTGCTGTCATTGGCAGCTATGCTAACTGGACTGAGCATTCACAACAGGCTATGCTAGCTGCAGCATAGCACAGAGCGAGAGGAGGGAGGATGAGCAGCACCACATGAGATTGTGATTGACAGCAATGAAACTCACCTGCCACGGATTGGTTGTTTCTAGATAGCAATGGGAAAAGTCAGAGGAAATAGATTTTTCACAGATAATCTTTCATAAAATATTGTCACAACATAATGACAGTTTTAACAAATATGTAAAAACAAATATTTTTATATAGAAATTACATATTGCAGCTTTAATTTCACTTAGGAGAGGGCAGGTCAGGAGGGACGTGGGTTAGAGCTGCTGCTGACTGACTCATCTGTTGTTAAGTGTGATAAAATGTACAGGTACCAGTTAAATATTTAAATATCTTGGTAATTTTTGTCCTTAATTCAATAAATGCTAGTGAAATGGAGGCAAATGGTTTGTAGCTAAAACTCAATTTACAACAAATTTAGAATCCAGAACAAATTCTTCCAGAACAGGAACATTTAGTTTTTATTATTATTATTTAGGATCTGTGGAGTTCTCATTACTTTTACTAATTTAGAGCACATTTAGAAAGTCCAGAGAATATTACACTGATCTAGCATCCCAGAAGTCCAGAAGTTACTTACTTACACTTATTTAGCATTTAGCAACCCAGAACAGAGATTAGAACTTGGAACCCAGAAAAACTACCATAGCAATTATTTTTAGACTCTTATTCTTCCAAACCAGAACAGGAATTAGACCAGAGGAAACTTATTTATACTTATCTAGCAACCCTGAATAGGAGCATCTAGTTTATTTACTTTGATCAACATTATTAGCTTTTTCTGCTTTTGCTCTTTATTTTGGTTTGTTATTTTGTTTATATTTCCTTTTAATTCCTGTAAAGCACTTTGTATTGCCTTGTTGCTGACAATGTGCTATATAAATAAAATTACCTTTACCTGAGCTAACTATGGCAAACGATTGATAATCTCACACAGTCTACCCACCTCTCAGAGAACTGGGTTACAAATTGACACTCTTACATTTTTCTTTCTCCGTCTCTCTGTTTTTTTGAAAATCTTATTTTATAATTTTTATTGGCAGTATAGTAACCGCCACAGTCGATCTTGTCTTTAACTGTCTGCTGCTGAACACCATCAAGAGCACTAAGCAGGAAAGAACCATTTCATGCAGATCCAGGGGGTTCAGGGTAAATATGGATGTGTGTTTTTAGCTCTGGGAGCGGTAACAGTTCATTTTTACTGGTAAAAACAATTTTACAAAACACAATGTGATTAATTTTGTAGTTGACAGGGCCTTATTTTTTAATTTCTATTAACAAAACAAATAATAATTATTGTTGGGGGGCCCCCTGTCAGTCAGGGGCCCTTGTAATTGTCCTAACTTTCCCCCCCTATATGGTTCCCCTGGTTGATGTATAAATAATGTTTGTTTTAGCCACAAAATGCTCAGCAGCAACCAACAAATCCCAAACTACAGCATAGAGCAGCTCATCCATGTAGCAGCTATGTAGCCTGACGTAAAAACATTTTGCTAGACAATGTCAAACATTGAGAAGTTTTAATTATTGTTATTAAACTTTATCAAACACAATGTTTTGAAGCTCAAAATACCTCAGAAATATTCAGAACCAACCATGAGAGTCAACTCATTTAAAGTTTAAACTCAGTTTCACACAAATACAAAGAGCCTAGCATAAATGTTTGGCTGTTGAACTGGACCGTTCAAGCTAATTTTCTATTAGCAGCTTTACAAATCTTTTACATTACTTTACATTACCAAGGCAAATTAAAACAAACCTTTTCCAAGGGGTGACAGCCTGCTGGTTTCCGTTATAGTGCCACTGGTTTCTAAATGCATAAAACCCATCCCCACGTCTCACGAAAACTAGGGTTGAGTTTGTAAGCTTCTTTGCTAGGCAGTTAGCGGGAACACACTGCAGGTGGTCACTTTTGGAGTTTTATTGTACATTAAATTGTCACTTGTCTGTTGTTATAAACCGTGGATCAGGTTGAGGCTTTTAATGGTTAAAAAATGTGTTGTAGATTTGTGTTAAGAGCAGTTATAATGATGGCAGAGCAGTTATGATCTTGCCTTGGAAATGTGATTGGCACTTTTAGAAATTTTAAATTTGTTTGAGGTTGGTGTGTTTAAGCCTCGTCTAAACTCGTCTCTGTCTTTAATGGCGAGTGTCACTAGTTTGTCTGGTTGGTAGCAACCGGACTTGTTCGAGCTTTAAGTTCAGTGGAAGGAAAAAGTGTGCTTTGAGCCTGGTTGTAAAATGACCTTTCTGGTGAAGGAGTTAGCCCATGTTTTGTTGGAATCCCATGAGAGTATGGTGCTGAACCATGCTGGGGTTGTTGTGGGTGTGACTCTCCCTGTTTTGTTTGGTCATATGTGATGAGGAGAATCCTAAACACTTGGTTAAGCAGTGATGTGACCTTTTGGTGTTGTGGCGATGTCGGCTCATTTTGGTTCGACACTCTTTTGGTGCTGCTGGCTGTGAGACAGCAGTAACTTTGAGTATGGTGCTGGACCATGCTAAGGGTGATCATGTTGTGGGTATTGATCTCCATATTTTCGGTCACGTTTGCTTACCTGACTTGTGTAGCAACGTTTAGTGGTAGTGGACCACTTGTTGCTGTGACCATTTGTGTTGAGTAACACCAGTTCAGATCTGGTTGGATTGCTGGTTATTGCTTTGGGGAGTGATAACTGGGTGAATCCATTTTGATTTGGCTGTGAACCTGTGGTAGGTCACTTGTGTGCCAGGTCTGTGTTCGTAAGTGACTTTCTCCTCTTAAGGTACCTAGGGGGTGTTAAAGCAGAAAGAACATGTCCCGTTTCAGCTGCTGTACCATTCTTTGCCAGTCTCTCTAACCAGTGACCGACATGATGGGCACAGCAACTTATGGCTGTGGGACATGTTGGTCATCCTGAACACTAAATTTTGGTAATGTATTACCAGCTCAAACATTTTTAAATTCATATTTGTTGAGTTTTTTTAAAGGTTCCCCTTTGGGGCCCTTTCCTTAAGGGAGGGGGTGTTACGGCCCTGGGCCTTATGGGCTGGGTTGCAGGTGTCTTGTTGTCTGTATTTCTGCTCCTCCCCTTTACAGGTGCTGCTGATTTTATTCATTTGGAGCACAGAGCATTTAAACCTGGCCATCTCCACCTACTGGGTTGCCTTTGGCATCCACTTCCCTCCTTGTGCACATTTGAGTTTGTCTTTGGTTTTGCACTTTAACACTCCCATATGCACTCATACAACACATCCAAGCATTTGCATTACACCACTGATACTGACATCCACAATCCATTGTTGTTTTTGTTAATATTACTTTTTATGCACTTTAACCACTGCATGGCCTCCTGTTTTTGTTATGACCTTGAGAAAGTCATAACATCAACCAAAAGAGTACAGATTACGAAGTCTGAATACTGTATTACCCTTCGATAATTATTAGATTTTTATTAGATTTAGAGTAGATGGACATATCAAACTACCTGATGCAGTAGTTCACTCATCCCTTACACTAAGGAAATGAGGAAGTGAGGGATCAGTGGAGAGCATCAGAGTTGAGCCTTTTTTCATTCAGAGTCATCAGTAGAAAGAGAAAAATGCAGGAAGAAATGATAAAGGCGATAAATTAAAATGAGGTCGATAATTTTAATTTATCATTTGATTGATTTATTGTTTATTGCAACAGGGCTATGTATGTAGGTGTGTGTATATGACAACAGTCAAAGAAATTGGTAACACTTTATTTGACGGGTTGTGAATAAGACCGTCATGACACTGTCATAAACATGACATAACATCTGTCATGAACATGAGTCATGAATGTGTCAGATCATGAATAATCATGATCTGACATAAATTTGTTATAAAAGTATGACTGATTAAACTTTAAAAAAGTATGTAGCTTTATGTTATTAAAGCTAAAGTTTAATCAGTCATAGTTTTATAACAAATTTGTGTGAGCTAATGATTGCTTGGTTAATGTCAAGTTGTCATAACAAAGGCATTTTGAATAATGTCAACTTTAATTAAAAGTGTAATGATTTACCGAATGACACTTTATGACAACAGTCATAAATATTCATGAAGACTTACTCATGTTCATGACAGATGTCACAACCCGTCAAATAAAGTGTTACCAAGAAATCCATCATAGAGTTGCATTGTAAACCTGAAAACATTGAAAAATCAGCATAAAACTTAAATCACAATCACGGAAAAATCTTGAGATATCAAAAAGCCTAATGATTTGAAAACAGTTTAAAGTCTCGTGACTTGTATAAAAGTTGAATGGAATTTCTACATTCAAGTAGGCAGAAGTAGTAGGCTGTGAAAACACAGAAGATTCTTCCTGAATCTTGTGGACTTTTGAAGCTTTTATGGGGCTAAATTTGCATAAAAGCTGAAATATTTCAAAAAGTATGGTAGTATAATTTAGCAAAAGATATAGCACAATTCTGCAAAATAAGCTGAACGCTTTGATATATAAATTGAAAAAAAATGGTTAAAGTTTGCAAAAGTAAAGACCAAAAAACTTCAACAGGATCTTAATAATACATTCTCACTGATAAAAGAACATCAGTGAATAAAACAGATAAGTTTAGATCCACATTCTCTTCCCAGTGCATATGCAGGTCCATCTAGTTAACAGAAATCTCAATATTTGATTTGATGTTTTACTGAGACCAGTTTAACCATCATTCTTATAGTGATTCTGTCATGTTTTGGTTTACTCGATTAACCCACATGCGCAGAACACACTAGAGAGACCAAAGTAAGTTCAGTGATTTATTAGAAACACGGTGCAAAATGTGAAAAACATCCAGGATGGGACACTCGGGAGGGCGGAACCGGACCAATGGTCTTCCTGAAGAGGAACACAGAAGTGAGAACAGAGTGACGGGAGGGAAACGGAAGTTCAGCGGTTCGAGGCCTTACTTGCTGGTGGAAAAAGCGGAGCTGAGAGGGATAGGCAGCACGGTGGATCAGGGGTTGGAGCAGAGAGGATGGGCGACTGCGGCGTTGGAGGGCAGACAGGTGAGACAGGCTCTTCGGGAAACAAGGAGGATCAGGTCGTGTGGTCTCGATGATTCTTCCGGCCACTGGGAATCCAGACGGACAGAATGCCGGCAGTTCCGCGGCAACGAAACCTGAGGCAAGGCCGCAAGAGCAGAATTTTAGAACAGAGCAGGTGGTCTGAGGTCAGCAATAAACTGGATCTACCATTTACGAGCTAACACTCTGGCACTAGAGTGTTGACGATGTCCTCCTGAAATACTCCTCCCAACAAGGTAAGTGGCAGCAGGTGTGCCGGTAGGATCCACCGACCACGCCCACTACGATGTTCCTGAACGCCCCCTGGTGGAGAAGGCCGCAGGAACCTCATCCAGTCCTCCAGAGATCCACAACAGATACTCCCTGTACTGGCGAGATATTGAGGTCATAAGTAAAAAAAATACTGATGGTGGATTACAGGAAACAAAATATTTAACCAGAATCAACATAGTTTTCTGCTGTAACCTCTAAACTATATGTAAAGAACAAACAAATAAGGACATAGTTATATTAAGTATTAGATTGACATGACTTTTGAAGCACAAATATTTAAATGTGTTTTATCCTTTTTTCCATCAAACTATTTTCTCCCAGATGAAACAGACTAATTTATTTAGTTTAATATTAATATTAACACACAAACATAAAGGCAGAAGTGAATTTCTTTTCTAGGTTGATATGTGAATCGTTCTTTAAATATGACAGATTAATACTGAAAGAAAAAAGTTTAAATTTAATTTTATGATTTCAAGTTCATCTCTGAGCTTCAAACATTATCCAATATGGTGGATTATCAACCATTTCTACAGTTAATCTAAATAATATCTCATGTGGATCTCATTCAGAACCAGATGATCTATAATTGACCATCTGGATCAGATCCTCCTCTCTTAGTCATTTCAAACCATCATGTTTGTTTCAGAAACAGTCTTTAAATTAAGTAAGAAAAAGGGAGGGGGTGTAATTATTTCAAATTTCTATTTTGTCACATACACCTACACTGTGTGCACAATTACTAGGCAAGTTTTAGTTTTGACCATATCATTTTATGCACATTATTCAACTCCTAGCAGTAAACATGGAATGCTTATTGAATATCAGCTAATGTGTATTTGTTTAATGAGGAAGGGTGGGGCTTAAGGACACCCTATATCAGTGTTTCTCAATTTCTGTCTTAAGGCCCCCCTGCCTTGCATTTTTGGCTGTTTTCCTTTCTGCCACACACCTGGATTGAATCTGTGGGTGATTAACAGCCTTCTGTGGTATTTGATGGCTGCAGAAGAGGGCATGCAATCATCTGAATCAGCTGTTCTGAAATAGAGCTGATCATACTAACACATGTAGAGCAGGGGGGCCTGAGGACTGGAATTGAGAAGAACAGCCCTATATCAAGGTGTGCATAATTGTTAAAATGCTTCTTTTCCTCAAGCAAAATGGGCCAAAAAAGAGATTTACTGTAAGTTACTCTGAAAAGTCCAAAATTGTGAAAAGTCTTTCAGACGGATGCAGCACTCTTGAAATTATGCAGATATTGGGGCATTATCACAGAACCATCAAATGTTTTGCTGCAAATAGTAAACACTGTTGCAAGAAAAATGTTGAGAAACAAAGATGTACAGTACAGACCAAAAGTTTGGACACACCTTTTAATTCAATGAATTTCCTTTATTTTCATGATTATTGACATTGTAGATTCACACTGAAGGCATCAAAACTATGAATAACACATGTGGAAATATGCACTAAACAAAAAAGAGTAAAACAACTGAAAATACCACTTATATTCTAGTTTCTTCAAAGTAGCAACCTTTTGCTGTGATTACTGCTTTGCACACATTCTGCATTTTCTTGATGAGCTTCCAGAGGTAGTCACCTGAAATGGTTTTCACTTCATAGGTGTGCCCTGTCAGGTTAATAAGTGGGATTTCTTGGCTTATAAATAGTCATAAAAATAAAAAAAACCCCATTGAATTAGAAGGTGTGTCCAAACTTTTGATCTGTACTGTAAATTAGCTGCAAAAAATTTGAGAAGAATCAGACATGAAGCTACCAGGAATCAGTGGTGCAGGAACAAGTTGAATCTTTCAAGAAGAGGCAAAATGCAAAAATGCATAATTTTTATGCAGGACAATGCTCCATTGCATGCATCAAAGTACTCCAATATGTGTCTGGCCAGTAAAGGCCTTAAAGATTCCTCACCAGACCTAAACCCCATTGACAACACCTTCATATCTCCATGTTTGGGTGTTGATGATGATGAGCTGCTGCTTCCTAAATCCATGTCAGACTAACAGTGGACACATTTCTACAACCCACTGTGAAATACCTGGGAAAGCCAGTCTGGTTCATCAGGACTTGGTTCCTGTGTGCGTTGTGAGAGCAGTTCAGCAGGGAAGGAAAGCTCCATGATGTGGTTGGTGAGATCTGCTGGATCTCAACCAAACTGAGCAGATGTGGACCATCAGAGGTTCTTCTAGTTCTTAGATCATCTTATGCTTTCTGACTTTAAATTATGTTCATGTGATGCTCTATTTTTCTATATTAAGTACTTTTAATGTGAAATCTTGATGATTTCATCTGTGAATACTGCTGGATAAATATTTTTCTGACATCCTAATTGTTCCTGGTTCCTCCACAGAGTGGACCAGCAGAGCTCAGAGGTCCCCAGTTGTCCGTCTGCCCAGCAGCATCAAATACAGCTGGACTCTATATTTATGGTCTGTACATGAACAACAACTTTTCCATGAGTTCTGTTCAAAGTCACCTTCATGCTGCACTTTGTAGACCACAGGAGTGTCAGTCTGTCCAACATCCATCTGGTGTTTGGCTCCATGATGTTTCCTTCATCTATTATTCTGTTTCAGCTGCTGGAGGACAACATTGTCGCTTTTGTGAAGAAAGAACTGAAGAAGATCCAGAAAGTTCTGAGTCCAGATTACCCAGAATGCTCAGAGAGTCAGAGAGATGATGAGGTGTTGGAAGGTGAGGATGAAGAACAGAGGAGGAGCAGCAGAGAGGCAGTGATGAAGATCACACTAAACATCCTGCGGAGGATGAAGCAGGAGGAGCTGGCTGACCATCTGGAGAGCAGTAAGAGGATTTCTTCAGAGATTTGAAATGGTAGATAAATCTGCTGAAGTGATGTAATGAAATTCAAAAGAGGATTTTTTTTCATATCTGATTTTCGTTATTGTGTTAATTTAGGACATTTTGCTCCAGTTTGTCAACATCAACATAAATCTGGTTTGAAGAAGAAGTTCCAGTCTGTGTTTGAGGGGATTGCTAAAGCAGGAAGTCCAACCCTTCTGAACCAGATCTACACAGAGCTCTACATCACAGAGGGAGGGACTGGAGAGGTCAATGATGAACATGAGGTCAGACAGATTGAAACAGCATCCAGGAAACCAGACAGACCAGAAACAACAATCAGACAAGAAGACATCTTTAAAGTCCCACCTGGAAGAGATCAACCAATCAGAACAGTGATGACAAAGGGAGTGGCTGGCATTGGAAAAACAGTCCTAACACAAAAGTTCACTCTGGACTGGGCTGAAGACAAAGCCCACCAGAACATCCAGTTCATATTTCCATTCACGTTCAGAGAGCTGAATGTGCTGAAGGAGAAAAAGTTCAGCTTGGTGGAACTTGTTCATCACTTCTTTAGTGAAACCAAAGAAATCTGCAGCTTTGAACACTTCCAGGTTCTGTTCATCTTTGATGGTCTGGATGAGAGTCGACTTCCTCTGGACTTCCACAACAAGGAGATCCTGACTGATGCTACAGAGTCCACCTCAGTAGATGTTCTGCTGACAAACCTCATCAGGGGGAAACTGCTTCCCTCTGCTCTCCTCTGGATAACCACACGACCTGCAGCAGGCAGTCAGATCCCTCCTCAGTGTGTTGGCATGGTAACAGAGGTCAGAGGGTTCAATGACCCACAGAAGGAGGAGTACTTCAGGAAGAGATTCAGAGATAAGCAGCAGGCCAGCAGGATCATCTCCCACATGAAGACATCACGAAGCCTCCACATTATGTGCCACATCCCAGTCTTCTGCTGGATCACTGCTACAGTTCTGGAGGATGTGTTGGAGACCAGAGAGGGAGGAGAGCTGCCCAGAACCCTGACTGAGATGTACATCCACTTCTTGGTGGTTCAGACCAAAGTGAAGAAGGTCAAGTATGAAGGAGGAGCTGAAACAGATCCACACTGGAGTCCAGAGAGCAGGAAGATGATCAAGTCTCTGGGAAAACTGGCTTTTGATCAGCTGCAGAAAGGAAACCTGATCTTCTATGAATCAGACCTGACAGAGTGTGGCATCAATATCAGAGCAGCCTCAATGTACTCAGGAGTGTTCACACAGATCTTTAAAGAGGAGAGAGGTCTGTACCAGGACAAGGTGTTCTGCTTCGTCCATCTGAGTGTTCAGGAGTTTCTGGCTGCTCTTCGTGTTCATCTGACCTTCATCAACTCTGGTGTCAACCTGATGGAAGAATCATTTACACTTCAGACAGCCTCGTTATTTAATAAACCTAAACTAAAGTCTCTCCATCAGAGAGCTGTTGACCAGGCCTTACAGAGTCCAAATGGACACCTTGACTTGTTCCTCCGCTTCCTCCTGGGATTTTCACTGCAGACCAATCAGAGACTCCTACAAGGTCTGCTGACAGGAAGTAGCTCACAAACCAATCAGGAAACAGTTCAGTACATCAAGGAGAAGATCAGTGAGAATGTGTCTGCAGAGAAAAGCATCAATCTGTTCCACTGTCTGAATGAACTGAATGATCGTTCTCTAGTGGAGGAGATCCAACAGTCTCTGAGTTCAGGAAGTCTCTCCACAGATAAACTGTCTCCTGCTCAGTGGTCAGCTCTGGGTTTCATCTTAGTGTCATCAGGAAAAGATCTGGATGTGTTTAACCTGACGAAATACTCTGCTTCAGAGAAGGCTCTTCTGAGGCTGCTGCCAGTGGTTAAAGCCTCCAACAAAGCTCTGTAAGGTCACAGATTGTTACTGTATTTTTTATAGATAGAAATACGCTAATGATTAGATAGATTCATGTTTCAGTTTATATATTGGTGTATTGTCTCTGCATAGTGTCTCAATGTGGGTGGACACGCAAAAGAGAAACAGACTTCCTTCAGCAGCTGGACAGAATGTTGAAAAATAAAGCAGCAAAATTCATCTTTATGTTAAATTTGAAATTGGATTAAATTTGTTTATATTGTAATTTTATAATTATATTTCCAAACTCCTTGTTGCCTGTAGTTCTGTCCTTTAAGGTTTTATATCAAACTATAAAATTAATCCTTTCTCACCAAACACATAAGCATGTGTAAAATAAGATAATTCCTTCTTTGTCTAAGAAAAACATTGTTGATTGGAAAAAATTTAAATTTTGTTGAATTGTTTAATAACAGATTTTTCTCCCTGTCTCCTCAGACTGAGTGGCTGTAACCTCTCAGAGAGAAGCTGTGAAGCTCTGTCCTCAGTTCTCAGCTCCCAGTCCTCCAGTCTCAGAGAACTGGACCTGAGTAACAACAACCTGCAGGATTCAGGAGTGAAGCTTCTCTCTGCTGGACTGAAGAGTCCAAACTGCAACCTGGAAACTCTCAGGTAACTCTGGGCACTTGACAAATTCCTGCATCTTAGGAGCAAAAAAAAACATTATTACAGATCCCAGCAGTTGCTTGGCTTTCTTATTTATTCCACATGTTACCAATCAATCCATTGTCTGAATGAACTGAATGATTGTTCTCTAGTGGAGGAGATCCAACAGTCTCTGAGTTCAGGAAGTCTCTCCACAGATAAACTGTCTCCTGCTCAGTGGTCAGCTCTTAGTTTCATCTTAGTGTCATCAGGAAAAGATCTGGATGTGTTTGACCTGAAGAAATACTCTGCTTCAGAGGAGGTTCTTCTGAGGCTGCTGCCAGTGGTTAAAGCCTCCAACAAAGCTCTGTGTAGCCCCTGGTTAAAAACCATGCACTTAAGGCCTGTAATATTTACAAAATATTTACAAGGCTGAGCAAAACTCATCCACTGTTAAAATTGAAATTGGATTAACATAGTTAATTGTGAAAATTTATAATGCTATTTCCAACCTCCTTGTTACTTGTAGTTCAGTGTTTTGAGGCTGGAGGTCCAAATATATAATGAACCAGTTCACAACAAATGCAAAGTTGTGTAAAATAAGATAGTTCCTTCTATGTCCGTTAAAAACATTGTTGATTTGAAATAACATAAATTTTGAGGAATTGTTTAATAACAGATTTTTCTCCCTGTCTCCTCAGACTGAGTGGCTGTAACCTCTCAGAGAGAAGCTGTGAAGCTCTGTCCTCAGTTCTCAGCTCCCAGTCCTCCAGTCTCAGAGAACTGGACCTGAGTAACAACAACCTGCAGGATTCAGGAGTGAAGCTTCTCTCTGCTGGACTGAAGAGTCCAAACTGCAACCTGGAAACTCTCAGGTAAAATTTTCTCGATGCTAGTTATTTCTATCCACTAGCTGCTAGCAGAGATTGGAAAAATATTTGACCCATTTAAATGATTGTAATCGGGTGTTCCAATAACTTCAATGGCCACAGGTGTATGAAAGTAAGCACCTAGGAATGTAGACTGTTTTTACAAACATTTGTGAAAGAATGTGTTGCTCTCAGGAACTCAGTGAATTCCAGAGTGGAACTGTGATAGGATGTGCAACAAGTGGGTTTTTTCATGTCCTAGACAACTGAGAACCTATAAATATGTAGAAATTGAATATTTGGGAAGTATCATAACTTAAAGCTGAGCACCAGAGTTTCCTAGAAAAATTTTCAGAATTTTTTGTGGTTTTAAAGGCTCTACATTGAAGATGATAAGAAATAAAGACATACATTATTTTGTATTACTATCAGCTTCAATAGCCCCTCTGCTCTCGGCTCACATACGGAGCTGTCGGCTAGTAGTAACACTCAGCCACTCCAGTTTCAAATACTCTTATTATGAAAGTAAGAGTTAAAGAGTTAAACATAATTGAAATATTAGCAACATTCGACAGAAAAAGGAACTAAGTCTATGAAAGCAATGTAGCCAGTTTTGCTACTTTAGATTTAAGGCATAATAATGCAGTTTATCATGATTCAGCCGAAGTAATGAACAAACTGTGGTCTGATTTTTGTTAGTGTGTTTCTTCCTCTTAAGCAGTGAAAGTAAATAAAATGTGTTACATGTCTTTTGCTGTAAGTATTTACTTACTGGAGGGTTTTTGTTTGTGCTGCAGAGCCACAGCTAACAGCTAGCTCCTCACTTCAGCGGCTCTAACGGAGCCTGTGCCGTTCAGCTGCTGTTGCTCCTCCTACAATTTGGACTGAACCATTGTTCTAAGAATGGTGGGGGGGGGTTCCTTAAAATTTATTCTTGTTCTTTTCTTAGATGAATGGCAGATTTACTTTGTTCTTTGTTTCTATTGCATTTTTATATTGATATTGTTTAAATACAAAGGTTTCTTTCATGATTTATTTGGGGGGACAATTCCAAGATTGCGGGGGTCCGGACCCCCCGACCCACCTGGGATTTACGCCCATGTCCATACAGGTCAGCCTGTGTCCAGTTTGAGTGAAAAGATGTGCAGGTGATCCAGGCTTCAGAGACCAAGCAGTGGCAGCACGAGGCAACATGTAGAGGCACCAGCTGTGTGATTGGTCCACTCTCCTGGTTTTAAATGCATCAACTATAAACCTATCTATGGAAATAAATCTGCTCCACCAGGCCAGTGAAACGATCAGAGCAACAAAGACTCTTGCAATCCAGCTTTGTAAGAAAAAAAGAGCATTTTTGCAGATCCTTCCTCCCAGGAGTTGTTAGACTTTCTAACCAGAACTGCTCCCAAAAACTCTTACATATGATTATAAATTGCTCTACTCAGCTGGACATTTTTTCAAACTGATTATGCTGCTTTTATTAAAGGTACAGCATTATTATTCCTCTATTGTGTCAGGTTTGACACCTATTAAAGACAAGTTGAACAACACTGTCTAAAATAAGACAGTGTTATCTAAAATAAGATAGTTCCTTCTATGTCCGTTAAAAACATTGTTGATTTGAAATAACATAAATTTTGAGGAATTGTTTAATAACAGATTTTTCTCTCTGTCTCCTCAGACTGAGTGGCTGTAACCTCTCAGAGAGAAGCTGTGAAGCTCTGTCCTCAGTTCTCAGCTCCCAGTCCTCCAGTCTCAGAGAACTGGACCTGAGTAACAACAACCTGCAGGATTCAGGAGTGAAGCTTCTCTCTGCTGGACTGAAGAGTCCAAACTGCAACCTGGAAACTCTCAGGTAAAATTTTCTCGATGCTAGTTATTTCTATCCACTAGCTGCTAGCAGAGATTGGAAAAATATTTGACCCATTTAAATGATTGTAATCAGGTGTTCCAATAACTTCCATGGCCACAGGTATATGAAAGTAAGCACCTAGGAATGTAGACTGTTTTTACAAACATTTGTGAAAGAATGTGTTGCTCTCAGGAACTCAGTGAATTCCAGAGTGGAACTGTGATAGGATGTGCAACAAGTGGGTTTTTTCATGTCCTAGACAACTGAGAACCTATAAATATGTAGAAATTGAATATTTGGGAAGTATCATAACTTAAAGCTGAGCACCAGAGTTTCCTAGAAAAATTTTCAGAATTTTTTTGTGGTTTTAAAGGCTCTACATTGAAGATGATAAGAAATAAAGACATACTTTATTTTGTATTACTATCAGCTTCAATAGCCCCTCTGCTCTCGGCTCACATACGGAGCTGTCGGCTAGTAGTAACACTCAGCCACTCCAATTTCAAACTCTTCTTATGAAAGTAAGAGTTAAAGAGTTAAACATAATTGAAATATTAGCAACATTCGACAGAAAAAGGAACTAAGTCTATGAAAGCAATGTAGCCAGTTTTGCTACTTTAGATTTAAGGCATAATAATGCAGTTTATCATGATTCAGCTGAAGTAATGAACAAACTGTGGTCTGATTTTTGTTAGTGTGTTTCTTCCTCTTAAGCAGTGAAAGTAAATAAAATGTGTTACATGTCTTTTGCTGTAAGTATTTACTTACTGGAGGGTTTTTTGTTTGTGCTGCAGAGCCACAGCTAACAGCTAGCTCCTCACTTCAGCGGCTCTAACGGAGCCTGTGCCGTTCAGCTGCTGTTGCTCCTCCTACAATTTGGACTGAACCATTGTTCTAAGAATGGTGGGGGGGGTTCCTTAAAATTTATTCTTGTTCTTTTCTTAGATGAATGGCAGATTTACTTTGTTCTTTGTTTCTATTGCATTTTTATATTGATATTGTTTAAATACAAAGGTTTCTTTCATGATTTATTTGGGGGGACAATTCCAAGATTGCGGGGGTCCGGACCCCCCGACCCACCTGGGATTTACGCCCATGTCCATACAGGTCAGCCTGTGTCCAGTTTGAGTGAAAAGATGTGCAGGTGATCCAGGCTTCAGAGACCAAGCAGTGGCAGCACGAGGCAACATGTAGAGGCACCAGCTGTGTGATTGGTCCACTCTCCTGGTTTTAAATGCATCAACTATAAACCTATCTATGGAAATAAATCTGCTCCACCAGGCCAGTGAAACGATCAGAGCAACAAAGACTCTTGCAATCCAGCTTTGTAAGAAAAAAAGAGCATTTTTGCAGATCCTTCCTCCCAGCAGTTGTTAGACTTTCTAACCAGAACTGCTCCCGAAAACTCTTACATATGATTATAAATTGCTCTACTCAGCTGGACATTTTTTCAAACTGATTATGCTGCTTTTATTAAAGGTACAGCATTATTATTCCTCTATTGTGTCAGGTTTGACACCTATTAAAGACAAGTTGAACAACACAGAAAAGACAAGAGAGTTAGATTCTTTTGTACTCGCGAGGAGAACGGACAGAGATGTGTTTACAGTTACAAATCTCCAACCGCTCTGAAACACATTTGTCCGCTCTTCTCTTTTTATTACTTTCAGAGTCCCTATCACAGAGAGCACTGCAACTCTAAGGGGTGGGGTCAAAGCATTTTAGTTGCAGTGCTAATGACAATCACGAACTAAACACATGTTATCTTGCATTAGAACACAGAGTAAAAACAGAACAGGTCGTATATCTTCAAGGCGACGATTCGTCAGCTATCTAACCGCTCAAAGGAAGAAGAAGTCCTGGTGAGTAATGAACCCCATGAGCACAGTTATCACTGCTTCTCTTCAGGGAGGCCCTCTTGTGAAGACGGAGATAAAGTAGATCAAAACATACAGAAACAGTCTTTATGTTTAGAGAAAAGAAAACAATCATGGAACATCAAATATGAAACACTATTGTTATAAAGGAAACAACAAATATATGATAATATATACATTTCACCTAACATTCCCCCCTGTTTATCACATATTTGTTCCAATTCTCATATCCCTCCAAAGGCAGTCACTTGAAACAATTTTCAGCCGGGAGTTCATTTTTAGGAACGCAAACATGCTTACACTCAGGGATCATATTCAGCCCACAGGTTAGGGTCTGGATACAGGTTAAGAGAGTCATCATCAGAGTATTCTTCGTCAGGCTCAGGATGTTTTGCTAACAAAGGATACATCTGTGCCTTCTGGTCTTCCATGGGAGAGATTGCTGTGGTAATGAGACGGTTAAACAAGGAACGCAGGCAAGGAATACAACAACATCCACACAAGGTTAAAATTGCAGCAAAGACTGCAATTGATACTAAGACAGAGGACACAAGGGTTCGGTACTCTCCCAAAAACATCCATCCATGCATCCCACATGGAAGTATTCACACCAGAGAGTTCTGTCATTTTGCCATTAAAGGTACGGAGACCCACAATGGCCTTCGTCAGGCTCCCGTTAGCTGCTGTGTTTGGCAGAAATGTGCAGCACCTTCCTCCAAAGATAGCACACACCCCCCCCTTTTTCAGCTAGCAGCATGTCAAGAGCAATGCGGCTTTGGAAAGCCATCAGTGAGGTAGCGGCCAGCTGCTCGTGCACCGCCTCGAAACCAGCCTGTGTCCAGTTGCCCAGTTTTTGCACGTTGTAATGGATGTAATTGATTCTGTCTACGTTTTTGTTTATCGTACACCACCAACAAATTGAAGATTCAAAACCAGCTGAAATTTGGTCGACTAATTTATATGCATCAGGTACACCGCGAGGGACGCCGATGGCGGCGATGTACGTGGGATCATCATAATTTTTCCATGTTAGTTCGCGTTTCTCTAAATGATACCACTGCTGTGGCAAAATGCTAGATAAGGTGTGAATTAGATCTTTTGCGGACATAGGATAGACAGACACAGGTAACAATAAGGAAACTAATGCACAAAACCCTGTCACCTTTCGAGGTAATCTATCAAAAAGTCTGTCGTCCCCGCACCACCACCAACATCTGAACGAGAAACAGGGTTAAAGTCATTGTTTACATTGATTACAGCAGTACACATGGTGTCTGAAAGATTTCCCAATCTTTTCCCAGACCCTGTTATATTTACACATGAGAAGTTACTCGGAGCTATCTTTAGAAAAAAAAAGGTTTCTTTTCATCTGCAGCTGTAAGGGGAAATATTGAATCATAAATCACACAGGTGCTATTAGGATTAGTCTTAGTCATTACTTCTAATAGACATTGTTTTGTAATGGTTGCTGGAGTCACACGAAGTAGAGGCCTTGGTTCCATACATACTACACAATACAACAGTCGTTCCCTGATGAAAACACAAAAATAAAATCAAAAACAACATATTTACTCGCCACTTCATCAAAAGTGCATCAAACCTAAACTATCAAAATGGTATTTAAGAAATTTAACGGAAAAGTGAAACTTCTAAGATTTAAAACCTTTTGAGGTCGACGCCCGCCCTGTGGCGGGCATGACATCATGCATTTAAAAGACTTCTGTATAAAAAAAAAAGACGCCATGAGAAGTGTGCATTTCATTACACTGTAAAATCACAAAGTTTAGGATGTTCTGAAAATAATGATACCAAACAAGGTAAGGTAAATAGTTTTTATGGTGAAAATATAAGGGTAAATTCAAAATTAGACCAAAACGGCCATTTAGACCCAAGACTCCAAAGGGTTAAAACAGTAAAAGTGCTTATTTCTGGCAGTTTTAATGATTCTTTACAGCTACTAAAGACCCAAATTTTAGCTTCCCAGAAAATTAAAACATTAAAGACCAAAGAAAAAGGATTTTGAATAGAAATGTACCACAGCAAAATAACCTGGCTCTTCATTGAGAGCTGTATGAAAGCATATTACAGAAAGGTGAGTGGAAGGTCTTAATTCCGTCAATTAACTTTTAGCATGTTTTCTTGAACCAAAAAGGTCAGAACTTAAGGAGAACAACAAATCAGTATCAACAAAAAAAAAAAAAAAATAATAAACCTCGTCGAGTATTTCTGTGATTAAATTTTAAACAACCCAACCCCTCTGACAACATAACAAGTCTGAATATGGCCATTTCATGAATACACACATAATTAGGTCCTTGACAATGCAATAAAATGTATCAAGTAAATAGTGATGGTCAGTGTTTCTCACACTACGTTACATATTGTGAGGTTGGTGTGCCTTCATTCCACGGCAGTGCTTCACCTATCGCTACATATACCTCATAAATAACCCTTAAAAATTCTTGTAATGAGTTCGTAGCCCTTCATATCTGCGAAACATCAAGAAATGAGAAAAACAAAAACAATATGCAACAAAACTACAGATAAATGCACAGATGGACTAAGTACATGATCACAACTCAAAAGGCAGAGGAAAGCACTTTAAACTTTAGTTTTAGCTTAGAAAAGAGCATACAAAAGTTTTGACTGTTCTTATACTTGATTGTTTCTGAGATAAGTTAGGAAACTGTCTAAAAACACAAAGAAAACCTCAAAAAAGCCATTTCTAGTAGTCATTTGTAAACATTCATAAAAACTCCTTCTCCCATCCTACAAAAAGCTTTAGCTGAGCTGAACCAGGTGTTTATGTACATATGTGGGAACATCTGCGATAGCTGGTAGGTGCAGCCTAAAATACCTTAAACAATAACCATTACATCAGGATGAGACAGAATGGGGAAAAAAAAACAAAAAAAAAACTAAACAATTATATAACAGAAACACTTCAAGTTGAAGCCCGAGGGTGGTAAACAGGACTTATTCAAGATCTACAAACACACACCACACTATCTAGTTTAGCCCTCTATGGCATGACTTTTTATTTTTGTGGGGAAGAAATATTTTCCTGCATTCTTTGGGAGCTTGGTGGTCCCTAATTACATGTCAATCATAAAATCGGACTCTGACACCTCCTGGAACCAGATTTGGGTTTGTTGCCTCAGGGTAACATTGGTCTAGAACACCAAGATTGTCTACACTGATTATGAGAAATGAAATACAAATCAAACAAAAACTATATTCATAAAAGAACTATTTTTTGGACAAAAATATGTCAAAAATCATGCCCCCCAAAAAATAAAATAAAGGAGCAATGTGAGGTACAGCTATGTGGTTTGTTGCCTGAGGGCAACGCCATGCCATAGAGGGTTAGAAGAGAAATATGCTACTGGTCTCATTTTATCACCATGTTGTTGAACCAGTACAGAAGTCATAAAATGACCTCTACAGTCTACCATTTGAACAAAAGGTTTTTTATAGTTTGGTAGAGAAAGTGCTGTGCTTTACACAAGGGCCTGTTTTATTCTGCAAAGGGCCTCTTCTGCTTCATCTGTCCAACTCAGCGGAGAGGACATTTTAAGATCTTTTTCATACATCAATTTGCTTAAAGGAGCCACAAGTTCTGCATAATTGGGCACCCAAGTTCGACAATAGTTAGTTAGTCCTAAAAAGGACATCATCTGTTTTTTGTTTGTGGTTTGGGGGCTTGGAGAATTGTTTTTTTTCTATCCTCCAATATGGTTCGTCCCCCTGCACTCAAATCATGACCCAAATATTTTACTTGTTCTTTACATAGCTGGAGTTTATTTTTATTGACTTTATGACCTTCTTCAGCTAAATGTTTTAAAAGCGCTAAGGTGTCTTGCTTACAGGTTTCCATGTTTGGAGAGGCTAATAAAACATCATCTACATATAACAAAACTTGGCTCCCTCCTGGGGGTTGAAATGTTGACATACTGGCACTCATCACTTGAGAGTAGATTGTAGGACTCTCACAGTAGCCCTGGGGCAGTCTGGTATATGTGTACCTGTTCCCTTCAAAAGTAAAGGCAAACCAGAATTGACTCTCCTTATCAACAGGTACTGAGAAAAAGGCATTGCTGATATCTACAACAGTGAATACCTTTGCATCTGATCTAAGGGAATTCAACAATGTGTGTGGGTCAGGTACACACGGTGCCCTCTGGATTACAGCATTGTTTACTGCTTGTAAATCCTGAACCATCCGCCATCCGACAGAAGGGGGCTGTTTTTTGACAGGAAAAATAGGAGTGTTGCACGGAGAATTGTCACACCGTACTACGACTCCTGCCTCAATAAGGTCTTCAATTACTGGTTTTATACCCTCCTGCGCATCTTTTTTTTTAAAGGGTACTGTTTCACCTTTGGCCTATATTCAGTGTTAGGTCGGACTTGCACCGGCAAGGCTCCTTTCACGAGGCCAACATCCGTGGGTCCCTTGGACCATAATTTATCAGGAATGTCCTTTAAGAGAACTTCCTCTTCTTCTGTAAGCAACAGATGTCAGTGTTGTCTAGAGTGCAAACGCTGCCCCTTTTGAACCCATGCTGTCCAAAAAAGTGATTTTCTAGTTAACCCAGTAGACGCACTAGTTGCCACATTTGCGGAGGTTGCCACCCAATCAGTAGCAGCTTCTCCTTCCTCAACGACCCTGCCCAATTTATCCCACTGCTCACTTTTATGTTTAAACAGGGACACGTGGAGGTGTCCATGTTCTGTTCAAAAACTTTAATTCCTCTGGGAGGCTCACTGCTGCCACCGAGGTGTGTTGTGTGTCAGTGTACAGATAGGTCACTGTTATCTTGGCCGGGGTGACCTTGTTGAGCCTGGCTTCATAGTTCTTATCAGGCCCTGGAGTTGTTTTAACCCAAAGACTGATGTGAAGACTCTCAGGAGATCTTTGATCCTGCGGGGCAGAGATGGCTTTACGCCCCTCTGCCAGAAGAGTCTGTGCAATGTTGTGTGGAGGCCTGTTAGGCACATCCAATGAATAGTGATAATATGGTTCCCCATATCCTTGGACGACAAAGAAATCTTCCTTTTTTATTTCTGATCCCTGCCTCTAAAATCTCCTCTTCCTCGTCCCCATTGATAAAAAACTTGTTCCTCATTCCGGAGGAAAACTCCTGCTTATCTCAGTGTAGTTTGCTCTGCGTTTATATTTTTGAATTGTTCTTGCTGCCCCCTCTGCCCCTGCATTAGGATTTGACACTTGTATCATTGGATACAGTTCAGATGTATTTGGCGGACTATCTTTCCCTACTGAAGGACAAAATGGGGGAGAGAGAGAAGGCGCGATGGAAGCAGTGGCCCCCTGCACCAAGCTCTCCCCTAATGTTCTAGACCATGCAAACTTTTCTCCTTGTGATAGTGATAGGTCTGTCACTATCGCTCTCCTCATATTCAGGGGGCGATGGCAAAGCTGGGTATAAACTTCTACTCTGCCCTCCCGGTTTTACCCCCTCTGTGTTTTTTTTTTGTTGTTTTTTTTTGTAGAATCACCATCTAGTTCTCCACCCCCTCCCGCTGCTTGTTGCTGTGTTATCTGCCTCCTTGACCCAGTTTCATTATCCTCGTTGCTGTAGTACATCACATTCCTTTCTTTATTCTGTTCTTCACTCCTTTTTTAGATTTATTCTGCCCATTTTCTCTTTTTAGCGTTAATTCTAACCAAAAATTCACATCGTCATACCCCTGTTAATGCATTTTCTTTGGATTTGACTTTGTTTTTTGTTTGATATTATCCTGCAGTAAAGTTTTTGTGTGTTAAGACGGCCGTCAAAGTTATAGTTTGTTATCCAATTATCCAAATGTTTTATTTTACCAGGATCCTGGGTTTCGACATATTTCCAGTCATTTGATGTTAAACTGTCTGTCGGCTTATTTTTACTTATCCCTTTCCCCATTTTTATGAAAATTTGGCCCAGTTTGTCGACGCCTAGGGAGTCCTAAAAACTGGGGTTCTGTTCAGTAGGCCAGCAATTGAAATAACCTGTTGAGGTAACCCACGCTTCAACTCTTTCGAGTGGGGGTTCTTACCTCTGCATCCTCAAGAGCAGGGGTGGGCAACTCCAGGCCTCGAGGGCCGGTCTCCTGCAACTTTTAGATGCAGCTCTACTTCAACACACCTGAGTCAAATAATGAGGTCATTAGCAGGACTCTGGAGAACTTGACTGCACTTAGGAGGTGATTCAGTTATTGGATTCAAGTGTGTTGGACCAGGGAGATTTCTAAGATTTGCAGGACACCGGCCCTCGAGGACCAGGATTGCCCACCCCTGCTCAAGAGGTTTGCTGGTTACAGTCCTACTGTTTTATATGAGGTAAAATACCAAGTGGTATTCCTACCTCCAATCACTCGCACAGTCACACACTTTTTTTTTTATTTTTATTTTGTCGCGGAATTTAAGCGCCTGTTCTCGCAGGACTCCGCCGTCCTTTTTGCAACGGGTATTCGTCGGGCCCCGTCTCCCTGAACAGGAAGGCACCAGGCTCCGTCCACCTAACCACGGAATTTTGCGCGAGGACTCCGCCGTCCTCCACGGATTTCGTGCTCTATTTGTTACCTGTTAGAGTCTAGAATTGACAGGGTTTTCTGTGCGCGCAATGACCCTCAGTCACTCGCCACTTTTAAACAAGAATCACTCACCCCCGTTGTCTTTCCCTGGAGCACCGTCAACCGTCAGATCCCAGCAGGCAGGTCGAGCTCCAGCCCTTGAACAGGATCTGATAAGTTTCCACTAGGAAACTTGCCTTGCGCACGGTCTGTACTGGGGTCGACCAGACCTGCCGGAATCCTTCTGGTGTATTGGCGACCGGCAATCGAAGGACCAAGTAAATGTCAGGTTTGACACCTATTAAAGACAAGTTGAACAACACAGAAAAGACAAGAGAGTTAGATTCTTTTGTACTCGCGAGGAGAACGGACAGAGATGTGTTTACAGTTACAAATCTCCAACCGCTCTGAAACACATTTGTCCGCTCTTCTCTTTTTATTACTTTCAGAGTCCCTATCACAGAGAGCACTGCAACTCTAAGGGGTGGGGTCAAAGCATTTTAGTTGCAGTGCTAATGACAATCACGAACTAAACACATGTTATCTTGCATTAAAACACAGAGTAAAAAGAACAGGTCGTATATCTTCAAGGCGACGATTCGTCAGCTATCTAACCGCTCAAAGGAAGAAGAAGTCCTGGTGAGCAATGAACCCCGTGAGCACGGTTATCACGGCTTCTCTTCAGGGAGGCCCTCTTGTGAAGACAGAGATAATGTAGATCAAAACATACAGAAACAGTCTTTATGTTTAGAGAAAAGAAAACAATCATGGAACATCAAATATGAAACACTATTGTTATAAAGGAAACAACAAATATATGATAATATATAGATTTCACCTAACATATTGTAAATGTGTCCTTACTATACAGCCTCCTATTATTTTTTATTTTTATCTTTTCTTCAATGTTTTATTTTTCCATTTACCTTAAACTTGTTGCTGGTAAACCTGAACTCCCTGCTGTGGAAAAATGAAGGATTTTTCTATTCTGATCCGTTCTATAAGTGACAAATGTTGATTTTTATTACTCAGAAAAACAAATTTTGAACACTATTACTCTGTCATTTTATTGACAGCTTAAGCACAATTTATTGAGTGTTTTCCTCTTGTGAAAATGATCAGTTCAGACCTTGGGTTCTACCTCAATGTTCTAATTTTCTCATCATGTGATGAATTGTGTGTCTGCAGCTTATCAGGCTGTTTGGTCTCAGAGGAAGGCTGTGCTTCTCTGGCCTCAGCTCTGACCTCCAACCCCTCCCATCTGAAAGAGTTGGACCTGAGCTACAATCATCCAGGAGACTCAGGAGTGAAGCTGCTGTCAGCTGGACTGAAGGATCCACACTGGAGACTGGAAGCTCTCAGGTATGGAGGAACCTGCTGCAGGAGCAGAGAAGGTCTGATAGAGGAGGAAGAGGGAGAAATGTCTTTAGTCAGTCTGCTGGGAAACATTTAGTTTGAAGCTGAATAGTTAGCTTGTTGCTCAAAGGAACAGCTTTTGTCAGTTGCTGCTCAGTTTTCCATCTCTGTATCCAAGCAGTTAAAAAGGGAAAGATGAAATCTGAGATTCTCTCTGCTTTGCTTGAAGCTGGTGTTTTCCCTCAAACCAGCTCTGATGCTGTTATTCAGCTTAGATTTCCACTGGACTCTTTCTGTTAAAACTGACACTGGATTCATTTAGTTCATGGTGGATTGTAATATTTCTCTTGCCAGCCTCCTTGTTGTCTGTTGTTCAATTTTCTTCCCTGTCTCCTCAGACTGAGTGACTGTAACCTCTCACAGAGAAGCTGTGAAGGTCTGTCCTCAGTTCTCAGCTCCCAGTCCTCCAGTCTCAGAGAACTGGACCTGAGTAACAACAACCTGCAGGATTCAGGAGTGAAGCTTCTCTCTGCTGGACTGAAGAGTCCAAACTGCAACCTGGAAACTCTCAGGTAACTCTGGACACTTGACAAATTGCTGCATCTTAGGTGCAAAAAGAAACATTATTACAGATCCCAGCAGTTGCTTGGCTTTCTTATTTATTCCACATGTTACAAATCCATCTATCCATCCATCATCGATCAGTTCAGACCTTGGGTTCTACCTCAATGTTCTCATATTCTCATCATGTGATGAATTGTGTGTCTGCAGCTTATCAGGCTGTTTGGTCTCAGAGGAAGGCTGTGCTTCTCTGGCCTCAGCTCTGACCTCCAACCCCTCCCATCTGAAAGAGTTGGACCTGAGCTACAATCATCCAGGAGACTCAGGAGTGAAGCTGCTGTCGGCTGGACTGAAGGATCCACACTGGAGACTGGAAGCTCTCAGGTATGGAGGAACCTGCTGCAGGAGCAGAGAAGGTCTGATAGAGGAGGAAGAGGGAGAAATGTCTTTAGTCAGTCTGCTGGGAAACATTTAGTTTCAAGCTGAATGTTTAATTTGATAATTAAATATTTAGACGCCTCATCTGGAGGCAGAGATCATTACCCAGTTTTCTGGAATATTCTCCAGACTAAAAACGGCTCACAAGGAAAATTAAAGAGTGGGATGGGTTTAATAGTTTAATAGGGACTCTGACTAAATTAATAAAAGAAGTTCAGTTAGATTTCCATGATGATCTACTGATGGCAGAAAGGACTTTAAAACAATATTTGATGGAGCTCCAGACCAATCAGCCCCAAGAAGCAAAGATGAGAAGAAAAGTAACTCCATGTTGGTCAGATGGATGTTTAAAAGTTATGGGAGAGAAAAATAAAGAACTTCAGATTTTCAACAAAACTCACAACTTTCAGGATTTTCAGGAAGGACATTTTTCATGTTTCTGTACGTAAGTAGATTTAATGGTGGGAACTTTTACTCCTCTACATTTTACAGTATCTGTACTTTCTACTTCACTACATTTCTATAAAGCGTTGCGTTACAAGTTACATCCAAGTCGCTTTGCGCTTTTTGATTTGTTGGTTAGTTTGAAAGTAATCAATGATTCTGGTGCCGCCTTTGCCTCCCTGATATCATGAACTGCTAGCTTTCAAAAATTCACCATCAAATCTGAAAAACATATCGAGGAAAGTTAAGCTGCTAAACGCTGTCTGAGTTTTGGATGTTAAATTGATTTAGATTAGAGAAGTTTTATGTAATCTTACCAAGCTTCTAGTTTAAATCGACTGCAATAAATAAAACAATTAAATAGTTGTAAGCAGCTGAACTGGCAGTAACATTGATTACTGCGGTCGGGGCGCATGGAGCGCAGCGTCTCCTGCCATGAATGTCCCAGTAACGTTAAACTCCTCCACATCCTGGTTACTGAATTAATGTGAATAATCTCCATCTCATATTTACATTTACAGTCATATTCAATAAATTAGAATATTGGTTCCCATGAGGCTCGTTTGTCAGGTTTTAAAACAACTTCAGCAGATATTAAACATGTTTTTCATGCTTTCTTACTTTTACTCAAGTAAAAATGTTAATGTGGTTCTTTTACTAGAGAACATTTTTGTCTGTTTATTTGTACTTTTACTTCAGTACATTGTTTGAGTTCTTTCTCCACCTCTGGTGAACAGCCAGTAGGTGGCGCTAGAGTCAGGAGGAGGCAGCCTGGAGAAAAGGCTGTTCCTCCCTGATCTGTTTCCAAGCAGTCAGAGTGTAGAAGTTGAGAGCTGGAGAAGTTTCCTCCTGTTGCTGCAGCAGCAGAGATGTTCTGCTTCATGGACTAAATCAGGTTGGAAAGAGGAGAGATCTTTACTGAGCTGCTGGATAAAAGCTTCTGAAACATTTCAACTCTTTCTGGAAACTAATGAGACATAAAAACAATGGATGTTTTTACCATCCAGACCTTTAGAACCAGTTCAGGTCAATAATTCAGTTGTTTCTGTGGAAGATGAACAGATTTGATGTGAAATGATGAAATTCTTCATTTCTATCTGATGTTCCAGCAGATCTGTAGAAAATGGAGCTGCAGCTCTCAGATATTTCAGTCGTCATGTTTTCTATCAATGAATCCACTGATTAAAGCAGGAATCTCATCTCCATGTTCTCCTCCAGAGGTTCCCAAGGTTTGTTCCTGGAAGCTGCTGCTGGTTCCTCCAATCCAGGCTCCGCCCCCTTTAGAGGAAATCTGTCCATATATGGCGCTAAGAGTCACCTTGATGCTGCAAAGCTTTGTTCAGGGATGAGATGTCAGGATGTTAGTGTCAGTCTGTTCCAGGCTTTAGTTGTTCTCCTCATGAGGAGCTGAAGTCTCTGACAGGAACGTAGAGCTGAACAGGAGAAGAACTTGAAGCTTCTTCTTGGCCTCTGATTGCAACAGCAGGACAATCCAACATTTTAGTCTGACTTCATCTGGAAATATTTCTTTGACCCTGAATCAGTTTGAAGGCAGGCCAGCTCCTCATCAGAGCTGAGATCTTCTCTGTCCTCCATGCTGGAAATGTACAAGTCCAGCAGCTCCTGATCAGTGACATCAGAGCGTGACATCATCAGTAGAATGATGATGTCATTTCCCTCTCAGAGCAGCTTGGAAATCTGAGAGGAAAGATGCAAACAAAGACTCTCTGGACTGTTGGATCTGCTGGTGCTGGTTCCAGATGCTCCTTGGACACTTTCACAAGCCATTACTGCAGCTGCTGGATTCAGGATGCTGCTTCTTCTTCTTGGTCTCATTGTAAATGTGTGCAGCAGCGCCACCTGGTGGTGTTGGTTGGTAGAGGAAGTGCTGAAAGGTTGGAGGTGTTTGTCAGAGGTGTGTGATGATGGAAGCCTCTCCCTGGTTTGTGAGTCTGAGCTCAGAGATCAAATCTTTGATTCTTGTTGAACTCTTTGTTGAATGTGATGCAGCTTCTCCTTTTTAATGTTTGTATTTCTGGATATTACAGTGAGGCCACAGCAGGTTTTCAGCAGCAGGGCTGTTTAGTGTTTCATTCCTTCATCTGTGTGTGGGAGTGTGGATGGAACAGGTATCCAGGTGTTGTGTCAGAGTTTAGATTGATTGTATTTTAATGCTGATTATTAAATCAGGCTGAGCTTCCAGAAATGTTTCCTTAGTTTCCTGATGTCCTTTTAGGCTTCAGTGAGTTTCTTCAGGTTGTTACTGAGGGATTTCCTTTCTCCTCTCTGTTGGAGCTTTTCCTGTGTTTGGAGAAATGAGTTGTGCTGCAGCAGCACCAACTGTCCTTCCTACATCCACTGCAGTTTGCAATCCAAATGTTGGACTGTTCCTGTCTCAGTGGAGGACAATGTGTGTCTGAGAGACATATAATGTCCATGTTTGCTGCTGAAAGAGACTGATGGTCTGACCCCCCTCCTCCTTTCAGGGTGGAGCCTGCTGGAGTCCCATTCTTGACACCAGGTCTGAGGAAGTGTAAGTGTGTTTTTCATCTGATTCATGACAACAAAGCAGCTCACATTCAACCATCTTCAAACTGTCACATCACTCATTCAGGAGTCATCATCAAAGTGTCAATAAATGATCAATAACTGCAGCTGGATTGTGTTTGTTCTCTCCATCAGATTCCTGTCAACTCACCATCGACACAAACACAGTGAACAGAAAACTCAAACTGTCTGAAGACAACAGGAAGGTGACATATGTGAAGGAGCTTCAGTCATATCCTGATCATCCAGACAGATTTGATCGTCCTCAGCTGCTGTGTAGAACTGGTCTGACTGGTCGCTGTTACTGGGAGGTCGAGTGGAGAGGATATGTTTATATATCAGTGAGTTACAGAAGAATCAGGAGGAAAGGAAACAGTGGAGACTGTGCATTTGGATATAATGATCATTCCTGGAGTCTGAGCTGCTCTGATGATGATGGTTACTCTGTCTGTCACAATAAGATAAAAACTCGTCTCTCCTCCTCCTCTGTCTCTAACAGAGTAGCAGTGTATGTGGACTGTCCTGCTGGCATTCTGTCCTTCTACAGAGTTTCCTCTGACTCACTGATCCTCCTCCACACCTTCAACACCACATTCACTGAACCTCTGATTCCTGGATTCTGGTTCTGGTTCAGTTCTGGTTCCTCAGTGTTTCTGTGCTGAGTTGAGTCTAAAGAGTCTAAAGATTTTCCTCCTGTCAGAGAAACTCTCTCACTGTTGAACAGATAGTTCAGTCTCTACAATCTATTTCTTGGTGAAACAATTCTGATTGAGTCCTTGGAAACTTTTTCTTCTTCCAGTCCTTTAAATATGGAAGGTAGGATTATTCCAGGATTATTCCAGGATTATTCCAGGATCCTCATGTTTTCCTGTCTGTTTCCAGTCAAAGCTTCACACTGAATTTCAAGATGTTGTTTCTCTTATTTTTTCCTTTCATTCATCAGATTTTATTGAAATGTTGATCAGTTTTTCTTAATCACTGATCATTTTCTGTTTCTATCGGCTCCTATTTTTCTCAACATGACAGATTTGAATATTAAATCTTCCTTTTGTAAATTTGCAGCAGTTTTTCTTCATGTGTTTTAAATAAAAACATTTTTCTTCTGCATTTGGTTCATTTGCTGCTCATTCTGTTCTTTTCCTGTTCAAATTTAAATATTTGCAT
Source organism: Xiphophorus hellerii (assembly GCF_003331165.1). Lineage (NCBI taxonomy): Eukaryota > Metazoa > Chordata > Actinopteri > Cyprinodontiformes > Poeciliidae > Xiphophorus > Xiphophorus hellerii. The sequence continues at coordinate 6,689,992 of NC_045679.1, read as the reverse complement.
TAAAAATATTTTTTCATCAACTCTGCCTTTCAGAAAGTCCTGATTTAAAGTAAAACATTCCCATCCCATGAAGGTCAGAGGTCAAAGCTTTGAAGCCTAAAGTGGGAAAATCTTCATATTTTCTGTTTCATTCAGAACTTCTACCTGAAACTCAGAACCTGCAGAACATTTTTCTCTTTGGAGGAAAAATCCCAGGAACTGGAAGATCAGAGCAGAATGAAAACTGGAGATCAGTGTTGGACAGAAAAGGTCTGATCGCTGCATCTCTGCTATATTTTACATTTAAATCTGATAACAAAAAGTAAACCTGTTTTTAGTGAATAAATCAACAGGGATATGACCCGCCACAGCGCCAACGTGGGCCACACCTGATTCAACCCAAACCGGAAAATAAAGGATTTAACTGGAAAAAGCAAAACCCAGTAAAATCAGCAGCTGGTTGTGATTAAAATGCAGTTTGTTGCAGAGGTTCAAACTTCCTGATGGTGACCTCTCCTCTGTCCCTCACCTTGTCTGGCCGGTTTTAATCCTCACTGCAGTGTTAGACTGGAGCTCATCTCTCAGATTAACCAGATTAACACTGAGCTGCAACAGGAACCAAACGTCTCTCCTCCAACTTATTTCACTGATTAATAACAAGGTTGGATAAAAACATTGAGCTGAGCTTCTCATTCCTTAAAGAGTCATGAAGAAAGACTCACCCTGGAACTGCAGAAAAGAAGTTAGAAAGTTTAAAAATAGATGGAAAAAACTTTGTAAATATATTCTAACAAGTGATTTAATTATCTGTTTTTGTATCTTTTAATGTATAAAACTGTATAAAAAAGGTGTAAATGGTTAAAAATCTTCAGAATGAGCCAATTTTTAACCTGATTAATCATCACAATAATTCTTTGTTGGACCATCGCTACGCGGTACTGAGGAGGAAACTTTAAAAAAGTTTTAATGTAACTTTCTCTATGTCCTAACATGAGATAATCTGAGAGAACAAATGGAGTTCCTCTGCCTCCTCCCTGTGTTCTGCTGAATTACTCTACTGGGTCAGAAACAAGCCATCAGAACCAGAACAATCAGCCATGAGCCTGCAAGTATTGGACATGTTTTTGTCTAAATGAGGTGATTTTATGGCTCCATTTTGCCAGATCACATAGTAGCATTTCTACCTAAAGCCAAACATTAACAGCCAATCCATGTGATCGGTATCTATGATCGGCAGTGATCGGACCTCATGGTGATCAGAACCGGCAGGAAAAACCCTGATGGGAGCGTCTCTACCCAGGAGTAATATGATGGTTTAGAAGTTCATTGAAATCTTTTCCGTTTTGAAAGAAGCTCACATTTGGGGAACTTGTGAATGATTACATTATTTATCATACTTGGTTCTGCTTAAAATAATTCAATTCAACTGAATTATTCTATTGTCATTTTTGTTCTTACATTTGGGAGATTGAACATTTCTGTTTTTATTAGGTTTTTAAAATAAAACTTTAAAAAGTTCAGAAAATGAAATCAATCTACTGAACATTCTGATTTTATGAGGATCTGTTTGAAATGTTTGTTACAAAGTTGATTAC